>NC_092720.1:22392391-25054489 GCF_047496885.1 Scyliorhinus torazame | reverse complement strand
CTCTGCATCGCTCTCTCTCTCTTTCTCTGCAATCGCTCTCTCTCTCTTTCTCTGCATCGCTCTCTCTCTCTTTCTCTGCATCGCTCTCTCTCTCTTTCTCTGCATCGCTCTCTTTCTCTGCCGCAATCGCTCTCTTTCTCTCTGCATCGCTCTCTCTCTCTTTCCTCTGCATCGCTCTCTCTCTCTTTCTCTGCATCGCTCTCTCTTTCTTTGCATCGCTCTCTCTTTCTCTGCATCGCTCTCTCTTTCTCTGCATCGCTCTCTCTTTCTCTGCATCGCTCCTCTCTTTCTCTGCATCGCTCTCTTTCCTCTGCAATCGCTCTCTCTTTCTCTGCATCGCTCTCTCTTTCTCTGCATCGCTCTCTCTTTCTCTGCATCGCTCTCACTTTCTCTGCATCGCTCTCTCTTTCTCTGCATCGCTCTCTCTTTCTCTGCATCGCTCCTCTTTCTCTGCATCGCTCTCTCTTTCTCTGCATCGCTCTCTCTTTCTCTGCATCGCTCTCTCTTTCTCTGCATCGCTCTCTCTTTCTCCTGCATCGCTCTCTCTTTCTCTGCATCGCTCTCTCTTTCTCTGCATCGCTCTCTCTTTCTCTGCATCGCTCTCTCTTTCTCTGCATCGCTCTCTCTTTCTCTGCATCGCTCTCTCTTTCTCTGCATCGCTCTCTCTTTCTCTGCATCGCTCCTCTCTTTCTCTGCATCGCTCTCTCTTTCTCTGCATCGCTCTCTCTTTCTCTGCATCGCTCTCTCTTTCTCTGCATCGCTCTCCTCTTTCTCTGCATCGCTCTCTCTTTCTCTGCATCGCTCTCTCTTTCTCTGCATCGCTCTCTCTTTCTCTGCATCGCTCTCTCTTCTCTGCATCGCTCTCCCTTTCTCTGCATCGCTCTCCCTTTCTCTGCATCGCTCTCCCTTTCTCTGCATCGCTCTCCCTTTCTCTCTCTCTCTCTCTCTCTCTCCTGCATCGCTCTTCCTCTCTCTCTCGCTCTCTCTCTCTCTCTCTCTCTCTGCATCGCTCTCTCTCTCTCTCTCTCTCTGCAATCTCTCTCTCTCTCTCTCTCTCTCTCTGCATCCGCTCTGCTCTCTCTCTCTGCATCGCTCTCTCTCTCTGCATCGCTCTCTCTCTCTCTCTGCATCGCTCTCTCTCTCTCTCTCTCTCTCTCTCTGCATCGCTCTTTCTCTCTCTCTCTCTCTCTCTCTCCATCGCTCTCTCTCTCTCTCTCTCTCTCTCTCTCCCATCGCTCTCTCTCTCTCTCTCTCTCTCTCTCTGCATCGCTCTCTCTCTCTCTCTCTCTCTCTCTGCATCGCTCTCTCTCTCTCTCTCTCTCTCTCTGCATCGCTCCTCGCTCTCTCTCTCTTTCTCTGCATCGCTCTCTCTCTCTTTCTCTGCCATCGCTCTCTCTCTCTTCTCTGCAATCGCTCTCTCTCTCTTTCTCTGCATCGCTCTCTCTCTCTTTCTCTGCATCGCTCTCTCTCTCTTTCTCTGCATCGCTCTCTCTCTCTTTCTCTGCATCGCTCTCTCTCTCTTTCTCTGCATCGCTCCTCTCTCTCTTTCTCTGCATCGCTCTCTCTCTCTTTCTCTGCATCGCTCTCTCTCTCTTTCTCTGCATCGCTCTCTCTCTCTTTCTCTGCATCGCTCTCTCTCTCTTTCTCTGCATCGCTCTCTCTCTCTTTCTCTGCATCGCTCTCTCTCTCTTTCTCTGCATCGCTCTCTCTCTCTTTCTCTGGCATCGCTCTCTCTCTCTTTCTCTGCATCGCTCTCTCTCTCTTTCTCTGCATCGCTCTCTCTCTCTTTCTCTGCATCGCTCTCTCTTTCTCTGCATCGCTCTCTCTTTCTCTGCATCGCTCTCTCTTTCTCTGCATCGCTCTCTTTCTCTGCATCGCTCTCTTCTTCTCTGCATCGCTCTCTCTTTCTCTGCACTCAGTCGCTCTCTCTTTCTCTGCATCGCTCTCTCTTCTCTGCATCGCTCTCTCTGTCTCTTCTCTGCATCGCTCTCTCTTTCTCTGCATCGCTCTCTCTTTCTCTGCATCGCTCTCACTTTCTCTGCATCGCTCTCATCTTTCTCTGCATCGCTCTCGTCTTTCTCTGCATCGCTCTCTCTTTCTCTGCATCGCTCTCTCTTTCTCTGCATCGCTCTCTCTTTCTCTGCATCGCTCTCTCTTTCTCTGCATCGCTCTCTCTTTCTCTGCATCGCTCTCATCTTTCTCTGCATCGCTCTCTCTTTCTCTGCATCGCTCTCTCTTTCTCTGCATCGCTCTCTCTTTCTCTGCATCGCTCTCCTCTTCTCTGCATCGCTCTCTCTTTCTCTGCATCGCTCTCTCTTTCTCTGCATCGCTCTCTCTTTCTCTGCATCGCTCTCTCTTTCTCTTTTCTCTGCATCGCTCTCCCTTTCTCTGCATCGCTCTCCCTTTCTCTCTCTCTCTCTCTCTCTCTGCATCGCTCTCTCTCTCTCTCTCGCTCTCTCTCTCTCTCTCTCTCTCTGCATCGCTCTCTCTCTCTCTCTCTCTCTGCATCGCTCTCTCTCTCTCTCTCTCTCTCTCTCTGCATCGCTCTCTCTCTCTCTCTGCATCGCTCTCTCTCTCTGCATCGCTCTCTCTCTCTCTCTGCATCGCTCTCTCTCTCTCTCTCTCTCTCTCTCTGCATCGCTCTTTCTCTCTCTCTCTCTCTCTCTCTCCATCGCTCTTTCTCTCTCTCTCTCTCTCTCTCTCCATCGCTCTCTCTCTCTCTCTCTCTCTCTGCATCGCTCTCTCTCTCTCTCTCTCTCTCTCTGCATCGCTCTCTCTTCTCTCTCTCTCTCTCTCTGCATCGCTCTCCTCTCTCTCTCTCTCTCTCTCTGCATCGCTCTCATCTCTCTCTCTCTCTCTCTGCATCGCTCTCTCTCTCTCTCTCTCTCTCTGCATCGCTCTCTCTCTCTCTCTCTGCATCGCTCTCTCTCTCTCTCTGCATCGCTCTCTCTCTCTCTCTCTCTCTCTCTCTGCATCGCTCTCTCTCTCTCTCTCTCTCTCTGCATCGCTCTCTCTCTCTCTCTCTCTCTCTGCATCGCTCTCTCTCTCTCTGCATCGCTCTCTCTCTCTCTCTCTCTCTGCATCGCTCTCTCTCTCTCTCTCTCTCTCTCTCTGCATCTCTCTCTCTCTCTCTCTCTCTCTCTCTCTACATCGCTCTCTCTCTCTCTCTCTCTGCATCACTCTCTCTCTCTCTCTCTCTCTCTGCATCGCTCTCTCTCTCTCTCTCTCTCTCTCTCCTGCATCGCTCTCTCTCTCTTTCTCTGCATCGCGCTCTCTCTCTTTCTCTGCATCGCGCTCTCTCTCTTTCTCTGCATCGCTCTCTCTGCATCTCTCTCTCTATGGGCATGGCCTACGGTCCAGACGCCACGGCTGCTGGATTGCGAGAGAGGCCAAGATTAGGAACCACGCCAGTTTGCAATCTGGCCGACCCGCACCCGTTGGCGAGATGGGGATCCTGCCATCGTGTGGCGAGAAACAAATCGTCACCAGTTTAAAGCCAATCTTCATACCGTTAATACAACAACTCCCTATCTAACGGCCTCCCGTGATCCAACCGTCTCCCCAGCAAGTGGTCACGTGGGGCTGATTAGTGCACCTTTTTAAATACGGGAAGCTGGCGGAATAGCTGCTGTGGGGATTCAAGGAGGTGGGTAGACATCACCGAGCCCAGAGACACCGGCGTTTCTGGGCCAGTGCTCCTGGTGGGTGGAGGGGGGCGGGATGCTGGCTGATGTCCCAGGGCGGGGCGGGGGGTTCTGGGGGGCCCACAGGTCCGCCATGCCACCTCTTGGATCGTCTGTACCCATAATGAGGGCAGCTCCGCCAACTGCCGAACTGTCCCATCGATCACCCATCACCCCCACTGACCGTGGCGGCCTCCGGCTGCACAGCTGGAGGCTGTTGCTAATAGTGGGGTTCCTGTGGTAGTGCCGTGTCACAGGTGAAAGATTCTGCCTAGCATTCCAACCAGTCTGCGCAACCCGACACCTTACCTGGACACCGACGGCTTCAACACCACAGAAGCAGAAGCCAGCATCCAAACACCCAAGAGATGGGCACCGGCACTGGGGACATCCCTGCAACCAGAGACTGGGTGTGTGGACCGGCTAGGGAACCAGTGCCTGGTCCAGGTAACGTTACAGCGGGTGTCCGGGTACACATTCAGGGGTCCAGTGCCCAGGGGTTAGGGTTAGGAGCGCTGAATGCCAACCCAACGTCTCTCTACGGTCTGGCGACGGCGGCCATCAGTGTCCAACTGTCTGGTCAAGTTTCCCGCCGGCACGGTACTCCAGCCCCGTGGTGGTGGCGCCCTGAGAGTCTGGGGGCAATGGAGGAGACGTGTGGGAGCAGAGGGAGCATCGGTCTGGTCCCCAATCTGTAATAATCAGCCGGTTTGCCCCGGGAAGTATGGATGGGGGTTCTGGATATGGCGGAGAGCAGGGATTGAGAGGATGGGGGACATGTTTATCGAGGGGAGCTTTAAGAGTATGATGAGCTGAAGGAGAAGTTTGGGTTGGCGAGGGACAATGGATTAAGGTATCTGTAGGTGCGGGACTTCCTACGTAAACAGGTGTAAACCTTCCCGCTCCTACCGCTAAAGGAAATTCAGGACAGGGTAGTTTCCAGAGGGTGGGTAGGAGAAGGGAGCGTCTCTGACATTTACAACGAACTTATGGGGTCAGAGGAGACGCAGACCGAGGAGTTGAAGCGCAAGTGGGAGGAGGAGCTGGGAGGAGAGATAGAGGATGGTCTATGGGCGGACGCATTAAGTAGAGTCAACGCGTCCGCAACATGTGCCAGGCTCAGCTGATACAATTCAAGGTCGTTCACCAGGCTCACATGACAGTGGCCCGGATGAGCAAATACTTTGGGGTGGAGGACAGGTGTGCAAAATGTGCGGGAGGGCCAGCGAACCATGTCCGCATGTTCTGGACATGTCCAAAGCTCAGGGATTCTGGCAGGGGTTTGCAGGCGTCATGTCCACGGTGATAAAAACAAGGATGGCACTGAGTCCAGAGGTGGTGATTTTCGGGGTGTCGGAAGACCCGGGAATTCAGGAGGAGAAAGAGGCAGACGTTCTGGCCTTTGCTTCCCCGGTAGCCCGGAGACAGATACTATTGGCTTGGAGGGACTCAAAGCCCCCGAAGTCGGAGACCTGGCTAACGGACATGGCTAGCTTTCTCTGTTTGGAGAAAATCAAGTTCGCCTTGAGAGGGTCACTGTTAGGGTTCGCCCGGAGGTGGCAACCGTTCGTCGACTTTTTCACGGAAAGTTAATCATCAGCAGAAGGTGTGGGGGGGGGGGGGGGGGGTTAGTTTAGCTTAGAGTAGGGGGTTAATAAAGGTGGGACCTGTAAGGGAGTGAGACGGCTTTTGCACTATGTTTATAGTTTCATGTACATTGTTTATTTTGTTGTTACAATACCGAAAATACCTCAATAAAATGTTTATTATTAAAAAAAATACTGTCTGGTCAAGTTGGCATCCCCGGATTGCGACATTGGTCCACTCGGCATGGCTGTGTGCTGTCTGGGGTTTGCTCTGGCGGGATCGGTTTAGAGCTGCTCTCCATTGTTAGCAGGGAGCTGCCGGAAAATCATTTGCGGCATGAAACTGTGGGGCCTCGTTAAGTGGACCAATTAACTTTAGATATCGGTGAGGGCCTTGTCAGGTCGGCTGTCAGGAATCACCCAGTATTTCCTGCTCTCAACCACACGGAGCGATGTTGGTTAGATCACGCCCCCCTCTCTGTGTATCTGTCTCTCGCTCTCTCTCTCCCTCTGTCCTCCCTCTCTCTCCCTCGTTTCCCCCCTTTTTCTTCCTTGGTCCCCGCTCTCTCTCCTTCTGTCCCCCCTCGTTTGCCCCCTTTTTCTTCCTCGGTCCCCGCTCTCTCTCCTTCGGTTCCCCCGCCCCCCTTCTCTCTCTCCTTCGCACCCACCCCACTCTTTCTCTATCCTTCTGTCGTCCCCCGTCCCCCCCCCCACCTCTCTTCAACCTGCCCCCCTTCTCTCTCTTCTCGCTGTGCCTCCTTCTCTTGCCATTTGCAGGGGCTTGCTTTGTGCTAATTGGTTGCCATGTTTCTCTTCAGTGCAAGAGTGACTGGCTGGCTGTATAAATGCTTTGGGGCAAACTGTGGCCATGAAATTCCACAAAAGTTGCCCTTTTATTGGTAGAAGTTGACACGATGCACACCCATCCACTCGCCAACAGAAATACCGCATGAATAGACCGCGGCCTCCATCTTGCGCCATCGAGTTATTTAAGACCAGCTCTTGGTGCAAATACATTGAATCCATCTTGCCCAGGAGGCTTTGTGCATTTGTTCTGTTTTCAGTGATTTACAAACCAGTAGGAGGCTGTGTATTTTTAGCATTTAATTCTCACCACTTCACTCCCTTGTCTGCAGTCTGGAAATCTACTGTTTTTTCCCCAATAGGTAGGAAAATCTAAGTCGCAAATATTGGACTTCAGAGGTTATATAGAGATAGAGCTGCAGCAGCAAAATGATGCCACAGACCACAGCAGTAAATATCCAC
The DNA here is from genome assembly GCF_047496885.1 of Scyliorhinus torazame. NCBI lineage: Eukaryota > Metazoa > Chordata > Chondrichthyes > Carcharhiniformes > Scyliorhinidae > Scyliorhinus > Scyliorhinus torazame. Next base: position 25,047,954 of record NC_092720.1, on the reverse strand, counting down.
AGCAGTGTGTGTTGATAGTTATTATTATTGCTGCGATGCAAAACAGTCTGGGAGAATAATTTCATGAGACGTGATCCTGACTGGTGAGTGAAAGAGATTAGCCCTTTGTTTCGGTACACATTCCACCCCACTCGGGCTTTGAGCCTCCTTGTGCTATTTCTTCCCCCTTTGAGGCTCTCGGGATACAGTAGTAGGTGTGTCGGACATCGGGACTGGGATTCTCCCTTCTGGCTGGCGGGAAAACCGGCGCCAACAACTCCGGCATCAACGGAACCCAAGGTGAGGAATTCTCACCTATCTAGGGGGCTAGGTGGACGCCGGTTGGAGCCGCTCCAGCCGGCGGCGAAGGGACTGTGCGAGGTCGCGCATGCGCGGAATGGCCGTCGTGATCTCATGCATGCGCGGAACTGTCGGCGTGATTCCGCGCATGCGCAGACCGGCCGTAGTATTTTGGCGCATGTGTGGGGGTTCTCTTCTCCGCACCGGCCATGGTGGAGCCCCACAGGGGCTGGCGGAAGGAAGAAGCGCCCCCGTGGAACAGGCCTGCCCGCAGATCGGTGGGCCCTGATCGCAGTCCAGGCCACCGTGGACCCCCCTCCCCTTCCCCGGGGGTCGGATTCCCCTGCGCGCCCCTGAGGACCGCCACGCCGACCTACCTGCCAGGTCCCACCTTGTGGGACCATACGTAACCCACACCTGTGGGACTGGCCAAAAATGAACGGCCGCTCGACCCATCGGGGCCCGGAGAATGGAGAATGGCTGGGGGGGGGGGGGAATGGCTGCCAACGGTCCCCGACCGGCGTGGTGAGAATCCCGCCCCCCGCCAGAAAAACAGCGCCGGAGAATACGGCAGCCAGCGACGGGGCGGAATTTGCGCCGCCCACCGGGGATTCTCCGACCCGGCCGGGGTGTGGGAGAATCCCGCCCCGGATTCCTAAACAAACAATTCCTCCACGTCTAATGTCACCACAAGAGCTTGCGTTTGTGTAGCACCTTTAACACTGGACAAGTCTGAAGGTGCCTCGCTGGAGTGTCATGAGAGAAAAACTGGCACCAAACTGAGAACTTTTTGGTCGGGGTTACCCAAATGCCTGGTTTAAATGCGCATCTATTTTTTTTTTTTGCGGAAAATATTTTTATTTAAATAATTTTCCATTTTGCAGCACACACAAAAAAAACAATCAATTTTATACAATTATCCGTCCCACTCCGACGGGGCAGCCCGGCCAGGCCTTCCTGACGGAGCATCAATTTAACATTTGAACCAAAAAACTGGTAATCCCTCAGCACAGCAACAAAATACAAGTTTGGACTGTGTTCAAATTTCGTAGCATTGTGGAGAAAAGTGCGAAATGACCAACTATGGACCCAAGAAACAAAGATCCGAGCAAGTTTAAAATGGTGACGAGCTGTGGAGGAGCAGAGAGCGAGAGAGATTCCATGGACACAAATAACAATATGCCGCAAAATAGGATTGTTCGCATTTCTCTCCCAGGGAGCTTTAGATAACGAAAAGGGTAGAAGCTCTGCCACTGGGGATATGCATTTCTCGTTAGACCATGGGCAAGATTTTCCAACCCGTCCCGCTGGTGGGATCTTCCCACCCCGCCAAAGGTTCGCCAGAATGATACTGGAGCTAAAAGGGCATTAGCTATGAAGATGGGGTGCTTGAATTCCCTTAGGAATGGAAAATTAAGTGGAGATCTAATTGATGTGTTAAGATTAAAGGGTTTGATGGTTCCTCGCTATTCTATTTCCTACAGTGATGAAAATTACCACTAGGCTGTTCAGCAGCGATGTCAGCAATCATCCCACCCCAACCCCCAAAATCAAAGGTGTTGATGCTGGGGGCCAATCGGGGCTGGTTTTGCACAGTGGGCTAAACAGCTGGCTTGTAATGCAGAACAAGGCCAGCAGCGTGGGTTCAATTCCCGTACCGGCCTCCCCGAACAGGCGCCGGAATGTGGCGACTGGGAGCTTTTCACCGTAACTTCATTGAAGCCGACTTGTGACAAATAAGCGATTATTATGATTAAAACTTTAATTGATCGGGTTTTTTAGGCAAGGGTTTGAAGGTTTCTGGAACATAGACAGATGGATGGAGTTAAGATGGAACAACTGCGATTGAACAGAATGGCAGAGCGGGGACTCGAGGGACTGAACGGCAAAGCACCTGTTCCTATGTTGAGGACTTCGAACCCACAACATTCTGACTCAAAAACAAAGGTGCGACCAACCGACTCGAGGAATTCTATTTTAATACCGAACCACGTCACCGTGCTAAATAATAAAAGGAGCTGGTGTTCCCCATGTCAATGTAAGACAACCCACCACTCTCCATTGAATATTTAATTTCAAAGAAGCAATCTGAACAGGTTTGAAAGCACATCTCCCTCATTTTCATCCTTTCCAGGAACACTGATCTTTCCTCTGCCACAGAAGTTATGACTGCGTTAATACAAGGAGTTTTGTTCGAGTACTGGAATGGTTCCACTGACCGGAGGATTGGTAGCAAGAGGGCACAGGTTTACAGCAATTGCCTAAAAAAATGGAAGATATTACGCGGAGGCTTCTGACAATCTGAAATTCTCTGCCCGATTAAAGGATAGGGGGAGCAGATTCAATACTAACTTCAAACGAGAACTGGACTTGCACCGATTAAAAAGGAAAAGCTCGTCTGCTTGTGGGAATGGGGTACAGAAGTGGGACTAACCCTTGAGAGCCAGCGCAATGGGTTGAATGGCCTCCTGCAGTGTTCTATACTCCTGAATGAGGAACAGCCAACATTTAATGGGAAATCAGCTAAGTATTTTGGTGATTCGGTGACCATCCTAAATTGTCTCAAGTGTCCAAAGATGCGCAACTTTCATCTGTGATTTGCTATTTGTTTGAGGCAAGGGACTGCCCCTTTAATTTGTCCCTCAGTTCATTTGATTTTGCTTACTTAGTTCTTTGCGTTAAACGAAATAGTTTCAGGTTACTTTATGTGGTGACGGGGATGGGGCTGGTTGGACAGGGGAGTGAGCCTAGGTAGGGTGTTCTTTCAAAGGGTTGGTGCAGACTCGTCGGGCCAAATGGCCGCCTTCTGCACTGTAGCGGTTCGATGGTTCTACTTGGTAAGGTAGAATTTGTTTTTGAAAGGGGACAGGGATTAGAACAGATGGCTCTGGTCGAAGAGGATGTCACAGTGGTTTGCACTGCCGCCTCACAGCACCACGGACCTGGGTTCTATTCCGGCCTTGGGTGACTGTCTGTGTGGAATTTGCACGTTCTCCCCGTGTTTGCATGGGATTCGTCCGGGTGCTCCGGTTTCATAGAATTTACAGTGCAGAAGGAGGCCATTCGGCCCATCGAGCCTGCACCGGCTCTTAGAAAGAGCACCCTACCCAAGCCCACACCACCCTATCCCCATAACCCAGTAACCCCACTCAACCAACACTAAGGGCAATTATGGACACTAAGGGCAATTTATCATGGCCAATCCACCTAACCTGCACATCTTTGGACTGTCGGAGGAAACCGGAGCACCTGGAGGAAACCCACGCACACACTGGGAGGATGTGCAGACTCCGCACAGACAGTGACCCAAGCCGGGAATCGAACCTGGGACCCTGGAGCTGTGAAGCAATTGTGCTATCCACAATGCTACCGTGCTGCCCCACAGTCCAAAGATGCGCAGATTGGGTGGGGTTACGGGGATAAGGCGGGAAAGTGGGCCTAGATAGGGTGCTCTTTCAGACAGTCAGGGCAGACTCGATGGGCCAAATAGCCTCCATCTGCACGGGTGGAATTCAATGGTTCGATGGAAGAGCTAGCATTGGTCAATGGGCATACTGTCCCCTCTACATCACAATATCTGTGATTCTATGAAAGGACCATATATATAAATGCAAATCAAAATCTTCAAGACTATATAAACATGATAGGGAATGCTTTGCTGTTACTCAGTGGAAATGGGCCTATCAGAGCTGTTTGGTGTGATATACCTCTCCAAAAATCCAACAAATTAATTGTAAAGTATATTAATTTCCATCCCAGGTCATCCAGCTCGACATTGAGATTTTGAAGCACTGCTCCGAGATATTCACCCATCTCCCAGACAACATCACGATAGCATGGTGGTTAGCACAATTGCTTCACAGCTCCAGGTTCGATTCCCCGCTGGGTCACTGTCCGTGTGGAGTTTGCACGTTCTCCCCGTGTCTGCGTGGGTTTCCCCCGGGTGCTCCGGTTTCCTCCCATAGTCCAAAGATGTGCAGGTTAGGTGGATTGGCCAAGCTAAATTGCCCTTAGTGTCCAAAATTGCCCTTAGTGCTGGGAGGGGTTACTGGGTTATGAGGATAGGGTGGAGGTGTGGACTTGGGTGGGGTGCTCTTTCCAAGAGCTGGTGCAGACTCGATGGGCCGAATGACCCCCTTCTGCACTGTAAATTCTATGTAAACATTTCTCCATCAGTCAATCTCGTTTGTTTATAGGGTTTCGTTTTTGAACAAGTCAGCTGCCCGTTTGCTTACGTAACAAACTGCACTCAACTCCAAAAAGTAACAGACTAACAAACTGAACGGTTTCTTCCTGAAACAAAGATTTAGTGCAATCCGAGGTGTGTAACTTTCTTTCAGCCTTCCTCACAATAGCATCAAGAGCCGCTGACCTTGGCACCTCTCTGCTCAATGGTCTGCATTGGCTCCCGGTCTACTGGCAAATTAAATTAAAACTCCTCATCCTCTTCAAATCCCCGCATGGTCTTGCCCGCCCTTCCCATTTCTGTAACCCCCACAATTCTCCAAGAGCTCGGGGTTCCTCCAACACTGGCCTTATGCTCCCTTCCATGCACCACTCACTCTAGAATATCCCCTCCAAAACATCGCCATCTTTCTCCACCCTCTAATAAGACTCTCTTTTAGATTCCCGGTGGCGGGCATGAAGTGAGCACTTGCGCATGATGTGGCTCCTGCCTGGAGATTTGGTTTTTGTCCCTTTTTTTGCCCGTTTAATGGATGCTGTGCAGGTGCAAAAAGTGAGACGCCAACATTTGAGAATAGTCAAGCTGCCGGAGGGCATAGAAGGTGCGAAAGCCATGGACTATTTGGCAAAGATGTTCGGGCAGCTGAAGGGGGGGAGGGGGTCTTTGTGCGCCCTCCAGAAATGGACTGGGACCACCAGTCATTGCAACAGAAACCCAGATTTGGGCTGCTGCCACGGGCAATCATCGACCAACTCCACAGGTACTTCGACAAAGAAAAGACCTGAGGGTGGGTGCAGGAAACAGAGTGTAGATGGGAGGGCCACACAGAATTTACCAGGACTTGGGAGCAGAACTGGTGAAAAGGCGAGCGGGATTGAACAACGCATTGCTGTTTTGTGTGCAATGCAATCTTGGTTATTGGAAGCATTTTGCAGAATGAGAGTCAGCTGTATAGTCTTTGTTCATTTGTAATGAGATACTTTGACACAGGAAATCAGTAACCTTCAAGAGCAAAGTGAGATTTGGACTGGTATACCCAGCTCACCTGTCGATCAGGTTTGGGAAAGACCATTATTCGATACAACGGAGGTGGCAAGTAACTTTATTAAGGAGCTTCAATTGGGGGAAATTTGAATGTAATGGGTGGTGTCACCTATGTGGCGGAGTTTTGTTGGGGGGGGGGGGGGGCGGTGGGTTCTTGTTTCACCCCTTGTATTTTTCATGTTTCTGTTATATCTGTAATCCTACATTTGGGGTGTGGGCTTTATGGTGTTTTGAAGCGTTGTTGGGAATGGTCGGAAATGTTGGAGCGTGGGGGGATGGGTTTGGTTGATGTTCAATATTAACCTTGGGAGGGGGTGACACGGTGGTGCAGTGGTTAGCACTACTTCCGCACAGCGCTGAGAACCCGGGTTCAATCCCAGTCCCGGGTCACTGTCCGTGTGGAGTTTGCACATTCTCCCCGTGTCTGCAGGTTTCACCCCCACAACCCAACGATGTGCAGGGTAGGTGGACTGGCCACGCTAAATTGCCCCTTAATTGGAAAAGAAATAATTGGACACTCTAAATTTATTTATTTTTTTAAAAAGAAAAAAAAATATCTACAGGTTCGTAACTTTGTTCGAAAGGAACTTTCTACTTTTCCTTGGTTGCAGCCCTCTCCTCTGATGGATAAGGTGGTGCCTATGGATGATATTGAGGAAGGCAGAATGTCTGATATTGATGGGCATTTGGCGGAGAGAGAAGGGGCTTTGCTGGAGGAGATAAAGAGAAAACGGGGGGGGGGGAAGAGTTGGGTGGTGCATTTGGGGGTGGGGAGAGATGTGGAGTGAGGCTTTGCATAGGGTACATTCAACCTCCTCATGGCGCAAGACTGAGTTTGATCCAGTTTAAAGTGGTGCACAGAACACACATGACTTAGGGCACACATGAGGGGGCTCTTTCCTGGGGTGGAGGATAGATGCGAACGTTGTTCAAGGAAGGGGCCGATGAATCACTTGTCGTGAAATGTGGGACTGGTTTGTAGCAAATTGCAACATCAAACTCATCCATAAGTGCTTCTTTTATGAGTCCTGAAAAGTTGCTATGTAAGATCAAGTTCTTTCTCTGGACCTTTCTTTCTTGGGTGGAGTTGTGGAGAAGAGCAGGTTTTAAAAAAAAAAAGAGGTGTGCACCGTCATATGCACAAAGGAGCAGAATTCTACCGAGGCAAAAGTATCTGCTCACGTGACCCTGAATTAGTGGAACCCCAAAGGAAAGCTACTAATTTCCGAACCTAATCCCCTGCGTTCTGGAATGCGTTCTGGGAGTCCACTGCCGCCTTTTTAGAACATAAGAACATAAGAACTAGGAGCAGGAGTAGGCCATCTGGCCCCTCGAGCCTGCTCCACCATTCAATGAGATCATGGCTGATCTTTTGTGGATTCAGCTCCACTTTCCGGCCTGAACACCATAAACCTTAATCCCTTTATTCTTCAAAAAACTATCTATCTTTATCTTAAAAACATTTAATGAAGGAGCCTCAACTGCTTCACTGGGCAAGGAATTCCATAGATTCACAACCCTTTGGGTGAAGAAGTTCCTCCTAAACCTTTTGACCTGTGACTTTCTGTTTAATGTCTTCTAAGAAGCTTATTTCATATAAAAGTGATCATCTTCAGAGATGCATTTCAAGATAAATTCTTTTGTTTTGTAGAGTTTTAAAAAAAATTCACTAAACGTGTCTGACCAGTTTTTTTTTCTTTCAATTATATTTGATATGTGCAGAATATCTCCAGATAATGTATACAGATTTATTAAATTTGCATATCACCAAGTGCTTTATTCCCAAAGTAGCCTGACTATTTATTTTCTATCTTCCTAACTTGGTCCCAATTCACTTGAGGCTAGGGGGGAATCCCTGTTTGATTCAGTGGGGGCTGGCTTTCCTCTATTAGTATCATCACCACGACAGCTTGTATTTACATAGCGCCTTCAATATGGGGAGAAAATAAATCTCCACCGTTTATTCAGACAGAAATGGATGCTGAGAGAATGGGAGGAGTGACACCAAGCTTGGTTCCAAGAGCTGGGCGTTCAGACCCTCGCATCGATTGGCCGTCATTCACAGGTGAGGCTAGATTGTCAGCATTGGGGGGGCTTTTGGACATCTGATGCTCCCGCGACCAAGCCCAGCCTTTCATTCCCAGATGTCCAAACGGGCACTTACATCCGCGGGGTGGCTGGAATGTTAGCAGAGGCGGAAAACCCAGTCTAAACTGTTTATCTTACCTCTTTAATTTGCCATTTAAAGAATTACTGTGAGGGTAACTTGATGAAAAATTGTCACTCTAATTGAGGTTAAATAGAATAAAATAAACCAATGGTTGCTTAAATTAATGTTTTATTGAATAACACTTTTACATGCTGAGGGGTTACTTGACTTCTTGATCGACGCTAGCTCATTTTCCCCAATCTGCCCTGGTGGACATGTTTTGGGATTTTGTTGGTGTTGTTGGCCCTGGCTCTCTTCCTACTCTGCCCCTGAATAAAACCCAGATGTGTATTGTAGCAAGTATTGTCTGGGTCCTTCCAATGCCTCCTGGCCATCACCTTCACCTGGGAGTCAAAACATTGAATGTTGGCAGACTGTTTGACAGCACTGCACAGTCAAACTTTACTCTGTGGCGTTGCGACACCTACATAATCATTCTCCAGTAGTGGAGCTGAAACCCTTGCTGCGTCTCTCTCAACCGCCGTTCTCATTCGGGGGCACTGATTTCACCCCCAAATGCCCCCAACCCATCCCTTGCTGCCTTTGCCCGTGTTCCCTGTGGAGGACGGCAACCCCAGAGATTGCACCTTTCCAATGAGAAGTTAAATCAAAGCCCCTTTGAAGGGCAATAGCAACAAAACGCTTGTTTTACTCAGCACTGGATACTCTTGGGAGACGCTGCTCCAGAATGCTGACAGCCCCTCGGGTGGGTGTAAAAGTGTGAACCACTGTTCAGTTATTGAGCTCTCCCCATCTGAATGAGAAACTGTGGGTTCAGATCCCATTCTGGGGCTCTGAGCACCAATTATAGGTGCTGTACTGAGGGAATGCTGCATTGTCAGGAAGTGCCCTCTTTCAGATAAACCCTTCCTCCTTCACCTGACGTTAATGATCCTGTGCGGTTATTTTGAAACCGAATAGAAGACGTTTCCCCAGTAGCTGCCAATAATTAACCCTCAACCAAACATGATTAAAAACAGTAAAATAAAAGCAAGGACCCGGAGTAAATCTCCCAGCTTTTGCTGCAGATACGGGTCCCCCACACTTCTGGGTCAGAGGCCACACATGTGCATGGCGGCGGCCTCCAGCGGCTGCGCCATGCTCCATGTCGGACTCGAGACTGTGGAGCCAGACCCAAGAAAGAGATCCCCGATCTGCCACGCCCCCGACCCTCAAACCCCGCACAATCAGTCCCCGGCCGCCTATGAGGCCCCCCCCCTGGCCTCCGATCGGCCCCCCCCCCCCCCCGACCAGGGTGGCCGCGGACTGAGTCCGCAGCCTCCACACGAGTATCCCGACCGGCAATACCAGGTTAGTTCCACGCTGTCGGGAACTTGGCCGGTCAGGGGCGGAGGATGTCGGAACCGGCCTCTGGCAAAGGCCCCTGGTGGCGCACCGTACTCCCAGTGACGCCGCCTTTTGGTGCCTGGAGAATCGCCGAACTGGAGCCGGGCCCGTTTTCGGCGACAAACTGGATTCTCCGCCCCGGCGCCGACCGCAATTTTGGCGTCGGTGTGTGGAGAATCCAGCCTCTTGTGTCTAGCTTAGTAAGATGATGTGGTTCAGTGTTTTTCAAACTTTTTTTTCCCCGGGACTCACTATTGCCAACTGGCCGACCTTTGCGACCCACGCCAGCCGGCCTTCGGGACCCACGCCGGCCGGCCTTCATGACACACACCATGTTCGCTTACCTTTAATGCAAAAGGGGAACCTGCTTGCTCCTCATAATCTCACTCCAATCAGCTTGACAGGAGGAGAGGGCAATGCACACATCAGGTGCAGACTTCAGCTCTCCCTGCCTTCACCTTTGTGGGTACGGATAATCCAACCTCACAAATGTGTGTCGTTGTGAAGGGCAAGAACAACAAAACACTTGTTTTACTCAGCACTGGATACTCCTGGGCGATGCTGCTCCAAAATGCTGACAGCCTGATGAGCTTTTAGCATGTTTTTAATGTGTTATCACAGTTCAGGTATAGCAGTGTAGTCTTTTAGTTTGGAATCAGCTGTAAGTTAATTTCTGATTCTGGGGTTTCAACCTCAAAATTAATTTTTCACATCACTTCTCTTAAAATCTGAAATTTCTCTCATCTGCCAGCACTTTCCTGCATATAACACATATGGGGCGGGATTCTCCGGCCACATCCATCCGGCGACTGTAGAATCCCGCCTGAGGTCAATGGATTTCTCCATGCGGGCGGGGCGGAAGAATTCAGCCCATGGGCTTTGCATGCTTATTTACATTGGCACAATTGACACAACCAAAACTCGATCATCTTTATACTGCTTTGTTCCCAAGTTAAGTTTCTTCTTCGTAGGCTGTTAACCGGAGACCCTGTAGCTCTGTACAAAGCTAACTCTACCACCTGTCCTGCTCTGGACTCTTCTGTGAAGCTCTTTGCAGCAGATTCAGTTGTGAGATCCTGGCGACTAGGTACACTGCATATTTGTGTTTCTGCCTGTCTCTTCCTTATAACAAAACGATCCATCTTCACAGTCTTCTTGCCTTGAATGCTAGCAGAGTGAAAATGGAAGAAGCTCTCCTCTGGCATTCTCTTTAAAAAAAAAATTTTTAAAATGTATTTTATACAAACATGTATTAAAACAGGTTACAGCACATAAATACCCTGGTAAACATACGTCCCTACAATCAACTATACAGTTTATACAACTTTTTCCTCTTTTTCACCCCCCCCCCCCCCCCAAAAACGACAAACATCCCCTTGAACACGGTCACAAACATCCCCCACCTTTTCTCAAATCCCTCTTTTGAGCCCTTTAACTCATACTTTATCTTTTCCAACCTCAGGAAGCCGTACAGGTCACCCGACCAAGCCGCTACCCCCGGTGGCGACGCCGACCGCCACTCCAGTAAACTTTGCCGCTGGGAAATCAGAGAGGCAAAGGCCACGACATCGGCCTTCCTCCTCTCCATGAGCTCTGGCTTCTCCAAAACCCTAAATATCGCCACCAAATGGTCCGGATCCACCGCCTCCCCCACTTTCCTTGCTGGGACCGTGAACACTCCCACCTAGAATCTCTCCAATTTTTCACAACCCTGGAACATGATACTTTGATACTTAGTGTGATACTTTGGCCCCGCCCACACCTCTCACTCATCTGCCAACCTTTGGAAGAATCCACTCGTTCTCGCCTGAGTCATATGTACCTTGTGTACAACCTTAAACTTTAGAAAAAGGGAGCATTCGCAAGGCTTCGGACAGATGAAGTCCTTGAAGAATATAAAGCAAGTAGGAAGGAACTTGAGCAAGGAGTTAGGAAGGCTAAAAGGGGGCATGAAATGTCATTGACAAACAGGATTAAGGAAAATCCAAAGGCGTTTTACACATATGTAAAGAGCAAGAGGGTAGCCAGAGAAAGGGTTGGTCCATTCAAGGATATTGCGGAGAATCTATGTATGGAAAAAGAGGAAATGGGAGAGATACTAAATGAAAAGTTTGCCTCAAAGAGAAGGACTCGGTGGACAAGGTGTATAGGGTAGAGTGTGTAGATATTCTGCGTCGTGTTGATATTAATAAAGATGCTGGGCATCTTAAAAAGCATTAAAGTAGCATCTACCCCAGAATACTGAGGGATGCAAGGGAAGAAATTGCTGGGGCCTTGACAGTAATCTTTGTATCCTCATTGGCTACAGGTGAACTCCACATGACTGGAGAGTGGCCAATGATGTTCCATTGTTTAAGAAAGGCAGCAGGGCTAATCCAGGAAATTATTGGCCGGTGAACCTTACGTCAGTGGTCGGGAAATTATTGGAAAAGATTCTTAGAGATAGGATTTACTTACATTTGGAAACAGATGGACTTATTAGTGATGGACAGCATGGTTTTGTGATGGGGCGGTTGTGTCTCACTAATTTGTTTGGGTTTTCGACGAAGTGAAAAAGATGATAGATGAGGGAAAGGCAGAAGATGTTGTATACGTGGACTTCAGTAAAGCCTTTGACAGGGTACCTCATGGTAGACTGGTACAAAAGGTGAAATCACATGGGATCAGAGGAATGCTGGCAAGTTGGATACAGAACTAGCTTGGGCATAAGATAGAGGGTAGCAGTAGAAGGGTGCTTTTCTGAATAGAAGGCTGTGACTAGCGGTGTTCCATAGGGATCAGTTCTGGGTCCTTTGTTGTTCGTGGTGTATATAAATGATTTGGAAGAAAATGTAGCTGGTCTGATTAGTAAGTTCGCAGACGACACAAAAATTGGTGGAGTTGCGGATAGTGAAGAAGATTGTCAGAGGATACAGCAGGATATAAACTGGTTGGAGTCTTGGGCAGTGTTGGAGCTGAAGCCAGACAGAGCAGGTGTACTGTTGATCTCTCTGCCATGAAAAGTCTATCTCTTGATCATTTAGTGAATTCAGAATTATAAATGTTCTCAGTAGTGAATGTAAACCTAATGTGCTTCTGTTAAAAGGTGTTTATTTTGTCTTCTGGATGTTGTTTGGGAAGTTACTAAGGATTACTTAGTGTTGTATTCTTTAGGGGTTGTATTTGAAGTGATGGTTGCTAAGATGTTCACTGTGTGTTTTAAAAAGGTTAACTTGAGTTCATAGAATAAACATTGTTTTTTGATTTAAAAAATACTATTCCATTTCTGCTCTACCACACCTGCAGAGTGAGCAGTGTGCTCCCCATACCACAATCTATTAAACGTTGTGGGTCAGGTGAACTCCATGATACACTTTGGGGTTCTATAAACCCTGGCCCATAACAACGGACTCCGTAAGTGCATAGGGTTTTAGTTTAGGCAGGTACCATGGTCGGTGCAGGCTTGGGGGGCTGCAGGACCTGTTCCTGTGCTCTATGTTCTTTGTTCTTTATCGGGCTCAATTTTGCGCACGAGGAGATCCCATTTACCCTACGCAGTGCCTGACTCCATACTCTCCAATTGATCTCCCCTCCCAACTCCCCTTCCCATTTCTCCTTGATCTTCACCACCCACTTGCCTCCCTGCTCCCCCAGCCACTTGTATATATCCCCAATTCTTCCCTCCCCTTCAACATCCGGGAGCAACAGTCACTCCAGCAGGGTGTGCCCTGGCAACCGAAGGAACTCCTTCCAAACCTTTCGTGCAAAGTCCCTAACCTGCCGATACCTGAACTCACTCCCTCTTGGCAGCTCTACCCTCTCCCTTAGCTCCTCCAGACTGGCGAACCCTTCCTCCAAATACAGAACCCTCACCTTAACCAGCCCCCAGACTGCGAACCCTTCCTCCAAATACAGCACCCTCACCTTGACCAGCCCCACTTCCTGTATACACTATCCATCCCCCCGGCTCAAACCCATGATTCTCGCACAGTGGCGTTAATACTGACATTCCCTCCACCCTAAAATGCCTCCTCAACTGATTCCAAATCTTCACCGTTGACTGCACCACCGAGCTCCCTGAATATCTTCTCGATGCCATTGACAACACTGCCGTCACCATAGCCCTTAAGCTGGACCCCTTACAAGATTCCTCCTCCATCCTAACCCACTCTACCCCTTCCCTTCCCACCATTGCCGCATCTTTTCCACAGTCGCCGTCCAGTAATAATGAAGCCAATTCGGCAACGGCAAATCCCTCTGCTGCCTCTGTAGCAGGGTCCTCCCGACCCTCAGTACCTACCCCGCCCATACTAAGTCCCAAATAATTATGTCCAGTTTCCGAAAAAAGGCCTTTGGTATAAAGATCGGTAGTGTCTGAAAAATAAACAGGAACCTTGGCAGAATATAAATTTTTACCACTTGGACCCTCCCCGCCACCATAATGTGCAGTGTATCCCACCTCCTACGAGTCCCTCTGGCCTCCTCCACCAGCTTCATTAAGTTCCACTTATGGTGCCCTGTCCATTCCCTCGCTACTTGAATCCCCAAATATCTGAAACTATCCCTCGCCACCTTAAATGGCATCCCCCCTAAATTGGATTGCCGTCTCAGCTCATTCACCGGGAAAACCTCGCTTTTCCCTTCATCCAACTTATGCCCTGAGAACCCGCCAAACCTCCCCAACAGGTTTGTACGAGTACCTTCTCGTACTCTCGAGCGGGTCCGAAACATACAACAGTAGGTCGTCAGCATAGAACGGCACCCGATGCTCCCTCTGTCCCCTCATTATCCCCCACCACTCCGCCGACCACCTAAGCGCCATCGCCAAAGGCCCTATGGCCAGCGCAAACAACAACAGCCACAGTGGGCACTCCTGCCTCGTGCCCATGTGTAATTCAAAGTTTCGCGAGCTCATTATTTGTCCTCACCCTCGCCCTTGGTGCCACATACAGCAACCGCATCCATGCCGCAAATCTCGGCACAAACCTTCCCAAACTCTCGAACAAGTACCGCCACTCCACCCGGTCAAATACCTTCTCCGCATCCATGGACACCACTACCCGGTCCGTTCTCAAACCTGAGAAACTCAGCCATGTCATTAACCCTCCGTGCTAACAAGATCCATCTCCGGGCTACCAGAGTGGCAAAAGCCAATGCTTTTACATCCGTGTGCAAAAGTGATATGGGCCTATACGACCCACATTTCCACCGGGTCCTTTCCCTTTTTCAGGATAAACGTCGTCTCCGGCAGCTCCCCCTTCTCCAACGCTTCTCTAAATGCCCCCAAAAGATGTGGTGGCCAGTCCGTTGTGAACTCCTCAATAAATTCTGCCGGATACCCATCCGGTCCCGGGGCTTTCCCCGACTTCATACCTCGGATATTACCCAGTACCTCCCTCAGCCCCAGGGGCCCCTCCAACACCTGCCTCTTTGCTTCCTCCAACTGGGGAAACTCCAGCTCATCCAGAAACCATCCCATGTTGCCCTCCTCTCACCCCGGGTCCGCATTGTACAATCCCTGGTAATACTCCCATAACTCCTCATTTATCTTCCGCGGCTCTGACACCACATCCCCAGCCCCAGTTCATATCCTCAATATTTCCCTGGACACGTAAAGGCTGCCATTCGAAATAAAAATGCTGATAGCGGTCATTGGCCACTTCTCCCACGATCGGGATCACCGCGGGAACACCGTCACCAATCGATCCAACACCCTCCTGCGATCCGCACTTTGAAAAACTGTGGGTCGCAACCCGCACTTTGAAAAACCCTGATGTAGTTAATGGGACAACCCAGGGCAGAAGCAGTTTCTGGAGTTTGAGTTTAGTTTTTTACATTGGGATGTGAACAGACCAGAAGCAGTGCTCTCAGTACAGTTGAGGATAGTTCTGTCTGTGGACAGACTTGTAGATTCTTTCAAAACAGTTCAGTTAAACATTTGACAGACCAGAAGCATCTGATCTCAAGATACTGAGTTAAAGATTTGCCTGTCAACATGAGAGAAGCAATTTCAAAGGGTGGCAGTTAAAACAACAGATTGAGACGGGCAAGGATCTGCAGGCTGGCTCCTGACAGATATCACTTTCCCAAAGTGGGTTATCCAAGACATCCCTTGACAGCATGTTTTCCTGAGTCTGCTAACTGTATTTAAAAATGGATTGTGACTGGAAATGGGTGTTGTTTGAGTGGAGATAAAGATAGTAGTTAGGATACTTTCATTGTATTATTGAGCATTGTTTAATTGGTAATTGAAATCTACTTGTCTTTATGATAAGGTTAGTAATACTGTGTTAATAATAACATTTGTTTAATATGCCATATCCCTATTTGTGCGAGAAATCGCTCCTGGAGCGAAGTATCCTTTCCTAACGGTCTGAAAACAAAAGGGGGTGTCAAAACAGGGTAAGGTTCACAGTCTAAAGTTGTTCAACCCCGTGTTGAGTATTATATTGAGTGTTGAGGTGCCCGCTCTTTGGTCTAGGGGTATGATTCTCACTTTGGGTGTTTCAGTCCAGGAGCCTGCGCGAGGTCCCGGGTCAAATCCCAGACGAGGATGTTGTCTTCTATTGGTGGCACAGTAGCACAGTGGTTAGCACTGTTGCTTCACAGTCCCAGGGTCCCAGGTTCGATTCCCGGCTTGGGTCACTGTCTGTGTGGTGTCTGCACGTTCTCCCCGTGTCTGCGTGGGTTTTCTCCGGTTTCCTCCCATCAAGTCCCAAAAGACGTGTTTGTTCGATGAATTGGACATTCTGCATTCTCCCTCTGTGTACCTGAACCGTCGCCGGAGTGTGGCAAATAGGGGTATTCATTGCAGTGTTCATGTAAGCCTACTTGTGACAATAAAGATTATTATTATGAGTCCAGAAGGCTGTAACATGCCGAATGGGAAGATGAGGTGTTGTTCTCCCAGTTTGTGCTGGACTTCACTGGAGCATTGCAGCAAGCCAAGGACAGACTTGTGGGCACGAGAACAAGATGCTGAGTTAAAATAGCAAGTGAGCGTAAGGTTGGGGCCATGCTTGCGGACGGAGCGAAGGCTTTCCGCAGAGCAGTCACCCAGTTTGCATTTAGTGTCTTGGGGCCTTGACCGGTGAGAAGAGAGAAGGTAAAGAGGCAGATGTTGTACCTTTTGCGATTGCATGGGAAGCTGCTGCGGGAAGGGGCTGAAGGGTTGGGGTCAATGCAGGAGTCTACTGGGGCGGGGTGGGTGGGGGTCGCAGTGGGAGTGGTCCCAGGGAATGCTGACGGGGTGAAGGGAAGATGTGTTCAATGGTGGCATCATGCTGAAATTGGTGGACGATAGTCCTTTGAATGTGGAGGTTGGTGGGGTGAAAAGTGAGAACAAGTCCTGGTTCTGGGAGTGAGGGGAAGGGGTGAGGGCAGAGGTGCGGGAGATGGGTCGGACACGGTTGAGAGCCCTGTCGACCACCCGCAGTGTTTTGTATTTGAGTGACTGCAATTCACTGGCTACAAAACACTTTTCAATGTCTTCAGACTGGAAACCGAACCTGTATCAAATAAGAGAAAAGAGATCAGAAAGATGAGCAATTATGTCTCATTATTTCACACAGGAGAGCCGAAAGTGCGTTACCGACGATGAAGTACATTAGAAGCATAGTCACTGCTGTCATGTGGGAGTAAGGGAAGCTTGTGAGTGGGTGACAGGACTGATCTTTAAAGGTTTGATAGGGTGAACTTGGAGAAAATATTTCTGCTGTGGTGGGGGTATCCAAAACTAAGTGTTGAAAATATAAAATAGGCATAAATAAATCCAGTAATGAGTGCAGGAAAAATGTCTTTACCTAGAGAATGGTTAAATGCGGAACTGGTATGGGGTGAATAGCATAAGTGTGTTTAAAGGGAAATTAGATGTGATGTGAGTGAGAAGGGGATACTGATGTGTTTAGATAAAGTAGGGTGGGAGAATGCTTGTGTGCAAGATCAACACCAGTATAGACCAGTTGGGTCCATGAGCCTGATACTACATGGTAAGTTCTACACATGCTACCCAGAATATTTCATTTTTCTGGGTTATGGGGGCAGTCGTACGTGTTTGTAGTTAAGGAACTAATATTTTAGGTGGTTCTCTATCATAGATGTGTGGGTCGAGAGCACTTTCAAAGTGCTTTAAAGGTTCACAGTGCAGATTTTAAAAACAGCACACAAATTATTAAGCCATGTCTAAATGGTGAGTTTGGTTACCAAATGTGTGACTTTGACTTTCTCTCCCACCGCCCCCAAACATGATTTGGTGCTGTGGAAATCAAACCAAGGTGTGCGGTGTGTGTTACCAACTTTGAAAGATGTCTGCCACTTGGATTGCCATGTTCAATATGAATAATACTCATGGATTTGTTTTGCCTTCATAGTTGGACACCTTAAAGCAATTTACTGTCTTGGACGAAACAAAAAAATAAATGACCTGATTAGGGAAAGGAGCTATCAAATTCCCTATTGTTTCCACTCAGGAACTTTCCTGGTGCTTATGATATTGGATTTTTCCATCCTTTTGTGGAGTTGTGATCTCCAGAGTGGAGTGCAAATCTTATGTTGAGATTGGAAAACGCCTTGGTAGGATACAGAATGAGGTGTGTGGCCCCATGAAGGTCTTGTCTGCAAAGATAAATAAAGGGGAAAGAGGTGCTGTATGTGATTATGCGTTGCTCAAATAGACTTGCGTAAACTACACTGTTTTGTTGCGTCGCTGAATAATTTGTGTGCTGTTTTTAAAAACTGCATTCTGAATTCTCAAGTGAAGCTCGTATCTCTTCAGACTAATGAAAGAGCGCAAGGGGTTTATCCAACTCTAGGGAGCGCCTTCAGTTGACTATGATTATTGTGCATTTGTGTTGGACAGCTAAGTGCAGTATAACCCCTTCATCAAAAGAAGCAACTGAGTATCGGCAGTGTTAAGCTTCAAAGAAGCAATCCTCTGTGGTGTGCGACGAACCTGTGGCAGAACCTTCCTGCAGTTACTTGGATTGCAAACTGTGGCTGGGTTTGGCAACGACTTGGCAGTGTGGAGATGTGCTATCTACCCCTGTCAAACGGGCATGCAACTTCTCCTTTTGCTAAAAATACGATGATAATCTACATTGGCGACACAATGTTTCAAAGGCAATGGTATTAAGATGGATTTGATTTGTTGTCCCGAGTTTAGATCAGCACAACCCACCAACTAATCCATCAAGGCCCACAAAACTCAAATAGCTTATATGGGAACAAAAAACATATATGTACGGCTTTGCAAATTTCATAATAATGGATGTGTGCACAGAGCAATACTGTTGTAGCCCAATGCTCTTCCTGTGGAGCGACACTGATATCCATGGGGTATTTTGGAATTATCGGTCCAAATCTAATGTTTGTTGTGTTTATTATTTTTGGTGTTTGACAATTTTTGGGAGTAAATCTGACTCGAGCAGTAGGGTTCTTAATGAGCAAAAATGTAGTCATTCAGACGCTTTTATTTTCAAGGGACTACCAGAACTTTGCATTCTGCACCACTTTGATTTTCAGCCGCTGCTGAATAGCTGTGTGAATGCGTAAAGGTGACCACTGCATTTTTAGTCAGATGTGCTTTGACCAGCTAGGTGAAAAGGCCCCTTTTTGTCATGATCAGCGTGTTGGTTGAGCTGATCCATTGTCTCTTGTGTTGCAGGATGAGTTGACGGCGGTGAATGTGAAGCAGGGTTTTAATAATCAGCCTGCTTTCTCTGGAGATGAGCACGGCTCCGCGAGGAACATTGTCATCAACCCAGCTAAGGTAAGGGATTTTTCTGGTCAAGACAAGTTGATGGGGCAGCTGGGGAACCTGGGGAAGGATTGGGCCTAATGGTCCGAATGGATTTCTTTTCCCCTCTGTGTTTTATTTCTCACAACAATAATGTTTAATCCTTTGCCTTTTTACCGGGGACAAATTTTAGTTAAGTTGTCAAATGGGCATCCCGTCAGAAATAGATTTTAAAAAAATTATTGCGGGAACCTTGGCATGGGTACTCACTGAATAAACTTACAGCGACATTGAGGGGATCCTTTAAGCCTGTGATTGGTAGTTGTGCTCTACTAGCTTGCTAGCAGTCTGTTTGGAGAAAATATTAAGGACATAAATGTGTGGAATGCTATGCCAAAGGCACTTAATGGGTTATTGCTGCCTTGGGGGAATTTTCTTATGAATAATGTATGTCTTAAATACACTCAAGTGTTATGGGCCAGGGTTTAGAGAACCCCAAAGTGTATCATGGAGTTCACCTGACCCACATCTTTTACTAGATTGTGGTATGGGGAGCACACAGCCCACTCTACAGGTGTGGTACAGCAGAAATGGAAAAGTATTTTTTACAGCAAAACAATGTTTATTCTATGAAGTCAAGTTAACCTTTTTAAAACATACAGTGAACATCTTAGCAACCATCAAATCAAATACAACCCCCAAAGATTACAACACTAAGTAATCCTTTAAGCTTTCCTTCTAACATCCATAAGACTTAAATACATCTTTGTACAGAAAGACATCAGGCTTACATTCACTACTGAGAACATTTATAATTCTGAATTTACCAAGTAATCAAGAGATAGTCTTTTCATGGCAGAGAGATCAACAGTACACCTGCTCTGCCTGGCTTCAGCTCCAATACTGAAAACAAAACTAAAACACACCCTGCAGCAAACAGCCTAAAACGAAAGTAAAAAGCTGACAGACAGCCCAGCTCCACCCACTCTGACATCACTACAGTAATACACACCTATTTCTTAAAGGTACTCTCACTGCAGATATTTATGTACACACCCATTTATAAACACCAATTTCTTAAAGGTACTCTCACATGACACCTCCCCCCAAGAAAAAAATATAAACCATCAACTTCAAGATGGTTTCATTTTTCATCTTTTCACTATCCTTTAAGAAATGCACACAGCAAATATACTTTTTTGTTTTAAAAAAAAAACAACACACGCAAACGGGTCCAATAATATAGTCCATTTTTGTTCTTCTTCCTCCAACTGAAATCCTCCCTGATTGGCAGTCTCTTTGAACAAGAAGGTCTCTGCACGATCCGTCCATTTCTCTTCGCCTCATCATTTCTCTTTAAAGTCAGATACTTTAGTTCAATCTGACCACAGAGTCCCTTGCAATTCTCCAACACATGAGCATTGGTTATCACAGCTTTCAGGCAGTTAAATGCCTGTTGAAAGTCCGCTGTCCACCAAAATTTTCGACGTTCCTCCAGCAAGTCCATCAGTGGAACAATCATGCGACAAAACTTTGCACAAATGTTCGATCAAATCCACTCATGCCAAGAAATCACATTATTTCCTTTTGTCTTGAGGGTATCGGAAACTCCTCAAGGAAAGTGACTTGGGCATTTCCAAATTCACTTTTGGCTAGGTGTATCACCAAAGCTGCCTCCTGAAGTCGATCGAATAACTCCCTCAGATGTTTCAAATGTTCTGTCCATGTCTGGCTGAAAATTACCAGATCGTCGATGTAACAATTGGGTAATCCTGAAATGACTTTGTTAGTTAACCGTTGAAATGTGGCTGGGGCGTTTTTCATGCCAAATGGCATAATTTTGAATTGGTATATACCATCTGGAGTCGCAAAAGCTGAAATCTCCTTCGCCCTTTCGGATAAAGGTACCTGCCAGTAACCTTTAAGTAAATCCAGTTTGGAAATAAAAGCTGATTGTCCCACTTTCTCAATGCAATCCTCCAAATGTGGGATAGGATAAGAGTCCGTTCTTTTAACTGCATTGACCTTTCTATAGTCCACACACAACTGTTGGGTACTGTCTAGTTTAGGTACCATCACTATGGGTGAGCTCCATTGGCTGCAACCCACTTCAATTATGCCATTTTTAAGCATACTCTCAATCTCTTTGTTAAACTGTGCCAATTTTTAAAGGGTTAAGTCTATATGGATGTTGTTTGATTGGAACAGTATTTCCCACATCTACATCATGTATAGCCATTTTAGTACTTCCCAATTTATCTCTACAAACTTGCCCATGTGATATCAATAACTCTTTCAGGTCAGTCCATTTTTCCTCTGGAAGGTAACTTAACAATTTATCCCAATTTTTAAGAACATCCTCGTTTTCCAATTTAATTTGAGGTATGTCAAATTCACAGTCATCTGAATTTGGTTCGTCACTTTCAGTTGGAATCATTAAAACCTCATCCTTTTTCTCTCCTTCCCTTTCAAAGTACCTTTTAAGCATATTCACATGACACACTTGGTGAGTCTTCCTTCTATCTGGTGTTTTCACCACATAATTCACCTCACTTAATTTCCTTTCAATCTGATAAGGCCCATAAAACCTAGCTTTTAAAGGTTCACCTACCACTGGTAACAACACTAAAACTTTATCCCCACTGGCAAAACTACGAACTTTGGATTTCTAGTCCGCTGCCCGTTTCATCACATCTTGTGCAAATTTTAAATGTTGTCTAGCCAATTCACCTGCTCGATTTAATCGTTCCCTAAAATTTGACACTTAATCCAATAATGTAATTTCTGATTTCTGACTCACCAATTTTTCCTTAATCCATTTAAGTGGTCCTCTTACCTCATGACCAAAAATTAGTTCAAAAGGACTAAATTTGGTTGACTCATTAGGTGCATCCCTAATTTCAAACAGTACGAATGGAATTCCTTTATCCCAATCCTCTGGATAATCGTGACAATAAGCCCTCAACATTGTCTTTAATGTCTGATGCCACCTTTCTAATGCTCCCTGCAATTCTGGATGGTATGCAGTTGATTTAAATTGTTTTATTCCTAAGCTATCCATAACTTCTTTGAATAACCTTGAGGTAAAATTTGATCCTTGATCCGATTGTATTTCTGTGGGTAGTCCATATCTAGTAAAGAATTTAAGTAACTCCTCCACAATCTTTTTAGCTGTAATATTACGTACTGGAATGGCCTCTGAAAACCTAGTAGACACATCCATTATCGTCAAAAGATATTGATTCCCAGTTTTTGTTTTACGAAGCGGACCGATGCAATCTATTAGGACCCTTGTAAAAGGTTCCTCAAATGCTGGAATGGGTATTAAGGGCGCTGGTTTTATCACTGCTTGAGGTTTCCCTATCACTTGACATCTGAATGAAATAAAAATTGCTTATTGTCACAAGTAGGCTTCAATGAAGTTACTGTGAAAATCATGTGTGACATGATTGACAAAATTTAATTACACCTTTATGTAGTCCAGGCCAATAAAAATGTTTCTGGATTTTAGCTTGAGTTTTCCTTATTCCCAAATGACCTCCCACTGGTACCTCATGTGCAACTCGCAACACCTCCTTTCTATACCCTACCAGCAATACTACTTGATGAACTTCTGCCCACTTTTCATCCGCCTGCATATGTAAAGGTCTCCATTTTCTCATCAAGACATTACTTTTACGGTAATAACACTCTGGTATACACTCAGATTCCTCTTCCGTGTATGCTTTCTGATACATCCGTTTTATTTCTACATCTTTCTGTTGTAACTCCGCTAATTTTCCTGAACTAAAAATATCTGCCTCATCCTCCACCTGTTCTTGTTCTTTTTCAACCATCCGATCAAAAATCGATTCTGATAATTGCACTTCAACTTCATCTTCACTCTTTGATTTCTCCTCTTGTCTTAACCTGTGACTTTGCGCCCTTGTTACTACACAATCGGGAAAAATCCCAGGATATTCGTCCTTCAACACTTCAGTTGTCTGATTTTCCACTGGCCTAGCCACCACAGTAGGCATCACTCCCACCTGCAATCCAGCTATATCATTACCCAAGATAAACTGTATTCCTGGACAAGATAGTTTCTCTATTACTCCTACTACCACTTC
Source organism: Scyliorhinus torazame (assembly GCF_047496885.1). Lineage (NCBI taxonomy): Eukaryota > Metazoa > Chordata > Chondrichthyes > Carcharhiniformes > Scyliorhinidae > Scyliorhinus > Scyliorhinus torazame. Next base: position 25,025,068 of record NC_092720.1, on the reverse strand, counting down.
ACCACTCTTCACTGAACTTTCCAACCTTACCTTATATAATGGAACACTACTCCTCTCACCCTGACTTCCACATATTACCACCTTTTCTGGCTACATTCTTCCCAAACTACATAACACCTCATCTCTTACCATTAAAGATTGACTAGCTCCCATATCTCTTCAAATTGTGACTTCTTTACCTGTTCCTCCTGATACACATGAGTAAACTTTACCCACACAAGTAAATTCTTTAAAGAGATCTGGCACCTTCTTATCAGACAACTCTTGATCAGGCTGTACAGTCTTTTACACCTCCTTTGCGTCACTTGGGCTTTCCTTCACCACTCTGACAAACCCCACTATCTTATCCTGTTTTACCACATCAGCCTTCCCAGTGCTTTTCTTCAACCACCAACACTGTGACTTTACATGGCTTCGTTTATTGCAGTGAAAACATTTAAAACTTTTAATTTCTCTTCCACCCTCCTGGATTTCTTTTTTAATCTGAGGTACACTCTCCTTATTATCTTCCATCAGATACCTTTACCTTTACCACTTGAGTATTTCTCATATCCCCAGTTTCTATTCCTCATAGGCTGAAACTGATGTCGGAAAGCAAGCTTTGATTTATGAACTAATTCATAATCATCTGCCATTTCTGCTGCTAACCTCGCAGTTTTAGCCCTCTGCTCTTCCACATGAGTTCTCACTACATCAGGAATTGAATTTTTCTGAGAGCTTCATACGTTTGGTCTATTTTCAAAGCCCTTATCCACCCATCAAAATTACTCTGTTTGATCCTTTCAAACTCCATGTATGTTTGACCAAATTCTTTCCTTAAATTTCTAAACCTTTATCTGTAGGCTTCAGGCACTAGTTCATATGCACCTAAGATGGATTTCTTCACCTCCTCATATGTCCCAGATACCTCCTCCGGTAATGATGCAAACACCACTAGCCCTACCTACCAGCTTTGTTTGAATCAGTAATACCCACGTATCCTGTGGCCATTTCATTTGTTTAGCTACCTTCTCAAATGAAATGAAAAAGGCTTCCACTTCCTTCTCGTCAAACCTTGGCAATGCTTGGAAATATTTAAATAGATCCCCACCAAGCCTTTGACTATGATGCTCTTTCTCACTATCCTCCAACTGTACGTTTCCCTTTACGTCTGCCTATTTTAACTGACTGTTCTGTTTCATAGCCATTTTCTTAAGTTCAAACTCTCTCTCTTTTTATTTTTCCTCTCTATCTCTTTCCTTTTCCCCTCTATCTCTTTCTTTGTTTCTTTCTTCTCTCTCCTTTTCTTTTTCCCTGATCTGTATCTTTCTCTTTCTTTTTCTCTCATTGCATATTCAAGCTGCTTTAATTCTTTTTCATGTTGAAGTTGCTTAATCTGCAACTGGATCTTTGCCATTTATAATGAGTCAGACTGTATCTCAGGCAACTTTAAATTCTTAGCCACTGCCATAATTACCTCATCTTTTCGCATTTTGGCAGGTAATGTTAACTGCAATGTTTCTGCCAAACCTAACAGTCTGCTTTTAGTCTCTGTCCGTAAGGTACTGCGTGTGACCGTCTCCACCCCCAAACCTTCTGAGCCTCTGAAAGAGTCATTGTCCACAACACACTCCCTACTTAAACTAAAATACCACACCTGAAAAGCAACCACAATATGCTCACCCCTCACGGTCTTTAAGTTCACAAAGCCAATCCAATAGATAGACTTTTATCCCCCTTGAGCCCCCAATTTGTTATGGGCCAGGGTTTAGAGAACCCCAAAGTGTATCATGGAGTTTACCTGACGTACAACTTTTACTAGATTGTGGTATGGGGAGCACACGGCCCGCTCTACAGCTGTGGTACAGCAGAAATGGAAAAGTATTTGTTTAAAACAAAACAATGTTAATTCTATGAAGTCAAGTTAACCTTTTAAAAACATACAGTGAACATCTCAGCAACCATCAATTCAAATACAACCCCCAAAGACTACAACACTAAGTAATCCTTTAAGCTTTCCTTTGAACATCCATAAGACTTAAAAACACCTTTGTACAGAAAGACATCAGGCTTACATTCCCTACTGAGAACATTTATAATTCTGAACTCACCAAATCATCAAGAGACAGTCTTTTCATGGCAGAGAGATCAGCAGTACACCTGCTCTGTCTGGCTTCAGCTCCAACACTGGAAACAAAACTAAAACACACCCTGCAGCAAACAGCCTAAAACGAAAGTAAAAAGCTGACAGACAGCCCAGCTCCGCAACTTATGGCTCCTCAGCATTGTATTTGGGGGGGGGGGGGTACCCCAAAGGTGCACCGGGGAATTCCTTGAGGAAGTTCCCACGTAAGGGTTTACCCGGCAATGGCCCAGAAGGGCTGTCTTCCTCTGGACATTTGTGCTGGGCCGGGAACCATCCGACAAAGCGATCTAAATCACAAGCTTTGGATAGTTCTGCCAGTTTTACACTCCTAGTTACTCTGAAAGAGTGAGAAGAAACATAAACACTTCTATCTTCAGACTAACTGTCTTAAACACCCAGCCCAAGCACCGCATGGTACAGCCCCCACACCAACACGGTATTGCCCATCCCCCTGACCCAAACGACACCCCTTGTCCGTTGCACAGCATTGCTGCCTGTGTTTTTGGTTGCAACGGATAACTATTGTAAAATACCCACTTCCCTAACAACTCTTGTAATATGTTGACTACCGTTCGGTAGGCCTTAATTAAGTCTTTAGTAGGTTAACTGCATTAATTTATTAACTAGAAGAACTATGCACATGTATAGCTGGGAGCTATCTCGTGCATGCTTGCACACATGGCTCTGTCAAACACTGGACTGACTCTGAATTGCGGGTCATGTGCTCTCTGACACCACTGCGTGGGTGGTATTGTTCTCGGCCCCACGTTAATCCTATATGGGCCAGATCCTTGTACGACATTGACCATTCACTCCTCCGTGCACAGTCTCTCAGACAATACCTCCTAAATTTGTGTTTCTCACCACCCAGAATAACGAAGGCAGCGGTGTAAAGCCAGCACCTCCAAGTTTACCTGGCACAACATTCTGACTTGAACACATACAGTAATTCCTCACTTACTGTTGTAGTTGTGTTTTTGAAAAGTACAACTTTCAATGGAACAACTGTAAGCAAATCAGCTTTCCCCATTACAGCCGATGTAAGAGATGTAATTAGCTTCTGTAGGACCTTTCCCATCGGGGAAAAAAAAAAAATAAAACTGTCTCCACCCTTGAAGTTTAAATGCTGTATATTCCCAGATTCCTTTATCTGTAAATAAAATAACTTTCCAAATAAAATAAATTGTAAAAATACAAAAGGACTATGCTTTCTACATGCCTCTTGCTCGTTGTTGCTCTTGCTCATCATTCCTTGAGCTCACTGACTCCAACTACCCCATTGTTGTGAGTGAAGGAATGGCAGAGGGAGAAGCGAGTGAGGCAGTGAGGGCCGGGGAGGGAAGCAGCAAGCGGGTGAAGGTTGAGGAGTGATAGGGTTGGCGAGTGGGAGGGTGAGGAAGGGAAGCGGCAAGCATAATGGGCTGCTCCAGACTGAGACTGACGTGGTCACGGGTTACGTTAGCTCAGTGCGGAACAGCGCTGAAACTGATCTCCTTTTTTAAAAAAAAAAAAAATATTTTATTGAAAGTTTTTGGTCAACCATCACAGTACATTGTGTATCCTTTACACAATAATATAACAGTATAAGTAACAATGACCTGTTTTATAAACAAAGAATAAATAATATATAACTAAAACTAAATGGCAACTGCCTTGTCTCAGATAAACACTCTCCAAAAATATGATTTAACAGTCCAATATACAATTATTTATCGCAACGACCTATACATATTATACATATATATTAACAACCCTGAGAGTCCTTCTGGTCCCCCCCCCCCCCCCCCCCCGGGGCTGCTGCTGCTGCCTTCTTCTTTTCCATTCCCTCTATCTTTCTGTGAGGTATTCGACGAACGGTTGCCACCGCCTGGTGAACCCTTGAGCCGATCCCCTTAGGACGAACTTAATCCGTTCCAGCTTTATAAACCCTGCCATGTCATTTATCCAGGTCTCCACACCCGGGGGCTTGGCTTCCTTCCACATCAACAGTATCCTGCGCGGGCTACTAGGGACGCAAAGGCCAAAACATCGGCCTCTCTCGCCTCCTGCACTCCCGGCTCTTGTGCAACCCCAAATATAGCCAACCCCCAGCTTGGTTCGACCTGGACCCCCACTACTTTCGAAAGCACCTTTGTCACCCCCACCCAGAACCCCTGTAGTGCCGGACATGACCAGAACATGTGGGTGTGATTCGCTGGGCTTCTCGAGCATCTCGCACACCTATCCTCTACCCCAAAAAATTTACTGAGCCGTGCTCCAGTCATATGCGCCCTGTGTAACACCTTAAATTGAATCAGGCTTAGCCTGGCACACGAGGACGATGAGTTTACCTTACTTAGGGCATCCGCCCACAGCCCGTCCTCAATCTCCTCCCCCAGCTCCTCTTCCCATTTCCCTTTCAGCTCATCTACCATAATCTCCCCCTCGTCCCTCATTTCCCTATATATATCTGACACCTTACCGTCCCCCACCCATTTCTTTGAGATCACTCTGTCCTGCACCTCATGCGTCGGGAGCTGCGGGAATTTCCTCACCTGTTGCCTCGCAAAAGCCCTCAGTTGCATATACCGGAATGCATTCCCTTGGGGCAACCCATATTTCTCGGTCAGCGCTCCCAGACCTGCGAACTTCCCATCCACAAACAGATCTTTCAGTTGCGTTACTCCTGCTCTTTGCCATATTCCAAATCCCCCATCCATTCTCCCCGGGGCAAACCTATGGTTATTTCTTATCGGGGACCCCACCAAGGCTCCCGTCTTTCCCCTATGCCGTCTCCACTGTCCCCGAATTTTCAAAGTCGCCACCACCACCGGGCTTGTGGTGTATTTCTTCGGTGAGAACGGCAATGGGGCCGTCACCATAGCTTGTAGTCCCCCTACAGGATACCCTCTCCAATCTCTTCCACGCCGCTCCCTCCTCTTCTCCCATCCACTTACTCACCATTGAGATATTGGCGGCCTCACTTAGGCTCGGTAGTGCCAGCCCCCCCCTATCCCTACTACGCTGTAACAATCCCTTCCTCACTCTCGGGGTCTTCCCGGCCCACACAAAACTCATGATACTCTTTTTGATCCTTTTGAAAAAAGCCTTCGTGATCACCACCGGGAGGCACTGAAACACAAAGAGGAATCTCGGGAGGACTACCATTTTAACCGCCTGCACCCTCCCTGCCAGTGACAGGGATACCATGTCCCATCTCTTGAAGTCCTCCTCCATTTGTTCCACCAATCGCGTTAAATTTAACCTATGCAATGTACCCCAATTCTTGGCTATCTGGATCCCCAAGTAACGAAAGTCCCTCGTTACCTTCCTCAGCGGAAAGTCCTCTATTTCTCTGCTCTGCTCCCCTGGATGCACCACAAACAACTCACTTTTCCCCATGTTCAGTTTATATCCTGAGAATTCTCCAAACTCCCGAAGTGTCCACATTATCTCTGGCATCCCCTCCGCCGGGTCCGCTACATATAACAACAAGTCATCCGCATACAGAGATACCCGGTGTTCTTCTCCTCCTCTAAGTACTCCCCTCCACTTCTTGGAACCCCTCAGTGCTATTGCCAGGGGCTCAATCGCCAGTGCAAACAATAATGGGGACAGAGGGCATCCCTGCCTTGTCCCTCTATGGAGCCGAAAGTATGCAGATCCCCGTCCATTCGTGACCACACTCGCCACTGGGGCCCTATACAACAGCTGCACCCATCCAACATACTCATCTCCAAAACCAAATCTCCTCAGCACCTCCCACAAATAATCCCACTCCACTCTATCAAATGCTTTCTCGGCATCCATCGCCACCACTATCTCCGCTTCCCCCTCTGGTGGGGGCATCATCATTACCCCTAGCAGCCTCCGTATATTCGTATTCAGCTGTCTCCCCTTCACAAACCCAGTTTGGTCCTCATGGACCACCCTTGGGACACAATCCTCTATCCTCATTGCCATTACCTTGGCCAGAATCTTAGCGTCTACATTTAGGAGGGAAATAGGTCTATAGGACCTGTATTGCAGCGGGTCCTTTTCCTTCTTTAGGAGAAGCGATATCGTTGCCTCAGACGTAGTCGGGGGCAGCTGTCCCCTTTCCTTTGCCTCATTAAAGGTCCTCATCAGTAGCGGGGCAAGCAAGTCCACATATTTTCTGTAAAATTCAACTGGGAATCCATCTGGTCCCGGAGCCTTCCCCGCCTGCATGCTCCTAATTCCTTTCACTACTTCCTCTATTTCAATCTGTGCTCCCAGTCCCACCCTTTCCTGCTCCTCCACCTTGGGAAATTCCAGCCGGTCCAGAAAGCCCATCATTCTCTCCCTCCCATCCGGGGGTTGAGCTTCGTATAATTTTTTATAAAATGCCTTGAACACTCCATTCACTCTCTCCGCTCCCCACTCCACCTCTCCTTCCTCATCCCTCACTCCCCCTATTTCCCTCGCTGCTCCCCTTTTCCTCAATTGGTGGGCCAGCAACCTGCTCGCCTTCTCCCCATATTCGTACTGTACACCCTGTGCCTTCCTCCACTGTGCCTCTGCAGTACCCGTTGTCAGCAAGTCAAATTCTACATGTAGCCTTTGCCTTTCCCTGTACAGTCCCTCCTCCCGTGCCTCCGCATATTGCCTGTCCACCCTCAGAAGTTCTTGCAGCAACTGCTCCCGTTCCCTACTCTCCTGCTTTCCTTTATGTGCCCTTATTGATATCAGCTCCCCTCTAACCACTGCCTTCAGCGCCTCCCAGACCACTCCCACCTGAACCTCCCCATTATCATTGAGTTCCAAGTACTTTTCAATGCATCCCCTCACCCTTAGACACACCCCCTCATCTGCCATTAGTCCCATGTCCATTCTCCAGGGTGGGCGCCCTTCTGTTTCCTCCCCTATCTCCAAGTCCACCCAATGTGGAGCGTGATCCGAAATGGCTATAGCCGTATACTCCGTTCCCCTCACCTTCGGGATCTACGCCCTTCCCAAAACAAAAAAGTCGATCCGCGAATAGACTTTGTGGACATAGGAGAAAAACAAAAACTCCTTACTCCTAGGTCTGCTAAATCTCCACTGGTCTACTCCTCCCATCTGCTCCATAAAATCTTTAAGCACCTTGGCTGCTGCCGGCCTCCTTCCAGTCCTGGACCCAGACCTGTCCAGCCCTGGTTCCAACACCGTATTGAAATCTCCCCCCATTACCAACTTTCCCACCTCTAGGTCCGGGATGCGTCCTAGCATACGCGTCATAAAATTGGCATCATCCCAGTTCGGGGCATATACGTTTACCAAAACCACCGTCTCCCCCTGTAGTTTGCCACTCACCATCACGTATCTGCCCCCGCTATCCGCCACTATAGTCTTTGCCTCAAACATTACCTGATTCCCCACTAATATAGCCACCCCCCTGTTTTTCGCATCTAGCCCCGAATGGAACACCTGCCCCACCCAACCTTTGCGTAGTCTCACCTGGTCTATCAGTTTCAAGTGCGTTTCCTGTAACATAACCATGTCTGCCTTAAGTTTCTTAAGGTGTGCGAGTACCCGTGCCCTCTTTATCGGCCCGTTCAGCCCTCTCACGTTCCACGTGATCAGCCGGGTTGGGGGGCTTTTTACCCCCCCCCTTGTCGATTAGCCATCCCCTTTTTCCAGCTCCTCACCCGGTTCCCACGCAGCTGTGTCCCCCCCAGGCGGTGCCCCCCCGCCCATCCCACCCCATACCAGCTCCCCCCTCTCCCCAGCAGCAGTAGCCCAATAATTCCCCCCTCCCACCCACCCCCGCTAGATCCCCCACTAGCGTAGTTACACCCCCCATGTTGCTCCCAGAAGTCCGCAAACTCTGGCCGACCTCGTCATCCCCCCCGTGACCTCGGCTCGCACCGTGCGACGCCCCCTCCTTCCTGCTTCCCTATTCCCGCCATGATTATCATAGCGCGGGAACCGAGCCCGCGCTTCCCCCTTGGCCCCTCCCCCAATGGCCAACGCCCCATCTCCTCCACCTCCTTTCCTCCCCCCACCACCTCCTGTGGAAGAGAGAAAAGTTACCACATCGCAGGATTAATAACATAAAACTCCTCTTTCCCCCCTTTTTACCCCCCTCTTCGCCCCCCATACTCGCCCCAACACTTTGTTTCAAACGTTCTTTTTTAAAAATTATTATTAAATAACCCGCTCATTCCAATTTTTTCTTCCACGATAAAAGCCCACGCCTCATCCGCCGTCTCAAAGTAGTGGTGCCTCCCTTGATATGTGACCCACAGTCTTGCCGGTTGCAGCATTCCGAATTTTATCATCTTTTTGTGAAGCACCGCCTTGGCCCGATTAAAGCTCGCCCTCCTTCTCGCCACCTCCGCACTCCAGTCTTGATATACGCGGATCAACGAGTTTTCTTTGCCCATCTAACGACCATCTCTCTATCCTTAAAACGGAGGAATCTCACCACTATGGCTCTAGGAATTTCTCCTGCAATCCGGCCACCTTCCTCTCCTTTTTTCATCCGTATCCAGGGGGGATTCCCTTCTGGTTCGCCGCTTTTAGTCGTTAAAATTGCCGTTGGGGCTCTTATTAAGAGCCCAAAAGTCCGTTCCACCGGGAGCTGCCGAAACGTGCGACTCAGCTGGTCATCGCCGCACCCGGAAGTCCCTGAAACTGATCTCCGATGCTAAGTTCCTATACCAGCCCTATGTAATGTTAAAGTGGAATGACATAAAACCGGGACTTAGGGTATCACTGGGTTAAAGCCCTGTATCTCTGTCCCCAACAGTACTCTGGCAAGACCTTTACTGCAACAACATTCAAAAACATGCATGCATCTGTGAAGCATAAGACGTGGGAGCAAAGGTAGGCCATTCGGCCCATTGAGTTTGCCATGCCATTCAATGAGAATCATGGTCGATCTGATATGATCAACTTCACTTTCCCGCATTATACCCATAACCCTTGATTCTTCTACTGATTAAAAATCCGTTTATTTCCGACTTGAGGATTTTTTTTTTCTTTTTAAAATTCAGAGTACCCAATTCATTTTTTCTAATTAAAGGGCAATTTAGCGTGAATAATCCACCTAGCCTGCACATTTGTGGGTTGTGGGGGCGAAACCCACTCAAACACGGGGAGAATGTGCAAACTCCACACGGACAGTGACCCAGAGCCGGGATCGAACCTGGGACCTCGACGCTGTGAGGCAGCAGTGCTAACCACTGCACCACCGTGCTGCCCCTAGACTGAAACTGATCTGCATTGGTTGCAGTAATACACAATCTTGCTGTTAGAAGTGTGATTACAAGAAGATTCTGAAGGGGTTTGACAGGATTGACATGGAGAGGTTGTTTCCCCTGACTGGGAAATTGAGCACACAGGCCACAGCCTTAAAACAAGGGGGTCAATCAATCAGGACTGAGATAATTAGGAATTCCTTCACTCGGGGGATTGTGGCTCTGAAATGAAAATCGCTTATTGTCACAAGTAGGCTTCAAATGAAGTTCCTGTGGAAAGCCCCTAGTCGCCACATTCCGGCACCTGTTCGGGGAGGCTGGTACAGGAATTGAACCGTGCTGCTGGCCTGCCTTGGTCTGCTTTAAAAGCCAGCGATTTAACCCAGTGTGCTAAACCAGCCCTTTGGAAATCTCTACCCCTGCGGGTTGTGGATGCTCCATCGTTGAAGACATTTAAGACTGGGATCGAGGGATGTTTGGTCCCTGAGGGATTAAGAGGTTATAGGGAACAGGCAGGAAAGTGGAGTTCAGGACCATGATTAGCCATGATTGTGTAAATGACGGAGCAGTCTCGATGGGCTGTATGTTGTGATGCTCCTATCTCTTATGTTCTCAGTATCTGTAAAAAAAAAAAGCAAAGTTATTAATATAAATAGATCTAATTGACTTGCAGGAAGCCAGAATTAGCAAATGAATGAGCAATTTCATCACCAAGCAAATGGCAGCACATTCTGTTCCTCATGGGCTCTTCTTAAACCTTGTAAAACCTTTTCCTTTTTTGTGTGACATGTTTAGGGAAAATGATTGAAGGACATTCCGATTTACTGAGCAAACGTGTGAATCAAATCTGTTGGGTGATTCGCAATATTTTAAATTTGTTATTTCCAAAGTTGAGGGGCATGGATAGAGTGGATGGGCAGGCACTCTTTCCCAGGCTGGAGGGGTCAATCACGAGGGAGCATAGGTTTAAGGTCCTAGGGGCAAAGTTTAGAGGAGATGTGTGAGGCAGGCCTTTTACACAGAGGGTGTCAAGTGCCTGGAACGTGCTGCCAGGGGAGGTTGTAGAAGCAGGTTCATTAACGGCGTTCAAAGGGCATCTCGACAAATACATAGATAGGATGGATACAGAGGTATGCGAAACCAGGAAGTGCTGAGGGTTTTGGCCAAGGGTGGTATCATGACTGGTACAGGCTTGGAGGGCTGAAGGGCCTGTTCCTGTGCTGTATTGTTCTTTGTTCTACCCATATTTCCTTGTAGAAACGTCACTGTGACACCCAGGGGATGTACTTCCTTGGCCACGTTAAGATGCTGGAGAGCCTCTAATATGGTCAAGATGGGGGGCTTCTTAAGTTGCAATTCCACTTCAATCCACTGTCAGCGTGAGCCACCATCTTGAAACAGGTGTCAGGAACGGCTGACCCAAAGATCCTTACAGCTCCGGCAGGCAGATAAATCGCTTGCCGTTAAATGTTTGCAGTTTTGGTATCGTCAACATGGTAGACTAGAACATAGAACATAGAAAAATACAGCACAGAACAGGCCCTTCGGCCCACGATGTTGTGCCGAACCTTTGTCCTAGATTAATCATCGACTATCATTGAATTTACAGTGCAGAAGGAGGCCATTCGGCCCATTGAGTCTGCACCGGCTTTTGGAAAGAGCACCCTACCCAAAGTCAACACCTCCACCCAACACTAAGGGCAATTTTGGACACAAGGGCAAATCATGGCCAATCCACCTAACCTGCACATCTTTGGACTGTGGGAGGAAACCGGAGCACCCGGAGGAAACCCACGCGCACACGGGGAGGATGTGCAGACTCCGCACAGACAGTGACCCAAGCCGGAATCGAACCTGGGACCCTGGAGCTGTGAAGTAATTGTGCGATCCACAATGCTCCCGTGCTGCCCTTAAGAACAAATAAATCTACACTATATCATTTTACCGTAATCCATGTACCTATCCAATAGCTGCTTGAAGGTCCCTAATGTTTCCAACTCAACTACTTCCACAGGCAGTGCATTCCATGCCCCCACTACTCTCTGGTTAAAGAACCTACCTCTGACATCCCCCTATATCTTCCACTATTCACCTTAAATTTATCTTCCCTTGTAATGGTTTGTTCCACCCAGCGAAAAAATCTCTGACTGTCTACTCTATCTATTCCCCTGATCATCTTATAAACCTCTATCAAGTCGCCCCTCATCCTTCTCCGTTCTAATGAGAAAAGGCCTCGCACCCTCAACCTTTCCTCGTAAGACCTACTCTCCATTCCAGGCAACATCCTGGTAAATTTCCTTTGCACCTTTTCCAAAGCTTCCACATCCTTCCTAAAATGAGGCGACCAGAACTGTACACAGTACTCCAAATGTGGCCTTACCAATGTTTTGTACAGCTGCATCATCACCTCACGGCTCTTAAATTCAATCCCTCTGTTAATGAACGCTAGCACACCATAGGCCTTCTTCACAGCTCTATCCACTTGAGTGGCAACTTTCAAAGATGTATGAAGATCTCTCTGCTCCTCCACATTGCCAAGAAGTCTACCGTTAACCCTGTATTCCGCATTCATATTTGTCCTTCCAAAATGGACAACCTCACACTTTTCAGGGTTAAACTCCATCTGCCACTTCTCAGCCCAGCTCTGCATCCTATCTATGTCTCTTTGCAGCCGACAACAGCCCTCCTCACTATCCACCACTCCACCAATCTTCGTATCGTCTGCAAATTTACTGACCCACCCTTCAACTCCCTCATCCAAGTCATTAATGAAAATCACAAACAGCAGAGGACCCAGAACTGATCCCTGCGGTACGCCACTGGTAACTGGGATCCAGGCTGAATATTTCCCATCCACCACCCCACTCGGACTTCTATCGGTTAGTCAGTTTGTTAGCCAACTGGCCAAATTTCCCACTATCCCATGCCTCCTTACATTCTGCATAAGCCTATCATGGGGAACCTTATCAAATGCCTTACTAAAATCCATGTACACTACATCCACTGCTTTACCTTCATCCACATGCTTGGTCACCTCCTCAAAGAATTCAATAAGACTTGTAAGGCAAGACCTACCCCTCACAAATCTGTGCTGACTATCCCTAATCAAGCAGTATCTTTCCAGATGCTCAGAAATCCTATCCTTCAGTACCCTTTCCATGACTTTGCCTACCACCGAAGTAAGACTAACTGGCCTGTAATACCCAGGGTTATCCCTAGTCCCTTTGTTGAACAGGGGCACGACATTCGCCACTCTCCAATCCCCTGGTACCACCCCTGTTGACAGTGAGGTCGAAAAGATCATTGCCAACGGCTCTGCAATTTCATCTCTTGCTTCCCATAGAATCCTTGGATATATCCCGTCAGGCCCGGGGGACGTGTCTATCCTCAAGTTTTTCAAAATGCCCAACACATCTTCCTTCCTAACAAGTATTTCCTCGAGCTTACCAGTCTGTTTCACACTGTCCTCTCCAACAATATGGCCCCTATCATCTGTAAATACAGAAGAAAAGTACTCGTTCAAGACCTCTCCTATCTCTTCAGACTCAATACACAATCTCCCGCTACTGTCCTTGATCAGACCTACCCTCACTCTAGCCATTCTCATATTTGTCACATGTGTAAAGCGCCTTGGGGTTTTCCTTGATCCTACCTGCCAAAGATTGTTCATGCCCTCTCTTAGCTCTCCTAATCCCTTTCTTCGGTTCCCTCCTGGCTATCTTGTATCCCTCCAATGCCCTGTCTGAACCTTGTTTCCTCAGCCTTACATAAGTCTCCTTTTTCCTCTTAACAAGTCCTTCAACCTCTCTTGTCAACCATGGTTCCCTCACTCGACCATCTCTTCCCTGCCTGACAGGGACATACATATCAAGGACACGTAGTACCTGTTCCTTGAACAAGTTCCACATTTCACTTGTGTCCTTCCCTGACAGCCTATGTTCCCAACTCATGCACTTCAATTCTTGTCTGACAACATCGTATTTACCCTTCCCGCAATTGTAAACCTTGCCTTGTTGCACGCACCTATCCCTCTCCATTACTAAAGTGAAAGTCACAGAATTGTGGTTACTATCTCCAAAATGCTCCCCCACTAACAAATCTATCACTTGCCCTGGTTAATTACCAAGTACTAAATCCAATATTGCCCCTCCTCTGGTCGGACAATCTACATACGGTGTTAGAAAAGCTTCCTGGACACACTGCACAAACACCACCCCATCCAAACTATTTGATCTAAAGAGTTTCCACTCAATGTTTGGGAAGTTAAAGTCACCCATGACTACTACCCTGTGACTTCTGCACCTTTCCAAAATCTGTTTCCCAATCTGTTCCTCCACATCTCTGCTACTATTGGGGGGCCTATAGAAAACTCCTAACAAGGTGACTGCTCCTTTCCTATTTCTGACTTCAATCCATACTACCTCAGTAGGCTGATACTCCTCGAACTGCCTTTCTGCAGCTGTTATACTATCTCTAATTAACAATGCCACCCCCCACCTCTTTTACCACCCTCCCTAATCTTATTGAAACATCTATAACCAGGGACCTCCAACAACCATTTCTGCCCCTCTTCTATCCAAGTTTCCGTGATGGCCACCACATCGTAGTCCCAAGTACCGATCCATGCCTTAAGTTCACCCACCTTATTTCTGATGCTTCTTGCGTTGAAGTATACACACTTCAACCCATCTCCGTGCCTGCAAGTACTCTCCTTTGTCAGTGTTCCCTTCCCCACTGCCTCATTACACGCTTTGGCGTCCTGAATATCGGCTACCTTAGTTGCTGGACTACAAATCCAGTTCCCATTCCCCTGCCAAATTAGTTTAAACCCTCCCGAAGAGTACTAGAAAACCTCCCTCCCAGGATATTGGTGCCCCTCTGGTTCAGATGCAACCCGTCCTGCTTGTACAGGTCCCACCTTCCCCAGAATGCGCTCCAATTATCCAAATACCTGAAGCCCTCCCTCCTACACCATTCCTGCAGCCACGTGTTCAACTGCACTCTCCCCCTATTCCTAGCCTCGCTATCACGTGGCACCGGCAACAAACCAGAGATGACAACTCTGTCTGTCCTGGCTTTTAACTTCCAGCCTAACTCCCTAAACCCGTTTATTACCTCCACACCCCTTTTCCTACCTAAGTCGTTGGTACCAATGTGCACCACAACTTCTGGCTGCTCCCCCTCCCCCTTAAGGATCCTGAAGACACGATCCGAGACATCCCTGGCACCCGGGAGGCACCATAGCTTCTGGGAGTCTTGCTCCCGACCACAGAATCTCCTATCTATTCCCCTAACCATTGAATCTCCTACAACTATTGCTTTTCTATTCTCCCCCCTTCCCTTCTGAGCCCCAGAGCCAGACTCAGTGTCAGAGACCTGGCCGCTAGGGCTTTCTCCCGGTAGGTCATCATCCCGCCCCCCCCCCCCCAACAGCATCCAAAACGGTATACTTGTTTTGAAGGGGAACGGCCACGAGGGATCCCTGCACTATCTGCCTGTGTTTTTTTCCCCCTGACTGTAACCCAGCTATTCTTGTCCTGTACCTTGGGTGTGGTTACCTCCCTGTAACTCTTCTCTATCACCCCCTCTGCCTCCTGGATGATCCAAAGTTCATCCAGCTTCAGCTCCAGTTCCCTAACACGGTCTTTGAGGAGCTGGAGTTGGGTGCTCTTCCCGCAGGTATGGTCAGCGGGGACACCGGTGGTATCCCTCACCACCCACATCCTACAGGAGGAGCATGCAACTGGCCTAGCCTCCATCCCCTCTTCCCTTACAGAATATAGCTGCCCTGTGGACCAACTGGATCTCCGCCCTCCGACTCTGCTCCCAGTCGGCTGCACTCTCTGTAAACTCCTGGCTCTCTTCTCACTCTTTGCGGAAATGTAGGAAACAAAATGAAAGGAGCACCTTACTCCCTCCTCACCTAACTCCCTCAGTCACCAAACTCTCACTATAGCACTCAAATGCACCAAATTCAGCACTCCCTCAGTCACCAAACTCTCACTATAGCACTCAAATGCACCAAATTCAGCACTCCCTCAGTCGCCAAACTCTCACTATAGCACTCAAATGCACCAAATTCAGCACTCAGTGCAAACTCTCTGGAATCTGTTTTCTTTTGTTTTGCATTTAAAAAACAAAAAGGATTTGGAGCAGACATCCGTTTTGGGAGGCTGCCAAAACTGGGAGAAATGTTCAAACCAGTGCTCCCTCTGGGCTAAGGAAAAGGTGACCCAGTCCTGGTGGGAAACCTGGGGTGGGGGTGTGGGTGGAGGGGGAAAGACATTTGGCGTCGGATACATGGCATAAGTGTGTCCTGAGGGACCTCTGATTCTCAGATAGAGAAGTTGTTCATTTTTAATCTACCTTAGGTCTTAGGTCCAGAAAAAAGACCATCCGTCCCCTGAACTCAACATCCTAATTCATTGGACCTGGCCGTCTGGTATGCTACCAGCATTCCTACTTCCATTTCCCATCTTGGAAAGTCCCTCGCAAGGTTTGAAATCAATCCTTCATTGGTCTTTCAACAGTTTGAGCCCTTGTTTGCTGTCACGGTTCACCTTTTCTATTTACCCCAGGCATTACCAAGATGAAGTTGCAGCTTTATAATAAGAAAATTGTTTCCCTTTTGGTTTTTATAATGCCTTCATTTATATAACTCCTTTCACGTCAAAATGTTTGCGCTTTCAGTCGCGAATTGGTAGTGCATCGACCTGTATTGGTGGCAATTTGTTTTGACATGGTAATTTGCTAAATGACAATTTTCGGCTTGTGACCGAGTATTCTGCAGTCGATTTGTGCGAGTGGGTAGCTCTGTCTCTTCCGAGTTTGGTTGGAGTCTGAAGCCTCACTAAGGACTTGAGCACATGACCGAGGCTGACACTTTCATGTGTCACAGATGAGACTGGGTGCCTGCTGCCTGTTTGCTCAGATGAATTTAAAGGGTTTGAGATGAGTAGTGAGAAGTGCCACAGCAGGCATGTCACGAGGAAGAGGAATGCAGAAGTTCTCTTTGTTGAATTAATAAAAACCTCTTAATGATCGGCAGATAATAACGAGTGTCTACAGGAAGGAATTTTTAAAAAGTTCCTTCTTGTGTCCGAATCTTGGTACAGCAGTGTTGTCTCCCTTACACCCACAGTTCCCAAGCAGCCCGCCTGAAATATGAAGCTGAAGTTGAAAAAATTAACTGAGGTCCGATCCCAGGTCAGTTGAGCAGGCAGCATTCCCTCCTTCCCAGAGCTCTTTTGAAAGGACGCAAAATGGAATCAATCTAGTTCATATTCTCGCATGTCGGAGAAATGGAGTTGGACATCTTGCTCCATTCCTTCCAAAATGAGAAGCGCTGTAATGAAGGGTGCTTAACGTGTAATACAGCTGTTTGCGATACATGTCCAGTGTCTTTCCATTCCTGCCCCCTCTAGGTCCACGTTCTTGGATCTCTGCCATGGGATCCCATTGACATGACAGCGAAAGCCATGTATTTGTAACATTGTCTCTCATAACCGCCTTGCACGCCTTTCACATGCGATAACTATTTTGTCGCGCAGCGACTGTTAAGTAGGCCATGGCAGTTTGTGCATCCCAAGATCCCATAAACCATGAATGAAGTAAGTGGCCAGTTAGTCGAATGTTTGAGGAAGGTATGTTCACCAGGGGCCAAGTGTAGAACTATACCTTTCCATGATGTGGAGATGCCGGAGTTGGACTGGGGTGAGCACAGTACGAAGTCTTACAACACCAGGTTAAAGTCCAACAGGTTTGTTTCGATGTCACTAGCTTTCGGAGCGCTGCTCCTTTCTCAGGTGAATGAAGAGGTATGTTCGAGAAACATATATCTAGACAGATTCAAAGATGCCAGACAATGCTTGGAATGCGAGCATTAGCAGGTGATTAAATCTTTACAGATCCAGAGATGGGGTAACCCCAGGTTAAAGAGGTGTGAATTGTCTCAAGCCAGGACAGTTGGTAGGATTTCGCAGGCCAGATGGTGGGGGATGAATGTAATGCGACATGAATCCCAGGTCCCGGTTGAGGCCGCACTCATGTGTGTGGAACTTGGCTATAAGCTTCTGCTCGGTGATTCTGTGTTGTCGCGCGTCCTGAAGGCCGCCTTGGAGAACGCTTACCCGGAGATCAGAGGCTGAATGCCCTTGATTGCTGAAGTGTTCCCCGACTGGAAGGGAACATTCCTGCCTGGTGATAGTCGCGCGATGTCTGTTCATTTGTTGTCGCAGCGTCCGCATGGTCTCGCCAATGTACCACGCTTCGGGACATCCTTTCCTGCAGCGTATGAGGTAGACAACGGTTCACTTTCCACTTCATGGGGGCGATTCTCCCAAATGGAGCCCAAGTGTTTCCACCGTCGTGAACGCCGTCGCAGACCTATTCTGTCTCCCACAGGGGGCCAGGACGGCGCTGGAGCGGTTCACGTCGCTCCAGCCTCCATTCCCGGCGCCAAATGGGCGCCGCGACAACCCGCGCATGCGCAGTTGGGCCACGCCAACCTGTGCATGCGCGGGGGACTTCTTTAGTGCGCTGGCCCCGACTCAACATGGCGTCGGTGTTCAGGGGCCGAGCGCAGGAACGTAGGCCTGGGATGGGAAGGGAGAGAGGCCGGCCCACCGATTGGTGTGCCTCGATTGTGGGCCAGACCCCATTGGAGGCCCCACCCCGGTGAAGGAACCCCCCCCCCCCCCCCCACAGGGCGCCCCCGGCCGTTCGCGCAGAGTTCCCGCCGGCAGCGACCAGGGGTGAACGGCGCCGGTGGGACTCTGTCGTATCCGCGTGGCTGCTCGGCCCATCCGGGCCGGAGAATCGGCGCGGCCCGTGGCCGTGTCGTGCCAAACGCGCCAGCGCAATTCTCCACACCTCGGAGAATCGCGTGCCGGTTCTCCGGCCCGGCGCGGGGCTCGGAGAATCGCCCCTCTTGTCTTTTATACTCTTACTGATTATCCAAGTAGATTGCACTTGTGAGGGTTTAACAATACATGGGTTACTGTGGTTTCAACATCATTTCCAGCCCATCTCCCTCTTCTTGATGTGAGGTTCAGTCCAGTGGTGGAAGATGTTTCAAATGGGACGCTGTCCAAAGTGATGACACACGATCACCTGCACTGTCCCCTCCCATCCCACTCTAACTTCCTTCTTGGCTTTATCTTAACAGATAGGGGCCTATTTTAGCAGCATCTTGGCGGAGAAACTTAAACTCAACACTTTTCAAGACACAGGGAAGAAGAAACCTCAGGTGAATGCCAAAGATAATTACTGGCTTGTGACTGCCCGCTCCCAGAGTGCAATTCACATCTGGTTCACGGATCTTGCGGGAAATAAACCTTTGACGGTTTTAGCCAAAAAGGTAGGATTCCAAAATGTTGCTTAACTTTTGCATATAGTGTGTGTGTGTGTGTTATCTAAATTGGAGCTGGCAAATACTGACATATGTGGTTTACAATTATTTTAAGATTTTTGTTCCAAAGTAAAGTATGTTCAGGGCAACAATGGATATCTTAAAAATGTAGAAAGTGACTTTCTTTTCTAATTGGAACTCGTTTAATTTGGATTACGTCTCCCTTCCCCTTTCTGCTCCGTCCTCTTCTTGTACCATCTCTCTCATTTGGCCCCCTCACCACCTCTCTCATTTGGACCCCTTGCCTTCTCTTAGAAGAACAAATTTCATTGGAACCCTACAGTGCAGTAGGAGGCTATTCAGCCCATCGACGTTCTGCAACAGCACCCTACCTAGGCACTCCCCCACTCTAACCCCTCAACCCCATAATCCCATCTAACCTACACGTCTTTGGAATTACTCAATGTTAGCATGGCCATTCCACCTCAACTGCACATCTTTAGACTGTGGGAGGAAACCGGGGCACCCGGAGGAAACCCAGGCACGGGGAGAATGTGCAGACACCTCACAGATAGTCAACCAAGGTCACGATTGACCCTGGAATCCCTGGCACTGTGAGGCAGCAGTGCTAACCACTGTGCTAACGTGCTGCCCTTGTTTCTCTCTCGTTTGGAGCCCCTCTCACCTTTCACATTTGGGGCATCCCCCTTAACCATCTCTGTTGTTAGGGCGTCCCACTCGTCTGCTCTCTTGTTTGGGACCTCCTCGCCTGCTCTCTTGTTACGGGACCCCCTCACCTTCTCTCTCGTTATGGGACCGCCTCCCCCTTCTTTCTTGTTTACAGCCTCCCCCTCTTTCTGTCTCGTTTGGGGCTCCCCTTCGCCGCCTCCTTTTTTGGGGGGGGTTACCCCCCCCTTTCGTGCTCGGGGACACCCCCCTCTACGCTCAAAGCCCCTCTCCCTCGACTCTTGCTCAGGGCCCCTCCCCCTTGCTCTCTCATGGCCCAACCCCACTCCTCTCTCACTCAGGGCCCCCACCCCACTCCTCTCTCGTTTGGGGTTCCCCCCATCCAGTCCCTCTCATGGCAGCCCCCCCTCCCCACCCCACTCCTCTCTCGTTTGGGGTTCCCCCTCTCCAGTCCCTCTCATGGCAGACCCCCCTCCCCACTCCTTCCTCACTCAGGGCTCCCCCTGCTCTCTCTCGCTCAGGACCCCGCCCCCTCCTGTCTCACCCAGGGCCCCTCCCCCTCTTCTCGCTCAAGGACCCCCCCTCCACTCTCGATCAGGGCTGCTCCTTGCTTGCTTGTCAGAATAAGTCGGGAAAAGCACCCTGATTGTGAACATTGACAATGAACATCAGTAGTTTCTTCAGGACTCGTATTTTACCTTCACCCTAAACACTTGATCGACAAACAATGTTTCTGCCTTTCTCAACAGGCCTTGTATTTCAGAGCAGCAGTGGTCAGTTTTGACCAACCGCATTGCAGATAAACATTTGTTTTGTTTTCCTTCTGCGCAGGTCCCAATCCTTAGCAAGAAGGAAGAAGCCTTTGCTTATCTGGCTAAATATTCCGTGCCGATGTTGAGGGGAGCGTGGCTGATAAAGATGACCTGCGCTTATTATGCTGCTATTTCTGAAGCCAAGATTAAGAAGCGACAGGCCACAGATCCCAACCTTGGTAATAATGTAAAAGTACCTGTTTTTTAATCCCTCTGTCATTGATTGTTCACTGATCACTTGCCTGTAATGATGAGTATTCTGGTTCAGGCTCCTGTCATGACTTGTTCCTGTGAGAAATGATAGTTTCCTTCAGCAGAACAAGTCCCTTATGAATGGAAATCATAGCACACACACACAGAAGCCACTCGCCCCATCTTGCTTGTGCCGGCTCTGTGAAGATGCTCTACGTTGCTTCTTAATCCTCTTCTCTTTCCCCACAGCTCTTCAATTGCCTTCCCTTTGATTGATTGATTTGATTTCTTGTCACATGTACCGAAGTACAGGGAAAAGTATTTTTCTGTGGCCAAGGGAACACACGCAGTACGTACACAGACAAAAAGAATAATCGACAGAGTACATCGACAAATAGTGATTGGTTACATTGCGGAACAAGGGGCCAAACAAAGCAAATACATGAGCAAGAGCAGCATAAGGCTCGTGAATAGTGTTCTTACAGGGAATGGATCAGTCCGAGGGAGAGTAGTTGAGGAGTCTAGTAGTTGTGAGGAAGATGCTGTTCCTCTGTCTGGATGTGTGGGTCTTCAGACTTCTGGCACCACGCCAGGGTCCCAGGTTCGATTCCCCTCTGGGTCACTGTCTGTGCGGAGATTGCACATTCTCCCCGTGTCGACATGGGTTTCCTCCGGGTACTCCGGTTTCCTCCCACAGTCCAAAGACGTGCAGGTTAGGTGGATTGGCCATGCTAAATTGCCCTTGGTGTCCATAAAGGTTAGCAGAGGTTATTGATTTACAGGGATAGGGTGGAAGTGAGGGCTTAAGTGGGTCGGTGCAGACTCGATGGGCCGAATGGCCTCCTTCTGCACTGTATGTTCTACGTTCTGTATCTTCTGCCTGATGGAAGGGTCTGGAAGAGGGCAAAGTCTGGGTGGGAGGGGTCTCTGACAAGCTGTCTGCCTTTCTGAGGCAGCGGGAGGTGTAGACAAATGTAGGTGAAGTACAAATGCAAATCACTTTTGAAAGCAAATGTGAGGTGGGAAAACACTTATTTTTGGATGGAAACCAATGGAATGGCAACGCTGCACGTGGGCAATGGGTGACAAGATGTCTGTGGATACCCGCCCCCCCCCCCCACCCCCACCGGAACGGTGTGGGGAGTGGGGGAGCGGGCGGTAAAATGTAGTTGAGGCCCAGGATCAGCCATGATGGTGTTGAATGGGGGCAGGCTCGACTGGCCGTAGGGTCTAATGCTGCTCCCACTTCTCTTTTCCTACTCCCATTTCTTGTGAAATGAACAGTTTCCATTCCATTTGTCGTGGGACCAGGCCGGTCAGCACAAACCTGTCCCCAATTATCAGCCCCATGCCTAAGAATGGGAAACCAAAGCAGAAACTGGTGGAAAAGCTCTGCGGGGCGGCCCAGTCAGCATCTGTGGACGAGTTAATATTTCCGAAGAAAATTGAGAGAAGCTCGGCCATAATGATTACCACAGTGAATCGAAACACATGTCAAGGTTTTTGGAACGTAGGAATTCGAAGCAGAAGTAGGCAATTCAGCCCTTCGTTTTAGTGACCATGTCATCCTAGCACCTGTTTTTTTTTTGCGCATGAATGGAGTTTCCCCTGAAAGATACGGCAATGGAATGGGAGATGATCCCCGTACATTCGCGAGTTAAGATTAAACAAACTTGCCAAGCTTTCGGACTGAGATGAGGCCCGCGAATACTCATTTTCTCCAGACCGTTTCTGGTTGTAGATTTTGCGGGAGCCATTCTTCGCGCACCCTTTCTTGGCCGGCAAAGTGGTGAAACTAATTGGAAAGTGAAGATTCTGAGAAGGTCCCTCACTATATAAGGGGACCTTTTCCTTTAAAGGTCTGGAGCGGGATTCTCCGTCCCACCAGCCGGCCAATGGGGTTTCCCATTGTAGGAAGCCCCACTCCGCCGGGAAATCCCCAGGCGTGGGTGCACTGCCGGCTCAACGGAGAATCCCAACAGTGGAGAATCCAGCCCCGATACTTTTTGTTGGAACTGGGTAAGCATTTGTTAAACCAAGGCCCGAAGCCTCCCTACGCCTCTCCTCCGCTCTACTTTATTTTCCTCCATGAACATTTAAGGTTGATCGGGTGTAACCTGAAGCCTCAGAATAACCTTAATTTTTTTTGCCTCTCTTGAGTCCACAGTAAACGGACCCGGTCAGTGTGGTTGAAGTGGAATCGGCAAATTAAATACCCACATCCCTGTAAAGGATCTGTAATTTAATTAACTCAGGATTAAAGGCTCACTGGACGTCCTCATGATGGCTAAGCGTGTCTCAGGAAACAAGAGAAACAGTGTTTGATTATGTTGTGCCCTTAATAAAGTAAAATGTTCCATCGTGCTTCACAGAAGTGTTATCGGACAATATTTAACGCTGAGCAGCATCAGCAGATCATCGGTCAAAAGATTGATCAAAGAGGTAGGAACTAAGGAGTGCCTTCATGGTGGAAAATAAGGTAGAGGAGAGACATTGGGAGGCGATTGCAGCGCTTCCGGCCTCGGTAGCTGAATGCAGCCACCAGCGATGGAGCGGTTTTTAAAATAGGGATGGTCAGGAGGCCAGAATTAGAGGGGCGCAGATAATCCTGGAGGGTTGAGAGATTGAATTTACGGAGATAGGGAGGGCCAAGGCCATGGAGGGATTTGAAAACAAGACCGGGACTTTTAAAACAAAGGATTTGCTTGACTGGAAGCCGGTGTAGGCCAGTGAGCACAAGGGCGATAGGCGAATGGGACTTGGGTGCAAGTTAGGATATGGACTGCAGAGTTCTGGGTGACTTCCACGTTCACGGGTAGGGGGATATGAGATGCCGGCCAGGGCTGCAGTGGAATGGTCAACTCGTGAGGTCACAAAGGCATGAGTGAGGTTTTCAACAGCAGATGTGCCAAAGTAGGGGTGAAATCAGATGAAGAAATGAAGGTGAGAAGAGGTGGTCTTGGCGATGCTATGGATAGGTACTTGAAAACGTGTCTTAGAGCCAAAAGCAAAATCAAGATTGCAAATGGTCTCGGACAGGTGCCAGGGAGATTGCTGGAGTCGGTGCATAAGAAATGGAAAAACTGGCGTTGATCTTCTCAATATTTAGTGCAAGTAATTTCTGCTTATCCAGCTTACTGGATGTCGGCCAAGCGGTCTCCCTTAGTCAACACAAATGGACTCGTTAGT
Source organism: Scyliorhinus torazame (assembly GCF_047496885.1). NCBI lineage: Eukaryota > Metazoa > Chordata > Chondrichthyes > Carcharhiniformes > Scyliorhinidae > Scyliorhinus > Scyliorhinus torazame. The sequence goes on along the minus strand of NC_092720.1, from coordinate 25,001,533 downwards.
CATTATCACTGTGCTGTTTGTGGAAGCTTGGTTTTATTTCTTTCTCTTCCCTTTGTCTTTTTCCTCGTTTAAGTTGGAGTAGAAGGATCGGGAGGGGTGTTGGTGAGACACGCCCCCTGGAGTTTTAAGGTTGAGCATGGCCTATGCATGAAATTATGTGGTATAAAAATTATTTTACGCTATATCTGAAAGGGGACCATGCGTGTGCAGCTGTGCAGTAACTTCCAAGTTGCTGCCGGTGGTGGATTTGTGCAGCTTAGAGGGAACATTGGTGGTGAGGTAGAGCTGGATGTTGTCAGCATGCACCTGGAGACAGATGATGTCACCGAGCGGCTTCACGTCAATGGGGATTAGGAAGTGGGGGGGGGGGGGGGGGGGCACAAGGATTAGATCCTTGGGGGAACATCAGAGGTGACGAGCAAGAAGAGAAACACATTGCAAGTGATATTCTGGCAACAACTGGATAAACATGGAACCAGGTGAGAACAGTCCCACCCAGCTGGATGTCATTGGCGAGGCGTTGGAGGAGGATGGTGTGGTCAAACATGCCAAAGACCGCAGTCCGATCGAGACGGATGAGGAGTGAAAGTCTGCCTTTCTCACAATTGCACAGGATGTCTTTTGTAACTTTGCTGAGAGCGGTTTTAGAGCTGTGACAGGAGTCAAACCCTGTTTGGAGGGATTGAAGTTTTTTGATCCGGGGAAAGATGGTCATCGAATAGGGAGGCGAGGACTTTGGAGAGGGAAAGGATGTTGGAAATGAGACAGTAGCTTGCAAAGACCGTGCAATCAAGAGATTTTTTTTTTTTAAGAGAGAGGTGGTGAAGGAGGAGGGGTACCTGAGGAGAGAGAACCGTCAACAACACCACCTAACGTGAGATCCAGGAAGTGAATTTTGCTGGGAGTGGAAATAGGTTTGAGGGAGCAGGAAGTTGGCTCGTTTGGACAAGATCACGTTGGAAAGGGCATGAGGGGAGATGGGAGGGGAGCTAGAGAAAGATGTAAGTATAGGATAGGGTGGTGGGGTCCTCGGAGAAAGTTTGGCTCTTTGGGCCAGAGAATGGGAGGGGGAGAAATAAGATTTTCACCTGCTGCTGATATCTAGCTCGTTTTACTTTGTCGAATTACTTGCAGAGAAATTCCAGCATGGAAAGGCCGTTGATCCAACTGGTCCATGGTCTACAAGAGATCTCTCCACCCTACGTCATCTAATCCTGTCAGCATTTACTTCTCTTCCTTTTGCTCATGTATTCAGCTGGTTTCTCCTTAAACGCATCAATAATATTCACCTTCACTACATAACAACTTGAGGGGCAGGAGCTGGTGTCAACCATAAGGCCCCTTGAGCTAGCTCTGCCATTCTATGTGACTATGACTGATCTGCCTCCACTCCATTTTCCCACCTGTTCGCCCGATCCCTTAAGATCCTGGGAGACCACAAATCCGTCCACCAATGTGAATAACTTTACGCTCCCTCACTCCTCCTGCCACCTTCTTGCCTGCTCACTTAACCTTTCCATATCTCTTTGTAGCCTCTGTCCTTTTCACAAAGTTCCTACCAAGCTTGATATAATCAGCAAACTTGGGTACATTACTCCCTCTCGCTTCATCTAAGTGGTACATCAGCACCTGATCATTGCCCCCCACGGCCAAAGTTACAGCAGGTTGGCATTGAAAGAGCTCAGGATTTTCGGTATCGCCACTTTCTACTTTTAATCTATTTGTACAAGCAAGATATTTCACACAGTTGGGATTTTTTGTAGCTGAAAAAGGTTGAATATAAAATTTCTGGAGCCTGCGCCTACCTCTCCAGTTGTTACGAAGTGAAGGTGAAGAGTATAGATGCAGTAAGGGGAAACCAATTCAGCCTGTTCAAAAATATCAATCGTAAAACAAGTGATGCAAACTTGTGTGCAGAGGCTTATCATGCACCTCCGGTGCAATATGTTACCCTTTATAGGGTCGTGGGCTGAATCTTCTGAAGAGTGGAAATCTGAAGTTTGTCGCACTGCCTCTGCACCTACCTCGACCTTTTTCAGAACCCTAGGATGTCGGCCATCAGATCCTGGGGATTTGTGGCATTTTAGTCCCTTAAGTTTCTCCAATGCTTATTCCCTGCTAATATTAATTATCTTAAGTTCCTCGTTCTTTATAGCCCCTTGGTTACTCTTTATGACATGTTTAGCTTGAGTCTTGCACTGCGAAGGCGGACGCAAAATATTTATGACAGCATGTCTCACATCCTGAGCGCTCTCTGGGTAAAGGTGGATTCCTGAATTCCTTACTGGATATATTTGTGGCTACTGTAAATGTCGAGGTATAAGCCAAAGTACGAGGCCTGGAAGGGTCCCTCCAATAAAGGGGATGTTGACCTATATGCCGAGTGTATAAATGAATCGCCTGTGTGGGTGATCGCCATTTTGAAATGTCATCAGGGTCCGACGCAATGAGTCGCCGTGTCTTGAGCTCCCATGCATCTTCACAAGCCAGCCTCTAGAACCTGTTGGATTCTTTGTACCCAGTAATACGGTAAAACATGTATTTGTGGCGTGAAAAACTGAGGCTGATTACTAATGTGAGGAACGGGGCTGATGTGGCTGCAAAGCGGAGGTCAACTTATACGCTGGGTATAAGCAAAAACATGATTTTTGTGGCTGGAAAAACGCTGGGCCGAACTATCCACCGCGATTAACAGTTTTTTTACTTAGGACGTCCGATTTTGGGCTCTCCCAGAAATGGAAACGTGTTCTGTACAATTATCCTAGCAAATCAAAACTGTGGTCTAACCAAGGTTAAACAAAAGTTTAATATAAGGTTTCTGCTTTTCAATTCTGTCCATCGAGAAATGGACCCAGTTCCTTGTTTGCATTATCTATAGCCTTGTTAACCCTCATTACTCCTAATGACTTGTTAAACTGTACCTTCAGGTCATTGTGCTCCACGACCCCATTTTGATTGTTCTGCCCCTTTTAGACTTTGTTAAGACATTGGGAGAGACTGAAATCCTGATCTTGCTGTTAACTTTAACTAACTCCTTTAATCCATGTTTATTTTCTGGCATGGCTTGTTATATGAAATAGGGCATGATGGTTGTGGTGTTGCTGTGAAGAAAGCTCTTCACGAAAGCGACCCCTTTCTCCTCAACAGGTCCAGCTCTGCATATCTGCAGATCTAGTGGTACAAGATTTCTGACATGGTGCATCATGTGATTACTTGGCACCCATGACTAAAGATCAAAGAGGGTTCTTATCGTTTGGAACGTGAATGAAGGAGGCAAAGAGCGTTGGACAAATGCGGTTGGGATACAGTCAGTTGAAATAGCTGAAGATGTGGGCGGCACGTGGTGCAGTGGTTAGCACTGGGACTGCGGTACTGAAATGAAATGAAAATCGCTTATTGTCACGAGTAGGCTTCAATGAAGTTACTGTGAAAAGCCCCTAGTCGCCACATTCCGGAGCCTGTTCGGGGAGGCTGGTACGGGAATTGAACCGTGCTGCTGGCCTGCCTTGGTCTGCTTTAAAAGCCAGCGATTTAGCGGACCCGGGTTCGAATCCCGGCCCTGGGTCACTGTCCGTGTGGAATTTGCACATTCTCCCGTGTCAGCGTGGGTTTCTCCCCCACAACCCAAAAATGTGTAGGGTAGTTGGATTGGCCACGCTAAATTGCCCATGAATTGGAAAAAAAAATAATTGGCTGCACTAAATTTATTTAAAAAAAGAAATAGCTGAAGATTCTGTGAAAGGTGTTCACAGGCCTTGTCTTGGTTACAGCGTTCCTCTTTTACAATGGCTTGTGTTCCTGTCTTTCTGAAGTTTTTTAAAAAAACAAGAGATTTTGAGTAAATATATTCTCCAACATTCAATTTTGTTTTGCCAGGTGTGGAGAAGGGCATGTTCGTGACCTTCTGACTTCCGCTCTAAACCAAAGAGATGTCAATAGTAAAGTTAGCCAGTACATCTGATCTGGCTTTTCAGATCCTGTTCTACAGATAACTTGTGGTTGTTGTTCCGCTAATATTTATTATTCTGGTGAAGTCTCATAAGAGCAGGGCAGCGGAACTCATTGGATAGCTTTTTCAGAGGTGATACAGGCGTGATGGGCCAAATCCGGCAATATGATTGAAATGATTTGGATTGGGGTTTATTGTCACTGGTGCTGTGAAAATTATTGTTCTGCGTGCAGTCCAGACAGATCCACACATGAAAAACATTGGACATGCATAAGTACACAAAGTAAATACGTTGTCACAGACATTGGGTGAAGCATACGGAGTGTAGTACTACACAGTAGAGAAGATGCGTGGAGAGATTGTCGTTACACCACTCCACTAGGTACTCCATCTCCCTCCTGTATTCTGACTCATCGTTGTTTGAGATCTGACCCACTATGGTTGTCTCATCAGCAAACTTGTAGATGGAGTTGGAGCCACATTTTTCCACACAGTCGTGTGTGTATGGGGAGTATAGTAGGGGGCTAAGTACGCAGCCTTGTGAGGCTCCTGCATTGAAGACTATCATGAAGGAGATAGTGGTGTTTATCCTTATTGATTGTGGTCTATGGGTCAGGAAGTCGAGGATCCAGTTGCAGAGGGAGGAGCAAAGACCTAGGTTTTGGAGTTTTGATATGAATTTGGCTAGGATTATGGTTTTGAAGGCGGCGCTGTAGTCAATGAATCGGAGTCTGCCGTAGGAGTCCTTGTTGTCGAGATGCTCCAGGGATGAGTGTAGGGCCAGGGAGATGGCTTTTGCTATGGACCGGTTGTAGCAGTATGCGAATTGCAGTGGATACACCGTGGATCCAGTGTGTCAACAGTGGTACACCATGACTCATCAAAGTTGACTGGAAATTATTTGCTTTGTTAGACACCTTTATTTATTTATTTATTTTTGAAAATCTTTTTATTGGCTTTTCTCATATTTATAAACAGTTGTTACTTATATACATTACATTTTCCTCACCCTTGCTAATTTGCTTTATTTTACTGAGAGGTTTGTTTTGTCCTTCATTTGACTGTATGTATATTTTGCTGCCCTCTGTGTCGGTCTATGATATCCCCCCTTCCTTCCCCCCCATTGGTTTCAGCACCCTTCCTCTTCTCTTGTGGTGTCTCCCCCCCCCCTTTCCCGGGTGGCGCAGTCCTTTGGTTCTTCATCTTTTTTTTTTCCCCTGGCTTACTCCTCGTTGTTGGCCTCGAACAGACCGACGAACTTCCCCCAAGTATCCAGGAAGCTTTCCTCTGACCCTCGGATGGCGTACTTAATCTTCTCCAGGTGGAGAAATTACGAGAGGTCAGCGAGCCAGTCTGCAGCTTTGGGTGGTGCTGCCGATCGCCAGTCGAGCAGGATTCTTGGGCGTGCGATTAGGGAAGCGAAAGCAAGGGCGTTGGCCCCCTCCCCCATGTGTAGTTCTGGCTGCCACCCGAAGATTGTCACTATTGGGCATGACTTCACCCTCACCCCCACAACCCTAGACGGTTGCCTCCGAGAAGGCTGTCCAGAACCCAGCAAGCTTGGGGCAAGCCCAAAACATGTGGGTGTGGTTGGTCGCGCCCCTCCAGCACTGTTCACATTTGTCCTCCATTCCCAGGAAGAACCTGCTCATTCTGTGTTCTCTGTCTCCTCTCCGGATTTCCTTCCAGCTTAGCGCGAACAAGAGTGTGGACAGGGGGCAGCCCTGTCTTGTTCCCCTCTGTAGCTGGAGGTATTCAGAGCTGGTGGTGTTAGTTCGGACACTTGCTTTGGGAGCGTTGTACAGGAGCCTCACCTAGGTGGTGAATCCCTCTCCTAGCCCAAACCGTTCCAGTACCTCAAGGGGGTAGCTCCATTCGACTCTGTCGAAGGCCTTTTCTTCATCCAGGGAGATGATCACCTCTGGTGTTCTCTCCCCGGGGGAGGGGGGGGGGTCATTATCACATTCAGCAGCTGCCTGATGTTCGCTGTGAGCTGCCTACCCTTGACAAAGCCGGTTTGGTCCTCTGCGACTACCTCTGGTACGCAGCCCTCCAGCCTTTTGGCCAGGACCGTTGCGAGTACTTTCGCATCCACGTTCAACAGTGAAATGGGTCTGTATGATCCGCATTCCGTCAGGTCTTGAACTTTTTTGGGTATTAAGATTGAGTGAGCTTATGGCCTGCACTCGCGTTGGGGGCAGGGTGCCCCCTGCCAGTGAGTCCGCGAACATGTCCCTTAGGTGTGGTGCCAGGACTGGTGCGAATATTTTGTAGAAGTCCACCAGTAACTCGTCAGGTCCCGGTCCCTTCCCCGCCTGCATGGAGCTGATGCTCCGCCATGATTTCTCCCAGGTTTATTGGTGCTTCCAGCTCCCCCCATCTGCCTTCCCCCACCACTGGCAGTTCCAGTCTGTCTAGGAACTGCTTCATTTCCCCCATCCCCGTCGGGGGGCTCGGAGGTGTACAGTCTCCGGTAGAAGGTCTCGAACGCCCGATTGACCTCCTTTGGCTCTGTTATCAGTCTGCCTTTGCTATCCGTAACCTGCGTTATTTCCCTCGTGGCTGCCTGATTTTCTCAGCTGGTGAGCCAATAGGCGGCCAGCCTTGTCTCCGTGTCTGTAGAAGGCCCCCCCGTGTCTGGCTGAGTTGGTACACTGCTTTCCTAGTGGATAGCAGATTAAAGTCCATTTGCAGCTTTTTCTTCTCCGCCAGCAGCTCTACGGTCGGGGCCTCGGAGTATTTTCTATCGTCTTCCAGAATGGAGTCCACTAGCTGTTGCCTGGCCACCCTCTCTTCCCTATCTCTGCTTGCCTTGTAGGCTATGATCTCTCCTCTGATCACAGCCGTTTTGGTTGTTACTAACGTAATCGCCTACGGCCTGCGATATATTTTGGCAGAAAGTCTTGTCGGCCAGGAGGACTGTGTCCAGCCTCCATGTGGGGCGCTGGGCACGTCCTGTCTCCAACCTCACATCCATATAATGTGGAGCGTGGTCGGAGATAACGATCGCGGAGTAGTCCGTTCCCGTGATCCCTGGAAGCACCGATTTCCCCACTGCAAAGAAGTCGATACGGGTGTATACCTTGTGCACCTGCGAAAGAACGAGAACTCCTTTTCTCCCGGGTGCAGGAAACTCCATGGGTCCACCAACCCCATCTGTTCCATGAAGGCCCCTAGCTCCCTCACCATGCATGCCAGACGTTTTCCCCGTTCTGGGGTTTGATCGGTCGGTCAGTGGGTCCAGCATGCAGTTAACGTTGCCCCCCATGATCAGTCGGTGTGTGTCAAAGTTGGGGATTTCCGCCATGGTCTTCTTTATGAATTCTGAGTCATCCCAGTTGGGAGCGTACACATTTACCAGTACGACAGGTGCCCCTTCCAGGACACCGCTGACCATGACGTACCTACCCCTGGGTCCGTAACTGTCTTGGTTCCCGTAAACCTCGTCCTTTTGCTAATTAATATTGCTACCCCCCTCGCCCTCGTCCCGTAGCATGAGTGGTACATCTGTCCTACCCAGCCCTTCCTTACCAGCAGTCGGTCCTTCTCCTTCAGGTACGTCTCTTGTAGGTAGATTATGTCTGCTTTTAGGCTTCTTAGGTGGCCGAACACTCTGGATCTTTTCACTGGGCCGTTGAGTCCCCTTACATTCCAGGTAACAATCCTGGTGGGCGGTTTCTGATCCCCCGGTCCTGTGGGATCACCTATACTTACCTGGTGGATGCGCCCCTGCACTCCGGGGTTTCCCTTTGCTAGGGGGCATTCCAGAATGGCCAGGGCCACCGCTCTCACCATGGGGTCGGACCCAGCGCTCAGGGGTTTCCCTTTGCCCAGGGGGCACCCAATGTGGCCACCAGCTGTGTGTACGCCACATGGGTGTGCCCCTGCGCTCCGGGGTCTCCCTCTGCCCTGATGCCCTCTCGAGTGGCTGTTTGCGGCGCCCTCTTGGTTCCTCGCCCTGCTCCCTGCCCGCCGAGGCCTATGCCTGTACTGCTTCACTATCTCACCCTTCTCTTTGCTTCTCTTTTGTTCTGCGTTCTCCCCCAAACTCCTCTTCCCCCCCCACCCTCCCCTGCTAGCCCCTGTCCCTTCGTTCCCCCCCCCCCCCTACATTCTCCCCCTCCCCTCCTTGAGCCAGATGCTCCCTCTCACCTGAGAGGGGTGCCGCGGCCCTCCTTCCTTCCTGCCCTCCCGTGCTGGCCCTCCTCGCTAGTACGGTGGCCCTCCTCCCAGTTCTGGCCCTGTTTAACCTTTCTCCTACTGGCCCTTGTCTCGCCCTCCTGTTTGCTTTCCTCACCCTCATTTTCCTAGCTTGCCGATCATTTGGGTGATGTAGCCTGTTGGGTCTCTGCCCTCTATCCCCTCTGGCAGACCCACTATTTTAATGTTCTGCTGTCTGGACCTATTTTCCTGGTCCTCCACTTTCCCTCTTAGGCTCCCCTGGGCCGTTACTGACCTTTTGACTTAGGCTTCTAGGGTTATCACCCTGTCGCTCTGGTCCGAGGCAGCCCTCTCCAACTCTCCAGAATCGTTTTTTTTCTGCACCTTCACTTCCCTTTCCAGGCCTTCGATGGTCTGCTGCATTTTGTACGTTGGCTCCTTCATCATTGCTTGGAGCTCCGACCAGGACGCCTCCTTTATGCTGGTCGCTGCGTCCTGCTCACGCTCCGCTGCTTGGTCCACCATCGTTTTCCCTTTCAGGCTCGCCTGTACCTCCGTCTCGTCTTGTGGGGCCGCCTGCCTGCGCGACCGCCGCTCGTGCGCCTTGCCCTCGCTGCTGCTGCTTGCGTCTCGCTGTCCCTTCACCTTGGTGTTTTTCTTTCCTCCAGCCATCTGTCTGTCTCTCTTTCTTTCCCCGCTGCTGTTCCTTCCCCTGAGGTTGCTCTCACTTCCCCTGCTCCTCTGCTCTTGCTGGGTCTGCCCCGGGCTTCGGGTTTCCCTTTTTTTGTTGGGGGGGGGGGGGCGTGCTGTGGTTGGTTACCTTCCTCCCTTCCTTTATTTCTCTCTTTCCTTGTTTCCTTCTTTATTTCTTTACTTATATTTCCCCCTCCCCCCCCCTTCTCCTCTTTTTTTTTTCCCTTCCTTCTCTCCGGGTCAGGAGGGTTTGGGAGAGATGTCTCCTGGTGCGGACTGGAGTCTCTCTTTATCTTGCCGCTCACCACGTGGTCGCTGCCGGTCCGTGGTGGGGGCGCCCTCTCTCGCCCTCTCTCGCCCTCTCTCGCCCTCTCTCGCCCTCTCTCGCCCTCTCTCGCCCTCTCTCGCCCTCTCTCGCCCTCTCTCGCCCTCTCTCGCCCTCTCTCGCCCTCTCTCGCCCTCTCTCGCCCTCTCTCGCCCTCTCTCGCCCTCTCTCCTGCTCATTGACCCCGCTGGCTCCGCTCCCGAGCGCTTGAGTCTCTGGCTTCGCGGTCCGGGCTGCCGCTTCTCTTCTGCCGCCCCAGACGCCTTTATTAAGTCTTTGAAAATGTGCATCTTCAGATCTTGAAAAATTATTTTTTTCAAAATGCTTTCTTTTCCGTATTTTCTCCGCGTTAGGAGTGGAACAAACCTGCCCCCCGTCAATCAGTAGCTCTCACTGACCAGAGTGCCCTTTTGGTTCTTTCTCTCTTGTCCAGTAGCTTAGATGAGTTGCCTCAGCGTGATACAGTTCCGAACCTATCTGAATGCAATTGCTGACCGACATTGAGGTTCATTCCTCCACGGGTGTGACACATCGTGGCTGGCCCCCTGATTAATTTGGATTCTTTCAGGCTGTTGTACACGGAGTGATCTGTGACTTGGTTGGTTTTCTTGGGTAGACGTCAGAAAAAAGAAGAGAAGAATTCTTCCTGGTTCCCTGGGACATATGAAATAGCCGCACGTGACCAACCCTCAATCCATTTCGAAATCGGTTTTCTTCCTTTTCCCCAAAAATCCTTGGGTGGAATTCTCCCAAGCTCTCCCCGGCATGTTCGATGGCGGGCATGGCGGGAGAATATGGCAGGAGGTCCAGAAATTGGTTTCACGCAGTGGTGTGAATTTACAGTGCGATCTCGAGTTGTGGCCAATATTTAAATGTTGACCAACAATGCATTTAAAAAAAGAAAAATCATGTGGTCACTTATCATGTTGCTGTTTGCGGGATCTTGCTGTGCGCTATTGAGGGCAGCACGGTAGCACAGTGGATAGCACAGTTACTTCATAGCTCCCAGGTTCGATTCCCGGCTTGGGTCACTGTCTGTGTGGAGTCTGCACGTTCTCCCCGTGTCTAAGTGGGTTTACTCCGGGTGCTCTGGTTTCCTCCCACAGTCCAAAGATGTGCAGGTTAGGTGGATTGGCCATGCCAAATTGCCCTTAGTGTTCAAAAAGGTTGGGTGGATTACTGGGTTACGGGAGGGTGGAGGTGTGCACTTGGGTAGGGTGCACTTTCCAAGGGCCGGTGCAGACCTGATGGACCGAATGGCCTCCTTCTGCACTGTTAATACTATGATTGCCTCAACATTTATACCAATAACCATATTTTAAGAAGTACTTCAGCTGCATTGTAATATTTATGAATGGTGCTTATATAAATGCAAGTCTTCCTTTGTTTACTTTACAGCTTTTGTAACTTAATATATTCGGCTTTTTATTCCTATTGTAGCTGACAAGAATAACTTTCCCCCTCCCCCTTTCTCTCTTCTCCCCCCCCCCCCCCCCCCCCCCCAACCTCGTCTCGTGTGCCCCATTTACAGGCATCCTTTGTGAAAACCCATAAATATCTTTTCTACTTGTAACCAACCACACAAACAGATGTAGCGGAGCAATCCAAGTCAGGGGAGTTCCCTGGGTGTCCAATTGTTTCGTACCAGCGGTAACGTTCTGTTTTTGTGGGTTTTTCTTTTCAATCTCCATTCTTTGCCCTCCCACTGTGAAAATAAACAAGTCTTGAGAGCAGATGCACTCTGCGGAGTTCCCCATGATTAAAAGCCCCAAAGCTGAGACTTCTCGGTTTCGTGCCATGGTGCCGAAACTGCCTTCGAGTGACACGCAACATTCTGTTAGACCGCGGTACGCCCTATTCCCGAGTGCATCCTTCTTTTGCACGTTGATTTCTGGCGCGGCCGCTCACCATTTTGAATGCATCCGTCTAGTCCGTCACCTGTTGCATCAATGTTTAATTTAACTCTCTGTGCTGGTGCAAGAAGTACTTTTGTAGAGACTGTGCTTCCGATATTATAAATCACTCCTTGCCTCACTCCTTGGGGCCCCTATTTACTGAAGACCTTCTTATGTCATGAAAGTTCTCCTGTTTGTTGTTAAATCCGCATCACTGCTATAAATGTGAGATCTGGAGAACATCAGAAGTTGTCCCTTTTGATCCTTCGAGCTTGCTTCTCCACTCCGTAAGATCACGGCTGATCTTTTATCATGACCCAATTTCCACTCATTATATTGACTACAAAATGGTGTTGACAGCTCCAACATATTTATTGCCAGTAAAGAGATCCATTTGATTACAGTTGAGTTAGAAAACCTAATGATGGAACCCTAGTATTTCATGTTGAATCTGTTGGGTGGAGATATGTGGAGATTGGGTTTGATGGAGGAGGCTTGTGCAGAGCACAGCCTTGGCACAGACTTGCGTGTTCTGTGTAATTTTGTGTGTACTTTATTTCTAGTGGAACTGCTTTCATCTATTCGATTGGAAAAGGCCCAGAAATGCTGGTCTTGTACCCACGGCCTAGTAACAAGCTGGATATGAAATAGTAATAATCTTTATTATTGTCACAATTAGGCTTACATTAACACACTGCAACGGAGTTCATATGAAAATCCCCCAGTCGCCACATTCCAGCGCCTGTTCGGGGACACAGAAGGAGAATTCAGAATGTCCAATTCACCTAACAAGCACCTCTTTCAGGACTTGTGGGAGGAAACCGAAGCGCCCGGTGGAAACCCACGCAGACACGGGGAGAACGTGCAGACTCGCACAGACAGTGACCCAAGCGGGAATCGAACCTTGGGCTGTGAAGTTACAGTGCTAACCACTGTGCTACTGTGCCGCCCCAAATACGAACCAGCATGGCACAGTGACAAGTTGGCCTGCGCTTTGCAAGAAACCTGAATTAAAAATCCTGGAGGGAGTTTATCAACTTTTACAGATGCACCATAGAAAGCATCTTATCTGACTGCATCACAGCCTGGTATGGCAACTGCTCGGCCCAGGACCGCAAGAAACTTCAGAGAGTCGTGAACACAGCCCAGTCCATTACATGAACCTGCCTCCCATCCATTGACTCTATCTACACCTCCCGCTGCCAGGGGAAAGCGGGCAGCATAATCAAAGACCCCTCCCACCCAGCTTACTCACTCTTCCAACTTCTTCCATCGGGCATGAGATACAGAATTCTGAGAACACGCACGAACAGACTCAAAAACAGCTTCTTCTCCGCTGTTACCAGACTCCTGAATGACCCTCTTATGGACTGACCTGATTAACACTGCACCCCTGTATGCTTCATCAGATGCCGGTGCTTATGTAGTTATATTGTATACCTTGTGTTGCCCTATTATGTATTTTCTTTTATTTCCTTTTCTTTTCATGTACTTAATCATCTGTTGAGCTGCTCGGAGAAAAATACTTTTCACTGTACCTCGGTACACGTGACAATAAACAAATCTAAAAACAAAATCCAGGCAAAAACATCCTCGCCCAAATTCGAAGACATTGCCGAATCAAATTGTACAAGATGGGGGGAGTTATTGGTCGATCCTAACCGTAACTGAGAGTATCCAGTTAGTCCTACTCCTCCGCTCTTCCCCCATAGCCCTGCAGATGTTCCCATTTCGAATATTCATCCAGTGTCCCAAAGATTACCATTGGCTCTGCTTCGACATCCCTTCCAGGCAGAAGGTAAAGCATTCAGTGGTGAAAGGAATTGGAGCAGCCAGCAATAACGATGTGAGAGACCAGTGTAGATGGGTAAAGGGTTGTGAGCAGGTAATTGACATACATGGGGCTGACCCGAAGGGATAGCCTTGTTGTGTCTTGTGATCTTTAACTACACCTAAAAACACTTGTGTTCTTCATGATTCAAATGGTGTACTATTTACATGAAAGGTTACTGTCATTGACTAACATACCATGAATAATGTATTTAATCTTGGCAGTGACAGGCAAACCTTTCATGCACGAACATAAGCAAAATTAAATTAATTTTTTTGCACATGCACAGTTTTGCATCAGAACAGTGGTGTGGATAATTGACCATATTTTTTGATCCGTTCAGAGACCCCCCTCCCCTTTTTGGTCAGAAACATTTTGCAAAATCACATGCATTACCCCTGGGGGAGCCTATATTTAGGTCTTTGTTCTGAGCTGGCCTTTACTGATTGGTTGATTTTATTAATGCCGCAGAGGGAGCTGGTAATCGCTGTGTAATTAAATGCAGCCTGTGTGGAAAATGAAAACCACAATTGCAAAATGCTTCTGAATTGACACTGTTCGGGGTGGGGGGGAAAGGTTCAAATCAATTTGGAAAGCTAACCCGAAATTGTAATGTATCAACATCTATCCAAGATAACAACGCTACCCGGTCGTGTCATCAAATAGTCTTGTTTAACTTCAAAAAGAGCTGGAGGGAAAAAAAATAATTCCGTGCATTGAAGCTCATCTCCCCAAGACTCGGTCTGTGTTTCACTCAGTTGCACTTTGCACATCTCTGTAACATTGTCACTTATCGGACCAGGAATTCAAAACATTTATCATTTCGACAAATACATCCCAGTCGTGTATGTACATTTGAATTCACTAATGTTATCTTGATTGATATCAAAACATCCATACATCTGTTAAGCGAAATTTCGCATTCTTTTTTGGTCATGGACTATCCGTTTTACTCTTGGAAGCATTCTTATTCTACTTGAGAGCTTCCATTACAATCTCTGTGAATCCCAGAGTGACTAAATTGGTATGAGGCTCCTAGTGATTTCCAGATAACTTCTGTTAAGTTGAGCTTTGTTGATATGGCTGATTCCCTCGATGTTTGTTTTAAGTTTCATGTTGTCATCGCAGGTTTAAAGGCAATCCAGAAATGTGACTCAACCAAGTTTCAAAAAAATAATGCAGTAATGCATGAATATTCATTGAAATCATAGAATCTCTGCAGTGAAAGAAGGGGGACACTCAGCCCATCGGCTCTGCACCTACCCTCCGAGAGAGCACCCTACCCAGGCCCACTCCCCACCCTATTCCTGGAACCCCACCTGACCTTTGGATACTAAGGGGCAATATATCATGGGCAATCTACCCCATCTGCACATCTTTAGACTGTGGGAGGAAACCGGAGCACTCGGAGGAAACCCACGCAGAACACGGGGAGAACGTATAAGCTCCACACAGACACCCGAGGTTGGAATTGAGTCCGGGTCCGCCCCCACCACACACATACACACACACACACACACACACACCATTTCAGAACAATCTTTCTGAAGTTCAGGCTTTTGTTTTGATATTTCTTCCTTCTCGGCTTGAGATGGTTTTCTCTGACAAGGTTGTCCACCGTCTCTGCAGACTCGGCAATTCCAGGTTCACAGCAAAGGTGCTCGCTGCTTTCTGAACAATAGAGCAGTTCTTTCACCTCAGCGAGAGTTCCTTTCACTTCCAAGGTCTAAATGTTTCTGCCCAGTGCTCACAGAAAGCATTAGGCAGGAATCAGTCAGTGACCGTTCGTTGCCGGGCAGAACATGTCCTGAGTGACCTGGACAATATTCAACTCTCAACCAACATGAGTAACAGATCATCTGTGAGACTGTGCTGTGTGCATCGACAGCTGGGCTTCCCGCAGTACAACACTTCAAAAGTACTTCCTTGGTTGCAAAGTGCTTTGGGATGTGCTGAGGCTAGGGGCTCAACCAATACTAATTGGTATATTACTGGGTTTAAGTAATACATGTCGTTGCGAACTGTAGATGATGTTGAAGAACACTCAAAACTTCGAAGTAAACTGAAAGAATTTGTTAAGGATCGCTAAAACTAATAAATGAGTTTGATACTCTACTGAACTAACTTGAGCAATAAAGTAAGAATGAATAACTGTACAAACTGTGTCTAAGCTACAAGTGGTATCTAGGCTGAGATCCTCTCTGCTACACTGCTGTTTTCTGGTAACCCCTGCATAGAAAGAGAGCTGAAAGAGAGCTAGAGCTTCTGGGAACTCAGTTATTTTGTGGATCTAGTAATGCCCTCTAGTGGTAGTGTTACAGCTAGGTGTTGTGATTAACACTTTAGTTACATGTCTGTCGACATATCATTACACTAGTATTTATTTATTTTTTTCATTTTAATATACGAGACCACTTAAAAAGATAACCCTCAGTGAGGATCTCTGATTTTTCTACGTGCTTTTGCGAGATGCAAATTGTGCAAATGCTAACAGTCGTCCATTGCACACTGCAATCTTTGCAGAACATATATATATGATATATATATATGTATAGATGGTCCACTTTATTAAGAGTGCATTTTAGGATACATCAGTAAAAATGTGAGTTCTGCTAATTCACTACGCTGTGGAGACAATAATGCAGATCAGACCTTTTGAGAATGTCCTAAACTTCAGTGCTACTGTTGCAGTAGACTCTCCCTCTCTTTCCTTAACAACACCACATAAACAATTTACAATTTTTTTCCTATTTTTGATCTTGCAATTGATAAAGGTAGGCATTTGGATGTACCAATTGATTTTTATGTGACAAGGTAAGCTGGTTTGTTAACAAAATTAATACAGGATTGCACTTTGATTAATGAAATGCTGATCTCCGAATGACTCGACAACGCCTTTGCACAATGGAGTGTGGCGATGATGAAGTCAGCAAACTGCCCCAAAATGCGAATGAGATGAATGGCTTTGTTTTTTCGGCTGGGTGAGGGAATCGTCTCACCTACTGAACTTGCTACTCTTTCTGAATGGTTGGTGCCCACCTGCACCGCAAGTGCCAATGAATAATTTCGCTGTCTGAAATGAGAGTACCCCACTCTGTTGGCACTATTTAGTCATCTCTAGTTGCAGTACAGAACAAACAAGGCAACATGCATGACCTTTGGAGGCACAGTGCAGCACTTAGTGATTTCATTGACTGTCTCTGGGGAGGCAAAGCAGCATTGACGTTAATGTAGATGTTAATGGTCAATAATGTGGCTGCATTTGATTCTGCTTGTGAATGCCTGAGCCGTTGCTTGAAATTCTCCTCATGGTTTAAACCTGCTCAAGTTTAGAAGAGTGTGATAGATGCAACTTGCCTTTTGCCAATACGTTTTGTTTGTCATCAATATGTATTTCTCTGGATGAGAGTTAATTTTATCATTGTCATGGCACCTGCAGGTTTATTCGCTATCTGTGTGGGATTGACTGGTCTGTATTTGGCTGGTCTACCCTTTTTAAACAAAGTTTATTACATTAGCAACATCTGGCACAACTTTTATATCCGAGGATGTTTAGAAAGACTTTGATCAGAGCCTCGGTTGCCTTATCTCGGACTTCCCCTAAGCCTTCTAGGGTACAAGTTATCAGGAACTTCTCCACTTTGAGTTGTGGTGGGGCTGGTTTAGCGCAGCGGGCTAAACAGCTGGCTTGTAATGCCGAACAAGACCAGCAGCAGGGTTCAATTCCCGTACAGGCCTCCCCAAACAGGTGCCGGAATGTGGCGAGTAGGGGCTTTTCACAGTAACTTAATTGAAGCCTACTTGTGACAATAAGTGATTATTATTATTAGTGCTCCTTTTGACGTTGTACCTTGATTACCTCTGTTTCTCTCTCCCTCCCTTTACAGAATGGACTCAGATTTTGACAAGGTACCTTCGCGAACAGCTGGCTAAAATTGCAGAATATCATCATGGGCCTTCTGGTCAAGGTCCTCCATCTACAACAACAGTGCCTCCGGAGGTGGAACAAGCAATAAAGCAGTGGGAGTACAATGAGAAGCTGGCGTTTTACATGTTCCAGGTAACTAGTGTTTCCACCTCCTAGGCGCGTTCCTGCAGACTTCATTACATGACTGATGGCCTCCATTGGCCCCGCTTGGCCAAAGAGTGTTTTCTCTCCTTCCCCCATCTCCAGTATTTTTTTAATGGCAAATAAAATATTCAGAGGAATTGAAAAAAATCTTTTCACTTTCGTTTCAGGCTTCTGATTTTTTTTTTCTCCCTGGGATACTCGAATTACTGTCCTGGAGATTAATCTTAAATTGCTGGAAACTCCAGGACAAGCCTGGAAGTTGCAAACCCTGCAGGTAAACACGGCCATGTTGAACAGAAAGAGCTGGAACCTTCCAGCCTCTTTCTGTACACGAAGGGCAGGGGTCTGATTAAACAGCCTCCGAAAGTCTTTGACTATCAGGTTATAGGCGTTTTACCTGACAAATATCTGGAATGGGTGGATTGTTTTTATCTTGACAAATACATGAATAGGATGGGAATAGAGGGATACGGACCCAGGAAGTGTAGAAGATTTTTGTTTAGACGGGCAGCATGGTCGGCACGGGCTTGGAGGGCCGAAGGGCCTGTTCCTGTGCTGTACTTTTCTTTGTTCTTTGTTGAAAGACTAGGCTTGTATCCGCTCGAGTTTCAAAGAGTAAGACGCGACTCGATGAAACATCTAAGATTCGGAAGGAGCTTGACGAGGTGGATGTGGAGAGTATGGCTCCTCTTGTCGGAACTCCGGAGTCACTGTTTAGAAATAAAAGGTTGACAGTTTAAAATGGAGTTGACGCAAAAAATATTTCTCTCGAGCCCTGATGGGGAGTGGGCAGGAGCCTTGCAGCTGCAACATGACGGGTGCAGATAACTGTGGAGGCTCAATCTGGCCATTTATTTGGCAGTCGTTCCCAAATGCATATCCTCTGCCACCTAGAAGCAACTGGACTAAGGGAGCACCGTCTCTTCCAGATTCAGATTCCCTCCAAGCCATTGAGTCAAATCCCCAACCCCTGCTAAGTACCAGCACTGTCGGAACGCATTCACCACGTGGACTGCAGAAGTTCAGGGAAAAGCAGCATCTTCTCAAGAACAACCTGGACGGGCAATAAATGTAGGTTTTCTTAACGATGCTCATATTCCCAGAAATAATATAAAGAAAATTATAGCCCTATTACATTGCAATCCTGACTGGCACTGCAATTTTAAATGAGGGACATTAATGTCATGGAAGATCCAGCTCAGAGGCACATTCCATGCTTCTAGAAGCATGAGTGGTGTTCACAGCATGAAATAGGTGCTGCTTCTTTTGCTCTGCTTAAAAGGTAAGTGCCTGGCGGTACCACAGTAAATGGCAGTACAATCCTCACAGCACTCCCCTCCTTCCGCTGGCAAAGAGCATCTGTGGTCAAAACTGAAAGTTACAGTTGTGACTTTCTACGTATGATCGCTCCTTCCTTTCTTGTTAATGCCGGGGGAGTTTGTCAAAGCTATGTAAATGGGATGGATTAAGTAACAGCAGGAGCGCTGTCACATTACAGAGCTGCTTCATGGAGAGGCTGTTGAACAATATGAAGGGGGTTGTCAGTGCAAATCGGTTGGAAACTCACAGCTGTCGAGCAAATGGGACTTAAAGAAGGAGCGTTGGCTTCAGTTCCCCCTTTTTGCAACTGAACCATTAACAAAGAATTATTATGAACTCACTTTCTGCTCCTCTCTCTCTCGATCTCTCTCTTTACCTTTTGTGGAATATGTTTGTTTAAACAGTGTTTTGTTAACTTGGAGCGATGGGGGAGGGTGACCTGCTGGATAGATTTGCTGAACTTTCACTCTGTTGAACCATAAAGCATTAGGATCTCCCAGTGATACTGCCAGTTGAATTGTCACACTCTTGATTAAATTAGTTCAGTATTGGGACTTTTATTCCATTCCCCATCCTTACCCACTCACCGCTTTAAACAAAACCATTCAAAAGCAAGTAATGGAATTGACTGTTTCTTAGTTGTAGTTGTGCTTTGCAGTATTAGTGGCATTTGCATTTGCATTAAACGCGTGGGTAAGAAATGGTGGATGGGTAGGTGGGGTGGCGGGGGTAGGGAGAATGGTGGTATAGTGGTCATAGACTTGGTAATGCAGAACCCTAGGCTAATGTTCTGGGGACACGGGTTTAAATCCTACCACGGAAAAGAATAAATAAGAAAGAATACATTTCAAAAACTAAAGCAATTTCTTTGGCAATCCTAACAAAGGGTTAACCCCCATTAGACAGATATGTTAACGGGTTTATTCTGAATGTTGCGTTGCAGAGTTTCAATCTCCATACCTTTTTAAATGCTGGTGAGTGTGTTTGTGGATTCCTCACCCTCTCCACTGCCCTCTCCCTCCCCAAACCCGACAACTCCTGGAAAGGAAGAACATGAAATACTCTAAGTTTTTGTTTTTGAGGCAACAAGCAGGTTGCTTTTGTCCCTCTGATGCCCTTGGCTGTGAGCCAGATGTGGCACGTGTCACTATTTGAGCTTATGATCATGCCAGCATAGAACATGACCTAATTCAGTATTAGAGGTTGATCTGTAATGTATTGATTCGGTGAAGTTTCTGGGCTCCATCAGATTCATTTGCAGAGTGTATAAATAAGCTCCGAGGGATAGTTACTGACTCCTCCTTCAGCCTCTTGATGGTTCTTTTTTTTTGTAAAATCCACTTCTGGCCAGATACATATTTTAAGATGCGTGTAATTGCTGCTTGTGTTAAGTTGCTCCACAGCAATCTGTTTCAGTATCATCCCAGACCCCACACGTGGAGCCAAGGTTGGACAGATCACGGCCGCGCTCGCTGGTCCCATCAGGTGGGGGCGAAGGCGCTGGCTGGGCTAATGGTGGAAATGGGAGTGGTGGACCCTTGGAGGTTCCTGCACCCAAGGGAACGGGAGTACTCGTTTTTCTCAGTGGTCCATAAGGTATACTCGCGGATCGACTTTTTTGTGGTGGGGAAGGCTTTGCTGGCTGGAGTCAAGGGGCCGGAATACTCTGCAATTGCAGTGTCAGATCACGCTCTACATTGGGTGGATAAGGTGCTGGAGAAGGGGGTAGCGCAGAGACCGGGGTGGAAACTGGCTGTGGGGCTTTTGGGGAACCAAGTGTTCTGTGAGAAAATTGAAAAGGTAATTAAGGAATATGTAGGTTTCAATTGTACGGGTGAGGTGTCGAAGGCAGTCGTCTGGGAGGCTCTAAAGGCGGTGGTGAGGGGTGAGGTAATTTTGTTTAAGGCCAGGGTGGACAAAGAGGAGAGGTTGGAGCGGCAGAGGGTAATAGATGAGATGTGGAGGTAGATAGGAGGTATGCAGAGGATGGGGACCCGGCGAAGCTGGAAAAGAGGAAGGAACTACAGGCGAGCTTTGACCGACTGGCAACCAGGAAGGCGGTGCGCCAACTGAGACGAGCAAGGGGTGCAGTTTATGAACATGGAGATAAGGCGTATGTTAGCAGGTCAGCTCCGGAGGGAGGCAGCGGCAAGGGAAGTTCTTCAGTTGAAGGATAGGGCAGGGAAGTTGGAGGTGGCCCCAGTGCTGATTAACAAGGTTTTTGAGGAGTTTTATGAGAGGTCGTACAAGTCAGAGCCACCCGGGGGAGACCGTGAGATGCAGGAATTTCTAGATGGGTTGGAGTACCCGAGGCTAGGGGAGGGGGACAGGGCTACATTTGAAGGAGCAATAGTGGAGCAGGAGATAAAGGATGCGATTGGGAGGATGCAGTCGGGGAAGGTGGCAGGGCCGAGATGGGTTTCCGGTGGAATATTATAAGAAATTTAAGGATAGGTTGGCACCCCTGATGGTGGGGATGTTTGAGGAGGCGATAGGGAAGGGGGTGTTGCCGCAAACCTTGGGGCAGGCATCGATTTCACTGTTGCTAAAAAAAGATAAGGATCCCACGGAGTGTGGGTCGTATCGGCCCATATCACTTCTGAATGTGGACGCAAAAGTGTTGGTGAAGGTACTGGCGGGTAGGCTGGAGGAGTGCCTCCCAAAGGTGATAGGGGAGGATCAGACGGAGTTCGTGAAAGGGAGGCAGCTGTTTTCGAACATTAGGAGGGTTTTGAATGTCGTTATGGCACTGGTGGAAGGGAAGGAAACCGAGGTAGTTGTGGCATTCCACGCCGAGAATGTGTTTGATCGGGTAGAATGGGGGTACCTGATGGCAGTGCTGGAGCGGTTTGGGATTGGACCAAGGTTTGTGAACTGGGTAAAGCTATTGTATAAGGAGCCGAAGGCGAGTGTCCGCACAAATAATATCAGTTCAAGATACTTTTCTCTCCACCGTGGGACGAGCCAGGGATGTCCTATGTCCCCCCCCCCTGCTGTTTGCACTTGCGATTTGAGCCGTTGGCCATAGCATTGAGAAGTTCGGGAGCATGGAAAGGAATACTGCGGGGGGGGATAGAGCATAGGGTGTCCTTTATATGCCGACGACTTGCTGCTGTATGTGTCGGAACCGAGTGCGTCGATAGGAGGAATATTGGAGCTACTGCGGGTATTTGGGTCTTTCTCGGGGTACAAGCTGAACCTGGACAAGAGTGAGTATTTTGTGGTGTCTTGGCCGGGGGTGGGGGCAGGGGTGGGCGGGGGGGCTGCCATTCCGAAGAGCAGGGACTCATTTTAGGTATCTGGGGGTGCAGGTTGCCCGGGAGTGGGGGAGGCTTTGCAGGTACAACATCACTAGTTTGGTGGGGAGAGTGAAAGCCGATCTGGCAAGGTGGGACGGCCTTCCTCTGTCACTGGCGGGTCGGGTACAGGTGGTTAAAATGAATGTGTTGCCGCGATTCCTGTTTATGTTTCAATGCCTACCGATTTTCCTGCCAAAGTCTTTCTTCAGGGAGATTGAGGGAAGGATTATCTCATTCATATGGGGAGGGAAGGTGGCCAGAGTGAGAAAGGTGCTGCTACAGAGGGGAAGGCAGGCAGGGGGTTTGGGTCTCCCGAACCTGTTGTACTACTACTACTGGGCGGCGAATGTGGAGAAGGTGCGGAGCTAGTTCAGAGGGGTTGATTCTCAGTGGGTCAGAATGGAGGAGAGTTTGTGCAGGGGGTCGATAGCTCCGGGGAGATATTCAGGGAGCCCAGTAATAATAGCTTCATTGATAATCTGGAGGCAGTTTCGCCAACACTTTGGGTTGGGGGTAGGGTCAAGGGAAATGCCGATTCGGGGGAACCACAGATTTGAGCCAGGGAGGTGGGATGGAAGTTTTCGGAAATGGGAAGAGAAGGGGATTAAGACGCTAAAAGATTTGTTTCTTCAGGGTCGGTTTGCAGGATTGAGGGAGCTGGAAGCGAAGTATGGACTAGAGCAGGGAGAAGTGTTTAGATACATGCAGGTTTGGGATTTTGCCAGGAAGGAGATACAGAGCTTCCCAGAGGAACCGGCCTCCACATTGCTGGAGAAGGGGGCAGTGTCAGCAGTGTACGGAGCTATTTTGGAAGAGGATAAGGCACCACTGGAAGGGATCAAAGCAAAGAGGGAGGAAGAGTTGGGAGAGGTTCTCGAGGAGGGGGGTCTGGTGTGAGGTGCTACGGAGAGTGAATGCCTCCACCTCATGTGCGAGGTTGGGGCTGATACAGCTGAAGGTGGTATATAGAGCGCACCTCACGAGGGTGAGGGTGAGCCGATTTTTTGAAGGAGTAGAGGATGTGTGTGAGCGTTGCGGGGTGGGGGCCCGCTAATCACGTTCATATGTTTTGGTCCTGTCCAAAGCTAGGGGAGTACTGGAAGGAGGTGTTCAGGGTAATTTCCAAGGTGGTGCGTGTGAAACTGGACCCGGGTCTCCAGGAGGCCATATTCGGGGTGTCGGACCAGCCAGGGTTGGAAACGGGAGCAGAGTCAGATGTCATAGCCTTCGCCTCGTTGATCGCCCGAAGGCGGATCCTGTTGGGATGGAGAGCAGCCTCTCCACCCAGTGCCCTGGCGTGGCGGGGGGGGGGACCTGTTGGAATACTTGACCCTTGAGAAGGTTATGTTCGAACTGAGGGGAAGCTCGGAGGGGTTCTACAAGTCATTTATTATGCACTTTCAAGAACTTTATGCACTTTCAAGGGCAGCACGGTAGCACAAGTGGATAGCACTGTGGCTTCACAGCGCCAGGGTCCCAGGTTCGATTCCCCGCTGGGTCACTGTCTGTGCGGAGTCTGCACGTTCTCCCCGTGTCTGCGTGGGTTTCCTCCGGGTGCTCCGGTTTCCTCCCACAGTCCAAAGACGTGCAGGTTAGGTGGATTGGCCATGCTAAAAATTGCCCGTAGTGTCCATAAGGGTTGGGAGGGGTTATTGGGTTGCGGGGATAGGGTGGAAGTGAGGGATTAATGTGGGTCGGTGCAGACTCGATGGGCCGAATGGCCTCCTTCTGCACTGTATGTTCTATGTAATCTATGTAAACTGGATAACATCGAACATTAGTTGGGGGGGGGGGGGGGGGCGCGGATGGGATCGTTATTATGGGGATTGACATATCTTGCTGATTATTGTTTATTGTTGATGGGTGTAAATGCGGGAGAAAACATGAAAAAGGAGGAGAATAAAAATATTTAAAAAAAAAAAATCAACATCTTGAGTTGTATAATCTTTCCCCCGACAAATCATCAGAAGCAGTAACATTCATTAACTATGTCGATGGGAAAGTTTGGCTTTAGGCAGTCGTCGATATTGATGATACGTTTCCAGTTCCACAATGTTTAGATTTATTCCGCTTCCCTTCAGAGATCAGTACATCACAAGTGGCACGGACTGAGCCCCCGCCCCACTTTGCATGTTGCACGTGTCTACAAGCCTTGAATGGTATCCTACATGAGTACAGGCATTGGACATCCTTGCAGGTGGTAGCAATGTTAGGATTGCGGTTGCTTGCCGTTGCTGTAATAAAACGGCGGCATTGATTTGCTAAGCACATGGAGGAGAAAACAGAAGCTTATTTTAATTGCATGCATGTCATGTTGCAGGACGGGATGTTGGAGAGACATGAGTATTTGACCTGGATCCTTGATGTCCTAGAAAAGGTCAGACCAACAGACGATGAAGTCCTTAAGTTGCTGTTGCCGCTCATGCTCCAGGTGAGCAACTTGAGTATTTATTTTTTGAAATCATTTTTATACAGTTATAAAATATAGGTAGATAGAAATAAAGAAAGTAGAATGAAGGAAGAACGTGTGGCCCAACCAGTTTGGAGTTGGGGATTCTTTGCTCCAAATTATCTGTGTTAAATTTCAGTTTAAAATGGCACAAATACATAGTTATGCTTTTTTGCAGTAGAAGGATAACATCTTGCCAATCAGTCAGAGGGTTTTCTGCATAATCGAATATAACTTCAGTCGTGCCTCCCATGCTGCGATCTATAGACAGCTACAGTACCTACATTGGAGTGGGGCCAGGCTTTTTGTGTGGTGCGCCAAAAGCAATGTCAACTCCATTCAGAGAATGGGGCGATGGTAAATGTCGCCAGGCTGCATGTTGCTGAAGCCTGTGCTCCCATCCCACGTCAAAAAGGTTGCAAAATATTTCTAGCAAGCCCCCCTGGGAGTTTGCGGAATTGTGATGTCCTGTCGTGGGCTGAGCCCAAGCACTTCACAGCTGGGTTTGAATCCAGTTCGGTGTGTCGGGTTGAAAGGCTCCTCTCCACTTGGAGCTATTAGTTCTGTGTCTAACTGTGTTTGGGAGTTCAGTTCAAGTTCCAGTTTGGGAGCTCGTCGCCAATCTGTACCTCATTTTTCAAACAATTGCCCGTCTTGCTGGCAGGGCTGACTGGTCTGGGACATGGAAAATTCCTCGTGTTCCTGGGAACTAAGGCTTGATGGATCATGTTGGGAAAGAACAGAACTGCTCAAAAATCCAATGTGTGGTAACAATGGATATGGAACTCGGTGCCAATTTCTCAGTACTGCCGACCGTCACCGCAACGAGCAGAAGAAAAGAATCCTAAATTCAGAATTAATTTTTTTTTACCTCCCCTGTTTTAAATAAGTCACTTAAAATTCTTTGAGTATCTGCATACTTGATTTAAAAAATCTATATATTGACACACAGGTCCATCAGACATTTGTCGAGCTGGTGTCACTCTGCACATGATTGACTGAAATATCGTGTGTTAAATTGCTACAACTCACAGTTGAGCATGAGGCGAAGTAACTGACGGACAAATAAGTACGAACAAAATTATGAAGAAATGCAGGGCAGTAAACAGCTGCCACTAGCTAGAGAGGCACAGGACCGGAACCAATTAAATTGCTCTGAGCATTTCTTGAACAGTCGCTTCTGCTTCCGGCTTGTTTTCAGTAGCCGGATGACATCGTACTAAAGACAAGGTTTCTAATGTCATTGAGCACATCACAGTAGGAAGATCATATCAGACTTGCCCAGAGTCACCTTTGTGTGGTTCTGATCGGAGGTTTGGCTCTACTACCAAAGCCCGGGAACTGTGCAAACAGGGCTACCGGCTGTGTATGTGAACCAATCATCAGGTGGAAGAATTGTTAATGAGCAGTGCAGGATCTGAACCAGGAATTGTAAGCTAGAATGCCAAACTCAATATCAAATTGGTTCAGAAAGAAAAACCGAGACGAAAGAATGATGGGATTAAGGGTGCAATAGAAAGAGACGCAAAGAAAAACTACAAAAAAATGACATTTGAATTATCTTTTCAATCTCGAGCAAGAATGAACAAGTTACATTTATCTAGCGTGTTTGATGTAATTAATGTCCCAAGGCACTATACAGGAGCAGAGTTGAATTTTGAGTAACGAGTTCAAATCGAGTTGCCACTCGATGTAGCCGTATTATTATTATTGTTGCACACGTGGACTTCAGCCTCCACAATGTTTAAACATGAACAAGCCAGAACGTGCTGTAAACAACAATACAAGACCCAGGTTGGTTAGAACAAACAAAGAACAAAGAAATGTACAGCACAGGAACAGGCCCTTCGGCCCTCCAAGCCCGTGCCGACCATGCTGCCCGACTAAACTACAATCTTCTACGCTTCCTGGGTCCGTATCCCTCTATTCCAATCCTATTCATGTATTTGTCAAGATGCCCCTTAAATGTCACTATCGTCCCTGCTTCCACCACCTCCTCCGGTACCGAGTTCCAGGCACCCACTACCCTCTGTGTAAAAAAAAAAAAAAAAAAACTTGCCTCGTACATCTACTCTAAACCTTGCCCCTCTCGCCTTAAACCTATGCCCCCTAGTAATTGACCCCTCTACCCTGGGGAAAAGCCTCTGACTATCCACTCTGTCTATGCCCCTCATAATTTTGTAGACCTCTATCAGGTCGTCCCTCAACCTCCGTCGTTCCAGTGAGAACAAACCGAGTTTATTCAACCGCTCCTCTTAGCTAAAGCCCTCCATACCAGGCAACATTCTGGTAAATCTCTTCTGCACCCTCTCTAAAGCATTCACATCCTTCTGGTAGTGTGGCGACCAGAATTGAACACTATACTCCAAGTGTGGCCTAACTAAGGTTCTATACAGCTGCAACATGACTTGCCAATTCTTATACTCAATGCCCCAGCCAATGAAGACAAGCATGCCATCTTCTTGACTACCTTCTCCACCTGTGTTGCCCCTTTCAGTGACCTGTGGATCTGTACACCGAGATCTCTCTGACTTTCAATACTCTTGAGGTTTCTACCATTCACTGTATATTCCCTACCTGCATTAGACCTTCCAAAATGCATTACCTCACATTTGTCTGGATTAAACTCCATCTGCCATCTCTCCGCCCAAGTCTCCAAACAATCTAAATCCTGCTGTATCCTCTGACAGTCCTCATCGCTATCCACAATTCCACTAACCTTTGTGTCGTCTGCAAACTTACTAATCAGACCAGTTACATTTTCCTCCAAATCATTTATATATACTACAAACAGCAAAGGTCCCAGCACTGACCCCTGCGGAACACCACTGGTCACAGCCCTCCAATTAGAAAAGCATCCTTCCATTGCTACCCTCTGCCTTCTATGACCTAGCCAGTTCTGTATCCACCTTGCCAGCTCACCCCTGATCCGGTGTGACTTCACCTTTTGTACCAGTCTGCCATGAGGGACCTTGTCAAAGGCCTTACTGAAGTCCATATAGACAACATCCACTGCTGTACCTGCATCAATCATCTTTGTGACCTCCTCGAAAAACTCTATCAAGTTAGTGAGACACAACCTCCCCTTCACAAAACCATGCTGCCTCTCACTAATACGTCCATTTGCTTCCAAATGGGAATAGATCCTGGCTCGAAGAATTCTCTCCAGAAATTTCCCTACCACTGAAGTAAGGCTCACCGGCCTGTAGTTTTCTGGATTATCCTTGCTGCCCTTCTGAAACAGAGGAACAACATTGGCTATTCTCCAGTACTCCGGGATATCACCTGAAGACAGTGAGGATCCAAAGATTTCTGACAAGGCCTCAGCAATTTCCTCTCCAGCCTCCTTCAGTATTCTGGGGTAGATCCCATCAGGCCCTGGGGACTTATCTACCTTAATATTTTTTAAGATGCCCAACATCTCGTCTTTTTGGATCTCAATGTGACCCAGGCTATCTACACACCCTTCTCCAGACTCAACATCTACCAATTCCTTCTCTTTGGTGAATACTGATGCAAAGTATTCATTTGGTACCTCACCCATTTCCTCTGGCTCCACACATAGATTCCCTTGCCTATCCTTCAGTGGGCCAACCCTTTCCCTGGCTACCCTCTTGCTTTTTATGTAGTGTAAAAAGCCTTGGGATTTTCTTTAACCCTATTTGCCAATGACTTTTCGTGACCCCTTCTAGCCCTCCTGACTCCTTGCTTAAGTTCCTTCCTACTTTCCTTATATTCCACCCAACACCATTGGCCTTGGTTTGCTTAAAGGTACATTCTGGGCCAAGGTCCTTTATCAGTCTGCTGGTCTAAAACTCCAAAAAGGAAATGCGAGGTTGACCTCTTTCATAGTCTAATGCAACATTGTATTGTGAGTGTAGGTTTTGCAACAGGGAAGTTGTGAGATGCTCTGTAAGCGGCCAGTATTGATGCCAGTTATTTAAAAAAAAAAGAAATTAGTACTTAAAGCCAAATTCCAATTCACTGATTGGATAAATGTATTTTCAGGTCACATTGTCTTTTGATCTTCTAACTATGGCAACATGGATGGTGGTTTCAAAGTTCATCCTTCCCTAATGCTATTATTGAGCATTTCTCTTCCTCAAAAGTTGCCAATTCTAAATTTAAAATTTGTACACCACCCCTTCTGAACTCTATTCTTCGAACCCCTGCTCCTCTGTGCTACCTCAGAATGGACCATGTTAATCATGATGATAGTCTGTAATTGCATTCCAGATCTCAGTTTGAGCAGAGCAACAGGAGATCTTTTTTTTCCTTTTGCAAGCATTATCACCTGCTCCTCCGCGAACCTCCACATGGTATAATTATAGCAGGCAAACTCATTACAGCTTCCTAGGTGGGTATGACCTTTCGGATTTGCGGAATAGGCTGCAATTAGTTGATAGCTTTTGTATAGCGATCAAGCGGTGTATTTCTAGCAGGCCGCCACGCGTCAGTCACAGTTATGGGAACTCATGGGCACTTGTCCCATTGCCTGTATAAAATGCAGTGTGGAAACAGTCGACTTTTTCTGTGCTTGTCTGTTGCTGCAATTGCCAATTGGATTTTCATCATCTTTTTATATGAAATGAAAAATATGAAAAGGCTAAGATGTCACAATTATCGTGAAACTGCTAGAATGTGTTTAGGACCCAGTGTTACTCCAGGGATAGGTCCGTAGATAATTAAACTGTTGCATAGACCCAGCACCGGAACATGCCCTTGCCATAGGGGATAACATTGACTGATTCTAATCTGCTGTGTATTTTAAGAAAATAATCATTCTTGAGATGTGCGCGTCACTCGATCAGCATTCCCCATCCTCAGTTGCCCTGAGGAGATGGTGGTGGGTTGCCTTCTTGAGCAGCTGGACCGATGTAACTGAGTGCCTCTCTGGGTTCCTTCAGAAGGCAGTTAAGAGCCAATCATGCTGGTGTGGAACTGGAATCACACACGGGCCAGCGTGGGTAAGAATGATCTAAAAGATATGAATGATCCACTTGTGTTTTTCTGACAATCCCACAACTTTGTAGTCCCGTTTACCGACCCCAGAACTTTATTTCCCCATTTGAGTTTTAAACAGTTTCATTTAACAAAACTGCTGTGATGGGATTTGCACTAGCATTCCCTGAATTATTATTGTAAGCCTCCATATTTCTACTCCTGGCAACATGGGTCGCACGGTAGCACGGGGATTAGCATTGCTGCTTCGCAGCTGCAGGGTCCCAGGTTCGATTCCCGGCTTGGGTCACTGTCTGTGCAGAGTCTGCAGGTTCCCCCCGTATCTGCGCGGGTTTCCTCCGGCTGCTCCGGTTTCCTCCCACAAGCCCCGAAAGACGTGCTTGTTAGGGGAATTGGGCATTCTGAATTCTCCCTCAATGTACCCGAACAGACTCCGGAGTGTGGCAACAGTAACTTCATTTTGCAGTGTTAATGTAAGCCTACTTATGACAATAAAGATTATTATTATTATAACCGTAACAACATACCTTCTATGTGTAGATTTGAGTACAAAGTAGGGCTGAGCCTTTTTAAATTTTGTTTTTTTGCAATTGTCTCACTTGATTCTTGGCTAGAGCTCAATCCAAGGCAGAAAGATTGGTCTAAACTAATAAAACTCACCAAACCTCTCGTGGATCATTGTAGTCATGATCTGCCCAATGATCGGCCCTCCCTTTCTTTCTTTCTTGCAGTACTCTGAAGAGTTTGTGCAGTCGGCCTATCTGTCCCGTCGCCTTGCTTATTTCTGCGCCAGGAGGCTTTCTGTTCTACTGAGTGAAAATACTTCCAACCTGGTTCCTGCACATTCACCTCACATGATCATTGGACCAAATAACGCTCCTCTGGCTGCTCCAAGCCCTGCTGCTCCTGCTGTGGTGATGAGTCCGGTGCAGTCGGCCTTCTCGGATTTCCATTCGTGTCCTCAGCATCGTCCTTTAGTTTATGGCCTGAGCTGCATGTTGCAGGTGAGTGATTCCTTCGTAGTTAGCAGGCCGTGTCGAAGTCTCACGACTATGGCCAATGTTATTTCTTTATGGAGTTTTTTTGATTGCTTTTGAGACAAATAATTACATCTGTTGAGGACAACTGGTGGATGGAAAGGGGAAATTGCATTTAAGCTGTGGTTATGTTTTTGCTGCCAATACAAGATATTTTTTTTTTTCAAAGGATGTGGGCACCGAAGCATTTATTGGCCATCCCTCGTTGGCTTTTGGGAAGGTGGCAACGAGCCACTTTGAGCTGCTGCTCGATGTGTGGTGAAGGTACATTCAGTGCTGTCAGGGAGGGAATTCACTGGCTATAATGCTAGTTTGCAGATGGCCACATCTCAATTAGATGGGTATCCAATTCTCCCAGCCAGGAAAGAGTTCTGTGCAAATCCTATTGGGTAAACTTGTTTTGATTGTGGCAGAATAGTCACACAGTAACCATTTTTTAAAAAATAAATGGTTTTTATTGGATTTATGAACAGAGTACATTTGCCGTTGTGTACACACAGGGTATATATATATATATATATATATATATATATAAATAAATAAATATAAGTAGGCATCTGTTTGTGCCGGAGAGACAATTCCGGAGTGCACTCCTCGAATGGGTCTAGTGCTGGTGTTGCCCCTTGCTTCTCCTGGATGGATTTCGCCGCCGTTGTCTTCTCTGGCACACCTACCTCTTCAGCTCGCCCTCCCATCCTCCGCCTGTATTCTCCTCCTCTTTTCCTGTGGATGTCAAGTTAGTTCACGTTTCCCTGACCCCCCCCCCCCCCCCCCCCCAACCTACCTCCTGTGGTTCGCCTTTCCTTCTTCTTAGATTGAGCTGTCTAAACCCCCCCCCCCGGCCCGCCCCCTTCCCGGTCTATCGCTCCCTCTCCTGCTTTGGCTGCTTTCCCCTGGTTCTTGGCTACCTGGCTATTCTTCTGCTTGTTCGTTGGCCACAAACAGGTCCCGGTACAATTGGGTGAATGGCTCCCACGTTCTGTGGAAGCCGTCGTCTGACTCTCGGATGGCGAATTTGATTTTCTCCATTTGGAGAGATTCCGAGAGGTCGGACAGCCAGTCTGCAGCTTTGGGTGGTGCTGCTGACCGCCAGCCGAACAGGATTCTACAGCGGGCGATCAGGGGGGCAAAGGCAAGGGCATCTGCCCTCCTCACCAGGACTAGATCTGGCTGGTCTGAAACCCCGAAGACCAACACTTTCGGGCATGGCTCCACCCTCACCCCCACCACTTTGGACATTGCCTCGAAGAAAGCAATCCAGTACTCCACAAGTCTGGCGCAAGACCAGAACATGTGGGCGTGGTTGGCCGGGCCTCCTTGGCACCGTTCACATCTATCCTCCACCTCCGGGAAGAACCTACTCATGCGGGCTCTTGTTAAGTGGGCTCTATGTACCACTTTTAGTTGTGTCAGGCTGAGCCTTGCACACTTGGAGGTGGAATTGACCCTATGCAGTGCTTCACTCCAGAGTTCCCACCCTATTTCGATCCCCAGGTCCTCCTCCCATTTCATTCTTGTTGGGTCCAGTACGGTGTCGGCCCCTTCTACCAGTCGGTCATACATGTCGCTACAGTTTCCTTTCTCTAATATGCTTGCGTCCAGTAACTCTTCCAGTAATGACTGTCGTGGCGGTTGTGGATAAGTCCTTGTCTCCTTTCGTAGGATGTTTTTGAGTTACAGGTACCTTAGCTCGTTCCCCCTGGCTGGCTGGAATTTCTCTGTCAGTTCGTCCAGTGTTGCGACCCTGCCGTCGGTGTATAGGTCCCTAACTGTCAGTGTCCCTCTGTCCTGCCCCCACCTTTTGAAGGTGGTGTCAGTCACCGCTGGTGTGAACCTATGGTTGTTGCAGATGGGAGCTTAGTCCGACATTTTGGTCAGGCCAAATTGCTGCCGTAGTTGGTTCCAGGACTGGAGGGTGGCTATCACCACCGGGCTGCTGGAGTGTTTTTTGGGTGGGGATGGGAGTGCCGCCGTGACGAGGGCCCGGAGGGAGGTCCCCTTACAGGAGGCCTCTTCTACCCGCACCCACTTGGCTTCTGGCTCCTTGATCCATCCCCTTATTCGTTTGGCCGTCGCGCCCAAAAGTAGAATTTTTGGTTTGGGAGGGCTAGCCCTCCCCTTGATTTTGTGTTTTGTAAGACCTTCTTTGGGATCCTAGCATTCTTCTCTCCCCCCCCCCCCCCCCCCCCTCCATACGAACGCCATGATTAGTTTGACTAATGCTTTGAAAAAGGCCTTGGGGATGTAGATCGGGATGGATCTGAATAGGAAAAGGTACCTGGGCAGCATGTTCATTTTGATCGCCTGGACTCTCCCCGCGAGGGAGAGTGGGAGTGTGTTCCATCTTTTCAGGTCCTTTTTTACTTCCTCTGTCAGACTGGTGAGGTTCCATTTGTGGATCCCTTTCCAGTCGTGGGCTATTTGGATCCCCAGGTAGCGGAATTTGAGTTGGGCTTGTTTAAACGGCAGTCCCGTTAGTGCTGCCCCACCTACTTGTGGGCGTACGGGGAAGATCTCGCTTTTGCTCATGTTGAGTTAGTAGCCCGCGAAGGCGCCAAACTCTTTCAGGAGCGCAATGATTCCGTCCATGCTGCTCTGTGGACACTGGAACCATTTAACGTTTTTTTGTAAGATTTGATCTCTGCACGTGGCTGACACTGACGAGGTTATAGCTATTGCCTCGGCCAGTGGAAAGCCTTCTTCTTGAACCTGTGTAGTCCTTTTGGTGTGCAACAATTGCTTTCATACGGAGTGGCTCCCTAGACTACTTCAGGGGACTTTATGCTAACTACATATTGAACGATTGGAGTCATGTACAGAACTGGCAAGGTGTCCTTTCCCTGAAGGCTACTAATTAATCATTGGCTTTTTATGTGACAGTTTGTATCCTTTTCCTGATGTTAACCTATTAATGATCGGATTTATTGAATTCAGTTTTATTCCATGGTGTAATGGAAATTAAACTCTCAAATCCTGGTTGCTTTTCTGGTGCTGTTATTAAATATCCTACTTGTTAGGTTTTACAGAAGGGTCCCAGTGAATGCCCTCTCGCTGAAATTTACAATGAGGCAATCGTCTTTTAATATTTTTTTAATTCTCCTTTTTCACATTTTCTCCCAAATTTACACCCAACAATAAACAATAATCAGTAATGAATGTAATGTCAATCCCCATATCAATGACAATGATCCCATCCTCCCACCAAACATTAGCCCGCCATTAGCTATATTTGTTAACATAAACAAATGACAAAGAGGAATCCGGAATCACCCATAGTCACCATTAACACATACAATCCCCCTCCCCCCAACCCCCCCAGCCCCCAACCCCCCTAATGTTCGATGTGATCCAATTCTCAAAAGTGCAGAATGAATAACGCCCATGAATTGTAGAACACCTCCATCCTTTCCCTCAGTTTAAATTTGACCTTTTCAAGCGTCAAGAATTCCAGCAGGTCCCCCCGCCACGCCAGGGCACAGGGTGGAGGTTGATCTCCACCCTAACAGGAACCACCTTCGGGCGATCGGCAAGGCGAAGGCTACAACATCTGCCTCCGCGCCCGTTTCCAACCCCAGCTGGTCCAACGCCCCGAAAGTGGCCTCCCGAGGGCCCGGGTCCAGTTTCACGTGCACCACTTTAGAGATTACCCTAAACATCGAACATAGAACATGACAGCGCAGTACAGGCCCTTCGGCCCTCAATGTTGCGCCGACCTGTGAAACCACTCTAAAGCCCATCTACACTATTTCCTTATCGTCCATATACCTATCCAATCACCATTTGAATGCCCTTAGTGTTGGCGAGTCCACTACTGTTGCAGGCAGGGCAGTCCACGCCCTTACTACTCTCCGAGTAAAGAACCTACCTCTGACATCTGTCCTATATCTATCTCCCCTCAATTTAAAGCTATGTCCCCTCGTGCTAGACATCACCATCCGAGGAAAAAGGCTCTCACTGTCCACCCTATCCAATCCTCTGATCATCTTGCATGCCTCAATTAAGTCACCTCTCAACCTTCTTCTCTCCAACGAAAACAGCCTCAAGTCCCTCAGCCTTTCCTCATAAGATCTTCCCTCCATACCAGGCAACATTCTGGTAAATCTCCTCTGCACCCTTTCCAATGCTTCCACATCCTTCCTATAATGCGGCGACCAGAATTGCACGCAATACTCCAAATGCGGCCGCACCAGAGTTTTGTTCAGCTGCAACATGACCTCATGGCTCCGAAACTCAATCCCTCTACCAATAAAAACTAACACACCATACGTCTTCTTAACAACCCTCTCAACCTGGGTGGCAACTTTCAGGGATCTATGTACATGGACACCGACATCTCTCTGCTCATCCACACTGCCAAGAATCCTACCATTAGCCCAATCCTCTGTCTTCCTGTTATTCCTTCCAAAATGAATCACCTCACACTTTTCTGCATTAACCTCCATTTGCCACCTCTCAGCCCAGCGCTGCAGCTTATCTATGCCCCCCTGTAACTTGTAACATCCTTCCGCACTGTCCACAACTCCACCGACTTCAGTGTCATCTGCAAATTTACTCACCCATCCTTCTACGCCCTCCTCCAGGTCATTTATAAAAATGACAAACAGCAGTGGCCCCAAAACAGATCCTTGTGGTACACCACTAGTAACTGGACTCCAGTCTGAACATTTCCCATCAACCACCACCCTTTGTCTTCTCTCAGCTAGCCAATTTCTGATCCAAACTGCTAAATCACCCTGAATCCCATGCCTCCGTATTTTCTGCAGTATCCTACTGTGGGGAACCTTATCAAACGCTTTACTGAAATCCATATACACCACATCAACTGCTTTACCCTCATCCACCTGTTTGGTCACCTTCTCAAAGAACTCAATAAGGTTTGTGAGGCACGACCTACCCTTCACAAAACCGTGTTGACTATCTCTAATCAAATTATTCCTTTCCAGATGATTATACATCTTATCTCTTATAAACCTTTCCAAGATTTTGCCCACAACAGAAGTAAGGCTCACTGGTCTATAGTTACCGGGGTTGTCTCTACTCCCCTTCTTGAACAAGGGGTCAACATTTGCTATCCTCCAATCTTCTGGCACTATTCCTGTAGACAAAGATGACTTAAAGATCAAAGCAAAAGGCTCAACAATCTCCTCCCTAGCTTCCCAGAGAATCCTAGGATAAATCCCATCCAGCCCAGGCGACTTATCTATTTTCACACTTTCCAGAATTGCTAACACCTCTGCCTTATGAACCTCAAGCCCTTCTAGTCTAGTAGCCTGAATCTCAGTTTTCTCCTCGACAACATTGTCTTTTTCCCGTGTGAATACTGACAAAAAATATTCATTTAGCACCTCTCCTATCTCCTCGGACTCCACGTACAACTTCCCACTACTGTCCTGGACTTGCCCTACTCTTACCCTAGTCATTCTTTTATTCCTGACATATCTATAGAAAGCCTGAGGGTTATCCTTGATCCTACCTGCCAAAGACATCTCATGTCCCCTCCTGGCTCTTCTTAGCTGTTTCTTTAGGTCCTTCCTAGCTCACTTGTAACTCTCGAGCGCCCTAACTGAACCTTCACATCTCATCTTTACATAAGCCTCCTTCTTCCTCTTGACAAGTGTTTTGACTGCTTTAGTAAACCACGGTTCCCTTGCTCGACCACTCCCTCCCTGCCTGACAGGTACATACTTATCAAGGACGCGCAGTAGCTGTTCCTTGAACAAGCTCCACATTTCCATTGTGCCCATCCCCTGCAGTTTTCCTCTCCATCCGATGCATCCTAAGTCTCCTCCATCCAGTAAACACCTCCTTCCAGTAATCCTCCAGCTGTGGACAGGACCAAAACATATGAGCGTGGTTTGCGACCCCCCCCTCAGCCCCCCCCGCAACGTTCACATACATCTGCTACCCCCTCAAAGAGCCGGCTCATCCTCGCCCTTGTAAGGTGCGCTGTATCAGCCCCAACCTCGCACGCAAGGTGGAGGTGTTCACCCTCCGGAGCACCTCGCACACAGTGAGGCAATAGTAGTTACATTTCAACTTCCTGAAATATTGTGAAGCGATTTTTATTTCTCCAGGGGTTTTGAGGGTCTTAGTGAGAAAATTGGAAGACTCCTGTCCTCGAGGAGGACGTCAATATTTGTACCAAACTGAGGAAGTGTGAGACTTTCTCCCTCAAGGGCTTCAGGCTGTGGTAGGACTGGGTTCTGGGGTATACAGGATACTAAGTGGCAGCATAACTGCAGCCTCGTAAATCCATAGAAGTTGGTGAATGTTGTGTAATATATAATTTTGGAAGAGAATGTGAGTTGCTAGTTCTCCTGTTGGAAGGTTGGTTCAGTTTTCAGGCCGGTTCTTTCCCTTTCTTTCTCATTTATATGCGCATTCCTGCTCTGTCATTCTCTCACTCTCGAATTTACCTCCTCTCCTCCTCCTTCCTTTCCTCTCTCTGAAAAGACTGACCCATTCTCAGCCGGCTTCTTAAAGGCACAAGCCGACAAACGGCCCGCAATTGAGAATTTAACTTCAAAGAGGCCGTTTAGATGCCTGAAATGTGAAACAGGCCTGTAAAATGGGCACAGAGTTAGCGAGCTCTGATTTAGTAACTCTTTGTAATGTGAAATGATGACCATGAAACTGTTGCCAATTGTCATAAAAGCCCACCTGGGTTCGGCGGTTTCCTTTCGGGAAGATCTGCCGTCCTTACCTGGCCTGGCCTACATGTGACTTCAGATCCGCAGCAATGTGGTTGACTGGACTTGCATCACATTGATAGTTTGCAGTCGATCATCTTTTATAAGCCACTCAGTTCGAGGGCAATTAAGGATGGACAACAAATGCTGGCTTTGCCTGTGATGCTCATGAAAGAGTTCAATGAATAATAAAACTCAACTTTACCTCTGAGTGCTTGCTGCAAATCGAAAGAAGCATCGAACTTCCCTTTTTTGCGAAGTTTTTTTTTAAAGAGGTTCTAATCTGATGCAACACGTAGTTATCAGAACTGCAATGAAAGGAAATGATGTACCGATGCAACAAGCCTGTGCGACGTTTTAGAGTTATGATAATTGGTTTAGCTCAGTGGGCGAGACAGCTGGCTTGTAATGCAGAATAAGGCCAGCAGCGCGGGTTCAGTTTCCGTACCGGCCTCCCCGAACAGGCGCCGGAATGTGGCGACTCGGGGCTTTTCACAGTAACTTCATACTTTGTGACAATAAAAGATTATTATCATTAGTATTATTATTAATTGTGTTCTAAAATTAGGCTACTCCGGTTTAGTGGAGAAATCGCCAATGTTATTAGATTTCTACATCTTTTTCTTGTCCGTGCTTGTTGACTGATCCGCAAATTGATTTGCTGTTTGTGCTTTCAAAGGTTACCGCAAAGTTTAGAGGAGTGCGTTGTTTGTACCTGCAGCAGGGCCCTAAAATGAAGCAACTTGAAGGCCTCCATTCTGGAACCGTGTTGGGGAGGAATTATGACACAAATCTAACAGTGTAGACCTGTGAGGAAACACGCAAGGGGTAACCCGACAAAAAACCTTTCCGTTCCCTGAGAGAGGTCTTGCACACGTGCGGGAATGTTGGGAGATGGAAATGAGATAGAACGTGTGCAAGGACAGGAGTAGGCAGATGGGAAAGGCAGCTTTATGTTTGGGGCATGAGGGACAGGTTGTGTTTCAAATGTTTTTTACCTACCAGCCTCCTTTTTAGATTGTCGGACGTGGCTCGATGGGTAGTAGCACCAGAAAGTTTCAGGTGCAAACCCCCTTTCAGAGACTGAGCATAAAATCTTGACTCTCAACTGAAGGAGTCTTTCAGGTGAGAGCTTCAAACGAGGTCCCGAACCTCCTCTTGGCTGCCGAGCACCCAGTGTCCGCGAGGCCTATATTTATTCCTCACCCAGCTGCAGTTTTAAAAAAAAAGAGATTGTCTGGCTGTTAGCAGGTTGCTATTTGTGGATGTGCATAAATTCCTGTTGCATTTCCCACATTATTTTGAAAAACTCTTCCATGGGATGTGGACCAGCATTTGTTGTCCATCCCTAATTGCCCTTGAACTGAGTGGCTTGCTAGGCTAGTTCAGAGGGCAGTTTGCAGTCAATCACATGGCAGTGGATCTGGAGTCACATTGATCCAGACCAGTTAAGGACCAGGTAAGATTTCCTTCCCAAAGGACATTAGTGAACCAGATGTATTTTTGCGACCATCGATAAAAGTTTCATGGCATCTTTACTGAGATAAGCTATATATTCCAGAGTTTTTATTTCAATTGATTTTAAATTTTACCAGCTGCAATGGTACGATTTGAACCGTGTCTCAGGGCATTTGACTAGGTCCATGGATTATTAATCTTGTGACATTACCACTGTGCCACCATCTCCCCACAGACTGTACTTCGAGAGGAACTAATTAGTTGTAATGTGCTTTGTGATGTCCTGAGCTTGTGCAAAGTGTGATACAAGTCCAGGTCCTTTATTTCCTGTACTTGCCCCTTGATCAGTTATGAATTTCCAGCATGCTCTCTCTTTCAAGCAAGCTTTTGTTGTGATTTGAGATACGGAAGGAATTTCAGAAGTGTGGAGCCGTGGCCCCATTCGCAAATTAAATATTTACGCATCTCCTAACTTTGTTTTATCCTGGGTCTGTTTCAAAGTGTTTGGCAGCCACGCTCAAGGTCGGATGTGAGCTTTTTCTTTTTGTTTCAGCAAATATTTAGCTGCTTTGACGGGGATAACTTGAGTTCGGCTGAGTGTCGCTTGGGTCTGGTTTAGACTTGTGCCAGTTTAACAGGGCATTGCTCCTGCGTTTTGCTTACAAATGTGGCTTAAAGCATATTTTTCAAAAAGTGTGACTTTAAAAAAAAAAAAAAAAAAAAAATTTCATGGGGTGTGGATGTCATTGGCAAGGCCGGCATTTGTTGCCCGTCCCTAATTGCCCTTCAGCTGAGTGCCTCGCTAGGCCATTTCGGAGGACGGTTAAAAGCCAACAACATTGCTGTGGATCTGGAGTCACATGTAGGCCAGCCCAGGTAAGCATGGCAGATTTCCTTCCTTAAAGGGCATTAGTGAGCCAGATGGGTTTTCGTAGCAATCGATGAGAGTTTTCATGGTCATCGTTATCCGATTAGCTTCCAGTTCCAAATTTATTAATGGAATTTAAATTCCACCAGCTTCCGCGGTGGGATTTGAACCCATGGCCCCAGAGCAGTAGTCCACACTTCTGGATCACCAGTCCAGTGATATTATTACTCTCCCACCCGTCTCTTCCCCAATCTGACTGGAAGATGACCCCCCCCCCACTAATCTTGACTGGAAAATAATGACTGTAGTCGACATGTGCTACCATCTGGAGTCTGTCACGGTGAAGAGCCATTCTCAACAGTCCCAAATCGGTGAAGCAATAGATCGAGGCCAGCTGCTTCCTCCATGTAACAGGACTTTGAGGAATGTTGGAGGGTCAGTCAGCTTGGCTGCTTAGCCACATCTCCTACTCAGAGTAGCAATGAAGTTGTTGGATGCAGTGAACGATGGCGCATGGAGAGGTGGAGGCAAGATACAATTAGCTGCTCTTTTGAAACAAAGAAAATGTATTGCATTCCTCTCCCATGTGGCGATTGTAACCTTCTGCAAACATATCGACAGCAACTACGGTAATTAGGACAACTTGCACTTGTATTGGGTTGGATTTGTTTATTATCATGTGTACCGAGGTGCAGTGAAAAGTATTTTTCTGCGAGCAGCTCAACAGATCATTAAATACATGGGAAGAAAAGGGAATAAAAGAAAATACATAATAGGGCAACACAACATATATAATGTAACTACATAAGCACTGGCATTGGATGAAGCATACCGGGTGTAGTGTTAATGAGGTCAGTCCATAAGAGGGTCATTTAGGAGTCTGGTGACAGTGGGGAAGAAGCTGTTTTTGAGTCTGTTCGTGCGTGTTCTCAGACTTCTGTATCTCCTGCCCGATGGAAGAAGTTGGAAGAGTGAGTAAGCCGGGTGGGAGGGATCTTTGATTATGCTGCCCGCTTTCCCCAGGCAGCGGGAGGTGTAGATGGAGTCAGTGGATGGGAGGCAGGTTCGTGTGATGGACTGGGTGGTGTTCACGACTCATTGAAGTTTCTTGCGGTCCTGGGCCGAGCAGTTGCCATACCAGGCTGTGATGCAGCCAGATAGGATGCTTTCCTTGGTGCATCTGTAAAAGTTGGTAAGGGTTAATGTGGACATGCCAAATTTCCTTAGTTTCCTTTAATGTAGCAATGTGGGTAGTTTCCCTGCTTCTGAGCCTGAAGCTGCGGGTTTGAGTCCCACCCCAGGACTTGATGGCCAAGGGAAAGGTATGTTCATAACGCGCCCATTGTGTCAACCTGCAAATCCTTCCAAACACGCCAGTAACTGACGGTAAGAGTGGGGAGGCTCCTGGTCAGCCATGCTTGATGTGGAGTGGCGCCCCTCAAGCTATAAGACTCTGGTGACAGATGAGCGACTTGTTCTGGGAATTACTATCACCAGAAACAGACAAAAGTTTGCCTTGGTGCACCACTAGGTGCAGGAGGAGAGTTGGAATTTAATGAAACAAAACATCCAAGGCACTTCACCTAGAGCGTTATCAAAAAGAGGAGATATTAACCCTGGTTTGATCAAATAGGGAGATGTTTTAAAAAAAAAAAAGAAATTTAGAGTACCCAATTCATTTTTTTCCAATTAAGGGGCAATTTAGCGTGTTCAATCCACCTACCCTGCACATCTTTGGGTTGTGGGGGCGAAACCTACGCAAACACGGGGAGAATGTGCGAACTCCACATGGACAGTGACCCAGAGCCGGGATCGAACCTGGGATCTCGGCGCCGTGAGACTGCTGTGCTACCACTGCGCCACCGTGCTGCCCAAATAGGGAGATGTTAAGAGGCATCATGAAAATAGGAGAAAGAAGCAGTAAATTAAGGAAGGGAATTTGAGAGCTTAGGTCCCTCTCAGCAGAAGGCACAGCTCCCAACGCAGGAGCAATGTCCGGATCCCCTTATTCCAGGGAGTCAAATAAATTTTGGCTTCCCATCTTTGTCAAAATGTTATCACTGGTTGGAGTCATACTTAGCACTAAGGAAGATGGTTGTGGCTGTTGGAGGTCAGTCATCTCAGTTCCGGGACATGACTGTCCGAGTTCCTCAGGGTAGTGTCCTCGGCCCAACCATCTTCAGCTGCTTCATCAATGACCTTTCCAACATAAGGTCAGTTGTGGGGATGTTTGTGGACGACTGCACAATGTTCAGCACCATTCACAACTCCTCAGATACTGAAGCAGTCCATGTCCAAATGTCGCAAGACCTGGACACTATCCAGGCTTGGGCTGACAAGTGGAAAGTTACATTTGTGCCACACAAGTGCCAGGCAATGATCAGCTTCAATAAGAGAGGATCAAACCATTGCCCCTTGACATTCAATGGCATTACCATCACTGAATCCCCCACTATCAACATCCTGGGGGTTGCCATTGACCAGAAACTGAACTGGACTAGCCATATAAACATTGTAGCTACAAGAGCAGGTCAGAGGCCAGAAATCCTGTGGTGAATAACTCACCCCCTGACTCCCCAAAGCCTGTCCACCACCAACAAGGCACAAGTCAGGAGTGTAATGGAATACTCTCCACTTGCCTGGATGAGTGCAGCTCCAACAACACTCAAGAAGCTCGACCCATCCAGGACAAAGCAGCCCCGCTTGATTAGCACCCCTTCCACAAACAGTCACTCCATCCACCACCAACGCACAATAGCAGCCGTGTGTACCGTCTGCAAGATGCACTGCAGGAACTCACCAAAGTTCCTTAGACAGCACCTTCCAAACCCACAACAGTACCATGTAGAAGGACAAGATACATGGAAATACCACCACCTGGAAGCTCCCCTCCAAGTCACTCACCATCGCGACTTGGAAATGCATTGCCGTTTCTCCACTGTCGCTGAGTCCAAATCCAGGAACACCCTCCTAACAACACTGTGTATGTACCATCACCACATGGATTGCAGTGGTTCATGAAGGCAGCTCACCACCATTTTCTCAAGGGCAACTAGAGATGGGCAACCAGCGTTACCCACATCCCGTAAAAAGGAATAAATAAAAAAGACATGGTCCCACTTTCTAATTTTCTTGTGCTTTGGGTTTGACCTATTTCCAAATTATCACCAGTGTCAGGATGTGCCAGCGGTCAGAATGGGAGGAGTGCAATGATCATGACGAGCTGGAGAATAGAACAGTGATTGTGGAGAGATGGGGGCCAAGGAAGGGTTTGCAAAGGAGGATGAGTATTTTGAAATCAACGTGTTGCGCTATTGGGAGTAAAGGTAGGCACAGGGGTGAAGGCTGAGTGGGGTTTCATGTCAGATAGGCTATGGGCAGCAGGGTTTTTGTTTACTGCAGTTTACAGGGAGAAGCGGTTCTCCCTTGTAAAAGGATGAGTGCGAGAGGGCACAGATTTAAAGTGACTTGCAAAAGAAGCAAATGTGATGTGAGAAAAATCTCTTTCGCACAATGAATAATTCGGGTCTGAAATGCTCTGCCTGGAAGTGTAGTGGAGGCAGGGTCAATCGGGGCATTGAAGAGGACGTCAGATGATTACCTGACTCGCAACAATTCACAGGGTTGTGGGGAAAAGGCAGGGGAACGGCACAAAGCCATAATGCTAGTTTGGAGAGCCGGTGCAGACACGATGGGCCGAATGGTCACCTCCTGTGCCATAGCGATTCGGTGAAGAAATGTGATAGCTGGTGCATTGGAACAGCCAGAAACAGGAAGGACATGAATCAAGGATGTTGAATGTAAATGCAATGGATAGACTTATGCAGTATGTCTCTGAAATGTTTTGTGGTCTAAAGGGGCTTTTGGTTAGTGTCTAGAGATCTTTTTGAAATCCTCGGGGCAAACCCAGAGCACAAAAC
Organism: Scyliorhinus torazame; assembly: GCF_047496885.1. Taxonomy (NCBI): domain Eukaryota; kingdom Metazoa; phylum Chordata; class Chondrichthyes; order Carcharhiniformes; family Scyliorhinidae; genus Scyliorhinus; species Scyliorhinus torazame. The sequence continues at coordinate 24,958,605 of NC_092720.1, read as the reverse complement.
AATTAGAAAGTGGGAGCATATCTGAATAAAGCTTTGACCAAAGTACCCCAAAATTGACATGGCTCCCTGGAATGAGGGAGTCTGGAATGAAACCGAGCTGGGCGCACTGTCAGCAACAAGTTGTTCTGTCGGGGAAACCAAGTGAAGAGCCAAAGTTCATTGGTCACCACACCACCAAGAGTGTAATAAATCAAGATATAATAACCTAACAATATAAAGGTTCAGTTTTAAAAGCCTGAAGATGATGGGAAGAACGCTGCTTAACTTTCATAACTTCAAGATGTTCCAGATGCATCGCAGTCACTGAAGCACTTTGGAAGAGTAATCACTGTTATATTGTGGAGCAACTGTGCAAACCAAGAGGAAATAAATCTGTTCTTTTTCTTCGATGGGATGTGGGCATTGCTGGCTGGGCCAGCATTTGTTGTCCATTGCCCTTGAATTGAGTGGCTTGCGAGGCCATTTCAGAGTCAACCACATTGTTGAGGGGCTGGAGCCACATGTCGGCAGACCAGGTAAGGGCGGCCGTTTACTTCCCTAAAGGGCATTAGTGACCCATGTGAGTTTTTGCCACAATTGATGATAGTTTCCTGGCCACCATTATTGAGACGAGCTTTCAATTCCAGATTTTATGACTTGAATTTAAATTTTAACAGCTGCCGTGGGTGGGATTTGAACCCATGTCTCCAGGGCATTAGCCCAGGGACTCTGGATTGCTAGTTCAGTGACATTACCACTATGCCACTGTCTCCCCGTGATGTTGGCCAGGATACTGAGGGAATTACTCGTCTCTCACGCTTGTGCCAAGGGGCCATTTGCATTAGTCTGAGCAGTCAGGCAGGATCTCATTTAATGTCTCATCGGAAAGGTGGTACTTGCAAAAATGCAGCATTCGCCGAAGCACTGCGTCAAAGTGTCAGCCTGGAGAGTGTGATCAGATCCCTGGAGTGAGTCTCAAACCCAGGACTCCTCTCTCTCAGAGGCAAGAGTGTTGCCACTGAGGCCAGGGTCCAGGTTGAGTTGGAGTGGAAGGTACAGTCTACTGTGTCTAAACCCATTGCAGTGAAGGTTATTTTTTTATCATTAATTTACGGGATGTGGGCGTCGCTGGTTAGGCCGGCATTTGTTGCCCATCCCTAGTTGCCCTTCAGAAGATGGTGAGTTGCCTTCTTGAACCGCTGCAGCCCTGAGGTGTAGGTACACCCACTGTGCTGTTAGGGAGGGAGTTCCAGGATGTTGCCCCAGCGACAGTGAAGAAACAGCGATATATTTCCAAGTCAGGATGATGAGTGACTTGGAGGGGAACCAAGTGGTGGGGTTCCCAGGTATCTGCTGCTCTTGTCCTTCCACATGGTAGCGGCCATGGGTATGGAATGTGCTCCCTCAGGAATTTGGTGAGTTACTTGTCGTAAGATTCCTGGTCTTTGACCTGCCCTGGTAGCCACAGGTAGATGGAAGATTGCGCAGAATCAGTAGAAGTTGTAAGATTTTTGATTGTTTTAACGGGAGGAAATTAATCCTCCCCCATCAGCAAGACAAAAACTCTTGGAAGAGTTCAGAACTGTAAAGAAAGTGGAGGAGGAATGATTAAAGGTGCTGAAGTGATTTGTATTCACATAATTTTCAACTTTCCTGAACCAAAAGGAAAAAAAAGGCATCCAATGTCAGCCGGCGATTGCAATTCTATCCTCTAAAACTCTAATCCTCCCTTGTGCCAAATCGATAAATGCCCATTTCAAAATGCCTTGAAAATTCCCTCTGGCCTCTTTTTTTTCGCCACTTCTAATTCTCTCCCCTTTTCTTCTGTGATGGTTTGCACTACATAAATGCAAATTGTTGTTGGTGGCGGCACGATAGCACAGTGGTCAGCACTGTTGCTCTACAGTGGCAGGGTCCCATGTTCGATTCCCGCTTGGGTCACAGTCTGTGTGGAGTCTGCAGGTTCTCCCCGTGTCTGCGTGGGTTTCCTCCGGGCGCACCGATTTCCTCCCACAAGTCCCGAAAGATGTATTTGTTCGGTAATTTTGGACATTCTGAATTCTCCCTCGTTGTACCCGAAAAGGCGCCGGAGTGTGGCGACTAGGGGATTTTCAGAGTAACTTCATTGGAGTGTTAATGTAAGCCTACTTGTGACACTAATAACGATTATTATTATTATTGAATCCGTGCTGCAGGTGCCAGCCCAGAAGTGTGGAATTGCGCAGGATGTGCTCCTTAGATCCATTTTCCTTCCACGTGCTTAACCTCCGGCAGTGGCTCTGCCGGATAGGCGAGAGAATCAACCTTCTTTGTCTCTTCAGGCTGGGCTCCACAGCTGAGTGGGCAATGTCCCACAGCTCTCTGGCTGGCCACCAGGGGGAGGAGTGTGTGAAAGAGTCAATCTCCCGTACAAAGAACCATTTGATCCTTTAGAGCTCATCTTTGTTTCAGGTCCTTTGTAATAACAGGCGAATGCCTTTTGAATGACTCCTCTGCCCCTGTCACTACTGACTCTTTGGTCGATTGTTGAGAGAGCTAAATGTTGAAATAAATAAATTCTTGTCAACGTTTGTTTTCATTTGCTTTCCATTTGTTTGTAATGTATCCTGTTTCCCAGCTTCGATGTACGAGTTTTAATGTGGTTTTCCAGCTTTATATGAACTCTGCCATCCCTCTTTCCTTCTCTCCCTCTTTTCTTTCCTTTTTGCCTTTCATGTCACTCATCCATTTATGCTTGTCAGGGAAATAAAGCAGAAAATGCTGGATAAACCCAGCGGGTCTGGCAGCATCTGTGGAGCGAGCAACAGAGTTAACGTTTCGAGTCCATTTGGTTCTCCTTCAGAGCTGAAGAGTGGAGGAAATGTGATGGATTTTATGCTGTTAGAGAGAGGGGCTGGGGCAGGTGGAGCACTCTGCCCCCGTGACCCCCCCCCCCCCCCCCCAACCCACCCACCCCCAACCCACCCACCTACCTAACCGACACATCTTTGGACTGTGGGAGGAAACCGGAGTACCCGGAGGAAACCCACGCAGAGACGGGGAGGACGTGCAAACTCCATACAGTCAGTCACCCGAGGCTGGATTCGAGTCCCGGTGCCTGGCGCTGCGAGGCAGCAGTGCTAACCACGGTGCCAGCGTGCCGCCCAAAGGCAGAATGGCAGCAAATAAATTGCTCACTTGGGAGAGCCAGTGCAGACACGGTGCGTTGAATGGGCACCTTCTGCACCATAATAAGTTTGCAACACAAGAGTGTTTGAAATAACACTTGGGAAATGGGCGCAAGGAAAACTCAAGATGGCATGGATGGATACTATCAGAACATGAGTCTATGGGACAGGCAGCGAGGACAGCGGAGAACAGAAATCAGTGGAGATAGATTGCTCACAGTCCAGCCAACTCTCAGAACGGGTACGGATGAAAACCAGAACTTGACCAGACTGGGAAAGGAGCAAACTGTTGAGGTGTGCTGTATGTTTATGGTATGGAGGATAGAGATCATTGAAAAACTGAAGGCCTTACGAGAGAGTTACAATACTTTGCTGGAGTTGCATTTTTTTTTTTTTTGCCACAAAAATAGATTGAGAAGCTAGATTAATTTGTGGAAATTTAGTTGGTGTGGAATCTTGTTTTCCTATGCTCCAGACGATTTACTTTGTAAGGCTAGTGAAGTAAAGAAATGTCACCATAGTCCCAGATAACCACAGGCTACATTTCCCTATGAGGGGGAGAGCTGACGGGTGGCGACTTAACCTGAGGATCACCACACCTCGGGCAAGGGGTGAGGTTGAGAAGGCTTTGTGAATAACCCCAGCCGGTGCGGGAATTGAACCCGTGCTGCTGGCCTTGCTCTGCATCATGAACCAGCTGTTCGGCCAACAGAGCTGGTCAGGCAGCACCTATGGAGAGATAAGTCTCCGGTGAGTAGCCATCTTTGCTCACGGGAAAAGAGCCCGGGGACGCTGGGCATGCCATCCCAGTGCTCGGCTGGGAGGGGAGGGGGGGGAAACCTAGCCCCTGCCCATCTGCCCCACCGACCACCCATAACCGCCACAGGCTGCCGAGACCTCTGGCCATGCGGCTGAAGGCTATTGCTGATAGAGAATTCCCAGGGGATGGGACACAGCTCCGGGGACATGTCCATGGCCGGAGAGTGAGTGAGAGCTTTGGGGCAAGGGGAGATTTCTGGAGAGACGGGCAAAGGGCTCGGAGGTCGGCCCGCATTGCGGAAGAAAGTGACAGAGGCACCATACTGGTTGTGCGCAAGTGTTTTTAATATGTCGCAGGTGTCATACAGTTCTCCACTCCCGTTGGTGCAGCCCCAGTCTCCGCCCCCTCCCCTGGTGCCCTTCCTGATCCTCGACATTCCTAGACTTCATAGCTCTACCGCTACGTCTAGGTGTCTCCCCAGGATGCACACCTGAGCTGGAGGCAGCCAGCTGCTTACCTCTCCCCATGCCTTTGATGCCCCTGGTGGGCGTCCACTGGGGGGGGGGCACTGGGGCTGGAAGGCTCTGACACAATTGTGGACGGCACATGCACAGCCGTGCTGCCCTGTCCCGTGTGCTGACCTCGAGACGCTGCCTCATCAGAGGGCTGGAACTCAGGGGAGCTGATGGCCACCGTCATCACTTCATGGGATGGGTCCAGGTTGGCGATCAGCGTCACCTCCTCCCGGTCGGTGCCCGTAGGGCCCTGGGGTTCACATTCGAGCCCCAGCTGCCCCTGCAACATCTGGCTCTGCTAGTCCTTGCGACTCTCCGATGACTACATCAAGGAGTCAACACCCTCGGTGATGCTCCTCAGTGATTGGGCCATGCGCTGCAGTGACCCGGCAATATCCACCCGCGACTGGGACAAGCTCTGCAGTGCCTCGGCCATGCTCATCTGAGAACGGACATGTTCCGCAGCACCTCATCAAGGCCAGCCTGGTACTGGGTCACATCCCCCAGAGAGTCGAACATTTGGCCGAGACCCTCGGCCATGGCCGTCGCCGATGACGCAACGCCTCGGACACCTTCACTAATGGTGTCGACGTCATGCACCAGGCTCCCACTGCAGTCGGCACTCTAGCAGTGTTGGCCTCAGTGCCACGCTTTGCTGGCGACATCTTATGTGCCCGTCGCCTCTGGGACTCCTCTAATCGGCTGTGGACCTGCTGGAGTGTCACTGGCATCTCTCTCTGAATGTCCTGACTGCACCCTAACCTCCCCATCAGCAGGTGTACCCGGTACTAGAGGCTCAGTACCAGGCTTCAACCCAATTCGGTCCTGGGATTCAGCAGACATCTGATTGCTGTCTCACCTGGGCGTTCCTGCCTCCACTGATGTACATCAGCAGGAGTGTCGTGCTCACCAGATTGTGGCCCAGAAGCCTGAGAAACATTTCCCACCGAGGTGCGTGTATCTGCATTGGTGGAGGTTGGAGATGACAGCTGTGACTCTTCAATTGTGAATTCCTCGGAGCTCTCTTCCGGGGTGTTTTCATGGGAGGCTGGAGCGGAGGAGGGGGAGGAAGGGGGCACCCGGGATGGACCGGTGCCGTCGGCTGGAGGACCTGCGGGAGAATGGACATCTGGTCAGTAGGATGGATGGGTCAGTCAGTAAGGCTGTAATAACTTATGTTTGACAGGTCCTCGGGTTGAATCCGGTCGTTCCTCACCTATGCGGCTTCCGCCAACTTCTTGTGTGGGTGACCGCTCTGTCCCCGGCCACACCAGTAACGTCCAGGGCATATACCACGAAGGTGGTGAGGGATTCTTAAATTTGGCACCGCACTGCCAGTCTGGACCCTCTCCCGACAGTTGTCCAAGAGCGTCTTCTGTGGAGACGCAGAGAGGGCATCATTAGCCACAAGCGTGCTTCAGAGTGGGGGGGGGGGGGGGGGGGGAAATTTGGGTGGGGGTGTGTGAAGGAAGGGTTGGAGAGTGGTTGAAGTGTGATGGGGGGGGTGAAGGGAGGATTGTGGGCCAGATGGCGAGTGTGGTTGGGGGGGGGGGGGGATTTGCGAAGGGGCAGAAACGTCTGAAGGGATGTGGATGATGGGTTGAGCATGGGTGTCTACTACCCTTGCTGCCCGGTGTAGGTCATTGACCTTTTTACGGCACTGGAGGCCAGTCCTCCTGGTCACGCTCCCGGCGCTCACAGCCGCCACCACCTTGTCCCAGGCAGCACTGGTTTCTCTGTGGCTCACCGTCCGGAACCCTTGGTGGAAAAAACAGGCCGTCCCTCCTAGCCTCCACCACATCCAGGAGCCTGGCCAGATCTCGATTGCCGAAATATTTGAGCCAGTCTTCTCAGTTGCATGGCTGCGAGCTGACTGGGGCTGGCTGAACAAGAGCTGTTTAAGTGCGGGGGGACTGGCGAGCGTGGTCCCGGCGAATCGGCTGGCGAGCCTCCATTGGCGGCAAGAAGCCCGTGAAGCCTCGGTAAGTGGCGCAATTAGCATTGAATAGCGTTGCTGGCCTCGCTGGGCCCAGCGCCGGGGAGCTCGCGGCAGTCCCCACTCACTACCACACTTGGGGCGCGCTTCTTGAGCCGTAAACTCCTTGAGTTGCCCCGGGTTTCTGAAAGCGCTATGCAAGTCCTGTTTGTGCTTCAGCTCAAATTTGGGCAGTACCGTACCTTGGGCCTCTGCCCACCGCTGCTGTGGCAGAGTGGGCTGCTTGTAATTCCGCCGAGGTTTACTCAGGCGGCAAGAATGCCGTTGCTTTCGGAATTACAGTACTTGGATGTAGATTTGACATCTTGCTGAGAAAGGGGTTTTGTGATTTGTAGGGCAGATACCGCGGAAGCCCTTTGTGTTTGTCCTCCCAAGTGTTGGAAGTTGAAATGCACCCAACCCAACCGGGCAACGTTTCAAGAATGTCTTTGTCAAAGCCTTGCGTTCCGTTTTCAGTTATACACTGTGCAGAAGGCATCTGATGCAGACTAGTAATTTGAAACACCTGCTAGAAGGCGTTTGGCTTTTTAAAAGAAAAAAAAGTGTTGGCCTGTTTTTTTTTTTTGTTTTTTTTTTGCTCCGTCATTTTCTATTTACGTTGCTGTGACCACTTGTTGTGGTGTCAGTGCTGTTTTCCACAATTTGTTGTTTTACTTTTTGGGGGTTTGCCTGCATGAACACGAGTGCCGACTTGTTGTCATGGTCCAGTGGTCGAAACAGATGGCGACTTTGTTTTTTGTGGGGCTGGATTTGAGAGTCACAGGCAGGTGCTGAAAGTGGCAGGATTGATTTGTTGTGACTGCAAGTGAGACGCCATTGCATCAAAAACTGCTGCAGCAAACGTCACTGAATTTGATTTTTTTTTTGGTACCATCTGTGGAGACCCGTTTCAGACGGTGAATTTTAATGGCTGTGGTTTCTGTTGAAGATTCTTTGATCAAAAGAAATGACTGCCTTTCACCCCGTCCCTGCTCCCGTTTTCCATCTTCCTTCAAATAATAATAATCGCTTATTGTCACAAGTAGGCTTCAATGAAGTTACTGTGAAAAGCCCCAAGTCGCCACATTCCGGCGCCTGTTCGGGGAGGCTGGTACGGGAATTGAACCCGTGCTGCTGGTCTTGTTCTGCATTACAAGCCAGCTGTTTAGCCTACTGTGCTAAATCAGCCCCCGGCAAAGGAGCCGTTAATCACCCTGCTTCTACTCATGATGCTGTGTCCAGGAATTGGAAGAAATTACATTTATAAAGTGCCTTATGCATCCCCAATATGTGCCAACACACTTCACCACAAATGAAGAACCTGGGAGCATAGGGCTAAATATTGGCCAGGCCACTTGGGACAACATCCCTGCTTTTGTTTTCACAATTAATGTCATGGAATCTTTGATATCCGCTGGAGTGGGCAGATGGGGCTTGTTTTAATGTCTCATTGAACAGTCGGCATCTTCGACAATGTAGCACGTCCCCCTCAGTGCTGCTCTGACGTGCCAGTTCGGGTGCGCAGGCCGGCCAAAGGGGGGGGCACTATTTCGCGGGCCACGTCCGTGAACAGCCTCCGCCACGTAGCACGGCGCGGCTGCTGCAGGCCGCCGCTGTGCGCATGCACGGCCACGGACCGGGCAATTCTCCGGGCCATGTGGGCAGCTGGCGCCAGCTGCGCTACGCTGCCGGCATGCTAGCCCCCAGAAAAACGGGGAATCGGTGGCCGGTTTACCCCACCTTGTCTGGCGTAAAATGCCACCGTTCCCACACCGGCGTGGGGACATAGCCCCAGGATCGGGGAATCTAGCCCATGGTGAGTGGGAAGGAAAGGTTAAAAATAACAGGGATTGAAAGGGCTGAGATGGATCTTTGCTGCTGAGGTGGTAGTTCTTGTAGCTGATGATTTTGAAATCATTGGTTAGCTTGGATATTTTGGAATTTGCCTTCAATTAGACTTCACGGGCTGCATGAATTCCTCTGGAGAGTTACTTCCACCTGTACAGGCCTCCAACAGATTGACTCTCAGTCTCACTGAGATAGTCCTATAATTCTGTAGCTGAGAGTTTAAAGGAGGAGTTTTCCGTCCACTTTGCCTCTGGAACGCTTGTCTGCTCTTTGTGCAGGGTTTACGGCTGTGGTATAGAGAGAGGGAGAGAAAAGGGCCTGGAATTCAGAAACCTTTTTGGCTTCTCAGGAGGCATGGTGGCACAATGGTTAGCACTGCTGCCTCACAGTGCCAGGGACCTTGGTTCAATTCCCACCTTGGGGTCACAGTCTGTGTAGAGTTTGTACGTTCTCCCCGTGTGTACGGGGTTTTCTCCGCTCGTCCGTTTTCCTCCCAGTCCAAAGATGTACAAGTTAGGTGGATTGGCCATGATAAGTTACCCCTTGGTGTTCAAAAGGTGAGGTGGGGGCTATGGGTTACGGGGGATAAGGTGGGTTGTGGGCCCAGGGACGGTGTTCTTTAAGAAGGTCGTGCATACTTGATGGGACGAATGGCCTCCTTCTGCACTGTAGTGAGTCTATGATTCTATTCTATGTCAGCCTGGGTTTTTCCCAGCCTTTCTCACAGATGTTTAAACTTGCACAGGCCAGGCTGGATGGAGAATGCTTGCAGCACTTAAATCAGGAATTACATTTTCTCAGGACTGATAGTGTCCAAACAAGCTCACTCCAGCTGAGTTATCAGAGACAGATGTTCCAGCCTTTCTGGGAGAGATATTTAACAGGCTTTTGCCCCGCTCCTTCTCAGAACGAAACTGAACGCAAAAATGGAACTTGCCTTCTGCTCCAGAATCTGAATGGCTCTACCAGTCCCAATCAAAAACAGAAAGTGTCCCAGAATTCCAGAAGAGGGGATTGGCTGCTAGCCAAGTCCTTCAAAATTATATCATGGGCTATGCCACAGAGCACACTGTATCAATGGCTATTCCTGAACCAGTTCAAAGAGAAGCATGCAGTAGTGGGGGGGGGATTCAGTTCAAAACCAAAAGTCTGTAGTTTCAAAAACAACCAGCAGGCCAGGCATTAAAAGGGAAACCTGAATCAGACGAGAATTTGAAATAGGGCCTTACACGAACAAAACAGGTAAACAAATTAAAATGTTTAGAGATTCATGAGCAGATCAATCATTGACGGTAGATGATACAATTTGTATTCTAGGAAGTTTTATTAAGGAAAAAGTATTAATAAGGGATATTAATGGAAGGGATGAACATGTTTCTTTGTGGCGAGTTAATTTAAGAAGTGAATTTGCAAACTGAATTGTTGCCATGGGAATTATTCCTCAATTATGTATTAGAAGAATAGATTTCATCCCAGGTAATGATTTGGCTTGTGGAGGCAGCAGTGTGATGACAACTGTATTGCAACAGACAGTTGATCATGGTGATCTTAACAATTTTTTGATAACTACTGTGGAGGGAAATGAGACGCTTATTGCAGATTTCAAGCTATTGAAGGAAACCTGATCAACACAGAAAATCAACTTTCACGTCTGAAAGAGGAGTTTGCATGAGGGTCTGAACTATCTGAAAGATAATCTTGAAAAAGAAAACTTGGCAAAGGTTGTTCTTCAATGAAAACTGGGCAAACTTCAAGCATCAGAAGTATTTATGAAGAATCGTGGAAAAATGCCTTGAACAAGGAAAGGAGGTTCTGGTAAATAGGAATAATTGGCTGAATGCAGAATTAAAAAGCGAATCAAATGAACTGTTAGAACTTAGTCGTTTGAAGAACAAAGAGATTTGTGAACTTCAAAGCAAAATGGATGGTCTGGAGTGTCACAATTTGAAAATTGTTCCTGCGAATAAAAAACCATCGTGGAATACTGATACAGATGAGCAAAGAACTGATGCAAGCAATATCACTGATGTATCAAAGCCAGTAATGGACAATAAAAAAGCAACTGAAGTGCTTGCAAAATTGGAAGTTATGAATCATCAGCCAGCAGGACTGAAATTGCAAAGTGATCTTTCTGGGTCAACGACCAGAGACACTGATTTAAAAATGCTTGTCGGTGATACTACTGAAGATGTAGTAGGTGGCAGACAGGAAAGTGAACAGTTTGCTAAAAAAACATTCAAACTACTGAGAACTGGACTGAGACAGTTCAGAACTTGTGCAAAAATGTTGAAGAATTAGAGCGAACTATGAAACTTCTGGGAGAGGACATAATTGACATGGCTCAAACTGAATTGAAAAGAACTTGCTTGAAATGGGACTGGGAGAAACAAGGTCACAAAAAGTTCAAAGAACAAACAAGGCAAGAGTATGATACTATTTTGGGTGAACATAAGCATCTTAACAAGATTCTTGAAACAGCTAAAAGATTTATGCAAGAGAGTAAATGTTAATGCACAAAAATGACATTTTGGGTGTTAAATCGAAAGGCAAATTTACCATCTGTGAATTTAAAAAGTGGCCCGAGAGTGGAACTATGCCTACAAATGACGAAAAGAACAATTGCACTGGAGACTTAAATGAAACATTATTTTCTGAGTTAAAAACTGGAAACTAAAAGAAAACGAATCACAAGACTTGAGTATGATAATGTTACTATGTATGGATTCAGATGATGCTGTTGAGGTTATTGTCTCTGTTTTGGTTAAATCACTAATTATATAAAATGACATGTAATTGTGAACCAAGAAAACTGTATGTTGTAATAGGTTATCTGGTTAGATATTTGTGCTAGGTTTGTGTAAAGTGAGTGTCGGACCCCTGTAAAGACATTTTGATGATTATGAAGATATCTTTCAAAGGGGGAGGTGTCAGAAAAGCAAAGGTTGTTTTATATTTGTATTGGTAAACATCAGAAAAAAGGTATATTTTAAGTGTGGTTAATTTAATATTTCTGTGCTTGGAAGCGTAAATCCTATGGTTAGATTCATGTTGGACAAACATTGTTTGTATGTGTAGGGGGTGGTTAAGCTCCATCTGCGTTTCTATTGTGCTTGGAGAGAGTTATGGTGTGGTATAAATAAAGAAGCCAGCAGAGGTATGTGGTGTTGCTTAGCAACTGGGGGCCTTGTAAGACAAAAATGCTTTGAAGTGTTAGTTTTAGCTGGATTTGTGGGAAGTTGGAGACAGGATCTCAGGGTGTGAACATCTCTCGACTCTGCCAGAAGAAAGACTGGACAGGACGGGAGCTGTAAAGAGGCAAGCTTCCTAATGTACAAGTTACAGTCCAGATAACCAGGGAATGGGGCAGAAAGAATGTCTAAGATGACTGGAGTTAAGAGATCAGAGACCAATTTATTGTTCAGAAGAATTCAAGGAAGAATAAGTGGTTAGCACTGCTCCCTCACAACGCCAGGTACCTGAGTTCATTTCCGGCCTTGGGTGACTGTGTGGAGTTTGCACGTTCTCCCCGTGTCTGCGTGGGTTTCCTCCAGGTACTCCGGTTTCCTCCCACAGTCCAAAGATGTGCAGGTTAGGTGGATTGACCATGCCAAATTGCCCCTTAGTGTCCAGGGATGTGTCGCTTCAGTTAAAGGGTTATAGGAATAGGGCGGGGAAGTGGGTTTGAGTGCAGTGCTCTTTCTGTCGGTCGGTGCATACTTCATGGGCTGAATGGCCTCCTTCTGCACTGTTGGCATTCTATAAACAAAGAGACAATCACAGTGACTAGATTTAAAGTGGAACAGCAGACTTCAGAGGTAGCTTAAACATTTGATGTACTTTTAATACAATCTGGGAATTGACAGTTGAAACAATTGTGAACAGCTTGTACAGCTGTCAAGACAACGAAATGCAAAAAGAGGAAGGTGGAAAATCCTGGACTTGATTCACTTTTTAAAGTATAATTTCTTTTACTTTGGGGGGGGGGGGGGGGGGGGGGCTGGGGGTGGATGGTGGATGAAGATTTTGGAACGCAAACTGCTCGGGGAATATTACTATGAGAGAAGATTTTAAAGCTTGCTTTAAGAAGTGGAGTTTGAAAACTCCCACCTGGGGGGTTTCTAAGGAGATTTCCACAGACACTAACTTGAGTTCCGAGCAGAGTGTGTGTATTTGACCACAGTCATCTGTGGGCTTAAATGGAACTTTGTATTAATGGGACCAGGGTAGATTAAGATCTATTTTGTAATCTGTGTTACTCCTAAAACCTTTGTGTAGTAGTTAAACTAAGGGGTGAGTAAAGTTGTACTGTACTGTAATCCAATTTTTTCATGTTTAATAAATGTTTTGCTTCTTGTTGTTAAAAACAAATTAGCGGTCCCGTGACTCTGTTCCTCAGCATTTTATTTTAAAAATGTTGAGAGGTTAGGATTGGATTGGATTAGATTTGTTTATTGTCACGTGTACCGAGGTACAGTGAAAAGTATTTTTCTGCGAGCAGCTCAACAGATCATTAAGTGCATGAGAAGAAAAGGGAATAAAAGAAAATACATAATAGGGCAACACAACATATACAATGTAACTACATAAGCACTGGCATCGGATGAAGCAACAAGGGTGTAGTGTTAATGAGGTCAGTCCATAAGCGGGTCATTTGGGAGTCTGGTGACAGTGGGGAAGAAGCTGTTTTAAGTCTGTTCCAGCGTGTGCTCAGACTTCTGTATCTCCTGCCCGATGGAAGAAGTTGGAAGAGTGAGTAAGCCGGGTGGGAGGGATCTTTGATTATGCTGCCCGCTTTCCCCAGGCAGCGGGAGGTGTAGATGGAGTCAATGGATGGGAGGCAGGTTCGTGTGATGGACTGGGCGGTGTTCACGACTCTTGCGGTCCTGGGCCGAGCAGTTGCCATACCAGGCTGTGATGCAGCCCGATAGGATGCTTTCTATGGTGCATCTGTAAAAGTTGGTAAGGGTTAATGTGGACATGCCGAATTTCCTTAGTTTCCTGAGGAAGTATAGGCGCTGTTGTGCTTTCTTGGTGGTAGCGTCGACGTTGAATGTCCCAAGGGACCTGGGTGCCCTTGTTCATTAGTTACTAAAAGCTAGCATGAAGGAGCAAGAAGCAATTTGGAGGTTGTTCTTCATAGCAAGGGGTTTTGAGTACCGGAGTAAAGATGCCTTGCTGCAATTGTGTAGAGCCTTGGTGAGGCTTTACCTAGAGTATTGTGTACAGCTTTGGTCTCCTTATCGAAGGAAGGATATGCTTTCCGGAGAGGGAGTGCAACAGACGTTCATCAAATTAATCCCTGGGATGTGTGGGATTGACTTTTGAGAAGAGATTGAGAAAACTAGGCCTGTGTTTTCTAGCGTTTTGAAGAATGAGAGGTGATCTCATTGAAAGTTATAAAATTCTCCCAGGCTGTGACAGGTTAGATGTAGGTAGGATGTTTCCCCTGGCTGGTGAGCCTAGAACCGGGGAACATGGTCTCCGAATAAGGGGACTGAGATAAGGAAGAATATCTGCATTCAGTTGGTGGTGAAGAATTCTCTACCCCCAGAGGGCTGTGGAAACTCAATCATTGTGTGTGTTCAAGACAGAAATAGATAGTTTTCTGGATACGAATGACATCAAGGCATTGAGGTCAATGATCAACCATGATCTAATTGATTGGCAGAACAGGTTCAATGGGCTGAACGTCCTACTACTCCTATGTCGTCTCCCTTGCCCTGTTGCTGGGCAGGCATTGATTCTTGCCGCGGCACCATTCCATTGGTGCTAATCATTTCCAGGACTTGCCCAAATGGCCATTTTTCTGTATGCATTGGAATAGTGCCCCAGCACAGACAAATGTAATCCAGTGTTCCCGTGATGGTCATGCTATGAATGTTCCATAGATATCCCTGAAGAATAATTGGTGGAGGGATCTCTGGTACCTTGACGCAAGTATCTCGAGAGCAACTGACCCCAACTAAGGACAGCACAAAAGTCACCACAGACTGAATATGGAACTAGTGTGATATCCTAAGTCCTGTTCACCTATTACCCCTGTACTCGCTGGCCCCTGAACCAGTTATGCTTTGATTTTAAAATTCTCACCCTTGTTCTCTAATAACCTCCACGGCCTAACCCCTCCCCATCTTTGTAACATCCTCCAGCCCCACGACCCTCCGAGATATTTGCGCTGCCTCAATTCTAGCCTCTTGCGCATCCCAGTTTTAATCGCTCTGTGAGCGAGCAATCAGTTGCTCAGGCCCTAAACTTTGGAACTGGATAAAATTCCTCTCAGCCCCCCCCCCCCGCCCCCCCAACACACAAACACTCCACCTCTCAGCCACCCCTTTCCTCCTATTTATTTTGCTTTTTATACCTATTGCTTATCCTAACTCATATTCATCTGTCGTAATATCTTGTCAAGTGGCTCAGGGTCAATTTTTTAGTGGACAATGCTCCTGTGAAGCGCTTTGACATGTTTTACTACACTAATGGTGCTAGATCAATACAGGTTGTTGTTATGATTCAGGTCCACAAGGAGCACCTTGCGACCAAGTTACTAACCAATGCAGCGTTGTCCTTTGAAAACAATTATAAATGTGTGTACCTTTCGTATCTTTATGATTGAATGTTGCTGTAAACGTTCGGCCCATTGGGCCTGTGTTGGTTCTCTGCAAGAGCAACTTTATCCAGCTCCACTCCCCATTCCCTTCGTCATAATGATGACCGTTATTAGTTCCATAAGCAGTCTTACATTAACACTGCAATGAAATTGCTGTGAAAATCCCCTAGTCGCCACACTCCAGCGCCTGCTTGGGTACACGGAGGGAGAATTCAAAATGTCCAATTCATCTAACAGGCGTGATTTTTGGGGCTTGTGGGAGGAAACCGGAGCACCTGGAGGAAACCCACGCAGACACGGGGAGAATGTGCAGACTCCCCACAGACAGTGACCCAAGCCGGGGAATCGAACCCTGGTCCTTGGAGCTGCGAAGCAGCAGTGCTAACCACTGTGCTACCGCGCCTTCTCTCTGTAACTATGCATTTTATTTTCCCCCACAGGTACTTACCCGCTCCCTGTTTATTTGAACCAATTTGCAGCAATGTTGCTTCAATGTAAATTGTCTTGCACAGGGAGTAAAAGTACCCTGGAATTATACAATCAGAATTTGCAGTAGAGAAGGAGGGAGGCCATTCAGCCCATCGAGTCTCTACCGGCCCTTGGAAAGAGCACCCCACTTAAGGCCATGCCTCCATCCCATTCCCGCATCCCAGTAACCCCACCTAACCCTTTTGGACACAAAGGGCAATTTATCATGGCCGACGCGGAGATGATCCCCACTGCCAATCCACCTAAGCTGCACATCTTTGGAATGTCGGAGGAAACCCACACACACACAGGGAGAACGTGCAGACTCCGCACAGACCGTGACCCAAGCTGGGAATCGAACCTGGGACCCTGGAGCTGTGAAGCAACTATGCTAACCACTGTGCTACCGTGCTGCCTGTAGCACCAATTACGATCAGGATCTGGTCTTATAACCCACGAAAAATGGGCAGACACCATTTACTGCACTGTTAAAAGGCCAGAGGGCAGGCAGATGAGGCCCAGGCTACGATTTTTAGTCTGAGGGAAAAATAAAAATGCAAAGCTAGAAACCATTTCTTTGCGTTCTTGTGCTCTTTTGCTGAGCAGTAGGGAGGAGCTTTGCTGGTGGTCCAGCTACCTGTCGGGGAGGAGGCATGATACGTTTCAAAGAATTTGTGCTTCCTAGAGAAGGCAGTCCTGTGCATCACCCACTTTACAGGACCGTCACTGAAATCTGGCTGTCGCTGTTGGCAATGAGGGTTGCAAAGCTGCTTAAAAATATAAGGTATAAGGGCCAGGATTCTCCGACCCCCCCCCACAGGGTCGGCGAATCGCCGGAGGGCGGCGTGAATCCCGCCGGCTGCAGAATTCTCCGGCGCCGGGGATTTGGCGGGGGCGTGAATCGCACTACGCCGGTCGGCGGCTACTGACAGTGCCCCCTCTCCCCCCCCCCCCCCCCCCCCCCCCCCCGGTGATTCTCCGGCTCGCCAGTCCCGCCGGCGTACGTTAGACCTGGTATTTGCCGGCGGGACCTAGCTGGGCGGGCGGCCTCCGGGATCCTCAGGGGCGCGGGGGATCTGGCCCCGGGAGGTGCCCCCACAATGGCCTGGCCCACGATCGGGGCCCACCGATCCGCAGGCGGGCCTGTGCCGTGGGGGCACTCTATTCTTTTGCGTCGGCCGCTGTGGTCCTCCGCCATGGCCGACGCGGAGATGATCCCCACTGCGCATGCGCTGGCGCTCCCGCGCATGCACCAACTCGCGCCGGCTGGTGGAGGCCCTTCGTCACCGGTTGGCGTGGTGCCAAGTCCCTTCCCCGCCATCCGGTGCGGCGAGGATTTTGCACCTTTGGGGCAACCCGATGCTGGAGTGTGATAAGGTGCCTCACGAGAGACTGCTGAGTAAAATAAGGGCCCTGGTATTCGAGGCAAGGTACTAACATGGATTGACGATTGGCTGTCGCAGAGAGTTGTGATAAAAGGTTCTTTTTCGGAATGGCAACCGGTGACGAGTGGTGTCCCGCAGGGTTCAGTGTTGGGGCCACAGCTGTTCTCTTTATATATTAACGATCTAGATGATGGGACTGGGGGCATTCTGGCTAAGTTTGCCGATGATACAAAGATAGGTGGAGGGGCAGGTAGTATGGAGGAGGTGGGGCGGCTGCAGAAAGATTTAGACAGTTTAGGAGAGTGGTCCAAGAAATGGCTGATGAAATTCAACGTGGGCAAGTGCGAGGTCTTGCACTTTGGAAAAAAGAATAGAGTCGTGGATTATTTTCTAAACGGTGACAAAATTCATAATGCTGAAGTGCAAAGGGACTTGGGAGTCCTAGTCCAGGATTCTCTAAAGGTAAACTTGCGGATTGAGTCCGTAATTAAGAAAGCAAATGCAATGTTGTCATTTATCTCAAGAGGCTTGGAATATAAAAGCAGGGATGTACTTCTGAAGCTTTATAAAGCACTAGTTAGGCCCCATTTAGAATACTGTGAGCAATTTTGGGCCCCACACCTCAGGAAGAACATACTGGCACTGGAGCGGGTCCAGCGGAGATTCACACGGATGATCCCAGGAATGGTAGGCCTAACATACGATGAACGTCTGAGGATCCTGGGATTATATTCATTGGAGTTTAGGAGGTTGAGGGGAGATCTAATAGAAACTTACAAGATAATGAGTGGCTTAGGTAGGGTGGATGTAGGGAAGTTGCTTCCATTAGCAGGGGAGACTAGGACCCGGGGGCACAGCCTTAGAATAAAAGGGAGTCACTTTAGAACAGAGATGAGGAGAAATTTCTTCAGCCAGAGAGTGTGGGTCTGTGGAATTCATTGCCACAGAGGGCGGTGGAGGCCGGGACGTTGAGTGTCTTTAAGACAGAAGTTGATAAATTCTTGATTTCTTGAGGAATTAAGGGCTATGGAGAGAGAGCGGGTAAATGGAGTTGCAATCAGCCATGATTGAATGGGAGAGTGGACTCGATGGGCCGAATGGCCTTACTTCCGCTCCTATGTTTTATGGTCTTATGGAGTGGTTCACGCCACTCCGTCCCGCCCGAGTTGCCCGCCCCGCGATTCCCGCAGAATCCCGCCCAAGGTAGCTCTGTTTTGATAAATCCGGGATACATAGCAATATTTTAACTGCATTGTTTACAACAAACAGAACCATAGAATCTCTGCAGTGCAGAAGAAAGCCATTCAGCCCATTGAGTCTGCACCGACCCTCGGAAAGAGCACCTTACTCAACCCCATTCCCCCATCTTATCCCTGCACATCTTTGGACACAAAAGGGGAAATTTAGCATGCCCAATCCATCTAACCTGCACATCTTTGGAATGTTGTGGGGAGGGGGGTGGGGGGCGTTCTCATGAAATAGTAACATTTTTGGTGGCAGGTGTTTTACTGTCTAATTCTTCAGAGATGCTCGGCGGGACCGACCCAAAATTTCCACTTGAAAAGCTACGCGGCGCAACATGACCGGTAGATGCTGGGAAATCCGGGATCTACCCGGCTTGCCACGCCTCGTGAGATCTCGCGAGACATTGCAATGTGAATCCTGTCCACTGTGGGTGGGATCACTTCCTGGCAAATCTGCATTTGAGAGCGAGACAGCTAGTCTCACTCTAATATGCGTTCCCGAGATCTACCCAAGGTGTTGGGATCTATCTCGCTCGTCCTGGAGATGTCGGGCGAGCGCTGTTCAGTACTGATCACCACAAACGGGGACCAGATGGAACGACATTTGTGGGGGTCTCTCGGGGGATTGGAGGCCCCCAGGTGCAAGCCCTCTGGGCAGGTGGTACCCTGACACTGTCAGCCTGGCATGCTGGCAGTGTCACCTGGATGGTGGCCCGGCACTGCCAAGGCACCCAGGTGGCACTGCCAAAGTGCCAGGCTGGCATTTTGTGCATGGCGGGCATCGGGTGGGGGGGTGCCTTGAGTGGGTGGGGGAGAGGGTGGATGGATGCAGGGAGTCCCAGGGACTCCCTTAGAGTGAGTTGCGGCTGGAGGGCTGGGCGTTCGGTGATCGCATCGGGCGGGGGGGGGGGCGGTTATAGGTCAGGGCATCATTGAAAAATGCCGTCGTGATCTCTCACTGCACTGAGGAGTTCCGGGAACAAGTTGAGTTCCTCGGTGCAGAAAACGGTGCTAAGTGTGGCCTCGTTGAGGAGTTCCCACTGAGACGTCTGATCTACCCAGATGGACGTTAGATACGCGGGTGTTTCTCGGCACTCCGAGCGCCAAATATTTCATAACAAGTTATAGAAAATGCTTCACCATTGATATGTTAATAGAGGTTTAATCAACTTCAAATGGTAAAAGCAAAAGAAGTCTTTACATTTTGATTGGATGCAGAGAATGTGCACTGTTCTCACGGCCAATGTTGTGAGCAATCAGCACGCAGCTCACTTCACTTGCCCTCGCTTTAAGTGCGAATCACTTCAAACATACCGGTGGAGAAAAAACTGCGCGGATGGAAATCCGTGGAATGTGGGAACTGTGCGCGTGGGCAACAGTCAGTGAAATGCCTTGTGGGCCGCAGGTGCTGTCTTGGCCGCAGGTTGCTCATCGCTGTTTTAAGGTGAGGCTGCGTCTGCATTCTCAGGTTGAGCATGCCACTGCTTTGAAGGAGATCAGGGAAGCTCTCTCTGGCTTCTTAGCCAATTTTTATCCCTCACCAACATTGTTCATGGAAGTCCGATCACCTGGTCAGTATTGTATTGCTATTTGTGAGACCTTCCTGTGTGAGAATTGGCTGCCACCTTCCCCACATTATAACAGTGACTGCACTTTAAAAGTAGTTTGTTAATTATGGCGTGTTCTCAGAAGCCGTGAGGTTGTGGTAAATGTTGCAGACATGCATATATACTTTGTTTCTCTGTACAGAGCAATGGAGACGATGCAGAAAGTCCCTTCATTGAAGTTGCTGCAGTCCACAGTCAAATATCTGCTGTTCTTGTGTTTTCGGGACACAAGACTAATCATTTTGACCTATTTAATTGGGATAGCTGCCAGCATCTGAGAGCCTTCAATCCCCAAGATATTTTTAGACTACGTGTGTAGATTTAAGTATTTTATTTTATCATCTCCGCTATTTTCGTGAATCGCTTGTGAAACTGTCATTTGGGATTGTGTGAGCACCATTTTCAACATCTCTATCTTGGGAAAACTGTCACACAGCACAAGTGAGGGTAATGGTGGTTTTCAGGGGAATAAATCACGTGCCTGCTGAATTTGTCGGTTGTAAAGTGCGACCTGTTTCTTCACAGAATTACAGAATAGTTACAGCACAGAAGGAGGCCATTCAGCCCATCATGACTGCCCAGTCTTTCCGAAGGAGCAATGTACCTAGTGCCACCCCCCCCCCCCTTCCCGTCTTCTCCCCTTTTACCGATAGTAATCCAATTCTCTCTTGAATGTCTCCGTTAAATGTCTTTCTTGTTTTTAAAGCCATTTAATCTATGGATAGATGTTGAGAATTCTTGTGTGGCCAGAGGCACTTGGACTGGGGAGTTAATATGTGCGGCGGTCCTGAGATCATGCCCTCTACTTTAGAATAGAGCAGCATGAATAGTTATATGACAGCAAGTCGCTGTTGGATACTGTTCAGTAGGTCTTCGTGAAGTCTTCATTATCTTAAGTAGGTTAACTGCATGTATTTATTAACTACAAAACTGATGTTCAGACATACAGTAGAGGGTCCAAGCTTAGGAGCTGTCTTCATGCTTGCCTGTGCACACAACTCTGTCCGGACTGGATTGAACCCTAGGTGCAGGTCATGTGCTCTCTTACATTAATGTGTGTACAGTACCGTACTCAGTCCCACATTAATCCTATATGTGCCAGAACCTTACATTACAATTACTATGCTGGAGTTGCAAGCACAGAGTTCATTGGCCCTTGGTGTGAGGTGGATGAGTTCTATCATCTGGTATAGTTCCATTCTATGGCAGTCCATACTGTCATGATATTCAAACACACACATCATGATAGATACACCAACAGACAAATCAGAACACACAACACCACAACCAATGACAGAAAGATATAAAAGCACAGACACGACCCCCGGTGGTCAGTATTAGCTGCAGAGGAGAACCAGGACACATCTATTGCCAAACACACTCAGGGAGACAGCACGTGCAGAGTATCCAGAACGAACTGTATTATAAGAGTTATAATAAAATAGAGTTGTACCACATACAACTGTGTTGGCTCATCTGTGCACCAGAGCACCCAACACCACATGGTACAGGAGTGGATCGATACCTGCCAGCATACCTCCATGTACGCAGACAACCAGCAGTGCCCAGGCATGATGTACGAGCTCCCGGTTCCGCAGGCGCTCCAGTGCTACGGCGATCTCCGCGAAAACTGGCGGCGATTCCGGCAAATGTTCGAATTGTTCCTGGTGGCAGCTGAACTCCAAGACCTGGATGATAGGGAAAAAATTGAATTTCTCCTCACCATCGCCGGTGCAAGGGCAAGAGAAATATTCAGAAGGTTCAGGTTCTTCAGGAGGCAGCAAAGGTACGATTACCAGGCAGTCCTGGGCAAATTCTCCAAGTACTGTGAAGAAAACGCAATCCAATCGGCACATAAAGGTAAGAAAAGCTGCAGTACTCACCTCGTGGCTGGGATCCCGGAGCCCGAATTCCCAGAGGCCGAAATCCCGGGCCTGAGAGAAGGCTGGGTCGAGGTCGGCGGCCATCTTGCTAAAGGTATCACGCTAGCACAGTTGCGCGAGAAGTGCGCAGAACCGGAAGTTTTGTTTGCGCATGCGCGAGATGCTGCGAGATGCTGCGCATGCGCAGTCAAGAAAACGGCCATCGGTAAAGGAACAGCGATCTGAGCATGCGCAGTCGCTTCCTACGTGCTACATACCGAGCGTCAGGATGTCAGAGGCCCCAGACTGCACCAATTTAAAGGGGAAACGTCCCAAATCCAATTTAAAAGGGAAACGTCCCAAATCAAAAAAACAAAAATCTGTTAAAGCTGTAAAACAATCTTCCCTCAACTGGAATGACAGCACAGTGCCGCAAATTGACCCAGGAGATGAATTTGACCTCCGAAGAACCCTCCGACAAGCAGTTACCTACGCACAAGCCGATGATTCCGACCTTGAATACTTCGATGACGATCTTTACAGTGTTTCCGGACCTCGCGAGCCCAATGATAGCTCCGTGGTCCTATATGACTATGACTCGGACGAACCTTTCGTGTTGCACATTGGCGGCCCCCACATTGAATCCGACGCAGATGCGGATTCATTTTTCGGATTTGAGGATCTTCAATCCAGCAGATATGACGTTCCAACTTATCAGTACCGGATGATGCTGCAGCCTGACATTAACAGACAGGGAGCGGTGCAAGCACACGGAGAGTGCCCTGCTGCCACACAGAGCGTGGTCCACGTCCCGCTCAACGTTCCCGACTCTATGAAAGAAGACATGCAAGACTCCAGAGTGCAGTCCTTGCACGGACAAGAAGTGACTCCAGTGTCACAAGCCTCCACAGCAAGCTCGTGGACAGACTCCACAATTGCAGAAATGCAAGACTCCAGAGCGCAGTCCTTGCACGAACAAGAAGTGACTCCAGTGTCACAAGCCTCCACAGAGAGCTCGTGGACAGCCTCCACGATAGAAGCAACGCAAGACTCCAGAGCGCAGTCCTTGCACGAACAAGAAGTGACTCCAGTGTCACAAGCCTCCACAGAGAGCTCGTGGACGGACTCCACGATGGAAGGAACGCAAGACTTCAGAGCGCAGTCCTTGCAGGAACAAGACCATGAGGGTCTAGCAACCTCTCCTGACCAACCAGCGGCAGATGATGCAAGTCTGCCATGCTCACGTGAACAGCAAGAAGGCTATAACAGCCTACCATGCTCCACTACACAGCAGCATGAACATGACGGTCTCTCATGCTACAATGAAGGGCACAGCGCTGAAGACTGTTCAAGCCCAACTGAAGACAAGCCAAAGGAATCGCCTCGTCCAAGCCCGAAGAAAAAAGGTTTATGCGCTGACCTTCAGGATCATTATAGCCGAACAGAGATTAATAATGCTGCACGGCCACAGAAGGATGCTGAGGATTTGCTAACGAAATTAATTGAATGTTTAACTTGCAAGGAGCAGACTGAGAATTGCCAGTGTTTTAGTACGGATCGAAAAAATGGACAAGACATTGATCCTCAGGTAATGGAAATAACACAACCTGAATCATATCTACAGCAGGGACAAATGTCTCCCTTCAACACAACACCGCAAAATCCCAACTTCGGAGACCAGCAGTTAGTCAGTAATGACTCTTCAAACCTTGAGGGGAACATTAATTGCATTGAACCTATACACGCTCCACTGATTATTGAGCAGAACATTGGAGCAAGAATCCTGAGGACACCGACATCGAGTAGCCAGATAACGAATTTAAAACCCACAGCAGTTTCAAGTGAACCAAGTGTGCTTTCCACTAATGGTGAAGATGCAGATAAGGTCGACCCGATTATCCATTGTACCACACTAACCCCAGTGATTAAGCAGTTATGTATGGGGAGTATAATGTGGGCAATTGAGAACAGTAAAAGAGAGACTGTGACCATGCCAGTCCCAGCAAAATCAGACCCAGAGACCATGAAGGCATGTACATTAGACAAAGATACATATGAGGCACCTGAGAAGAAAAGTGAAACGGAATGTTCTTTGGAAAATAGTACAATGTCGATAGAAACATTGGATCCTATATTCGAGACCATACCTATGGGAGAATTTGGGGGTAATAAACAAGGTTCTGCAATGTCTGGGGGAAGATTTAAAATTTCAAAGAAGAAAAGCCCAAATGAAGGACAACGGCAAGACAATGACAGTCCACCGACATGGTGTGCACCACCAGATGAAAACTCTGACAATTTACCCAACCCTAGTGAACAACAAGCTGCTAATGAGGATCTATCCACGGGATGTGAGACGAGTGACGACAGCATCCCACTTCCCATGCAAAAGGTGCAAGGTGACAGACCTCGCCTAGTGCGTACCGAGGCACTCGACGATCACGGTGGGACCACTGACGACTGCGGTGGCAGCGCACCGCTTCCACCCTCGATGGCTCGACCCTCTCCACTGGTTGGTGCATTCCTGCATGTTCCGACTCCAGAAGTGCAGCTTCAGGGAATCTCGGCTGCCTCCAGTGAACCTGTTGGGACTCCGGACGGGGGGCATCGACGGAAGGCAGACCGGACTCCAGATGGGGAGCAGCCAAGCGCCGACTCTGATTCGCGCACGCCAGACCTTGCTCCGGACGGGCGGTGTCGCGGCCTCGGTGATGGCACGCTCAGGGTGACGGCGGATGCCACGGCGACAGGGAATGGATCGCGTGGCAGTCCCACTGGGTCGGCAGTGGCAACCAGCACCGGCGGTCCAAGATGGACACACCAATTCGCGCCATCGCCAGACGTTGAAGCGAGCAACAATTCTCTCTCCAAGGCGACATGCTTCGACGTTTCTCTGCGGAGTCGCCCTTCCGGCACAGCAGGTGGCCGGAACCAGCGTACACGGTCTCGGCCAACTTCCACATCTGGCACAGTCATCGCCTTGCATGATATTAGTGATGGTGCTACTTCGATGGCGACGACCCATCGGCTACAAGATGCAGTCCACCACAAACATAAAAAGAAAAAGACTCCACCTTGTTCCTGGCATGCAGGGCGGATGGATTGGTGCGTAGGCGCAATCAGCGAGCTTTGCGCCGCCTTCCACGCTCGCAACTGAACCGTACGCACACGCCGGATCCTCCACTGGTTCCCAAGGATGACTTCGTGGAGATGCCACGGATCATGCCCCTTCCATCGCCACCAGAACCAAACCACAGCCAAGGCACCACTAACAAAGATGTTGAATGTTATATTTGCACGAATGAAAAAACCAAGCACTGCACGAAGTACAACAAATGGTAAAGTAGAGACTTTGGCAACAGCATCACCTCCAACAGTCCAAGGTGAACCAGTGTGACCCCAAATCTCCACAGCTGAACCGGCTTGAGGACCAGCCCATTCTTGAGGCGGTCACCCATTAGACTGGACTTATAACGCTGTTCATACGTTCAAAAAGTCAAACACTTCTGTATTATAACCTGTTGTTGTTTATTGTTCCAGATATCGTCTGACCAGACCAATGTTCAAGTTTTTTTTTTCTCTCGCATCCAAGTTTTGTTATGGTACAACCTTGTTAGTGTGACGCACCCGACATCGCCCCATGTAAATAGTTACGTCATATACACACGCTGTACATAACACACACACACACTCTTCGATGCACTCACGACACAATTATATTTATAACCACGTAGGCACATATCTTTGTAAAAAGGGGGGATGTCATGATATTCAAACACACACATCATGATAGACACACCAACAGACAAATCAGAACACACAACACCACAACCAATGACAGAAAGATATAAAAGCACAGACACGACCCCCGGTGGTCAGTATTAGCTGCAGAGGAGAACCAGGACACATCTATTGCCAAACACACTCAGGGAGACAGCACGTGCAGAGTATCCAGAACGAACTGTATTATAAGAGTTATAATAAAATAGAGTTGTACGACATACAACTGTGTTGGCTCATCTGTGCACCAGAGCACCCAACACCACACATACTGAGCACAAAAATAAATTTCCATGTTACCTTGGGTATAGAAGCATTGAAGAGGACCAGTCAGCCCATCCTGCTTCTGCTGTAAAGTACGCTGACACCCCAGGCTTGACAGGGTAAGTGTCAAGAGGTTGTTTGATTGGGGAGTCCAGAACATTGAGGGGGGTGGGGTAAAGTCTCAGGATCAGGGGACAATCATTTAGGACTGAGGTGAGGAGAAATATCTTAGCTCGGAGGATTGTGAATCTTTGTCATTCTCTATACTAGAGGTTGTGGGCGCTCCATATGGTTGAGGCTGAGATGGACAGATTTTAGGTCCCTTGGAATTTGGGGATAGTGAGGAGGAAGACAAATTGATCGTGCGGAGCAGGTTGGATGAGTGGTACAGTCCGCTCCTGCTCCTATTTCTTGTGTTCTTACCATGTGGTCTCACACACAATGCAACCTTGAGGTACGGAACCTGCTGACTCCATTAAAAGCCGGGTCTGCAGTGTACATAATGTTATAAATAGAGTCAGAACATTAATATGATATTAAAACAGAATATGCTGGAAATACTCAGCTGGTCAATCAGTTTCCAAGTTTCAGAGCGAAACAGAGTTGATGGTTCAGGTGGGTCATCTTTCACCCGAACAGCCAAGGTTGTGTGAAAAGGTCACTGACCTGAAACATGGGGCCCAATTTTCCAACCGCATTGCCCCCAGCTCCGATCCCATTGTACCAGGTACACCGCGGGAGAGGTGTGCGATCCAGCTAATCGTATTTAAATAAATCATTAAGCTCACCTAAATGTGCCCAGCCTATTGAGGACTGCATTCTCTCCGCTCCGGGGATTGGGGGGGAGTGGGGGGGGGGGGTTCCTCCGGCCACACTGGTGAGGCCTCGCTCGGGCGCGGATTAGTACTGGTCTCCACCGACTGAGACCAGGTGTGATGACCACACTGGGGGGGGGGGGGGGGGGGGGCGTCTCGGAGGTCATTGGAGCCCTCTGTTTCGTCGGGGGCAGGGTGCCACGGGCGGTGCTTGGGTGCCAAGTTGACAATGCCAGGGTGCTCATGTGGTAGGTTGGGCGGTGCCCAGGTGCCAGGCTGGCGGTACCAGGGGTGCTAGGCTCCAAAAAAATGACTAAGTGTGGGTGAATATCGATCTGGATCTCACCAAAAAAGCTGACACGAATCACCCTGCCGAACCCGTCCAAATTGACAGTAATCTTTTGGGTGAATCGCGCCCATTAACTCCGTTTCGCGCTGCACAGCTGCTGTCAGACCTGCGGAAGTCTTTCCAGCATTTTCTGTTTGGTTTTCCGATTTTCAGTATCTGCAGTTTGTGGCTTTTGCTGCAGAACATTAAAATATCCAGAGCAGCCACAGGGGGCAGAACAACCCCGTTGTGTGCAAGCTTTTGAACTTTAGAGTATCTGCTCCCGATAAACCAGATTTGAGCAAGAAAAGGCAAAACAAAGTTCTCCAGATGTTTGAAATTTAGAATTGACAAAATAATAGAATTGCTGGGAATGCTACAGTAAGCAGGCCCCTGGAATTTAGAAAGTTTTCACGGTATTAAGGGGAACAGGGAGAGAGAAACGATTTCTGGTTGAGGAGTTTAGGACAAGGAGGCACCGTGTGAAAAGGGGAGGGCTTTCAGGAGTGGCAGTCGGGTACGTCTTTAAACACACAGGGTGGGTGGACTTTGCAATTCTCTTGCACAAACTACAATTGATGGAAGATCAATTGTCAATTTTAAGTCTGAGATTTTTGATATCCATAGCGTATCTGGGGCAAGTGGAGTTCGGTGGCAGGTCATGCAGGAGAGCATTGAATGGAGGATGGCTACACCTGGTCCTATGTTCCTCAGGTAGCACCTGTGGAGTTATGGAAAACAGGTTAATATTTTTCTGTCAGTGAACAACTTTGCCAGAACTGGAAGATCTTGCAGATGGCAAGCTTATGTGGGAGGGGGGGACAGTAAAAAGGAAAAGTGGTTGGTGGAGGGAGTGGGGGGAATAAATGACCATATACACAAACACAAAAAGAAAATGATCAATCATTAAATACTTGGATAGAAATCAGGGCATGATTGATTGACAGTAGTGCAAGTGCTTGACCCAAAGAGGCGTGGTAAGAGAAATTAGATGGTGCAAGATGTGTGAGAGTTTCTGCCAAGTTTCCAATCTTGAAGAGGCTTCTACATAAAACAATAACCAATCAGTAATTCTGTCCCATTGATGTCCGCTGCTGCGAGGCACATTCAGGATCAGCATTTTACCGGGTGCCACTCCCCCTAGTCCCGCACATTCTTCCGTCCCAGATACTAGGCAGGCAAGTTGGAAGGATTTGCAGGTTGATACTCGACCTGTTTGGCTGCGTTGTGAATGCATCTTCCGCATCCATTAAGTACTTTTGCGGGTCTCAAACCCGGAGTTTCTGGCTCGGGTGTTGGGACGTTACCAGCTGCGCCACATGACCTCCCTTCATGGGCCCATCCGTTTTTGCATCGAAAGCAAAATGTTTGTGCAGGTTATGTTGATGGGTATTGGGAAGTGGAATGGTGCTGAAGAGAAGAGGACCAGAATTCTCCAACCATCGGGATTCTCTGTTCCCGCTGGTGGCGTGGGGTTACTTCACTGGGAAATCCTGCTGACGAGCGGCGGGAAGGAAGAATCCCGCAGCCGGCAAACGGCACGCCATCGAGAAACACACGGCTGGGGAACAGGAGAATGCCGCCCGAGATGTTATTGAATGAGTTGCCATGAGTACGGGTAAAGCACTCAATGATCTGAGTTGCGCAACATTACCTTGCTCGCATCAGGAAATTGGTTGTGAGATAGACAATATATATATATAGACAATAGAACATTACAGCGCAGTACAGGCCCTTCGGCCCTCGATGTTGCGCCGACCTGTGAAACCAATCTAAAGCCCATCTACACTATTCCATTATCGTCCATATGTTCATCCAATGCCCTTAATGTTGGTGAATCCACAACTGTTGCAGGCAGGGCATTCCACGCCCTTACTACTCTCAGAGTAAAGAACCTACCTCTGACATCTGTCCTATATCTATCTCCTCTCAATTTAAAGCTATGTCCCCTCGTGCTGGACATCACCATCCGAGGAAAATGTTATTTTATTTCTCGTGATACTATGAGTCAAGCGTAACGCCTGTTTTTGTTCTTCCCGCAGACAATAACCTTATGTTGCCCTAGTGCCTTGGTGTGGAGTTATTCCATGAATGATAGCAAAAGCAGTAATCCTGGCTCACCTCTTGACCTGCTCCAAGTGGCCCCGTCCTGTTTACCTATGCCAGGGGGTAATTCCGCCTTCAATCAACAGGTATACTTGCTTGGGGCACTGAACTGTCCACAAAATGGCTATCTTGATTATTTCCCGCAATAAATCTAGTGTTTCTCAACATAAAATAGTTGCATAAAAAAATGAATACAGTGTGGAATTTTGCTTCAGATTATGTGTTTGCCACTCTGTCACTGTGTCTGACTACACTTGGGCCTTTGCCTTGTTTACCCCATGTGCAATGTTATGGGAAATTAGCCATTATTAGAGTTCTGGAGGTATTTTGGGGTTTGAATTCTAAGGATGGTGTGAATACTGGCACAAATCTATTATGTGTTAAA
Organism: Scyliorhinus torazame; assembly: GCF_047496885.1. Taxonomy (NCBI): domain Eukaryota; kingdom Metazoa; phylum Chordata; class Chondrichthyes; order Carcharhiniformes; family Scyliorhinidae; genus Scyliorhinus; species Scyliorhinus torazame. The sequence continues at coordinate 24,929,510 of NC_092720.1, read as the reverse complement.
TGTTTACCTTAGCTTTAACTCTTCCCAGGATCCTGAGAGAAAATGTAACAAATGTAATGTTTCAGATTCTAGTTGGACACAAGACAAGTTCTAGCTATTGCCTGCAGCAGTAGCTCTGATGGTGATCGATGTGTTGGCACTAATGGGGAGGTGGTTGTGGGTTTTATGAGGGATTGGGGAAAGTGGGCAATGGCACGGTGGTTCCTTGGGGAGAGCCTGAGATGAACTGGAAGGGCAGCATCCGGGAGCAGCGTGAGATGAGATGGGATTGTGGTGTGTAGGAGCCCTGGTGAAGGGGGTAAGTGTTTGGAAAGTGGTATCAAGCCTTGGCAAAACTGAGGGGTGGAAGCACTGAGAAGATTTTGGGGTGGCTGCTGGAGCAAGAAAGATGGTGATTTCTTGGGACTGGGGGCGATGAGTGTGTGCTTGATCTGAACAGTGTGAGTTCATTTCTCAGGTTAGTGTGAGGGAAGCCATTTGGGCAATCCTTGACCCTCTTTCTGCCCATCCCATTCACTTGTACATTCAAAATTCCATTAGCACACGCCCCTTGATTTTGTCGATTCATTAAAATGGTTTAAAAATGTTCACGGATTTCTGAGCTGGTTCTGCACTTGTCAGCATAAGGGGTGCGCTGGAGAACAGCAAGAACAACTGGTCAGCCCAGTTATCACTGGGGAGGGCAGCAGAGAAAGCAGTCTATAGGTGGGCCTGTCTGCATTGGACCAGACATTGGATCATAGATGGTTGGTATTTACTATGACACACATTCATAGAATCATAGAATTTACAGTGCAGAAGGAGGCCATTTGGCCCATCAAGTCTGCACCGGCCCTTGGAAAGAGTACCCTACTTAAGCCCACACCTCCACCCTATCCCCGTAACCCAGTAACCCCACCTAGTTTTGCTGCCTCACACTCCAGGGTCCCAGGTTCAATTCCAGCCTCGGGTGACTGTGTGCAGTTTGCACATTCTCCCCGTGTGTGTGTGTGTGGGGTTTCCTCCGAGTGCTCCGGTTTCCTCCCAAATGGCTACATAAAAAGATAGTGCTATGATCCCAACTGCTGGTAATACTGGACAAGTCAGATCCCAGAGTGAAACATGGCTTGATAGATTCTAGCTTTTTTTAAAAAGAAATCATGGAAGAAAGTTACTGAACAAATCACACGAGTCTGCTGATGAATTTTCAACACAAAGAAAAAAATATTAAACAAAAAACGTGAACTACATTACACCAAACAAAAAGATTGGAACAATCTCAATGCAAACAGAACAAAGCAATTCAAATTCTCACTGGAGTCATCGGACTCAAAACTTTAGCTCTTTTCTCTCCCTACAAATGCTGCCAGACCTGCTGAGATTTCCAGCATTTTCTCTTTTGTTTCAAATTCTCACTATTCCTTTACTTTAGCAGTATCTTTACAGACACACAAACCAGTGAAGAGTTACCACAAACTTGGCACAAAAGTTTCTCGCTTGGGAGTGGCACAGTTGCACACTGTTTTCTTCCAGTGATTTCCTGAGCATTCACTTGACACTTTTCACCCACTCTTTTTTAAAAAAATATATTTTATTCAAGATTTTTTGGCCAAACATAACAGCACATAGCGTTTCCTTTACACAGCAATCGAACAATATAAATAACAATGGCCAGTTTTAAACAAGTAAATAAATAATATATGAACAAAATCAAAAATAAAACTAAATGGCAACTGCCTTATCCAAGATAAATACTCTCCAAAAATACAATCCAACAATCCAATATACAATTACATATACCAAATACCTATACATATACAATAACATCCCTGAGAGTCCTTCTGATTCCTCCCCCCCCCCTGGGTTGCTGCTGCTGTCTTCTTCTTTTTCATTCCCTCTATCTTTCTGTGAGGTATTCGACGAACGGTTGCCACCGCCTGGTGAACCCTTGAGCCGACCCCCTTAGAACGAACTTAATCCGTTCCAACTTTATAAACCCTGCCATGTCATTTATCCAGGTCTCCACACCCGGGGCTTGGCTTCCTTCCACATTAACAATATCCTGCGCCGGGCTACTAGGGACACAAAGGCCAAAACATCAGCCTCTCTCGCCTCCTGCACTCCCGGCTCTTCTGCAACCCCGAATATAGCCAACCCCCAGCTTGGTTCGACCTGGACCCCCACCACCTTCGAAAGCACCTTTGCCACCCCCACCCAAAACCCCTGTAGTGCCGGGCATGACCAGAACATGTGGGTGTGATTTGCTGGGCTTCTCGAGCATCTCACACACCTATCCTCTACCCCAAAAAATTTACTGAGCCGTGCTCCAGTCATATGCGCCCTGTGTAACACCTTAAATTGTATCAGGCTTCGCCTGGCACACGAGGACGATGAGTTTACCCTACGTAGGGCATCAGCCCACAGCCCCTCCTCAATCTCCTCCCCCAGCTCTTCTTCCCATTTCCCTTTCAGCTCATCTACCATGATCTCCCCCTCGTCCCTCATTTCCCTATATATGTCTGACACCTTACCATCCCCCACCCATGTCTCTGAGATCACTCTGTCCTGCACCTCCTCCGTCGGGAGCTGCGGGAATTCCCTCACCTGTTGCCTCGCAAAAGCCCTCAGTTGCATATACCAAAATGCATTCCCTTGGGGCAACCCATATTTTTCCGTCAGCGCTCCCAGACTCGCAAACGTCCCATCTACAAACAGATCTCTCAATTGTGTTACCCCTGCTCTTTGCCATGCTCCAAATCCCCCATCCATTCTCCCCCGAACAAACCTATGGTTATTTCTTATCGGGGACCGCACCGAGGCTCCCGTCTTTCCCCTGTGCCGTCTCCACTGCCCCCAAATTTTCAGTGTGGCCACCACCACCGGGCTTGTGGTGTATTTCTTCGGTGAGAACGGCAATGGCGCCGTCACCATAGCTTGTAGGCTAGTCCCCCTGCAGGACGCCCTCTCCAATCTCTTCCACGCCGCTCCCTCTTCTTCTCCCATCCACTTACACACCATTGAGATATTGGCGGCCCAGTAGTACTCACTTAGGCTCGGTAGTGCCAGCACCCCCCTGTCCCTACTACGCTGCAAAAATCCCCTCCTCACTCTCGGGGTCTTCCCGGCCCACACAAAACTCATAATACTCTTCTCGATTCTTTTGAAAAAAACCTTCGTGACCACCACCGGGAGGCACGGAAACACAAAAAGGAATCTCGGGAGGACCACCATTTTAACCGCCTGCACCCTCCCTGCCAGTGACAGGGACACCATGTCCCATCTCTTAAAGTCCTCCTCCATCTGTTCCACCAACCGCGTTAAATTTAGCCTATGCAATGTACCCCAATTCTTGGCTATCTGAATCCCCAAGTACCGAAAGTCCCTTGTTACCTTCCGCAACGGTAAGTCCTCTCTTTCTCTGCTCTGCTCCCCTGGATGCACCACAAACAACTCCCTTTTCCCCATGTTCAATTTATACCCTGAAAATTCTCCAAACTCCCCAAGTATCCGCATTATCTCTGGCATCCCCTCCGCCGGGTCCGCCACATATAACAACAAATCATCCGCATACAGAGATACCCGGTGTTCTTCTCCTCCCTGAGTACTCCCCTCCACTTACTGGAACTCCTCAATGCTATTGCCAGGGGCTCAATCGCCAGTGCAAACAATAATGGGGACAGAGGACATCCCTGCCTCGTCTCTCTATGGAGCCGAAAATAATCAGACCCCTGTCCATTCGTGACCACGCTCGCCATCGGGGCCCTATACAGCAACTGTACCCATCTGATATACCCATCTCCAAAGCCAAATCTCCTCAGCACCTCCCACAAATAATTCCACTCTACTCTATCAAATGCTTTCTCGGCATCCATCGCCACCACTATCTCCGCTTCCCCCTCTGGTGGGGTCATCATCATTACCCCTAGCAGCCTCCGTATATTCGTATTCAGCTGTTCCCCTTCACAAACCCAGTTTGGTCCTCATGGACCACCCCCGGGACACAATCCTCTATCCTCATTGCCATTACTTTGGCCAGAATCTTAGCGTCTACATTCAGGAGGGAAATAGGCCTATAGGACCCGCATTGCAGCGGGTCTTTTTCCTTCTTTAGGAGGAGCGATATCGTTGCCTCTGACATAGTCGGGGGCAGCTGCCCCCTTTCCCTCATTAAAGGTTCTCATCAGTAGCGGGGCCAGCAAGTCCACATATTTCCTATAAAATTCAACTGGGAATCCGTCTGGTCCCGGGGCCTTCCCCGCCTGCATGCTCCGAATTCCTTTCACTACTTCCTCCGTTTCAATCTGTGCTCCCAATCCCACCCTCTCCTGCTCCTCCACCTTAGGAAATTCCAGCTGGTCCAGAAAACACATCATTCTCTCCTTCCCATCCGGGGGCTGAGCTTCATATAATCTTTCATAGAATGCCTTGAACACTCCATTCACCCTCTCCGCTCCCCGCTCCATCTCTCCCTCCTCATCTCTCACTCCACCTATCTCCCTCGCTGCTCCCCTTTTCCTCAGTTGGTGGGCCAGCAACCTGCTCGCCTTCTCCCCGTATTCGTACTGTACACCCTGTGCCTTCCTCCACTGTGCCTCCGCATTACCCGTAGTCAGCAAACCAAATTCTACATGTAGCCTTTGCCTTTCCCTGTACAGTCCCTCCTCCGGTGCCTCCGCATATTGCCTGTCCACCCTCAGAAGTTCTTTCAGCAACCGCTCCCGTTCCCTACCCTCCTGCTTTCCTTTATGTGCCCTGATTGATATCAGCTCCCCTCTAACCACTGCCTTCAGCGCCTCCCAGACCACTCCCACCTGGACCTCCCCATTATCATTGAGTTCCAAGTACCTTTCAATACACCCCCTCACCCTTAAGCACACCCCCTCGTCCGCCAATAGTCCCATGTCCATTCTCCAGGGTGGATGCTGTTTTTCCTCCCCTATCTCCAAGTCCACCCAATGTGGAGCGTGATCCGAAATAGCTATAGCCGTATATTCCGTCCCCGTCACCTTCGGGATCAGCGCCCTTCCCAAAACAAAAAAGTCTATCCGTGAATAAACTTTGTGGACATAGGAGAAAAACGAAAACTCCTTGCTCCTAGGTCTACTAAATCTCCAGGGGTCTACTCCTCCCATCTGCTCCATAAAGTCCTTAAGCACCCTAGCTGCTGCCAGCCTCCTTCCGGTCCTTGACCTCGATCTGTCCAGCCCTGGTTCCAGCACCGTGTTAAAATCTCCACCCATTACCAACTTCCCCACCTCTAGGTCCGGGATACGTCCTAGCATGCGCCTCATAAAGTTGGCATCATCCCAGTTCGGGGCATATACGTTCACTAAGACCACCGCCTCCCCTTGTAATTTGCCACTCACCATCACGTATCTGCCCCCACTATCCGCCACTATGGTCTTTGCCTCAAACATTACCCGCTTCCCCACTAGTATAGCCACCCCACTGTTTTTTGCATCTAGCCCCGAATGAAACACCTGCCCCACCCATCCTTTGCGTAGTCTGACCTGGTCTATCAGTTTCAAATGCGTCTCCTGCAGCAAAACCACATCTGCCTTAAGTTTCTTTAGGTGTGCGAGTACCCGTGCCCTCTTTATCGGCCCGTTCAGCCCTCTCACATTCCACGTGATCAGCCGGGTTGGGGGGCTCTTTACCCCCCCCCCCCCCCCCCCCCCCCTTGTCGACTAGCCATCCCCTTTTTTATCCAGCTCCTCACCCGGTTCCCACGTAGCTGTGTCCCCCCCAGGCGGCGCCCCCCCCCGCCCCGCCTATCCCACCCCATAACAGCTCCCCCTTCTCCCCAGCAGCAGCAACCCAGTTAACCCCCCCCCCACCCCCCCCGCTAGATCCCTCACTAGCGTAATTGCACCCCCCATGTTGCTCCCAGAAGTCAGCAAACTCTGGCCGACCTCGGCTTCCCCCCCGTGACCTCGGCTCGCACTGTGCGACGCCCCCCTCCTTCCTGCTTCTCTGTTCCCGCCATAATTATCATAGCGCGGGGGCAAAGCCCGCGCTTCCCTTTTGGCCCCGCCCCCAATGGCCGACGCCCCCAGCTCCTCCACCTCCCCCCCCCCCCCCCACAACACGGGGAAGAGAGAAAAGCCCCAGGGCCGCAGGATCAACAACACAAAAATCCTCCCCTCCCCCTTTTCCCCCTCCTCGCCCCCCATATTCGCCCACCACTTTGTCTCAAACGTTCTTTTTTATAACCCACTTATTCCAATTTCTCTTCAACAATAAATGTCCACGCCTCATCTGCCGTTTCAAAGTAGTGGTGTTTCCCTTGATGTGTGACCCACAGTCTTGCCGGCTGCAGCATTCCCAATTTGACCTTCCTTTTATGAAGCACCGCCTTGGCCCGATTAAAGCTCGCCCTCCTTCTCGCCACCTCCGCACTCCAATCTTGATATACGCGGATCCCCGCGTTCTCCCACCTACTGCTCCCGAGTTTTCTTTGCCTATCTGAGGATCATCTCTCTGTCCTTATATCGGAGAAATCTCACCACTATGGCTCGGGGAATTTCTCCAGCCCTCGGTCTTCGCGCCATAACTCGATAGGCTCCCTCCACCTCCAACGGACCCGTCGGGGCCTCCGATCCCATTAACGAGTGCAGCATCGTGCTCACATATGCCCCGACGTCCACCCCCTCTGCACCCTCGGGAAGACCAAGAATCCTTAAATTCTTCCTCCTCGCATTATTCTCCAGCACCTCCAGCCTTTCCACACACCTTTTATGGTGTGCCTCGTGCATCTCCATCGTCACCACCAGGCCTTGTATATAGTCCTCGTTCTCGGCAGCCTTTGCCTTCACGACCCGAAGCTCCTGCTCCTGGGTCTTCTGCTCATCCTTTAGCCCTTCAATCGCCTGTAATATCGGGGCCAACAGCTCCTTCTTCATCTCCTTTTTAAGCTCTTCCACGCAGCGCTTCAAGAACTCGTGTTGTTCAGGGCCCCATATTAAACTGCCACCTTCCGACGCCATCTTGGTTTGTGCTTGCCTTCCTTGCCGCTGCTCTAAAGGATCCACCGCAATCCGGCCACTTTCCTCTCCTTTTTCCATCCGTGTCCAGGGGGGATTCCCTTCTGGTTTACCGCACAGTGTTTTTAGCTGTTAAAATTGCCGTTGGGGCTCCTATTAAGAGCCCAAAAGTCCGTTCCACCGGGAGCTGCCGAAACGTGCGACTTAGCTGGTCATCGCCGCACCCGGAAGTCACTTTTCACCCACTCTTATTGCTCCTCCTAAATACCCACTCTAAACTCTTTGTTTCTTCAACAGCAGAGCAAACAAATGAATTCCCTCAGGTCAGTCTTCCAGTACACCTCTGCTAATCTGATCACTTTCCTGAGTCCCAAAATTGATTATTTGGTTAACGACTGTTACACTAGCCCTGCAGTTTCCTTCTCTGGAGCTTCACATCCGTATCTTCTTTCTCTTGACACAAACCCAACTCCTGCCATTTTTTTGTGTCTGTGTCAGTGGATCACTGTCGCTCGGCAATAGTAAAGTTTTTGTACTTTGTGTTTTCTTTCCAGAGTCACTGAATTTTCAACCTCTTTTAATCCATCTCTTTAACTTCAGGGGTTGTAAGACCTCATTAAAAAGATATATATGTAAAAATACCTGAAACCTTTAGCTACAGGTCTATCCAGGCACCAAGGTTCATAAACAAAACACACTTGAAACTAAAACCATTTATACCGTGCTTAAGACGCAAATGAATAATTAAGATTAAAATTATACATTGTTCATAACCATAGGAGCGACATGAGTAGGTATAACAGTACTGTGTGTAACATGAAAATGTTGCAGGAAGTGCAATTGTCAGATTGCAGGATGTCGATCTATGAAAGGCTTTTAATATATTACAGGTGCATAGACAGAAAGAGAGAAAGAGATGCACGTAGTGAGAGGCAGAGAGAAAGGGAGACTTGGAGAGAGATGCGTGTACAGAAGCACCAAATTTTAACAGGCATCACAGAATGAATTTGTATTCGTGCTTTAGGTCCGAGCCAAAATTTATGAAGTGGAGCAGCAGATCAAGCAGCGGGGCCGTGCAGTGGAAGTGCGGTGGTCCTTTGACAAATGTCAGGAATCTACTGCAGGTAAGCTGCTTTACTCTGTGAAAGAACAGCAACCTGGAGAACTGAAGAGGTTGTGTCCATTTCTTCCCCCATACCCTCCTCCTGTTGGATCTCCGATGAGCTAGAAACGGATGGAGTTTCCCCTCCGTATGTGCTTTGATCGCCCAAATTAGCTTGATTTCCGTATGACATAGGCGCGACCATAAATGTGCTGGCTGGCTCTTGTGAAAGACCTGTCCAATTCCCCCCCCCCCCCTTATTCAAGCGATGTGGCCATCACTGGTAAAGCCGGCATTTATCAACTCGCACTGTACAACTGAGGGACTTGCTAGACCATTTCAGAGGGTAGATAAGAGTCAATCACATTGACTTGGGTCTGGAATCTGTAGGTCAGACGAGTTAATGTTGGAAGCTGTTAGTGAGCAATTTGAATTTTTATGATAATCTGGTAGTTTCATGGTCATTGTTGTTGATCATTATGTTTTTTCCAGATTTATCCAAATAACGGAATTTACATTCCCTACCTACTGTGGTGTTAGTTGAACTCCTGCCTCAAGGTCATTGGTCCAGGCCTCTAGATTACTAGTCCAGTAACAGAATCTGTCCTTCTGTGCCCCTCAAGTTAATCCCACTTCTCTACCACATGCTCATAGCCCTACAATTCTTTCCACTACAAATATCCTGAATTCTGGGTCACAGTATTTGCAAAGATCCTTCTCACCTTGCAATGTAAATTGGATCACTGTACTAGTGATTGTTTTGAATCTTCAATGGCTCTGGTTGTGCTCCAATAGAACCGTTAACCTCTGAACAGATTTTGGGGGTCTTGCCAACAGTGCCAAAGGCGAGCCCCCGAGGCCTGCGAAGACCATCAGCCGAGAAAATACCGCGTGAACCACGCTCAGTGGTCTTTGCTGCCGCCTAATGCACGAGATCTGCCTCTTGGGAGCTTGATGCCAATCGGAGCGATTGAGAGCAAGCCAGTATGGCAGTAAGAATGAACCACCTGTAAATTAGTGAACAAAAAGGAGTATGTTTTTCTAAAAGAATAAGTGACTGTGAAATGCGCTATGACTCACCCCTTCCCCCATCCCCACAAAACGGATGAGAGAGAGCGTAAAGAATGGGCCAAAAATGGTGCTGGGAAGCAACCGCAGAAATTCTCAGGTGAGGATTTTACGGCAATTTCCCGGCAAGTGCAAACATCCCCTGGACATAGAACCATCTCAAAATGTGCTTTAAATTGTAAACTTCATTTGGTTCCAACTGTAAGGGTAAGGTAAAGTCGCCATTGTCCCAGATGACCGTAGGCTGCTTCCCCCTTTGAGGGAGGGGGGGGGGGGGGGAGCGGGGGTTCAACTGTATTACATCAATCGCTACCCAGAAAAAGCTAGAAGAACAGGAAACACTTAACTTCTGGGTAATTATTGTACAGATCGACACTGACCCCCCCCCCGATAGGGGAGTCACCTCACTCCACTAAACCCCAGGGAACGTCCTCTACTCCCCAACGACCTCAACCCAAGGGAATCTACTCACCTCCCAGGAAACTCCATCCCCATGGGGATTTTATCCTCCCACGGAATTTCCCCTTCCGTCACATACGCAACCCTCCATGGGATTCCCACAAATTCCCTCGATCCCTTGGAATTTCACCCCCCCCCGACCCCCCCCTCCCCGCACCCCCGCCCGCCCCCCCCTCCCCGTCAGACCCGACTCTCTCATCTCCCCCTCCCCCCCCCACCCCCAAATGAGGCCCAACGTGATTCCTCCCCCACGCCCCTGAATAATAGTTTAAATATCTTTAAAGTTGCCTGACCCTTTAACTTGCAGAACTGGGGAGTGTGGTCTTCTTGCATCCGCTTTTGCAGGGCTTGATTGAAGGCCTCAGGAGCGCGCTGCACTGCACAGATCGTGCCAGACCTAAGTCGGAAGGTTGAGTGGGAGCAAAGCAGTTCAGGTAATAAAGGAATGGCAATGGGACTCTGATTGTCAATCTGTGGAAGTTGAGGCTATCTTTGGTCCCATGTTTATCAGAGTGTGATGAGGAGCTGAGTTGAGTTTCGGCTAACGAAACCCTATTTAATCTGAGATGAAATGAAATGAAATGAAAATCGCTTATTGTCACAAGTAGGCTTCAAATGAAGTTACTGTGAGAAGCCCCCAGTCGCCACATTCCGGCATCAGTTCGGGGAGGCTGGTACGGGAATTGAACCATGCTGCTGGCCTGCTTTCAAAGCGAGCAATTTAGCCCTGTGCTAAATCTGCTTGGGTAAATGCTAAATTTTGCAACCATGGAAACATGTTCTGCTTCGACATGTGCCTTGAGGTCCTCCCCCAGCAGTAGCTGCTGAACTCTTTAGACAATGCATAATCATTTGTTCTGCTTTGTCTAAACGTTTAATTGCCGATCTGTTTAAAATATATCCAGGAAGCAAAAGTCCACTGGGCATGGTTTGAGTCAATACTGGGTTCACGGTCTGACTCCATCCGTAAAATCTTTTTCTCTGCTTTACAACGGACTCTAGGGGTGGCACAATGATTTGCACTGCTGCCTCACAGCACCAGGTACCCAGGTTCAATTCCGGCCTGCGTTCTGTCTGTGTGGAGTCTGTTTGTTCTCCTGTATTAGCGTGGGTTTTTGCCAGGTGCTCCGGTTTACTCCCAAAATCCAAAAATATGCAATAATAATAATCTTTATTAGTGTCACAAGTAGGCTTACATCAACACTGCAGTGAAGTTACTGTGAAAATCCCCTAGTCGCCACACTCCGGCGCCTGTTCGGGTACGCAGAGGGAGAATTCAGAATGTCCAATTCACCTAACAAGCAAATCTTTAGGGACTTGTGGGAGGACACTGGAGCGCCCGGAGGAAACCCCGCAGACGCTGGGAGAACGTGCAGACTCCGCACAGACAGTGACCCAAGCCGGGAATTGAACCCGGGTCCCTGGTGCTGTGAAGCAACAGTGCTAACCACTATGCCATCGTGCCACCCGAGGTTAGGTAGTTTGGCTGTGCCAGATTGCCCCTCAGTTTCTCTGTGAGTGTGCATGCATGTGTGTGTGATGCCCCTCTAGCTATAAGCCCTGGCGACATGTTCCGGGAATAAATAGCTACAGAAACGGATGAAAGTCTGACCTAGGCGTAGGCAGGATGCGAAAGGTTGCGAGAGAGAAACAATGGAGTTTGACTCTGCCTTAACTTCACATTTGCACTTCGAACTTTTATTGGCGCAAAGTGGTTTCCTTTTTGCATTGAGCTTGTGTTGAAATGTAAAAGCATATGAAGTTCTCGAATTAATTTGCTATTGGACTTGGGAAAACCTATTTCTGAATTACAATCTTCAGTGATTATTTCTCTCCCCTATCCTGCTTCTACACGCTCACACTGCCGTTTGAACAGATACACTGGGCGGGATTCTCCCATGTCCGTATGGGAGAATCGGCGTTCGCGCCATTTTTTTCCCGCGGCGCCGGTCCGAAGCCGGCAGGCGATTTTCCGAGGCTGCTCTCCGCGGTCGGGCCGCCGATTCTCCGGCCTTGATGGGTCGAGCGGCCGCGCGGAAAAGGCAGAGTCCCGTCGGCGCCAACCACACCTGCTCGCAGCCGGCGGCAACTCTGCGCGTAGGGTCGGGGGCAGCCTATGGGGCGGGGAAAAGCGCTCCTTCACCGGGGGGGGGGGGGGGGGGGGGGGGGGGGGCTCCGATGGGGTCTGGCCCGCGATCGGCGGGCTGGCCGGCCTCTCCAGCCCTGGCCCTATTTTATTACGCGGTCGGCCCCTGAACCCCCACGCCATGTCGGGACCGGCAGGCTGAGGAAGTCCCCCGCGCATGCGCGGGTTGACGCAGCGCCCATTTGGCACCGGGAAGGGAGGCTGGGGCGGCGTGTGGGGGCCAGAATCGGTAGTGCCCACGCCCGTTTCGCGCCATCGTGAAACGCGACGGCGTTCACGGCGGCGCGAACACGCTGTCTCCAGTTCGGAGAATCGTCCCCACTGTGTTGGGATTTCAGCAGATCGTTTCCACTCGATCTTGAGGGAGACTCTGCTACACAGCTTACGCTTCCCAAACACCAGAGGACGCTTCTCAGCGCGGCAATGAAGCCGAGAACGAAATCTCTGCAGCAAACTGTTGGCTTGCAAATGGGTTTATTGAAATGGGGAGTGCAGCTTCTGTCAGAGGAACTGGTTCTGAATCGTCATTGAAGCCGACAGTGTGACCTCGGCACAGCCACAAACTACTTCTAGCTCTCGCATCGCCGGGCTCCCACTGATGTGGTAAATAGGACTTTAAAAAAAAAAAAATGAAGAGAGATTGTCGTTGTGAGGATCGAAGAGAAAACCCTCTGTGCAGGCCCACCAGGATTTGAAAACAACAGCAACAAGTGGTATGAACTACAGAAGGAAAATAACTAGCTGTAATATTGGGTGAGACTCTTCCTTCGTTGTGGAGAAGTGTCACATCTGATGGGATAACCTACTTCCCCCGTTCTTAGTTGCTGACGGGGGCTGAAATACACCTTAGTTTGTTGCTGTAATGAAGGCTTTCAGCTCCTCCCCTGCCCTGTAAAATGCTGCCTGGCACAAATGCTGTAAAAGTGAATGTTGCTGACAATGCAGTTACCGCCCTCTGCTGGTCATGCTTCACGTCTCGCACAATGAACGTTCACAGGTTATTGTAGTCGGGTGTGGAGGTGCGAAGCTTGAGATACGGCAGTGCAGTGTTGGGCGATGGGGTGGGGTGGCGGGTGCTGGGTCCAAAGCGTGGTGGTTCGAAATAGGAATTTGGTTCAAGAAGAATCGTGGAAATGAAAGGCCGGTAACAATTTCTTTAAAAAAACAACTGTCGGAGTGTCATTCAAAACCTCACCAGTATCCTTGGGCAAAGGCTGGACCACATATGAAGCCTGTTGCACATCCTCAGAATTGAATCTCAACTCTGAAGTTACTGAGATATTGGACTGGATTCTCCGCTGCATCGGGAATTCCGCTACTGGGGGAGAATCCGGCGTCGGGCAGAAAACGGGATCGGCGCCCAGCCCGTACAGCCTTCAGGATCGAGGCTTGCTCGCGGGAGGTTGAAAGTGGTCCATTGAGACCCTTTTGCATTCACTTAACGGACCGGGGACCATATTCTCCGGGCCCGCGTGATTCTCTGGTCCTCTGGGCTGGGAATCACGTGGGTGAGATTTAGTGCTTGTCCTGACAAGTGTGTACGTGACGCGGCGGACCTCATGGTGGGTCAAGTCCATCGGAGGGCCACCGTCCCACTCGCGCACACCTTCCCCCACAATGCAAGACCTGCCCACCCCACCCCCACCATATGCACCACCTCCCCCTAGAGACCTACTAATTAAAGAGAGTTTCATCCCCCCCAAGGCCCCTTAATTAAGAGGACCCCCACCAGAGACCCCGTAATTAAAGAATCCCTCACAAGAGAATTCCCAGAAGCGATCCCCAGTTTGGTAGCCCCCCAGAAGAGAAACCCTCTACCGAGAAGCCCCCCGGAAGAGAGACCTTCTGTCTGGAAGCCCCCCAGAAGAGTGACCCTCTGCCTGGAAGTTAGGGAGCAGTCCAATCAGAGGGAGTGAAGAAAATCACTCCGTTAAAATTCACCTGTGCAATACACCTGCTGGCTCAGGCAGAAGAAGCAGCACCTGTTAATTCCTGGAAAGAGAAAATCAGTCATTGACAGCTTCTGGACCACATCATAGATTATCATAGAATTTACAGTGCAGAAGGAGGCCATTCGACCCATTGAGTCTGCACCAGCTCTTGGAAAGAGCACCCCACCCAAGGTCAACACCTCCGCCCTATCCCCATAACCCAGCAACCCCACCCAACACTAAGGGCAATTTTGGACACCAAGGGCAATTTATCATGGCCAATCCACCTAACCTGCACATCTTTGGACTGCGGGAGGAAACCGGAGCACCCGGAGGAAACCCACGCACACACTGGGAGGATGTGCAGACTCCGCACAGACAGTGACCCAAGCCGGGAATCGAACCTGGGACCCTGGAGCTGTGAAGCGATTGTGCTATCCACAAGGCTGCCGTGCTGCCCATCAAAGAGAGTTCAGTGCTTTCTGTTAGTTTCACAGCTGACCATGTCAAAGCCACTCCAGAATGAAGGGTGATGAATAGAACAATTCTCTGGGGGAGCGGCGCAGAGCAGTGATGACCCTCCAAAAAAACACTGGGGGAAGGATTGAATTGTGTTGCGGGGGTGGGAGGGGGTCCAGCTGCCAGACCTCACTATCGGGCAGCCTGCTTAAAATGGCGGCCTGATGCCGAGATTCTCTAGGGAATCCCTCGCAACCCTCGCCATACAAAAATTTGCATGGCTAAGGATTGGGAATCGCTTCCTGATTTGTGCTCCCAGCCTGAGCAAGTCAGGTGCAATTCAGCTCCGGTGGGAGAAAATAGCCTCCCAGACGGAGAATCCTATTAAATCCCCTTCACAGTACAGACTGTTGCACTTCACGAAGAAGCCCTTCTCAGGGAAACTTTGTGTGGGCAATAAATGCTGGCCTTGCCTGCAATGTCCACATTGCTGCAGTGAGTAACAGAAAGGTTGAGCCATATTCCTTCTTGACTCACATTGTAACCTTCTCAGAAATATCACTGAACAGTGATTAAAAGTAGGAGTCGTACTTAACTTGTTCCTTCCATCCTACCTTGCAATCCTAATGCTACGCCAGTTGAGATGAGCCATCAGGGGCTGGTTTAGCTCAGTGGGCTAAATAGCTGGCTTGTAATGCAGAACAAGGCCAGCAGCGTGGGTTCAATTCCCCTACCGGCCTCCCCGAACAGGTGCCAGATTGTGGCGACTAGGTGTTTTTCACAGTAACTTCATTGAAGCCTACTTGTGACAAGCTATTATTATTATTATCTCAGCATAAACGAGCGAGCATATTTGTAACTTTCGGTTTTTGTGGCACTATTTCATTCTAAGTATTACATCTACCAATGAACCAGCGGAGATGTATATAATTTATTTTACTCCGAAGTTCAAAAATATACAAGGTACAGCTCCTCCCTAATTTAAAAATAAGTTTAATCTCTTTGCCTTCACCTGGTCTTCCCTCTGATTTTAACCTTGCTTACTGCTGTTGACTGACGACAATGAGACTTGAAGTCCTTCTGGAGCCTGACAGTGGTGGATTGTAAAGGGGGATTCAGGTTATTGAATGCAAAAGAGCTTTGATGGCCAGTAATCCCCTGCCTGGCTTCCCTTGTATTGTCAGTTTAGTGGATTCTCTCTCCTCCCAGGACGGCAACAACCTAGAACCCTTCAACCATATTGTGCCAGACCCTAGGAGCCTCGGCGCCACCAGGGCCCCCTTCCCAAGACCTCAGCGATACTTCTTGTCTTGCCTGATCCCAGTCTTAACTCCTTGACTCAGTAATAATAATAATTGCGTAATGTCACAAGTGGGCTTCAATGAAGTTACTGTGAAAAGCCCCTAATCGCCACATTCCGGCGCCTGTTCGGGGAGGCCGGTACGGGAATTGAACCCGCGTTGCTGACATTGTTCTGTATTACAAGTCAGCTATTTAGCCCACTGTGCTAAACCAGCCCCTGATGGGCGGGCAGCCCTAGGCTAGTGAGTGGGCCATATGAGTGGCCTGCTTCATCTCAGTGGCCTGCAAGATTGAAATCGGGCATGTTCACTAACCATGGCCCCTTGAATAAGATTAAATATATTTAATACATGCCAAATATTTCCTAATTTGTTATGAAAAATGTTTATCATTTACATATTAATGGAACTATCAACATCAACTATCAACTGGGGCTGGTTTAGCACAGTGGGCTAAATAGCTGCCTTGTAATGCAGAACAAGGCCAGCAGCGCGGGTTCAATTCCTGTACCGGCCTCCCCGAACAGGCGCCGGAATGTGGCGACTCGGGGTTTTTCACAGTAACTTCATTGAAGCCACTTGTGACAATAAGCGATTATCATTATTATTATTATTATTATTATTCAAATGGTAAAAACAAAATAAATGTTGACACTTCGATGCAGAGGGAGCGCACGGCTCTCACAGTCAATGTGTGAGCAATCAGCACACCACTTCAGGGTTAAGGAAAATCCCAAGGCTTTTTACACGTACATAGAAAGCAAGAGGGTAGCCAGGGAAAGGGTTGGCCCACTGAAGGATAGGCAAGGGAATCTATGTGTGGAGCCAGAGGAAATGGGCGAGGTACAAAATCTTCACCAAAGAGAAGAAATTGGTAGATGTTGAGTCTGGAGAAGGGTGTGTAGATAGCCTGGGTCACATTGAGATCCAAAAAGACGAGATGTTGGGTGTCTTAAAAAATATTAAGGTAGCTAAGTCCCCAGGGCCTGATGGGATCTACCCCAGAATACTGAAGGAGGCTGGAGAGGAAATTGCTGAGGCCTTGACAGAAATCTTTGGATCCTCACTGTCTTCAGGGGATGTCCCGGAGGACTGGAGAATAGCCAATGTTGTATCTCTGTTTAAGAAGGATAGCAAGGATAATCCAGGGAACTACAGGCCGGTGAGCCTTACTTCAGTGGTAGGGAAATTACTGGAGAGAATTCTTCGAGACAGGATCTACTCCCATTTGGAAGCAAATGGACGTATTAGTGAGAGGCAGCATGGTTTTGTGAAGGGGAGGTCGTGTCTCACTAACTTGATCGAGTTTTTCGAGGAGGTCACTAAGATGATTGATGCAGTGAGGGCAGTGGATGTTGTCTATATGGACTTCAGTAAGGCCTTTGACAAGGTCCCTCATGGTAGACTAGTACAAAAGGTGAAGTCACACGGGATCAGGGGTGAGCTGGCAAGGTGGATACAGAACTGGCTAGGTCATAGAAGGCAGAGAGTAGCAATGGAAGGATGCTTTTCTCATTGGAGGGCTGTGACCAGTGGTGTTCCACAGGGATCAGTGCTGGGACCTTTGCTCTTTGTAGTATATATAAATGATTTGGAGGAAAATGTAACTGGTCTGATTAGTAAGTTTGCAGACGACACAGGTTGGTGGAATTGCGGATAGCGATGAGGACTGTCAGAGGATACAGCAGGATTTAGATTGTTTGGAGACTTGGGTGGAGAGATGGCAGATGGAGTTTAATCTGGACAAACGTGAGGTAATGCATTTTGGAAGGTCGAATGCAGGTAGGGAATATACAGTGAATGGTAGAACCCTCAAGAGTATTGAAAGTCAAAGAGATCTAGGAGTACAGGTACACAGGTCACTGAAAGGGGCAACACAGGTGGAGAAGGTAGTCAAGAAGGCATATGGCATGCTTGCCTTCATTGGCCGGGGCATTGAGTATAAGAATTGGCAAGTCATGTTGCAGCTGTATAGAACCTCAGTTAGGCCACACTTGGAGTATAGTGTTCAATTCTGGTCGCCACACTACCAGAAGGATGTGGAGGCTTTAGAGAGGGTGCAGAAGAGATTTACCAGGATGTTGCCTGGTATGGAGGGCATTAACTATGAGGAGCGGTTGAATAAACTCTGTTTGTTCTCACTGGAACGAAGGAGGTTGAGGGGCGACCTGATAGAGGTATACAAAATTATGAGGGGCATAGACAGAGTGGATAGTCAGAGGCTTTTCCCCGGGGTAGAGGGGTCAATTACTAGGGGGCATAGGTTTAAGGTGAGAGGGGCAAGGTTTAGAGTAGATGTACGAGGCAAGTTTTTTACGCAGAGGGTAGTGAGTGCCTGGAACTCGCTACCGGAGGAGGTGGTGGCAGCAGGGACGATAGTGACATTTAAGGGGCATTTTGACAAATACACGAATAGGATGGGAATAGAGGGATACGGACCCAGGAAGTGTAGAAGATTGTAGTTTAGTCGGGCAGCATGGTCGGCACGGGCTTGGAGGGCCGAAGGGCCTGTTCCTGTGCTGTACATTTCTTTGTTCTTTGTTCACTTACCCTCACTTTACATGCGACTCACTCCAGTCATACCGGTAGGAGAAAATCTATGCGGATGGAAATTTGTGGAATGTGGCAACCCTGCACGTGGGCAACGGTCAGCAAAATGTCTCGTGGGCCATGTGCTCCACGGGCCGCAGCTTGCCCACCACTGCCTTCAATGCTAATAGACTACTCCAGTGTTGCTGTAATCTGTACCGCCTGGCTTATTCATTGGCCCTTCTGTGGCCTGTTCTTTGAACAGGAGACCAAATAGCCCACTCGGGGAGGCAGTGGTGTAGTGGTGTTGTCACTGGACTAGTACTCCAGAAATCCAGAGTCGTGCTATGAGGACCTGGGTTCGAATCCTGCCATGGCAGATGGGGAAACTTGAATTCAATAAAAACCTGTAATAAGAAGTCTAAAAGGTGACCATGAACCCATTGTCGATTGTCGTGAAAAAACATCTGGTTCACTAATGTCCTTTAGGGAAGGAAATTTGTTGTCCTTAAGTTATCAGACTCCAGATCCACAGCCTGGATTAATGCAGCTCCAACAACACTCAAGACGCTCGACACCAAGGACAAAGCAGCCCCGCTTGATTGCTCCTCCTTCCACAATCATTCGAACCCTCCACCACTGACGAACAGTGGCAGCCGTGTGTACCATCTACAGGATGCACTGCAGTAACTCACCAAGGTTCCTGAGACAGAACCTTCCAAACCCACAACCACTACCATCCAGAAGGACACGAGCAGCAGATGCCTGTGAAATCCACCACCTGGAGGTTCCCCTCCAGCCTGACTTGGAAATATATCGCCGCTCCTTCACTGTCGCTGGGCCAACATCCTGGAACTCCCTTCCTAACAGCACAGTGGGTGTACGTACACCTCAGGGACTGCAGCGGTTCAAGAAGGCAACTCACCACCACCTTCTGAAGGGCAACTAGGGATGGGCAATAAATGCTGGCCTAACCAGCGACGCCCACATCCCGTAAATGAATTTTTAAAAATGCAGTGCGGTTGACACATAAATGCCCTCGGGGATGGGCAGTAAATGCCGGCCCAGCCAGCGAGGCCCACATCCCACGGACGAATAGAAAAATCCTCCCCTATTCTTTCCACATAACTCTGCCATTTTGTTTGTTTTCTAGTATTTATTCACTTCCCCTTTTAAAATTCTTTCCTTTCAGATAAAAACTTGCTCCTCTTCTAAAACAGAAAAATTGCGTCTCCCATTTTGCCAATTGTTTTAAGTCCGTGTCCACTGGTTCCCGATTTTCCTGCCAATGGAAACAGTTTCTCCTCATTTACTCTACCAAACCCTTTCATAATTGTGAACTCCGCTGTTAAATCCTCCTCTTAATCTTCACTGCTTTGGGCTTTTCAATTTAAAAAAAAAAAGTAAAGCTTTTCCTGTCCGCTTTGTTCCTGTCACTCTTTAAAAGAAAAAAAAAAAGCCTCTTTTAAACATCAAGTGGAGGCGACGTAATTGAATCGTGCACAAAAGCAAAATACTGCGGATGCTGGAAATCTGCATTGAATTGAACCAGCACTTTGGTGCAATTGCTGAAGCTGACTTTCTGGGCAAGCTGAATTAATATAAGGAGTTACGACACGACTGAAAGACTGCAAGGTCAAAAAACGTCTCTGCTGATGTGTTATTCTAACCCATTTCCCCGCCCCCCTGCCAATAAGGCTCGATTATTTCCAGTTGCTAGTTGGGTTATCAGTACTTGCCATTTAAATGACTGTATACATGCGTGCACGTTGCTGTTGCAATAAGCTATATCATACGTTTTTTAAAAATACACAGAACCCATTGAAATGAATAGACTTGGAGATGTATGACATGTATTGCAGAGGGCTGACAGGATATGATACTGTAGTTTTTAATGGAAAAAAGAAACCACAGAGTGACATCAGGTCCATGAGTCATGAACCAAAAGGGTAAATGAGCTATGTAGCCGCAATGTCGTACGGGCGATATGTAATTAATTGCTTGCAAATGCTCTCCATCCCTGAAGTGAATAGTGGTGGGGGGTACAGTGGCACAGTGGTTAGCCCTGCTGCCTCACAGCGCCAGGGACCTGGGTTTCGATTCCGACCGTGGGCGACTGTGTGGAGTTTGCACTTTCTCCCCGTGTCTCCGTGGGTTTCCTCCGGCTGCTCCGATTTCCCCCCCCCACAGTCCAAAGATGTGCAGGTTGGGTGGATTGGCCATGGTAAATCACCCCCTTAGTGTCCAAAAGGTTAGGTGGAGTTACGGGGACAGGGTGGCAGCGTGGGCCTGGGTAGTAGGGTGCCCTTCCAGGGGTTCGGCGAGGACTCGATGGGCCGAATGGCCTCCTGCAGCGTAGGTGTTCTATCATTCTATTGCTACAGTACAAAAGTGAAGGACAGCTGCAAATCTGAGCTCCAACAGGAAATGCTGGAATGCTGAAGCAGAGCAAACTGCATTTGTGGAGAGAAAGAGGTGGTTAACATCTCACTGCTGCAGGTAAATTGCAGGTTCACCACACTTTTTTAAATGGCACTCTTGCTCATCTTGTTCCTCTACTTTAAGAAAGGTAAGAGATAATAATTGAGTGGATAGATATAGGAACACAACACTTGACACTTGTAAAACTGGTTTCTCAAAAAATGTACAAATCATAAGAAGTAGGAGCGGGATAGGCCTTTTGGCCCCGCTAGCCAGCTCCACCATTCTAGAGGACTGTGACCTTACCACCACTTTCTGCCTGCCACTCCCATAATCCTTGACTCCCTCATCAATCAAAAATCTAACTTGGCTTCGAATATATTCGATGACCGAACCTCCACTGCTCTCCAAAGATTAATGGCTTATTGATGGAATTGGAACCGAATTCTGGCAGGCAGTCGTGTGTGTGTATAATCAGTAGAGTAGGGGGCTAGGTACGCAGCGTTGCGGGGCCCCGATATTGAGGACTATTGTGGAGGAGGTGTTGTTTATTCTTACTGATTGTGGCCTGTGGGTCAGAAAGTCGAGGATCCAGTTGCAGAGTGGGGAGCCAAGTCCTAGGTTTTGGAGCTTTGATATGAGCTTGGCTGGGATTATGGTGTTGAAGGTGGAGCTGTAGTCAGTGAATAGGAGTCTGATGTACGAGTCCTTGTTGTCGAGATGCTCCAGGGATGAGTGCAGGGACAGGGAGATGGCGCTTGCTGTGGACCTGTTGCGGCGGTATGCGAATTGCAGTGGATGAAGGTATAGAGTTGATGTGCTTCATGACCAACCTCTCGAAGCACTTCATTACGACTGACGTCAGGGCCACCGGGCGGTAGTCATTGAGGCAAGTTGCCTGGTTCTTCTTTGGCACAGGTATGATGGTGGTCTTCTTGAAGCAGGTGGGGACCTCGGAACGGAGTAAGGACAGGTTGAAGATGTCTGTGAACACATCTGCCAGCTGGTCCGAGCAGGATCTGAGTGCACGACCAGGGTCGCCTGACTTGAACGCATCAGACCTGTCCTTCAGTAGGGAGTCAATCTGCCGATTAAGTCGTGGTTTCCGTTTGGAAAATAGATGGAAAGTCAAGATGTGTGAGGGATACAAACAGTTTTCAAAAAGATATTGATAGTTTAAGTAAATGGGCAAAACGTTGGCGAATGCAGCATAATGTGTGAAAATGTGAAATTGTTCATTTTGGAAGGGAGAACAAAAGAACAGTATTATTTAAATGGAGAAAAAGTGCCGAAAGCTGCAATATAAAGGGACTTGCCCACGAAACACAGGAAGCTAGCACACAGGTGCAGCAGGTAATCAGGAAGGCGAATGGAATGTTGACCCTTATTTCAAGGGGTTTGGAGTATAAGAATCGGGAAGTCTTGCTGCAACTGGAGTACTGTGAGCAGTTTTGTTCGCCATATTTAAGGAAAGATATTGGGTGGGATTCTCCGCCGCCCAACACCGATATCGTAATCGGCGATTGGGCAGAGAATCCCCTTTGACGTCGGTTTTGAGTCTCCGCCACTCCGAAGTGGCGTCGTCGCACGCCATAGCAACGGTGTTGGCGCGCCACCTGAAGGCCCTCCCCCGATGCTCCACCCCCGGTGGACCGAGTTCCCGATCGCGCGATTGACGTGTGGTCTGAGCGGTCGGGAACCCGGCGTGGCGGCTGCGGACTGTGTCCAGCGCCGCCCTACTCAGCTGGGAGCCGTGCCACTGGCCGGGGTGGGGGGTGGGCTGAGGGTACTGTGAGTGGCCAGGGGGTGGCCTGTGTGGCCGTACATGGCAGGTCGGGTTTGCACACGGCCGGCGCCATGTTGTACGTCGCTGTGCGCGCGGCCATGGACCCGGCCATGCTCTGGTCGTTTTTGGTACGGGAGCCGGGAGTTTTACCTGGCACCACTGCTAGCCCCTCACCAGAATTTAGAAGAATGAGAGGTGATCTCATTGAAACATATAGGATTCTTAAGGGGCTTGAGAGGCTGTCTCTCCTCATGGGAGAGTCTAGGACCAGAGGGCACAGTCTCAGAGTAAAGGTGTGCCCATTTAATACTGAGATGAGGAGAGATTTCTTCTCTCAAAGGGGTGTGTGTCTTTGGAACTCCTTTCCACAGAGTGTTGTGGGGCAGAGTCCTTGTGCTTATTTAAGGCTGAGATGGACAGATTCTTGATCAGTAAGGGAATCAAAGGTTACAGAGAACGTGCAGGAAAGTGGACGTGAGGATCAGCCCCGATCCGATTGAATGGTGCAGCATGCTCGATGGGCAGAAAGGCCCACTGCTGTTCCTATTTCTTATGGCCTTAATGGTTATGGGGTCAGAATTTCGAATGGGGTCTGGTTTCCACTGGATACCTGGAGACATTCTGGTGGCGGTGTGCGAGTGTGGGCACTTGCGGTGTCTGTGGCTTCCCCAATGCCAATGTCAAGAGAAGAGAAAAGGCTGATGGGAGATAACGACCATTTGTCCGTCTGCTTCCTTGTCCTCCCAACAATCCCCCCTCCCTCGCAATGGAAAGTGTGCAAGTGCATTGGTTTTCACCATAACCCTGATTCTAGTAGCAATGCAGAGATTGGTGGTTTCCTGGAGTCAGTTGCAACAAAGCTTTCTCTTCGGCGGGGGTGGGTGGGAATTCATGTTTTGGTCTATTTATCCAGGTCACCCACCCACTCAAACCCAACCCATGATGTAGATGCCAAGCAAAGTGTGTAAATCATGGGCGGCAAGGTAGTACAATGGTGAGCACTGTTGCTTCACAGCGCCTGGGTCGCAGGATCGATCCCCGGCTTGGGTCCCTGTCTGTGCGGAGTCTGCACGTTTTTCCCGTGTCTGCGTGGGTTTCCTCCGGGTGCTCCAGTTTCCTCCCACAAGTCCCGAAAGACGTGCTGTTAGGTGACTTGGACATTCTGAATCCTCCCTCTGTGCACCCGAACAGGCGCCGGAATGTGGCAACTAGGGGCTTTTCATGGTAACTTCATTGTAGTGTTAATGTAAGCCTACTTGTGACAATAAAGATGATTATAGGGGTCTCTACTCCCTTCACATTAATGACCCCACCAATGGGATTTAAGGTCTTGGGCAGATTAATGGGGAGAGGTTCCCCTCCCTTTGCTATTACAGCTCTTATTTGGTGACTCAGCCTTCTTGGGTTGGGTCAGGTAAAATAATCAAAGCAAAATAGTGAAAATAATAGTATCTGTTCTAAGAACCATCTAGTAATATGCACATGGATGTTTGTTTTGCAAGAAGTGCACACCGTGTAAGCAAGTATTGTCATTGTATACATTTCTTGCCAAGGTATCGTCTAATGTATATTTTTCACTTCTTGTTGCCTTTACTAAAGGTTTCACAATCAGCAAGGTCTTGCACACGTTGGAAGTACTGGATCGTCACTGCTTTGACCGATCTGATTCCAGCAACTCTCTAGATAGCCTGTACCACAAGATCTTTGGGTCAAGCCAGAGCAAGGACAGCCAAGAGGTGAGTGGTAGTGTGATGCACCTTATGGTGTGGTGTTTGAGGACATTGCTGATTTAATGTAATTATTTCGATTTGATGTGGAAAAAGCTGAGGTAATGGACTTTGGGAGGAAAACAAAGAAATGGGCATATCCACTCATTGCAAGGACGTTGAATGGTGTGGAAAAACGGAAAGCTCTTGCGTATTAAATACTTCATTCATGAAAGTGTGAGTACTGATTGATAAAGCCGTGAAAGTACTTTTTGATTATTGTTGAGTACAGGGATAAAGAAATGTGATGAAGTTCGAGGAGGTAACATAAAAAAATGTCCATAGATCCTGAACATTGCTGAGAAGAGTTTTCATTTTGAAATGAAAGGACAAATGCAAGAATGCCAAATTTCAAATTATCACAACAGTAGAAAAGGGCTACTGATTGATTGGCCAGGAGACTCTGATTGGATAAGGAGTTGCCATGGATAAAGCATAAAGGTCCCTGGCTAATTTAAAATAGGTGCAAGGCTTGAACATATTCCTTTTGTTTGCAGAGAACAGGCCACTGTTAATGAATGTATGCCGCTTCCAGCAATTGTAAATGAGCCACGTTATGAGCTCGACTGGTTATGTTAAATTTATTGTTAGTGGAGTTATTAGCGCACTCAAGATTGACTGAGGCTGCTCCTCATGCCCCCCCCAACCCTTGCCGAGCACTGGGGTAGCAGCCTCAGTGCCCCTGGGCTCATTGCCTGGGAGCAAAGATTGCTACTCACCTTCTCGGGACCCCACAGCAGCCATTCCACCGGAGGCAGGGTCATATCCTGCAGCTTTTACAATGGGGTTTACCTCCTGTTTTTAGGCCCTCCGGTTCCATGGGCTCTTGAAAATTCTGCTTTGGGCAGAATTGGTGCATACCAGGGAGTATAAATTAGACTTAAATCATATACTGAACATGCGAGTGGAAGAATGATGCGATGCAGAGAGATAAAATAGACCAACAGCAAAAGTACAAAAGATTAATTTTCTTAAAACCCCCACACAAATTAAATTCGGAATGAATGAGACTCCACACTTTTAAAATTAAATGTGGAAGTTAGTGCTTGATGGTTCCCAAGCCAGAGGAAGATGGCATTTCTGGGCAATTGGTGGGTAAACCCTTGCGTGAGACCTCCCGAAAGGGGTTCCCCAGCACATCATTGGGGTAGTCCCTAAATGCGATGCTGGGGGAACTGGAGGTTATGGGCCTTCCTTTCAGTTTTGCGGTATTTTCCTACCTCCCAACACTTCAAGGCACTTCCTCCAAATACTTCAACCATTCCCGATCAGGACACTTGCCTCTCTATTCCGAATTAAATCCTCTAACAAACACCAATTGTTTTCTACCCGTCAGCCTTGCGATTTCTTCATTTATGTAAACTTGATGGTTGAATAATTACTCCTTTCTGTTCTGTGGCTATGCCGTGTCCCAATCATAGATTTATAGGGATAATTGAAACACATGGGTTCACACATCTTAATTTGCTTGATTCCACGGGGAACCCCAGTCGGAGATTCACTAATATTCACTAATACGGCATACAACCACCAACTTGAAGTGGCTTGAATCCAGCAGCAGCCCTCAGATGCCATTTTGACATAAGATTTCCGAGTTTCCACTTGTCGAAGGATCAAGAAGGAGAGGGCGCAGTTTTAAAGTGATTTGCAAAGGAAGCAAATGTGATGTGGGGAAAAAGACTTTCTCTCGCAGCGTGTGGTTGAGATGTGGACTGCGCTGGCAGTGTGGTGGAGGCAGGTTCAATTGAGGCATTCAAGAGGGCATTAGATCCCCACTTGAATACAGATAATGTGCAGGAGTGCGGGGAAAAGACAGGAGAATGAGACAGCAAGTCAATGGTGCTCGTTTGGAGAGCTGGTGCAGACATGATAGGTTAAATGACCTCCTGCACTGTAACGGTTCTATGATTAGACCGGTGGCTTGTAATCTGGAGAACAAACGACTCGAGGTTTATTAGCTATTCTGGCTCCATTAATCCGTATTTGTTAACCTTTTCCTCCAACTCTCTCATCCACCCCCAACCCAATCTGGACGTTATTTCCTCTCCTAACTCACCAATCCCACTAGCTACTTGTGTCATCGAAGTTTCAAGCAAACAAAATTACTCATTCTCTTCTTTCTTCCCCCGCCCCCCCCCCCCGCCCACAGCAAATTGCACCCAATGACGAGGCAGTCGTGACATTACTGTGCGAGTGGGCAGTGAGCTGCAAACGGTGTGGGAAACACAGAGCGATGGCAGTGGCAAAACTCCTGGAGAAGAGGCAGGCTGAAATCGAGGCCGAGGTGAGCAACAAGTCTGAAATCTGGAGACGAGCATAAGGAAAATGAAATATCGTCAATCCTCTCTACCTCTCTGTTGCTAATCTTTTTGAGAACCTTTCAAGCCTCTTTTAACCTTAACCTCGTTGGAATGTATGTTCCTTAAGAGCCAGTCACCTAGTAAACCCTTGTCGCGTGAACGTGGTGTTTTATATCCAATACTCCTAGAACATAGAATTTACAGTGCAGAAGGAGGCCATTCAGCCCATCGAGTCTGCACCAGCCCTTGGAAAGAGCACCCAAGTCAAGCCCACACCGCCACCCTATCCCCGTAACCCAGTGACCCCACCCAGTCTTTTTGGACACTTAAGGGGCAATTTATCATGGCCAATCCACCTAACCTGCACATCTTTGGACTGTGGGAGGAAAACGGAGCACCCGGAGGAAACCCACGCACACACGGGGAGGATGTGCAGACTCCCCACAGACAGTGACCCAAACCGCGAATCGAACCCGGGTCCCTGGACCTATGAAGTAACAGTGTTAACCACTGTGCTACGGTGCTGCCCATTAGATATTTAAATTCAATAGAAAGTGCCAGAAATACTCAACAGCGCTGGCAGTCTTTGTGGAGAAACAGAATTTACGTTTTGAGTCAAATATGACTCTTCCTCTGAACTGGGTTTGTAATATTGGAGAATGGTACAGTTTCTCATTTCGAACACCCAGCATTAATATCAAACACTCCCAAATTAGTGCAGACCAGCCACCTACCATTGCCTTTAGCTCAGATCCCTAAAGTTGCTGGATCAGCACAAGTCTCATTTCTTTTTCACACCAACTATCCGTAAAGACTTTCTGCACCTTACACCAACCCCGAAGAACATTAAATGAGAATGCAGGAGGTAGAATGGCAATTGAGTACCAGAGAGCATATTTCATATCAACTTACCTAGTTGCTAGGTGAAACAAAGTTGATGCGACTTGTGGATAAGTTAGTTTCAAATTACGGTATACATCTCACTTCTGACATTGATTTAGGGCGACACGGTAGCACGGTGGTTAGCACTGTGGCTTCACAGCGCCAGGGACCCGGGTTCGATTCCCGACTTGGGTCGCCGTCTGTGCGGAGTCTGCATGTTCTCCCCGTGTCGACGTTTCCTCCGGGTGCTCCGGCTTCCATTCACAAGTCCCGAAAGACGTCCTTGTTAGGTGAATTGGACATTCTGAATTCTCCCTCTGTGTACCCGAACAGGTGCCGGAATGTGGCGACGAGGGGATTTTCACAGTAACTTCATTGCGGTGTTAATGTAAGTCAACTTGTGACGCTAATAAAGGTTATTATTATTAAATCCTGTCTGTTCATTCACTAATGTGTTTTCTTTGCAGCGATGTGGAGAGTCGGAAGTCTTGGATGAAAAGGAGTCGATTTCCTCTGTGTCACTTACCGGCTCAAGCCTTCCCGTATTTCAGATCATCCTCCTTAGGTTTCTGGATACTCAAGCTCCTGTATTAAGTACGTAACTTTTAGCTATTAACTATTAGCTATTTTCTCTCTTATTCCTGTTTGTCTCTATACCATCTGCAGCTTGGAGGATGGGACAATTTGGGACCGCCTTACACAACTGCATACACAGTTGTCCTGGAACAGAGTGCTGGGAGAGGTGGAATATTCTGGATTCTCCCTGCATGCAGGCAAAGGCCAGGGGCGGGAGTCTCCGTTTTGCCGGCGCCCGGGGGTTTCCCGACGGCGTGGGGCTGCCCCACAATGGGAAACCCCATTGACCGGCCGGAGTAATGCAAAATCCCGCCGGCGGGTCGGGGCAGAAATGTGGCGGGGCGGGGCGAAGAATCCAGCCCCAGGAATTTCTCTATCATGGGAGATTGGCAGAAGTCCTGGAGGAATTTAATTTTTTTTTTAACCCCAGCCATTTACTCTATCCATTGTTTCTGCTAAAGTTACAGATCGGGATTGGGATTGAGAAAGCCTAAACATATTCAGGGCTGCAGTCTTTTCCTGGACAAGGACTACTCGACAGCAGTCTCAGTGGGATCAGGAATTTGGCATGGGGAAAAATTATGACTGTGATCTTTGCTTGTCACCATTTTGTAGCTCTTGGTGTTAATGCTTCAATTCTCCATGCAATCGTGCTGGAAATATAACATCACCAAAGTAGATGCTTCTTGTGAATTAATTTCTGGAGCATCGGTAACTTCACTTCTTGGCAAAGAGTCACCCAGGTTTCTCTTCATTCAGACTCTGTTCACACTCCTCTCCTGTTTGGATTTTGAAGAATAGATCTGTACCGGCTATTGCAGATATGATTTGATTTAATATTGAAATGAAAATCGCTTATTGTCACAAGTAGGCTTCAAATGAAGTTACTGTGAAAAGCCCCTAGTTGCCACATTTCCGGCGCCTGTTCAGTGAGGCTGGTACGGGAATGTTTTGTTTGAACAAAGGGGAGGTGGTGGGGTCGTGGTATTGTCATTGGACTAGTAGTTCAGAGACCCAGGGAGATGCTTTGAGGATCTGACTTTGATTCCAACCATGGAACCAAAAGTGTAGTGATGACCGTGAAACCATTGTCGATTGTCGTAAAAACCCATCTGGCCATTAATGTCAGGAAGGAAATCTGCCGTCCTTGCCCGGTCTGGCCTACATATGATTCCAGATCCACATCAATATGGGTGACTCTTAAATGGCCCAGAGAGCCTCTCAGGGCAATACATGCTGGCCCAGCTATGACACCACATCCCATGGAAGAATTTTAACAATTTCAGAAGAAGAAGAACACACACATCCTTTAGAAAATCTGCTTTCTTCATAATGAAAGCAAAATACTGTGGGTGTGAAAATACTGGAAACTCATTTTCCGATGTGAAATATTAATTTTGTTTTTCTCCACACCTACTACCTGGCTTGTTGGGGCTTACAAGTATTTTCTGTATAATTACACCTAATGCTTGGGAGTGGTACTTGAGGGTTGTCACATGTGGAACTGTGCCCCCAGCGTTAATTGGTGTAATCATGAGTTAATTCGGTCGTTGTGCCTTATGCCCTGACTACCGTTGCCGAACAGAGGTCTTTGAGTTTCATAAATTGGACTCCAATTCGAGTTTTGTTATTTAATTTATGATTTATTTTTAAATGTGTTTGTTTCTGCTGTTGCTCTTTACTGCTTGGGAAAGATTAACCTTAAGTTCATCTTTCCACTCTCACTCTGCACCCATGTCCTTGACCTCCCAAACTCTTCCATTGAAGCTCAATGCAAGCTTAAGGAACAACACCCTGCCTCTCGATGAAGCTCCTTACAGCTTTCTCACCTCAATATTGAATTCAACAACTTTGGATCATGGCCACTGGTTCCAATTTTTTGGATCAGGGGGCTGGTAGTAGTTCTGCTGTTGACATTCACACCTCTTCGAGGTTCATCTTTTGTTTATTGACCTTGATCGATCGCCATCCTCTTGATCATTTAATCACTCCTGTCTTCCACCCTAATTTAGTCCTTCCCTTATCATTCCTTCCTTACCCATCTTTTCCCCTGGCTCTACCTGCTTAAAATCCTTTTAATTCTCAAACAACCGCCAGTTCTGATGAAAGGTCATCGACCTGAAACATTAACTCTGTTTCCCACTCCACACATACGGTTCCTCTGATCTACTGAGTATTTTCCAACATTTTCTGTTTTTATTTCAGTTTTCCAGCCTCCACGCTATTTTGCTTTTATTAAACTGTTTTCGTTGGGTATGAGTGGCGTTCCAAAAGTTGAAAAACGTTGAAGTTGTAAAAGTTTGTGAGATTCATGTTTGCTGTACGCAGGGTGCATGGCTGTGGGGGCTAGTTTAGGTCAGTTGGCTAGACAGTTGGTTCGTGATGCAGAGCGAGGCCAGCAGTGCGGGTCCAATATCCGTACCGGCTGACGTTATTCATGAAGGCCCCGCCTTCTCAATCTTGTCCCTTGCTTGAGGTGTGGGGATCCTCAGGTTAAATCACCACCGGTCAGCTCTCCCCCTCAAAGGTGAAAGCAGCCTATAGTCATTTGATACAATTGGGACAATGTGCAGGTTCGATTCCCGGATTGGGTCACTGTCGGTGCGGAGTCTGCACGTTCTCCCAGTGTCTGCGCGGGTTTCCTCCGGGTGCTCCGGTTTCCTCCCACAAGTCCCAAAAGATGTGCTTGTTAGGTGAATTGAACATTCTGAATTCTCCCTCCGTGTACCTGAAAAGGCGCCGGAACGTGGCGACTCGGGGCTTTTCACAGTAACTTCATTGCAGTGTTAATGTAAGCCTACTTGTGACAATAATAAAGATTATTACTTTACATGGTTGAATTTTTGCTGATGTTTCAGTTGAATATCTGCTATTATGCAGAGAATTTGAGGACTCACGTTTTGTGTCTGTGTGTCTATGTACTAGCTGATCTTAATAACGAAAATGAGAAAGCAGAGTTTGTGAATCTCGTGCTGCTGTTTTGTGAGTTCATCCGCCACGATGTCTTCTCGCATGATGCGTACATGTGCACACTCATATCCCGTGGAGACCTCACCTCAGTCACCACCGCGGCAAGACCTCGATCGCCAACTGTGGACAACTCAGAGGAACATTACTCCAAGGAGCATGATGACAGCCTTCATGGTGCAAAGCTGGAGGTAAAATCTTTGTATTTGGCGGGTTGGTTGGGAGTCATGATGTCAAGAACATACCCATTTTTCAAAAACCGGTTTGATATGTGGCTGTGCTCTTGATGCTTTTTCTTGTATTAGCTACCTTTTCATCCAGTGATACCTAAGTAGTCAACCATTTATGATTCAGTCTGTGTGTTTCCGCTAGGACCCATCAAATATTTTGAATATTTTGTTAGGCGCGCATTTATTAAATTCTCTGTGCTGGGAAATACTGAGTCGAGCGAACCTTAGTGTGATTTATGAGGTGGGATTTTCCAGCACCCTGTTGCTGATGGGGTTTTCCGTTTCCGCTGAAGTCAATGGACGTTTGGCTGGCTCACTGCAGCCGCAGCGGCAGGACCCACCATGTTAGGGCCAGGAAAGTGGATTGGTCACTGGTCCCACAAGCAGCGATGCGATAATGACTTTTACATTTTAGTGATGTTGGCTGAAGGGTAAACAATGACCAGGACACCAGGCAAAATGCCCCTGCTCTTCCCCTAAAAGTGCCACAAAGTTTATTTTACGTCCAGCTAAGCAGGTACACGGGGCCTTTGTCTCACCTGAAAGACAGCACCTCTGACAGTGTAGTCCTCCCTCGGTCACGCTTAGATTATGTGCTCCAGCCTATGACGCGGAACCTTTTGACCTGGACTGCAAGCTGCCACTGTACAATTCAGAAGTAATTGATTAGCTGTAAAGCACTTTGTGAGAGTGCTAAGGGGGTGAGAAGCACTATATAAATGCTCAGCCACTCTTTGAGTAGCTTGCCTGTGATATTACATTTAATCTAATTGGTGAACCAGAATGAGCAAGTTTCAGACCAACGGGGGGGGGGGGGGGGGGGAGGGATAGGGGGGCAGCCGATTGAATTCGGCTGAGCCAAATATATTCCTCACAGCCTCCATGCACTGCTAACTAATGATCAATAAGGGCCATTATTGAAAAGTGAACTCCTTCTTGGGTGATTGGAATGTGGTCATGATAATTCTCTTATGAAACATTTGAAACAAGGAGCGTTCAATGATGCCATCGGTGATGATTAAATAACAGCTCGGGTGATGTTTCCAGCGCGGTTGGCTTGGCTTTCCGCCAGCTGCATATTTAAAAAAAAAATAAAAATAAAAAATGCATTTGTTGGTCATGCAGTCAGTGAATGCATTGCAGAATTTTCAGAATTAAAAAAAAAACCCCAATTAGTGCGGATTTTTCTGCACAGTGTTATTCTGGCTGGGAGTGCTGTCTTATTGTATCATCATGAATCATTTACCATGATAGCAATCAAATAATGTACAACCTCGGAGAACACTATTGAATAACGTGTAAAATACTACTTCTCGTTTTGACACGTCAGAAGTTTTGACCAGAGGAATAAAATAGAACCACCGATGTTTGGGTGGAATTATCACCAATTTGGTTGGGATTGGGGGCAGATGGGGAGATTTCATCAGGTTAAAAGAAAAAAAAAAAAGCAGAGGCATTCTTTTAAAAGAATGTTTTCCTCTTTGGAGAAAATGTGGTATAAATCATTCTTTGATGGATTGTAATAATTTTAAGACATCTGCAAAACATTAGAGGGAATTTTATGCAGAGGTGGTGCTCCAGAGCTCTGGGTGAAAGGTCGAGCGAGAGCCTGCCTCCGCTTGGCAGGGTGGTCATGCAATGTTTTTACAGCCATTAGGACAGGGTGCCCCAAATTGTATTACAATCCCAGACCAGATCCCAACAGTGGCTCGGAAACTGGATTGAAAGCACCAATATTTTATTTGAAAGATTGGGCAGAAAAAAGGATTCGCTCGAAGAGTGATTGTATGAAGAAATGGGGCTTGGCTGTTTTTAAAACAAAACTTCATTATGAATACAATATTAAACATTGTTAACTTCACACCAGAAAAGACCAGCTTACCAGTTACACCTTAAACATCACTACTCAATTACCCATTTAACAACAACAAAACTCTTACTATGGGAGAATTGTGGACTCGGCATCAGGCAGATCAGAATGCAAGTCCTCTCTCAAGGCTTTATCCAAAAATTGCTTCTCTCCAGAGCTCTCCAGAGCTGTCTCCAAAAACTGCCTCCCTCCACAGCTTTCTCCAAATAATATCTCTCTGCATTGTTTGGCTCCAACCAGCAATTACTTCATCGTCCCAAGCTGAAAAAACAAATAATCTCTGCAGGCTGCAGAGCATTTTACCTCCCCAGGGATATTCCCAGTCAAACCATAGCCTATTAGCCTAGACTGAAAACACATTCTTTGACAATTTCGCCTTATGGCTGTGAAAAACACCCAGGCCTTGAAAAACAAATTCTTTAAAAAAAAATAATAACATGACCATTGCAGTCAAATACACTCTAACCCCAGGCTTTTAACCTTGAAATTGCCCAGTACTTGGAACCCAATATTCTCGATGTCTTCCAGTCATCACAATTGGATCAGAGTGAGAGTTACGCCACCATCTGGGAGGAAAACTTGTCTTGAGGAACCACTGATCAATCAAATGGCTGATAGCTCTCTAGTCCTAGCAATGTCGCCATGTGCAGTGGCCTCTGCTATGACTACAGAGAACCCCCCAACGAAGGGGAACTAGTTTCAGGATGCCCAGTTCGGTCTAGGGTTTAGCTGAGGCCAGGATAGAAGGCTCAGGTGAGGGGCTGTAGGATTCTGGAGGGTTGGAAGAGGAGCGGTAGGCAAATGGGGGTGACTATCTTGGGTGGGAGCCTCTGTTGGACAGGGTGCCCGAAAAGGAGAGACCCCCCACCCCCTCCAACCCCCCCCCCCCAAAAAAAGCTGTCAACAAGACCATCTGGTTTCACTTGATAGTTTTGCTACTTGGCCAGGACACCTTCTACTGATGTAAGGTACCAGTGACAGGAGGAGGCCTTTATTTGCTAACTTAAGAACCTCAATTGGCCCATGGGACACATAACCCCCACCAACCAACCCCCAACCCTTGCAACTGGTAAAATGCCAGTGGACATGGGTAGATGCTGGGTGCAGTGCCTGGGCCATGACATCCGATTCTACGCTCCTCACATGCCAGCCCCCTCCCAGTGGGGGTTGGGAAGTGGGTGTCAAATTCAATCCATCATCTGGCAATACTGTCAGCAAACCAACGTTGTTTCTTGGATATGGTGAATCTTTGTGAACTTTATAAAAAACGATGTAAATCAGGGAGAGGAAAAACAATCCCGATCCTGTGTGCGAAAGAGGAATGAAACAGAGTGTGTGTAAAGTAAAAATCACCCTCAGCGTGCTACGTTTATAACATAGAGAATCCTTTCTAAGACAGCAGCAGGAGTTAAAACCAACACTGTCCATACAAATTGTTTTGTAAGTGGAACTTTTGACTGTATGAGCTTTGACCCAAAATAATTTTCTAATTTTAGGATCAGGGACTTGGAGAGCCAATGGACATGGATTCGGGAGCTGCAAATTTATTTGATGAAGTGGACAAGAATGATTTTAAAGGAGATTTTGGACCCGAGTTTGCTGTAGGTTGAAAACTCTTGGTCGGAAACCCCTTTGTTCACTTTCCCCCACCGTAGTTGTTTTGAAGGGTGAGATGATGCGATGAAAAGTTGTCACACTCTCTGAAGTACCTGGAATGTGTTTCTGGATATCTGAATTACACCAAATGCTGAGAAGAAAGATTTTTAAAAAAGCTTAGAATTGGCCGGAAAGGGAACTGAACAGGCAAATGTTGCCACAGAGGGAAAGGGTTGGCTCTTGGCTTGGCTGATTTACTGAGTTTGTGAGGGAATAACGCTAATCAGAATCATGAGTGTGTTTAAATGTCTGAGTTTAAAAAAAAAAAAAGAACTAAACATGAAGCAATTGGAGTTTATTTCCCCCCCCCGAAAGAACACGGTAATTTTCCAACTACTAGTTATGTTCTGTACGGAATTTTAGTTGCAAATTTTCTCTTGATGGTTATTTTGAGATGTGTTCCCTAAACCTAGTAACCATTGCACAATTTGAATTTTCAGTCAAGTGAATTTAAAAGTAAGCACGTCAGTTGAACTTGTGACGTGTGAATTTATTTAACATGAGACCAACCAAACGAAAAGCAGAAGAATATTAATCAGAATGTTTAACTGTGGACTACTGAATCTGTCACGTCTGGTTGCAAAAGACAGTGAACAAAGTTCTTGGTACTGAGATTTTACATGTAGCCCAATCCATGTCGGGTGTTCATTCCCCATGTGCTTCCCCATTGACTTGCTGTGGGATTTTTCACTTGAACTTGCTGTGATTCACAATCCGTTTTGGCTCCGTGCTCTCCGCAGGGCATCAGGAATCGGCCTGAATTACACGATTGACTGTGTATCTCCTTAACCAATCAGGCTGAAGAATCATTCTCGAGGCAGGCAAAGCCTGAACCAGGAAGTGTAAGTTAGACTCGAGAGAGAAACTGCTGGACAATCTCAGCAGGTCTGGCAGCATCTGTAGGGTGAGAAAAGAGCTAACGTTTTGAGTCCGATGACTCTTTGTACAGTGACAAAGAGCCATTGGACTCGAAACGTTAGTTCTTTTCTCTCCCTAAAGATGCTGCCAGGCCTGCTGAGATTTTCCAGCAGTTTCTCTTTCATTTCAGATTCCAGCATCTGCAGTAATTTGCTTTTATCCAGTGTAATTACTTGGTCCGATGTCAGATCAAGTACAGGAAGTGTAATAGGAAAGGGGAAGAAAAATGGGATTGAGGCAGAATGGAATAAATAAATTTCCAAAAAACAGCAATAGTTAAATTGTGAATGAATTAGAGACCACCCTCAAAAGTGAATTTTCAGTGGTGCCAGAATAGTTGTTTAATTCTAATTAAGACTCATCGAAACATAGGAAATGGGTGCAGGAGTAGGCCATTCGGCCCTTTGAGCCTGCACCACCATTCAATATGATCATGGCTGATCATGCAAATTCATATCCCACTCCTGTTTTCTCTCCATACCCCTTGATCCCTTTAGCCACAAGGGCCACATCCAGCTCCCTCTTGACTATATCCAGCGAACTGGCCCCAACAGCTTTCTGTGGCAGAGAATTCCACAAGTTCACAACTCTCTGAGAGAAGAAGTTCTTCCTCATCTCAGTGAATGGCCTACCCCTTATTCTTAGGCTGTGACCCCTAATTCTGGACATCCACAATATCGGGAACATTCCTCCCGCATCTGGCCTGTCCAGTCCCATCAGGATTTTATATGTTTCAATGAGATCCCATCTCATTCTTCTAAACTCCAGTGAGTACAAGTCCAGTCGATCCAGTCTTTTCATATGTCACTCCTGCCGTCCTGGGAATTAGTCTGGTGAACCTACACTGGACATTCTCAACAGCAAGAATGTCCTTCCTCAAACTAGGAGGCGAAAACTGCACACAATACTCAAGGTGTGGCCTCACCAAGGCCCAGTATAACTACAGCAAGACAACTGTTAAAAATGTACTTAACCTAAGACAAATCCAAACTTTTTCTGGCGGGTTTAGCATGACAGCAGCTGTACATTGTCTTTCAAAGCTTAATCTCTTGACGGTTGTCGGCATATGGAAGCTTCTAGAAGAACGGGTCAACATGAGGCAGCAACTTCCTGATTTTCCTGCCTATCTATGCATGTTTGGTTGCCAGATGTTGCCGAAATATTGACACATCGATAACTGTGAGCACAGATGGACTCCTGTTAAAGGCAACAAAAGTATCTGCTTACTGCAGCCGGCTGTTATGTTCTGGAATTTCCTTCTTGTACAGGTTTTGAAAGCTTTGTTGAATGTTAATCCGTCCTGACTTACTCTTGCCCGGGGATGGACTTTACTCGGTCCCAATATTTTGGAGCAATTTCCATGCATTTAATATTTCGATAGGTTTCTTTGGGGCCTTTAGTTTGTTTCCAATAATAAGATGCAGAGAGGATTGGTATAACCTTGATTTGATCCAATACTTGCAGAATCTCAATTTCATCCACATATACATAGATCATTCAAATGTCATGGACAGGCACAGGAAATAATCCAAAAGGCTTCTGAAATGCGGCATTTTGTACCTAGCGGACTCAAAAATAAGCGGATGGAAGACACCCTTCTGCGATATGAGGCCACGGTTTGACCAGATCTGGAGTACTGTGCCCAGCGGCATGTTTGGAAGGCTATATTGTCCTTGGAGGGAGTGCAGTATAGATTTGCCAGAAAGATACCTGAACTCTTAAGGGTTACATTCCAAAGAGATATTACAGGAACTGGGACCCTATGTCCGCAAGTTTAGAATTTTAGGGGGCAAATTGATCAACGTTTTATTTTAAGAGATATTCACGAAGGCTGATTGGGTATGCAGAGTGATAGAGTAGATAGTTTCATTGGTTAGGGAGTCTTAAGATGAGGGAGCGTTGTTGCAAATGGCACTTGGTGCCAAATACCAATTATTAATTTTAAATCAACCATTTATAGAAGTTTATTGACCAACGGTATAAGGAAAAAAGATGATATATTAGCAATGATTTCAGTGATTAGGGAAACAGGCTTGAGGTACTAAACGTTCTACTCCTGTTCCCATGATGTGGGATTTTCAAGGCAGCGCTTATTTGTTCAAAAATACATTTCCCTTCCTGTCGCTTGAATGGGTTATCCTCAAAGAATATTGTGTGTGCACATTCTAATCTTGAGATAAAGGCTGGTATCAATGCAAGTGACAACACGCGATTGGATTGTCCTCAAAACCCCCAAATCCAGTGTGTGCCCTCTTGCCTCTTGGGGAACGAAGCCTGCTGCAATTATCTGGATTGGCCTATATGTGACTCCAGTTTTACATCAAGGTGTTTCCGCTCTGTACTGAGCCTAGCGATCTACTAAGCGATATGAATATTGCTACATGGAGACACCTTCCCAGGGCAACTAGGGATGGCCAATAGATGCTAGCTTTGCGAGTGATGTAAAAATTCCCCAAAATAATAAAAAATTAAAGTTTGCAGAGCTGCCTTGGAAAACTTTGGTTTCTAGATGATCAAGAACCAATTTACTTATTTTCCCCGTGTTTTAGCTTTGTCACGAACGTATGGTTATTTCGCTCAACCAATACTTATTTGTCAAATAATCCAGGCAGTAGGCATGAAGTGAAATTGTTCCTGTCAATTCTCTATAAAGTATGACATTTTAGGAAGGTGGCAGCGAGGTACTGTCACTGGACTCATAATCCAAAAGCCCAGGCCAATGTTCTGGGGCATGGGTTCAAACCCCACTACGGAGCTGGTGGTATTTAAATTCAATTAATAAATCTGAAATGTAAAGCTAATCACGGTAGTGGTGACCATGACAACTATCATCAATTGTTGTAAAAAACATCTGGTTCACTAATGTCCTTTAGGGAAGGAAATCCGCCAGCCTTACCCACTCTGACCTACATGTGACTCCGGACCCACAGCGTGGTCGACTCTCAACTGCCCTCTGAAATGGCGGAACTAGCCACCCAGTTCAATGGCTTTTCGGGATGGGCAGAAAATAATGTTAAAAATGGAAAAATCCGTCCTTTACGTTGGTTACGCATATTATAAATCTTCAGCTGCCCTAATTCCTTTATTCGCCTGTTCGATTTGCAGATTTTCTCTCCAATGCCTGGGGATTCTTTGAGCTGTGAGCACAATGCAACCCCTTCCTTAGAACAAAGTGCCACAAAAGACGAAAAGCCGATCCGGAAAGAGAAGGAGCTGATCTTCCCATGCACTTACGAGCATCCTCGACATCTTCAATATGCCACCCACTTTCCCATCCCCCAGGTAAGGAGCAGCGGTTGAAAGTTGGACACACCAGTCACAATGATATTTGCCAATGTCAGATGGAAGAATGAACAGCTGGTGTCTTGTGTCTGTGTTTCACTGTATTGCTTTGACAACTCAAATGGCTGCCTTGACTGACGCTGTGCCTGTTCAACTTTGGTTATATTTAAAGGAGGATTATTATCCTGAAAGCTGATGGGGGAAAAAAACAAAATTTGACCATATCTTTTGTGTGCCTCTTAGAAGGGTAACCTTTTTATCAGTAGGGTTCGGGTATAATGGATGATTTATTCGTACCAAGTGTATGTTCAAGCATATTTTGAAATAGCAGCATGGCTCTATGCAAACACTCCCACGTTTGTACTGTAGGTATTGCAAATAAAGTTTCCTCGTGTCCAATAGCGCGGCCTCAAAACTGAGTTTTCAGACTCCGGTGTTTGAGAAATTGAATCTTGCTGCAAATGCTCCTTGAAAACATTGTGCCCCTTTGACACATTGCTGACAAGGTTGTGCAATAATCATTGGCAGTGAATATAGTTTGGATGGATAAAAGCAAAATACTGCGGATGCTGGAAATGCGAAATAAAACCAGAAAGTGCCGGAAATAAACTCCGCAGGTCTGGCAGGACCTCTTGATAAAAAAATTAATTTCCAGGATGTGGGCATTGCCAACTGGGCCAATTATTTCATGGCCAACATTCGATTTTCTGTTCAAGATTTTTGTTTTACATTGAATTCAGATTTCACCCTCTTGCCATGGTGGGGATTTGAAACCGGCTCCCTAGATCTTGCCCTGGGTCACTGGATTACTAGGTCAGTGTCAATACCCACTACATCTGTGGAGAGAGAAACAATGTTGATGCTTTGAGTCTGCATGACTCTTAATTTAACTGGAAGTGCCCTGGACACCCTACTAAAACCGAATAAAGGGTGTTTATGTTGATTTTACTGGGATTTCTTAGACTGTCTGCTGAAATCATGACAGGAGTTGGGGAAAACCCTGAAAGTAACATGTACCCGTTGAGTTTGGAATCCTTATTGAAGTATTTTATACTCAAAAGGAAATGTTTTTAAATGTGTGGGGTATGTACAGAGTAAAGGGTCACGATTGTTGGCTATTGTTTTAATTTTCTGTAACAAACTGCACATTTGCTTTTTCAGGAGGTGAGAGAAAGTACCTTTTAGCACGAATACTTGTCTTATGATTGGGCAGCTAGATAGCCACAAATTGTGTGCAGAATTGTCTACATCCTGATGCTGCTTTCTACAGCTGTTGTAATTGCTTGAAATTGATCAGCAGGGGTCTGGTGTGCGGCCCATTTGCCTCATTTCTGTTGGTGTGATTCTCTGTGTGCGCCTTCAACTTGGGGCATGATAATTTGTAGACACATCTAGCAGTTTGGCAACTGGCTGATTATGAATCATTTAATAGTCATCGGTGTTTTTACTTCCCTGGCTTCAGCTTTTTTTTTGAGGAACCTGGTGCACAAGTGAATCCATCATATACGTCATGCGTGGATGTACTGGTGGTTGTGTCTAGCGACTGCCCGTGTCATTCTTGGCGTACTGCTAAGAGGCGCAGGAGAGTGGGGAAGGGATATGGGCTTTTAACCCCTCAAACTTGTTCCTACATTCAATTAGATCATGGCTGATCTGTGACCTAATCTCATATCCCCACCATTGCCAAATATCTCTTAATGCCTTTACTTTAGAGAAATCTAACAATTCAGAATTAAAATGAACAATGAATCGAGCATCCATTGCTGTTTGTGTTTCCTGCAGTCTACCGTGTCCTGCCGATTATCCAGATAAATGCAGGTGAGACACTGGTTACAATGTGGAACTATTGGCAGCATTCTGGAACAACAGGTATCTTTGCAGCATCCTTGAACACGGGTGAGGTACCGGAGGACTGAAGAATTGCTAATGTTGTCCCCTTGTTTAAGAAGGGTAGCAGGGATAATCCAGGTAATTATAGGCCGGTGAGCCTGACGTCAGTGGTAGGGAAGCTGCTGGAGAAGGTACTGAGGGAGAGGATCTATTCCCATTTGGAAGAAAATGGACTTATCAGTGATAGGCAACATGGTTTTGCGCAGGGAAGGTCATGTCTTACCAACTTAATAGAATTCTTTGAGAAAGTGGCAAAGTTGAATGATGAGGGAAGGGCTGTAGATGTCATATACATGGACTTCAGTAAGGTATTTGATAAGGTTCCACATGATAGGCTGATGGAGAAAGTGAAGTCTCATGGGGTCCAGGGTGTACTAGCTAGGTGGATAAAGAACTGGCTGGGCAACAGGAGACAGAGAGTAGTAGTGGAAGGGAGTTTCTCAAAATGGAGAACTGTGACCAGTGGTGTTCCACAGGGATCTGTGCTGGGACCACTGTTGTTTGTGATATACATAAATGATCTGGAGGAAGGTATAGATTAGCAAGTTTGCAGATGACACTAAGATTGGTGGAGTAGCAGACTATGAAGGGGACTGTCAGAGAATACAGCAGCATATCGATAGATTGGAGAGTTGGGCGGCGAAATGGCAGATGGAGTTCAATCCGGGCAAATGCAAGGTGATGCATTTTGGAAGATCCAATTCAAGAGCGAACTATACGGTAAATGAAAAAGCCCTGGGGAAAATTGATGTACAGAGAGATCTGGGTGTTCAGGTCCATTGTACCCTGAAGGTGGCTGCGCAGGTCGATAGAGTGGTCAAGAAGGCATACGGCATGCTTTCCTTCATCGGAAGGGGTATTGAGTACAAGAGTTGGCAGGTCATGTTACAGTTGTATAAGACTTTGGTTCGGTCACATTTGGAATACTGCGTACAGTTCTGGTCGCCACATTACCAAAAGGATGTGGATGAGAGGGTGCAGAGGAGGTTCACCAGGATGTTGCCTGGTAAGGAGGCCGCTAGCTATGAAGCGAGGTTGAGTAGATTAGGATTATTTTCATTAGAAAGACGGAGGTTGAGGGGGGACCTCATTGAGGTCTACAAAATCATGAGAGGTATAGACAGGGTGGATAGCAAGAAACTTTTTCCCAGAGTGGGGGACTCAGTTACTAGGGGTCATGAGTTCAAGGTGAGAGGGGAAAAGTTTAAGGGTGATATGCGTGGAAAGTTCTTTACGCAGAGGGTGGTGGGTGCCTGGAACGCATTGCCGGCGAAGGTGGTGGAGGCGGGCACGATAGCATCATGTAAGATGTATCTAGACAGATACATGAATAGGCAGGGAGCAGAGGGATACAGATCCTTAGAAAATAGGCGACAATTTTAGATAGAGGATCTGGATCGGTGCAGGCTTGGAGGGCCGAAGGGCCTGTTCCTGTGCTGTAATTTTTCTTTATTCTTTCTTTGTTCCATGCTGTCGAGTGGCTTCCTTCATTTTGGCAGCTGGAAGATGGTCTACACTCAGTGTGGGTCAAGCAAGGAACCAACAGACATATTCATTGATTATAGCGACTGGAAAGTGCTCTTTGAAACATAGATTTACAGTTGCTCGGAACTTGAATATTTTGACGCAAAAACAACCGATCCTTCTAGGGTCCCAAATTAGGGTTGGTAGACCCATTTTATAGTGAATTTAACAGATTCTGAAATTGATCAGTGTTCTCATTCACTGTCTAGGCGAATGCTTTGGTTGGAATGTTTTCTTAACTGTAGAAGGATCATTTGGACTTGAACACAAACTCTGTTCCTCTCCACAGATGCTGCCAGACCTGCTGAGTTTATCCAGCATTTTCTGTTTTTATTTCAGATTCCCAGCATCCGCAGTATTTCGCTTTTTAATTATCCCACACTATATGTGCACTAATTGAATCCCTTGCCTCTAGTTTGTAAAAGCACAAAATCCACTTCAGCTAGAGGAAAGGCTCCACTCTATATGCCACAATTGTATTTCGTAAATTTTGTTTTTGCAATTTCGCTGCTGTTTTGAAATCCAGCTTCCGAGTTGCAAAAACAGAATTTAAATGAGCTGAAGTTCGTTTACAGGTCAGAGATCCCAGAGAGATTTGCGAACCAATTTGGGAATGAGTCTAGTGATGGAATTGTATACATGCGTAAGATCAATTAGCAATATTCAATCAACCAGTGCCTTCTACGAAGCTTGGACTTCGGAAAATGAAACAGATTGCATTGTGAACAAACTCGCTCTATCACAGACCTGGATACAGAGCCGCAGTGCTGAAGTGTTCAAGCTATTTTGAGCAACATTTGGTCATGGTTTCATCTGTCTTTACTGCCTCTTCCAGAAGATCTGGTGGCTTTCGGTTGGGGTATGAAGTGCACATATCATGATGCACAAACCATCACAGTGAAGTGGTCCAAACAGGATGGACACTTTTTGGAAACATGCAAACACTGCCGATGGATTTTTCCAGTCCATCAGCATTTGTATGTTTCCAAATTATATTTGCATTGAGTTGTGTCAGTTGTAGCTAAAAGAGGAATTTCACATGAGGCGCGATATAAAGTGGAGTGCTGTGGTACTGCGCGGTTTTCAATACGGAAGGATTGCACCAGTTACTGGAAGAGACGTCATTGTCAAGTAGCAGAAACCCATTTCCTGCACCTCTCCGTGGTCTTTCTCCAAATAATCTGTGATAAATTGCTGTTTGCCCACCACATTTGATACACAGGAAGTTCTTGAATGAAGCGAGCCATGTCAGAATGTCATGTGTTTTGCGTTTGGCAATGGGAGGGTCTTACGACATAGAGTTGCCTGGTATGGGGAGGGCAGTGATGGGTAACCTAGGCTGGTGAGTGGGCCGCAAGATTGAAATCTGTTCCGTGTTGCTGTTCACATCTGAAGTAGAATTAATGCTGCCTTGTCAGAAACAAATTCTAATGAAAGTCGTTCAAATTCACTAATTGCGTACATCATGTTAAAAGTCATGTTAAGGGGTGGCAGTGGCATTGTCGCTCGACTAGTAATCCAGAGACCCAGGGTAATGATGCCCTGGAGACCCAGTTTCAGATTCCACCATGGCAGACGGCGACATTTGAATTCGGTAAAAATCTGTATGACCATGAAACCATTGTCGATTGTCGTGAAAACCCATCTCGTTCACTAACGGAAATTTTCCATCCTTACCTGGTCTGGCCTACATGTGACGCTCAAATGCCCTCGGGAAAGGGCAATAAATGCGGGCCCAGCCAGTAACACCCACATCCCCTGAAAAAATAGAAAAAAATACAACCTGTTCCATTATGAAACCAATGGAAAACGTGCGGGAATGAAGAAAAATATCTAGTCAGGGAGAAATTCAGCTTTTTTGTTTTATTCTCCATGAAGTGTGAACTTGGAAAATAAAACTGTTAGTTAAATTGGCTAAAATGTTAAGAGCCATATGTGAATTGCACATTAAATTGCTGGCTTTCGGTTCTGTTAATACTAGGGTTCATTTAATTAAGCATTGCATGTTCAAGAAGATATTGGTTTTAGGAAGTTTTAACATGATTTTAAAGATCGCAGTGGGCATGCCGACCGCACTCTCTAAACTGTGACGACCACGTAGAAGAAGAGTAGCAGACACGTGGGAACACCACCACCTGCAGGTTCTCCTCCATGCCGTCCAGCATCCTGACTTGAAAATATATTGGCGTTCCTTCACTGTCGCTGGGACAAAATCCTGGAACTGCCGCGGTTCAAGTTGCCGGCTCAGCACCACCTTCTCTACGGAAATATAATCTTTATCATTGTCACAAGTAGGCTGACATTAACACTGCAATTAAGTTACTGTGAAAAGCCCCTAGTCACCACATTCCGGTGCCTGTTCGGGTACATGGATGGAGAATTCAGAATGTCCAAATTACCTAACAGCATGTCTGTCGGGACTTGCGGGAGGAAACCGGAGCACCTGGAAGAAACCCACGCAGAATGTGCAGACTCCGCACAGACAATTGAATCTGGGACCCTGGAGCTGTGAATCAACAGTGCTAACCACTGAGCTATCGTGCAGCCCATTGGGTGAGCAATAAATGCCGGCCCCTTAGCCACATTCTACGAA
The DNA here is from genome assembly GCF_047496885.1 of Scyliorhinus torazame. Classification (NCBI taxonomy): domain Eukaryota; kingdom Metazoa; phylum Chordata; class Chondrichthyes; order Carcharhiniformes; family Scyliorhinidae; genus Scyliorhinus; species Scyliorhinus torazame. The sequence continues at coordinate 24,884,892 of NC_092720.1, read as the reverse complement.
CAAATAAAAAAGAACATTTAGTAGCTCTTTCTAGTTTAGAAATTCCAGACTAAGGACACATTGTTCATTTCAGTACCTGACTGGAATGGTTAATTGCTTCATTGTGGTAGGGCTTCCTGGTATCAGATGACATCTGAATCATCCTACTCAAATCGCACCCCCATTAAAAAAAAAAAGCCATGATGTGGAGATGTCGGCGTTGGACTGGGGTGAGCACAGTAAGAAGCTATTCACCTGAGGAAGGAGCAGTGCTCCGAAAGCTAGTGATTCGAAACAAACCTGTTGGACTTTAACCTGATGTTGTAAGACTTCTTACTATAAAAAAAAGCATAATGATAAATGCAATTGCTAATTTTGAACTCTGTATCTTATTCAATTAATGTAACAAAAAAGATATGAGCTGCAATAACAACTGCAGCTGAGGAAGCATCAAAGTTGAACGTTTCAGGTCGGTGATGAGCGGCAGGATGCTCATCCCATATGGGGTTGAATACGGAGGTCGGTGGGTGTAGAAATCCATGCCAGAGGCTGGCGTGCTGGTTAACTGATGCCTTCCTTGGACCATTTTTGTCTGACGGTGTTTGAGAGAGGCTAGCACCACCTCCCACTGCTCGCAGCCCCCCCCCCCCTCCCCATTTCCTGCAAAGTATGTTAGGTTAAGGTCCAATTAAGGTCAATTGTCAAAGGCTGATTGAAATTTTTCCTGCTGGCTTGAAGGCCCCAGAGGTGTCTTGGGGCTAGCCCCTTAGCTGGAGGTCAGAACTCCAGGCAAGCTTTGAAGCCCTCCCCACCTGCCTGCCCACAGTGGTATTTGCAGGTCATTTTGTCAGGGCACCCATCCCCACTATAATGCCAACATTGTGCCCGCACCACGCTGTCATCGGGGTGCTGCCCTCTTCCCTTGCCCCCCATTCACCACACATTCGGGGAATCCCCCCCCACTAGCCAGAGCCCCCTTGGCACTGCCCCTTCATGTGCCCACTTGGCATTGTCCACTGGCTCTGCCAGGATGCTGGGGGCAACACCGAGCTTTTTCCCTCAACCTCTTGGGCCTCCAGGCACCTCGGTGTCCCCGGCATGGTTATCAAAACTGGTTTTTACTTTTGGAAACCTCTAATGATTTACGTTGACGTGACATCATGCCACTGGGGGGGTGGGGGGGGGGGGGGGGGAAAGATCCATCGTAGGTGGAGGCTATGGCGTAAAGCTGTTTAATTATGTTAATTTATTCAAATTCCTGGAAATCAGGTTCACGATCATGTCACGTACGATCGCCGGCGCAAATCCCGTTCTGGCCCTCTCCTGGGAAATAGCGGCCATAATGGGTTTTGTGCCCGCAATGAAAGGGGTCAATAGATCTCGCCCGTAGAGTTTCTTTTCTTCAAAGAAATTGCCTCTGTCATTAATTCATTTGTTCATCCTTTGTCATCTTCAGGTTTTTTTTCTAAAATATGTATTTTGCCTTAGGATTTACCCCGGCATTTCACTGCTGGACAGTTTGAAACATGCAGCAAATGACTTCTTATACATTGAAGAATAGCTTGCCCTTCCTTATGCAGTAGCTTTCTGAAAAAAGGCATGCTGTTGACGTTTTTCGTCTTGCACTCATCAGGTCAGAATTTCAAGAATATAAATTTCCACTGCATGAGAAGAGGGTGCTGATTGCCACTTGCCAACCAATCAGCAGCCTCCCCTCATGTAATATATATTGTTGATCCCTTGAGATTCGGAATTCTTGCAATTCTGACCTGATGAGTGCTAGATGAAAAACTTCAACGGCGCATCTCTTTTTTTTTCAGCAATACAATACAATCTCTTTCCTGTCCTGAGAATGTCCCTAAATGGTTTAGCAATCCAATGAATTAATTTTTGAAGTCCGGCCACTGTTTTGCAGATAAATTCATAAATTGCACACAATGAGCTTCTTAAATATAATGGGTGAATTGGCCTCCGCAGCCTTCTGTGGTAGCGAATTCTACAGGTTCACCACCCGCTGAGCGAAAATGTTGCCTCTCCTCTCATTCCTAAATGGCCTACCCGGTAATCTTTTTTTTCGTTGAACATGGGATCAGTGTTATTCAGGATACTGAGTTCAGGAGCTCCCTTTTCTTTATTTGAGTATTGGAATTCCTGGCATCCACTTGCAGCTGGTGCAGCTGAATCTTAATTTTAATGCCCCATCTGGAGGAAGTGTCAGATTAGATCAGTGATCAGCCATCTAGGCTAGTCAGTGGGCTGTATGAGTGGCCCCTGCATCTCAGTGGGCCACAAGATTGAAATCGGGCTTGTTCACTAACCATGACCCACGAATAAGATTAAATCTATTTAATACGTGCCGAATATTTCATAATGAGTTATAGAAAATGCTGAACATTCATATATTAATAGAACTATCATCAACTTCAAATGGTAAAAGCAAAAGAAGCATTTACATTTTAGACGCAGAGGGAGCGCACGGCTCTCACCGTCAATGTTTTTTAAAATGCATTCATGGGATGTGGGTGTCGCTATTTAGGCCAGCATTTATTGCCCATCCCTATTTGTCCATGTTTAGAGGGCATTTAATAGTCAACCACAATGCTGTGGGAATGGAGTCACATGTAGACCATGGATAAGTATGGCAGCTTTCCTTCCTTGATGGACATTGGTGAACCAGATGGGTTTTGGCAACAATCAACAATGGTTGGTCACCAGTCGACTTTTTAGTCCCACATTATTTTTTAAATCAAATTCAAATTTTGCCATCTGCCAAGGTGGGATTCGAACCTGGCTCCCCAGAATCCTGGTGCAGTGACAATACAACTGTGCCACCACTTTCCCTTGATGTTGTGTGCAATCCGCATGCACCTCCCTTCACTTGCCCTCGCTTTACGTGCGAATCAGCTCAGTAAGAATAAAACTACAAGGATGGAAACCAGCGGAATGTAGCAACCCTGCGTGTGGACAACGATCAACAAAATGTCTTGTGGGCCGCACTCAGAACACAGGTTTCCCACAAGTGGTTTAGACAATACATTCAAGTCTGCCTCTGAGGTGCGAGTACCAACCCTGAGCAAAACCAACCCCCAATTTATTTTTTGCAAAGTGACTCTTTTTGCTTGTTGCTTTTACCCCTTATGCCCACCTGCCATCTATTTCCCCATCTGCCCAATAAATAATCCAACCTACACAACCACAGCTTATCATATTGAGTATTTGCAAATTATAACTGATGCTCAAAGAAGAGGAAATAGGAGACTAGATAAGAGATACTTGCTCTTCACGTCAATGTCCTGACCACAGTTATAATCATTTCTCCAAACAGCTCGTAATTAAACTCAAGTTTAATTAAATAATATATACAAAATAATACCCCATATAGCACTTTATACATGAATAACAGTTAGCTACTCATTGCATGAGCTGAATTCTTTCAAAGATGGCCAAAACTATATATATCCTTTGTAACAAGTACAGTTTCAGCATATTGCATTTTTTTTCTTGCATTCCGATGAGTTTTCTCATTTCAGTTTGCTTCATCGGATACTCAGAAAAGCCTCTTTCAGCAAGTCTCTTTGGCAGCTTATTTGTCAAGAAAACTGTGGTGTCTCAGTAAAAGCTTCAAAAACTCCTTTTAAAATTAGAGCGACGGGTTTTGAGATTTCTACTTTGTACAACTTCTGGGGGTGGGGGGGAGGAGATACAGGAGAACGTCCATTAAAATTTAAAAAAAAAACATTTATTAAAATTTTTTTTTTTTTAAAGAGTACCCAATTCATTATTTTTTCCAATTAAGGGGCAATTTAGCGTGGCCAATCCACCTAACCTGCACATCTTTGGATTGTGGGGGCAAAACCCACGCGAACACTGGGAGAATGTGCAAACTCCACACGGACAGTGACCCAGAGCCGGGATCGAACCTGGGACCTCAGCGCCGTGAGGGCTAGCCCACGAGAATGTCCATTTTAACTGCACAATGTTAAGTTGGTCTCGTTTCTCCCCTCTTCATCCTCGCTTTTCTTCTTGCGTTTGGTCCCTTTGGTTGATCCAAACGTTTCTGTAATTTTCGACCGGAATGATTTGCAGAGGTAGAAATACAAAATGGGGTCTAAGCAAAGATTGAGGACAGTCAAGAGGAAGGTGGATTCCTTTGCGTAAAACAGGGATCGCTGTACGCTGCAGTCACTCACCGGCTTGTATTGACTTAGTGTGTACGGAGTCCGAACAATGTGATAGGGGACAAAGCAAATTATGTAGATGGCGGTCAGGATGAAAACGTGCCTCAGAGTTTGCTGCACGTCTTTCTGAATCTCTCTGTCCTTGTTTTTGTATAGTTTTTTCACCACGAGGAAGTTGGAGGTTAGAAGCATCACGGAGACATTCATGAATATTGCAATGCAAATGAAATTGGTGAGGACGTGCCAGTGCAGTCCCAGGGTGATCTTTATCTCCGCACACTTCAGAAGAGGCTTTGGTTCTATACTTTTGATGGGGATCGCCATGTTTGGCACCATCAACAACAGGACCATTCCCCATATCACAACAGACATCATTTTTGCAAAACCCGGTTCCTGAATCCGCTGGAACCTCGAGTTCCCCGAGAGTTGAATGTACCGATCAATACTCACAAAGCCCAGAAATATAATCGACGAATACATATTGATGTAGATGAGGCATGCGGTGACCTGGCAGTGGAAGATCTTCAAACCCCATGGAGCAATGCCCAAGTCCACAATTATTTTGAAAGGCAGGGCCAAACTCAGCAGAAAATCGGCAGTCAGTAGGTTGATCAGATAGATGTTGAGGCATTTTCTGGCCTTCCTTTGGCTAATAAATGCCCAAAGTGCGATGCAACTCCCAATGATGCCAATCAGGAAGATTAAGTAATAAAAATAAGTGAAAGCCTCCATATTGTTATTGATTACACAAGGCGCACTGGAGCTGTTGGATGGTTCCGAACTCATTGTGTGATGTTTCAAGCAACAAAAAAAAGCGAAACCTAATGTTCTAAGATCTGAAACGAGAGAGAGAAAAATTAGATCAAAAAATAACTTTTGGAACGGTTGTAAATCAAGTCAAAGACAATCAATTATTTAGGCATTTCTGACATGGGACGTGGGTTCTACAATCCACACAAGAGAGTTGGGTGGGTTACACAGTCCAGGGTGAGCGAAATCGAAATAAGATACATTCAGAGACCATCAGCAAATAAACCATGAAAGGAAACCAGACTTACTGTGTTGGTAAAACAACGTGTTGAAATGTTAAACTGGGCAAACAAATGACTTGTTTGCTCGATTAAGGTTGATTCTTGTTGACCCTGGAGTTGCAGCCAGCGTGTCAGTGAGGGTGGCTACTCGTCCAGTTGTCCTGTTTCCAAAAAGGGTGGGTGGGGGGGACACACGGGTGTGTTAAATCGGCAGATTACCCCCTCCCCATCTCCTTCCGTTGCTCATCTGAGTTTGAGAAAGGAAGAAACGTCTGATCTCCACTTGTAGGAAATGCTCGGCTGAGTCGGGAAATGGGTTACCTGCTCTGCAGTGGAATGCTCACGGTGACCTTTTCCGAAGTTAAGCACCGACACAGTTATCTGGCCTCTTGTTGTCTCGTCATCTGGGTAATTTTTACACGCCCACCACCCTGTACATTCCTCGTTATGCCGTGCTCCCTGCCTGAATTTCCCTGATTACTCACACTTCTCGTTCACCAATCGCCCTCTTGTTTACCAGAATGCGTGGAGCTGCTGTCTTTCTGAAGTTTGAACCGTGCGGATGGTCAGCCCTGCTGCCAAGAATCTCTCGACTGCAAAGACAAACCTTTCCTTTCGCCCCAAGCTCGATTTCAGGAGTTTGAAGCCCTCCCTGTCACCCCTGCCCCTGGCTGATGTTGCCCCTCTGCTGGTGGGGAAACTCGTTGGCTCAATTACTCGGGGCAAACTGTGTTTGCAGCCGAATTTCAGAACCCCTGTCTGTCCCACAATCTCCCCCCCCCCCCCAAAATCCCCTCTAAAGAAAACAAAAACACACTAGAGGAGCCTTTTAAACATTCGCTTCTGCAAAGGAAGCCAGTGAAATAGAAAGAAACGTCGATGTCACAGCCCTCCAGAAACCACAGGGGAGGAAGTGAATCTATTTAGATTTCAGATATAGGTGGTGGCAGCAACATTAAAGAACGCCGGTGCCTCAAATCGTTCAGAAGGAGCAAACCATTATTTATGCTTTTTGCAATTTAATGATGATGGAGAGAGCAAATCAATTCACGTTATTGCTGCGTTTTTATGTTTGCAGATAAAAGAAAAGATAGACAGAGAAAGAGAAACAAAAAAGCAAGATTAATTTTCGTAGGGCCCTTTTAAAAAAAAACACCCCTTAAAATCCCGACGCATTGAGAAGGCGAGTTGGCTCTGTTCAATCTCTTTGAAAGGGAAAGTTTGCAGCCTCGTGGACGGGCAAGAAATACAAGCCTTCGCAGAATTGCAACTCCCCCGCTCGCAATGCGACTTCAGAAAGGTGGAAAAGCTTGGAATCCAGGACACAACTTGACTCAGTCACCGCAAACCAGTCTGGCACAGTCCGGACCAAGTTAAACCATTCCCATCCTGCACTGATTAAACTTTAAAACACAATATATAAATGTATAAAAAGGAAACAAAAACATCAATCGTTTGAGCAGAGCCCAGTGATGCTTGCAGTTTTGCAAAACAATAAAAGCGGCCCCGGCCTCCCATCGTTTTGGACGATCCAGCAGCCCTTTGATGCCCCCCCCCCCCCAGGAAGAGCAAGAAAAGGAAAGTGCCTCCCTACCTGAATGGATGTTGTTTTTTCTGAATGAGCTTCAGGAGCCGCGGTTGCAGATGGTGGGGGAGCAGCTGCCAGTACAGTGCTGTCGACAGCGGCGGTGTCGTGCGGAAATCTAACCTCTTTGCTCATGTTTTCCTCTTCTTTCAGAGTATGGTTTTCCGTGGGATGTGCGGTTGTTTGAGAATGAGTTGATTGACGTCGATGAAACTGAGCTGCTGTGTGTGTGTGAGCGGTATTGCACTCTGCACCCAAATCACCTCCTGCACGATTGGCTCTTTTACATCCTTTCAGAGTCTCCTGTTCTCCCCCCAAAAAAATCTTACAGCCCCCAGCCCGAAATGCTTCCCTGTAATTTGCATCCAGTGCCCCCACCGTTATTTCACAAATGTTGCAGGACAGATTCTATGTGTAACCTTCGGACAAGAATTGCAACTCTTTTTTTTTTCCCTTTTGCGAAATGTGGGAAGCATTCACCGCCTCCCTTCTCCCCAACTTCCCTCGCTTCTCTCCAATTCTCTTTGCCCCCCCCCTAACGTACAAAGGGCGGCACGGTGGCACAACGCTTGGCAATGCTGCCTCATCGCCGCGCCAGGGACCCGGGTTCGATTCCGCTCTTTGGGGGGGGGGGGGGGGGACTGTCCGGGTGGAGTTTGCACATTTGACCCCTGCCCGAGGGGGTTTCCTCCGGGTGCTTCGGTTTCCTCCCCCAGTCCGAAGATGTGCAGGTTAGGTGGATTGGCCATGGTCAACGCGCGGGGATAGGCGGGCGAGTGGACCTAGATATGGTGCTCTTTCAGAGGGTCAGTGCTGATGGGCTGAATGGCCTCCTTCTGCACTGTCAGCATTCTATGGAACTCAATAGTTTGACGCCAGCAATCCTGCAACATCTCACAGGTGTAGCCGTTCATTCTGTGTGAATGAATATTGATCAGAAAGTTATTTGGCCATAACCACGTCCAATAATGTTCTCAGTCAAGGCCCACACAGTGCTATGAGGAGTACCATGATTTTCTTATACCCGAAGAGTAGTGAACTCCACACGGGTGGAGCTTAGAAACCTTTGGTCTTTGTTACCTCCTAAACTCGACTATTCCAATCATCATGTGGCCATTCCCTCCACAACCTGCACCAAGTCACATTCACTCATTGACCCTGTGTTTTCCTGACCTCCATTGGCTGCTCGTCCCGCCCTGCCTCAGATTCGTAATTTGTGCACTTGCTTTCATAGTCCTCAGTCCTCCATATCTCTAGAGCTTCCTTCAATGCTCCAACCCGCCAAAGATCTCTGCGCTCCTACAGTCCCGACCGATTTCCCATCACTCCAAATTTTGGAATTTATAGCAAAAAGAATTGAGTATAAAGGTAAGAAAGTGTTATTGCAGCTATACAAGGCATTGGCGAGACCGCACCGAGAATATTGTGCACAGTTTTGGTCCCCTTATTTGGGGAAAGATGTGACATTGGAGGCAGTTCAGAGGAGGTTCACTGGATTGATTCCAGAGATGAGGGGCGCGATTCTCCAAGATCTGCGCTGGGCTGGAGAATCGGCGCCATTTGCGCTGGCGCGTTTTGGCGTGGCGCTGGTCGCGGGCCACTGTCCGCGTCCGGGCCGCCAATTCTCTGGCACGGATGGGCCGAGCGGCCGCGCGGAAATGGCAGAGTCCCGCTGGCGGCGGGAACTCTGCGTGAAGGGTCGGGGGCGGCCTGTGGGGGGGGGCTCCGTCCCCAGTGGGGGGACCTCTGATGGGGTCTGGCCCACAATCGGGGCCCACCGATCCGCAGGCAGGTCTCTTTTCCCCCCCCCGGGCCTACTTTGTTGCGCGGCTGGCTCCTGAACCCCCACGCCATGTTGCGTAGGGGCCGACGCGTTGAAGAAGTCCCCCGCGCATGCGCGGGTTGGCATGGCGCCCATTTTGCACCAGGAAGGGAGGCTGGAGCGGCGTGAGACAGAATCGGTTGTCCCCGTGCCCGTTTTGCGCCATAGTGAAACGCGACGGCGTTCACGACGGCGTGAACACTTAGTCTCCATTTTGGAGAATCGCGCCCGAGGGGTTTGTGAACTTATGAACCTATATCAGTGGTCATGCCTTCAGACGCCTACTTCCTAAATTATTATAATAATAATCTTTATTGTCACAAGTAGGCTTACAACACTGCAATGAAGTTACTGTGAAAAGGCACGAGTCGCCACACTCTGGCACCTGTTCGGGTACACGGAGAGGGAATTCAGAATGTCCAATTCACCTAACAGCACGTCTTTCGGAACTTGTGGGAGGAAACCGGAGCACCCGGAGTAAACCGGCGCCCCTTAAATGTCACTATCGTCCCTGCTTCCACCACCTCCTCCGGTAGCGAGTTCCAGGCACCCACTACCCTCTGCGTAAAAAACTTGCCTCATACATCTACTCTAAACCTTGCCCCTCTCACCTTAAACCTATGCCCCCTAGTAATTGACCTCGCTACCCCGGGGAAAAGCCTCTGACTATCCACTCTGTCTATGCCCCTCATAATTTTGTAGACCTCTATCAGGTCGCCCCTCAACCTCCTTCGTTCCAGTGAGAACAAACCGAGTTTATTCAACTGCTCCTCATAGCTAATGCCCTCCATACCAGGCAACATTCTGGTAAATCTCTTCTGCACCCTCTCTAAAGCCTCCACATCCTTCTGGTAGTGTGGCGACTAGAATTGAACACTATACTCCAAGTGTGGCCTAACTAAGGTTCTAACCAGCTGCAACTTGCCAATTCTTGTACTCAATGCCCCAGCCAATGAAGGCAAGCATGCCGTATGCCTTCTTGACTACTTTCTCCGCCTGTGTTGCCCCTTTCAGTGACCTGTGGACCTGTACTCCTAGATCTCTTTGACTTTCAATACTCTTGAGGGTTCTACCATTCACTGTATATTCCCTACCTGCATTAGACCTTCCAAAATGCATTACCTCACATTTGTCCGGATTAAACTCCATCTGCCATCTCTCCGCCCAAGTCTCCAAACAATCTAAATCCTGCTGTATCCTCTGACAGTCCTCATCGCTATCCGCAATTCCAACAACCTTTGTGTCGTCTGCAAACTTACTAATCAGACCAGTTACATTTTCCTCCAAATCATTTATATATACTACAAACAGCAAAGGTCCCAGCACTGATTCCTGCGGAACACCACTGGTCACAGCCCTCCAATTCAAAAAGCATCCTTCCATTGCCACTCTCTGCCTTCTATGACCTAGCCAGTTCTGTATCCACCTTGCCAGCTCACCCCTGATCCCATCTGACTTCATCTCATCCTATCAGCATGTCCCTCTAAGTTTAGATAGAAATACATAGCATCCCTACAGTGCAGGAGGAGGTCATTCGACCTATAGAGTCGGCACCAAGCCTCCAAAAGAGCACCTGACCTAGGCCCATACCCCTGCCCGAGCCCGTAATCATACCTTTGGACAGTACCCCTTACTATCCACTTTAGCATGGCAAATCCACCTAACCTGTACATATTTAGACTGCTTCATTCACACAGATCCATTGCAGCAGAATAATAGGTTGTGCATTATATTTTCTGTTTTCCAAATTCATTTGTTTCTGGGTAATGACTCTGCTTGGAAATGTTTTTGTATAAAATATATTGAATATTTAAATAATGTGCGAAGCTTGGTAAACCAGGGTAATGACGGAACAAAGATCATCCTATTGTGTTGTTGGGATGGTGTATTCACAACCTCGTCTTATAGCGAGCGGCCTCTGGATCTATTTGGAGGAGACTGTTGGTCTCGAGGCATCTCAGGCAATCATAGATTATCATAGAATTTACAGTGCAGACGGAGGCCATTCAGCCCATCGAGTCTGCACCGGCTCTTGGAAAGAGCACCCTACCTAAGGTCAACACCTCCAACCTATTCCCATAACCCAGTAACCCCACCCAACACTAAGGGCAATTTTGGAGACTAAGGGCAATTTACCATGGCCAATCCACCTAACCTGCACATCTTTGGACTGTGGGAGGAAACCGGAGCACCCGAAGGAAACCCACGCACACACGGGGAGGATGTGCAGACTCCGCACACACAGTGACCCAAGCCGGAATCGAACCTGGGACCCTGGAGCTGTGAAGCAATTGTGCTATCCACAATGCTACCGTGCTGCCCTGGATGATTTCAAGTCTGGGTGTACACTGTGGAGGTTTAAATTATTCATGTAGTCTCCCCAGATCAAGAAAGCTTTGACAGCAACGTGTAAACAATGGGTGACTTATCTAAGCTCCTTGATAGAGCCAGTGCGCCTGTTAAGATTGCAGTTGGTCCCAGAATCAAAGAGAAGGTTATGATAATGATTCAAATTTCAGTCTGGAACTACCCAGGTGTGTCAAATTGCTATAGAGTTAGGCTATGGAGGTAGGTACTCTTTTATTGGGTTTTATTTCTACGATTTCTGACAGAAAATTCAGCTACTGCTTGGATAAGGCAGATATTCTTCCAGGAGATGTAAAGCAGCAGAAGCCCCAGCAGAGGGCTATCAGAGATCAAGGGTGTTTTCTGATTTAAAGCCATTAATCACGAATGTGTATGAGGCCCTTGATTGAGTTGTAATAATAATAATATTTATTAGTGTCACAAGTCGGCTTACATTAACACTGCAATTAAGTTACTGTGAAAGTCGCCACACTTCGCCTGTTCGGGTACACTGAGGGAGAATTCAGAATGCATCTAACAAGCACGCCTTTTGGGACTTGTGGGAGGAAACCGGAGTACTTGGAGGAAACCCACACAGAATGTGCAGACTCTGCACAGACCGTGACCCAAGCTGGGAATCGAACCCGGGTCCCAGGCACCGTGAAACAACAGTGTTAATCCACTGTGCTACCGTGCTGCCCATTGGATAGTGAAGGAGAGTTGATGGGTCACACAGCCGAATACTGGTGAATAGACCCCAAGAAATCTTATGCCTCAGGGAATAGTGGGAACACCGAGGACAACCAAAGTGAATTCCTGAGTGCTGTGACACACCTTGGTTTGGTCCTGGGAAAAGTGAATTGATCCTCGAGTCCTGCAAAGTATAGAGAAACTCTTGGGAGGATGTAAACCGGGGTTAAATTAAATTGTTTATGTTACATAGATTACATAGAACATACAGTGCAGAAGGAGGCCATTCGGCCCATCGAGTCTGCACCGACCCACATTAATCCCTCACTTCCACCTTATCCCCGCAACCCAATAACCCCTCCCAACCCTTATGGACACTACGGGTAATTTTTTAGCATGGCCAATCCACCTAACCTGCACGTCTTTGGACTGTGGGAGGAAACCGGAGCACCCGGAGGAAACCCACGCGGACACGGGGAGAACGTGCAAACTCCGCACAGACAGTGACCCAGCGGGGAATCGAACCTGGGACCCTGGCGCTGTGAAGCCACAGTGCTATTCACTTGTGCTACCGTGTTGCCGTCTTGAGAGTTTTGGGTTTAAACACAAGTAATTGCAAAATGTAATGTTTGTTTAGTCGTGTTTAATGTTGAATTCTTTTACTGTCGAAGCTTTGTTTAAAAAGATGAATTCATGTTGTGTAAATCTTTCATTTCATAACTAGTACTTGGACTTTCTATTTCTACAGAGATCATAACAATTGCACCGTGTAATACTCCTGTTGTAAAATTGTGAATTCTCTCCTTTACCTTGAGCAATGCCGTGGCAAATCTGTGTTAAATTTATACTAAAAAGGAAATCATAGAATCTCGACAATGCAGAAGGTGGCCATTCGGCCCATCGACCTTGTGCTGATCCTCTGAAAGAGCACCCTACTTCAATCCACTCCCCACCCCATCTCCATAACCATATTACCCCACCTTAACTTTGGACACTAAGGGGCAATTTAGCATGGCCAATCCACCTAACCGCACATCTTTGGGCTATGGGAGGAAACTGGAGCTCCTGGAGGAAACCCACACGGACACGGGGAGAACGTGCAAACTCCACACAGACAGTCATCGAGAGTCAGAATAGAACCCAGGTCCCGGGCGCTGTGAGGCTACAGTGCTAACCATTGTGTCACCACGCTGCCCAACTTAGAGAATGAATAGCAGACATATTGGGCGTGAATCCCGCTCCCGCCGGCTGCCGAATTCTCCGGCGTCGGGGTTTTGGCGGGGGTGGGAATCGCGGCGCGCCGGTTGGCGGCTGCTGGCAGCGGCTCCCCCAGCGATTCTCCGGCCTGCGATGGGCCGAGTGGCCGTCCGATTCCGGTGGGTCCAGCCGGTGTAAATCACAACGGGTCCTTACCAGCGGGACCTCACTCCACTGGCGGCCTGCAGATTCCTTGGGGGACCTAGCCCCGGGGGGTGCCCCCACGGTGGCCTGGCCCGTGATCGGGGCCCACCGATCCGCGGGTGGTCCTGTGCCGTGGGGGCACTCTTTCCCTCCGCACCGGCCGCTGTCAACCTCCGCCATGGCCGGTGTGGAGAAGAACCCCCCTGCACATGCGCTGGGATGATGCCAGCACACGCTGGCAGTCCCGCGCATGCGCCAACTTGCGCCGGCCGGCGGAGGCCCTTCGGCGCCGGTTGGCGTGGCGCCAACCCCGCCGCTGCCGGCCTAGCCTCTGCAGGTGTGGAGGATTCCGCACCTCTGGGGCGGCCCGATGCCGGAGTGGTTCACGCCGCTCATCGGCGCCGGAGTATCCCGCCCCTCCAGTTCGCAGAGAATCCCGCCCCATGTCTGTGTTCGCTGTCTTGTAGACGCACCAATGTGAGTGATTGCGAAATGATCTTGTGGTTATGTTCTGCAGACGCAGGTGACTCATGTTGGATTTTGACAGGCGTATTGCAATCATGTGCTGATGAGTTTTTGTGTCATGTAATCTGGATTGATTAAAAATTGTAATATGCTTTAGATGGCAAATATGATATTTGCCTACCTAAGCAGAACTGCATGCGTGTATGTTAGATTTAATTTCTTGTGACAAAGGATTAGAATGTGAATTTCAACACCATTGCTATTTAAATTTATTCATTAAGCTTGAGGTGGTATATTTTAAAGTTTGTTTTAAGGATCCCCGTGCATCCTAAGCTTTCCATTTTTATTCCTTCTTGGTGCCTAGTCTTTCTCATCTTCTAACCATAAAACTCGCAGGAGATGTTTTCCTCATGTGACACATTGGGAATGCAAATTGTATATTTTTCATCTTTATCAGATACCAGTTGGATAGCGGGGGGAAGAGACAGGGGCTACTAAATTCAGTTTAATAACTTTGCTGCTATCAGAGGCCCCAAAAATGGTGGCCAATCTGTTGCTGGCATGACGTTTCTTGCTTAGAAGGGGCCAATGTGGATTGGCCAAGTAGGCACTAGAACCAAGCAGAGAGGGCATTTGGGGCATCATCAACATTTAACAGCAATTTGGTGCCTGAACTGCTATTTTGGAGCTCGCATGTCCTATTAATACCTTCTCTCAAACATTTACAGCAGAACAGGTGTTGAGTTTTGCGAGGGAACCCGTTTCCCCCTCCATCTTGCCACACACACCCACAGCGATGTGTTTAAGGTGTTCATCATTGGGCTTTCGGGTGATGCCATAGAGTTTTACAGCACAGAAAGAGGCCCTTCAGCTCATTGTGCCTGCGCCGGCCATCAAGCACCTATCTATTCTAATCCCAGTTTCCAGCCCTTGATCCATAGCCTTGTGTGCCGTGGCATTTATAATAATCGCTTATTGTCACAAGTAGGCTTCAATGACGTTACTGTGAAAAGCCCCTAGTCGCCACATTCCGGCACCTGTTCGGGGAGGCCGGTACGGGAATTGAACCCGCGCTGCTGGCCTTGTTCTGCCTTACAAGCCAGCTGTTTAGCCCACTGTGCTAAACCAGACTAGGCACATTTCAAGTGCTCATCTAAATGCGTCCATGTGCTTTTGACTTTCTTTTGCTGCTACAGTGTTAGTGCAAGTGCTGTGTACTGTACTGCTGTATTTCGGAAATGTTTTGGGGAATTGGGAAGGAGTCACTGGATGTTGCCCAGGAATTGATTGGCTTTTGAAGACCGCTGAGCAGAGAGCCTGCTCTCACTCATGGAGGCTACAGAGGTGGTGGAGGGCTCTCAAGAGAAAGCTTGGGGTGTTCAGGGAGCACTGCACTTACCACCACCTCAGACAGGAGCAATGATGGAAGTGGCTGTGATTCACCAAGGAGTTGATAATTGAACTATGACACCTCCTCACAGGATCCACGGCCACAGAGCAGGGCGAGGACGGCCCTGCCAAGCCACCAGTGTCACTGAGACCATCTATTTCTATACCTCAATTCTTCATGGCTGGCGCCGGCAGCATTGCCAACATGTCCACGTGCACTGTGCATTACTACCTTGTGGAGGTAACCGAGGCCCTGGCCAACAGGGGAGGGGACTTCATTGATTTCTCCCTAAGCAGAAGGAACCGGATATTGTGATTTTGAATGGTGCAGGGGGGCATCGACTGCACTCATGTGGCTCTGAGGGTGCCACGTCTTAATGTGAGATGTACTGGAACTGCAGGGAATCAACACTTTAAGGATGTGCAGCTGGTGTGCGACTATGCGCAGAACATCGTGTTGGAGAATGCTGACTGTTGCAGCCTTCCACCATATCCTCTCAGCTATTCCTCATGCATTTGAGCCATCATAATGAACCAGAGGCTGGCTGCTTGGTGATGAGTAATACCTGCTCAATATGTGACTCCTGATGAGTGCCAATGTTGGATTTTCCAGCAGTGTGGGTTCAATTCCCGTAGCGGCTGAGGTTATTCATGAAGGCCCCGTCTTCTCAACCTTGCCCCTTCCTGAGGTGTGGTGACCCTCAGGTTAAATCACCACCAGTCAGCTCTCCCCCTCAAAGGGGAAAGCAGCCTATGGTCATCTGGGACTATGGCGACTTTACCTTTGCCGAATGTTGAATTTGCAATAAAACACGCTTTAAATCGGTAATTAAGCACAACTGTCCCCCCAATTGGAGAATAATTAGAGAATCAGAGCAAAAGTGCATAAAGTGGTTCCAGATGTCTGGGAGAGCCTGTGACTTTGTTTTGCTGTCACCTGTTTTAAAGTACAGGCCGGTTTCAGACTTATTCCTCCTCAATATACAACTGTTGGAATTAACAATGAGGGTTACCTGCTTAACATGTGGCTCAGGACTCCTCTTTGCTACTTGAACACGTGTGGGGATGAGAGTCGTCCTCCCAGCAGAAATTGTGTGGAGCAAACCATTGTTCTGAAACAACAGGTTCAGCTGCCTGTTCTACTCAAGAGGAGCCCTAATACTTGCCAGAGCATGTCTCTAAATTTATGGTGATCTGCTGTATGCAGTTGTCATTGTCATGATATCCAGATCAGCATATCATGGTGCAATCACACACACACTGATGGACAGGCAGTTGGACCAACCAGCACACACATAACATCGCAGCCAATCACCAGTGAGAGCACACGCACTATAAAACAGGGAACACCACAGTTCCTGCTCATTCTACCAGGAGATAGCTCAGAGCACAGAGCTCACAGCACGCCACTGAGACATAGACCATGTTCTGAGTGCCTCACTAAGATAGTGATAGGGCTAGGTCCACAGGTTAGCTGGTGAAGCACGAACCCAAGCCAGTAGTTAGTTGTTACCGTTGATTAGACAATAAAGCAGAGTTGTACCATCTACAGCCGTGTTGGATCATTTGTGCATCAGAACACCCAACATGACAGTCATGTCTTTTGCAAGAATCTTGTGGTGGAGGTGGAGGAACAAGGGCGGAGGCATCCGGGACCAGATGGACTGTCTGTTAACTTATCAATTTACCCTTTGATCGTGATTGATTTGACGAGTCACAGTTGCATGCAGAGTGGTTTAAAACTAGAAACAGAGGGCACCATCTCGGATTAAAGGGACGATCCTTTAAAACAGAGATGAGGAGGAATTTCTTCAGCCAGAGGGTGGTGAATCTGTGGAACTCTTTGCCGCAGAAGGCTGTGGAAGCCAATTCACTGAGTGTCTTTAAGACAGAAATAGATAGGTTCATGATTCTGGGGAGAAGGCAGGAGAATGGGGATGAGAAAATATCAGCCATGATTGAATGGCGGAGCAGACTCGATGGGCCGAGTGGCCTAATTCTGCTCCTAGGTATTATGGTTTCACACTTTACCCCATGGTCCAGGTTTTGTGATCTGAATGCAAGATGTTTGACCAGTAACTGTTGCTTTCATGCATTACCATTCACTAGTTGGGCTCCTGCCAATTCTAATCACAGAATGGTCACAACACTGGCCATTCAGCCCGTTGTATCCATGCCGGCTCACTGCAAGGGCAGCTCACCTCATCCCACTCACTTGCCTTTTCCATGTAGCCCTGCAATTTCTTTCTCTTCAGATAATTCTTTTTGAAAGTTTCGATTGAATCTGCCTCCATCACTCACTCAGATAGCACATTCAAGATCTGAACCACTTGCTGCGATTCCCCTCATGTCGCCATTGCTTTGTTTGCTAAAGACCATAAACTGCCGGATTCTGGTCCTTGATCCTTCCGCCCATGGGAACAGTTTCTCCTGAACTGTTTTGTTCAGGTTTCATGATCTTGAACGCCCCGATCAGTGCTCCTTCTGCTAACGCAATCCCAGGCAAACAGTGCAGAATGCCTCCTGGATCATGGGAATGTTTCAGGCTCGACTAATATAAACTTGTTTCATGCATCATCATTTTTGACAAGTTCGCGGATTAATCATGCAATGTGGAGATGAGAATGTTCGAGTTTCTTTCCAGTTTCAGCCTGTCGAATTTGGCGCCTTTTCTCTGAGTGCGGTCAGAATCTGTTGGGGCAAATGGTGTGGGGCTTCATCGGTTGGTTAAACCTCTCTTCATGCCCCCACTATAAATCAAGGTTAAATCTCCTGTGCTCATTAGTGTTTTTGCCAGTATTGTCTAACTGATTTTTTTTTTTCCTTGTTAGTCAAGGGTATTGAAGGTTAATGACCCCAAATGAATAGGTCGGCCATGATTTAACCGAGTGGCAGAATCAGCACAAGGGGCGAAACTGCCTCCTCCTGTTCCTATTGCTATGGGCCAGGGTTTAGAAAACTCCAAAATATATTATGGAGTTCACCTGACCTATAACTTTTATGTTGACTTTGGCTAGGATGAGCACAAGAGCCTTTCTTTCAGGTGTTATTCAACAGACTTTGTGGGTGCTTTTAATCAAAAAAACAAGCTTTATTCTAAGAATTTAGTTAACATTTATATAAACACACAAATCAAGAAATTTTTATCAATTACGAACATAAAGACCCCACACAGCTACAGTAATCTATGTATAACCCGTAATGAATTCCCCCTTAACTGTTCCAATTCAATAACAATATCCAAGTAAAACCAGAAACCCCTTTTCAAAGGTGTGGCCCAGCACACGGCATTCTCACTGGTATAAGACTGTTGTTATTGATACTCTTGTTCCCCTTTTCAAACAACAGATTTGAATTCCTTCCAGAAAGCGATTATCTCTTTTAAGTTACCAAGCCGTCTGAAAACAGCTTTTAAAATGAAGACATAGAAAGACACATCTTTCACCCTGTGCAGTTCAAACCAGTCCAAAAACTCAAAGCGAAAGTAAAACTCTCAGAGCCACAGCCCAGCTCCACCCATGCAAATGACGTGGAGATGCCGGCGTTGGACTGGGGTGAGCACAGTAAGAAGTCTTACAACATCAGGTTTGTTTCGATGTCACTAGCTTTCGGAGCGCTGCTCCTTCCTCAGGTGACCCTGACACCCACACAAATGACATCACTGAAGCCATGTGTTAAGACCTTTCTTAAAGGGACACTCACATGAAACCATGCTTTGGTTACAAGATGTTCATTTGGAAAGTATATGTCTTTTTAATAACAATCTTTATTATTGTCACAAGTAGGCTTACTGTTACTATGAAAATCCCCTAGTTGCCACACTCCGGTGCCTGTTCGGACACTGAAGGAGAATTCAGAATGTCCAATTCATCTAACAGCACGTCTATTGGGACTTGTGGGAGGAAATCAGAGCACCCGAAGGAAACCCACACAAACACAGGGAGAATGTGTAGACTCACAGTGACCCAGGCCGGGAATCGAACCGGGGGCCCCGGCGCTGTGAACCAGCAGTGCTAACCACTGTGCTACCATGCCACCCATTCTAGATCTTAAACCTGTTTCCTCATTTTAAATGTATCTTGATCAATGCATTTAATTTGGCTGCTTTTAATTACAATTTTGGCAGTGATTCTATGCAATGCAGGAGAGAGAAAGTTGGTATATCATCAACTCTGCTTTGTGTTCGGAAAATAATGATAGTTTTAAGAGTTTTAGAACATATATAAAATCGCTTATTGTCACAAATAGGCTTCAATGAAGTTACTGTGAAAAGCCCCTAGTCGTCACATTCCGGCGCCTGTTCGGGGAGGCCGGTACGGGAATTGAACCCGCGCTGCTGGTCTTGTTCTGCCTTACAAGTCAGCTGTTTAACACACTGTGCTAAACCTGCCCGGATATACCAGCCACATACAGTGCAGGAGGAGGCCATTCATCCCATCGAGTCTGCACCGACCCACTTAAGCCCTCACTTCCACCCTATCCCCGTGACCCAATAACCCTTCCTAACCTTTTTGGACACTAAAGGCAATTTAGCATGTCCAATCCACCTAACCTGCATGTCTTTGGACTGTGGGAGGAAACCGGAGTACCCGGAAGAAACCCACGCAGACACGGGGAGAACGTGTAGACTCCGCACAGACAGTGACCCAGCAGAGAATCGAACCTGGGACCCTGGTGCTGTGCAGCCACAGTGCTAACCACTGTGCTACCGTGCTGCCCAATAGGTTTTTAAGGGGTTGGTAAACATTAGAAATAAGATATGGTTTTAAGTGTGTTTAATTTAATGTGTCTGTGCCTGGAAGGGCAAAACCTATAGTTAGATTCATGGTAAGCAAAGGTGGATTAAGTTCCAACTATGTTTTGTATTGTGCTTGGAGAGGGTTACGACATGAAGAGTTAATAAATAAGTCAGCAGAGGTATGCGGTGTTACTTAGCAATTGGTGTCGTGTAAGGTAGACAATCTTTAAAGTTTTATTTTTTTATTTGTTTTATAAATTTAAGAGTACCCAATTCATTTTCTTTACAATTATGGGGCAATTTAGTGTGGCCAATCCACCTACCCGGCACATCTTTGGGTTGTGGGGGCGAAACCCACGCAAACACGGGGAGAATGTGCAAACTCCACACAGACAGTGACCCAGAGCCGGGATCAAACCTGTGACCTCGGCGCTGTGAGGCAGCATAAAGTTTTAGTTTTAGCTGAATTTGTGGGCAGTTGGAGATAGGACATTGGGGAGAGCACGCCTCTCCACTCTGCCAGAAAAAAACTCGACAGGTTGGGAGCTGAAAAGAGGCAGGCTTTCAAGTACAAGTTGCAGTCCAGATAACTAGGGAATTGGGACAGATGACTGGAGCAAGGTATTGTTCAGCAGATTTCAAGGAAGAGTAAAAAAGTGTTCTGAGTCAAATAGATAATTACAGTAACCAGATTTAAAGTGGGACAGCAGCCTTCAAAGATAAAACAAACATCCGATGCTACTTTAATACAGTCTGGGAATCGAGAGACTAAAGCAATTGTGAGCAATTTGCACAGCAGTCAAGACAAAGAAATCTTAAATAGGTTGGTGTAAAATCTTGAACTGGATTCGCTGTTGAAAGTGGAATGTTTTAAAGTGTAATTGTGTGTTCAAAAGTGTAATTTGGTAAAGCTGGTCTGGATTTGGAATGCAAAACGCTAGGGAAAGCATGATTATGAGAGAAGATTTTAAAGTGTGCTTTTGGGAGTGGAGCTTGGAAGCTCTCTCATGATAATCATCTGGGGGGATTCTGAGCAGACACCCATAAATATTCGCTTGGGTTCAGAGTGGAGAATACATTAAACCAATCATCATTTGCGGTTAAAAGGGACTTTCTAGGGCTGCATGTGGCGCAGTGGATAGCACTGGGACTGCGGCGCTGAGGACCCGGGTTCGAATCCCGGCCCTGGGTCACTGCCCGTGTGGAGTTTGCACATTCTCCCCATGCCTGCGTGGATCTCAGCCCCACAACCCAAAGATGTGCAGGTTAGGTGGATTGGCCATGCTAAATTGCCCCTTAATTGGAAAGAAAAATAATTGGGTACTCAAATTTTTTTTAAAAAATGGACTTTCTGTTAATGAGACTATTGTAGATTAATGTGCATTTTTTAACCCGTCTTAATCCTAAAACTGGTGTGTAATTATTAAGCTGAGGCTGGGAGTAAAAGCATATTGTATCATCCAATTTTTTCATGCTTTTAATAATTTTTTTTTTCTTGTTAAAACTAACTAGCGGCCCCGTGACTCTGTTTCATTATTTTTTATATTAAATAAAAATTACGTTTTTTGAGCCAAGATTCCATTGTGGGATCTTTCTGTCCAATTATGACATCAATTGGGATGACGACTTTGGATTGCTCCTTGGTTTCCCCGTGGCGTGGAGCGGCTTCAATGGGAAATCCCACTGACCAGCGCCACCGAGAAACATGTGTCTGGGGGACCAGGGAATCCCGCTCTATGTGAAAGTAACTAGGAGTGATGTGCTATTAGATTTATGTATCTTGACAGCTAACGTTTTGTTCTTTTTGAATAATATTCTCCCATTAGCAAATGCATTGCGATCTGGAAGTGCCGTGAGATCATCGATCACATTACTTTTCTCTTTAATCTGCACAGCCACTGTAAAGTGGAACTGCTGTGTGGAAGTTGTAAACATAATACCATCAACGTGAAGCAGCCACTCAGAAACACAGCCTGTTTCAGGAGGAAGCAAAAAAATGCCAAATTGTCTTGACACAGCAGATTCCTCCGTAATGAACCATTTGATATCTAATTGGCAAAAAAAAAAATCACCTTTTCCTTCTGGTCCAAGGATATTGGGCGTTTTTGACTGATCGCTCAAGGTTTGTTCTACGCATGATACTGATTGTTTTGCAGAATTCTCTTGGGGGATCCTTTCTCAGTTAGTGCATTTTCAATCATCAAGATAGTCTTCTAGGGCAGCACGGTGGCGCTGTGTTGAGCACTGCTGCCTCACGGCGCCAAGGTCCCAGGTTCGATCCCGGCACTGGGTCACTGTCCGTGTGGAGTTTGCACATTCTCCCCGTGTTTGCGTGGGTTTCGCCACCACGACCCAAAAGATGTGCAGGGTAGGTGAATTGGCCACGCTAAATTGCCCCTCAGTTGGAAAAAATGAATTGGGTACTCTAAATTTATTAATAAAAAACAGGATAATCAGCAAATGATGTCCATTAAATTTGTGATAAAGTGGCATCAAACTCTTTGATTAAGGTTTGATGGCTAATGTCAGTTTCCGCTATGTTTCTATTTTGCTTCGTTAGAATGATGTCAAAATATTTTGGTGCCTGTTAGATGTTACACTTTGAGTATACAAAGTACCCTTTTGTGGAAGTTATGGAGGTTGACAATAAATACCGAGTTAGGACCTCCGAAAAACATTTAAGGGGAGAATTTAAAACTGAAAAACAAGAGCGGTGCTAAAATTGAGTTGGAAAATATATATATTTTTCTATTTTTGCCCTTGGACTCCCCAAGTCTTTCATTCCCGTACTGAACAGTTCCCTTGAGATCATGAAGTACAAAATAAAGATCATTCTTGTGGCCCAATACTGAGTATCGGAAACTTGAGATGTTCTCCCCCGGAAGTGTAATGCCTTCCTGTGTGTCATCAGTGGCTCAGTGGGTCGCCCTTTCACCCCTGAATCAGATTGTGGTGGCTGCTATCTTGCAAATATGTGTTTATTATTCCTTCAGCTCCCTATGCTATTCTGCCTTGTCATATCGCCAAATGAACCTTAATCGAATGTTATGACGTGATCATGATGCGGCTTGCAGCCTTTGGCATGTTTTACCGCACGTTCCTCCATGCCTTTCCCCATATCGATGAGACTTCATAGAATAGAATCATAGAATCTCTACAGTGCAGGAGGCCATTCGGCCCATCAAGTCTGCACCGATCCTCTGAAAGAGCACCCTTCCTAAGCCCACTCCCCCACCCTATCTCCGTAATCCCATCTAACCTTTGGACACTTAAGGGGCATCTTAGAATGTCCAATCCACCTAACCTGCACATCTTTGAACCGAGGGAGGAAACCGGAGCATCCGGAGGAAACCCACGTAGACGTGGGGAGAACACAGTCACCCAAGGTTGGAATCGAACCTGGGTTTCTGGTGCTTTGAGGCAGCAGTGCTAACGCCTGTGCCATTACCACATAGTCCCCTAAGAATCTATCATGGGCTTCCTCCTTCTCTTTATCTCTATCTATGTCCTACTCCTTAACATCATCTGAAATTAACTTCATTATCTATGCTGATGACGCCCAGCTCTACATCTATAATACCTTTCTCTGGCCTTCCATTTCTGCTGCACCGTGAGTCTGTTTGACTCGCAAGCCCTGGGCGAGCCACTGTTTCTTATTGTTCGACATTGGGGAGACCGAAACATCCGTCTTCAGCCAGAAAACGTTGTACTCATGCTGTCAATCCCACCCAACTCCCTCGCTATAATGAGGGACTAAACTAGACAGTTTAAACCTAGCCACCCTATTTGATCCTGAGTTGCGTTTGCAATTCCATACCCTCTCTATCAGTAAGTCGGGCTACTTTCATTGCAGTAGCTTCACCAACCTCTGCCCCTGCCATTGCCTATCTGCTGCTGAAATCCTGCAGAATGCTTTTGTCACTTCCAAACATGTCTCATCGAGCCACCGTCCAAATAACAAGCTCATTCAAAATGCTGCTGCTCATATTTTCACTTGCAGTAAGCCCTGCTCAACATTACCCAGTGGCTGCAATTTAAGACTCTCATCTTTGAATTTTAACCCTTTCTGCACTTTGCTCCTCCACAATCCCATTAGCCCACAAATATCCTTCTCCTCGTGAAAACGTAATCAATTAGGGCAGCACGGTAGCACAGTGGTTAGCTCGGTTGCTTCACAGCGCCAGGGTCCCAGGTTCGATTCCCGCTTGGGTCACTGTCTGTGCGGAGTCCGCACGTTCTCCCCGTGTCTGCGTGGGTTTCCTCCGGGTGCTCCGGTTTCCTCCCACAAGTCACGAAAGAGTTGCTTGTTAGGTGAATTGGACATTCCGAATTCTCCCTCTGTGTACCCGAACAGGCACCGGAATGTGGCGACTAGGAGCGCTTCTTCATTGCAGTGTTAATGTAAATCTACTTATGACAATAATAACGTTTATTATTATAATTTAACTGGCCTTTTCCACACACCCGTTGTTTCTCTGTGATGTGGAGCTTCACAATTAAAGGCGAGTTATTAACCTTTGGCAAATGCATCAGCAATATTTCATCATAGGGCAGGGATAGAACACTGGCGTTAACTTTACTTCTAAAATCTGAATGTTTGTAATTCCTCAAGAGGTGTGAGAAATGCAGAAAAGCTGGATACAGAAGAATGACGCAGGTAGAGCTTCAGGACATTATGTTCCTGCTGTTTACAAACACAAGTTACAATTAGCGAAGGGTTGATGGGGGGGGTGGGGGGTCATTGGGGGCGGGAGGGAGTGTGGCAATGGATAGATGAACTATCCCTTTACACTCATTTGCAATCAGTATTGTTATGGGTCCGGGTTTACAGAACCTCAAAATATTTCATAGAGTTTAACCGACCAACAACTTTTAATAGATTGTGGTGTGGGAAGCACACGGCGTACTCTCCAGGTGTGATACAGCAGAAATGGACAAATGGTTTTTAAAACAAAACAATGTTTATTCTATGAACTCAATTTAACCTTTTAAAAACAAACATTGAATATCTTAACACCCATTACTTCAAAGATAACCCCAAACGACTACAACACTAAGTAATCCTTCAAACTGTTCATTTAAAGATCCAAAATACTTCAAACCTTCAAAAACAGACCTGAGATTACATTCAATATATTTATAGTCTTTGGATTTGCAGACATCAACAGACCAGCTCTGTGTTTTCTTCCTGCAGCTCTCAGCAAAACACACAGACACTCCCAGCTTTCTCCTCAAACTGAAACCAAAAGCAGAAGTGAGCTCAGCTCCCCCCCCACCCTCTGACATCACTTCAGTAATATAATCAGCTCCATTTCGTAAAGGTACATTGCTTAAGCATCCATTTCTTAAAGGTACTCTCACATGACACAGTTCAGGACCATTGTGTGAAAGGTCTTGGGAGGACATCTTCTGCACATTTTATTTGGTCACTCTTTGCAGTGAGTCTCTTCTCTTCCTGGATGGTCCCTGAGGATCGAGGATAATTAACCTCCGCTCCTATTCGATGGGCTAGAATGTTTGAAATCCAATGCGCAGTCTACAGACTATGCCGCATGTACACCAAGTGTTGCTCGAAGGGTTGGTTCGGTGGGTTGTTTTGGGTTTTTTTTAACGCTCCCTCCGATGCCTTGCGTTAGCCATTGCATGTTCCTGAATGTGCTTGGTGCCCTCCGTTTTGATTGGTCACAAACCCGAGATATCCATTGGGTCAGAGGGCATCCCTGTCCTCCTGGGAGTCTTTTCCTGTGGCTGAGCTCCGATGAGACTAAACTTGCATTCAGGAAGGGAGGAACAAAAGATGGAACAGGAAAACATTTGCCAATTAAAATATACGCAAATAGAATAATTTTTAATTTCTACTTTGTAAATATTGCTGTGAATTTAAATTGCAAAGAAAACGCTGTGGAAAGCTGCCTTGTATATCATTTTCTCAGATCTCCAGAAGCATCATGAATAAGAGATTACTCACACTGCAACTACATGATAAATACAGCAGATAGCTGGTTCTGCTGCACCTCAGCTAGTTTTAAATTTGTTTCCTGTTTTGCACCCACTTAAAATTAAGATTCACTTGTTCCTGCGAATTTGCTGACCGATTTGATATCTTCACATTCATCATATTGTAGATAAGCCAAATTGTTGTTGTGGTACTTCATAAAAATGCATTTTCTTTTTGGTGCATCACGCAACTCATTTGTCTCACATTTCTGGGTAATAGGAAATAGCGAGTCACAAAGTAAACTTCTGATGGTTTGCAAAAAGTGACCTAGCCAATATCTCCCAATGAACACCACAACAACAGATTACCCAGCTATTAACAGAGAGTTGTTTTTTGGGTGCTTGCTGTGTGTCAATTGGTTGCCATGTTTCCTACATTAGAACAGTGATCAAACTTTGTCATTGATGATTTTTATGAGAGGCGATGGCGTAATAATGTTGCTGATCTAGTACTTCAGAGACCCAGGTTAATGCTCTGTTCTGGGTGCATGGGCTCAAATCCCAAAACAGCAGCTGGGGAAATTTGAATTCAGTTAACAAATCTGGAATATAAAGCTTGCCTCAGTGATGGTGACCATGGCAACTATATTCAACTGTCATAAACCCCATCTGATACCCTAGTGTCCTTTAAGGAAGGGAATATAGAACATAGAACATATAGAACATAGAACAATACAGCGCAGTACAGGCCCTTCGGCCCACGATGTTGCACCGAAACAAAAGCCATCTAACCTACACTATGCCATTATCATCCATATGTTTATCTAATAAACTTTTAAATGCCCTCAATGTTGGCGAGTTCACTACTGTAGCAGGTAGGGCATTCCACGGCCTCACTACTCTTTGCGTAAAGAACCTACCTCTGACCTCTGTCCTATATCTATTACCCCTCAGTTTAAAGTTATGTCCCCTCGTGCCAGCCATATCCATCCGCGGGAGAAGGCTCTCACTGTCCACCCTATCCAACCCCCTGATCATTTTGTATGCCTCTATTAAGTCTCCTCTTAACCTTCTTCTCTCCAACGAAAACAACCTCAAGTCCATCAGCCTTTCCTCATAAGATTTTCCCTCCATACCAGGCAACATCCTGGTAAATCTCCTCTGCACCCGCTCCAAAGCCTCCACGTCCTTCCTATAATGCGGTGACCAGAACTGTACGCAATACTCCAAATGCGGCCGTACCAGAGTTCTGTACAGCCGCAACATGACCTCCCGACTCCGGAACTCAATCCCTTTACCAATAAAGGCCAACACTCCATAGGCCTTCTTCACAACCCTATCAACCTGGGTGGCAACTTTCAGGGATCTATGTACATGGACACCTAGATCCCTCTGCTCATCCACACTTTCAAGAACTTTACCATTAGCCAAATATTCCGCATTCCTGTTATTCCTTCCAAAGTGAATCACCTCACACCTCTCTACATTAAACTCCATTTGCCACCTCTCAGCCCAGCTCTGCAGCTTATCTATATCCCTCTGTAACCTGCTACATCCTTCCACACTATCGACAACACCACCGACTTTAGTATCGTCTGCAAATTTACTCACCCACCCTTCTGCGCCTTCCTGTAGGTCATTGATATAAATGACAAACAGCAACGGCCCCAGAACAGATCCTTGTGGTACTCCACTTGTGACTGTACTCCATTCTGAACATTTCCCATCAACCACCACCCTCTGTCTTCTTTCAGCTAGCCAATTTCTGATCCACATCTCTAAATCACCCTCAATCCCCAGCCTCCGTATTTTTTGCAATAGCCTACCGTGGGGAACCTTATCAAATGCTTTGCTGAAATCCATATACACCACATCAACTGCTCTACCCTCGTCTACCTATTCAGTCACCTTCTCAAAGAACTCAATAAGGTTTGTGAGGCATGACCTACCCTTCACAAAGCCATGCTGACTAACCCTGATCATATTATTCCTATCTAGATGATTATAAATCTTGTCTCTTATAATCCCCTCCAAGACTTTACCCACTACAGACGTGAGGCTCACCGGTCTATAGTTGCCGGGGTTGTCTCTGCTCCCCTTTTTGAACAAAGGGACCACATTTGCTGTCCTCCAGTCCTCTGGCACTATTCCTGTAGCCAATGATGACATAAAAATCAAAGCCAAAGGTCCAGCAATCTCTTCCCTGGCCTCCCAGAGAATCCTAGGATAAATCCCATCAGGTCCCGGGGACTTATCTATTTTCAGCCTGTCCAGAATTGCCAACACCTCTTCCCTACGTACCTCAATGCCATCTATTCTATTAGCCTGGGGCTCAGCATTCTCCTCCACAACATTATCTTTTTCCTGAGTGAATACTGACGAAAAATATTCATTTAGTATCTCGCCTATCTCTTATGACTCCACACACAATTTCCCATCCCTGTCCTTGACTGGTCCTACTCTTTCCCTAGTCATTCGCTTATTCCTGACATACCTATAGAAAGCTTTTGGGTTTTCCTTGATCCTTCCTGCCAAATACTTCTCATGTCCCCTCCTTGCTCGTCTTAGCTCTCTCTTTAGATCCTTCCTCGCTACCTTGTAACTATCCATCGCCCCAACCGAAACTTCACACTTCATCTTCACATAGGCCTCCTTCTTCCTCTTAACAAGAGATTCCACTTCCTTGGTAAACCACGGTTCCCTCGCTCGACGCCTTCCTCCCTGCCTGACCGGTACATACTTATCAAGAACACGCAGTAGCTGATCCTTGAACAACCCCACTTATCCAGTGTGCCCAACACTTGCAGCCTACTTCTCCACCTTATCCCCCCCAAGTCACGTCTAATGGCATCATAATTGCCCTTCCCCCAGCTATAACTCTTGCCCTGCGGTGTATACTTATCCCTTTCCATCATTAACGTAAACGTCACCGAATTGTGGTCACTGTCCCCAAAGTGCTCTCCTACCTCTAAATCCAACACCTGGCCTGGTTCATTACCCAAAACCAAATCCAACGTGGCCTCGCCTCTTGTTGGCCTGTCAACATATTGTTTCAGGAAACCCTCCTGCACACACTGTACAAAAAACGACCCATCTATTGTTCTCGAACTATATATTTTCCAGTCAATATTTGGAAAGTTAAAGTCTCCCATAATAACTACCCTGTTACTTTCGCTCATATCCAGAATCATCTTCGCCATCCTTTCCTCTACATCCCTAGAACTATTAGGAGGCCTATAAAAAACTCCCAACAGGGTGACCTCTCCTTTCCTGTTTCTAACTTCAGCCCATACTACCTCGGAAGATGAGTCCCCATCTAGCATCCTCTCCGCCACCGTAATACTGCTCTTGACTAGCAGCGCCACACCTCCCCCTCTTTTGCCTCCTTCTCTGAGCTTACTAAAACACCTAAACCCCGGAACCTGCAACATCCATTCCTGTCCCTGCTCTATCCATGTCTCTGAAATGGCCACAACATCGAAGTCCCAGGTACCAACCCATGCTGCCAGTTCCCCTACCTTGTTTCGTATACTCCTGGCGTTGAAGTAGACACACTTCAAACCACCTACCTGAACACTGGCCCCCTCCTGCGACGTCAAATCTGTGCTCCTGACCTCTATACTCTCATTCTCACTTACCCTAAAACTACAATCCAGGTTCCCATGCCCCTGCTGCATTAGTTTAAACCCCCCCAAAGAGCACTAACAAATCTCCCCCCCAGGATATTTGTGCCCCTCAGGTTCAGATGTAGACCATCCTGTCTGTAGAGGTCCCACCTTCCCCAGAAAGAGCCCCAGTTATCCAAAAATCTGAATCCCTCCCGCCTGCACCATCCCTGTAGCCACGTGTTTAAATGCTCTCTCTCCCTATTCCTCATCTCACTATCACGTGGCACGGGCAACAACCCAGAGATAACAACTCTGTTTGTTCTAGTTCTGAGCTTCCATCCTAGCTCCCTGAAAGCCTGCCTGACATCCTTGTCCCCTTTCCTACCTATGTCGTTAGTGCCAATGTGGACCACGACTTGGGGCTGCTCCCCCTCCCCCCTAAGGACCCGGAAAACACGATCCGAGACATCACGTACCCTTGCACCTGGGAGGCAACATACCAAACGTGAGTCTCTCACGCTCCCACAAAATCTCCTATCTGTGCCCCTGACTATAGAGTCCCCAATTACTAATGCTCTGCTCCTCTCCCCCCTTCCCTTCTGAGCAACAGGGACAGACTCCGTGCCAGAGCCCCGTACCCCATGGCTTACCCCTGGTAAGTCGTCCCCCCCACAAGTATCCAAAGCGGTATACTTGTTTCTCAGGGGAACGACCGCAGGGGATCCCTGCACTGACTGCTTTTTCCCAGTCCCTCTTACAGTTACCCACCTATCTCCAATCTTTGGTGTAACTAATTCCCTGAAGCTGCTATCTATGACCCCTTCTGCCTCCCGAATGATCCGAAGTTCTTCCAACTCCAGCTCCAGTTCCCTAACTCGGTCTTGGAGGAGCTGGAGATGGCAGCACTTCCTGCAGGTAAAATCAGCAGGGACACTAACTGCATCCCTCACCTCAAACATCCTGCAGGAGGAACATTGCACTCCCTTCCCTGCCATTCCTCTTACTTTCTACCAAGATCTGGCTAACAACTAAATTAAATTTTTATAAAAAATAATAATAATATAATAAAATATGGTACTTACCTCAGACCAATGGGTTTTATTATTAAGTTAGAGGAGGAGGGCGGGTGGGAGACACTACACGTGTAGTGTCTCGGGTTTCCTCTCCACCAGAATTTATTGGTGAGGGTCTTCCCAGACGTCCGCGGGTCGACTTCCTGTTCCCGCCTAAAAAAATAATTTTAAAAAAAGAAAAATTCTCAGCTCCTGCTGAAATTGACTAACCAGCCAGCTCCACTCCCGCTGAAATCGACTGGCCTGCCCCTGCAAAGACAAGTGCTTTTAAAGGTTGACTTACCTCCCAGCAACCTCCTTCCGCAATGCTCCCGCTGAAACTGACTCACCAGCTGTTCTCCCGCCGAAATCGACTGGCCTGCCCCTGCAAAGACAAGTGCTTTTAAAGGTTGACTTACCTCCCAGCAACCTCCTTCCGCAATGCTCCCGCTGAAACTGACTCACCAGCTGTTCTCCCGCCGAAATCGACTGGCCTGCCCCTGCAAAGACAAGTGCTTTTAAAGGTTGACTTACCTCCCAGCAACCTCCTTCCGCAATGCTCCCGCTGAAACTGACTCACCAGCTGTTCTCCCGCCGAAATCGACTGGATATATGTGGTCTGGTTTACACGTGACTCCAGACCCAATGTAGTTGACTCTTAATAAACTCTGCACATGCGCAACGATAAGCGGGCATGCTTGCGCAGTGCGGCCACATTTAAAAAAAATATGTTCGTGGCTATTTTGAAGGCCACTTGCAGCCAGCGTTATTAAAAGCCGGCTGTTGCGTGCGGATTTGCGCGATCGGGAGCGCCATGACGGATGGCTCCGCACCCCTCCCGCGACCCACCTGCATTTGACAATGCCTGCTCTAGAAGGTCAAGGACAGCAGATACATGGAAACACCACCACCTACAAGTTCCCCTCCAAGGCACACACCATCCTGACTGGGAAATATGTTTCTGTTTCTTGTCGCTGGTTCAAAAACCTGGAACCCCCTCCGAAACAGCACTGTGGGTGTACCTACATCACATGGACTGCAGCAGATCAAGAACAGTAAGATGTCTTACAACACCAGGTTAAAGTCCAACAGGTTTGTTTCGATGTGACTCGCTTTCGGAGCGCTGCTGAAGGGAGCAGTGCTCCGAAAGCTAGTGACATCGAAACAAACCTGTTGGACTTTAACCTGGTGTTGTAAGACTTCTTACTGTGCTCACCCCAGTCCAACGCCTGCATCTCCACATCATGGCAGATCAAGAAAGCAGCTCACCACCACCTTCTCAAGGGCAATTAGTCATGGGCAATAAATGCTGGGCAGCCTGAGACACCCACATCCCCTGAACGAATGGAAAAAATGCTTTGGATATGCTGGGAGTTTGGAAGATACGATTTAAATGCTCTTTACTTAACCCCCCCCAGCAAAAATATACATAATAAGTAGGCATTAAATTGGCAGGGATGGCCTTCAAATATCACTCCTTTTTAAGTCTCCACAAAGTGCGAAACAATTAGATTAAAGGTAATTATAAAAGTATGAAAGCAGAGTGGCTGAAGTGAAACAGTGTTATAAGGCAGGACAGACACTAGAGATGTACTGGCTGAAATTCAAGGAGACATTTCAAATCATAGAATTGTACAATGCAGAAGGTGACCATTTGGCCCATCGAGTCTGCATGAAACCCTTGGAAAGAGCACCCTACTTAAGCCCATACCTACACAACCTCCACCCTAACCCAGCAACCTCACCAAACCTTTTGGACACTAAGGGGCAATTTAGCATGGCCAATCCACCTAACCTGCACATCTTTGAACTATGGTAGGAAACCGGAGCAC
The DNA here is from genome assembly GCF_047496885.1 of Scyliorhinus torazame. Taxonomy (NCBI): domain Eukaryota; kingdom Metazoa; phylum Chordata; class Chondrichthyes; order Carcharhiniformes; family Scyliorhinidae; genus Scyliorhinus; species Scyliorhinus torazame. The sequence continues at coordinate 24,852,839 of NC_092720.1, read as the reverse complement.
CCGGAGGAAACCCACGCAGACACGGGGAGAAAGTGCAAACTCCACACCCGAGGCCAGAATTGAACCCGGGCCCCTGGAACTGTGAGGCAGCAGTGCTAACCACTGTGCCACTGTGAAGCCCTTAAGTCAGGCAAATACAATGCAGAAATGAAGGAAATGTACCATTGTTCACGAACAGGCAGTAACAGCCCCTTCCTTTTAAATGATGCTACAGAATCTTATTCAAAGACCCTGAAAGATTTAACCACATTTGATTTATTTCTTTCAATGGTCACTTCACAAAGGTTAGAGCTTTTTGCTTCTTGTTTCACATTTACATTTGCTGACGGGAAGTATGTGGTTGTGCTCTCTGAATATAAGGTTGTTTTCTCAAATGAAAACCCCTTCCTGTTTTAATCTGAAGACTATTTATTTTAAATGACTGAAAGGCTCCTGGGCGAGGATCATCCCGTTCTCGCTCAAAACCAAATAATTTTCTAATGTAATTGCTCACACACGGCTCAGGAGACAGTGGCATAGTGGTTAATTAGTAGTCCGTGGACCCAGCGTATTGGTCTGGGGTCCCTCGCTTGAAATCTACCACGGAAGTACGTGAAATTTGAGCGCAATCATTTTACAAAAATATTTTTATTCGAGGCGTTTTTCAGTTTTATATAAAATGCAGAAACACAACGATCAATACACAACCATCATAAACCGTGCCACCCCCACTCCCTTGAACACCGTACATGTCCAATTTTATAGCACCAATAAATCAATAATGACTACAACACAAAACAATAAACAAATCCCGCCCACCCACTGATGTTCACAGATGCTTATAGTAAGAGACAAACAATTTTGCTTCGTGAGGAACCTTTCTCCGACCACCTGGTGAACTTTATCTTCTCCAGGCGCATTAATTCTGCCACCCACCCCGTTGCTTTGAGCAGCTGCGAAGTCCACCACCCTAGCAAGATCTGTCCCCAGGCTATCAGGGAGGCAAAGGCCAACACATCAGCCTCTCTTTCCCCCCACCTGGAAATTCAAATTCGATAAAAGATATGAAATTAGTGTGGAGTTAGATTGATTGTCGTTCAAAACCCATCTGGTTCACTGATGTCCTTTAGGGAAGGAAATCTGCTGCCTTTGCCTGGTCTGGCCTGCATGTGATTCCAGTGTGGTTGACTCATAACTACTTTGCGAAATGACCTTACAAGCCACACAGTTCAAGGGAAATTATGGATGGGCAATAAATGCTGGCCCAGCCAACGATGCCTACATCCCATAAATGAATAAGAAAACATGTCTTTAACTTCTGCTGAGTGTACAGAATGGTAGGGATGTGTCAGGACCTAATGTAAGCAAAATAATTCCCGATATATTTGCTTATTCGTCCCTCACCCTCTCCCAATTGTTTGGACACGGAACATATGACAGATCACATGAACATATAGGGCGCTATTCTCCCCCCCCCCCCCCCCCCCCCACACCGGGTGGGAGAATCGCCAGGGCTCCGCGCGAATCGCGCCCCGACCCCCGCACGCGATTCTCCCACCCCCCCGGAAACCAGTGGCGCGCGATTCGCACCGGGCCGCTCGGAGAACCGGCGAGCGCCGATTCTTCGGCCGGATGGGCTGAGCGGCCGCTACGACATGAAAGGTTCCCGTCAGCGCCGTCCACCCCTGGCCGCTGCCGGCTGGAACGCTGGGGGTGTGGCCTGTGGGGGTGGGGGGGGGGGTTGAAGGGGGGCTCCTTCACCGGGGTGTCCTCTGATGGGGTCTGGCCCGCGATCGGGCCAGAATAGGTCGTGTCCGGGCCCTGTTTGCGCCGTCGTGAAACGCGACGGCGCGAACACTTGGCCTCAATATCGGCGAATCGCCCCCATAACCTCAAAGCAGTCTCACTCATTCTCCAGGTATTATTAAAATGTCTCATTGAGATTGATGAATCAACGGCGTCTGTATGTTGCTCCATTTCTCCAACAGATTAATATTCTGCGACATACTGGCATCAACAGTGGACATAGTGGAACATGATCAGAGTTCTTCAGCCAGTTTATATGAAAGGCACGTGAAGCAATGAACTTAACAGATTTAACTTGCGCCATCTCATTGCAGCATCTCATTGCAGCTTCTAATTCAAAAGCACTTTTGATCCAGTGCCATCATTCTTCTCAATTCACCATCTTTTTTTTTAGCAGCTCATAATTGTTTTATGTTTTCTTTGAGAGCAAGTGCAGGTTCAAGGTTCAATATCGATAATGCATTCTTTGGCACCACTGAAGCGGTGGCTGTCGTTTCATCGAGTATGGATTGTGAGTGGTTAGCACGCAAGGACAGAGCGTTATGCGAATCATTGTCCTTTGAGTGTTTGTCCAGGCCTAACTTTGACCGAAATGCTTTGCAAGACAGAAAGTAGATCACTGGATCCAAACAGGCGTTAAGCGAGGACAGCACAACGGCTGATTCTTTAAAGTGGTAGAGAGTCTTTTTCCAAAAACATCCAGTGATGACATTTACCTGGCTTAAAATGTAAGGAAGCCTTGCGATGTGGTAGGGAACAAAACAGACCACGAAGACAGCGAGGAGGATTAGAATGTTGTTCTTTGCCTTGGCTTGCTTTTTGAGTGAGCTTGGCGATGGGGATTTTTCGAGACGTTTTGCAGTTTGAAAGTAAAAGAAGCAAAGCCCTATCAGCACGCAGAGAAAGAGAAATGTGCCCCCAGCGTGGAGGGTTACGTGCCAGTGAACCCCCGTACCACTTCTAAATTCTAAGCATGTTTCTTTTGTTTTATTCTGGGATGGACTTTTCCCGGTCAGGAACATGTACGAAAATCCAAGGCTGAGGAGAACACACCAGGTTCCAATGGAGACGATTCTCGCTGTCTTCAGAGATTCAAATAAATGTATTTTAAACGGTCTGACTATTTTCAGGTATCGCGTGGCAGCAATGTATCCCAGGAAGAGAATGCTTGAATACATGTTCAAATAGAATATGCATGTTGCAAAATTGCAATAGATTTTTCTCAATATTGTGGAGCTTAACCTGTTCCTGCCAACGATTCTTATTGGCAGCGAGAGGACCAGCAATAGATCGGCTATCACCAGGTTCTTTAAAAAGATGATGACACTATTGCTGCTGGGAACGTGACAGAAATACACCCAGAAAGCCAGGCTGTTGAGAATGATCCCGACAGCACAAATTAACGAATAGGCAGTGATTGTAAAATTTGTAAAGCCATGAGAAGAAAATGGGCAAGTGGTGTTGTCCGAGGAGGTTGTGCTTGTAACAATCTTGGTGGTTTCTGTCGGAACGGCCATCAATACGCCTGCAAGTTAAAGTAGAATATATTACTTTTCTAGAAGGATGATCACACGACAATTTGCTAAAAGTGGCAACCTTTGAAAAGAAGAAAGTGATGGGGTAGGGATTCTAATATTGAATCAAATAATTATTGTTTGATGGATGTTCTTAATAAATGTTACATTATTATGGAATGTTAGAAATGCAACAGCAGATCAGGGAAACGGACCGCGGTGTGCTTTGTGAGAAAATGAGCATTAATTTTCCTCGGGGAAACCCATCTTACACTACCTTTCTTTAACGGGAAAGTAATTAGGTAACAAATTCTGCGACGTTGTGACAAAGTATGTAATTACAGTTTCAGGACTTCTTCCTGAAAGAAGGAACATGCATTCTTATAGCACCTATCATAAATTCAGGTTGTCCCAAATCCTTTCGTGGCTGATGAAGTATTTTCAAGTGTATTCACTGTTGTAATGGAGGAGGCGCGAGAACAATGTTCTACAAATAGGAGTGCTATGAACACATCAATGAGAATGCTCTGGATCTAGTATTTTGGATTCTAGTAAATTTATCATAATTATTATTACTTACTATTGAATCAGTAAACATCACAAAATATTTTCAGGAAATTCTATTGGGTTGGATTATTAACTCCTGACGTCTTCATTTCCTGCTATTTGCTGATCCAGAAAAAACTTGTTGGAAATCCTAAATCATAGAATTTACAGCGCAGAAGGAGGCCATTCAGTCCATCGAGTCTGCACCGGCTCTTGGAAAGAGCACCCTACCCAAGGTCAACACCTCCACCCTATCCCCATAACCCAGTAACCCCACCCAACACTAAGGGCAGTTTTGGACACTATGGGCAATTTATCATGGCCAGTCCACCTAACCTGCACATCTTTGGACTGTGGGAGGAAACCGGAGCACCCGGAGGAAACCCACGCACACACGGGGAGGATGTACAGACTCCGCAGAGCCAGTAACCCAAGCCGGAATCGAACCTGGCACCCTGGAGCTGTGAAGCAATTGTGCTATCCACAATGCTACCGTGCTGCCCAACATAAATTGTGACGGAGTGGATGAGGAGTTTGTGGTATGGGACTAAAGAAGGGTTGGGCGGGAGAGGGGGGAGTATGTGGGTCTTTTTGTAAGTAACGTTTGTGTTTAACCTCAGGTAGGGGTCACCCTGCTCATAGAAATGTTGGTTAGCGGAAGACAAGTGGGGCATGGGTTGTTTCTTAAGAATTTTTAGTTTTTGTGTGGGTTCGGATGGTGAGCCTTGGGGTGGTGGGACTTTCTTTGTTAGGAATGGGGGTGGGTGGTTGCTGACGATGAAGGTTTCTTCATGGCGCCATTGGATGGAGGGGGGTGGCGGCGAGCATCTTGGGTAAGTCCGGAGGTTGACGAGGTAGGGACCTGGAGGAGTCCATTGGGATTTGGGTATGGCTGATCAGGGTGAGGGGGGGGGTGTTGCATTTAGAGCCCCCCCCCCCCCCCCCCCCAACCCAGACTGGTCTCATGGCATGTGATGTGTCTGTATGGGCCGATTAAAAGGTCGTGGATGTTCGCTCATTTAAAAGGTTGGAAGGCAGACGTGGTCTTTCTGCAGGATACTCATCTCAGGTTAAGGACCAAATGAGGTTGAGAAAAGGGCGGGTGGAACAAATGTTCCATTCGGGGTTGGATATGAAGACGAGGGAGTCTGCGGTGCTTATCGACAAAAGGCTGGCTTTTTCAGCAAGTAATATAGTGGGAGAACCGGGGGGGGGGTGCAGATATGTGATGGCGATTGAAAGGTTGGAGGGGCTCCTGTGGTGTCCGTGAATGTGTACACTCCTAACTGGGGTGGCATGGAATTTATCAAGAAGGCGTTGGCGACGGTTCCGGATTTGGATATACATCGCTTGATTACGGGAGGGGGTTTTAATTGTGTGCTTGACCCTAGGCTGGACCGGTCGTGCCCCAAGTCCCTGGAGGTCTCGGGTACGGCAAAGGTTCATGGAGTGGATGGGGGGGGGGGTGGATTCTTGGAGGTTTGGGCGTCCCAGGGTGAAGGAGTTTTCTTTCTTTTTGCGTGTGCACCGAGTGTACTCCCTTATCACCTTTTTTATTATGGATAAGGTATTGCTTCCAGGAGTGATGGGATCGGAATACTCTGCAATTGTTATATCGGATCACACTTCGTTCGTACTTTGTGGATCTGTGCGTAGAGAACGGGGAACACCAAGTGACTGCTCTGGAGGTTGGTTGTGGCACTTTTGGTGGGTAAGGGGGCATGTGAGAGGATTGGGGCGGCTACAAGCACATATATTGAGTTCAATAAAAACTGGAGGTCTCTGCCTCCATGCTCTGGGAGACTGAAGGCGGAAATTAGGGGAAGCTAATCACCGATCAAGGCACATAGGGAGAAGGTGGGGAGGATGGAAAGATAGAGGTAGTTGGTGGCCAATTTGGTAGTGGACCGACAGTATTTGATCACCCCAGAGAAGGAGAGGAATAAGCTCCAGATGGAGTTTGAACTGTTGTCACCGAGTGAGGCGGTTGTTCAGTTGCGCCGGGTATGGGGGGCATTTTATGAACTTGGGGAGAAGGCCAGTAGGTTGTTGACACAGCAGCTGAGACGGCGGGTGGCTTCGCGGGAGATTGTGCAAATAAAGGACGCCGGGGGCAGGGTGGTCTTTGACCCAGGCAAGATGAATGGGGTGTTTGAGGCCTTCCACCGAGGGCTGTACAGGTCGGAGTCCCAGGGGAGGGTTGGTTTTCCCGGTGGTGGAGGAGGGGAAAGTGCAGTGGCTGCGGGCCCCACTCGGGCGGGAGGAGATGATGAGGTGCATTGGTTCCATGTAGTCTGCGAAGACTCCGGCACGGCTGGATTCTCGGGGGAATTTTATAAAAGGTTTGCGGCCATGTTAGTTCCTCATTTCACGGAAATGTTCAATGATTCGTTAACCGGGGGTCTTCCGCCCACATTGGCTCAAGCTTTGGTTTTTCTCATTTTGAAAAAGGATAAGGATCAAAAGAAAAGTACAGCACAGGAACAGGCCTTTAGTTCAGGCTTGGGAGGCCCAATCTAAATAAAAGAAAAACACTTTTTCCCTTACTCGGTCTATCCCTCTATTTCCTCCCTATTCATATACCCATCCAGATGCCTCTTAAATGTTGCTACTGTGCCTGCTTCCACCACATCCTCTGGCAGCACGTTCTAGGCACCCACCACTCTCTGCGTGAAAAACATACCCGCAGAGGGGTGTGGGTCTTATCTACTGCTACCATTGCTAAATGCAGATGCAAAGTTGTTGGCAACACGCTTGGAGGATTGTGTGCCGGGGGTGAGAGCTGAGGACCATGCGGAATCCGTGAAGGGGTGACAAGTGTCGTTCAATATTAGAAGGCTATTCGGAATGTGGTTGTGACGCCCCCTACGGTTAGGAATCATAAAATCATAGAACCTCTACAGTGCTGAAACTCCACCTAACCTGTACATCTTTGGACTGTGGGAGGAAACCGGAGAACCCGTAGGAAACCCATGCACACACGGGGAGAAAGTGCAAACGCCACACAGGCAGTCACCCAAGGCCGGAATTAAACCTGGGTCCCTGGTGCAGTGAGACAGAAGTGCTAACCACTGCGTCACCGTGTTGCCCCGAAATGGAGGTGATAGCATTCATGGACGCAGAGAATGTGTTTGAACGGGTGGAGTGGGGGGGGGGGGGGGTGGTTTGGGCACGTACCTTTTCGAGGTACTGGGGCGGTTTGGTTTTGCACTGGGGTTCATTGTTTGTACAGGGTCCCCACGGCTAGTGTTTGCACTAATGCAACAAGTTTGGGGTATTTTCATTTACACGGGAACAAGGTAGAGATGCCACCTTTCTACACTGCTTTTTGCATTGGCGATTGAACCATTGGGGTGCACTTACAGCATTTGATGGAGTGGAGGGGAATAGAGGGGGGTGGTGTGGAACATCGGATTTACAAGGATGTTGCAGGACTCTAGGGACTGAGTTAGAGGGAGAGATTGGACAGACTAGGACTTTTTTCTTCAGAGTGTAGGAGGCTGAGGGGTGATCTTATAGAGGTGTATAAGATCATGAGAGGCATGGATAGGGTGAACGCACTCAGTTTTTTTTCCCAGGAATGGGGAATCGAGAACTAGAGGGCATAGGTTTAAGTTAAGAGGGGAAAGAATTAATGGGAACTTGAGGAGCAACTTTTTTTTTTACACAGGGTGGTACGTAGGTGGAAAGAGCTGCCGGAGGAAGTGGTTGAGGCAGGGACATTGATAGCATTTGAAAGGCATTTGGACAGATACATGGATAGCAAAGGTTTAGAGGGATATGGGTCCAATGCAGGCAAATGGGGTTAGCTTAGATGGGCTTTTTGGTCTGCATGGACCAGTTTGGGCCGAATGGCCTGTCTCCTTGCCGTAGACTCTATGATCGGGAGCCCTATATATGAACGACTTCCTGCCTAAATCATTTTTTGGGAGATTAAGTAGGATAATTTTGGCCTTTAGCTGGGCAGGTAGGATGCCTCGGATTCAGAGAGCCTTTTTGCAGAGGGACAGGCAGTCGGGGGAGGAGGAGGGGTTTGTGTTGCCGAACAATGAACTATTATTGGGCGGCGAATGTGGGGAAGGTTCAGAAATGGGTCATAGAGGGAGGGTCGGTTTGGGGGTGGATGGAGGAAGCGTCGTGTATGGGGTCACGTTTGAGGGCATTGGTGATGGCTCCGCTTCTGTTCTCACTGGCCAAATATTCTATGAGTAGGAGTAAGAGTTTGGAATCAGTTTCGGCAACATTTTAAGTAGGGGGGCATGTCGCTGTGGGTGCTGATTTGTGGAAATCATAGATTTATTCCAGCGGGGTTGGATTTGACATACAGGGTTTGGGAACGGGAGGGGATAGAGGGATTTTAGGGCTTGTTTGTGGAGGGTAGATTTGCAGAGTTGGGGGAACTGGTGGAGAAACCTCAGCTTCCAAGGGGGAACGGGTTCCGGTACTTGCAGATTTGGAATTTCATGAGGAAGGAGCAGGCCACGTTTCCATGGTTACCGCCCCTTTGTTGCTAGAGAAGATACCATTTGACGATGAGATAGGAGAGGGCAAGATCTCTGATACCTATGGCAGTTAATGGAGAGGGCCTCGATGAAGGAGATAAAGAGGAAGTGGGAGGAGGTGTTGGGTGGTGCATTTGAGGGCGGGTTTGGAGTGACGCCAAGTGCAGGATAAACTCGACCTTCCCGTACCTGGGAGTGAGTTTAATTCAATTTACGGTCGTGCACAGAGCACATATGACAAAGACGTGTACGAATAGGTTCTCTACGGAGGCGGAGGACAGATACGAGCAGTGTTTAAGGGGGCCAGCCAACAAGACACACATGTTCTGGTCCTCTCCGAAATTGGTGGGAATTTGGGAGTCCTTCTTGGGGAAAATGTTGGAAATTTTAGGGGTGAAGGTGGCCCAGAGCCCGTGGATGACGATATTTGGGATATCAGAAGATCTGGGAGGGGAGAGAGTCTGATGTGTTGGCCTTTGCCTCCCTGATAGCCCAGGGGAAGAGCTTGTTAGGCTGGCAAGCTCCCGAGTCACCAAGGGCAGCAGGTGGGTGAGTGACCTGTCGGAATTTCACTTCTGTAGTTTTGCACCGTGTATAAGAAGGCACCCGATATTATCTGCTTGGGATTTCTGGAGTGGGACTAAAGTGCCTTAAAGTGACCTCCTGTCTGTAATGTGAAAGCGCTGTAACTAAGCCAAGGAGGACTCCTTGTTGCTGTAGAACAAACTAACTATAGACCTCTCCACATCTGAGGAAAGATTTCTTTAATGGCAAAGACCTGATAAGGTTCCACACCTGTTTAACAGAGTTACTCCACACTGAGACTTCCCTCACAGGGTTTAAACAGTGACAAACCGAAATGCCTGGATGGCACCAAAACCGAGCGCCGTGATCACTGACATGGTTAAAATGATTGTTTAAGCGCATGCCTTCGAGTTCACTGCTTGTTTAGATTTAGTTCAACATATCTGATTTAATTTTCTCAAACTATCTTCAAATACAAAGGAAAACCTGGATGTGAAAGACCTTTCTGGAGAAGCAGGGATCAAGTCCCTGAAAGAATCACCAATCTCAACAGGACACTGATGGTCACTGTGTATATATATATATATATATAAAATCCCACAAAGACAAATGAAAAATCACCTACCTGACTGGAGGTTTTTGATGTGCTGTCACTGTGTCTGTCGGATCAAGCGGTACTGGACTGAACTTGTGTGTGCAAAATGTCTTATTCTTAAGTTCATGATATTGGTCAATTTGTGGTGTTCAGCATTTCCGTGAACCAGAAGTAGCAAGTAGTGTGATGAATAGTTTAACTCAAACCAACATTGTGACTTAAGTCATTGTGTTGTACATCAGAAAATAGGGGTTTTTAAAAAAAATTGCTGGTGACACACGCCTTGGTTTCTGATCCTGAATTTTCCTTGAACTGACTGGCTTTGTTGGGCCATTTCAGAGGACAGTTAAGTGTCAACCACATTGCTGTCGGTCTGAAGTCACGTGAAAGCCAGACCGGGTAAGGGTGACAGATTTCCTTCCCTAAAGGGAATTAGCAAACCAGATGGGTTTTCAAGATAATTGATGATAGTGTCTGTTAGTGTCTAGAAGGGGCTGTTTAACACAGGGCTAAATCGCTGGCTTTGAAAGCAGACCAAGGCAGGCCAGCAGCACGGTTCAATTCCCGTACCAGCCTCCCCGAACAGGCGCCGGAATGTGGCGACTAGGGGCTTTTCACAGTAACTTCATTTGAAGCCTACTTGTGACAATAAGCGCTTTTCATTTCATTTCATTTCATTTCATGGTCATTATTACTGAGAATTATCAATTTATGGAATTTTAAGTGCCACCGTTTCTTTTGGAGAGGAGGTCACGTTAGGCAGTAGGGTTGGGAGGGATAACGGTGAGGTAACCAATTGCGCTGAAGTAACTTTTCTCTGAATTCTACAAACGCAAGATTATTTTTCCTTTTTTTTAAATATAAATTTAGAGCACCCAATTGTTTTTTTTTTCCAATTAAGGGGCACTTTTAGCCTGGTGAAATCCACCTAATCGGCACATCTTTTTGGGTTGTGGGGATGAGACCCACGCAGACACGGGGTGAATGTACAAACTCCACACGGACAGTGACCCAGGGCCGGGATGGAACCCGGGTCCTCAGTTGTATAGTTGCAGTAGATTTTTCTCAGTATTATGGAGCCCACTTTCTTCTCTGCGCCAATTCTTACCGGCAGCGAGAGGACTAGCAATAAATCGGCTGCTACCAAGTTCTTTAAGTAGCTGGTGATGCTGTTTCAGTTGGGAATGTGACAGAAATAGACCCAGAAAGCCAGGCTGTTGAGAATGATTCACACTGCAAATAATAACGAAAAGGCAGCAATTGTAAAAATTGCCAAGCCAGTAGAAGAAAACTGGCAAATGGCGTTTCCAGAGTTTGTGCTTGTAGCGATCTCGATGAGTTCTGTCGGTTCAGCCATCGACACCTCTGAAAGTTAAAGCGGGTCTGGAATTTAAATTAGAACACGTTATTTTTCTGGAAGCATTTCACACAGCGATTTGCTAAAAGGGGCAATTGATGCAAAGCAGAAAGTGTTGGGGTGGGGATTCAGTATTTTAACAGAAACATTATTTCTTGATGGATGTTTGTTGATCTATTTTAGAATGATAAAAATGCAACCACAGATCATGACAATGGACTCTGTGCTTTGTGACAAAGCAACAACTTCCTCATGGAAAGTCTGCCCATATTTAACTATAGAAATCTTTGATATAACAAGTTCTGCAACATTGTGACAAAACATGCAACTGCTGCTTGAAGAGTTTGTGCTTTTCTTCTGGAAAGAAGGAGCTTGCATTTATATAGTTGTGGTAGTCACCACTGTTGTATTATATTGTATATACTGCACTGCATATGAGGGTATTACGGTATGTACTACAGGTACGGGGGTAGATCCCTGCCTGCTGGCTCCGCCCAGTAGGCAGAGTATAAATGTGTGTGCTCTCCGAACTGCAGCCATTTCGGCAGCAGCTGTAGGAGGCCACACATCTCTGTGTAATAAAGCCTTGATTACCCTCTATTCTCGTCTCGTCGTAATTGATAGTGCATCAATCGTACTTATCATAAATTCAGGTTTTCCCAAAGCACTTTATAGCGAAAGAACAAAGAACGATACAGCACAGGAACAGGCCCTTCGGCCCTCCAAGCCTGCGCCCCATGGTACCTGCCTAAACTAAAACCGTAAGCACTTACGGAATCCGTATCCTTCCATTTCCACCCTATTCATATATTTGTCTAGATGCCCCTTAAATGCCGCTGTCGTACCTGCTCCCACCACCTCCCAGGCAGCGCATTCCATATATTTACCACCCTCTGTGTAACTAAACTTGCCTCGCACATCAGTTCTAAACTTTCCCCCTAGAACTTGACTCTCCTACCCCAGGAAGGCACATCTGACTATCCACTCTGTCCATGCCACTCATAATCTGGTAGACCTCTATCAGGTCACCTCTCAACTTCTGTCATTCCAGTGAGAACAGACCAAGTTTATCTAACCTCTCCTCATAGCTAATACCCTCCATACCAGGCAACATCCTAGTAAGCCGCTTCTGTACCCTCTCCAAAGCATCCAGATCCACGTTTTGAAGTGTAGTCAGTGTTGTAATGTAGGAAACCCAAGAACAATGTTCTGCAAATAGTTGTCCTTTAAACATATTGATGAGAATGTTTTGGATTTCTGGGAAGTGTATCATAGTTGTTCACTATTATTAATTACTGATTTGATTCTGTGAATGTCGCAAAATTATGAGGGAGTCTGCATTGACTTGGATTATCAAATGATGACTTGGCATAGTGATATTGTCACTGGACAATAACTAGGCCCAGGACATAATCTGGGGGGCCGGGTTCAAATCCCTCCTTGGCAAATGATTGGATTGGATTGGATTTGTTTATTGTCACGTGTACCGAGGTACAGTGAAAAGTATTTTTCTGCGAGCAGCTCAACAGATCATTAAGTACATGGGAAGAAAAGGGAATAAAAGAAAATACATAATAGGGCAACACAACGTAACTACATAAGCACCGGCATCGGATGAAGCATACAGGGTGTAGTGTTAATGAGGTCAGTCCATAAGAGGGTCATTTAGGAGTTTGGTAACAGAGGGGAAGAAGCTGTTTTTGAGTCTGTTTGTGCGTGTTCTCAGACTTCTGTATCTCCTGCCCGATGGAAGAAGTTGGAAGAGTAAGCCGGGTGGGAGGGATCTTTGATTATACTGCCCGCTTTCCCCAGGCAGCGGGAGGTGTAGATGGAGTAAATGGATGGGAGACAGGTTCGTGTGATGGACTGGGCGGTGTTCACGACCCTCTGAAGTTTCTTGCGGTCCTGGGCCGAGCAGTTGCCATACCAGGCTGTGATGCAGCCTGATAGGATGCTTTCTATGGTGCATCTGTAAAAGTTGGTAAGAGTCAATGTGGACATGCCGAATTTCCTTAGTTTCCTGAGGAAGTATAGGCGCTGTTGTGCTTTCTTGGTGGTAGCGTCGACGTAGGTGGACCAGGACAGATTTTTGGAGATGTGCACCCCTAGGAATTTGAAACTGCTAACCATCTCCACCTCGGCCCCGTTGATGCTGACAGGGGTGTGTACAGTACTTTGCTTCCTGAAGTCAATTACCAGCTCTTTAGTTTTGCTGGCATTGAGGGAGAGATTGTTGTCACTACACCACTCCACTAGGTTCTCTATCTCCCTCGTGTATTCTGACTCGTCGTTATTCGAGATCCGGTCCACTATGGTCGTATCGTCAACAAACTTGTAGATGGAGTTGGAACCAAGTTTTGCCATGCAGTTTTGTGTGTGTACAGGGAGTAGAGTAGGGGGCTAAGTACGCAGCCTTGCGGGACGCCGGTGTTGAGGACTATTGTGGAGGAGGTGTTGTTGTTCATTCTTACTGTGGTCTGTTGGTCAGAAAATCGAGGATCCAGTTGCAGAGTGGCAATTTGATGAAAATGATGAAATTATAATTGAATTGCAAGTCTAATGCTGAAATTGTGGATTGCTGTAAAGACCCATCTGGTTCCTTTGGAAGGAAATCTGCCTTCCTTACCTGGTGTGTCCCACATGGACTCCAGATAAATGTAACTGTAGCTTGCTCTTAAATCCCCTCTGAAATGGAAGGCTGTTAGGGATGGGCATTAAATGTAGGCCCAGCCAGCTATGCCCACATCCTGTGAATGAATAAAAAGAAACTCATGTCCTGCTATCCTGCTCGTCGTTTGTTTCAAAAAAATATTCAAGTGTAGGAAGTTTTAAAGAAAGCGATAAATAATATGTGAACATTGGCCAGTACCTGTTCACCCCCCATTTAGTTTAATTTACCTTATAATGGATTTTGATTTGATTTATTATCGTCACGTATTAGTATACAGTGAAAAGTATTGTTTCTTGCTTGTTTATTGTTTATTGCTTCTAATGGAACCTGTTGGGCAGCACTGTGACACAGTGGTTAACACTGCTGCCTCACGGCGCTGAGGATCTGGTTCGATCCCGACCCCGGGTCACGGTCTGTGTGGAGTTTGCACATTATCCCCGTGTCTGTTTGGGTCTCACCCCCACACCCCAATGATGTGCAGGTTAGGTGGATTGGCCACGCTAAATTGCCCCTTAATTGGGGAAAAAAAAAAAATTGGGTACTCTAAATTTAAAAACTAAATAGCGGAATCTGTTTATCTTCCGGGTCTAATAACTTTGGCCGTTACTTCTTCTTCCCCCGTTGAGATTAGTTTACTTTATAGCGGAACCTGTTCATCTTCTAGGTGTCACAAAGGATTCACATCTTAATGCGATTGCGTTTCAAGGAACTGGTGAAACAGGAATGCATTTCTAGAATATTCTCTATTCTTCCCTGTTACCTGCTGTTGCATTGGTCTGTGATTATTGTAAACATTTCACAGTAAGATGACAGATTCAGGCATTCGCAGATAGTGCTTTCAATATCTGTGTGACACAGCCGGGCAGACATGTCCAAACTGAGGAAGGGGGGTTACCCAATCTAATCTTCTAATTCCGTGTGAGTGCTGATGTGTTGGGTGCTCTGGATCCACCAACACTTAAAATAGTGCAATACTATTTTATTAGGCTAGAAACTGTTGAACATACTTTCACTGTGGGTTAACACGATGTTAGATTAAACTAAAGACCTATGCCTGTCCTGACCAGTCTATGCACTCTGCACATGGTGAAGATCTGTGCTGTAAGCTGTAAGCTCTGTCCTTCTGAGAGGCTGCATCCCGAATGAGCGGGAAAACTGATGCCCTCTGTCTTTATAGTGAGTGTGCTCTAACTGGTGATTGGCTGCGGTGTTGTGTGTGTTGATTGGTCTTGCTGTGTGTCCATCAGTGTGTGTGTCTGCACCATGATGTACTGGTGTATATTATGACAAGTGCAATCCTCCAGATCTGGTCGTTGGTTCTTGTGCTGAATGCTAGATTCATAAATTAACAAAATTCGCCTTAAAACCATAGCATAAAAGTTTCTTTCTCAAACTGTCTTTTCTATGTATTGCAGAAGGGCCATTTCAGTCCGAAACGTTAACTCTGTTTCTCTCTCAGATGCTGCTAGACCGGCTGAGTTTTCAGTTTTTCCTTTCCAAAACCTACTTTTGTTTAAGCAAATGTCATAATTTGACTTATCTCGTGACTTTTACCTTGGCATGAATTTTATTTCTTAAAATTTGTTTTCCAAAACCTACTTCTGTTGAAACCAATGTCAGAATTTGCATTTTCTGGATTTTCTCCGCTGTAGTTTTGCACCAGGAGTATAAACACATCCAAGATTATCTGCTTCTCTTTCTGGTGTGGGATCTGTGTCCTATAGAGACCGTCCGTCTCTAATGCGAGACACGACCACTAACCCAAGGTGGACGTCCTGTTTCTGTTGGACAAACTAATTTTTGACTTCTCCACTTCAGAGGGAAGATTTCTTTAATGGCAAAGACCTGATACGATTCCACACCTGTTTAAGAGAGTTACTCCAAACGGAGACTTTCCCCACAGTGTTTAAACAGTAACAAACCTAAATAATAATCTTTATTATTGTCACAAATAGGCATACATTAACATTGCAATGAAGTGACTGTGAAAATCCCCTAGTCGCCACATTCCGGCGCCTGTTCGGGTACACTGAGGGAGAACTCAGAATGTCTAATTCACCTAACAACACATCTTTCGGAACTTGTGGGAGGAAACCGGAGCACCCGGAGGAAACCCACGCAGACACAGGTAGAATCTGCAGACTCCACACAGGCAGTGACCCAAGGCCGGAATCGAACCCGGGACCCTGGCGCAGTGAAGCAACATTGTTAACCACTGTGCTTCTGTGGTGCCTGTATGTGCCTGGAACGTATCAAAACTGAGTGCAGTGATCACTGACACAGTTAAAATGATTGTTTATGTCCACGTCTTTTTTTTTAACAAACAATTTTATTGAGGTATTTTAAGCATGTAGAAAAAGTGACATCGTACAGTACAAAAAAGAAAGAAGTTAAGACACAAATTACAAATTAAACACAGTGCAAACCACGGCTCTCTTCACACATGGACCTGCCTCAATATCTCCCTATTCTACTCTACTCTACCCTTGAAAGCTCACCATGTCCGATAGCTATACCTCAGCATTTGATAAGGTTCCCCATGGTAGGCTTATGCAGAAAGTAAGGAGGCATGGGATAGTGGGAAATTTGGCCAGTTGGATAACGAACTGGGTAACCGATAGAAGTCAAGAGAGTGGTGGTGGATGGCAAATATTCAGCCTGGATCCCAGTTACCAGTGGCATAACGCAGGGATCAGTTCTGGGTCCTCTGCTGTTTGTGATTTTCATTAATGACTTGGATGAGGGAGTTGAAGGGTGGGTCAGTAAATTTGCAGACGTTACGAAGATTGGTGGAATTGTGGATAGTGAGGAGGGCTGTTGTTGGCTGCAAAGAGACACAGATAGGATGCAGAGCTGGGCTGAGAAGTGGCAGATGGAGTTTAACCCTGAAAAGTGTGAGGTTGTCCATTTTGGAAGGATGAATATGAATGTGGAATACAGGGTTAACGGTCGAGTTCTTGGCAATGTGGAGGAGCAGAGAGATCTTGGGGTCTATGTTCATACATCTTTGAAAGTTGCCACTCAAGTGGATAGAGCTGTGAAGAAGGCCGATGGTGTGCTAGCGTTCATTAACAGAGCGATTGAATTTAAGAGCCGTGAGATGATGATGCAGCTGTACAAAACATTGGTAAGGCCACATTTGGAGTACTGTGTACAGTTCTGGTCGCCTCATTTTAGGAAGGATGTGGAAGCTTTGGAAAAGGTGCAAAGGATATTTACCAGGATGTTGCCTGGAATGGAGAGTAGGTCTTATGAGGAAAGGTTGAGGGTGCTAGGCCTTTTCTCATTAGAACGGAGAAGGATGAGGGGCGACTTGATAGAGGTTTATAAGATGATCAGGGGAATAGATAGAGTAGACAGTCAGAGACATTTTCCCCGGGTGGAACAAACCATTACAAGGGGACATAAATTTAAGGTGAATGGTGGAAGATATAGGGGGAATGTCAGACGTAGGTTCTTTACCCAGAGAGTAATGGGGGCATGGAATGCACTGCCTGTGGAAGTAGTTGAGTCGGAAACATTAGGGACCTTCAAGCAGCTATTGGATAGGTCCATGGATTACGGTAGAATGATATAATGTAGATTAATTTGTTCTTAAGGGAAGCACAGTAGCATTGTGGATAGCACAATTGCTTCACAGCTCCAGATTCCCATGTTCAATTCCGGCTTGGGTCACTGTCTGTGCGGAGTCTGCACATCCTCTCCGCGTGTGCGTGGGTTTCTTCCAGGTGCTCCGGTTTCCTCCCACAGTCCAAAGATGTGCAGGTTAGGTGGATTGGCCATGATAAATTGCCCTTAGTGTCTAAAATTGCCCTTAGTATTGGGTGGAGGTGTTGACCTTGGGTAGGGTGCTCTTTCCAAGAGCCGGTGCAGACTCAATGGGCCGAATGGCCTCCTTCTGCACCGTAAATTCTATGATAATCTATGATTAATCTAAGGACAAAGGTTCGGCACAACATCGTCGGCCGAAGGGCCTGTTCTGTGCTGTATTTTTCTATATTCTATGTTCAGCCCTCCGGGGTTTTGAGTCCCTCCATGCTAACAGTATTCGCTGCCGGGCTACCAGGGAAGCAAAGGCCAGAACATCGGCCTCTCTCTCTTCCTGGACTCCCGGGTCCTCCGAAACCCCAAAGATTGCCACCTCCAGGCTCATTACCATCCCAGCTTTCAACACCCGGGACATGACATCTGCGAATCCCTGCCAATACCCCCTGAGTTTAGGGCACGACCAGAACATGTGTACATGGTTAGCCGACCCTCCGGCACATCTGGCACACTTGTCCTCCAGCCCGAAGAATCTGTTCATCTGGGCCACCGTCATGTGGGCCCGGTACGGTACGACCTTAGACTGGATCAGGCTGAGCCTGGCGCATGTTGCGGTTGTGTTTACTCTGCTCAGGGCTTCTGCCCAGATACCGTCCTCCAGCTCTCCCCCGAGCTCCACCTCCCACTTAAGCTTCAGGTCCTCAGTCTGTGTATCCTCAGCTTCCATTAGTTCCTTGTAGACGTCTGAAACTCTACCCACTCCCACCTCTCCCCTAGAAACTACCCTGTCCTGCCTCCCCTTCGGCGGGAGACGTGGGAAGGACGGCACCTATCTGCGTACAAAATCCCTCACCTGCAAGTATCTAAAGTCGTTCCCTCTTGCCATCCCAGACTTCTCCTCCAGCACTCTCATGCTCAGAAAGCTCACTTCCAGGAACAGATCCCCCATCCTCACAATCCCCTCCTTCCTCCACAGTCGATACCCCCCGCCCATGTTCCCAGGGGCAAATCGGTGGTTGTCGCAGATTGGGGTCCACATCGATGCTCTTACCTCCCCTACATGCCTCCTCCACTGGCCCCAGATCCGAAGAGCCGCCACCACTATTGGGCTGGTGGAGTACCGTGCCGGCGGAAGCGGCAGAGGCGCCGTGACCAGGGCTGCTAAGCTAGTGCCCCTGCACGAAGCAGCCTCCACCCGCTCCCAAACTGACCCCGCATCCACCATCCATTTCCTTATCATCGCTATGTTGGCCGCCCAGTAATAGTTGCTGAAGTTCGGCAATGTTAGCCCCCCTTCTCCTCTGTTCCTTTCAAGCATCACCCTCTTCACCCGCGGGGACTTCCCTGCCCATACAAATCCCAGAATAATTTTATTCAGCCGCTTAAAGAAGGACTGCGGGATAAAGATGGGGAGACACTGAAAAACAAACAAGAACCGCGGGGTAATCGTCACCTTAACAGTCTGCACCCTCCCCGCCAATGACAGCAGGAGCGCATCACACCTCCGGACCTCCTCCCTCACTCGTTCCACCAGTCGGGACAGGTTGAGCTTATGCAACCTGCCCCAGTCCTGTGCCACCTGAATCCCCAAATATCGGAAACTCTCCCCCACCAGCCTGAACGGCAACCGCTTCAGTCTACCCTCCTGCCCCCTCGCCTGAATTACAAACAACTCGCTCTTAGCCATGTTCAATTTGTATCCGGAGAACCGGCCAAATTCCCTCAGGATTGCCATAATACCGTCTATCCCCACCATTGGGTCCGATACATATAACAGCAGGTCATCCGCGTATAACGAGATTTTATGTTCCACTCTCTCTCTCTCCCCCCCCCAACCGCCCCCGGACCAACCCTTCCCAGCCCCTAGAAGCTCTCAGTGTAATTGCCAGCGGCTCTATGGCCAGCGCAAATAGCAGTGGGGAGAGAGGGCAGCCCTGTCTTGTCCCACGGTGCAGTCTAAAGTAGTCCGATGTCGTCCTGTGTTAGACGTTTTAGTTGCTGTGATATGAAGAGTCTAAAGTTCTGTTCCTTTTTCACCAACACATTTATTTCCTTCCAACAGCCTTTGTACAAAACTCTCACTGCACATCACCTGCCAGAGGCCACCTGAAGCCCTTTTACATATCAGTGTCAATTAATGGACACTTAACATAAATGAGACAACTAATTGCAATGTCTCTGAACCCATTACTTAACATCCTGTTCGTCCTTACACTCGCCTCCGGGGCCTGATACAATAGCCTAACCCAGTCGATGAACCCCGCCCCGAACCCGAACCGTCCTAGTACCTCCCACAGATAATCCCACTCGACCCGATCAAAAGCCTTTACAGCATCCATGGCTACCACTATACCTACCTCCCTACTCTCCGGGGGCATCATAATCACGTTGAGCAGCCTTCTTAGGTTGGCCACCAGCTGCCTCCCCTTTACAAACCCGGTTTGGTCCTCCGCAATTACATCCGGGACACAGTCCCCAAGTCTGGTCGCCAAAACCTTGGCCAGTAACTTGGCGTCTGTGTTGATCAAAGAGATCGGCCTGTATGACCCACAGGCCTCCGGGTCCTTATCCCGTTTCAGAATGAGTGAGATGGTGGCCTGCGACATCGTCGGGGGGTAAACCCCCTCTGTCTCTTGCCTCGTTAAAGACCCTGACCTGCAGCGGCCCCACTAACCCGGCAAATGTTTTGTAAAACTCCACCGGATACCCGTCCGGCCCCGGGGCTTTACCCGACTGCATGACCTTCAGGCCCCCCAATACCTCTTCGATCCCAACCAGGGCCCCCAGTCCGTCTACCAACCCCCTCCCCTCTCTTGGGAAGGACAGTCCATCCAGGAATCGCCTCATCCCCCACCCGCCCCCCCCCCCCCCCACTCCTGGGCTCCCGGGTGGTTCCGGAGTGTACAGCTTCCTATAAAAGTCCCTAAAGACCTTGCTCAGCTCTGCCGGGTCACCCACTACCCTCCCTATTTCCCTAGCCGCTTCCCTCTTCCTCAGTTGCTGCGCAAGCATTCTACTGCCCTTCTCCCCATGCTCATAAATCGCGCCTTTTACCTTTCTGAGCTGCTCTACAGCCTTGCCTGTAGTCAGTACCCCAAATTTGGCCTGCAGCCTCTGTCGTTTCCTGATTAACTCTGGCCTCGGGGATTCCGCGTAACTCCTGTCCGTCCGTAGAATTTCCTTAATCAGTCGGTCCGTCTCTGCCCTGTCTGTCCTGTCCCTGTACGCCCGGATTGAAATCAGCTCCCTTCTCACCACTGCCTTCAGTGCCTCCCAGAGCACCGCTGTCGAGACTTCTCCAGTATCGTTCACCTGCAGGTAATTCTGCTTGCATTTCCTCAGCCTCTCACACACCGCCTCGTCCGCGAGTAATCCAACTTCCAGCCTCCATGGTGGGCACTGAAAGCTGTCCTTACAAAACTGCAGGTCTATCCAGTGCGGGGCATGGTACGATATGGCAAATGCTGAATATTCTGCCCCCACCATTCTGGCCAGCAGGTCCCTACTCACAACAAAGTAGTCAATTCGGGAATAAACTTTGTGGACGTGGGACTAGTACGAGACCTTCCTCGCTGTCGGCCAGCTAAATCTCCATGGATCTGCTCCCCCCATTTGCTCCATGAACCCTCTCAGTTCCTTTGCCATCGCTGGCAACCTGCCCGTTCTTGAACATGACCGGTCCAGGCTCGGGTCCAGGACTATATTAAAGTCCCCGCCCATGATCAACTTACGCAAGTCCAAGTCGGGGATCTTCCCTAGCATCCTCCTAATAAAATCCACATCATCCCAATTAGGGCCATACACACTGACCAGGACTACTCTCACCCCTTTGAGCTTACCCCTCACCATAACGAACCTGCCACCCCCATCCTCGACTGTGCCCTCTGCCTCAAATTGTACCCTTTTATTAATCAGGATCGCAACCCCCCTCGTCTTAGAATCCAGCCCCGAATGAAAGACTTGACTGACCCAGCCCTTCCTTAACCTAACCTGGTCTGCCACTTTCAGGTGCGTCTTCTGCAACAAGACTGTGTCTGCCTTCAGAACCTGCAGATGCGCAAACACACTGGCCCGTTTAACCCTCTAACATTCCAGGTTAGTCTAGTTGGGGGGCACTTCGCCCCCTCCCTTTGCCGATCAGCCATCCCCTTTCCTTGGCCAGCCCTCCAGCCATGTGTCGCGCTTCCTCTGGCCCGCCTCCCGACCGGCTCCACCCATGACCTCCTCACTGTTGCCATGCCCAGTTTCCTTCCCCATCAGCAGAACAACCCCCCCCCCCCTCCCCCCCCTAGCAAAACCATCCTATCACCTAACCCCTGTTGTAATCAAACTATATGGACACCCTCCACCTTGGCTCCCGTTGACTAGCTGCACTCAGCGAGCCTGGGGCTCCCACCCATTGTTCCCCGACCCCTCCACACCAGCAAACACTCTATACAGGTCATAAACAACCCCCACAATAGCACCATTCAAGTTAAACAAGAAAAAAAAGATAAGAAATAACAGGCACTCTTCAGTCCTTCCCATACAGACACAGAAAAAGATAGCACAGAGTTCCCCGAAGCATCCATTTTAACCCAACCCTTTTAACCCAAACTCCAATAAGCAAAGAGTCCAAACAGGAAACATTCAGGTAAACTATGCAAAAAGCACGCAAAAACAATAAAAAAAAAAATGATACATCTCAAAACGGGAGAGACACCACATATACTTAAAAGCTCTAACATTAGTCCAAACGTCCTCAGCTCAGGGCCAGCCCTTGCTTCTTAATGAAGTCCGTCGCCTCTTTGGGTTCCTCAAAATAGTGGTGCTGACCCTTATACGTAACCCACAGTCGAGCCGGAAAAAGCAGCCCGAATTTCACCTTGTTTTTATACAGTATCTCCTTCACCTGCCTATAGCTTCCCCTCCTCCTGGCCGCTGGCCACCTCAGCGCTCAAATCTTGGTAAACACGCAGGGTGGTATTGTCCCAAATACAGCTTTGTGTGCTTTTTGCCCATTGCAGCACCCGTTCCTTGTCCAGGTACCTGTGAAAGCGTACCACCATCGCTCGTGGGGGACCCCCTCGTCACGGCTGCCTTACCGCACTCTGTGTGCTCTGTCCACCACCGGCGGGTGCGGGCACACCTCGTTCCCCAGCAACTCCTGAAACATACCCTCCACATATGAGGCAATGTCTAGCCCCTCTGTCCCCTCCGGGAGGCCCACGATTCTCACATTCTGCTGGCAAGATCTGTTGTCCAGGTCCTCCAGCTTTTCCAGAAGCACTTTTTGCTGGTCTATCAGCCTCCGAATCTCCACATCCGTCACTGTTTGAAAGTCAGCCTGCTCCCCCACTGACTTCTCCAACTGCTGGAGCTTCTCAGCCTGATCATCTAGCCTTTTTCCCATCTGATCAATCGACTTCTGAAGCGGCTCCTCCTGCATAGCCTGTAGCAGCTGCTCCATCGTGGGCTGGGTTGTCGGCTCCTTGCTCTGAACACCAGCCATGCTGGTCTGTCTCACAGCCTCCACTGTGCCCTGACTGTTAAGTAATGGGTTAAGAGTTAAGTAATGCATTAAGAGACATTGCAATTAGTTGTCTCATTTATGTTAAGTATCCAATGATTGACACTGATATGTAAAGGGGCTTCAGGTGGCCCTTGTGTCAGGTGGTGAGTTGTTAGAGTTTTGTGCAGAGGCTGTGGAAGTGAAATAAATGGTGTTTGGTGAAAAGGAACAGGACTTTTGATTCTTCATACAACGGTAACTAAAACGTATAACAATGGTAGCAGAGGATGGTTGCTGTGCAAATGTGAAGGTTTGAAAGATACAACTTTTCCTGATCAAACCAAGGAGTGAGTGAGAAGGAAAAAAAAAAGATACATGGCTGAACCCAGGATAAAGGTGGCTGGATATGACTATCCCTCCTTATTTTCTGAAAGGGAATCGTACGGCCAATGGAGAAGTGCAGTAGTTATGTGGACTAAGGCTTTGGGAAAGAGAAAACAAGGTATGGCATTGGCTCTTTCTCTACTATATGGCAGTAAAATCCGAAACAAAGTGCTTTCTGAGCTGGAATTGGAAGAGTTAGATTCAGAAGAAGGTCTGGAGACTCTATTACAATGTATGGATAAGATTTACAAGAAAGATGACTTGTTAAGTGCGTATGAAGCATGTTCGGAATTTGATAAGTTCTGGAAAATAGAGGAATTCTCCATGGAAGACTATATAATGGAATTTGGCAGACTATATAAAAGGCTGCAGAAACACAACCTGGAATTTCCAGTCTGTGTTGGCCTTTAAATTACTTGACTGCTAGAGTGAGCAACATGGATAGGCTCCTGGTTTTGACAGGAGTTCAGTTTACGGATGAGGATACCTTATTCGATCAGATGACAAAAGCTTTAAAGATGTCTCTGGGGAAACATTCGATTCTGATGTGTCTGATGACTCAAATAGGTCAGTCTGCTATAAAGCAGAATATGGATGGCGAAATTGTACGGCTGCGAACAGGGCCCAAGACTATAGAAGGAGATCGAGACAAGGAAATTATGAAGACAGAAACCCAGTTAGAACTTACAATAGGAAGATGAACCCCAGAAATGCACGGGGCATGTTAAATCGATGTTTTTGATGTGACTCTCAATACCATTATGCCTTCAACTGTCCAAAACATTATGATAGAGTGTTTGAAGCGACACATGACACGGAGGAGTCAGAAGAGGAAAAAGATAGTGTTCAGAGAGAAGACATTGTCCTATTAACAAGCAGTTTTACGCCTGTAATGAGAGTGTTGGTTGCAGAATCCTTCAATTGTGCTGTATTGGACAGTGGCTGCACATCTACTGTGTGTGGAATTGACTGGTTAAAATGTTACCTGGACTCTTTGAATGCTGAAAATCGTAACAAGGTTAAGGAATTTGAAAGTTCCACAAGTTTCAGGTTTGGGGATGATAATACTCTGAAGTTGCTGAAAAGAGTGGTGAACCCTTGCAATATTGCCGGAGTGGATCATTTCATTAGCACGGATGTTGTATCAAGTGAGATACCTTTGCTTCTGAGCAGACCGTCGATGAAGAAAGCACACATGAAACTGGATATGGAACAGGATAAGGCAACAGTTTTTGGAAAGGTGGTGGACTTACAATTTACACAGTCGGGACACTATTGTATTCCATTACTGAAAAATAATATTTCAAGTAGAGTGGTTAAGGATATGTTAATGGCAGTTGAAAATGGGACTTTCGCTGATAAGTTTGTTTTATTAAAACTGCACAGGCAATTTGCACATCCGTCTCCTCGGAGGCTGAAGAATTTATTAAAGGATGCAGGGGTAAGGGATGAAGACTATACTAAACTGATAGAACAGGTTAGTGATTGCTGTGAAGTTTGTAGGAAGTACAGAAGGACACCAGCACGACCGATAGTAACCCTATCTTTGGCCAGGGATTTTAACGACATTGTGGCTGTGGACCTTAAAATCTGGGATAAGGCCATATTTCAGAAACGACAACTACCAAAAGTTGGTACAAAGGTGACATACTTGCCTGAAGGGTCTAGTCAATGGAAGGATGCAACTGTTATTAGAGCAGGGAAGGCCACTGGAAAGTGTAAACATTGGTTGAATGGACAGCATTCAAGGAAGGGAGTTAAGACAATGGATTGGGAACACAAAGTTCAAAAATGGAGGTCACAGAAACGCAGTGCCAGATCAAATAGTACATCTGTTAGTGAACAGGTCCGCAGGAAAAGGTTGAGAATTTTGAAAGGACATCCCACAGCAGATAGGAAAGGTCAAGCAGTAGCAGTATAGAACAAGTTACCAGGCGGGAGAGGGGACGTAGTTTACCAAGATCTCGGAACATGAGTAAGACTACGAATACTAATAGGAGTAGAAGCCCACATGCACGTGTGATTTTGGTGGCTTCCAATAAATTATATGAAAAGTTATCAAAGATGCTAAACAGCAAGAACTGCATAGTTGGAGTGAATTTGGGGTATACACGGAAGTACCGGATAGAGGACAAAGAGCTCTGTCCCACAGATGGATTTGCACGGAAAAGGTTCTTCCGGATGGAACTTATAAGGCAAAGGCCAGGCTTGTGGCAAGGGGATTTGAAGAAAGCTTAGAAGATCAGGATTTAAGGGTAGATTCACCTATAGCAGGAAAGGTTAATTTTAAAGATCTTCTTTTAGCCACAAAGACATGGGAATGCAAATCTATAGATATGAAAGCAGCTTTCTTGCAGGGGCATCAGCTCCAGAGAGACATTTTTCTCCGTCCTCCTAAAGAAGCAGCTAACACAGAAGGGGTACTTTGGAAGTTGAACAAATAGGTATATGGATTAAATGATGAGTCTAGAGTCTGGTATTTTTCGGTAAGGTCAGTTTTGTTAAAGTTAGGCTGTTACCAGTTGAAAGCAGATCCGGTAATGTTTTACTGGCACTATAAAGGGAACCTTTCTGGCATCTTTATGATGTATGTCAAATAATTTTTGTGGGGGGGGGACTAGTGATTTTGAAGGTTTTGGAATCTCTGGTTTGAGGAGAGAATTCAGGGCCGGAAGTCAGGCTTCCGGTGCATTTAAATATAGTGGACTGGAAATCGGACAGACTAAGTTAGGGGCAATTTACGTCAGCAATCTTATTTGGAAAGTATCAGCCCAATAGCAATTAGTCGTGGCCAGGTTTTCACAAAAAGATGCAAGGTTTCAAAGATGGAAAAGAGCAACTGCAAAGTTTAATTGGGCAACTGAACTGGTTAGGTAGACAGACTAGACCGGATGTGAGTTTTGATGTTTTAGAGTGGAGTACAAAAATGAATGATCCCAAAGTGGAAGACATAAGAGCAAATAAAGCGTTTGGCCAAACTAAAAATGCAGGAGTGTGTTGTGAGGTTCCCGGTTTTAGGTGACCTTAGGCACTTGAAATTCATAGTTTACAGTGATGCGTCCTATGCAAATCAAGCACAGGAGGTTTTATAATTTTCCTCTTGGGGAACAATGGTAAATGTTGTCCTCTTGTGTGGGAAACAAAGAAAATAAGGAAGTGGTCGAAAGCACTTTGGCTGCTGAGACGTTAAGCTTTGTAGAGGCGGTGGATATGGCCTTTTATATATCTCAGATATTGACAAAAGATTTAACTTTTGGATATTGTTAACGGTTTCTGTGACATTTTCCCCCCAAAAAAAAATTTGAAAAAAAAAGGGGGGGAAAATTGCGTCTGTGTTTTTGAGTTTCTTTAAATTTTGTTTTCACCTAATTATTTTTTTCTCCAAAGAAGGGGAGACTGTTAAGTAATGGGTTAAGAGTTAAGTAATGCTTTAAGAGACATTGCAATTAGTTGTCTCATTTATGTTAAGTATCCAATGATTGACACTGATATGTAAAGGGGCTTCAGGTGGCCCTTGTGTCAGGTGGTGAGTTGTTAGAGTTTTGTGCAGAGGCTGTGGAAGTGAAATAAATGGTGTTTGGTGAAAAGCAACAGGACCTCTGACTCTTCATACAACGGTAACTAAAACGTATAACACTGACTCGACCACTTCTTCTGTTTACGGTCCCTCCGGCCTCTTAGGTCCATATAATTCTGTATGGGTCCTGTGCCTGAGTGCTATTGCTTTCCAGTTCCGCGCTCAAAAGCGCAAAAAGGTCAGGGGAAAAGGTCCAAAAGTCCGACCAAAATGGGAGCCACCGTATGTGCGACCTACTCCCTCATAGCCGCCACCGGAAGTCTTTGTCCACGTCTTTGAGCTCACTGCTTATTTAGATTTACTTCGACATACCCGATTTAATGTTCTCAAATTATCTTCAAATGCATAGGGACACTTAGATGTGAAAACCTTTCTGGGGAGGCAGGGATCACGTCCTGAAGGAGTAACTGGACCCGAGGAACTGATGGTCACTGTATATATAATCTCAGAAAGACAAAATAAATATTACCTAACCGACTGGGTTTTTTTGATGTGATACTAGTCTGTGTCTGTACGATCAAGAGTTTCTTGCAACGATAACTGGACTGAACATGTACGCATAAAATGTCTGTTCTATTCTCATGATAGTAGCAATTTTGTGGTTTTTCACCAGAATAAGGAACCTGTGATGTGCAGCAGTAGATCAGCTCAGACCAGCACTGTGACCTTAAGTAACAGTGACGTAGAATAACAAACAAGGCATTTCATTTACAGATCTAACTATGCATTTTATGATTTATTTGTGTGCATGTATGTCTGTACATGCATATGAGTGTGTGTGTGTGTGTGTGCGCGAGCCTGCGTTTGTCTGCCTACGTGTGTGTGTGTGTGTGTGTGTGTGTGTGTGTGTGTGTATGTGTGTGTGTTAGTGTTTTTCATATCGCATCTCGGTTTTGAACATTTAATTGCCAAATTTGTACCGCACTCTGGACCATGTTGGTTTGTCTGCATTTGGAGTTCTGGGGCGTCATTCTCCGCCGGCGGGAGTCTCCGTTTTGCCGGCGCCCGGGGGGGTTCCCGACGGCGTGGGGCTGCCCCACAATGGGAAACCCCATTGACCGGCCGGTGTTACGAAGACCCCCGCCGGCCGGTCGGGGCAGAAATGTGGCGGGGCGGGGAGGAGAAATTCGCCCAAGGTCTCTGTGTGATAACAATGATAAGGAGATTCTGAGAAGGTACTGAAAGGCTTCAGAAGGATGGTACCAGAACCGAGATGGTATAATTATCCGGAAAGGTTGAAGAGCGGGTGAACCTTGCTCTGGAAAAGAAAAGCCTGATAGTTAGAGGGCTTTAAGATTCTAAAAGGGTTTGGTGGATTAAAAATGGATAAAATTCTGTTTTTTGTGGATGAGTGAATCAAAAGTGTTACGAAATTTGGGTTGAGGTTGAACGATGTGATTGAAAACAGACAAAACCCTCACATTTGGCAGTCGGCCCATACATTATCGTGACCTCTGGAACTGAGTAGAACCATAAATGAAAATACTGGACAATTTCAGCTGTTGTGACAGCACCTGTGGAGAGAGAAGGGAGCTAATGTTTCGAGTCTGGATGACTGTGTGCAAAGAGAGAGTAGAACCGGACTGAATTAATGTGTCCTGTTCATAATGACGTTTGTGATTGGGACTGGTGCCCCAACGCCCCTGGGTCTTTGCTGTTCCCTGGAGTTGCTCTGCACGCTTTATTTTTCCTGTAAAGAGAGAAAGCAGAGGATTGCAAGTGTGAGGTTCACTGAGACATGCGAGTGAGATGGGACAAAGGTAAGGGCGAGTGAGTGTCGGCTGGTCAAATGGAGATTCTGAGGAGTTGTCTGGATGGAGGGGAATGAGTGGAGCTGCAGGCGTAGTGTTATATAGGAGAGTGCTGAGAATCGCTGAGTGTGGGGTTTGGCAGCTGAAAGTGTTTTTGCTGCTTTCACACCTCCCCGGGGTCCTAGATCTTCTTATGACGTTGTCTCTGGATCAAGGGATCACCCTTCTCCTGCAGACTTCCCCCAGCCTCTTTCATTCAGACCCACTCTGATGCGAGAGCACTACCACTAAGTCGAGGTGGACTCCTTGTTGCTGGAGAACTAGCTAACCATAGACCTCTCCACTTTGGAGGGAAGATTTCTTTAATGGCAAAGACCTCATACAATTCCACACCAGTTTAAGAGATTTACTCTACACTCAGATTCCGTCACCGTGTCCGGATGACAACAAAACCGAGTGCAGTGATCACTGACATAGTTAAAATGATTGTTTAAGTGCATGTCTTTGAGTTCATTGCTTGTTTAGATTTAGTTCAACATACCTGATTTAATGTTTGTAAATTATCTTCAAATGTAAAGAAATACTTGGATGTGAAAAATCTTTCTGGAGAGGCAGGGATCAAGTCCTGAAGGATGAACCAGCTACAACATGACACAGCTGGTCACTGTGTGTGTAATCCCCAAAAGACAAAAGAAAATGACCTCCCCGACTGGAAATTTTTGATGTGATATTACACTGTGTCTGTCGAATCATGAGTTTCTTTTGCAGTGATACTAGACTGAACTTGTGCGGGCAAAATGGCTGTTTTCTCCTCACGGTATTGGTGAGTTTGTGGGGTTCACCATAATTAGGGGCTGTGACATGAACTGCCAACATGCTGCCAAAAATTCAGCTCAGATCAGCAACGTGACCTTAAGTAACAGTGACAGCAAATAGGGCATTTAATTTAAAGATCTAACTGCTTTTGTGTATGTGTGTGCACTTCTTATATCACCATCTCGGTATGAACATTTAATTGCCAAATTTGAATTTGTGCAGCGATCTGGACCACCTTGGTTACTCTACACTTGGAGTTCTCATCTCCATGTGATATAAATGATAAGGAGAAGATGGAGAAGGTGTAAAAAAGGCTTCTGAAGGATGGTACCAGAACTGAAAGGATATAATTATCAGGACAGGTAGAAAAGGTGGGACCGTCTCACTCTGTGAAAGTAATGGCAGGGACTTTCTTTTTAAAAAATAAATTTAGAGCACCCAATTATTTATTTTCCAATTAAGGGGCAATTTAGTGTGGCCAATCCACCTACCCTGCACATCTTTGGATTGTTGGGGTGAAACCCATGAAGACACGGGGAGAATGTGCAAACTCTACATGGTCAGTGACCCAGGTCCGGGATTCAAACCCGGGTCCTCAGCGCCATAGGCAGCAGTGCCAACCACTGTGCCTCCATGCCGCCTGAGCTCGGGGACTTTCTAAGACTCCAAAAGGTTTTGATAGATTAAAAGTGGATGAAATTCTGCTTTTTGTGCACAAGTCAAAGTATTACAAAAGTTGCATTGAGGTTGAACAATGTGGTATAAATAAAAAAAACCTCACATTTGGCAGCCAGCCCATACGTTACTGCTTCCACTGGAACCGGGTAGAACTAGACTGAATTAATGTGTCCTGTTCCTGATGATACGTGTGGCTAGGACTGGAGACCCCCGTCCCTGGTTCTTGGCCCCTTCCTTGAGTTGTTCTGCCTTCTCTTCTCATGTTGGGAGAAAAAGCAGGGGCGCAATTCTCCCATCGGGAGTTTAAGGGCCGACGCCGAAGTGAAAACTGGAGTGATTCACTCCGGCGTTGGAGACCGCTCCCAGCCCCCTATTCTCCCGCTCCCGGGGGGGCTAGGAACGGCGTCGCATCATTTACGCGTAAAAGCAGCGCCGCATAAATGATGTCACCCACTCATGCGCGGTTGCCGTCCTCCCCGAGACCGCCCCGCAAGAAGATGTCGGATGGATCTTGCGGGGCGGCCGAGGAAAGGAGGTCCTCCTTCAGAGAGGCCGGCCCGCCGATCGGTGGGCACCGATCGCGGACCAGACCCCATTTGAGGCCCCCCCCCCCCCATGGTGCAGGAACCCCCCCTCCCCCACCCACAGGCCGCCCCCCCAGCGTTCCTGCGCTGTTCCTGCCGGCAGCGACCAGTGTGGACGGCGCCGGCGGGAACCCATCGTGTTGGGCAGGCCGCTTGGCCCATCTAGGCCAGAGAATCGCAGCTCACCCGTTGCGAGCGGTGATTCTCCAAGCGGCCAGCCGTGATTCTCGCCGCGCCGGTTTGGGGGGGGGGGGGGGGAGAGAGAATCGTGTGCGGGTGTCGGGGCGGCGTGGCGGGACACGCGCGGCGCCCCGGGGATTCTCCCCCCCGGCGTGGGGGGGGGAGAATTCCGCCCCAGAGGTTTCCAAGTGTGGGAAATAGATTTTGTGGGGAAGAAGGAAGGACATTTGCTGGAGAGTAACTGAAAGATAGGAGTGAGATGGGGCAAAGAGGTGCGAGTGTTGGCTGGTCAAATGGGCATTGTCAGGAGGTGTCCGAGTAGAGGGGAATGAGTGGAGCTGCAAACTGTGTTGATCTGAGTTTTATTGCATTAGGCAATGCTGAGGAAGGCAGTGCGTGAAATTTGGCAGCTGCACGTGTTTTGCTGCCTTGTCACCCACCTGAGGTACTGGATGCTCATGCGACATTGTCTCCAGGTTCAAGGGATCACACTCCACCTGAAGACATCCCCTGCCTCTTTTTTTAAAAAAAAATATATATTTATTAAAGTTTTTTAACATAATTTTTCTCCCTTACAAACAATAACCCCCCCCCCCCGTAACAAAAAAAAAAACGAGAAATCGCGCAGAGCAAGATATATACATGGCAAAATGATATATTTACACAGCTTTGTACACTGGCCCTCACCCGTACGTGCCAGTTTCCCCAACCCTTCATGTTATCTCTTGCTCATCCACCCTCCCAGGCAGTTCCCCCCCCCAGGACGCCCCCCCCCCCCCCCCCCAGGTTGCTGCTGCTGCTGACCGACCTTCCTCTAACGCTCCGCGAGATAGTCTAGGAATGGTTGCCACCGCCTGTAGAACCCCTGCGCAGACCCTCTCAAGGCGAACTTAATCCTCTCCAACTTTATGAACCCAGCCATATAATTTATCCAGGCCTCCAGGCTGGGGGGTTTCGCCTCCTTCCACATTAGCAAGATCCTTCGCCGGGCTACTAGGGACGCAAAGGCCAGAATGCCGGCCTCTTTCGCCTCCTGCACTCCCGGTTCGTCCACTACTCCAAATATTGCTAGCTTGGCTTGACCCGGACTTTCACCACCTGAGATATTGCTCCCGCCACTCCTCTCCAGAACCCCTCCAGTGCCGGGCATGACCAAAACATATGGACATGTTCCCCTGCCTCTTTCATCCACACCTACTTGGTCAGAGAGACAGCCTCATCTTTTTCAGTGACTGGAAAGCATGCTTCATTTCACCACCTCGGACGCTACAGCAGGATCTCAGGTAAGATTCCATCACCCTTGGCGCAGTGTTCCCAGATCTTCTTTCCATTTCTCTGATTGCTGAAGCCAATATCAAGATTTCCCAGTGGAGTATGGCATTTTTGTTCTTATTGTCTTGAATGCTGAATGTTACAGGACAATAATATTTTCAAATGTCCCCTTTAACTTAATAAGTTTTATTGTCACAAGTAGGCTTACATTAACACTGCAATCAAGTTACTGTGGAAAAACCCCGAGTCGCCACATTCCGGCGCCTGTTCAGGTACACAGAGGGAGAATTCAGAATGTCCAATTCACCTAACAAGCACGTCTTTTGGGACTTGTGGGACTAAAGGTAAAACAGCACTCTGAAATTGTTCGGGGCGGAAAATGTGGGGACGGTGACCGGGTGGGTTCCTCAGTTTGGAGAAATGCCAATGTGATAGGGTTGAGAAAATTAGGGAAGTTAACACGTGGCTAAAGGAGTGGTGCGGGAAAGAGGGATTCCATTTCATGGGGCATTGGCATCAGTACTGGGGCAGGAGGGACCTGTACCGTTGGGACAGTCTTCACCTGAACCATTCTGGGACCAGTGTTCTAGCGAATAGGATAAATAGGTTGGTCACAAGGACTTTAAACTAGCAAGTTGGGGGGAAGGGAAGGGTAAAGCTATGGACAGTATAATGGTTAATGGAGAGCAAAGCAGCAGGCTACGTGACAGGTTATTATGTAGAGATATTGGTTCAAAGACAAGGAAAATTAGGAGAAAGGGTAAGAGGAAAAATAATTTGCAAAAAGTTACTGATTAAGGTGTTAGGATTCATAACAAAGACATAAAAAACAGCATAAGTGTACTTTACCTGAATGCTCGTAGTATTCGGAATAAGGTGAATGAGTTGATGGCGCAAATCATCGTGAATGACTATGATTTAGTGGCCATTACTGAAACATGGTTAAAAGATGGTCACGACTGGGAGTTAAATATCCAAGGGTATCAAACTATACGAAAGGATAGAATGGACGGTAAGGGGGTGTAGCTTTGTTGTTTAAGGATGGCATCTGGGCAATAGTAAGGCATGATATTGGTGCTATGGAGGACAAGGTTGAATCAATCTGGGTGGAAATCAGGAATAGTAAGGCGAAAAGGTCACTGATAGGAGTAGTCTATAGGCCACCAAATAGTAACAGGATGGTAGGGCAGGCAATAAGCAAAGAAATAACGGATGCATGTAGAAATGGTACAGCGGTTATCATGCGAGATTTTAATCTGCATGTCGATTGGTTTAACCAGGTTGGTAAAGGCAGCCTTGAGGAGGAGTTTATAGAATGTGTCCGGGATAATTTCCTGGAACAGTATGTAATGGAACCTACAAGGGAACAAGCGGTCCTAGATCTGGTCCTGTGTAATGAGGCAGGATTGATTAATGATCTCATAGTTCGGGATCCTCTTGGAAGGAGCGACCACAATATGGTGGAATTTAAAATACAGTTGGAGGATGACAAGGTAAAATCAAACACTAGTGTTTTGTGCTTAAACAAAGGCGATTACAATGGGATGAGAGAAGAACTAGCTAAGGTAGACTGGGAGCAAAGACTTCATGGTGAAGCAGTTGAGGAACAGTGGAGAACCTTCCGAGCGATCTTTCACAGTGTTCAGAAAAGGTTCATACCGACAAAAAAGAAAGACGGTAGAAAGGGGAAAAATCGACCGTGGATATCTAAGGAGGTGAGGGAGAGTATCAAATTGAAGGAAAAAACATACAAAGTGGCAAAAATTAGTGGGAGACTAGAGGACTGGGAAGTCTTTAGGGGACAACAGAAAGCTACTAAAAAAGCTATAAAGAAGAGTAAGGTAGACTATGAAAAAAACTGGCTCAGAACATAAAAGCAGATAGTAAAAGCTTCTACAAATATATAAGACAAAAAAGAGTGGCTAAGGTAAATATTGGCCCTTTGGAAGATGAGAAGGGAGATTTAATAATAGGAGACTGGGAAATGGCTGAGGAGCTGAACAGGTTTTTTGGGTCAGTCTTCACAGTGGAAGACACAAATAACATGCCAGTGACAGATGGAAATAAAGATATGATAGGTGAGGACCTTGAGATGATTGTAATCACTAAGGAGGCAGTATTGGGCAAGCTAATGGGGCTAAAGGTAGACAAGTCTCCTGGCCCTGATGGGATGCATCCCAGAGTGTTAAAAGAGATGGCTAGGGAAATTGTAAACGCGCTAGTGATAATTTATCAAAATTCACTAGACCCTGGCGTGGTCCCAGAGGATTGGAAAGTAGCAAACGTGACACCACTGTTTAAAAAAGGAGGTCGGCAGAAAGCGGGTAATTATCGGCCGGTAAGCTTAACTTCGGTTGTAGGGAAAATGCTAGAATCTATCATTAAGGAGGAAATAGCGGGGCACCTGGAGGGAAATTGTCCCATTGGGCAGACGCAGCATGGGTTCATAAAGGGTAGGTCGTGTCTGACTAATTTGGTAGATTTTTTATCACTGTTACCAGTGCAGTAGATAACGGGGAACCAATGGATGTGGTATATCTGGATTTCCAGAAAGCTTTTGACAAGGTGCCACACAAAAGGTTGCTGCATAAACTAAAGATGCATGGCATTGAGGGTAAAGTGGTAGCATGGGTAGAGGATTGGTTAACTAACAGAAAGCAGAGAGTGGGGATAAATGGGTGTTTCTCTGGTTGGTAACCTGTAACTAGTGGGGTCCCTCAAGGATCAGTGTTGGGCCCGCAGTTGTTCACAATTTACATAGATGATTTGGAGTTGGGGACCAAGTGCAATGTGTCAAAGTTTGCAGACGACACTAGTGGTAAAGCAAAAAGTGCAGAGGATACCGGAAGTCTGCAGAAAGATTTGGATAGGTTAGGTGAATGGGCTAGGGTCTGGCAGATGGAATTCAATGTTGCCAAGTGTGAGGCTATCCATTTTGGGAGGAATAACAGCAGAATGGATTATTATTTAAACGGTAAGATGTTAAAACATGCTGCTGTGCAGAGGGACCTGGGTGTGCTGGTGCACGAGTCGCAAAAAGTTGGTGTGCAGGTGCAACAGGTGATTAAGAAGGCTAATCGAGTTTTGTCTTTCATTGCTAGAGGGATGGAGTTCAAGACTAGGGAGGTTATGCTGCAATTGTATAAGGTGTTGGTGAGGCCACATCTGGAGTATTGTGTTCAGTTTTGGTCTCCTTACCTGAGAAAGGACATATTGGCACTGGAGGGAGTGCAGAGGAGATTCACTAGGTTGATCTCAGAGTTGAGGGGATTAGATTATGACGAGAGGTTGAGTAGACTGGGACTGTACTCATTGGAGTTTAGAAGGATGCGGGGGGATCTTATTGAAACATATAAAATTATGAAGGGAATAGATAGGATAGATGCGGGCAGGTTGTTTCCACTGGTCGGGGAAAACAGAACTAGGGGGCATAGCCTCAAAATAAGGGGAAGAAGATTTAGGACCGAGTTTAGGAGGAACCTCTTCAACCAAAAGGTTGTGAATCTCTGGAATTCCTTGCCCAGTGAAGCAGTTGAGGCTCCTTCGTTAAACGTTTTTAAGAAAAAGATAGATAGCTTTCTAAAGAATAAAGGGATTCGGGGATATGGTGTACGGGCCGGAGAGTGGAGCTGAGTCCACAAAGATCAGCCATGATCTCATTAAATGGCGGAGCAGGCTCGAGGGACCAGATGGCCAACTCCTGTTCCTAGTTCTTATGTTCTTCTGATACCGTTGTCTTGGGGAGAGAAACTAAAATCGAAATCCAGTGTAGCAGCCTGGCAGTTTTAACTCCTTTTCTCAGAGAACAGGACAGCTGCCTCTTTAGATGCTGAAACTAAGCAGCTACTTCTGTGGGAAGGCAAGGTTCATGAAGACAACCATGCAGGATGCTTGTGAGAGTTTGTTTTTTGTTTAAAAGAAAGACAATAGAGCAGACTTTGTTTTTGAAGATTTACTGAATAGGGATTCATCTTGATGTACCTTGCGAATGATAATTGGCTGCAGAAAACATGAACAGGGGGTGGAATGATCGCTGAAGGACGCTGGATGTTTTGTCTTTGTCTGGCACGGAGGAATGTATGTCCACTGGGGAGCTGGCAGTGAGTCTGGGATTGTTGTAATGCATAATGTCATAAGGCAGATGGGAAAGGTGTTTCATAAAACATATTTTGGTTTTGTTAATATCTTCAGGGGCTGCTGCAGTGGTGGAAATTGGCTGCAAAATGAGCACAGTATTCATTGAAGAATTATGAGCAGTTATGAGACGAGACCTTGTCCAGGGTGCTGTGGTTTGCAAACATCTCTTAGCACGTTTGATGACTTGTTTCTGTGGTAGTCTTCTAGACTGTTTAGCTCCACCTGTCTGGAGAAGTTCACCATTATCAGGAATTTGCTGTTGTAGACATATACATCTACAAATAACGCTCCAAGGTCTGTTAGGGTCCTTTGGTCCTTCCTCTGTAATGCATAAATCTGGCAATTGGTAGTCGTCTCTTAAATCATTTTGGAGATGCCTGACCACCAGGTGGTAGACTGTGCCTGTGCCCGGTATTTTGTGATGTCCAGGTGACCCTGATGTAATTTTTGAAGGGCACCAGGCCACAGGGAGGCTGAGATGATCAGTGGTTCGTCATAGATGAGTTCATCTATAACTGTCAAGTAGCTTTGTCAGCTCTTTGTTGCAGCCATCCTTGTTGGATATTTCTGTGGATCCAAGTGCAGTCTTCCATCATACAGCTGCTCCTGGTTGATCTGTTGGGAGTCTGTTTGTGTTTACTGGCAAACGTATGCTTGCTGATGGGGAGTAGGCCTCTAGTTTGGCAACAAAGTTGACATCAGTTTTTTTGGGAAGCCCACTGTGTTCAATGAGTGTGTCTACTGTTGTCTCGATTTTTCTCCTGGGACATCGGCAATCTTATTGGCAAATTACAATGGTCTTGGTGAAACCTCTGTATCCTGGAAGGTATCTTTACAAGATCCTACTCTTCCAGGAAAGAGACTAGTGTTTTTGGTCTGTCTTGACTGTGAGCTTGAGCCTACAGGTGTAGTCAGAAAACATCCTGCATGCTCATGTAACCATGAGGTCTTCTTTTCCGATGATGGGATGTCTCTGTGCCTGACAGCCCTCTTAAGAGTGTGAAACACTGATGGGTGACTTCCACCCAGTTATTCCTGAAAGAGGACCACCCCAAGGACATGAAGCATCTGCTGCTGTGGTAATGGCCATGGCTGAGTGGTAGTGGGCCAGAATGTCAGTCGAAAGCAACATCACTTTGATGCTATTGAATGCTTGCTCGTGCTGAGAGTTCCAGTACCACGTTTCGTCTTTCTTGAGCAGATGTCCCAAGGTTCTGTGACATGAGCCACTTTAAGTAAAAGCTTTGTCAACTGGTTCACCATCCCCAGGTGACGCTGGAGACTGAGGAGGGGTGGAAGTCGGTGATTGCC
Organism: Scyliorhinus torazame; assembly: GCF_047496885.1. Classification (NCBI taxonomy): domain Eukaryota; kingdom Metazoa; phylum Chordata; class Chondrichthyes; order Carcharhiniformes; family Scyliorhinidae; genus Scyliorhinus; species Scyliorhinus torazame. The sequence goes on along the minus strand of NC_092720.1, from coordinate 24,815,398 downwards.
TTGGTTTGTTGTGGATTCATCCTGATGTCTTTGTTGCTGAAGATGTGACCTAGGAACCCACTGGGTGTTTGGGAATATTCTCAGTTGTCTTTCAGCATCGGCCTTGATTCCTGCTGTAACACCAAGGCTGCCGTGAGCCTTTTATTGTGCTCTTCAACTGTCTCCCCTTGAACCAAGACATTGTCCATGTGGCAGGTGATCTCCTGGAGGCCGTGCACGATGTTGACCATTGTTGACCATTGTGTGTTGGAATATCTGTGGGGCTGGCCTGATCCCGAAGGGCAAGTGGCTGAAGCTGAATCTGCTGAAGGAGGTGGTTAGCGGCTGGAGCCCTCATTGAAGGGAAGCTGCCAGAATCTTCTGTTTATGTCTAGTTTGGAAAATATCCTGCTCTTTGAGAGTTTAGTCAGGCTCTCATCCACTGAATACATTGGGGGGAATCTCTCCACCGATTGTTTTGTTACCCGCAAATGCAGAGGGACCCATTTGGATTTGGAACCGGGACCATCCCAGAACACCATTGGTAGGTTATGTGACTTGGGAGATGTCATCCATGTTGACCACCCCTCCCAGCTGCTGCTGCACTTCCTTCATCAGGGGACGGAGGACTTGTCAGAGTAAAAAGGTGAAGTGGTTTAGCCTTGCCTCTCAGTATGATCCTGTCCACATTTTTCAGATGGGCCAGTTGTGTGAAGAGATTCAGGAACTCTCTTTTGTGTTTGGAGCCTGGCTCTTGTTAGTTTACCTTGTCATTGATGGCATCTGCAATAGGACCTATGGAGTAAAGTAGCGTGTTCACCTGCGCTTTTTTTATTTAAACCAAAAATGATGCTGTATTTTAAAAATCTTTATCGCCAAAGATCCCAGTATGTTGACTGACCTGGGCTTTGGGTTTATCCAAATTGAATTGGAACTGCTGAATTGTGATCCACCTGGTTGGCTATGTGTGAGTTATTTTGTCCTGTAGTTTGCTATGAGGAGTAATGAGGCATTAAAATTCAAAGTTATGGTTGCCATTTTACAAACTGGATAATCGTGTTGTTCCCAGGAGCTTTTAATAATTTTTTTTCTCATGTTACAAAATTTCAAGACCACAAGTTGGGCTCCGACTGGGGAATTGGGTTTTGGCGACTGGCTTTCCTTCGATGGCATAACTGATACTGAATTGCGGAAAGGGTTCTCGGGGTGTCTGTAGCCTGGAATTTTAAAAGATTTAGGTCTCCCTTGCAACCTCCATGGCCTCTGGACTCTGAAGCTGGACCTCCAGGGTCTCCCACCGCAGTAGAAATCGGCTTTGAGGCCTTTTCTTTGGCGAATCCTCTGGTAAATTGTCTCTGCACCTTCAGCTTCTGTCGGGAGCTTCTCTCAGGTCAGTATTTTTGAAGAAGTTTTTTCTTAGTTCCATCTTCTTGGACTGTTGTGGCACTTTAGCGTTGTTGAAGGTTTTTGATTCCCATCTGCCACCATATTGGGAGGCTGTTGGTTACAGGATGAAGAGCCTGAAATAGGTTTCCATCCTCTTCAGTGGGTTAACTGTACAGCTCTATTAACAGATAAAACTATTCACACAGGTAAAGTAAATGCTACACGTTTGGAACTATCTCCATGCTTACGACTTTTCGCATCTCTGTTCAACATCACACTGACACCCAAGTCTGGATCATTCTTAGATCAGGGTCATGTTCTTAGATCAGTGTGTGGGCAGTACTGTGCTCAGTTCCACATCAATCCTGTATGTGCCAGACCCTGATAATTAACTATCCCTTCCTTTAAAATGAGGGTTACAGTATCTTATTCAAAGACACTGAAAGATTTGACTGCATTTGATTTCTTTCTTTCCATCTGGTCCCATGATCGCTTCACAATGATTGCGCAAAATGTGAGAGCATTTCAGTTTTTGTTTCACACACGGAATTGCTGACATGTTTTCTGGGAAGTTGATGGTTGTGCTTTCTTTGTGTAGGATTGTTTTTATAAAATAAGAGCTCCTTCCTGTTTTAATTTGAAGACCATCCATTTATTTTAAATGGCCACAGGGCAAGTTCAGGGCTAGTGTGGAAGCTCAAAATGTAACCCCGTTCAGGCCTCTTGCAGGTAGGCATCCCCACCACCCCAAAATAGTTTTCCCAATCATTGCTGTATTTGTCTCTTCCTCTTACCCAATTTTCCAATCACTCAAATGAAAGTATTCACCTAAAATGATCTCTCTCATTCTCCAGAGATTTACCAAATGCTTCATTGAAATTATTGAACCCTTTCGGACAGGAGGTGGATTTAATGCAAACAGCCCTTATTTCTCCTCCCACCATCTGTCCGTAAACAGGCAGGTGTTTTTGATTTTGATTTCTCCCTTTATTAATAGTGACATATTTCCCAATCTCTCCGTTTTGGTGTGGTCCAATTTCTGCTATTTACCCCACATCAAACTCGACATAGGGTGAATTCAGAGGGTTCGTTGATTTGCACATGCTCAAAACGCAGGAGGGTGAGTCATTTTGCCACCTCTTGTGTATTCCCACAATAAAGGAGGGACTGAGAAAGAAAGGTATTAAGGGCATAGATCACATAGTAAAGAATTATTATTTCACAAGAGTCGAGAGTGTGGCAGGTGGAACTGATGCTGGATAATTTATTTCTCCAGTAGAGACAACGTCCGTGATGAGATAGGCACACAGAGATTAATATGTCTTGCAGGCGATGGTGTAGAAGTTCAGATGTTGCAGTAAAAACGGCGTGATGAGGGACAGGCTTTCAAAGCTGGTGAGAAGCATTGGTAGCATTGTGGATAGCACAATTGCTTCACAGCTCCAGGGTGCCAGGTTCGATTCCGGCTTGGGTCACTGTCTGTGCGGAGTCTGCACATCCTCCCCGTGTGTGCGTGGGTTTCCTCTGGGTGCTCCGGTTTCCTCCCACAGTCCAAAGATGTGCAGGTTAGGTGGATTGACCATGATAAATTGCCCTTAGTGTCCAAAATTGCCCTTAGTTTAGGGTGGGGTTACTGGGTTATGGGGATAGGGTGGAGGTGTTGATCTTGGGTAGGGTGCTCTTTCCAAGAGCCGGTGCAGACTCGATGGGCCGAATGGCCTCCTTCTGCGCTGTAAATTCTATATATAAAAAAAAAAGAAGCTGCTTTACTGAGCTGCTGCTTGATAGATGGAAGCCGGCAGAATGATGTGCAGCACGACGAGACAGTATAACATCTGGAGGAGAGGTTTGGCATACTCATGTAACATGACTCCCAACTCTCCACTTTGGTTTTCGTAGGTGCCAAAGTGCATGAATCACCAAAGGTACAGCAAGTAACAAGGAAAGCGAATGGAATATTATAATTTATTGCAACAAGAGAAATCGAATGTAAAAGTATGGATGCTATGCTGCCGTTGTAAAGCCATTGGTGGGATCACATCTGGAGTACTATGTACAGCATTGGCCTCCTTATTTAAGGAAGAATGTAATTGCATTGGCAGCAGTTCAGGGAAAGTTTCGTGGACTAATACCTCGAACGGGCAGGTAGTCTTATGAAGAAACTCTGGACAGACTAGGTTTGTATCCACTGGAGTTTATAACCTTGAAGAGACGACTTGAAACATGCAAGATCCTGAGGGGATCTGGAACGGATGTGTTTCCTGTTCTGGGAGAATCTAGAACAAGGGGGTCACTGTTTTCAAATAAGGGGTCTGCCAATTATGGCAGGGATGGTGAGAAATCTTTTCTCTCAGTGGGTCGAGAGTGTCTTTGTAATTCTTTTCCACAAAAGGCGGTGGAGGCAGGGTCTTTGAATAATGTTGAGGCAGAGGTAGTTTGATTCTTGACTATCAAAGGCGAAATGTGTTATCAGGTCGGGGGTAGGCAGGAATGTGGAGTTGATATTAAAATCTGATCTACCACGATCTCATTGAAGGGCGGAGCAAGCTCGAAGGGCCGAGTGGCCTACTGCTCCGAATTGATACGTTTGTATGTAAGTTGAATGTGATTCAAGCTGCACAAGTAGACACAATGAAGCTTGAATTTTCCTTATCAGAACGCTTCTGTGGATTTGTATCAAAACGAACATGATTGAATGTAGTGTTCCAAAATTCCATGTCTTGTTTTGTTTTTACTGCAAATTGTGCAATATAAAGATTTCTGTGTGTAGGCATTTACTTGTTATTTATTTTTTGTTGGATTGAAATTGCAGTTGATGGCCATCTACAAGGTGCCTTGTTACTTTTCAGGTTTATTTCTTTATTCTTTAATGGAATGTGGGCATCACTGGCAAAGCCAACATTTGTTGTCTTTGAACTGAGTGGCTTGCCACACCATTTCAGAGGGCAGGTGTCATTGGATCTGCCTAGTACCAGCAGTAAAACTAATTTAACTGGACATGGTAGGATGTGATATGCCCAGCAACAGCAGTTGCTCGCATTCAAAAGGCAGGTTGAGGCACGACTTTCCCAGTAACGAGATTAGCAGGCATCTAGATAGAATCAGGTGTAAATCACCTATTTGTAGAAACAGCTAACTTGGGCACCTGTGAGATCAGGGGAGGTATACACATGCTAATTTCTAGAGTCGAGGAATTTGAGAGAGGCAGACAGCCAAATATACAGAATGCAGAATCAAAGGGGAGAAATGGTATAATTGCCAGCACCCTCAGACGTCGAGAGGCCAGTTTAACAGTCAAGAGGCCAGTTTACGTCTAACAGCTTGGGAGGCCAGTCCCCAGCAAACAGCTTTGTAAAGGCAGTTTATATGTCTTCTCTGCACCAGGAAAAGACCTTTCCCAGACTTGATTATCAGCCCTGTAGTGTGTGGTAACTGTATGCTGGATTTGAGTTATAGATTTATTTAATTTTGTTGTTGTTTTGGGAAAGGGAATGTCTTCAGGGTTCATAGATATATTTTGCAACAAAGGGCGTATTCTACATAAATTATATGTTCGGTGATTTATATATTTAATTGCCGTTGAGTAGTGTTGCCCTGTTGGTGTGTATTTGTTTTTTCTTTAATTTAATCAATAGTCTTTAATAACTGTTACATGATGACTGGGGTAGTTAATCTCACAGGGGCTTCACGTGGCCACTCACACCATTCCAAAAACAAAACTATACACCTCCACAAACTGGTGTTTCAAGTTGGGACACGCTCGCAAATACCATCAGCGTGGTTCATGACACAGGTAAGAATTAACCACATTGCTGTGGGTCTGGAGTCGCATGGATGCCAGGGTGAGAGATTTCCTTCCCTACAAGACATTGTCACCATTACTGAGGCTAGCCTTTCAATTCCAGATTATGCGAATTTGGCTCCACCATGGTTGGATTTGAACTGATGCCCCCAGAACATTAGTCTGGACCTCTGGATTACTTGTCCAGTGATGGTACCATTGCACTTCCAGAGTCCACCAGCAGGATAAAAGAGTGGGACATGGTTAGCTGGCGCACGGATGGTTACTTGGATACTATTCTTCTACAATCCAAGCAAATCAATTATTATTTGCCACGGTTGGTGACAGTGGCAAAATTGCAAGAGCGTTCGGAGTGTTTGATCAATAGTTTGTCTACCTTTTGGTGCAAAGCGAATAGTTATTTTATCTAAACACAATGTGCTAAATCTTTACACGTCCAGCAGAGTTATGTGCATTTGACCGATCACTTTTTAAAAAACGGAACTTGTTATGATCACAGCAGATACTGCTGAGCAAACCAGACCTAAGAGTGAGGTCTTTCTCACTGAGCATAACTTTTTTTTGTGAAAAAAAGGGATAAGAGTTCCTGACCCGAAAAGCATAGAACTCTAGTAACACATTTAGAATTTTGAAAATTTAAAGCTTTATTAAAAAGAAAAAATTTTGAGCACACAAGCTTAAAGTTACATGGTTAAAGCAGCTTTCCACAACAACCTGCAACAAAATACATCTTGGTTAAAAATATGTAAATAAACTAGCTTCTTGGCACCTCCTTATAGATGTTTTACCTTAAAATTCAGTAATGTTGCACAAGTCATTGAACTGTTGTCACTTTAAGAAAGGTATTCCCCACAACTTCTCCAATGGTACAATGCCGACGTGAAATTACAAATGAAGGTTCAGAAATAGAAGAATAGAATAGAACATTACAGCGCAGTACAGGCCCTTCGGCCCTCGATGTTGTGCCGACCTGTGAAACCACTCTAAAGCCCATCTACACTATTCCCTTATTGTCCATATGTCTATCCAATGACCATTTGAATGTCCTTAGTGTTGGCGAGTCCACTACTGTTGCAGGCAGGGCATTCCATGCCCTTACTACTCTCTGAGTAAAGAACCTACCTCTGACATCTGTCTTATATCTATCTCCCCCCAATTTAAATGTATGTCCCCTCGTGCGAGACATCGCCATCCGAGGAAAAAGGCTCTCACTGTCCACCCTATCCAATCCTCTGATCATCTTGTATGGCTCAATTAAGTCACCTCTTAACCTTCTTCTCTCTAACGAAAACAGCCTCATGTCCCACAGCCTTTCCTCATAAGATCTTCCCTCCATACCAGGCAACATTCTGGTAAATTTCCTCTGCACCCTTTCCAATGCTTCCATATCCTTCCTATAATGCGGTGACCAGAATTGCACGCAATACTCCAAATGCGGCCGCACCAGAGTGTTGTATAGCTGCAACATGACCTCATGGCTCCTAAACTCAATCCCTCTACCAATAAAAGCTAACACACCGTACGCCTTCTTAACAACCCTCTCAACCTGGGTGGCAACTTTCAGGGATCTATGTACATGGACACCGAGATCTCTCTGCTCATCCACACTGCCAAGAATCTTAACATTAGCCCAGTACTCAGTCTTCCTGTTATTCCTTCCAAAATGAATCACCTCACATTTTTCTGCATTAAACTCCATTTGCCACCTCTCAGCCCAGCGCTGCAGCTTATCTATGTCCCTCTGTAACTTGTAACATCCTTCCGCACTGTCCACAACTCCACCGACTTTAGTGTCATCTGCAAATTTACTCACCCATCCTTCTACGCCCTCCTCCAGGTCATTTATAAAAATAACAAACAGCAGTGGCCCCAAAACAGATCCTTGTGGTACACCACTAGTAACTGGACTCCAGTCTGAACATTTCCCATCAACCACCACCCTTTGTCTTCTTCCAGCTAGCCAATCTCTGATCCAAACTGCTAAATCACCCTGAATCCCATGCCTCCGTATTTTCTGCAGTAGCCTACCATGGGGAACCTTATCAAACGCTTTACTGACATCCATATACACCACATCAACTGCTTTACCCTCATCCACCTGTTTGGTCACCTTCTCAAAGAACTCTGTAAGGTTTGTAAACAAACTGCTTTTTGAAAACTGGCTTAATTCTGGGCGGCTGATTTGAATGCAAAATTTTAACAGCAGCTCACAAATAGCTGAGCTGGTCTTCAGCGTTTCTCGCTCCGACACACCACTCCTTAAATAGTTTCTTCCTCTTTCATCAGGATCAGTTCCCAAATAAAATCTGTCATGTTTCTATTATGCCTCTTCCTTAGGGCCAGTGAAATGTGTTATATCTTCCCCTGTTTACTCACAGAACCTTGAAGCTGCAAATGTTCCTCATCACTTCTGAATTCCTTTTGAAATGTAACAGCTGAAAGACCAAGTTTCCTGCTTATCCCACAATGCAACTTTTAGATCCAATTTATCGACTTACAACTCACCATACCCACTCATTACAAATCTATCAACTTAACACTTAACCGGGCGGCACGTGACGCAGTGGGTAGCACTGGGACTACGGCGCTGAGGGCCTGGATTCGAATGCCGGTCCTGGGTCACTGTCCGTGTGGACATTCTCCCAGTGTCTGCGTGGGCTTCACCCCTGCAACCCAAAAATGTGCTGGTTAGGTGGGTTGGCCAGGTTAAATTGCCCCTTAATTGGAAAAAAATGATTGGGTACTCTAAATTAAAGAAGAAAAAAAACATAACACTTAACCTTTCATCTCTTAGTCCTCACATACCACCTGTCTGTAGTAACCATCCCTCTGTTTAATTAACCCTGGACACATACACAGCTTTCTTTACTAACACAGAATACCAACATAATCCCACAACATTTTTAAAAAAAGTCTCTCATCACAATTGCTGCAAGTTAGAGAGGTGTCTCAGTCATATAATGTGAGCTGTAATCATCAACTATATCTGTATAACATCTTGGCCAAATGTGGAGAACAGGTCAGAATGCAAAAGGTCCATGCGAACCTCGGTGAATGCTGTGATTGCTAGTCATTCTGGTGCTTCAGCTTCTGGGGTGTGGTTCAAATTGGGGTCTTCCTTGACTAACATTTATTGGTCAACTGACATCACCAATAGCTGACTAACTTAATTAATCTCACTGCCATTTTGTGGGGCCTCGCTGTGTATACTTTTTTCACTATTTTTGACAAGATGACAAAAATGTGCCGAAATTCAAAAGCATTTCATTTTCTCCAAGGTATTTTTGCAATAGTTATCTTGTGAATTCGATGCCTTCATTCTTCCCATCTTGTAATCATTTAAAAAATATTTCTTCAGGAATTTTCCACTTCGTTATTAGTAATTGGAATAATCGCGAGCAATAGCCGGTTCAAGGTGATTTTGCAGGATTGATGTCACATTGTTCCCCACTGTTCAGTTGACTGGTGGATGTTTCATTGAGTACAGATCGTGAAGGGTTAGTGTGTAAGGACAGATCGTTACCTGAATCATTGTCCTTTGAGTTTTTGTCCAGGCCTAACTTGGACCGAAATGCTTTGCACAACAGAAAGTAGATCACTGGATCTAAACAGGCGTTTAGTGTTGACAGCACAGCAGCCGATTCCTTAACGTGGAAGAGTGTCTTTTTCCAAAAACATCCAGTAATGACATTTACCTGGCTTAAAATGTAAGGAAGCCTTGCGATGTGGTAGGGAACAAAACAGACCACGAAGACAGCGAGGAGGATTAGAATGTTGTTCTTTGCCTTGGCTTGCTTTTTGAGTGAGCTTGGAGATGGGGATTTGTCGAGACGTTTTGCAGTTTGAAAGTAAAAGAAGCAAAGCCCTATCAGCACACAGAGAAAGAGAAATGTGCCCCCAGCATGGAGGATTATATGCCAGTGAACCCCCGAACCACTTCTAAATCCTAAGCATGTTTCTTTTGTACTATTCTGGGGCGGCTTTCTCCCTGTCAGGACAATGTATGAAAATCCAAGGCTGAGGAGAACACACCAGGTGCCAATGGAGACGATTCTCGCTGTCTTCAGCGTTAGAAATGAATGTATTTTAAACGGTTTGACTATTTTCAGGTATCTGTTTGCTGCAATGTAGCCCAGGAAGAGAATGCTTGAATACATGTTCAAGTAGAAGATGCACGTTGTATAGTTGCAGTAGATGTTTCTCAGTATTGTGGAGCCCACTTTCTTCTCTGCGCCAATTCTTACCGGCAGCGAGAGGACCAGCAATAAATCGGCTGCTACCAAGTTCTTTAAATAGATGATGATGCTGTTTTTGTTGGGAACATGACAGAAATACACCCAGAAAGCCAGGCTGTTGAGAATGATGCCAACTGCAAATATTAATGAATAGGCAATAATCGTGAAAATTGCCAAGCCATCAGAAGAAAACTGGCAAGTGGCGTTGCTGGAGGAGTTTGTGCTTGTAGCGATCCCGGTGCGTTCTGTCGACTCAGCCATCATCACCTCTGAAAGTTAAAGCAAGTTTGGAATTTAAATTAGAACACATTATTTTTCTAGAGACGTTTGCCACAACGATTTGCTTAAAGAGACAATTTTTGAAAAGCAAAGGTGCTGGGTCGGGTATTCAGTAATTTAATTGAATAATTATTGTTTGATAGGTGTTTGTCAATATATTTTAAATGCATCCCTGGCATCGGGGAGCACGGTGGTGCAGTGGTTAGCACTGCTGCCTTCCAGTGCTGAGGACCCAGGTTCGACCCTGGCCCCAAGTCACTGTCGATGTGGAGTCTGCACATAGAAACATAGAAGATAGGAGCAGGAGGAGGCCTTTTGGCCCTTCGAGCCTGCTCCGCCATTCGTCACGATCATGGCTGATCATCCAACTCAATAGCCTGATCCTGCTTTCTCCCCATAGCCTTTGATCCCATTCGCCCCAAGTGCTATATCCAGCCGCCTCTTGAATGTATTCAATGTCTTAGCCTCAACTACCTCCTGTGGTAGTGAATTCCACAGGCTCATCACTCTTTGGGTAAAGAAATGCTTCCTTATCTCTGCCCTAAATGGTCTACCCTGAATCCTCAGCCTGTGACCCCTGGTTCTGGACACCCATCATCAGGGACTTCCTCCCTGCATCCACCCTATCTAACCCTGATAGAATGTTATAAGTCTCTGTGAGATCGCCCGTCACTTGCCAGCGTGATTGTCACCCCCACAACCGAAAGATGTGCAGGGCAGGCGGATTGGCCACGGTGAATTGCCCCTTAATTGGAAAAATTTAAAAATAGAGAAATGCATCCCCAGCAGATCATGACAACGGACCTGATGTGCTCTGTGAGAAAGCAAATGACTTTCCATTTGGAAAGGTATTTAGTACTGTCCATGTTTAGTTAGAAACCCTCAATGTAACAAATTATACAACTTTGTGACAAAGTATAAACTTCGGTATGTGTTTGTTCTACTTGAAAGAAGGAACTTGCATTTCTGGAGCACCTATCATAAATTCACATTATCCCAAAGTGCTTTGCAGCGAATGAAGCAATTTTGAAGTGTGGTCACTTGTAACGTGGGAAACGTGAGAGCAAGAGCTCGGCAAATAGTAGTGTTTTGAACATCTTCGTGAGAATGTTTTGGATCTCGTCTTTTAGATTCTGGGAAATGAATCATAGTTAATTACTATTTATTACTTACTAGTTTGAATCATAAAATGTCAAATAATGCATGAGGGACTCTCCATGGATTTGGATTCTCAACTGATGGCTTGGGTTTGCAGAGATGGCGGCGCAGTGGTGTGTCGCTGGACAATAACGAGAGTCCGGGCAAGATCTGAGGACACGGGTTCAAATCCCACATCAGCAGATGGTGAAAGACAAAGTCAACAAATGTAAATGTTGCCACAGTCTCCGAGGACCATAGGCTGCTCTCCACTTTCGGAGCTCACTGGCGCTGATGTAACCTGAGGGTCACCACACCTCAGGCAAGGGGCGAGCTTGAGGAGGCGAGGCCCCCGTGAATAACTTCAATCTGCAATTAAAAGTGTAATGATGACCATTGTCGAAAAAACACTCGTGTCCTTGAGAAGGGAATCTGCCATCCTTACCCGGTCTGACCTACATGTGACTCCAGTTTCACAGCAATGTGGTTTATTCTTAATCACCCTCTGAAATGGACAGCTTTGGGTAATAAATGCTGGCCCGCCCAGCTAGGCCCACATCCTGTGACTGAAGTCAAAAGAACTAATTTCATAGAATTTACAGTGCAGAAGGAGGCCATTCGGCCCATCGAGTCTGCTCCGGCTCTTGGAAAGAGCACCCTACCCAAGGTCAACACCTCCACCCTATCCCCATAACCCAGTGACCCCACCCAACACTAAGGGCAATTTTGGACATTAAGGGCAATTTATCATGGCCAATCCACCTAACCTGCACATCTTTGGATTGTCTATTCCCCTATTCATGGTCTTTTCATTAAAGAACATTTTTCAAAAGTTGGAAATTATAAACAATGCTATAAATGTCAATAAGTTGTCAACTTTGGCCATTACCTCGTCTTCCCCCAGTTAATTTAATTTATAATGGAACCTATTTATCTCCTAGATCTAACAATGGATTCACGCCAAAGTGCTGTTGCATTTTAAGGCTCTGATGAAAGAGGAGTGTTTTTTTCAGTGCACTCTGTTCCTCCCTGTTATCAGCTGTTGTAATTGTCCACGATGAAGAACATTGTTTTGCAGTGATGTGACACTTTGAGGTATTCACAGAGGAGCACTTGCAGGATCTGTGTGACACAGCCAGACAGACATATCCACACTGAGGAAGGGAGTTACACAACTGATTCTTCTAATTCTCTGTGAGTGTAATTCTCCATATCTGGTCACTGGTTCTTGTACTGAACGCTAGATTTATAATTGAAAAGTCAAGAGAGAAAGATGGAAAGATGCAAGGATTTGATGGTAGCTTTAGAATGAAATTCACTTTGAAACCAGGGGCGAGATTCTCCGACCTCCCGCCGGGTCGGAGAATCGCCGGGGGCTGGCGTGAATCCCGCCCCCGCCGGTTGCCGAATTCTCCGGCACCGGATATTCGGCGGGGCGGGAATCGCGCCGCGCCGGTTGACGGGGCACCCCCCCCCCCCCCCGCTGCTAGGATGCCTGTCCCGCCGGCGTGGATTAAACCATCTCTCTTACCGGCGGGACAAGGTGGCGCGGGCAGGCTCCGGGGTCCTGGGGGGGCGCGGGGCGATCTGGCCCCGGGGGGTGCCCCCACGGTGGCCTGGCCTGCGATCGGGGCCCACTGATCCGCGGGCGGGCCTGTGCCGTGCGGGCACTCTTTTCCTTCCGCCTTCGCCACGGTCTCCACCATGGCGGAGGCGGAAGAGACTCCCTCCACTGCGCATGCGCGGGGTGCCGTGAGCGGCCGCTAACGCTCCCGCGCATGCGCCGCCCGGCAATGTAATTTCCACGCCAGCTGGCGGGGCACTTTCGCCAACTGGTGGGGCGGAAATCAGTCCGGCGCGGGTCTAGCTCCTCAACGTTGGGGCTCGGCCCCTCAAGATGCGGAGGATTCCGCACCTTTGGGGCAGCACGATGCCCGACTGATTTGCGCCGTTTTTGGCGCCGGTCGGCGGACATCGCGCCGATACCGGAGAATCTTGCCCCATGTCTTAACGATGTTTAATTCTTAAAATTTATTTTCCAAAGTCTACTCAATGTCAGACTTTGCATTTTTCTGGTGACTTTCACTTCTGTCATTTTGCACCAAGACTACAAAAGCATCAAATACTTTAGCTTCTGGAGTGGGACTTGTGCCCAAAGAGACCTTGCGAGAGCACGACCACGAAATCAAGGTGGACACCTTGTTGCTGTAGAATTAACTAACTATAGACTTCTTCACTTCCCAACCTGTGTAAGAGAGTTACTCTACACTGAGACTTCCCTCACAGGGTTTAAACAGTAACAAACCTAATTGCCTGGATGGCAACAAAACCGAGCACCGTGATCACTGACATGGTGAAAATGATTGTTTAAGCGCACGTCATCGAGTTCATTATCTGATTAGATTTAGTTAAACATATCTGATTTAATTTTCTCAAACTATCTTCAAATGTAAAGAAACACTTGGATGTTCTCGGGGAAGCCGGGATCAAGTCCTGCAGGAATTTCCGATCTCAACATGACACTGATGGTCACTGTAGATGTAATCTAATCCCACAAAGACAAAAGAAAAATCACCAACCTGACTGGACGTTTTTGATGTGGTGTCACTCTGTGTCTATCGGATCAAGAGTTTCTTGCTGTGATACTGGACTGAACATGTGCGTGCAAAATAGCCGTTTTATCCTCAGTGCATTGATGAATTTGTGGAGTTCAGCATATCCTGTCACCAGAATTAGGAAGTCAACGTTCTGCCAAACGTTCAGCTCAGAGCAACATTGTGACCTGAAGTAATAGTGAAAGAAAATAGGGCATTTAACTTTCGGAGCTAACTATGCATTTTATGGTGTGTGTGTACATACCTTTGTGCGTGCACGTGTGCATGAATGTATATGCATATTTGCTTGGATATATGTGTGTGTATATGCACTCTTTCCAGCACGGTAACATTGTAGGGGCAGCACGGTAGCATTGTGGATAGCACAATTGCTTCCAGGGTCCCAGGTTCAATTCTGGCTTGGGTCACTGTCTGTGCGGAGTCTGCACATCCTCCCCGTGTGTGCGTGGGTTTCCTCCGGGTGCTCCGGTTTCCTCCCACAGTCCAAAGACGTGCAGGTTAGGTGGATTGGCCATGATAAATTGCCCTTAGTGTCCATAATTGCCCTTAGTGTTGGTTGAGTGGGGTTACTGGGTTATGGGGATAGGGTGGTGTGGGCTTGAGTAGGGTGCTCTTTCTAAGAGCCGGTGCAGGCTCGATGGGCCGAATGGCCTCTTTCTGCACTGTAAATTCTATGATAATTCTCTGCAAACAACTTTGTTCAACCTGAACTAGAGTTTTACCCTTTCCTTCACAAAACCACTAAATTAAACCCACTTAAATCTATACCTTATTTTATAGCTCATTTGAACTAGTTCTGTTTTCCTGACGCTTCTACAACATGAATAACCACCCTTTTGTTCTAAATGCTGCTCCATAATCTGATTCAAAGATACCTAGAGATTTGACTGCATTTGATTTATTTCTTTCCATCTGGTCCAATTGGTCACTTCACAATGTTTGAGCAAATGTTAGAGCATTTCAGTTCTCGTTTCACATTCAAAATTGTTGACGTTGTTTAGGAAGTAGGTGGTTGTGCGATCTTTATGCAGGATGTTTTCGAAAATAAGATGGCCTTCCTGTTTTTATTTGAAGACTATCCATTTATTTTAAATGGCGGCAGGGCTCCAGGATGAATGGACTGGGGAGCGGACACCTGTTGGTAAATCTGTGGCAGAATAGCGGGACACATTCAAGAAGGAAGTAGGGAGAGTACAGGGACAACATGTTCCAATCAAGAAAAAGAGCTGGACCAACAAATCCAGTGAATCCTGGATATCGAGGGAGATTAAGCATTGTATAAGGAGAAAAAGGGAGGCTTACATCAGATACCGAGAGCTCAAAACAGCAGAAGCCCGACAGAGGGAACGTCAAAAGGACATTTCGGAGACCAAAAAGGGGACATGAAAGGATACTGGCAGGTAAAATAAAGGAGAGTCCTAAGTTATTTCACAAGTACATGGAGGGTATAAGGATAACTAGGGAGAGAGTGGGGCCATTAATGACCACTGTGGTAATTTGTGGTGTGGAGCCGGAGGAGGTATTCACAGAAGAATGTTTTCAGGATGTGTGTGACACAGCCAGACAGACATGTCCAAACTGAGGAAGGGAGTTCCACAACTGGTTCTTCTAATTCTGTGTGAGCGTAATTCTCCACATCTGGGGCAAAATTCTCCGGTATCGGCGCGATGTCCGCCGACCGGCGCCCAAAACGGCGCAAATCAGTCGGGCATCGCGCCGCCCCAAAGGTGCGGAATCCTCCGCATGTTGGGGGGCTGCGCCCCAATCTTAAGGGGCTAGGCCCGCGCCGGACTAATTTCCGCCCCGCCAGCTGGCAGAAAAGGCCTTTGGTGCCCCGCCAGCTGGCGCGGAAATGACATCTCCGGGCGGCGCATGCGCGGGAGCGTTAGCGGCCGCTCACGGCAGCCCCGCGCATGCGCTGTGGAGGGAGTCTCTTCCGCCTCCGCCATGGTGGAGACCGTGGCGAAGGCGGAAGGAAAAGAGTGCCCCCATTGCACAGGCCCGCCCGCGGATCGGTGGGCCCCGATCGCGGGCCAGGCGGGGGGTCGGAGAATCTCGCCCCTGGTCCCTGGGTTTTGTACTGAATGCTAGAATTATAATTGAAAAGTTACAATAATTAAGGGAATTTGGACCACCGTGGAAATTGAATGGATAAGTCTTTCTCTTTAATTTTCGTAAGTTCAGTAATCAAGCTGAATGGTTGATCAGATAGCTGAGTGACTCAGTGACAGCTAAGTGTCAATCACTTGAAGCCTGATTCGGGCCTCAATAGGTGTTGATTAGGTGAGACACAGCCAGAGGGCGGTGTGTGTATCAGGAATATGGAGCACAGTGGAAATTTGGTGCATAGGGGAATGTGGTGCTTTTTGCTTTTTTTTCTGAGCTTTCTGACTTTTTAAATATTCAGAAAGTGCTCTTGCCCTGCTGCCGCTATAGAGGCTACAAGGGAGAGAGCTGATTGGTAAGGTTGGGTGAGAACTGACTATTTATTTTGCTTATAGTTTATAAGGACTATATTCTCGCAGTCATTAGCACTGTTGCTTCACAGCGCCAGGTTTGATTCCCGGCTTGGGTCACTGTGCGGAGTCTGCATGTTCTCCCCGTGTGTGCGTGGGTTTCCTCCGGGTGCTCCAGTTTCCTCCTCCAAGCCCCGAAAGATGTGTTTGTTAGGTGAATTGGACATTCTGACCTCAGAGGGCTGTGTACCCGAACAGGCGCCAGAGTGTGGCGACTTGGGGCTTTTCACAGTAACTTCATTGCAGTGTTAATGTAAGCCTACTTGTGACGCTAATAAATATTATTATTATGTGAAGGCCACATGCGCTTCGACCTGACATACGAACCCCTCCGAATCGGGCGGTGTGCTTACTGCTCTGGACAGGGCATCCGCGATGATGAGGTCCTTTCCCGGGGTGTAGACCAGTTGGAAGTCGTACTTCTGGAGCTTGAGCAGAATGCGCTGGAGGCGAGGGGTCATCTCATTCAGGCCCTTTTGTGTGATGCTGACCAGGGGGCGATGGTCGGTTTCCATGGTGAACTGAGGGAGACCATACACGTAGTCGTGGAACTTATCTATGCTGGTTAACAAACCCAGGCACTCCTTCTCGATCTGCGCATAGCGCTGTTCTGTGGGGGTCATGGCCCGCGAGGCATAGGCGACAGGGTCCCATGATGCAGTGTCGTCCCGTTGCAGGAGTACCGCCCCAATGCCGGACTGGCTGGTATCAGTCGAGATCTTTGTTTCTCTAGAGGTGTCGAAGAACGCCAATACCGGTGCTGTGGTGAGCTTAATCTTGAGCTCCTCCGATTCCTTCTGGTGTGCGGGCAGCCACTGGAACTCCGTGGTCTTCTTCACTAGGTGGTGAAGAGCCGTTGTGTGGGAGACAAGGTTGGGAATGAACTTCCCCAGGAAGTTGACCATCCCGAGAAAGCGTAGCACTGCCTTCTTGTCTGCCGGCTGCGGCATGGCTGTAATGGCGCTCACTTTGTCTGCATCCGGACGCACTCCTGACCGGGATATGTGGTCCCCCAGAAACTTTAGCTCAGTTTGGCCAAAAGATCACTTGGCTCGGTTGAGGCGCAGGCCATGTTCCCGTATCCGTGCAAAGACACGCTGGAGATGACTGATGTGCTCCTGTGGTGTGGTGGACCAGATGATGACGTCGTCAACATAGACGCGCAACCCTTCGATGCCCTCCATCATCTGTTCCATGATTCTATGAAATACCTCGGATGCTGAGATGATGCCAAATGGCATTCTGTTGTAGCAGTACCTGCCAAAGGGAGTGTTGAAGGTGCACAGCTTCCTGCTGGACTGATCCATTTGAATCTGCCAAAAACACTTTGAGGCATCAAGCTTTGTAAAAATTTTAGCCCGGGCCATTTCGCTCATGTGATCTCTTCCCGTTTGGGGTATGGGGTAGTGTTCCCTCATGATGTTGGTGTTCAGGTCTTTCGGGTCGATGCAGATCCTGAGTTCGCCAGAGGGCGTTTTAACGCATACCATGGAGCTGACCCATGGCGTGGGCTCCGTGACCGGGAAAGCACTCCTTGGTCCTGGAGATCCTGCAGCTGCTGCTTGAGGCGGTCTTTGAGTGGTGCTGGGACTCTACGAGGTGCGTGAATGACCGGGGTGGCGTGCGGTTTGAGCCGTATTCTGTAAGTGTAGGGCAGTGTGCCCATTCCCTCGAAAACCTCCTGGTTGTGGGCGAGGAGCGAGTGGAGCTGTGCCCTAAATTCTGCATCCGGGAAGTCAGACGTGCCTTCTGCAGACAGAGTGTGTACCTGCTGAACGAGGTGGAGAAGCTTGCACGCCTGTGCGCCTATCAGGGAGTCCTTCGATGATATCTCAAAGGACAGTGTGACTGTGTATGCATTGTGTGTGACCTCGAGCTGGCAGGATCCCATGGCTGGGATAACATTTCCGCTGTAATCGACATTCTGACAGCGGGAGGGCCAAATCGGTGGTCTAACCTTCAAGGCGTAGAAGGCTGACCATGCTATAAGGTTGGCGGAGGCACCAGTGTCTAAACGGAATGTGATTGGTGATCGGTTGACCGTTAGGGTGGCAACCATTCATCACCCGGATTAACGCTGTTCATTGGCATCGGCTGGTGGGTCCTGCTTGGGGACATCCGATTCCTGTCAATGACTGCGACGCGGAAGGCTTCCCGATCGTCGGTAGCACTGGTCTGTACATCGTCAGGGTATGACTCGGTGTATGGAGGCTGAATGGTCCGCACATCCCTGCGAGGCTGGCGGAATTGGGGAGCATTGGCAGGTTGAGCTGCTCGACAGCAGGCAGCATAGTGGCCCATCTTGTCACAGCGGAGGCATTGTCGATTCTTTGCTGGACGTTGCCGCTTTAAATGTGCGGATCCACAGTTGCCGTTGTGACGTCATGGCGTTCGTTGCGCCATCACGCATGCACAGTTCGGTCCTACGTACAGCACGCCCGCGCGTCGCGTCCCTCTGCGTCGACGTCTCTTTTGGCGCGTACAAGCGCGGGAGGCCGCGGAAAGCGCGCAAAGTGGCCGCCCTCGTCCGGGCCGCGGGCCGGGAGGAATTCAATCGACTGGACCCGCTCGGCCTCGTAGGACCCCTGCCGTGCCGATTCGGCCGCGTAGGACCCCTGCCGTGCCGATTCGGCCGCCTGGAATTGGGAGTACCGGCTGGTTACGTTTTCATGGAGGGCGCAGGCTTCGATGGCGGTGGCTAAGGTGAGGCTCTTAATTTTGAGGAGCTGCTGGCGTAGGGTGCCCGAGGTGACACCAAAATCTATCTGGTCCCGAATCATGGAATCGGAGGTGGCCTCATAACCGCAGGACTGCATGAGGATACGGAGGTGTGTCAGGAAAGATTGAAAAGGCTCATCCTTACCCTGCAGGCGCTGCTGGAAGAGGTACCTCTCGAAGCTCTTGTTCATCTCGACGCTGAAGTGCTGCTCGAGCTTAAGAAGGACCGTCTTGTACTTCGTCTTGTCCTCGTCTTCCGCGAACACCAGAGAGTTGTAGATGTGGATGGCGTGTTGCCCTGCCATGGAGAGGAGGAGGGTGATTTTTCTGGTGTCAGAAGCATTCTCCCTGTCTGTGGCTTCTAGGAAGAGCTGGAAGCGCTGTTTAAACAGCTTCCAGTTGACGCCGAGGTTTCCAGTGATTTGGAGCGGCTGCGGCGGGCTGATAGTGTCCTTGGCGCAGGATGGCGGATTCCTGAAGATGTGCAAGTAGGTCTCACAGTTGTTGGGTTCCAATCCTGGTACTATGTCGTGTTGGGTGTTCCGCTATACAGACGAACCAACACGGTTGCAGATGGTACAACTCTGTTTAATTATTATCAATACCATCATCTGTAAACTTATGACTGTGGTTCGTTCATAACCCTCTAACCTGTGGACCCAGCCCTTACACTATCTTAGAGAGGCACTCAGCACATGGTGTATGTCTGAGTGGCTTGCTGTGAGCTCTGTGCCCTGAGCTGTCTCCTGCTGGAATGAGTGGGAACTGTGGTGTTCCCCGTTTTATAGTGCGAGTGCCCTTGCTTGTGATTGGCTGTGATGTTGCATGTGTGTGGATTGGTCCGTTGATCTGTCCATCAGTGTGTATGTATGTTTGCACCATGATGTTTATCTGAATATCATGACAGTAACGAGGACCAGGAAAGAAGGGTCGTAGAGTAATCAATATTGGCTGATATTATTTATCTTTAGAAAGTTTTAATTTGTGGAGGTGAGTCATGGCAGGATAACTAACTCAAAGCAGCGGATTTTCCTTTATTTTACCTGCAGGGCCCTGGGGACAGCATGTGTGCCGGAAGTGTCTCCAGCTGCAGCTCGTGAAAGCCAGGATTTCAGAGCTGGAGCCACTCCAATGTGAAGCATCCACGAGGTGGAGAGGATTGTGGCTACCACATATGGAGAGGTGGTCACACCGCAGGTCAAGAGTGTGCAGGCACGAAGGAAATGGGTCACCACCAGGCAGAGCAAGAGGACTAGGCAGGCAGTGCAGGAATCTCCTGTGGCCATTCCCCTGCAAACAATTATACCACTTTCAATACTGTTGGGGAGAATGGTCTCTCGGGGGCAGCAACAGCAGCCAAATTAATTGCACCACGGTTGGATCTGTTGCACAGGGCAGGAGTAAAAGGTATGGGATGGAATAGTTGTTGGGGATTCAATTGTAAAGGGAACAAAGAGGCATTTTTGTAGCCACAAGCAAGATTTTATGTATCCTCACTGGTGCCAGAGTCAAGGATATCTAGGAGCAGTTACAGGAAATTCTGGAGAGTGTGAATGAACAGCCAGTGGTCGTGATACACTTCGGTACAAATGACATAGTTAAAAATGGAATGAAGTCCTAAAAGCAGAATATAGAGAGTTAGGAAGCAAGTTGAAAAGTAGGACCTCAGAGGTAGTGATCCCAGGATTACTACTAGTGCCACGTGCTGGTCAGAGTAGAAAGAGCTGGATATATCGGATGAATGCGTGGCGGAAGAGATGGTGTCGGGGTGGAGGTCAGATTCCTGGGACATTGGGACCTGTTCTGCGGGAGGTGGGACCAGTACAAACTGGATGGGTTACCTCTGGGCAGGGCTGGGGCTGATGTCCTTGGGTGAGTATTTGCTAGACTGGCTGGGGAGGTTTTAAACTAAGAAGGCAGGGGGTGAGTAATGGGAATCAAGGACTAGAACAAAAGACAGAAAGTGGAGTAAGATAGGTGAAATGCAGAGAAATCGAAGGTTGGAATCAAAAAGGGTCACAGTACAAAATAATGTGAAACGGGCCAAGGCTTTGTGTCTTAACGCGCGGAGCATTTGCAGTAAAGTGGATGAATTAATCACGTAAATAGATGTAAACGGATATCCTATATCGCGGAATTATGGAGACATGGCTGCAGAGTGACCAGGGATGGGAATCAAGCCTCCAAGGGTATTATTAGGAACGACAGATAAAAAGGAAAAAGGTAGTGGAGTTGCATTGCTGGTGAAAAAGCAAATTAACACAATAGTGAGGAGAGATATTCTCTCCGACGATGTGGGATCTGTTTGTGCTGTGAAACACAAGGGGCAAAAAATGTTAGTGGGGGTTGTATATGGATCCCCAAACTGTCGTGTTGAAGTTGGGAATGGCATTAAGCAGGAAATTAGAGACACATGTGATAAAGGAACATTTGTAACTATTGATGATTCCAATCTGCATATAGGCTGGGCAAATCAAAGTTGACACAATACCATAGAGGAGGAATTCCTGGCGTGTATACAGGGTGGCTTTCTGGACCAATGCATTGAGGGACCAACTAGAGAACAGGTCATCATAGACTCAGGTATTACATAATGAGAAACGAATAATTGGCAATCTAGCTGTGCCAGCCCCTATGGAGATGAGCGACCATAATATGATAGACTAGTGCCCTGAATCTAAAAGGGAACTACGATGATTTGAGGCACGAATTGGCTATGCTGGATTGGTAAACGTTACTTAAAAGGATGATGGTGGATAAGCAATGGCAAACATTCAAAGCGTGTGGGTGAACTGCAACAATTTTTACTTTCTGTCTGGCGCAAAGGTTTAACGGGTAAGATGACAAAACCATGGCTTACAAGGGAAATTAGTGATAGTATTAGCTCCAAATTGTATTAGCATACAAATTGGTCAAGAAAAGCAACACACCTGAGGATTGGGAGCAGTTTAGAATTCAGCAAAGGAGGACCAAGGGATTGATTAAGAAGGAAATAATAGAGTACAAGAGGAAGCTTGAGGGGAACATGAAAACTGACTGTAAATGTTTCTTTAGGTATGTGAAGAGAAAAAGATTGGTGAGACTAATGTAGGTCCATTGCAGTCAGAAACAAGGGAAGTTATAATAGGGAACAAAGAAATGGCTGACCACTAAATAAATACTTTTGTTCCGTCTTCACAAAAGAGGACACAAATAACACACCAGAAACACAAGGTTCAGTGAGAGGGAGGAACTGAAGGAAATCAGGGTTTGTAGAAATGGCTTTGGGGAAATGGATCGGATTGAAGGCCGATAAATCCCCAGGGCCTAATAATCAAAATCCAAGAGTACTTAAGGAAGTGGCTCTAGAAATAGTGGATGCATTGGTGGTCATCTTCCAAGACTCTGTAACATTTCCTACAGATTGTAGGGTGCTAGTGACACTCCACTACTTATAAAGGAAGGCAAAGAGAAAACTGGGAATTATAGAGCAGTCAGCCTGAGGTCGGTAGTGGGGAAATTTCTAGGGCCAGTTATCCCAAGATTTAATAGCAAGGCACTTGAAAAACAGTGGCAGGATCAGACAAAGTCAGCATCGACTTACGAAAGGGAAATCATGCTTGACAAATCTACTGCAATTGGCAATGGTGTGGGTGTCCAGAACCAGGGGCGGGATTCTCCGATCTGGCCCCTTGAGGTGCCCCACGGTGGCCTGGCCAGCGATCGAGGCCCACCGATCAGCGGGCGGGCCTGTGCTGTGGGGGCACTCTATTCTTCCGCGTCGGCTGCTGTGGTCCTCGGCGATGGCCGACGCGGAGATGAACCCACCCTGCGCATGCGCTGGGATGATGCCAGCACATGCTCCCGCGCGTGCGCCAACTCGCGCCGGCCGGTGGAGGCCCTTTGGCGCCGGTTGGCGTGGCGCATAGCCCCTTCCCCGCTGGCCGGCGCAGCGCAAACCACTCCGGTGCCGGCCTAGCCGCTGAAGGTGCGGAGGATTCGCACCTTCGGGGCGGCCCGACTCCGGAGTGGTTCACGCCACTCCTTCGCGCCGGAGTTGCCCGCCCCGCCGATTCCTGCAGAATCCCGCCCCTGGCATCATAGTCTAATGATATTGCATGAATCTTTTAGGACTGAGATGAGGAAATAATTCTTCAGCCAGACAGTGGTGAGTCTGTGGAATTCGCTACCACAGGAAACAGTTGAGGCCAAAACACTGAGTGGGTTAAACCGATGAAAAATTCCCCAGGCCCCAAAGTTTCTGTATTTCTATGTTGGGTAAGTCCTGGTCCCTGTAGCAGTTATTTAATGAAATTAGCTTTAAAACTATGACATAAATTTTCTTTTTCTTTTCCAAAACCTACTTTCGTTTCAACAAAATTCAGAGTTTGCATTTTTCTGGTGACGTTCAGTCCCGCCTTGCACCAACATTATAAAAGCATCCGAGATTATCTACTTCTCTTTCTGGTGTGGGACCTGTGTCCCATACAGACCTTCCGTCTCTAATGCGAGAGCACCACCACTAAACTAAGGTGGACTAAACTAACTATAGACTACTCCACTTCGGAGAGAAGATTGCTTTAATCGAAAGACCTGATACGATTCCACACCCGTTTAAGAGAGTTACTCTACAGTGAGACTTTCCTCACAGGGTTTTAAACAGTAACAGACCTAAATGCCTGGATGGTAACAAAACCGAGCACCGTGATCACTGACGTGGTTAAAATGATTGTTTAAGTGCCCCTCTTCGAATTCATTGCTCGTAAGGGTTTAGTTGAAAATATCTGACTTAATTTTCTCAAACTATCATTAAATGCAAAGTAAAACCTGGTTGTGAGAAATCTTTCAGCAGCAGAAGCAGCAAACAGGCCCTGAAGGAATACCAGTCTCAACATGAATTGATGGTCACTGTATATATAATCCCACAATGACAAAAGAAAAATCACCTACCTGACTGGAAGTTTTTGATGTGGTGTCACTCTGTGTCTGTCGGATGAAGAGGTTCTTGCTGCGATACTGGGCTGAGCTTGTGTGGCCTTTTTATCCTCATGGTATTGATGAATTTGTGGAGTTCAGTTTAGAGCAACATTCGTGACAGAACATTCATTTTTTTTAATAATCCAGCGACCCTGCACATTACTTTGGGTTGTGGGGGTGAGACCCACACAGATCTGGGGAGAATGTGCAAACTCCACACGGACAGTGACCCGGGGCCAGGATTGAACCCGGGTCCTCAGCGCCGTAGGCAGCGAACAGCGACAGAACATAGGGCATATGACTTAAGGAGCTAACTATGCATTAGAGAGGGTATAGTGATCAGGAAAGATTGAAGAAGTGGGAGCACCTTGCACTGCAAAAGGGAAGACTGACGAATGACCTGATAGCTCAGAGTCTTTATCATTCCAAAAGCATTTAATCATAATCTTTACTGTCACACTTAGGCTTACATTAACACTGCAATTAAGTTACTGTGAAAAGCCCGTAGATGCCACATTCCGGCGCCTATTCGAGTACACGAAGGGAGAATTCAGAATGTCCAGATTACCAGGACTTGTGGGAGGAAACCCGAGCACACGGAGGAAACCCACGCAGACACGTGGAGAACGCTCAGACTCCGCATAGACAGTGACCCAGGCTGGGAATCGGACCTGGGACGCTGGCGCTATGAAGCAACAGTGCTAACCACTGTGCTACCATGCCACCCATGATTTTGAAAGATTAAAAGTGGATAAAGCTGAATTTTGTGCACAACCTAAAGCGTTCCGAAAGTTGGGATGAGGTTGAACAGTGTGATTTGAAGGTAACAAAACCCTCACATTTGGCAGTAGGTCCATACGTTATCAGGTCAACTGGAACAGAGTAGAACTGGACTGAATTAATGGAGTCAAGTTTTTAAAAAACAAAAAATGGCAACGTTTCAGTTCTGACTGAAACAGTCAGATTTTCTGACCAGACTTTCTGCCGCACTGTGAAAAAGAAATTGGGGAGTGTGGTTTGCCCCGTCACTCTGGCAGGGCGGGGCCTGATAGAGATCAGGGTACCACTTTAAAAAAAATATTTTTATTCTCCTTTTTCACATTTTCTCTTGCATTTACACCCATCAACAATAAACAATAATCAGCAAGGTATGTCAATACTGTACACACCCCTGTCAGCATCAACGGGGCCAAGGTGGAGATGGTTAGTAGTTTCCAATTCCTAGGGTCCAAAAATCTGTCCTGGTCCACCCACGTCGACACCTACCACCAAGAAAGCACAACAGCGCCTATACTTCCTCAGGAAACTAAGGAAATTTGGCATGTCCACATTAACCCTTACCAACTTTTACAGATGCACCATAGAAAGCATCCTATCGGGCTGCATCACAGCCTGGTATGGCAACTGCTCGGCCCAGGACCGCAAGGAACTTCAGAGAGTCGTGAACACCGCCCAGTCCATCACACGAACCTGCCTCCCATCCACTGACTCCATCTACACCTCCTGCTGCCTGGGGAAAGCGGGCAGCATAATCAAAGATCCCTCACACCCGGCTTACTCACTCTTCCAACTTCTGCCATCGGGCAGGAGATACAGAAGTCTGAGAACACGTGCGAACAGACTCAAAAACAGCTTCTTCCCCACTGTCACCAGACTCTTAAATGACCCTCTTATGGACTGACCTCATTAACACTATACCCTGTATGCTCGTCCGATGCCGGTGCTTATGTAGTTACATTGTATATGTTGTGTTGCCTTATTATGTATTTTCTTTTATTCCATTTTCTTCCCATGTACTTAATGATCTGTTGAGCTGCTCGCAGAAAAATACTTTTCACTGTACCTCGGTCCATGTGACAATAAACAAATCCAATCCAATCCCCATAACAATAACAACGATCCCATCCGCCCACCAACCCCCAAACATCAACCCGCATGTTTACATAAACAAATGACAAAAAGGAATCGGGGATTACCCATAGTCACCCTTAATCTACACAGCCCCCCTCCCCTCCCACCCCTCCCCCCCCAACTATTGTTCAATGTTATCCAGTTCTTGAAAGTGCATAATAAATAGTGCCCATGACTTGTAGAACCCCTCCGAGCTTCCCCTCAGTTTGAACTTAACCTTCTCAAGGGTCAAGTATTCCAACAGGTCCCCCCCGCCACGCCAGGGCACTGGGTGGAGAGGCTGCTCTCCATCCCAGCAGGATCCGCGGGTGCCACTTTTTAAAGAGCCACCGACCAGTGATTAAAAAGTAATCACCTACCCCCTCCTCCCCCAATGGCCAGGGAGGACCCACCCAGCAGTTTTGGGTCAACCCACCCCCATAGTCGAGTCGTCTGGCACAGAAAAGGCCCTTCGGCTCACCGAGTCGGCACCAACAATAATTACACTCGCGCGCTAATCCCACTTACCAGCGCTTGTCCCCTATCCTTGCTTGTGGTGGTGTTTCATGAGCTCATCCAAGTGTTTTTTAAGAGCTGTGAGGTTTCCAGCCTCCACTGTCTTCTCTGGCAGTGCATTCCAGATTTTCACCACCCTCTTGAGTGAAATTTGTTTCTCACTCCCCTTGGAATCTCCTGCCCCCAAGCCTTATCTGCTCTAAAGAAAACAATCCAAGCCTACCCAGTCTCTCCTTATAGATCAGATGCTCCATTTCATTCTGGTGAATCAACTCGGGACCACCTCCAGTACAATCACCTCCTTCCTATAGTGTGGTGACCCGAACTGCACACAGTACTCCAGCTGGGGCCTAACCAATGTTCTGTACAGTCCCAGCATAACCCCCTTGCTCAGATTCTGTGCCACATTAATAAAGGCAAGTGTCCCATATGCCTTCTTAGCTACCCTATTCACCTATCTGCTACCTTAAGGGATCTGTGATCAAGTCCCCCAAGATCCATCAGTTCCGGTGACCTTCCTGATGACCTGCCATTCATTACATGCTCCCTTGCCATGTTTCTTCTTCCAAAGTGCATCATCACCTCACACTTATCAGGGTTAAATATCATCTACCACTGCTCTGCCCACGTGACCAACCCGTCCTTATCTTCTTGTAACCTACAACCACCCGACCAATGATAATAATCTTTATTAGTGTCATAGGTAGGCTTACATTGCACTGAGGTTACTGTGAACATCTCCTAGTCGCCACGCTCCGGCGCTTGTTCGAGTACACTGAGGGAGAATTCAGAGTGTCCAATTCACCTAACAAGCACTTCTTTCGGGACTTATGGGAGGAAACTGGAGCACCCGGAGGAAACCCACGCAGACACGGGGAGAACGTACAGACTCCGCACAGACAGTGACCCAAGCCAGAATTGGACCGGGGACCTTGGCGCTGTGAAGCAACAGTGCTAACCACTGTGCTACCCTACCACCCCTGGTGTCATCTGCAAACATATGCTTCAAACTTCTCAATCTGTCTCCCATGTAGGACCTTGTCAATGACTTTGCTAAAATCCATATAAACTACATCAACTATGCTCCCTTCATCCACACACTCACTCAATCAAAAAATTCTTTCAAATTTGACAAAGCCATGCTGACTGTTCCCAATCAACCCCATGCCATTCCAAGTGGAGATTAATTCTCTCCTTCAGAATTTTCTCTAATAGTTTCTGTACCACTGACGTGAGATTCACTGGTCTGTCATTCCCTGGTTTATCTCTACTAGCCTTCTAAAAAGTGGAACAACATTAGCTGTTCCCAGTCGTCTGGCACTTCTCCCGTGGCGAGAGAGGAATTAAAAACCTGCATCAGAGTCCCTGCAAATTCCTTCCTCCCCTCCCACAGCAGCCTGGGATGCAATTCATCCGGGCCTGGGGATTTGTCCATTAAAGCTTCCGAAACCTTCTCATTTTGTAAATCAAACTGCTTAAGGTCTTCACAGTCCCATTTCCTGAATGTTGTTTCTTCTTCTGAGTGAAGACCGATGAGAAGAATACATTTAGCACCTTAGCAATGTCCTGCGGCTTCACACACCGATTTCCCCCTTGGTCTCTAATGGGCCCTACTCTTTACCTGGTTAACCTCTTCCCCTTAATGTATTTATATAATATCTTAGGGTTCTCTGTAATTTTATTTGCACGTACTTTTTCATGCCCCCTTTTTGCTCTTCTAGCTTTCTTAAGTTCCTTCTTGCACATTCGATATTCCTCTTGGGCCGCAGTTTAATTTTTACCTTTGGACTTGCCAAAAACTTTTCTCTTCCTCATCCTGTCTGGGAATGTCCTAGACATTCCTTGAACTTAATGCTCCTGCATTTCCCATGTTGGATCTATACTGTCCCCATTTCCTTTTGAATGTCCTCCACTGCTCCGTTGTAGATTTTCCCGCAAGAAGCTATCCTCTGTCAACTTTGGACTGATTCTGCCTTCTTCTTGGAAAATCTGCCCCACCCCAATCCAAAACATCTTTTGCAGGTCATCTTTTTCCTTGTCCATAACAAAACTTGAACCGTACTGTGTTGTGGTCACTATCACTATAATGCTCTCCCACTGCCACATTGAACACTTGTCTGGCTTCGTTCCCCAGAACTAGATCCAGCATTGCTCCATCTCTTTTTGGGCCATCTACGTATTGATTAAAAAAAAAAACCCTGAATAAATTTCAAGAAATCCACCCCCTCTAGACCCTTTACACTATGACTATCCCAATTTATGTTGGGGAAGTTGAAATCCCCTGGTATAATTACCGGATTATTATTCTTACATACCTCAGTAGATTGTCTACGTATCTGCTCCACTAGTTCCCACTGATTCTTTGGGGGTCTCGATGATGTGCTTTCCTACATCACTCTGTGAGCGTCACTGCACACCATTCTATTAACCCTGTATGTGCCAGACCCTTATGTTATGATTCCAGTTGATGTTATAACTTTGCGAGATGATCCCTGATGCTCAAAACCCGGAACGTTTACTTTTTATTAAAAGACATGGAGGAACAGAGTCGCAGGACTGTCAATTATTTTTCAACAGCAAGAAAAAAATCTATTAAGCATGAAATGTTTGATTATAATGCAATACTCCTTCACTCCCCTATCTTCACAAATGTACACATAATTCAAGGTTAATATCCTCCCACTCTGAAATCAAATGGCTGATGCCACTAAATCAATTATCCATGGAATTCTCCTCAATTCCCACAAAATGATTGTCACCTGAGTGTTTCCAAAGTTCACTCTTAAAAAGCCATGTTTTAAAATCTTCTTTCAAACAACGCTTTCCCTCAGCTGTCTTCATCGAGTATTCACCTCCAGGTTTTCCCAATATCCTTTCCAACATTGTTTCCTCACCACTGTTTTAAGAAGATTTCGCATCCAGGTTTTCCAACTTTCCTTTCAACATTTGCTTTGTCTTGCATTGCCTTAGCACCCAAACTACGATGAAACAACATGATAAAAACATTTCTTAAACACAAAATGTTTGATTATAATACAATACTACTTCACTTCTCCTTATCTTCACAACTGTAAACAGATTTCAAGGATGGCATCACACTCAAACCAAATGGCTGATGCAACTCAGTCGAACTTCCCTGGATTTCTCCTCAAGCCGCCCCAGGTGACTTTCACAGGTGTTCCCAAATTCTACACTCAAAAGACAAGTGTTAAAATGTTCTTTCAAACAATGTTTTCCCTCGGCTGTTTTCATCAAGGTTTTCCAACAATCCTTTCAAACGAGGCTTGCTCTCCAGTGCTCTAACAAGATTCTGCATCCAGGTTTTCCAACTACCCTTTCAGTATTTCCTTTTAGTACTGTCTTGCATTGCCACAACATCCAAACTTCCGCACAAACACGCAAGAACTCTGTCCTCACCGACTACTATTTTTTTGAAAGGCTGGAAATAAGGACACCAAATGTATGATCACTTCAGATTTCTGACTTTTCCTCAGTCAACTTCTCCCAGGTCTGCCCTTCCAGCTCTGCCATTAGCTTCAGTGACCATAACTCTGCTTCAATGGGAATTTTCTCTGTTCCTTTAACTTTATTCTTCCTAGAAACTTCTCATTTCTCTAATCAGCAGTTGTCTATCTTTCTGGCACTTGCCTTCTTTTCCTCTTACTCTATTGTATGGCATTTCTTCGAGCAAAATGTTCCTAAATACCACCCGTTAAGAGGCGAGGTGTTCAGTCACTCTCGTGGTGGATCCCAAAGTGCTCTGTGGGTCCCAGACTCAGGGAGATGATCCCACTCATCCTAAAATGCACAATCTACTCTGGCTTCCAGTTAAAACTAAACTCCCAAAAAGGTCTTCTCCCTTTCAGTGCCCCGGTTACTAAGCAACATCGCAATCCTCCTCTATGCTCTTGTTTACATTTCCCGTCTTAAACTCTCTCAGAACAATAGAAGCACTGAACTGAAACCAAACCCTCATGCATGCAAACACCTGTGTTTTAATATTAACCCATCTAGAATTTTACCCTGTCCCACACAAAACCACTAAATTAAACCCACTCAAGTTCATACCTTATTTGATAGCTTGTTTGAAAACACTCAAACTCTCAAATTATCGTACAAGAAATTCCTTAATTATACCCTACCAAGTCACCCCAACAATACCCCACCACCATAAAGGGTCAAAGCTCTGTTGCACGCAGTATCAAAACACTGTTCTACAAAAGCTATCAAAACTCAAGATTCGGACCTAAATACCACCCTCTAAGAGGCGAGGTGTTCAGTCACTCTCGTGGTGGATCCCAATGTGCTCTGTGGGTCCCAGACTCAGGGTGTGCCTCCTTGTGGTGGTTGTTCCTGTAGGTTATCACTTCAGAAGTTCCTTAGTATCTCCTTTTGATACAGATCTTGCTCATGCTTCCAGTCACATGCCCACAGGTCAGCACTAAGTAATCACGGTCTTTACTGGTCACAAATGCTCAAGAGTCGTGACTCGCTCAGGGGTCATAATTCTCTCAGGAGAACATTTGATTATTCGAGGCACGGAGACAGTCACTGTCCAATCAGCTTCTGTGCTCACTCCCTGTCTGCATGTCCTCTTCTTCACTGCAGACCCTTGGACCTTGTTGATGCAATTAACATTTTTAAACATCAGACTTTGATGGTGTCTTTGCAAATACCCATCAGGCAACAAGCTCACTTGAACTTCCTCTGTTTTCCTGAGGCATGAATGACAACCCTCTCCTTTTAAATGATGCTGCATAATTTGATTCAAAGACACAAAAGATTTGACTGCATTTGAGTTATTTCTTTTCATCTGGTCCAATGGTCACTTAACAACAATTGAGCAAATGTTAGAGCATTTCAGTTCTTGTTTCACACTCGCATTTGCTGATATGTTTTTGGGGAAGTAGGTGGCAGTGCTATATTTATGCAGGTTGTTTCCTAAAATCAGAACTCTGTGTTTTAATTTGAAGGCTATCCATTTAGTTGAAATGGGCGCAGAGCTCTAGGATGAGGACCACCCGCTTCCCCCTCCCAAACTGATTCCCATTCAAGGGAAGCGCTGACACACCCCAATGTCTAACCTTCGGCTGACTGTACAGAATGACAAGTGTGGTGACAAAACAACAAGTGCCCAGTGTAATCAAGGGCAGAATATTAAGTTGCCCCGTAGGTTGGTCTATAGATGGTGCAAGGGTTCCAAGGGGGGTGCGGGAAGGCAGAAATAAAATTTCATGAATGGCCTTCTCACCGGGCTCTCACCCACCCTGACCTTTATGCAATTTTCCGTTCTGATGGACAAGAACTTGGCCGGCCGGCTCATGCCCCTTAAGTGACTAATTATTGACCACTTTTGGGTCATTCGATGTCCAACTTCCGCTGTCAGGGGCGCAGAACAAGTACAGGGGCAAGATGGAAGCTAAAAAAAGTAACCCTGCTCAGGGGTTGTGCGGGAATGGAGACCCCGTCTCGCCAAAAGAACTTCACTGATCATTGCTGTATTTAACCCTCGCTCTGTCAGATTTCTGATTGTCTAAATAAACATGTTGATCTAAAATAGTCTCGCTCATTCTCCAAGGAGAATAGGCAAATGGCTCATTAAGACTGTTGAACCATTTGATGGGCGAGGGGGGGTTCTGATTTTCTCCTCTGATCATTAGTTTGTACACAGAAAGCCGTTTTGATTTTGATTTCCTCCATTAAAGATGGTGGCGTATTTCCTAACCCCACAGCAAACTCGACATAGGGTTGGTTGATTTGCACACAAAATGTGGGATGGTGGTGGTGGTGGGGGGCTGGGGTGGGGGGGGGGGTCGTAATGCAAAGGGCAAAGACCACACAGTAAAGAATTATTGTTTCACAAGAATCCAGAATTAAATGTCCAATGGTGAATTCCCTCAGGGAGCTTGGCAGGCTGAACTGATGCTGCATAATTTATTTGTCCAGTAAAGAAGACTTCCATGATGAGATAGGCACAGAGAGATGGATTGGTCTTAGAGGCCCTGGTGTAGCAGTTCAGATGCTTGAGTCGAAATGGAGTAGATGGGGACCAGGCAGTCAAAGCTGGACAAAAGCCCCTTTTCCGAGCTGCTGCTTGATAGATGGAAGATGGCAGACTGATTTGGAGTACAGCAAGACAGGACAACAACCAGATCCTCCATCTCGGAGGCCAGGAGGGTTTCTATTCACATGACCTCCACCTCTCCTGTTTGACTGTGACGTTTTTTTTGTCTGGGCTCCAAAGATTGTTAATACTCAGACCATTAAGAATTTGGAATGAAGGTTGCAGATTCTTTGTCCTAGCAGACCTGTGGACCGGGATGCTCGGCCTGGCCAATGAAATGTAGAAGGCCTTTGTATATTTCTCTCAAACCCACAGGGGTTGTTAGTACCTCTTCAGAGGTAATGAGGCATGTGTTTTGCCAAATGACTCTTATGTTTTGAGTGTCACAGCCAGACATAGCTTCAGTTGTGTTAAAAGGGCCTATGTAAGATCTTAGCCCTTGTTACAGGACCATTGCTGTGGCCTAATGTTGCTCTATTTCTCTAATGCTCGTAGCTGGTTGCTCACCACTGTGTCTAATTAGATAGCCGATGTGTTGGTTTTAATTATCCAAAGTTCATTAGATTTGGGGAAGGAAGGTTCCATTAGATTAGAAAACAGCTAAATTAACTTCTGTATTCAAAGAAGGAAGGAGACAGAAAGCTGGAGATTACAGATCTGTTTGCTTAACATCTGTCATAAGGACAATGTAAGAAGGTGATATTAAAGGAATTATAACCGAGCACTTGATAACTTCAAGTTGATCAGGCAGGGTCAGTTTAGTTTTGTGCAGGGGAACTCCTGCTTAAACAATTTGTTGGTGTTTTTTGAAGAAGTAACATGTACTGTGGATAAAGGGGCACCAATGGATATGCTGTATTTAGATTTTCAGAAGGCAGTTGATAAGCTTTATCAAAGGTTATTGCGAGAAATAAACGCTCTTGATGAAGGGGGGAGCATATTGACATGGGTAGGAGATTGGTGAGCTAACATGAAACGGTGGCATAAATTAATGGGTGGCACAGTGGTTGGCACTGTGGCCTTACATCATAGGGACCAAAATCAATTCTGGCCTTGGGTGACTATCTGCGTTGAGTCTGCATGTTCTTCCCATGTCTGCATGGGTTTCCTCCGGGTGCTCCGGTTTCTTCCCACAGTCCAAAGATGTGCAGGTTAGGTGGATTGACAATGCTAAATTGCCCCTTAGTGTCCAAAGATGTGCAGATTATGTGGGGTTACGGGGTTACAGGGATGGGTTGGGGGAGTGGGCCTAGATAGGATGCTCTTTCAAATGGCCTCCTTCTGCACTGTAGGGATTCTATGGATTAGATGGAATCATTTTCTGGTTGGCAATATGTAATGGGTGCAGTGGTACAGTGAACGAGGCAAGAGTAGGGAGATTATGCTTCAGTTATACAGGACATTGGCGAGGTCACTGAGATGCAGAGGGATCTAGGTGTCTAAGTGTGTGAATCACAAAAGACTAGAATGCAGCTGCAGCAATAACTCTGAAAGCTAATAGAATGTGTTATCATTTATTGCAAGAGGAATTGAATATATAAAAGCGATGTTATGCTCCAGTTGTACAGGACATTGTGCGACTACATCTGGAGGACTATGTACTGTATTGGTTCCTTTATTTAAGGAAGGATGTAAATGCTTTCAAAGCAGTGCAGGAAAGGTTTCCTGGTCTAATACTTGGAATGGGCAGGTTACCTTGTGAGGAAAGACTGGACAAGCGGGGCTGGTTTAGCCCACTGGGCTAAATCGCTGGCTTTTAAAGACGTCCGAGGCAGGCCAGCAACACGGTTCAATTCCCGTACCAGCCTTCCCGAACAGGCGCCGGAATGTGGCGACTAGGGACTTTTCACAGTAACTTCATTGAAGCCTACTTGTGACAATAAGCGATTTTCATTTTCATTTCATTCATCTATCCATTGAGTTTAGGGGAGTAAGCGGTGGCTTGAATGAAACATGGAAGATCCTGAGGGGACGTGACATGGCGGATGCTGAAAGAATGCGTTTTCGTTTTGTGGGAGAATCCAGAATGAATGGTCTCCATTTAAAAATATGGGGCCGCTTGTTTAAGACCGAGATGATGAGAAATCTTTCTCTGACGGGTTTGGGAGTCTTTGAAACTCTTTTCCTCAAAAGGTGACACGCAGGCAGAATCTTTGAAAATGTTTAAGGCAGAGGGAGGTAGATTGTTGGTTATCAAGGGGATAGGTCATCAGGGCTTGGCAGTAATGTGGAGTTGATGTCAAAATCACATCAACCATGCTGTTATTGAATGATGTAGCAGGCTCGAAGGGCCGAGTGGCCTACTGCTCCTAATTCGTATGTTTGTATGTAATATGGCAATGCTATGTTATTCAGATTTGAAGAGTCGATACACTGAAGCTTGAATTTTCCTGATCAGAATGCTTCAGTCAATTTATGTCAAAGTGCAACTAAGCAACAGGATTGATTGTACCATGTTCCAAAATTCCACCTTTTGTTTTTTACTGCAAATTTTGAAACGTTAAATCTATCTGTTTTTAGGCATTCATTAGTTATTTATTTGCTTTTGTTTTTATTTTGCCAGGGCAGCACAGTAGCACAGACGCTGGCACTGTTGCTTCAGAACTCCAAGGTCCCGGGTTCGATTCCCGGCTTGGGTCACTGTCTGTGCGGAGTCTGCACGTTCTCCCCGTGCCTGCGTGGGTTTCCTCTCGATGCTCTGGCGTTCTCCCACAGTCCAAAGATGAGCAGGTTAGGTGAATTGGCCGTGCTAAATTGCCCTTCATGTCCAAAAAGGTTAGGTTGGGTTACGGGAATAGGGTGGAGGCGTAGGCTTAAGTACGATGCTCATTCCAAGGGCCGGTGCAGACTCGATGGGTCGAATGGCCTGTTGCTGCATTGTAAATTCTATGGGGCTGGATTCTCCGTTACTGGGATTATGTCCCCCTGCCGGAGTCAAAACTGGACTTTCATGCCAGAAAAACTGGCGTGAAAGGACGGCATATTCCTAGCCCTGTAGGGGGCTAGCAGGGACCCGGCGTAGATCTAGCAGCTTTTTCTACAGTTACGGGCCCCCGCACTTCTGGGTCGGAGGCCGCGCATGCGCCCGGCGGCGGCCTCCAGTGGCTGCTCCATGGCGGACTCTGACTGTGGAGCTGGACCCCGAAAATAAACCCCCCGATCAGCCACGCGCCAGACCCTGTCCGCCCGCACAAACATTTCCCGGCCGCGCATAAAGCCCTCCTGCCCTCCGGTCTGCCCGCCTCCGGCCAGGACGACAGCAGACTAAGTTTCTTGACCGGCTTGACCACATTAGATCCACGCTGTCGGGACTTTGGCCGGTTGGGGGCGGAGAATGGCAGAGCGGGCTTCCAGCAATGGCCCCAGGTAGGTCCTTCGCGGCGCGCCGTACTCTCCGAGTACCCTCTTTTCGGGGCCCGCAGAATCGGAGAACCGGCACCGGTCCCGATTCCGTGCGGGGAAAATGGATCCTCTGTCCCCGTGCCAGCCACGATTTCGGCGTCGGGGTGCGGAGAATCCAGCCCATGATCTATGATTTCAATTGAAATTAGTCGATGTCCACCTGTGAGGTGCTTTGTTACTTTTTATGTGTGTTTTATTTCTTTTAACTTTTCATGGGATGTTGGCGTCACTGGCAAGGCCACCATTTGCTGCCATTGAACTGAGTAGCTTGACAACACCATTTCAGAGGAGTCGCTACATTGCTGTGTGCCTGGAGTCACAAGTGCACCAGACGAGGAAATGATGAGAGATTTTCTTCCCTGAAGGACATGGTCACTATGACTGACAATAGACTTTCAATTCCAGATTATGAATTGATTTTTATATTCCACCAGGTGCTGTTGTTGGATCAGAACTGAAACCAGGGGCGCGATTTTCCGACCCCCCACCGGGTCGGAGAATCGCCAGGGGCTGCCGTGAATCCCGCCCCCGCCGTGTCCCGAATTCTCCGCCACCAGAGATTCGACGGGGGCGGTAATTGCGCCGCGCCGGTCGGCGGAAATCGTGCCGGTCGGTGGGCCCACCCCCGGCGATTCTCCGGTCCACGATGGGCCGAAGTCCCGCCGCTGTTAACCCACGCCAGACGGCGTGGATTGAAACACCTTTTGAACAGCGGGACAAGGCGGCACGAGTGGGCTCCGGGATCCTGGGGGGGAGCGCGGGGCGATCTGGCCCCGGGGGGTGCCCCCACGGTGGCCTGGCCCGCGATCGGGGCCCACCGATCCGCGGGCAGGCCTGTGCCGTGGGGGCACTCTTTTTCTTCCGCCTTCGCCATGGTCTTCACTATGGCGGAGGCGGAAGAGACCCCCTCCACTGCGCATGCGCGGGGATGCCGTGAGCGGCCACTGACGCACCCGCGCATGCGTCGCACGGCAAAGTCATTTCCGCACCAGCTGTCGGGGTGCCAAAGGCCTTTCCCGCCAGCCGGCGGGACGGAAATCACTCCAGCGCGGGCCTAGCCCCTCAAGGTGAGGGCTCGGCCCCTCAAGATGCGGAGAATTCCGCACCTTTGGGGCGGCGCGATGCCGGACTGATTTGCTCCCTTTTTGGCGCCGGTCGGCGGACATCGCGCCGATTGCGGAGAATCACGCCCCTTGTCCCTATAACGTTTGGTGGGCCTCTAGATTTAGGGGTCTAGACTATTAGATTCCAGTGATGTGCACACCACTTCCTCTTCTCTCGCTGGTGATTGAACCACCAGCGTAAGCGAGTGGAGCGCGGTTAGCTAGCGCATGGATGGTTACTTTGATATGAGTGTCCTGCAATCCTAACGAAACAACTACTCTTTGCTAAGATTGGTGACAATGGCAACATTGGAAGAGAGCTTATACAGTTTTTGATCACTGCTCATCTGGAGTTTGGTGCAAAGCAGTAGTTATTTCATCCTAACACCATGTTCTAAATCTTTGCATGACCCGCAGGGTTCTGTGCATTTGATAATTTTTAAAAAAAATGAAATTGTTGTTAATGTTATCATCGCAGCAGCTGCTTATGCTGAGCAAGCCAGACCCCAGTGTGAGGTCTGTCTCCTTGATCATCAAGCTTTACTTTTCAATTGTGAAAATGTGGAGGAAGCCCTCCTGGCCATAAAAGCATAGAACTCCAGTGACCCGCCTAGGATTTTGAAAAGATTTATTGCATTGAAACAGAGCTTAAGCATACAAGATTAAAGTTACACGGTCAAAACCAGTCTGACAGGCCAACCCGCAAAAAACCTGCTTGGTTAAAAGTACACAAGTAAACTTGCTTCTTGGGAACAACCCACTTAAGGGTTTCTGACCATTAAAATCCAGGAATGGTACACAAGTCAAGAAATTGTTGCGACTTCAATACAAGTACACCACACGACTTCTCAAACCCGTCCACTCTGACGTAGCATTCCAAAAGCAGATTCAGAAATATGCTCATTGTCCCAAAAAAATACACTTCTGGTTTAATTTGCGCTGGCTGCATAAAGTCTTGGCCAAATGATTAGCTGTGGAGAGCAGGGCTAGATGCAAGAAATTCATGGTGATATAGTGGAATAATTGTAAGCCTTGGTGAATGCCATTGTTACTGGTGAATAATGGCAAGGACGTTGGTAAATACCATGGTTGCTCTTGATTGAGATGCCAGTGTTTTGAACATAGAACAGTACAGCACAGTACAGGCCCTTCAGCCCACGATGTTGTGCTGACCATTTATCCTAATCTAAGGTCAACCTAACCTACACCCCTTTAATTTACTGATGTCCATGTGCCTGTCCAAGAGTCGCTTAAATGACTCAGATTCCATCACCTCTGCTGGCAGTGCATTCCACGCACCCACCACTCTCTCTGTAAAGAACCTACCTCTGACATCTCCCCTATACCTTCCTCCAATCACCTTAAAACTATGTCCCCTCGTGATAGCCATTTCTGCCCTGGGGAAAAGTCTCTGGCTATCCACTCTATCCATGACTCTCATCACCTTGTACACCTCTATCAAGTCACCTCTCTTCCTTCTTCGCTCCAGTGAGAAAAGCCCGAGCTCACTCAATCTTTTTTCATAAGACATGCCCTCCAGTCCAGGCAGCATCTTGGTAAACCTTCTCTGTACCCTCTCCAAAGCATCTACATCCTTCCTAGAATGAGGCGACCAGAACTGGACACAATATTCCAAGTGTGGTCTAACTAGGGTTTTATAAAGCTGCAGCAAAACCTCACAGCTCTTAAACTCAATCCCCTGTTAATGAAAGCCAACACACCATACGCCTTCTTAACAACCCTATCAACCTGGGTAGCAACTTTGAGGGATCTTTGTACGTGGACCCCAAGATCTATCTGTTCCTCCACACTTCCAAGAATCCTGCCTTTCCCCTGTATTCAGCATTCAAATTCGACCTTCCAAAATGAATCACTTCACATTTATCTAGGTTGAACTCCATCTGCCACTTCTCAGCCCAGCTCTGCATCCTGTCAATGTCCTGTTGTAACCTTCAACAGCCCTCAACACTATTGACAACTCCCCCAACCTTTGTGTCATTGGCAAACTTACTAACCCACCGTTCCACTTCCTCATCCAAATCATTTATAAAAACCACAAAGAGCAGAGGTCGCAGAACAGATCTCTGCGGGACACCACTGGTCACTGACCTCCAGACGGAATACTTTCCATCCACTACCACTCGCTGTCTTCTTTCGGCCAGCCAATTCTGTATCCAGACAGCCAAATTTCCCTGTATCCCATGCCCCATGACTTTCTGAATGAGCCTACCATGGGGAACTTGATCATATGCCTTACTGAAATCCATATACACCACATCCACTGCCCGACCTTCATCAATGTGTCTCGTCCCATCCTCAAAGAATTCAATGAGGCTTGTGAGGCATGACCTGCCCCTCACAAAGCCATGCTGACTATCTTTAATCAAACTATGTTTTTCTAAATAATCATAAATCCTATCTCTCAGAATCCTTTCCAATATTTTGCTCACCACAGACGTAACTGATTGGTCTGTAATTCCCCGGGATTTCCCTGTTGCCTTTCTTGTACAGGGGAACAACATTCACCAGCCTCCAATCATCTGGTACTACTCCAGTGAAGAGTGAGGATGCAAAGATAATCGCCAACGGCGCAGCAATCTCCTCCCTCACATCCCGTAGTAACCTTTGGTATATCCCGTCAGACCCACGGGACTTATCTATCCTGATGCTTTTCAAAATTTCCAACACATCCTCCTTCTTAATATCAACCTGTTCGAGTCTATTAATCTGGTTCACACTGTTCTCATGAGCAACAAGGCCCCTCTCTCCACTGAATACTGAAGCAAAATATTCATTTCAGGCCTCCCCCAACTCCTCA
Source organism: Scyliorhinus torazame (assembly GCF_047496885.1). Classification (NCBI taxonomy): domain Eukaryota; kingdom Metazoa; phylum Chordata; class Chondrichthyes; order Carcharhiniformes; family Scyliorhinidae; genus Scyliorhinus; species Scyliorhinus torazame. The sequence continues at coordinate 24,775,982 of NC_092720.1, read as the reverse complement.
GACCCTAGGTACAAGTTCCCTCCACTATCCCTGATCGGCCCTACTCTCACTCTGATCATCCTCTTATTCCTCACATAAGTTCTAGGATCTTATTCACATTGAGGTCTTTACATGTTTCTTGACTAACCTGTATTCGTCAGCTGACGTGACCAGTGGCTGACTAACTTAATTCATCTCATTGTGGGTGTGTTGGAGCTCGCCGAGTTTAATTTGGTCACTGTTTTTTTTTTTAAATAATATTTTATTGAAAATTTTTGGTCAACCAACACAGTACATTGTGCATCCTTTACACAACATTATAACAATACAGATAATAATGACCTTTTTTATTTAAACAAGAACAAAAGAAAACAACAACAAATAAATAAATATTAAATAACAAAAAATAAAAACTAGCCCTAATTGGCAATTGCCTTGTCTCAGGCCACCCCCCCCCCCCCCCCACCCCCCAAGCCCTGGGCTGCTGCTGCTGCCTTCTTTGTTCTCCCCTATCTATCTTTCCGCAAGATATTCGACGAACGGTTGCCACCGCCTAGTAAACCCTTGAGCCGACCCCCTTAGGACGAACTTAATCCGCTCTAACTTTATGAACCCCGCCATATCATTTATCCAGGTCTCCACCCCCGTGGGCTTGGCTTCTTTCCACATTAGCAATATTCTGCGCCGGGCTACTAGGGACGCAAAGGCCAAAACATCGGCCTCTTTCGCCTCCTGCACTCCCGGCTCTTGTGCAACCCCAAATATAGCCAACCCCCAGCTTGGTTCGACCCGGACTCCTACTACTTTCGAAAGCACCTTTGTCACCCCCATCCAAAACCCCTGTAGTGCCGGGCATGACCAAAACATATGGGTATGATTCGCTGGGCTTCTCGAGCACCTCACACACCTATCCTCCATCCCAAAAAATTTACTGAGCCGTGTTCCAGTCATATGTGCCCTGTGTAATACCTTAAACTGAATCAGGCTTAGCCTGGCGCACGAGGACGACGAGTTTACCCTGTTTAGGGCATCTGCCCACATCCCCTCCTCAATCTCCTCCCCTAACTCTTCTTCCCATTTCCCTTTTAGTTCGTCCATCATAGTCTCCCCTTCGTCTCTCATTTCCCTATATATATCCGACACCTTACCGTCCCCCACCCATTTCTTTGAGATGACTCTGTCCTGCACCTCTTGTGTCGGGAGCTGCGGGAATTCCCTCACCTGCTGCCTCGCAAAAGCCCTCAATTGCATATACCTGAATGCATTCCCTTGGGGCAACCCATATTTCTCGGTCAGCGCTCCCAGACTCGCAAACTTCCCATCCACAAATAGATCTTTCAATTGCGTTATACCTGCTCTTTGCCATATTCCATATCCCCCATCCATTCCCCCCGGGGCAAACCTATGGTTGTTTCTTATCGGGGACCCCCCCAGTGCTCCGGTCTTTCCCCTATGTCGTCTCCACTGTCCCCAAATCTTCAGTGTAGCTACCACCACCGGACTCGTGGTATAGTTCCTTGGTGAGAACGGCAATGGGGCTGTCACCATAGCCTGCAGGCTGGTCCCCCTACAGGACGCCCTCTCTAATCTCTTCCACGCCGCTCCTTCCTCCTCTCCCATCCACTTACTCACCATTGAAATATTAGCGGCCCAATAATACTCACTTAGGCTCGGTAGTGCCAGCCCCCCCCTATCCCTACTACGCTGTAAGAATCCCTTCCTCACTCTCGGAGTCTTCCCGGCCCAAACAAAACCCATAATACTCTTTTCTATCCTTTTGAAAAAAGCCTTCGTGATCACCACCGGGAGACACTGAAACACAAAAAGGAATCTCGGGAGGACCACCATCTTAACTGCCTGCACCCTCCCTGCCATTGACAATGCTACCATGTCCCATCTCTTGAAATCTTCCTCCATCTGTTCCACCAACCGCGTCAAATTTAGCCTGTGCAATGTGCCCCAATTCTTAGCTATCTGGATCCCCAGGTAACGAAAGTCTCTTGTTACCTTCCTCAACGGTAGGTCTTCTATTTCTCTACTCTGCTCCCCTGGATGCACCACAAACAGCTCACTCTTTCCCATGTTCAATTTATACCCTGAAAAATCCCCAAACTCCCCAAGTATCCGCATTATTTCTGGCATCCCCTCCGCTGGATCCGCCGCATATAGTAGCAGATCATCCGCATATAAAGATACCCGGTGTTCTTCTCCTCCCCTAAGTATTCCCCTCCATCCCTTGGAACCTCTCAGCGCTATCGCCAGGGGCTCAATCGCCAGTGCAAACAGTAATGGGGACAGAGGACATCCCTGCCTTGTCCCTCTATGGAGCCGAAAATATGCCGATCCCCGTCCATTCGTGACCACACTCGCCACTGGGGCCCTATACAACAGCTGCACCCATCTAACATACCCCTCTCCGAACCCAAATCTCCTCAACACCTCCCACAGATAATCCCACTCCACTCTATCAAATGCTTTCTCGGCATCCATCGCCACTACTATCTCCGTTTCACCCTCTGGTGGGGCCATCATCATTACCCCTAACAACCTCCGTATGTTCGTGTTCAGCTGTCTCCCCTTCACAAACCCAGTTTGGTCCTCATGAACCACCCCCGGGACACATTCCTCTATTCTCATTGCCATTACCTTGGCCAAGACCTTGGCATCTACATTGAGGAGGGAGATTGGTCTGTAGGACCCGCATTGTAGCGGATCCTTTTCCTTCTTTAAAAGAAGCGATATCGTTGCTTCTGACATAGTCGGGGGCAGTTGTCCCCTTTCCTTTGCCTCGTTGAAGGTCCTCGTCAGTAGCGGGGCGAGCAAGTCCAAATATTTTCTGTAAAATTCAACTGGGAATCCGTCCGGTCCCGGGGCCTTTCCCGTCTGCATGTTCCTAATTCCTTTCACCACTTCTTCTACCGTGATCTGTGCTCCCAATCCCATCCTTTCCTGCTCTTCCACCTTGGGAATTTCCAGCCGATCCAAAAACTCCATCATTCTCTCCCTCCCATCCGGGGGTTGAGCTTCATACAATTTTTTATAAAATGTCTTAAACACTTCATTCACTCTCTCCGCTCCCCGCTCCGTCTCTCCATCTTCGTCTCTCACCCCCCCTATTTCCCTCGCTGCTCCCCTTTTCCTCAATTGGTGTGCCAGCAATCTGCTCGCCTTCTCTCCATATTCATACTGTACACCCTGCGCCTTCCTCCATTGTGCCTCTGCAGTGCCTGTGGTCAGCAAGTCAAATTCCACATGCAGCCTTTGCCTTTCCCTATACAGTCCCTCCTCTGGTGCTTCCGCATACTGTCTGTCCACCCTCAAAAGTTCTTGCAACAACCGCTCCCGTTCCTTACTCTCCTGCTTCCCTTTATGTGTCCTTATTGATATCAGCTCCCCCCTAACCACCGCCTTCAACGCCTCCCAGAGCACTCCCACCTGAACCTCCCCATTGTCATTGAGTTCCAAGTACTTTTCAATGCATCCCCTCACCCTTAAGCACACCCCCTCATCTGCCATTAGTCCCATATCCATTCTCCAGGGTGGACGCCCTCTTGTTTCCTCCCCTATCTCCAAGTCTACCCAGTGTGGGGCATGATCCGAAATGGCTATAGCCGTATATTCCGTTCCCCTCACCCTCGGGATCAATGCCCTACCCAACACAAAAAAGTCTATGCGTGAATAGACTTTATGGACATAGGAGAAAAACGAGAACTCCTTACTCCTAGGTCTACTGAATCTCCACGGGTCCACCCCTCCCATCTGCTCCATAAAATCCTTAAGCACCTTGGCTGCTGCCGGCCTCCTACCAGTCCTGGACTTCGACCTATCCAGCCTTGGTTCCAACACCGTGTTAAAGTCTCCCCCCATTATCAGCTTTCCGGTCTCTAGGTCTGGGATGCGTCCTAGCATTCGCCTCATAAAATTGGCATCGTCCCAATTCGGGGCATACACGTTTACCAACACCACCATCTCTCCCTGTAATATGCCACTCACCATCACGTATCTGCCCCCGTTATCCGCCACTATAGTCTTTGCCTCGAACATTACCCGCTTCCCCACTAATATAGCCACCCCCCTGTTTTTCGCATCCAGCCCCGAATGGAACACCTGCCCTACCCATCCTTTGCGCAACCTAACCTGATCTATCAGTTTCAGGTGCGTTTCCTGTACCATGACCACATCTGCTTTAAGTTTCTTAAGGTGTGCGAGTACTCGTGCCCTCTTTATCGGCCCGTTAAGCCCCCTCACGTTCCACGTGATCAGCCGAGTTGGGGGGCTTCCCACCCCCCCCCCCTTGCCGGTTAGCCATCATCTTTTTCCAGCTTCTCGCCCAGTTCCCACGCGGCTGTATTTCTCCCAGACGGTGCCCCCCCGCCCATCCTTTCCCGCACCCACTCCCCCCTTTCCCCAGCAGCAGCAACCCAGTAATTCCCCCCTCCCCCCCCCCCCCGCTAGACCCCCCGCTAGCGTAATTACTCCCCCCATGTTGCTCCCAGAAGTCAGCAAACTCTGGCTGACCTCGGCTTCCCCCCGTGATCACGGCTCGCCCCGTGCGGCGCCCCCTCCTTCCTGCTTCTCTATTCCCGCCATAATTATCATAGCGCGGGAACCAAGCCCGCGCCTCTCCCTCGGCCCCGCCTCCCATGGCCAACGCCCCATCTCCTCTCCCTCCCCACCTCCCCCCATCACCACCTGTGGGAGAAAGAAAAGTTACCATACCGCAGGATTAATCATACAATCCCTCTTCGCCCCCCCCCCCCCACTCGTCCCACCACTTTGTCCAAACGTTCATTTCGTAGTCCAATCATTCCAATTTTTCTTCTACAATAAAAGTCCACGCTTCATCCGCCGTCTCAAAGTAGTGGTGCCTCCCTTGATATGTGACCCACAGTCTTGCCGGTTGCAGCATTCCAAACTTTATCTTTTTTTTGAGAAGTACCGCTTTGGCCCGATTAAAGCTCGCCCTCCTTCTCGCCACCTCCGCACTCCAATCTTGATAGACGCAGATCACCGCGTTCTCCCATTTACTACACCGAGTTTTCTTCGCCCATCTAAGGACCATTTCTCTATCCTTAAAGCGGAGAAATCTCACCACTATGGCTCTGGGAGCTTCTCCTGCTCTCGGTCCTCGCACCATAACTCGGTATGCTCCCTCCACCTCCAACGGACCCGTCGGGGCCTCCACTCCCATTAACGAGTGCAGCATCGTGCTCACATATGCCCCGACGTCCGCCCCCTCCACACCTTCAGGAAGGCCAAGAATCCTCAAGTTGTTCCTCCTTGCGTTATTTTCCAGTGCCTCCAACCTCTCCACAGATCGTTTCTGGTGTGCCTCCTGTATCTCCGACTTCACCACCAGGCCCTGTATGTCGTTTTCATTCTCTGCTGCTTTCGCCTTCACGACCCGAAGCTCCTGCTCCTGGGTCTTTTGTTCCTCTTTCAGCCCTTCAATCGCCTGTAATATCGGGGCCAACAACTCTTTCTTCATTTCCTTTTTAATCTCCTCCACGCAGCGTTTCAAAAACTCTTGTTGTTCAGGGCCCCATATGAAACTGCCACCTTCCGACGCCATCTTGGTTTCTGCTTGCCTTCCTTGCCGTTGTTCCAAAGGATCCGCTGCAATCCGGCCACTTTCCTCTCCTTTTTCCATCCGTGTCCAGGGGGAACACCCTTCTGGTTTACCGCACGGTGTTTTCAGCCGTTAAAATTGCCGTTGGGGCTCCTATCAAGAGCCCAAAAGTCCGTTTCACAGGGAGCTGCCGAAACGTGCGACTCAGCTGGTCATCGCCGCACCCGGAAACCTTGGTCACTGTTTTTGACAAGATGAGAAAAATCTGCATATATTTCAAAAGTAGTTCAACCACTCTGAAGTAAGTTTGCAGCAGTTGTTAGGTAAATTTAATACCTTCATTAATTCCATCTCCCAATCATTCTTTTACCATCTCTTCAGGAATTTTCTATTTCCTTCTTTGTAATTGGAATAATCACGAGCAGTGGGAGGTCGAAGGTGATTTGCAGGATTGATGTCACATTGTTCCCCACTGTTCAGTTGACTGGTGGATGTTTCATTGAGTACAGATTGTGAAGGGTTAGTGTGTAAGGACAGATCGTTACCTGAATCACTGTTCTTTGAGTTTTTGTCCAGGCCTAACTTTGACCGAAATGCTTTGCAAAACAGAAAGTAGATCACTGGATCTAAACAGGCGTTAAGCGAGGACAGCACAACAGCCAATTCCTTAAAGTGGAAGAGAATCTTTTCCCCAAAACATCCAGTGATGACATCTATCTGGCTTAAAATGTAAGGAAGCCTTGCGATGTGGTAGGGAACAAAACAGACCACGAACACAGCGAGGAGGATTAGAATGTTGTTCTTTGCCTTGGCTTGCTTTTTGAGTGAGCTTGGAAATGGGGATGTGTCAAGACATTTTGCAGTTTGAAAGTAAAAGAAGCAAAGTCCTATTAGCACGCAGAGAAACAGAAATGTGCCCCCAGCGTGGGCGGTTACATGCCAGTGAACCCCCGAACCACTTCTAAGTTCTAAGCATGTTTCTTTTGTACTATTCTGGGGCGGCTTTCTCCCTGTCAGGTAAACGTACAAAGTTCCATGGCTGAGGAGAACACACCAGGTGCCAATGGAGACGATTGTCGCAGACGTCCGAGTTAGAAATGAATGTATTTTAAACGGTTTGACTATTTTAATGTATCTCGTGGCCGCAATGTATCCTAGAAAGAGAATGCTTGAATACATGTTCAAGTAGAAGATGCATGCTGTATAGTTGCAGTAGATGTTTCTCAGTATTGTGGAGCCCGCATTCTTCTCTGCGCCAATTCTTACCGGCAGCGAGAGGACCAGCAATAAATCGGCTGCTACCAAGTTCTTTAAATAGATGGTGACGCTGTTTTTGTTGGGAACGTGACAGAAATACACCCAGAAAGCCAGGCTGTTGAGAATGATGCCAACTGCAAATATTAATGAATAGGCAATAATCGTGAAAATTGCCAAGCCATCAGAAGAAAATTGGCAAGTGGCGTTGCTGGAGGAGTTTGTGCTTGTAGCGATCCCGGTGCGTTCTGTCGACTCAGCCATCATCACCTCTGAAAGTTAAAGTAGAATACGTTATATTTCTAATAACACTCCAAACAATGAGCTACCAGAAGAGGCAATCCTTGGAAAGCAGAAAGTGCTGTGGTGGGGTTTTCAGAAATTTGATTATTGGAAGTTGGAAATGCAACTGAGCAGATCACGACAGCCGACCTGATGTCCTTGGTGAGAAAATGGGGAAAGATATTGTCCCATATTTGTCCAGAACCCTTTGGTATTGTAGTGATCTGCATCTCTGTTATGTATGCAAGGGGGTAATGTATAGTCATAACAGCGAAGTAATCACGAGATGGCAGCAGTAGAGATGGATATAAAAGACGAGCTGAAGCTGTGTTCCCGCCTCTTTGTGTGTGTAGTGACTAGTGACCAGAGGTAGAGAGAGACAGCTCAGAGTGTAGGTGTAGTTAATCACAGTTAATTCTTATTCAATCTTGTTTATTTAATATCTAGTATACGTGTTGGAGAGAGAACAAACTCTCAGCTTATTTGTTAACGTTACTCAATAAATTATTTGCTTTAATTGGAAGACTACTAGTGTTAATCTACATCGAGTTAAAGATCAACTTGGTAAGCAAATGAGTAACATATATTACACAAAGTGATATAACCGGTATAACATACTTTTTTATTATACATTCATGGGTTGTGGGCTTTGCAGACTGGGCCAGCATTCATTGACCATCCCAATTCCATTGAGGGGGCAGATAAGAGTCAACCATGTTGCGGTGGATCTGGAGTCACATGTTGGCCAGACCAGGTAAGGCTGGCAGATTTCCTTCCCCAAAGGACATTAGTGGACATCAGATGGGTTTTTAAGACAATCAACAACGGTTCCATGGACATCATTAGACTTTTAATTCAGATTTTTATTGAATTTAGTTATCTGCATTGCAGGAATTGAATCTGGCACCCCAGAGCATTACTCTACGTCTCTGGTTTACTAGTCCAGTGACAATACCATTATGATATGATAATGAAATGATAATCGCTTATTGTCACAAGTAGGCTTCAAATGAAGTTACTGTGAAAAGCCCCTAGTCGCCACATTCCGGCGCCTGTCAAGTAGGCTGGTACGGGAATTGAACCGTGCTGCTGGCCTGCCTTGGTTTGCTTTCAAAGCCAGCGATTTAGCCCTGTGCTAAACCAGCCCCTATGCCACCACCTTCCCCCAGAACATTGTGACAAAGTATGTAACCACAGTTTGAAGATTTTATGTTTGTTCTTCTTGAAAGATGGAACGTACATTAAAATAGCACCTATTCTAAATTCAGGCTGTCCCAAATCCGTTCGCAGCAAATGAAGTGTAGTCACTATTGTAATGTAGGTAGGGCAGCACGGTGGCACAGTGGTTAGCATTGCTGCCTACGGCGCTGAGGACCTGGGTTCGAATCCTGGCCCTGGGTCACTGTCATGTGGAGTTTGCACGTTTTCCCCGTGTCGGCGTGGGTTTCACCCCCACAACCCAAGATGTGCAGGGTAGGTGGATTGGCCACATTAAATTGCCCCTTAATTGGAAAAAATAATTGGGTACTCTAAATGTATAAAAGAAAAAAAAACTATTGTAATGTAGGAAACCCGAGAACAATGTTGCACAAATTTGTACTTTCAACGTTCCAATGCACTGGATCAAGTGTTTTGGATTCTGGGAAATGAACCATAGTTATGAATTATTATTAATTAATGATTTTGAATCAGGAAATGCCACAAAATATATGAGGGAGACTCCATTGTGATTGGCTTATCAAGTGATGACTTTGTCTCATTTCCTGCTCTCTGCCGGTCGTCTTGTTTCAAAACAAAACTTGAAACGTTGGATATTTTAAACAAAGCTATAAATGCCAGTATTATGTGAACTTTGGCCATTAACTGTTCTTCCCCCATTTCATTTCATTCTAGGCCGCACAAATGATTCACACTATTGCATTTTAAGGCACTGATAAAACAAGGATGTTTTTCTGGGGAGTTCTCTTTTTCTCCCTGTGACCGGTTGTTGCGTTCGTCTGAGTTTTAAGCAAATTTTTTCTAGTTATTTGACAGTTTCAAGGATTCACAGAGGAGCGTTTTCAGGATGTGTGTGATGCATCCAGGTAGGCATGTCCAAACTGAGGAAGGGAGTTACCCAACTGATTCTTCTAATTCTGTGCGAGTGTAGTTCTCCACATCTGGGTCGTTGGCTCTTGTGCTGAGCACCAGATTCATAATTGAAAAGTTCAGAGAGAAAGATGGAAAGACGGATAATTTTGGTGGCAGCTATTTAATCAAGGTTGCTTTAAAATCATGGCCTAAATTTCTCTTCCAAAACATACTTTTATTGAAAAAAAAAGTCGGAATGAGCAACTTTCGCTTCTGTAGTTGTGCACCATGTTTGCAATAGCACCCAGGATTATCTGGTTCCGTTCGGGACTTGTCCCCTATACAGACCTTCCGAGAGCATGACCATGAAGTCAAGGTGAATTCCTTGTTGCTGTCGAACTGACTAACTATAGACTTCTCCACTTCGGAGAGACGATTTCTTCAATGGCAAAGACCTGATAAAATTCCCAACCTGTTTCAGACTTACTGAGACTTAACTCACAAAACAGTAACAAACCGAACTGCCGGGAATGCAACAAAACCGAGTGCATCGATCACTCTCATGGTTAAAATGATTGTTTATGTGCTTCTTTAGATTTAGTTCAAAATATTTCATGAAAAGTTATGATGGTCACTGAATATATAACCCCACAGATAGAAGAGAAAAATCTCCTACCTGATTGAAAGTGTTTGATGTGGTATTACTCAGTGTCTGTACGTTCAAGTGGTCTTGCAGCAATATTGGACTGAACGTCTGTGCACAAAATATCTTTTTCAGCCTGGTGATATTGATCAATTTGTGGTGTTCATCATTTCCTTTAACCAGAAGTGGCATAGCAATGAGAGGAATAGTTTAACTCGGACCAGCAATATAACGTTAAGAAATAGTGATGTACAGCAGGAAATGGTCGTTGAAAAGTTTTCACGAAAAGCTGTGACATGAATGTTCAGTGTCCGATTACAACTTCAGCTCATATCAGCATGTTGAATTGAAGTAATAGTGGTCTTCCATAGAAGACAGGGCGTTTAATTTAAAGATTTAGCTGCATTTTATGATTTACTTGTGTGCGCATCTATGTTTGCGAGTGTGTCTGTGTGTGCACTTGTATGTGTGTCTGTGAGCATTTCTCGTATCAGGGGTGTGATCGGACGGCCACTCCGACTCTGAAAGGCAGCATGCCGCAACGTGGCCGATAGAAGCCAGGAGAGCTCTTCTGTGTGCGCTCGTCTGTGTATGTGCGCGCACACATGTGCGTCTGTGTGTGTGTCTGTGTGTGCACGTGTGCTCTTTTATCACGGGCTTCTTCGAATGGCCATGCCGCACCTGAAAGCCAGTGTGCCATGGTGCTACGCGGCTGATAGAAGCTGGGAGCCCCCGCTCCTGGTATCTATCCAGCTCACAACCAAGCCCACATTGGGTGCGATTACTTTTTGTCAAATCTAAATATTAGAGCAAGACAGCTGGTCTCACTTTAATATACAATTTCCTGATGGACCCGTGGCATTGGGATCTATTTGCTTTGCCTCGGAGACCTCAGTGCCCCCTTCACTACTGGTTACTGGTCTCCACAAACGGGGAACAGACAGAATGGCACACGTGAGGTCCCGAGGTGAATTGGAAGGCTCCATATACTTGCCGCTGGGCAGAGTGGCACTTTGGTGCAGCTGATGCCACCTGGGCACATGGGCACTGCCAGACAGTGACCTTGACATTGCCACCTGGGTGACAGGCTGCCACTGCCAAGGTGCCCAGGTGGCACTGCCGGTTAGCAGGGGCACTGCCAAGGTACCACGTTGGCACTGCCAAGCTGGCATTTTCACATGGTGGCAATCGGGCCAGTGGTACCCTGCAAGGGCGTTGGTGGTGGTGCGGTCATTGTGAGTTTTGAAATGAAATGAAATGAAAACCGCTTATTGTCACAAGTAGGCTTCAATGAGGTTACTGTGAAAAGCCCCCAGTCGCCACATGCCGGCGACTGTTCGGGGAGGCTGTTATGGGAATTGAACCGTGCTGCTGGCCTGCCTTGGTTTGCTTTCAAAGCCAGCGATTTAGCCCTGTGCTTTTGGGGATGGGTTTGGGCGTTGCGTCTGGGGTTCCAGAGATTTGGATGCCATGATCTCTCACTCCACTGTGGAATTCTGGCGAGCGGAGCTCCTCAGTGTAGAAAACGGGGTATGTGCAGCATCGCCCCCGCATTTCCCTCTGAGGCCCCCCATCTATCTGGGGCCTCGTTAAAAAGCGGATTGTCTCTTGCGCAGCACGCACCGGGAAGTAGGTGGCTGAACGCGCTCGCTATGGGACTTTGTTCCCAGTTAGTTAAATCGTGCCCCAGATCTCTGTTTTGGAGGCTGAAACATCTCTCTCTGGACAAAAAAGGCTGAGGAATAAACTTGTGGCTCAGGGACTTTAAGATTCCAAACTGTTTTGACAGATTAAAAGTGGATTAAAGTGCTGCTTCTAGTGCACAGGCCAAATGTTGGGTTGAGGTTGAACAACGTGATTTAAAACAGACAAAACCCTCATGTTTGGTGGCTGGCCCAGACTTATCACATCCGCTGGTACTGAGTACAACTGTTCCTGATGATATTTGTGCGTGGGACTGGAATCCCAGTGCTCCTGGTCCTCTGCCCCCCCCCCCCCCCCCCTGAAATTATTCGGTACTCTCCTGTGTTAGGAGAGAAAGCAGAGGTTTGAAAGTGTGGTGAATGGATTGTACGGGGAAGAGGAATGGACACCATATTCTGGAGGGTGACTGGGACATGGTAGTGAGATGGGGCAAAGTTAAGGGTGTGTGAGGGTTGGCTGGTCAAATCAGTTCCCTGATTCTTTGGGGGTCTCGATCATGTGCTTTCCTACATCACTCTGTGAGCGTCACTGCACGCCATTCTCCATTAACCTTGTATGCGCCAGACCCTTATGTTACGATCCCAGTTGATGTTATAACTTTGCAGGAAGATCCCTGAATGACACCTTGGCTCAAAACCCGGAATGTTTACTTCTTATGATAAAACGTGGAAGAAGGGCTGCATGTGGCGCAGTGGTTAGCACTGGGACAGCGGCACTGAGGACACGAGTTCGAATCCCGGCCCTGGCTCACTATCCGCGTTGAGTTTGCGCATTCTCCCCATGGCTGCATGGATTTCACCCCCACAACCCAAAGATGTGCAGATTAGGTGGATTAGCCACGCTAAATTGCCCCATAATTGGAGGAAAAAATAAATAATTGGATATTCTAAATTTATAAAAATAAATAAAATGTGGAAGAACTAAGTCACAGGACCTTCAATTATTTTTTAACAGCAAGAAAAAGAACCTATTAAACATGAAATGTTTGATTATATTGTAATGCTCCTTCACTCCCCCGATCTTCACAAGTGCACACATAATTTGAGGTTAATATCTTCCCGCTCCCTGTACTTGTCCTGTTCGCCTGACAGCTGACCGCCTTTGGGTCATTCGACGCGCAATATCAGCTTTCAGGTGCACAGAACAAGTACAGGGGTATCATGGAAGCTCAAAGATAACCCTGTTCAGGGGTTGTGCTGGAAGGAAGACCCTGTCACCCCAAGAGAACTTCACTGATCATTGCTGCATTTAACCTTCACTGACACACACCAATATCTAACCTTCTGCTTGTCATAATATCCACTCATGTATATAATGAGATGCAGACAGGCAGTGATTGACACACAGGATAACCAATGAACACACACGACACATAACAACCTATCACCAGACAACGACCAGCAAGCAGCCAGCCAGCGGCATGGAAAAGATCCAGCCTCCTTCGCAACTCCGGATCTCCGGCAACCTCGGCGCCAACTGGAAAGTCTGCAAACAAAAGTTCCTCCTGTACATCGAGGCCTCCAACCTCGAGGCAGCATTGGATGCCAGAAAGTTCGCGCTGTTCCTGTTGGCTGTGGGGGATCACGCCACCCACATCTATAACTCGCTTACATTTGCTGATGGCGATGACGAGACAAAGTTCAAGACAGCTCTGCTGAAATTCGACGGCCACTGCGACATTGAGGTGATTGAGAGCTTTGAACGGTACATCTTCCAACAGAGGCTTCAGGGTAAGGATGAACCTTTTCAGTCGTTCTTGACCCATCTCCGCATCCTAGCGCAGTCATGTAATTATGACTGGACGACTGATTTTGTGATCCGGGATCAGATCGTTTTCGGGGTCCAGTCCTGCGGGAGCAGCTCCTCAAAATCAAACAGTTGACCCTCTCCGTCGCCATTGAAACGTGCGTTGTCCATGAGCATGCCAGAAATCGCTACTCCCGCATCAGGGCGGCAGAAACTGCAAAACTGGCCTCCCACGAGGCAGAAAGGGTGCAGGCCATAGCAAAAATGCAAGGCCTGAGCATCGAGGAGAGTGGCCGTTTTGCGATCTTTTCTCGGATCCCCACGCATGCGTGCCACAACCGGGTGGACGATGAGGCTGAAGACCCTGAGGCGCATGCGCGAACGTCGGCCGACTGCGCATGCGCGATGGCGCACAGAACGTGCTGACGCCAGTGCCATGACGTGTCTGAATTGTGGCTTTGCCCATTTGAAGCGGCAATGTCCAGCCAAAGGCAGGCGATGTCTACAGTGTGGAAAGCCTGGCTACTACGCGGCCTTCTGCAGGTCCGCTCCACCGAACAACAGCCAGCGATCCCAGCTGCAGCGCAGACGTGTCCGCTGCGTACAACAAGGCATGCAGGATTCTGATCCAGACAGCCCAACGGACCCCGATGCTGACTGCCTCGAGTCTCCATATTGGGTGGGCATCATCACCACACGCGAGTTGGTCACTACCGTGCCTGCCAACCGCCTTTCGATCCTGAGTGTGGATCCTGACGACGAGTGGTGTGCTGTCATCACGGTCAACCAGTCTCGCATCCGATTTAAATTGGACACTGGCGCATCTGCGAACCTCGCATCACAGTCGGACCTCGACAGCATCCGACACCAACCTAGCATTCTTCCACCAGCCTGCCAGCTCCTTGACTACAATGGTAATGCCATAGCTGCCAGTGGGTCGTGTCAGCTAGCTGTCTCTCACAAGGCAATCAAGGCGACGTTGAGATTCAAGATCGTCCAGCCTGACAAAGCATCCCTGCTCGGTGTTCGCGCATGCAAACTCCTAAATCTGGGACAGCGAGTTCAAGCCATGTCCTCGACACCGGCGACGGCCTCGCCCAATGTGAATCTCCAGGCTGAGATAGACGACATTCTCACACAATACCACAGTGTGGTTGATGGGATGGGCACGCTCCCATATCGCTACAAGATATTGCTCAAGCCGAATGCCACCCCAGTCACCCATGCACCACGCCGGGTGCCGGCTCCTCTCCAGGATCATCTGAAAACGCAGCTACGAGAGCTCCAAGACCAGGGCATCATCTCAAAGGTCACGGAACCCACAGACTGGGTCAGCTCCATGGTCTGCAACAAGAAACCCTCTAGCGAACTCCGCATTTGCATTGATCCCAAAGACCTGAATCGCAACATCATGCGAGAGCATTACCCGATCCCGAAGCGTGAAGAATTGACCTGTGAGATCGCTCACGCCAAATTCTTCACCAAGCTGGACGCCTCCCGTGGCTTCTGGCAAATTCGGCTGGACGAGTCCAGTCCATAAGACCATAAGACATAGGAGTGGAAGTAAGGCCATTTGGCCCATTGAGTCCACTCCACCATTCAATCATGGCTGATTTCAACTCCATTTATCCGCTATCTCTCCATAGCCCTTAATTCCTTGAGAAATCAAGAATTTATCAACTTCTGTCTTTAAGACACTCAACTTCCCGGCCTCCACCGCCCTCTGTGTCAATGAATTCCACAGACCCATCACTCTCTGGCTGAAGAAATTTCTCCTCATCTCTGTTCTAAAGTGACTCCCTTTTATTCTAAGGCTGTGCCCCCGGGTCCTAGTCTCCCCTGCTAATGGAAACAACTTCCCTACGTCCACCCTATCTAAGCCATTCATTATCTTGTAAGTTTCTATTAGATCTCCCCTCAACCTCCTAAGCTCCAATGAATATAATCCCAGGATCCTCAGACGTTCATCGTATGTTAGGCCTACCATTCCTGGGGTCATCCGTGTGAATCTCCGCTGGACCTGCTCCAGTGCCAGTATGTCCTTCCTGAGCTGTGGGGCCCAAAATTGCTCACCGTATTCTAAATGGGGCCTAACTAATGCTTTATAAAGCTTCAGAAGTACATCCCTGCTTTTATATTCCAAGCCTCTTGAGATGAATGACAACATTGCATTTGCTTTCTTAATTACGGACTCAACCTGCAAGTTTACCTTTAGAGAATCCTGGACTAGGACTCCCAAGTCCCTTTGCACTTCAGCATTATGAATTTTGTCACCGTTTAGAAAATAGTCCACGCCTCTATTCTTTTTTCCAAAGTGCAAGACCTCGCACTTGTCCACGTTGAATTTCATCAGCCATTTCTTGGACCACTCTCCTAAACTGTCTAAATCTTTCTGCAGCCTCCCCACTTCCTCCATACTACCTGCCCCTCCACCTATCTTTGTATCATCGGCAAACTTAGCCAGAATGCCCCCAGTCCCGTCATCTAGATCGTTAATATATAAAGAGAACAGCTGTGGCCCCAACACTGAACCCTGCGTGACACCACTCGTCACCGGTTGCCATTCCGAAAAAGAACCTTTTATCCCAACTCTCTGCCTTCTGCCTGACAGCCAATCGTCAATCCATGTTAGTACCTTGCCTCGAATACCATGGGCCCTTATTTTACTCAGCAGTCTCCCGTGAGGCACCTTATCAAAGACCTTTTGGATGTCAAGATAGATAACATCCATTGGCTCTCCTTGGTCTAACCTATTTGTTATCTCTTCAAAGAACTCTAACAGGTTTGTCAGGCACGACCTCCCCTTCCTAAATCCATGCTGACTTGTCCCAATCCGACCCTGCACTTCCAAGAATTTAGAAATCTCATCCTTAACAATGGATTCTAGAATCTTGCCAACAACCGAGGTTAGGCTAATTGGCCTATAATTTTCCATCTTTTTCCTTGTTCCCTTCTTGAACAGGGGGGTTACAACAGCGATTTTCCAATCCTCTGGGACTTTCCCTGACTCCAGTGACTTTTGAAAGATTGTAACTAACGCCTCCACTATTTCTTCAGCTATCTCCTTTAGAACTCTAGGATGTAGCCCATCTGGGCCTGGGGATTTATCAATTTTTAGACCTCTTAATTTCTCTAGCACTTTCTCCTTTGTGATGGCTACCATATTCAACTCTGCCCCCTGACCCTCCGGAATTGTTGGGATATTACTCATGTCTTCTACTGTGAAGACTGACGCAAAGTACTTATTCAGTTCCTCAGCTATTTCCTTGTCTCCCATCACAAAATTACCAGCGTCAGAAGCTGTGCACTTTTAACACTCCGTTCGGCAGGTATTGCTACACCGCATGCCTTTCGGTATCATATCAGCTTCCGAAGTATTTCATCGCATAATGGAGCAAATGATAGAGGGCATCGAGTCTATGTGGACGACGTGATCAACTGGTCCACGCCTAGAATCACATTGCTCACCTCAAACTGGTTTTCCAGAGGATTCATGAAAATGGCCTCCAGCTCAACCATAAAGGACTCCACCACCATAAAGCAAACAGGGCATTAAGATTCTCGCTCTCTCTACAGGACAGAGCTACTGAGGTAGTAAGAGTGCACAAGCCAGTGAGCACTATCACCATAACATAAACAGCCCTGATTTTCTCCACTTATCATTTGTTCGTACACAGAAAGCCATTTTGATTTCCTCCTTTATGGATGGTGCCATGTTTCCCAACCCCAACTCGACATAGGGTTTATTGATTTGCACACGCTCAAGAAGGGGGGTGGGGGGAGGGCATTACACCACCCCTCGTGAATTCATACAATAAGCGAGGAATGGGGAAGAAAGTTTCAAGGGTAAAGACCACAGAGTAAAGAATTGTTGTTTCACAAAAGTCCAGAATTGAATGCCCAATGGTGAATTCCTTAAGGGAACTTGGCAGGCTGAACTGATGCTGCATAATTTATTTGTCCAGTAGAGAAGACTTTCCCGATGAGATAGGCACAGAGAGATAGAACATAGAACATTACAGCGCAGTACAGGCCCTTCGGCCCTCGATGTTGCGCCGACCTGTGAAACCACTCTAAAGCCCATCTACACTATTCCCTTATCGTCCATATGTCTATCCAATGACCATTTGAATGCCCTTAGTGTTGGCGAGTCCAGTACTGTTGCAGGCAGGGCATTCCACGCCCGTACTACTCTCTGAGTAAATAACCTACCTCTGACATCTGTCTTATATCTATCTCCCCTCAATTTAGTGCTATGTCCCCTCGTGCTAGACATCACCATCCGAGGAAAAAGGCTCTCACTGTCCACCCTATCCAATTCTCTGATCATCTTGTATGCCTCAATTAAGTCACCTCTTAACCTTCTCTCTAACGAAAACAGCCTCAAGTCCCTCAGCCTTTCCTCATAAGATCTTCCCTCCATACCAGGCAACATTCTGGTAAATCTCCTCTGCACCCTTTCCAATGCTTCCATATCCTTCCTATAATGCGGCGACCAGAATTGCACGCAATACTCCAAATGCGGCCGCACCAGAGTTTTGTACAGCTGCAACATGACCTCATGGCTCCGAAACTCAATCCCTCTACCAATAAAAGCTAACACACCGTACGCCTTCTTAACAACCTTCTCAACCTGGGTGATGGATTGGTCTTAGAGGCCCTGGTGTAGCATTTCAGACGCTCGAGTCGAAATGGAGTAGATGGGGACCAGGCATTTAAAGCTGGACAAAAAACCCTTTTCCGAGCTGCTGCTTGATAGATGGAGGATGGCAGACTCATTTGGAGTACAGCAAGACAGGACAACAACCAGATCCCCCATCTTGGAGGCGGGGAGGGTTTCTATTCACATGACCTCCACCTCTCCTGTTTGACTGTGATGTAAAGTATATGTTTTTTTTGCCTGGGCTCCAAAGATTGTTACTGTTCAGACCGTTAAGAATTTGGAATGAAGGTTGCAGATTCCTTTTTGTAGCAGACCACGTAGCTAGGCCTGGCCTATGAAATGTAGATGGCCTTTGTATATTTCTCGAATTTGGCTTCTTAAACCCACGGGGGTTGTTAGTACCTCTTCAGAGATAGTGAGGCATGTGTTTTGCCAAATGATTCTTATGTTTTGAGTGTCACAGCCAGATATGGCTTCAGTCATGTTAAAAGGGCCTGTGTAAGAACTTAGTCCTTGCTCCAGGACCAATGCTGTGGCTGTATCGGTGCAGGAGCTGTTGATCCTGGGCAAGCCAGACCCCAGAGTGAGGTCTGTCTGCCTCATCATCAAGCTTTATTTTTCAATTGTGAAAATATGGAGGAGGACCTCCTGACCATAAAAGCATAGAACTCCAGTGACACGCCTGGGATTTTGAAAATGGAAAGATTTATTGTGATGAAACAGAACTTAAGCATACAAGATTAATGTTGCATGGTTAAAAAAATCTGCTTGGTTAAAAGTACACAAGTAAACCAGCTTCTTGGGAACAAGCCACTTACAGGGATTTTCATTAAAATCCAGTAATGCTGCACAAGTCAAGAAATTGTGGCTTTACTAAAAGTTCACCGCACAACTTCTCAAACACTTCCACTCTGATGTGGCATTCCAAAAGCAGGTTTTCCCCCAAAACAAAGACACTTCTGGTTTAATTTGCGCTGCCTGTTTCCAAGGCAAAATTTTCACCGCAGCTCACACATAAACGAGCTGGTCTTCAGGGATTTCCCCACAGTCACGCCAACTGGTTAACCACCCATTCGTTTTTTAAAAATATATTTAGTAGGGGTATTTGTAGTTTTTAGAATAACAATAACAGCAACATGAACTTGGTACAATAAACATTTCCATCCCCATCATATTCTTCATCCCCCCACCAATAAAACAATAGTCTAACCCCCACCCCACCCGACATTGTAATTGTCTTCGAGAAAATCGACGAACGGCTGCCACCACCGGGCGAACCCTAACATTGACCCTCTTAGGGCGAACTTTATTTTCCCGAGACTGAGCACCCAGCCATGTCACTAACCCAGGTCTCTAATTTCGGGGTTTCGAGTCCCTCCATATTAGTAGGATCTGTCTCCGGCTACCGGTAGGTGGTTTGAAGTGTGTCTACTTCAATACCAGGAGTATACGAAATAAGGTAGGGGAACTGGCAGCGTGGGTTGGTACCTGGGACTTCGATGTTGTGGCCATTTCGGAGACATGGATAGAGCAGGGACAGGAATGGTTGTTGCAGGTTCCGGGGTTTAGATGTTTTCGTAAGCTCAGAGAAGGAGGCAGAAGAGGGGGAGGTGTGGCGCTGCTAGTCAAGAACAGTATTACGGTGGCGGAGAGGATGCTTGATGGGGACTCTTCTTCCGAGGTAGTATGGGCTGAAGTTAGAAACAGGAAAGGAGAGGTCACCCTGTTGGGAGTTTTCTATAGGCCTCCTAATAGTTCTAGGGATGTAGAGGAAAGGATGGCGAAGATGATTCTGGATAAGAGCGAAAATAACAGGGTAGTTATTATGGGAGACTTTAACTTTCCAAATATTGACTGGAAAAGATATAGTTGGAGTACATTAGATGGGTCGTTTTTTGTACAATGTGTGCAGGAGGGTTTCCTGACACAATATGTTGACAGGCCAACAAGAGGCGAGGCCACATTGGATTTGGTTTTGGGTAATGAACCAGGCCAGGTGTTCGATTTGGAGGTAGGTGAGCACTTTGGGGACAGTGACCACAATTCAGTGACGTTTACGTTAGTGATGGAAAGGGATAAGTATACCCCGCAGGGCAAGAGTTATAGCTGGGGGAAGGGCAATTATGATACCATTAGACATGACTTGGGAGGGGTATGTTGGAGAAGTAGGCTGCAAGTGTTGGGCACACTGGATATGAGGAGCTTGTTCAAGGAACAGCTACTGCGTGTTCTTGATACGTACGTACCGGTCAGACAGGGAGGAAGGCGTCGAGCGAGGGAACCGTGGTTTACCAAAGAAGTGGAATCTCTGGTTAAGAGGAAGAAGGAGGCCTATGTGAAGATGAGGTGTGAAGATTCAGTTGGGGCGCTTGATAGTTACAAGGTAGTGAGGAAGGATCTAAAGAGAGAGCTAAGATGAGCAAGGAGGGGACATGAGAAGTATTTGGCAGGTAGGATCAAGGAAAACCCAAAAGCTTTCTATAGGTATGTCAGGAATAAAAGAATGACTAGGGTAAGAGTAGGGCCAGTCAAGGACAGGGATGGGAAGTTGTGTGTGGAGTCTGAAGAGAAAGGCGAGATACTAAATGAATATTTTTCGTCAGTATTCACTCAGGAAAAAGATAATGTTGTGGAGGAGAATGCTGAGACCCAGGCTATTCGAATAGATGGCATTGAGGTACGTAGGGAAGAGGTGTTGGCAATTCTGGACAGGCTGAAAATAGATAAGTCCCCGGGGCCTGATGGGATTTATCCTAGGATTCTCTGGGAAGCCAGGGAAGAGATTGCTGAGCCTTTGGCTTTGATTTTTATGTCATCATTGGCTACAGGAATAGTGCCAGAGGACTGGAGGATAGCAAATGTGGTCCCTTTGTTCAAGAAGGGGAGTAGAGACAACCCCGGCAGCTATAGACCGGTGAGCCTCACGTCTGTAGTGGGTAAAGTCTTGGAGGGGATTATAAGAGACAAGATTTATAATCATCTAGATAGGAATAATATGATTAGGGATAGTCAGCATGGCTTTGTGAAGGGTAGGTCATGCCTCACAAACCTTATCGAGTTATTTGAGAAGGTGACTGAACAGGTAGACGAGGGTAGAGCAGTTGATGTGGTGTATATGGATTTCAGTAAAGCGTTTGTAAGGTTCCCCACAGTAGGCTATTGCAGAAAATACGGAGGCTGGGGATTGAGGGTGATTTAGAGATGTGGATCAGAAATTAGCTAGCTGAAAGAAGACAGAGGGTGGTGGTTGATGGGAAATGTTCATATTGGAGTTCAGTTACAAGTGGCGTACCACAAGGATCTGTTCTGGGGCCGTTGCTGTTTGTTATTTTTATAAATGACCTAGAGGAGGGCGCAGAAGGGCGGGTGAGTAAATTTGCAGACGACACTAAAGTCGGTGGTGTTGTCGACAGTGCGGAAGGATGTTGCAGGTTACAGAGGGACATAGATAAGCTGCAGAGCTGGGCTGAGAGGTGGCAAATGGAGTTTAATGTAGAGAAGTGTAAGGTGATTCACTTTGGAAGGAATAACAGGAATGCGGAATATTTGGCTAATGGTAAAATTCTTGAAAGTGTGGATGAGCAGAGGGATCTCGGTGTCCATGTACATAGATCCCTGAAAGTTGCCACCCAGGTTGATAGGGTGGTGAAGAAGGCCTATGGTGTGTTGGCCTTTATTGGTAGAGGGATTGAGTTCCGGAGTCATGAGGTCATGTTGCAGCTGTACAAAACTCTGGTACGGCCGCATTTGGAGTATTGCGTACAGTTCTGGTCACATTATAGGAAGGACGTGGAAGCTTTGGAACGGGTTCAGAGGAGATTTACCAGGATGTTGCCTGGTGTGGAGGGAAAATCTTATGAGCAAAGGCTGATGGACTTGAGGTTGTTTTCGTTAGAGAGAAGAAGGTTAAGAGGAGACTTAATAGAGGCATACAAAATGATCAGAGGGTTAGATAGAGTGGACAGTGAGAGCCTTCTCCCGCGGATGGAAATGGCTAGCATGAGGGGACATAACTTTAAACTGAGGGGTAATAGATATAGGACAGAGGTCAGAGGTAGGTTCTTTACGCAAAGAGTAGTGAGGCCGTGGAATGCCCTACCTGCAACAGTAGTGAACTCGCCAACATTGAGGGCATTTAAAAGTTTATTGGATAAGCATATGGATGATAATGGCATAGTGTAGGTTAGATGGCTTTTGTTTTTTGACTTCCCATGTCGGTGCAACATCGTGGGCCGAAGGGCCTGTACTGCGCTGTATCGTTTTATGTTCTATGTACCGGGGGGGCCAAGGCCAAGACGTCAGCCTCTTTCACCCCCTGAACTAACCACCCATTCTTAAACTTAATTTTCCCCTTTCACCTCATCATCCAATTTCCTCAAACCACCACTCTCAACTTAACTCCTGAAAATATGAAAAACCTTCCTGTTTCTATTTTCCCATTATTCTTGGGCCAGTAATATGTAATTCACATTACCCTGTTTAATCACGGACCCGCTGTAAGACGCAAATATTCCTCGTCACCTCTGAACCCCCCTTTGAAATTCAACAGTTGAGAAACCACATTTCCCACTTCTCTCACAATCAAATTTTAGATCCCATTTATTTACTTGTAATTGAAAATGATCATACCCTCTCACTCCAAATGTATCAACATAACCTTTCATCTCTTTGACCTTATAGACCAGCTGTCTGTGTTAACCCTCCCCCTGTTTGATTACCCCTGGAAACGCACTCGTTCTCAGCTTTCTTTACCTTGGCAACATACCAACATGACCTCACAAAAAAAACATCTCTTTTCCCAACAGATGCAGGTTGCAGAAGTTCCCCGTTTACCTATTGTGAACTATAATCAATTATTTGCAGAAAGTCTTGGCTGAATGATCAACTGTGCAGAACAGGGCTAGATGCGGGCAACACGGTAGCATAGTGGTTAGCACAGTTGCTTCACAGCTCCAGGGCCCAAGGTTCGATTCCCAGCTTGAGTCACTGTCTGTGCGGAGTCTGCACGTTCTCCCCGTGTCTGCGTGGGTTTCCTCCGGGCTCTCCGGTTTCGACCCACAGTCCAAAGATGTGCAGGTTAGGTGGATTGGCCACGCTAAAATTGCCCTTAGCTAAGGTGGGGTTACTGGTTTACAGATGGGGGATAGGGACATGTGGACTTAGGTGCGGTGCTCTTTCCAAGAGCCCGTGCAGACCTGATGGGCCGAATGGCCTCCTTCTGCACTGTAAATTCTATGATTCTATGCAAGAAATTCATGCTGAAATATTAGAATAATTGCAAGCCTTGGTTAAAGGTTGTTAGAGGTGAAAATATTCACACTGAGGCCTGAGGATGAGGAAAGAAACAGTTTATTCTATCAGATATGGGAGAAAAGGCCTGAGGCGCCGCAGCCTATTGACAGCACCCTTTCTCACTTGAGCTAAGGCTCACACGGGTTAATATACAGATTCAAGGAGCGGAATTAGTTGTATTTTCATTTACATACAATCAATCAACTATATTCGCGTTACAATTCATTACATGCAGTCAATCAATTTTCTTAGCATCCCAGTTATCACATATATGGTTAAAGTGGGTGTTGTCCTACCCGCCCCTAACTTCATACAGAAGTAATTCAAAACTAACACAAGGATATGTCCTGTCTGCAGCTGTGGACCTTGAGCTTTATCAAGGATACATTGCATTTCTTGTTCTGTGAAGCTGTTATTAGCGGCTGTTGAAATACTCCCTGGGTTCTCATGAGGTAGTTTACACAGTTTGTAACTTATTGTTAAAGGAAAGTGGCTAGTTCAGCCATTTTGTGTCTTTAGTATTGCCAAAATAGCTAACAAGCCATTTTGTGTCTTTTCTGATATTAACAAGCATTGTGTATGCACTATCTATTTCTTCAAGTTGCTTCTTCTAAACCGGCATCTAAGCCAATGAGTACCTTTTGTCTCATCAGAACTATTCAAAAGTAATATAGGAGCACAAATGTAGTTACAGAGCCACCTATAATTTATATCATAGTCCAGTATCAGAAAATGCCCTCCAACACAGGTGATTATGGTAAATTAGAACCTTGGTCAATGCCATTGTCACTTGTGATAACTGCAAGAACTTTGGTAAATGCCATGGTTGCTCTTGATTGCGATGTCAGTGGTTCTGCGGTCTTATTTATGTTGAGGTCTGTAGATGTTCCTTGATTAACCTGTATTCGTCAGCTGACATGACTAGTGGCTGACTAACTTCATCCATCTCATTGTCACTGTGTGGGACCTCGCCAAGTTTAATTTGGTCACTGCTTTTGACAAGATGACAAAAAGCTGCATATATTTCAAAAGCAATTCAACCACTCTGAAGTAAGTTTGCAACAGTTGTTAGGTAAATCCAATACCTTCATTCATTCCATCTCCCAATCATTTCTTTTACCATCTCTTCAGGGATTTTCTATTTCCGTCTTAGTAATTGGAATAATCGCGAGCAGTAGGAGGTCGAAGGTGTTTTTGCAGGATTGATGTCACATTGTTCCCCACTGTTCAGTTGACTGGTGGATGTTACATTGAGTACAGATCGTGAAGGGTTAGTGTGTGAGGGCAGATCGTTACCTGAATCACTGTCCTTTGAGTTTTTGTCCAGGCCTAACTTTGACCGAAATGCTTTGCAAAACAGAAAGTAGATCACTGGATCTAAACAGGCGTTAAGCGAGGACAGCACAACGGCCAATTCCTTAATGTGGAAGAGAGTATTTTTCCAAAAACATCCAGTGATGACATTTACCTGGCTTAAAATATAAGGAAGCCTTGCGATGTGGTAGGGAACAAAACAGACCACGAAGACAGCGAGGAGGATTAGAATATTGTTCTTTGCCTTGGCTTGCTTTTTGAGTGAGCTTGGTAATGGCGATTTGTCGAGACGTTTCGCTGTTTGAAAGTAAAAGAAGCAAAGCCCTATTAGCACGCAGAGAAAGAGAAATGTGCCCCCAGCATGGATGATTATATGCCAGTGAACCCCCGAACCACTTCTAAATCCTAAGCATGTTTCTTTTGTACTATTCTGGGGCGGCTTTCTCCCTGACAGGACAATGTACGAAATTCCAAAGCTGAGGAGAACACACCAGGTGCCAATGGAGACGATTCTCGCTGTCTTCAGAGTTAGAAATGAATGTATTTTAAACGGTTTGACTATTTTAATGTATCTCGTGGCCGCAATGTATCCTAGAAAGAGAATGCTTGAATACATGTTCAAGTAGAAGATGCACGTTGTATAGTTGCAGTAGATTTTTCTCAGTATTGTGGAGCCCACTTTCTTCTCTGCGCCAATTCTTACCGGCAGCGAGAGGACCAGCAATAAATCGGCTGCTACCAAGTTCTTTAAATAGATGATGATGCTGTTTTTGTTGGGAACGTGACAGAAATACACCCAGAAAGCCAGGCTGTTGAGAATGATGCCTACTGCAAATATTAATGAATAGGCAATAATCGTGAAAATTGCCAAGCCATCAGAAGAAAACTGGCAAGTGGCGTTGCTGGAGGAGTTTGTGCTTGTAGCGATCCCAGTGCGTTCTGTCGACTCAGCCATCATCACCTCTGAAAGTTAAAGTAGAATACGTTATATTTCTAATCACACTCCAAACAACGAGCTACCAGAAGAGGCAATCCTTGGAAAGCAGAAAGTGCTGTGGTGGGGTTTCAGTATTTTGAGGATTGGAAGTTGGAAGTGCAACTGAGCAGATCACGACAGCAGACTTGATGTGCTGTGTGACAAAACAAATGATTTCCTCAGGATAAGATATTGTCCCATATTTGACCAGAACCCTTTGGTACAACAAATACTTTTTTTATTATTCGTTCATGGGACGTGGGCATCGCAGGCTGGGCCAGCATTTATTGACCATCTCTAATTGCCCTTGAGGGGGCAGTTAAAAGTCACCCACATTGCTGTGGGTATGGTGTCACATGTTGCCAGACCAGGTAATGATGGCAGATTTCCTTCCCTAAAGGACATTAGTGGACGTCAGATGGGTTTTTACGACAATCAACAAGGGTTCCATGGTCATTAGACTTTTAATTCAGATTTTTATTGAATTTAGTTATCTGCAGTGGCAGGATTTGAATCTGGGTCCCCAGAGCATTCAACAACTTTAGATGATCAGCTCTACCCCACTTCGACCCATTTATTTTCATCCCATTTCATTTTAACTGTCTTTTACCATTTCTTTTTTTCTTAATATATTTTTAACCCCCCTCATCTTATCCACCTTTCCCTCCTTTCTCCTCTTTGTTGTCCCTTTCCCCTCCCCCCACATCTACAGTTCATCCTCTGATGTCAGTTTCCCTGCTGTTTGGCCTTTCACATCTTTTGTTCTCTCGGGGGACTGCCATTAGCACTCTTTCCCCTTGGTTTCTGTGGCCATTAGCACCCGGTTTCCCTGGGTTTCTGTGGCTATGACTCATCTTTCATTCTCACTCCACAGTATAAATATTTCCCACTTTCACTGTCTGTTAGCTTTGACAAAGAGTCATCGGACTCGAAACGTCAGCTCTTTTCTCTCCCTACAGATGCTGCCAGACCTGCTGAGATTTTCCAGCATTTTCTCTTTCGCTTCAGATTCCAGCATCCGCAGTAATTTGCTTTTATCCCCAGAGCATTACTCTATGTCTCTGGTTTACGAGTCCAGTGACAATACCATTATGCCACCACCTTCCCCCAGGACATTGTGACAAAGTATGTAACCACAGTTTGAAGATTTTATGTTTGTTCTTCTTGAAAGATGGAACGTGCATTAAAATAGCACCTATTCTAAATTCAGGCTGTCCCAAATCCGTTCACAGCTAATGAAGTGTAGTCAGTATTGTAATGTAGGAAACCCGTGAACAATGTTGCACAAAGCTGTACTTTCAACGTTTTCACGAGAATGCTCTGGATCAAGTGTTTTGGATTCTGGGAAATGAACCATAGTTATGAATTATTATTAATTAATGATTTTGAATCAGGAAATGCCACAAAATATATGAGGGAGACTCCATTGTGATTGGCTTATCAAGTGATGACTTTGTCTCATTTCCTGCTCTCTGCCGGTCGTCTGGTTTCAAAAACAAAACTTGAAAGGTTGGATATTTTAAACAAAGCTATAAATGCCAGTATTATGTGAACTTTGGCCATTAACTGTTCTTCCCCCATTTCATTGCATTCTCCTGATAACTTGAGTTTATCTTCTCGGCCGAACAAATGATTCACAATATTGCATTTTAAGGCACTAATGAACAGTGTTTAACACTGCTGCTTCACATAACCAGGGACCCAGGTTTGATTCCCGCTTGGGTCACTGTCTGTGCGGAGTCTGCAATTTTCTGTGTGGGTTTCCTCCGGGTGCTCCGGTTTCCTCCCGTAACTCCCGGAAGACGTGCTTGTTAAGTAATTTGGACATTCTGAATTATCCCTCAGTGTACCCGAACAGGCATCAGAGTGTGGCAATTAGGGGACTTTCACAGTAACTGCATTGCAGTGTTAATGTAAGCCTACTTGTGACACTAATAAAGATTATAAACAGGAGTGTTTTTCCGGGGAGTTCTCTTTTTCTCGCTGTGACCGGTTGTTGCGTTCGTCTGAGTTTTAAGCAAATTATTTTCTAGTTATTTGACAGTTTCAAGGATTCACAGAGGAGCGTTTTCAGGATGTGTGTGATGCAACTGGGTAGGCATGTCCAAACTGAGGAAGGGAGTTACCCAACTGAGTTTTCTAATTCTGTGCGAGTGTAGTTCTCCACATCTGGGTCGTTGGTTCTTGTGCTGAGCACCAGATCCATAATTGAAAAGCTAAGAGAGAAAGATGGAAAGACGGATCATTTTGGTGGCAGCTATTTAATCAAGGTTTGCTTTAAAATCATGGCCTAAATTTTCTGTCCTGAAATTTCTCTTCCAAAACTCATTTGTTGAAACAAAAGTCGGAATGAGCAGCTTTCACTCTGTAGTTGTGCACCATGTGTGCAATAGCACCCAAGATAATCTGGTTCCGTTTCTGGAGAGGGACTTGTGCCCCATACAGACCTTCTGAGAGCATGACCATGAAGTCAAGGTGAACTCCTTGTTGCTGTACAACTAACTAACTATAGACTTCTCCACTTCGGAGGGAAGATTTCTTAAACGGCATAGACCTGATAAGTTTCCACAACCATTTAAGAGAGTTACTCTACACTCAGACTTCCCTCAGTGTTTAACCAGTAACGGACCTAAATGCCTGGAACGCAACAAAACCAAGTGCCGTGATCACTGACCTGGTTAAAATGATTGTTTAAGTGCCCATCTTCAAGTTCACTGCTTATTTAGATTTAGTTCAACATATCTGATTTCATGTTCTCAAACTATCTTCAAATGCAAAGAAAAATCTGCTTTTGAAAAATCTTTCTGGAGGTGGGAGTATCAAGTTCTGAAGGAATAGCCATTCTCAACATGATGCTAATGGTCACTGTATATACAATCCCCAAAATACAAAAGAAAAATCACCTACCTTACTGGAAATGTTGATATGGTATTAGTCTGTGTCTGTGGGATCAAAGGTTTCTTGAAGGAATACAGGGCTGAACTTCTGTGCGCAAAATGTCTTATTATTAAACTCATGATGATAGACAGTTACTCTCGACTGAGCCTTCCCTCGCAGTGTTTAAAAACCTAACTGCTGGGGACGTAACAAAACCGAGTGCATTGATCACTCTCATGGTTAAAATGATTGTTTATGTGCATGTTTAGATTCAGTTCAAAATATCTCAGTAAATGATGCGCACTGTATATATAATCCCACAGACAGAAGAGAAAAATCACCTACCTGATTGAAGTGTTTGATGTGGTATTGCTGTTTGGCTGTACGATCAAGCGGTCTTGTCGCAATACTGGACTGAACTTGTAAGCGCAAAATATCTTTTTTCTGCATATAATATTGGGCAATTTGTGGTGTGCATCATTTCCTTTAACCAGACGTGGCAAAGTAGTGAGACGTATAGTTTAACTCAGACCAGCAGTGTGATTTTGAGAAATAGTGATGTACAACAGGAAATGGTTTTTGAAAAGTTTTCACGAATGTGAAAATGACCAGGTGTTAACATTTCCTTTTAACAGAATTAGGAAGCTGTGGCAGGAATATTCAGTGTTCGATTACAAGATCAACTCACATCTGCATGTTGAATTGAAGTAATAGTGGTGTTCTACTGCAGACAGGGCATTTAATTTATAGGTCTAACTGCATTTAGGCTTCCTCGTGTGCGCATCTATGTTTGCGGGTGTGTCTGTGTGTGCACTTGTATGTGTGCACGTGGGCACTTCTCATATTAGGGATGCGAACAAACGGCTACTTGCACCTGAAAGGCAGCATGCCGCAACGTGGCCGATATGAACCGGGAGACCCCGCTCTGTGTGTGTGTGCTTCTATGTGTGCGCCTATCTGTGTATCTGCATGCACATCTGTGTATGTGCGTGTGCATCTGTGTGCGCGCGTATGTGTCTGTGTGCGTGCTTTTCATATGTGCGTGTGTGCACTTCTCATATCACAGGCGTGATCGAATGGCCATGCTGCACCTGAAAGCCAGCGTGCCATGGTGCTACGTTGCTGATAGAAGCCGCGAGCTCCCCTTCCTGGTATCTATCCAGCTCGCAACGCCTCGCGAGATCTAATGCGATCTCAGGAAATGTTGCAATGTGAATCCTGCCCATTGTGGGCGGGATCACGTTTTAGAAAATGTAAATATTAGAGCGAGACTGCTAGTCTCACTTTAATGTACAGGTTCCTGAAGCACCCGAGACATTGGGATCTATTTGCTTCGATGCGGAGACCTCGGGCGAGCACCGTTCAGTACAGGCCTCCACAAACGGAGAGCAGACAGAATGGCACTCGTGGGGTCTCCCAGGCGATTGGAGGCCCCCAGATACTTGCCCTCTGGGCAGAGTGGCACCCTGGCGCAGCTGGTGGCACCTGGGCACACTGGCACTGCCGGCCTGGGACTCTGGCATTGCTACCTGGGTGCCAGGCTGCCACGGCCCAAGGTGCCCAGATAACAGGGGCACTGCCACGGTACCTGGTTGGTATTGCCAATGTGCCAAGCTAGCATTTTCACACGGTGGCAATTGGGCGTTGGTGGCGGTGTGGTGCGGTGCGGGGGGTTGTAGAGGCTGGCGGGGGGAGGGGGGGGAAGGCCGGGGACCCCCTTGTAGTGAGTTTTGGGGGTGGGTTTGGGCATAGCACCTGGGGCTCCAGAGATTGGGACACCATGATCTCTCACTACACTGTGGGGTTCCTGCGAACGGAGCTCTTCAGTGCAGAAAAGTTAAATAGCGGGTTGTTTCTTGCGCTGCGCGCACCGGGAATCAGGTGGCTGAATGCGCTCACTATGAGAATTTGTTCCCATTTAGTTAAATCGCGTCCCAGGTGTCTCTTTTGTAGGCTGGAACATATGTCTCTGGAAAGAAAAGGCTGAGGAACAACCTGATGGCTCAGGATTTTAAGATTCCAAACGGCTTTGACAGATTAAAAATGGATTAAAGTTCTGCTTTTTGTGCACAAGCCAAAGCGTTCCGAAAGTTGGGTTGAGGTTGAACAACGTGATTTAAAACAGACAAAACCTTCACATTTGGTGGCCGGCCCAGACTTTATCACATCCGCTGGAACGGTTTAGAACTGTTCCTGATGATACCTGTGGGTGGGACTGGAATCCCAGTGCTCCTGGCCCTCTGCCTTGCCTGAAATTATTCTGCACCCTCCTCTCGTGTTAGGAGAGAAAGCAGAGGTTTGAAAGCGTGGGGAATAGGTTGTGCGGGGAATGGACACCATTTTCTGGAGGGTGACTGGGGCATGGGAGTGAGATGGGACAAAGGTGAAGGGTGTGTGGGGGTTGGCTGGTCAAATTGGCGAGCATCTCAGGACGGAGGGGAATGAGTGAAGCTGCAAAGTATGTGGGCCTGCGTCATGTCAAATAGGGGAAAGCTGAGTGAGGTTTGGCGGCTGAAAGTGTTCTGCTGCCTTGTCACCCACCAGAGGAGGGCCTAGATCCTTTTCAACATTGTCTCCATTTTGAAGAGACCACGCTCCTCCTGCAGAATTCCCCCAGCCTCTTTCAGACACGCCTACTTGGTCGGACAGGTTGGCCTCAACTTTCCCAGTGACTTGAGGGAATGCCTCATTGCACTCTGTCGGGCCTGCAGCAGGACCTCCAGATAAGATTCCAAGCTGGTGGGGGAAGCCTTCCCTGGCTTCCTTCCCATTTCTTTCATTGCTGAAGCCTCAGGAATCCGGGGCGGGATTCTCCAATGATGGAGCTTTGTCCCCACTCCAGCGTCAAAATGCAGGCGTTTCTCCTACCTGATGGGGGCTAGCAGGGTCCCGGAGTACTCCTCGCAGCTCCAGCTGCGGATACGGGCCCTGCACTTCCGGTCGGTAGTCCGTGCATACGCACCTTCGGCGGCTGCTGCGCGCGACATGGCGGACTCGCACCGTGGAGCGGCCCCGAAAACATATGTCCCCCCCCCCCCCGAGATCACGCGCGCCTGCGGATCGGTGACCCCCGATCGCTAGCCTGGCCGTCCCCGAGGCCCTCCTGGTGAAGGATCTCCCTCGCCCCCCCCCCCCACCAGGGCGGCCGCGGACTGACTCCGCAGCCGCCACTGGCCGTTCCCGACAGACAAAACGTGGTTGGAACCACTCCTTCGGGAACTTGGCCAGTTCTCATCGGAGAAACGCAGGGGTTCTGTCAATGCGCCGCGTAGACCTCCCACGCCTGATTCGCGGCAATTTTCCAGGGACTGGAGAATCGCGGGAACGGCGTTGCACCGAATTTCGGCGTCAACGCCCATTTTCCGCCGCTGCGCCGATCGCAATTTCAGGGCGGAGGCTCGGAGAATCCTGCCCTAGTATATGTATTTTCCGGTGGAGTGTGGTATTAACACCTGTTTTTATGAATGCTAAGCTTTACAAGCCAGTTATGTTTTAAAAGGTTCCCTTTAACATAAGGTTAAACAGAACATTTTGAAATTCGTGGCGAGGGAGTGGAGGGGAGCAGTGTCAGGGTTGATTCCTGATAAACAACAGTCTGGAGAATTGTCCATGTCCTCCAGTTCTCTTGGGTGGGAGATACTAAAATAGAAACGCAGACGTGACTTTTGAAGATTTAAGAACTATTGAGACATCTTAAATGTGTCTTACTGGTGCTGTCCAAGCCTGGAAATCCTAAACAGAGAATGGAGCAATTGTTGAAGCACACGGGTAGTTTCAACCCGGCTTGGCGGTGTTGTGCCATCTAAACCGCAGTGTGTGTTTAACCCGTATACGGTGGACAAATGATCACACAAGTTGTTCAATGTAATAATAGTTTATTAATACACATGCAAGGTAAATACTAATCAATCACAAGTTCATGCACATTGGACTATAAACTAATACACTAAAATTACCTAAACTTAACTTCCAGGTGACTGACTAGTACAGAGCAGATATGGCCTGATCGGTGATCTGGCAGTCTGGCGGTGCTGGAGTTCTTGTTGCTGGTCCTCTGTGTCCTTGGTTCTGGTCCCTCTGTGGATGGCGTGGATAGTCTTCCTCTTGGCTGATGAAGGGTTCACCATTGTTGTTGGCTGCCGAAGCTGTAGTCGAGAAGGCTGCAGTCGAGAGAGTGAGCGGTGGGCCACGCAGCACCTTATATTCCTCGCGCTTTCGCGCCCTTTTGGGCGGTCCCAGGTGAAGGTCCAATGGATCGATCGGGTCTCGATCACCCTGGACGATCCTGACCAATTGGGGGCGGACACCTTGATGGTTGGGCGTTTCCCGATCGGCCATGACCATTAGTGCCTGAGGCACGTCGGCCTTCCCAAATAAGGAAAGCAGGCGTCGCTGAGTCTGCCACTTATTGTCAGTTTCAACCTGGAGCCCATTGTCCCGCGACGACCTTTTTAATGGCCTTTCTCCTGTGTTAGTTTCTGCTTAAGTCTGAGCTGCAGCTTTTGTATATTTGCTACACGGGCTTTTAATGCTATGATATGTAATGCTGCGTATCTTTCATAAGTAAGGTGTTGCAATAAGGCTTTTCATAAAACATATCTTGATTTTGTTAGTTTGCCAATGTGAAAGGTGCCTTCCTCTTTAGTTAGATGTATTCGTTGTTTGTGAAGTAATGTTTGATCTATGTTGATTTCAGATTGTTACAGCAAATATATGTAAGGAAATAGAGGTAGTTTTAAGTATGCTATATTTGTATTTTGTGTGTGTCAGGAATAATATATGGCTTTGAGGTTTCATTTCTAAATTTGTGTTTATTTCATAGAATTTACAGTGCAGAAGGAGGCCATTCGGCCCATCGAGTCTGCACCGGCTCTTGGAAAGAGCACCCTACCCAAGCCCACACTTCCACCCTATCCCCATAACCCAGTAACCCTACCCAATACTAAGGGCAATTTTGGACACTAAGGGCAATTTAGCATGGCCAATCCACCTAACCTGCACATCTTTGGACTGTGGGAGGAAACCGGAGCACCCGGAGGAAACCCACGCAGACACGGGGAGAACGTGCAGACTCCGCACAGACAGTGACCCAACCCAGGAATCGAACCTGGGACCCCGGAGCTGTGAAGCAATTGTGCTAACCACTATGCTACCATGCAGGAACTACTTCTTGCAGATGATGGTGAATTTATGGAACTCGCTGCCTCATAGTGCAGTGGGATCTAAGTCATTAAATGGTTTCAAGAAGGAAACATATATTTCTGATATAAAAACGGGCAAAAGGGATATGGACAACAGGTCGGTGGGTGGATTTGAGACCAGGAAGACATTAGCCATGATCTGATTGAATTGCAGAGCAGGTCCGAAGGACTGAATTGCCGATTTCTCCTAATTCCTATGTTCCTATGATGGTTCGAAATAGAAGGGGGAGCACAGGAAAGTGTCCCAAGGTGACAGCTCAGGCAAGGAATAAACAACAGTTCCTTTCCAGTGAAGTTAAGAATGATGAGCATTGGGAGACTGTAGTTTTTAAGTAAACTTCAGGAAGTAGACTGAAATTGAAATGGGCCTGGTGTTATGTTGTTGTGGCTGAATATTCGAGAGAGTGTCTGGAATGTGTCTCTGACCACATTTTGCCCATTGGTTCACATGAGCTTTGTAGTTACTGAGAAGAATATATAATATCAGTTGTGTATCTTGTGTTATCCTTACAAATGTGTATGTATGTGTACAGTTGGGGTGTTGGCGTAGTTTATTGTAGGTAATCTTTTCTTGATTACTGACTGTTTTATTCTTTTGTTAATAGTTGATCAGCAGACTCCTGTGACTTTGTTCAGTAGCTGCCCTTCACGTTTCTGAACCAAAAAATAAAAGTTAGGACCTATCGAGCCAGATTTCGCCCTGGGATCTAACTTATCCAATAGTAACATCATTGTTTCAAATGAAATCTCGTGTGTTAGTTTGTTTAGAATCATAGAAGTTTACAGCATGGAAACAGGCCCTTCGGCCCAACCAGTCCATGCCGCCCAGTTTTTACCATTAAGCTAGTCCCAGTTGCCCGCACTTGGCCCATAACCCTCTATACCCATCTTACCCATGTAACTATCTAAATGCTTTTTAAAAGACACAATTGTACCCGCCTCTACTACTACCTCTGGCAGCCCATTCCAGACACTCACTACCCTCTGAGTGAAGAAATTGCCCCTCTGGGCCCTTCTGAATCTCTCCCCTCTCACCTTAAACCTATGCCCTCTAGTTTTAGACTCCCCTACCTTTGGGAAAAGATGTTGACTATCTACCTTATCTATGCCCCTCATTATTTTATAGACCTCTATAAGATCACCCCTAAGCCTCCTACGCTCCAGGGAAAAAAGTCCCAGTCTATCCAGCCTCTCCTTATAACTCAAACCATCAAGTCCCGGCAACATCCTAGTAAATCTTTTCTGCACTCTTTCTAGTTTAATAATATCCTTTCTATAATAGGGTGACCAGAACTGCACACAGTATTCCAAGTGTGGCCGTACCAATGTCTTGTACAACTTCAACAAGACGTCCCAACTCCTGTATTCAATGTTCTGACCAATGAAACCAAGCATGCCGAATGCCTTCTTCACCACCCTGTCCACCTGCGACTCCACCTTCAAGGAGCTATGAACCTGTACTCCTAGATCTCTTTGTTCTATAACTCTCCCCAACGCCATACCATTAACTGAGTAGGTCCTGGCCTGATTCGATCTGCCAAAATGCATCACCTCACATTTATCTAAATTAAACTCCATCTGCCATTCGTCGGCCCACTGGCCTAATTGATCAAGATCCCGTTGCAATCCTAGTTAACCTTCTTCACTATCCACTGTGCCACCAATCTTGGTGTCATCTGCAAACTTACTAACCATGCCTCCTAAATTCTCATCCAAATCATTAATATAAATCACAAATAACAGTGGACCCAGCACCGATCCCTGAGGCACACCACTGGTCACAGGCCTCCAGTTTGAAAAACAACCCTCTACAACCACCCTCTGCCTTCTGTCGTCCAGCCAATTTTGAATCCAATTGGCAACCTCACCCTGGATCCCGTGAGCTTTAACCTTCTGCAACAACCTACCATGCGGTACCTTGTCAAAGGCTTTGCTAAAGTCCATGTAGACAACGTCTACTGCACTGCCCTCATCTACCTTCTTGGTCACTCCCTCAAAAAACTCAATCAAATTTGTGAGACATGATTTTCCACGCACAAAGCCATGCTGACTGCCCCGAATCAGTCCTTGCCTCTCTAAATGCTTGTAGATCCTGTCTCTCAGAATACCTTCTAGCAACTTACCTACTACAGACGTTAGGCTCACCGGTCAGTAGTTCCCAGGCTTTTCCCTGCTGCCCTTCTTAAACAAGGGCACAACATTCGCCACTCTCCAATCTTCAGGCACCTCACCTGTGGCTGCCGATGATTCAAATATCTCGGTTAGGGGACCCGCAATTTCCTCCCTAGCCTCCCACAACATCCTGGGATACATTTCATCAGGTCCCGGGGATTTATCTACCTTGATGCGCTTTAAGACTTCCAGCACCTCCTCCTCTGTAATATGCACACTTCTCAAGACGTCACTATTTATTTCCCTTAGTTTCCTAACATCCATGCCTTTCTCCACCGTGAATACCGATGAGAAATATTCATTCAGGATCTCACCCAACTCTTGTGGCTCTGCACATAGATGTCCTTGTTGATCCTTAAGAGGCCCGACTCTGTCCCGAGTTACTCTTTTCCCCTTTATGTATCTGTAGAATCTCTTTGGATTCTCCCTTGCATTATTTGCCAAAGCAATTTCATGTCCCCTTTTTGCCCTCCTGATTTCCCTCTTAACTCTATTTCGACAATCTCTATACTCTTCAAGGGATCTACTTGATCCCAGTTGCTTATGTACGTCATATGCCTCCTTCTTCTTTTTGACCAGAGTCTCAATATCTCGAGTCATCCAGGGTTCCCTACTTCTACCAGCCTTGCCCTTCACTCTAAAGGGAATGTGCTTACCCTGCACCCTGGTTAACACATTTTTAAAAGCCTCCCATTTACCAGCCGTCCCTTTGCCTGCCAATAGTCTCCCCCAATCTACCTCTGCAAGTTCCTGTCTGATACCATCAAAATTGGCCTTGCCCCAATTAAGAATTTTAACTCTTGGGCCAGACCTATCATTCTCCATAGCTATCTTAAAACTAATGGAATTATGGTCACTTGTCCCAAAGTGATCCCTCACTAGCACTTCTGTCACTTGCCCTTCCTTATTTCCCAAGACGAGGTCAAGTTTTGCCCCCTCCCTAGTCGGTCCATCCACATACTGAATGAGAAATTCCTCCTGAATACACTCAACAAATTTCCCTCCATCCAAGCCCCTAATGCTATGGCTGTCCCAGTCAATGTTGGGAAAGTTAAAGTCCCCTACTACTACCACCCTATTATTCTTGCAGCTATCTGTAATCTCCTGACATATTTGCTCCTCAATTTCCCGCTGACTATTTGGGGGCCTGTAGTACAGTCCTACCAAGGTGATCTCTCCCTTCTTATTTTTCAGTTCCACCCATATAGACTCAGTGGGCGAACCCTCGGATATATCCCCTCTAAGTACTGCCGTGATGTTCTCCCTAATCAAAAACGCCACTCCCCCTCCTCTCTTACCTCCTGTTCTATCCTTTCTATAGCATCTGTACCCCGGAACATTGAGCTGCCAGTCCTGCCCCTCCCTTAGCCATGTTTCAGTCATAGCTATAATATCCCAGTCCCATGTGCCCGTCCATGCCCTGAGTTCATCCGCTTTGCCCGTCAGGCCCCTTGCATTGAAATAAATGCAGTTTAATGTCGACCTTCCTTGCTCTCTGCCCTGCTTTCTCTGGTCATGCTTTACACACTCTCCCTTCCTGCCTTTTGTTTCTGTCCCCACTGACTTCCTACATCGGTTCCCATCCCCCTGGCACATTAGTTTAAACCCTCCCCAACTGCACTAGCAAACACCCCCCCGAGAACATTGGTTCCAGTTCCACCCAGATGCAGACCGTCCGATTTGTACAGGTCCCACCTCCCCCAGAATCGGTCCCAATGTCCCAGGAATTTGAAACCCTCCCTCTTGCACCATCTCTCAAGCCACGTATTCATCCTAGCTATCCTGTCATTCCTACTCTGACTATCACGTGGCACTGGTAGCAATCCTGAGATTACTACCTTTGAGGTCCTACTTTTTAATTTAACTCCTAACTCCCTAAATTCAGCTCGTAGGACCTCATCCCGT
Organism: Scyliorhinus torazame; assembly: GCF_047496885.1. Taxonomy (NCBI): domain Eukaryota; kingdom Metazoa; phylum Chordata; class Chondrichthyes; order Carcharhiniformes; family Scyliorhinidae; genus Scyliorhinus; species Scyliorhinus torazame. Next base: position 24,738,335 of record NC_092720.1, on the reverse strand, counting down.
TTTTTACCTATATCGTTGGTGCCTATATGCACCACGACAGCTGGCTGTTCACCCTCCCCCTCCAGAATGCCCTGCAGCCGCTCCGAGACATCCTTGACCCTTGCACCAGGGAGGCAACATACCAACCTGGATTCTCGTTTGCGTCCGCAGAAACGCCTGTCTATTCCCCTTACAATTGAATCCCCTATCACTATAGCTCTGCCACTCTTTTTCCCGCCCTTCTGTGCAGCAGAGCCAGCCACGGTGCCATGAACCTGGCTGCTGCCACCTTCCCCTGGTGAGCCATCTCCCCCAACAGTTTCCAAAACGGTAAATCTGTTTTGGAGGGAGATGACCGCAGGAGATCCCTGCACTGCCTTCCTACTCTTCCTCTGTCTGTTGGTCACCCTTTCCCTATCTGCCTCAGTAATTTTAATCTGCGGTGTGACCAACTCACTGAATGTGCTATCCACAACTTACTCAGCATCGCGGATGCTCCAAAGTGAGTCCATCCGCAGCTCCAGAGCCGTCAAGCGGTCTAACAGGAGCTGCAGTTGGACACACTTCTTGCAGATGAAGGAGTCAGGGACACCAGAAGGGTCCCTGACTTGCCACATCTCACAAGAGGAGCATGACACGGGTCTGAGCTCTCCTGCCATGACTTAAACCTGAAGGTTTCTGATGGTAGTTTGGGAAATTTAGCTCTTTTAAAAAATATATCAGTTTGTACGAGGGTTATCACCCTATCACACATCATCCCTCGGCAAAGATGTGAGTGAAATGCAATGCAAATAACAAAAGAACCATATACCATTGTTCACCACAAGAGCAATATAAATAACAATCCATTCCATTTAAATTATGTTACATAAGCTTATTCAAATTTTAATTGCATTTGATTTATTTCTTTCCGTCTGTGTCAATGGTCACTTCACAACGAGTGAGAAAATATGAGACCATTTTGGTTCTTGTTGCACAATCAAATGTTCTGACGTTGTTTGTGAGGTAAGTGGTTATGCTGTCTTTATGCAGGATTCTTTTCTAAAATGAGAACTCCCTCCTGTTTTAATTTTGAATACTTTCTACTTATCCTGGGTGAGGATCATCCTGTTCGGCCTTAAAACTCCCTTGTCAATCTAAGTGTTGACTAAGCTTTCACGCCAATGCCCAACATCTGCTAAATGTGCAGATCAATAGTCAGGTGACAAAACTGCAGGTGCCCAATGCAAGGGCTGAATTTCACATTCCCCCTTTGGGGTCTCTTGACTTGGTGGGGTGGGGAGGGGGGTGGTGTCTGTACATTTTCTTGCAGGCCTTCCCCCTTGACTGCGACTCTCTCTGTAATTTTACGCTGGGACAGAGAGGTTTATGCAAGCCCTCCTGCCGTTAGTAGACAATTTCTGACCAGTTAAAGGACATTTCCTTCCCACCATCAATTTTCAGGTTATCGGGATAGGGTGGAAGGCTGAAACCTAACCCAGTTCAGGCCTTGTGTGGGAAGGGGTGGGTGGAATTGAGTTGGGAGCCTCCATTAGCAACTTCCTTGCCCCAGCCCCCATGAAAAGGTCTGGCTCCAGCAGGCTCCACTCTCCCTGTCGGCCTCTCTGGCAACAATCCGAGCCCCACCCCCACCCCGAGGCCTCACCTACCAACCTCACCCTGAGACCAGAAAACATACCCATTCCTGAACTCCTGGGACCGAGGCTCTGGGTTCTGCTTTCAGCCCCAGCCTTGTCTCCTTCAGTTTTTGGCGCTGCAGGAACCCGAGAGGTACTGGCCTAGAAGAATGTCCCTGATCTTTGCTGTATATAACCCCCTCCCCTCCCAGATTTCTGATCACCTAACTGAACATATTGACGTAAAATGGTCTCTTTCATTCTCCAACATATAAATAAATGTCTCATTAAGATTATTGAACAAACACTGCGGATGTCCGTTGCCACGTTTTTCTAACACGGCAATATTATATGTTAGGCAGTCCTCAACGGAGGACACAATGGGTGGAGGAGGGACTGGTGGCGGGATTGGGGGCCCCGATTGGACTGGAGGAGCTGGCCAAAGGGCTAGGGAGCATGCAGGCGGGGAAGGCACCGGGGCCGGATGGTTTCCTGGTCGAATTCTACAAAAAATATGTGGACCTGCTGGGCCCGTTGCTAATTATGACCTTCAATGAGGCAAGGGAGGGGGGGGGGGGCCTTGCCCCCGACGATGTCCCGGGCACTGATCTCCTTGATCCTGAAGCGAGACGAGGATCCCCTGCAGTGTGGGTCTTTAGGCCGATTTTGTTGTTAAACGTAGATGCCAAGGTGCTGGCGAAAGTCTTAGCCACGAGAATTGAGGATTGTGTGCCGCAGGCCATCCACGAAGACCAGACAGGATTCGTGAAGGGGAGGCAGTTGAACGCGAATGTGCGGAGGCTCCTGACCGTTATTATGATGCCGGCGAGGGAGGGGAGGCGGAGATAGTGGTGCTGATGGACGCTGAGAAGGCCTTCGATAGGGTAAAGTGGGGGTGCTTGGTGGGAGGTGCTGAAGAGGTTTGGGGTGGGGTTTGTCAGGTGGGTTAGGCTGTTCTACGAGGTCCCGATGGCGAGTGTGGCCACGAACAAGAGGAGGTCTGAGTACTTTTGGTTACATCGAGGGGCGAGGCAGGGGTGTCCCCTGTCCCCCCTGCTCTTCGCACTGACGATTGAATCCCTGGCTATGGCACTGAGGGAGTCGAGGAACTGGAGGGGGCTGGTGCGGATGGGGAGGAGCATAGGGTGTTGCTCTATGTGGACGACTTGCTGCTATATGTGGCGGACCCGGTGGGGGGAATGCCGGAGGTAATGAGGATCCTCAGGGAGTTCGGGGATTTCTCAGGGTACAAGCTCAACATGGGGAAGAGCGAGTTGTTCGTGGTTCACCCACGGGACCAGAAGAGGGGAATTGGCGAGCTCCCACTAAAAAGGGCGGCGAGGAGCTTCAGGTATTTGGGGGTCCAGGTGGCCTGGAGCTGGGGGTCCCTGCATAGACTTAATTTCACAAGGCTGGTGGAGCAAATGGAGGAGGAGTTCAAGAGGTCGGACACGTTGCCGCTGTCCCTGGCGGGTAGGGTGCAGTCAGTCAAAGTGACGGTGCTCCCAAGGTTTTTGTTCCTGTTCCAGTGCCTCCCTGTGTTTATCCCAAAGGCATTTTTTAGGTGGGTCAACAGGAGCATAACGGGGTTTGTGTGGGCGCGAGGGACTCCGAGGGTAAGAAGGGTGTTCCTGGAGCGGAGTAGGGATAGGGGGGGGCTGGCGCTGCCCAACCTCTGTGGGTACTACTGGGCCACCAATGCGGTGATGGTGTGCAAGTGGGTGATGGAGGGGGAGGGGGTTGCATGGAAGAGGCTGGAGACGGCGTCCTGTGAGGGTACGAGTCTGGAGGCGTTGGCAACGGCGCCGCTGCCACTCCCTCCAATGAGGTATACCACGAGCCCGGTAGTGGCGGCTACCCTTAAAATCTGGGGGCAGTGGAGGCAGCACAGGGGGGAAGTTGGGGCCTCGGTGTGGACCCCAATATGGGGGAACCACCGGTTTGTCCCAGGGAGAATAGATGGAGGGTTTTTGGGGTGGCACACGGCAGGGATAAGAAGGTTGGGGGACCTGTTTGTGGACGGGAAGTTCGCGAACCTGGGGGAGCTGGAGGAGAAGTATGGGCTCCCCCCGGGAACACCTTTAGATATTTACAGGTAAGGGTGTTTGCCAGGCGGCAAGTGGTGGAATTCCAATGGCCACTGCCACGCACAGTACAGGACAGGGTGCTCTCGGGGGGGTGGGTTGGAGTGGGGAAGATCTCGGAAACTTACCAGATGATGCAGGAGGAGGAGGAGGCCTTGGTGGTGGAGTTGAAAGGTAAGTGGAAGAGGAGATCGAAGAGGGGACGTGGGCAGATGCCTTAGGGAGGGTGAATTCTTCCTCTTCGTGCGCGAGGCTCAGCCTCGTACAGTTTAAGGTGCTGCACAGGGCACACATGACCGGGACAAGGATGAGCCGGTTCTTTGGGGGAGAGGCCAGGTGTGTTAGGTGCTCAGGAAGCCCAGCAAATCACACCCATATGTTCTGGGCATGCTGGAGGAATTTTGGAAGGGCGTAGTGAGGACGGTGTCTGGGGTGGTCGGATCCAGGGTCAAACCGGGCTGGGGGCTCGCAATATTTGGGGTTGCAGGGGAGCCGGGAGTGCTGGAGGCGAAAGAGGCCGGTATTCTCGCCTTTGCGTCTCTGGTAGCCTGGCGAAGAATTCTTCTTCAGTGGAAGGATGCGAGGCCCCCAAGCGTGGAATCCTGGATCAACGATATGGAGCGGTTTATTAAATTGGAGAGGGTGAGATTTGCCTAAAGGGGATCGGTACAAGGGTTCTTCAGGCGGTGGCAACCGTTCTTGGACTTCCTGGCAGAACGGTAGACAATGGTCAGCAGCAGCAGCAACCTGGGGGGGTTCTATTTTATTTTTGTTTATTTACACTGGGGATCTGAGGGGGGTGTATATATTTGCTATATATGCTTTGTGTTAATTCGGGGTGTTAATTTATTATTTATGTACAGGGGGGACGGGGGCACGGGGGTTGTTTTACTGTGTTTTGCATTTAATTCTGTTGGGTTCCTTTTTCATTATGTTGTTGATATTTTGTGAAAACCTCAATTAAAAATTATTTTAAAAAAAAAATCGGTGGACACAATAAAGCATGAATTTTGCTGATCAGAATGCTTCAATTTATATCAAAATCAGATGAAGTAATGTGATTAATTCTTCTGAGCATTTGACTGATAATAAAAAAAATTAACCCTGAAGCTGTAAAGGTTTTCCATTTTCCAAATGAGAGCCAACATCAACTATATCTACATAAAGTCTTGGCCACACGATCAATTGTGGAGAGCTGGTTGAGATGAAATTGTGACTGGTGAATTTGATGAAGTTGAATCTTGGTCAATGCTGTGGTTTCTATTGGTTACGATGTCGGAGCTTCTGGGGTGTGGTTCAAATTGGGGTCGTAACGTCTTCCTTGGCCAATCAGTATTCTTCAGCTGCCCTCACCAGTGGCTGACTAACTTCATTCATCTCATGGCCAGCTTGCGGGACCTCACTGTTTTTGACAAGGCGACAAAAATGTGCCTCTATTTCAAAAGCGTTTCCGTCACCCTGAAGCATTTTTGCAGTAGTTGGTCAGTAAATTCAATGACTTAATTTTTTTTAACCATTTCTTCAGGATTTCCTGTTTATTTCTTAGTAATTGGAGTAATCGAGAGCAATGCCAGGTTCAAGGCGATTTTGCAAGATTGACATTACATTCTTTCACACAGTTGAAATGCCGACAGTCCGCTCTATGGATTGTGAAGCGTTAGTGTGTAAGGACACATCATTACGTGAATCATTGTCCTTTGAGTGTATGTCCAGGCCTAACTTTGACCGAAATGCTTTGCAAGACAGAAAGTAGATCACTGGATCTAAACAGGCGTTAAGCGAGGACAGCACAACGGCCGATTCTTTAAAGTGGAAGAGAATCTTTTTCCAAATACATCCAGTGATGACATCTATCTGGCTTAAAATGTAAGGAAGCCTTGCGATGTGGTAGGGAACAAAACAGACCACGAAGACAGCGAGGAGGATTAGAATGTTGTTCTTTGCCTTGGCTTGCTTTTTGAGTGAGCTTGGCGATGGGGATTTGTCGAGACGTTTCGCTGTTTGAAAGTAAAAGAAGCAAAGCCCTATCAGCACGCAGAGAAAGAGAAATGTGCCCCCAGCGTGGACGGTTACATGCCAGTGAACTCCCGTACCACTTCTAACTCCTAAGCATGTTTCTTTTGTTCTATTCTGGGGCAGGTTTACCAGGAACAAGTGTGAAAATCCGAGGCCAAGAAGAACACACCAGGTTCCGATGGAGACAATTTTCGCAGTCTTGAGACTCTCAAATGCATAGCTTTTGAGCGGTCTGACTATTTTCAGGTATCTCGTGGCCGCAATGTATCCGAGGAAGAGGATGCTTGAATACATGTTCAAATAGAAGATGCACGTTGTAAAATTGCAGTAGATTTTTCTCAGCATTGCGGAGCCCGCCCTGTTCTCACCGGCGATTCTTACCGGCAGCGAGAGGACCAGCAAGAAATCGGCTACGACCAGGTTCTTCAAAAAGATGTTGATACTGTTGCTGTTGGGAACGTGACAGAAATACACCCAGAAAGCCAGGCTGTTGAGAATGATTCCGACGACACAAATTAACGAATAGGCGATAATCGTAAAAATTGCCAAGCCAGAGGAGGAAACTTGGCAAGTGGCGTTGCCGGAGGAGTTTATGCTTGTAACGATCTCGATGCATTGTGTCAGAGTAGACATCAATACTTCTGCAAGTTAAAGGAGAATATGTTAGTTTTCTTGGACAATTTTACACAACAAAAGTGGCAACCCTTGAAATGCAGAAAGTGCTGGGGTGGGAGTTTCAGTATTTTGATTGAATTATTATGATGTTCGTATGTTCTGGATTTTGAAATGTTAGAAATGGCAGATCAATGGCCACTTGCCTTGATGTGCCTCTTGTGTTGAAACAAACTGGGAGAAAGGTATTTAACTCGGCCTCTATTCAGCCGGAAATCTTTGATGTCACAAATTCTGCGACGTCGTGACAAAAGTGTGTCGGGAGTTTTCAACAGCTTCCACTTGTTCTTTCTGAAAGAAGGAACTTGCATTCGTATAGCACCTATCACAAACACAGGCTTCCCCAAAGGATTTTGCAGCGAATGGAGTACTTTTGAAGTGTAGTCACTGTTGCAATGTAGGAATGGCGAGAACAATGTCCCATAAATATTAATGCATTCAAAACAATAGCAATTAAAATCCATTAGTAATTGCGAATTGGTAAATGTCTCAACATACATGGGAGAATCTTCAATCATGACCTAATCTTATTTCCCGTGACCTGCTAGTCTTTTTGTTTAAAGAAAACATCAAGTGTAGGAAACTCTAAATGCTACTACTATCTGAACTTTGGCCAATACCGATTCTTTCTCCCATTTTGTTCCATCCACCTTCTAAAGGAGTCTGTTTATCTATCAAAGAATTCATGGGTAAATGCATTCTTAAGGCGCGGATAAGCCTGTGTTTTTCCAGCACGCTCTCTTTTCCTCCGTGTTATCTGCTGCTGTATTTGTCTGTGATTTACCGAAAACATTTCGCTGCAGTATAATATATTCAGGGATTCACGGAAGAATGCTTTCAGGACTAATGTGACACAGCCAGACAGACATGCCCAAACTGAGGAAGGGAGTTACACAACTGATCCTTCTAATTCTGTGTGAGTGTCGTTCTCCACATCTGGCCGCTGGTTCTTGCACTGAGCGCTAGATTCATAATTGAAAAGTCCAGCGAGAACGATGGAAAGATGTCATGTTTTGGATTTGGTGACAGTTATTTCATGAAATTTGCTTTAAAACTGTGGCCCAAAGTTTTCTTTCTTGAAAATGATTTACCAAAACCTACATTTGGGGAAACAAAATTGAGAATTTGCATTGATCGTGTGACTTTCACGTCCGTCGTTTTGCGCCAGGAGTGGAAAAGCAGCCGAGGAGATTATCAGTTTAAGTCTCTGGGGTGGAAACTGGGGCCCATACAGACCTTCTGTCTCCAATGTGAGAGTGCAGTCACAAAGTCAAGTGTGGACTCCTTGTTGCTGTAGAACAAACTAACTATAGACTTCTCCGCTTCAGAGCGAAGATTTCTTTAATGGCAAAGACCTGATCAGATTGCACACCCATTTAAGAGAGTTACTCCACTGAGACTGCCCTCACAGGGTTTAAACAGTAACGGACCTAAATTCACGGAACAAATCGCTTGATTGATTAAGTGCATGTATTTGAACTCATTGCTTATGTAGATTTACTTCAACATATCTGATTAAATGTTCTGATGGACGCTATATATAATCCTACAGACAGAACAGAAAAATCACCGACCTGATTGAAAGCGTTTGATGTGGTTATTACTCTGCGCCTGTAGTCTGGAGGATCAAGAGTTCTTACAGCGATACTGGACTGAACTTGTGTGTGCAAAACGTCTTTTACTCCGATGATATTGATCAGCCTGTGGTGCTCACCACTTCCTTTAACCAGAAGTAGCAATGTAGTGAAAAGAACAGTTTAACTCAGACCAGCATTGTAACTTTGAGAAATAGTGATGAACAACAGGAAATTGGGTGTTTTAAAAGATTTCTTCATGGAATGTGTGCATTGCTGCTGTTCATATCTGGGGTGAAATTCTCCGACCCCCCCCCCGCCGGGTCGGAGAATCGCCGGGGGCTGGCGTGAATCCCGCCCCCGCCGGTTGCCGAAGTCTCCGGCACCGGAGATTCGGCGGGGGCGGGAATCGCGCCGCGCCAGTTGGCGGGCCCCACCGCTCGATATTCCAGCCCGGATGGGCCGAAGTCCCACCGCTAAAATGCCTGTCCCGCTGGCGTAACTTAAATCACCTACCTCACCGGCGGGACAAGGCGGCGCGGGCGGGCTCCGGGGTCCTGGGGGGGGGGGGGGGGGGCGGGGGGCGATCTGGCCCCGGGGGGTGCCCCCACGGTGGCCTGGCCCGTGATCGGGGCCCACCGATCCGCGGGCGGGCCTGTGCCGTGGGGGCACGCTTTCCCTTCCGCCTCCGCTACGGTCTCCACCATGGCGGAGGCGGAAGAGACTCCCTCCACTGCGCATGTGTGGGAAGCTGTCAGCGGCCGCTGACGCTCCCACGCATGCGCCGCCCGGAGATGTCATTTCCGCGCCAGCTGGCGGGGCAACAAAGGCCGTTTCCGCCAGCTGGCGGGGCGCAAATTCCTCCGGAGTCGGCCTAGCCCCTCAATGTTGGGGCTCGGCCCCCAAAGATGCGGAGCATTCCGCACCTTTGGGGCGGCGCGATGCCCGTCTGATTTGCGCCGTTTTGGGCGCCAGTTTCCGGAGAATTTTGCCCCAGGTGTTCAACATTTGGTCACAAGTTCAATTCAGATCAGCATGTTAACTTTAAGTAGTAGTGGTGTACAACAGCAGATGGGGCTTTTAATTGAAAGATCGAACTGCATTTTGTGATTTCTGTCTGTTTGTGCATATGTCTGTGAGTGTGTGCCTGTCTGTGTGTGAATGCGTGTGTCTGCCTGTGTGTGAGTGTGTGTGTCTGCCTGAGTGTGAGTGCATGTCTCCCTGAGTGTGAGTTCGGTGTCTTCCTGAGTGTGAGTGCGTGTGTCTTCCTGAGTGTGAGTGCGTGTGTCTTCCTGAGTGTGAGTGCGTGTGCCTTCCTGAGTGTGAGTGCATGTCTTCCTGAGTGTGAGTGCATGTGTCTACCTGGGTGTGAGCGTGTGTGTTTGCCTGAGTGTGAGTGCGGGTGTCTGCCTGAGTGTGATCACGGGTGTCTTCCTGAGTGTGAGTGCGTGTGTCTTCCGGTGTGTGAGCGCGTGTGTCTGCATGTGTGTGGGTGCCTTCCTGAGTGTGAGTGTGTGTGTCTGCCTGAGTGTGAGCGCGTGTGTCTGCCTGAGTGTGAGTGCGTGTGACTTCCTGAGTGTGAGTGCGTGTGACTTCCTGAGTGTGAGTGCGTGTGACTTCCTGAGTGTGAGTGCGTGTGACTTCCTGAGTGTGAGTGCGTGTGACTTCCTGAGTGTGAGTGCGTGTGTCTTCCTGAGTGTGAGTGCCTCTGTCTGCCTGAGTGTGAGTGCCTTCCTGAGTGTGAGTGCATGTGTCTGCCTGAGTGGGAGTGCGGGTGTGTGCCTGATTGTGAGCACGTGTGTCTGCCTGAGTGTGAGTGCGAATGTCGGCCTCAGTGTGAATGCGTGTCTCTGCCTGAGTGTAAGTGCACGTGTCTTCCTGAGTGTGAGTGTGTATCAGCTTGAGTGTGAGTTCTTGTGTCTTTGTGAGTGTGAGTGCATTTGTCTGCCTGAGTGTGAGTGCGTGTGTCTGCCTAAATGTGTGCCTGCCTGAGTGTGTGTCTGCCTGAGTGTGAGAGCGTGTGTCTGCCTGAGTGTGAGTGCATGTGTCTGCCTGAGTGTGAGTGCGTGTGTCTGTCTGAGTGTGAGTGCGTGTGTCTGCCTGAGTGTGCGTGAGTGTGACTCCGTGTGTCTGCATGAGTGCGGGTGACTTCCTGAGTGTGAGTGCGGGTGACTTCCTGAGTGTGAGTGCGGGTGACTTCCTGAGTGTGAGTGCGGGTGACTTCCTGAGTGTGAGTGCGGGTGACTTCCTGAGTGTGAGTGCGGGTGACTTCCTGAGTGTGAGTGCGGGTGACTTCCTGAGTGTGAGTGCGGGTGACTTCCTGAGTGTGAGTGCAGGTGACTTCCTGAGTGTGAGTGCGGGTGACTTCCTGAGTGTGAGTGCGGGTGACTTCCTGAGTGTGAGTGCGGGTGACTTCCTGAGTGTGAGTGCGGGTGACTTCCTGAGTGTGAGTGCGGGTGACTTCCTGAGTGTGAGTGCGGGTGACTTCCTGAGTGTGAGTGCGGGTGACTTCCTGAGTGTGAGTGCGGGTGACTTCCTGAGTGTGAGTGCGGGTGACTTCCTGAGTGTGAGTGCGGGTGACTTCCTGAGTGTGAGTGCGGGTGACTTCCTGAGTGTGAGTGCGGGTGACTTCCTGAGTGTGAGTGCGGGTGACTTCCTGAGTGTGAGTGCGGGTGACTTCCTGAGTGTGAGTGCGGGTGACTTCCTGAGTGTGAGTGCGGGTGACTTCCTGAGTGTGAGTGCGGGTGACTTCCTGAGTGTGAGTGCGGGTGACTTCCTGAGTGTGAGTGCGGGTGACTTCCTGAGTGTGAGTGCGGGTGACTTCCTGAGTGTGAGTGCGGGTGACTTCCTGAGTGTGAGTGCGGGTGACTTCCTGAGTGTGAGTGCGTGTGTCTGCCTAAATGTGTGCCTGCCTGAGTGTGTGTCTGCCTGAGTGTGAGTGCGTGTGTCTGCCTGAGTGTGAGTGCGTGTGTCTGCCTGAGTGTGAGTGCGTGTGTCTGTCTGAGTGTGAGTGCGTGTGTCTGCCTGAGTGTGCGTGAGTGTGCCTCCGTGTGTCTGCATGAGTGCGGGTGACTTCCTGAGTGTGAGTGCGGGTGACTTCCTGAGTGTGAGTGCGGGTGACTTCCTGAGTGTGAGTGCGGGTGACTTCCTGAGTGTGAGTGCGGGTGACTTCCTGAGTGTGAGTGCGGGTGACTTCCTGAGTGTGAGTGCGGGTGACTTCCTGAGTGTGAGTGCGGGTGACTTCCTGAGTGTGAGTGCGGGTGACTTCCTGAGTGTGAGTGCGGGTGACTTCCTGAGTGTGAGTGCGGGTGACTTCCTGAGTGTGAGTGCGGGTGACTTCCTGAGTGTGAGTGCGGGTGACTTCCTGAGTGTGAGTGCGGGTGACTTCCTGAGTGTGAGTGCGGGTGACTTCCTGAGTGTGAGTGCGGGTGACTTCCTGAGTGTGAGTGCGGGTGACTTCCTGAGTGTGAGTGCGGGTGACTTCCTGAGTGTGAGTGCGGGTGACTTCCTGAGTGTGAGTGCGGGTGACTTCCTGAGTGTGAGTGCGGGTGACTTCCTGAGTGTGAGTGCGGGTGACTTCCTGAGTGTGAGTGCGGGTGACTTCCTGAGTGTGAGTGCGGGTGACTTCCTGAGTGTGAGTGCGGGTGACTTCCTGAGTGTGAGTGCGGGTGACTTCCTGAGTGTGAGTGCGGGTGACTTCCTGAGTGTGAGTGCGGGTGACTTCCTGAGTGTGAGTGCGGGTGACTTCCTGAGTGTGAGTGCGGGTGACTTCCTGAGTGTGAGTGCGGGTGACTTCCTGAGTGTGAGTGCGGGTGACTTCCTGAGTGTGAGTGCGGGTGACTTCCTGAGTGTGAGTGCGGGTGACTTCCTGAGTGTGAGTGCGGGTGACTTCCTGAGTGTGAGTGCGGGTGACTTCCTGAGTGTGAGTGCGGGTGACTTCCTGAGTGTGAGTGCGGGTGACTTCCTGAGTGTGAGTGCGGGTGACTTCCTGAGTGTGAGTGCGGGTGACTTCCTGAGTGTGAGTGCGGGTGACTTCCTGAGTGTGAGTGCGGGTGACTTCCTGAGTGTGAGTGCGGGTGACTTCCTGAGTGTGAGTGCGGGTGACTTCCTGAGTGTGAGTGCGGGTGACTTCCTGAGTGTGAGTGCGGGTGACTTCCTGAGTGTGAGTGCGGGTGACTTCCTGAGTGTGAGTGCGGGTGACTTCCTGAGTGTGAGTGCGGGTGACTTCCTGAGTGTGAGTGCGGGTGACTTCCTGAGTGTGAGTGCGGGTGACTTCCTGAGTGTGAGTGCGGGTGACTTCCTGAGTGTGAGTGCGGGTGACTTCCTGAGTGTGAGTGCGGGTGACTTCCTGAGTGTGAGTGCGGGTGACTTCCTGAGTGTGAGTGCGGGTGACTTCCTGAGTGTGAGCGCGGGTGTCTGCCTGAGTGTGAGCGCGGGTGACTTCCTGAGTGTGAGCGCGGGTGTCTGCCTGAGTGTGAGCGCGGGTGACTTCCTGAGTGTGAGCGCGGGTGACTTCCTGAGTGTGAGCGCGGGTGACTTCCTGAGTGTGAGCGCGGGTGACTTCCTGAGTGTGAGCGCGGGTGACTTCCTGAGTGTGAGCGTCTTCCTGAGTGTGAGTGTGTCTTACTGACTGTGAGTGCGTGTCTCTTATTGAGTGTGAGTGCGTGTGTCTACCTGGGTGTGAGCGCGTGTGTCTGCCTGAGTGTGAGCACGTGTGTCTGCCTGAGTGTGAGCGCATGTCTCTTCCTGAATGTGAGCCCGTGTGTCTACCTGAGTGTGAGCGCGTGTGTCTGCCTGAGTGTGAGCGCGTGTGTCTGCCTGAGTGTGAGCGTGTGTCTGCCTGAGTGTGAGTGCGTGTGTGCCTGAGTGTGAGTGCGTGTGTCTGCCTGAGTGTGAGTGCGTGTGTCTGCCTGAGTGTGAGTGCGTGTGTCTGCCTGAGTGTGAGTGCGTGTGTCTGCCTGAGTGTGAGTGCGTGTCTCTGCCTGAATGTGAGTGCGTGTCTCTTCCTGAGTGTGAGTGCGTGTGTCTGCCTGAGTGTGAGTGCGTGTGTCTGCCTGAGTGTGAGTGCGTGTGTCTGCCTGAGTGTGAGTGCGTGTCTCTGCCTGAGTGTGAGTGCGTGTCTCTGCCTGAGTGTGAGTGCGTGCCTCTGCCTGAGTGTGAGTGCGTGCGTCTTCCTGAGTGCGAGCGCCTGTGTCTACCTGAGTGCGAGTGCGTGTGTCTACCTGGGTGTGAATGCGTGTGTGTCTGCCTGACTGTGAGTGCGTGCGTCTGCCTGATTGTGAGTGCGTGTTTCAGCCCGAGTATGAGTGCGTGTGTCTTCCTGAGTGTGAGTGCGTGTGTCTGCGTGAATGTGAGTGCGTGTATCTGCCTGTGTGTGAGTCCGTGTGTCTACCTGAGTGTGAGTGCGTGTGTCTGCCTGAGTGTGAGTGCGTGTGTCTGCGTGAATGTGAATGCGTGTCTCTTCCTGAGTGTGAGTGCATGTTTTTTTCCAGAATGTGAGTCCGTGTGTCTTCCTGAGTGAGAGTGCGGGTGACTTCCTGAGTGAGAGTGCGGGTGACTTCCTGAGTGAGAGTGCGGGTGACTTCCTGAGTGAGAGTGCGGGTGACTTCCTGAGTGTGAGTGCACGTGTCTTCCTGAGTGTGAGTGTGAGCGTGTGTGTCTGTCTGAGTGTGAGCGTGTGTGTCTGCCTGTGTGAGAGCGTGTGTGTCTGCCTGAGTGTGAGCGCATGTCTCTTCCTGAATGTGAGTCCGTGTGTCTGCCTGAGTGTGAGTGCGTGTGTCTGCCTGAGTGTGAGTGCGTGTGTCTGCCTGAGTGTGAGTGCGTGTGTCTGCCTGAGTGTGAGTGCGTGTGTCTGCCTGAGTGTGAGTGCGTGTGTGCCTGAGTGTGAGTGCGTGTGTCTGCCTGAGTGTGAGTGCGTGTGTCTGCCTGAGTGTGAGTGCGTGTGTCTGCCTGAGTGTGAGTGCGTGTCTCTGCCTGAGTGTGAGTGCGTGTCTCTTCCTGAGTGTGAGTGCGTGTGTCTGCCTGAGCGTGAGTGCGTGTGTCTGCCTGAGCGTGAGTGCGTGTCTCTGCCTGAGTGTGAGTGCATGTCTCTGCCTGAGTGTGAGTGCGTGTCTCTGCCTGAGTGTGAGTGCATGTGTCTTCCTGAGTGCGAGTGCGTGTGTCTACCTGTGTGTGAGTCCGTGTGTCTACCTGAGTGTGAGTGCGTGTGTCTGCCTGAGTGTGAGTGCGTGTGTCTGCCTGAGTGTGAGTGCGTGTGTCTGCCTGAGTGTGAGTGCGTGTCTCTGCCTGAGTGTGAGTGCGTGTCTCTGCCTGAGTGTGAGTGCGTGTGTCTTCCTGAGTGCGAGCGCCTGTGTCTACCTGAGTGCGAGTGCGTGTGTCTACCTGGGTGTGAATGCGTGTGTGTCTGCCTGACTGTGAGTGCGTGCGTCTGCCTGATTGTGAGTGCGTGTTTCAGCCCGAGTATGAGTGCATGTGTCTTCCTGAGTGTGAGTCCGTGTATCTGCCTGTGTGTGAGTCCGTGTGTCTACCTGAGTGTGAGTGCGTGTGTCTGCCTGAGTGTGAGTGCGTGTCTCTGCGTGAATGTGAATGCGTGTCTCTTCCTGAGTGTGAGTGCATGTTTTTTCCAGAATGTGAGACCGTGTGTCTTCCTGAGTGAGAGTGCGGGTGACTTCCTGACTGAGAGTGCGGGTGACTTCCTGAGTGTGAGTGCACGTGTCTTCCTGAGTGGGAGTGTGAGCGTGTGTGTCTGTCTGAGTGTGAGCGTGTGTGTCTGCCTGTGTGAGAGCGTGTGTGTCTGCCTGTGTGAGAGCGTGTGTGTCTGTCTGAGTGTGAGCGTGTGTGTCTTCCTGAGTGCGAGTGCGTGTGTCTACCTGAGTGTGAGTGCGTGTGTCTACCTGTGTGTGAGTGCGCGTGTCTTCCTGAGTGTGAGTGCGCGTGTCTTCCTGAGTGTGAATGCGTGTGTCTGCCTGAATGTGAATGCGTGTCTCTTCCTGAGTGTGAGTGCGTGTGTCTGCCTGAGTGTGAGTGCGTGTGTCTGCCTGAGTGTGAGTGCGTGTGTCTGCCTGAGTGAGAGTGCGGGTGACTTCCTGAGTGAGAGTGCGGGTGACTTCCTGAGTGAGAGTGCGGGTGACTTCCTGAGTGTGAGTGCGGGTGACTTCCTGAGTGTGAGTGCGGGTGTCTACCTGAGTGTGAGCATGTATTTCTGCCTGAGTGTGAGTGCGTGTCTCTTCCTGAGTGTGAGTGCGTGTGTCTGCCTGAGTGTGAGTGCGTGTGTCTGCCTGAATGTGAGTGCGTGTGTCTGCCTGAGTGTGAGTGCGTGTGTCTGCCTGAGTGTGAGTGCGTGTGTCTGCCTGAGTGTGAGTGCGTGTGTCTGCCTGAGTGTGAGTGCGTGTGTCTGCCTGAGTGTGAGTGCGTGTGTCTGCCTGAATGTGAGTGCGTGTGTCTGCCTGAGTGTGAGTGCGTGTGTCTACCTGGGTGTGAATGCGTGTGTGTCTGCCTGACTGTGAGTGCGTGCGTCTGCCTGATTGTGAGTGCGTGTTTCAGCCCGAGTATGAGTGCATGTGTCTTCCTGAGTGTGAGTCCGTGTATCTGCCTGTGTGTGAGTCCGTGTGTCTACCTGAGTGTGAGTGCGTGTGTCTGCCTGAGTGTGAGTGCGTGTGTCTGCGTGAATGTGAATGCGTGTCTCTTCCTGAGTGTGAGTGCGTGTGTCTGCGTGAATGTGAATGCGTGTCTCTTCCTGAGTGTGAGTGCATGTTTTTTCCAGAATGTGAGTCCGTGTGTCTTCCTGAGTGAGGGCAGCACGGTAGCCTTGTGGATAGCACAATTGCTTCACAGCTCCAGGGTCCCAGGTTCGATTCCAGCTTGGGTCACTGTCTGTGCGGAGTCTGCACATCCTCCCCGTGTGTGCGTGGGTTTCCTCCGGGTGCTCCGGTTTCCTCCCACAGTCCAAAGATGTGCAGGTTAGGTGGATTGGCCATGATAAATTGCCCTTAGTGTCCAAAATTGCCCTTAGTGTTGGGTGGGGTTACTGGATTATGGGGATAGGGTGGAGGTGATGACCTTGGGTAGGGTGCTCGTTCCAAGAGCCGGTGCAGACTCGATGGGCCGAATGGCCTCCTTCTGCACTGTAAATTCTATGATAATCTATGATAATCTATGAGAGTGCGGGTGACTTCCTGAGTGAGAGTGCGGGTGACTTCCTGAGTGTGAGTGCACGTGTCTTCCTGAGTGTGAGTGCGTGTGTCTGCCTGAGTGTGAGTGCGTGTGTCTGCCTGAGTGTGAGTGCGTGTGTCTGCCTGAGTGTGAGTGCGGGTGACTTCCCGAGTGAGAGTGCGGGTGACTTCCCGAGTGAGAGTGCGGGTGACTTCCCGAGTGAGAGTGCGGGTGACTTCCCGAGTGAGAGTGCGGGTGACTTCCCGAGTGAGAGTGTGGGTGACTTCCCGAGTGTGAGTGCGGGTGTCTACCTGAGTGTGAGCATGTATTTCTGCCTGAGTGTGAGTGCGTGTCTCTTCCTGAGTGTGAGTGCGTGTGTCTGCCTGAGTGTGAGTGCGTGTGTCTGCCTGAATGTGAGTGCGTGTGTCTGCCTGAATGTGAGTGCGTGTGTCTGCCTGAGTGTGAGTGCGTGTGTCTGCCTGAATGTGAGTGCGTGTGTCTGCCTGAGTGTGAGTGCGTGTGTCTCCCTGAATGTGAGTGCGTGTGTCTGCCTGAATGTGAGTGCGTGTGTCTGCCTGAGTGTGAGTGCGTGTGTCTGCCTGAATGTGAGTGCGTGTGTCTCCCTGAGTGTGAGTGCGTGTGTCTCCCTGAGTGTGAGTGCGTGTGTCTGCCTGAGTGTGAGTGCGTGTGTCTGCCTGAGTGTGAGTGCGTGTGTCTGCCTGAGTGTGAGTGCGTGTGTCTCCCTGAGTGTGAGTGCGTGTGTCTCCCTGAGTGTTAGTGCGTGTGTCTCCCTGAGTGTTAGTGCGTGTGTCTCCCTGAGTGTGAGTGCGTGTGTCTCCCTGAGTGTGAGTGCGTGTGTCTGCCTGAGTGTGAGTGCGTGTGTCTGCCTGAGTGTGAGTGCGTGTGTCTGCCTGAGTGTGAGTGCGTGTGTCTGCCTGAGTGTGAGTGCGTGTGTCTGCCTGAATGTGAGTGCGTGTGTCTGCCTGAGTGTGAGTGCGTGTGTCTCCCTGAATGTGAGTGCGTGTGTCTCCCTGAATGTGAGTGCGTGTGTCTGCCTGAGTGTGAGTGCGTGTGTCTGCCTGAGTGTGAGTGCGTGTGTCTCCCTGAGTGTGAGTGCGTGTGTCTGCCTGAGTGTGAGTGCGTGTGTCTGCCTGAGTGTGAGTGCGTGTGTCTCCCTGAGTGTGAGTGCGTGTGTCTCCCTGAGTGTTAGTGCGTGTGTCTCCCTGAGTGTTAGTGCGTGTGTCTCCCTGAGTGTGAGTGCGTGTGTCTCCCTGAGTGTGAGTGCGTGTGTCTGCCTGAGTGTGAGTGCGTGTGTCTGCCTGAGTGTGAGTGCGTGTGTCTGCCTGAGTGTGAGTGCGTGTGTCTCCCTGAATGTGAGTGCGTGTGTCTCCCTGAATGTGAGTGCGTGTGTCTCCCTGAATGTGAGTGCGTGTGTCTGCCTGAATGTGAGTGCGTGTGTTTGCTTGAATGTGAGTGCGTGTGTCTCCCTGAATGTGAGTGCGTGTGTCTCCCTGAATGTGAGTGCGTGTGTCTGCCTGAATGTGAGTGCGTGTGTCTGCCTGAGTGTGAGCGTGTGTGTCTGCCTGAGTGTAAGTATCTTGATCAATTAGGCCAGTGGGCCGACGAATGGCCGATGGAGTTTAATTTAGATAAATGTGAGGTGATGCATTTTGGCAGATCGAATCAGGCCAGGACCTACTCAGTTAATGGTATGGCGTTGGGGAGAGTTATAGAACAAAGAGATCTAGGAGTACAGGTTCATAGCTCCTTGAAGGTGGAGTCGCAGGTGGACAGGATGGTGAAGAAGGCATTCGGCATGCTTGGTTTCATTGGTCAGAACATTGAATACAAGAGTTGGGACGTCTTGTTGAAGTTGTACAAGACATTGGTACGGCCACACATGGAATACTGTGTGCAGTTCTGGTCACCCTATTATAGAAAGGATATTATTAAACTAGAAAGAGTGCAGAAAAGATTTACTAGGATGTTGCCGGGACTTGATGGTTTGAGTTATAAGGAGAGACTCGATAGACTGGGACTTTTTTCCCTGGAGCGTAGGAGGCTTAGGGGTGAACTTATAGAGGTCTATAAAATAATGAGGCGCATAGATAAGGTAGATAGTCAACATCTTTTCCCAAAGGTAGCGGAGTCTAAAACTAGAGGGCATAGGTTTAAGGTGAGAGGGGAGAGATTCAGAAGGGCCCAGAGGGGCAATTTCTTCACTCAGAGGGTAGTGAGTGTCTGGAATGTGCTGCCAGAGGTAGTAGTCGAGGCGGGTACAATTGTGTCTTTTAAAAAGCATTTAGATAGTTACATGGGTAAGATGGGCATAGAGGGTTATGGGCCAAGTGCGGGCAACTGGGACTAGCTTAATGGTAAAAACTGGGCGGCATGGACTGGTTGGGCCGAAGGGCCTGTTTCCATGCTGTAAACTTCTGTGATTCTATGATTCTATAAAGTGCGTGTGTCTACCTGAGTGTGAGTGCGTGTGTCTGCCTGAGTGTAAGTGCGTGCCTCTTCCTGAGTGTGAGTGCGTGTCCCTTCCTGAGTGTGAGTGCGTGTCCCTTCCTCAGTGTGAGTGCGTGTCTCTTCCTCAGTGTGAGTGCGTGTCTCTTCCTGAGTGTGCGTGCGTGTGTCTGCCTGAGTGTGAGTGCGTGTGTCTGCCTGAATGTGAGTGCGTGTGTCTGCCTGAGTGTGAGCCGGTGGGTCTACCTGAGTGTGAGCGCGTGTGTCTGCCTGAGTGTGAGTGCGTGTGTCTGCCTGAGTGTGAGCCCGTGTCTCTTCCTGAGTGTGAGTGCGTGTGTCTGCCTGAGTGTGAGTGCGTGTGTCTGCCTGAGTGTGATTGTGTGTGTCTGCCTGAGTGTGAGCCCGTGGGTCTACCTGAATGTGAGCGCGTGTGTCTGTCCCTGTGGGGGTGCGTGTGTCGGAGTGCATGAGTCTGTGTGTTCATTTGATTGTCACGTTGTTTGTCTACACTTCGAGTTTTGATCTCCCTGTGATAACATTGATAAGGAGATGCTGGAGGTGATACAAAAAGTCTTCAGAAAGATGGACCAGATTTGAGAGGATATAATTATCAGGAAAGATGAATGAGGCAGGAGCATCGCACTCTGGAAATTAAAGGCTGGGGATTAAGCTTGGGCGGGTTTCTCCCAACGGAGTCTAAGTGCCGATGCCGGAGTAAAAACTGGAGTGTTTTACTCCAGCGTCGGTGCCCGTTCCCAGACCCTTATTCTCCCCCCTCCGTGGGGCTAGGCGGGGCGTCGCGGGATTTACGGGGGCGGGGCCTCGTCATCGCGTCAGAGACGCGATGCCTTGGGTCCTGCGCATGCACCGTTGGGCCGGCGCCAACTAGCGCATACACGGTGGCCGTCTTCACCGCACAAACATGGCGGATGGATCCAGGCTCGCCGGCGGAAGAAAGGAGGCCCGCCGACAGAGAGGCCGGCCCGCCGATCGGTTGGACCCGATCGCGTACCAGGCCACTCCTGAGGCCCCCCCGCCCCCCCCCGGGAACGGAGCCCCCCCTCCCCCGGGGAACGGAGCCCCTCTCTCCTACCTCCACAGGCCGCCCCCCCAAGCCTTTGCAATGAGTACACGCCGACAGCGACCTGGTGTAGACGGCGCCGGCGGGACCAGGCCGTTTACGCGTGGACGCTCGACCCATCCGGGCCGTTAGAATCGCCGTTTGTGGCGATTCTCCAAGCGGCGCTGGTTTCGGGGGGGGAGAATTGCGTGCGGGGGTCAGGGTGGCGTGGCGCGATTCGCACGGCGCTGGTTTCGGGGGGTGGGTGGTAGAATTGCGTGCGGGGGTCAGGGTGGCGTGGCACGATTCACACGGCGCTGGTTTCGGGGGGGGTGGGAGAATCGCGAGCGGGGGTCGGTGTGGCGTGGCACGATTCGCACGGCGCTGGTTTCGGGGGGGGCGGAGGTGGGAGAATCGCGTGAGGGGGTCAGGGCAGCGTGGCACGATTCGCGCGGTGCTGGCTTCGGGGGGGGGGGAAGAATCGTGTGCGGGGGTCAGGGCACGATTCGCACGGCGCTGGTTTCCGGGGGGTCGGAGAATCGCGTGCGGGGGGTCGGGGCACGATTCGCGCGGCGCTAGTTTCGGGGGGTGGGAGAATCGCGAGCGGGGGTCAGGGCAGCGTGGCACGATTCGCACGGCGCTGGTTTCGGGGGGTGGGAGAATCGCGTGCGGGGTTCGGGGCACGATTCGCGCGCCGCTGGTTTCGGGGGGGGGAATCGCGAGCGGGGGTCAGGGTGGCGTGGCACGATTCGCGCGGCGCTGGTTTCGGGGGGTGGGAGAATCGCGAGCGGGGGTCAGGGTGGCGTGGCACGATTTGCGCGGTGATGGTTTCGGGGGGGTGGGAGAATCGCGAGCAGGGGTCGGGGTGGCGTGGCACGATTCGCACGGCGCTGGTTTCGGGGGGGGCGGAGGTGGGAGAATCGCGTGCGGGGGTCGGGGCACGATTCGCGCGGCGCTGGTTTCGGGGGTTGGGAGGGAGAATCGCGGGCGGGGGTCAGGGCAGCGTGGCACGATTCGCACGGCGCTGGTTTCGGGGGGTGGGAGAATCGCGTGCGAGGTTCGGGGCACGATTCGCGCGCCGCTGGTTTCGGGGGGGGGGAATCGCGTGCGGGGGTCGGGGCACGATTCGCATGGCGCTGATTTCGAGGGGGTGGGAGAATCTAGTGCGAGGTTCAGGGTGGCCTGGCACGATTCGCACGGCGCTGGTTTCGGGGGGGTGGGAGAATCGCGAGTGTGGGTCGTGGCATGATTCGCATGGCGCTGGTTTCGGGGGGGGTGGGAGAATCGCGAGTGTGGGTCGTGGCACGATTCGCGCGCCGATGGTTTTGGGGGGGGTGGGAGAATCGCGTGCGGGGGTTAGGGTGGCGTGGCATGATTCGCATGGCGCTGGGTTCGGGGGGTGGGAGAATCGCGTGCGGGGGTCAGGGTGGTGTGGCACGATTCGCACGCCGCTGGTTTCGGGTGGGGGGTGAGAGAATCGTGTGCGGGGGTCAGGGTGGCATGGCATGATTCGCGTGGCACTGGTTTTGTCGGGGTGGGAGAATCGAGTGCGGGGGTCAGGGTGGCGTGGCACGATTCGCATGGCGCTGGTTTCGGGGGGGGAGAATCGCGTGCGGGGGTCAGGGTGGCGTGGCACGATTCGCACGGTGCTGGTTTCGGGGGGGGGTGGGAGAATCGCGTGCGGGGGTCAGGGTGGCGTGGCACGATTCGCACGGCGCTGGTTTCGGGGGGGAGAATCGCGTGCGGGAGTCAGGGTGGCGTGGCACGATTCGCACGGTGCTGGTTTCGGGGGGGGGGAGAATCGCGAGTCTGGGTCAGGGTGGCGTGGCACGATTCGCACGGCGCTGGTTTCGGGGGGGGGAGAATCGCGTGCGGGGGTCAGGGTGGCGTGGCACGATTCGCACGGTGCTGGTTTCGGGGAGGGGGAGAATCGCGAGTCTGGGTCAGGGTGGCGTGGCACGATTCGCACGGCGCTGGTTTCGGGGGGGGTGGGAGAATCGCGTGCGGGGGTCAGGGTGGCGTGGCATGATTCGCACGGTGCTGGTTTCGGGGGGGGTGGGAGAATCGCGAGTCTGGGTCAGGGTGGCGTGGCATGATTCGCACGGTGCTGGTTTCGGGGGGGGTGGGAGAATCGCGAGTCTGGGTCAGGGTGGCGTGGCATGATTCGCACGGCGCTGGTTTCGGGTGGGGGTGGGAGAATCGCGAGTGTGGGTCGTGTCACGATTCGCATGGCGCTGGTTTCGGGGGGTGGGAGAACCGCATGCGGGGGTCAGGGTGGCATGGCACTATTCGCACGGCGCTGGTTTCGGGGGGGGGTGGGAGAATCGCGAATGTGGGTCGTGGCACGATTCGCATGGCGCTGGTTTCGGGGGGGGGTGGGAGAATCGCGTGCGGGGGTCGTGGCACGATTCGCACGTCGCTGGTTTCGGGGGGGTGGGAGAATCGCGTGCGGGGGTCGTGGCACGATTCGCACGGCGCTGGTTTCGGGGGGGTGGGAGAATCGCGAGCGGGGGTCAGGGCACGATTCGCATGGCGCTAGTTTCGGCGGGGGGGTGGGAGAATCGCGTGCGAGGGTCAGGGTGGCGTGGCACGATTCGCGTGGCGCTGGTTTCGGGGGGGGTGGGAGAATCGCGAGCGGATGTCGTGGCACGATTCGCATGGCACTGGTTTCGGGGGGGTGGGAGAATCGCGAGCGGGGGTCAGGGCACGATTCGCACGGCGCTGGTTTCGAGGGGGGTGGGAGAATCGCGTGCGGGGGTCAGGGTGGCCTGGCACGATTCGCACGGCGCTGGTTTCGGGGGGGGGAGAATCTCGAGCGGGGGTCAGGGTGGCGTGGCACGATTCGCATGGCGCTGGTTTCGGGGGGGGGAGAATCTCGAGCGGGGGTCAGGGTGGCGTGGCACGATTCGCACGGCGCTGGTTTCGGGGGGTGGGAGAATCGCGTGCGAGGGTCAGGTTGGCGTGGCATGATTCGCACGGCGCTGGTTTCGGGGGGGGTGGGAGAATCGCGTGCGAGGGTCGGGGTGGCATGGCACGATTCGCACGGCGCTGGTTTCGGGGGGGGTGGGAGAATCGCGTGCGAGGGTCAGGGTGGCGTGGCGCGATTCGCACGGCGCTGGTTTCGGGGGGGTGGGAGAATCGCGTGCGGGGGTCAGGGTGGCGTGGCACGGTTCGCACGGCGCTGGTTTCGGGGGGGGAGAATCTCGAGCGGGGGTCAGGGTGGCGTGGCACGATTCGCATGGCGCTGGTTTCGGGGGGTGGGAGAATCGCGAGCGGGGGTCAGGGTGGCGTGGCACGATTCGCACGCCGCTGGTTTCGGGGGGTGGGAGAATCGCGTGCGAGGATCAGGGTGGCGTGGCACGATTCGCACGGCGCTGGTTTCGGGGGGTGGGAGAATCGCGTGCGAGGGTCGGGGTGGCGTGGCACGATTCGCACGGCGCTGGTTTCGGGGGGGTGGGAGAATCGCGAGCGGGGGTCGGGGTGGCGTGGCACGATTCGCACGGCGCTGGTTTCGGGGGGGGGGGGTGGGAGAATCGCGTGCGAGGGTCGGGGTGGCGTGGCACGATTCGCACGGTGCTGGTTTCGGGGGGGGTGGGAGAATCGCGTGCGAGGGTCGGGGTGGCGTGGCACGATTCGCACGGTGCTGGTTTCGGGGGGTGGGAGAATCGCGTGCGAGGGTCGGGGTGGCGTGGCACGATTCGCATGGTGCTGGTTTCGGGGGGGGTGGGAGAATCGCGTGCGAGGGTCGGGGTGGCGTGGCACGATTCGCACGCCGCTGGTTTTGGGTGGGGGGTGGGAGAATCGCGTGCGAGGGTCGGGGTGGCGTGGCACGATTCGCACGGCGCTGGTTTCGGGGGGGGTGGGAGAATAGCGTGCGAGGGTCAGGGTGGCGTGGCACGATTCGCACGGCGCTGGTTTGGGGGGGGTGGGAGAATCGCGAGTGTGGGTCGTGGCACGATTCGCACGGCGCTGGTTTGGAGGGGTGGGAGAATCGCGAGTGTGGGTCAGGGTGGCGTGGCATGATTCGCGCGGCGATGGTTTCGGGGGGGGGGTGGGAGAATCGCGTGCGAGGGTCGGGGTGGCGTGGCACGATTCGCACGGCGCTGGTTTCGGGGGGGGGGAGAATCGCGTGCGGGGGTCAGGGTGGCGTGGCACGATTCGCACGGCGCTGGTTTCGGGGGGGGAGAATCGCGTGCGGGGGTCAGGGTGGCGTGGCAGGATTCGCACGGTGCTGGTTTCGGGGGGGTGGGAGAATCGCGTGCGAGGGTCGGGGTGGCGTGGCACGATTCGCACGGTGCTGGTTTCGGGGGGGTGGGAGAATCGCGAGTCTGGGTCAGGGTGGCGTGGCACGATTCGCACGGCGCTGGTTTCGGGGGGGAGAATCGCGTGCGGGGGTCAGGGTGGCGTGGCATGATTCGCGCGGCGATGGTTTCGGGGGGTGGGTGGGAGAATCGCGTGCGAGGGTCGGGGTGGCGTGGCACGATT
Organism: Scyliorhinus torazame; assembly: GCF_047496885.1. Taxonomy (NCBI): domain Eukaryota; kingdom Metazoa; phylum Chordata; class Chondrichthyes; order Carcharhiniformes; family Scyliorhinidae; genus Scyliorhinus; species Scyliorhinus torazame. The sequence continues at coordinate 24,714,232 of NC_092720.1, read as the reverse complement.
CGCACGGCGCTGGTTTCGGGGGGGGGGGTGGGAGAATCGCGTGCGAGGGTCGGGGTGGCGTGGCACGATTCGCACGGCGCTGGTTTCGGGGGGGGTGGGAGAATCGCGTGCGAGGGTCAGGGTGGCGTGGCACGATTCGCACGGCGCTGGTTTCGGGGGGGGTGGGAGAATCGCGTGCGGGGGTCAGGGTGGCGTGGCACGATTCGCACGGCGCTGGTTTCGGGGGGGGTGGGAGAATCGCGTGCGCGGGTCAGGGTGGCGTGGCACGATTCGCACGCCGCTGGTTTCGGGGGGGTGAGAGAATCGCGTGCGGGTGTCAGGGTGGCGTGGCACGATTCGCACGGCGCTGGTTTCAGGGGGTGGGAGAATCGCGTGCGGGGGTCAGGGTGGCGTGGCAAGATTCGCACGGCGCTGGTTTCGGGGGGGTGGGAGAATCGCGTGCGGGGGTCAGGGTGGCGTGGCACGATTCGCACGGCGCTGGTTTCGGGGGTGGGGGTGGGAGAATCGCGTGCGGGGGTCGTGGTGGCCTGGCACGATTCGCACGGCGCTGGTTTTGGGGGGGGGGGAGAATCGCGTGCGGGGATCAGGGTGGCGTGGCACGATTCGCGCAGCACTGGTTTCGGGGGGGTGGGAGAATCGCGAGCGGGGGTCAGGGTGGCGTTGCACAATTCGCGCGGCGCTGGTTTCGGGGGGGGCGGAGAATCGCGTGCGGGAGTCAGGGTGGCGTGGCACGATTCGCACAGCCCTGGTTTCGGGGGTGGTGGGAGAATCGCGAGCGGGGGTCAGGGTGGCGTGGCACGATTCGCTCGGCGCTGGTTTCGGGGGGCGGGTGGGAGAATCGCGTGCGGGGGTCAGGGCAGCGTAGCACGATTCGCGCGGCGCTGGTTTCGGGGGAGGTCGGAGGTGGGAGAACCGCGTGCGGGGGTCAGGGCAGCGTGGCACGATTCGCGCGGCGCCCCGGCGATTCTCCCACCCGGCGGTGGGGGGGATCGGAACGGAACGGAGAATACCGCCCCTGATATCTCGGGGACTTTGAGACTTGAAAATGTTTTGACAGGTTGAAAGTGGATAAAATGCTGCTTTTTGCGCAGAAGCCAAAGCAGTACAAAAGTTGGGTTGAGGTTCAAAACAGAGAAACTCCTCCCAGTTAGCGGTTGGCCCATACATTATCACTGTCCCATACATTCCCACTGCTGCCTCACAGTGCCAGGGTCCCAGGTTCGATTCCGACCTCGGGTCACTGTCTGTGCAGAGTCTGTACGTTCTCCCCCCATCTGCGTGGGTTTCCTCCGGGTGCGCCGGCTCCCTCCCACAGTCCAAAGGTGTGCATGTTAGGTGCATTGGCCTTGACAGATTGCCCCTAGGTGGGATTACGGGGATAGGGTGGGGAATTGAGCCTAGGTAGGGTTCTCATTCGGAGGGTCGTTGCAGACTCGATGGGCTGAATGGCCTCCTGCACTGTAGATATTTTATGATTCTATGATTATCGGGTCCATTGTAAGTCAGAAGAACTGTACTGAATTAATGTGTCCTGTTCCTGATGATATTTGTGGGCGGGACTGGAGTCTCTGTGCTCCTGACCCTCTGCCCCTCCCTGGAGTTGTCCGCGATCTCCTCTCGTGTTAGGAGAGAAAGCAGAGGTTTGAAAGCGTGGGGAATAGGTTGTGCGGGGAATGGACACCATTTTCTGGAGGGTGACTGGGGCATGGGAGTGAGATGGGACAAGGTTTAAGGGTGTGTGAGCATTGGCTGGTCAAATTGGGGATTGCCTGGGGATCTCCGGATGGAGGGGAATGCGTGAAGCTGCAAAGTATGTGGGCCTGCGTCGTGTTAAATAGGGGAAAGCTGAGGAAAGTAGAGTGAGGTTTGGCGGCTGAAAGTGTTCTGCTGCCTTGTCACCCACCAGAGGTTCTAGCTCCTTTTCAACATTGTCTCCATTTTGAAGAGACCACACTCCAGGGGCTGGTTTAGCACACTAGGCTAAATCGCTGGCTTTTAAAGCAGACCTAGGCGGGCCAGCAGCACGGTTCAATTCCCGTACCAGCCTCCCCGAACAGGCGCCGGAATGTGGCGACTAGGGGCTTTTCACAGTAACTTCATTTGAAGCCTACTTGTGACAATAAGCGATTTTCATTTCATTTCATTTCATTCCTCCTGCAGCCAGCCTCTTTCAGACACGCCTACTTGGTCGGACAGGTTGGCCTCAACTTTCCCAATGACTTGAGGGAATGCCTCATTGCACTCCTGCAGCAGGGCCTCCAGATAAGATTCCACGATAGTGGGGGGAAGCCTTCCCTGGTTACCTTCCCATTTCTTTCAACGCTGAAGCTTCCCGAATCGGGATCTGGATTTTCCGGTGGAGTGTGATACCTATTGTTGTGAATGCTAAACTTTACAAGACAGTTATGTATTCAGCGGTTCCCTCTAACTCGAGGTAAAACAGAACGTTTTGAAATTGGGGACAGGTGGCTTGCGGCGAGGTAGGTTACAGTGTCAGGGTTGATTCCTGATAAACTACGCGGTCTGGAGAAATGCCATGGCATCCGGTAGTCTTGGTTGTGGGGGGGGGGGGAGGAACTAAAATAGAAACCCATTGAAGTACAGTGGCTGTTTACCTCCTTTGCTCATTCCTCATTTTATCATTATCTCACAGATATTGGCACCTGCTGCTTGAGATGCTGAAATGAAGCAGCAGCTTCTGTTCGAAATCAGCGCGAACTGTTTCAAATTAACAGCCAAGCAGGATGCTTGTGAGAGTTGTTTTCTGCTCAAAAGGAAGAGAATCGAACAGATTTGGCTCTTGAAGATTTAAGTACTAGTCAATCATCTTAATTGTGTCTCGTCGGTGGTAACCAAGTCTGGAAAACCTGAGTAGAGAGTGGAGTGATTATTGAAACACACTGGCAGCTTCGACCCGGCTTGGCGGTGAGAAATGAATCTCTACTGGTGACGTGGAACATGAGGGGAGTAGGGGTATCGGTGAAGAGAGCGAGAGCTTTTTGCGAACTTGAAGAGTTTAAAAGCTGGTGTGGTGGTGCTCCAGGAGACCCATTTGAGGGTGAAGGATCAGGTGCAGCTTAGGAAGGGTTGGATGAGTCAAGTGTTTAATTTGGGGTTTGCTAGTAGGGCTCTGGGGATGGCAACATTGGATGGCAAGAGGGTGAGGTTTCAGATGGAGAAAGATTTGCACACCCAAGGGATCGGGAGTATTCGTTTTTCTGCTCGGTGCACAAGGTATATTCGAGGATTGACTATTTTGTTTCAGGAAAGGGGCTGTTGGCTGGGGTCGAGAAGTCAGAGTACTTGGTAATTGTGACTCGGATCACGCTCCGCATTAGATGGATGTGGTTTTGGAGAAGGGGGCTGCACATCAGCTGGGGTGGAGGATGGATGTGTGCTTATTGGCAGACCGGAGCCTCTGTGACAAGATTGGGAAGATGATTGAGGAGTATGTGGGGTTCAGTTGCACGGGGGAGGTCTCCCCATCGGTGGTTTGGGAGGCTCTGAAGGCGGTGGTGACGGGGGGAGGTGATTTTGTTTTAAGGCTAAGGTGGAGAGGGAAGAGAGGGAGGAACAACAACGACTGACAGAGGAGATTCTGGTGGTGGATGGAAGGTATGCAGGGGAGTTGGTGGCTCCGGGACAGTGTTTGAGGGGTTCTATAGGGACCTGTATAGGTGGGAGCAGTCGGAGGAGGTGGGGGGCTAGAGGGAGTTTCTGGGTGGACTGGAGTGTCTGAGGTTGGTGGAGATGGAGAGGGCAGGGTGGGAGGAGGAGGTGAAGCTGGTAATTGGGAGGATGCAGGCAGGGAAGGGGCGGGGCTGATGAGTTTCCGGACAAATTCTATGAAAGATTTAAGGGTAGGTTGGTGGTGGGAATGTTTGAGGATGCGATGGGCAGGGGGTGCAGACAATGCAGCAGACTTCCATCCCGCTGTTGTTTAAGAAAGACAAGGATCCGGTGGAGTGTGGGTTGTCTAGGCCCATATCGCAGCTGAATGTAGACTCTGAGGTACTGACAAAAAGTGTTGGCATTAAGGTTGGAGGGGTGCCTCCCAAAGGTGATCGGGGAGGACCAGACGGGGTTCGTAAAGGGAAGACAGTTGTTCTCGAATGTGAGGACGTTGTTGAAAGTGGTGCTTTCTCTGGCCGAGGGGAGATAGGTGGCGTTGGTAGCACTGGATGCAGATAAGGCATTTGGTCAGGTGGAGTGGAGTGATTTGATGGCGGTATTGGAGAAATTTGGGATTAGGCCGAAGTTTGTGGCGTGAATGCAGCTGCTGTGTAAGGAATCGATGGCGAGCGTGCACACAAATAATATGAAATTGGTATTTTGCATTGCGCCAGGGTACGAGGCAGGGCTGCTCCAAATTCCATCCCTTCTGTTTGCATTGGCTATAGAGCCCTTGGCTCATGCTCTGAGGAGCTTGAGGTTGCGGAAGGGGATAGTGGAGGGGGAGGGGGTGAAGCATCGGGCGGCCTGACATGCAGATGATTTGCCGCTGTATATTCCGGAGCTGATCTCTTGAGTTGGGAGCAGAATGGGTTTGCGCCAGAGATTCGGGACGTTTTCAGGGTACAAATTGAATTTCGGGAAAAGTTAGTATTTTATGGCCTCCCAATGGGGGCGGTGGGGTAAGGGGTGGGGTGACTGGGGTGGGGGGGGTGCCAGTATCACTTTGCCTGACGACATCTCATTTTAGGTATCTTGGTGACAGCGCTTTGAAAGTTTAACCTCACTAGCTTGGTGGGGAGGGTGAAGGTGGGACAGTGTCCCTCTGTTGCAGGCCGCACAGATGAATGTTTTGCCACGATTCCTGTTCTTGTTACAACTCCTGCTGGTCTTTTTGCCCAACGTGTTTTTTAGGGAGGTGGACAGGCTGGTTTCCTCGTTTGTTTGGGCAGGAAAGATGGCCAGGATTAGGAAGGTGATACTGCAGAGTTGGGGAGGGGGGGTTAGACCTCCCAGATTTGTTGTATTGGGCATCAAATGCAGAGAAGATTAGGGATTGGAGCAGGGAGGGGTGGGGGCAATGTGGGTGAGGATGGAGGCCGGCTCTTGCAGGGGGTCGGGGTTGCGGGCGTTGGCCACGGCGTTGCTCCCGATGGCCCCAGAGAGGTACCCGCTGTGTCCGGTGGTGATGGCCACGCTGAAAGTCTGGAGGTAGTTTCACAGCATTTTGGGTTGGGGGCGGGGGATGCCGATTAGGGGGCATTGTGGGTTTGAGCTGGGGAGCATGGATGCAAGGTTTTGGGGATGGGAAGAGAGCAGGATTAAGGAAAAGAAGGATTTGTTTCTGGGAGGGCGATTTGGAGGAGTTGGGTGAGAAGTATGGGCTGGAGCGGGGCAGAGGTTTCAGGTATATGCAGGTGCGGGACTTTGTAAGGAAGGTCCTCCCGACAGTCCCGATAGCGCCTGCCTCCTCTTGATCCAGGTAGTGCAGTCGGCGAGGGGTTTGGAGAAGGGGGTGGTCTCGTCAATTTACAGGAGGATCTTGGAAGAGAATGCGGTGTCGATGGAGGTGGTTAAGGTGAAGTGGGAGGAAGAGTTGGGGATGGTGCTGGAGGAGGGTCTGTGGTGTGAGATGTTGCCTCGATTTCGTGTGTGAGGCTGGGACTGATACAAAAGATAATTATAATAATCGCTTATTGTCACAAATAGGCTTCAATGAAGTTACTGTGAAAAGCCCCTAGTCGTCACATTCCAGCACCTGTTCGGGGAGGCCGGTACGGGAATTGAACCCGCGCTGCTGGTCGTGTTCTGCATTACAAGCCAGCTGTTTAGCCCACTGTGCTAAACCAGATGGTGGGCTACAGAGCGCACCTGACAAAGTCTAGGATGAGCCAGCTTTTTGAAGGGGTGGAGGATGTCTGTGACCGATGTGGGAGGTGCCCTGCGAACCATGTGCGTATGTTTTGATCCTGCCCGAATCTGGAAAGGTTTTGGAGGGCTAGGTTCAGCACCATTTTGGCCGTTCTGCTTGTGGACGTGGAGCCCAGTTCCCTAGAAGCTATATTCGGGGTGTCGCAGGCGGGTGCGGGGCAGACGTGTTAGCCTTCGCCTCACTGATTGCTCGTTGGCGGATCTTGTTGGGGTTGAGGTCAGCTTGTTGGAGTTGCGGTCAGCTTCTCCACCCTGTGCCTCAGCGTGGTGGGGGGGGGGGGGGATGTGCTGGAGTTTCTGACCCTGGAAAAGGTGACGTTTGCTCTGAGGGGGGCTCGTAATGGGATCTACAATTGTTTGTTCGTCGTACATTTTAGGGAGTTGGTTGCCGTTGGCTGTTGAGCGATGTGTGGGATTTGGGTGGGCTGGGGTTTTTTTTGTGGAGATGTTTTGTATTGTAAAAATGTTGAAAATTTGTTGAATAAAAATATATTTTTAAAAATGAAATAAACATCCTTTTCAGTGAAGTGAGGAGCATAGCCTGTGAAGCTGTGGTGTTAGGTTGGTATGGCTGAATATTTGAGCGATTGTTTGGAAGGTGATGTTTAAATGTGACGATCCAGGGGAGTAGTGTTCGCAAGGAGCGAAACCCTGGAGGTGGATCATTGTGGAAGACATTTGAGAGCAAACATAATTTGTTAGATGATTCAAAAGTGTGTTGTTCGAGAGCAGAGACTGTAAACACTTGTGTGAGGGAAAAAATTGAAGTGGGACCTGTTGGCTCGCAGTGTTACATGCGCAGGGGAGAGTTGATGGGAAATCTGTAGAAGTTGCTTTGGGTGGAATCTGCCACTTGGTTTCAGCCTGGTGAGTGTGACCACATTTTGCCCATTGGTTCACATGAACTGTACACTCACTGAGAACATTAGAATATAAAATAGTCTGTGTAAGCTTTCCTTGAGATACTGTTTATCTCTGTAAAGGTATAGTTGTGGTGCATTGTAGATGAACTTTTCTTGGTTAATAAATGTTTTATTCTTTAATATTTCTTTATAGTTAATCAGCAGACTCCTGTGACTATGTTCAGTAGCTGCTCTTCACGTTTGTAAACCAAAAAATAAAAGTTAGGGGGCGCGACTCTCCCAAAGGGAGACAAAGTCCCGACACCGGAGTGAAAACCGTAGTGTTTCACTCCGGCGCCGGAGCCCGCTCCCAGCCCCCTATTCCCCGCCCCCGGGGGGGCTAGGAGCAGGGTCGCGTATTTTACGCACGCTGGGCCTTGGCGCCGCGTAAAAAGCAGCACCGCGTAAATGACGCGGCCGGCGTCGCGTAAATGAAGTCACGCGCATGTGCGGTTGCCGTCCTCCCTGAGGTCGTCCCGCAAGAAGATGGCGGATGGACCTTGCGGGGCGGCGCAGGAAAGGAGGTTCTCCTTTCGGGAGGTCAGCCCGCCGAATGGTGGGCCCCGATCGCGGGCCAGACCCCATCAGAGGCCCCCCCCCCCCCGCTGAAGGAATCCTCCTCCCCCCCCCCCGTCCCATAGGCCGCCCCCCCCAGTGTTCCCGCACAGTTTCCGCCGGCAGCGACCAGGTGTGGACGGCGCCGGCGGGAACGTGTTGTGTCGGAGCGGTCAAAGAGTGAGTGAAATGCAATGCAAATAACAAAAGAACCATGTATCATTGTTCACCACAAGAGCAATATAAATAAACCCTTTCCTTTTAAATAATGTTACATCAGCTTATTAAAATTTTAATTGCATTTGAGTTCGTTCTTTCAATGGTCACTTCATAATGAATTAGAAAATATGAGACCATTTTGGTTCTTGTTTCGCATTCAAATGTGCTGACGTTGATTGTGAGGTAGATGGATATGCTGTCTTTATGCAGGATTCTTCTCTAAAATAAGAACTCCCTCCGGTTTTAATTTGAATACTTTATATTTATTGTAAATGGCTGCAGGATTCCTGGATGAGGATCATCCTATTCAGCCTTAAAACTCCCTTGTCAATCTAAGTGTTGACTTAGTTTTCACACCAATGTCCCTCTCCACTAAATGCACAGAACGATAGTCAGGTGACAAAACTGCAGGTGCCCAACGTAATCAAGGGCAGAGTTTCACATTCCCCCTCCGGGGTTCCTCGGCGGGGTGTGGTGGGGGCGGCGACTGTAAATTTTCTCGGACGGCCTTTCCACTGGCCTGCCACCCACCCGACCTTCCCGTAATTTTGCTTTTGGATAGTGAGGCCCATGCAATCCCGCCTGCCATTGCCTGAATTGAGGCCCTTAGCAATCAATTTTTGACCATTTAAAGGGCATTTCCTTCCCATCATCCTATTTCTGGCTGTCGGGATGATTTCAACAGCGGGGTGGGGGAAGAGCCTGAAAACCAACCCCGCACAGGTCTTGTGTGATCGGGGTGGGTGCAATAGAGCCGGCACTTCCATTAGCGGCTTCCTTGCCCCATCCCCGCCCCCATGAAAAGGACTGGCTCCCGCAGGTCCGCCCTCCCTGTCAGCCTCTCCTCCCAACAATTCGGGCCCCCACTTCACGGCCTCACCTACCAGCCTCACGCTGAGGCCAGCAAACCTACCTGGTCCTGAACTCTCTGGGCCGAGGCTCGGGGTACTGTTTTCAGTTCCAGTCTTGTCTAGTTTTTGGCGCTGCCAGTCAATCAGGTTGGGTGAAGACTGTGGAGAAGGCATAATCAGTGCTTTGGGGGGGGGGGGGGGGGGGGGGGGGGGAGGCGTTTGCAGCTGTCTTCTCGGAAGGTGGGAAGAGAAATCCCGCCATCCGAAAAATCCTGGCCCAAAAGAATGTTCCTGATCTTTGCCGTATTTACCGCCTCCCCAACACCCCGCCCTCTCCCAAATCTCTGATCCCTAAATGAGCATATTGCCCTAAAATGATTAATTTCATTCTCCACGGTACGAAGAAAAGGTCTCATTCGGAGTATGGAACCAACACTGAGGATGTATGTTGCCATATTTCTCTAACACGGCAACATTATATGTAAGGCTGTCCTCAACGGTGGACACAATGAAGCATGAATTTTCTCGCTCAGAACGCTTCAGTTTATATCAAAATCAGATGAAGTAATGTGCTATATTGCAAACTGTTTCAGAATTACACTTCATGCTTACATCTTTGCGTTTTTTTTTACAGCAAATTGTGAAAAGTATAAGCTATCGGTGTTCACACTTTTGATTGTCCAATTGGAATTGCGGATGTAGTTTGTTCACGAGGTGCCTCATTACTTATTTCCCTCTCTGTGTAGGTACGATTTTGCTACCAGATTGTGTGCTTCAGGCACGGAAATCTGGTGCATGGCTGATAACTTAGATGCTAATCTCCTGCAACTCGAACAAACTAATCATTCATTACCAAGGTTGGTGAGAATGGCAAGGTTGCGAAAGGGTTTCGGGTGTCTGGCCGCCAGCTCATCTTCCCTGTGGTGCAAAGCGTTTAGTTACACCATGCAATAAAGCTTTCCACTTCCTGCAAAGTTCTGAGCATTGAACTGATGAATTTAAACAAACACTGAAGCTGTAGCTGTAGCTTAGAGGGGTTTCCCATTTTCCAAATGAGAGCCAGCATCAACTAGATCTGTATAAAATCTTGGCCACACGATCAACTGTGGAGAGCTGGTCTAGATGCAATAAATCCATGCTGAAAGGCTAGTGGATCTCGGTCCGTGGCATTGTTAATGGTGACTTTGATGAAGTTGAATCTTGGTCAATGCTGTGGTTTCTGTTGGTTACGATGTCAGAGCTTCTGGGGTGTAGTTCAAATTTGGGTCTCAAACGTCTTCCTTGGCCAACCTCAGTTTTCATCGCCAGTCACTGACTAACTTAATTCATCTCATTGCCAGCTTGCAGAATTGCACCTTGTGTAGTTTGGTCACTGTTTTTGGCAAGATGACAGAAATGTGCCTCTATTTCAAAAGTGTTTCCATCACCCTGAAGCATTTTTGCAGTAGTTGGTCAGTAAATTCAATGTCTTAATTTTTTTTACCATCTCATCAGGATTTTCTGTTTCTTTCTTAGTAATTGGAGTAATCGAGAGCAATGCCAGATTCAAGGTGATTTTGCAATATTGATGTTACATTCTTTCACACTGTTGAAATGCCGACAGTTCGCTCGTCGAGTATGGATTGTGAAGCGTTAGCATGTAAGGACAAATCATTACGTAAATCATTGTCCTTTGAGTGTTTGTCCAGGCCTAACTTTGACCGAAATGCTTTGCAAGACAGAAAGTAGATCACTGGATCCAAACAGGCATTAAGCGAGGACAGGACAATAGCAGATTCTTTAATGTGGTAGAGAGTCTTTTTCCAAATACATCCAGTGATGACATCTATCTGGCTTAAACTATCAGGAAGCCTTGCAATGTGGTAGGGAACAAAACAGACCACGAAGACAGCGAGGAGGATTCGAATGTTGTTCTTTGCCTTGGCTTGCTTTTTGAGTGAGCTTGGCGATGGGGATTTGTCGAGACGTTTCGCTGTTTGAAAGTAAAAGAAGCAAAGTCCTATTAGCACGCAGAGAAAGAGAAATGTGCCCCCAGCGTGGACGGTTACATGCCAGTTAATCCCCGAACCACTTCTAACTCCTAAGCATGTTTCTTTTGTACTATTCTGGGGCGGCTTTCTCCCTGTCAGGAACATGTACGAACATCCGAGGCCAAGAAGAACACACCAGGTTCCGATGGAGACAATTTTCGCAGTCTTGAGACTCTCAAATGCATAGCTTTTGAGCGGTCTGACTATTTTCAGGTATCTCGTGGCTGCGATGTATCCGAGGAAGAGGATGCTTGAATACATGTTCAAATAGAAGATGCACGTTGTAAAATTGCAGTAGATTTTTCTCAGCATTTCGGAGTCCACCCTGTTCTCACCGGCGATTCTTACCGGCAGCGAGAGGACCAGCAAGAAATCGGCTACCACCAGGTTCTTCAAAAAGATGTTGATACTGTTGCTGTTGGGAACGTGACAGAAATACACCCAGAAAGCCAGGCTGTTGAGAATGATTCCGACAGCACAAATTAATGAATAGGCGATAATCGTAAAATTTGCCAAGCCAGAGGAGGAAACTTGGCAAGTGGCGTTGCCGGAGGAGTTTATGCTTGTAACGATCTTAATGCGTTCTGTGGGATCAGCCATCAATTCTTCTGCAAGTTAAAGCAGAATATGTCATTTTTCTGAATTATTTCACACAAGTATTTGCCATATATGAATCCTTGAAAAGCAGAATGTGCTGGGTGAGGATTCTGCATTTTAATCAAATAATTATTATGTGATAGATGTCTATCTGAATGTTAAAAATGCAACCTCAGCAGTGCATGACAACCGACTTGATGTGCGATTGTGTTAAAGCAAACAATAGTTTTTCTGAGAATGATTTTTTAACTTTGTCTCTATTTAACAAGAAACCTTTGATAGAACAAATTTAGCAACAACATGACAAAATATGTGGAAAGTATTCGAGACTTGGTTCTTTTCGAATGAAGGAACTTGCATTTGTATAGCACCTACCACAACTTCAGTTTGTCTCAAAGGATTTTGCAGCAAGTTAAGTCCTTTTGAAGAGTAATCACTGTTGTAATACATAGGACATAGAACATACAGTGCAGAAGGAGGCCATTCGGCCCATCGAGTTTGCACCGACCCACTTAAGCCCCCACTTCCACTGTATCCCCGTAACCCAATAACCCCTCCTAACCTTTTTGGTCGCTAAGGGCAATTTATCATGGCCAATCCACCTAACCTGCACGTCTTTGGACTGTGGGAGGAAACCGGCGCACCCGGAGGAAACCCACGCAGACACGGGGAGAACGTGCAGACTCCGCACAGACAGTGACCCAGTGGGGACTCGAACCTGGGACCCTGGCGCTGTGAAGCCACAGTGCTATCCACTTGTGCTACCCTGCTGCTCGTGCTAATGTAGTAAACAAGAGAGCAATGTCCCACAAATATGTCCCACAAATATTAACGCATTCAATGCATTAAAGTTAAACACTCTAGGTCTGGTGTTTTGGATCATGGTAAATGAATCATAGTTAGTAATTACAGTTTATTACTAATTGTGAATTGGTAAATTTCACAGAACACGTCGGAGAAACTTTATTCATGTCCTAATGTTTATTTCCTGCGACATGCTGGTCTGTTTGTTAAAAGATAACAGTGAGTGTTGGAAACTTTAAATGCTAATAATATGTGAACTTTGGCCAGTGCCATTCTTCTCCCATTTCATTTAATCCACCTTCTGAAGGAGTCTGTTTATCATCCAACTTTATCAAAGGAGTCGCAGGTAAATGCTTCCTTAAGGCGCTGATAAACCTTCTGTGTTTTTCCGGCACAAATGTCTTTTCCACCCCGTTAACTGTGTTACATTTGCCTGAGATTCACGTAAACGTTTTGCCGCAATGTGACGGATTCAGGGATTCACGGAGGAGGGTTTTCAGGATATATGTGACACAGCCAGACAAACATGTCCAAACTGAGGAAGGGAGTTGCACAATTGATTCTTTTAATTCTGCTTCGGTGTAATTTTCCAGTTCTGGTCACTGGTTCTTGTGCTGAGCGCTAGATTCATAATTGAAAAGTCAAGAGAGTAAGATAGAAAGATAGAAAGCTTCGGTTTTGGCCGCAGTTACATAATGATATTCACTTTAAAACACTGGCACAAAGTTTCTTTCTTGAAATTTCTTCTCCAAAACGTACTTTTGTTCAAACAAAAGTCAGAATTTTGCTTTTTCCTGGTGACTTTCAGTTCTAAAGTTTGGCACCAGGAGTGCAAAAGCATCTGAGATTATCAGCGTCAGCTCCTGCAGTGGGACCTGTGCCCCATACAGACCTTCCGTCTCTAATGTGAGAGCATGACCACTAAACGAAGGTGGACTTCTTGTTGCTGAAGAACTAACTAACCGTAGACTCTACTTCAGAGGGAAGATTTATTTCATGGCAAAGGCCTGATACGATTCCACCCCTGTTTCAGAGAGTTACTCCACACTGAGACTCCCCTCACCGCGTTTGAACAGTAACAAACCTAAATGCCTGGATTGCAACAAAACCAAATGCAGTGATCACTGACATGGCTAAAATGATTGCTTGAGTACACGTCTTTGAGTTCACTTCTTGTTTAGATTTAGCTCAACATATCTTATTTAATTTTCTCAAACTGTCTTCAAATGCAAAGAAAAACCTGGATGTGAAAAATCTTTCTGGAGAAGCAGGTAACAAGTGCTGAAGGAATAACCAGTCTCAACAGGACACTGATGGTCATTCTATACAGTGTAGAAGGAGGCCATTCGGCCCATCGAGTCCACACAGGCCCCTGAAAGAGCACCCTACCTAGGCTCACACCTCCACCCTATCCCCGTAAGCCAGCAACCCCACCTAACGTTTGGACACTACGGGGCATTTTAGCATGGCCAATCCACCTAACCTGCACATCTTTGGACTGTGGGAGGAAACCGGAGCACCCGGAGGAAACCCCTGCAGACACGGGGAGAATGTGCAGACTCTGCACAGACAGTGACCCAAGCTGGGAATCGAACCCAGCTCCCCGGCGCTGTGAAGCAGCAGAGCTAACCACTGTGCTACCGTGCCTTCCCACAAAGACAAAATAAAAATCACCTACCTAACTGGAGGTTTTTGATGTGGTACCACACTGTGTCTGGACGATCAAGAGCTCGTTGAAGCGATACTGGACTGACTTACGTTTGCATAATGTTTCTTTTAAACCTCATGATATTCCTGGTGACTGTGTGCTGTTCAGCATTTACTTCAACCAGAAGCAGTAAGTAGTGAAATGAACAGTCCAACGTTCAGTCGGAAGTTCAGCTCAGACCAGCATTATGACTAAGTAATAGAGATGTCTAACAGGAAGTAGGGTGTATATTTTCACGAATTAACTTTGCATTGTATGGTTTCCTTGTGTGGTGTGTGTGCCTGTATGTTTGTGTGTGGGCCTGATATTATACTTTGATTAAATTTTGACTTACAAAACCCTTTTGCACTGATTGATGGAGAATTTGCCTTGATACAGCAATCTGCGTTACCCTGGTTAAATTTGGATCTATTGTCACGTGTGCCAAGGTACAGTGAAAAGTATTGTTCCATATATGAAAACATGTATAAATACATGAGGATACATAATGAAAATACATAAACATAGACAGCGAGTGAAGTTCTTGGCAATTCTGGTCCCCATTTGATAACATTGATAATGAGGCACTGGTAAGGTTTCCCAAGGATGATACCAGAACTTGAGAGGATTATTATCATCTGTGGGCCCTTGATTCGAGCATGACGTCTTCTCCGGGTTGGATGACGTCTGCTCCGGGTTAAAAGCTCCTGTTGTGTCTCTTCTGCCACTCAATGGGCTGATTTTTGGGTACATGACATGTAGGATGTCCCACCAGGTGGTGGCATCTGGAGTGCAGGATTCTCTCTTTTTTTTCCCCTTCTTTTCTGCCGCGCTGCCTCACCGTTAAGGCGTTTGGACTCGAAGCACGACACAGCTCGATGGACGAATTGTCGCCATTTCAAATGATTGGGAGCAAGCTCCTCCCACTCATTAGTGTCAGTGCAGCCGTGGTTCTAGGAGAGCTTTAGTGTGTGTTTGAAGCATTTTCTTCTCCTGAAATCCTGGCCTTTGAGGGATACGGAAAACAGGACCTGTGGGGGAGAGGGTGGGGCGGAAAAGGAGAGATACCTTTTTGACCTTTCAGGCGTATTGTGCTTTCCATGGAAATTAATTTCGCTGGGGATTTTGCCTCATTGTTTGTGCAGCTGGCACCGAGGAAGATAGTAGCGTATGTTCGATGATCCTGCCTGCGAATCGGGCGGATGCATTGCTGATGGAGTTGCTCCTGAACTCTTATATGTCGCAGAGGAATGTCGTGATGATTGTTGGACTTTTGTTGATTCGCAGAATCTTTTTTCAATCAAACACTCGTTGCTGTAGTTTGACTGAGCTGGTGTAATTGATCGGCAGTGTCCACCCATGGCAGCAAGGTTGGGAGGGGTGCTAAATGATGAGCGGTGGAAAGAATCCTCAATGGTAGGACAGGCGATGGAGGTTGGTGCATTGTAACAAACTGCAGTGGCAGGTGATCGCTGTGGCTCAACATGTGAGTGGGAGGGTGTAATTATCAGGCTGGAGAGGCTGGGGCACATTTCTCTGTAAAAGAGAAAGCTTAAGAATAACCTGATAAAGGCCGTGTCATAGATTATAAATGAAAAAATGCTGCTGTTTCTGCACTAGTTCAATGCGTTTACGGAAGTTACGTTGGTGTTTGACTATGTAATTTAAAGTGAAAATAACTCATTAGTTGGCAGGCCCATATGTTATAGAACTGAGCGGAACTAGTCAGAATGAATGTTTCCTATTCATTGTGACATTTGCGACTTGGGACTGGAGCCCCTCCTGTCCTTGGTTCTTGGCTCCCCCCTGGACCTCTGCACTCTCTTCTCCAGTAAGGTCAGAAACCAGAGTGTTGGAAGTGTGAGAAGTAGATGGCACGGACAATAGAGAAAGACCACATTTGCAGAGGATGACTGTGAGACATGGGAATGGGATACGACAGAGATCTAAGTGTTGGCTGGTCAAATGGGATGTGCAAAGGTATCTGGATAGAATGATGTATGCTGGTCTGAGTAGGGGTATGTAGGGTAATGCTGGGTGTGGGGTTTGGCACCTGACAGTGCTTTGCCATTTTCTCTCCCTCCAAAGGTGGCCCTGGATCCTCTTAGAGGATTGTGTCTCCAGGCTGGAGGGATCTCACTCCTGCTGCGCACTTCCTCGGCCTTCCCGTTCACTCCTGTTTATTCGGAGCGGTTGGCCTCTTCTTTCCCAAGGACGGGAAAGAATTCCTCCCTTAGATGAAATTGGAGGCCCTTCAGGTTCGATTCTAAGACTTTCCGGGGTAGCCTTCCCAGGTCTCCTTTCCAGCTCTGTACTGACTTGTTGAAGCTGCAGGAATCAACATACATTTCAATCATTCTGACCCTTTCACTTGAAACTATTCCTTTGACAGATTTGATGCATTCTCCTGCCTGTATTCCCTTTAACCAGGAAGCACAGAAGCAGGGATAATGCAGTGGCTCAGTTAAAGCCTGTTTCAGTCACAAACATGACCCTCACCAGCTGCTTGTGAGTGTATTCAGTTGAGATTCCGCGAGTGTGGCTTTCGGCAATGGGTGGGACTTTGGTCTCTGAATCAGAACGCTATAGGTTCAAGCCCCTCTGTGAACACGAGTACCATTAACTAAATTGGCATTTCACTGTGGTACTTAGGACCTACCGAGGTCCGGTTTAGCTCAATTGGCTAGACAGCTGGTCCGTGGTGCAGGGCGAGGCCAGCATCGTCTGTTCAATTCCTGTATCGGCTGAGATCATTCATGAGAACATTCTCAACTGTGCCCCTCGCCTGAGATGTGGTGACCGCAGGTTAAATCGCCACCAGTCAGCTCTCCCCCTCAAAGAGGAAAGCAGCCTATGGTCACCTGGGACTATGGCAATTTTACCTTACCTAGGGCATATTGCATTATTGCATTGCCACATTTCCGATGATCAGCTCCATCCTGCTCTTTCTGGAGGACAGAGCAGACTCTATGTGACTATTCCAAGCGGAGCTGGCAGTCCTTTGCAGTATCTCGGCCAACATGCTTCTGCCATCCAATGGCATGATAATACTGGCCATTCATCTTTTCTGAATACGGTGGGATATTTTACCCAACCTTGCGACCGTGTTTGCCTTCAAGGAATCGGTTATTGCACAACATTGGTTATTTGAGATGCCACAGGAATATGATGCGTCACAAGATAAATTCACATGCCCCCAATAGTCCCCCACTTTCCGGGAAAGAGGAATCTTTGTATGACTAGTGTGAGGAACTATCGTGACATTTGTTGAACTTTCAGTCAGCTGTCTTTTGCTCTTTTCACAGTAGCTGCAGTTTCACAGGATTGGTCTTAAATAGTACCATATGTTCAGAAAGTAAGGAAGTGACTTTTACGCTTTCTACAGTCAAATTTGAAATGTCAGAAGTACATGTTCAATGTAAAGGGTCGAACACTCAACGATTAAGCAAGACCCTAGGTGTGTTCCACACGGGGATGGCCAAAGGCGACCTGTCTTGACCGAGTGGAGAAAGGAAAATTAGGTCTAGGTTAAGACAGGGGGTCTGGATTGAAAGCACTAGCAACGGCCCCGCTCCCGATAGCCCCGGGAAAGTACTCAAGGAGTCCGGTAATAATAGCTTCATTGAGAATTTGGAGGCAGTTCTGCCAGCACTTCGGGCTGGGGGCAGGGTCAAGGGAAATGCCAATTCGGGGGAACCACAGATTTGAGCCAGGAAAGTGGGATGGAAATTTTCGGAAATGGGAGGAGAAGGGGATTAAAGACACTAAAGGATTTGTTTCTTAGGGGTCGGTTTGCAGGATTGAAGGAGCTGGAAGTGAAGTATGGGCTGGAGCAGGGGGAAATGTTTAGATATATGCAGGTTCGAGATTTTGCTAGAAAGGAGATACAGAACGTCCCGGAGGAGCCGGCCTCCACATTGCTGGAGGAGGTGCCAACGACAGGGGGACTGGAGAAGGGGGTTGTGCCAGCAGTCTACGGAGCTACTTTGGAGGAGGAGAGGGCACCGCTGGAAGGGATCAAAGCAAAGTTGGAGGAAGAGTTTGGAGAGGATATGGAGGAGGGGTTCTGGTGTGAGGTGCTCCGGAGAGTGAATGCCTCCACCTCGTGCGCGAGGTTGGGGCTGATACAGCTGAAGGTGGTATACAGAGCACACCTCACGAGAGCGAGGATGAGCTGATTCTTTGAAGGAGTAGAAGATGTGTGTGAACGTTGCCGGGGGGGGCCCCGCTAACCACGTTCATATGTTTCGGTCCTGTCCCAAGCTAGAGGATTACTGGAAGGAGGTTTTTAGGATAATTTCTAAAGTGGTGCACGTGAAACTGGACTCGGGCCCCCGGGAGGCCATATTCGAGGTGTCGGACCAGGCAGGGTTGGAAACGAGTGCGGAGGCAGATGTAGCCTTCGCCTCGTTGATCGCCCGAAGGCGGATCCTGATAGGTTGGAGAGCAACCTCACCACCCTGTGCCCTGGTGTGGCGGGGGGGACCTGTTGGAATTCCTGACTCTTGAGAAGGTTAAGTTTGAACTGAGGGGAAGGATGGAGGGGCTCTACAATTCATGGGCATTATTCATTATGTACTTTCATGAACTGGATAACATCGAACATTAGTTGGGGGGGGGGTGGTTGGGAGGGCTGTGGGGGGGAAGCAATGGGTGTTTATGGTGACTATAGGTGATTCCTGATTCCTTTTTGTCATTTGTTTATGTGACCATGCGGGCTAATGTTTTGGGTTTGGTGGGAGGATGGGATCGTTGTGATTGATAAGGGGATTGACATTACATTCGTTACTGATCATTGTTTATTGTTGGTGGGTGTAAATTGGGGAGAAAATGTGAAAAAGGAGGAGAATAAAGAAATATATATTTTTTTAAATGCAAAAGCCAACAAAGGAGAGGAGAGAAAATGATGATAGAAAGAACGTAGAAATGCAGGAATAAAAATTTAGACGAGGCTTTTATAAACACTTTTTAAAGCGAAAGAATAAGTCAAGGTGGACGGGAGGGACAATTAAGGAGAGGGCAAAGTCGCTTTTGGATGGTGGTTACCATGTGTGAGTTTCTGTAGAATCATGTGTTTGTGGGAATGTGCAGGTACAAGCGCATTTATTTAAATAAACTATTCGGATAATTCAAATAGCGGGAATGGGTGTGACAGACTGACGTTCTCCTGAGCCATCTCATTGCATAAGATTTTTTCTGTGTGCATCTTTTCATTAAATAAAGTTAAAAATGCATTTTACTCACATGGAGAATCTAGAGTCACTGAATTTCTTTTCCTTAGCACAGAAAAGGTTAAGGGAACATTCAGTTGAGGTGTGCAGTATCATGAATGGTTTTTGATAAGTACTTACATTGAGTCTTGGTAGCTGCAGTGAGCACTGTATATTAATATATGCATGTCGTTACTAGAAGTGACGTCACAGGTCGCTGGTGCGGGGAAACCGCCGGAGTGAAGAAGCAGTCCATAGGGAACACACCTTGTAAATTACGCTCTGTTAGTTTTTTTGCCCTTTGTGCTTCCTGGTGTCAGTTCTCCACAGTACACAACACAAGAAATGGCGACGAGGAATTTGAGCGGCGCTTGCTCGCCATCCAGGGGGAAAAACCTAAGTAACAAAAGTTGGGAAAGAAGGCTTAGAAGAAAAGCTCTTGCATGTGCTCTGGACATAATGGGTGAGGTGGATGTGACCAGCGATCCTCCACAGAGCAATTATACAGTTTTAAAAAAAAGAGCTGAATCATAGGATTTACAGTGTAGAAGGAGGCCATTCGGCCCATCGAATCTGCATTGCCCTTGGAAAGAGCACCCTACCTAAGTCCAAATCTCCACTCTATCCCCGTAACCCGGTAACCCCTCCCAACCTTTTTTGGACACTAAGGGGCAATTTTGACATGGCCAATTCACCTAACCTACACAGCTTTGGACTGTGGGAGGAAACCCACGTAGGAACAAGCACGGGTTGTTGTCTTGTTCAACCAGGAAATGCAAGGTAGCTGTTGAAAACACGTTGCAGAGTGTGCGGGGAACCTTGATTAGGATGAAAATGGTGGGACCCTTTGATGAGCTGTCCTGAAACGGTTCGCCTCCCTGGAGATCATAAACGATCAGGTTTCCAAGCTAGATGCCTTGAATTGAAGAGCTGGAGACAAAGTTAGCAGGTGGCCAGATGTTTGCAAAGCTTCATATGAGCCACGTCCACAACTTAAATTAGACGAGCCTTCCTGGAAGAATGTTACAATCAACACGCGCAAGGGCCCAAATGAGGATACTCGCTTGCCTTTCAGGGCCTCATGAGCTTGCGCCATATTCCAACAGATCATGGAGAACATACTCCAATTGTTACCCTAAGTGGTGGTGTACTTGGATGCGCATCCTGGTCACGTGGACTTCAGAACGAGAGCACCTGGGAGAGGTCTTTCGGGGTTTCTTGAGAGCTGGGGTACGCCTGAAGAGGGAAAAACGTGTTTTTCAATCAAATGAAGAGATCTACTTGGGCTAGCGGGTGGATTAAGAGAGGTTTACATCTGGTAGAGGACAAAGCAAAGGCCATCAAGGAAGCACCAACTCCCAAGAAACACCGCAAAGTTAAAATCCTTCCTGGCATTAGTAAATTATCACGGGAAATAAAATCCTGAATTTGGCCCCCTTGCATACTCCAATACAGAAGTACCAAAGATGGTCATGGGAGGCACCACAGGTGGAGACTTTCAATAAAGTTAAACACCAATTTCTGTCACCCAACCTATTTTGAGCCGAAGGAGGAACTCATTTTGACATGTGTCACTTCTCTTTCCGGGATTGGGGCGGCACTTTCACACCGCTGGAAATATGGAACAGAAAGACCTATTGCAAAAGGGCCTTTTTGGATGCTGAGTACAGGTATTCTCAAATTGAGAAAGAAGTCTTAGAGGTTCTGTTTGATGTAAAAATAGTTCTACCAATATGTCTGCTGTAGCCGTTTCATAATAGAAATGACCACAAGCCCATATTGGGACTTTTAAAAGAGGATAAGCCAATTCCCCCTGTAGCCTCCACCCGGATGCAGCGTTGGCCCTGTTACTTGCAGCTTCTGAATACCTACCAAAGCACCTCTACGGAACCCAGATATTTAACGCCAATGCCTTGAGTCCTCTGCCCACAAGCAAGGCTCCTTTACTAGCATTGGAAGAGGTAGCGGTGAATTAGATTTCTTTACGATTTTGCCGGTGTTTGTAAGGCAAATTAAGGCCTGGACGCAAAAAGATCAAACTCTGCCTAAACTCAAGTACATCATCCTAAACCGTGGATTCCGAAGACAGAAGAAATGAAACCCTATCTGACTCAAGACGTGCTCATTGTGGAGGACAGTACGGTAGCACAAGATAGCACTGTGGCTTCACAGCGCCAGGGTCCCAGGTCCAATTCCCTGCTGGGTCACAGTTTGTGCGGAGTCTGCACGTTCTCCCTGTGTCTCCGTGGGTTTCCTCCGGGTGCTCCGGTTTCCTCCCACAGTCCAAAGACGTGCAGGTTAGGTGGATTGGCCATGATAAATTGCCCTCAGTGACCAAAAAGGTTAGGAGGGGTTATTGGATTACGGGGATAGGGTGGAAGTGAGGGTTTAAGTGGGTCGGTGCAGACTCGATGGGCTGAATGGCCTCCTTCTGCACTGTATGTTCTGTGTTCTCTGGGAGGTCCCGAGTAGTTGTCCCTTGCCCAAGGCGACGTCTGAAAACCATAATGGCCACCCTGGAGTATCGAAAATGCTCACCAGGAGCTACATCTGGTGGCCTGGCCTTGACTCAGACATCATGGACTTGGT
Source organism: Scyliorhinus torazame (assembly GCF_047496885.1). NCBI lineage: Eukaryota > Metazoa > Chordata > Chondrichthyes > Carcharhiniformes > Scyliorhinidae > Scyliorhinus > Scyliorhinus torazame. The sequence continues at coordinate 24,692,905 of NC_092720.1, read as the reverse complement.
GAGACGGTGCAATCTATGCCAGGAGAATCAAAACCTCCCTCCCTCAGCCTCATTACATCCATGGGAGTGGCCTGGCAGGCCATGGGTGCACGAAGCCTTTACCGGGTTCCATGTTTTTGATCCTAGTACTCCAAATGGTTTTAGATTCATCGCATGAGCTACAATCTCAGGCTACAATCGATAAATTATGACAGAGTTTCTACGCACATGGAATATCAGAAGTCCTGGTTTCCGAAGATGGCACTGCCTTCACGTGTAGTGAGTTCCAAAACTCCATGCCATCCGATGGCCTCGGACACATCAGAATAACACCTTATTACCCGTCGTCAAATGGGTTGGCGGAACGGGCGGTGCCGACTTTTAAAACTGGCGTGAAGAAACAATAAGCCAAATTGACAGATTTTTATTCGACTTCAGCACCACGGCTCGCACAATCGCAGTAATTTCCCCAGCCGAACTGTTGATGGGACGATGGCTTTGTACGAGACTAAGCCTATTAGCAAGGGACTTGAGGGGGGGGGGGGAGGGATGTTATGGTGGCCTCGAAGGACACGTCGGATCATCAGTAGATCTCTCCGTGGGCTTCGTGGAATATGAACTTCCCTATTGAGTGGGCGGAGGCTCACCCCATGGGAAACAAGCAGCGGGAGTTTAAAACCCGCTGTTTCACCCCCAGTCAGTATTGTGCAGGGTTTGGACTTTTGCACTGTAAGCTGCTGCAGCAGCCTTGTCTGTTATGTAAATAAAAGGATATGGTGTCAGAAGATTATTACAATTGCATAACCTGTTGTGCCAAAACAAGAAGTGGAAGTGGTTGGATCAATACAAAAACACTTTTAAAAAAATTCATTTATGGGATGTGGGCGTCGCTGGTTAGGCCGGCATTGATTGCCCATCCCTAGTTGCCCTTCAGAAGGTGGCAGTGAGTCGCCCTCTTGAACCGCTGCAGTTCTTCAGGTGTAGGTGCACCCACAGTGCTGTTAGGGAGGGAGTTCCAAAATGTTGCCCCAGTGACAGTGAAGGAGCTGGGATATATTTCCAAGTCGGGTTGGTGAGTGACTTGGAGGGGAACCTCCAGGTGGTGGGGGTCCCAGGTATCTGCTGCTCTTGTCCCTCTAGATGGCAGTGATCGTGGGTTTGGAAGGTGCTACCTAAGGAACTTTGGTGAGTTGCTGCAGTGCATCTTGTGGATGATATGTACGGCTGCCACTGTTTGTTGGTGGTGGAGGGTTAGAATGTTTGTGGAAAGAGGAGCAATCAAGCAGGTTGCTTTGGCCTGGATGGTGTCGAGCTTCTTTAGTGTTATTGGAGCTGCACTCATCCAAGCAAGTGGAAAATATTCCATTACACTCCTGACTTGTGCCTTGCAGATGGTGGACAGGCTTTGGAGAGTCAGGAGGCGAGTTACTCACCTTAGGATTCCTAGCCTTTGACCTGCCCTAGTAGCCACAGTATTAATATGGCGAGTCCAGTTCATTTTCTGTTCAATGGTAACCCCCAGAATGTTGATTGTGGGGGATTCAGCGATGGTAATGCCATTGAATGTCAAGGGTGGTGGTTAGATCCTCTCTGTAGGAAATGGTCATTGCCTGGCACTTCTGTGGCACGAATGTAACTTGCCACTTGTCAGCCCAAGGCTGGATATTGTCCAGGTCTTGCTGCATTTGGATATAATGTCACAAGTAGGCTCACATTAACACTGCATGAAGTTACTGTGAAAATCCCCCAGTCACCACACTCTGGCACCTGTTCGGGTACACTGAGGGAGAATTCAGAATGTCCAATTCACCGAACAAGCATGTCTTTTGGGACTTGTGGGAGGAAACTGGAGCACCCAGAGGAAACCCACGCAGACACGGGCAGAACGTGCAGATTCCACACAGACAGTGACTCATGACAGGGAATGGAAAACGGGTGCCTGGCGCTAAGAAACAACAGTGCTACGGTGCCGCCCACATGGACTGCTTCATTATCTGAGGAGTCGCGAATGGTGCTGAACATTGTGCAGTCATCTGCGAACATCCCCATTTCTGATCTTATGATGGAAGGGAGATCACTGATGAAGCAGCTGAAGATGATGGGGCCTAGGTCACTACCCTGAGGAACTCCTGCAGTGATGTCCTGGAGCTGAGATGATTGACCTCCAACCACCACAACCATCATCCGTTGAGTCAGGTATGACTCCAACCAACCATTAACTCCAGTTTAGCCATAATCAGTCAAATGCTGCCTTGATGTCAAGGGCAGTCTCCCTCACCTCACCTCTGGCATTCAGCTATTTTGTCCATGTTTGACCCAAGGCTGTAATGAGGTCAGGAGCTAAGTGATCCTGGTGGAACCCAAACTGTGCGTCAATGAGCAGGTTATTGCTGAGTAAGTGCCGCTTAATAGCACTGTTGATGACTCCTTCCATCACTTTACTGATGATGGAGAGTAGACTGATAGGGTGATAATTGGCTGGGTTGGATTTGTTCTGTTTCTTGTATACAGGACACACCTGGTCAATTTTCCACATTGACGGCTCGATGCCAATGTTGTGGCTGTATTGGAATAGCTTGGCTAGGGGTACGGCCAGTTCTGGAGCACACGTCTTCAGTACTATTGCCGGGATATTGTCAGGGCCCATAGCCTTTGCAGTATCCAGTGCCTTCAGCCATTTCTTGATATCACGTGGAGTGAATCATATTGGCTGAAGACTGACATCTGTGATGTTGGGGACCTCCGGAGGAGACAAAGATGGATCATCCACTCGGCACTCCAGGCTGAAGATGGTTGCGAATGCCTCAGCCTTGTCTTTTGCACATATGTGCTGGGCTCCTCCACCATTGAGGATGGGGATATTTGTGGAGCCTCCTCCTCCAGTGATTGGTTTAATTGTCCACCACCATTCACGGGTGGATGTGACAGGACTACAGAGTTTAGGTCTGATGTGTTCATTGTGGAATCGCTTATTCTGTCTCCCAGAGCAACTGCCTCCCAACTGTACACCCCTGTGCCACCACCTCCGCTGGGTCCGTCCTGCCGGTGAGACAGGACATATCCAGGAATGGCGATAGTGGTGCCTGGCATATTGTCTGTAAGATATGATTCTGTGAGTATGACTAGGTCAGGCTGTTGCTTAACTAGTCCGTGAGACAGCTCTCCCAACTTTGGCACAAGCCCCCAGATGTTAGTAAGGAAGACTTTGCAGGTTCGCCAGAACAGGTAAGGATGGCAGATTTCCTTCCCGAAAGAACATTCGTGAACCTGATGGGTTTTCATGACAATCATTAGACTTTTGTGCTGTCGGGTGAAGGAAGACCCATTGCCTTTGCATCTCGAACATTGAGCAAAGCTAAAATTAACTGTGCGCAAATCAAACGGAAAGCCTGAGGGATTACCTTTGGAGTAAAGAGATTCCTCCAATTCCTGTACCGAAGAAAGTTCACACTGTTGATGGACCATCATCCATTAACGACAGATTTTGGACCACACAGGAATTCTGTCACTTGCAGTAAGTAGAATGCAGCGATGGACATTGCTTTAGTCTGCACATACTTACTCTAACAAGTGTCGACAATCAAGTCTCCATTGTACTGCAGATGGACTTTCACGATTACCATCAGCAAGTGGTTTGTCAGCAAGTAGTTTGTCAAACGATTCGAACGGAGGTATCTTCTACTTTGAACAGGTAGACTATACACCTGTCACTTCAGGACAAGTGAAGACGTGAGCTCGGAGTGATCCAATATTCTCCGAAGTATTGGACATGTTACTACGAGGCAAGAACTCAGAACTAAAACCTGACATGAAACCGTACTACACTAGAAGATTGGAGCTGTCTGTGCAGTCAGGATGTCTTCTTTCGGGGCTCAGAGCGATCATTCTGCCACCATTGGGAGGACGATTGTCAAACAAATTGCACGAGGGCCACTGTGGAACTGCGCACATGAAAGAAGGAGTGAGGAGTTATTTCTGGTGGCCTGGATTGCATGCGGAGATTGAAGAGAAGGCTGGAATGTGTTCCTCATATGTGAAGGTGTGGAGCCTGCCACCATTGACACCACTTGTATCCTCGCGAATGGCCGGGAGAGGCTTGGTGATGGGTGCACATCAACTTTGCAGGATCTTTGGAAGGACATATGTTCATAATAACAGTCGATGCTCATTCAAAAAGACCAGAAAGCATCATGGTGCAGTCAACTTAATCAGAAAAGACGATCAAGAGGCTAGGAGAAGTCTTTGGTAGGTTTGGATTCCCCGAGCAATTGCTAAGTGATAATGGACCTCAATTTGTCTCCTAAGACTTCAAAAATTTCTTTAAAGAGAATGGTATTCGGTATATTAGGTTTGCGCCGTACCACCCTGCTACAAATGGACTAGCAGAACTTTTCGTTCAAACCATGAAATACACATTGAGAGAAACCAGGGAGCAAGGTTCGCTGATCAAATGCTTTAATCAATTCCTGCTGATGTATAGGAATACCGCTCATTCAATGACTAAAATCTCTCCTGTATTATCAATGTGACGAAACAACTATGTCAGGCATTCGACTTGTTGAAACCTGAAAATGAAATAAATTGTTCAACAGAAACAACAAGGATAGATAGAATGGGAGGGGAAGGGGGAAGTAAAGCAAAACATTGTGTCTTCCGCCAAGGACAAGGAGTGTTGGCCAGGAATTACTCCACAGGAGAGAAATGGGTTCTTGCCACGATCCTTGTCTAGACTGTACCTGCCTAGTATACCGTCCAGCCGAGAGATGGTGTCGTCTGGAGGAGGCATGCAGACCAACTGTTGGCAGGACAACCGATGTGCCGGAAATGAAACCGGCTGAAAATTCTGATTCAACTGTTCAAAGCCCTGACTTGAAGCGACAGACACCATTGAGGAAGACAACACCGCACCTTCACATCAAGCACCGAGTCAACCTCCAGTTGCAACGTCGCCACCAGTCAGAACAACCAGTGATGACTTTCGTACAAACATGAAAACATCAAAGGTTACAACTAGTGCCAGGAAACGGACACCAGAGGTCCTAAGTCAACTATTCTGAGAGCAACGACCTTCAAACTGTTAGAATTATTGATTATTGTTATTTGATTATTGTTCATGTTGCACTTTGAAATTGTTGGGAACATTCGATTTAAAGGGGGAGGAAGTGTTAGGTATTTATATTGCGTTTTAGTGGCTGCAGTAAACACTGTGTATTAATATTTGCATGTCGTCAATTGAAGTGACGTCACCGGTCACTAGCGTAGGAAACTGCCAGAGTGAAGAAGCAGCCCGTCATGAACATACCTTGTCAAATAAAGCTCTTGTTAGTTTTTGATACTCCGTGCTTCCTAGCATCAGTTCTCCACAATTTTGTTTGAGTAAATAAAGGGAAACTGTTTTCAGATTTATGGCAATTGACAAGAATGCCAGAGATGAACTGAGGATTTTCTTTTTGTTGCATCGAGTTATTATTATCCAGAATGCACTGGCGGAAGAGGTGGCTGGAAAAGTTTCAATCACAACTTTTAAAAGGGAATTGGATAAATACTTGACAGAAACTGGGACTGATTGGACAACTCTCTCAATGAGCTAGCACAGGCATGATTGGCCAAATGGCCTCCTCCTGTAATTCCATGATTCTTTAAGTGATACCAAAACTGATGTTAAAGGGAGAAGGTACACAGACTATTCACACACAACCGTGTCAGGAAGGCTGATGAGGACGTGTGCCCAGTGACTGACGGAGGAAGATGATGCCTGTGTTTTGCAGTGGGAATGAAGAGGGAGCAGTCAGCATTCACAATCATTACTCCTCTGAAACTGAAGCAACTACTTAAATCTGTGAATGCACAGTCAAATGCAGAAATCCAGAAGTAGTTGTCAATGATCCTGTGCTTCTCCGTAGAATGCATTGCTCTGATCCGTCCAAAATACAATCCATTAGAAATCACTGAACTGACTAGAACGTCCACTCTTGTACTCTTAGTCTCACAGTAAAAACCCTTGAAACATTTACACCTTGTTGAATGGGCATGTTAATTGCCTGTTAAGTTCACAATCACTGCCAAACAACCTCATTGCCTGTTAAATTTGTTAAATGTCACACTTCTGCAGTATAACAAGAAACAACACTTCTTACTTTCCGTTTAAAGGTTTATGCGATACTTCAGCTTTTACCTGAACCAATCATGGTGTATACACCAATCATTTATTCCGCTAGTGGGTTTGGGCAGAGTGCTCTTTCAGAGAGTCGGTGCAAAATCGATGGGCTGAATGGCCTCCTTCTACACTGCAGGAATTCTATGATTCTATGATTTTGATATCTGAGCCCCAATCTGTAAAGCCCAGGATCCCACAAGCATGTACACATCCAGGTCCCTGTTTCTGCACCCCCTTAAAAATTATACTCTTTGTTTTGCCTCTCCTTGTTCTTCCTCACAAAATGAATCACTTCACATTTATTTTCTAACTGATGTTTGAAAACCTAGGATGTGGCTGAGGACCAAGTGAATGCAATCCAAAATTACAAGCATGGACCAACTTGCTATTTGATTTGTCGAACCAATTGGCGAAATAGCTTCATTTTCCCCATTGCAGTTGATGGACATACTTATACCAAACTTGCATGGGTTCTCACCCAACCGAAGTAAATTGCAGTCAAATGTCAGAGCAACCTGAAACGTGCTGTTGAGCTTTCACAATATGAAGCTTTATTGACAGGCTGTTAATTGTGGAGTTAACAGAATGATTTCAACAGAGAATTACAGAACTTCAGAGGCAGTAAAAGGACAGAAGGGAAGTTGTTTACCCATTTGGTTGGAGGCATGAATGCGAATTTCCAGAGAAATGCGTTATTGTTCTGTGGACAAATTTCATGGAATTCTGTGATTGGCTGCGTAATAATGGAATCATGTGTGCAAGGGAGAGAAACAGAATCAAACTTGAAGTGGTGCAGTAATCCTGATGCATCCATTAGGTTGCCTACGGAGTCCAGCAGTGAGTTCCCACCTCCTGGGTGATGCCTCTCTGTGACCTCTTGTTTTGTGTGAATATACAAGCCGTTCAAAATGTTTGCCTTTTGTAAAATAACATTAATGTGGTAGTCACCACTGTTGTATATATCACATACGAGATGTAATACAGTAAGGCTCCTGTACTACAGGTATGGGGGTAGATCCCTGCCTGCTGGCTCCGCCCAGTAGGCGGAGTATAAATGTGTGTGCTCTCCGAGCTGGAGCCATTTCGGCAGCAGCTGCAGGAGGCTACACATCTCTGCTTAACAAATGGCTCGATTACACTCTACTCTCGCCTCGTCGTAATTGATAGTGCATCAATTAACAAATTTGCATTTAAATTCTCGATGATCTCACAAGAGTCTTTGATCATGCCTCATACATCATGAGAAATTAATATCCGTCTTTAAATTGCTCCTTGCTCAGCTATTTTTTTTAAAAAACAGCAAAATGGTCTGAATTGTGTTTTTGTTTCTCACAGCTGGGTTAATATCTTGATTACTGTGTTGAAAGTTTTAACTATGGCTGATTGACTCTGTCAGGAGATTGAGCAATGATAATTGTTGCTCAAATCAATTGTTAAATTTAAATCTGAAACTTTGACCAAAGGTATTAAGGGACAAGGGATATAGATCACAAGTCAGCCATAATCCCCTTGCACAGCAGAAAAGGCTTGAGGGCTATATGGCGTACTTCTACTTCCAAGTTCAAAGGTTGAGTGTGACTTACAGTTGGTCAATGTGTATATGGCCTTTATGGGCCCTGCGTATGGGGAGAATTTGCATCCTTTAACAGGGGCTTAAACTCACATCCTCTCCCCGCTGTGCTGAAAATGGATTAATCGAGTACAATATGTGATGCATTAGCAGGGAAAGAAATATCATTGAGGGGTAAATCCTTTGCCTTTTTCTCCAAGCCTAATTTTGATCTAAACGCCTTGCAAAACAGAAAATAAATCACTGGATCGAAGCACGCGTTAAGCGTTGACAGTAAGAGGGAAGATTCCTTGGCATAGTACAAAACCTTTTTCCAGTGGCACTCCGGAATGAGGTTTGTCTGACTCAAAACATAAGGAAGCCTTATGATGTGGTAGGGCACAAAGCAAACCAAGAAGACAGCCAGCAGGATGAGAACGTTGTTCTTTGCCTTGGCTTGCTTCCTCAGTGACTGCGGCGAAGGAGACCAGCGGAGCTGTCTCGAAATCTGAAAGTAAAAGAAACAAAGTCCAACCAGCACAATCAGAAATGTGGTCACGCCAATAATGTGGGAGACTATGTAGACAACCTGCTGCGTTCCGACTTGTATGCAGACCTGAGAGCTTTGTGGTATTGATTGCTTTTCCATATTTATCAGAAGCACAAAAAAGATTCCCAGGAGGAGGAGGATGCCCCAGGTTGCCAGAGATAGACGTTTAGCGTTCTTCAGATTTTGAAATGCATGCACTTGGAGCGGTCTGACGATCTTCAGGTATCTGATGGCTGCAATGTATCCAAGAAAGAAAATACTGGAGTAGATGTTCAGGTAGAAGATGCACGCCACAAAATTGCAGTAAATTCTGTTCATGTCTAGCCTGGAGTTCAGTGCGCTGTCCCTGAGGATTTTTATCGGTAGAGATAAGACCAGGAGGAAATCAGCTATGACCAGGTTCTTCAAATAGACTATGATGGAATTGTTGCTGGGGGTGTGACAGAAGTAAACCCAAAATGCTAGGCTGTTGAGAATGAAACCAGTTATACAAATTAATGTATAGGCAACAGCAGTAAATAGTGTGAAAGCTTTGGAAAAGTAATCACAGGGGGAGTCACTGTGATGGCTTGCCGTACTCGTGTAGTTTGTTCCACTCCCAGTTGCATAGATTTCTGTTGAGGTAGCCATGGAAGCATCTGAGCATTGGCAATAGAGCCAAGTTACTTGGTCGGCCTTTGCTTTTGCTGAATTAAATCCCAGTATGTTTTTTTTTCTTCAGATTACGTTCCTGTCCTAGAACCAAAACAAAAGTGGCAGAGAACAGTGACAGATATTATGACTCTATGTTAAAATAGGAATAGGTTTCAATTTTGAGACACCGCCTCGTACCGCTTCGAAAGCCCAGGGCAGCAGATGTTTGAGTACGCCACCACCTCCACGTTCCCCTCCAAGTCACTCACCATCCTGACTTGGATCAAAACCGTCGTTCCTTCACTGCCGCTGGGTCAAAATCCTGGAACTCCCTCCCTAACAGCACTGTAGGTGTACCTACACCACATCGGCTGCAGCGGCTCAAGAAGGTCACTCAGCACCACCTTAACAAAGAAAATTGGGGATGGGCAACAAATTCTGGCCTTGCCAATGACGCTCATGCCCCGCGAAAGAATTTTAAAAAATTCGACCATTATTTACAACACAGTTTATTTGACAAATCTGTAATTGTGATTTTTAAAACAATTTGCAGGATGGGGGCGTCGCTTGCTAGGCCAGCATTTATTGCCCATCCCTAGTTGCCCTTCAGAAGGTGGTAGTGCCTTCTTGAACAGCTGCACTCCTTGAGGTGTAGGTACACCCACTGTGCTGTTAGGGAGGGAGTTCCAGGATGTTGCCCAGCGACAGTGAAGGAACGGCGATATATTTCCAAGTCAGGGTGGTGAGTGGCTTGGAGGGGAACCTCCAGGTGGTGGGGTTCCCAGTTATCTGCTGCTCTAGTCCTTGTAAATGGTAGCAGTCATATGTTGGAAGGTGCTGCCAAAGGAACCTTGGTGAGTTACTGCAGTAAACCTTGAAGATGGCAATTTTTTCAAAAATTCAAATTATGATAATTTTCTGCTGGTCAGGAGAAAACAAATTCAGGGGGATGTTTTTTTGTCCCCATCTCATTTGAAAAAAGTACTTGGAGTCAGGCTTGAATCGCCCGAACTTGCAAGGCTACAGGGCTGGTTTAGCACACTGGGCTAAATCGCTGGCCTCTGAGTCACTGTCCGTGTGGAGTTTGCACATTCTCTCCGAGTTTGCCTGTGGGTCTCACCCCCACAACTCAACTCAAAGATGTGCAAGATAAGTGGATTGGCCATGCAAAATTGCCCCTTAATTAGAAGAAAAAAATAATTAGGCACTCTAAATTTAAAAAAAAACTTAAGGTAGCAGAGTGGACAAACATGGTTGAATTTCTGAAATTGTTGCCATCTTTTGATGGTTCGTTGCTGTCTGCTGGCTTCGCTTCAACTTAAAACTTAATGGAATTTCCTATAACAGTTTGAGTTTTCTGGAAAGTTTCAGCATTTCACCAGCAGTCGGAGAAGAGTGACAACAGAAAACAAATATTGGGAGTACTCTGCATGCCCATCAACATCATTAACATAACGGTTAGTGCCCATTAACCTCAAAGACAGGTTAACATCAAGGTGACGGCACCTTGCGCCAATTCTCCATGATGGTCTCTGCTTTAAATATTGATTTCCTTTTGCCAAGTCTTCGTCAATCTGTTGTATATCCTCAACATTTTCTTTTATTGTTTCGACTCCAGATATTCAACATTGAGCATCTTTTATCTTTCTCCCTTCTCGTTCTGTTTAGAGCAGGCACATCTGGACATAATCAGCAGATTCCTGCAGGAACCGGGAGAACTTTTGTTTGTTTTTTAAAAGGGGAAATAGGTGGCGTATTTTTCCCTCTTGGACGGAACCCTTTATTTTGTGGCTGTACCTATCAGCCTCTGTACCAAGGCATGCAGAAATTTAACAACTGCAAACCACCCCCGAGTCTTTAATCTAAATCAAACTCTTTTAACTTCAGTCTCCTAGCTTTGTGGCAACAGGCCTGCAGAATAGCTTTCTGTTCTGCAGCAGACTGAACATAGTCCAAACTTGCCGTTGAATCTTGAGCCGAGTTTGCACCATATCTGATTCCCAGTATGGTTTGAAACGGACACGTTACTTTCTTGTGCTCGGACCAAATGTTCAGCTTTAGTTTTGCACACGACGAGCCGAAAGCAGTAGCAATTATAATCAGAATACTACACAAAGTGGCACTTACCCAGCCTGCGTCACCTGGACCTTCTTCACATTGCTGAATTCATTGTGGAACGTGCAAGGCAAAAAAATTGCCTCTGTTCCTATTAGTCACTCTGCTTTTCAGGTTAGCTGATCATGATTTCCTGTTGATGGTGAGAAACAAGAAGTCGGTTCATGTGGTCAGACATTGCAGCTTCATCTTACTCGATCATTTTTGGGAAGGTGGTGCCACAGAGCTGATATCCCTAGCCCAGGTAATGCTCCGGGGATATGGGTTCAAATTCCGTCATGGCAGTTGGTGTGAACTTGACATGAATTTAAATTCAGATAATTAGCGCATTTGGGTGGGTAAGGGGAGGGGGTGTGTGTGAAAAGTCTAGAAATAAAAACAGTTTTGGGCCGGGATTTTCCGCTCATGCTCGCGTCAGGCAGGTTCAAAGACAGGAGTGGAAAACGTTGTGAGAAGGCCAGAGTCGCGTTTCACGAGGACGTCAAAGCAAGAAGCTACTTCCCCCTCTCCTAGCCAGTGATGGGGGCCACGTTTTCCGACATTGAACATTGGGAAGCTCATTATAATAAATTAACATATAATTATCAGGCCCATATATTGAATCCCCCCCCCACCAAAAGTCAAAAAACCAACCCATGGCGGCATGATGGCAGAACGGCATGCCACACGACTGTTCTCAAGAGGGTGGGTGCCTGGTGAGCAGTACTCCCAGCGGAGCTTAGAGGTGAGTGCAGCGCTCAGGGAGGCGAGAGGATCGTACCCGGGCCATGCTAGCCTGATGCTAGAGGGGTGCCAAAGGAGCACATGGGTGAAGTTTGTTTCCTGGTTTGTTAGCGGTGCTCTGAGATGGTATTTAAAAATGGTGTCCAGATCATCAAGTGTCTGATTTGATGGCAGGGGTGGGGGTTTGGTGAATCAGAGGATGCCCACCAGCGATACATCGTGGAACCTGTGATTGAATGTTTATTTTCTTAAGACCTGGACTATGTGGCGGGAAAACCGACATTGCTGTCAAAGGCCTCAGCGACGCTTTTCCTGCCTGGTATTGGAGAAAATCCCGGCCTTGGTAATGGTGACCGTGAAGCTACCATCGATTGTCGAGAAAGCCCAGCTAGTTAGGGAAGGAAATCTGCCAACTTTACCTGGTCCAGCCTACATGTGTTTCGAGGCCCATAACAATGCAGTTGACTCTGAACCAACCTCTGAAATGGCATGGCAAATCACTCAGTTGTACCAAAGCATTGCAGAATGGACAGTGGCGGTTCAAGAATGCAGCTTCTCAAGGGAAATTAGGGATGGGTTAAAAATGCTCGTCTCAACAGAGCTGCTTACATCGCATGGAAGAATATGGGCATAATTCTCCGGCCGTGTCCGCCCAGTGACCGGAAATTCCCGCCCGAGGTCAATGGATATTTACGTGGTCCGCGTCCCGCCCGTGGAGATCTTCTGGTTGGCGGGGCAGAAGAATCCTGCCCTATATTTTTAAAGTTGGTGGAATAGGACACATGATATTGTCCTGAAACGGGAACGGCTCGTGTTGGCTAATGTCTCAAGTTTATCAGACGAGGTTATATTGCTACAATAAAAGTAACAAAGTGACAATGAATTGATACAAAAACATTGAGTGGAATTACGTCGGTGGGTTTGATGGCGGGCGAGGGTGGGGGAGAACATGGCGGGAAGCCCAGAAATCGGTTTGGCGCTGGTGGTTCGGAACAACATGGCGTGCAGATGTCAGGACTCACCTAAACAATGCCTGGGGCTGCCTCTGGAATCAGGATGGAGGGCGCCCACAACCCTGGACCTAAGAACACCACAGCAGTGGGTCGGGGCTCAATCTGCAAGTGGAGCATCCAGATTCGGTGTCCTGGAGGGTGTCCATGTTCCAGCCGCAGAATATTCCTTGAAATGCATCTTCTGTTTTGGGAGGTCCATTTCCCGTCCTCAGAGTACTCCCTGAGATACTTTCCATTTCATTTTCGGAGGTCCACCTTCTTTCTTCAATTGTGGGTCAGGGATGCTGGGCACCTCTTCAAAATGGCGCTCGGCTAGTATGGTAAGGTACGTTGTTACGACCCTCTGGGCTAGTGCGCAGTCAATTCGAGACTCGAGTTGCTTTGAAGTAAGCAATAATTCTTCGAAAAATACCCAAGTCTTTGGCCCATTATTGTTGTCACATGTATTAGTATATAGTGAAAGTATTGTTTCTTGCATGCTGTACAGACAACGGAAACCGTACATAGGAAGGGAAGGAGAGACTGCAGAATATAATGTTACAGTCATAACTGGGATGTAGAGAAAAGACCAACTTAATACGAGGTCGGTCCATTCAAAAGTCTGATGGCAGCAGGGAAGAAGCTGTTTTTGAGTAGGTTGGTGCGCGACCTCAAACTTTTGTATCTTTTTCCTGATGGAAGAAGGTGGAGGACAGTATGTCCGAGGTGCGCGGGGTCCTTAATTAACGGAGGAAGTGCAGCAGCCAGCTGGTGTGCAGCAGGCTCCCACGAAGAGCAATGTCATAATGGCCAGATATGTTGTTCAGTGATATTGAATTGTGTGGTGGGTGGGGACAGAATCGGTCAGGACACTAGGGATAATTCCCCTGTTCTTCTTCAAAATGGTGCCATAGAATCTTTTACATCTGCCTGTGAAGGATAGGTGATATGTTATTCTCTAATTCTGAATAACGACTGTAGACTTACAGTTAACACAAACCCTTTATTCAAAGGGTTCGTTCTGTTTCCAGAGCTCAACTAGATGTAAAACAGTCAACAGGTATCACCAGTGAAACTAAGGTAAACGGCCTATACTAAGCTATCCCTGTCTGGTGCTGCTCATTAGCTCTGTGCTTCTAAAAGAGGCGGATCCTGCCTTGGGCTCGACCCTTTATACCCGTCTCTGATGCTCCCTCTAGTGATGCAGTGGCTGTCACATCTGTGCTAAAGTCCCTGGTATATGTGCAGATGTATGTACAGATGTACAGATCACTACAGGTGATGCCGTGGCTTAACATCTTGACAGTAAGGTGGCACCTCTGACAGCACAGGAGTGTCAGACAAAATCTCCTGGCCAGGTCCAGGAATGGGAATTGAAACTCCAATCTTCTGACTCGGTGGTGAGTGTATAACCGCTCAACTGCAATTGGAAATAGAGGAACCTCCGAGACTGCAGCACCTCCGGTTGTTCTTCTGCACTTCCAGCAGTGGCAAAATAATATTTATAGAGGCTTTGAGCTTCCTGCACGTTTGAAGATCAATATGATGGGGAAGTCTAGATGTGAGGAGAGCAAAAATACCACATCCTTAAAATAAAAGTCTTCTTGGTATTTGGTTTTTTTTTTGTTTGTGCCAATGGGAATTGGATTGTACTGTAATGTTCGTCCCAACAATTATCCAATTTCTTTAAAACCTGAAGTCTGGTATGTCAGTCCTTTGGGCAGCTAACTAACTACTGAAGAGGCATTTTCTCTTTTCTCAAGGAAAGATATCGAGCATCTTGTAGGTTCGAAAAGTAGCTCTCTTTTTAATGGAAACAATGTGCGCTGGGAACACTCCAGGGGTCTGGCAACATCTGTGGAGAGAGATAATATTTCAGGTCGATAATCTTTCATCAGAACTGTTTTTAAGCAGGTGGTGTGTTTCACAGGATGAAAACCACTGCATGTTCGTTGTAATGGTTGCCTAGTAGGAATGCAGATGGTTTCAAAATGGTAATTGTAGGTGGAAATATCGTTAAAGTTTCCTCCTTTGTTACTCCTGTGTCAAATCAGCTGGCAGAATTCTGCGTATGGTCATCCTTTCTTTGTGCTCCTGATTTCTCCTCAGTGCCATCCCCTCCACCACTGGTGGAGAAATTGAACTGGACTAGCCACATTAATGCTGTGGCTACCAGAGCAGGTCAAAGGCTAGTATTCCTACAGTGAATAACTCACCTCCTGACCACCCCCCCCCCCCCCCCACCCCCCCCCAAAAGCCTGTCCACCAACAGCAAGTCAGGAGTGGAATGGAATACTCTCTACTTGCCTGGATGGGTGCAGCTCCAACAACATTCAAAAAGCTCAACACCATCCAGAACAAAGCAGCTCGCTTGATTGCTCCCCTTTCCACAAACATTCAAACCCTCCACCACCGACGACAGTGGCAGCCGTGTGTATCATCTCCAAGATGCACTGCAGTTACTCACCAAGGTTCCTTAGTCAGCATCTTCCAAACCCACGACCACTACCATCTAGAAGGACAAGAGCAGAAGATACCTGGGAACCCCTTCATCTTGGAGGTTCCCCTTCAAGTCACTCACCACCCCGACTTGGAAATATATCGCCGTTCCTTGACTGTCGCTGGGGAAAATTCCTGGAACGCCCTCCCTAACAGCACAGTGGGTGTACCTACACCTCAAGGACTGCAGCGGTTCAAGAAAACAACTCACCCCCACTTTCTGAAGGGCAACTAGGGATGGGAAATAAATGCTGGCCTAGCCAGCGACACCCACATCCGGTTATTGAATTAGAAAAAAACACTCCCTGCACTACTGTGATTGAGTTGCTATCTGCTCTGCCATTAGGAGTTAGAATTGTGTCCAATAACGTATTTATACAGGACATGCATTTTTAAACAAATACTTGCAGGAGGTGCAAATTGGAAGGATAATTATGGTCAGTTAGGTGTCTGGGGAAAAGAGAGAATTGGAGTCCAAGAAGGGGAAAGACTTGCAGAAAGTAGTCGCGTTAGAAGTGCAACAGAAATAATGATAGATTGTTCCGGAATGGAGCACATAAAACCCAGGTTTCTGAGGTGAAAGACCACAATAACAGTCATTTCCCCAGCCAGTCATACCAGAGACATCCCTTTTGTTATAATCCATTTATGAATTCAATTTTAAATCTCAAACTTTAGCCGGCTGAAATTTACCCTCAATAAATAATTTGATGCGATGTGGGTGTCGCTGGCTAGGCCAGCATTTATTGCCCCTCTCTGATTGCCCTCGAGAAGATGGTGGTGAGCTGCCTTCTTAAGCTGCTACAGTCCCTGAGGTGTAGGTACACCCACAGTGCTGTTTGGGAGGGAATTCAAGGGTTTTGACCCAGTCGCAAGCGAAGGAACTGTGATATATTTCCAAGTCAGGATGGAGAGTGGTTTGTTTTGCTGTGATATCAATTGAGAGAATCTGACCTTTTTCCCGAATTAACATAATATATATCCAATGAATGGGATGGAATTGCAGAACCATAAAACACAAAACAAGGCCATTTTGCCTCTCACACCTTAGCTCGCCCTTTGAAAGGGTTGCTCTGAGCAGTCCCTCATCCTCAAGTCCCTGTGAAATCCCCTTTTAAAATTGTTTATAGAACCATCACAATCCCCGAAAACTGAGTGAAAAGATTTCTCTTTGTCTCCTCTCTTGATCTTTTGTCGATTATTTTAAACCCATGACCTATGGGCGCTGACCCACTCGCCAGAGGGATTATTTCTTCTTTATCGACTCGATCAAAACCTCTCACCTGGTTGAAAACCTCCATTTCGTCACCTTACCATCTTCACTGTTACAGGGGAAACAGTCCTGACTTTTCCAACTTCTCCCCATAAGTGAAATCCCTCATCCTCGCAAAGATCCTAGTTAAACCTCTTTACCCTGTTATGGGTCTGGAACAGAACCCCAATTTTGGTTAACATCCTGGGCTAGAACCCAGCTGTTTGCATTTGGTGAAACTGTGAGGAAATGGTACTGCACCACAGGAGTGATAACACTGCCAATAGACAGCTTTATGTTAAAACAAACTTTAATTTGAACACAGAAATAAGCACATTAGCACATAAAGTACTAACTTTATAGTTAACAGTTACAACATCTTAACTCGCTTCTTGAAACTTGCCTCTACATTCCAATTAAGCAACTCATATATTTCAAATACCACTCATCTACAAAGTTAACAACCAGGTTTTACATGCTTATCTTGGTGCAGAGTCCTTAGAAAGAAACTTTTTTTTAGGACCACACTAAAAATGATCTGTTCAGCAGAGAGCCCTGGAAGCACCTCCTTTGTCCAGACATACCTCACCCCTCCCATTAGCTGCACCAGCTACACTCAAAGCACACAGCATTCTTTTGCCTCTTGTTAGAAGATGTGGCTTCATTTTTTTAGCCAGGCTCAAACTGTTGCAACATTGCATTAGCTCGCTGTCTGCAAACAGGTAAAATGGCTTTTGATATCTGTTAGCAAGCATTTCCCCTGCAGAAATTGATGATTACCTCAGTTTTAATTATAGCTCTAGCAGAATTCTGCCTTGTCTGGTGGCATGGTGGTGCAGTGGTTAGCACTGCTGCCTCTTGACGCCAAGGACTTGGCTCAATCCTAGCCCTAGTTCAATAATATTACTGCAAAAATATAAACTATAAAATATGATTTTCTTATATTCATCACAACCCTTTTTAAGGCCTTTACATCTTTGCTGAAGAGTGGTGCCTAGAATTGTCCACAATACTCCAGCTGAGGCCTATCCCAGTGAGTTAAGAGTTTCTAACGCGACCACCTCGCTTTTTATCCATTGGTGTGAATTTGGCCTCTCTCCATGGTTTCACTATAGACAAGTCAAGAAAATGGAATCGCTCATGCTTCCGGCCATTCCCAGTGCGGCCTCTTCCCTACTGGGGAGAGTATTGTAGGGTCACGCGTGTGTTCATTTGGGAATCATGATCATGTGCCCCAAAATGAGTTCCAGTCTTGAGCCCCCATTTAGTAACCGGTATGCTTTGTAACCACTTCATCAACTTAACGTGCCAACTTTAAAGATGTGCACCAAGTTCAAAAAGCCTGCTTTTATCAGTATAATTTTCTTATTTGTCCTCCTCGACTTTGCGTTTCTGCACATTGATCGACATCTGCCATGCGTCTGCCATTCTCCACCCTGAAGTCGACAAATATCCTCATCATTATCCACTCTGTTGTCAAGTTTTGTATCCTCAGCAAACTCGATAATGTTGCTCGATACAAGTGAGCCTATGTAGCATAATTAAACCAAAACTGATCCTTGGGGAATACTGTTTCAAACTACCTCTGAGTCTGAAAAGCATTCATTCACAATTACTCCCTGCTTCCTGTCGCTAAGTCACTCCTGTTTCCATACTGCTACTTTCCCCTCAAGTCTAAGGACTTCCATCCTCTTAACATGGGGAAGTCCCGAACAGGCGCGGTAGTGTGGCGACTAGGGGATTTTCACAATAACTTCATTGCCGTGTTAATGTAAGCCTTCCTTTGAGACTAATATTAATTATTATTATTATTTTTCTTTCCTGGAAATATATTAATTAGAAGGTGCATTTTTTTTAAAGCTGATACTGGCAATGTTCAGCTGAAGAACAATAATTAAGTAACAAAATTAATCTAATTTCTGAGTGTTTATCTATTTCCTGTTTCCTATTTCGTTGCAGAAATGTCCTCATTTTCACAGGTCAATAACAACTGACCGTTTATCAGAAAACAGCATTTTTGTGCCACCTGAGGTTCCTTTGTTCATTTCTCAACACTAGCTGGGAAAAAGTCTGAATAAGAGTGAGAGTAAGCAAAGCACTTGTTTCGTCACCTCTGCTATTATGTTGTCGCAAAGTTCCCAGTCACAGTGATAGAGAGGCCAATCTTCGCCTTGCACAACATATTGGAGAAAAGATTACTTGATAACTTACAGTGCAAGCAGTCTATAATCCTTTGACTCCTCACACAAATGCCAGCCATTTCTATTTGGGTGCAGAGTATGAACATTTAAGAAATGAACAGACCATTTAATCTATTAAACTTCACTATTTAACAAGGCATTGCAACCTTCACTAGGAATGGAAGTAGGCCACTTACCCCTTAAGCCTGTTCCTCACCATTTAAGGAGATCTGTGGCTCATATCCTGTAATGCAATGACTTGCATTTATGGAGCATCTTTAAACTTAATAAAGCGCCCCAAGGCATATTGCAGAGCATTAATGAATAAAGTATAATAACATGCCACATAAGGAGATAGTGGGTCAAACCAAAGCTTGGTTCAAGAGGTAGGTTTTCAAGAGGTTGTTCAAAAGGAGGAAAGTGAGATGGCAAGGGGTGATGTGTAAAGAGGGAATTCCAAAGCTTGGGTGCGACGACTGGAAGAATATTGGATTCCAAGTATAGTGCAATTTAAGGGTTAAGTGCCTGGGATTAGAGTGTATTTGACTGCAGTGATCATGTTTTATTAAAAATAATTCTGTTTTGCAGGGCTTGGGTGTTTTTAGCAGCCAGAAGGTAAAATTGACAAAGGAATTTCAATCTGGGCTAATGGACTGTGATTTGACTGGAGAGGTCCCTGGGGAGTTAACGTGCTTTGCAGCTGGCAGCACGGTAGCATGGTGGTTAGCACAATTGCTTCACAGCTCCAGGGTCCCAGGTTCGATTCCCGGCTTGGTTCACTGTCTGTGCGGAGTCTGCACGTTCTCCCCGTGGGTTTCCTCCGGGTGCTCCGGTTTCTTCCCACAGTCCAAAGATGTGCAGGTTAGGTGGATTGGTCATGCTAAAATTGCCCTTAGTGTCCAAAATTTCCCTTAGTGTTGGGTCGGGTTACTGGGTTATGGGGATAGGGCGGAAGTGTGGGATTGGGTAGGGTGCTCTTTCAATGAGCCGGTGCAGACTCGATGGGCCGAATGGCCTCCTGCACTGTAAATTCTATGATAATTCAATGATGATTAGTTTTTCAGCTTGGAGAGATGAGATTATTGTGGAGTGGAGCCAAGGGATCCAGAGAGACATTTTGAAAAGCTTTAGAGGGGCAGTTTTTGGACGTTTTGGAGAGAGGCGGTGAATTCTGATCTGCCTGACGCTGAGCCCACATTTCTCCCACAGTAAGATAGATTGAGAGCTGTGTGTTCCTTTTCTTGTTTTCTGATGGAAAATTGAGTAGTAAGGCTTATGTGTAATAGTAAGCTGTTCTTTTCGGGTTTGAAGTTAAAAAGTTTAATATTGTAGCCATAATAAAGTTTTGTTTTAAAAATACCCAAGCCCTATTTCTTCATTTCTCCTGGAGCAAATTGTTCTTTCCGCACAGTCTTACAAATAGACGAAAATATTGGAGTTTTGGATCAGTATCCTAGCCACTGTTGGGGTCTGGTCTGGGATCATAATATTGCTTAACTGAAGGCTTGGCCAACAATGTTAAAGCAATTAAAGTCGAGGATGCTTGAACTGGCCAGAAAGAGAGGAGTGCAGAGACCTCATCATCAATGCTGGCAGAAATGTACTAGTAATCCTGATCCATGGGGTAGATTATCTTCAATCTTTCAGCGTGGAAGGCTGTACTCGGAGATCCAAACTGGTAATAGCTAGCTGTACAATAAGGTGAACAGATGGGTAGCTTGAGTGAAGATAGCCTCGATGACAAAGTGAAAACTTGGAGCGAGATCAAGGTACAGAAATCAACAGCTTGGTAAAATTGAAGTGCTTAACTCTTGTTAATTTGTTACTTGAAGGGTATTTTTTGTATAAATGGAGCCAGCTGTAGCTCATAGTTTTCATCTGACTTAGGCGCTCTGAGGGTAACTGGTCAGCAGGTCCATGGGTAAAATGATACATCTCTGGCTCGGTTTATTTTATTATTGTTTTATAATGTCAAGCCAATTGTTAACTTTGTTTCCGCTGGACTTAACTGTTTCAGTGCACTGCTTGCTGGCCCTCCCACCTTGCACCCTCCATAAACGTGAGCTGGCCCAAAGCTCTGCTATTCTTATCCTCATTCGGACCAAATCCAATGACTCTTCACCGCTGACCCACGTTAACCCGGTGACCCCACTCGAATTTAAAATTCTCATCCTTGTTTTCAAATCTCGCCATGATCTTGCCTCACCGTTTCTCTGTACCTTCCTCCAGGCCGCGCAACACGTCCAGGTCTCTGCGCTACCCCAGTTCTATTGCCTTGTGGAATTTTAATTTCTTTTCCCATTGACACTGGCAGTATTGCCTTGGTCCTCTCCTGTGGCATTTCTTCCCCTGAACATCTCCAGCACTCTTCCTTTTTCAAACCTAACTCTTCAGGTCTAATGTCACCTTTCATGGATCGGTTTGAACACGCACCTGTGAAGCACCCTAGGCTATTTTTATTATGTTAAAGGTGCTCTTTAACTCCAATTTCTCCATTTCATCCTTTTCAAAAGAAAATCGAGGAGGTAATTTGCAGTCTTTTGCAGCGGTAGGAAGCTGAGAGTAGTGGATTGATCACCCATTGTACAATGTGAAGGGAAAATTGAACAAATTGTATAAAAAACAGCTGATTCCCCATTAAAAGCATTTGCTCCCGACTTCTTCAAATCAGTGTACAAGTAATCGCTGTACTACAGGTCAAACAAGGCTTATTTCTGTTGTGGCGGGGGTAGCGGGGAGGAACCGCTGAGCAACTTTGTAGAACAACCTGGAAAGATTTTGAAGATTTTTTTCTATATTTCATTATATGGTCCCCAAACACTGAAGTGTAGATATTATAATGGCAACTGTTCATTCCTCTAGCCCACAGCTGAAATGCACTACTGTGACTTGCAATGGATTTTGGTCCATACAGCAGCTAAATCTGCCCATTCATAAGGTTTTAGTACATCAGGTGAAAATGCTTCTTTCTGAAATGATTATGTAAGGTAAGGTGAAGTGGCCATAGTCCCAGATGACCATGGGCTGCTTTCCCCTTTGAGGGGGAGGGCTGACTGGTGGCGATTTAACCTGAGGATCACCGCACCTCAGGCGAGGGGCAAGGTTGAGAAGGTCATGAATAACCTCATGAATAACCTGATCATGTGCCAAATAAGTGAAGATACCATTGACAGGCTTCTGATCCTAAAATAGATTTCATCAGGTGAAGCAGCATTAAACTCGCCCAATGTAAAATCTTTTACAGTTTGAGCATACCTTGTTCGGAATGCTTGGGGCCGAGTGTGTATCAGATTTCGGAATTTTTCGGATTTTGGAGTATAGCGTGAATCTGCGGTGCGTTGGGAATTGCGCGTGTGCGGCGCGCATTGGGAACTGCGCACATTGGGAAATGCGCACCATCCTGGGACTCGTGATGTCACATCAGCGCTCGACTAAAATTGCTGATTTCGGAATATTCCGGTTTGCGGAATTTCGGATAAAGGATGCTCAACCTGTTTCCAATTAACATTTTGTTTTTGCGGCATATACTCTATCTTCCTGAATCTCTGTTTCCAGCATTCTCCTTTACTTCAGTTCATGCTCTCCTGTTACTCTGTGTTCTAAGTATAATGAGAAGAGAGTGACCGCTGTCCCCTCAAGCCCTTTGCTTTGGCTCCTGTTTCAAAGAGATTGCTTGTTCCGTCTTTTGTTCCATATTGCTTCTCTCCATCAAAACTGCAGAATTCTTCTCGGCACAAAGTAAGCAGCTGATCAAATTGAGGGGAGATGTTGGCGTCGTGGTATTGTCACTGGACGAGTAATCCAGAGACCCAGGGCAAGATCTGAGTGCATGGGTTCAAATCCCACCATGACAGATGATGAGATGTCAATTAAAAAAAATCTGGAATTAAAAGTCTAATGATGACCATGAAACCATTGCCAATTGTTGTAAAAAATCCACCTGGTTCGCTGATGTTCTTTAAGAAAGGAAATCTGCCGTCCTTACCTAGTCTGGTCTACATGTGACTCCAGATCAACGGCAATATGGTTGACTCACAAACACCCTCTGAATTGTCGGGCAGTTAGGAATGGGCAATGAACGCTGACCCAGCCAGCGACACCCATATCCCGTGAATGAATTTTTAAAACTGTCACCCTGTATCATGCTGTTTTGAAATGAGCGCCCAGGAGAGACTGGACCAGAGTGATTCATTTATTCACCTTTGTCCTTCCTGTATCCCTGCCTTTCTCCACCATGCAAACTGGCAGGAAGTGCCTTTGGTGACATAACCAAGATCAAGTGCAATAACATATGTGCTTTTGGAAAAGCCTGTATTTTCTTTTTGTGAGTTAAAGATTTGCCTGTGAACAGTACAGGATAAGTTTCTCAAAGGCTGACAGATACCCCAGCAAATGTTGGGGTCTGGTCCGGGATCGTAATAGTCTGTAGTTAGACTGCAAGGTTAAAACATCAAAATGGGTTCGGTGTTGTTGCTAACTTTCCGGTTGGTTCAATTGCTCTGTTTTATTACCTTTGCTCTCGAGTCGCCAACTATCTTTATGATACCACCACGAGGTTCAAGTCCAAGAAATGATCAATAACTCAATACACCGATTAGTAAGATTCAAATCAAAGCACATTTATTATACACAGTAATCGCTACTCATGCACAAATTCTACGTCTAAGCTACTTCTACAACTAACAGGCCTATACTTAACTTCGGACTGGCCCACCAGGTCAGGGGAACAAATGGCCTTTCATTCGGGTTCTGAGTCTGCGGGATTCGAAGTTGGTACGGATTGGTAGCTAGGAGTGCCTATCTCGTAGCGAGCGTTGAATTAAGACTTATTTCTTTCGGTGGTCACTGCACCGGTCACGGTCAAGGTTGGTTCGCGTACCTGGGTGACCCGGGCAGGACGAAGAGAGCGAGTTGAACTTGGGGGCTTAACTTTATAGTCCCCAGGGGCTTCCCGCCTTTGGGGGCGGTCCCTGTACCTGGTTCTAGGTGATTGGACTTTGTTCCAATCGCTTGGTTTGATTTCTCCAATACTGGAGCAGTTCCCTGATCGATGGGTGGTCTTGAGGTGTTCGTTAACCTCTTTTGTGTTGGCTCCTGCTGGCGCTGGGGAGTCTGGCTTAGTTTTGAGTGTCCCAAATGTTGCTATTGTTCCCGGGGATTGCTCATTAGTATGTAGATGGCTGCTACATTATTATGCTGATGGTCGCTGGTATCGATGCTGTCTGGGCGTTTGCAGAGTTAAATACACAGTAAACCTGCACCTGCTGGTTTCTGCCTGTGTTGGCTGAATTTCCCATCAGCCTTTGCCGTTTGCCATTTTAAATCGGGAGTTGGCCAATTTAGGTGGCTACAGTGTGAAAGCACCTGGTGTGAAATGGAAATGAGCAGGTCTAAGATGAGAACCGTGGCCAATTTGAATAGAAATTTACATTAGGAAGATCAGGGGAGTGATTGGATAAGATCGTAAATGTATAAAACAAAGTATGAAGTTTATTTTTACACAAAGTACTAGCCATAAAAATAACATGAAAGATATGCATATTTTGGGAAAGGAAACTTGCAGAGGGAGATAAAACCGAAAGATAAAAGGGAAGCAAACATTTAACGAGAAGTTGAAGGCAGTATAGGTAGGTGTGGCCATGAGATCCTGAAGAGCATGTGTGCTGAAACAGACCTGTGAAGAAAGCAGCTTTCAGCCACCCTCACTTCTTGTGGCTGCAAGGTTTTGATACAAGCTTTGGTTTTCCAGGATGGAGTGACAGGGGAGAAGCTTGTGAATACTTCCCCTGTAGCAACAGTGGGTGTTTGTAGTAATCTAACTGGAATTTCTATGGAGAAAATCTGAAGACCGTTGCCTAAAAAGGATGTTTGGAACTGAGCTTAACTGAGCAGAAATATTTTGGGAAATATTTGTTGAACTACTGTTCATAGAATTTACAGTGCAGAAGGAGGCCATTCGGCCCATCGAGTCTGCACCGGCTCTTGGAAAGAGCACCCTACCGAACCGCACACCTCCACCCTATCCCCACAACCCAGTAACCCTGCCCAACACTAAGGAAAATTTTGGATACTAAGGGCAATTTAAATGTGTTAATATAACCATGTGTGTTTAAGTTTTAAAAAAAATGTTTAAATTTAATATTTAAATTTTCAAAAGCGGTTTGAAATCTTTTCTATTGGCTTCAGTGCAGATATTTTGTCACAAAATACAATTTTCAAATAGTTGTGATAGCTGCCATGCCTGAACAGAGACTGAGTTGGATAGACTGCGATTGGAAGTGGTACCACATGTGTATGGGAAGCAATGCGAGTGGTTGAGCTCCGATATGAGGTCTAGGTTTGTTGTCTCGGTTAGTTAAAGTGAATCTTGGTTTTTATTTAAAATATTGTTTGCCTATTAATCTGAATTATGCTGATTTAAATTGGATGATTACAGTGGAAGTTTTGAAAGAAAAATCTTGTTCCATTGGTTTTCTTTCCGTTGGCTACGTCGGGATTCCATTTGTTTAAATTTATTTACCCTGAACATAAAAGAGCACCCTGTTACAGAAGAATAGCCATAAACCAGAGTTTAATTAACGTACAACACATTGCGGTGGGGCATCCGTGCTCTTTTTTGAACAAAAGAGATATTTAGATATGGGCAGCACGGTAGCACAGTGGTTAGCACAGTTGCTTCACAGCTCCAGGGTCCCTGGTTCGATTCCCGTCTTGGTCTGTGCGGAGTCTGAATGTTCTCCCCGTGTGTGCGTGGGTTTCCTTCGGGTGCTCCGGTTTCCTCCCACAGTCTAAAGATGTGCAGGTTAGGTGGATTGGCCATGCTAAATTAAATTGCCCTTAGCGTCCAAAGCAAAAAGGTGGGGTGGGGTTACTGGGTTACGGGGATAGGGTGGAGGTGTGGGCTTTGGTGGGGTGCTCCTTCCAAGGGCCAGTGCAGACTCGATGGGCCAAATGGCCTCCTTCTGCACTGTAAATTCTATGACTCTGTAGATCGTGCCTGTCACAACAATTGGATGCCTCAAAGTGCACAGCCGATGGGGTACTTTTGAAGTTTAGGCTTTGTTGTAATGTAGGTAACAGGCACAGCAAGCTTCTACGAACAGCAGTGTGCGACCAGATAATTTGATATTGATTGCAGGATAGATATTGTCCAGGACTACTTGCTCTTTTAAAAAAATAATGTCATGTGATCTTTGATGTCCACCTGAGAGGGTCGACTGGACCTCGGTTAACGGTCGCATCTGAAACACAGCAGCTCAGACAGTGTAGTACTCCCTTGGTACAGCACTCGAGTGTCAGCCTTGATTTTTGCACTCAAGTCTGACATTCCATTGCAGTGTTGATTAAACTCTCTGAAGAAAACCGAAGATCTGTTGAACAATTATTAAAAAATTAACAGGAATTCATCTTTTCAGCTGGCAAAATTGATTCAGTTTTCAGGCTGCATCTTGTCAGCAAACATGTTTGTGTATGGTGCCACCCTCTGGGAAGTGTTATAATTGCCCTGTTCCATTGAATGGGAGTAACATGAATAGGTTGAGCTTGGGTTCGAGAATGTTAAGTAGCAGAAGGGAATGCCGCATTTGCTTGCACAGCCCAATTACAATTCACCCGAACTAATTTACATCAGACGGAAACATGTGTATAATTTAAATAAATAAAAAATTTAAATGGCTGCCCAATATTACACCAGGTCGAATATCCTTTATCCGAAACCCTTAGGGCCAATTGCATTTCAGCATTCAGATATTTTCAGTTTGCCGATCTGTCGAAGACCCCCAGGCCTATTTACGTTACATGAGCCTAAGCCTAGGCTAGCTCTAGTCTACAAATACTCGATTATTTCTCCATTTGCCAAACCTCTCGGACCCTACTTCTGGCTTCGACACATTTATTATATCTGCAATATAATGTTACATTGTTTTATTGATATACCAATCAATTGCAGAGCCGTTTAAAAACAGTTTGGAATTTGGTGGTGTTCGGATTTTAGATGTATGGATAAAGGCTGTTCGACTTGTATTTACTTTTTCCAATTTTGACTGTTTTATACTGATGATAATCCCAGTGAGCAACTGAGTTTTTTAATCTGTCTGCACTTCCCATTGAACTTCATCATCCTGAACCTTCGCGATTACAAAGTGCGAAGTAACCAAACACTGACTTCCCTGGTGCAGCTTTGCATTCTTTTTCTTGACCTGTTTTTATTTTTTTATTTTAGAGTACCCCATTATTTTTTTTTCCAATTAAGGGGCAATTTAGCGTGGCCAATCCACCCACCCTGCACATCTTTGGGTTGTGGGGGTGAAACCCACGCAGACACGGGGAGAATGTGCAAACTCCACACAGACAGTAACACGGGTTCGTGACCTGTTATAACAATGCCACTGAGAGATTGCATCAATTAGTATAACATTTACTGCCTTTGTGTACCAGTAAAGTATAGCATACATAGGAACACACACAGAAAATAGAAGCAGGAGGTGGCCATTCGGCCCTTCGAGCCTGCTCCGCCATTCATTATGATCATGGCTGATCATCAAGTTCAATACCCTGTTTCCGCCCCCCCCCATCCCCCCACCCCATATCCTTTAATTCCTTTAGCCCAAAAACTTGCTGACCTACAGTGCAGTGGCATGAGTCAGAAATGGTTTCAAGAAGGAGATAGTTATATTTATGATTTTTTTAAAAAACTGGTAAAAGGGATATGGAGAACAGGTGGATTTGAGACCAGGAGGAGATCAGCCATAGAATCATAGAATCATAGAAGTTTACAGCATGGAAACAGGCCCTTCGGCCCAACCAGTCCATGCCGCCCAGTTTTTACCATTAAGCTAGTCCCAGTTGCCCGCACTTGGCCCATAACCCTCTATACCCATCTTACCCATGTAACCATCTAAATGCTTTTTGAAAGACACAATTGTACCCGCTTCTACTACTACCTCTGGCAGCCCATTCCAGACACTCACTACCCTCTGAGTGAAGAAATTGCCCCTCTGGGCCCTTCTGAATCTCTCCCCTCTCACCTTAAACCTATGCCCTCTAGTTTTAGACTCCCCTACCTTTGGGAAAAGATGTTGACTATCTACCTTATCTATGCCCCTCATTATTTTATAGACCTCTATAAGATCACCCCTAAGCCTCCTACGCTCCAGGGAAAAAAGTCCCAGTCTATCCAGCCTCTCCTTATAACTCAAACCATCAAGTCCCGGCAACATCCTAGTAAATCTTTTCTGCACTCTTTCTAGTTTAATAATATCCTTTCTATAATAGGGTGACCAGAACTGCACACAGTATTCCAAGTGTGGCCGTACCAATGTCTTGTACAACTTCAACAAGACGTCCCAACTCCTATATTCAATGTTCTGACCAATGAAACCAAGCATGCCGAATGCCTTCTTCACCACCCTGTCCACCTGCGACTCCACTTTCAAGGAGCTATGAACCTGTACTCCTAGATCTCTTTGTTCTATAACTCTCCCCAACGCCATACCATTAACTGAGTAGGTCCTGGCCTGATTCGATCTACCAAAATGCATCACCTCACATTTATCTAAATTAAACTCCATCTGCCATTCGTCGGCCCACTGGCCTAATTGATCAAGATCCCGTTGCAATCCTAGATAACCTTCTTCACTATCCACTGTGCCACCAATCTTGGTGTCATCTGCAAACTTACTAACCATGCCTCCTAAATTCTCATCCAAATCATTAATATAAATCACAAATAACAGTGGACCCAGCACCGATCCCTGAGGCACACCACTGGTCACAGGCCTCCAGTTTGAAAAACAACCCTCTACAACCACCCTCTGCCTTCTGTTGTCCAGCCAATTTTGAATCCAATTGGCAACCCCACCCTGGATCCCGTGAGCTTTAACCTTCTGCAACAACCTACCATGCGGTACCTTGTCAAAGGCTTTGCTAAAGTCCATGTAGACAACGTCTACTGCACTGCCCTCATCTACCTTCTTGGTCACTCCCTCAAAAAACTCAATCAAATTTGTGAGACATGATTTTCCACGCACAAAGCCATGCTGACTGCCCCGAATCAGTCCTTGCCTCTCTAAATGCTTGTAGATCCTGTCTCTCAGAATACCTTCTAGCAACTTACCTACTACAGACGTTAGGCTCACCGGTCTGTAGTTCCCAGGCTTTTCCCTGCTGCCCTTCTTAAACAAGGGCACAACATTCGCCACTCTCCAATCTTCAGGCACCTCACCTGTGGCTGCCGATGATTCAAATATCTCGGTTAGGGGACCCGCAATTTCCTCCCTAACCTCCCACAACATCCTGGGATACATTTCATCAGGTCCCGGGGATGATCTGATCGAATGGCTCAAAGGGCTGAATTGCCTACTTCTGCTCCTAATTCCTATGTTCCTACATTCCTATATGTAAACACTTCCTTCTTGAAATTACACAAAGTTTTGGCCTCAACTACTTTCTGTGGTGGTGAATTCCACAAATGCAACACTCTCTGGGTGAAGAAACTTCTCCTCACCTCAGTCCTGGAAAGTTTACCCCTTAGCCTCAAACTATGACTCCTAGTTCTGGACTCCCCCACCATCGGGAACATTCTTTCTGAATCTACCCTGTCTAATCCTGTTCGAATTTCATAAGTTTCTATGAGATCCTCTCTCACCTTTCTATACTCCAATGAATATAATCTTAACCGACTTAGCACCCCTCATATGACAGTCCCGCCATCCCAGGAATCAGTCTGATAAAACTTTGCTGCACTCTCTCCATAGCAAGAACATCCTTCCTCTGATAAGGACACCAAAACTACAAACAATACCTCAGGTGTGGCCTCAACCAGGGCCCTATACAGTTGCAGTAAAACATCCCTATTCCTACCCTCAAATCCTATCTCTACGAAGGCCTTCTTTACTGCCTGCTGTACATGCGCGCTTACTTTCAGTGACTGATTCTCGAGGACACCTGAGTATCCCCCTCTCTCGGTTTACACCCATTCAATTAATAATCTGCCTTCCTATTTTTTCTCAAAGCGGATAACTTCACATTTATCGACATTATACTGCATCTGCCATGCATATGCCCACTCACTCAGCCTGATCCAAAGCCTGAAGCATCTCTGCACATCCTCCTCACAGCTCATACTCACATCCAACATGGTATAATCTATAAATCTGGATTGGATTGGATTGGATTGGATTTGTTTATTGTCACGTGTACCGAGGTACAGTGAAAAGTATTTTTCTGCGAGCAGCTCAACAGATCATTAAGTACATGGGAATAAAAGAAAATACATAATAGGGCAACACAACATATACAATTTAATTACAAAAGCACTGGCATCGGATGAAGCATACAGGGTGTAGTGTTAATGAAATCAGTCCATAAGAGGGTCATTTAGGAGTCTGGTGACAGTGGGGAAGAAGCTGTTTTTGAGTCTGTTCATGCGTGTTCTCAGACTTCTGTATCTCCTGCCCGATGGAAGAAGTTGGAAGAGTGAGTAAGCCGGGTGGGAGGGATCTTTGATTATGCTGCCCGCTTTCCCCAGGCAGCGGGAGATGTAGGTGGAGTCAATGGATGGGAGGCAGGTTTGTGTGATGGACTGGGCGGTGTTCACGACTCTCTGAAGTTTCTTGCGTTCCTGGGCCGAGCAGTTTCCATACCAGGCTGTGATGCAGCCTGATAGGATGCTTTCTATGGTGCATCTGTAAAAGTTGGTAAGAGTCAATGTGGACATGCCGAATTTCCTTAGTTTCCTGAGGAAGTATAGGTGCTGTTGTGCTTTCTTGGTGGTAGCGTCGACGTGGGTGGACCAGGACAGATTTTTGGAGATGTGCACCCCTAGGAATTTGAAACTGCTAACCATCTCCACCTCGGCCCCGTTGATGCTGACAGGAGTGTGTACAGTACTTTGCTTCCTGAAGTCAATTACCAGCTCTTGAGTTTTGCTGGCATTGAGGGAGAGATTGTTGTCGCTGCACCACTCCACTAGGTTCTCTATCTCCCTCCTGTATTCTGCATTTTTAGTTCTCTCATCCAAATCATTCATATATAATGTGAGCAGTGTCCTAGCACAGATCCCTGTGGTACCCCACTAGTAACTGCCTGCCAATCAGAAAAAGATCAATTTATTCCAACTTTTTTGATTCCTGTCTGCTAACCAGCTTTCTATGTGGTGCCCAGATCTGCTCACAGTGTCACCAAGTGGGGTCTAATCACGGTTTTGTAAAGCTGTGTCCTTATAGTCCAGTCCTCTAGATATAAAGGCCAACACTTCAGTAGCCTTCCTGATTACTTTCTGCACTTGTTCATAGCATATTAAGGATCTATGCCCCTGAACCCCCAGGCCTCTTTGGACATTTGGAATTTAGTCTTGTATCATCTAGAGAGTACACTGAGCTATCCTTTTTCGATCCAAATTGGATAACCTTACACTTGCTTACATTGAAAATCATCTGCCCCAGTTTTTCCCATTCACCATACCTATTAATGCCCCTTTGCGCACATCACAGTACACACATTGTGCAACATAGACTGCAGCGGTTCAAGATGATGGCTTACCACTACTACCTCAAGGACAACTAGGGACAGTCAATAAATGTTGGCCTTGCTGATGATGCCCATGGTCCACGAAAGAATGAAAAACCCCAAGAGTCAGGAACAGAGGCGATGGCGTTGTGGTATTGTCACTGGACCCAGTGTAATTCCCAGGAGGATCCGGGTTCGACTCCCGTCATAGCAGATGGTGAAATTTGAATTCAATCATAGAACATAGACATAGAACATACAGTGCAGAAGGAGGCCATTCGGCCCATCGAGTCTGCACCGACCCACTTAAGCCCTCACTTCCACCCTATCTCCGTGAGCCAATAACCCCATCTAACCTTTTCGGTCACTAAGGGCAATTTATCATGGCCAATCCACCTAACCTGCACGTCTTTGTACTGTGGGAGGAAACCGGAGCACCCGGAGGAAACCCACACAGACACGGGGAGAACGTGCAGACTCCGCGCAGACAGTGACCCAGCGGGGAATCGAACCTGGGACCCTGGTGCTGTGAAGCCGCAGTGCTATCTATTTGTGCTACCGTGCTGCCCAATCAAAATTTCTGGAATTAAAAGTTTAACGATTGTCGATTGTCGTAAAAACCCATCTGGTTCCCTAATGTGCTTTAGGGAAGGGAATCTGTCGTCCTTACTGGTCGGGCCGACATGTGACTCCAGGCCCCTCTGAATTGGCCTCGCAAACCAAGAGCAATTATGTGGTAATAAATGCTGGCCAGTGGACGCTGATATCCCAAGAGTGAGAGATATGATAATCCGATAAATTGATTTTTATTTACATTTAATTTGAATCTCGAAGTACAGTGGTGAAACACTCTGTTAGCAATAGCATGAAAAAAATTAAACATTTTACGAAACTGTGGGAGTTTCTCAGGCACTTCATCATTTGAATGTTGTCACATTTCTCCTGAGTCTCACTGGAATGAGATTCTAGGGAGTCCTGAAGCTGGCTGGTGCTTTATCATTTGTGAGGCTGGAAGGTAGAGAAGGCCTCATGCTACACATTGCTGCTGTCTCGCACGCGTGTCTTCCAGCAGAGGCCCAGTATTACAATTGAGAACAACAGTCCCAGCTGGCTGTTACTTAGGACAGCTTCCATACCTGGCCCAGAATTATAAAAACTTTCATAAGGTAGGTTAACTCAGCATAGCCCATTATTTGACCCTGAGGTCATTTTGAACTGTACAGCCCTTGCACAACGTCACTTTACTCAATGAAGCAACAGGGAAATTACACCTTTGCACTTTCACTTGCTACAGAGAGGTTAAGCATTATTTCTGTACAGTGTTGATATTTTACATTCAATCACCCAAGTTGAAACTCCTATTTATTCGGTGCGAGACCGTTGTCTATGATTTGGGGAGGGTACAGGGTACAGGTGATAGGAAAGAGTAACAAGTCCAGAGACTTGTGGTATTGTCACCGGACCCAGTGTAATTCCCAGGAGGATGGATGACCAGAGATATTCAGGATACGATGAAAAGGAAGAGGCAAGTACAAGGGGAACAAATCAGCGGAGGCATTAGTGGAGTACTGAAAGTGCAGGATGAAGCTTGAGAAAGAAAGTAGGACAGAAAAGATATGAGAAAGCTCTGGTTGGTAAAAATAAGGAAAATCCCAAGATATTCTATAAGTATATCAATGGTAAGCGCATAACCAGAGAAAGAGTAGGACTCATTAGGGACCAAGGGGGGAATTTGTGGGTGAAGCCGGAGGACATTGGTAAGGTGTTGAATGAATACTTCATATCTGTCTTCACCCAAGAGAATGAAGAGGTAGGTTTGGAAATCAGGGAAAGAGACTGTAGCAAATTGATATAGGGAGTGACAAGGTATTGAAGGTGTTGGCAGGCTTAAAAGTGAACAAATCTCCAGATCCGGATGAATTGTGGGAGGCGAGGGTGGAGATTGCAGGGGCTCTGACCAAATTTTTAATTCCTCGCTGTCCACGGGAGAGCTGCCAGAGGACTGGAGAACAGCTAATGTGGTCCCACTATTTAAGAAAAGCTGCAGCGATAAGCCAGAGAACTACAGAGCAATGAATCTCACGTCAGTGTTAGGGAAACAATTGGTGAAAATTCTGAAGGAGAGAATCCATCTCTACTTGGAGAGGCAAGGTTTGAGCAGGGATAGTCAGAGGGAGGTCATGCCAAATAAATTTGATTGAATTGTTTGAGCATGTGACCAGGAGTGTAGATGAGGGTAGTTGTTGTAGTTGATATAGATTTCAGCAAAGCTTTTAACAAGGTCCCATCTGTGAGATTTATAAAGAAAGCAAATGCACATTGGATCAGGGTAATTTGGTGAGGTGGATTCAAAATTGGTTTTGTTGTAGAAGATAGAAGGTGATGACAGACAGTTGATTTAGTGACTGGAAACCAGTGACCAGTGACGTACCTGTGCTGGGTCCCCTATTGTTTGTCGTTTATATAAACAAAATAGATGACTATGTGGGAGGTAGGATCATTAGTTTTGCGGATGACACAAAGTTTGGCCGGGTGGTTAACGGTGAGGTTGTATGTCTTGGATTACGGGAAGATATAGATAGGATGGTCAAATGGACAGGGTAAGTGGCAGATGGAATTTAACCCTGAAAAGTGTGAGATGATACACTTTGGAAGGAATAATTTGACAAGGAAATACTCAATGACCGGCATGATAGTTCTGAGGGACAAAGGAACAAGGGAGTGTTTGTCCATAGGTCTCTGAAAGTGGGAGGGCAGGTTACTAGGATGGTGAAAAAGGCGTTAGGGACACTTGCCTTTATCAATCGAGGCATAAATTACAAAAGCAGGGAGGTCATGTTGGAGTTGTATAGAACTTTGGGGAGGTCACAGCTGGAGTACTGTGTGCAATTCTGGGTCGCCACATTATAGGAAGGATGTGATTGCACTGGAGGGGGTGCAGAGGAGATTCACCAGGATGTTGCCTGGGATGGAATATCTAAGTTATGAAGAGAGGTTGGATAGGCTTGGGTTCTTTGCACTGGAGCAGAGAAATCTGAGGACCGATCTAATCGAGGTTTACAAGATTATGAGGGGCATGGATAGGGAGCAGCTGTTCCGCTTAGTTGAAGGGTCAGTCACGAGTGGACACAAATTCAAGGTGAGGGGCAGTAGGCTTAGTGGGCGTGTGAGGAAAAGTCTTTTTACCCAGAAGGTGGTGACGGTCTGGAATGCACTGTCTGGGAGGGTAATAGACGTGGGTTACCTCACATCCTTTAAAAAACACCTGGATGAGCACTTGGCACATCATAACATTCAAGGCTATGGGATAAGTGCTGGCAAATAGGATTAAGTAGGCAGGTCAGCTGTTTGTCATGTGTCAGTGCAGACTCGATGGGCCAAGGGACTTCTTCTGCACTGTATCTTTCTATGATTGTATTTTCTTGGTTCTTTAGAAACTATACAGTATCCCATGATAAAAGGAGCCCTAGATGAAGTACAGAAAGGTGTCAAAGTAGCAGGTGAGTGGGTGAAGATAGGAGATTTGCAGATGATAAGGTCCAGGTGGGAAGCACAGCCGAACATTTACAGATACTAATGGATAGAATGCATGAAGTACTGAAATTAATGTAAGAAAGACAGGCTCTGTAAATGGGAATAAATAACGGCCAGGATTTTCCAGCCCTGTCACGGCAGGACCGGCCATGGGGGATTCAGCAGCCCAGTTAAAAGTCCATTGATTTTCGGCAGGGCCAGGTGGCCCCAGCAGCGATAAGGCTAGAAAAGCAGAGGTCAAGAGAATTGATCAACATTGATGGAACATGTTTTACAATTTAAGTATTTGGGCAACATCCTGTCAGAAGATGGTTACTGTCCGAAATAAATAAGTGGTAGAACAGCAACAGCAAAGGATGCATTCCCCATGCAAAGAATCAAAGAACTGCACAGTGTAAGAATGAGTAGAGGTCTTAATTCCCTTGATGAAACAAGTGGTCATCCCAAAAACTTGAACGTTGTGAAAGGTGTTTCTGGAGAAGGATGGAGAGGTGCATTAGGAGCAGGAGCAATGACGAAATACTAGGCGACAGAGGAGGAAAGGTTATCAGTGGACATCAAAAGAAGGTAATAGTGTTGGATTGACATTAATCTAAGGCTAGAGAACCTACTGATAACAGGTGCAGAAGAACGATTGGAGGAATGTAGACCAAGAGGAAGAAAGAAGAGTGAATGTGGGAAACTCTTGCAAGCAACTGAAGAGGACAGTGCAAGACCGTGAGACATGGAGAAATGAAGAGGACCTGCTCTTGGGTAAACCACGAGCACTGACCTGGGTTTTTCAGTTAGTGGCCAAAGGATGCCAATCACAATTCATTACACTTACAACTGCCCACAGATCTTGAATGGGATCTTAATGCAACAGCTTAGGGTAATAACCCTCAAGTAATCCGATTGAAGCATTCTAACTGAGACACGCAGAGCCCAAACAAAGAAGCGCAAAGAAATCCAATGTAAAATAATTTACAAGAAACCCCACAAGTTAATGCATTACAGGAAGCAAAATCATTTTGGGAAGCTGAGATGGGAGGTTGTTCAATATTCTGTCTCGATGAACACACCCCTTCACTCCGTTTTGATTCTGAAGGATGGTTAGGAAGGAGTGGTCTGCAGAGTGTGACTGTTGAATAAAACAGAAGGGAAAATGATAATGTCTCAACATCAATGAAGGAGCTGTTCCATTAGCAGCTGGGTGTTTAAATACAGGCCAAAGTTTCTCAATCCTGAAGAATCTTTACGAGAAGTATTCACCAGCTGTGTGATTCACTGCTTCCATCAGATCTTTAGATGTCAATAACTGCACTCTCGGTCTACCCCAGCTTTATAAACAAAGGAATCGTTGATATTGCAACCTGGCAGCCATAGGGTGCTTTGTGACACATACTTCACAGTACATCGCCTGGATTGCGGATGTACTGGGGAAAAGGTTAACGGGGAAATGTGTGTTGTCGGATTTGCAGGATAATTAACGGTGTGTTAATGGTGTGCACTGTTATTTATGTGTAAATTCAGGGATTGAGAGAGACTGAAAATTGCAAATTTCTCAAACTTTCTTGTTGATTGATGCAGCTCCGACATTTGATTCGTGGAGGCTTGGAGCTGGGTATGGGTTTGATGGAATTTCTCCTGCTCTCTCTCTCTCTCTCTCTCCAATACGGAGCAGCCAAGATTTGACATTGCATTTGTAGACAAATCTAATGAATTGAATGAGGGAACCAATGGGAACTTGGGGGGTGATTGCTTTGTTAGAGCTGAATGGTTAAGTGTATGTATCATTTGGCAGTGAATTCCAGTGTCGCGCTTAAGACATTTCCATTTCGAGGTCTTGCTTGACTCGTATCTTTTTAAACAGCAGCTTAGTGAATATTTTGCACAGGAGGAAGTAGATGATCGGATCAAGGCAAACATTAAATGCACACAAAACCTGTGAGAGTTCCTTTGCCAAATACAGTGTGAATGTCGTGCAGTTATCCTGATCACGGTTTTTATCATAAATGAGTCTGATAACCTGATACGGCACAAAACAGATGATGAAGACAACCATGATGCTGAATATGTTACGATTCACTTTCTTTTTCACGTTGCTGGGCTCCTTTTGGAATTTTTGATCGGACCAATATATTGTTTTTAAGATGGCGGAATAACACGCGATGAGGAGGATAAAAGTAATCCAGAAAATAACTTGGCATTTTAGCACGATAAATTTGTGCCATTCTTTACCCAGCTGGCTTTTCAGCTGATAACACTGCGCTGCAGTTTCCTTTGTGGGGGTCTCGTTTGTCAAAATGATGTTCGGCAGCGCAAAGCCAATCATGACGACCCAGCAACCAGCACACACCACCTTGGCAAAGATGACCCTTTGCGCCATGAGGTTTTTCATGGGCCGAACTATCTTCATATACCTGTCGAAGCTGATCAGGCCGAGGAATATTACGCTCAGGTACATGTTGCTGTAGAAGAGCACGAGAGTGTACCGACACACAACTGTTTTCAACTCCCAGGGTCCAAGTTCTAAATCAGACAGGATTTTAAAGGGGAGGGTGAGGATCATTATGACATCAGTGGTGACAATATTCTTGAGATAAACCACAAAGCTGGAATGATTCGGAATCTGACAGAAGATCCAGATGGCCAGCGTGTTCAGCAGTAGCCCTCCAATAAAAACAAAGCTATACAAAACTGGAAGGACCACCTTTGGCACTGTGGTGTTCCGAAAGTCTGTGCAGTTGCTCATGTCTATTTCTGTGCTTTTACTCTGAAAAATAACATTTATTGTTATTTAGATCAAGCATTTTAGAAATAATGTTCAACGGGAAATTGCAATAGTTCACATTCTACTGTTTAAAACACAGGATGTTTTGGAATAGAAATCTCATTTAAATCAACAAGCCTGCCTGATCTGAAATAAGGCCTGCGCCCTTACTCTTCATATCCCTCACTCCTCTCTCTATCCAGGAACACTCTAATTACATTATTCTGTGCATGTCTTCTCATGATATGCAGACACACACACACACACATAATGATATACAGACAAGCATCTAAAGGATACAGAGAACAGGACATGACCAATAAGCAGGCAGGATACCCGGGTGGGATCTGACTATAAAAGACACGAGTCGCTCACACTTTCCACTGATGAACATCTAGAGAGTCAGTCAAGGGTGTTGTTACAATCTCACACCTCCACCACGTGGCTAAGAGCTAGTCTGGTTCCGTCAGACAGAGTAACCACACTTAGATTAGCAGAGAATCGAACTCATAGAGAACTGTGCTAACTGTGCTATTAGTTCAATAAACCTGATTGAACTAACTTCAAGGTCTGGAGTATCTTTCTGATCTAAGCTGCATCCAATTGCAGCCAGTGTTAGACCAGTGTACCTAACACGACATGTATATCACCAATTTATGATACAAGACTGACTTCTGTTTCCTCCAATGTGTTAAATGTGTGTTTGCATGCTTAATTGTTGAATGATGGAATGCAAGGATTTATTTTCAGAATAAATTTTATGTCACCTATTGAGCATCATCTTTCCACCTTGAAGCATCACCAATTTTGTTTCTATGGATTGCACTTCCAAAGCCTTGAATGAGCGACTTTCCAGTAACAGACCCCAGATTAATATGTGGTGTCTGGGCCCTTACCATATGATGAAAGAGAGATTGGTCAATGTGTTTTGGAAGGCAGGCTAGAATTGCACTTTTAACGGGATGCGTGTCAGGCTTTTTTGGTCCTGGAGGGAGGAAAATAATGACTTGCATTTATGTAACATCTTTCGCGACCTTGGGGTTTACTGGCAATGGAGTGCTTTTCTTTTGAAGTGAAGTTATTGTTGTAGATTTCTACACATTCATATAGTTTGGGAGCTATTCGTTAAATCCAAGGGTTGTTTCAGCATTGTACATTTCAGAGAATGTTTCCTGGTGTTTCTGAGCAGCTGATCAATGTGCAAGGCAGTTGAACACATCAAAAACATTGCGAGCGCAGAATAAGGCCCATCAAATATTTTTGCACATCTTGATAAGTAAGCCTTGGAAAGTGACGTTTATTGCAGCCAGACCATAGAGCTCTGTTGAAGCATGTTCTGTGGATATGGCAGATTGTTAGAACATAGAACATACAGTGCAGATGGAGGCCATTCGGCCCATCGAGTTTGCACCGACCCACTTAAGCTCTTACTTCCACCTTTTTGGACACTAAGGGCGATTTAGCAAGGCCAACCCACCTAACCTGCACGTCTTTGGACTGTGGGACGAAACCGGAGCACCCGGAGGAAACCCACACAGACACGGGGAGAACGCGCAGACTCTGCACAGACAGTGACCCAGTGGGGTATCGAACCAGGGACCCTGGCGCTGTGAAGCCACAGTCCTAGCCACTTGTGCTATCGTGCTGCCCACTTCAATTATAGGGACTTCAATTGATAATAGTTATTGCTCGAAAAAGGAGAAACTTGTTGATGCAGCAGTAAGCTCCATAATTACTGCTGCATCAATGCGAGTAAACTATGGGGTCTGTTTGATTGGTCACCTGCAAAGCAATACACCATTACTTTGGGATCCTGCTGTGTAATAAAGTTAGTTGAAATGATAGCCAGTGCTCATCCAACGTGACTATAGTCGATTAAGCCCTTTGAGATGTTTCAGAGGTGTGACATATGTACAAATTTTTACCTTTCAACACCGCGAGAATCCTCGTCACTCAGAGGGGTACTGAAATCATTACACGGTCATCCCTCAGTGCCACACGCAGCAGGCAAGCTTTCTCCTGAGGGTAGCTCCATTTCCCAATTCAAATTGAAAGCCATTTAAAAAAATATTTGGGTTCTGACCCTGAGTTTTCCACTTTGATATCAGAGTGTTTCCCCCAGTTGGGATCACAGCCTTGATTAGGTTTTGGTGCAGTTGTTCCAGATGCCTACAGAGGGCGCTGTCGTCTTATCGTTCAAAGCTACTAGCGAGTCTCAGTTTGCTGAGATTATTGCAAAAGATTTTTTTTGTGTGTGTTGACCACTTTTTAGCCCTCGTGTGCAGATCCTGTGCCAAAAATATGTCGACCCTGAAAACCCACTGAAGCACATAAAGCAGAGATTCTGAAAATCGGGACAGGCCAAATATATTTTATCTGCTGCGACACCCACGGCAAACTATTTAAATACAAATAAATGTTACAAGGGCTGGTTTAGCACACTGGGCTAAATAGCTGGCTTTGAAAGCAGACCAAGGCAGGCCAGCAGCGCGGTTCAGTTCCCGTACCAGCCTCCCTGAACAGGTGCCAGAATGTGGCGACTAGGGGCTTTTCACAGTAACTTCATTTGAAGCCTACTTGTGACAATAAGCGATTTTCATTCGTTCTATAATGACAGGGAGTGGGATGGCTTGATCTTGGTTTCGGACAATACTCGGCACAACGTTGAGGGCCGAAGGGCCTGTTCTGTGCGGTACTGTTCTATGTTCGATGTTCTCATTGCGAATTAAACAATGTTGCAAATTGGCTGGTGATTCTAAGAACAGGCAAATATAGATATAGAACATTACAGCGCAGTACAGGCCCTTCGGCCCTCGATGTTGCGCTGACCTGTGAAACCACTCTAAAGCCCATCTACACTATTCCCTTATCGTCCATATGTCTTTCCAATGACCATTTGAATGCCCTTAACGTTGGCGAGTCCACTACTGTTGCAAGCAGGGCATTCCACGCCCTTACTACTCTCTGAGTAAAGAACCTACCTCTGACATCTGTCTTATATCTATCTCCCCTCAATTTAAATATATGTCCCCTCGTGCTAGACATTACCATCCGAGGAAGAAGGCTCTCACTGTCCACCCAATCCAATCCTCTGATCATCTTGTATGCCTCAATTAAGTCACCTCTTAACCTTTTTCTCTCTAACGAAAACAGCCTCAAGTCCCTCAGCCTTTCCTCATAAGATCTTCCCTCCATACCAGGCAACATTATGGTAAATCTCCTCTGCACCCTTTCCAATGCTTCCACATCCTTCCTATAATGCGGCAACCAGAATTGCACGTAATACTCCAAATGCGGCCGCACCAGAGTTTTGTACAGCTGCAACATGACCTCATGGCTCCGAAACTCAATCCCTCTACCAATAAAAGCTAACACATCGTACGCCTTCTTAACAACCCTCTCAACCTGGGTGGCAACTTTCAGGGATCTATGTACATGGACACCAAGATCTCTCTGCTCATCCACACTGCCAAGAATCTTACCATTAGCCCAGTACTCTGTCTTCCTGTTATTCCTTCCAAAATGAATCACCTCACACTTTTCTGTATTAAACTCCATTTGCCACCTCTCAGCCCAGCGCTGCAGCTTATCCAAGTCCCTCTGTAACTTGTAACATCCATCCGCACTGTCCACAACTCCACCGACTTTAGTGTCATCTGCAAATTTACTCGCCCATCCTTCTACCCCCTCCTCCAGGTCATTTATAAAAATGACAAACAGCAGTGGCCCCAAAAAAGATCCTTGTGGTACACCACTAGTAACTGGACTCCAGTCTGAACATTTCCCATCAACCACCACCCTTTGTCTTGTCTTCTTCCAGCTAGCCAATTTCTGATCCAAACTGCTAAATCACCCTGAATCCCATGCCTCCGTATTTTCTGCAGTAGCCTACCATGGGGAACCTTATCAAACGCTTTACTGAAATCCATATACACCACATCAACTGCATTACCCTCATCCACCTGTTTGGTTACCTTCTCAAAGAACTCAAAAAGGTTTGTGAGGCACGACCTACCCTTCACAAAACCGTGTTGACTATCTCTAATCAAATTATTCCTTTCCAGATGATTATACATCCTATCTCTTATAAACCTTTCCAAGATTTTGCCCACAACAGAAGTAAGGCTCACTGGTCTATAGTTACCAGGGTTGTCGCTACTCCCCTTCTTGAACAAAGGACAACATTTGCTATCCTCCAGTCTTCTGGCACTATTCCTGTAGACAAAGATGACTTAAAGATCAAAGCCAAAGGCTCAGCAATCTCCTCCCTAGCTTCCCAGAGAATCCTAGGATAAATCCCATCCGGCCCAGGGGACTTATCTATTTTCACACTTTCCAGAATTGCTAACATCTCCTCCTTATGCACCTCAAGCCCTTCTAGTCTAGTAGCCTGAATCTCAGTATTCTCCTCAACAACATTGTCTTTTTCCTGTGTGAATACTGACGAAAATATGTGCTAATTCCGCCTTAGTGCCTTCATGGTCTCTCAAGAAAACCCCCTGCCTGCCTTCAGCAAAGAGACTAAGCAATGGGATTTTGTGCTTTACTGGCATTCCAATTTACTGTAACCCTGTGCCACTCGTTCCCCCCCACCCCCCATCAGTTTTTTCCCTGTTCACTCCTTCCAGAATCTCTTGTTCTTGTCCAATTCTCACTTTGAAACCTTTGCCCAGTATCCCTGCTTGTCCCTTCGCCCTCTCTTGCCTTCCCTCTTAGTTCAGGAATATATAGGGCTAGCGACGGAACCCGTAGCTTGCTGCAGCTGGCAAATTCACGCCGCCCGCATGTTGAATCTTCTCTCTGTTCTCAGCTGTTCACCTCCGTACCTAGGAGAGCCCAAGAGCCATGGAAATCAAGAGTTTGCAAAAGGCTTTCAGAATGTCCTTTGAAGTGCGTGTGTCTACCCTCCAGTCAAATATCAAAATAAGAGTTAAATGTCAAAATCCCGCACGTTTCTTCACATGAAGAGTTTGTCTGCACTTGTGCTCTTATGCCTTCTCTACTCACAGACTGAAACTGCAGTTCGATTGCCAGCTCATTTATGTTTGAGTTTATTGTGCACAGCTGCTTCCGAACATGCAACTTTGCTACCAGCTTTTCAAATCACACAAGGGCATTATTCCTGCATTGAGAACATGGAACCCCCTTGTCACTGCCATTCAGTCCTTCAAGTTTTTTCTAACCATGTTGCCGAGAGTTGGGGGCGAAGGATTCTACTCCCAATATTAAATCTAAATCAATAAATATCTAAATCTTTCAAGTGTTGACTGATTTCCGTAATTTGAGCAAGTTGCGTCACTGCTATATTTACTCCACTTCTTTCTCCTGCTCCTCAATGTGGTGTTGCACTTATGCAACAGTACAAATCAACATCCTTTGTTTACTCAATTTATACATAGAAAAAAAACAAGATGAAAATGAGAACTTACTTAGGATCACCTACAGGTCCTGGTGTTTGCAGTAAACCTTTGAAGATGATGACCCCCTTTGACAATTTTCTCAGCAACCAATTCTAACCCCAGGTGACGCTGAAGCTGCTGGAGTTGAAGCTTAAAGGAAAGGAAGAAAGGTAGTTGCACAGACTAAAGCCGTGGCATAGATTTGCTGCTTTGTGGAGTAACTGGAAAAGTGTAAGCAGACGGCTGATGACCAACTGGCTACAAACTGTTGTGTTGGACTGGGTTGCTGACTCTCAGATGTCACACTTATCAGGAAATTACAGCTTCCTTTATTATTTTAGACGGGGCGGTTTCTTAGAATATGCATCTTGCAAAGATTTAATTTTAAGAGGTACGTCATGGCAGGAGAGCTCAAAGCCGTGGTTGTCCTCCTCCTGCTCTATGTGGGAAGCCGGGAACATTTCCCATTCCCGGGGTCAGCATGTGTGCAAGAAGTGTCTCCCGCTACAGCCCGGGTTTCGGAGCTGGAGTGGCAGCTGGGGACACCGTAGAGCATCCGCGCAGCTGAGAGTATAATGGATAATAGGTGTAGAGATGTTGTTTCACCGTCAGGCAGAGCAAGAGGGCAAGCCAGGCAATGCAGGAATCTCCTGTGGCCATTCCCCTGCCAGGCAGATATAACTTTCTGAACACTGTGGAATGACCTATCCGGGAAAAGCAGCAACAGCCACTTTTGTTGCACCATGGCTGGCTGTGCTGAACAGGGAAAGGTTAAAGTATGGGAATGCAATAGTTGTATGGGATTCAATTGCAAGAGGATTAGATGATGTTTCTTTCGCCGCAAATGTGACTCCAGAATGGTATGTGCCTCCTTGGGGCTAGGATCAAAGGATGTCTCCGAGCGGCTACAGGACATTCTGGAGGGGGAGGGTGAACAGCCAGTGGTCGTGGTACACGGTACCAATGACAGAGGTTTAAAAAAAAGGGATGAGGTCCTTAAAGCCGAATATAGGGAGTTAGGAGGTAAGTTGAAAAGGTGAACCTCAATGGTAGTGATCTCAGGATTACGACCAGTGCTACATGCTAGTCAGAATAGAAATATCAGGGTATATTGGATGAATATGTGGCTGGAATAATGGGTGAGGGGAAGGTTTCTGATTCCTGGGGCATTGGGACTGGTTCTGGGAGGAGGTGGGACCAGTGCAAACTGGACGGGTTACTCTTGGGCAGGACCAGGACTGATGTCCTAGGGCAAGTGTTCGTTAGTGTGGTTGGGGAGGGTTTAATCTGGAATGGCAGGGAAATGGGAGCCTAAACAGAGTCACAAGGGAAAGAGAAGCAAGGACAGTAATAGAGGAAAGAACAGTAAAATGCAAAAACAATAGACAAGAGTAATCAAGAGCGAGAAGCAATTAGGGCCACAGTACAAATAAAAGTTAGGATGCCGAATACTCTGGCACCGGGGTTTTGGCAGGGGCGGGAATTGCGCCGGTTGGCGGCTGCTGGCAGCAGCCCCCCCCCCCCCCCCCGGTGATTCTCCGCCCCGCGATGGGCCGAGCGGCCGCCCGTTTTCGGCCGGTCCCACCGGCGTGAATCAAACCAGGGGCGGGATTCTCCTCTACCCGGCGGGGCGGGCTGTACCGGCGCCGAGGAGTGGCATGAACCACTCCGGTGTCGGGCTGCCTGGAAGGTGCTGAATCCGAGGCTAGGACGGCGCCGGCGGGGTTGGCGCCGTGCCAGCCAGCATGGAAGGGCTTGGCGCCGTGCCAGCCGGCGCCGAAGGGCCTCCGCCGGCCGGTGCGAGTTGGCGCATGCGCGGGATCGCAGCGTGTGCTGCCGTCATGCCAGCGCATGCGCAGGGGGGTTCTTCTCCGCGCTGGCCATGGCGGAGGTTGACAGCAGCCGGCGCGGAGGGAAAGAGTGCCCCCATGGCACAGGCCACCCACGGATTGGTGGGCTCCGATGGGGGCACCCCCCGGGGCCAGATCCCTCCCCCGCGTCCTCCCGAGGAGTCTGCAGGCCGCCTGGCGGGGGGGGGGGGGTCGGAGAATCCCGCCCCAGATCCGTACCCG
Organism: Scyliorhinus torazame; assembly: GCF_047496885.1. Classification (NCBI taxonomy): domain Eukaryota; kingdom Metazoa; phylum Chordata; class Chondrichthyes; order Carcharhiniformes; family Scyliorhinidae; genus Scyliorhinus; species Scyliorhinus torazame. The sequence goes on along the minus strand of NC_092720.1, from coordinate 24,648,012 downwards.
CGGGACCTGGCTCTGCAGGCCACCTGCAGAGTCCTGGGGGTGCGGCGCCAACCCCACTGGCGCCGGCCTAGCCCCTGAAGGTGAGGAGGATTCCGCACCTTCTGCATGCCCGACGCCGGAGTGGTTCACGCGCTCCTCGGCGCCGGAGTGGCCCGTCCCGCCGGGTAGAGGAGAATCCCGCCCAACGTATCTTAATACACGGAGCATTCGGAATAAGGTAGGCAGACTGATGGCGCACATCGGGGTAAAGGGATATGATCTCATAGCCATTACTGAAACATGGTTACAAGGGGATCAAAACTGAGAACTTAATATTCATGGGTATTTGATCTTTCAGAAGGACAGGAGGGAAGGAGAAGTTGGCGGAGTAGCACTCTTGATAATAGATGAAAAGGGGACAGTTGTGAGAAACAGTCAAGACTCGGATGATGTAGAGCCCAGTTGGGTGGAAGTATAAAAGAGCAAGGTAAAGAAGACATTAGTAGGAGGAGTTTATTGACACCCCAGCAGTAAACAATCTGTAGGAAAGGGTAGGAGCATATAACAAATACAGACCAACAATTATGGGTGACTTGATTGGGTTAATCAAGTTGATGAGGGTAGTCTCACGACACCCTGGGCGACTGCACGGTCAATTCCAATCCCACTTGACTTGCAGTCGCACAATTGAAATTCACAATTAATTCTTCGAAAATAGCCAAAGGCTTTGGTCCTCGGCTGCCCAATAACTTTAGTCACCAGGTTTTTAAATTTAACCACAATTATTTTTTATTAGTAACAATAACAATAATTAAATAGGCAGCAAATACAACTGGCTAGTTATTAACTAATTCCTAACTCTCGCTCTTTAACTTGTCCCACCCTCTACACACATACAAGACAGATAAAAATAGGGATGTAAAAAAAGAATAATACGAAACATAAAAGGGTAAAAATCTCTGTTTCAGGTGGACATTTTCGTCCAGTTCTTGCTTTTGGTCAGTAATGGTTTTCACTGTAGGTTCAACAGGATCTCAAGACTTCTCTACAATCTCAGAAACCGCCGGCAGGAAGCTTTTTTTTTTGGAGAAAGAGAGAGAGCAACTCACAGCTTCTTCTCTCAACAACCAGGAGCGTTCTCTTTCTGGGTCCTCTGAAAACCCCCACCTAGCTGAACACAATCGCTGTCTGTTACTGGGCAGGACACGGTCCTCAGCCAATCCATTGACTACCAGCCAACTAATCGAACCAAATCCCTCTCTTGGGTGACATAAAGTCTGAGTTCTTCTGTTCAAAATCTAAGTCTCCATAGCACCGTCTACTATTTTGCAACTGTTGAGTTTCTCACTTCCTCTGCCTGACTTAAAGGTATGTGCCTATTAAATATCCATGGATCAAAAATGATAACAAAATAAAAGAAATGGGAAATAAGGGATTCAGCAGGAAGGGCCACACAATAGCTACGACAACAAATTCATAAAGTGAATTAGATTTAGTTTCTTAGAGCAAAATGTCAGGGAGCCAACCAGGGAACAGGATCTGGTAATGAGGCAGATTTAATAAATTACCTCAGAGTAAAAGATCACCTCGGAAGTAGTGATCGTAACATGTATTCAGTTTGAGAGTGAGAAACTTGGGGCGCGATTCACCGATCGCGGGACTAAGTGTCCGCGCCGTCGTGAACCCCGTCGCGTTTCACGACGGCGTGAAACGGGCGCGGGCAGTAGCAATTGGGCCAGCACCGCGCTGGAGCAGTTCACGCCGCTCCAGCCTTACATCCTGGTGCGGACTGGGGGCGGCGCCAACCCGCGCATGCGCTGTGGCGAAGCGCCAACCGACACATGCGCGGTGGACTCACGGAAATCTCCGGCCCCGAAGCAACATGGCGCGGGGGTTCTGGGGCCGGAAGCGCAATAAAGTAGGCCCGGGGGGGGGGGAGTGGCCGGCCTGCCGATCGGTGAGCCCCGATTGCGGGCCAGACCCCATCGGAGGCCCCCCCCCCCCCGGGGACAGAGCCCCCCTCACCCCCTCCCACAGGCCGCCCCCCCTAGTCTTCGAGCAGCGTTCCCGCCGGCAGCGACCAGGTGTGGACGGCGCCGGCGGGACCCTGCTTTTTCCGCTCGGCCCATCCGGGCCGGAGAATCGGCAGCCCGGCAGCGTACAGCGGCACTCGACCGGCGCCGCGCCAAACGCCCCGGCGCAGTTGCCGCCGATTGTCCACACCTCGGAGAATCGCGCCCCGGCATCGTGGCGGTGCGGTTGCGGCGATTCTCCGGCCCGGCGCGGGGCTGGGAGAATCCCACCCCTGGGCTGGAAACAACTGTGTTTAACTTAAATAAAGGAAATTACAATGAAACTAGGATGGAGTTGTTAAAGTGGGCTGGGCAGAGACATGAACAGGAAAGACAGTAAACAAGCAGTGGCAGACATTTCAGGAGGTAATTTGTGACTATCAGCAAAAATATATTTCAGTAAGGAGGAACATAGAACATAGAATGATACAGCGCAGTACAGGCCCTTCGGCCCACGATGTTGCACCAAAACAAAAGCCATCTAACCTACACTATGCCATTACCATCCATATGCTTATCTACTAAACTTTTAAATGCCCTCAATGTTGGCGAGTTCACTACTGTTGCCGATAGGGCATTCCACGGCCTCACCACTCTTTGTGCAAAGAACCTATCTCTGACCTCTGTCCTATATCTATTACCCCTCAGTTTAAAGCTATGTCCCCTCGTGCCAGCCATTTCCATCCGCGGGAGAAGGCTCTCACTGTCCACCCTATCTAACCCCCTGATCATTTTGTATGCCTCTATTAAGTCTCCTCTTAACCTTCTTCTCTCCAACGAAAATAACCTCAAGTCCATCAGCCTTTCCTCATAAGATTTTCCCTCCATACCAGGCAACATCCTGGTAAATCTCCTCTGCACCCGCTCCAAAGCCTCCACGTCCTTCCTATAATGCGCTGACCAGAACTGTACGCAATACTCCAAATGCGGCCGTACCAGAGTTTTGTACAGCTGCAACATGACCTCCTGACTCCGGAACTCAATCCCTCTACCAATAAAGGCCAACACTCCATAGGCCTTCTTCACAACCCTATCAATCTGGGTAGCAACTTTCAGGGATCTATGTACATGGACACCTAGATCCCTCTGCTCATCCACACTTCCAAGAACTTTAACATTAGCCAAATATTCCGCATTCCTGTTATTCCTTCCAAAGTGAATCACCTCACACTTCTCTACATTAAACTCCATTTGCCACCTCTCAGCCCAGCTCTGCAGCTTATCTATGTCCCTCTGTAACCTGCTACATCCTTCCTCACTGTCGACAACACCACCGACTTTAGTGTCGTCTGCAAATTTACTCACCCACCCTTCTGCGCCTTCCTCTAGGTCATTGATAAAAATGACAAACAGCAACGGCCCCAGAACAGATCCTTGTGGTACGCCACTTGTAACTGAACCCCATTCTGAACATTTCCCATCAACCACCACCCTCTGTCTTCTTTCAGCTAGCCAATTTCTGATCCACATCTCTAAATCACCCTCAATCCCCAGCCTCCGTATTTTCTGCAATAGCCTACCGTGGGGAACCTTATCAAACGCTTTACTGAAATCCATATAACACCACATCAACTGCTCTACCCTCGTCTACCTGTTCAGTCACCTTCTCAAAGAACTCGATAAGGTTTGTGAGGCATGACCTACCCTTTACAAAGCCATGCTGACTATCCCTGATCATATTATTCCTATCTAGATGATTATAAATCTTGTCTCTTATAATCCCCTCCAAGACTTTACCCACTACAGACGTGAGGCTCACCGGTCTATAGTTGCCGGGGTTGTCTCTGCTCCCCTTTTTGAACAAAGGGACCACATTTGCTATCCTCCAGTCCTCTGGCACTATTCCTGTAGCCAATGATGACATAAAAATCAAAGCCAAAGGTCCAGCAATCTCTTCCCTGGCCTCCCAGAGAATCCTAGGATAAATCCCATCAGGCCCCGGGGACTTATCTATTTTCAGCCTGTCCAGAATTGCCAACACCTCTTCCCTACGTACCTCAATGCCATCTATTCTAATAGCCTGGGTCTCAGCATTCTCCTCCACAACATTATCTTTTTCCTGAGTGAATACTGACAAAAAATATTCATTTAGTATCTCACCTATCTCTTCAGACTCCACACACAACTTCCCATCCCTGTCCTTGACTGGTCCTACTCTTACCCTAGTCATTCGCTTATTCCTGACATACCTATAGAAAGCTTTTGGGTTTTCCTTGATCCTACCTGCCAAATACTTCTCATGTCCCCTCCTTGCTCGTCTTAGCTCTCTCTTTAGATCCTTCCTCGCTACCTTGTAACTATCAAGCGCCCCAACTGAAACTTCACTCCTCATCTTCACATAGGCCTCCTTCTTCCTCTTAATAAGAGATTCCATTTCTTTGGTAAACCACGGTTCCCTCGATCTAAGCCTTCCTCCCTGCCTGACCGGTACGTACTTATCAAGAACACGCAGTAGCTGATCCTTGAACAAGCTCCACTTATCCAGTGTGCCCAACACTTGCAGTCTACTTCTCCAACCTATCCCCCCCAAGTCATGTCTAATGGCATCATAATTGCCCTTCCCCCAGCTATAACTCTTGCCCTGCGGTGTATACTTATCCCTTTCCATCACTAGCGTAAACGTCACCGAATTGTGGTCACTGTCCCCAAAGTGCTCTCCTACCTCCAATCCAACACCTGGCCAGGTTCATTACCCAAAACCAAATCCAACGTGGCCTCGCCTCTTGTTGGCCTGTCAACATATTGTTTCAGGAAACCCTCCTGCAAAAACCACACTGTACAAAAAACGACCCATCTAATGTACTCGAACTATATCTTTTCCAGTCAATATTTGGAAAGTTAAAGTCTCCCATAATAACTACCCTGTTACTTTCACTCTTATCCAGGATCATCCTCGCCATCCTTTCCTCTACATCCCTAGAACTATTAGGAGGCCTGTAGAAAACTCCCAACAGGGTGACCTCTCCTTTCCTTTTTCTAACCTCAGCCCATACTACCTCGGAAGATGAGTCCCCATCTAGCATCCTCTCCGCCACCGTAATACTGCTCTTGACTAGCAGCGCCACACCTCCCCCTCTTTTGCCTCCTTCTCTGAGCTTACTAAAACATCTAAACCCCGGAACCTGCAACATCCATTCCTGTCCCTGCTCTATCCATGTCTCCGAAATGGCCACAACATCGAAGTCCCAGGTACCAACCCATGCTGCCAGTTCCCCTACCTTATTTCAAATACTCCTGGCATTGAAGTAGACACACTTCAAACCACCTACCTGCACACTGACCCCCTCCTGCGACGTCAAATCTGTGCTCCTGACCTCTATACTCTCATTCTCCCGTACCCTAAAACTACAATCCAGGTTCCCATGCCCCTGCTGCATTAGTTTAAACCCCCCCCCAAAAGAGCACTAACAAATCTCCCCCCCAGGATATTTGTGCCCCTCAGGTTCAGATGTAGATCATCCTGTCTGTAGAGGTCGCACCTTCCCCAGAAAGAGCCCCAGTTATCCAGAAATCTGAATCCCTCCCGCCTGCACCATCCCTGTAGCCATGTGTTTAATTGCTCTATCTCCCTATTCCTCATCTCATTATCACGTGGCACGGCAACGTTTCTAAGAGTGGGATAGACCAACCATGGCTAACCAAAGAAGTTAAGGAGAGTATTAAGTTGAAAGAAAAGCATATAAGGGGGCAAAAGCCAGTGATAGCCCCGAAGTTTGGGATAAATTCAGAATCCAGCAATGGAAGACTGAAAATATCAGAGATGGAAAAAATAAACTGCGAGTGCAAACTAGCGAGAAATATAAAAACTGACAATAAGAGCTCCTTTAAACATATAAAAAGGAGGAGAGAGGTCAAAGTGAACATAGGCCCCTTAGAAAATGAATCTGGGTAAATAGTCATGGGGAACAAAAAAATGGCAGCAGGGTTAAACAGATATTTTGCATCAGTCTTTATGGTGGAAGATACTTTGCACATCTCATTAATACTGAACAATACGGGGGAGGAATTAAATCACCCTCACTAGAGAAGAAGAATTAGTCAAAGTAACAGGTCTAAAGGCAGATAAGTCCCCTGGCCCTGATGGCTTGCATCCTAGATCCGAAAAGAAGTAACTATATGAATACTGGATACATTGGTTGGCTAAATCGCTGGCTTTGAAAGCAGACCAAGGCAGGCCAGCAGCACGGTTCAATTCCCATAACAGCTTCCCCGAACAGGCGCCGGAATGTGGCGACTAGGGGCTTTTCACAGTAACCTCATTGAAGCCTACTTGTGACAAGCGATTTTCATTGCATTCATTTTTCATTTCATTTTAAATTCTGGAGAAGTACCAAAGGATTGCTAAACTGCCAATGTGACACCCCTATTCCAGAAAGTGAGGGAGGTAAAAAGCGGGTAACTATAGGCCGATTTGCCTGACATCAATTGTTGAAAAAAAGTTGAAATAAATTATTTTAAAAATTCAAAAAAAAAAATTGGAGTACCCAATTCAGTTTTTCCAATTAAGGGGCAATTTAGCGTGGCCAATCTACCTACCCTGCACATCTTTGGGTTGTGGGGGCGAAACCCACGCAAACACGGGGAGAATGTGCAAATTGCACACGGACAGTGACCCAGAGCCGGGACCGAACTTGGGGCCTTGGCGCCGTGAAGTAGCAGTGCTAACCACTGCGCCACCGTGCTGTGCCCTGGAATAAATTATTAAGGAACTAATAGCAGCATATTTCGAAAATTGTAATCTAATTAAGCAGAGCTGGCACGGCTTCATGAAAGGGAAATCGAGACTGACTAATTTATTACAGTTTTTTTGAGGAAGTCTCAGCCAGAGTGGATAGAGGGGAACCAGTAGATGTGCTGTATTTGAACTTTCAGAAGTCGTTCGCCAAGGTACCTCACAAAAGGGTCAGTCATAAGATAAGAGCCCATGGTGTTGGAGGTGGTATATTGGCATGGTTAGAAAATTGGCTAATGGGCAGGAAACAGCAAGTGGGGAAAAAGGGTTATTTTTCAGGTTGGCAACCTGTAACCAGTGGGGTTCCACAGGGATCAGTCCTGGGACTGCAACTGTTTACAATATATATCAATGACCTAGAGGAAGGAAGCAAATGTACTGTAGTCAAATTTGCAGATGACACAAAAATAGGTGGAAGGGAAGTTGTGAGAGGAATACAAACAATTTGCAAAGAGCTATTGATATAGGTTAAGTGGCCAAAAGGTTGGCAAATGAGCACAATGTGGGAAAATGAGGAGTTGCTCATTTTGAAAGGAAAAACTAAAGAACAGAGTGTTATTTAAATGGAGAAAAACTGCAGAAAGCTGCAGTACAAAGAGACTTGGGGGGTATTTGTGCATAAAGCACAGCAAGGTAGCACACAGGTACAGTAGGTAATCAGGAGCTAATGGAATGTTGACTCTTATTTCAAGGGGGTTGGCGTATAGGGATAGGGAAGTTTTGCTGCAACTGTCCAAGGTACTGTTGAGACCACGGGCGTGATGCCCCGAGCCCTGCGCCGGGCCGAAGAATTGCCGTAACAGCGCCTTGATGCCGGCGCGCGATTCTCTGAGGAGCGGAGAATCGCCGCCATTTGCACTGGTGCGTTTGGGGCGGGGCCGGCCACTGGCATCGGCAGGGCCGCCGATTCTCCAGCTCGGATGGGCGGAGCAGCCGTGCGGATACGACAGAGTCCCGCCATCGACTATTACATCCCTCATCTTTGTCTTTGACTTCCCCAGGCTTGACTATTCCAATGGTCTTCCTGCTGGGCTCTCACCCATCCATCACCCTGGTCGTTGCCGGCGGGAACTCTGCGCGAAGGGTCGGGGGACGGCCAGTGGGGCGGGGGAAAGCGCTCCTTCACCGGGGGGGGGGGGGGGCTCCGATGGGGTCTGGCCCACGATCGGGGCCCACCAATCGGCGGGCCGGCCTCTCTTTTCCCCCCCCCCCCCCCTCCCACCCCAGGCCTACTTTGTTGCGCAGCCGGCCCCTGAACCCCAACGCCATGTTGCGTAGGGGCCGGCGCGCTGAAGAAGTCCCCCGCTCATGTGCGGGTTGGCACGGCGCCCATGTAGCGGCGGGAAGGGAGGCTGGAGCGGCGTGAACCGCTCCAGCGCCGTGCTGGCACCCTGTGGTAGACCGAATCGGTCGTCACTGTGCTTCCGATGGGGTCTGGCCCGCGATCGGGGCCCACCGGCTCCCCTCTAACAAGGGGAGTTGCTCACTCTGAACACACTCCACTCAGCACACAGCCATGCCACCACGTAGGACCTGCTCCACGCCTCGGAGATGCTGACCTGGCCAGGCTGCTGGACACCGTGGAAGCGGGAAAGCCTTCCCCCAGAGGGGGTCGGAGGACCAGCCTCAGGGACGCCAATGCCATCTTGGAGGCAATAGCAGTGCCATCAATGCGGCAGCGTGACCTAGAGGACCTCCATCCAGTGCAGGAAGAAGACCAATGACCTCTACCGGGCAGCAAGGGTAGGCTAACACCTGCCCCCTGACATCGGTCCCGTCTGGCATCACTGTCCGCTTGCCCCCCCCCCCCCCCCCCCAAACAAATTAGTGGCTGGCACCTCGCAGCCCCCCCTCACAGCATATCACTACACTTGTGCCCCAGGACACACTGGCACCACAGTCCAACCATGTCCAGGAGCTGTGCCCACCTGTGCCAGAGCAGTGCACCATCTGAGCGGTCCAGGCATCGGAACGGCATTTTGAGGAGCCCAGTGCACTGCTCAATGACAGCAAGTGAGGCAGCATGGCCCTTGTTTTATCGGGTCTCCGCATCAGTCGCCTGACGTAGTTAGTCAGGAGCTCAGCGGGTACCTGTTATCCCCCAAGAGCCAACCCGTCATCTTGGAGCGGTCCTCAAAGAAGAGTGGGATCTCCAAGTGTCCCATGTAGCTGTCATGCGTGATCCGGAGGTAGTGGTCGCACACAAGTTAAACATTCAGGGAGTGGAACCCTTTTTACTAAAGGGCACTTGGTGATGCCCCAGTGCATGCAAAGCGACATGCATGCCATCAATTACCCCTTGGACCAGCGGCATCCGCTCGGGGATCTTGATGGGCTTAGAATCAACAGTGCCGAAGGAGGCCACCGACCCTTGGAAAGAGCACCCTACTTAAGCCCATGCCTCCACCCTACCCTTGCAAGCCAGTAACCTCACCTAACCTTTTGGACACTAAGGTGCAATTTAGCATGGTCAATCCACCTACCCTGCACACCTTTGGACTGTGGGAGGAAACCGGAGCACCCGGAGGAAACCCACGCAGACACAGGGAGAAAGTGCAAACTCCACACAGTCACCTGAGACCGGAATTGAACCCGGGACCCTGGAACTGTGAGGCAGCAGTGCTCACCACTGTGCCACTGTGCCACCTAAGGCTTTGCCCAGCTCAAAGTTAATACAGTCAGCTGCATGGTACGCAGGGCATCCGTGACCTCATGGATGCACTTGGGGTTCCGTAGCTTGTGAAATGCCTCACAAGTCCCCGCTCGAACCCTGGAATGAACTGATGGCACAAAGCAGTGTTTTTCAAGCTTTCTTTCCTGGGATCCACTTGTGCAAACTGGCCGACATTCGCGACCCACAGCACGTTCACTTCCCCAGTCTTCGCTGAGTCAAGGCAGTGTTTGGGACACTAACGTTTTCTTGCCCCAGGCAAAGGAGAGAAAGAAAATCATCCAGTTTTCCTGTTCTTAATCACTACCCAGTAGCCCCTGGTGCATTGAATTTATGTCAACATTGAGTGAGGACAGGATAATGGAGCTAACGGACCCCCAGAATGAGACGTACCTGAATTTAAAACCGGCAATACTGGAAAAAGTCAGCAGATCAGGCAGCACTTGACGGCTGTGATGGAAGGCCATCGACCTGACAGGTTTAGCCATTTATTTTTTAGCACTGAACTTTGAAACCGGACTCAAAGCTAAAATGAAGGGTAAGGGAAAGTCAAAGGCGTATCCTTATTCCGACATCCCGTCTCAGCGACATGGTGTCTTCTGTACTCCAAACGTTGAAACCGCTGAGAGTTATGTTAACTGGATGTGTGTGTGATTGAATACAAACGCATTCAGAAACACCTGAAATCAGCATAAGTGGGCAGGCATTTAATTAAAATAGCGAAGGGACTGACGGTTTTCATGGTCAGTGGTGTGGAGAGGAGAAAAACAAATATGTGCAGAGTTGCGAAACTGTGTGAATCACATTTGCAGCTCCTTCTAAACCAGTCCAATGCTCAATTATATTCAGTAATTAGAACTGAATTTCGGATGGGAGCATATACATCTTCCTCCGAGCCAATGTGCAAGTGCACCACGATCATTTAATGAGAGTCAGTGATTCACTCCCTTAATCAGTAGACAGATAAATCGATTAACTTTGGAGAAGTTTTACCCCCGCACTTAAAAGATTTGGTAGGTTAATCAAGCATCAATAGGATTTATAGTGCAGAAGGAGGCCATTCGGCCCGTCGAGTCTGCACCGGCCCCCGGGAAGAGCACCCTACCTAAGCCCGCACCTCCACCCCTTCCCCGTAACCCAACAACCCCACCCAACCTTTTTGGACACTAAGGGCAATTTAGTGGACGTCCATTTATGAGGAAGATCACCCCTGTGCCGTCTCCACTGGCCCCAGATCCTTAGCGTTGCCGCCTCCACCGGGCTCGTGGTATACTTTGTCGGCGAGAGCGGCAGCGGTGCCGTCACCAACGCCCCCAGGCTCGTTCCTTTACAGGACGCCATCTCCATCCTCTTCCATGCCGCCCCCTCTCCCTCCATAACCCACTTGCGGATCATCGCCACATTTGCTGCCCAGTAGTAGCTCCCCAGGTTTGGCAGCGCCAACCCTCCTCGGTCCCTATTGCGTTCCAGGAACCCTCTCCTTACCCTCGGGGTCTTGTTCGCCCACACAAACCCCATAATACTCCTACCTACTCTCTTAAAAAAGGCCTTAGTGATCATGATGGGAAGGCACTGAAACACAAACAGAAACCTCGGCAGGACCGCCATTTTGACCGACTGCACCCTACCCGCCAGCGAGAGCGGTAACATGTCCCATCTTTTGAAATCCTCCTCCATTTGCTCCACCAGCTTCGTCAGGTTCAGTTTATGTAGGGCCCCCCAACTCCTGGCTATCTGGATCCCTAGATACCAAAAACTCTCCTCCGCCCTCCTCAGCGGTAGGTCCCCTATCCCTCTTTCTTGGTCCCCCGCCTATAATACAAAGAGCTCACTCTTCCCTACATTGAGCTTATAGCCCGAAAAGTCCCCAAACGCCCTTAGAGTCTGCATGACCTCCACCATCCCCTCCATTGGATCCGCTACGTACAGCAACAGGTCATCCACATATAGCGACACCCGATGCACGTTACTGTTTAATTGCCTGCCCTTTACGAATCCCGTCTGGTCCTCATGGATCACCCCCGGGACACAGTCCTCGATCCTCGTGGCCAGCACTTTTGCCAGCAACTTTGCATCCACATTAAGGAGCGAGATCGGCCTGTACGATCCACATTGCTGTGGGTCCTTGTCCCGCTTTAGGATCAAAGAAATTGTCGCTTCCGACATTGTCGGAGGCAGTGTCCCCTCCTCTCTTGCCTCATTAAAGGTCCTCACTAGTAGCGGGGCCAACAGGTCTACGTACTTCCTGTAGAACTCCACCGGGAACCCGTCCGGTCCCGGGGCCTTCCCCGCCTGCATACTCCCCAAACCCTTGCTCAGCTCCTCCAACCCAATTGGTGCCCCCAAACCAGCCACCTCTTGCTCCTCCACCCTCGGGAATCTCAGCCGGTCTAGGAATCGTCTTGTCCCCTCTTCCCCCGCTGGGGGCTGGGATCTGTACAGCTCTTCATAGAAGGCCTTAGATACCGCGTTTATTTTTGTCGCACTCCGAACTGTGGCACCCCTTCCATCTCTGACTCCCCCCAGTTCCCTCGCTGCCATCCTCTTACGGAGCTGGTGTGCCAGCATCCGACAAGCCTTTTCTCCATACTCGTAGGTCGCCCCCTGCGCTTTCCTCCACTGTGCCTCCGCCTTCCCTGTGGTCAACAGGTCAAACTCCATCTGGAGCCGTCGTCTTTCCCCAAGTAATCTCTCCTGCGGGGCCTCTGCGTATCTCCTGTCCACTCTCAAAATCTCCCCCACTAACCTCTCCCTTTCCATGCCCTCTGTCTTCTCCCTATGGGCCCTAATGGAGATTAGCTCTCCCCTGATCACCGCCTTCAACGCCTCCCATACCACCCCCACCCGCACCTCCCCGTTGGCGTTGGCCTCCAAGTACCTTTCGATACACCCCCTCACCTTCCCACACACCACCTCGTCTGCCAGCAGTCCCACATCCATCCGCCACAGCGGGCGTTGGTCCCTCTCCTCTCCCAGCTCCAGTTCCACCCAGTGCGGGGCATGGTCCGAAACGGCTATGGCCGAATACTCGTGGGAGCTGGGACTGTTGGACAATACGAAAGCTGTCAAAAGTTAGAAGAATGGAAACGGAGGAAATTCTAATTACCACCTGCTCTTGGTGACCAGCTCTTTTTTGTTCTTCATTCATAAGGTGTGGTTGGGTTTGGCTGTCAGCCTAGACCATTTTATTCAAACGTTTTTTTCCCAGGGCCCACTTTTGCCCATCTGGCCGACCTTCGGGACCACGTCACGTTCACTTACCCAGTCTATCCTGAGTTAAGGCAGTGTTTGGGACACTAAACTTTTCATGTCCGGGCAAGGGACGGAAAGAAAATTGTTTAGTTGTCTTGTTCATAATCACAATCCATTGGCCTTAAAGGTTAGGAAATATTTTCAAATTAATACTTTTTAAAAATATGGAAACTCTTACTGTCTTTATTTCAGTGCCAAAAGGGTACCAATCTTGATTAGATTTAGATTTACTGTCACATGTACTGAGGTACCGTGAGAAGTATTGTTCTGCATACAGTTCAGGCAGATCACTCTATGCATGAAAAAACATAGGACATATGATAAGTACACAACAGAAATACATAAACATAGACATATGGAGTATAGTGCTAACAACAGTAGAGAAGATGCGTAGAGAGGTTAGTTCAAGAGTCTTGTGACAGCGGAGAAGAAGCAATTTAAAAAAAATCTATTGGTGTGTGCTCTCAGACTTTAATATCTCCTGCCCGATGGGAGAGGTTGGAAGAGAGAATACCCCGGGTGGGAGGGGTCTTTGATTATGCTGCCCGCTTTCCCAAGGCAGCGGGAGGTGCAGACAGAGTCAATGGATGGGAGGCAGGTTTGTGTGATGGACTGGGCTGTGTTCATGACTCTCTGAAGTTTCTTGCGGTCTTGGGCCGAGCATTTGCCATACCAGGCTGTGATGCAGCCAGATAGGATGCTTTCTATGGTGCATCTGTAAAAGTTGCTGAGAGTGAAACTCTTGTGTGAGGTTATTACTCCAAAAAACTGCTGTTGGAATAACTGCGGCCCCATTGTTCTGAATTTCAAAATCTTATTCTTTGATGTACCTTTTCCATTACCCCAGTGGTCTCATTATTGAATGCCCAACTTTGGGTGCCGCACTGCCAGCAGTCGCCTATTCAGTATCATCAACTTTATATTTAACATCCTTGTTATATCATTCCAATTGAATTTATCTTATTATTGATCCATCTGCATGCAATCCAGTTCTGGTCATCATACTTTCCGAAGGATGTGGGAATTCTTGAGATGGTGCAGAAGAGATTTACTGGAATGGTTACAAAGATTGGGATTTCAGTTCGACGGTTAGGTTGAAAAGGCTGTTGCTGTTCTCATTGGAACCACTGAGGGGAGGTTTAATAGACGATTACAAAACCGCTTTGGGTACGGCAGGCAAAGGAAAACCAGTTTCCATTAGCTGATCATACAAGGACTAGGGGGCAGATATTTATGGTTTTGGACAAGGGGGGAGTTGGAATGCGAGGTGAATTTTCTTATTGTTACTCCACCCTGGTCAAGTACGCAATCAATTCCAACCTTACGTGCCCCGGCGACACAACACAAGTCAATTAACCAATAATTCTTATAAAAATACCCAAAGTCTTTGGCCCTTGGCTGCCCAATAATCACAGTCACCAGGTTTGTAAGTTGAACACAATTACTGTTTATTTATGCCAAGAAGTATCATGAAATATGCGATAAACACAATTACATAACAACAAGCTAATAACTGCTACAGATAAACAAGAGAGGGGGAAGGGTTAAAGATGATAAGGATAAAGGTCAAAAGATAAGAATCTTTGCTTCAAATGGTGTTTTTTTAGCTCGCTTTCTTCACAGCAAGCTGGCTGATCCATGCCTCTGGTTTACAACTGATACTGGTCATCTTTGCAGAGCCATTGATCCAGGTTGCTGCTGCTGCTGACCGACCTCCCTCTAACGCTCCGCGAGATAGTCTAGGAACGGTTGCCACCGCCTGTAGAACCCCTGCGCAGACCCTCTCAAGGCGAACTTAATCCTCTCCAACTTTATGAACCCAGCCATATCATTTATCCAGGCCTCCAGGCTGGGGGGCTTCGCCTCCTTCCACATTAGCAAGATCCTTCGCCGGGCTACTAGGGACGCAAAGGCCAGAATACCGGCCTCTTTCACCTCCTGCTCTCCCGGTTCGTCCACTACTCCAAATATTGCTAGCCCCCAGCTTGGCTTGACCCGGACTTTCACCACCTGAGATATTGCTCCCGCCACTCCTCTCCAGAACCCCTCCTGTGCCGGGCATGACCAAAACATATGAGCATGGTTCGCCGGGCTCCCTGAGCACCTTCCACATCTGTCCTCTACCCCAAAGAACCTACTCAACCTCGCCCCCGTCAAGTGCGCTCTGTGGACCACCTTAAATTGTATCAGGCTGAGCCTGGCACACGAGGAGGAGGAATTAACCCTACCTAGGGCATCAGCCCACAGACCTTCCTCGATCTCCTCCCCCAGCTCCTCCTCCCATTTACTCTTCAACTCTTCTACCAGCGCTTCCCCCTCTTCTTTCAACTCCTGGTGGCTTAATTTTCAATGGTGGAATACTTTCTCCGGCACGGATATACCTTTTTTGAAAAATACCCCACTGGCCCCTCGATTCCTGCTTTGTCGTCTTGTAGTAGGACTACCCCTACCCCCCAGGCCACTGGCATTTATGGTCATTTTAAATGGACTGGAAAATTCGGGGGTGGCCTGACCGGTTGGTCCACTAACATGGCCATCAACCTCTCAACCTCTACTTGGCGCTCTGGGGATCACAGCGATTTTGCTTGTTTCTGCAGCGTGTCCAGCGTGCATTGTATTTCAGTCTCTAACTGAGCCAACCTTTGTGATTTTAGTCGAGACAGATGTGGCTTTATTGGTCCAAACTTTTGTATGTCTACACCATGAGTAGCTAACAGAGTGCTCCCTGCTGTTTCCCTCAAGCTTTGTCTATACCCTTTCAGTACCTCATGTAATTAAGTCTTTTCTGATTGCCCAATAAATGTTTATCCAAATTTCGAGGATTTTTCAGTCAAACTACAAGCAGTATTGTCAAGGATGAGAGAAATATTTAGTTTGTTTTTAACCAATAAACAGTCTTCTCTCTCGTGCCCTTCACATGGTTACCTTCAGCGAAAAGTGCAGCTGAGGGTTCAATGCTCTCCAGGCTGGTTGACTTGATATGCACCATTCGTTGTGTTACGGTTTATAACCTCCTCATCAGAGTTTTTGTAATCACAGCTCTGATCTCCCTTTGGTAACACGGACTGCCACAATTTGTGTTTTACAGATTTCAATTGTCCTTTCCTTTCAGAATCAGAGGTTGTCAGGTTATCGGCGCCCTGAACCTTTTGGTTGTTGCTAGCAGGTGCGGTGGCAGAACCACCACATGGTTTTCTATTCACCTTCCTCTTAATTTTTAAAAGGAATTGAGTACTGATTATTTCACCCCCTTTGCTATTTGCTTCCTACACCTCGAAGAGGCACTGTGGACCTTCAAAAGGACGTGGGTTAACCAGCCATTCGCTTGGTATCACTTTGCCGTCCTTACTGCCCTTGTCCTAAACAAAAAAGACCCTTCCAAACAAAGAACAAAGAACAAAGAAATGTACAGCACAGGAACAGGCCCTTCGGCCCTCCAAGCCCGTGCCGACCATACTGCCCGACTAAACTACAATCTTCTACACTTCCTGGGTCCGTATCCTTCTATTCCCATCCTATTCATATATTTGTCAAGATGCCCCTTAAATGTCCCTATCGTCCCTGCCTCCACTACCTCCTCCGGTAGTGAGTTCCAGGCACCCACTACCCTCTGCGTAAAAAACTTGCCTCGTACATCTACTCTAAACTTTGCCCCTCTCACCTTAAACCTATGCCCCCTAGTAATTGACCCCTCTACCCTGGGGAAAAGCCTCTGACTATCCACTCTGTCTATGCCCCTCATAATTTTGTATACCTCTATCAGGTCGCCCCTCAACCTCCTTCGTTCCAGTGAGAACAAACCGAGTTTATTCAATCGCTCCTCATAGCTTATGCCCTCCATACCAGGCAACATTCTGGTAAATCTCTTCTGCACCCTCTCTAAAGCCTCCACATCCTTCTGGTAGTGTGGCGACCAGAATTGAACACTATACTCCAAGTGTGGCCTAACTAAGGTTCTATACAGCTGCAACATGACTTGCCAATTCTTATACTCAATGCCCCGGCCAATGAAGGCAAGCATGCCGTATGCCTTCTTGACTACCTTCTCCACCTGTGTAGCCCCTTTCAGTGATCTGTGGACCTGTACTCCTAGATCTCTTTGACTTTCAATACTCTTGAGGGTTCTACCATTCACTGTATATTCCCTACCTGCATTAGCCCTTCCAAAATGCATTACCTCACATTTGTCCAGGTTAAACTCCATCTGCCATCTCTCCGCCCAAGTCTCCAGACAATCTAAATCCTGCTGTATCCTCAGACAGTCCTCATCGCTATCCGCAATTCCACCAACCTTTGTGTCGTCTGCAAACTTACTAATCAGACCAGTTACATTTTCCTCCAAATCATTTATATATACTACAAAGAGCAAAGGTCCCAGCACTGATCCCTGTGGAACACCACTGGTCACAGCCCTCCAATTAGAAAAGCATCCCTCCATTGCTACCCTCTGCCTTCTATGGCCTAGCCAGTTCTGTATCCACCTTGCCAGTTCACCCCTGATCCCGTGTGACTTCACCTTTTGTACTAGTCTACCATGAGGGACCTTGTCAAAGGCCTTACTGAAGTCCATATAGACAACATCTACTGCCCTACCTGCATCAATCATCTTAGTGACCTCCTCGAAAAACTCTATCAAGTTAGTGAGACACGACCTCCCCTTCACAAAACCGTGCTGCCTCTCACTAATACGTCCATTTGCTTCCAAATGGGAGTAGATCCTGTCTCGAAGAATTCTCTCCAGTAATTTCCCTACCACTGAAGTAAGGCTCACCGGCCTGTAGTTCCCGGGATTATCCCTGCCACCCTTCTTAAACAGAGGAACAACATTGGCTATTCTCCAGTCCTCCGGGACATCCCCTGAAGACAGCGAGGATCCAAAGATTTCTGTCAAGGCCTCAGCAATTTCCTCTCCAGCCTCCTTCAGTATTCTGGGGTAGATCCCATCCGGCCCTGGGGACTTATCTACCTTAATATTTTTTAAGACACCCAACACCTCGTCTTTTTGGATCACAATGTGACCCAGGCTATCTACACCCCCTTCTCCAGACTCAACATCCGTTATGCAGTGAGTGGTAATGACCTGGAACCCTCTGCCCCAGAGGATGATGGAGGCGGAAGCAATCAATGATTTCAAATGGAGATTGGCTGGGCAGGAAATTAATCTGCAGGGCAATGGGAATCGAGTGGGGTTAGTAAAACCATGTCGATTGTTCTGTGGCAAGCCAGCATGGTCTTTGATGAGGCAATAGACTTTTCTTGTGCTGTAAATGACGCTATGACAATTCCGCCAGTAGACAGTGTATGTGGACAATATCTTTCTTGGTTTTGGCCTATGTTTTATTATCTGGAACTGCAATTTTTCTACTTGTACGTTGCCACATATTGGTTGTTTGCAAAAATTTTACAAAGTTTCCTTACCCATTCTCTACGCTGAGGATCAGGCATCGAGGGGAGTAGTGTGAGAAATACTGAAAGTAGAATGACACAACCTGTACAAGAGTCATATGATCTCGAAACATTAACTCTGTTTCTCCCTCCAAGATACGGAGTTTATCCAGCATTTCCTGTTTTTTATTTCAGATTTCCAGCATCCGCAGTATTTTGCTTTGTATTTGCTTGCATTTAGATAGCCTCTTTCTCAAGTTTAGGATGTTTCGACGTCAGCCGCGCACTTTGGAATTGTACCCACTGTTGGGTTGTAGGAAAAAGTGATCATTCCAGTTTGCACAAAACATCCCACCATCAACAATGTGATCAATGATCAGCTAATCAGTGATGTTCGTCATGGGAAAACTATTTTCTTGGAGCT
Organism: Scyliorhinus torazame; assembly: GCF_047496885.1. Taxonomy (NCBI): domain Eukaryota; kingdom Metazoa; phylum Chordata; class Chondrichthyes; order Carcharhiniformes; family Scyliorhinidae; genus Scyliorhinus; species Scyliorhinus torazame. The sequence continues at coordinate 24,629,497 of NC_092720.1, read as the reverse complement.
GCTTCTCTTCAGGATGTCATGGAATTATTTGTGTACATTTGAGAGAACGGTCAACTTCAGTTTCTTTATAAGCATTGAATCAAAGAGAGGTTCAAGCTCAGATAGAAGCCATTTATGTCATTGTGTCTGTACCTCTTTTTCTTAATTCACTTACGGGAGATGGACTTTGCTAGCTAGGCCAGCCTATCTTTCCCCTCCCTAATTGCCCTTGAGAAGGTGATGCAGAGCTGTTTTCTTGAATTGCTGCAGTCCCTGTGGTGTAGGTACACCCACAGTGCTGTTAGGGAGGGAGTTCCAGGATTTAGTCCAGCGACAGTGAAGGAACGACGATATTGTTCCAAGTCAGGGTGGTGAGCGATTTGGAGAGGAACTTCCAAGTGGTTCCATTCGCATGTGTCTGCTGCCCTTGCCCTTATGACCGCGGTTGTGTGTTTGGAAGGTGCTGTCTAAGAAACATTGGTGCATCTTGTGGACGGTACACATTGCTGCCATGGTGGTGGAGGGAATGTTTGTGGAAGATGCGCCAATCAAGTGGGCTGTTTTGTTCATGGTGTCGAGCTTCTTGAGTGTTGTTATAGCTGCACTAATCCAGGCAAGTGAAGAATATTCCATCACACTCTTGTCTTGTGCCTTGTAGATGATGGACAGGCTTTAGGGGTCAGGAGGTGAACATAGAACATAGAACATTACAGCGCAGTACAGGCCCTTCGGCCCTCTATGTTGCGCCGACCTGTGAGTTACTCGCTGCAGGATTCATAGCCTCTGACCTGCTCTTGTAGCCACAGCATTTGTATGGCTGGTCCAGTTCAGTTTCTGGTCAATGGTAGCCCCCAGGATGTTGATAGTGGGGGATTCAGCGATGGTAATGCCATTGAATGTCACGAGGTGATGGTTAGATTCTCTCTTGTTGGAGATGGTAATTTCCCAGCACTTTTGTGGCATGAATGTTACTTGCCACTTGTCAGCCCAAACCTGGATATTGTCCAGATCTTGCTGCATTTGGACATGGGACTGCTTCAGTATTTGAGAATTTGCGAATGGTATTGAACATTGTGTAGGCTTCTGTGAACAATCCCCACCTCTGACCTTATAATGGAAGGGAGATCATTGATGAAGCAGCTGAAGATGGTTCAGCCTCGGGCACTCCATTTTACAACAAACAATGATAGTTTGTGGAGGTAAAGTATAATCTATTCCTGGAAAGTTATCCCTCTTGCTTGGGTAGCTACAAAACGTTTGAAGAATCAGAAAGCTAATTGCTTCAATGTTAGTTTTGGATGTTTCTGTCGAGGTTTGTGGTGACGCTAAGTTACTCTGCCATAAGCAGCCAGCTTAACATTTGTAGAAGAAGCGAATGATAAGGTTTTTTATATCCATGGCAAGTTGGGGACTGTGCTTTGCTGGAGTTGGGTGACCAATTGATGTTTTAGTTGTCAGTACCTCCTTGCTTTTCACTTGAGACAGTCCCATTCAGAGGCTTCTTTCAGCTTTGATCTTTTTAAACAGCAGCTTATTGAATGACTTGCACAGCAGGATGTAGATAATAGGGTCAAGGAGAATGTTGCATTCACAAAGAAGCTGTGAGACCTCCTTTGCATAGTACAGTGGCTTGAATGTTGTACAACCTCTCTGATCAGTTCGGCTTCTATCATATAAGAGTCTGATAACCTGATACGGCACAAAACAGATGATGAAGACAACCATGATGCTGAATATGTTACGATTCACTTTCTTTTTCACGTTGCTGGGCTCCTTTTGGAATTTTTGATCGGACCGATATATTGTTTTTAAGATGGCTGAATAACACACGATGAGGAGGATAAAAGTAATCCAGAAAATAACTTGGCATTTTAGCACGATAAATTTGTGCCAATCTTTACCCAGCTGGCTTTTCAGCTGATAACACTGCGTTGCAGTTTCCTTTGTGGAGGTCTTGTTTGTCAAAATGATGTTCGGCAGCGCAAAGCCAATCATGACGACCCAGCAACCAGCACACACGACCTTGGCAAAGATGACCCTTTGCGCCATGAGGTTTTTCATGGGCCGAACTATCTTCAGATACCTATCGAAGCTGATCAGGCCGAGGAATAGTACGCTCAGGTACATGTTGCTGTAGAAGAGCACGAGAGTGTACCGACACACAACTGTTTTCAACTCCCAGGGTCCAAGTTCTAAATCAGACAGGATTTTAAAAGGAAGTGTGATGAGCATCATCACGTCAGTGGTGATGATATTCTTGAGGTACACCACAAAGCTGGAATGATTCGGAATCTGACAGAAGATCCAGATGGCCAGCGTGTTCAGCAGTACTCCTCCAAAAAAAACAAAGATTCCTGCAGTTAGGAAGATCACGCTCGTCACTGTGGTGTTCCGAAAGTCTGTGCAGTTGCTGATGTTGGAAGAATCTGTGCTTGTGTTCATTTCTGCATTATTTGAGGGGGAAACGATTAGAAATTGGACACATGGTTGCACAGGATTACAGAGGACATGTGGCTCCTGAACAGACTATTCTGCCTCCCAGTTCATGATGGTGTTGACGCTCCGCCTGAACCCATCATTTCTCATCTAACTTTTCCATCGTAACCGCCTGATCCCTTCTCCCTTAAATGCTTGTATAGCTTCCCCATACCTACATCTGTACTGTTCACTTCAACCACTCCCTATTGCTGCAAATTCCAAGTTCTTACCACTATTTGGAAAGGAATCCTCCTGAATTTCCTATTGGATTTGTTGTTGACTCTTTTAAATTGGCCAGCCCTCGTTGTGCACTTCCCCACAAGAGGAAATATTCTCACACATTTCTATCAGTGATATTTTTCTGGCACTGTCTGACTATTATGAAACATGTCTCGAGGGGTGTTACTTGTGAGAAAAGGGTGACTGTGAACGTGTCATTCGAAACAACTCTACCATTGCATTTCTGTTCTTGAGTCATGTCTGTGGCTAATTATGTACCTTATTTGAGGAAAGATGGAGTGGCATTGGAGGCAGTTCAGAGGAGATTCACTGGATTGATCCCAGTGATGAGGGGAAGTCTTATCGAGAGGGATCGAGCAGTTTAGGCCAATACTCTCGAGAACTTAGAAGAATGAGGGGAGATCAATTTGAGGTCTTTCAGATGATAAGAGGAATGGTTAAGAGGATGTAGAATGAGAGGTCACAGTCTCAGAATAAGGGGTAGCAAATTTAAAACAGTTGAGGGCAAACGACTTCTCCCAAAGGGTCGTGAATCTGTGGAATTCTCTACCCCAGAGTGTGGTGGATGTGTTGATCCCCAAATTTCTTTCTCTGTCAGTCTGGCCTCAATAAAAGTTGAGATGGATTCGCACGTAAAAAGAAGTTATTTATTTAGCTTGCAAGCTTGAATCATCTTACAGAAACGTAAGAGACATCCAGCCTCTTACACCCCAGAAAACGACTGAACTAAAAGACAAAGGGATCTCTGCAAAATCAATTCAAATGGTATCAAGTTTCACATACTCGACGGACATAGGTCAGCCTATGTCCCTCCTGACCTGTTCGATCTATTCTGATTGGCTCACTTCCAATCCCTTTCTCTGGCCCCTATCAATGCAGCATCACTCTCATAGACACACCTCTTCCTGCTTTTTCCATGCGGTCTCAAACCCCTTTGTCCCTAACTGCCAGAATCAAAGTGGCTTATTTCTACATTACATTAACTAGTATCTCTAAAGTAACTATTTTATATCACATTCGTCAGATGCGGGGACAGTGAGTAAATTTAAGGAGGGGTTAGACAGATGTTTAATTAGTAATGGGTTGAAGGGTTACGGAGAACGGGCAAGACGGTGCAACTGAGGCCATGATAAGATCCGCCATGTTCGCATTGAACGGTGCAGCAGGCTCGAGAGGCTAAATTGCGACTCCTGCTCCTAGCTCTTATGTTCTAAGAAAGAACTATTCTGTCTAATTCCACTTTCCAGCTCTTGGCCTGTAGCCCTCGAGGTAACAGCACCTCAAGCACAAATCTGGTGTTCTTGATTAATAATGGGATTTCTTGATTATTAGGTGGATCAGGGATTATGGGAGGAAGGCAGGAGAATGGGGATGAAGAACATATTAGCGGAGCAGATTCGAGGGCCCCTTCAAACCTTTTTGCACAGTGACTTTGAGTGTTTTGAAGAGGCTTACCTGCGCGTGGGGTTGGGGGGGGGGGGGGGGGGTTGCTTACAGGGAACATTTGAATCTCCCATTGGCCGGACACTGGATTACGTTTTCCAACAGCTTTTTATCCTCCATCCCCCCCCCCCCCGCCCTACTTTACCTGCCTGTTTCATCCCTATCTCCATCCTCTTTGGTTCTTGCGGGATGTTCCCTGGCACCTTGCCTACTTCTCGGATAGAACATAGAACATAGAACATTACAGCGCAGTACAGGCCCCCCGGCCCTCGATGTTGCGCCGACCTGTGAAACCACTCTAAAGCCCATCTACACTATTCCCTTATCGTCCATATGTCTATCCATAGAACATAGAAAGGATGCAGCGACCTTAACTTCTCTTGCCATCTCCCCCCCTCACAGCCTCCATCCTTTTCCCGAGGTCAGTTGAAGCAACTGTGACATTGCATCAGTTGAGAACCAGCCTCATCCTAGCCACTGCATCAATCAGGGAGCCCATCATCCTGATACATGCAATTAAGAGGCAAGCAGAGCTCAAAATAAGCCTGAATTGTGCATAGTTCAAACGCAGTAAAGAAAAAAACCCTGCAAGTATATCTTCTGTCCAGATTCGAGCTGCCTCATGCTTTGCATCTTATCTGGTTATGCAAAGCTTTATTTTCTGTTATTTCAACAAACTGGCAGTTTATTTATCAGATTTTGAAACTTGTTTTTATCAACACATCCTAATTGATGTCTCCAAGCAATGTTTTTAACCACACAGTTGGTATGTTTCACAAGATCAGAACTGTACAATGATGTCCTTTTTTGATGTCCAAAACTTGTAGTTAATAATGACCGTCTCTGACAGACTCGACCACGACTCCTAACTGCACAATTAGGAACCAACTGACCTTATATTTCCAACACAGTTGGACAGATTTTCAATTTTCTCCTTGTAAGCCTTTTTGTAACAACGATTTGATTTTCATTTCCATTTCGCTTGGGCTACGCACCGACCGGGCAGCCAGTTGAGAAAGCTACATTATTGTATTTTTACATTCTCTCTTATTCTTCTAGTGTTGGCCGCGCACTATTGCAATCGCAGCAATGAACATCCTCTGTTTTAACATCTCATTAAATAAAATTGAAAGTGAGCACTTACTGGAGTCACCTTCGGATCACAGTCCTTTCCCAGTTCTTTCCTGATTATCCTTTCACAACAGGGGCTGGTTTAGCACACTGGGCTAAATCGCTGGCTTTGAAAGCAGACCAAGGCAGGCCAGCAGCACGGTTCAATTCCCTTACCAGTCTCCCGGAACAGGCGCCGGAATGTGGTGACTAGGGGCTTTTCACAGTAACTTCATTTGAAGCCTACTTGTGACAATAAGCGATTTTCATTTCATTTCATTCTATGCCCTCTAAGTGTTCAATTCTATAATGTGTAGGTCAACGTAACACTGCTGGAACCCTGTCGCATCAATAGAAGATCTGAGCCCTTTGTTTGAATGTGTTACATTTATTTTCATGCATGTTGAGTAATGGTTTTGAAAAGAAAACAAGCAATGTAATTTCACCATTGGTTCATGAGACAGCCCTGATATCTTTGAGGAAGTTGCTCTTTCCTGTTTATTCCTGAAGCATAATCAGTGCCTCAGGTTTTACTTTTCAATTAATACCCACCATTATATATGAGCAAATAGTAGAGTAATGCCAAGTGAGGGGGGCAAAATCACGATCAAACTCAAATATCCAAATGTTGATGTCTGAATTGCACCATCATTAGCTTTGTAAAATAACATCTCACTGTTCGCTTCACTGTTGAAATACAAGGGGTGAAGTGCTGTTGCTGGGTAATGAATGTGAACTAATGTTGTCACAGAAGGTTCCGTCTTATTCATTCCAGTTTCAATGTTTTAAAAGTGTTTTTTTAATGCTTTTTCTTCCTCCTTCGTAATCCAACTTTTCTTTCCCTCCCTTTGTTTCTCTTTCTATTTGACATTGGATTCACCCACTTTAATTTACACCTCCTCCTCAGTCCTCGTGCTAGAGATTTCTCAGTCCTTGCAACCTGATTGGTTAAGGAGACGCACAGATTCTTGCTCTATTCAACTGGGTACAGAGATGGCTGGTTTCAGTGGCCGAGCCATTGCCGGCCCATACCTTCAGCATATTGCCACGCACAAAATGTAAGACTGCAAGACAGGGGATGCTCGATGCCTAGCTACAGATGTGTTTCGGCCCATTATGAATGGAGTTCCACAGATTGGTGAATTGGCCAATCAGAAGATGTGGCAGTGGTGCTCAGTGTCACCCAGTAGTACTTGAGAGCCACCTTGGCCCATCTTCTATGGACGCAACATTTCAAACTTGGAATGTCGATTGGAACTTTTATAACGGGGATGACACTTAACCTTGCCGCATGGGAGATTATCTGATGCTCACCCACTGTCGAGCCTGCCTGATTTGTGTAACCATTTAACTCTCAGCTGAGGAATTCCATTCGGACTGTAGTCATTTATCCAACGAACAATACTGTGGTCAGCAGTGAAGCCAATACACTCGCAGCTGATCTTGGGAGTGGTTTGCAGTGTGGATTTTCCTTTTCTTGGTGGCAGTTTAAATGTGATGCCAAGTCAGGTTGATCTCTGGGCTTCCACCAATAGTGGTGTCAGGAGTGGGGTCAGTAGCCAATCACATTGAAGTATTCTCACAGGTGGGCAACCCAGGAAATATACACCACTGAATCCATCACTTTTGACATAAATTTTCAGATAGAGAAATAAATGGTTCCGATTGGATTAATATAAAAGATAGAAACCAAACAAAATTAAAGAAGCAATAAAGGACCATCTGTGATTATGGGTGACTTTAATCTGCATATAGATTGGGTGAGTCAAATTAATTTCTGGAGTGTATGCGAGATGGTTTTCTGGACCAGTACGTTGAGGAACCAACAAGGGAACAGGCCATCCTGGACTTGGTGTTGTGCAATGAGAAAGGATGGGTTGGCAACCTAGTTGTGAGAGAACCCTTGGGAATGAATGACCATGATATGATAGAATTCTTTATCAAGGTGAATAGTGAGGTAGTTCATTCTGAGACCAGAGTCCTGAATCTCAATACATGTAACAATGATTGTATGAGATATGAGTTGGCCATGATGGACTGGGAAACATTATTGAAAGAAAGGACAGTGGACAGGCAATGGCAGACATTCAAGGAGCAAATAGATGAACTCCAAAATTTGTTTATTCCTATTTGGTGCAAGAGTAGAAAGGGAATTGTGACCAAACTATGGCTTACAAGGGAAATTAGAGATAGTATTAGATTCGAAGAAGAGGCATACAAATTAGCAAGAGAAAGCAATGGACCTGAGGATTGGGAACAGTTTAAAATTCAGCAAAGGTGGACCAATGGATTGATTAATAGGGGTAAATAATCTTTATTGTCACAAGTAGGCTTACATTAACACTGCAATGAAGTTACTGTGAAAAGCCCCTAGTCGCCACATTCCGGCGCCTGTTCGGGTACACAGAGGGAGAATTCAGAATGTCCAAATTACCTAACAGCACGTCTTTCGGGACTTGTGGGAGGAAACCCGAGCACCCGGAGGAAACGCACGCAGACATGGGGAGAACGTACAGACTTCGCACAGACAGTGATCCAAGCCGGGAATCAAACCTAGGACCTTGGCGCTGTGAAACCATAGTGCTAACCATTATGCTGCCGTGCTGTATACCATATGAAAGTAAGCTAGCAGGGAACATAAAACCTGACTGTAAAAGCTTTTATAAGTATGTAAACAGAAAAAGATTGACAGAAAAAAATGTCAGCCACTTACTGTCAAAAACGGGGGAATTCATAATCGGGAACAAAGACATGGCGGAGGAACTAAACTCGTACTTTGTTTCTGTCTTCACAAAGGAAGACATGAATAATGTACCGGAAGTTCTCAGAAACACAAATTTTAGTGAGGAGCTGAAGGTAATCAGTATTAGCAGAAAAATCGTTTCGGTGAAATTACTAGGATTGAAGGGGGATAAATCTCCAGGGCTGGATAATCTTCATCTCCGAGTACTTAGGGAAGTGGCCCTAGAAATAGTAGATACATTAGTGGTCCCTTTGCAAAATTTTTTGGACTCTGGAATGGTTCTGCAGCTTGGATAGTAGCTAATATAAACTTCAAAAAGGGAGGTAGAGAGAAAACAGGAACTATAGACCAGTGAGCCTAACGTCGGTAGTAGGGAAGTTACTAGAGTCCAGAATCGAGGATTACATAGCACAGCATTCGGAAAGAAGTGGTATAATCAAGACCAACATGGATTTATGAAAAGGAAATCATGCTTGACAGACCTACTGGAATTCTTTGAAGATTGAACGAGTAGAGTTGACCAAGGAGAACTAGTAGAGTTGATCAAGGAGAACCGGTGGATGTGGTTTATTGAGACTTTCAGAAGGCATTCAACAAGGCCCCACATAGCAGATTACTACGTAAAGTTAAAGCGCATGGGATGAAGGGGTAGTGTTTTTAGATGGATAGAAAGCTAGTTAGCAGACAGGTAGCAAAAGATTAGAGTTAAATGGGTCGTTTTCTGATTGGTAGGCAATTATTGGTGGGGTACCGCAGTGATCTGTGCTAGGACCCCACTGTTCACATTGTATATTAAATGATTTGGATGAGGGAAGTAAATGTATTATCTCCAAATTTGCAGATGATACAAAGTTCCGTGGGAGGGTGAGCTGTGAGGAGGATGCAGAGATGCTTCAGCGTGATTTGGACAGGCTGAGTAAGTGGGTATTTGCATGGCAGATGCAGTATAAATGTGAGGTTATCCACTTTGATCGCAAAAATAGGAAGGCAGATTATTATTTGAATGTGTGTAAACTGAGAGAGGTGGAAGGCAAATGGTATGTTGGCCTACATAGTGAGAGGATTTGAGTACAGGAATAGGGATGTTTTATTGTAATTATATAGGGCGTTGGTGAGGCCACACCTGGAGTATTGTGAGCAGTTTTGGTGTCCTTATCTGAGGAAGGATGTTCTTGCTATGGAGGGAGTGCAGGGAAGGTTTACCGGGCTGCTTCCTGGCGGGAAAGTCATCCGAGGAGAGACTAAGTTGGTTAGATTATATTCATTGGAGTTTAGAAGAGTGAGAGGGGATCTCGTAGAAACTTATAAAATTTGAACAGAATTCGACAGGGGAGATTCCCAATGTTCCCAATGGTGGGGGAGTCCAGGACTAGGGGTCATAGTTTGAGCATAAAGGGTAAACCTTTTAGGACTGAGATGTGGAGAACGTTCTTCACCCAGAGAGTGGTGAATCTGGAATTCACTACCACAGAAAATAGTTGAGACCAAAGTGTTGTGTAATTTCAAGAAGGAATTAGATATAGCTCTTGAGGCTAAAGGGAGCAAGGAATATGGGGGAAAGGCAGGATCAAGGTATCGGACTTGATCAGCCATTATCATAATGAATGGCAGAGTAGGCTAGAAGGGCTGAATGGCCTCCTCCTGCTTCTATTTTCTTTGTATGTGTCTATGTAATTGATTTGTTGTGGAACTGAAATTTCACAAGTACAGAATTAGATTTTCGGGGCTGGTGAGGATGTTTAGCAGTAATTATCAGGTGTAACTTTCTTGAGGGTTTTGTAGCAAGAGGCAAAATTGGGAGATTTCAACAATTCACTCTGTTTAGGGATTGTACCCTATCGGGGAACATCAGCAGCACATCTTCCCTCTCTAGGAGTGGTCGCTCACTTGCAACCAAGTCAGGATTTTTGCATTAACATGTCCCTGCGCAGACTCGCAAAGCTGCCAATTTCAGTGGAGTAATGGTGGCTGATTTAACCTTTGACCCAGACGCAGGAAAGGAAGGAAAATCTGTCATAAAAACACAATTCTGGAAAAAAACTAGATCCATCTGGTAGCATCTTTGCAGGGAGGAACCAAGTTAACATTTTGATTTCGATAAGACTCTACTTCGGAGATGAGACCTAGGCGCTGTGAAGCCACAGTGCTATCGACTTGTGCTACCGTGCTGCCCTTTCTTGATCCATAATGATTCACGATCGCCTGATGCCGAAATGGCTAAAGCCACTTCTCCAGTGAGGAACTTCCATGTTAACTGAACTTTTGACACACACTTTACTAAAATAGAGTCCCTTGTTTGTCCCCTTTCCTTTTGGCTCTCAGCCTCCGCTGTCCCAAGGCACGGCTTACGACGGGGTAAGTCTCATCATCACCTGAGGTGTTCGCAGGGCCGGACCTGCCAATCAAAGACCTAGGGGATACTGACACCTGAATTGAATGGTGGAACCCCCTTCATCTGTGAAAAATTATCTCATTTGTTGCTGTGGTATTGCAACTTGCCACCTGTCTGATATAGAATTCTGGGATAAAGTTGAGCCGCTTTCACTTTCTCCATCACCACCCTCCCATTCATTTGTTCAGATTATATACAAGCTGTAGCACAGAAACGAGTTATTGGGTCATTATGTTGATACTTCACACAAACTTCCTTCCACTCTTCTTAATGTAACCCTATTTTGCATATTCGTCCCTCCCTCGCATACCTCCCTTAAATGCATTTATGCTAATTACCCCCATTACTTCATCTGGTAGCAAGGGGCTGGTTTAGCACTGGGCTAAATCGCTGGCTTTGAAAGCAGACCAAGGCAGGCCAGCAGCACTGTTCAATTCCCGTACCAGCCTCCCCGAACAGGCGCCGGAATGTGGCGACTAGGGGCTTTTCACAGTAACTTCATTTGAAGCCTACTTGTGACAATAAGCGATTTTCATTTCATTTTCATTTTTAAGTTCATTTCATTTTCAAGTCCCACATTCCGGCTGCTCTGGGTAAAGAAGTTTCTCTTAAATTCCCGATTGGCGACTGTCTTGTATTTAAAATGAGGTTTCCGTCCAAACTTCGGAGATACGCAACAGTGCAAGGAGCAAACAGTCCGTGAACAAACAGCATTCCCTTTAAGATGTGTGACAATCTTATGGAGTTTAGGCCACCATTTGATCACCCATGATCATAATGAGTGGCAGAGCAGGCTCTAGGGGCTACATGACTGACTCCTATTTTGTCTCTTCTTAATTTCAGAGTTTAAGTTCCAAGGTGACACCAGAGTGAATTGTGCAATATTGAACATTTAATAGAGGGATCTGGTTGTGCAGGTCCACAGGTCACTGAAAGTGGCAACGCAGGAAGAGAAGATAGTCAAGAAGGCATACGGCATGCTTCCTTTCACCGGCAGGGGCATTGAGTATAAAAATTGGCAAGTCATGTTGCAGCTGTATAGAACCTTAGTTAGGCCACACTCGGAGTATAGTGTTCAATTCTGGTCGCCACACTACCAGAAGGATGTGAAGGCTTTGGAGAGGGTACAAAAGAGGATTACCAGGCTGTTGCCTGGTATGGAGGGCATTAGCTAGGAGGAGAGGTATGATAAACTTGGTTAGTTCTCACTGGAACGACTGAGGTTGAAGAGAGACCTGATAGAAGTCTACAAAATTGTGAGGGGCACAGACAGAGTGGATAGTCAGAAGCTTTTCCCCAGGGTGGAAATGTCAATTCCTAGGAGACAGAGGTTTAAGGTGCGAGGGGCAAAGTTTAGAGGAGATGTGCTAGGTAGGTTTTTTACATAGAGGGTGCCTTGAACTCGCTACCGGAGGAGGTGATGGAAGCAGGTACCATAGTGACGTTTAAGGGGCATCTTGACAAATACATGAATAGGATGGGAATGGAAGGATATGGACCCCGGAAGTGTAGAAGGTTTTAGGTTAGATGGGCAGCATGGTCGGTACAGCCTTGGGAGGGCCGAAGGGCCTGTTCCTGTGCTGTACTTTTCTTTGTTCTTTATATACAAACTTTCAAACATATATTACAGGGAAACAATACTATCAGGGGCAGAAAAAGGATATTTTCAATGTTTCTGTCGTAGCTGTACAAATTCAATGTGAACCTGCTCATTGGCAAATAAGACCCCTAGATAGCAGCCTGGGCTCAGTGGTAGCACACTTTCCCCCATGAGTCAGAGAGAGTTTAAAGCACCTTCTTGTGCCCGAATAGGTTGTCGCGTTACATCAGAGGCTACACTTGAACAGTAATTAATTGATTGTTCAATTGGTTGGAAAAATCTTGAGGCCATGACAGGAGCAATATAAGTGGCAGGGACTTTCCGTACAATTCAATTGTTGTAATTCTGAATGATGTTTGCACAACTGCGTTCAAGGAATAATTTCCAAACACCCCATGTTTGTGAAATGGTTTTAGTTTCTTTTCCCCACTTTGACAACCGTTTCAGACACCTTCCACCCGAGACCAATTTTAACAGTGACTTCCTGTAGACCAGGTGTTTTGCAACGTGATTGTTTCGATAAATGTTTCACAACACGTGAGCTAACAAGACTCTGAGAAGGTAGCAGTTGTGAAAGGGACTGTGTCACTCACTCACTCACTCACTCATTCACACACATTCCGCTTTTCACACACATACACCCCTTCACACACTCAGCACCCCTTGTCCACACACTTGGCCCCCTTCTTCCCACACACTCATCTCCACTTCTCCACCCTCACTTCCCTCTCTCACTCACTCCCCCTCTTACATTCACCTCCCTCTTACACTCATCCCCCCTCCCTCACACATACTCCCCATCTCTCACACTAGATCCCTCTCTCTCATGTTCAGCCACCCTCTCTCGCAGTAACCCCCTCCTACATTCAACCCGCTCTCTCTCACATTCTACCATCCCCGTCCCCCCTTTCGCACACACTCTACCCCCATCTTACACATACATTCACCCCGCTTTCTCATGCTCCAAGGCCCATCCTGGACCCCGTTCCGAGGCCCACTCTGGCCCCCAGACCCAGCTCCGAGACCTGCTCTGCCCACCCTTCCCCCGTCTCACACCAGCGCCTGCTCCATCTTTCATTCTGAGGCTCATTCTGCTCAACACTCTGGTGTCCATGGTCATCCAATCAGAGGCTGGCTTTTGAAGGAGCTCTGTAGCATTTTCCTAATTTTCCCTGATGTGCCATGGACATCCTGGAAGTCTCCGTGACCCCAGTTTGGGAATGCCTGATCTAGAGTAAAGAATTTCATGGTCAGTGTACCTTCCCCCATCTGTGACCACTCTGCATTAGCATTGCTACCCAGATGGACATGGAATGGGGGGCATTCGCTCATTTTTCACCTGTTGCTTGAAAAGTGCACCAAAGCATCACCCTTAGTCTCTCCAGGTTTGGTTTAATATTTTTACATTTAATGTTTAAACAGAAATGTATTCTGGTGCAGTGAACCATGAAGAATTTCAGCCCTCGTTCTCCTGGACCCTGGCAGACTAATCTGCCTGGGATATACTGTGATGTTTTTAGGCAACCAATAGCACAATGGCTTCCTCTGTACCCTTGCCACCTTAACCTCCATCAAAATGGCAATGTGCATCATGTGGGCCTTGTATCCAGGTAGAGATCCTGATAAGCTAGCCTTGAGACACCAACTCTCTTTTATCTTCCAAATAAGTGGACATTTTTCAGCACCACTGTTCACATCACTGGTTAGGGGTGGCAGTGGGATAGTGGTATTATCGCTGGAGTAGTAATCCAGTGACCCAGAATCATGCTCTGGGGACCCAGATTTGAATCCTGCCATGGCAGATGGTGAAATTTGAATTCACTAAAAATCTGGAATTAAAAGTGTAAAGGTGACCATGAAATCATTGTCGATTGTCGTAAAAACTCATCTGGTTCACTAATGTCCTTTAGGGAACGAAATCTGTCGCCCTTACCTGGTCTGGCCTGCAGGTGACTCCAGATCCACAGCAATGTGGTTGACTCTTAAATGCCCTCAGGGATGGGCAATAAATGCTGACCCAGCCAGCGATGCCCACAGCCCATGAACAAATTAAAAAAAAATAAACCCAACATTCTCAACACTTCCCTGGAACTCGGAGACTACCCGTCTGCCCACTGGCATCACAGCCGCCTTTGCCATTTTCTGCTGGCATAAACATGTTGGTAAACATCGGAGCAGATCGTGTGAACCCCTCCATTTTACCCCCCATTAATGACACAGTCTTCCAAACCTCGAGATTGTAACACCAAGCACGACTGAGGGAAACATTTATATGACACTCTGTGATTTGGGGTGAGGCTAATGATATGAGTGGACACTTGTTTAAGTGGAGATGGACAGTAACAGATGTGGACATGTTGTCCTTGTACGCGTAACAAATGACCAAAAGGGTTGTTTAATGGGAACTAGTGTTAAGGTTAAGAAACTGCATGTAATCTGTTAGTGTTAGTGTTCATTGGAAGTTTAAAAGTTTTAATATTGTTTTATTTTCTTTTGTTTTAATAAAGTTTGTTTATAAAATGACCAAGCCCTATTTCTTATATCATTACTTCCGGAATGAATCGATCTTTCTGCAGAGTCTTAAAACTAAATTCCCGCGATGCTTATTTAGGCCACGTAGTTAAGCTATGCTCTTTACATTTTTGCCCATTTCAAGGCAATAAAGCTTCAGGTTACGAGCGCTGGAAGAACCTGTGTGACGTTTAAGGGGGCCTTGACAAATAAATTAATGGGGTGGGAATAGAGGGATACAGACCCCGGAAGAGTTAAGAGGGAAATCAGGAGGGCCAAAAGGGGACATGAAATTGCTTTGGCAAATAATGCAAGGGAGAATCCAAAGAGATTCTACAGATACATAAAGGGGAAAAGAGTAACTCGGGACAGAGTCGGGCCTCTTAAGGATCAACAAGGACATCTATGTGCAGAGCCACAAGAGTTGGGTGAGATCCTGAATGAATATTTCTCATCGGTATTCACGGTGGAGAAAGGCATGGATGTTAGGAAACTAAGGGAAATAAATAGTGACGTCTTGAGAAGTGTGCATATTACAGAGGAGGAGGTGCTGGAAGTCTTAAAGCGCATCAAGGTAGATAAATCCCCGGGACCTGATGAAATGTATCCCAGGATGTTGTGGGAGGCTAGGGAGGAAATTGCGGGTCCCCTAACCGAGATATTTGAATCATCGGCAGCCACAGGTGAGGTGCCTGAAGATTGGAGAGTGGCGAATGTTGTGCCCTTGTTTAAGAAGGGCAGCAGGGAAAAGCCTGGGAACTACAGACCGGTGAGCCTAACGTCTGTAGTAGGTAAGTTGCTAGAAGGTATTCTGAGAGACAGGATCTACAACCATTTAGAGAGGCAAGGACTGATTCGGGGTAGTCAGCATGGCTTTGTGCGTGGAAAATCATGTCTCACAAATTTGATTGAGTTTTTTGAGGGAGTGACCAAGAAGGTAGATGAGGGCAGTGCAGTAGACGTTGTCTACATGGACTTTAGCAAAGCCTTTGACAAGGCAAGATTGGTGGCACAGTGGATAGTGAAGAAGGTTATCTAGGATTGCAACGGGATCTTGATCAATTAGGCCAGTGGGCCGACGAATGGCAGATGGAGTTTAATTTAGATAAATGTGAGGTGATGCATTTTGGCAGATCGAATCAGGCCAGGACCTACTCAGTTAATGGTATGGCGTTGGGGAGAGTTATAGAACAAAGTGATCTAGGAGTACAGGTTCATAGCTCCTTGAAGGTGGAGTCGCAGGTGGACAGGGTGGTGAAGAAGGCATTCGGCATGCTTGGTTTCATTGGTCAGAACATTGAATACAGGAGTTGGGACGTCTTGTTGAAGTTGTACAAGACATTGGTACGGCCACACTTGGAATACTGTGTGCAGTTCTGGTCACCCTATTATAGAAAGGATATTATTAAACTAGAAAGAGTGCAGAAAAGATTTACTAGGATGTTGCCGGGACTTGATGGTTTGAGTTATAAGGAGAGGGTGGATAGACTGGGACTTTTTTCCCTGGAGCGTAGGCGGCTTAGGGGTGATCTTATAGAGGTCTATAAAATAATGAGGCGCATAGATAAGGTAGATAGTCAACATCTTTTCCCAAAGGTAGGGGAGTCTAAAACTAGAGGGCATAGGTTTAAGGTGAGAGGGGAGAGATTCAGAAGGGCCCAGAGGGGCAATTTCTTCACTCAGAGGGTAGTGAGTGTCTGGAATGGGCTGCCAGAGGTAGTAGTAGAGGCGGGTACAATTGTGTCTTTCAAAAAGCATTTAGATAGTTACATGTGTAAGATGGGTATAGAGGGTTATGGGCCAAGTGCGGGCAACTGGGACTAGCTTAATGGTAAAAACTGGGCGGCATGGACTGGTTGGGCCGAAGGGCCTGTTTCCATGCTGTAAACTTCTATGATTCTATGATTCTAAGTGTTGAAGGCTTTAGGTTAGATGGGCAGCATGGTCGGCGCAGGCTTGGAGGGCCGAAGGGCCTGTTCCTGTGCTGTACTTTACTTTGTTCTTTGAGGTGGAGCATTGGTTTTAAAGCCTGACCTCAAGAGAAAGCAAAATTAGCTGGCGTGTAAGACCAATGTTGTACGCAATACCCCTCACTCAGCTTACTGGTAGTTGGGTCAGAATTGTGTGACTGATCTATCGGGTTGGGTAGAAATGACTCTCATACAGCAGTGCAGGAAGTGGAACCTAACTGTAGAGACGTTAATCGAGAAATCTACAGAGAACACCACATCCTCACTGCCTGTCCGAGTGATTAAACATGTTTAAACATAGCTGGTATACAGCTAGGACTATCATGTAACATTTCCAAATCCTGCAGGTCTGAGGAACAAAGCTTTGTTATAAAAAATAATCTGTTGGTTAAAGAATGTCTGAGGTAATGAGCCTTGGAAGAGCCCTATTGACTTAATTTCCTGTTTGTAATTTAAGAATCAATTTGGAATATCCATGTTGCAAATAATTGTGCCTCGCCTGAGAGATCAGGAGCTATAACATGCAATATGTCATGGAATCGGTCCCCATTGCATTATTCATTGTCACAAAGTTTGGGCAATGGCCTTACCGATGGCCTGGCTGTCAGGGTGGAAGTCAGATACCGGTAGA
The DNA here is from genome assembly GCF_047496885.1 of Scyliorhinus torazame. NCBI lineage: Eukaryota > Metazoa > Chordata > Chondrichthyes > Carcharhiniformes > Scyliorhinidae > Scyliorhinus > Scyliorhinus torazame. Next base: position 24,612,400 of record NC_092720.1, on the reverse strand, counting down.
AGATCGAGACCAGGTACTGATGGCTGTATTGAGAAGTTGCCTCATTTTCTGAGAGCAGAAGGAGGCTCGGGTCTCAAACTACCTGTCACACAGAGGGCATTGGAAAAGGGCTCTGAACAAATGTCCTTAATAGAAGAAAGATTGCTTCCTAAATGAAAGTGTTGCCTTTGCCTATATGCATTAGTGGAATGAGGGCTGTATTTTCATGAAAAGGGTTGTTTAATGGGAACTAGTGTTAAGGTTAAGAAACTGCATGTAATCTGTTAGTGTTAGTGTTCATTGGAAGTTTAAAAGTTTTAATATTGTTTTATTTTCTTTTGTTTTAATAAAGTTTGTTTATAAAATGACCAAGCCCTATTTCTTATATCATTACTTCCGGAATGAATCGATCTTTCTGCACAGTCTTAAAACTTAAAAACGTTATACATCTGGTTCAATCTCTTAGCTGTTGTTGAGGGCTGACCCGGCATTCGTAACATTGCTGTGGTGGGATTCGAACTCATGTCTCTGAGTCATTAGTCAATCCATCAGAAGTATTAGTCCAGTAACCACTATGCCAACAACCCCCCCGATTATCCTTTCACAACCTCCTTTCACACCAGGGGCTGGTTTAGCACAGGGCTAAATCGCTAGCTTTGGAAGCAGACCAAGGCAGGCCAGCAGCACCGTTCAATTCCTGTACCAGCCTCCCCGAACAGGCGCCGGAATGTGGCGACTAGGGGCTTTTCACAGTAACTTCATTTGAAGCTTATTTGTGACAATAAGCGATTTTCATTCATTCATTTCATTTCATTCATTTATAATGTCTTTTATGACTTCACATCCTAAAACACTTCAGGCTGTATTAATAGTAGCCAACCTTCACCTAGCAAGATCCAACCAACAAATAGCAATGAAACAATAAGCTGATACTGAGATAGAAATTGTTCTCCCCAATTTATGGGCATGCAGGTGTCGTGACTTGTGACCTGCTCATGTCAGTCCCATTGCAGGTGGACTGCACATAAATGTGGTGCGGTCATTGCCACAATTGTATCTTGGGGTCAAGTGTCTTCCCTGTTGTGGGATTGCAGGCGGGGACTGATCAGCATTGTGCCAATTGCATGTGGTGCAGCCAGCCTGCACCTCCTAAAGGACATCCCTCTTAAAAAGGAAGTCACATTGAATAGCGTTGCTGGAATTTCAGAAGTGAAGAGCGGAACATCGGGCACAAAGAGTAACGGATGTGTGCTAGAGGCATTCATGGTGGAGGTGGTCAGGAGACAAGATACCATGGTTCCACAGGTTCGGAGCGGGGGGGGGGGGGGTGTGGGTTAAAGACCACCCACAGAAGGGAGTGGGATCAGGAGGCCACAGAGATGGAGCTGCACGTTCTCCCCGTGGGTGTCGTCCGGGTGCTCCGGTTTTCTCGCACAAGTCCCGAAAGACGTGCTTGTTAGGTGAAATGGACATTCTGAATTCTCCCTCTGTGTATCCGAACAGGCGCCGGAATGCGGCGGCTGGGGGATTTTAATGGTAACTTAATTGCAGTGTTAATGCAAGCCTACTTGTGACACAAATAAAGATTATTATTATCAACTCATGGGTTTTGAGCCTGAGGACTTGGCAGCAGTGCCGCAAGAGGTTTTATGAGCTCATGGGAGTGATCAAGGTCAGAGACTGCATTTCTACATTGACATCTCTTACCCATCAAGCTCTCTCGCTGCTTAAAGCCCCATCACTTACCAATGCTAAACCAGTGGCACTCAGGACTCATTCAGTTATTCCCCTTCAGCCTCACAAACCTACCAGTGCTGTCAGCCTCTTACTTATCTCTTGGTGCCTCCCTATACCTCCATGGTGGTGGCACACATTAATTGGGAGAAAAGCAGAAGTAACTACGGACAGAGGACCCTGCACCTCCTGAGCCCCACAAAGGACATGTGTCCCAGCACAGTAGGCTACAACAGAATGCCATCCGGCATAACTGAGGGCATGAAGAATGCGGTATGTTCCCACCTTATGCCCTTTCTCAACTACCGGCAGACCTTCATCTTGCCATCTGGAATGGTGAGCTAGCTGCAGATGTTATGACCAGTGGCCACGTCTTTTTGACCCCCTTCCCTTCCCCTTGCATTAACCTTCCCCCTTCCCGTGGCCTGCTTTCAGACACACGAGAGCTGCTGCTTGCAAGCCACAGCAACTGGGGGAGGAACAAAGAGCACAACAGCACAGCACTAATGAAGTGCCACTTGATCTGACGCTTGCTTCCAGCAGCTCAGATGCTGGCACTGCACGCACCTTTGGGGTTAGCATAGAGTTGGAGTCACAATGTGGTGAGTCACTGGGCATGAACGCGTGACAGCCAAGCCAGATGGAAAGGTTGGTTCATTTGTCAGCTTACTGGAGAGGCAGGTCAGAGACAGAATCACCTTATTGCAGGTTCAGCTTTGACTCTTAAATTAACCCTGTAGGCGAGCTTATCTGGCAACTTGCTCTTTGCACAGGCATGGCCAAATTTGTCATTTGGAGCTGGGTAGTCCAAATGATCAAGTCGTTCTGAAGTCATGATGGCACTGTCACTTGCTACTGGTGCTTGCAGGGCCCCCTTCTCGAGGGTGTGATGCAGGGGCAGCGGAAGGAACAGCACCTGCACGAGGACACGAGGCTTGCGCAACGCTGACTGCATTTGTACCAATTCAGTGAAATTTGTGCCCAATCCAGTTTGGGAGGATGTGTCAGGCAGGACACCAGTGTGAACACCCCCTTGCTCCTCTTTGAAACTGTACCTGAGTGGGCAGGCAAAATCTCACTCAAAACCAAAGGACTGCAGTACTGACTGTGCAGCACTCCCTTCGCACCAAACTGGGACTGTCAGCCTAGCTTAGGTGCCAAGGGTTTTGGAACAGAACTTGGGAACATAATTATAAAAATCGATTCAAAGGAAAGACTTGTATTTTTACTTTATAATCTTTCATCACCTCAAGACATTTCAAAACCCTTTACAACCAATTAAGTATTTAAAAAATTGTAATGGAGCAACTTGTGAGCAGGAAGATCCTAGAAACAGAAGTAAGGTTACTGAGCAGGTCGTGTGTTTTAATATTGGTTGAGGGAGAAATATTGGTCAGGATATTGCGATAAAACCTCCTGTTCTTCTTCAAAATCGAGGGGGTTTCTGACTTCTGCCAAACAATACAAGTGAGGTATAGCTATACTCTCCCAGTAATGATTCTGGTCTGACACCATTGACCTAATTTCCTTCTTGCCACGAACGTACACTGAATCTGCCACAACAAAAGTACCCAGCAAAGTACATGAATTATTTGTGGGTTGAGGAAGTGTTGTGTTGGGTTTCCAGCCTATTGTGATATTTCCACTCAAGTCTTTTTTCTGCTGATTTGCTTTATGTTTGTGCGTCTGTGCATGTGCGTACATATGGGCGGCACAGTAGCACAGTGGTTAGCACTGTTGCTTCACAGCGCCAGTGTCCCGGGTTCAATTCCCACATGGGCCATTGTCTGTGCGGAGTCTGCATGTTCTCCCCGTGTCTGCGTGGGTTTCCACCGGGTGCTCCAATTTCCTCCCACCGTCCCGAAAGACGTGCTTGTTAGGCGAATTGGACATTCTGAATTCTTCCTCAGTGTACCTGAACAGGTGCCGGAATGGAGCTTTTCATAGTAACTTCATTGCAGTGTTAATGTAAGCCTACTTGTGACAATGATAAAGATTATTGCTATAAAGATTATTATTATGTTTGCTGAAATTTAATGCACAAGAAAATCTTCTATACTTTGACAATCCATTCAATAGGAAACGCGTTTGCAGACATTGAATTTCATGGTCGCCATTACTTCTAAGAGTGTTCCTTTCTATCGATAATTCCTTCACTGTAGGGCAGCACGGTGGTGCAGTGGATAGCACTGCTGCCTCATGGCGCCTAGGTCTCAGGTTCGATCCCGGCTCTGGGTCACTGTCCGTGTGGAGTTTGCACATTCTCCCTGTGTTGTGTGGGTTTCGCCCTCACAACCCAAAGATGCGCAGGGTAGGTGGATTGGCCACGCTAAATTGTCCCTTAATTGGAAAAAATGAATTGGGTACTCAAAATTTTACAAAAAAGAAATGATTAAAAAAAAATGATTGCTTCACTGTCACTGGGTCAAAATCCTGGAACTCCATCCCTAACAGCACAGTGGGTGCACCTGCACCACATGACTGCCATAAGGAACAAGAAGGCAGCTCACCACCACCTTCTCAAGGGCAGTTAGAGATGGGGAATACATGCTGTTCTAGCCAGCAATTCCCACATCCTTTGAATGAATAAAAAAATATGGTAATAAGGTAATTGATTATTAGGAATTCACAGCCGAGTGGTACTTTTGAGTTTGGATAAATTATATTCTGAAGGAAGGTTAGAATTTGAATATCATGTTCTTTAAACCTACAGCATTTGACTTTTGATTGGTTTACATAGCAACAGGATTACATGGAATATATGGCAGAGAAACAGGCCATTTGACAGAATCATGCCAGCATTTATGCTCCACTTGAGTCTCTTCCTATCTGAAGCTAACATTGTAACCCTCTTATTCCCTCCCCCTCAAATGTTTACGTTTCCACTTAAATGCGTCTGTACTATTTGCTTCAACCACTCATTGTGACATTCACCACTTTTTGGGTAAAGAAGTCTTTTCGGATTTTCCCATTGGATTTCTTGGTGGCTATCTTATATTGATGGCCTCTGCTTATACTCTTCCCCACAAGTGAAAATGTTCTCTCTGTTTGTACCCAATCAAAATCTTTCCTATTATTAAAGGCCTCCATCTGGTCACCTCCTCAACCTTCAAGAGAAAAGAGACCCAGACTGTTCATCCTTTCATCCGTTTATAGATGCATTCTTGGTGTCCATAGAACCATAGACTTCCTACTGTGCAGAAGGAGGCCATTCAGCCCATCAAGTCTGCACTGATCCTCTGAAAGAGCACCCTACCGAAGCTCACTCCCCCGCCCGATCCCCAAACTCCATAACCCCACATAACCTGCACGTCTCTGGACACTAAGGGGCAACTTAGCATGGCCAATTCACCTAACCTACACATCTTTGGACTGGGGGTGGAAACCTAAGCACCCAGAGGAAACTCCACACAGACAGTCACCCGAGGCCGGAATTGAACCCTGGACCCTGGAGCCATGAGGCATCAGTGCTAGCCACTGAGCCACCGTGCAACCCTGTCACGTAAATCATCTCTGTACTCTCTCAAGTTCTTCCATATCTTTTTATAATAATGTGACCAATAGAGCTCTGGCGAAGGTTCACCGGCCCAAAATGTTAACTCTGTTTCTTTTCCCACAGATGCTCAGTATTTCCAGCATTTTCTCTTATTATTTAAAACACCCAGGATCTGTAGTATTTTGCTTTTGTACCAGCGGAGGTCCAGTTGGCTGAATCTTTCTGTTCTGAAACATCTGTGGGTGTCGATCATTTTAAGTTATCTCTCCTGGCCGGAAACGGACAATTGCAGATCGGTAGCAGTTTTACATCTTAACCAATTTCTTTAGCAGGAGACAATAACTCTCATTTATAAAGAACCTTGAAGGTGGTATAACCTCGCTAGGTGCTTTATAGACAGGTAATCTGACAAAAATTGACAATGAGTCAAAAAAGGAAAGATTAAAACAAGTGATTAAAGGTTTATTAAATTCATTTTTAAGGGATGTGGGCTTCGCTGGCTAGGCCAGCATTCGTTGACCATCCCTAATTGCCCTTGAGAAGGTGGTGGTGAGCTGCCTTTTTGATCCGCTGCAGTCCAAGTGGTATATGTACACCCACTGTGCTATTAGAGCGGGAGTTCCAGGATTCTGACCGAGCGACAGTGAAGGAACAGCAATGTATTCTTAAGTCAGGATGGAGAGGAACCTCCAAGTGGTGGTGTTCCCAATTATCTGCTGCCCTTGTCCTTCAAGCTAGTAGTGTCGTGGATTTGGAAGGTGCTGACTAAGGAGCCTTGGTGAGTTACTGCAATGCATCTTGCAATTGGTACACACTGCTGCCACTGTTCGTCAGTGGTGGAGGGAGTGGATGTTTGTGGAAGGGGTACGACGTCGGCAGGACCGGAAGATCCCGCTGAAAGAACAGCCGGAAATCTCACCCAGTATGTTTCCTGACTGTCGAAAGATTTCTGTTGCCATGCTAGTACTGTCCATAATTATTAGTTAGCTAAATAGTTTGCTAAATTCCTATGGTGAGAGAAATGAATGGGGATAAAAGAACAGAAATATTTTAAATCTTTATCAGTGTCACAAGTGGGCTTACATTAACGCTGCAATGAATTTAGTGAAAATACACAGAGTACACAGTACACAGAAAGTACACAGAGGGAGAATTCAGAATGTCCAATTCACCGAACAAGCACGTCTTTCGGGACTTGTGGGAGGAAACCGGAGCACCCGGAGGAAACTCTAGCAGACACGGGAAGAACGTGCAGACTCAACACAGACAGTGACCCAAGCCGAGAATCGAACCTGGGACCCTGACACTGTCAGGCAACAGTGCTAACCACTGTGCCGCCCTTGTGGTAGTCTTGTGACAGCAATTGATAATTTTGGGAGGCACAAATTGGACTCATTACCCATGCTCAGTGAAGGAGCATGTTAGAATGAAGTCCTAGAGGTCATGATGCTATTGTTGATAACGGACAACTCGGAAATCGGTTAGCTTTCCCTGACTTGTACTGGTTGACCAGCGAGTGATTACAAAGCATGAATGGATCTTATGATCATATCTTCTAAGGCATCATGGTTACCACGTACACACTGCAGGAAATGATCATACTATCATAAAAACAACTTGCATTCATAAAAAAGTCTATATTATGGAAAAGCGCTTCCCAGAAACACAGATAAAAATGACACGAGCCAATGAAGCAGATATTAAGAGTCAGAAAAAGCTTTGTTAGTCGTGGGTTTTAGGGAGGGCTTTAAAGGAAGTGTATGGTTTATGCAGGGAATTTGGGATATGGACCGGCAAGAGCGCAGCCACCATGGTGGAGCTAATGATTGGGAATGCATAGGACCAGATTGAGAGGAACAGAGAGTTTGAGTGGGAGTGGAGTCTGAAAGACCAGAGAAGCGAGCTAACGTTTCGAGTCTGGATGAATCCTTGTCAAAGAGAGGACTGTGGAGAACTGGAAATAAGGTCAGATTTATACTGTTCTGTGAGGGGGTGGGGGTGGGGGGGGGGGGGGCGTGGAGCAGTGGGGCTGGATAGAGAGCCAACGATGGGTGGATATTGACAAAGTTGTCATGGACAGAAAGATTAAGGGAATATAAATGGAGTGATCAAGGCTAAGAAGGGCGCTGATAGTGGCACATTGAGATCAGAATGTGTTAATGGCAGAACAAAGGTAAGCATGTGTCAAAGGGCCACAAGGAACAGATGGCCTGGGGGGTGGGGGGAAACAATGGTGAGGGAAAAACGGATTGATGGAAGAAACTAAAATGAATTGATAGAAATAAAAATGGGGTGAAGGTGGAGGAGAGAGTTCATAGTTGGAAATTGTTGAGGTTAGGTGGATTGGCCATGCTAAATTGCCCCTTAGTGTTTAAAGGTTAGGTGGGATTATGGGGTTAGGGGGTGGGAATTGGGCTTAGGTAGGGTGCTCTTTAGGAGGGTTGGTGCAGGCTAGATGGGCCGAATGGCCTCCTTCTGCACTGTAGGGATTCTATGAACTCAATGTTAAGTCCGGTAGGATATACCATGCCTAATTAGAAGATGAGGTGCTGTTCCTCCAGTTTGCGCTGGGCTTCACTGGAACATTGCAGCAGGCCAAGGACAGATATGTGGACATGAGAACCTGATGGTGAGTTGAAATGGCAAGTGACAGGGCGGTCTGGGTCCTGCTTGCAGGCAGACCGGAGGTGTTCTGAAAAGCGTTCACCTAGTCTGCATGTCGTCTCTCCAATGTGCAATAGACATCATGGGGAGTAATGAATGCAATAGACAAGATTTTCTTTCCTAATTGAGGAGCAGTCTAGAATGGCCAATCCACCTACCCTGCACATCTTTGAGCTGTGGAGGTGAGACCTACGCAGACACTGGGAGAATGTACACACATGGACAGTGACCTGGGGCTGGGATCGAACCCAGGTCCTCGGCGCATAGAGGCAGCAGTGCTGATCACTGTTCAGCAAACAGAAGGGTGAAGGATGAGCAGGACGCAGTATCCTATTGGAAATGGGCTGCTTTGGAGGAGCTGATGTTCACAAGAGCTGGCAGGTGGGAGGTTGACCAGAAGGTCATGAGGAATAGTGAAGCCTGTAGTTGAGGAATGCATGTATGAGGGGTCCAGCACCAAATGGGCAGAGTACTAGACAATGTTACAAAGTTGAAAGTCGGTGATCTTTGTGCTCGTCAAGAGTATGGAGGCAGAAGCTCACTTGTGACTCAGATAGTACACCAGAACTGATTGTTCAGCCTAAGATACCAGGTAAGGAAGAGCAGAAAATTTGTGGCAAGGGCAAAATGCGTGTGGGATGAATGGAGACAATGATTTTGGCCTTCTAGATCTTTAACTGGAGGAAATTGGGGCTCATTTAAAATGGTGATTTCAAAAGGAAATTGGATGGGCACATGAGGGAAATAAACTTGGTGGGCCGTGGAGTATGGGGGAGTAGGACTGACTGGGTTGCTCGACAGGGAGCAAGCACAGAATCAATGGACCGAATGGCCACTTTCTGCGCTGTGATTACGCCCTATCCTATGATGAGCAGTCTGACAGCACGTGAGACAGTGGAGAGTCGGGGCTGGTTGATCGCATGGCAGATGATCCCATATTCGTATCATACATTTCTGCTGTGCTCCTCACCTACGAGAGGCAGTCAGAGGAGGTGTGGGGATGGGCCGTGCATTCTGAACGAGGGAAGGGTAGAAAGCATGGTCACCGGAGGAAGGTTTAGAAAGTGGGGAAGGAGGAAGCAAACCGGACATCAGAGCAGGAGGATAAATACCAATCCTGGTATGAGAATGGATCGCAATAACTTGGCATCGTCATGCAAGCGTGAGGTTAGGTTGGGATGTAAGGCTCAGTGACTGTTATAGGTCAGGTGTGATGTAGCTCTTGGGAAAAGATGAAAATAGCCACAAATTCATCGGGAGCACAGTCCCAGTGGTTCTTGGCAAATCTAGAATGAGAGGCTTGGGGCCAATTCAGCTCTTTGGCATACTGGATAAGTTGTAAATTTATGAAGGTCTGAGAACCAAGTGAAGTCAGTGGTAATAGACTGTTGGTGGCAGAGGGGAGCAGAAGCCAATGTTATAAAGGAAGAAGATTCCAATCTCGGACAAGGGCGTGAGGAACTAATTAAACCTGGGGATCAAGCAATCTGTCAAGGCTTGATGCACGTTTACTTAGTCTGAGGCACGAGGTGTCTCTACATTCCACAACCGACCAATTTTTAACGTCTGAAAAGGCCATTGATTGACTTGCCTGATTGACCCCTCCTTACCTTTTGGAAGAACGCAACCTGCAAGTCACATTTTGCACAGAAGAATCTGATCTGATGAATGAGAACCTGCACTCAATGCTCCTTGCCGTGGAACACTATGTACTCACCAATGTGGTTGTAGAGCAAGTAACTTTAACAAATAAGGAAATATTACAGTAATCTTATCAAGCATCTCGTATCCTCAACCATCGAGAAACTGTATCCTCAACCGTAGAGGAACCAAACCCTCTAATGTTGACAGTGGGAGATTGCAGGGACATAGCATATTTTATTATCTGTTACTAAAAGAATCCAGAAGTGCCAACCCACGGATCATATTCTTTGACTTGCCAAAATGGTCATTTCTAATGCTACTCGTAGAGTGTTGAACAGACACTCTTTCAGCCGACATTTGAGTGACTGTTCAATCAAAGAATTGTTACAGCACAAAAGAAGGTCATTCAGGCCTGTCCCGCCTGTGGCTGTGAAGCACTTTCAGACATTCTGAGGCTGTGAAAGGCACTGCGCTGCAAGTTTAATCTTTTGTCCTCACTATTGTGCTGAGCCAAGTTTCTGGAGAATATCTTGGAATGGAATCATAGGGAGATGGCAAAGGCCATCTACAACTTGCTCTGGTTTCATAGAACGTAGAGTGCAAAAGGAGGCCATTCGGCCCATCGAGTCTGCACCGACCCACTTAAGCCCTCATTTCCACCTGATCCCCATAACCCAATAACCCCTCCTAACCTTTTTTGGTCACTAAGGGCAATTTATCATGGCCAATCCACCTAACCTGCACGTCTTTGGACTGTTGGAGGAAACCGGAGCACCCGGAGGAAACCCACGTAGACACGGGGAGAACGTGCAGACTCCGCACAGACAATGACCCAGCAGGAAATCGAACCTGGGACCCTGGCGCTGTGAAGCCACAGTGCTATCCATTTGTGCTACCATGCTGCCCTAGAAATGCCCTTTCATGCTTCATTATGGCTGTTTATAGACTCGCTTCTTTTCAGTTGACAGAAGATATGATGGTTTGGTTAATGAGCCTTCAATTCCTTGGGTTTATGGCTTCTACAGGCCATTTAGAATCGATGAATCATGGATTCTCTACGCTTTAATTCATGTCCTGACTTTAAAAACATCACCTTATATTATTTTTCCATCTTCAACACTCCTTAAGCAGATATTTCAAGGGCTCTCAACCCTGGTTTTGCTGCAGACTCTTCTGCAGAGCACAGTGTGGTGTTAATTGGATATCGATTCTGTTGAATTCCAAGCAGGCAGAGGGCATTAAATCGGGTTTCGCTTGAGCACATACCAGGAGACGCCCACTGAGACTGTGGGTGTTTTGAGTTCATAGATTATCATAGAATTTACAGTGCAGAAGGAGGCCATTCGGCCCATCGAGTCTGCACCGGCTCTTGGAAAGAGCACCCTACCCAAGGTCAACACCTCCACCCTATCCCCATAACCCAGCAACCCCACCCAACACTAAGGGCAATTTTGGACACTAAGGGCAATTTATCATGGCCAATCCACCTAACCTGCACATCTTTGGACTGTGGGAGGAAACCGGAGCACCCGGAGGAAACCCACGCACACACGGGGAGGATGTGCAGACTCCGCACAGACAGTGGCCCAAGCCGGAATTGAACCTGGGACCCTGGAGCTGTGAAGCAATTGTGCTATCCACAATGCTACCGGAATGCGGCGACGAGGGGCTTTTCACAGTAATTTCATTGAAGCCTACTTGTGACAATAAGCGATTATTATTATGGTTTTTGGGGCTGGAAAAATAGGGTGGTTTTATATGCCAGTAGACTTTATATGATACAATTTAAGGTATATGTTTGTAATGTTTCATTCTATTAACAAATGTAAGACTGAACAAAGATCAACTCCAGTGTCATCCCTCAACCTTGGTTTTCTTGAATGGAACATATGGAATTGGCATCGTGGACAAGCAGCCCCTGGGATTAACGTAACAAACTATTCATTGGATTCTGTGCACAGTTAAACTCTCACCAAATGGACGCCGCATCCTCTCGATTGATCCATGGCTGGTATACTCTGTGTGTTCCTGAGTGCACTGCTCCAGGTTGCTATGCCATCACTTCAGTTGTCGCACCAGTTTGCCGGAGAGAACTGAGTGAGCAAGTGAGGCCTGGGGCTTCCAACTCCCCTTGGTTTCCCCTGGGTTGCTAGGTTTGCCAACTCGAGTTGAATGTGTTCCTAATAGCTTGAACACCCGATCTCCGGCCTTTGCCCAGTTTCTAAGCTCTTCTTAACTTTGTCGCTTCTAAATTTATCTTAGCAAGCTGGGGGTTCTCCTGTAGACAAGTTTGTGCTTAAGGATATTTAAGCACAAGGCCGAATGCCTCTTCCTGTACTTCCACCATTCTGTGATTCTACGAAAGCAGAATAGTTGGAAGTATACCAATTTTTGTAAAAGTACACTGTAACCATTTTATCAATCACAAAGACCTATCACATCTTTTGGCTTGTTCTCTTGAAATTTGCATCATTCTCTTAAATTCAGAAGACTTTACGAACTTAGCTAAAAAAGCAAATGATGTTCACATTATTTAGCAAAAAAACTTTTATTTGTCCAGTTTTATTTTCTGTGCACTTGGATTCACTTTTCTGTGTAACATGTGCACAGTTAGTGATCCACTGGTGGCAAGTTGACTGAATATTATTCCAAAGCTTGTTTAAGCTCAACAAATAGTTGGGGGAAAAAAGAGCGTTATCATATCATCAAACTCTTTAATTTCATAATAAAACAGAGTAGCTCCAATGGTTATGTAGACATTTTTTTCTACCCTGTTTACGCAATGTACCTTTGTCAAGAAATGTAGTTTGAATTTGGTTTTAAAGTTTGTTTCAACCGCCTTTATTTGTGTCTTAACATATGCCGTGAATCTATCTCACCTTACGAGACACGAGCAGGGTTTGATGCATGAACTTGAAGATGAACTGTGTACATACGCTGCTGACTCTACTTCAGCACTTACACCTGGGTACCCAACATCAGCACCTTGGAGATTAATCCAAATTCATTGGGAGACAGTGGCAGAGTGGTACTATTACTGGACCAGTAATTCATTAATGTTACTGGCCTGGATGAGTGCAGCTCCAACAACACTCAAGAACAGCGATGGACAACCTAGGCCGGTGAGTGGGCCGCATGAGTGGCCCTCCTTCATCTCAGTGGGCCGCAAGATTGAAATCGGGCTTGTTCACTGACCGTGACCCCATGAATAAGATGAAATACACTTAACACACGCCAAATATTTCATAACGAGTTATAGAAAATGCTTAGTCATTTGTACATTAGAACTATCATCAACTTCAAATGGTAAAAATAAAAGAAACATTTATACTTTGGACGCAGAGGGAGCGCACGGCTCTCATGGTCAATGTTGTGAGCAATCAGCTCCTACCTCACTTCACGTTCTCGCGCTTTACATGCAAATTACTTCAGTCATACCGGTAGGAAAAAAAACTACGTGGACGAAAATCAGCGAACCCTGCGTGTGGGTAACGGTCTACAAAATGTTTCATGGGCTGCACTCAGAGCTAAGATGGGGCGCATGTGGCCCCTGGGCCGTAAGTTGCCCCCCACTATTCAAGAAGCTCAACATCATCCAGAGTAAAGCAGCCCGCTTGATTGATATCCCATCCACAAATATTCACTCCTTCCACCACCGACGCACAGTAGCAGCCGTGTGGATCTTCTACAAGTTGCACTGCAGGAACTCCCAAAGGCTCCTTAGACAGCACCTTCCAAACCAATGACCACTCCCATTTAAAAAGGCAAGGGCAGCAGACAGATGGGCGTGTCACTATCTGGACGTACCAGCCCAAGCTACTCGCCATCCTGATTTGGAAATATATTGCCTTTCCTTCATTATTGTTGGTTCAGAAGCCTGGAACTCGCCTCCTAACTGCACTGTGGGTGTACCAACGCCACATGGACTGCAGCGGTTCAAGAAGCAGCTCACTGCCTCCCCCTCATGGGCAATTAGGGATGGGCAATAAATGATGGCCTAACCATCAACGTCCACATCTCATCGATGAATTTAAAAAAAAATTAGAGTATCCAATTCTCTTTTTTCCAATTAAGGAGCAATTTAGCATGGCCAATTCACCTACCCTGCACATCCTTTTGGGTTGTGGGGGTGAGACCATCCCATAGATGAATAAGAGAAACATAAACCAGAGATTGAGGCTGATGCTATGGGGACAAGGGTTCAAATCCCACCACAGCAGCTGGTGGAATTTAAATTCACCGAATGAGCATAAGATCTAGGAGCAGGGATTGGCAGTTCAGCTCCTCGAGTCCCACTCGCCTTCAATACAATCATGGCTGTTCTCCTCTCGGCCTCCACGTTCCTGACCATTCTCCATGACACTTCACTTTATTACTAATTAGAAGTCTGTCTATCTCCCCCAAATTACTTAATTTCCCAGCATCCACCGCACACGGGGGTAGTGAATTGCACAGATTCACGACCCTTTGAGAGAAGTAATTTCTGCTCATCTCTGTTTTAAATCTGCTGCTCTTTATACTAAAACTGTGATCTCTCTTTCTAGATTGCCCCACAAGAGTAAATATATGCTCTATGTCCACTTTGTCAATACCTTAATTACATCTCCTCTTAATCTTCTGAACTCAAGGGCGTTTATGCCTAAACTGCTCAATCTCTTTTTATATGACAAGCCCCTCATCTCTAGAATCAATTCAGTGAACCTCCTCTGAACTGCCTCCAATGCAACTACTAACTTCCTCGAGTAAGGGGACCAAAACTGTACACGGTACTCCAGGTGCGGTCTCACCATTGCCTTGTACAGTTGCAGCAACACTTTTATACTCTGTTCCTGGAATGTAAGTTTGTAATATAAACCTGGAATATAAAGCTTGTATCAGTGTCGTGCAAGGGGGATATTCGGAAATTGGTTGCAGAAATGAGATGTAGGATGCAACAAGCAATTTCAGGGTTAAACAGACTGAGGGGAAAAATCATGTTAGCACAAAGTCAGACGGATACCCCCACACCTGGCCGAGTTGCATTGTCCCAGTCAGACTTAAACTCGTTAGTGGGAATACACCGGATACTCCAGATCCGTGGTTCTTCGGGACACTCCTATCTGACCATCAATTAACCCATTACAGAGTCTGATGGCCTCTTTGTCTGTCAATGGGAGGTTAGATGTTTAACAATAGCATGGCCCTGCTCCTTTGTATAAACAGGAGTGGGAATCATACAACCAAAATAATGCTGATGGCTTCAAGCCTTGAAACTCCAGCATAAAACCTTTGTTTGAGGGGCTGGGCAGAGCTTAGAGAGAGAGAGAGAGAAAGAATGCCGTGTTGAACAGGTACAAGAGAAAGCTTTGGAAAGCACCGAGAAGGTCATGAAAGTTGCTAACATGTCAGGCTTAGTGGAAAAAGCGTTCAAAACGAATGTCCCTACCAGAAGAAAAATTGCTTTGCAAATACAAAAATTGCTTTGTCCGTCTATGTAAATAGAATGAGAACTGTATGTATGTGTTTGACATGCTATTTAATGGGAACTATTAAGTGTATTAAGGTTAAGAAACTACTTGTAATCTGTATTGTTAGGGTTAAAGTTTAAAAGTTTAAATATTGTTTTTTCTTTTAATAAGGTTTGTTTATAAAATAGTACAAAGTCTTACAACACCAGGTTAAAGTCCAACAGGTTTGTTTCGATGTCACTAGCTTTCGGAGCGCTGCTCCTTCCTCAGGTGAATGAAGAGGTATGTTCCAGAAACATATATATAGACAAATTCAAAGATGCCAAACAATGCTAGGAATGCGAGCATTAGTAGGTGATAAAATCTTTACAGATCCAGAGATGGTTTTTAAAGAGGTGTGAATTGTATCAAGCTGTCCTGGCTTGATACAATTCACACCTCTTTAAAAACCATCTCTGGATCTGTAAAGATTTAATCACCTACTAATGCTCGCATTCCTAGCATTGTTTGGCATCTTTGAATTTGTCTATATATGTGTTTCTGGAACAGACCTCTTCATTCACCTGAGGAAGGAGCAGCGCTCCGAAAGCTAGTGACATCGAAACAAACCTGTTGGACTTTAACCTGGTGTTGTAAGACTTTGTACTGTGCTCACCCCAGTCCAACGCCGGCATCTCCACATCATGTTTATAAAATAACCAAGCTCTGTTTCTTATATTATCACTCCTGGAATGAATTGATCTTTCCGCACTTAAAACTTAAAAAAGTTCTGGTTCTGGTCCAGCCTCTTAGCCACTGTTGAGAGATGACCACAGTACGAAGTCTTACAACACCAGGTTAAAGTCCAACAGGTTTGTTTCGATGTCACTAGCTTTCGGAGCGCTGCTCCTTCCTCAGGTGAATGAAGAGGTCTGTTCCAGAAACACATATATAGACAAATTCAAAGATGCCAAACAATGCTAGGAATGCGAGCATTAGCAGGTGATTAAATCTTTACAGATCCAGAGATGGGGTAACCCCAGGTTAAAGAGGTGTGAATTGTCTCAAGCCAGGACAGTTGGTAGGATTTCGCAGGCCAGATGGTGGGGGATGAATGTAATGTGACATGAATCCCAGGTCCCGGTTGAGGCCGCACTCATGTGTGCGGAACTTGGCTATAAGTTTCTGCTCGGCGATTCTGCGTTGTCGCGGGTCCTGAAGGCCGCCTTGGAGAACGCTTACCCGGAGATCAGAGGCTGAATGCCCTTGACAGCTGAAGTGTTCCCCGACTGGAAGGGAACATTCCTGCCTGGTAATTGTTGCGCGATGTCCGTTCATTCGTTGTCGCAGCGTCTGCATGGTCTCGCCAATGTACCACGCTTCGGGACATCCTTTCCTGCAGCGTATGAGGTAGATAACGTTGGCCGAGTCGCACGAGTATGTACCGCGTACCTGGTGGGTGGTGTTCTCACGTGTAATAGTGGTATCCATGTCGATGATCTGGCACGTCTTGCAGAGATTACCATGGCAGGGTTGTGTGGTGTCATGGTCACTGTTCTGAAGACTGGGTAGTTTGCTGCAAACAATGGTTCGTTTGAGGTTGCGCGGTTGTTTGAAGGCAAGTAGTGGGGGTGTGGGGATGACCTTGGCAAGATGTTCATCGTCATCAATGACGTGTTGAAGGCTGTGAAGAAGATGACGTAGTTTCTCCGCTCCGGGGAAGTACTGGACGACGAAGGGTATTCTGTCGGTTGTGTCCCATGTTTGTCTTCTGAGGAGGTCGGTCCGGTTTTTCGCTGTGGCGCGTTGGAACTGTCGATCGATGAGTCGAGTGCCATATCCCATTCGTACGAGGGCATCTTTCAACGTCTGTAGATGTCTGTTACGCTCCTCCTCGTCTGAGCAGATCCTGTGTATACGGAGCGCTTGTCCATAGGGGATGGCTTCTTTAATGTGTTTAGGGTGGAAGCTGGAGAAGTGGAGCATCATGAGGTTATCCGTGGGTTTGCGGTAAAGCGAAGTGCTGAGGTGACCGTCCTTGATGGAGACCAGTGTGTCCAAGAATGCAACTGATTTTGGAGAGTAGTCCATGGTGAGTCTGATGGTTGGATGGAACTTATTAATGTCATTGTGTAGTCGTTTCAGGGATTCTTCGCCGTGGGTCCAAAGGAAAAAAATGTCATCGATGTATCTGGTGTATAACATCGGTTGAAGGTCCTGTGCGGTGAGTAGGTCCTGTTCAAACTCATCAAGGACGGTCACCTCAGCACTTCGCTTTACTGCAAACCCACGGATAACCTCATGATGCTCCACTTCTCCAGCTTCCACCCTAAACACATTAAAGAAGCCATCCCCTATGGACAAGCGCTCCGTATACACAGGATCTTCTCAGACGAGGAGGAGCGTAACAGACATCTACAGACGTTGAAAGATGCCCTCGTACGAATGGGATATGGCACTCGACTCATCGACAGTTCCAACGCGCCACAGCGAAAAACCGGACCGACCTCCTCAGAAGACAAACATGGGACACAACCGACAGAATACCCTTCGTCGTCCAGTACTTCCCCGGAGCGGAGAAACTACGTCATCTTCTTCACAGCCTTCAACACGTCATTGATGACGATGAACATCTTGCCAAGGTCATCCCCACACCCCCACTACTTGCCTTCAAACAACCGCGCAACCTCAAACGAACCATTGTTTGCAGCAAACTACCCAGTCTTCAGAACAGTGACCACGACACCACACAACCCTGTCATGGTAATCTCTGCAAGACGTGCCAGATCATCGACATGGATACCACTATTACACGTGAGAACACCACCCACCAGGTACACGGTACATACTCGTGCGACTCGGCCAACGTTGTCTACCTCATACGCTGCAGGAAAGGATGTCCCGAAGCGTGGTACATTGGCGAGACCATGCAGACGCTGCGACAACGAATGAACGGACATCGCGCAACAATCACCAGGCAGGAATGTTCCCTTCAAGTCGGGGAACACTTCAGCAGGCAAGGGCATTCAGCCTCTGATCTCCGGGTAAGCGTTCTCCAAGGCGGCCTTCAGGACCCGCGACAACGCAGAATCGCCGAGCAGAAACTTATAGCCAAGTTCCGCACACATGAGTGCGGCCTCAACCGAGACCTGGGATTCACGTCGCATTACATTCATCCCCCACCATCTGGCCTGCGAAATCCTACCAACTGTCCTGGCTTGACACAATTCACACCTCTTTAACCTGGGGTTACCCCATCTCTGGATCTGTAAAGATTTAATCACCTGCTAATGGTCGCATTCCGAGCATTGTTTGGCATCTTTGAATTTGTCTATATATGTGTTTCTGGAACAGACCTCTTCATTCACCTGAGGAAGGAGCAGCGCTCCGAAAGCTAGTGACATCGAAACAAACCTGTTGGACTTTAACCTGGTGTTGTAAGACTTTGTACTGTGCTCACCCCAGTCCAACGCCGGCATCTCCACATCAGAGAGATGACCAGGCATCCGTAATGTCAGTAACGGTGACCATGCCAACTATCACCGATTGTTGCAAAAACTCAGTTGGTTCACTGATGTCCTTTAGGGAAGGAAATCTGCCATTATTTTCTGATCAGACATACATGTGACTCCAGACCCATAGCAATGTGGTTGACTCTCAGCTGCCCTATGAAATGGCTGAGCAAGTCACTCGGTTCAAGAACAATTAGGCATGGGCAGCAAGTGGTGGTCTTGCCAACGATACCCAAATCCCATGAAATAATAAAGAAAAAGAAATTCTAGGAGACTGCTGCACAATCCGTGATGTTTGGAAACACAAGAGTTACTTGAGACCAATCATTCTTTAATTCCTGGACAATATGGGTACGGTTGGCCGTCCAAATAATGGCATTCTTTGACGTTGTCTTTTCGGTACCTTCATTTAGACAATCTGTCACTGCTGTTCTGTGAAAAACCTTTTCACCCCCAGCCTGCAGAAGGTTCCAGCAGTGTAAATATTCTGATGTACGTTGCTGGGTTTCCTTTGGATCCCTGTGCTCAGATTTGTAGCCTGCGCCAAATATTTAGCTACTCAGCTGAATGCAAAATGCACTGTCCCGCTGGGATATGCGAGGATTTGATTGTTCTTAGCTGCAAAGGCAGGATGTTGCTCGTTGGTGCGTTTCTGCGTGTTCCACCGACATGGCAGTGCGAGGCAAGCTGGTGAATCACTTAAAGTGAACATGACATGCTAAGATCAAAACCAGAAAATGCTGGAGACACTCGATTTCTGTTTTGTCAGGAGTTCTTTTGAACGCTCAAGGACCTGAAACGTTAACCCTTTCTTGCCTATCTGCAGATGCCGCCAGACTTGAAGAATGTTTTCAGTGTTTTCCAGTATTGTCTGCCTTTATTTCAGATTTTCAATGTTTAAACGTTTTTGCTCTTATGCTGTACGAATAGTTGGGTTGAGGCCCTTGTGAGGGTCGGACATTGTACTTACAGCTCTTTTCTACTCTTCACTTTAGGCAGGGAACAGGAGTGCTCATGAAATACTAAGCAATGTCGCTGTTGCAAAAAGTATTATCAAATTGCTCAGGTTGAGATATATAAATCTGACCATGGGCTGCTCTTACCTGCTTCCATGTAGACACTGTTGAATCAATAGCTTTGTTTCACTTCCTCTCATATTCTGAAAACAATACAGGTTTCTTTGCGAATTTTCACCAAGTCAGCTCCTGTCAAACAGCAGCTTTTGCTTCAAGGTATGAGATCGAATGCATCGTTGGGGTTAGTTATCCTCGTGCTAAAAAACTGATTTCATCAAGAACTGAGATCCTCTGCATCAGACCAGACTGACCGCATGTCTAAATATTGACGCATTGGAATCACCGAGCCACACAGTGCAGAAGAGGCCTTTCGGCCCATCGAGTCTGCGCCGGCATGGGAAAAACACCTGACCTAGCTACATAATCCCATTTACCAGCACTTGACACGTAGCCTTGAATGCCAAGGGCTCGTCCAGGTATTTTGTAAAGGATGTGAGGCTAGCTGTCTCTACCACACTCCCAGGCAGTGCATTCCAGGCCGCCACCAACCTCTGAGTAGAAGATTTCTCCTCAAATCCCCCCCAAAACGTCCTGCCCCTTACCTTGTGTCCCCTCATGACTGACCCTTCAACGAAGGGTAACCGCTGCTCACTGGTCACCCTGTCCATGCCCCTCAATCTTGTACACCTCGATTAGGTCACCCCTCAGTCTTCTCTGCTCCACGAAAACAAACTAAGCCTATCCAACCTCTCTTCTTAACTTAAATATTCCAACTCAGGCAACATCCTGGTGAATCTCCTCTGCATCCCTTCCAGTGCAATCACATCCTTCCTATAATGTGGCGACCAGAATTGCGCACAGTACTCCAGCTGTGACCTCACCAAAGTTCTATGCAACTCAACATGACCTCCCTACTTTTGTAATCTATGCCTCGATTGATAAAGGCCAATGTCCCATGTGCCTTTTTCACCACTCTATAAACCTGCCATCTGCCTTCAGAGATCTGTGGACAGTCACCTCAAGGCCCTTTGTTCCTCAGAACTTCCTGAAACTAATGAATTGCTTCAATGAGATGCAGATGTATTTTCATTTAAAGGGTAATCCTTCATGAGTGTCAAGATGATACAAAATTAATGCTTCCCAGGTGGAAATATCACTTACCAGTATGTAATGTACATCACTGGCTTGGATTGGATTTGTTTATTGTCACGTGTACCGAGGTATAGTGAAAAGTATTTTTCAGCGAGCAGCTCAAACAGATCATCACAGAGATCAGGGTGCCATTTTTAAAGAGCGCCCCGACCAGTGATTAAAGGGGAGGTCCCCTTGTGTTCACGACTCTTACGGTTTCTTACGGTCTTGGGCCGAGCAGTTGCCATACCAGGCTGTGATGCAACCAGATAAGATGCTTTCTGTAGTGCATCTGTAAAAGTTGGTAAGAGTCAGTGTGGTCATGCCAAATTTCCTTAGTTTCCTGAGGAAGTATAGGCGCTGTTATGCATGTTTAGAGATTATAAAGAGCTAGGATTCAAATTAAAAAAACAGGTCCTCAAGGGTCATAATCTCCGGATTACTGCCCGAGCCAGGTGCAAATTGGGCATAGGGAGGCAAGAATGAGGGAAGTTAACACGTGGCTGAAAGAGTGGTGTGGGAAGAGGGGTTCCTTTTCATGGGACACTGGCATCAGTTTTGGGACAGGGGGGACGTATACCGTTGGGATGGTCTCCACCTGAACCGAGCTGGGTCCAGTGTTCTGGCGAAAAGAGTAAATAGGGTGGTCAATAGGACTTTAAACTAGAGGATGGGGGGGGGGGGGGGGGGGGAAGGGAAAGTCAGGGAACCAAGAGGTGAAGTAATCAGTGAGAAGCGTAGCTGCTTAGGAATACAAAAAAGCACGAAAAGACAGAACTCAGGAGAGGTTACGATAGTCCCCATCCCACAAAATATGACACAGTGTATGGAAAGGCTCAGTAAACCAAGGTTCACCACACTAAGAAAACAAAAAGGGACGGTCAATAGAGAATTAAAGGTGCTATATTTAAATGCGCGCAGTGTACGGAACAAGGTAGATGAGCTTGTGGCCCAGATTGTGACTGGCAGGTATGATGTGGTCGGCATCACAGAGACGTGGTTGCAGGGGGTTCAGGACTGGCATTTAAACATCCAGGGATTCACAACCTATCGAAAAGACTGAGAGGTGGGCAGAGGGGGCGGGGTTGCCTTGTTAATTAGGAATGAAATTAAAGCAATAGCACTAAACGACATGGGGTCAGATGATGTGGAGTCTGTGTGGGTAGAGTTGAGGAACCACAAAGGCAAAAAAACCATAATGGGAGTTATGTACAGTCCTCCTAACAGTGGTCAGGACCAGGGGCACAACATGCACCACGAAGTAGAAAGGGCATGTCAGAAAGGCAAGGTCACAGTGATCATGGGGGACTTCAATATGCAGGTGGACTGGGTAAATAATGTTGCCAGTGGACCCAAAGAAAGGGAATTCATTGAATGTTTACAGGAGGGCTTTTTGGAACAGCTTGCGATGGAGCCCACGAGGGAACAGACCATTCTGGACTTAGTGTTATGTAATGAGCCAGACTTGATAAAAGATCTTAAAGTAAGGGAACACTTAGGAGGCAGTGATCATAATATGGTAGAATTCAGTCTGCAATTTGAAAGAAAGAAGGTAGAATCAGATGTAAAGGTGTTACAGTTAAATAAAGGGAACTACAGGGGCATGAGGGAGGAACTGACGAAAATCGACTGGGAGCAGAGCCTAGTGGGAAAGACAGTAGAACAGCAATGGCAGGAGTTTCTGGGAGTAATTGAGGACACAGTACAGAGGTTCATCCCAAAGAAAAGAAAGGTTATCAGAGGGGGGATTAGGCAGCCATGGCTGACAAAGGAAGTTAGGGAATGCATCAAAGCAAAAGAGAAAGCCTATAATGTGGCAAAGAGTAGTGGGAAGTCAGAAGATTGGGAAGGCTACAAAAACAAACAGAAGATAACAAAGAGAGAGATAAGGAAAGAGAGGATCAAATTTGAAGGTAGGCTAGCCAGTAACATTAGGAATGATAGTAAAAGTTTCTTTCAATACATTAAAAACAAACGGGAGGCAAAAGTTGACATTGGGCCGCTCCAAAATGACGCTGGTAATTTTGTGATGGGAGACAAGGAAATAGCTGAGGAACTGAATAAGTACTTTGCGTCAGTCTTCACAGTAGAAGACATGAGTAATATCCCAACAATTCCGGAGAGTCAGGGGGCAGAGTTGAATATGGTAGCCATCACAAAGGAGAAAGTGCTAGAGAAACTAAGAGGTCTAAAAATTGATAAATCTCCGGGCCCAGATGGGCTACATCCTAGAGTTCTAAAGGAGATAGCTGAAGAAATAGTGGAGGCGTTAGTTATGATCTTTCAAAAGTCACTGGAGTCAGGGAAAGTCCCAGAGGATTGGAAAATCGTTGTTGTAACCCCCCTGTTCAAGAAGGGAACAAGGAAAAAGATGGAAAATTATAGGCCAATTAGCCTAATGGCATAGTGTAGGTTAGATGGCTTTTGTTTCGGTGCAACATCGTGGGCCGAAGGGCCTGTACTGCGCTGTATTGTTCTATGTTCTATTGTTTCACAGTGCCAGGGACCTTGGTTTGATTCCCAGCTTGCGTCACTGTCTGTGTGGAGTCTGTATGTTCTCCCCGTGTCTGCGTGGCCTTCCTCCCACAGTCCAAAGATGTGCAGGTTAGATAGATTGACCGTGCTAAAATTGCCCTATAGTGTCCAAAAAAAAAAGGTGAGGTGGGGTTGCTGGGTTATGGGGCTAGGTTGGTGGTGTGGGTTTGAGTAAGGAACTCTTTCCGGTGCAGACTCGATGGGCCAAATGGACTGTAAATTCTATGATACCTGTCAGCCTGGATTACGTACTTGCATTACTCAAATTGGACCTGAACTCTCAACTTTCTTGCAAGGTCTTAATTTAATTTATGTGTGCAATGTGCCCATTACTCAAATTGAAATTAAATCTTTGCGTTTCTTGTTTGCAGCTTTGCTGCCACCAGCTGCTGTTTGGGATTGTTCCGGTGCGTATGCCTTTCCAAATAAGGGGAGGTGGTGCAGGGGAGTCTGCTACTGTTGCTATTTCTTAATTTGAGTCTATTGTCCTGGGGAAATTGGTGGTTGACCTTCAACAGGTGCAAGTTTCAATTCGGTCTGGTTCTCCTTCGCACAATACACAGGGGCCGTGCACTGTCTGTGTCCTGTATTGACCACAATTGCCTTTATCCTTTGCGGGCGGCCATTTTAGATGGCACACCAGGGGCGGGATTCTCCGACCCCCCCCCCCCCCCCCCCCCCCTCCCCCGCCGGATCGGAGAATCGCCGGGGGCTGGCGTGAATCCCGCCCCTGCCGGTTGCCGAATTCCCCAGCACCGGACATTCGGCTGGGGTGGGAATCGCGCCGCGCTGGTTGGCGCCCCCCCCCCGGCGATTCTCCGGCCCGCGATGGGCCGAAGTCCCGCTGCTGGAATGCCTGTTCCGCCGGCAAGAATCAAACCACCTCTCTTATCGGCGGGACAAGGAGGCGCGGGCGGGCTCCGGGGTCCTGGGGGGCGGGGGCGCGGGGCGATCTGGTCCCGGGGGTGCCCCCACAGTGGCCTGGCCCATGATCGGGGTCCACCGATCCGCGGGCGGGCCTGTGCCGTGGGGGCCCACTTTCCCTTCCGCCTTCGCCATGATCTCCACTATGGCAGAGGCGGAAGAGACCCCCTCCACTGCGCATGCGCGGGGATGCCGTGAGCGGCTTCTGACGCTCCTGCGCATGCGCCGCACGGCAAAGTCATTTCCGCGCCAGCTGGCGGGGCACCAAAGGCCTTTCCCGCCAGCTGGCAGGGCGGAAATCAGTCCGGCGCGGGCCTAGCCCCTTAAGGTGAGGGCTCGGCCCCTCAAGATGCGGAGAATTACGCACCTTTGGGGCAGCGCGATGCCGGACTGATTCCCGCCGTCTTTGGCGCCGGTCGGCGGACATCACGCCGATTGCGGAGAATCCCGCCCATGATGACTCAGCGAGTGAGCCGGAATGAAATGGGGATGTGCAGGCATGTTGATGCAGTAACTTACTGTAAGTGCAAAAGCCAGTTTTTAAAACTAAACTGGACGCAGTGAGCCGGCAATGACTGGCAGCGGTGAAACTGAGCACTAACACCCCAGACAGAGCAAAATTGGCTGAAAAAATAATCACTGGTTTAGCCTTAATTAGCTCATCCTTGTCTTTAAGTCCTTATGCGGCTTTGCCCAACTTCCCCACCTCTGTAACCCTCCAACCCCCTGAGATTCCGTGCTTTTCCAATTTTCCTTTCTTTTGCATCCTCCTTTTTGTCACTCCACCATTGTGTGTCTCTACTGTTTAGTTATGTTTCCTTTGTAACATAAGCGGCTTCCTTGTGTTGCATTTGTCAAGGAAGGTCGAGACGTGTAAATAACTTCAACCATTTATTTACACTATGTACACTTTTATAACTTGAGTTTGACACTACTGCTAATCCTATTATAGCTACCTAAACTGACTAACCAGCTGCTGTCTTCCACGTAGTGGGTGTGATAATGAACCAACCCTGTGCCTCTCCTCACTGACTGTCTCCACTGGCCAAAAGGGGTTGATCATGTGTGTGGTGTCCTTTATGTATGGGTTGGTGTAATGCCCCCCTGTGGTCGTGTCACCTCCTTGTGTATCGTGAATGTCCATTGGTCGCCTCCTATCTAACTTATCTATTGGTGGAGTGTGTGTGTGTGATGTTTCTGGTGCTCCCTCTCGTGTCTGTCTAGCTTACATGTATTTACAGTGATGCACATCACCACATCCACCTTCAGCAAGTCTCGGTCCCAAGCCGTGCAGTTGTTTTCTGGGCCTCTCTTTTAAGATCGTCATGAAAACCGATACATGTTCCAAACATCCTTCTATTGCCGGGTGTCAAATTTTGTTTGGAAACGCTCCAGTGAGTAATTTTACCATGTTAACGGTGCTCTATAAATGCACATCTCTACAGTCTTGCGGTTGCACCCCCGGCTCTGTGAGTCAGCAGGTTGTGGATTCGAGCCAGAGATGTGAGCGCATAATCTGGGCTGTGCTGAGGGAGTGGTGCATCGCCTTTCAGGTGATTTATTGTAACAGCGTCCAGTATTGGATGAAAGTTTTTTTAAAAAAAACAAGCCCCGTGGCTTTTTCCGTAGACGAACATGTTTCCCAGTGTCCTGGTCAACGCATCCCTCATGTGATGCAAACTGGTTGTGGTAATACCAGGTATTGCGGTACCTGAGAGGTGGATGACCATTGGCTAGACCCAGGAGTCTACCATTGGCTGATGTACATAGCTCCGCCCTGAGAGGCGGAGTATAAGAACCGATGCCGTCCCAGCAGCCTTCACGTTCTGTATCGAAGCTGCTGGGTAACAGTTCTAGCAGATTAAAGCCTATTAGTTATGACTCACCTTGTCTCGAGAGTAATTGATTGCGCATCACTGGTTATGTGGCATTTTTTGCCTTGGTGTTTGTGGGGAACTTGCAGTGCACAGATTGGCTGCCATTTTACCCTATTTCGCAACACTGACTCAGCATTGAAAGTGCTGCATTGGCAGCCCCGTGGGATGTTCTGATGTTGTGAAAGATACTGTATAAATAAATGTTCTTTGTGTAGGGTTGCTGTTGCAGATTGAAACGTGGCGATTGATAATGGGTTTTTTTGCAACCCTCATCCATTTGGTACAAGCGTGGGGCCCAACCAGATCCACTAAACTGGAATGCTTATTTATGCTTCCTCAGAAACTGGGGATAATTTAAACTCGGCTAATTTCAACCCCATCCAGTGTTAGTAATGTCAATAGACAAGTCTAAAATCCCATTGGATAATAACACCTGGCTTGCACTGCAGTGATGATTAAAATGGAAAGCTCTTTTCAAAACCTTCTTTTGGCACGTTAGGAATAATGAGGAATAGGCAGCACGGTGGTTAGCACTGCTGCCTCACGGCGCCGAGGACCCGGGTTCGATCCCGGCCCCGGGTCACTGTCCGTGTGGAGTTGCACATTTTCCTCGTGTCTGCGTGGGTCTCGTCCCCACAATCCTAAGATGTGCAAGGTAGGTGGATTGGCCATGCTAAATTTCCCCTTGATTGGAAAACAAAGTAATTGTGTACTCTAAATTTATAAAACAAAAGAAAAAGGAAAAATGAGGAATAATGTTCCATTCTTCCACTGAGCTATATGTATCACAGCTCTGGTGTTCTGATGCCCAGACCCCCTCAGAACAATTTGAAGTGTAAGTTTTAAATCTAAAGCTATTTTATTGACTGAATAGTTTCATGGATGACCACCGTGGAATTAGAATAGTTATGAAGAGTTATCTCACCATACAGTTGATATCCCACTGACTTGTACCTTGTGAGAAAAGATGTATCAACTCATTGTAAGCAGGGGAAAAAAATATTGACTCCTTAGAGTTAGGAAAGGCAGAAGGCACGGTGGCGCAGTGGTTAGCACTGCTGTCTCACTGCGCCGAGGTCCCAGGTTCGAACCTGGCTCTGGGTCACTGTCCGCGTGGAGTTTGCACATTCTCCCCGTGTCTGCGTGGGTTTCACCCCCACAACCCAAAGATTTGCAGGGTAGGTGGATTGGCCACGCTAAATTGTCCCTTAATTGGTAAAAATGAATTGGGCACTCTAAAAAAAATTAAAAATTTAATAAAACAAAGGCCGAAGGCTTTGTTTTCGACCAGCAACTGTGTTAAACAGAAAATTGAAAATAAATTAAACTCTTCAGGATTTCCTTCTAATTTATTAAAATAGTATTCAAACAATGAATGGTTTAGCACACAGGGCTAAATCGCTGGCTTTGAAAGCAGACCAAGGCAGGCCAGCAGCACGATTCAATTCCCGTACCAGCCTCTCCGAACAGGCGCCGGAATGTGGCGACTAGGGCCACAGTAACTTCATTTGAAGCCTACTTGTGACAATAAGCGATTTTAATTTCATTTCATTTTCATTTCATGTGAGTTATCACCTGAAGAGATTGCAAAAGGTAATAACAATTACAATGAAAATCACAACTTTTTCTTTAAATATTGCATCTAATATAAAGTGAAAATTGCATCTATTATAAAGTAAGATTTGATCATTTCTCTGATATTGCTGGAAGCATGCTACATATCTTTAGATAAAGACCTGAGGTGACCTATAACGAGATGTTACAAATGCATACGTAAATGGTGTATTCCTTGTCAGATGTTCTTGTTCCTGCAGAGCTTAATACACCCAAAGCTTACATTTACATAGGAACTTTAATGAACTAAATTGTCCCAAGGTTTTTCACCAGAGCATATCAAAGCAAATTCGACCCCGAGCCTCATCAAGCAAATATTACTGTCCATGGCTAAAAGCTTCAATTCCTTTTGTTCATTCGTGGGATGTGTACATCATTGGCAAGGCCAGCATTTATTGTCCATCCCTAATTTCCCTTGAGAAGGTGACGGCAAGCTGCCTTCTTGAACTGCTGCTGTCTATGTGGTGCAGGCATTTCCATGGAGCTTTTGGGGAGAGCGTTCCAGGATGTTGCCCCAGCGACAGTGAAGGAGCGGCGATATATTTCCAAGTTCAAGGTGGTAGTGACTTGGAGGGGAACCTCCAGGTGGTGGCGTTCCCAAGTATTTACTGCTCTTCTCCTTCTTTTTGGTAGTGGTCGTGGGTTTGGAAGATGCTGACTGAGGTGCTTTGGTGAGTTCCTGCAGTGCATCTTGTAGATGGTACGCACAGCTGACAATGTGCTCCGATGGTCAAAGGGGTAGGATTTAAGAAAAATCTTAATGGAAGAAAGAGAGGCAGAGAGTTGGAGAGATTTGAGGAAGGAATTCCAGAGCTTTAGGTACTTGCCTGCTGAAACTTCAGCCGGCGATGATGCAGCGATTAAAGTCAGTGCTTTAAATCCAAATGACAGCATCAAGGTGATGAGCAGTATTTACGGCCTCTGTTGTATTTGCCAAATATGTAATGACGTTGAATATTAATCGAAAGCTATTTAATAATAATAGGAACCTGTTCATAGATTTGAGCTGGAAATTGCTAAGTATTGTTGGCTGGATCTCGAGAATTGATCTTGCCAAGTGCAATCTTCAAGCCTGTTTTTAAAAAACCTTCATTTGTGCTTGACATTTTGTTGACTCAATATGTTTGATCATGTAGTGAGCCTCGTGTAACAAGGCTACTAATCTGAATACCAATTGTTAATCCTACCTGTCATGGGCGACACGGTAGCACAGTGGTTAGCACTGTTGCTTCACAGCACCAGGGACCCGGGTTCAATTCCCAACTTGGGTCACTGTCTGTGCGGAGTCTGCATGTTCTCCTCGCGTCTGCATGGGATTCCTCTGGGTGCTCCGGTTTCCTCCCACAAAGTCCCGAAAGACGTGCTTGTTCGGTGAATTGGACATTCTGAATTCTCCCTCAGTGTATCTGAATAGGCGCCGGAATGTGGCGACTAGGGGGATTTTCACAGTAACTTGATTGCAATGTTAATGTAAGCCTACACTAATAAAGGATATTCTTATTATTTTCTCCTATAAAGGAAGATTACAGAAGCAAACACAACTTCTGTACATATGGCCCAGGATTGCTTGCAGAGCTGCGACTGAATGAGATGAGTTGACCAATGAAATTTGGTGTCATTCCTTGACATTTTGCAGTTCCGCATGAACTGCACACAATCCTCAATTTCCTCAAAACATTTGTTCAAACTTAAGGTAGCAAAATAGCCCCAAAGTCGAGCCATCAGGCATTTTGTTTAATCATCTCGTGAACACTATAAAAACAATTGTGATTCTTGTGTAAATACCGCAGTGCGAAACGTTCCCTTGGCGTAAAGCTGCCAAATCAAAGCCAAGATTGTTGATCATAGTTATTCAACTCTGAAGGCATGCAGCAAAATCCCAGGTGGGAGAGGTTGGTCATGAAGTGGATGTTACATGCTGCAGAGCTCGGGATGTGAGGCTTAACATAGTCAAATCATCTAATCTGTTCAAATGTTTTGGATAGAGAAAGGATGCTGGAAAAGGCTGTGATCTTAACAAGGCACTGAGATGGTTTAATTAACCATCAGAATGAGGAGGCAGTGGCACAGTGGTATTGTCACTGGACTATTAATCCAGAGACCCAGGGCAAGATCTGGGTTCAAATCCCACCACAGTGGGATGGTGGAATTTGAATTCAATAAAATTTGGAAATAAAAGTTGCCGAGTGTTAGAAAGAAAACCGGTCTGGTTCACTTATGTCCTTTCGGGAAGGACACCTGCCGTCCGTATAGCGGCATGGTGGCACCATGGTTAGCACTGCTGCCTCACAGCTCCTGGGTCCCCGGTTCAATTCCGGCCTTGGGTAACTGTCTGTGTGGAGCCTGCACGTTCTCCCTGTTTCTGCGTGGGTTTCCTCCGGGTGCTCCAGTTTCCGCCCACAGTCCAAAGATGTGCAGGTTAGGTGGATTGGCCATGCTAAATTGCTTCCAGGTGACGTTACGGGGCTAAAGTTGGGGATTGGTCGGTGCAGACTCGATGGGCTGAATGGCCTCCTTCGGTACTGGAGGGATTTTATTCAACCAGGTCTGGCCTACATGTGACCCCAGATGCACAGCAAAGCGGTTGACTCTCAAATGCCCTCTGAAATTCTTGAAAAAAAATCGTATTTCATTGAACCCTTAATTCAATTCATGAGCATTAAATCCATAAAAGCTGCCACTGATGCAAAGGATTTGTTTGTGGATTAAATTAAAATGTTGGATTTTTGGGTCTATTGTAAATCTTGTGGTTGGATTATATGTATATATCTGCCATGTGCTGTCGCGCCAGGAATGACAATCTTTATTTGTTCTGAAGTCTGGCAGGGATGTTGGGCTCATTTGTTTTCCAGATGTTTTATACACATGACGTCTTGATACATGACATTGCTTGTGTACAATATTCCAGTTTCAGAAATTGCTTTATGTACGATCACTCCCAAGTGAGGGCTGTGCAAAGGCATGGTGAGCCCTGTGCAGAAACTGCAAAGTGGCCATAGTCCCAGATGACCATAGGGGTGGGCTGACTGGTGGTGATTTAACCTGAGGATCACCACACCTCCGGTGAGGGGCAAGGTTGAGAAGGCGGGGCCATCATTGAATAACCTCAGCCGGCACAGGAATTGAACCCACGCTGGTTGGCCTTGCGTGCATTGCATCACAAACCAGCTGCCCAGTCAAGTGAGCTAAACCCCCTTCTGTGCAGTGTGACTGTGTGTTTAACGTTGACAGCATTGAGTTTTCTGGGATATGATGAAAGATTGCAGATTATTGCACAAGACAAGCCTTTGCACACATTTTCAAAAGAGTAATTAGTTTTTGGTTCATGTATTCCTCGTCAATTCCAAATCAGATGGACATGTCTCCATTTCCTGACACAGCTACCTCTCGTATTATCTATTGGTGGCTGTTTTGACTTCAAAAGATACTCCAACATTGCGAAGCAGACTGAGATTCAACAATTACCACGTGTGCTGCACTCATTAATTGAAATATGTTGAATAAAGGCCATTCGTGTTAAGGGCACACATTAATAAGTGCTAAAAATATTTTGGCAACAAATATCACATTTTGGCAACAATATCACATTTTAAGATCTGACACTAAAAGTGACAATTGTCCAGGCAGCACGGTGGCGCAGTGAGTAGCACTGCTGCCTCACGGCACCGAGGTCCCAGGTTCATTCCCGGCTCTGGGTCTCTGTCCGTGTGGAGTTCGCACATTCTCCCCGTGCTGGCGTGGGTTTCGCCCCCACAACCCAAAGATGTGCAGGTTAGGTGGATTGCCATGCTAAATTGCCCCTTAATTGGAAAAAATTAATTGGGTACACTAAAATTTAAGAAAAAAAGTGACAATTTTCTAACACTAAAAGTGACAATTTATAATAATCATCAGTTGCTACCGTTCCCATGTTCCAGAGAATTGAGAGTTTGTATCGTGGAAATGTAACAGTTAAAATCCTTCGGAATCTAAAGTGTTCAAGAATGGAAAAAATGCTCAGTTACGGAATGTTGCGTAGTTGGAAATGACGTTAACAAAAACAACATGAAATCCAGTCTATAGGACACTCTCAGTGACTTCATTGTCGTTTGTCATACTCTGCGTGGTTCTTGAACACGTCGCGGTGCCTGTATGTTTGATACGTTTTCTTAACTTCTGTCTGAATGCGTGGCACAAGAAAATGTAAATAAGTGGGTCCAAGCAGGTGTTTGAAGCGCACAACCAGAGTGTTGTCTCCTTAATATAATACAGCATGTTCAACTTCCAGCATTCCTTCACATGTCCCACTTGGCTGAGCGTATAGGGCACTCTCACAAAATGGTACGGCGCAAAGCAGACGAAGAACACCGACACGATGACAAACACTTTGGCCTTTGTCTTCCTCTGAGTTTTGCTGTCTGTACTTTTGGACCTTTTGTAAGACTGATAGACTTTCCTGGATATTATGGCGTAAAGCATGACCATCAGTATGCACACGGCCCAGAAGATGAACTGGCAGATGTAATTTGAGATGACGTGCCACTTCAATCCAGCTGGACCCTTCAGCCCCATGCACTTTTTCACTGAGTCTTTGGTGGCCTTTTTGTTCGACAGAATGACGTTGGGAACGGATATGAGAAACATGATAGCCCAGACTGCCGCGCACATGAATTTGCTGACTCTAGCCTTTCGCAAGCACGACTTACCGAAGGGCCTGGTGATTTTGAGGAAACGGTCGAAGCTTATCAGCCCAAGGAGGATAATGCTGATGTACATGGTGGAGTAGAACATGACAGCTGAGAACCGGCAGACAAACCACCTCACCTGCCAGGGCGCCAGCTGACTGGCGCTGAGTATTTTGAAAGGAAACGTCAGGGTCATGAGCAAGTCAGCAACGAGGATGTTTTTCAGGAGGACGGTGAAGGTGGTGTTGCTGGGGATCTGTGAAAATATTTTGATGGCCAGAAGGTTGAGGATGACACCAATGGCGAAGAGGACAGTGTAAAGCACTGGGAACACCACCTGGGTAACCTGGGCATTCCGAGAACACTTGCCTTGTGACGTTACGTTCAGGTGGTGAGAAGTGACGTTCATGGTGGAGGAATTGTAAAGATCGATGCTCAGTCTTGTTTCCTGCAGAACAAATAACCACGAGTTGCCAAGTTAGCGTTTTCAAAATTATGATCATCGCCCTTTTTTTTCCCCCAACGCAGTCAGTAATTAAAAAAAAACTTTTGAACATTTCCCTGCAAACCCGTCAGCGATGCTCAAGTCGCCCCTCAGTGTGCAAAGATGTGCAGATTAGGTTGCGAGGTCACCGGGATGGGGCAGCGGCCGGGTGGTGGGGTTCTCTTTCGGAGGCTCGGTTCAGACTCGATAGCCCCGATGGCCTCTTTAAGCGCTGTAGGGATTCTGGGGATTCAATGGACCTACTTATCCTGACTTGCACAAGCCAGTCCCTTCTATGCAAAGGAAGGTGATGCTATTATCGCAGGAATTATTTTTGTTGGGCATTTAATATGATGGTCAAGAACTTGCAGTGATATGGTTCATGACTTCAGGAGGTTCCAGAGTACTTTTTGAAAATACCATCACTGTTGTAATGTCCAAAATGTGGCAACCAACTTGTGCCCAGCATGATCCCACAAACAGCAGTGAGATAATTTACCAAGTAATGTGTTTTGGGTTTTGTGAAGGGATAATTTTTGGCCAGGGAACTAACTACACTTCTTCGAACTGATGTTCTGGAATCTTTAATATTTACATGAGAGGATAGACAGAACCTCAGTTTAATGTCTCAACCGAAAGCCAGCTCAAGTAGCACCGGAGATCCCAGTGCTACCAAGACTTAATGCTCAAATCTCGAGTGAGAATTGAACCCTCAAATCTGCTGATTCAGAGGCAAGTGTGCTGTTACTAAGCCAAGGCTGGCAGCTGTATATCACCAAATGAAGAGCAATGCAGAAATACGTGGGCACAGAAGGACCCAACGTTGCAGGGATGACACTTTATAACCTATCAGCCAACCACTTGGTTGCAAAAGGAAGCCAATCTCTCAAAATAACAGGGAGGCTATTTATATATAAATAGTAAGGCAAGATGAGGGGCAGGTTCACAGATAAGTACAGATATCCGGAAGGTGCACTGCACTGCAATTAGCTTTGTGCACTGGAAATTAACTACAATGCAAAAAAACCTCATTGCTTCAGGTTTTAGTTGTTGCTGCAGATCTTCCAAATTTAAAATTAAAACTTCTTCAACTTTTTCTTTTTGATTTTATTTCCCAATTAAGGGGCACTTTAGCTTGGCCAATCCAGCTACCCTGCACATCTTTAGGTTGTGGGGGTGAGACCCACACAGACACGGGGAGAATGTGCAAACTCCACATGGACAGTGACCCGGGGCCGGGATAGAACCCGGGTCCTCGACGCAGTGAGGCAGCAGTGCTAGCCATTGCGCCGCCGTGCCACCCCTAACTTTTCCTCTTTGTCTTCCTTTTCTCTCGGTCCAACCCAACCTTTATTTCCCTCTCTTTAATTATCTTTCTATACGTGATTTAACATTGAATTCAGCCTACACCACCACCTGCAAGTCCCCCTCCAAGCTACCCACCATCCTGACCTGGAGATGTATCGCCGTCCCTTCTATGTCGCTGGATCAAAATTCCTGAACTCCCTCCCCAACAGCACTGTGGGTGTATCTGCACCACATGGATTGCAGTGGTTCAAGAAGTCAGCTCATCGACGCCACCTGAAGGGCAATTAGGGATGGGCAGTAGTGACGCTCACATCCCATAAATGAATTTTAAAAAAGCTCTCCGTCTTATTACTGATTCCCAGGGCAAGATTCTCCGGCCACGCCCGCCCAACGACCGAAAATTCCCGCCCGAGGCCATTGGATATTTACAGGGCCTTGCACGTTGCCCAACCCAAGGAGGACAACCTGATGCAGCAGAATTGCATCACAGCCCCTAAAGACGCCCCGATTCAGATTAGGCTCCAAGTCAACGGTCACCCAATTGACATGGAGGCTGCGGCCGCCATCGTTGGTCAACAAACCTTTTGTTGGCTCCGAAAGAGCATGCTGCCCTTGGGTTTGTGTGCTACCAAGACTAGCAACGTACACCGGGGAGCTGTTGAACATCATAGGTGCCGCTGTGACACCGGTCGCCCACGGACAACAGACATACGGGCTTCCGCTGATAGTGGTGCAAGGGCCAGGACCGCGATTGGCTACAGACCCTTCAACTAGACTGGCCGCAAATCTTCCAAATGGGCACCGGTGGTCTGTACGAGGTTCTGAGGAAATATCCGGTGGTTTCTAGGAGGGCCTAGGACAAATAAAAGGGGCCGGAGCAATACCTTGTGTTGATCTAGAGGCCCAGCTCAAATATATCAGGGCACAACTGGTCCACTATGCCCTACTTGTGAAGGTAAGAACTGAATTGCGACGTTTGGAATGCTTTGACATTGCCCGGTCCGATTCACAGAATGGACAGCACCAGTGGTCCCGGTGTTGAAGCTGGATAAGTCCAGCTTTGCAGTGACTGCAAGTTGAGAGTGAACAGGCCTCTGACCAGTATCCCATGCCATGTGTGGAAGATCTGTATGCAAAGCTAGTTGGGGGCCACGCATTCACAAAGCTCAACATGAGCCACACTTATTGCGAGACACAGCAATTTCTGGATGGCAAGATGTAACTAGTGGGGTGCAACAGTGTTCGGTCCCTGGGCCCCAGCTATTTACAATCTATATTAACAACAGGGATAGAAGGTTCTATAGCCAAATTCGCAGATGACCCAAAAATAGGTGGGACAGTAAGTTTCAGTGAGGAAATAAGAACCTTACAAATGGATATAGATAGGTTAGGAGAGTGGGCCAAAATGTGGCAGATGGAGTTTAATGTGGATAAGTGTAAGGTTATGCATTTTGGTGGAAAAAAGTGGAAAGCTTACTTATTATCTAAATGAGGAGAGGCAAGCAGCACGGTGGCGCAGTGGTTAGCACTGCTGCCTCACGGCGCTGAAGACCCAGGTTCCATCCTGGCCCTGGATCACTGTGGAGTTTGCACATTCTCCCCGTGTTTGTGTGGGTTTCACCCCCACAACCCAAAGATGTGCAGGGTAGGTGGATTGGCCACGCTAAATTGCCCCTTAATTGGAAAAACTGAATTCGGTACTCCAAATTTTTAATTTGTTTTAAATTGAATTGGGTTCTCTAAATTTATGAAATAAATAAATAAATGGGGAGAGACTTTCGGGTGCTGCGTTGCAGAGGGATCTGGGTGACCTTGTGCATGAGTCACAGAAAACGAACAGGCAGGTACAGCAGATAATGGGGAAAGCAAATGGAATGTTGGCATTTATAGTAAAAGGAATTGAGTATAAAGGTAAGGATGTGTTGTTGCAACTATAGAAGGCATTGGTAAGACTGCACATGGAGCATTGTGCACAGTTTTGGTCCCCTTATTTGAGAAAAGATGTAGTGGCATTGGAGGCAGTTCAGAGGAGGTTCACTAGATTGATTCCAGAGATGAGGGGTTTGTCGTATGAGGAGAGATTGAACAGAGTAGGCCTATACTCTCTAGATTTGAGAAGAATGAGGGGAGGTCAAATTGAAGTATACAAGATGCTGAAAGGTCTGGAAAAGTAGACGTGGAGCTGGTGCTTCCTCTTGTGGGGCATTCTAAAACGCGAGATCATAATCTTAGAATAAGAGGAAGAAAGTTTAAAACAGATTTGAGGAGAAACTACTTCTCCCAAAGAGTTGTGAATCTGCGGAATTCCCTAGCCCAGAGTGCGATGGATGCTGGGACAGTGAGTAAATTTAAGGATGAGTTAGGCAGATTTTTAATTGGTAATGTGTTGAAGGGTTATGGACAAAAAGTAGGAGGGTGGAGTTCCAGCCAGCATGGGATCAGCCATGATCACATTGAGGGCGTTAGGCTCGGGAGGCTAAATTGCCGACTCCCGCTCCTAGGTCAAGTGTTCCAGGGAGGAGATGCTTTGGCTGATTTTGAAATCCAGCTCTTTGTCTGTAACATTGTAGGTAGCAGATGAGGAACGTATCAGCCATGATAGAATGGCAGAGCAGACTCGATGGGCCGAATGCCTAATTCTGGTCCTATAGCTTATGAATTTATGATCTATTGCGGAAGTATGTTACCATCAATACCCACAGAGGTTTGTACAAATACACATGGCTTCCCTTCAGGTCTCATCCACATGTGCGATTTTTCAAAGAATCATGGAAGGCATCCTTCAAGAGCTGCCCAGTGTAATGGTGTACCTGGACGATGTGCTCATTTCAGGAGCCGCCAAGAAAGAACACCTGCACAGCCTGGACAAGGTCCACCAAAGCAGGCGTTCACCTGAAAAGAGGCAAGTGCGTGTTTCAGGCGAACGCGGTTAGGTACCTGGGATATAGCGTTGATAAAGAACAAAGAGAACAAATAACAAAGAAAAATTACAGCACAGGAACAGGCCCTTCGGCCCTCCAAGCCTGCGCCGATCCAGATCCTCTATCTAAAACTATCACCTATTTTCTAAGGATCTGTATCCCTCTGCTCCCTGCCCATTCATGTATCTGTCTAGATACATCTTAAATGACGCTATCATGCCCGCCTCTACCACCTCCGCCGGCAATGCGTTCCAGGCACCCATCACCCTCTGCGTAAAGAACTTTCCATGCATATCTCCCTTAAAGATGGATTGCACCCAGTCGGGGAAAGGTCCAGGCCATAAAGGAAGCCCCGAGACCTGAAAACACGAATGAACTGAAGTTGTTTCGGGGATTGAGAATTACGATTGGAAGTTTTCCCAAAATCTGGCCACTCCATTGCGACGCACCACTGAAAAAGAATCAAAAATATGCATGGGGAACACCACAGGCGTTTGCCAGAGTAAAGATGCAGTTACTGGTGGGCAGCATGGTAGCACAAGTGGGTAGCACTGTGACTTCACAGCGCCAGTGTCACAGGTTCGATTCCCCGCTGGGTCACTGTCTGTGCGGTGTCTGCACATTCTCCCCGTGTTTGCGTGGGTTTCCTCCGGGTGCTCCGATTTCCTCCCACAGTCCAAAGATGTGCAGGTTAGGTGGATTGGCCATGCTAACCTGCCCCTAGTGTCCAAAAAGGTTAGGAGGGGTTATTGGGTTACGGGGATAAGGTGGAAGTGAGGGCTTAAGTGGGTCTGTGCAGACTCGATGGTCTGAATGGCCTCCTTCTGCACTGTATGTTCTATGTATTATCCTCCCAGCTGTTGACACACTTAAGACGCTACAAGGCTGCTTGTCCCACACATGTCATGCCTCCTCTTATGGCATTGGAGCAGTGTTTATCCACTGGTGGGGTGATGTCCTAACCTATCTATAGCATATTGTCATGTGAAAGTATCTTTAAGAAATGGGTGTTTATAAATGGGTGTATATATAAATATCTGTAGTGAGAGTACCTTTAAGAAATGGGTGTTTATTACTGCAGTGATGTCAGACAGTGGGTGGAGTTGGGCTGTCTGTCAGCTTTTTACGTTAGTTTTAGGCTGTTTACTGCAGGGTGTGTTTTAGTTTCGTTTTCAGAGCTGGATAGCTGCAGTCACAGCCAGAAGGTGTATGAATCTCTCTCTGCAATCTGAAGACTGTAAATCGATCCTGGTGATTTAAAACTAATAACAGTAGTGACTTTAACTTGATGTGCTTCTGGTAAAAGGTATTTTAAGTCTTATGGATGTTAAAAGGAAAGCTTAAAGGATTACTTAGTGTTGTATTCTTTGGGGGTTGTATTTGAATTAATGGTTGCTAAGATGTTCATTGTATGTTTTAAAAAGGTTAACTTGAGTTCATAGAATAAATATTGTTTTGCTTTAAAAAATACTTTTCCATTTCTGCTCTACCAGACCTGTAGAGTGGGCCGTGTGCTCCCCATACCACAATTTATTAAACGTTGTGGGTCAGGTGAACTCCATGATACACTTTGGGGTTCTCTAAACCCTGGCCCATAACAATATGCACCCAGGACCCTGGCCAATGCACAGCACCGCTATGCCCAAATAGAGATAGAAGGATTGACTGTGATGTACACAGTGAAAAGGTTCCAACAGTATATCTACAGGTGCCATTTTTAAATTATCACTGACCATAAGCCCCTGGCAGGCCTTTTCAAGGAGGATGAGGGGATTCCTCCGATTGCCTCAGCCCTAATCCAACACTGGGCGTTGCTTTTAGTGGCTCACAAATATGCATTCGAGTATCGCCCGGGAGTACAGATAGAAAACACTTACGCCCTCAGTTGACTCCCACTTCTTGTGAGACCCCCTCGACATAAGTTACAGACTTCTGAGGATGGTGTCGAGTGGGTCCCAGGGGTTGTGATGGAGAAAATGGGGCCGGTTTCATACAAGGTCAGAACCAGGGAGAAGACCGGACTGAAGGCCGTGGACCACCTCGAGCAGGGAATCCGTTCGGACTAGGGGGAGGGTGTATTAACCCTGACGAGGCCCACGGGGGTACATTAATCGATCTCCACGTGGGACTATTAGAATGTGAGCTTCCCCGCTAGTGGGCAGCGGCCTGCCCAGCTGGAGCTTGCTTCCTTACACTTTAAACAGCGGCCCGAACTGGGACCGGCACTTCAATTAGTCCCATCCTGTTGTCTGCTTCCGTAGTGGTCATTTCCTTAAGCTTAACTAAAGGTCCAGTTAACTTGCCTCCTTGAGCCTCCTGGATCTTCATAGGTATCAGGTGTCCTGTTTGCCTTGCTGCACATTTTTATCTTGAACCTCCGATGGACAAGGTTCAGTCCAATTAAGAATAGATTTCATGTGAAAGCAAATGATGGCCTGATATCATCCTTTGGTAGTTACCGCTTTCAATAGATTCGAAGGATCTATAGAAGCTACAGAAACTTTATGATAAGTCAAGCTTTCCTTTTGTAGTTTGACTTTTCAAAGGACCTAGTTTTATATTACTGTCAAATATCCAATAAGCATTTGTTCATACCTGATTTATGTTGGAAGACTGCGCCCAGAGGTAACAAAATCGAATGTCTCCCAGAGCTTTGATTTTTTCGTATCTGTGTTCAGCTTCTCAAAGTCCTTCCGCACTTGGGACTGATAGAAATGAAACAGGATGTTGGGATGGTAAGTATTTTTGGCCAAAGAATTTTGCAATTGTGGTTTCATGTCTGATTTGCAAAGCATTTGGTATTCTGAGCTCATTCCCTTATGACGCGGTGTCCCACTTGCTCTGGTCGTCTTTGCACAGTTTATTAAAAATAAAATGTGAAATTCTTCCCTGACCTCTCCAAGTGGCAACTGGGTAAACAATTTGGGATATAAATTTGACATCCATAAAATATATCTTCAACCCTGACCAGCTACATACCATGGCTTTCCCTGGTTCTTAATGGGATCCTAGCTGCAGTTTTCTGTGTGGTATTTGATCACCTGTGTGTGCTGTTAGTTGCTGTAAACATCCAATTCCATTCACTACCAGGCCATGTTCCGGTTCTGTATAAAAGCCTTGGTGTTTTTTTGCTTATTTCATTTATTAGTGAGCATTAGCCAATGTATTTGGTATTTCACATATTAAGCAGAATTTGATCTTGTTCCCTGAAAGACGTGAAGTGTTTACCTTGTGCATAACAACATGCAGTGATGTTTCAACAGTGTTAGCACTGCTACCTCACAGTGCCAGGGTCCCAGTTTCAATTCCGACTTCGGGCGACTGCCTGTGTGGAGTTCGCACATTCTCCTTGTGGATTTTCTCCGGATGCGCCGGTTTCTTCCCACAGTCCAAAGATCTGCAGGTTAGGTGGATTGGTCATGCTAAATTGCCCCTAAGTGTCCAAAGGTTGGGTGGGGTTACAGGGATGGGGTTGGGGATTGGATCTGGGTGGAATGCTCTTAAGAGAGGAGGATCAGTCCAGACTCGATGGACCGAATGGCCTCCTTCTGCACTGTTGACATT
This sequence comes from Scyliorhinus torazame, assembly GCF_047496885.1. Classification (NCBI taxonomy): domain Eukaryota; kingdom Metazoa; phylum Chordata; class Chondrichthyes; order Carcharhiniformes; family Scyliorhinidae; genus Scyliorhinus; species Scyliorhinus torazame. The sequence continues at coordinate 24,571,907 of NC_092720.1, read as the reverse complement.
CAATGATTCTATGGGACGTTCCTGCCCAACCAGACAGATTGACTAACTACTGCCCAGGTCCCAAATCTTTTTTATTTTGTCCTGGTTTAGAAAGATGCAGTCAAATGAGACAATGAAATGAAATGAGTGAAAATTGCTTATTGTCACAAGTAGGCTTCAAATGAAGTTACTGTGAAAAGCCCCTAGTCGCCACATTCCGGCGTCTGTTCGGGGAGGCTGGTACGGGAATTGAACCGTGCTGCTGGCCTGCCTTGGTCTGCTTTCAAAGCCAGCGATTTAGTTCTGTGCTAAACCAGCCCCTGAGGAGCTGCTGCAGTGCATCTTGCAGATGGTACACACTGCTGCCACTAGGCATCAGTGGTGGAGTGAGTGGAGTATCGGGTGCCAATCCAGCAAGCTGCTTTGGTGTAGTGAAGGTCACCAATTTAAATTAAGGAGGAAGGATGAGAGAAAATGCTTATGCAATGCTGCGCTGTTCTCAATTGTAGAGGAAACAGTGTAATAGATAAAGCCTACTTCAGCTGTTTCAAGAGTTACAAAGTTTCACCACTGAGTGAATACAACCCCGATGGGCCAACATACGTTTGTCCTTTTCGTTTCGCCTCGCTGTCACTATCTTTCGAAAAGGGACAAATCAGCATTTTAAAAGAGAAATTCCCGCAAGTGTCTTTTAATTAGGATGTCTTAGTTGACATAAAATGGATCATGGGTGTTTCATCACCAAGGTCAACATAAATATGTATTTGTTGGGGATGGGCGGGGGAGTGGAGATTGTGACACTGACTGTTCATGAATAGGCACCTCCAGCTGTCAAGTAGCAGCTGACTGATGTATGATATAATACAGACGTCCTGCAAGAATATTTAACGTGTCTTTAAACAACAGAAAATGTGACCTCTTTCTCATGACCTGTTACCACAAAGTTGGGGAAACTCTCAACCAGAAGCAGAAGAGGTTGACTCTTCCTGTAATTGGCGAACAATAGATTTAATTTTTTTTCCAATTAAGGGGCTATTTTATCGTGGTCCATCCACCTACCCTGCGCCTCTTTGGGTTGTGGGTCACACTATAGGAACGATGTGAATGCATTGGCGAGACCCACGCAGAGATGGGGACAATGTGCAAACTCCACACGGACAGTGACCCGGGGCCGGGATCGAACCCGGGTTCTCGGTGCCGTGAGGCGGCAGTGCTAACCACTGCACCCCCGTGCCAATATTAAACATAGAACGCCACTTTGAGATTAGCTATGAGTAAATTCTATCCACAATACTGTGTATGATCATTTATAGTTAACATTTTACTTCAGTTGCCAGCTTCGTTCAAAAAATTATGCTGAATTAATTGCCCAGCAATTATGCAAAATAGTGTAAACAGAATGTGGCCTCAGTTTAAAAGAAAATTACTTCAATTTGTATTTAATTAGACATCGGGATGTTACCACTGGTGGGTGAAGTTAAATCGAGAGACTATTAAATACAATCCAGTTACCAATAAATCCGATGGGAAATTCCAGTTGAAACTGTGCAGAATGTGGAACCTGTTGCTACATCAAGTTGTTAAAGCAACTAGCATAGATATATTTAAGGGGAAGTCATTACAGTTTTGGAATTTTTACTCAAACTACATATTTTGGTAATCCATGAATAGCATAGAATTGTGTTTATTGGAGCACATTTGAACTGAACACAGGTACAAGAACGTCTAGACCATAATATTAAAAGGACTTCTAGTAATGACAGGAGAGGGAGGGATGCAACAAACTGAGAGGAGGATCATCTTTAGTCATCCTAGAGTCTAGACCCTGGACCTGGGGTAGCCATCAACCAGTCAGGTGGGACAGGATAGGGCAGAACAGTGGAGCAGTGGTTAGCACTGGGACTGCTGCGCTGAGGACCCAGGTTCGAATCCTGGCCCTGGGTCACTGTCCGTCCGTGTGGAGTTTGCACATTCTCCCCATGCCTGCGTGGGTTTCACCCCCACAACCCAAAGATGTGTAGGTTAGGTGGATTGGCCACGCTAAATTGCCCCTTAATTGGAAAAAAAAATAATTGGGTACTCTAAATTTATAAAACAAAAAGGTGGGGCAGGATATGTTATGAAGTGGTACAGTGGGTTGTGGGAGTTGCACAGGGCGCGATCTATCCAATAAAACAGAGTGCCGTTCTGAGCACTATCTAATGGCATTCTGTCTTGTTTTCATTGCCCATGTACAGTTCCGGGCATCAGACTATAGGAAGGATGTGAACGCATTGGAGAGAGTGTAGAAGAAGTTTGCAAGAATGGTTCCAGGGATGAGAAAGTTCAGTTATGAGGATGGATTGGAGACGCTGTGACTGTTCTCCTTGGAGAGAAGAAGGCTGAGAAGAGATTTGATAGAGATGTTCAAAATCATGAAGGGGCGTGACGGGACAGAATAGACAGGGAGAAACTTCCCGCTCGGAAAAGAATAGAATGAACGAGAGGGCACAGATTTAAAGTGATTTGTAAAAGAAGCAAATGTGAACTGCACTGCCTGGAGGTGGAAGAAGGTTCGATCGGGGCATTCAAGAGGACATTCAATAATTATTTGAACAGAAGCAATGTGCAGGGGTACGGGGAAATGGCAGGGAACGGTGCTCGATGGAGAGGCGGTGTAGACATGATTGCTGAATAGCCTCCTTCTGTGCCGTAACAATTCTGTGAATTGGTGAAGGTTGAAAAGGTTCAGTCTTTTCATCCTGTCTTTAAAGGGGTTTCTTGTACAGTGAAAATGGCCATGTGCTCCTCTTAACAAGAATGGAAACCCCTTACTGCAGTGACAATTGAAACACTTGTTTGGGTTTATTTAATTGTCGTTCTCCACAGCAGCCATATAAAATTCAATCAAATAAATGCGAAAAGGGAAAGGGTAGATTGACAGAGTAATCTCACCAATCCGTGCCATATTTAAAAAAAGAAACAAACTATGATTAGTTTGGTTTGATTTTGGTTTTCTACTTTTTACTCATCTGTAAAGTTTGTTCATTTAGCGATAGTATCATTGTGATCTTTGTGTGTTTATGTTTTAATAGTGTTAAGACAATTGGGATCCAACAATGTGGGAAAGATATGAATTCACTGAAATGGTAAAAGCTGAAGAACCAGCATAGCTGATTATTCTGAGTTGGTGCTAATGCCAGTCCTGCCCACGCTTGTATTGACCTTGCCAGTGGTTAAACAGTCACCATTACTCAAAAAATCAAAAATGAAATCCAAAGGTTCAGGCCCTGTTCGCGAGAAGGGGCTTTTGGAAGAAGATGGAGAGGGGGCAGTTATTGGCCTGCTCACAGAGCACAGGGAGACTGTGTTGGCTGTTCAAAAGGAGAGGCACACCCTAGAGAAGATAAGTGAAAGGGTGGCGCGACTGGGTGACAGACAGGGGAAGAGAGAGCATTGAAGGGCAAAGACAAAAAGAAGGAAATAATTGGCGTAGATCAAGAGAGCCTGCAAAACCTTGTACACGGATGGACAGAGAAGGGGTACATCGGCATGTGACACTCCATTAGTTACGGTTTACCAACTTGAAAATGACCCATTTTATCCTATCTCTCTGTCTCCTGTTAGTTAGCTAAATCCCTGTCCATCCTCGTGTACTGCCCTCAACGCATGAGCTCTTAACTTTTTTTGGGGGGCGGCGTGTCAACTTTTCCAACATAGCAGTGTACATAAATCCCCAGATCCCTCTGTCCCTGAACACTCTTTAGAATTGCATAATTTCGTTCATATTGCCTCTCGCTCTCCCTTCTGTCAAAATGCATGACCCCACACTTTTCTGTGTTAAATTCCATCGGCCAGGTCCTCGAGCCAACCTACATCTGGTGCAGGCGATTGGTATCATAATCCCTTTTTGACACCCCATCAAGTTTGATACCATCAGCAAATTTTGAAATTTTACACCATATTCCAAGATCCAAGTCATTTATATATAGCAAAAAACAGCAGTGGTGGTAGCACTGGCCCTTAGCGAATGCGACTGTCTGTCCACCCTCCAGTCTGAATGATAACTATTTACTATGACTGTTTTCTGTCCTTAAGCCAATTTTGTTTTTAGCGTTCATGGGATGTGGGTGCCGCAGGCTGTGCCAGCATTTATTGCCCATCCCTAAATTGCCCTTGAGGGGGCAATTGAGAATCAGCCAGGTAAGGATGACAGATTTCCTTCCCTAAAGGACATTAGTGAACCAGATGGGTTTTGATGACAATCAACAATAGTTCCATGATCATCGTTAGACTTTTAATTCCAGATTTTTATTGTATTCAAATTTCACCATCTGCAGGGAACCTGGGTCCCCAGAGCATTACTCTGAGTCTCTAATTTACTAGTCCAGTGACAATATCACTGTGCCACTGCCTCCATTGAATCCAATTGGACACTGACCCTCCTATTCCCTGAACCTTAATTTTATTAACCAGCTTGCTAAGTGGAAACTTGCCAAACATTTTTTAAAAATTCATATAGATAACATCCACCGCATTCCCTTCATCAACTTTCTCTGTTAATCAATAAATTCATCCTGTGCTACATGACAATGCTTTTCTCATTTGTTTATTTACTTTTAGCTGTTTCCACATACCGCCTTGCATTTTTCGCCACTTTTAAAATATTTTGGAGGGGGGATGCGCTTAACACCACCAAAGGGGCATTTCTTTCCGCCTTGGCTCCAGTTTCTTTTCCCCTTTGTCAGCTGTTTGATTCCGAGACTCAGCATTATTGCGGTTGCCCTGGACATGATTTCTTTTGTGCAAAACACAACCTATGACATTTTCCAGAAAATGATGAGGGCAAATTATACTTTTTTGGGCATATCTCATTTTAATAATGTGTTGTCTGCGTGTGTTTTTGTGTAATATTCAGACATTCAACAAATAACAATAAAAGTCTGCTCTGAAAATGTTCTCGTACTGTGGAGTTGCATATGTTTATTTATGACACCAGATTGTGCCACACAGGACCACAAGCTAATTATGCATGTGAAAGATGATTCAGCTCCTCTTAATCTAACCAGCTAGAAAGATCCTACAACTTTTTCATTGCATTAGAGAATGAGACGACAGAGTAGGAAATCATGATTAAACCCTTCATGCCTCTGCCATCTCTTTGTACGGCTAGCCAATAATTTCCAAATCCTTGCACATTCCGCTTAGCTGTGTAGCTTGCTTTTCACTTGGGTGTTTACTGAAAATGCTTCCAGCACTCTTTCAGTCAGTGTATTCCAGATCACAGAAACTCACAGTGTCAAAGAATTTGTTACCACATGGCGCCACTTGTACTTTCGTCAGTTACCTTATATCCACTAGTTACTCACCATTGTGACACTGGAAACAGTTTCTCTGTATTTATCTATCAAAACCATTCATAATTTTGAACACCTCCATCAAATCTCTTCTTAACTGTTGCTAATCGAAGACAAACAAACCCAGCTATTCCAGTTTCTTCATGGAACTAAAGCCCTTTATCTCGGGTACCATTCCAGTAAACCTCTTTGTCACTCTCCCCAAGGCCTTTATATGCTTCTGAAAGAATCCTGCTCAGAATTGAACACGATACTCCAGCTGAGCCCAAACTAATGTTGTGTAAAGGTTTGGCATAGCATTCTTGCTTTTGTTCATTGTTCCTCTGTTTGTAAAGATAAGGATTCCTTTTCTTTTCTTACGGCCTTCTTAACTTGTCACAGAACCACAGGATTGTTAGTGCACCGGAGGCCATTTTCCCACCCTGTCTGCAACTGCTTTCCAAATGAGCATTGTGACTTAGTGTCATTCCCCTGTCCTTTACATCCAAGCCTGGGCCATTAAATATATACGTCAGAAAGAACAACCTTTTGTCTTCAGTGTGAGCCACTATTCCACACATTTTTATTTTTCGCACATTTCACTCTGTGAATATAAATTACTGGGTATTAATAAGACGATAACCTAGTTTTAACCCATGTCTCTGTATTCAACTTTTGTAAATCATTTATAGAAATGGCCCATTTTACACTTTCACTCCCTTAACAGTCTTACATTAATGTATTCTATCATTTTCCACACCTCCTTTTCCAGAGTGAAATGTCTATATTTCTCCATCTGTTCCTCATAGCTCAGACCCGGAACTCCGAGGATAAGCCTCATAACTCTCTTGTAAATAAAAAGTACTTACGTTTCAAACAGTTTGAGTGTGCTCCTGGCTTGGCAGACACTGAAATAGTATAGTTACTTCTCAGAGTCAAATTTATCTCCTTGTCCTGTTGCACTTGATAGATTGGCGTGTGGTTTTTTTGATCTTCCTGTTGGCTGCAATGTTAACAGCGTGGAGTAAATTGAAAGAGTTTTGTGTCGCTTAATTTTGTAACCTTATTTATCAGTTGTATAATTGTCTTGACATAAGCACACCTGATATTTGAAGGTCTCATTGACTATCTGTCAAGTGAGAAAATCACACTTTGGTAAAACTCTGCCTGTAAGGCTGATCTTTAATTTGAAGCCAAGTACAATTTTCTTTACTGCACAGTTCTCTAAACAACTGTTTAATTTCTATTTAATGGCGGTCCCTGTCTGCAGTCTACCCCCTTAGCCACGAAACAGCAGCCACATCAGTGAGAAACATCAGGGAAGGATGGAGCCGTCTGCATCAGGGGAAGTTCTTCTGTGAGAAACATTTGTTCCTCAGGGAAAGTTACTTCAGATTATATAGCCGTAACGCCCATAGTTTTCTTTCCTGCTTTCATGGGTGTGGACTTTGCTGGCTAAACCAGCACAGTGGGCTAAATAGCTGGCTTGTAATGCAGAACAAGGCAGCAACGTGGGTTCAATTCCCGTACCGGCCTCCCTGAACAGGCGCCGGAATGTGGCGACTAGGGGCTTTTAATAGCTGGCTTGTAATGCTGAACAAGGCAGCAACGCGGGTTCAATTCCCGTACAGGCCTCGCCGAACAGGCGGCGGAATGTGGCGACTAGGGGCTTTTCACAGTAACTTAATTGAAGCCTACTTGTGACAATAAGCGATTATTATTATCTCAGCATAGACGAACGAGCATATTTGTAACTTTCAGTTTTTGTGGCACTATTACATTCTAATAAGCTATTATTATTACTAATATGCCACCGTCTTTCCCTTTCCGATCGTCTGTTTTTTTTGCTTGTAGTCGAGGTAATTTCTAAAATGCCCATCTCATCACATATGTCCAGTGAACCTCCAGATCACAACCTTCCAAACTTTGTAACATAGAATTGGAGAATGGTGCGAGCACAGGAGGGCATTTTGCCCATCGCACCCTTTGCTGGCTCTCTGCAAGCAGACAATGCCTCGTCCCACTTTCTCTGCAGCCTGTCAAACATTTCCTCCTCCCTTCATGATCCAATTCTATTGTTAAAGCCTCGATTGAGTCTACCTCTACCTCCCTGTCCAGCAGCGCATCCCAGACCCTGACCAAACTGCAGAAAAATGTTGTGCCCGATGTCACCATTGCTTCTTTTGCTAATGACTTTCAGGTGGTGCCCTCTGGTTCTTGACCTTTCTACCAATGAGACCAGCTGCACCCTATTACCCAGAACTCCCCATGATATCAAATCTCTTAATCTTCTCATCGTCACGTAATTGGATAACATGGAGAAGGTTGCAAAAGTACAGTGACTAACCCACAGAGATGATTTGTTCAATTTAGCTTTTGGGTAATTTAGTCAGATTTCTGTTGTTGCTAACTTTCGGTTGGCTCTTAATTCGTAATTTGCTCTGTTTGTTTAACCTTTGCTCTAGAGTCACCAGGCTTCTTTATGATACCGCCACCAGGTTCAAGTTCAAGTAATGATCAATAACTCAACACACCAATTAGTAAAATTCAAATCAAAACACATTTATTATACACAGTAAATCACTACTCATGCATAGACTCTACTTTCTAGACTATTTCTATCACTAAAAGGCCTATACTTAGCTTCGGACTGGCCCACCAGGTCAGGGGAACAAATAGCCTTTCGTTCAGGTCCTGAGTCTGCAGGATTCAAAAGCTGGTATGGATTTGTAGCTAGGAGCGCCTATCTCGTAGCGAGCGTTGACTTGAGACTTACTTGGTTGGCGTGGCCGCTGGACAGTTCACTCTCGGGGATTGCTTCGCGTTGCTGACTGACCCTGCCAAGAAGGACGATCTGAACTTGGGGGCTTTACTTTATAGTCCCCAGGGGCTTCCCGCCCTTCGGGGCGGACCCCGTACCTGGTTCCAAGTGATTGGACTGCGTTCCGATCACTTGGATCGATTTCTCCAATACTGGAGTTGTTCCCTGATCGCTGGGCGGTCCCTAAATGTCCGTTGGCCTTCCTTTGTCTTGGCTCCTGCTGGCGCCAAGGAGTCTGGCTTGGCTTTATTCACCTTAACTGTTGCAATTGTGCCTTGGAATCGCTCATTACTATGCAGATGGCTGCTGGTTTCAGTGCTGTCTGGTTTTTTGCAGGTTTCAATACACCTGATTTCTGTACTTGCTCGTCTTTGCCTGTGTTGGCTCAATTTCCCTTCAGTCTTTGCGGTTCTCCATTTTAAGTCGGGAAGTGGCCAACCCAGGTGGCTACACTGTGAGACATAGAATTGAAGTGAATTATTTTGTGAGGGAGTGGTGTGCTTCACAGTAGCAGACTTGCAATACTATGGCCACAATCGTTTAACTCTTTTATGAATTCCTGCATTCAACTAAAATCCGCAAAGTGCTTTATAGCAACAGCTGTGAGAAGGAAGTATAGAGATTGGAGAACTATTGGCCAAATAACCATCTTGTAAGGGGTTTTTGAAGGAGAGGGGTGAATTGACTTGAATATTTTGGGAAGAGAGTAGAACAGCAAGTTGGCTAAAGGCTCTATCACAACTGATGCTTCGGTGGTGGATACTGTAAGGCAGTGATGGGCAACCTAGACTAGTGAATGGGCCACATGAGTGGACCCCCCTTCATCTCAGTGGGCCACAAGATTGAACTCAGGCTTGTTCACTAACCATGACAAAAGTATATAGGAATTAGGAGCAGAAATAGGCAATTCAGCCCTTGGAGCCTATTCTGCCATTCAATCAGATCATGGCTGATCTCTTCCTGGACTCAAATCCGCCTCCCCACCTGTTCCCCATATCCCTTTAGCCTAAAATCAGAAATGTATCTTTCTCCCTCTTGAAACCATTTAATGACTCAGATTCCACCTCACTTTGTGGCAGCGAATTCCACAAATTCACCACCCTCTGCCAGAAGTAGTGTCTCCTCATCTCAGTTTTAAATCTATTGCCTCTCAACCTATATCTGTGACCTCTTGTTGTAGGTTGTCCCACAAGGGAGAACATTTGCTTTATCAATCCCTTTCAGTAGTTTATGCACCTAGATCAGATCCCCTTTCATCCTTCTAAACTCCAATGAGTATAAGCCCAAACTGTTTAATCTCCCCTTCCTATGTCAAACCTTTCATCCCCGGAATCAATCTGGTGAACCTCCTCTGAACTGCCTCCAATGCCTCCACATCCTTCCTCAAATAAGGAGACCAAAACTGGACACAATACTCTAGATGTGGTCTCACCAACACCCTATACAATTGCAACAACACTTCTCTACTTTTATACTCCAGTCCTTTTGCAATAAACGCCAACATTCCATTTGCCTTTCTTATTATATTTTGTACCGGCATACAGACTTTCTGTGATTCATGAACAAAGACACCAAGATCCCTCTGCACAGACGTATTTTGAATCTGCTTTTCCGTTTAGATAATTTGCCTGACTATTTTTGCGGCCAAAATAGATAACCTCACACTTACCAAAAATTAAACTCCATCGGCCAAATTTTGGCCCAATCACCTAGTCTATCTATATATCTGTAAAATCTGTATCTCCACTTCCTTGTCGGCTTCCCCACCTATTTTAGTATCATTGCAATTTTGCTATGTTACACTCTGTCCCTGCTTGTAGATCATTTACATAGATTGTTAACAGTTGAGGTTCGAGGACTGAACCCTAGGGGCACCCCACTGGTTACAGTTCACCAGCCAGAGTAGGACCCATTTAACCCGATCCTCTGCTTTCTGTCAGTCAACCAATCCACAATCCAATCTACTATTCGACACCCAACCCTCTGCGATCTCACCTTCTGGATCAGTCTTTTATGCAGCACCTTGTCAAATGTCTTCTGAAAGTCTAGATATACTACATCCACAGGTTCCCCATTATCCACCTTGCCGGTTACGTCCGCAAAGAACTCAAGAAAGTTTGTCAAGCATGACTCCACAAAACCATGCTGACAATGATGGATTGAGTTTTGTCTTCCAAATGTTCAGCATTCTCCTCCTTAATGATTGATTCCAGCAACTTCCCCATCACAGAGGACAAGCTAACCCGTCTGTAGTTGCCTACTTTTTTACCTCTCTCCCTTTTTAAATAGGTGTGTCACATTAGCATGTTTCCAATCCACCGGGACCTTTCCAGAATCCATTGAAATATCATAAATACCCTAGGGGACAGGCCATAGGGTCCCAGAGACTTTCTGCCTTTAGTCCCATTAGTTTATTCAATACCTTCGCCCTCATGATGGTTATTGCACTAAGTTCCTCTGCATTAACTGAAGTTCTTGGAATTTTTTAATCATCCTCTACCATGAAGACAGAGGCAAAATATTGGTTCAGTGCCTCCGCCTCTTGTGTTCCCCATTATTACCTCGCCAGTATCGTCCTTAAAGGGCCAACATTTACTTTAGCTATTTTCATCCTCTTTATATACTTATAGAAGCTAATGATATCAGTGTTTTTGCTAGCTTCCTTTTGTAGTTCATCTTCGCTTTTTTTGATTCTATTTTTAGTAGCCTTTTGCTGACCCCTAAAGCTTTCCCAATCCTCCAGCTTACCACTAGCTTTTGCAGTATGATATGCTCTAGATTTTGCCTTTATGTCTTTCTTGATGTACTTGTTTAGCCGTAGAACATTTTTCTCCCTTTAATACCTCCTCTTCCTCTCAAGAATATACTTTAATTAAGAGGTGTTTAATATCTCCCTGAACATCCACCATTGTTCTTCAACTGTCCTCCCCTCAATTATTTGTGCCCAGTCTACTTGGGCCAACTTTTTCTTCAGGCCTGTGTGATTACCCCTGCCCAACGCTAAAACTCTAGTATGGCACTCTGTCCTCTCTCGCTCAATCTGAATTTGAAATTCTAGCATCCTGTGATCACTCCTTCCAAGAGGATCCTTAATGACAAGACTATTTATCAATCCTTCTTTCTTACATAAAGTTAAATCTAAGATAGCCTGCTCCATAACATATTGTTCCAAGAAACAATCCCTCATACACTCTATGAAATCTCCCTCGAGGCTACCCTTGCCAATTTGATTAATCCAGTCAATATGCATATTAAAATCACCTATGATTACTGTTGTGCCCTTCTCACAAGCCCTCATTATTTCTTGATTTATACTATATCCCACTTTGGAAGTATTGCTTGGGGGCCTGTAAATGACTCCAACCAGGAGTTTTTCCCTCTTTTTTATTTCCACCCATATCGATTCAACATCTTGATCCCCTGAATAAGATTAAATACATTAAATGCACACCGAATATTTCATAATGCATTATAGATATTTGCTTAATCATTTGTATATTGATAGAGCTATCATCAACTTCATGTGGTAAAAATAAAATAAATATTTAACTTTGAACACAGAGGGAGTGCACTGTTCTCATGGTCAATGTGAGCAATCGGCACGCACCTCACTTCACTTGCCTTTGCTTTACGTGTGGATCACTTCAGTCATACCGGTAGGAAAAAAAGTATGTGGATGGAAATCAGCGGAATGCGTTAACGCGGCGCGTGGGCAAGGTACAACAAAATGTCTCGTGGGCCCCACTCAGAAAGCAGGAGGGTCGCATGTGAATCGTGGGCCATAGGTTGCCCACCACTGATTTAAGGTCAGCCAAATTCAGAAGAGAGAGGTACATGATGAAATGTAGAGCTGGTGAAGATATCAGAGTTCGGGTAGATGAAGGTGGTATTGGTATTTTAAGAGAAGGATGAAGATTTTAAAGTGCAGGGAGACGGTAGACATTGGTGAGGTCTGCGGTGATGGTTGTACTGGATATTCTGGAGGATAGTTAATGGGTAGGGCCCATGTATGTCATGATCGGAGAAGGTGCAGTATAAATCCAAGCTCTGGTTCCATCTTCAGATGTCCCACCATGTTTCACAACTAGTACAGTTGCAAGTACAGTTACTGTTATATGGGCAAACATAAACGTAACTACCATGAAGAGACAGACGGAAGCAATGGTCCTTTCTGAGGATAAGCTGACTGTTCAGCTGTACATTTCCAGCAAATTGTGTGTTTACAACACGATAGGTAAATAACACGGGTGCGCTTTAACGGAAGCGAGGAGAAGCACTCAAGAAAGAAAGGGAAATAAATATATACCAATTGGGTGACATGGAAAGAAAGACGGCTCGAGTGGAGTTTAAACCAATGGGGCTGATTGGCCTGTTTCTGTGCCATCATTTTGGTGTAGCCAACTTAACTGGGAGGTCGTGAGCGTAGAACTGATTTTGCTGCTGCCAGTGCCACCCTCTGCTTGCAACATATACTGGCACTGCAATTCACGACACACTGATTAGGTGAGGTGCCAGAGGACTGGAGGACAGCATGGATTATCCCATTTATTTAAAAAAGGGAGAGGTAGGAATAAACCAGGAACTTGTAGGCCAGGCAGTCTAACCTCGGTCTTCGGGAAGTTATTAGAAAGAATTCTGAGGGACAGAATATATCTGCACTTGGATAGACACAAACTGGTCAGGGATAGCCAGCATGGATTTGTTACTGGAATGCCGGGTTTGACAAATTTAATAGAATATTTTGAGGAGGTGACCAGGAGTGTTGACGAGGGTGATGCATTTTGATTGGGTCTATATGTGGACTTCAGCAAGGCTTTTGATCAGGTCCTCATGGCAGACAGGTGAAGAAGATAAAGGCCCATGCGATCCAAGGCAAGTGGCATATTGGCTGATAGGCAGGAAGCGGAGAGTGATGGTAGAGGGATGTGTCTGTGACTGGAAACCTGTTTCCACTTGGGTTCTACAGGGCTCGGTGCTAGGGCTCTTGCTATTTGTGATGTACATTCATGATTTAGACTTAAATGAAAGGGGTATGATCAAGAAGTTTGCGGATGAAATAATAATTGGTAGGTTGGTAAATAGTGAGCAGGATAGCCACAGACTGCAGGAAGATGTCAATGGACTGGTCAGGTAGGCGGCGTGGTGACACAGTTTTTAGCACTGCTATCTCACAGCGCCAGGGACCCAGGTTTGATTTCAACCTTGGCTGACTGTGTCGAGTCTGCACGTTCTCCCCGTGTCTGCGGGGGTATCCTCCGGGTGCTCCGGTTTCCTCCCGCAGTCCAAAGATGTGCAGGTTAGGTGGATTGGCCATGCTAAATTGCCCCTTAGTGTCCAAACTTTAGGTGGGGCTACAGGAATAAGGCAGGGGTGTGGGCCTAGGTAGGGTGAATTTCGGAGGGTTGGTGCAGACGATGCACGATAGGAATTCTATGATTCTGTGTGAGAAGAGCAGAGGTACATGGAATTCAACCCTGAATTTTTTTATTCCTTTACCGGATGTGGCTGGTTAGGCCAGCCTCTATTGCCCATCCCTAGTTGTCCTTCAGAAGCTGGGGGTGAGTTGCCTTCTTGAAACGCTGCAGTCCTTGAGGTGTAGGTATACCCACTGTGCTGTTAGGGAGAGTTCCAGGATTTTGCCCCAGTGACAGTGAAGGAACGACAATATATTTCCAAGTCAGGGTGGTGAGTGAGGTAATGCACTTGTGGTGTGCTAACAAGGCAAAGGATTACACTATGAATGGAAGGACCCTGGAGTGCATATCCACTGATCCCTGAAGGTGACAGGGCAGGTAGATAAGGTGGGTAAGAAGGCAAACAGGATTCTTGCCTTTATTCGTCGAGACATAGAGTTCAAAAGCAGGCAGGTCATGCTGGGACTGTATAAAATGCTGGTTCGGCCACAACTGGAATAGTGCGTGCAGTTCTGGTCACTACATTAAAGGAAGAATGTGATTGCCCTGGATAGGGTGCAGAGGAGATTTACCAGGAAACTGAGCTGGAAGGTTCGAGCTAGGTGGAAAGATTGGACCGCAAGGTGCTGCCTCACAGTGCCAGGGACCCGGGTTCAATTCCTGCCTTGGGTTACTGTGAGGAGTTTATACGTTCTCCTTATGTCCGCGTTGGCATCCTCCAGGTGCTCCGGTTTCCTCCTACAATCCGAGGATGTGCGTACTAGGTGGATTGGCCATGCTAAAGTTGCCCCTTGGTGTCCAGGGATGTGCAGGTTAGGTTATGGGGTTACGGGAATAGGGGGAGAAGTGGGCATGGGTAGAGTATTCAGTCAAAGGGTCGGTGCAGACTCAATATGCAGAATAGCCCCTTCTGCACTGCAGGAATTCTATGATCCTATACCCGAGGTCCTTGATTGAGCCCAATAAACTACAGTCACCGGGTTTGTAAAAGTAGCCTTTTATTATGTACAATATTATAATTAAAAGGACAGAAAATGTAACTAACTATCAATGCCCCTTTCCCACATCTTCCCTTCCCAACCTGCCTCTCTCGCTCTCTCTCTTTATATATATATATATATATATATATATACATACAGACAAACAACACTGAGGGGAAAGAATGGTGGAAAGGGAAAGAAAATATTGATCAAAATAAAAGGATAAGGATCTTTGCTGCACTGGAATGACTTCCAGTCAATGTCTTTCTCAAGTTCAGGCTTTCATTTTGGTACTTTTTCCTTCTAGGCTTGGGATGGTTTTCTCTGGCAAGGTTGTCTACTCTCTCTGCAGAATGAGCATCACTTCAGGTTCACAGCAAAAGACGGGCCAGACATTCACTGCTTTCAGAACAATAGAGCAGTTCTTTCAGTGAGTGAGAGAGAGAGAGAGCGGGCGTTCCTTACACTTCCAAGGTCTAAACAGTTCTGCTAAGTTCTCTCAGAAAGCATCACAGAGGATCCAATCACTGACCATTGTCAGGTAGAACACTGCCCTTGGCCAACTCCCCAGTTACCAGTTAACCAATCGAGCCGATTCCCTTCAAAGCTGGTTCCTAAGATCCACTCGTGTGCCGAAGAGTCTGGCTTCTCCTTTCCACAATGTCCTGGCAAGCAGTTTCAACTTTGAATCTTCTGCTTAAAGGCGCATCCCGATTATAGGTCCGCGGACCAAAATAATTAAAGTCAATGGGAACGAAGGGAGTAAAAAGGCAGGACTCTTATAATAGGCTGGACAGGGAGGCACATGTTTCATTAGACGAGGGGTCAGTAACCAGAGGGCACAGATTTAAGGTAAGAGGTAGAAAGTGGAGAGGGGAGGTGAAGAGAATCCTTTTCACCCAGAGGGTGATGGGAGTCTGAGACTTACTGCCTGAAAGGCCGATTGAGCCAGAAACTATCGTAACATTTTAGAAGTATTTAGAAATTCAGTTGCACTGCCATAACCTCCAGGGCTATGGGCCAAGTGCTGGATAATGAGATTAGTGCAGTCAGGTCTTTGTTGACCAGCATGGACTCGATGGGCCAAATGGCCTCCTTCTGTGCTGTGCACGTCTATGAATCGATGATGTAGGAACGATGCTCGGGATTCTCCCCCAATCGGCAGGGTGGGCCGTACCGGTGCCAAGGTGTGGCGTGAGCACTCCGGCGTCGGGCTGCCTGGAAGTTGCGGAATCCTCCGCACTTCCGGGGGCTAGGCCGTCGCTGGAGTGGTTGGCGCTGTGCCAACCGACGCCCAAGGGCCTCCACTGGCCGGCGCGATGCGGCGCATGCGCGGGAGCGCCAGCGTGTTCTGGTGCATGCGCAGAACCCTGCGTGGTCCCCGCACGTGCGCAGGGGGTTTCTTCTCCGCGCCGGCCATGGCGGAGCTTTACAGAGGCCGGCGCAGAGGGTAAGAGTGCTCCCACGGCACAGGCCCGCCCGCAGATTGGTGGGCCCCGATCGCGGGTCAGGCCACCCCTCCCACCCCCCACCCCCCCCCCCCCCCCCCCGAGGACTCCGCAGGCTGCCCTCAGAGCCAGGTACCACCGGTATGGGCCTTGTGTATTTCACGCCGGTGGGACTGGCCGCAAACGGGTGGCCGCTCGGCCCAGCGGGGCCCGGAGAATCGGCGGGGGGGGGGGGGGGGGGGGGGGGCACTGCCAACGGCTCCCGACCGTCGCGACGTGATCCCCGCCCCCACCAAAATTCCGGCGCCGGAGAATTCTGCAGCCGGCGTCGGAGCGGCGGGGTGGGATTCACGCCGGCAATCCGCTGATCCGGAGGGGGGGTTGGAGAATCCCGCCCATTGGGTTGGAGCCTTGTGGCTTGAACTTTATGACATTGGCAGGATGTAAGATTTTACTTTGAAAGGTCTATAATCTGCTTCAGTAGAAGACAATCAGCTGGCAGGATTGGAGTCTAAAGCGCCTGTTTCACTAATGAATGTGAGCAAAAGTGGTATTTTTGATCTGTAGAATATTCTAGGCTTTATTCTCTAGGTTGTGTTCCTTTCTGCACAGCAGCGCAAACAAATGGCTGGGAAATCTAAATGAGCATTGCAGAAACTGCTCTTTGACCTGAGGTTACTCTCGCAGAAGTACATTGCATGCACTTTTGTTTTTGTAGAGAATTGCAGGTTTTTCTGATGATGCCTTGTGAATTGCAGTGCCAGTATTTGTTGCAAGCTCAGCAGGGTGCGGCACTGACATCGGGAAAATGAGTTCCTTGCTCACAACTTCCCAGTTAAATTGGCTACACCGGAACAACGGCACAGAAACAGCCAATCGGCCCCATTGGCCTATTCTGGCGTTTAAACTCCATTTGAGCCGTCCTTCTCTTCATGCAACCCAATTAGTTTAGATTTATTTTCCTTTCTTTCTCGTGTGCTATACCCAACTTCCTTTAAATTGCGGGTAAACTGTGTCAGCCAACTTTGGCGGTTTACAGTTTATCACCGATTATATACCCACGTCAAGGTCTGGACACAGAGCGCACAAAATGGTTTGACACAGCTTTGGTCTTTTGGCCTTTTTACCCCCTCTTCCTCTCTCTCTCTCTCTCTCTCTCTCTATCTGCCATGTCTCATTCTTGCCTTGGGATGGTCTTTCCGCCACACAGCAGGGGAACTTGGGGCATCCTTTATTCTGGCTGTTACACAATTAACCCCTCCCTCACCACAATCACCTTCAGCCCCGTGTGTGAGGACACCTTCCTTGATTAACCAGGAATAGTTTATGCGGCTGTTGCTAAACTTACATTTTTATGTAAATCATAGAAAACAAGGAGCAGGAGGCCCTTCGAGCTTGCTCCGCCATTCATTATGATTGTCCAACTCAATAGCCTAATCCCGCTTTCTCCACGTTCTCCAGGGGCTCCAGTTTCTTCCCACAGTCCAAGGATGTGCATGTTAAGTGGATTGGCCATAATAAATTGTTAGGTGGGGTTACGGGGATAGGGTGGGGGAGTAGATCTAGCTAGTGTGCTCTTTCGGAGGGTCGGTGCAGACTCGATGGGCCGAATGCCCTCCTGCACGATAGGATCCTATGATTCTCAGAATAGGATGAAGTAGAAAATCAGGGCAGGTGACAGATGTCAACTTGATACAATGGGGAACCAGGTTAAGTATAAAAATGTAGGGAAGTGAAATAGGAAATAAGAATGTCTAAGAGACAGTACGAAATTACATTGGCAGCTAACAGAAAAGAAGTGGGGCGGGGGGGGGGGGCCGGTGGAGGGTTTGGGAGAGTTGTCTATTGATTAGGGCCCAACATGATCTATTGGTGGAGACCGAAGGCATGACTCTATCTTTACCAAGGGTGAGGACTTTGTCAAAGCTGAGGTAAACAAGGAGGTTGTTGGGATACAGGATGGGACAAAGGTAGATTAAGATGACATGCAAAAAGGTCTGGCAGACTTAAAATACACCCTGTCAGAATGGGGGATGTATTACATTTCTTTGTCGCCTCAAAGAGGTGCCCACACTCTCGGATTCTTGTAAAACAGGGCGAGAGGTTTATTAAAGGTGTGGCTCATGCAGTCAAGATGGTGATTTGCTGAAAGCACGTGCAAAACCCTCTGCTGACGTCACTGGACATTATGTGAAGCATAACCAGCAAGAATGTATTCCAAGATACGTAACAGGATGCGTCCTAAGTGGTTGGAGGAAGTAAGGGTAGGAATTACGCTGGTGCTGATTCCAGCTTTGCACTCCTGCAGAGTTACAGAAGGTGGTGTTAAGGGCCTGCAACATTGGAAGTGTTCCAGCCTGATTCAACAGGTGGCCAAGGGACACGCCTGGCAGTGACAGGCCAGTCTGTTCTGTGCCAGTGATGGGGAAGCTTTCAGAAACAGTAATCCAGCAGAACATTTAATACCCACATAGACAGGTGTAGACTAATACCATCCTGACTTGTTGAGGAGAAACCATGTTTGACCAGCTATATTGAGTTATTTGATGAGGGAACAGAGAGGGTGAGTGAGGGCAGTAGAGTTGATGTGTATATGACTTTTATCTGGGTTCAGTACTCAGACAACGGATGTTTTGAGTTTGATTTTTGACTTTGATGTACAGGGCACAACTTTACGATTTGCAGTCGACACAAAACTTTGAAATATACCGTGCGCAAAGTAGTGAGAGTCTTCGAGAGGATTTGGGCTGGGGGAATAGGCAGACACAGGGCAGATGAATTTCAATGCAGAAGAGCAAGAGTTGATGCATTTTTTTGTAGGAAGAATGAGAATTTAAAAATTCTTCTGGCGCAGAAGGAGGCCATTTGGCCCGTCGTGTCTGCACTGTTTTTCCGAATGAGCAACTCGCTGAGCGCCGTTCTTCCATCTTCTCCCCGTAACCCTGGACGTCCTTCCTTTTCAGCTCACAGTCTAATTCCCTCTGGAAAGTTTCAATTGATCCTGCCTCCACCACACTCCCAGGGAATGCATTCCAAACCCTTCCCACTCTCTGTCTAAAAGGTTTCTCCTCATACCACTGTTGCCTCTTTTACTGATACAATCTATGCTCTCTCGTTCTCGAGTGGGAGCAGTTTCTCCTATCTGCAAATGGTGCATTGGAGCAGAGATCGGGGGACGATTGTGCACAACTCCTTAAAGGTGATGAACAGGCTGATGAGGCATCAATAAAGTATATGGAGTTCTGCGCTGTATATTTGAAGCATGGGGTTACAGTGAACCTTTATAAAGCACTGCAGAACCTGTCATAATATCCACTCATGTATATAATGAGATGCAGACAGCCAGTGATTGACACACAGGATGACCAGTAAGCACACAACACAGTGCAGCCAATCACCAGACAGGACACTACCACTATAAAGCCAGAGGGCACTAGGTTTCCCGCTCTCTCGGGACCCAGCCACGGAGACAGTCAGAGTCCACAAGCCAGCAAGTGCAAACCATGCGGTAGCTAGTAAGTCTGGTCAGGCTAATACAAGGTCTCCAGTCAGTTCAGTATAGTGTCGACCCACAGCTGAATATGTATATCAGTTCTATCTTTGAATTAAACAGTGTTGGATCTTCTCCAGTGTTATATGTCTGTTTCTAGCTTCCCTGCATCGAGTGCAGTCCACATCGAACCTACCTGCCTAACACATCACAACCCACCTGGAGTATTGTGTCCCAGTCAGGAGATTGCACTTTAGGAAGGACATATTGGTTTCAGAGTGGATACAGAAGGGATTCACTGAAATGGTTGCAGAGATGAGGGTTTACAGTCTTGTAGGTTTACAGAGCGGCACGGTAGCACAGTGGTTAGCACTGTGGCTTCATAGCACCAGTGACCCGGGTCCGATTCCCAGCTTGGGTCACTGTCTGTGCAGAGTCTGCACGTTCCCCCTGAGTCTGCGTGGGTTTCCTCCGGGTGCTCCAGTTTCCTCCCACAAGTCCCGAAAGACGTGCTTGTTAGGTGAATTGGACATTCTGAATTCTCCCTCCGTGTACCCGAACAGGCGCCGGAATGTGGCGACTAGGGGCTTTTCACAGTAACTTCAATGCAGTGTTCATGTAAACCTACTTGTTACACTAATAAAGATTATTATTCGGGCTAGTTAAGAGAAGCAGGTGCTGTTCTCCTTAGAGGACAGAAGGCTAAGAGCAGGTGGTATCAGGTGTTGAAAATCATGGAACATTTGGATACAATAAATGAAGAGAAATAGCTTCCAATGGCTCTAGTATTGAAAATCAGGGGGCACAAAGAAAGAGAGGCAACATTAAAAGCGTATTTCATGCAACACGTGGCTGGAATCTGGAATGCCCAGTCGGGTGGAAACAGATTTGATCGTAACTTTAAGACGAGAATTGGTCAAATACTTGAAAGAGAAGAAAAAAATGCAGCGCTATGGTGAATGAGCCAAGGAGAATCTAAACCTCTCTGAATTGCTCCTTGAAAGAGCCTGCACAGATTCAGTAGCTTCTTCTGGCAATAGTTCTCTGTTGTTTGCTTGACGGCTGACCTCTGTGCTGCCATGGTATTCTCCCGCAGTGGCCAAGTGTGCCATGGTGCATTGCTCAGGAGACACAAGAAGGACATTTTCTTGCCAATGGTGTGAAAATGGAGAAGTACAATGTGGATGAGGTTGGCTGATTAAGCATTTAGCTACTTCATGCACGGCAAATCTTTCCATAAACAGGAATTGCATTTTTGTTTTGCAGGTTAGATTAAAATGTTTTATTGTACATCCGATTTCTGGTTTTGGCTGTTTAATATAACGTCTAAACAACATAACGGGCTACAAAGCGAAGTATGTCTGGCACCCCTCCCCGATGAACTCAATGCATTCTATGCTCGGTTTGAGCAGGTAACCAACAATCCGCTGTCGAGTGCCCCAGCAGCCCATAATTCACCCATACCCACCATCACAGCTTCCGAAGTCAGATTGGCCTTCCTGAAAGCGAACCATCGGAAGGCGACGGGCCCGGACGGGATCCCTGGGTCGTGCACTCAGAGCCTGCGCGGACCAGCTGGCAGAGGTATTCACGGACATCCTTAACCTGTCCCTCCTCCACTCCGAGGTCCCCACCTGCTTCAAGAGGACCGCCATCATACCGGTACCAAAGAAGAACCAGGCAACGTGCCTCAATGACTACCGTCCAGTGGCCCTGACTTCAGTCGTAATGAAGTGCTTCGAGAGGTTGATCATGAAGCGCATCACCTCCATACTCCCAGAACGCCTTGATCCACTGCAATTTGCATACCGCTGCAACCGGTCCACATCAGACACCATTTCCCTGGCCCTACACTCATCCCTAGAGCATCTCGAAAACAAGGACTCCTACATCGGACTCTTATTTATTGACTACAGCTCCGCCTTCAACACCATAATCCCAGCCAAGCTCATATCAAAGCTCCAAAACCTAGGACTTGGCTCCCCACTCTGCAACTAGATCCTCGATTTTCTGACCAACAGACCACAATCAGTAAGAATGAACAACACCTCCTCCACAATAGTCCTCAACACCGGGGCCCTGCAAGGCTGCGTACTTAGCCCCCTACGCTACTCCCTGTACATACACGACTGCATGGCAAAACTTGGTTCCAACTCCATCTACATGTTTGCTGACGATACGACCATAGTGGGCCGGATCTCGAATAACGACGAGTCAGAATACAGGCGGGAGATAGAGAACCTAGTGGAGTGGTGTAGCGACAACAATCTCTCCCTCAATGCCAGCAAAACTAAAGAGCTGGTCATTGACTTCAGGAAGCAAAGTATTGTACGCTGATGCCCTGTCAGCATCAACGGGGCCGCGGTGGAGATGGTTAGCAGTTTCAAATTCCTAGGGGTGCACATCTCCAAAAATCTGTCCTGGTCCACCCACGTCGACGCTACCGCCAAGAAAGCACAACAACGCCTATACTTCCTCAAGAAACTAAGGAAATTCGGCATGTCCACATTAACCCTTACCAATTTTTACAGATGCACCATAGAAAGCATCCTATCGGGCTGCATCACAGCCTGGTATGGCAACTGCTCAGCCCAGGACCGCAAAAAACTTCAGAGAGTCGTGAACACCGCCCAGTCCATCACACAAACCTGCCTCCCATCCATTGACTCCATCTACACCTCCCGCTGCCTGGGGAAAGCGGGCAGCATAATCAAAGATCCCTCCCACCCGGCTTACTCACTCTTCCAACTTCTTCCATCGGGCAGGAGATACAGAAGTCTGAGAACACGCACGAACAGACACAAAAACAGCTTCTTCCCCGCTGTCACCAGATTCCTAAATTACCCTCTCATGGACTGACCTCATTAACACTACACCCTGTATGCTTCATCCGATGCCAGTGCTTATGTAGTTACATTGTATATGTTGTGTTGCCCTATTATGTATTTTCTTTTCTTCCCATGTATTTAATGATCTGTTGAGCTGTTCACAGAAAAATACTTTTCACTGTATCTCGGTACATGTGACAATGAATAAATCCAATCCAATCCATTTACAGTAAATAGCAGTAATAGATATTAATTAACTGATCGCAATATGTTCACATAAAGCACTGATTTTCTCACTTTCTTTCCTGGGTACGTTTGTAGATATTGTTGCGAATGCTTGGGACCCATTGTCTTAACTCCTCAAAGACGGCATTAACTACCCGAAAGAAAACAATACTATCATGGTGAAAATGTTTATTAGTGGGACTATTATTGGTGTCATAGTCAGCAGTTGTTGAGATCTGATGACCTTGTGAACCCCATGGGATCCTGTCACGTTGCTGGAATCCCAAGATCTTGGTTTCAAAAAGGAAATATCACAACAGTGGATATTTAAATAGTAAATCTTTGAGTCACATTAAAAATGCCAATCAGTCGCATTTAATTGTGTCCATTATATAAGTATTTAATGCAACAATAAAGCTGTAGAATCGCGAATCTAATTGTAGACTGGATTCCGCCAATTTTAAGAACAGTTTACATTTCAAACAAACTCTCCAAAGAGTGCATAATGATGTGTTTTATCGCAAAGTTGACCATTAGGTAAAGGACCATGTGGCATGTTCGCAGTGGAGTGGTTGGTCAGATTGAATTACTGGATTTCACCCCTAGCCTAATAGTGAAGGCATAGTGTATTTTAATAGGGCCCCCTTGTGGTACAAATAGTCTTTGGCATCACCATGATCTTGTGAAAATAATGCCGCTGCTCTCAGTTTCTGTGTGATTGTTTGGCGACAATTCTGCTTGTTTGACGACTGCCAGTTATCATGGGTTGCATCCTGTGGTAAGCATTATCTTACTGAGCCGCCGATCGTGGCTCTTTATACAGGTATGATGCGCTCACCTGAGTTGGACGTTTGTGGATCAATGCCCCACGCCAGAAACCTGAACAGAATATCTGAACTCTTCAGAGCAGTACTGACGGAACGCCCCATTGTTGACAGTGCAGTCTTTCTGATGAGGTGCCAGGCCAAAGCGAGGGACAGATGTAAAAAATCCCGTTGGCAATATTTGAAGAAGAGCATTGGGCATGCTCCCTGATATTTCTCAGTCGGTTTATCACTCTTTCATTACCGTTTGTGGAACATGTTCGGAGATTATCTGCCACATTTCCTGCATTAAAGCAGTGCCCATGCTTCACAAAGGGAAAAATAATTGGATGTGAAGGACTTTGGGACGTCCTCAGCAGTGAAATATGCTGTATAAATGCACGGGGCGGCACGGTGGAACAGTGGTTAGCACTGCTAATGTTTCACCAGGGACTTGCGTTCAATTCCGACCTTGGGCGACTGTATGGAGTTTGCATATTCTCCCTGTGTTTGCGTGGGTTTCCTCCGGGTGCTCCGGTTTCCTCCCACAGTCTAAAGATGTGCAGGTTAGGTGGATAGGCCACGCTAAATTGCCCCTTAGCGTCTAAAAGGTTAGGCGGAGTCACAGGATTAGAATGGGGGCATGGGCATAGGTGGGTGCGCTTTTGGAGGGTGGGTGCACACTCGCTGGGCCGAATTGGCTCGTTCTGCACTGTAGGGATTCTATGATTCCACAGATGCTGTCAGACCTGCTGAGATTGTCCAGTATTTTCTGTGTTTTGTTTCAGGTTCCAGCACCTACACTAAGTCCTTGTCCCAGTTGAGTGCTCCTGTGGGGCTGTGTATGTTGGTTAGATTGCCCTCTAGATGTGATCTGTGCTCATAGCTGCAGTAAGTAACAAGATATTGGAAGCTTTCTTATGATTAGTCCCTGGGCCTGTTTGAAACTTTATTCCCTGTGCCTCGACCCGTTCCAAAAGATCAGAGCGCTGCTGAAATAGCAAAGCTGGGAGCGTATCTCACTCATATTTAGAGTATCTCAGTATTGATGCTTGCTGATCCCACAGCGTGAATAATTTATTAAGGTTTTCCAGTTGCTGGCTGTGGGTTGGACAATTGGTCTCTGTACAGCAGATGTGCATCGCAGTAGTCCATTTGAATGGTTTTACTTCTGAACATTGGGCCTTTTATTCGTCTGTGTTTTGCAACTGTCAGTGTTTTTACAGACAACGGGGGATTTGATAGTAAGAGAGACTTGTATTTATTATTATTATTTGGTAAAGTGCCGCACACCAGACTTGTGAGCAAAGATGGAACCTGTGGAATAAAAGTGACCTAACCAAGACGGATACGGAATTTGCTGAGCAACAGGAAGCAAAGGGCGAATGGTTGTTTTACGGATCGAAGGAGAGTTCAGAATGGGATGCCCCCGGGATCGCGGTGAGGGCCCCACGCTTGTGGCCCTGCACTTTGTTGTACAGGGAATAGTTTCACAAATTGGCAGAGGACGCAAAACCTGCGTGTATCGCGAACCATGGTTTCTCTGTGAAGTTCAGGTTCTGGCCCATATATGTTCCCAGATACTGTCACTGTGCTAATTATTCAGAGACCCAGGGTAATGCTCGGAGGACCCGCGTTCAAAGCCCACCGTGGCAGACGGTGAAATATGAAATTTTTTAAAAACTGAAATTAAAACTCTAATGACAACAGTGGATTCATTAAAAAAACATCTGGGGCGGGATTCTCCACTCCCGCGCCGAAGTGCCCACG
Organism: Scyliorhinus torazame; assembly: GCF_047496885.1. NCBI lineage: Eukaryota > Metazoa > Chordata > Chondrichthyes > Carcharhiniformes > Scyliorhinidae > Scyliorhinus > Scyliorhinus torazame. Next base: position 24,546,834 of record NC_092720.1, on the reverse strand, counting down.
CCGTCGTGAACGCCGTTGAGGTTCACGACGGTGCAAAACGACCCCGATCCTGACAGATTCAGGCCCCGACAATGGGCTAGGATTGGGGCCGCGCCATCTACCCGCGCCAGGCCTTGTCGCCTCGTAAAGGCGACGCCGCATAGATGAAGCGGCCGGCGCCGCATAACTGGCGTCACCCACGCATGCGCGGGTTGGCCGGCGGCAACTCGCGCATGCGTGGTTGCCGTCCTCTCTGAGTATGCCCCGAAAGAAGATAGCGGACGGATCTTGCGGGGCCGCGGAAGGAAGGAGGTCCTCCTTCAGAGAGGACGGCCTGACGATCGGTGGGCACCGATCGCAGGCCATGCCACATTTGAGGTACCCCCCGGTGCAGGATCCCTCCTCCCCTTGGGAGAATCGCGGGAGGGCGTCGGACCGGCATCGCGGGAAATTTTGGCGGCCCAGGCGATTCTCCCAACTGGCGCGGGAGTGGAGAATCTCAGCCCTTGTTTGCTAACGCCCTTTGGGTAAGGAAATCTACCATCCTTACCCTGATCTGGCCTACATGAAATGTAGTTGACCTCTGAAATGGCCAAGCAAGCCACTCTGCTCAAGGGCAATTCGAGATGAACAATCCCATGAATTATTTTTTTTCAGGAAGTAGTGCAGTTGGACGACTAAATGTGGCAGCAAAAATCTAGTCATTCCAGGGTTATAGGTCAGTGGCATAACAAAGAACAAATGGCCGAGACAGAAAGCAAAGAGTTCTAGTAAAAGACTGGAGGAAAGTATTCCCCAAGAGTCGGCGTCCCCTATATTTATTTTGAGGTCTCTTGAGTTAGCAGACACAGCTCGATAATTTATTTAACAACGCAGTTAAGAGGAAAGCTCAGGCCATCATCAGTGATCATTCTCACTCTTCATAATCATCGGTTTTATAGGCTCCCTTTGGGCCTGTGCTTTAGAATGCCGATTGCTGGGAAAAATCTGTTCAAGAGGTCTTTTGTTCCCAGTTCCATAGGTTTACGATTAGTTGTATACCTCTTTCACTGAAGTGGCACGAACACAATGGGCTGAAAGGCATCCTTTGTGCTATATCATTGTATAATTCAGTGAGGTAACCAGGATGACAATTGTGTGACTGGCTGAAATGAAGGTAAATCTATTCCAATAAATTCCAGACACAGTCTAACTCGATCGGCAGACCTGAGAGATCAGGAAATGGCTCATGCCAAATTGACCCAGTGTGCAGAATGAGGATTGAGAGGGTGCCCAGCAAAAGGTTGTTTTTTGGGGCTCTAAGACAGAAATGTTGTGTATCCCATCCCAAACAAGCACAATTGAAATTTATTGTGCACCTGCAACTTAATTTTCAAAGCTGGCATCGTTGTTGAATGTACATTTTGCAGGGAATAGTAAAATTGCCAACTCATCAGACTGTCAGTTGCTGATGGTAAGCCTCAAGTAAACTTGATGCTTAATCATCTATTTGGAAAAGGAAGTTCACATGAAGGTAACTGGCTAAAGTGAGATTGTGTTCATATTTAATTTATGTATGCATAGCCATAGACACTAGAACTGGTGCCGAACATGACGTAGACCATTTCCCCCCCCATCTTCTCCCTCAAAATACAATGCCTCTCCCAGTCTTAGTTCAGGCTCCTTTTGAGGGCATATTAATCAGATGGTTGTGCCATCAAGTGTCAGTGTTTGAGCCAAAAGGTAGCTTCCTTTTGGGGCATATTAACTTACTCTTTCTACTGACCAGTTGAACGGTGCAGCAGCTATTCTGTCGCAAAATATGGAATTTTTTTGAGAGGATTATTGGTCCAAATTAAAATTTTCGATATACTCAGAATGGTTCTTCATTTTTCTCTGCTAGTCTACGGTAGCACAGTGGTTAGCACTGTTGCTGCACAGCACCAGGGTCCCAGGTTCGATTCCCGCTTGGGTCACTGTCTGTGCGGAGTCTACACGTTCTCATCCTGTCCACATGGGATTCCTCCGGGTGCTCCGGTTTCCTCCCACAAGTCCCGAAAGACGTGCTTGTTACGTGAATTGGGCATTCTGAATTCTCCCTCTGTGTACCCGAACAGGCGCCGGAGTGTGGCGACTAGGGGATTTTCACAGTAACTTCATTGCAGTGTTACTGTAAGCCTACTTGGGACAATAATAAAGATTATTATTATTATTTTTATTATGGGCATGCATTGCCTTTGCTCATTCAAGACTGGGCCAATTCCCCTCCACGCTTAGGCCAATGTAAAGCAGAAATACATATTGATGTCATATTTCTGTTGTCTAGGTGTAAAGCTCATCTCCATGTAGACACTCGTTTAGCTCACTGGGTTAAATCGCTGGCTTTTAAAGCAGACCAAGGCAGGCCAGCAGCACGGTTCAATTCCCGTACCAGCTTCCCCGAACAGGCGCCGGAATGTGGCGACTAGGGGCTTTTCACAGTAACTTAATTGAAGCCTACTCGTGACAATAAGCGATTTTCATTTTCATTTCATTTCATGCAAGGTTCACCATTCATCCGCTGCAAAGCTGCACTCTTTCAGAAGATCTGGTACATGTCCATTTACCACTGTTAACTGTCAAAGACACTTTCCAAGCCAACATGAGATCAATTCATCTACAGCTAACAATGAAATGGACACATTCCTAATTGGCAAGGGAGCTCTTATAGTAGATTCAGCTCACCCATTATGCAGCCTAGATGGTTTGGTAATCATCACCATAGTCTCGTGCCAATGGGGGGGCCATTTTGCACTAACTCCCTGGGCAGGAATCCCATGGATTGGGGTGGAATGCTGGTTTAATGCTTCACCTTATCTTAATTTAGAGGAGAATAAGTTCAGTTACCCAACAAAAGGGTTAAGTTAAAATTGCCCCCTATATCTCTCAGCTGCAAGGGCGGCACAATGGTGCAGAGGTTATCACTGCTGTCTACGGCGCTGAGGACCCGGGTTTGATTGCGGTCATTGTCTGTACAGAGTTTGCACATTCTCCCCGTGTCTGCTTGAGTTTCACCCACCACAGCCCAAAGATGGCAATTTGGCAATCTTGGACACTTAAGGGCAATTTATCCTGGCCAATCCACCTAACCTGCACGTCTTTGGACTGTGGGAGGAAACCCGGAGGAAACCCACGCACACACGGGGAGAACGTGCAGACTCCGCACAGACAGTGACCCAAGCCGGGAATCGAACCCAGGACCCTGGAGCTGTGAAGCAATTGTGCTATCCACAATGCTACCGTGCTGCCCGGTAGCAGGTTGGGTGGATTGGTCATGCTAAATTGCCCTTTAATTGGAAAAAAATAATTGGGCACTCTAAATTTATAAATACATTTGTTTAAAAAACGTAATGAAATATCTCCAGCCCAGTAGAACTCCACACGGTGTAGGGTTCATGTAGAGTGTAAATTTTACAGCTAACTTTACAACATTATAAATCTTACACAAGTGTTACCCATACCCGGTGAAGAAATGAGGAGATCGAATGTCTGGTATTGGGTCGGTGTGTTGTTAATTTGCAACTTAGAGGGCAGTGTCCACTCTCGAGTTCACATTCTGCTTTTTTGGCAGTCGCCGTGCGCAATTGCTCAGCTTTGCAAACAACATGTTCTTAAATGACCTGCATAGAAAAAAATAAATCAACGGATCCAGGCATGCGTTCAATGCTGACAAGCTCAGCGTGCTTTCCTTTATGTAGTAAAGAGCAACCCGAGTGGAGCACTGATAGGCGCCTCGCGTCTGACTAAGTGTGTATGGGGTTCTGGCAAAGTGAAAGGGGACAAAGCAAATAAAGAACACAGCCAGCACAAGAAAGACATTGAAGTTGACTTTCCTGGCCTGCCTGGGGCTGCCCCTCGTTTTCCGATACGATTTATAAAGCTCTCTAGTTATCAGGAAATAGCACACGACTATTAATATCAAGTTACTCCAGAATATGATCTGGCAGACAAAGGTGACCATTTCGTGCCACTTTAGGCCTAGCTCAGTTTTGAAAGAAGAGCATTTGCGCTCATTTTGTGACATGCTGTTCCCCTTGTGCAGTACCATATTGGGCAGCACCAGGAGAAACATACACAGCCATACAGTCACCGAGAGAATCTTTGCAGTCCTGGGTCTGCACGTGCCAGAGTGGCCAAACGGTTTTGCTGCTTTCTGATAGCGGTCCGCACTTATCAGCCCCAAAAATATAATGCTGATGTACATTGTCAAGTAGAACACGACCGAAGTGACTTGACACACAAAGACTTGAAGTCCTGGCGTTCTGAAGCTTGACCCGATCGCTATTTTAAACGGAAATGTCAGCGTCATCAGGAGATCAGCCACTACCGTGTTCTTAAGGTACACGATGAAGTTTGACTTGCTCGGTATTTGAAAGAACACCCAGATGGCTAGGCTGTTCATCAGGAGGCCAGCAGTGAAGAGGACCGTATAGAGCACGGAGAAAATCACCTGGCTAATTTCGCGGCCTGGTGCACACTTGTCTTCCACCGTGGTGTTTGAATAGTTGGAGAAGCTCTCCGCTTCGTTCAAAGCCATTTCTAAACCAGCAAAATTAAAAAGAAAACACAGTGAGAGGGATTTAAGCTGCAGTGTTTCATGTTCAACATATCCTGCCCTGGATTACAACCAGCTCTGGATTACACCTGAAGAAATGGAGTCCCATTGACTATTATATAGCTATGGCACAACATATATTTAACCAAACTATACGCTGACAGCTAGCTCTGATGATGTAGAGAGCCATGGGACTGTATTTTTCTAATCTTAATGCTAACATTTATTTTGAAAGGACAGGCACAGTTCCCACAAATTGTACAAGTTTGCTTAAATTTAGGTAACTTTTTTAATGCAGACCTATGAAAATGAAAATCACTTATTGTCACAAGTAGGCTTCAAATGAAGTTACTGTGAAAAGCCCCTAGTCGCCATATTCCGGCGCCTGTTCAGGGAGGCTGGTACGGGAATTGGTATTGAGATATACCTGTTTTTAAGTATTCTTTGACAATCCCCAACTTGAAGAAACATTGGCAATTAAGTATTCGTAACTATTTTTTCCATAACTGGGGACGGTTGACTAATATGTCCCATTGACGGACCAAGAAAAATGTGGAAACCTCTGAGTAACTGTTTGAATCAGTGCCCTCAAATGTTTCCTTTATTCCTAGTTTCAAAATTGGTAGTTAGACACTTAAAAACAAGCATTTTGGCTCTGACTTTTAACACGAAAACGAACGGCAAAATAGACCTGAATTGAAAAACCCCACCCCTGAACACGGCACTGCCCATTCTGGTGGGGGAGGGGGGTAGAATTGGGCTGTGCTAGGATTCGCTCATGCAGATATCTTTGGGCGCGATTCTCCAAAATGGAGACTTAGGGTGGGATTCTCCGGCCGTGTCCGCCCGGCGACTGGAGGATCCCGCCCGAGGTCAACGGGGGTCTCCATTGTCCGCCTCTCTCCCGTGGCTTTCTTGCGGCGGGCGGGGGCAGAAGAATCCAGCACTAAGTGTTTGCGCCATCGTGAACGCTGTCGCGTTTCACGACAGCGCAAAACGGGCACGGGGACTACCGATTCTGGCCCCACAGGGGGCCAGCGCGGCACTGGAGCGGTTCATGCCGCTCCAGCCTCCCTTCCCGGCGCCAAATGGGCACCGCACCAACCCGCGCATGTGCGGGGTACGTCTTCAGCGCGCCGGCCCCGACGCAACATGGCGTGGGGGTTCAGGGGCCGGCCGTGCAACAAAGTAGGCCCGGGGGGGAGAGGCCGGCTCGCCGATTGGCGGGCCCCGATCGCGGGCCAGACCCCATCGGAGGCCCTCCCTTGGGACGGAGCCTTCCCCACCCCCACAGGCCGCCCCCCGACTCTTCGCGCAGAGTTCCCGCCGGCAGCGACCAGGTGTGGCCGGCGCCGGCGGGACTCTGCTTTTTCCGCGCGGCCACTTGGCCCATTCGGGCCGGAGAATCAGCGCGTGTAGCGGCCCGCGACCGGCGCCGCGTCAGACGCGCCGGCGCAAATGCCGCCGATTCTCCGCATCTCGGAGAATCGTGCGCCCGTGGCACGGGTGCGGCGATTCTCCGGTCCGGCGCGGGGTTCGGAGAATCGCGCCCTTTAGCTGTCTCAAATCCTGTGTGATCTTGGTCACCTGGCTGCTGGAAACACAAACTGCGCAGTTTAGACCAGGTAGGAGCAAGTCTGAACTTGGTGCAGTCTTTTGGACACCCAAGGAACACTCCAGGAGATTTGAATATGGTCTTCGGACATCTTTGTGGGAGGTCAGGTGCCCAATGTGGGAGGTCAGGTGCCCTTTGGAATTGTTAAAATTAGGCATGAGTGTGCATGAAAAGGGTATAAACTAATTAACTGTCAAGCTCCAAGAATTGTTCACAGACTTGTCAAAATTCACTGCTGTCAGAATTGTCAAAAGTGTCGAGAGGAAATTTCTGTGGAAGCTTTCAGGTGCTCACTGCCATGCTTCGCACCTGCAGATTCTGCACCGTTTGATAATTTCGGCACACACATGTCTTGCTTTGCTAATTTGGTAGACTTTACAAAGGGGTTTGAAAGGGCACCAAAGCAGGATGGGACTAAACAGCAGATTCCAGCCGGTCAGACTTAACTGTAACTTAAAAGCCCGACAGTAATCTTTTGAGAACTTTGGAATATAATGAAGTGGTGTCCCTTTCCCCTCGCCACTCCTCGAGACTCCTTGATCTCCTGCACCTTCAGTCTTGACAGGATTTAAGTTGGATCGCTCCTGGATGATTGACAGGTCTTGGTGAGATTTATGTAGCACGATTCAGTGGAGTACATAACAGCAGTGAGATACGCATAGCAAACATGTGCGTTTTGGTTGGGTCAAATTTCCCAGACATCAGACAGAAAAATGTGCCTGGTTCTTGTCTTAGAAAGAAAGAACATCCCAGTTTCATCATTCCAGTTGATCCCTCAGCCAATGATGTCGTTTTTGAAGCGTAGTCACTGTTCTATGCAGAAACCACAGCAGCCAATGTATGTCCAGCAAGCTCCCACAATCCACAATATAACAATAACCTGATCATCTGATTTTTAGTGATGTTGGTTGTGGGATTAATATTGACTAAGACACTGGGAACACTTCCCTACTCGTCTTCAAAATAGTGCCATGGAATCTTATACATCCACACGAGAGTGCAGATGGGAGTGAGAGGAAAAGGAATTTTATGTCTTGTCAGCGGACTGATGTAATCACCGAGTCCTTACATTGCAGAAGGAGACCATTTGGCCAATTGAGTTTGTACCGACCCTCCAAAAGAGCACTCTACCCAGGTCCATTCACCCATCCACCCGCCCTCTACCCGTAACCCCCTAACCTGTACATCCCTGGACACTAAGGGGGTAATTTAACATGGCCGATCCACCTGACCTGCGCATCTTTGGACTGTGGGAGGAAACCGGAGCACCCGGACGAAACCTATGCAGACACGGGGAGAATGTACAAATTCCACACAGACCGGAATCGAACCCGGGTCCCTGGTACTGTGAGGCAGCAGTGCTAACCACTGTGCCAGCGTGCTGCCCTATTGTGATGATTTTGTTGTTACATTAAGTATTCTCATTCGGATTACATGATGCCAGAAAGTGTAAACCTATAACCTTGATGGGTTTGTTTTGTTACGCAGTGGTTTTATGTCCTAACCTTTTTGAAACAACTTGTGTTGAGTGTAAGGTTTGCCTTTCGGACAGGAAACATGCCAGAGCAGTTTGTTGGTAGGGAAGGTGGGGCAGGCGGAAAGGTGGGAAAGTTGGACAAGCCGACATAGCTTGGTCTTAAAGAAAAATGTAAAGATCGGGGGAGGAAAGGAGTTCGGGAGAGCGTAGGCATGGGCTGAGAGCTAGTACAGGTCTTGAAGATGATGGATGAATGCAACGGAGTGCAGATCAGAGTATAGTTAAGCTGCAGGCTCGTTGGAGTTTCTGAAAGAGTCGGTGGATAAGGGAGTTCAACAAGAAAGATGTTGAAGCAATTGCGGATGGGGGTGGGGGGGTGGATTTGATATTCATTTCCGAGTGTAAATGAGCGATGATATGGTTTTCACAGTTTTAAGAGTCACTTGAATATCAGGCGGCTTGATTTTGAGCCCCTGGCAGGGTCAGGAAAGAAGGCGGACAGGCGCTCAACACAGAAGTTCCTCACCTCCATCCCACTCCCAGACCATTTACACAGAGGTGGGCAGGGGATGGAGATGGGCCGGGCTGTCTGCTTGCATGCCCCAGTTAGCCAATTAAGCTGGCTAACGGCCACTTAAGACGAATATAGGTGCTCCGACTCTCCCAGGGGGTGAGGGGCCAGTTTGCCTGCCTTAAAGCAGCCTCTGAGCGGCCAACCGGGTGGGGGGGCTGGGGGAGAGATAGTGGTCTCGACTGCCTTCCTGCCTGGATACATCAACAGCCGCAGGCCACACTGCAGCGGCTGTGAAGAACGTTTTTTTTAAATTGCAAATTTTTAAAGAAGTATAGAGAGAGGGTGCCTCCATTTGGAAACACCCTCCTCCTCCCGAACCTTCCATGATATCCCGCTGCTCCTTACAAGTTTGAAGGCCTCCAGCTTGGAGGACCTGCACACCATCCTTAATTAGACAGTGGATTTGTCCTTTGCCAATTAATTGCCCCCCCTGGGGAAGATCACGATGACTGTTTCCCACATGAAGTGGACATTGGACCTGATGGCTGAGTTCAGAAAGCAGCAAATAAAATCCATTCCATGTGTACATAGCGCCCCGTTTTCCATTCTAACTCTATTTGTATAATTGATCACATCTCAATGTGCATGCTAGGTATTGATCCAGGGCAGGCACAGTGCTAGGAGAAGAAAACTATCCATCAGCAAAATTTAAAAAAAATAAATTTTTAGAGTATCCAGTTATATTTTTTTCCAATTAAGGGGCAATTTAGCATGGCCAATCCACCTAAGCTGCACATCTTTGGATTGTGGGGGGGGGTGAAATCCACTCACTCCACACGGACAGTGACCCAAGGCCGGGATTCGAACCTGGGTCCTCAGCGCCGTTCCACGAGCTAAATTTAACAGGATGGAGGCAATTAAACAGAAATGTCACAAGCGAGGGGAGGTGGGGGCGGAAGGAGGGAGGGGGATCAAAGCTCTAGACAGCCTCTATAGAGTGTCAGAGACATCTTAATCTTGACAGGGTAGATGTTGAGAGGATTGTGATGAACGGTTACTGCCTTATCATCATGTAAAGTGATGTCCCCTTTAAGACCGGGCTTGGAACCCAGGGGCCTCTGGCTCCGCCCATCTGTGAGCCATATATAAAGGGCTGCCTCATGGGCTGTGTAGCAGTCAGCACTTGTCTCAGCTCTAACATAGTTCTTAGTCTAATAAAGTCTTCTTTACAGTTTAATCTCTAAGCTTCGTTATTGAGGGTACCTCAAGGATGTTTCGTCTTGTGGGAGAGTCTGGGACCAGAGAGCATAATCCCAGAGTAAGGGGAATTCTTTACCACAGAGGGCTGTAGAGGCCAGGTTGTTAAGTGTGCTCAAGGCAGAGATAGATAGATTTCATCAGTAAGGGAATCGAGGATTATGGCAGGAAAGTGGAGTTGAGGATTATCATATCAGATCAGTTACGATCTCATGAATGAGGGAGCAGATCCGCTGGCCGCCTTCAGTCTCTATGTCTTCTGGTCAATCCATTAGCAATCATTTGCAATGCAGAAGTTGTGTGTGGTGGGGGGGGGGGGGGTTTATGTAGTAAAAACAGAAAATGTTGGACAATCTCAGCAGGCCTGACAGCATCTGTGGAGAGAGAAGGGAGCTAACGTCTGGATGACTCTTTGTCAAAGCTCTTTGTTATGCAATAGCTGTTTCGGACAAAGAGAAAGGAACCTTTGGGTGCAGACATCATTCTGTACACAGGTACGGCACTGCCCCGCACCCCCCCCCCCCTCATCTTTGCTGAAGTTTGAATTGGTGCTGCATGAGCTGGTTTCGCTCCATTAATTAAGCCAACTCAAGTTGTTTGAAACAAATATGGCTGCATACACTCTTTTTAAAAAGTTACAAACTGTCATTATTCGATTAATCTTTTTGTCTACTACTGCACGTACTGTATACATTCCCTTGGCTGCAGAAAAATGCTCTTCACTGTACTTCGGTACATGTGACAAAAGATCAATCGATCAATCCTGTTTTCAAAGCTCAGAATATTCCAGCACATTAGCCTTTGTGGAAATTATACTAATATAACTATACCAATATATAACCTTTGTTCAAAAAGCAGGAAGGATACGTATTCAAAACAATATAAAATTAGTGTAATTAATGATTGGTACCTTAGCAATTGCTCATTTTAGCCACTCTTTACCGCTGTCTGAGTTTTAAAAAATAAATTTAGAGTACCCAATTCATTTTTTCCAATTAAGTGGCACTTTAGCGTGGCCAATCCACCTACCCTGCACATCTTTAGGTTGTGGGGGTGAAACCCACGCAAACACGGGGAGAATGTGCAAACTCCACACAGACAAGTGACCCAGAGCCGGGAGCGAACCTGGGACCTCGGCGCCGTGAAACAGCAGTGCTAACCACTGCGCCACCGAGCTGCCCTCTGTCTGTGTTGTTTAATCCAGAAAACCGTGCTATCAATGTGCACATTTGATTAAATCTTCCATATACATAAAAACGTAGCTGCAAATTCTCTCTTGGGTTTCTGAAGGTAAAGATTTGAATTTGTTACCTGCTTGGTCCCAGTCTGATGCTTCCGTTTGATGAGGATGTCCACGGTGTCAGGTTGTCTGACCTCTGAGTGGCAAGACAAAGCCTGGTGTCTGTTTAACTCGAAGTGTTCGAGAAGGAGTTCCTCATCCTTCTGAGGAGTTGTTTTTTATTTTGGTCACTTGGAGGCAATGGCCTACTGCCTCATGAGTTGCAGTTCTGCTTTTCCACTTCGATTGTGTAACTCAGATGAAAAGGTTTCCTATCTTTACTTTTTAATTATGAAATTATTACTAAGACTATGTTCTGTGACTCTCCTGTCCCCTCCAATTCCCTTGTCTCTTTCATAGAATTTACAGTGCAGAAGGAGGCCACTCGGCCCATTGAGTCTGCACTGGCCCTTGAAAAGAGCACCCGACTTAAGCCTACACCTCCACCCTATCCCTGTAGCCCCACCTAACCTTTTTGGACACTAAGGACAATTTATCATGGCCAATCCACCTAACCTGCACGTCATTGGCGGTGGGAGGAAACCGGAGCACCCGGAGCAAACCCACGCGGTCACGGGGAGAAAGTGTAAACTCTGCACAGCCAATGACCCAAGCCGGGAATCGAACCTGGGACCCTGGAGCTGTGAAGCAACAGTGCTAACAACTGTGCTGCCATGCCCAAATCCCTCCACACATTAGTGAAATATTCAAAAAACTAGCAATTAAAAAATACACTACTGGCTCACGTTTATGTGCTTCGGGGAAAGGAATCTAATGTGTGAGTGAATGAATCCCTGCCTTTGTAGCAGTGGCAGGAAGCAGTGCTTTCATTTTAAGACGTCCCACAGTCTCCTGAACTCTCTGACCCTGAAAAGCTAGTATCTGATTGGATCTTGGGAAACCGAAGCTGTACAATTTTCCGGGTACCCGCCAAACGCTGCTGTTTTACCGGAATCGTTGTCGAGCCCACTAACGGGATTCTGAAAGAGCTCTACCTTGATCGGGTGCTGTGCAGTGCTGCATGTGTAACCCAGCTGTGACCTCACAAAGAAGTGAGCTCCTCCTACTTGTTGGTGATCGATGAGGTTGGATAGGCAGGAATTGGGGATTCACCAAAAAAGTGAAGGAAGGAAGTTGAACGGGTTCGTTTGGCTCTGCAGGGCGATTCTGATTTTGGCAAAGGAGAGCGTGGGCCAATAACATTTGATATGATCTGGGCAGACCGAACGAAGGATGGCTAAACCATTTGCAGATGTTCTCAGATCTGAGCCCTCAGAGTTGAAGGAATTAAATTAGGGCCCAGACTTACTGACAGAATCGACTAAGGTGGAATGGAATAAAGGGCAGAACGGTAGCACAGTGCTTAGCACTGCTGTTTCACAGCTCTACGGTCCCAGGTTCGATTCCCGGCTTGGGTCACTGTCCGTGCGGAGTCTGCACGTTCTCCCCGTGTCTGCGTAGGTTTCCTCCGGGTGCTCCGGTTTCCTCCCACAAGTTCCGAAAGACGTACTGTTCGGCAATTTGGACATTCTGAATTCTCCTTTTATGTCCCCGAACATGCTCTGGAATGTGGCGACTGGGGGCTTTTCACAGTAACTTCATTGCAGCGTTAATGTTAGTCTACTTGTGACAATAAAGATTATTATTATTATAAGACTCTACTGTTAGTGGGGGTGTCAAAGGTGGATGTAAGGGTGGAGAGGACACTTGTAAAACAAAATGGAGTTGGTGGGTTGGGCGGCCCTTTCCTCTACTCAATATATTTGGAACTGCATAAGGCGCTCGAAGATAGCTAACCTGTCTGACCTTTTGATTCAAGCAACCTTTTGGGGCATATCATTGAGAAGGCATTAAAATGCAACATATCCTTCCTGTGGACCAAGGGCAGCCATTTTCCAATAGTTCCAGAAACTCATTCATAATGGGCTTGCAAATGTCTTGGCTTTGGGGTGGAATTCCAAAATATGGATGCAGGAAGAGTCTATTCTAACAGAAAGATATGTAAATGAATGAAACTCGAACATCATTGTATGTCATTAACAAAGGCATCAGAGACCATTTGTGAGGCCAATGAAAAACAGATACCATGGTCACCTGACAGAAACCAGGCTGCTAACATTTTGAGGCGAGAGACAGAAAGGAGGAAGAGGAATTCCAGACCATCAACGGAGCTGGAACCTGTCTAACATTCATCAAGAGGCAGAGAATTTGGGCTAGCTTTTATCCGCCTATTTGAGGAACCAAACCAGGCTTTTACTGCATGTTTTCGACTACACCTTGACTAATGTGAAGCCAGAGAAACATGCTACTGCACACAGTGAGCCACTGCGAATCCACCTTCATCAACCTCTAACCTCTACTTGTTCAGTGAACCACAATGGGAATCATAAGCCTTCAGTGTTGTAATCGCCTCCTTCTGTGTCCGTGAGAATGGGTGTCCATGAGAGTGTGTGTGTCCGTGAGTGTGTGTGTCCGTGAGTGTGTGTGTCCGTGAGTGTGTGTGTCCATCAGTGTGTGTCCGTGAGAGTGTGTGTCCGTGAGAGTGTGTGTCCGTGAGAGTGTGTGTCCGTGAGAGTGTGTGTCCGTGAGAGTGTGTGTCCGTGAGAGTGTGTGTCCGTGAGAGTGTGTGTCCGTGAGAGTGTGTGTCCGTGAGAGTGTGTGTCCGTGAGAGTGTGTGTCCGTGAGAGTGTGTGTCCGTGAGAGTGCGTGTCCGTGAGAGTGCGTGTCCGTGAGAGTGCGTGTCCGTGAGAGTGCGTGTCCACGAGAGTGCGTGTCCACGAGAGTGTGTCCACGAGAGTGTGTTTCCACGAGAGTGTGTTTCCACGAGAGTGTGTGTCCACGAGAGTGTGTGTCCACGAGAGTGTGTGTCCGGGAGTGTGTGTCCCTGTGAGAGTGTGTGTCCCTGTGAGTGTGTGTGTGCCTTGAGTGTGTGTGTCCATGAATGTGTGTGTCCGTGAGAGTGTGTGACGTGAGTGTTTGTGTGTGTGTACTCACACAGGCGAATGCTTGTGTGTTTGTCAGACAGTGAATGCTGTTGCATAAGCATTTCAGGTATTGAGTATTAAGCATTTATCCCTTTTTTAAAAATGTGCAAGAAAACTCATTTGTCCCTTTCTGAGAGTTTCAGCACTCAGCACTTTTATTTTAAAACATGTCTGTCTTCAGTCAGTCGAGCGGTGGAGAAAGGGGAACCATCCTACTGTCTGTACCCTGTCTGGAACAGTCTTGCGACAGATGGAGCAGGGAGCGGTTAATGAGAAAATGCAGTTTAATTGTTCAGGAGAACAGGAATGTTCACCTGCTCCTCTTCAAGTAGTGCCGTTGTTCCTTTAACCTCCCGTGAACAGGCAGATAGAGGCAGCTTTGGAGCCGGCTGCATTTTCGGAGGCAGAATGCTGTTAACGTTAGCGATTCTGTGTGGGGATTCGCGTCCTACAGGGATCAGCGTTCGGGCTCTTGCTGTTTATCATCTTTAACAATAACTTGGATGAAATGTGGAAGTGTCTGGAAGTTCACAGATGATACAAAACTATGTGTGGGTGTAAGGGCTCAGATGACGAAAACAGATTGCAGCCAGATGTAGCTGCGAGGATTGAAGATGTATTTCGATTTGGATAACTGTAGAATTTCCAAGAGCTCTTTTTTCTGTTCAATTGGCCCATTTTTATTTTGCTCTGAGAAATTGCATGGTTGGCAGGGCACCGGGTGCGGGTGAAAGTGTGTGTTTTAAAACTTCTAAGGGGTGGCGGTGGCATGCCGTCACTTTAAGGCAAGTGTGTCAGTTCACCTCAGCCTGGAGGAGGACTTAGTCCTGGTGTCCTCGAGCTTACTATCCATCTGTATATGTTCACGTTAGTTTAGAATAAACGAGTGCGATCTTCCGGGCTTTCCCACCAGCAGGATCGTCCGGTTCCGCCGATGGCTGGCCCCCGCTGTGGGTGCCCTGGCAGTCAGTAGAATGTCCGAACAACGGGATATCCCGTTGACGGTCGTGGGGCCCGAAGATCCCGCCGCTGGTCAATGGCGGGCAGCCACCACCACCGCAAAACACACTGCCGTGTGGAAAAACCCGCTCAATAAATTAACCCAAAGTGTGTTTGCACAATCCCTTATGAACGATTGGTGCATTGATATTATAACACAGACTACAGAATGCACAACAGCGGTTCCTTCGAAACAGCAGAGTGCTTAGCCTGGCAGCACGATTCAATACAGCACAATAGGGTGAACAGTCCTATGGCGTGAGAAGTAAGATCTGTGCTGTTTTGGTCCGTCCTCCACAATGCCACAGCATCGCAAAGTGTTGAAATCTCAGCGTGGTGACGGTGCAGAAAAGCGGTGAAGACTCAGCAATGGGACAATGCTCAAGTAAAGAGCTAGTAAGTTAAGTCAGGCAAGTGCGTTGAGAGCTCAGTCGGGAAAGGCGAGTGACCAGGGTGGAGGCCGGATGGAGAGCGAGGGAGGCAGAGTCGAGCAAAACAAAAAGCGAAGAAAGGGACACAGATTGGGTCAGAGAAGTTTCCAATTTTGACAGAGTCATCGGACTCGAAACGTCAGCTCTTTTCTCTCCCTACAGATGCTGCCAGATTTGCTCAGATTTTCCAGCATTTTCTCTTTCGTTTCAGATTCTAGCAGCCGCAGTAATTTGCTTTTATCCAATTCTAATGGACGGAGCTTCGGAAAAGCGACTGCAGTGACACTCGGCCACTGGATGATTGGCACGAGGCCAATCATCCAATGGGATTATATGGGTGGAGGTGATAGTGTGCAGAGGGTATGGCATGCTAATGCAAACCAGCTGGTCTTTACTTGCCTCTTTTATCGATATGTTTTTATCATAGATTATCATAGAATTTACAGTGCAGAAGGAGGCCATTCGGCCCATCGAGTCTGCACCGGCTCTTGGAAAGAGCACCCTACTCAAGGTCAACACCTCCACCCTATCCCCATAACCCAGTAACCCCACCCTACACTAAGGACAATTTGGACACTAAGGACAATTTATCATGGCCAATCCACCTAACCTGCACATCTTTGGACTGTGGGAGGAAACCGGAGCACCCGGAGGAAACCCACGCACACACGGGGAGGATGTGCAGACTCCGCACAGACAGTGACCCAAGCCGGGAATCGAACCTGGGACCCTGGAGCTGTGAAGCAATTTGCATTTGAAAAAAGTGCCTCCGACTACGCCTTCTGTGCTATGGCTTTCTGTCTCGGGGGGGGGGGGGAGAGTAATGTCACAGGGTAAATTAGATGGACAACATACTATTCTCGTACTGATCACCATAGGTAGCATCTCAAAATATCAAATAAGGCAGTATTGTGCCAACTTAATTGCATTTGAGATGGGACGAAAATAAATTAATTTGGCCCTCTGCAGTGAGATTTTGACCAGCATTCGCACCTTGAGACTTTCAAAGGCATCAACGTGTATTATTGAATTACGCTGATGGACTCGGCCCTGGGAAGGTTTTTGGAACCTTGTGAATTGTGTATTGCTGAAGCCCACATCAAACGAAGCATCACTGGTGCTGTCGCATGAAATAGAGATGCTTTCACTTAACCGAAATAAATTAAAGCAAATTTCCAAATCCACAACAAAAGACTTTTGCGTGTTTTCCTGCACAGAGCCATGCCCGTGCCATTGTTTGGAAATTGATTAAGTATCACTCAGATACTTCATCATTCTGTTGCTAAACCACATCCAAAAATACGCCTGAGGTTTTCTTCAGTTGCACTCAATATTAAACAGGCTGCGAAACA
Source organism: Scyliorhinus torazame (assembly GCF_047496885.1). Taxonomy (NCBI): domain Eukaryota; kingdom Metazoa; phylum Chordata; class Chondrichthyes; order Carcharhiniformes; family Scyliorhinidae; genus Scyliorhinus; species Scyliorhinus torazame. The sequence continues at coordinate 24,530,374 of NC_092720.1, read as the reverse complement.
TATTTACCCACACGTTCTGTGCTGTCTATCGCTTCCTGCCGCAATAACCCATTTTGTCGTTGGTCAGGCTTCGAGTGAGAAGACACTTCTCGCACTGCCATGAATATTAGCCCATCTTCTGTGGGATGTAACCCTACCTCTTTTTTCGAACTAAATGTTCACAAAGAAACACTGGAAAAGAACTTAACAAATATTTTTTTTTTCTGCTCGCCGCCAAACATGCAATAATGGCACAAATTTCATCAAGGTGCCTCAGATATAACGAGGTCAGTTTTCATCATTAAGATGATAACTTTCAACTCCAACCGAGCTTGTCTGCCACAATAAAGGGGACCATTTGAAGATTTAATGATCTTATAAAAGGATCCATATTTTTCACCCAGTTTATTTCTTTATTTTTTTTGTTGCCCGCTGACAGATTTCGCCTTTTAAATAAAATCTGTCTTTGAGGAGTTGGAGTAATCAGATGGAATTTTGTTCAAATTGAGCGAGGGAAGGGTTTTTGCCCAAAGGGCTGCTGCATCAAAGCTCATAGGTGATCTAAATGGAACATTCCCTGGGTAGATGAAATAAATCCAGCATTACTATTAGGGGCAGCACGGTAGCACAGTGGTTAGCACTGTTGCTTCACAGCACCAGAGAGCCGGGTTCGATTCCTGGCTTGGGTCACTGTCTGTGCGGAGTCTGCACGTTTTCCCCGTGTCTGCGTGCGTTTCCTCCGGGCGCTCCAGTTTCCCCCACAAATCCCGAAAGACGTGCTGTTAGGTGAATTGGACATTCTGAATTCTCCCTCAGTGTACCCGAACCGGCGCTAGAGTGTGGCGACGAGGGGCTTTTCACAGTAACTTCATTGCAGTGTTAATGTAAGCCTACTTGTGACACTGATGAAGATGATTATTAATATGAGAAACTCTCAAGTATCCTTTTCGGCATACATTGAGCCTGCCTCTGAAAGCAACTTCTTTCAACTGTGACACTTGATCTCAAAGTACCTGGGTGGGATTCTCCGAACCCGCACCGGGCTGGAGAATCGCCGTCGGGCCGCGCGAATTGCGCCACGCTGCCCTGACGCCGGCCGTGATTCTCCGCAGAGCGTGTTTGGCGCGGCGCCGGTCGCGGGCCGCTCTATGCGGCCGGCCCACCGATTCTCCGGCTCGGATGGGCCGAGCGCCCGTAAGAAAAGAGCCGAGTCCCGCCGGCGTTGTTCTAACCTGCTGTGGGCCGGCGGGACCTCGTCGTGTAATGGTCGGGTGGTGGCCTTTGGGGGGTGTGGGGGGATCCGACTCTGGGGGGGCCTCCGATGTGGGCTGGCCCGCGATCGGGGCCCACCAATCGGCGGGCCGGTATCTCTGGCTGAGGCCCTCCTTTCCTACGCGCCGGCCCCTGTAGTCCAGCGCCATGTTGCGCAGGAGGCCACTGCGCATGCGTGCTTTGGTGGTGGTGCCACTGCGCATGACCTCGTTGGCGCCGGCGCAACTGCGCATGCGCGGATCCCGCGGCGCACAGTTCGCTCCGGGATCTGCAGCTGGAGCGGCGCGAACCGCTCCAGCGCCATGCTGGCCCCTCTCGTGGGAGCAGCCCGTTCACGCCGTCGTAAAACGCGACGGCGTTTACGATGGCGTGGACACTCTGCCGTGGGATTGGAGAATCCCGCCCCCTATCTCCTCCGGGTGCCTGTCCCACACATTAACTATTCTGTAAGGGATGAAATTTCTTTTACTCGCAGCTTTGAGTTTTGTGTTTGTCTTACTCTCAATACTCCAGCTAAACAGCTTGCTTACTGCAACCCATTGTTAAGTAACAGACCTTCCGTTTAGTCTTTTTGCAGATATAATTTTAGTTCCCTTACTTGTATAGCATGCTGATCAAAGCCTGAGTATAGACAATGCAATAATAATTTTGATACCTAACTCATTTCAACATGATATTTGCCACCATTTTTCCCCCTTATTTGTTCTTGGGATGTGAGTGTTGTTGGCAAGGCCTGTATTTTTGCCTAGACCCTTGAACTTGTGTGTACAGCATAAACAAATTCTTCCCATTTCTCAAACAGGAAATATGGTGTACCTCTTTGTATTTTCACAAAGATTCCTGAATTATATGGAAATATTCCCACCTAGGAGCAATTGCACGGCAATAATCTCATTGAGCATCCAGAAGATGGAGCCTGTTTGATGCACTGCAATTACCAAAATTGCAGCCTTGAACCTGCTCGTATTTTCTGATTATGTAAGGATTGATTTTTGTGAGATTTATGGTTTTGAATTTTCATTGCTGACTTTATTTCCAGAAGTTGCTGTGCTGGGCATTGAAAATCAGTGCGATTACCTATACTGTGAGATGCAGAAAAATAAATGTGTGCCACTTATGCTGCACCTGATCAGGTCTCTCAAGGTCTCAATATGTTTTAACACCCTAAATTAATTGGCTATTTGGCTAAGATGAAGCATAGGATCATGCCTGAGATCAGGGCGAAATTCTCCGGTATCGGCGCAAATCAGTCGGGCATCCCGCCGTCCCAAAGGTGCGGAATGCTCCACATCTTTGGGGGCCGAGCCCCAACCTTAAGGGGCTAGGCCCGCGCCGGACGAATTTCCGCCCCGCCAGCTGGCGGAAAAGGCCTTTGGTGCCCCGCCAGCTGGCGCGAAAATGACATCTCCGGGCGGCGCATGCGCGGGAGCGTTAGTGGCCGCTGACGGCATTCCTGCGCATGCGCAGTGGAGGGAGTCTCTTCCACCCCCGCCATGGTGGAGACCGTGGCGGAGGCGGAAGGGAAAGAGTGCCCCCACGGCACAGGCCCGCCCGCGGATCGGTGGGCCCCGACCGCGGGCCAGGCCACTGTGGGGGCACCCCCCGGGGCCAGATCGCCCCGCGCCCTCCCAGGACCCCGGAGCCCGCCCGCGCCGCCTTGTCCCGCCGGTAAGGTAGGTGGTTTAATCTACGCCGGCGGGACAGGCATTTTAGCGGCGGGACTTCGGCCCATCCGGGCCGGAGAATTGCGGGGGGGCCCGCCAACCGGCGCGGCGCGATTCCCGCCCTCGCCGAATATCCGGTGCCGGAGAATTCGGCAACCGGTGGGGGCGGGACTCATGCCAGCCCCCGGCGATTCTCCGATCCGGCGGGGGGTTGGAGAATCTCGCCCCAGGTGTGATGCATGTTCCTGTCAGCTTGGATCTTGAATGGCTCTTTGTGAGGACAATGAATTGGATTCAATTCGAATTGCTTTTTGGAGCAAGCAACGAGGTGGATTAAAGGCATGCCCTGTCCACTCTGCGCATTGACTTTGTAATTCTGAGAAAGGAACAGAGCATTTGTTCAATTACTGAGTGTGACGATTTCTTATCTCGGCATTGGTCAGAGCTGTCTGACATTGATAGGCAGTGTGGCAGGGCGGGATCATAGGTTGATGGTCCAGAGATGTGTAGCGAGGACACTCATCAGTTGCTACATGACCGTTTATGAAAATGCTTCAAATATTCTGAAGCTTCTTGCTTCCAGCGTGGTTTCAGTTTGACTGATAGCACACTGGGAACAGCCGACAGATGCACTCAGACTGAAACACTGAACAATTGAACATAACATCTCCCTTCCTCCCTGCCCCCACAAATTCCCCTCCTCGCACCGTAACTAATGGGCCTTATTTTAAATTAAACCATCAGAAACATCAAACATATGTACATCGGGAAATTTTTAAAAACACTGAGTGCCCATTTGTTCTACGTCCAGAAATAGGCTTTGAGATATGAGATAGGCAGACAAATTTGAGGTTTGGATGATGAACTTTCTGGTTGCACATCAGAAAAGGAAATATGTTCTCATAGTCCCTGTCCTCAAAATATCCTGGTCTACTCGCAATCAAGCATCTTGCAACACTTTGTGTGGTTAGCCCACAAATAAGTGTCGGTACGGAGCAACTGCTTGATCTGCTTTTGCTCCTGATAGAGATAATGCAAGTGTGTGAATCCAATGTCCAACTTGCGTGTATTTGCTTGTCAAAGCATGCTTTTGCGTTACCCTGTCACATCGCGATTTCTTCCTGTTCGATGGTGATGGCTTAAGGATGGTCAGCGGCATGCCAAGGTTACAGCCCCCCATCAGATTGGCCAGTGTCGTTCGGGTCTCAGTGAGGGAGGTGGGTTGATATGTGAAAATTAGGACACGAGTAGATTTTTCAAATGTTTCCCCCTCTGGCCTACTAGCTCTCAGATTGTCTTTGATCGCCCTGTGGAATTGCTCGATCCTACTTGCTCAGTGTCAGGTGGTGGTGAATTCTGTAACTTGCTCGGACTGACTGGAAACAAACTGCTCTCCATCGTTCGTCCTGCCAAACGCCATTTTGTGAACAACCCATCTGGAATATCAACAATCAGAGAGGCCGTGATGAATTTGTTGTGTTGATTACCAGCCATTTGCCATGCAGATTGTGAACAACAAACACAAAACATTGATTGCCAAGGGCTGCTTGCACTTATCCAAAAGTATCTACTTGGAGCTGTTGCCATGGTTCTGTTGGCCTTGGGATCCGTTCTCGGTTTGCGGTGCACAGTTTAGCAGATATTGCACTGAGTGCACAAGCTACGCAGTTTGTCATTTAAAAAAATAGAACATACAATGCACAAGGAGGCCATTCGGCCCATCGAGTCTGCACTGACCCACTTAAGCCCTCACTTCCGCCCTCTCCCCGTAACCCAATAACCCCTCCTAACATTTTTGGACACTAAGGGCAATTTATCATGGCCAATCCACCTAACCTGCTTTGGACTGTTGGAGGAAACCGGAGCACCCGGAGGAAACCCACGCACACACGGGGAGGATGTGCAGACTCTGCACAGAGAGTGACCCAGTGGGGAATCGAACCTGGGATCCTGCCGCTGTGATCATTGTTTTCATCTTAACGACACATAGATGTTCTTCATGAGGAAGATGCGATACATGTTGCTGTTTGGTAGTAACCGCTCGCGTTCCGCATGAAATTCAGTTGTCAGGCAATGGGAGCTCCTTGTGTAACCTTTAGTATGGGATCAGCCCCTCCTCTGTTTAGGAGTCTGGTAACAGTGGGGAAGACGTTGTTTTTGAATCTGTTAGTGCGTGTTCTCAGACCTTTGTATCTCCTGCCCAATGGAAGATGTTGGAAGAGAGAATAAGCCGGGTGGGAGGGTTTTTTGATTATGCCGCCCGCTTTCCCAAATCAGCGGGAGGTGTAGATGGAGTCAATGGATGGGAGGCGGGTTCGTGTGATGGACTGGGCTGTGTTCACGACTCTCTATAGTTTCTTACAGTCTTGGAAGAGATACCCAGCCGATGTTCACAAGCAAGGATGCAGGCTGGTGCTTCCTACTCTCCAGTCGAGTATTTGTGCTCAGTTTCTGACAGTTGACATGCTGCATGAACTATTGGTCAATTGCTTCCTTCAATGTACTAGACAGCACAGATCTAATTGCATTTCCTGAAACACCTGTTGTGAAATACGTTTCCACAAGTGGGTTGAAATGTGAGAGAGCTGACAGAGGTGCTATCTTTGCCTTTAATTTGTCAAATGCAGTTTGCTGTTCCATTGTCCGTTCCCCATTGTCATGTTATGTAAACATGCAACCAATGAACACTCAGAAGAGGACACAACCAATGGGCAGTCAGGACACTCCGAGGTGGCATCACCACAAGGGGGCATGACATAAACACTATAAAAGAGATGAGGCAGTCACACCCTGCCTCTTTCCACAGACAGACATCTAGAGAGTTGGACAGTGTTGAACAGCAGCATCACACCCCAGCATGTGCCTTAAAGCAAGCTGGTACAGTTAGACTGAGTTATTACAGTTAGATTAGCAGAGAGTCGAACTCATTTGAGAACTTGTGTTCATAGTTCAATAAATACGTTGAACTCATTTCAGAGTCTGGAGCATCCTTTAGTTAACACTGCATCAAGTAGCAGCCTGTGTTATCCGAAGCAGCATAACACAACATGATACCAGGTGTAACTGTTCAATCTATTTAGTTCAACTCGACAAGGTCCGTGACAACCAGTTACTGAATACAGGCACAATGGACGAGATTCAGGCTTCTCATCAGCTCAGGACCACTGGCAATCTTAGTGCCAACTGACGATGATTCAAGCAGAAATTTCAACTATACGTGGAAGCATCCGATCTCAATGGCGTGACCGATGCACGGAAGATAGCTCTTCTACTCACCACTGCGGGTGACCGTGCGATAGAGATCCTAGAGATAAAGACAAATCCTTCAATTCCTATCTAACTAACCTTAGACTGCTAGCGCAATCCTGCAACTTCGGTGATATCACTGACTCTATGATCAGAGACCAAATCGTTTTTGGAGTCCACTCTGATCCTCTGCGAGAGCAATTGTTGAAAATCAAGCACATGACCCTGCCAGTCGCGATTGAAATGTGTACTGTGCATGAGTAGTCAAAAAATCGCTATTCACAGTACAGAACGGCAGAAAGTTAAAAACAAGCCTCCCACGAGGTGGAGGGTGTTCAAGCCATCTCCCGGATGCAGCGTCTCCACATTGATGAAAGCGGCCATTTCGCGCGCTCTTCCCGGGGCCCGACACATGCGCAATGCGATCGGGAACAAGAAGCGGCCAAAAACCGCACTGCTCAGGTGCAGACGTCCGAGAACCGCTCCACGCATGCGCAACGACGCACTGAGCATCATGACTCCGACACCATGACGTGTGCGAACTACGGCACCGCCCATTTTTAAAAAAAAAACTGCCGTGCAAGAAGCAAGCGCTGTTTAAACTGTGGGAAACCAAACGACTATGCAGCCCTGTGCAGATCTGCACCACCAGTCAGGAGCCAGCGCTCCCAATTCCGACAGCGGCGCATCAGAAGTGTGCAACACCGAATGCATGACTCTGATCCAGGCAGTGCGATGGATCGAGATGATGAATACCTGGACAACACTTACTGAGTGGGCATTATTACGAAGTGCGAATACGCCACACCGGACACATTGCGAGTCCAATCAATCCTGGCCGTGGATTCTGAGGACGAATGGCATGCAGTGATGAAGGTCAACCACTGCCCCATCCAGTTCAAACTGGACACAGGTGCCTCCGCCAACCTGATTTCGCAGGTGGACTTCAAGAGAATCAAGAAGCCCCCACAATCCTTCCAGCTGCCTGCAAACTCCTGGACTACAATGGAAGGGCACTGGGGTCCTGCCATCTGCAGGTGTCCAGCCGACACACGCAAGCAAGCTTACGCTTCGAGATTGTTAAACCAGACAGGGCATCCCTGCTAGGTGTGCACGCCTGCAAGCAACTGAACCTCATTCAAAGGGTCTACACCACGACGTCGTCCCATTCGGATCTTCAGGCCAACATCGACGACATCCTAACCCAGTACCCAGATGTATTTAGCGGAATTGGCATGCTGCCGTACGAGTACAAGATTCTCCTGCGGCCTGATGCCAAGCCAGTGGTCCACGCACCATGATGTGTCCCTGCTCCACTGAGAGCGCGCCTGAAGGCAGAGCTCCCGAGTCTACAACAAAAAGGCAACATCTCCAAGGTCACTGAACCAACCGACTGGATCAGCTCGATGGTGTGCATAAAGAAGCCTTTGGGGGATCTATGCATCTGCATTGACCCCAAGGATCTGAACAAAAACATTATGGAGGAACATAACCCCTTCCCGAAGAGGGAAGAAATCACGAGCGAGTTGGCACACACGCGCTTCTTCACAAAATTGGACGCATCCCAAGGATTTTGGCAAATCCAACTTGAAGAATCCACAGAAGGCTCTGCACCTTCAACACACCTTTTGGCAGGTTCTGCTACAACCGAATGCCATTTGGCATCATCTCGACATCAGAGATTTTCCATCGCATCATGGAACAGATGATGGAGTGAATAGGGGTTCGTGTCTACGTTGACGATATCAGAATCTGGTCCACAACCCCAGAGGAACATGTGTCGCGACTCAAGAAAGTATTCCGACGCGTACATGAACATGGCCTCAAGCTAAACAGGTCCAAGTGCTGTTTTGGGACATCCACGCTAAAGTTGCTGGGCGATCAGATTTTGCGACACGGTGTGCGCCGGACATGGACAAAATTGAAGCCATCGAGGCAATGAAAGTCCCTGAGGACAAGAATAGTACTGCGCTTCCTGGGAATGGTCAATATCCTTGGCAAGTTCATCCTGAATTTGGCCACACACACCACGGTCCTACGCAACCTGGTGAAAAAATCAACCCCCTTTGAGTGGAATCATAGAATCATAGAATTTACAATGCTGACAGCCATTCGGCCCATCGAGTCTGCACCGGCTCTTGGAAAGAGCACCCTACCCAAGCCCACACCTCCACCCTATCCCCATAACCCCCAGTAACCCCACCCAACACTAAGGGCAATTTTGGACACTAGGGGCAATTTAGCACGGCCAATCCACCTAACCTGCACATCTTTGGACTGTGGGAGGAAACCGGAGCACCCGGAGGAAACCCACGCACACACGGGGAGGATGTGCAGACTGCACACAGACAGTGACCCAAGCTGGGAATCGAACCTGGGACCCTGGAGCTGTGGAGCAACTGTTCTAACCACTATGCTACCGTGCTGCCCAAGCACCGAACAGAGTGGCTAGACCTAAAAGCCAAGCTCACCACTGCACCTGTCCTTGCATTCTTTGACCCAGACCGAGACACCAAGATATCCACAGATACAAGTCAGGATGGCATTGGGGCGGTGTTGCTTCAAAGAGATGACACGTCAAGCTGGGTACCAGTAGCATACACGTCACGAGCAATGATACCCACTGAGACCAGATATGCGCAGATTGAGAAGGAGTGTTTAGGTCTCCTCACTGGCATCCTCAAATTTCATGATTATGTCTACGGCTTGCCAAAATTTACTGTTGAGACGGATCATAGGCCTCTGGTCCACATCATCCAAAAGGACCGTAACGACATGACGCCTCTTTTGCAGAGAATTCTGCTCAAACTCCGGAAGTATGATTTCAGTTTGGTGTACACACCTGGCAAGGGGCTCATCATCGCCGATCCATTGTCCCGCTCCGTCAACTCACCCAGTGAACCACTGGAGATCATCCAGCACATTAAATTGCAGGTACAGCTGTGTGCAAGCACTCTCCCGGCAACAGATGAGAAGATCGTTCTCATCCGAGAAGAGACGGCCAAAGACCCCCTGTTGCAGTGCGTCATCCACAACCTCAGCAATGGCTGGCAGAAAGGGCAATGCCCTCAATCCTACAACATCAAGCACGACCTGATGCTGATCGACGGCATCCTGCTCAAGCTTACAGGATAGTCATCCCGCTATGTCTCCAGAGCATGGTGCTGCAGCAGATTCATGAGGGACACCTGGGCGTAGAAAAGTGCAGACGCAGGGCCTGGCAAGCTGTCTACTGGCCCGGCATCAACCAGGACATCACGGACATGGTCCTGAACTGCGAAACCTGTCAGAGGTTCCAACCAGCGCAGAGCAAGGAGACGCTCCAACCGCATGACCTAGAGACCTCGCTGTGGCCCAAGGTTGGTATTGACCTATTCCACGCGAATGGTCGCGACTATATCTTAATCATTGATTACTTTTCGAACTATCCTGAGGTGCTGAATCTGCCAGGCCTCACCTCACGGACCGTCATCAAAGCGTGAAGAGATATTCTCACGGCATGGCATCCCGAACATCGTCATGAGCGACAACAGCCCGTGCTTCCACAGTAGAGAATGGTCCACATTTGCCAAGAGCTACAATTACAGACATGTCACCTCCAGTCCGCACTATCCGCAGTCCAATGGCAAAGTCGAAAAAGGGGTGCACATCGTTCAGCAGCTCATCCGCCAGGCCTCGGACTCTGCTTCCAACATACACCTTGCACTAATTGCGTACCGGGCGACTCCCTTGTCCACTGGCATGTCACCAGCTCAACTGCTGATGAACAGGGACCTGCGGATGAGGCTTCCAGCCATACACCTGCCCAACCTTGATCACCTCCCGGTGCTGCAGAAGATGCAGCAGCTTCGCGACAGCCATGCCACCGATCTGGACGTGCTATCCCCGGCAGACACGGTCAGGAAGAAGATACCGGATGGTGGGTGATCTGCTCCGGCTGTCGTTGTTCGACAGACCGCGCCCAGATCCTATGTCATACGTATGGCTGATGGCTCCATTGTGCGAAGGAATCGAAGGGCACTGCAAAATGTTGCTTGCCCACAACCACTTTCCCCTCCATTTCCACATGTCGAATTGCCACCTCCAGACACCTCGAACCACGAGGCCACCAGTCGTGCCTCCCACTTGTCTGTCAAGACACCGTCATCCCCTCCACCACCTCTCTGGCGGTCGACGAGGATCAGACGCAAGCCTCAGAGACTGGACTCATGAGCATTTGTTTTGTTTGTTCTGTTCTGTATTCCTCAGTCAGTCACATTAGACAGACACATTCACACGTATATACAAAAAAAAAGGGGCAGATGTCATGATATGCAAACATGCAAACAATGAACACTCAGAATAGGACACAACCAGTGGGCAGTCAGGACACTCAAAGGTGGCATCACCACAAGGGGGCATGACATAAACACTATAAAAGGGATGAGGCACTCACACCCTGCCCCTTTCCACAGACAGACATCTAGAGAGTTAGACAGGGTTGATCAGCAGCATCACACCCCAGCACGTGGTTTAGAGCAAGCTGGTACAGTTAGACTGAGTTACTACAGTTACATTAGCAGAGAGTCGAACTCATTTGAGAACTGTGTTCATAGTTCAATAAACACGTTGAACTCATTTCAGAGTCTGGAGCATCCTTTAGTTAAGACTGCATCAAGGAGCAGCCTGTGTTATCCGAAGCAGCATAACACACCAGCCATGTCCATCTTTCTGCAGGAGTTGATCTCTGAGTACTTGAAGTTGAATTTGCGATTGTTAGTTCCAAAGAATGATGGCAATTCTATCATGTTGTACAGGATAGGAAGTGGAGGCATTGCTTTGACATTGTTTTGTGTGAGCTTTACTGTAGATTGCTGTCACTCTGTACTGGAGAAAATCGAATCTCTAACGAGTGAGCACCAATGTTTGTTATAGAGTCATAGAGCTTTGTAGCACAGGAAGAGGCCCTTCAGCCCATCGTGTCCATGCTGTCCATCAAGCACTTATCTACTCTAATCCTATTTTCCAGCATTTGGTCCATAGTCTTGCATGCTGCGGCAGTTCAAGTGGTCATCTAAACACTACGTAAACGTGATGGGGGTTCCCAATTCTACCACCCCCTCTGGCAGTGAGGTCCAGATTCCCACCGCCCTCTGGGTGCAACAACATTTCCTCAAATCCTCTCTAAATCTTCTACCCCTGACCTTAAATCTATGGCCCCTGGTTATTGACCCCTCTACTGAGCGGAAGGGTTTCTTTCTATCTACCCTCTCGGTGTCCCTCATGATTTTGTACATCTCAATCAGGTACCCCTCTCAGCCTTCTCTACATTAAAGAAAATAACCCCAGTCTATCCAATCTCAGGTCAAGGCCGAAATGCTCCAGCCCAGGCAACATCCTGATGAATCTCCTCTACACCCCCTCGAGTACAATCACTTCCTCCCTATCGGGACCAGAACTGCACACAGTACTCCAGCTGTGACGTAACCAGCTCTTTATGCAGTTCCAGCATAACCTTCTTGCTCTTGTATTCTATGCCTCGATTAACAAAGGCATGTATCCCATAGGCCTTCGTAAGAATCTTATCTACAGTCCTGCTGCCTTCAGGGATCTTTGGCATTCACCCCGAGGTTTCTCTGTACTTCCCAATGTTCTACCATTCATTGTGTATCCCCTTGCCGTGTTAGTCCTCTCAAAATGCATCACCTCACACATTTCAGGGTTAAATTCCATTTAATAATAATCTTTATTGTCACAAGGAGGCTTACATTAACACTGCAGTGAAGTTACTGTGAAAAGCCCCTAGCCGCCACACTCTGGCGCCTGTTCGGGTACACGGAGAATTCAGAATGTCCAAATTACCTAACAAGCACGTCTTTCGGGACTTGTTCGAGGAAACCAGAGCACCCGGAGGAAACCCACGCAGACGTGGGGAGAACATGCGGACTCCACACAGACAGTGACCCAAGTCGGGAATCGAACCTGGAACCCTGGAGCTGTGAAGCAACAGTGCTACCCACTGTGCTACCGTGCTGCCCTTTGCCACTGTTCCTCCATCTAACCAGCCTGTCTGTATTGTGCTGTAACCTAAGGCTTTCCTTTTCACTATTTATCACACCACCAATTTTTGTGCCATCTGCAAATTTACCAATCATACCTCTTCCGTTCACATTCAGATCATTTGTGTGCATGGCAAACCACACAGTACCCAGCACCGAATCCCTGCGGAACACCACTAGACTCGGGCTTCCAATCACAAAAACAGCCTTCAACAATCACCCTCTGCGGCCTGCCACTAATCCAATTTTGGATCCATGGTGGCATAGTGGTTGGCACTGCTGCCTCACAGCGCCATGTTCAATTCCGGCCTTGGGTGTGTGTGAGGAGTTTGCAAGTTCTCCTTGTATCTGCATGGATTTCTTCTGGGTGTTGCGGTTTCCTTCCACAGTCCAAAGGTGTGTGGGTTAGGTGGGGTTACGGGGATAGGATAAGGGAGTGGACCTCGGTAGGGTGCTCTGTCAGAGGGTCGGTGCAGACTCAACGGGCACACTGCTGCCACGTGTGATTTATGGGCTTGCCATTTTCCTGGCATCTCTGGTGAAGCGTGCGTTGCTTAATCATCACATTTTTCTTTGGCCCGAGGCATTTCTCGAGAGCACTTAAATATCAATTGGAGTCAGTATATTGTTCACCATTTTGCTCTTCAGTGCTTTGGAAAAATGGAGAGACAACACTCACACCAGTTTGTGTGTGAATATGCTGTGGCAGTCAGTCAGAGTCCACGAATGGCCATAGACATCTCACTCCCTGTGGTGAGCCACAGTTGTACCCAACTTTAGTCTTTGTGCAATTGATCGTGCATCAATTTGTTACAGTCAGATTTTCCACAGAATGGATATCAGAATTAAGCCCGATTGCCTGCAGCTGGATCCGCACTCGCCCGACGCCAGGAAAGACTTTACTCACTGACTAGCATGTTTTGAGGCCTACATCAAGGCGGCGGATCCCGCTCCAACGGAGGCTCAGAAGATAAACGTCCTGTACTCCAGACTGAGCTCCAGCGTGTTCCCGTTGATCCAAGACGCCACGAATTACACAAAAGCAATGGAACTCCTCAAAGAACACGACGCGCAGAAGGCGAACACGCTCTTCGCCAGGCATGTACTTGCCACCCGCTCGCAACTACCTGGTAAGCCATCGAAGACTTCTGGCGGGCCCTAATCCCACTCGTCCGGGACTGTGACTGTCAGGCCGTCACGGCCGCCGAACACGCAAATCTCCTCATGCGCGATGCCTTAGTGACGGGGATTGCGTCGGACCGCATCCGCGAACAATTGCTGGAAGGGGCCACGCTCGAACTGGCGGAGACGAAAACCTTGCCGCTCTCCATGACGGTCGCATCCCGTAACGTACAATCGTACCTCTCCCGCCGCGCTGCCCACCCTTCTACTCCTTCCTACACCTCCTGGACCCCACCGACGACCTCCTCAGCCGGGGCCCTGCCTTCGCAATACGCCTGTGCCGCACGCCGATCCGCGCACCCCGGGGGTCCCTGCTGCTATTTCTGCGGTCAGCAGAAACACCCCAGCCAGCACTGCCCGGCCCGCACTGCCATTTGTAAAGCCTGCAGTAAAAAGGGCCACTTCGCGGCTGTGTGCCAGGCCCGCGCAGTCGCTGCGATCGCGCCCGCTATCGCCCCCTCCTCCACGCCACACGTACAATGGGAGCCGCCATCCTCTCCTCCCGGGTCCATGTGCGACCAATGGGTGCCGCCATCCTGTCCCCCGTCGGCCACATGTGCCCCATGGGTGCCGCCACCTTGTGCCGACCCCGCAATGTGCGCACCATGGGCGCTGCCATCTTGTCCGCCACAGGGTCTCCGGACAACCCAACATCGGAACTGCGCTTGCTTGCCACCCGAAGCATCCGATGGCTACCCGCAACTCGCTTCGATGACGCTGGACCAATCTCGCCCGCACAACCTGGCCACTGCGTCGACGACGGTTAAAATCAACGGCCACGCGACCTCGTGCCTGCTGCACTCCGGGAGCACTGAAAGCTTCGTTCACCCAGATACGGTAAGGCGCTGCTCCCTCGCTCCCTCGCGGCCCACCCTGCCAATCAAAGGATCTCCCTAGCCTCCCGATCCGAGGCTTTTGTACAGTCACCGTCAGGTTCCACCCCAACACCCCCCCCCCCCCCCCCACCTCCCACCGCGCCGCCAATATTGACCCCACCAGACCACCCCCCCCTCCCCTTTTCCGCACAAGAGGACAAAGAGGACTTTTGCATGCTCCCGGAGTTCGTCGATGACTGGCCAATATCAGCACCGCCATCGGTGCCACCTCCACCACCGTCAGCACCGACTTCGCCGCCACCGTTACGCCGCTCCCAACGAAGCACCAAAGCACCGGACCGGCTGAACCTTTGACGGACTCCGGACTGTCAACATAGACTTTTCTTTCCCTGCCACTGTACATGATTGCACTAATTGTATATTGTTCCACGTCACCCCCGCCGGACTCATTTTTAACAGGGGGTGAATGTGGTGAGCCACAGTTGTACCCAACTTTAGTCTTTGTGCAATTGATCGTGCATCACTCCCTTGGTCAGAGGCAATTTTGCACAGTGTGAGGAGCACCATTTCGCATCAGGCAAGGGACAATGCAAAGAGGCAGGCCCTCACGACTTGAGCTTTCATCAAAATGCTCCCAGGTGTCTGCAGCCTAAATGCTTTCAGCCTGCTTTCAGTTAATGATGACCACACCCAGGGCAGCACGGTGGCGCAGTGGTTACCACTGCAGTTTCACGGCGCCGAGGTCCCAGGTTCGATCCCGGCTCTGGGTCACTGTCGGTGTGGAGTTTGCACATTAGAACATAGAACATAGAACAATACAGCGCAGTACATACAGGCCCTTCGGCCCACGATGTTGCACCGAAACAAAAGCCATCTAACCTACACTATAGTCTCCCCGTGTTTGCGTGGGTTTCGCCCCCACAACCCAAAGATGTGCAGGGTAGTTGGATTGGCCATGCTAAATTGCCCCTTAATTGGAAAAAATGAATTGAGTATTCTAAATTTTTTGAAAAATGATGACCACTCCCTCAGGCTTCACCCACAGTGGAGTAGTGGACAGATGTACGCGATTGAACACCGAACAATTGAACACAACACCCTGGAGGAGTTGACTGGAATTGTAAGAATGTGTAAGAATCTATCTCCTCATTAAAATATACTTCACCATCAAATCGCAGCCTTAACTTTCTACAACAAATTTAATCGGTGAAAATGCCTGGACTTCATGAAACTCATGGGGAGCTTGAGGGTGAGCTACTGTTTTGACAAAGCTAACCCTGGAACTGTGCAACTCGAAGTGCCTCACAATTCACCAGATATCTCTTTTCCTCGCCAAGCATTGTTTGATGATTTATACAATCCGGAGGGTGGGAAGAGGGACCATTAAACTCTCTGTCATTCTGGCAGCAAATTCCCAGCCAATACTTACTCAGTGACCATCCAGTTGATTGACAGTTAATTCCCAATGGCTTGCTTTTTTAAAGTGGAAACAAAACGGTTACATTTCAGTTGGATTAAAAAGTGCTCTTTCAATACTACTCACCCAATATCTAACACTGGACTCCCACTCTCCTCAGTTTAAATGTTTTCACTCTGCGAGGAATTCACTCGCCCTGTCCTCTCTCTGCTCTGACAGATGTACCACGAATAAATAACTTTCAGATACACACCAGTTTAAACTGGTCAGTCAAGCCCCAACCCCACACACTATCGAATTAAAATTGAGGCAATGACTTCTGTCATGATATGCAGACGTGCAGATAATGATATACAGACAGGCACAGACAGGCAGCTAATGAACACAGAGAACAGGACATGACCAATGAAGAGGCAGGACATTCAGGGGTGGTATCTCACTATAAAAGGCACGAGGCGCTCACACTTCACCTCTTTCCACTGATGAACATCTACAGAGTGAGTCAGGGTGTATGTACAATATCACACCTCCAGCACGTGGCTAAGAGCTAGTCTGGTTCAGTCAGACAGAGTAACCACACTTAGGTTAGCAGAGAGTCGAACTCATAGAGAACTGTGCTAACTGTGCTACTGGTTCAATAAATCAGATTGAACTAACTTCAAGGTTTGGAGTATCTTTTGGTTAAAGCTGCATCCAGCTGCAGCCTGTGTTATCCCAGAGTACATAGCACGGCAACTTCCTCACAGTTGAATGAGAACTTGCATTTTTAAAGTTGATTGAACTATGACAGGTTTCACTTTGATACGGATACAATTTTCAGAGCTAGTTACCCACTGCTTAGCATAATTCTCCCCGAAAGCTGAGATGGATTCCTGTATAGACCCGCAGGGTGCTGGTTTCACTGGGCAGAATTCCCCCCAAAAGTGACTCAGGGCGTGATTCTCAGGCTTCGTTGCGCTTTCGCTCAAGCGTAACGAGGCCGGTGAATAGCAGGAGAGGCCAAAAAAGAGATTGCACGCCAGGCGGCAAACGGTTTACGGTGCAACCAGCCCGCTCCCCTAGGCGACATCAGGATCTCGCAGTAGTGTGGCGCGAAACCAATTATCACCACTTAAGCCTTTCCATGCAATTAACGAGAGCTACCCCATATCCAATAGCCTCCTGTCATTCAGCGGCCTCCCCAGCTCACAATAGCGGCGGTTAGTACTCCTTTTGAAAAATGTGAACCTGGCAGAAGGGCTTCTGTGTGGGGCCGAGGAGATGATGGGCAAAGAGACCGGGTATGCTGGGTTTGCCACCCCAGTGCTCGGTGGGGGACCCTCCATAGGGGTGGGCCACCATGGGGGTGGGGGGGGGGGTGATGCCTAGAGAGATGGGTAAAGGGTTGGGGGGGAGAGGGGGGAGGGTCGGCCTGCATTGCGGAAGGAAGTGATAGAGGCTTCATAATGCTTTTGCGAAAAGCTTTTTAAGGTGTTCTACAAACTCCACTACTGATGGTGCCAGCCCCCCCACCCTCCCAACCCCCACATTGCCACCCCACTCCCTTCCCTCCACCCCCACCGCTTCCCCATCCCCACCCCATCCCGCTCCCAGTCCCCCGGTGCCCTCAGAGAACCTCACCGTGCTTGGCCTTCCTAGGTCTACCACTATGTCTTGGTGTTTCCCCAAGATGCACATCAGAGGTGGTGAAAGCCAGCTGCTTACCTCGTCCCACGGCATTCGAGCCATGGCGGGTGTCGTCTGGGGGCTCTCGGGTCGGCGGCCCCGGCTCACGTGTCAGTGGCACATGCGCAGCCGTGTTGCCCTGTCCCGTGTGCTGACCCGAGACGCTGTCTCATCAAACGGGTGGAATTCGGAACAGCTGGTAGCCAACATCCCTGCTCCATGCGATTGGTGCGGATTGGCACTCTGTGCCCCCTCCTCCCGATCTGTGCCCTTAGGGCTCTGGGGTCCACCTTGGAATGGAGGAGCAGCTAGTTTGAGCCCCGGCTGCCCCGGCATCATCTGGCTCTGCTAGCCCTGACGGTTCCCCATGGTCTGCACCATGGTGTCATAGAATCATATTTACAGTGCAGAAGGAGGCCATTCGGCCCATCGAGTCTGCACCAGCCCTTGGAAAGAGCACCCCACCTAAGCCCACACCTCCATCCCATCCCCGTAACACAGTAACCCCACCTATCCTTTTTGGATACTAAGGGCAATTTAGCATGGCCAATCTACCTAACCCGCACCTCTTTGGACTGTGGGAGAACGTGCAGACTCCACACAGACAGTGACGCTAGCCGGGAATCGAACCTGGGACCCTGGAGCTGTGAAGCAACTGTGCTAACCACTGCGCTACGATGCCGTCCTCAGTGACTGGGGTATGCTCCGCACTGCCTCAGCCATGCCCACCTGCGACTGGGACAAGGTCCGCAGCCCCTCAGTCATTCCCATCTGAGAGCGGGCACGTCTTGCAGAACCTCATCAACGTCGGTCTGGTACTGGGTCACATCCCCCAGCGAGTCGGACATTCTGCCGAGACCCTCGGCCATGACCGCCACCGACTGCGCGGCGCCTTGGACACCATCACTCATGGTGCCGACATCGTGCTCCAGACTCTCCCCTGCGGCCGCCATCCTGGCAGTGTTCGTCCCAGCTATGGATCTGCTGGATTGATGCTGACATCTCCCCCTGAATGACCAGGTTGGTCCCTACCGTCTACATCAGCTCCGGGTACCTCTGTACCACAGACTCAGCATCATGTTGGGACACAGCTGGGTCCTGGGATCCAGTACACCTCCGACTGCTGTCTCACGAGGGGGTTCCTGCCTCCATTTGATGTGCATCACCAGCCGTGTGATGCTCACCAGATTGTGCCCCAGAAGCTGGTCAACCAACATGTCCCACCAAGATGCGTGTACCTGTGCTGGTGGAGAGTGAAGGTGACAACTGTGCCACAACTACGGTTGCATCCTCGGAGCTCGCCTCTGAGGTGTTCTCCTTGGAGTCAGGAGAGGGTGCCGCCTGCAATGGGCCAGCATCGTCGGCTGGAGGAACTGTGGGAGAATGGACATGTGGTCAGTGGGAGGGATGGGTCAGTCAGTAAGGCAATAACAACTCACGTTTGACAGGTCCTCCGGGTGGAGCCCAGTGGTTCCTCCCCACTGGGGCGTCCACCAGCCTCCGCATGTCTGACCGATCTGTCGTTGGCCACCTCAATTACCTCCAGGGTGCGCTCCTCGAAGAAGGTGAGGATCCTTATGTCCGGCACCCCTCCACCAGTCTGGGCCCTCTACCAACGGTTATGGGAGAGCTTTTGCTGTGGAGATATAGAGAGGGCATCGTTAGCCACACGCGTGGTTCACAGTGATGGGACACAGGGTGTGAAGGAGGCGGTGGGGGGAGGTTGAAGGGGCTTGATGAAGGGCTGGGGGTCACATGAGGAGTTGGGGGGTGGATGCTCCCAGCGAGGGAGGGGGTGGGGGGCTGGTTTCCACTTGCTTGTGCTGCCTGCTGCAGGTCGTTGATCTGGAGGTCAGCCCTCCTTATCACACTCCCCGAGCTTACAGCTGCCGCCACCTCATCCCAGACAGCACTGGCTGCCTTGTAGCTGACTCTCCAGGACCCTCGGGGGAACAGGACAACCCACCTGGCCTCCACTGCGTCCAGGAGCCTCTCTGGGTCAGCGTCCCTGAATCGTGGCACTGGTCTCCTTGCTGCCATCTCCTTGCGAGCAGGCTGGGGTTGGCTGAGCAAGTGCAGCTTAAGTGCGCTTCACCTTGTTAGCAGGGGTCCCGACGAATCAGCTGGTGAGCCTTCATTTGCTACAAGAAGCACGTGAGGCTTCGTTAAGTGGACCAATTAACGTTGAATTGCATTGCCGGCCTCGATGGGCCGAGCACCGGGAAGCTCACGGCAATTCCCGCTCGCTCCCACACATGGAAATATTGCCGGAGAATTACGCCCTTTGATTCATTATCAGATTAAAATGAACCTTCAAAAAGGTTCAGTGTAGCATGAGAAAAACACTTAACCATTCAAATTCACAATGGCTGCAATCTACCGACCGGGTCGCGCTTGACCGGAAGTGCGACACAGCCGGTAGATGCCGGGTGAAGGCTTCCCGGCAGCTCGTACTCTGGGCGAGATCCTCTACCAGATCCCGCGAGGTGTCAAAATCACGATCCCACCCACAATGGGTGTGACCTAGCCTTTTAAAAGCAATTAAAGTTTTAAACCTCATTAAGCGAGTTCACCCAGAATCTACCAGCCTCCCCAGGATGGCCCCAGCCGGGCGCCGTTCAGTACTGGTCGCAGGCCCTTGGGTGGTCAGGCACGGGACAGGATGGCCCATGGCCCGTGCCTGGAATGTGGCACCTTGGCACTGCCAGGCTAGCACCTGAGCACTTCATCCTGGCACTGCTAAAGTGTTTGGGTGACACTGCAAAGCCGACAGGAGCACTGCTAGGTTGGCAGTATGGCAAGAGTGCCCAGGTGCCAGGGTGGAACCGTCACGGTTCAGGGCCTGAGGGGGGCTATGCCCATGCAAGGAGGTTGGGGGGGGGGGGCGGTTATAAGGGGTGGGAGTGTGCAGAGCAGGTAAGTAGGGGCCTCTGGAAGGTTGCGGGTATTGAAGGGTGGGGGTCCTGGAAGTGGGAGGGCCTGTAAAGGGGTGTGGAGGGGGCCTGAAGAGAGGGGGGGCCCAAGGACATTGTCACTTGGGAGGGGTGTGTGGAATAATGCCCATATGTGTGGTAGTTGACATTGCCCCTGTGTGGGGGACACACAAGCTCACTTAAAGATGGCGAGGCAATCTCTGAAGAACCAGTCTGGCCAATGAGTTCAGCTCCCCAATGATGAAAATAATTCTAAGTGTGGTCTAAACCGGTGAGAAACTCCCCAGATCCCAAAGAAGTGACAAAGTGCATAATCAAAGACCCCCCCCCCCCCCCCCCCCACCCGGCTTACTCACTCTTCCAACTTCTTCCATCGGGCAGGAGATACAGAAGTCTGAGAACACGCACGAACAGACTCAAAAACAGCTTCTTCCCCGCTGTTACCAGACTCTTAAATGACCCTCTTATGGACTGACCTCATTAACACTACACCCTGTATGCTTCATCCGATGCCGGTGCTTATGTAGTTACATTGTGTACCTTGTGTTGCGCTATTATGTATTCTCCTTTATTCACTTTTCTTCCCATGTACTTAATGATCTGTTGAGCTGCTCGCAGAAAAATACTTTTCACTGTACACGTGACAATAAACAAATCCAATCCAATCCAAGTGTGGTTAGATAGTGGTGGGGAACTCACCAGCAGAGCTGGCAGGAAACTCCCAGCAAAACCCGCCACAAATGACACTTCGAAACATTTCTGTTAGATTGCACCTCATATCAGCTGTGATTCGCATCATAACTTTTTCAGCTTTTGTTATTCTTAATGACAGTTTTTAAACAGTTACATATACCTCTTGATTATAGTTGCTGGGATCCTAATTCATTTTCCCAGTCCGATGAAAAGGCGAAGGAAATAGAATGCAACTCTTTGTTTAACAGAACCGAAGGTTTTAAGCTTTAAGATGTATTTTAGTCTGCTTGAGAACGCTCAGACATGACCTAATTCTGAAAGAGGAATAGCTGATTGCTTCCAATTTGATCTCATCCGCATTTTTCAATTGTTCTGTGCGAAAAAGGAAGTTAAGCAATGCAACAGCATTGCCACTCTTTTTTATCAATTAAAGGATCAATTTGGTTACGGCAGAGTGCTGCCCAAGACAATCACTGGCTAACCACATGCACTAATTTTAGAAGAAAACAACTTATATAATACAGGTAAACCTATGTGTGTACATATTTAAATATCTATCAGCGATCAGTAATCAAGGTTTTTATGAACTCTGCCCTTTGTCTTACCACGAAATGGACAAAAATGTTCAAGTATTCATCATACAAATGAGTAGGCGATAACATGCCCACCAACAGTGTCTTCTTTGTTTATATTTGCTGATGCATGATCAGTTACACAAAGACGAGAGTTGGGATGCAATCGAGGCTTTATGACACTAAGATGTGTGGCCTCCTGCAGCAGCTGGCGAAATGGCTGCTGTATGAGGAGCACACATATTTATACTCCGCCTACTGGGCGGAGCCAGCAGGCAGGGAAATACCCTCGTACCTGTAGTACAGGGCCTTACCACAAAGCACCTAATATATACATCAGTGGTGACTACCACATTCACCCCCTGTTAAAGTTGAATCCGGCGGGAGTGGTGGAGAACGATATACAAGTAGATGTTTTAAAGTACAGGAAAAAAATTGAGTCCAGCGGGGGTGGAGGAGAGTTATACAGAAGGATGATGTTTTTTTAAGAGTCCCGATCAAATTACAGGTTCAGTCGGTCGGGAGCCTTGATCTGCCGTTGGGAGCGCCGCAGTAATGGCGGCAATTCCGGTGTTGGTCTGGTCTTCGGTGACTCCGGGAGCGTGTAGAAGTCCTCTTCATTCTCAGGCGTGGGCAGGGGGAGGACGGATGTCCTGGGGCGGGGGTTGCGGCTGGGTGCGCCGGGGAAGGGGAGGGTGGTGCCGAGCCGGAGGGGTGTGTATGTGTGGAACCAGCTGGTGCCAGGTCCCTGAGGGAGACAGTATCTTGGCGGCCGTCGGGGTACGCCACGTAGGCGTACTGTGGGTTGGCGTGGAGTAGCTGTACCCTCAACCAACGGGTCCGCCTTGTGGAGGTGGACTTCCTGAGGAAGGCAAAAAGACGTTTATGGGGTGTGTCATTAGTCGCAGTGCATAGGAGCGACCGAATGGAGTGCAGTGCGTCGGGGAGGACCTCCTGCCAGCGGGAGGCCGGGACATTTCTGGCCCGTAGGGCCAGCTGGACGGCCCTCCAGACCGTCCCATTCTCCCTCTCCATCTGCCCGTTTCCCCGGGGGTTATAGCTGGTCGTCCTGCTCGAGGCGATACCCTTGTTGAGCAGGAACTGACGCAGCTCATCGCTCACGAATGAGGATCCCCTGTCGCTGTGGACTTAGGCGGGGACGCCGAACAGAGCGAGGATGGTGTTGAGGGCTTTGATGACAGTGGCAGACATGTCGGGGCATGGGATGGCGAAGGGGAATCTGGAATATTCATCGACCACACTGAGGAAGTACGTGTTACGGTCGGTGGAGGGAGGGGCCCTTTGAAGTCCACGCTGAGGCATTCAAAGGGGCGGGATGCCTTCACGAGTCGCGCACGGCCTGGCTGGTAGAAGTGTGGTTTGCACTCCGTGCAGACCTGGCAGTCTCTGGTGATTGCTCTGACTTCCTCGACGGAGTAGGGCAGATTGCGGGCCTTGATGAAGTGGTACAAACGTGTGACTCCCGGGTGACAAAGGTTGTCGGGCAGGAGTCCGGAGGCGGTCCACGTGTGCGCTGGCACATGTACCTCGGGATAGGGCATCGGGGGACTCGTTGAGCTTACCGGGGCGATACAAAATCTCGTAGTTGTAGGTGGAGAGCTCGATCCTCCACTTCAAGATTTTATCGTTCTTGATCTTGCCCCGCTGTGTGTTGTTAAACATGAAAGCTACCGTCCGTTGGTCAGTGAGGAGAGTGAATCTCCTGACGGGCAGGTGATGTCTCCAATGCCCCACAATGATGGCTTGGGCCTCTTTTTCGACGGTGGAATGCCGAATTTTGGAGGCATGAAGGGTTCGTGAAAAGAATGCCACGGGCCTGCCTGCCTGCCTGGTTGAGGGTGGCGGCTAGAGCGACGTCTGATGCGTCGCTCTCGACTTGAAATGGTAACGTCTCATCGACTGCGTGCATCGCGGCCTTGGCGATGTCAGCCTTAATACGGTTGAAGGCCTCGTGAGCCTCGGCAGTTAGGGGAAAAAGAGTGGATTGAATGAGTGGGCAGACCTTGTCCGCATAATTTGGGACCCACTGGGCGTAGTAAGAAAAGAACCCCAGGCAACGTTTGAGGGCCTTGGGGCAGTGGGGGAGCGGGAGTTCCATGAGGGGGCGCATGCAGTCGGGATTGGGCCCCAGAACTCTGTTCTGGACCACATAGCCGAGGATGGCTAAGTGGTTCGTGCTGAACACGCTCTTCTCCTTGTTATAAATTAGGTTGTGGAGAACGGCGGTGTGGAGAAATTTGGCAAGGTTGTCGTCATGGTCCTGCTGATCGTGGCCGCAGCTGGTGACATTGTCTAGGTACGGGAAAGTGGCCCGCAGCCCGTACCGGTCAACCAATTGGTCCATTCCCCGTTGGAAAACCGAGACGCCGTTGGTGACGCCAAAGGGAACCCGAAGAAAGTGGTAAAGGCGGCCATCTGCCTCGAAGGCAGTGGATGGGCGATCCGCCTTAAGGATGGGGAGCTGGTGGGAGGCGGATTTTAGGTCGACAGTTGAGAAGGCCCGGTACTGGGCAATCTGATTGACCATATCAGATATGCGTGGGAGGGGGTACGCGTCGAGCTGCGTGTACCTATTGATGGTCTGACTGTAGTCCACGACCACTCTGTGTTTCTCCCCAGTTTTCACAACTACCACTTGGGCTTTCCGGGGGCTGTTGCTGGCCTTGATGATGCCTTCCCGAAGCCGTCGCTGGACTTCGGACTCGATGAAGGTCCTGTCCTGGGCGCTGTACCATCTGCTCCTGGTGGCCACGGGTTTGCAATCTGCGGTTAAGTTTGCAAATTGGGAAGGTGGGTCGACCTTTAGGGTCGCGAGGCCGCACACAGTAAGGGGTGGTAGGGGCCTGCCGAATTTCAATGTTAGGCTCTGGAGGTTGCACTGGAAGTCCAGGCCGAGTAGCAAGGCAGCGCAGAGGTTGGTGAGGAAGTAGGGGCGGAAGCCGCTGAACTCTACGCCCTGGACAGTGAGAGTGGCTATGCAGTGCCCCCGGATCGCCACGGAGTGGGACCCGGAGGCCAGGGAGATTCTCTGGTTGGTGGGGTGTACCTCGAGGGAGCAGCGCCTTACCGTATCGGGATGGATGAAGCTCTCGATGCTCCTGGAGGCCAGCAGGCAGGAGATCTCATGTCCATCAATTTTCACGTTGGTAGAGGCCGTTGCTAGGTCGCGTGGGCGGGACTGGTCAATCGTGACCTTGGCGAGACGGGGCTGGTCGTCGATGGTGGCAGACGATGGGGTGCCTGGGGGACATGGGTCCTGGTACAATGGCGGCGCCCACGGGCCGCACGTGGTGGGGGGTCAAAGAAGATGGCGGCTCCCACCGGCCGCACGTGGTGGGGGTCGAACAAGATGACGGTTCCCAAGGGCCGCATGTTGTCCGGGGAGGGGAAGATGGCAGCGCCCACTGGCCGTACGTGGGGGGGGGGGGGGGTTGGCGGAACAATAGCGGCGACTGCGCGGGCCTGGCACATCGCAGCGAAGTGTCACTTCTTGTCGCAGGCCTTGCAAAGGGCGCTCCAGGCCGGGCAGCGTTGTCGGGGGTGTTTTGGCTGCCCACAGAAGTAACATTTAGGGCCCCTGGGGTTGGTTGGCTGCCGCACGGCACAGGTGTGAGGTTGACTGAGTGGGGTCCCCGATGGGTCGGCCGTCTGCGGAGTCAACGATGCGTAGGAAGGGTGGGCCGCGCGGCCGGAGGTGTAGGCCTGGATGGTGCGCGAAGCGACCGTCAGCGAGAGTGCTAGCTTTTTGGTTGCCGCGAGGTCGAGCGTGGCCCCTTCTAAGAGGCGCTTGCGGATGTAATCCGACCCTATCTCCGTAACAAAAGCGTCTCTCATGAGCAAGTTCGAGTGTTCCGTGGCCGTGAAGGCCTGACAGTCACAGTCCCTGACTAGGGGAATTAGAGCATGCCTGAAATCTTCCACTGACTCACCAGGGAGTTGACTACGAGTGGAGAGGCTGTGTCTGGCATAGAGCATGTTAGACCGCTGAGCGTAGTTTTCCTTCAGTAGCGCCATGGCGTTTTCGTAGGTCGGCGCATCCTGGATAAGCGGAAAGGCATTGGAGCTCAGCTGCGCGTAGAAGATCTGAATCTTCTGACCTTCCGGAATTGGGTCTGGTGCAGACCTGATGTAAGCTTTGAAACAGGCTAGCCAATGTTCAAAGTCCTTTTTGGCGTTGCCTGATTGCGGATCCAGCTGCAGGCGAACCGGCTTGATGCGGAGGTCCATCTTCTGAAAACTTTAGTGTAATAAATTGATGCACGATCAAATACACAAAGACGAGAGTTGGATGCAATCGAGGCTTTATTACACTAAGATGTGTGGCCTCCTACAGCAGCTGGCGAAATGGTTGCTGTCCGAGGAGCACACATATTTATACTCCGCCTACTGGGCGGAGCCAGTAGACAGGGAACTACCTCCATACCTGTAGTACAGGGCCTTACCACAAAGCACCTAATATATACATCAGTGGTGACTACCACATTTGCTAATCAGAATGCAGTTCAACTTACCCAAATTAGCCAAAAAGCTATTTCTATCGACCAAAATGTATGTTGGGCCTGACTGTCAACAACACCAGTGTGAAGGAACTGAGTGTTGGGGTCATCTCTGAATTGAGGCATTTCAATAGGGTTTGATAGGGTAGACGCAGGGAAGATCTTTGTACATGGGTTGGGGAGGGGGGAGGGGGGGGGAGGGTTAAGAACAAAGAACAAAGAAAAGTACAGCACAGGAACAGGCCCTTCGGCCCTCCAAGCCTGTGCTGAACATGCTGCCCGTATAAACTAAAATCTTCTACACTTCCTGGGTCCGTATCCCTCTATTCCCATCCTATTCATGTATTTGTCAAGATGCCCTTTAAATGGCGCTATCGTCCCTGCTTCCACCACTTCCTCTGGCAGCAAGTTCCAGGCACCCACTACCCTCTGTGTAAAAAAACATGCCTCGTACATCTCCTCTAAACCTTGCCCCTTTCACCTTAAATCTATGCCCCCTAGTAATTGACCCCTCTGCCCTGGGGAAAAGGCTCTGACTATCCACTCTGTCTATGCCCCTCATAATTTTGTAGACCTCTATCAGGTCGCCCCCTCAACCTCCGTTGTTCCAATGAGAACAAACCGAGTTTATTCAACCGCTCCTCGTAGCTATCCTCCCATCTGCACATCCTCCCCGTGTGTGCGTGGGTTTCCTCCCGGTGCTCCGGTTTCCTCCCACAGTCCAAAGATGTGCAGGTTAGGTGGATTGGCCATGATAAATTGCCCTTAGTATCCAAAATTGCCCTTAGTGTTGGGTGGGATTACTGGGTTATGGGGATAGGGTGGAGGTGTTGACCTTGGGTAGGGTGCTCTTTCCAAGAGCCGATGCAGACTCGATGGGCCGAATGACCTCCTTCTGCACTGTAAATTCTATGATAATAATATCTATGATCTATGATAATAACAAGTGTGGCCTAACTAAGGTTCTATACAGCTGCAACATGACTTGTCAATTCTTATACTCAAATGCCTTGGCCAATGAAGGCAAGCATGCCGTATGCCTTCTTGACTACCTTCTCCACCTGTGTTGCCCCTTTCAGTGACCTGTGGACCTGTACACCTAGATCTCTCTGACTGTCAATACATATGTACACATATATATATATATATATATATATATATATGTAAGATATTCATCATTCAATCCAATAAGGAATTCAGGAGAATCTGAATTCCATACCCAGAGAGTGATTAGAATGCGGAACATGCTATCACAAGGAGCAGTTGAGGTGAATATCATGGATGCACTGAAGGGACAAGTACATGAGGAAGAAAGTAATCCGAGGTTGTGCTGATCGGGCCAGATGAAGAGCGCTGGGAGGAGACTGCTCATTTGCAGTATAAATGCCCGCATGGATCAGTTGGGCCGAATGGCCTGTTTCCGTGTTGAAGATTCACTGCTAAAGGCCGGGGGCCATCGATGAAAAGTGCTTTTATTTTCTCCCTCTTCTATGTACCCTGGTAAGTTTAGTATCTGTATAATGTCAAAAGATGATGGGCACGATTTTCTGGGCATTCCCGCCAGCGGGATCATCCGGTACCAACGACTCCCCTCCCCCACCCCCGCAGATTCATCAGCAGTGGAGGTTGACATTGGTGGGACTGGTGGACTCACCGCAAAACACAGCATGGTGCAAGAGGGGACGCACACTGTCCAAAGAAGTGCAGGCTAGGAGGATTGCCCATCGCTAAATTGCCCCTTAGTGTCCCAAAGGTTAGGTGGGGTTACTGGGTTACAGGGATTGGTGGAGGCATGGGCTGCTCTTTCCAAGGGCAGACTCGATGGGCCGAATGGCCTTCCTCCGCCCTGTAAATTCTTTGGTTCTATGATTTGGAAAGCTGAACATTGCAGGCTTATCTTTGAGTGGCTTCACTGTGTATACGTATCTAAGGCCCTGGCCTCGGGCTCAACGCCAGTCAAGTGGTAGCTAAACTGGAAATGTTATCTGCAGAATTTGGAGTTGTGATATTTCAGAAGAGGACAGTTTTTACTCTCCCTTAACCTGCTGGTAATTGTCTGAATCCTACACTGGTGCAGCTGGATATTTTGTTAACACAGCATTCGCAGAGACCTATTCACTCTATTTCTGTCTGGTGCACAAAGTGAACTGGGATTTGTTGAAGAGAAGCGGTATACTTTAAAAAAAAAGTTAAAACTGTATTGCACAATACGGTCAAATACAGACTACAGCAGTTCAAGATGAAGGCCTAAACACACTAGATCAGTTAAGCGTTGGGTAATCTGTGCTGGCCTTGCTAGCAATGCCCACATCACAGTTAAAATCTTCAGGAAAAGATCACAAGGCGCGATTGAAATAAAATAGTCAAAACTCTTCTTTCCTCTTGTAAAAGTAGAAACTTTAATTTGATGTATTTTATCCAGTCCTCCTCGTAGTAGAATCAGAGAATGATACAGCACAGAAAGAGGCCACTTGGCCCACAGTGCCTCTTTGGTAGAACAATCCAAATAATTCCACTCTCTTCTTTTTCCATAGCTTGTATAATCTTTTCCTTGCTCCTGTGAAGGAAAGTTCTCATGGAGCAAGAAGATAGGGCATGCGACCCTTTTTTCCAGATTACCTGACTTAGAGCTAATAGTTGTGAATTCAGGCGATACTGTTTTTTGTGTTGTTCTTTTCCCTTCCTGCTTGATCCATCTGGCCACAGCTCTCTGTCTTCCTAAAGGACACAGTGGAAATTAAGGACCCGACATCCAGGGCAGTGTGGGCACAGAGCACCCCACCCTCAAGGCATTTCATACTGAACTCCAACCTTGATACTGTTGGCTTCAGTCTTAAAATGCAAAGGGGAGGCCTCTGATGTGCCAGAGGAAAGATGGGCCCTTCTTTATCTTAAATATACCTGTGTTTGTTGTTCTTATTGTGTTACAGTGCATGGAAAATTGGGAGCGACTGCTAATCAACCCCAATATTCTACCTTATTACAGCCATTAAATCTGTCTGGTTAACAATCACATCCCAGTAGTATCCTCCCATTTTTAGACATTGACTTTTGTAGTCATGGGGTCTGATTTGCTCGCTTTCTTAACCGGTTTACAGTCGATGCATTACTGACCGTTGAACAGAAAAAAAACTTCCAGGGAAATATTCTAAGCTGTGGAAGTTTATTGCCAACATATCAGTTACCAGCAATGTTGTAAGGATTTAGTTAACAAGCCGTACTTATTAATCACAGGATGAGACTTCAAGTCACGAATGCAATCAGCGAATGATTCTTCTGTACGGAGTGGGGAAGCAGAGGGACGAAGCCCGGCACCAGCTGAAAAAGATTATCAAAGATATTCTGAAAATCCTGAACAAGAAAAGTACAGCAGAAACCAGTGAGTCGCGTTTTACTGATGTTGGCAGCAGTCAATTTCATCCTCTGTATGGCAGCTCGCAGCGTTTAAGGAACTTGTTTGATTAATGTGCTGTTTTGCTGTCATTGTCCCCTGTTTGTGCAGCTGGTGATGAGGGACAAAAATCGAAGAGGACCAAACAGGAAACCCCCCTAACCCTGGAGACGATTTTCGGCAAACTTCAACAATTGTCCTATTTCGACCAACATCAGGTGACGTCCCAGGTGCGGAGACGCTGTTCCATTCTCACTGATGCATTAATACTGTACCATTAACAGCAGCAGGTTTGCCAAGAGCGCCAGAAAGGTTTCATTGGCTCTGTTTACACAGGCCCCATTATTTAATAATAACCGTTTATTGTTGCAAGTATTAAGTTACTGTGAAAAGCCCCAAGTCACCACATTCGGTGCCTGTTCAGGTAAGCTGGTACGGGAATTGAACCCGCGCTTCTAGCCTTGTTCTGCACCACAAACCAGCTGTCAAGCCCACTGAGCTAAATCAGCCTCATAATTTTGTTCTCTTCGCAGAATCATTACAACGTTGAAGGGGCCATTCGGCCCATCGTGTTTGCGACAGCTCTCCAAATGAGCACTATGAATTAGTGTTATTGCCCTGCCTTTTCCCCATAACCCTGCACATTGTTGCTATTCAAGTAATCACCTAATGTCCTCTTGAATGCCTCGAATGAACCTTCCTCCACCACACTTCCAGCCAGTGCATTCCAGACCACTCGCTGTGTGAAAAAGCTTTTTCTCGCATTGCTTTTAATTCTTTTGCAAATCACTTTCAACCTGTGCCCTTTCGTTCTCGACCCTTTAACAAGCGGGAACAGTTTCTCCCTATCAACCTTCTCCAGCCAGTTCATGACTTTTGACATCTCCATCAAAAACCTCTTAGCGAGTATTGGTCAGCCTTAAAATATTTCTGATTTCTGGAATTTCCTCCCACGTGAGGCCCATTGGGCACAATTAGTGAAGTAGGCCTAGATTATTCTTGGAGCACTCATCAATAATTCGGATGCAAACCGCCCATCATGCTTTCAGTCCTGGGCCACTGGAATGGAAAATCTGGATCCAAATTGAATGTTACAAACCAAAACTGCAAGTCGACAAAATTTTCAACCGCCTTTTACCAAGCCCAGAGTTGCTGATGGATAAGGAAGCTGGGATTCCTGGCTCATTATAACTTTCGTGAAAGCCTTATCTCTTCTATCCACACAATCTTGTCGAAGGTGTGTATGGAATACAGTCCCTGCTGCTTGGGTAGAATTATAGAATCCTTACACGGCAGAAGGAGGTAATTCAACCCACCGACCCTCTGAAAGAACACTTTACCTAGGCACACCCCCTGCCCCATCCCCATAACCCGTAACCTAACCCAAGCATCTTTGGACACTAAGGGCCAATTCACCTAATCTGCACATCTTTGGGTACATATCGCAGCATAACATTGCAGGTTTCTGGAGATGGGGCAGGGGAGTGGGACTAATTGAGTAGCTCTTTTGTGCACAATGGACTGCATGGCACCCTGTGCAATAAGATTCTATGACCTTTTGTTTGGGCAAATGGCACTTTAGCCGTTTGGCTATTTTCACTGAAGTTGATTACAGTGATGCCGCTTATGAACACATTTAGCAGGCTGGCTATTTCGGAGAGATTTTGCATCTTTCTAAAATATGGTTAAGTGCTGA
This sequence comes from Scyliorhinus torazame, assembly GCF_047496885.1. Lineage (NCBI taxonomy): Eukaryota > Metazoa > Chordata > Chondrichthyes > Carcharhiniformes > Scyliorhinidae > Scyliorhinus > Scyliorhinus torazame. The sequence goes on along the minus strand of NC_092720.1, from coordinate 24,499,273 downwards.
TAACTATTTACCTGAATGCCTCGAAATGGTGCCTCCCAGCCCTTTATCAGTTGTCGAGGCTTGAAGAACAACTGAAGTTAGCCCCCATTTTCTAAACGTGGGATCACCCAGTTCAAGCAGTTGATCAATGTAGGTTTCCATTTGAATGGCTTTGACTCTCGCAGTACAGTCCCTGCCACTTTAAAAAAAAATATTTTTTTATTCTCTTCCTTTTCCACATTTTCTCCCAAATTTACACCCATCAATAAACAATAATCAGTAACGAATGCAATGACAATCCCCATATCAATAACAATGATCCCATCCTCCCACCAAACCCCAAACATTAGCCCGCATGTTCACATAAACAAATGACAAAAAGGAATCAGGAATCACCCATAGTCACCATTAACACATACAGTCCCCCTCTCCCCTAATCTCCCAATCCCCCCCCCCCCAAATATTCAATGTAATCCACTTCTCGAAAGTGCATAATGAATAACGCCCAGGAATTGTCAAAGCCCTCCATCCTTCCCCTCAGTCCAAATTTGACCTTCTCAAAGTTCAAGAATTCCAGCAGGCCCCCCCGCCAGGCCAGGACACAGGGTGGAGAAGTTGATCTCCACCCTAACAGGATCCCGTCTTCAGCCGATCAAAGAGGCGAAGGCTACAACATCTGCCTCTGCACCCGTTTCCATCCCCAGTTGGTCCGACACTCCGAATATGGTTTCCCGAGGGCCCGGGTCCAGTTTCACGTGCAGCACTTTAGAGATTACCCTAAAAACCTCCTTCCAGTAATCCTCCAGCTTTGGACAGGACCAAAACATATGAACGTGGTTTGTGGGCCCCCCGCCCACAACGTTCACACACATCTTCTACCCCCTTAAAGAGCTGGCTCATTGTCGCCCTTGTAAGGTGTGCTCTATAAACCACCTTCAGCCCCAACCTCGCACAGGAGGTGAAGGTGTTCACCCTCCGGAGCACCTCACACCTGAACCCCTCCTCCATATCCTCTCGCAACTCTTCCTCCCACTTTGCCTTGATCCCTTCCAGCGGTGCCTTCTCCTCTTCCAAAATAGCCCCGCAAACCACCAATACTACCCCCTTCTCCAGTCCCCCTGTCGTCAGCACCTCCCCCAGCAATGTGGAAGCCGGCTCTACTGGGAAGCTCTGTATCTCCTTTCTGGCAAAGCCTCGACCTGCATGCATCTAAATATTTCCCCCTGTTCCAGCTCGTACTTCGCTCCCAGCTCCTTCAATCCTGCAAACCAAGCCCAAGAAACAAATCCTGCAAACCAACCTTCAATCCTGCAAACCGAACAGTCCCTGCCACTTTATAACTAGATAAGGATAAGGATCCTAGGTCCTATTGAAACATACATAGAAAATAGAAGGAGTAGGCCATTCGGCCCTTTAAGACTGCTCTGCCATTCATTATGATCATGGCTGATCAAGTTCAACACCCTAATCCTGCCCCCCCCTCCCCCCATATCCCTTGATCCCTTTAGCCCCAAGAGCTATATCTAATTCCTTCTTGAAACTACACAACGTTTTGGCCTCAACTACATTTTGTGGGATGAATTCTACAGATGCACCACTCTCTGGGTGAAGACATTTCTCCTCACCTCGGTCCTGAAAGGTTTATCTCTTATCCTTAACCTATGACCCCTAGTTCTGGACTCCCCCACCATCGGGAACATTCTTTTTGAATCTATCCTATCTAATCCTGTTAGAATTTTCTAAGTTTCTGTGAGACCGCCCCCCTCACTCTTAGTTTCTCCTCATATGACAGTTCAGCCATCCCAGGAATCCGTCTGGTAAACCTTTGTTGCACTCCCTCCACAACAAGAACATCCTTCTTCAGATAAGGACACCAAAACTGCACACAATACTCCATGTGTAGCCTCACCAGTGCCCTATACAATTGCAGTAAAACATCTGTTTTCCTATACTAAAATCCTCTCGCTATGTAGGCCAACATACCATTTGCCTTTCTTACTGCCTGCTGTACCTGGGCACTTACTTCCAGCGACTGATGCACAAGGACATCAGCTCTCTCAATTTGCTCCCATTCAAATAACAATCTGCCTGCCTATTTTTTCTATCAAAGCAGATAACCTCATTTATCGACATTATACTGCATCTGCCATGCATCTGCCCACTCACTCAGCCTGTCCAAACCCCACTGAAGCATCTTTGCATCCTCCTCACAGCTCACCCTCCCACCCATCTGCAAATCTGGAGATAATACATTTAATTTCCTCATCCAAATCATTAATATATAATGTGAACAGTTGGGGTCCCAGCACTGCGTGCCCCACTAGTCACTGCCTGCCAATCGGAAAAAGACCCATTTATTCCAACTCTTTGCTTCCTGTCTGCTAACCAGCTTTCGATCCATCTCAAGGCACTACCCACACCCCCATGCGCTTTAACTTCACATAGTAACCTGCTACGCGAGCCCTTGCTGAAAGCCTTCTGAAAGTCTAAATAAACCACATCAATCGGTTCTTCCTGGTCAACTCTACTAGTTACATCTTCAGAAAATTCTCGTTGATTTGTCAAGCATGATTTCCCTTTTGTAAATCCATGCTGACTTTGTCTGATTATACCACTGCTTTCCAAATGCTGTGCTAAGCAATCCTTGATAATGGATTCTAGCATCTTCCTTGCTACCGACGTCTATAGTTCCCTGTTTTCTCTCTGCCTCCCTCTTTGAATAGCGGGGTTATAGTAGCAACCCTCCAATCTGTAGGATCCATTCCAGAGTCAAAAGAATTTTGGAAAATGACCATCAATGGATCGACTATTTCTAGGACCACTTCCTTAAGTACTCTGGGATGAAGATTATTAGACCCTGGAAATTTATCCGCCTTCAATCCCATTAATTTCCCCAAAACTATTTCTCTACTAATACTAATTTCCTTCAGTTTCTCACTAAAACTTATGTTTCTCAGAACTTCCAGCACGTTATTTATGTCTTCCTTTGTGAAGACAGAAGCAAAGAAGGGGCAGCACGGTAGCCTTGTGGATAGCACAATTGCTTCACAGCTCCAGGGTCCCAGGTTCGATTCCGGCTTGGGTCACTGTCTGTGTGGCGTCTGCACATCCTCCCCGTGTGTGCGTGGGTTTCCTCCAGGTGCTCCGGTTTCCTCCCACAGTCCAAAGATGTGCGGGTTAGGTGGATTGGTCATGATAAATTGCCCTTAGTGTCCAAAATTGCCCTTAGTGTTGGGTGGGGTTACTGGGTTATGGGGATAGGGTGGAGGTGCTGAACTTGGGTAGGGTGCTCTTTCCAAGAGCCAGTGCAGACTCGATGGGCCGAATGGCCTCCTTCTGCACTGTAAATTCTATGAAAGTACGAATTTAGTTCCTCAGCCATTTCTGTGTACCCCATTATGAATTCCCCGTTTCTGACTGTAAGAGGCCTACATTAGGTTTTATCAATCTTTTTCCCTTTATATACTTATAGAAACCTTTACAGTCAGTTTTTATGTTACCTGCTAGCTTACTTTCATATTGTATTTCCCCTTTATTCGATCCCTTGGTCCGCCTTTAATGAAGTTTAAATCGTTCCCAATCCTCAGGTCTATTGCTTTTTCTTGCTACTTTGTATGCCTCATCTTCGAATACTACCTATACTACTACCTAGACTACTAATTTCCCTTGTAAGCCATGGTTTGGCCACAGTTCCCTTTCTACTCTTGCGCCAAACAAGAATAAACAACTTTTGGTGTTCAGCTATTCGCTCCTTGAATGCCTACCATTGCCTTCCTTTCAATAATGTTTCCCAGTCCGTCATCGCCGGTTCATGCCTCATACCTTCATCGTTACCTTCGTTGAGATTCAGGACCTTGGTCTCAGAATCAACTACCTCACTATCCACCTTGATAAAGAATTCTATCATATTATGGTCACACATCCCCCAGGGGTCTCTCACAACAAGACTGCCAACTAATTATTTGTCATCACACAACATCCACTCCAAGATGGCCTGTTCCCTTGTTGGTTCCTCAATGTATTGTTCCAGTAAACCATCCTCTATACACTCCAGAAATCCCTCCTCTGTTGTACTGTGACTAATTTGACTCAGCCAATCTTTATGCAGATTTAAGTCCCCCATAATCACAGATGTCCCTTTATCACATGCATCTCTGAATTTGGATCTAATGCTAAGCTCGTCATTGCCACTGCAGTTTGGTGGTCTGTATACCCACCCTTATGAATGATTTTTGCCCATTATTGTTTCTTAACTCAACCCATACTGATCCCACATCATCTGTGCTAATATCTTTCCTCAATATTGTATCAATATCTTCTTTAATCAACAATGCAACTCCACCACCTTTCCTTTCCATCTATCCTTCCTAAAAACGGAATAGCCCTCAATGTTTAGTTCCCATCCTTGGTCACCTTGGAGCCATGTTTCCGTAATCCCCACTGTATCATATCCCTTTACATCTATCTGCGCAACTAATTCATCCATTTTATTTTGAATGCTCCTTCTGTGCAGGTACAAAAATCTTAAGACTAGTCCTTTTAATGTTCCTTGTCCCGTCCTGACTATTTTTTAAAATCTCTTTTAAATTCCTGGATACAAGTGAGTCTGAAGGAATTAGCATCCACTGCATATAGCAGTGCCTGTACTTAATTTTTGAAATGCTGTTTACATTATACTAATATACAGCATTCCCACAGAAAAATCTTTAAAAGGCCAGATTAAATATAGACGGCTAAAAACATTTCAATCTGTGTTTGTGAACATATTTTTCAATTTTGGAATCCAAATGATATTTTATTTCAAAAGAAGGTTTAGTATAAGCCCTTGTTACAGTTCTATTGACGCACCAGGAACACTCTTCCACTGGGCATAGTTGCACACACATGTATCCAAATCCAAAACAAAATCCAAATCTTCTAAGGGCGGGATTCTCCGGCCGCGTCCGCATGACGATTGGAGAATCTTGCCCGAGGTCAATGGACTTCTCCATTGTCCGCGTCTCGCCCGTGGCGTTCTTGCGGCGGGCGGGACAGAAGAATCCAACCCCATGTTTCTGCAGAAAATTTGTCAATAATGGTGGCCGTAGTTGCTGATGGAGGGAAACGTACTCGTGTGGACCTGCCTCTTTACATGAAACTATATCTTGAGGGTTGGCACTGGGCTCCCCAGTGTATTCGTCTCTTTATTTCTTTTTTTTTCTTTTCATAAATTTAGAGTACCCAATTCATTTTTTCTAATTAAGGGGCAATTTAGCGTGGCCAATCCACCTACCCTGCACATCTTTGGGTTGTGGGGGCGAAACCCCACGCAAACACGGGGAGAATGTGCAAACTCCACACGGACAGTGACCCAGAGCCGTTTTCGAACCTGGGACCTCGGCGCCGTGGGGCAGCAATGCTGATCACTGTGCCACCGTGCTGCCCAGCCTCTTTATTTCTGATATCATGGGCACATTAACTACCTACCTCAGAGTACTCTTGTGAAAATAATAGATGGGTGCTTCTTTAAATAACTCTGGATCTTGTGGTTGAGCTATCATTTCACGGCAGGGCCTTGGGATCTGCATGCATATGGATATGAGCACCTGCTTGAACAGCAAAACGCCTCGCTGCTCTGGCAGCAGAAGCCACGCAATGTAGATGAGATTATGGGAGATGTAAAAAAATGTATTTAATACTGATTTAACTTATTTGATATGTGGCAATTAAAATGAATTAAAGCAGCTGGCTCCCGTGAAAGCTTGGCTGTTTGACCTCTTTGAAGAGCCTTCAGTTGGCCATCACTGCTGTCTATACTCAAAACAGTTTTGCAGAAACCTTTCATGCAGTGTTCCAATGACTGGATTACAGTAAGAAAGTTCTTGTGCATCCTACTGTTGGAGCCAGAGGTCTCTGCTGTGTAAACAGTCTGGAAGGATTTTGAGCTGTACCATTAATCCTTAAGTACTGGAAATGCAACTTTACACTTGGTAGGAGGAACAAGAAAGCATTCATTTTAAATCTCCTTCCAGATTTCCAGTAATGTCCTGGAACAAATCACCAGCTTTGCCTCAGGAACTTCATACCATCTGCCTTTGGCACACCACATCCAGCTCATCTTTGACATGATGGAGTGCGCCCTTAATATCAATGGTCTTATTGACTTTGCAATCCAGGTAAGACTGTCATGATGTGCTGTGTTCTGGAGCGCTCCAAATTAAACCAAGGGCTTGGGGCAAAGTTATTAGATGATTGAACTTTAACATGATGGTTGAGGATATGTCACCCAGCTCTCCAGACGGTGAACAGCTGTGATCAGACATGCCCTCAGCCACTTGTTAGCCTTCACATAATTACAGGCTCAGTAGATTCCCCTTTTCCTCGCTTTTATTTCGGGTCTGGGGTTCAGAAATGCTCTCCCCAAATATAGCTGTGAGAGATGTTTTTTAGTTAGCAGTGGTGCTAATTTGGCATGCACATCTCTCGTGATTTATGCTGAAGAGCTTAACACACTGGCGCTAAAATGGAGGTTCGCCCTGTTGTGGCTGCCATTCACTCCATGAAACCCAGTGCAATACTTTGCTTCGCACCACAGCCCTAATGCATCATCCTTTGGGTGTGGCATTAAACTGAGGCCCCATCTACCCTCACAGGTAGATGGAAAAGACAGCACAGTACTGCAGCAGAGAAGAGCAGAGACGGCCTGGCCAATGCTTATCCCTCAATTAGTGTCATTGAAAGCAAGTTTTCTGGTCATTCATAGAATTTACAGTGCAGAAGGAGGCCACCCGGCCCATCGAGTCCACACCGGCTCCTGGAAAGAGCACTCCACCCAACGTCAACACCTCCACCCTATCCCCATAACCCAGTAACCCCACCCAACACTAAGGACAATTTATCATGGCCAATCCACCTAACCTGCACATCTTTGGACTGTGGGAGGAAACCGGAGCACCCGGAGGAAACCCACGCACACATGGGGAGGATGTGCAGACTCCGCACAGACAGTGACCCAAGCCGCAATCGAACATGGGACCCTGGAGCTGCAAAGCAATTGTGCTATCCACAATGCTACCGTGCTGCCCACTCATTGTCACTCCGCTGTTTGTGGGAGCTGTGTACAAATTGGGTGGCCTTTTATCCCCCCACATTACAACAGTGACAACGTTTCTAATTTACTTGCTTGGCTGTAAAGCATTTTGGGGTGTGCAGAGGTCATGAAGGACCACTTGATGCTTTTTTTCTTTATTGATTTATTCTTATCAATCCAACTAAAAAATGAGCTGCACCCCATTGTAAATGGGTAACCACCATGTTACTTTCCCATAAACCAGAAAGCGTGTTGTTCAGATGACAGAGTGTTGAATTCTCCTGAACTGCTGACTCGCCCAATGGATACATATCAATTCAAGGTTTATATTATGTTAAGCTCATATCCTAAACAGGTTCTATTTATATATTTGTAGTTTCCGTACATCTTTGAAGGCTCAGCTATTTCACTTTGTAAAGCGGGTCGATGAGGGAAAACCCTGACTAGGTGCTGGAGGCAATAAGGTTCTCATTTTGATTTAAATCTTTCCTTTCATTTTTGGTCACCGTATAGCTTTGGAGCAAGATCATATCTTTCTCCGTTATGTCCCCTCCATTTTCCTCATTCCCCTGTTCTCTCCTGATTCTGGGTACCAGCCCCACACATCCCAGCAGACCTGCAGCATCAAGTGGTCTTTGCAAATATGGGAGCCTTCGATGTTCAGTGTCAACAGCGCAGGACAGAGCAACCAAACAAAATCCTGACCCTGTCAGGCTTTTCGACCGACGGACTTTCCAGCAGGTTGCCGAGCAGCGAAAAATAGTGCAAGTCCTGAATGATTCTGTTTTACCCCTTTCTCTGCCCGAACTAGGCCAATTGTCCCATCACCACAGCTGCGGACGTTTAAATCGGGTTTAAATGTGTGGAACTGTCCATCAAACCTGTCTCCCTTTGGCATGTGTGAAGAAGTGGCACAGATAACTATCGCTGGAATATCAGTCAACACTGAAAAATCACCAGAAATAATGACTTTCTACTCTCTCACATCCACTTTATAGACTCATGTGCACAGAAAGAGGTCATTCTGCCCATCGTGTCTGTGCTGGTTCAGGAAAGAGCTACCCAATTAGTCCCTCTCCCTGGGCATTTTTCTCCTTTTCATGTACATGTACAAGTCAGTCACTGCTGGAACTGCTTTAGCCACCCTTTAAGGTTGTGGGCATTCCAGATTATTAGGACCCATTGCATAAAAAAATTCTCCTCATCTCCCCCCTGGCTGATGCTTTTGCTAATCTTCTTAAATCAATGTCCTCTGATTACTGATCCTTCTGCTGGTGGAACCAGTTGCTCCTTATTTACACTATCACAACCCCGCCTACCGAATTTGAACCTCTCCGCTGAATCCCTCCCTTTCCCCACTCTGATTGAAGGAGAACAATCCCAACTTCTGTCATCTCTCCACGTAACCGGGGCCCCTCATCCCTGGTCCCATTCTAGTAAATTGCCTCCACACCCTCTACAGCGCGTTGCTTCCCTTTCTGGAGTGTGATGTCCAGAATTGGACGCGGTACTCCAGCTCGAGGCCCAACCAATGAATTGACAAACCTTTTGTCTGTGCTAATGACCTGATCTTGTGTGTTTTATCCAACCTCCTCAGTTGCTCAACGAACTGAGTGTGGTGGAAGCAGAGTTGTTGTTGAAATCCTCGAGCCTGGCTGGGAGCTACACCACGGGACTGTGCCTGTGCATTGTGGCCGTTCTACGACGCTACCATTCCTGCCTCGTGCTCAACCCTGACCAGACGGCACAAGTCTTTGAAGGGTGAGGAGTGGTGCTTGAACTTTGATAATCCAAGCTTTTGCTGACTCACGGTAAAGTTACATGCACGGCCATGGTGAGGTTTAGTTCATCATAACTGGGTTTGTGCATTACTGATCAAACCATTACTGAGCGTGAATTAACACCCAGACACATTACATCATACACTGGGACATTTCCAAAGCCTTCCATTGGGATTACATCTACCCTGTGCTTTATATAACCTCTGATGCCGTTAAATGTAACTGTGCATAATTTAGACAGTTGTTGGACCTTTGTGTCCTTGCTGATTGCTGCACTCCTAACCTGCTGCTTTGCATCCTCCAATGTGCCATTGCCTGCTGATTCCCTGGCAACTCTCTTTCCACATCCTGTTTGAGTCGTTTGCTTCTACCACAGGCCACATCAAGATGATCAGCCAGGTCGACATGACATCCTATGTGATTCCGTCGATGGTGCGTTAACTCTTTGTGACCTTTGACAGAGCCCACCAATCCAGCTTACTCCAATGTTCTCCTCCATGACACTCATTGCCCATGGTTTTGTGTGAAAGCTGTCACCAGTAGCTTGGCTGGTGTACCCTAAACACTCTTCCATTCTGTTCTTAATTGATATGCTCCTGACACCCATGCTATCACTCTGGACTCCTCAATTGTTTCTGTATTGTTTGGATAGCAGTGCATTGTTAGTTGCATTACATTCGAGCTTATTTACAGTTAAAATAATGGCATGACCTTTTTGGTTCTCGACAGTCCGGTTCCTCACTCAAACGGTCTCTGCTTCATTGTTAGAACCTGCATTACCTATTCTTCTCACGCCATGTACTCTGCACTGCCCTCCAGACAATAATAAAAGCCTTGACTTGTCCAGAACTATTTTCACGTCTTGCTTACCTAGCTCTGCTCATTTGTCCTCATTGGTTATCATCAGTTTCACCGTCTGCCAACACATCAATTTCAAGGACCTTACCCCGATTTACAAATTCTTCACTGCCCCACTCTGCCCTCCTCTGGTCCTACTTTGCAGCTCACATACACCACACCCTTCTGACTATCAGATTTTATGTGTCTTCCCTCATTCTCGGTGGCCACCTCTTGAGTTACCTCGTGCCCCTGTGTTCTGGGATTCTCTTCCTTAAGCCTCTCTCCCCTAAACCATTAGCCCCCCCATCCTTCCATCAAAATTTCCTCAGAATGCAACCCCTTTGACCACCCCCTTTGGCCACATCCTCTAACCCTTCTCCCAGTTGCTACCCAGTTTTCTGTCTCTTCCCAATTTTCTCCTGAAAGTGATGAACATTTGGATGTTTCAGTACATCAAAGGTGTCATGTTACTTGTTGGTATAGCACACCAAACAATCAACGCTGAGTGTAGAAATGGCCTATTTGAGAGCCCAGCCTTGGGAACTGTAAGGAAATGGTAGTCCGGATTACAAAAGACAATCACGGATACTTATGGTGGGAGGTAGAATTGTGTGCATGAACACATCAGATCAGGGCATGGTACCATTTCTGACACCTTGTATAACATTGCGATGCAGTTCAAAGTCACTCACTCTTTGCCTTTGAGTCTATTCTTATTGATGACCACGTTCTATATAGATGGGGGTTTCCTGGACAACAGTCAGCAAGTTTTAATATGTAAAGTTGTCATAGTCCCAGATGACCACAGGATGCTTTCCCCTTTGAAGGGAAGCGCTGACTGCTGGTGATTTATCCTGAGGGTCACCACACCTCAGGCGAGGGGCGAGGTTGAGAAGGCTTCATGAATAACCTCAGCCGGTGCAGGAATTGATCCCGCACTGCTGGCTTCGCTCTGCATCACGAAACAGCTGTCTAGCCAAGTGAGCTAAACCGGCCCCCAGTTATACTGGGAAATTCACTTATACTGGGAAAAACTGCCACTGATTGAAGCCCTCAAGTCTGTAGTTATTGGCTGTCCGGTAAAGTCAGGATACCTGAACAGACTGTTTCTTTCATTCTGCTGTCTGATCCTTCCAACTTCCTTTCTGTATCCTCTCTCTTGCAGGCTATGTGGGGTAGTAAAGCATGTTGTCAATCCTTCAGAATGCTCCTCTCCCGAAAGATGCATTCTGGCCTACCTGTATGACCTTTATGTATCTTGCAGTCACTTAAGAAGCAAGTTTGGTGATCTTTTCAGGTGAGTACTTGACCTCCAGAACCCTAAAACGTTTCTTTCTGGGGCAACTGGCTGATCTCTTCAGACATAAGAAAACGTTTCCTTAGTTAATACTTATACAGCACCAGGCATCACCTCAAGTCACTGAATAAAATAAGCAAAATAGAGAGGCACGGCAGCCTGGTTATAATGTCCAAATAATGGCTGTTTTTAATTGATAGAGTTTTCTGTTCTGAAGTTAATACAAATGGAATCTTAATAGAAGTGATTTTCATTGAAGGCATATGCACATAAATAGGTGTGTTGACATATTTAAAGATTGATTGTTTGATACTTATTGTCACATGTACCAAAGTACAGTGAAAAGTATTTTCCTGCAGCCAAGGGAATGTATACAGTACATACATAGTAGACAAAAGAATAATCAACAGAGTACATTGACAAATGATACATCAACAAATAGTGATTGGTTACAGTGCGAAACAAGGGTCAAACAAAAGCAATACATGAGCAAGAGCAGCATAGGGCGTCGTGAATAGTGTTCTTACAGGGAACAGATCAGTCCGAGGGGGAGTCGTTAAGGAGTCTAGTAGCTGTGGGAGAGAAGCTGTTCCTATGTCTGGATGTGCGGGTCTTCAGACTTCTGTATCTTCTGCCTGACGGAAGGGTCTGGAAGAGGGCCTGGGTGGGAGGGGTCTCTCACAGTGCTGTCTGCCTTCCTGAGAATAGTGGAACTTGAGAACTCTTGTCTTGTTTGAGCTGTGCTGATTGTTTAAAGAGTGAATCTTGTGAAGAGTTTGGGAGGGATTGAGCCCCAGTAATAGGATTTTCACCTCCGGTTCACCAAGTTCCGAGTTCGAATATTGCTCAGAATAGAGGCATGTTGCCAAAGCTTTTCGGCATGCACTCATCTGGACAAATGCAAGGATGTCAAATTTGAATTGATTCCGTTTCTTGTCACGTGCACCGAGGTACAGTGAAAAGTATTAAAATAAAAGCAAATTACTGCGGATGCTGGAATCTGAAACCAAAGAGAAAATGCTGGAAAATCTCAGCAGGCCTGGCAGCATCTGTAGGGAGAGAAAAGAGCTAACGTTTCGAGTCCAGATGGCCCTTTATCAAAGCTGGACTCGAAACAATAGTGAAAAGTATTGCTCTGCGTACAGTCCAGGTGGATCGTTCCATACATGAAAAAATATAGGACTTACGATAAATACACAATCCATAGACATAGACCCAGACATCGGAATATAGTGCGACAACTATAGAGAAGAAACGGAGACATTTTGGAAGGTTAATACGGTTATAAGAGGTTCAGGAAGAGAATCTGTGGGGGAAAGCTCGCAGAGAGCCACCATGCTCCAGCACCATCTTGCTCAAACGCTCACCACAGTTTATCCCACAGTAAAATAGAATGCTGAGTGGTTGCTAAGTTGACTTTAATGGACTGAAACGTTATCATTGAAATTGAAGGAGAATTACAGGGTTCCCAAACTTCCGAGTAATTCAACAAAGGTTCAAGGCTTAAACACATTCCTTGTTACCCGAGAATGGGTCTCTGGGTACAAATGTCTGTCACTTTTAGCAAGCACGAATGAGCCATGTTAAAATCTCAACTATATACTTTTTATGTTCGTTGTTAGTATAGCTGTTAGCGCACTCAGGACTGTTCAGCACGTGCTGCACCACCGCGGAATCATATCTAACAATAGATGTTTTGCATTGGATTTTACAAGCACGAGCTGGCTAAGTACAGCCTGTGCTCCACCTATTACAAACAACCAAGGAGACATGCAATTTCATTCGGTCAGCCAATCATTGGGAGGTATGGCCAACACGTCTCTCTTTTTCGTAATATTCAAGTCCTGTGTTAGCAAGTGTCTGTATATGTACAGAATTCCTCTATTGGTTGTGCATCATTGGGTCACAATCAAACAAAGATGGGTACTTCCTTTACACATTGACTGTAGAGAGAGCTTTCAGATACCCTGAGGTGGTGAAGGATGCTATATCAATGCAAACCTTGCTTTATTTCTCCCACCTGCTAGGTGTAGCAAAGAGACATATGGAACATAGAACATACAGTGCAGAAGGAGGCCATTCGGTCCATCGAGTCTGCACCGACCCACTTAAGCCCTCACTTCCACTCTATCCCCTTAACTCAATAACCCCTCCTCACCTTTTTGGACACTAAGTGCAATTTAGCATGGCCAATCCACCTAACCTGCATGTCTTAGGACAGTGGGAGGAAACCGGAGCGCCCGGAGGAAACCCACGCAGCCACGGGGAGAACGTGCAGACTCCGCACAGACAGTGACCCAGCAGGGAATCGAACCTGGGACCCTGGCGCTGTGAAGCCACAGTGCTAACCACTGTGCTGCCCTTAAAAGAAACCCCTCCTTCGACAAACAGTTAATCATAACCCTTTGTGATTAATTTTAAAAGGGTCCCTGGTCTGCGACACGCCTTTGTGAAGAATCACAATGAATTGATCACCATTAATGTGCTAATTGAAGCACCTCTCCATTGGCTCTGATTAGGACATCCAAATTTCCCATCTTTTTTTTCTGGTGGACCCAGAAATTCCAGGGAATCTGCTGAAAATGTTTAAGCACCATGTTGCAGCTGTGATATTCTCGTGTTGTGGTAGTGTGTATTTTCAAGCTGTGTGTATTAATGAGAGTCTGCGGACTCCCGTCTAACATTTAGGATTGGAGACATGAGGCCAGCACAACTAGGAACAGTGTGACTTTGAAACAGTTTCAAAACAATGCTCTGCAGTTTTTTTACGTCATCGCCATCTAGTTATTTGCACACCAGATGTTGTCTGAAGGGAGCCAGATATCTCCCTCTGCTATTCTGGAATTGGCTACTACAAACAAGATTAGTGGAATGATCTAGGGTGAACTGTCTGCTAATGATCCCGTTTCCCTCTGCCCCATTACAATCCCCCCTCCCCTCTCCCCATTCCCTATCCCCCTCCTAGCTCCCTCTAAACCATCTCCCCCCCCCACTGCTTCCTCTTACTCCTCCCTCTCTCACCACCCCTCTCTTGTGACCCCTTCTCTCACTTCCCCATCTCTCGCTTGTCCCTTCTAACTTTCTTTCTCTTGTTTTCCCCTCTTGTTTTTCCTCTCTCGCTCTTTTCCTCTCTCACTCTTTTCCTCTCTAGCTCTTTTCCCCCTGCTCGCCTTTCCCCCCATTCGCTCTTTTCCCTCCATTCACTCTTTCCCCCACTCGCTCTTTTCCCCCCACTTGTCTTTTCCTCTCACTCGCTCTTTCCCCGCCTCTCTCTTTTCCCCCCTCGCTGTTTCCTCCACATCGCTGTTTCCTCCACATCGCTGTTTCCTCCACATCGCTGTTTCCTCCACATCACTGTTTCCTCCACATCACTGTTTCCTCCCTTCGCTCTTTCCTCCCTTTGCTGTTTCCTCCACATCTGTTTCCTCCCCTTGCTCTTTCCTCCCCTTGCTCTTTCCCCTTGCTCATTCCCACCTTGCTCTTTTCCCCCTGCTCTTTCCCCGCTCACTTTTTAACCCCTATCATTTTCCTCTCTCTCTCTCTTTCTCTCGCTCTCTCTCTCTCAACTCTTTTCTTCTCTCCTGCCCTTTTTCATTTTGGGAGCATGCCTATTTTGCATTCATCTTTCATCTGAGAAATCACACTGAGATAAGCATCAGGGAATCCAGATATGAATCTCTGGCCTATGTCTCCAGGTTACAGTTCATTGAGATACCAACCTTCCACATTGTGAGGTCAACTTTTCTTATAGTTTTTTGAGTTATGTTGGGCTTGAGCATCTCCAGACTCTGGATGCAGGCGGGTTTACTGATCACTCAAGTTCTTTCACCAAAAGGTGAAGTAAGAAAGTTCTAACCTCTTATTGTCAACCTTCTGCAACACCCCAAGGCAGGTCTTCCCAATCCATGGATCAGAATCTCTGGTGTGCACCTTCAAGTGACCCCGTGCAGTACCGGGTCACGTCAACCAATGGGAGTCACAATTGGAAGATCAGTTAATGGAGGAGGGAGGTCATACCAGCCATTGGTGGAATGTTCCTGAACATTGGTGCGCTGCTCCTCTATTGTGGGGCTGAACAGGCTGAGGGGAACTTTGATATTCAGCGGCAACTTGCAGCTCACACCATGGGCAATTTTTATTTAAGCAGAGCTTAGGGCCCAGTGAGTAAGAAGCCACTTTCATAAAATAGTTTACATTTTAAAAACACAAACTTTCTTATGTTTGAAGTTTGTTTGAGCTTTAATAATTAAATATTGAAGATTATTATTCTGCTGTTTTGTTTTATCTTTGAAGGGGGGGGGAGGGGCGCCGACCACCTTTCCCGCCTCTGGGGTCTCACCAAACCGGCCATTGTTTTGATGCACAATAATGGAAGGGAGAGAGAGAGCTTTCATTTCCCCTGACCTTTCAGTCTGGTCTGTCTGCCGCTGCCTCACTCCTTTGCAGCGCTGTGACGTCTGTGCAGAAAAACATTTTTCTTTCACATGTTGTGGCTGTCGCTGGCTGGGCCAACATTTATGGACCATCCCCGATTGCCCTTTTGACGTTGATGGTGGTGATCAGTCTTCTCGAACCGCTGCAGCCTGTGTGGCGAGCATCCGCTGTGCTGTGAGATGCAAAATTCCAGAGTGAAGGGAAAGAAGCAATGTAGTTTCAAATGAAGACGGCGAGTGATTTGCCCCTCCCGTTAATACGCCAATTGTTCCCCCAAACTCCCTTTGCTTTTGGGAACATCCACCAATAAATTGCCTTTTCTCATGGTCACATTTGCAGCAAAAGAAATAATCACTTGGGATAAAACATCTGGAAAAGGACGTTTATTTAAAAGTGGGATAAAGAAAAAGGAAGTTGAGTCTCGCTTCTTCCCTGTAGGGATTTAAATTGCCCTATTTGCTGAGAAGAAAATATTAACTTTGGCACATTACCTCCTGTCACATGCACTGCGTCCACATTTGCCCTGTATTATTATGGGAAAGTGCCCAGCATTTCAGTCATTTAGTAGACGTTAATTACCATACGGAATGTGACACGGATCTCCTAATTTTTTTGTCAAACTAGCGATACTTTTTGACGTGATTTGGCACAGTTAGCTTTGTACCCGCTGTAATTGCAATATCGAATTAAGGAGAATTTCAAAATTTACAACACTTACTGGAGGGGATTGAACAAGTGAACTGAGAATGTATCTTTTTTTCCCCTCAATTAAGGGGCAATTTAGCGTGGCCAGTCCACCTATCCTGCACATCTTTGGGTTGTGGGAGTGAGACCCACTCAGACACGGGGAGAATGTGCAAACTCCACACGGACAGTAACCCGGGGCTGGGATCAAACCCGGGTCCTCGGCGGCGTGAGGCAGCAGGGCTAAACACTGCACTACTGTTCCGCCCTGAATGTTTATTTTTCAAGTCACTTTATTTATTTTACATTTAGTTAAAAGAATAAAGACTTGAACAGAGTAGATATAAACCAATGCTTATTGAGCATTGTGTTCAATCATACAGATGTTTCAGTATAATTCTCCCACTTTCCATATCTCATTTTTAAAAAAAGTACTTATAAGAAAAGCTCTAGTTTGTTACCCAGCACACATGGACTAAAGGTTTTTGAAGAGCCAGTGGTTCCCGATCTGTGGCTGAATCGTTGGCCGTGAATCCGCCTCTGAGGGACACAAGTGACTTTTGTAGCCATTTGGCTGTTGTGACTTCCGCCATGTAGGAAAATTCCCCTCCTCCGAGAGCTGCTAATCAATCAATGTCCGGCAGCTCTCCAGTTCCAACAGTGCCACTGGGAGCTGTAGTCACGACTGGGACTGCTGCAGTCTCAAACAAAGAGCAGCAATAGAGGCCAGATTCAAAGATGAGTCAGGGCAGTTTCACCCTGGCCAGTCAGACAGACCTCGTGAGGCAGCCAGGGAGGGAGGTGACAATCACAAGAGGTCTGATGCAAGCAAGTGGAGGTGGAAATCCCTGTTTGGTGGGGCCTTTGTTGGGCGCAGGGCGTAGAGACCCAGCCTGCAACCAGGCCACCAGTGTTTTCATGAGATTAAAACGATCAAGATAAGATGAAATAAGGGTAAGGACATGTTCCTACTCCTTCAGTGACATAATTTGACATTGACAAAATTATTTTCTGCATTTTAAGTGAAGTTATTCTCTGTAATGTCACTATTACAGAATCGGGAATGATGAGCATCCCATAAGAAATCCTTGGCATATCTGTGCCACAGAGATTAGGAGCAATTTCCTCTCGGTGTTGCTGACATAAAGGTTACGGCAGGATATTTTTTTTTCCTGATTGTTGTTTCTATTTGGAATCACAAACACTATTTCTAAATTTGTGGATGACATGAAATTTGTGGGGGTAGGGGTTGCTCGATGATGGTGTCGTCAATGCTGAGGAGGTGTGCAAAAACTGCGGGGCAACATTAATAAACTTGCAGATTGGGCAAATAAGTGGCAGATGAAGTTTAACACAGATAAATGTGTGGTTGAGGTTGTACATTGTGGGAGGACGAATGGGTGTCACTCGTTACTTGAAAGAATAGGAGGGGTAGAGGAACAAAGGGATCTTGGAGTAGAAATGCATCAATTTAAAACTTGCACCAGAGGTTATCAAGACTGCAAAAGAAACAAATAAATCGCTAGGTTTTATTTCAATAGGGGTAGAAATGAAAAGCAGTGAAGTTATGCTAAACCTATTTTGAACCTTGTCTAGACCAGAGTGTGCACTTCTTGCCATATTAGAAAAAAGAAATAGAGATACAGGACAAGGTGCAGAGAAGACTTGCAAGGGCGATATCAGAAATGAGTGTGTGTGCATATCAGGAAAAGGTGGTTAGGCTGCGTCTCATGGCAAAAGATGGCTGAGGGAGACCTAATAGACCTTCAAAATTATGAAAGGTTTTGATAGAGTGGATAGAGAGAGATTGTTGCCTGTTTTGGGGAAGCACATAACTAGGCTGACAATATAAGATGGTCATCAAGAAAAGCCCAATAGGGACTCTGGGGTTGTTGTCTTGCCGATAACCTTGAAGAACCCCTAGCAGATTGATCGGTGAGATGGCCAGTAACTGGAGGAAAGATGCTGACGTGGCCTGCCTGCCAAAGAATAACAGAAAGCAATGTCCTTCTCTACCTACATTGCAAATTGTGTTTGCCTTAAGCCTGTCTTGTGATTGAAACAAACAACGCCAAAAATCTTTCAATAAATTTGCATGAAATGTTAAATGCATCATGTACTAAGTTGAAGACTAAAGTCAGTGGGAGAGATATGCAGTTTCGTAAAAGGTTGAAGAAATTTAAAGCTAAGGTGCAGTCTGACATATGTAAGAGATGCATAATATTAACGATGCCAGCAATTCGCAATCACGTGCAATGAATTTGTCCTTAAATTGTGGGTAAAAATGAAATAGTTACTCGTCTTAAATCACATGATTATACAAGCTCATCGTTCAAAAAAAAACCCACCTGAAATAAAGTTAATCAGAAACAAATTCTGATCCCAAATGGAGATAACCTGACAGATCCTTGGCCATGTGCTGTGCATTATTGGATGCCAAAACATAATTTCTAGTCACTAGTGAATGCTGTACAGAAACAGTGTCCACACGGGTTCTTAATGTTAACATTTGGGCGATGGTTTGAAGCAGAAGATATTTAAAGCCCCTTTTGACCTAGACCTCCATTGAAGTGAGTGGAAGAAGAAGCGAGCAGGGTGTAAAATGGGCAGCCAAATCAATGTTTTACACCATCACCCGGGTTAAAATCACTCCCTTTGAGATTTGTTGGAGCTTGATTTCAAATATGTTTGAATTGGTACCAGAAAGCATCTTAACCAGTCATAGCACCAGCATCACTAAATGCTCCCATCTAGGGCTGCAGGGTTTTCCGAGAACCCTGCTGTTGAAAATGCCGTTTATCGGAAACCTGGAGCCTCTGAGCCAACCATCACAAGAGTCAAGCCTGTGCTGAAAACCCTGAAGTTCTCTATATCCGCTGTCCCAGCCGTCCCAGTGAGATAACTTTCTTGCATGGACCTTGCTTTGCTATTTGACGCTGAAGCCCATATGAATTGAGCAAGCGATCGAGAGGATGAACTAAAGAGTTTTCTCTTGTTCCATTCAAAGCTATGGGCCAATCTTGAGGCCTCTCCCAGGTCCAATTGGCGAAGAGTAATTCATTCAACTTTTACCTGCACAAACTTTGTTCATGGATTTAAGTTTCAGCAAAGGGCGTTAAAAAATCTCAACTTTTTCTTTCTTTGCCCATTTCCTACTGTATGGTTTCAGTCCCAAATGCTTGTAGCAATATTCAGGCAGTGCGTGGAGGTAGCTTGTATTGGAATATCGACCTATCCACACGTGTAACGTTAATGTAATGAGATGTGTTTTCTTATCCTCAGTAGCGCCTGTTCAAAGGTTAAGCAGACCATTTATAGCAACGTGCAGCCCTCCAACTCCAACCTGCTGTGGGATCCAGACTTCATGTTGGATTTCATCGAGAACCCTTCGGCTCACAACGTCAACTACTCCATGCTGGGGAAGATCCTGAGCGATAATGCAGCCAACCGCTACAGCTTTGTGTGCAATGCACTCATGAATGTGTGCATGGGACATCAGGACACTGACAGGTAGAGGTCACCAAGGTGATGTGAGAACCTAATAAAAGGGGGAGCGGAATGGTGCACTTAGGTAGCGCACTCATCCTTTCTGTTGTCTGGGCCCTTGATTCAATCCGGACTAATGGAAATGCCTTTTCTGTGCTCGCTGTAAGGATCCGATACACAGTAGATTTGAAAGCTCTGAAACCAGTTACCATGCTGACAGTGTTTAACGTGCTTTGGGCAAAGTACCTGAGAGAGTGGGATTCGCTTTGGATTGCCCTGTCGGGAATAAGATGGGCCAGTTTGTCACCGCCTTCTGAGACCTCCGCGATTGTTTGCGTCATGTTAGTGGATATTTCATGAGTGAAGATTTTTTCTTAACTTTGGAACTAGTAATCCGTCCAAAATCTGATGCATAAATGTTCCACATCACACAGTAGTTAACTCAGGTTCTGGGCGGCAAAGCTTGTTGAAAACCATGCACCATCGTCTCACCTTGTTAACGCTCCAGATTAAATTGGCGGCATGTGCTATGGTGCTGATGTTCAAACTGACTCAGCCTAATAATCGCAGAAGTGCACAGGCGAGAAGGAGATCATTCAGCCCATGATGCCTGTGCTAGCTAGTAGGTTGAAAGAATTATCCAATTGGGCCTGCTCACCTATTTTTTCTCCATAGCCCTGGATTTGTTTCCTTTCCAAGTACACCTGTAATTTTCTTTTGCATGTTATTCATAAATCTGCTCCGCCACGCTTTCAGGCTGACTTGTAGCATAGAAATAATACTTCTCATCTCATCTGTGGTTCTTTTGCCAATTACCTGATGCCTAAGTGTCCTCTGATTTCTGATTCCCTTGCAAGTCGAAACATTTTCTTCTAATTTACCTATCGAATAATTTATAATTTCGAAGAACACTACCAAGTTTCACCACAACCTTCACTGCTCCGACAAGGACAATCTCGGTTTCTCTAGTTTCTCCGCATAACTGAAGCTGAGTAGATCCACCCAAAAGCTACATGGCAGAGTGTGTACATAGAATTGTGTGAAGATAGAATATAAGCGGTTTGGGGTGAGACGATTTGTACCCAAACCCCTCGTTCCCATTGTCACCAACAGGTGAGTCCAAAACTAGGGAGCACTGCTTTAAAATTAGGGGTCGCCATTTTAGGACCGAGGTGAGGAGAACTTTCTTTCTCTGAGAGAGTTGTGTGACTCTGGAACTCGCTGCTTCATAGGTGGTGGAGGCAGGGTCATTGAATATTTTTAAGGCCGAGGTAGATGGATTCTTGCTCGGCAAAGGAATCAAAGATTATCGGGAGTAGATGGGAATGTATGAGTTGAAACACAGACAGGTCTGCCTGATCGTATCGAATGGTGGTGTACGCTCAAGGGGGCCTACTTCTGCTTCTATTTCATAGGTTCATTGACATTTACGGCACAGAAGGAGGCCATTTAGCCCATCGTATCCATGCCGGCCAACAAAGATCTGACTACACTAATCCCATTTTCCAGCATTTGGCCCATAGCCGTGGAGCGCAAGTGAATATCTAAATAGTTATTAAATTAAAGGGGCTGGTTTAGCACACTGGGCTAAATCGCTGGCTTTTAAAGCAGACCAAGGCAGGCCAGCAGCACGGTTCAATTCCTGTACCAGCAACCCCGAACAGGTGCCGGAATGTGGCGACTAGGGGCTTTTCACAGTAACTTCATTGAAGCCTACTTGTGACAAGCGGTTTTCATTTCATTTTCATTTCATTTTCAAGTGTTTCTAACTCAACGACCCTTTCAGGCAGTGAGTTCCAGATTCTCACCACCCTCTGGGTGAAAAGGTTTCTCCTCAATTCCCCTCTTCGATTTCACATAAGAGGGAGAAGGCTATGTCCCATGGTTATTGACTAATGGAAAAAGTTCCTTCCTGTCCCCCTATCTAGATCCTTTATAATGTTATATACCTCTATCGGGACCCCTCTCAACCTTTACTGCTCCAAGGAAAACAGCCCTAACCTATCAAATCATTCCATATAGCTTGGACTCTCCAGCCCAGGCAGCATCCAGGTGAATCTCCTCTACACCCTCTCCAGAGCAATCACATCCTTCCTCTAATGGTGACCAGAACTGCACACAGTACTCCAGTTGTGGCCTAACCAACATATTATGCAGTTCCAGCCTGACCTCCTCGCTCTTGTATTCTATGATTAGCTAATAAATGCAAGTATCACATATGCCTAGTTAACCACATGTCTACCTGCCTTGCCACTTTCAGTGATTTGTGGATATGCACTAAAGGTCCCTCTGATCTTCAGTACCTTCCAGGGTCCCATCATTCATAGCATTAATCCTTTGGCTTATTAGCTCTCCTCTCCATTTAGTATGTTCTGATGAGCTACAAAGCATCTTGGTCTATAACCCTGTAGGTAACAGCACCTCAAGCTTGACGGGTCGAATGGCCTCCTTCTGCACTGTAGAGATTCTAAGTGCATCTAAACATAGATCTGGTGTTCTTGATTAATTAGGGGATTTCCTGATTAATAAGAGGATCAGGGGTTACGGGGATAAGGAACATATCAGCCATGATCGAATGTCAGAGCAGACTCGATGGGCCGAATGGCCTAATTCGGCTCCTATATCTTATGGCATTCTGACACGCCCATAAATGTTCCTGAGGTAAGGATATTGCTAATTTCCTTATCATTTAAAATGCAAAATGAGTTATTTTAGTATCTTAAAAGGGAAAATTATTTTCTAACTATCTCAATAAAAATATCTGTACCAAATAACTCTAACATCCTTTTTCTGGTTTTTTGCTGTCTTCTGTTTTACAGAATCAATGATATAGCCAATCTCTGTGCTGAGCTGACAGCATGCTGCACTGTACTAAGTTCTGAATGGCTTGGTGTTCTCAAGGCTCTTTGCTGCTCCTCAAACCATGTCTGGGGATTCAATGATCTGCTCTGCAGTGTGGATGTAAGTTCCCATTGCGTTAATCTCTCTGTTTTCAGGTGACATTCTAGCAGAACAGATACCTCGGGTTCCTGTTAATTGAGGCAGCTCAATTAGCACACTGTGCATAAGATAGTTATGGGCGGCACGGTGGTGCAGTGGTTAGCATTGCTGCCTCACAACCCCAGGGACCTGGATTTGATTCCCGCCTTGGATGACTGTCTGTGTGGAGTTTGCACGTTCTCCCCTTGTGTGCGTGGGTTTCCTCCGGGTGCTTCGGTTTCTTCCCACAGTCGCAAAGATATGCAGGTTAGGTGGATTGGCCATGCTACATTGTCCCTGAGTGTCCAACGATGTGCAGGTTAGGTGGATTGGCCATGCTAAATTGTCCCTGAGGTGTCCAATGATGTGCAGGTTAGGTGGATTGGCCATGCTAAATTGTCCCTGAGTGTCCAACGATGTGCAGGTTAGGTGGATTGGCCATGCTAAATTGTCCCTGAGTGTCCAACGATGTGCAGGTTAGGTGGATTGGCCATGCTAAATTGTCCCTGAGTGTCCAACGATGTGCAGGTTAGGTGGATTGGTCATGCTAAATTGTCCCTGAGTGTCCAACGATGTGCAGGTTAGGTGGATTGGCCATGCTAAATTGTCCCTGAGTGTCCAACGATGTGCAGGTTAGGTGGATTGGCCATGCTAAATTGTCCCTGAGTGTCCAACGATGTGCAGGTCAGGTGGATTGGCCATGCTAAATTAGAGCCCAAAGATTTGAAGGTGAGGACTGCTTATGGGGATAGGGTGGGGAGTGCGCCTAGGTAGGGTACTCTTTCGGAGGGCCGGTACAGACTCGATGAGGTGAATGGCCTTCTGCACTGTCGGGATTCTATGGGTTGAATGGATTTTATGGACAGTTGAAACTGCATCAGGAACTGTGGATCTCTTCCAATTAATCAGCTCCTTCTCAGGCCATCAGGTTTAGTGATTCCTTCAAAACCAACATTGATATTTAATTATATGGAATTAATTTGATCTTCAGCAGAAATGCTGCGTGATTTCTGATCTCTGAACAATTCATAAAGGCTATATTTACTTCCATTCGATGATGTTAACAAAAATTCAAGGGGTGACGATGCACTTTACACTCACTGACTTTTTTCATTGAACATTAATAAACAGTAGGAAATGACCCCGTGATAGTGGAACTTGCTTCCACAGGAATGTTCCTGAGATTGAGCCGCACTATTATTCATTTCTGCATATTCAATTTCTAGGAAGGAAAAAGCCTCCATATTTTTTGATCAGCACCTCAGCCATCACCTTAAACACTCACTCCGTCCACTACCTGTGCGGAATGGTAGCAGTGTGTGCCATGCTGACGAGCATCTCCCAAATCAGCAACCTTCAGCGCCTAGAAGGACAAGGGCAGAAGGCATGTGGGAACGACCACACTTATAAATTCCTCTCGAAGCCTCACACCATCCTGGCTTAGGACCATGTCACCTTTCCTTCACTGTCACTGAGTCATAAAACTGGATCTCCCTTCCTACCATCACGGTGGGTGTACCTACACCAGCTGGACTCAGCAGCTCAGGAAGGCCGCTCACCGCCACCTTCTCGAGGGCAATTCGAAATGGACAACACATGCTGCCCCAGCCAGCGACACTCCCGTCCCGTAAAAGAATAGGAGTGAATTTACTTTTAAGTTTCTTTGAAAATGTAAATTAGGTCCTTGTGCCTTACAGAAATTTTATTAGCCTCCTCAAGTCGATTTTAGAAGAAGTAATGAACAAACCTTGATGTCTGCCACTGTTCATACATCGGGTTCTGTCTCAAACAGCGGTGGTGCTGTGAGAAAATGCTGAGCGGAGACGTCAGGAAGGGGGAGCAAACCAAAATGGAGGTGTAGACACTGAGCTTCCCTAACATGTGTTGTGGTTGACATCAGTGCGAGTGCATGTAGACGACGGGACAGCTGAGGAGTCCTAACAAATGAGCATGACACGTTTGGAAACCCGCTTGTAAAAAGGAGTTATTCTCTTTTCCCTCCTCCCGTCATAGAGAAATGTTGTTGAGATCTTTACCTAAACGCGCCCTATCATTAACAATGCACGTGTTCATTTTTGTAAGTCACTGGTTGCTGTTTTACTTTTTAATCTCCTGGTAGGTGAGCGATCTCTCTTTCCATGACTCTTTGGCTACATTTATCGCCGTCTTGATCGCACGTCAGTGTTTCTCGCTGGAGGATGTGGTTCAGCACGTGGCACTCCCCTCGCTTCTAGCAGCAGGTAAGGAGGTCTGACCGTACCGTTGCACCCCACTCTTCATTTCCCACCCCACAGGTGGGGCGGCACGGTAGCACAGTGGTTAGCACAGTTGCTTCACGGCTCCTGAGTCCCAGGTTCGATTCCCGGCTTGGGTCACTGTCTGTGCGGAGTCTGCACATTCTCCCTGTGTCTGTGTGGGTTACCTCCGGGTGCTCCGGTTTCCTCCCACAGTCCAAAGATGTGCAGGTTAGGTGGATTGGCCATGCTAAATTGCCCTTAGGTTAGGTGCGGTTACAGGTTTACGAGGATAGGGTGGAGGTGTGGGCTTAAGTGGGGTGCTCTTTCCAGGAGCCAGTGCAGACTCAATGGGCCGAATGGCCTCCTTCTGCACTGTAAATTCTATGACTCAGTTTCATGATGTTTTGTGCTCTGCAAAGTGAGGGAGTGGGGAAAACATTTCCACATTTTGAGTGCACTCAGGTAAGGGGTGCAGCGTCCTCATTTCAGCCTCAACAGTGGGGCCAAAATTCTTAAGCCCATGGTGTGTGGTTCCGTAAGGACCATTGGCCTCCCATGCCAATGCCCCCACTCCCTCCCCCTTTGCTTATCCATGTTCAGCGCCCCGTGTTGACATCCGACTCTACCTCTGCACAATCGCCTCACGAAGGCTTCAGTGCTGCCAGGCTGCTGGGCCCCATCTTAGATGATGTTTATCGTTTTCTTTGGCTACACACTGGGCACAATCTCCACCGACAACAAACAATAGCTTCTCCTTCCCGAGTCATTTTATCTGGCAAATCAGCAATCTCTGTCTCCTGTTCAATCCAGAGTGGAATTCCTGACTCCACATCATCTTCCTCACTTCCAACGTCCATGGGCATAACATCACCTGCTGTGATCATGTAAATAGTAATGTATACAACCTCCAACCAGCAGGTGGCAGTAGAGAACAACCATGTGACACTGTTACCTCAGGCATTCTGGAGATAGTCGCTGTAGTGGATAGTCATATTTGTCGTAGCTTGAGGGCAGCACGGTCGCATAGTGGTTAGCATTGTTGCCTCACGACGCCGAGGTCCCAGGTTCGATCCCAGCACTGGATCACTGTCCGTGTGGAGTTTGCACGTTCTCCCCGTGTTTGCGTGGGTTTCGCCCCCACAACCCAAAGATGTGCAGGGTAGGTGGATTGGCCACGCTAAATTGCCCCTTAATTGGAAGAAATTAATTGGGTACTCTTAAAAAAAAAAAAAATTTTTTTTTAAATATTTGTAGTAGCTCTTGGATAATTTATTATAGTTAGTAGTTTTTGATTTTTTTCTCATGTTTATCTCACTCACGTAATTGTTTTACAATCGAAAGTTAACGCGTCAAGAACTAGACATTCTCTCGTGCATGAGTCCTACCGGCCAAGCACCAGAACATAACACCTGCCTCTACCTCCACCTAACAGTGACCCCCCCCCCCCTTACTCTAAACCTATTTCACCTCTGATGAAAGGTCACAAACCAGAAATTCAGTTTCTCTCTCCACCTGTCCAACCTGCTGAGTTTCGCCAGCATTTCCTGTTTTTATTTCAGGCTTCCTGCATCTGCAGGTATTCTGCGTTTCCATTATTCCAGTGCTTTCCTGTCTGCCCTCCTATCCTCCACGCTCCATTGGGGATGGTGGTGGCTCAGTGGTGATCTGACTGGGCTCCTAACCCAGAGACTCAGGCTAAGGATCTGGGATCACAGGTTCAAATCCCATCACGGCAGCTGGTGGAATTTAAATTTGACGAATAAATCTGTAATTGAAATCACAGAATCATAGAATTGATAGTGCCAAAGGAGGCCATTCAACCCATTGAGTCTGCGCCAGCCCTTGGAAAGAGCATCCCACCCAAGCCCACACCACCACCCCATACCCGCAACCCAGTAACCCCACCTAACTTTTGGACACTAAGCAAAATTTAGCATGGCCAATCCACCTACCTGCACATGTTTGGACTGTGGGAGGAAACCAGGGCACCCGGAAGAAACCCACACGACACAAGAAGAATGTGCAAACTCCACATAGACAGTCACCCGAGGTCAGAATTGAACCTGGATCCCTGGAGCTGTGACCTTTTGTTTAAATTCTTCCATGGCTAGATATCTAAAAATCTCTCCCCTCAGTCATCATTTCACCACATCCCGCCCATCTCAAACTTCCCGTTCCTCAGACTTATCTCCCTTCCACTCACCCTAATCCTACCAATCCTACTCTTTATTCAAATTTTGGTGGTTATGCTTCAACCGCCTAGACCCCTAACTCTTGAATTTCATCGTCACCTCCACCTCCTCCTTTAAGACTTTCCTCAAATGCATCTTTGACCGAACCTGGGCTTGACATCTATTGTTTTGTAGTTTTTGGCCAGCTTCGGCAGCCTTTATAACTTTGTTTGGAACTGCAAACACACCAAATATTCACCACACACATTTGTAACAGTCTGCATAGCAACAGGAGAAATTCCCATCTGAATGTGCCTCAACCCAAACTGAGAAAAGCAACCCCTCCCCCACACTGCACCAGTGCCACATTTCCACTTACCACACCAAATGCTGTGGGCAGAGCTGCTAATTTAGTGGCTGTTGCAAATCAGTGGGTAACTGTGCGTTCTGCTTCACAGAGGAGCTGTATCTAATCCATCCAACCTCATTTCATGTGGGATTTCATTGCTAATAGAGAGTGGAGACTTCTGCCTCATTGGTTTAGGCTTGATTCGAAACCATGTCTCAAATGAAATGAGTCTTCTAACCTAATCAGATTTCAAGAGGTTCCTCGGACCTTACAGAAGTAGAAGAACCCGCTACACAAAAGGACTCACATGCAGGAAGAAGATCCAAACATCTCCCGATACACACACACAAGTGGGGAACTCACGGATGCGCGCACAGTTCAAACCATCCACCTCTTCCCTTCCAACCTCCTTGGTGTTGAACAGAATTGCTTCGGACACCCCTATAGTACCTCCGTCCCCACAAAGCATAGTTTGCTGTTATACAGACCAGGAGGGTCTATTTTTGATCTTTCACTGCACCACATCAGCTGATCTTAGCACGAGCCGACATAGGAGGCAATTTAATTGGCATCGTTCTTCCTAATTGAAGGAGTAGAAAATCAGCTTGGGTTCCCGCTCCAGATCGCTCCCCAGTGACCCCAGCTAGAAATCTACATTTGTGAATTTAGAGCAAGATCAGAACTGTGTCTGGCTGCGGTCAAGTAATTATCCAATGACGACTCTGCATGATGAATGGACATCTAGTCAAGGTAGCAGAAATGGATCGACATTCAAGGAGAGAATTGGCCTTTGAGGGAGATATAAAGGAATATATGAATAAATTAGGAGAATAAATGTTGGCCTAGCCAGTGACACACTCACCCTGTGAAAGAATTGATTGAAAAAATTATATTTGGGACTAAGTGCAACATTTCTTCATATATCAACCTCAATATTTTTACACATGCTGTCATTCTAAAGAGTGCCACAGTCAGGCCAGACCTTGAACATTGTGATCTCTTCTAATCATCAAGGGAACAGAAATGTCCAAGCTTTTTTTTGGGGGGGGGGGAGGGCAGGGGTGGTGTGTGTGTGTGGGGGGGGGGGGGGGGGAGTAAGGGGGAAAAGTGGGGGGGGCAGGGGAAGGGAAGGGTGGAGAAGGCTGATTCATTGATTCATAGTTGTCGCACCGCCGAATTATGAGGATTGTTGAGAAAAGCAGGCACTCTTCACCCTGCAAAGGAAATGTATTAGAGAGAACCTTGTAGAAATATTGAGGGATAGAAATAAAACCTGACGTCAAGAAAAAGAGGCGTTCAAAGAAAGCTGAGGACTAATAGTGTTGGGGAGAATTAGAAATGGCATGTGGGAGAGTTCTGGTCATCATGTTGAGCAAACCACAACGGATTTCCCTGGTAGTCAACAGGAACCTGCCAAGGGATGCTGTAGATTCTATGGGGACGTTAACAGCTTGATGATGGGACTGAATGGGGAAATCATACATTGGGATCGTTTTTTGTAGCTTCTTATGACTCTCGCCATGCCTTAGTCCAGACTTGCCCTTGAGCACTTGTTGCAGTACTCAAATAACAACTTGGATTCATCTAACTGCCTTAACATTTCAATCTTAAACACCGCTGAGTTTCAATGAATTAGAGTAAAATGAATTGTTCTGAAGTA
Source organism: Scyliorhinus torazame (assembly GCF_047496885.1). Classification (NCBI taxonomy): domain Eukaryota; kingdom Metazoa; phylum Chordata; class Chondrichthyes; order Carcharhiniformes; family Scyliorhinidae; genus Scyliorhinus; species Scyliorhinus torazame. Next base: position 24,470,307 of record NC_092720.1, on the reverse strand, counting down.
ATTTGTTACGTTGGAAAAACCCAAAACCTGGTCTATGCACAGGAAGATCCCACAAACAGCGGTAAAGTGATTGAAGGAAGCCTGCTGGGAGACTTCCCTGCCCTTTAATGGAATTTTAACATCCACTTAAGATGTCATACCAAGCCTCTGATATATGACCTATTCAAAGGACACACATGAAATAGGTGGAGGAGTAGACCTGTCGAGATTGCTCCACCGTTCAGTACGATCAAGGATGATGTAAGGGCACACAGCACAAGTGGATAGCACTGTGGCTTCACAGCGCCAGGGTCCATGGTTCGATTCCCCATCTGCACGTTCTCCCCATGTCTATGTGGGTTTCCTCCGGGTGCTCCGGTTTGCTCCCACAGTCCAAAGACGTGCAGGTTAGGTGGATTGGCCATGCTAAATTGCCCTTAGTGACCAAAAAGGTTAGGAGGGGTTATTGGGTTTCGGGGATCGAGTGGAAGTGAGGGCTTAAGTGGGTTGGTGCAGACTCGATGGACCGAATGGCCTCCTCCTGAACTGTATGTTCTATGTAAGGTGTCAACTCCACTTCCATGCTCATTCACCGTGTTCCTTAATTCCCGGAGAGACCAAAAATCTCTCTATCCATCTCGTATCAAAGCAGTGGTCTCTCAGAGTTGCACTGGAGTGTCAACTGCATAACCTACAACCTCCTGACTCAGAAATAGCTGCCAAGCTATCATTTAAAAAAAAAAGAAAATTTTGAGTACCCAATTATATTTTTTCCGATTAAGGGCCAATTTAGCATGGCCAATCCACCTACCCTGCATCTTTTTGGGTTGTGGGGGTGAGACCCACGCAGACACGGGGAGAATGTACAAACTCCACATGGGCAGTGACCCAGAGCCAGGATCGAAGCTGGGTCCTCGGTGCTGTGAGGCAGCAGTGCTAACCAATGCCGCCCTTGCCAAGCTATCATTTGATACTTTATTATCCATCGGCTATTGAAGACATTTTGGTGAAAATGTTATTCTATTTAAAACAAAGAGATAGTGATGTTGGTGGGTATCGATGTCTACTCATTTTTCTTATGAACTTATTCATGTATTGCTAGCACGAGCTACATTTACCAGAGGGAGTTTTGAAGTCTGCTTAGTTTGTATGCAAAGAAGTGTTTTCCAACTTGGAGGTTTGTGGAAGAGGAGCAGAGGAAAACTACTGTCTTTGGGGTTGAAAGCTGATTATTTTTCCTGTGCGATATTTATAATCTCTTTGAGTCCATGTTTCCTGCAGCATGCGGTGATCCAGATGCAGAACCCGGGGCCAGGATGACATGCAGACTTTTGCTGCACTTGTTCAGAACACCACAAGTCAGCCCTTTCCCCCAGACTAATGGTAAGTTTCTGCTGATGGCCTTGTTCCCCTTTTTGAAGTTTTGGTATGAGGAAAAAGCTGTCTTTATTCAAATTACTAAGAGGATTGACCCAGTGACCAATTTCACAGTTGGATAGACTAACATCAGTAAAGTATGAGTACATTAATGATTTTTTTTTTGGCAAATCTTGCAAACGACATTTCAAATTCAATGTTGAGTATTGATAATAAACAGACCCGCCCCCCCACACACACACACGCACACACACACAACTAAACTCCAAGGTAAGCTGAGTTATTGAAGTGGTGGGGGAAGGCAGAAGAATGGAATGATAAGCAATGTGGGGTAATATATAGGTACAGCAATAATTAGGAAAGCTAATAGAATATTACCATTTATTGTCAGGGGAGTTGATCACAAAAGTAGGGAGGTTATGCTTCAGTTGCACAGGGCAATGGTGAGACCACATCTGGAGTACTGTGTACAGTGTTGGCCTCCTTATTTAAGTATTATGGGCCAGGGTTTAGAGAGCCACAAAGTGTATCATGGACTTCACCTGACCCACAACTTTTAATAGATTGTGGTATGGGGAGCACACAGCCCACTCTACAGGTGTGATACAGCAGAAATGGAAAACCATGTTTATTCTATGAACTCAAGTTAATCTTTTTGATACATTCAGTGACCATCTTAGCAACCATCAATTCAAATACAACCGCTAAAGAATACAACGCTAAGTAATCCTTAATAATTTCCCAAACAACACCCAGAGACAAAAGAAACACCTTTTAACAGAAGCACATTAGGTTTACATGCACTACTGAGAACATTTATAATTCTGAATTCACCAAATGATCAAGAGATAGTCTTTTGATGGCAGAGAGAACAGCAGCTCACCTGCTTGGTCTGGCTTCAGCTCCAACACTGAAAACTAAACTAAAACACACTCTGCAGCCTGCTCAAAAACGAAAGTAAAAAGCTGACAGACAGCCCAGCTCCACCCACTCTCTGACATCACTGCAGTAGTAAACAACCATTTCTTAAAGGTACTCTCACTACAGATATTTCTATACACACCCATTTACAAACACCCATTTCTTAAAGGTACTCTCACATGACATAGGGAAGGATGCGAACACGTTAGAAGCAGTTCCGAGAAGGATACCAGGAATGGAAGGTTGTCTTATGAGGAAAGATTGGAGAGGTTAGGTTTGTATCCACTAGAGTTTAGAGGTGATTTCATCGAAACCTTTAAGATCCTGAGGGGTATTGACAGGATGGACGTAGAGAGGATGTTTTCTCTTGTCAGAGAATCTGAAACCAGGGGTCACTGTTTAAAAATAAGGGCTACTCGTTTAAGACAGAGATTAGGAGAATTTTCTCTCTCTTGAGGGTTGTGAGTCTCTGGAACCCTCTTCCTCAAAAGGTAGTGGAAGCAGAACCTTTAAATATTTTAAGGTATGGCTGAACGTATTTCTCCAGGTTTAAGTTCCTCGGGGTATTTAATACAAAAGTAGGGAGGTAATGCTTCAATTGTACACTGGACACTGGTGATGAGATCACATCTGGAGTACTGTGTACAGTGTTAGTTGCTTATTTAAGGATGGATCTTATTGAATAGTGGAGCAGGCCTGAGAGGCCGAATGGCCTTCTCCTGCTCCTAATCCGTTGTTCATAGAAATTACCCAAGTGATTGTTTCCTGCTTTTCTCAATGTGCATCTGCGAAAAGATGTGCAAGGATGGCTCAGGATGATTGAACTTCACTCCCTTCCTTTCTATGTAGGGAAGAGGCTTCCTCGTAACAGTACGATTAACCTCAGCAGGTCATCTCATAGACGCCAGCTCTTAGAAAGGACTGTGCAGTCAGTCCCATTCCTCTAATCTTTCCCCATAGCCCGGCAAAATCTTCCCTCCAAGCATTTATCCAGTTCCCTTTTGGAAGTTGCAGTTGAATCTGAATTCCACCAGCCTTTTAAGGCAGTGCATTGTGAATCTTAACAACTTCCTGAGAAATGAAGATGACGATGGGGCCAGTGAGTTTAATACTCACAGGTTTTACAATTCTCTATTTGTCTCAGTATTGGGCCGCATCAACTAAAAATGTATATGATACTGTTAAAGCACCACCGTACTTGAGGGTGACATTTTACTGTTGCTTCACTGTAACTGGAATTGTGCGATTAAAACCTTTTGCGGTTTACAGTGTAAGATTTTGGGTTCGGGAGCCATGATACTTGAGTTTGATAGTCAAATATTTGGAAGTAATTTTAAGATGGTCTATTAAAAATGATATAGTTTAGATACAGTACATAGTGAAAGGCAGGAAAAGTTGAGAGTGGTTCGGTGGTCCCAGATACCAAACGGACGGTTGGCACAGAATGCGTTGATCTCAGTAGCTTGTGATAACAGAATGCTGCTCTCCAATCGAAACGCTGGGCATCTCTTCCCTCAGCCTTCCTCCGTCTTTCCTGCTCCATCTTCCTTGTGAAGAAGGCAGCTGCCTGACTAGCACTGCCACCTTGAGAGGTACTGCCCGCTGTCTCCGAGCACTCGATAATATAATTTATTTCTCGGGGCTGGTTGTTGACGCTATGTCAGTCATTTGTTTGGACCTTTCCAACCGACTTATACAGGACAGGTAGCCAAGATGTCAGAATGGACACCTCCCTGCTGTCCATTGACGAGCTCGAGGTCACTTTGTAGTTTGCCTCATGCTGAGGGTCATTAGCGAGATAAAGGTACCCAGGATGCCAGTAGACTTCCTGCTATCAGTTCAGGAATGTTAGCGGAGTCTTAAATGTGGGCGAGTGAAATCTTTGTCACCTTTATATCTATCATGTCTGGTCCCTGGCTCCTGGGCATTGTTTATGGCTTTTTCAAAGAGGGTGCAAAGTAATACAGTTCTTTAAAAAAAAATACCATTTCTTAAAGGTCTTTATTTCTTACAACAGGTAAATCTGCTCCTGGAATACGCTCATCCTGTGATCGCCATCTTTTAGCTGCCGCCCATACTAGTATAGAAGTGGGGGCTGTGTTTGCAGTTCTGAAGGCTATTCTGATGCTAGGTAAGATACGTCGAATGAAAGGAGCTTTATCAATCTAGGATATTTTAAAAGATTTAGATTGAAAGAGTTTCACACCAAGTAAGATTAATTGGCTAAGATAACATGCTGAATACTGTGATACTGGCTAGCACACAGAACAGAAGTTCTAGGTTCTATCCCTGATCTTCAGCTTATCTCGGCCAGACCAGCAGTTAAGATGCTGCAAGATGCTTCAACACCCCTGCACTATAACGAGTCATAAATTAAGCTGGGTCCATGCTCCACATCATTCTCCCATGGCTCCTGGAGGAAAGTGTTTGGATGGATCATGCAATCACAGAATTCAGCCCATCTAAGTGCCACATTCTGCCAGCATCTGGCCAGTGGCTGTTTGAGTGAGGCATCAGTGAGCTTGCTGCCTATGCACCTGCAGCCCAGCCACAGCTGGTAACTTCAGGAAGAGATTACGACAGAATGGATCTCACTCCGTCGAAAGGTTTTACAGGGTGGGATTGAATACAAATGACTGTGTTGTGCTCATGTCTAGGTGATGCTGAATTAGGCAGCAACAATGTTAATTCCTCCAACACTGATGACTTCACTGTGACCAGTCTGCTGGCTCCCATCAGTATCCTCGATGACATCACTGAAGACGATGTTCTGAGTTCCACCAAAAACCCCAAGTCAATCAAGCGAACTGTTTCCATAGAAACCGCCAACCTGAGCGAATATGCCAGGTTTGTGCTCAGGACCATCTGTCAGCAGGTAAGAATTGACAGTGAGAAAATAATTTATTGTACAAGTGATAAAACCTAGTCAATAAAGTGTTAACCATCATTTTGAAGATCTCTTGTGATGACAAAGTCTTCAGAATACAAGAAAAACTGGCAACATGTATTTAATGCCTGGAAATATTGTTTTCGCAACTAACAGCCGCCAAACCATGAATATTACCTTTTGTAGTTCCTACATTTCAATGAACCTGAGTTTTGCCAGCATTGGGCTCTTCCAGAATAGAACTAGGTAAGGTTCCCTTGCAGTAGAGTCTTTACTCAGAAATATGGTGCATTAGAAAGACATTTGTTACCATCCTGCCTCTCTCCGGGGGTGGAATTCTGTTGCAACATTGTGGCGCAAGTGGAGTCTTCAAAAGTTAAATGTTGCTCACAATACTTGAGAAGCATTTAGATGAGCACTTGAGACGCGACAGCATACATGACTATCGGACCAAGTGCTGGAAAATGACATTAGAATAGTTGGGTGCTTAATGGCCGGCACAGACACGATGGGCCGAAGATCCTTTCTCTCTGCGCTGTTATGCCCTATGACTTACACAGGACCATAAAATCTTGGCGGCCTAAATTTCGCGCCTGGATTTTGGCAATGATTATATATTTTGTTACTCTTATGATCTGGTGTCAATCGGAAGGCAGCCTTAATAATCTTTATTATTGTCACAAGTAGGCTTACATCACCACTGCAATGAAGTTACAGTGAAAATCCCCCAGTCGCCACACTCCGGCGCTGGTTCAGGTACACTGAGGGAGAATTTAGAATGTCCAAATTACCTATCAGCACGTCTTTCGGGGCTTGTGGGAGGAAACCCAACCAGATGAGGGGAGAACGTGCAGACTCCGCACAGACAGTGACCCAAGCTGGGAATCGAACCTGGGATCCTGGCGCTGTGAAGCAACAGCGCTAACCACTGTGCTACTGTGCCACCCTTTATTGTCCATCTCTAGGAACCCTTGAGAAGGTGGTGATGAGCCGCCTTCTTGAACTGTTGCTACTTCCATCGTGCTGTTTAGGAGGGGGGTTCGAGGATTTTCCTACGTTTTTCAACAGTTGCAATTAAATTGTGAGTTAGTTTCTGTCCTGCTCATCAGATGCAATTTGCTGACCCGGTTGAGCAGAAGGGGATTGGGAGACCGCCAAATGCTTCCTGGACTTCATTTGGTTTGCTTTGTGCCTGTCAAGAATAAAGCCAATGCTTGTTGACTCTCAATTTTCAAAACTAGTGTCATTTTAGAAATGTGATTGTCCTCATTCCCCTGAATCTGGTGCCTGTAATTTAAAGGGAGGGGAGGCGATAGGGTGGTGGTGGGAGCTGGTGTTGGGGTCCGTGATAATTTCATAACAGGGCCGCCATAAGTGCCTGGCCTGATTCAGATGCACCCATACAGCTGTACACAGGATAAATTGACAACATGCCTGACATCAACAATGCAGACTCGAAAGGCCACTGTACTCATATCTATATGTTAATGTATATGCTAGACAGGTAAATAGCTTAATACTTGATGGCCAGCACCATCCGCTTGGCACCCCTTTGTGCTTTATGAACATAGGAAAGGGAGTAGGCCATTCAGCCCCTCAAGTGTGCAATTAGATCACGTCTGATCAGCAACAAGCAATTTAGTCAGGTTGTAGTGACTGCTTATGTAGATTGACACTGTAAAATATTTTACCAGTGTGAGCCACACATGGGACTTGGGGGCAGCACGGTGGCACAGTGCTTAGCATTGCTGCCTCACTCCAGGGACCTGGATTCAATTCCGGCCTTGGGTGACTGTCTGTGTGGAGTTTTCACTTTCTCCCCGGATCTGTCTGGGCTTCCTACGCTTTCCTCCCACAGTCTAAAGATGTGAAGTTTAGGTGGATTGGCCATGCTAAGTTGCCCCTTGCCATCCAAAACATTAGGTGGATTACGGGGAGAGGTGGAGATGTGAGCTTAAGTAGGGCGCGCTTTCCAAGGGCTGGTGCAGACTCGATGGGCCAAATGGCCTCCTTCTGCACTGTAAATTCTATTCTATGATTGATCATTAAGTTCACAGATGACACGAAGGTTGGTGGTGTGGTAAATAGCGAGGAGGAAAGCCTTAGATTACAGGACAGCGGGCTAGTCAGATGGGCAGAACAGTGGCAATGGAACTTAACCCTGAAAAGTGTGAGGTGATGCATTTTGGGAGGACTAAAAAGTCGAGGGAATACACAATTAACGGTAGGACTCTAGGAAGTACAGAAGACCAGAGGTATCTTGGGGTGCATGACCAACAATTCCTGGAGGGTAGATAAGGTGGTTAAGAATGCACCTGGGATACTTGGCTTTTTTAGCCGCGACATCGAGCACAAGAGCAGGGAGGTTATGATGGAGCTGTATAAAACACTCGTTAGGCCACAGCTAGAGTACTGTGTGCAGTACTGGCAGCCACACTATAGGAAGGATATGATTGCACAAGAGAGGGTGCAGAGGTGATTCATCAGGATGTTGTCTGGGCTGGAGCGTTTCAGCTCTGAAGAGAGGTTGGCTATGCTGGGGTTGTTTTCCTAAGACCAGAGAAGGCTGAGCGGAGAGACCTGATTGAAGTGTACAAAAGTATGAGGGACACAGACAGGGCAGATAGGAAGGAATTATTCCTTTAGTAGAAGGGTCAATAACCAGGGGCATAGATCTAAGGAGATTTGGAGAGGATTTGAGGAAATTCTTTATCACTCAAAGGGTGGTGGGAATCTGGAACTCACTGTCTTAAAGCGGGGTGGAGACGGGGACCTTCACAACATGTAAGAAGCATTTAGATAAGCACTTGAAATGCTACAAACCTGTCGTGCTGGAAAATGGGATCAAAAGAGATAGGTGGTTGATGGCCGGTGCAGACACAATGGACAGAAAGGGATCATTATGTTCTCTGAGACTCTGACTTTACACGTAAGTGCTACACTCCCGTATTGTTCGGCAATCTGTGTCAAGCCTGCTGTGGTGTGAAGCCAGTATTCTAAGTAGTTGAGGCTTTAATACCTTCAAGGAGCTAGTTCAAAATTTCTCTTTGGCTGTATTTTCTATTTGTAGCACTCAAATCGTAATTCCTTTTCCGTGCTCGGCTCTCCCCTCAGCCTGCAGTAATTCCACATAAACTATATATGTTCCCTTCCATACCACGTCTGAACCTGAAATTGGGAAGTGAGCCTAATCCAATTCCCCCACTCCCATCACCAACCCAACCATTCTCCCACTTCAGACGCATGTGTGGCTTTCCTTTGTTCGGCAAACAAAGGTAGTTTGTACAAACCCATGTACAAGACCAGGATGTACTTCTGAGGCTGCATAAAGCTCTGGTCCGAACCCATTTGGAGCATTGTGAGCAGTTTTGGGCCCCGTGTCTAAGGAAGAACGTGCTGGCTTTGGAGAGGGTCCAGAGTAGGTTCACAAGAATGATCCCTGGAATGAAGAGCTTGTCGTATGAGGAACGGTTGAGGACTTTGGGTCTGTACTCATTGGACTTTGGGTCTGTACTCGTTGGACTTTAAAAGGATGAGGGGGGAGCTTATTGAAACTTAAAGGATACTGCGAGGCCTGGATAGAGTGGATGTGGAGAGGATGTTTCCACTTGTGGGAAAAACTAGAACCAGAGGACACCATCTCAGACTAAAGGGATGATCCTTTAAAACGGAGATGAGGAGGAATTTCTTCAGCCAGAGGATGGTGAATCTGTGGAACTCTTTGCCGCAGAAGGTTGTGGATGCCAATTCACTGAGTGTCTTTGAGACAGAGATAGATAGGTTCTTAATTAATACGGGCATCAGGGGATATGGGGAGAAGGCAGGAGAATGGAGATGAGAAGAATATCAGCCATAATTGAATGACGGAGCAGACTCAGTGGGCCGAGTGGCCTAATTCTGCTCCTTTGTCTTATGGTCTTATAGTTTTAAGGGATTTGTATTGGTAAAGATTAGAAATAAGTTATAATTTTAAGTGGATTTACTTTAGTGTTCCTGTGTAAGGAAGGGTAAAACTATAGTTCGATCCATGTTGGACAAAGATGTTTATAGGTGTGGGGCTTTGGTTTCAATACCAACTATGCTTCTATTGTGCTTAGAGAGGTTACGGCGCCAAGAGTAACTAAAGGCTGGAAGAAGCATTAGGTTGTTGCTTACTAACTGGAGCCCTTTTAAGGTAGAAAGGCTTTTTGAATTTAGTTAGCTGAATTTATTTGCAGTCGGAGATAGGACACTGGGAAGATAATGGGCAGGGTTCCCGCAGCCCCACGCCAAAATCGATCTTTACGCGGGAATCGTAGCCGGGGCCGCTCCCGCGATTCCCGGAGAAGCACTCGCACGAGTATTACGTGGCGCAGCTGGGGGGCCATTGACAGAGCCCACCCTCCCCCCAGAGATTCTCCGGGCAAAACTGGCTGTTCCCGACGGCGTCGTTCTAACCACGAATTGCCGGTCAGGAACCTCGGGTAGCGGGTGGATCGAGCACCGGGGGTGGCCTCATGGGTGACCAGGGCAGCGATCGGGCGGCTCGGTCCGCGGGCGCGCGCCATCTCGGGGGGGGGAGCTACATTGTCGATATCGGTCCACGGTCCAAGTCCGACAGCGCGGGGTGTGGGGAGTAAAGGAGTACTGGGTCGTAATCAAACTTTTTCTTTCTTCTTGTTAAAAATAATTAGCGGTCCTGTGACTCTGTTCCTCCACGTTTTCTAAAGGGAAGTAAAGGTTACGGTACTTTTGAGCCAGAGTTCAAATCTGGGATCTTCCCGACCAGTTATAACATCAACTGAGATCGTAACACCCTTCACAGCACCCCTTGCCGGGGCCTGGAGCATATTCTGGTTCAGGAAGCTGCTGTGTTGGCCGATTTAATAGCAGTCTGGAGCCAGAATTTGTTTACTTTCCCATTCCTGTCTTCCCACAGACTCCAAATACTGGTATCATTCCCCACCAAAACCTAATCTTTTTGGAAATGTTCCTGAATTCATTTATGAAAAATCCTTGCTCAAATAAACAGTTCCTTCATTGAAAAAAAAAAATCTGTTTTCTTCCTTTGCATTGAGATTTGATTTGCCCTCATGGTTCTGCATGGTACAATCGTAGTTATGTCAGCAGATTAGTAATCGAGAGACTTGCAGTAATAATCTGTGGATTCGAGTTTAAATTCAATTGATTAATTTTTTTTATTCACTCAAGCTTGGATTGAGGTAATCAGAACTCTGCTGTTCATGTCTTGATTCACCCTTAGTCCCATTCCCCTATACCTCCTTTCCTGGCTTGGAAAGGAATTTAAAAATACTACATTTAAGATGGAAGATAGATATAACAATCTTTCTTGTCACAAGTAGGCTTACATTAACACTGCAATGAAGTTACTGTGAAAATCCCCTAGTCGCCACATTCCGGCGCCTGTTCGGGTACACAGAGGGAGAATTCAGAATTCCCAAATTACCTAACAGCACGTCTTTCGGGACTTTTTGGAGGAAACCGTAGCACCCGGAGGAAACCCACGCAGACACAGGGAGAACGTGTAGACTCCGCACAGACAGTGACCCAAGCCGGGAATCGGACCCGAGACCCCGGAGCTGTGAAGCAACAGTGCAAGCAACTGTGCTACTGTGCCATCCCAATCAAGCATTCTCTTGCCATTAAAATTCTCATCCTCGTTTTCAAATCCCTCTATGGCATTGCCCCTCCCTATCTCTGTAATTCCCTCCAGCCGCATCACCCTCTGAGAACTGCACTTCTCCAATTCTGGCCTCTTGCGCATACACAATTTACATGGTTCCACCTATCTCCTTGATGTTATACATAGAATTTACAGTGCAGAAGGAGGCCATTCGGCCCATCGAGTCTGCACCGGCTCTTGAAAAGAGCACCCTACCCAAGGTCAACACCTCCACCCTATCCCCATAACCCACCCAACACTAAGGGCAATTTTGGACACCAAGGGCAATTTATCATGGCCAATCCACCTAACCTGCACATCTTTGGACTGACTTTTGGTCATCTGACCTAATATCCCCTGTCATATTTTGATTTATGATGGTCCTTAGAAGTACCATTAGAGATTTCATTATGCCTGAGATGCACTATTCGCATTCGTATGTAAGTCATTAGCAAAGCCAGAATTTTCTGCCCATGCCTGTTCTTTTTTCACTGAATTCCTGAGGATGTGGGAGTCGCTGGCTTGACCAGCATTTGTTGTCCATTCCTAATCCCTTGAGAAGTTGGTGGTGAGCTTCCTTCTTAAACCGCTGAAGTCCGTGTGTGTAGGCACACCAATGGTGCTGTTAGGGAGGTATTTCCAGGACTTTGACCCACTGACAGTGAAAGAACGGCGACAGATTTCCCGAGTCAGATAGTGTTTGGCTCGAAGGGGAATTTGCGGGTGGCGGTGTTCCCATGTGTCTGTTGTCCTTGTTATTTTTCCGAAATTGCTTTTGGAATGGTGGTTGTGACCTGCAGCCTTTACAACTGAGTTGGGTAGTTATGAGTCAACCACATTGGTGTGGGAGTGGAGTCACAAGAAGGCCAGACCTCGTCAGGACACCAGGCTTCCTTTCCTGAAGGACACCACTAAACCAGATGGGTTTCACAATAACCTGGTAGTTTTAGAGCCGCCGCAAGGATACAAGGGAAGAGGTTGGCTGTGTGATGGGGATGGGGTGGAGGTTTGTTGTCTGACAGAACAGCGATAGGGTTTGGCTGTGTGACAGGTCAGGGGTAGGGGTGGGCTGTGTGATGGGGGAGGGGTAGAGGTTGGCTGCGGGATGGAGCAGCGGTAGATGTTGGCTGTGTGATGGGGAGGGGTTGGCTGTGTGACAATTCAGAGGTACGGGTTGGCCATGCGTCGGGGCAGGAATGGAGCTCGGTTGCACTATGGTGGAGGGGGAGGGTTTGGCTGTGAGACAGGCCAGGGGTAGGGGTGGGCTGTGTGATGGGGGAGGGGTAGAGGTTGGCTGCGGGATGGAGCAGCGGTAGATGTTGGCTGTGTGATGGGGAGGGGTTGGCTGTGTGACAATTCAGAGATACGGGTTGGCCATGCGTCGGGGCAGGAATAGAGCTAGGTTGCACGTTGGCGAAGTGGGGTGTTTGGCTGTGTGACAGGTCAGGGGCAGGGTTGGCCGTGTAATAAGGCAGGAATAGAGCTTGGCTGTGGGATAGGGAGGAATTGGCTATGTTGACATGTCAGAGATAAGAGTTGGCCGTGCGATGGGGCAGGAATAGAATTTGGCTGTGATGGGGGATATAGGTTGGCTGTGTGACATGTGCCTCTCTCTCTCTCTCGCTGAGGGTTACTTTTTTCGTCTTCCCTCAAAATATGTTCAGAGTTGTCTTTCAGCCCACAAATGATGTTTTGAAAATTAAAGTGGGCACGAGACCAAGAGTTGAAACCAATTTTAACAAAGGATACTTGTGATGCAGATCAAAAATGTGATGAACAGAATAGAGGCAGAATTATAAAGGACCTCACTGCACTGAACCTCAGAAAACTGGAAAAAGAAATATTTCAAAGCCTCCCAATTAGTACCCAATTATATATTTTTCCAATTTAGAGGCAATTTGGCATGGCCAATCCACCTACCCTGCACATCTTTTTAGGCTGCAGACACAGGGAGAATGTGCAAACTCCACACGGACAGTGACCTGGGGCCGGGATCGAACCCGGGTCCCCAGCGCCGTAGGCAGCAGTGCTAACCACTGTGCTGCCTTTTTGGCACCATTTCCAATCTATGTTTGTATTGTTGGATATTAGAAATAAGGTATGGATTCAAGTGAGTTTAATTTAGTGTTGCAGTTTAAGAAAAGGTTAAAATTTTACTTAGCAACATGTCAGAGAAAGATATTTACATGTTTGGGGGCTTTGGTTTAATTTGGCTGAATATGCTTTGGCAGTTTATGAAAGAAAAGCAAACAAGTGTGAAGAAAGGGTGTTGCTTAATAATCACGGATTACCTTTAAGTTAGAAAGACCTTTTGAGTTGAGTTTAGTTTTATCTAGGCCCAAGGCAAGTTGAGCTTAGCCGCTAGAGCGGAAACAGCCCTCACAGCTCTGCCTGAAGCGGAAGCAGGACAGTGAAGGACCAAGAAGAAAACAAATCCCAGAAACAAAAGAACAACCAGTTCTTTAAAAAACAGGGAATTAAAAAAGAGGTCCCAAGAAGCTTGAAGTCATAAGCACAAAAGGAACTGGAATTTGAACAAGGTACTGCTCATCGAAGTTAAAGAGGGAGCCGAAAAGTGCAGACCTGGTGAGATTGGCTAGTGAGAAGCCGTATATCCGAAGTGATGCTCTGGTTGGTTACAGCCTGTGAAGCAATAGGGTTTTGTGGGCGTGCCTGAGAGATCGTGTGAAAGTTTGACTGCACGTGACAATTCATGACAAGAGATACTGAAAAGGAGAGTTTGAAATCCTGGAAGTGGATTCTTCCTGAAAACAGCTGAATGAAAGCATCATTTGGAAGGAGTTCTAAGCCGGGTCTTATTTAGAGTGGAGTTTGGAAACATTTGTTTGATAACTGGGGTATTTGAGGAGAAATCCACAGATCAACGATTGGTGGCATCTGTTTCAGGGTGGAGTGTGTTTGACCACAGTTAACCTGTTGGTTTACAGGGATTGTGTATTTGCTGAGAATATTATAGTGTAGGATGTATTTTGTAATCTGTGTGATCCTTAAAAATCTGCGTGCATCTGTGAAAATAAGTGGGAGTAAAGGACATTTTATTATGGTCAAACTTTTCATGTTTAATAATCATTTTTTTTCTGTTGCTAAAAGCGAATGGGCAGTCCTATTCATTCATATTTTCTAAAAGAAAAGCAAATGTTAGGTCTTTTGAGCCAGGTTTCCATTCTGGGACCTTCCGGCCGGTGGTAACATCAGCTGGGATCATACCAAATGGAGAATAGGTCAGTAGGACTCGTGTTCTCTTTCTTTACAAGTCAATGGGGCTGGTTTAACACACTGGGCTAAATCGCTGGCTTTTAAAGCAGACCAAGGCAGGCCAGCAGCATGGTTCAATTCCCGTACCAGCCTCCTGAACAGGCGCCAGAATGTGGCGACTAGGGGCTTTTCACAGTAACTTCATTTGAAGCCTACTTGTGACAATAAGCGATTTTCATTCATTTCATTCAATGCAATTTGTGTTTGACATTCTGTTTTTCATTCAACTCTTGCCAGGAGTGGGTAGGGGAGCATTGCCTAAAGGAGCCTGAGAGACTGTGTACCGATAAAGATCTAATACTAGACCCAGTACTCTCAAACAAACAGGCAAGGCAACTCCTGCAGCTTATCTGTTATCCGCATGGCCTTAAAGAATGTGTGGAAGGAGAGAGTCCTCAGCGTCAACATGTCAAGCACATCCTTCAGGTAAGAAGAGCGAGCACATGGCAAGATTTACCTCTTGGGTCTGATGGCTTTTTACTTGTTTTTTAATAGGGTTGTTCAGCTCACTGATGACACAAAGCAGGGACTCCCAAACTGGGGTTCTCCAGGGGTCCACAAAGCTGGCGGCCGCTACGTGACTGGTAAACACCGGTTCGAATGCGCAAAGTTTGAAAATAATTGGAGAAATCAAATGGACCAACCAGAGCAAGACCTCTTGGAGCACTGCATCCAATGCTCAAAGAGGTGGGGTTACTGGGTTATGGGGGAAGGGTGTAAGTGTGAGCTTAAGCAGGGTGCTCTTTCCAAGGGCCGGTGCAGACTCGATGGGCCAAATGGTCTATTTCTGCACTGTAAATTCTTTGATTCTATGATATGAAGAGGCCTTGCTCTGATTGGCTTATTTGATGTATTCGGTCTTGCTGTTGCTGAGCAGGAAAGCCCATGGCCAATGGCGACGCCAAGGTGAGGCGGGTTCCAGCAGGAGGCAAATTGGTCAGAAGTGGGGTGACGGCAGCAGTGCCGAGAAGCAGCAAAGTGGTGTGACAGCGTAGGACCTCCGGAAAGGAGCAAGGGTAAGGCTTGGTCAGGCCACGGGAAAGAAAAAAAAAAGAAGGGGCGGGAAATCGGGCCTCGCGAAAGGAGTGAGGGTTTGGGTCTTGGGAAAGTAGCGGTGGGGTTCAAGCCTTGGAGATGGGTGTATGTGTGCGTGCAAACCCCGACTGAGAGGGCTGGAGCCTCACAGAGGTGTGGGGAATCAGGTGTCCAGCCCGTTAATGGGATGCAAATGTGTTCAAAGGACTCATTTGCATCTTCCTACTGGCGCGGGGTCCGATCCTCGATGCCGCCGCCACCAACAGGGGACAGGACCATCGCAATCTGGCCCCAATCCCGTTTTTCTGCCCGACACAAGATTCTCCGCCATATGTGGAACTCTGCAACTGAGGGCGGAGAATCCCCCCATTGTTTTTTGAGATTGGCAGATTTCTAAATAACTATGACATACAGGGATATGGGATAGTGTGGGGAAAGGGGCATTGAAGTGGATGAATAGTGGAGCAGACTCGATGGGCTGAATGGCCTATGCTTCTATGTGCGAAGTGTTTTCGTTACACTTATGTGATTGTCATCGGGTGTTGTAATAAATAAGAGGTTTGGATTATCCGCTCCCCCAGCCCACGTGTTTCTCGGCAGTGCTCCATTCGCTGGCGGTAGGACATCCGCTGCTTGTCAATGTGATCTCTCATTCCAGCCACCCCATGCCACTGGGAAACCCACGGGGGGTGATGCGCTACCGACGGGAAAAGTGATTCGCGCTGGCCGGCCAACGTCTTTGAAATGAAAGTAGAATATCCGTATTCATCGGCGGGATTCTCTGAGCCCGGGGCCGGGTCGGAGAATCCCTGCGACCGGCGTGAAGCACGCCACGCTGCCTCGACGTCGGGACGCGATTCTCCACAGAGTGGAGAATCGCCGCCATTGGCGCCGGCGTGGCTGGCACGCCGGCGGTCGGGGGCTGCTCTACACGCCCCCCCCTCCCTGCGATTCTCGGCTCGGGATGGGCCGAGAGGCCGTTGTAAAAAAAAAAAAAAATAGTCACGGCGGCGCCGTTCACACCTCCTCTCAGCCGGCGGGACCTCGGCGTGGAAGGGTCTGGGGGGGGGGGGGGTGGGGCGGCCTGTTGGCGGGGGGAGAGAGGGGTCCGACCCCGGGTCGGGGCCTCCGATGTGGCTTGGCCCGGGATCGGAGCCCACCGATCGGCGGGCCGGCCTCTTTGGCTGGGGCCTCCTTTACTCCGCGCCGGCCCCTGTAGCCCTGCGCCATGTTGCCTTGGGGCCGGCGCGGAGAAGGGAGCCACTGCGCATGCGCGCATTGGCGCCGGTGCCACTGCGCGCCGCGGTCCGCTCCAGTGCCGTGCTGGCCCCCTGTAGGGACCAGAATTTCTGATCCTGAGGCCATGTTGACGCTGTCGAGAAACGCGACGGTGATTCCGCACAGAATCCCGCCCCATGTATTTCCAACATGTCAGCCTGGGGAAATTAACATTGAAAGATTACTTTGTCAACCAATCACTTTGGGTTAAGTTATCATCTGCTCTTCTAATATTCGTACGCTGTGACAGAACAAATGCGTTATTGCAGAGAATTGCTCAATATGATGGAGCTTTGTCTTAACTCTGTGCTTGTACAAAGCAACATTTGAAGAATTCTGGGTCAAAGGACTGCTCACCCTGTTAACCTGGTGGTGAAAATATTTTACAGAAGCAATCATATTTCAAAAGAAAGTTCGGTTTCTGAAATGATTGGGGAGCTGCCAATTTGTAATGCGTGTGCTATGGAAAGGGCACCGAAGCTGAATATGATTCCAATTACTCTGGGAACATTAACTCAGTGCAGATGGAAGATAAATTTAGGGCAACTGTGGGCTGAACGCAACACCAAGCCATATATTTATCATACTATAGAGCACTTTTAAAAGTGTTTCCTGTATTTCTTTACCAATGTTTGAGGGAAACGTTATTGAAGATGTCGAATAAAAATAAAGGAACAAAGAGGTGATCCATGCAACTGTTTTTCACCCCTGCCTTTGATTCTGTTTAGAATTTGGACCAGTGGGCTCTGAGACAGTCATGGTTGGAGCTGCAGCTAATGATCAAGCAATGTATGAAGGAGCCTGTGAGTATAACGCACTTTCTCCTCCAGACTCATGGGTTTTGAACAGATAAGTCATATCTTGATATTGTTATGGGCCAGGGTTTAGAGAACCCCAAAGTGTATTATGGAGTTCACCTGACTCACGACTTTTAATAGATTGTGGTATGGGGAGCACTCTACAGGTGTGGTAGAGCAGAAATGGAAAAGTATTTTTTAAAAGCATGTTTATTCTATGAACTAAAGTTAACCTTTTTAAAACACACAGTGAACATCTTAGCAACCATTAATTCAAATACAACCCCCAAAGAATACAACACTAGGTAATCCTTTAAACTTTCCTTTTAACATCCATAAGACTTAAATCACCTTTTACCAGAAGCACATTAGGTTTACATTCACTATGAGAACATTTATAATTCTGAATTCACCAAATGTTCAAGAGATAGTCTTTTCATGGCAGGGAGATCAACAGTACAGCTGCTCTGTCTGGCTTCAGCTCCCACACTGAAAATGAAACTAAAACACACCCTGCAGCAAACAGCCTAAAACAAAAGTAAAAAGCTGACAGACAGCTCAGCTCCACCCACTCTCTGACATCACTGCAGTTGTAAACACTAATTTCTTAAAGATACTCTCACTACAGATATTTATATATACACCCATTTATAAACACCCATTTCTTAAAGGTACTCTCACATGACAATATTTCATTGAGGTTCGTAGGATTTTGAAAGGATTTGATAGGGTAGATAGAGAGCAACTTGTTTTGCTGGGCAGAGTCTCGGTCCGGAGATTTAAGGCCACTCCCGCCGAGTGTTCAGATCCTGCCAAAGTCACTCGACGTTTGAACAGCATGCAATGGGGAAAGTCACTGCGACAGAGCCAGAACATCGCTGCCAAGGAGAAGGAAACATAACTAATAATTGTATGCCCGTTGGGGCGGCACAGTGGTTAGCACTGCTGCCTCACTGGGGCAGGGACCTGGGTTCAAATCCAGCCTTGGGTGACTGTGTGGAATTTGCACTTTCTCCCTGTGTTTGTGCTCCGGGTGCTCCGGTTTCCCCCCACAGTCCAAAGATGTGCAGGTTGGGTGGATTGGCATTGCTATTTCTATGGCTTCTAATTTTATTCAGCTGACCTGTATTAATTTGGGATATCTCGCCTAAATAGATTTACGTGTGTTCTATATTATGTATTTTATAAACATATATATTTCTATATATATCTGGTGCAGCCAAATGAGTAGGCTGAAAGGGGCTGTTCTTGTGCAATGTGCACCATATGCAATGTTTGTCTCTAAATAAAAGGTTGGAAGTGATTAAAGATTAGGCTGCAGTATTCTATCCTTCACGACCTGGCTATCCAAGTTTTGATAGTGAATATAGTCAGCCCACACAGCAGAGAAGTTGGGAAACACTTCTGTACCCAAAATGCGATGGAAGTGTGGAGCTCTCTGGAAAAGAGTTTGCGAACAACTGACACCAGAGTTTAAGCTAAAACATGAAAATTGATGAGAAATGTGCAATGTATGTAAGGCTTTTAATATATTATCGATTATTTTGGTCGTTGCTATAATAACAGGAGAAATTGAAATTGGGTGATCTGTTTTTTATTTGTTCGTGGAATGTGGCCGTCATTGGCTATGCCAGCATTTATTGCCCATCCCTAATTGCCCTGTTTCTATCTCCTCTATGCTGTAAAGTGTTACTGTGGTGGCCACCGGTTGCTTCTGCAGTGGGAGAAGGGGAAGGCAAAACACCTTCTTTTACTCTAACAGGGAAACGCATTTGGATTTGCCTATATTAAAAAGGTGGATCGATCCATTTCCTACATGGGCCATCCATTGCATTTTGACATCCGAAAGGTGATCCATGTTGTCCTTGAGGTGTGTCTTTCCAGCCTTGTTGCCCTCCTGAATGGTGATCTTTTCGTCAGGGCCCTGCGTCGATTGCTGAGATGAACACATTGTTGGAAAATATTGCCAAAGCCACCATTGAGGTCTTCCAGCAATCTGCTGAGCTGAACAGCAGTGTTGTGACAGCGGGAATTGGGCTGTTTAACCCGAGCAATAACTGCAATAATGGAAACAACAACCCAAGGCAGCATGGCAAGAAGACATTCCTCAGGTAAAGCAAGGCTTCGTCTATACTGTGAACAGAATTAAATGATAGATGCTTAATGATACGTGACAAGAACCTGACAATTGTTCTGAGTTTCTTCATTTGGTTATGGTGACATAACTTGAGGATGAACTTATAGAGGTCAATAAAATAATGAGGGGCATAGATAAGGTAGATAGTCAAGATCTTTTCCCAAATGTAGAGGAGTCTAGAACTAGAGGGCATAGGTTTAAGGTGAGAGGCGAGCGATGCAAAAGAGACCAGAAGGGAAATTTCTTCACGCAGAGGGTGGTGAGCATCTGGAATGAGTTGCCAGAGGCAGTGGTAGAGGCGGGTACAATGTTTTCCTTTAAAAAACAGTTAGACAGTTACATGGGCAGTGTGCGCATAGAGGGATATGGGCCAAATGCGGGCAAGTGGGACGAGCTTAGTGATAGAAACTGGGCGGCATGAACAAGCTGGGCCAAAGGGCCAGTTTCCATGTTGTAAACATCTATGACTCTATCTATGACATACCAGGATGCAGCTCGATACAGTAGGAATGATAGTGACTAGCGTCAGTACGGTAGCACAGTAGTTAGCACGGTTGCTTCACAGCACCAGGGTCCCAGGTTCGATTCCCGGCTTGGGTCACTGTCTGTGCAGAGTCTGCACGTTCTCCCTGTGTCTGCGTGGGTTTCCTCCGGGTGCTCCGGTTTCCTCCCACAGTCCAAAAATGTGCAGGTTAGGTGGATTGGCTATGATAAATTGCCTTTAGTGTCCAAAAGAAAAAGATTACTCAGTTACGGGGATAGGGTAGAGGTGTGGGGCTTAAGTGGGGTGCTCTTTCCAAGGGCCTGTGCAGACGCGATGGGTCCAATGGCCTCCATCTGGACTATAAATTCTATGTTCTATGATTTACAGATTTCAAACCTGTAGTTACTGGAAGGGTAGGAACTTAATTGCTTGAGAGACTAACTGGCAGTAGAAAGTTGGCATTTAGCAACTCCTGTGTTAGCCAGCTCCAGTACTTTATGCTCTCACATTTGATAAGTGAGTGCTCAACTCTCCATTTAAACTTGTCTGTCTAAAGGGTGGAGTTTGAGTAAAGGTACCACTTAAGAGAGATTTGAATAGAATCATAGATCCCCATAGAAGGAGGCCATTCGGCCCATTGAGTCTACACCGACCCTTTGAAAGCCTACCCTACCTAGGCCCACTCACTGCCCTATCCCTGTATCCCCATAACCACATCTAACCTTTGGATACTAAGGGGCAGTTCTTCATGGCCAAACCACCTAACCTGCACATCTATGGACTGTGGGAGGAAGCCGGCACACCCGGAGGAAACCCACCCAGATGCGGGGAGAACGTGCAAACTCCACACATACAGTCACCCGGGGCCAGAATTGAACCCGGGTCCCTGGTGCTGTGAAGCAGCAGTGCTTGCCACTGTGCCGCCCGAGGCAGGGCAAATAGTTTGGGAAGCGTCACTAAATTTGGTAAATGCAGGATCATCACAGCACTCTCTCAGTAGGCTAAAACCACACTTTTTTGACAATTTCCCTTTCACCCCTTTACCCTTGCCCATTTTCTGGAGGCGTTTCTTCGTAAACGGGATCAATACTGCAGCCACCAGTCGGACTCTGACCACTCTTGCTATGTGAGCTTAACCAAGAATGTTGGCAGGGTGTTTGACTGTGAGAGCTGTCGTAGTAGAACATAGGGTCATATGGCTGGATTTTATGTTCCCCAGTCACAAAGTAACCCGCGTGAAGCACTTTGGGATTTGTCAAGCTGATGATCTAAGTGCAGATCTTATCACCTTGAGACATTTCTGCCTGACGAGAGGCAATTCAAACACAGCCATGGATAGCAATGATCTGATTATAGTGATGGAGCTCTGGTGTAGAGCTCGGTATGCATTTCCATACTATACAGTAAACCATTGTGAACCCCACGTAGTTTGCCCAGCATTACCCAGCACATGAGACTAATTTACAGCTCTCATTTCGCTGCCAGCTATTCCTAGTCTTTGCAGTCTGTGGTTGTAATAAAAGTGGTGTTTCTTTGAAGAGATTTGTCATAACTGAGGCTGTTGTGTCATAAAATGAAAAGGAAGTTTAAAAGAACCCAGTTTCTTAGCAACGGTAAAGTGTAAGGGCAGGCTAGCATTTGAATCGATAGCCCACCTTGCATCTGCTTTACTCTTGATTAACTTATCTTCTCTCTTTCCAGGTACTGATAGGCCTGTTGTGTATTTCCAGAATGTTTCTGTTTAATATTTCAGATTCTTTTCTTCCCTCTGCTACTACACCCCCCCCCCCCCCCCCTCAAACACTTTGTCAATCTTCTTTGAAAGTCCCCAGTGCATAATGAATATTCACTTCTGCATTTTTGGACACTGGGCTTGCCAAAGGCCACAATTTTAATTGAGCTGAAATGAACTAACTTTGCTTGAATAGGTTTGCAATAAACAAGAGTGTAATTGGAAAGTGCTCCGATGGCCATTTGATGGGTTTCTTTATGTGTGTGCGTGTGTGTTTGTTTGTTTGTGTGTGTGTTTGTGTGGCTTTCATTCAGCTGTTCAGAGAGGAAAGGAGATTGGCTCGTGGCACCGCTGATTGCAAAACTGCCCACATCCGTTCAGGGTCGAGTGTTGAAGGCAGCAGGAGAAGAGCTCGAGAAGGGTCAACACTTGGGGTCATCGTCTAAAAAGGAAAGAGACCGGCAAAAGCAGAAAAGGTAAGGCAGTCACCACTCAGAACTAAACAAAGAGAACCAGGACAGTAGACAGGCCATTATTCCCATTGTAATGAAAAATATTTTGAGCAAAACTTCATTTTAAAAAAGACCATGAAAGTCCTCCGTTTCGTTCACAGAACCACACAGTGCAGAAGAGGCCTTTCGGCCAATCGAGTCTGCACCAACATGTGAAAAACACCTGACCTAGCTACATAATCCCATTTGCCATAACCTTGAATGTTATGACCTGCCAGGTTTTTTAAAATATTCATTTACGGGATGTGGGCGTCGCTGGTTAGACCAGCATTTATTGCCCATATTGCTTCGACTAAGGGAGCAGCTGTTCCAACCCACCCTGTCCATGCCCTTCATAATCTTTCACATCTTGATCAGGTTGCACCTCAATTTTCTCTGCTCCAACGAAAACAACCCAAGCCTATCCAACCTTGCTTCCTAACTTAAATGTTCCATCCTAGGCAACATCCTGGTGAATCGTCTCTGCACCCCCTCCAGTGCAATCACATCTTTCTTACAATGTGAACAGATCAGCACACAGTACTCCAGCTGTGGCATCACCAAACCTCTATACAACTCCAACATAACCTCCCTCCTTTTGCAATCTATGCATCGATTGATGAAGGCAAGTATCCCATATGTCTTTTTCACCACCCTATTAACCTGCCCTCCCGCCTTCAGACATTTATGGACAAATACACCAAGGTCCTTTTATCCTCGGAACTTCCTTGTGTCAGGCCATTCATTGAATTATTATTTTTTTTAAATTGAAGCACCCAATTATTTTTTTTACAATTAAGGGGCAATTTAGCGTGGCCAATTCACCTACCCTGCATATCTTTGGGTTGTGGGGGTGAGACCCACGCTGACACAGGGAGAATGTGCAAACTCCACACAGGCAGTGACCCAGAGCCGGGATCGAGGCAGGGTCCTCAGCGCTGTGGGGTAGCAGTGCTAACCACCGTGTCGTCCCCCGTTCATTGAATTCTCCCTTGTCAAATTTCTCCTTCCAAAGTGTATCACCTCACACTTTTCAGGGTTAAATTTCATCTGTCAGTTAGCTGCCCATTTGACCATCCCATCGATATCTTCCTGTAACCCAAGACACTCGACCACACTGTTAATCATTTAAGAAAAGAACAGACAATGAAAGCCCTCTGTTTCGTTCCTCTATCTTTATTTGTGGACCTCAAATGGAACGGCTGAGGCAACTGCTCCAGCTGCAATGCAACCTGTCACAATGCATTGTGGTCAGTGTCGCCAAGAAATTATTTAAAAGCACAGAAGAAATCTTTCTCCTCTGTCTAAATGGTCTCAGTCACCATCCCAATGGAAGTGAGAGGGGATTAGTGGCCTGGCAAGTTTCACTTGCAGCGAAGGAGAGTTAAACAGGGCTAAATAGTGTAGCAGTCTGAACAGTTTCCTTTCAATGTGTCAAACAGACTTGATAACAGGTGATCACAGTGTGTAAAGGTATTTAGGGAGGGAGTTCCGGAGAACGGATCCAAAGCAGCTCTAGGCTGAAGGAACAGAAACACAGAACTTGGTGAGGTCCACGGCAAAAGAACAAAGAACAGTACAGCACAGGAACAGGCCCTTCGGCCCTCCAAACCTGTACCGGTCATGATACCAACCTTTGCCAAAATCCTCAGCACTTCCTTGTGCCGTATCCCTCTCTACCCATCCTATCCATGTGTTTGTCAAGATGCCTTTTGAACGCCGTTATTGTATCTGCTTCCACAACCTCCCCTGGCAACGCATTCCAGGCACTCACCACCCTCTCTGTAAAAAACCTGCCTCGCACATCTCCTCTAAACGTTGCCCCACGGACCTTAAATTTATGCCCCCTGATGATTGATCCCTCCACCCTGGGAAAGAGTGCCTGCCCCTCTATCCATGCCCCTCATAATCTTGTAGACCTCTATTAGGTCACCCCTCAGCCTCTGTATTTCTAAAGAAAACAGTCCGAGTCTATTCAGCGCCTCCACATAGCTAACACCCTCTAGACCAGGCAACATCCTGGTAAACCTCATCTGCACCCTCTCCAAAGCCTCCACATCCTTCTGGTACTGTGGCGACCAGAATTGTGTGCAACATTCCAAGTTCGGCATTACCAATGTTCTATACATCTGTAGCATGACTTGCCATTTTTTATACTCAATACTCGGACTGTTTTCATGAGAAAGACAGAGGCTGAGGGGTGTCCTGATAGAGGTCTACAAAATTATGAGGGGCATGGATAGAGGGGCAGGCACTCTTTCCCAGGGTGGACGGATCAATCACGAGGGGGCATAAATGAAGACAAGCATTCCGTTTGCTTTCTTGACTACCTTGTCCACTTGTGTTGCCACCTTCAAAGATCTGTGGACATGTATGCCCAGATCTCTCTGACTTTCTATATTCCAAGAGTTTTGCCATTTATGTTATATTTCCCCTCTGTGTTAGACCTACCAAAATACATTACCTCACATTTGTCTGGGTTAAACTCCATTTGCCATTTCTCTGCTCAAGCCTCCAACCTGTCTATGTCCCACTGTATCTTCTGGCAATCCTCAACACTATCTGCCACTCCACCGACAGTGGTGTCATCCGCAAACTTACTAATCAGACTGGCTACATTTTCCTCCAAATCGTTTATGTACACTACAAACAACAAAGGCCGAAGCACAGATCCCTGTGGAACACCACTACTCACAACCTTCCATTCAGAATAACACCTTCTACTGCTACCCTTTGCCTTCTGTGACCGAGCCAGTTCTATATCCATCTTACCACCTCACCTCTGATCCCGTGTGACTTCACCTTTTGTACCAGTCTGCCATGAGGCACCTTGTTAGAGGTTTTACCCAAGTCCATGTAAACAACATCCACCACCCTCCCCTCATCAATCATCTTTGTCACCTCCTCAAAAAACTCGATCAAGTTAGTGAGGCAAGAACCTTCCTTTCACAAAACCATGCTGTCTATGAGGCCATTTGTTTCCAAATGGGTATAAACCACGTCCCTGAGAATTATCTCCAATAATTTACCTACAACCGACGTGAGGCTCACCTGCCTATAGATTCCAGGAATATCCTTGCTGCCTTTCTTAAACAGCGGTGCCACATTAGCTATTCTCCAGTCCTCTGGGACTTCACCTGTGGCCAATGAGAATACAAAGATGTCAGTCAAGGCTCCAGCAATTTCCTCCCTTGCTTCCCTCAGTATCCTGGGGTAAATCCTATCTGGCCCAGGAGACTTATCTGCCTTAATATCTTTTAAAAGACCCAATACCACCTCCTTTTCGATGTTTTAATAATTTTTTTAATAATCGCTTATTGTCACAAGTAGGTTTCAATGAAGTTACTGTGAAAAGCCCCTAGTTGCCACATTCAGGCGCCTGTCAGGGGAGGCCGGTATGGGAATTGAACCCGCACTGCTGCCTTGTTCTGCATTACAAGCCAGCTATTTAGCCCAGTGTGCTAAACCAGTTAACATGATACAGACTGTCCACACATCCTACCCAAGAATCATCTTCCACAAAGTCCCTTTTTTTAGTGAAGACTGATGTAAAGTACTCACTTAGTACCTCGCCCATTTCCTCTGGCTCAACACATAGATTCCCCCCACTGTCCAGCAGAATGGTGCAGAGTGAGGGTGAGTACAAGGTCACAAAGGGGGACTTAATTTCAGGAATAAGTGTAAAAAAACAAATTTCTTAAATTGTTCTTAAAAGCGACAATTTGGATGTTGCAGAGTTCCATGTGGTGAGGATGTAGAGTAGCTCACAAAGGGAATGTCTCATAGTTCTGGAATTAACACCATTTGACTTCTGCTGTTCCTGTTATAATCCATAACCCTAAGCTATTTCTGGATATGCACTTGATTATCTGAAGCTATATTATTTCAGTCGTAATGACTGTTGCATGCACCAGACACTGTGCTCATTGCTATCACAGCACACCTAACCTTCGCCCCAAAACAGCTGCTCAGCATTCCATCGAAGTTTCAATATTTGAGATTCCTTTTTGAGATCCATCAGGCAGTTTCCCAGTTGGTTCCTGATCCGGTTGGGGAAGCTACCTCCCAGATGGGGTTAGGTTCAGCATGGCCCGCGGCTGGGCAAATTCACTGCTCAGCGGCCAGCAACAGGTGCCGCAGTGACACCCTGGTGACCCCTTCAATACGAGGGCAGCAGCTACCATGGCAGCAAGAGCTACCTCAGTGGGGGACCTCCATCACCTTGAACTGGCCTCAATGACGGGCCTTCTGCTTGGGGAGACCTGAGCATTGTGATTGATTGTAGGCAAATTAACAAAAGGCCTCATATGTCTGGATCACCTGTTGTGCAGCCACTTCTGCTGCATTACTGGGCTCCTGCCACAGCGGAGGGGGCTGTATGTGATGGGCAAAATTGCAGCCCAGGTGCACAAGAGGGACTAATTGCCTCACGGTGTGCCCTAATTGGCCACCTGCTGCCATCAGCCATGTCGCAGTGCTGACCCGACGTGAGTTGATAATATTTTCCTCGCACACCCCTTCCACCGGACTGGGAGAATTCAGTCCGTTGTCTCCCAGGCCCATGCTTCATTTCGGTGAGTCTTTACATGGTGAACTGGACTATGCATTTTAGTGGGAACTGTGTTTGAATCAGTGATAAGGTTCCACTGTGTCTTGTAGTCACTCGTTAGTACAGAACCTGAATGTTGCTGAGAAGAGAGACAAGCTGCTGAAGATTTTTATCTTACATTGGTCAGGATTAATGCAAGAACGCCAAATTTCAAACAATCGAAACAAGTCAGACTATACGAGCTGCGCCGAACCTCAGATATATATCTCTCTTCTGCCTGTTTGTATCTTGATTAACCCCCTATCTGTCACTTTTTATCATGTCTGCAGCATGTCACTGTTGAGCCAACAGCCATTCCTGTCCTTGGTCCTCACCTGCCTAAAGGGGCAGGATGAGCAGAGAGAAGGCCTGCTGACCTCCTTACAAAATCAGATCAACCAGGTAATCAGATCTCGGAAAGGGAACCGGCAGATATGTGGCGTGGCGCTGGGGCCAGTGTGGCTCTCGAGGACGAATACAGTCGGATAGTTCATGAACTGCAGTGTACTTCGACATTGGACTTCATTGAATTGAACTCTAAATTGATTTGCCAATGAGGGATTGAGCTGTGCGGCTTATGAAATTCAAGCAGCCGAAGCTAGCGGCATTGCTGATGCAACAGGCATTCCACCATATTGCCTGTGGGGCGGGGGGGGGGGGGGGGGCACAGTTGTGCTTTGAGTTCCCTTTATTGAATCTGGAGGTTTGGTCATCTACAGCATGATACAATGAAACTCATTTAGCTAATCCTTGAACTGTCAAATTTACTGAATGACTGTTGTCCTACTGGCCAGTCGGTGATCTTGTTTCCTCTGGTGGATGAAATCGATAGATTAACACCCCAAACCAATCCAATATTTAACTTAATCTTTAGCCAGACATCTGGCTGTCTGGAAGCTGTCAATTACAGCCCACTAAAAGTTATTTCTCTTTGAAGTGAATAGAAGCCTTGCAGATCAAGGGCAATTAGGGAGGGGCAATAAATGATGGTACAGCCTGTGACGCCCACATCCCGTGAATGAATAAAAAAAGATTAGGTATTCGTCCACCCTCTCGCAATGGCAGCCCGATAGCAGGATTCACAACGGAATCCCTCGCTGTCTCCGCCACGCATAGATTTGCATGGCAAGGGACAGCGAATCACTTCTGGAATTTGCTCCTCGCGCCAGTGTAAACCAGAAGCAATTTAGCTGTGGCATTCTTCCAAACGGAGAATCCAACCCAAAGTAGATCCAAGATGACACCCAACAGACATTTCATAGAATTTACAGTGCAGAAGGAGGCCATTCGGCCCATCAAGTCTGCACCGGCTCTTAGAAAGAGCACGCTGACCCAAGCCCACACCTCCACCCTATCCCCATAACCCAGTAACCCCACCCAACATGAGGGCAATTTTGGACATGAAGGGCAATTTAACATGGCCAATCCACCTAACCGGCACATCTTTGGACTGTGGGAGGAAACCGGAGCACCCGGAGGAAACCCACGCACACACGGGGAGAACGTGCAGACTCCGCACAGACAGTGACCCAAGCCGGGAATCGAACCTGGGACCCTGGAGCTGTGAAGAAATTGTGCTAACCACTATGCTACCGTGCTCCCTCACCTGATATCGGGCCTGATCCTACACTTGATCTTCGCCAAAAGGGTGAGAAGTGATATTAGTAAAATACATTCTAACAGTGGAATTTTCACCCAGTTTGAACAGTATGTTCTCAAGTTCTGGACATATTACAGTAGATATGACCTCGTATTGTCAGCATTGCAGTATTCTGGATTTACAGAAATATGCAGATAGTATCTTAAAGCTACAGTTCCTCTGGAGAAAGACGATTTTTATCCGATTTGAACAATCTGCAACAAATTATGTTCGCAGACTGGTTCCAAATCTCAAGATCATTGGTAAAAGAGGATCCTAGAGCTTGAGGTTAATGCTTTTTTGCCAGCTGTTAAAACCCACTCTTCCATACAATGTTCCCAGATTTTGAGTAACTGGCGGGAAGAACGTTACCAGGATGACATAAAAGCCCGACAGATGATGCACGAAGCTCTGCAGCTGCGTTTGAATCTGGTGAGAGAGCGGCGTGGCTCGCTTCAAACATATTTCTTTTAAAAACAGGAAGCTCTTCCTCAAAGTGAGGACAGTAAGAAGTCTTACAACACCAAGTTAAAGTCCAACAGGTTTGTTTCGAATCACTAGCTTTCGGAGCACAGCTCCTCCCTCAGGTGAATGAAGAGGTGGGTTCCACCACCACATATATAGACAAAGTCAATGAGGCAAGGCGATACTTTGAATGCGAGCCTTTGCAGATAATTAAGTCTTTACCAGCCTCCACATCAAAGTGAGTAAGCATGGGGCAGCAGTGGTTAACCTTGTGCACAGTTACCCTGGCCCCACATTCCATGGTGTTGGTGGAATTGTGCATTTTCCCATCTTTCTTCTGCTACTCTAGAGAGCGCAGCGTGTGATGTTTCTGGCACCTTGAGAGATGGGAGAGAGGAGCTAATGTCATCCGCCAGGTGCTCACCTGCCATGTCCCAGATACAAAATGAACCTAAGCAGCGAATGTCACACAGCTTTTCAATTACAGAGCTGGAGTGGGCGAGGTACCTGGCATTTCCAGCAGCCCTGTTAAGGAAGTGCGGCAATAGTGTGGAAGATTTGTCAAGCTGCCAGCCATCGGGAAGGCCAGTGGTCTGTTAGCCTTCATAGCGAAGGATTTGGAGTATAGGGGAAAGGAATTTTTGTTGTAATTATATTCGGCTTTGGTGAGAATACGCCTGGAGTACCCTGTTGAGTTTTAATGCCCTTCAGCTGTGTGCAATGATGGTTCAGTAGTTATTTTCCTGGGATTGCACAGAATGGGCCAACCTTCTCTGGAGTTCAGCAGCCTGATGGCTGACCTCATTGAAAAGCAGAAGGGCTGGACGTGTTTAATACCGAGAGACTCCATCCTGACTGGAGGGTCTAGAACCAAGGGACAGGGTCCCAGGGCCAAGCGTCCGTCATGCAGGATGGTGTTGAGAAATGTCTTCACTCAGGTTCTTTGGAATTCTCTATGCCAGAGGGCTGTGCATGCTCAGTCATTGAGTACGTTCAAGACAGGTTGACAGATTTCTGGAACACAAAGGGAATAAAAGGATGCGAGAACCGGGTGGGAGAGTGGACTTGTGGCTGGAGGTCAGTCTTGATTATATTGAATGACGGAGCATGCTCAAGCTGCTGTATGGCCTCTTCTTGTTCCTATCATGTTCCTGCTTGTGTTTTAGTTTGAAGAGGGAGATTTCACCAAGGCAAAACCATGATATCGGACACAAGCTTCACCGGGTTTGACTCAATTTTTGTCATTACGTTGCAGGTGTAGATATGTTATAGGATCCTCAGGTGGCTCGACAGGGTAGATGCTGAGAGGTTGTTTCCCCATGTGAGAGAGTCTAGGGGCAGAGGGCAGAGGTATTACCCATTTAAGACAGAGATGAGGAAGAATTTCTTCTCTCAGAGGGTAGTGCATCTGTGGGATTCTTTACCGCAGAGAGCTGTAGAGGCTGGGTCGTGAAGCATGTTCAAGGCTGAGATAGACAGATTTTTAATCAGTATTTTAATCTGATTTATAATCAGAATCAAGGGCGAGGAGGATAAGGCGGGAAATCAGTCCTGTCTCATTGACTGGCAGAACAGACTCGATGGGCTGAATGCCCTACTTCTGTTCCTACGTTTTATGACCTTCTGATAGAATTGAGTTTTTGAGAGTATTTCTGGAGATAGCTGCACCTCCGGTGGACAATAAAGATGCTTCCAGTTGTGCGGTTTCCTGGGATTTGGCCTCTGTAAACATAGTATGGGGTGAAGAGTCAATTCTATCCCGCAACTTGCTAAAAGCTCTTGTCCCAGCATTATGGAAGAGGTGCACAATATAAACAGGGCAAAGAGCCCAAAAGTACGACTGAACTTCTGAAATGTAAAGTGAGCTTCATCTAAACATTACAAAGCTTGACCGCCCACGCACCACTAGTTTATATTTTGTTTACTTTGCCTCACAATCTTCCTGGAAGTCGGCCCCACTTAAGAGGAAGCGTTTTCTTCATGAGAGGAGGTGCTTGCTTCTTTCCCCACTTTGTTGCTTCTTCGTTGCTGGAGTTAGCAGACCGGTTCACAGGTCTGTTGAAAAGGGTTAAAACCCAATGTCACTGATGCTGTAGGGGGAATTATTCTGAGTTTGGCATTCTGGTATATTATGCAGGCAATGCCTGGTCTGGGCAGTGCTGAGCCAAGACGGTGTGTGCTCCCAGTGGCTGGTAAAGATGGCAAAAACATCCCATTCGTAACATCGATTCTGCTGAACGTACAAGAGGCCTCCCCAAATCCGCCGGAAATCGATCGCGAGAGAATTTCTCAACCCTCTTCTGTGCAATCACGGTTTTAAAATAGTCCCTTGCCTCATTGCATTCAAATATTAAAATAAAAATTTGTTGGCCTGCTCAGCTAACTCTTCATTTGGGAAAGAATTGATGTTTAATGGGATTGATTGTAAAAAATGTATTTCGTCCTTGTGGGGTAACTGTTTTTGTATCTACCTTTCTAGGTTGGTGGGATGTTTGACACTGTCCAGCGCAGCACCCAATGGACGACAGATTGGGCTGTATTACTCCTTCAGATAATTACCTCAGGAACTGTTGACGTGCAGACTAACAAGTAAATATTTATTTTAATTAATAATGAGGCAGAGGATGAATGCTGAACAATCTGAATAAATCGTGTGGGAATTTTATATTGAGATGGAATGTATAGACGAGTCGAACATTTTCAAGGAAAGTTTTGCTGAGTTTTGAAAAATGTTCACACGTCCACTGTCGTGTAACCTGAAGAAGATAAAGGGCATGACATAACCCCCCCCCCCCACCACCATCACTGCGGGTTCCCTGACAGTGGAGGCTGTGAACAGTGGGGATACCCATTGACGGCGGCAGGACAGGAAGATTCTTCCGGCAGTCAATGACTAGCCGGCTCCGCGCTGGAAAACATGCCGCGGGATGGGGGCAGGGAGCCAAAATTCCCATGCATTGTGACGGGTCAGAGAACTTTTCAGCACCAAAGGAAACACTTTGGGCCTTTGCGTGTCTGCTCTACATCAAGCTCTATGATACGATTTACTGTTTTCCCATTTTCCTCCTTTTTATATACCATTTTTGACAGACCTTATACCTGTAATGAGGGAAAATTCTGGAGCAATAATTTGTTGATTGGACTTTGCCAGCCTGCATCATGCAAATTGGAAGAGGAGCCACAGTTAAAACTTCTGTGGTCTCGCTGGAGATCTTAAAATTTAGCACTTTGCATTTTGTATTCACCCTATATCTCTTGCTTTCATAAAAACATAGAAAATAGGAGCAGGGGCAGGCCATTCGGCCCTCCAAGCCTGCTCTGCCATTCATTATGATCATGGCCGATCATCCAACTCAATAGCCGAATCCCGCTTTCCCCCATATCCTTTGATTGCCGTCGCCCCAAGTGCGATATCTAACTGCTTCTTGAAAACATGCAGGGCGGGATTCCCCGGCCTGCTCGGCATCCGGAGAATCCCGTCCAAGGTCAATGGACTTTTCCATTGTCTGCATCTCGCCCGTGGCGATCTTGCGGCAGGTGGGGTGGACGAATCCAGCCCACAATGTTTTGGCCTCGACTACTTCCTGTGGTAACAAATTCCACAGGCCGACCACTCACTGGGTGAAGAAAGTTCTCATGAAGTCTGTCCTAAATGGTCTACCCCTCAAGACTGTGACCCCTGGCTCTGGAAACACCCACCATCGGGAACAGCCTTCCTGCATCTACCCTGTCTAGGCCTTTCAGGATTTTATATGAGATCCGCCCTCATTCTTCTGAACTCCAGCGAATACAATCCTTTTTTAAAAATTTCGAGTGCGCAATTATTTTTTCCAATTAAGAGGAAATTTAGTGTAGCCAATTGACCTACCATACACATCTTTGGGCTGTGGGGGTGAGACCCACGCAAACACGGGGCGAATATGCAAACTCCGCACGACAGTGACCCGGGGCCGGGATCGACCCCAGGTCCTCGGTGCCGTGAGGCAGCAGTGCTAACCAATGTGCCACCATGCCACCTGAGCGAATACAATCTGAACTGATTCAGTCTACCCTCGTACGTCAGTCCCGTCATCCTCGCAATCAGTCTGGTAAACCTTCGCTGCACTTCCTCTAGAGCACGAACATCCTTCCTCAGATAAGGAGACCAAAATTGCACACAAGGCCTTGTATAGGGGCTGGTTTAGCACAGTGGGCTAAAGAGCTGGCTTGTAATGTAGAACAATGCCAGCAGCGGGAGTTCAATTCCCGTACTGGCCTCCCCGAACAGGCACCGGAATGTGGCGACTGGGGGCTTTTCACAGTAACGTCATTGAAGCCGACTTGTGACAATAAGCAATTATTATTATTATTGCAGCAAGACATCCCTGCTCCTGTACTTGAATTGTCTCATTATGAAGGCCAGCATACCCATTTGCCTTCTTTTCTGCTTGCTGTAACTGCATGCTTGCCTTTAGTGATGATGCACATTCCTCTCTCCTAACTTATGGCCATTCTGATAATGTCCCGTTTGACTATAGAGGAAGAGAAGGAGCTGTATTGATGCCCGGTGTTCTGGAGCTGAACAAACTGAGAACAGAGAAATGTGCAGTAGCAGGGCCGTAGATTAAAAAGGAATAAAGGTTATAAGTCGCCCCAGCAAAATTATGAAATTTCTCTTTGCATATCATTTATTTGACTCGCCAATATTTCAGAATAATGAAGAGGTGCTAATGAATTCACAACATGGTTCTTCATAGAAATGAGCACCTAGATTTGAAGTTTAGTGAAAAATCGTTGGGGTTGAATTTTAGGGAAAGCCCTCCTTGGTCTAATGGTCTATCATTGCATCAGTGGAAAATCATTGGGAACGCTGGAAAAACAGCAAATTTTGCATTAAAGTTGCATTGACGCTTGGGGAAAAAACCCTCCCACTTCTCACTGACAATTTAAGACCATAAGATATAAGAGCAGAAGTAGGCCATTCGGCCCAACAATTCTGCTCCGCCATTCAATGAGATCATGGCTGCCCTGATATAACCCTCGACTCCACTTTCCGCCTTATCCCCATAACCCATAAATTGATTCAGTTACTGATTAAAAATCTGTCTGTCTCTGCCTTGAGCATACTTAACGACCCAACCTCTACAGCCTTCTCCAGTAAAGAATTCCACCGATAGACTACTCTCTGAGAGACGAAATTCCTCCTCACCTCTGTCTTAAATGTATGACCCCCTTCCTCTGAGATTATGTCCTCTTGTCTTAGACTCTCCCACAAGAAGAAACATCCACTCAGTATGCTACCTTTACAAGCCTGCCGAGAATCCTATATGTCTCAATAAAGTCACCTCCCATTATTCTAAACTCCAATGAGTACAGGCCCAACCTACTCAACCTCTCCTCATAAAGAAATCCCTCCACACATGGGATCAACCTTGTGAAGCTTCTCTGTATTGACTCCAACGCCAGTATATCTTGCGTTGTGTCATGTGAGAGTACCTTTAAGAAGTGGGTGTTTAAGAAATGTATCTTTAAGATATGGGTGTTTATCAGTGATGTCAGAGATTGGGTGGAGCTGGGCTGTCTGTCAGGTTTTTACTTTCATTTTAGGATGTTTGCTGCAGTGTGTGTTTTAGTTTCGTTTTCAGAGCTGGACAGCTGCAGTCACAGCCAGAAGGGGTATTAGTCTCTCTCTCTCTGTAATCTAAAAACTGTAAATTGATCCTTTGGTGATTTAAAACTAATAACTGCTCTCAGTAGTGACTTTAACCTGATGTGCTTCTGTTTACAGGTTTTTGTTAGGTCCGATGGATGTTAAAAGGACAGCTTAAGGATTACTTAGTGTTGTATTCTTTGGGGGTTGTATTTGAATTAATGGTTGCTAAAATGTTCACTGTATGTTTTAAAAAGGTTAACTTGAGTTCATAGAATAAACATTGTTTTGCTTTAAAAAATACTTTTCCATTTCTGCTGTACCACACCTGTAGATTGGGTCGTGTGCTCCCCATACCATAATCTATTAAAAGTTGTGGGTTAGGTGAACTCCATGATACACTTTGGGGTTCTCTAAACCTTCGACCCATAACAGTTGGATAAGGGGACCAAAACCATTCACAATATTCCAAGTGTGGTCTAACTAGTGTCTTATATAGTTTTAGCAGGACTTTCCTATTTTTATACTTCATTTCCTTTGAAACAAAAGGCTAACATTTGCCTTCCCAATTGCCTGCGAAACATGCAAGCCAGCTTTTTTGATTTATGCACAAGAACCCCTAAACCCTGCAGTGCTGCAGTTTTCTGCAGTCTCTCTCCATTTAAATAATATTCAGCTCCTTTATTTTTCCTACCAAAGTGCATAACTTCACATTTTCCTACATTATATTCCATCTGTCAAGTTTTTGCCCACTGACCTAACTTGCCTATATCCCTCTGTGTCTGTGTCCCTCTGTGTCTATACCCCTCTGTGTCTATACCCCTCTGTGTCTATACCCCTCTGTGTCTGTACCCCGCTGTGTCTATACCCCTCTGTGTCTAAACCCCT
Organism: Scyliorhinus torazame; assembly: GCF_047496885.1. Classification (NCBI taxonomy): domain Eukaryota; kingdom Metazoa; phylum Chordata; class Chondrichthyes; order Carcharhiniformes; family Scyliorhinidae; genus Scyliorhinus; species Scyliorhinus torazame. The sequence continues at coordinate 24,435,042 of NC_092720.1, read as the reverse complement.
CTGTGTCTAACATCCTTTGTGTCCATACCCCTCTTTATCTATACCCTTCTGTGTCTATACCTCTCTGTGTCTATACCTCTCTGTGTCTATACCCCTCTGTGTCTATACCCCTCTGTGTCTATACCCCTCTGTGTCTATACCCCGCTGTGTCTGTACCCCTCTATGTCTAAAGTCCTTTGTGTCTATACCCGTCTGTGTCTAAAGTCCTCTGTGTCTATACCCCTCTGTGCCTGTACCAATCTGTGCCTGTACCCCTCTGTGCCTGTACCCCGCTGTGTCTATACCCCTCTGTGTCTATACCCCTCTGTGTCTAAAGTCCTTTGTGTCTATACCCCTCTGTGTCTATACCCCTCTGTGCATAAAGTCCTTTGTGGCTGTACCCCTCTGTGTCTAAAGTCCTCTGTGTCTATACCCCTCTGTGTCTAAAGTCCTCTGTGTCTATAACCCTCTGTGTCTATAACCCTCTGTGTCTATAGCCCTCTGTGTCTATACCGCTCTGTGTCTATACCGCTCTGTGTCTATACCGCTCTGTGTCTATACCCCTCTGTGTCTATAACCCTCTGTGTCTATACCCCTCTGTGCCTAAAGTCCTTTGTGTCTGTACCCCTCTGTGTCTGTACCCCTCTGTGTCTATAACCCTCTGTGTCTATAACCCTCTGTGTCTATAGCCCTCTGTGTCTATACCCCTCTGTGTCTGTACCCCTCTGTGTCTGTACCACTCTGTGTCTGTACCCCTCTGTGTCTATACCCCTCTGTGTCTATACCCCTCTGTGTCTCTACCCTTCTGTGTCTATACCCCTCTGTGTCTGTACCCCTCTGTGTCTGTACCCCTCTGTGTCTATACCCCTCTGTGTCTATACCCCTCTGTGTCTATACCCCGCTGTGTCTGTACCCCTCTATGTCTAAAGTCCTTTGTGTCTATACCCGTCTGTGTCTAAAGTCCTCTGTGTCTATACCCCTCTGTGCCTGTACCAATCTGTGCCTGTACCCCTCTGTGTCTCTACCCCTCTGTGTCTATACCCCTCTGTGTCTAAAGTCCTTTGTGTCTATACCCCTCTGTGTCTATACCCCTCTGTGCATAAAGTCCTTTGTGGCTGTACCCCTCTGTGTCTAAAGTCCTCTGTGTCTATACCCCTCTGTGTCTAAAGTCCTCTGTGTCTGTACCCCTCTGTGTCTGTACCCCTCTGTGTCTATACCCCTCTGTGTCTATACCCCTCTGTGTCTCTACCCTTCTGTGTCTATAACCCTCTGTGTCTGTACCCCTCTGTGTCTATACCCCTCTGTGTCTATACCCCGCTGTATCTCTACCCCTCTGTGTCTCTACCCCTCTGTGTCTCTACCCCTCTGTGTCTATACCCGTCTGTGTCTATACCCCTCTGTGTCTATACCCCTCTGTGTCTATACCCCTCTGTGTCTATACCCTGCTGTGTCTGTACCCCTCTATGTCTAAAGTCCTTTGTGTCTATACCCGTCTGTGTCTAAAGTCCTCTGTGCCTGTACCCCTCTGTGCCTGTACCCCTCTGTGCCTGTACCCCTCTGTGCCTGTACCCCTCTGTGCCTGTACCCCTCTGTGCCTGTACCCCTCTGTGCCTGTACCCCTCTGTGTCTATACCCCTCTGTGTCTATACCCCTCTGTGTCTCTACCCCTCTGTGTCTCTACTCCTCTGTGTCTAAAGTCCTTTGTGTCTATACCCCTCTGTGTCTATACCCCTCTGTGCATAAAGTCCTTTGTGGCTGTACCCCTCTGTGTCTAAAGTCCTCTGTGTCTATACCCCTCTGTGTCTATACCCCTCTGTGTCTCTACCCCTCTGTGTCTAAAGTCCTTTGTGTCTATACCCTCTGTGTCTATACCCCACTGTGCATAATGTTCTTTGTGGCTGTACCCCTCTGTGTCTAAAGTCCTCTGTGTCTATAACCCTCTGTGTCTATAACCCTCTGTGTCTATAACCCTCTGTGTCTATACCCCTCTGTGTCTATACCCCTCTGTGTCTATACCGCTCTGTGTCTATACCGCTCTGTGTCTATACCCCTCTGTGTCTATAACCCTCTGTGTCTATACCCCTCTGTGCCTAAAGTCCTTTGTGTCTGTACCCCTCTGTGTCTAAAGTCCTCTGTGTCTAAAGTCCTCTGTGTCTATAACCCTCTGTGTCTATACCCCTCTGTGTCTCTACCCCTCTGTGTCTATACCCCTCTGTGTCTATACCCCTCTGTGTCTGTACCCCTCTGTGTCTATACCCCACTGTGTCTAAACCCCTCTGTATCTAAAGTCCTCTGTGTCTATACCCCGCTGTGTCTATACCCCTCTGTGTCTGTACCCCTCTGTGTCTAAAGTCCTCTGTGTCTAAAACCCTCTGTGTCTATACCCCTCTGTGTCTCTACCCCTCTGTGTCTATACCCCTCTGTGTCTATACCCCTCTGTGTCTATACCCCTCTGTGTCCATACCCCTCTCTGTCTATAACCCTCTGTGTCTATACCTGTCTGTGTCTATACCCCTCTGTGTCTGTACCCCTCTGTGTCTGTACCCCTCTGTGTCTGTACCCCTCTGTGTCTCTACCCCTCTGTGTCTATACCCCTCTGTGTCTATACCCCTCTGTGTCTCTACCCCTCTGTGTCTATACCCCTCTCTGTCTATAACCCTCTGTGTCTATACCCCTCTGTGTCTGTACCCCTCTGTGTCTATACCCCTCTGTGTCTCTACCCCTCTGTGTCTCTACCCCTCTGTGTCTGTACCCCTCTGTGTCTGTACCCCTCTGTGTCTATACCCCTCTGTGTCTGTACCCCTCTGTGTCTGTACCCCTCTGTGTCTGTACCCCTCTGTGTCTATGCCCCTCTGTGTCTGTACCCCTCTGTGTCTGTACCCCTCTGTGTCTGTACCCCTCTGTGTCTGTACCCCTCTGTGTCTGTAGCCCTCTGTGGATTCTTTGTGTCACCCTCACCTCTTGCCTTTCCATTTTTGCAGTACCAAAAGTGAAACTGAGGTTGATTATCTGAATGAAAGTTTTTGACTTTTTCCTTGGTCCTGGTTGCATTTTGCCAATGGTAAAATCCATACTGGAGCCCAAGACTAAGTATCACTCTGTCAAGAGGAATGATGCAGTTTTATTTTCTGCGAAGAATTAGCAATATTTGTTGTGGACGCAGTCCAGTTAAAATTGTTCACGGTCAATGTGATTTTTCTCTTTGGTTTTCTCAGTGAACTCTTCACCACCGTGCTAGACATGCTGGGTGTCTTAATCAACGGGACCCTGGCATCAGATCTATCCAGTGCCTCCCAAGGAGGATCAGAAGAAAACAAGCGAGCCTATATGAATTTAGTGAAGAAACTAAAGGTGAGTCAAACACGTCATTCTTGAACCTAAAGCAAAATACCGCAGAAGCTGGAAATCTGAAACAAAAGCAGAAAATGCTAAACTACTCAGCGGGTCTGGAAGTCTTTGAGCAGGGAGAAACAAAATTAATGTTTCAGGTCAACGATCTCTCTTAGAACTTCTGGGTTCTTGTGTAATTTTCATGTTTTAAGGTGGCTTATTTCAAATACTTCCATCACCTTGGTGACTCTTTACTGCAATATTTGATCTTTAGTTTTGCTTACCTTTGTGATAAGGTTGCCCGCAACCCCCCAACCCCCCCATCTCCACCTCCCCTGACCCATTGGTGGTGTTCACAATAAGTTAACCGATGTTTTTATTTGTGGGTGCTTGTAAATTTCCAGTTCCCCAGGCCAGGGGAAGGAGCCTGAAATGATTGTGTTTCAACACCTTTAATTTTTAAAAAAATATATATTTTATTCAAAATTTTTGGCCAATCTTGACAGTACATTGTGTATCCTTTACACAGCAATATAACAATATAAATAACAATGACCATTTTTAAACAAAGAAATAAATAATATATAAACAAAATCAAAAACGAAACTACATGGCAACTGCCTTGTCCAAAATAAATACTCTCCAAAATACAATCCAACAATCCAATATACAATTACCTATAACAACTACCTATACATATTATACATATACACTAACATCCCTGAGAGTCCTTCTGGTTCCTCCCCCCCCCCCCCCGGGTTGCTGCTGCTGTCTTCTTCTTTTCCATTCCCTCTATCTTTCTGTGAGGTATTCGACGAACGGTTGCCACCACCTGGTGAACCCTTGAGCCGATCCCCTTAGGACGAACTTAATCCGTTCCAACTTTATAAACCCTGCCATGTCATTTTTCCAGGTCTGCACACCCGGGGGCTTGGCTTCCTTCCACATCAACAGTATCCTGCGCCGGGCTACTAGGGACGCAAAGGCCAAAACATCAGCCTCTTTCGCCTCCTGCACTCCCGGCTCTTCTGCAACCCCGAATATAGCCAACCCCCAGCTTGGTTCGACCTGGACCCCCACCACCTTCGAAAGCACCTTTGTCACCCCCACCCAAAACCCCTGTAGTGCCGGACATGACCAGAACATGTGGGTGTGATTCGCTGGGCTTCTTGAGCATCTCGCATTCCTATCCTCTACTCCAAAAAATTTACTGAGCCGTGCTCCAGTCATATGCGCCCTGTGTAACACCTTAAATTGTATCAGGCTTAGCCTGGCACACGAGGACGATGAGTTTACCCTACTTAGGGCATCAGCCCACAGCCCCTCCTCGATCTCCTCCCCCAGCTCCTCTTCCCATTTCCCTGTCAGCTCATCGACCATAATCTCCCCCTCGTCCCTCATTTCCCTATATATGTCTGATACCTTACCGTCCCCCACCCATGTCTTTGAGATCACTCTGTCCTGCACCTCCTGCGTCGGGAGCTGCGGGAATTCCCTCACCTGTTGCCTCGCAAAAGCCCTCAGTTGCATATACCGGAATGCATTCCCTTGGGGCAACCCATATTTTTCGGTCAGCGCTCCCAGACTTGCAAACGTCCCATCTACGAACAGATCTCTCAATTGTGTTACCCCCTGCTCTTTGCCATGTTCCAAATCCCCCATCCATTCTCCCCGGAACAAACCTATGGTTATTTCTTATCGGGGACCGCACCGAGGCTCCCGTCTTTCCCCTATGCCGTCTCCACTGCCCCCAAATTTTCAGTGTAGCCACCACCACCGGGCTTGTGGTGTATTTCTTCGGTGAGAACGGCAACGGCGCCGTCACCATAGCTTGTAGGCTAGTCCCCCTACAGGACGCCCTCTCCAACCTCTTCCACGCCGCTCCCTCCTCTTCTCCCATCCACTTACACACCATTGAGATATTGGCGGCCCAGTAGTACTCACTTAGGCTCGGTAGTGCCAGCCCCCCCCTATCCCTACTACGCTGCAAAAATCCCCTCCTCACTCTCGGGGTCTTCCCGGCCCACACAAAGCTCATGATACTCTTCTCAATTCTTTTGAAAAAAGCCTTCGTGATCACCACCGGGAGGCACTGAAACACAAAAAGGAATCTCGGGAGGACCACCATTTTAACCGCCTGCACCCTCCCTGCCAGTGACAGGGACACCATGTCCCATCTCTTAAAGTCCTCCTCCATCTGTTCCACCAACCGCGTTAAATTTAGCCTATGCAATGTGCCCCAATTCTTGGCTATCTGGATCCCCAAGTACCGAAAGTCCCTTGTTACCTTCCTCAACGGTAAGTCCTCTATTTCTCTGCTCTGCTCCCCTGGATGCACCACAAACAACTCACTTTTCCCCATGTTCAATTTATATCCTGAAAATTCTCCAAACTCCCCAAGTATCCGCATTATCTCTGGCATCCCCTCCGCCGGGTCTGCCACATACAACAACAAATCGTCCGCATACAGAGATACCCGGTGTTCTTCTCCTCCCCTGAGTACTCCCCTCCACTTCCTGGAACCCCTCAATGCTATTGCCAGGGGCTCAATCGCCAGTGCAAACAATAATGGGGACAGAGGACATCCCTGCCTCGTCCCTCTATGGAGCCGAAAATATGCAGACCCCCGTTCATTCGTGACCACGCTCGCCATCGGGGCCCTATACAGCAGCTGTACCCATCTAATATACTCATCTCCAAAGCCAAATCTCCTCAGCACCTCCCACAAATAATCCCACTCCACTCTATCAAATGCTTTCTCGGCATCCATCGCCACCACTATCTCCGCTTCCCCCTCTGGTGGGGGCATCATCATTACCCCTAGCAGCCTCCGTATATTCGTATTCAGCTGTCTCCCCTTCACAAACCCAGTTTGGTCCTCATGGACCACCCCCGGGACACAATCCTCTATCCTCATTGCCATTACCTTGGCCAGAATCTTAGCGTCTACATTTAGGAGGGAAATAGGTCTATAGGACCCGCATTGCAGCGGGTCCTTTTCCTTCTTTAGGAGAAGCGATATCGTTGCCTCTGACATAGTCGGCGGCAGCTGCCCCTTTCCCTCGCCTCATTAAAGGTTCTCATCAGTAGCGGGGCCAGCAAGTCCACATATTTCCTGTAAAATTCAACTGGGAATCCGTCCGGTCCCGAGACCTTCCCCGCCTGCATGCTCCTAATTCCTTTCACTACTTCCTCCATTTCGATCTGTGCTCCCAGTCCCACCCTCTCCTGCTCCTCCACCTTAGGAAATTCCAGCTGGTCCAGAAAACACATCATTCTCTCCTTCCCATCCGGGGGCTGAGCTTCATACAATCTTTCATAGAATGCCTTGAACACTCCATTCACTCTCTCCGCTCCCCGCTCCATCTCTCCCTCCTCATCCCTCACTCCCCCTATCTCCCTCGCTGCTCCCCTTTTCCTCAGTTGGTGGGCCAGCAACCTGCTCGCCTTCTCCCCATATTCGTACTGTACACCCTGTGCCTTCCTCCACTGTGCCTCTGCAGTACCCATAGTCAGCAAATCAAATTCTACATGTAGCCTTTGCCTTTCCTTGTACAGTCCCTCCTCCGGTGCCTCCGCATATTGCCTGTCCACCCTCAGAAGTTCTTTCAGCAACCGCTCCCGTTCCCTACCCTCCTGCTTTCCTTTATGTGCCCTGATTGATATCAGCTCCCCTCTAACCACTGCCTTCAGCGCCTCCCAGACCACTCCCACCTGGACCTCCCCATTATCGTTGAGTTCCAAGTACCTTTCAATACACCCCATCACCCTTAAACACACCCCCTCGTCCGACATTAGTCCCATGTCCATTCTCCAGGGTGGACGCTGTTCTTTTTCCTCCCCTATCTCCAAGTCCACCCAGTGTGGAGCGTGATCCGAAATAGCTATAGCCGTATACTCCATCCCCGTCACCTTCGGGATCAGCGCCCTTCCCAAAACAAAAAAGTCTATTCGCGAATAAACTTTGTGGACATAGGAGAAAAACGAAAACTCCTTACTCCTAGATCTACTAAATCTCCATGGGTCTACTCCTCCCATCTGCTCCATAAAGTCCTTAAGCACCTTGGCTGCTGCCGGCCTCCTTCCGGTCCTGGACCTCGATCTGTCCAGCCCTGGTTCCAGCACCGTGTTAAAATCTCCACCCATTACCAACTTCCCCACCTCTAGGTCCGGGATACGTCCTAACATGCGCCTCATAAAGTTGGCATCATCCCAGTTCGGGGCATATACGTTCACTAAGACTACCGCCTCCCCCTGTAATTTGCCACTCACCATCACGTATCTGTCCCCACTATCCGCCATTATGGTCTTTGCCTCAAACATCACCCGCTTCCCCACTAATATAGCCACCCCCCTGTTTTTCGCATCTAGCCCCGAATGAAACACCTGCCCCACCCATCCTTTGCGTAGTCTGACCTGGTCTATCAGTTTCAAATGCGTCTCCTGTAGCATAACCACATCTGCCTTAAGTTTCTTTAGGTGTGCGAGTACCCGTGCCCTCTTTATCGGCCCGTTCAGCCCTCTCACATTCCACGTGATCAGCCGGGTTGGGGGGCTCTTTACCCCCCCCCCCCCCCCTTGTCGACTAGCCATCCCCTTTTATCCAGCTCCTCACCCGGTTCCCACGCAGCTGTGTCCCCCCCAGGCGGTGCCCCCCCCGCCCACCCCACCCCATACCAGCTCCCCCTTCTCCCCAGCAGCAGCAACCCAGTAAACCCCCCCTCCCACCCACCCCGCTAGATCCCCCACTAGCGTAATTGCACCCCCCATGTTGCTCCCAGAAGTCAGCAAACTCTGGCCGACCTCGGCTTCCCCCCGTGACCTCGGCTCGCACTGTGCGACGCCCCTTCCTTCCTGCTTCCCTATTCCTGCCATAATTATCATAGCGCGGGAACAAAGCCCGCGCTTCCCTTTTGGCCCCGCCCCCAATGGCCGACGCCTCCAGCTCCTCCACCTCCCTCCCTCCCCCACAACATGGGGAAGAGAGAAAAGTTACTGGGTCGCAGGATTAACAACATAAAAATCATCTCTCCCCCCTTTTTCCCCCCTCTTCGCCCCCCATATTTGCCCCACCACTGTGTCTCAAACGTTCTTTTTTATAACCCACTTATTCCAATTTCTCTTCAACAATAAATGTCCACGCATCATCCGCCGTTTCAACGTAGTGGTGCTTCCCTTGATGTGTGACCCACAGTCTTGCCGGCTGCAGCATTCCAAATTTGACCTTTTTATGAAGCACCGCCTTGGCCCGATTAAGGCTCGCCCTCCTTCTCGCCACCTCCGCACTCCAATCTTGATATACGCGGATCACCGCGTTCTCCCACCTACTGCTCCGAGTTCTCTTTGCCCATCTGAGGACCATCTCTCTGTCCTTATATCGGAGGAATCTCACCACTATGGCTCGGGGAATTTCTCCAGCCCTCGGTCTTCGGGCCATCACTCGATATGCTCCCTCCACCTCCACCGGACCCGTCGGGGCCTCCGATCCCATTAACGAGTGCAGCATCGTGCTCACATATGCCCCGACGTCCGCCCCTTCTGCACCCTTGCGAAGGCCAAGAATCCTTAAATTCTTCCTCCTCGCATTATTCTCCAACACCTCCAGCCTTTCCACACATCGTTTATGGTGTGCCTCGTGCATCTCCGTCTTCACCACCAGGCCCTGTAAATCGTCCTCATTCTCGGCAGCCTTTGCCTTCACAACCCGAAGCTCCTGCTCCTGGGTCTTTTGCTCATCTTTTAGCCCTTCAATCGCCTGTAATATCGGGGCCAACAGCTCCTTCTTCATCTCCTTTTTAAGCTCTTCCACGCAGCGTTTCAAAAACTCGTGATGTTCAGGGCCCCATATTAAACTGCCACCTTCCGACGCCATCTTGGTTTTTGCTTGCCTTCCTTGCCGCTGCTCTAAAGGATCCACCGCAATCCGGCCACTTTCCTCTCCTTTTTCCATCCGTGTCCAGGGGGGATTCCCTTCTGGTTTACCGTACAGTGCTTTTAGCCGTTAAAATTGCCGTTGGGGCTCTTAAGAGCCCAAAAGTCCGTTCCACCGGGAGCTGCCGAAATGTGCGACTTAGGTGGTCATCGCCGCACCCGGAAGTCCTCAACACCTTTAATTGCAGCAGATGCATGGTGTGCCACCAATGACCCGAATAACCTCCGCCAGAATGGGAATTGAACCCGCGCTGTTAGACTTGAGCTAAACCGGCCCCGAGGCTATTCGTGAAGGCCTCATCTTTTCAACCTTGCACCTTGCCTGAGGTGACGCGTAGAATCATAGAATTTACAGTGCAGACGGAGGCCATTCGGCCCATCAAGTCTGCACTGGCTCTTGGAAAGAGCATCCTACTTAAACCCATGCCTCCACCCTATCCCCGCAACCCAGTAACCCTACCTAACCTTTTTTGGACATTAAGGGCAATTTAACATGGCCAATCCACCTAACCTGCACATCTTTGGACTGTGGGAGGAAACCGGAGCACCCGGAGGAAACCCACGTGTGGTGACCCTCAGGTTAACTCACCACCAGTCAGCTCTCCCCTCAAAGGGGAAAGCAGCCTATGGTCATCTGGGACGATGGTGACTTTACTTATTTACCTTTTTAATTTATATCTGTATATATATGAAGAACGTTTTGTTTTTTTAAATTTAGAATATCAATTCTTTTTTCCAATTAAGGTGCAATTTAGCGCATTAAATTGCTGATCCAACTACCCTGCACATCTTTGGGTTGTGGGGGCGAGACCCATGCAGACACGGGGAGAATGTGCAAACTCCACACGGACAGTGACCCAGGTTCGGGATCGAACCCGGGTCCTCAGTGCCGTGAGGCAGCAGTGCTAACCACTGCGCCACCATGCCGCCAGAAAGAATGTTTCTAATCAATAAACGTAGCAACCTTAGACTTACTTGGTCCGGACAGTAGATCCCAGTACAATTGTCTGCTGCATGCTCTTTTATTTTGTCCCTTGTTGGTTTGTCAATGTGTCGTTTGCTTTATCGGTGTTCCCAGAGAACTGCAAGATTTTGTTTTAGGTACTTGGCTGACTGACTGAGCCGAGCTTTGATATTCTCTGCTCCCGGCTAACTGGTGGCATAAGCGCAATCCTCACGTGCTGCAGACCTACAACGATGTTGGTGAAGTAATGCCAGGTCATCGTACCTCATCAGATTTCAAATAGCAAGCAGCTCTTGGGCGGGTGTCTATGGTGTGTGATCTGTCCCTTACAGATATTCTTCTACATGCATAGCACTGCTTGGACTTTGAAGAAGGAAGATGGTTCCTTATGTGACCTGGGTGTTCTTATCAATAATCCCCATTTGAGGAAGTACTTGGTTAGTACAATCAGTGCTCATGCACATCGGAACACGATGCAATTTGACTTCGCCCACAAACCACAATCCTGGATGTCCCACGAGTATGATGAAGTGAGAATTCTCAAAGAAAATTAACATTTCTGTTCAGTAGATTTTGTATGACATTCCGGACCATGTAGCATGGATGTGATAGGAAGCAGGTTCACTCAGTAACTGAGTAAATAAGTGCAGCTCCAGAGCAGCCCTGGACCACTTCAACTCCTGACTTGTGGGGTATTCACATCAGGGTGGAAATGGTGCAGTTTCATTTGCTTCAGAGACCCTGAGCTAGGCAAGGAAGCAGAATTTACAAGGGGCGTGATTCTCCGCTCCCGCAACTAAGTGCCCACGCCGTCGTGAACGCCGTTGAGGTTCACGACGGTGCGAAACGGCCCCGATCTCGACCGATTCAGGGCCTGAAAATGGGCTAGGAACAGGACCGCGTGAAACAAGGGGGGTGTGTCGCAAAAGCAGCGTCGTCAGCGCGCGCCGGGCATTGGCGGCGCGTAAAAGTGGCGCCGCGTAAATGACACGGCCGGTGCCGTGTAACTGGCGTCACCCACACATGCGCGGGTTGGCCGGCGCCAGCCAGCGCCAACCCGCGCATGCGTGGTTGCCGTACTCCCCAAGGTTATCTCGCAAGAAGATGTCGCATGGATCTTGCGGGGCGCGGAGGAAAATCGGAGAATCGCGCCCAAGGTTTTCCATATGCTACAGCTACCATATCCTAGAATGGAAAATTCCCCGCTTTCCAACAGATTCCCAGTCTTTTGCTCCATTCTTTTCATCTCTCTTTCCTTTTTTCCACTCTCTTTCCTTTTTCCACCATTCCTTTCTTCTGCACTTACACCTCCCACTCTCATGCTCTCTTCTTGTGTGTAGTGGTGGCAGCACGCAGTCTACCTTAAACTCAAAGGGCGCGAATCTCCGCTCCCGCGCCGGTTGGGAGAATCCCCTGGCGTGCTATTTTTCCCCACGACGCCGGTCCGACGCCCTCCCGCGATTCACCCAAGCGGCGAGAACGGCCCCGTCGAGTTCTGCGCGGCGCAGGCCGGAGAATCGCCCGGGACACCCAAAATGGCGATTCTCCGCTACACCCGCTATTCTCCGGCCCGGATGTGCCGAGCGGCCTGCCCAAAACTACGGCTTCTCGCCGGCGCCATCCACACCTGGTCGCCGCCGGCGGGAACAGCGCGGGAACGCTGGGGGGGGGGCGGCCTGTGGGGGAGCGAGGGGGGTTCTTTCACCGGGGTAGGACTCAAAAGGGGTTTGGCCCGCGATCGGTGCCCACCAATCGGCGGGCCGGCCTCTCCGAAGGAGGACCTCCTTTTCTCCGCCCTCCGCAAGATCCATCCGACATCTTCTTGCGGGGCGGCCTCGGGGAGGACGGCAACCACGCATGCGCGGAAGACGCCAGTTACGCGGCGCCGGCCGCGTCATTTACGCGGCGCCACTTTTACGCGCCGCCAATGCCCGGCGCGCGCTGACGCCGCTGCTTTTGCGACACGCCCCCCGAGGTTCTCGCGGCCCCGATCCTAGCCCATTTCCGGGCCCTGAATCGGTCGAGATCGGGGCCGTTTCGCGCCGTCGTGAACCTCGACGGCGTTCACGGCGGCGTGGGCACTTAGTCGCGGGAGCGGAGAATCGCGTCCAAAGTTCCAGGGCTGGATTCTCCGCACCCTCGCGCAGAAATCGCGGCCGGCGTAGGGGCAGAGAATCCAGTTTGATGCAGAAATTGGGACCTGCGCCGGTTCGCCGATTCTCCGGGCATGGAAAAGCGGCGTCACCGGGGAGTACACCGCGCCGCCTGGGGCCATTGCCAGAGGCCCACTCCGACATCTTCCCCCCAGACCAGCCAATGTCCCGACGGCGTGGATCTAACCTCGTCCTGCCGGCTGGGATACTCGCGTGGCGGCTGGTGACTCAGTCCACGGCTGCCCTGGTCGGGGGCAGGCTAATTGGAGGCCGGGGGGGTGGGGGCCGGGGAATGATTGTGCGGGGGTTGAGGGTCGGGCGTGCAGCCGATCGAGGGGTCTCCTTTGTGGGTCTACCTCCGCAGGCACGCGCGGCCACTGGAGGCCGCCGCCGTGCGCATGTACGTCCTCTGACCCGGACGTGCGGGGGGCCCATATCTGCAGCAAAAGCTGCGAGATTTACTCTTGGTCCCTGCCAGCCCCCTGCAGGGCTGGGAATTCATGTCCCTTTAATCCAGAATTTTCAGGAGTTAAATTATACCGTTTTGACGCCGCGTCATCACTTAGTCTCCTGAATGGAGAATTGAGCGCCCCATCTCTGGGAAGTTGCCATGACTTGAAGAACATAGGGCAGCACAGTGGCGCAGTGTTAGCACTGCAGTCTCACGGCGCCGAGGTCCCAAGTTCGATCCCGGTTCTGTCCGTGTGGAGTTTGCACATTCTCCCCGTGTTTGCGTGGATTTCGCCCCCACAACCCAAAGATGTGCAGGGTAGGCGGATTGAACATGCTAAAATTGCCCCTTAATTGGAAAAATGAATTGGGTACTCTAAATTTTTTTTAAAAAATGATTTGAAGAACATCATATGCATGGGACATTGCCTTTTTTAGCCTGGAAAGGTCTTTTTAGTCTGGAAAGTAGGTGAGGTTATCTTATACTTGAAGTTATATGGTACTCTCTCCTTCACTGACTGTGGGCGTATTGGTGCCAATACCACTTGCCCAATGCTGGCTGGCATAATCAGGCAGCATAGATTCTGGAGGTGGTGAGCAATGCTGCGTGGGACAAGAAGAGATTTAATGCTTTAATTTTTGTGCTAAATGATGGCATAGTGATAAACAAATTCTGTGCGATCCGTGTAATTACTTGAGTTTTCCTTGCCTTTCATCTATTCTTTCTGATGTTGGACATACTTGTGTGACAGGAGCATAGATTGATTCTTCACCCTGAAAACTTGCATTTAAAAAAAATTATTTCATGGGATGTAGGCGTCACTGACAAGCAAATAATCAACCGCATTGCTGACCTTTTCTGATGAAGATGCGTACACCTCACTAGCTCCACTCACCAGTCTCCTTTGTAAAAGAACCATTTCATCTGTTTAGCTACCTTTTTAAAAAAAAGTAAAGAACGCTTCCACATTCTTTTCATCACATTTTGGAAGAGCTTGTATAAATTTAAACATTTCCCCCCTAGGTTCATGTCTAGCACGACTTCCTTTTTCAATCTGTCTCGTTTTTAACTGAAATTCTCTCTTTCGTCTTTTCCCTTTCTGCCATTGCCAACGTTTCTGTTTTCAGTTCCCTTTGAAACCCTCTCTTTCCCGCATTTCAAATTTCTTCACTTCTATTTCTTTCTCTTTGGGCGCAATCTGGCCAAATTCGTTCCAAGTGCGGGAATCGCCGGGCGTTTCCCGACAACCGACCCAGCGAGGCCGTCACTGGTGTCTGACGTTAATTAGGCCACTTAACGGTGTCCCACGGGCTTCACGTCGCAAATGACTGTCCTGCCGGCTGTTTCGCCGGGACCATGCCCGGCAGCTTTCCGCTAACGAGGGGGAACAGTTCTTAAACTGATCCCGCAGAGCAAACCCCAGACAGTATGGAGCCATGCCACTGCGTAGACCAGCGTCGTGACTCGGGGATGCCAACCTGGCCAGGCTCATGGACACGGCCGAGTCCAGCAAGGATACCCTGTTCCCCAGAAGTAGTGGGAGGGTCAGCCACAGTGCAGCCACTGCCTTGGAGGCAGCTAACGTCGCAAACTGTCCTCTCCCCCTGCCCGCAGCACCCACAGTAGACCCGCATCAGTGAAGAGACCCTTCCTTAGCTAACCACCAGAAACTCACACTGACATGGAGCATAGTGGAAGAGAGGGAGAGAGAAAACACTTCTGCCATCCACCAGCACGGGTAACTTACCAAATCCGGGTCACGGAAACAGGAGGGGCTGCAACTGGCAAGCACACAGCCGCTAGGCGAGAAACAATAAACAACAAGAATATGATATCAAGCATACATTTCCCTACCAGTTAGTTATAAACCAACAACAGTACAAAAGGAAAACAAAAAAGTCATCAGCAATCTGCACGGCTCCCAAACCGGGAGCAGCACGTAAACACGAACACATGAAGTCACCAGTGGTCCACAAAAGCATCCTTGACACAGCCTTCGAGTTGCTCAGTCAAATCGGGCCACAGCCCCTCCTTTCCTGCAGTACCGGCATCTGGTCTCCTGACACAACCCAGTCCTAGGACTGGGCCACAGGAACACAGGGGGCATTGACACGTTACACACAGTTACAGACATAAGTCAATAAACAGTCAAAAGTCAATAAATAAAACATTACATCAAAGTTAGCAACAAACTGCAAGGGCAAACCCTCCTCCATCTTCAGCCCAGTAGAAGACCAGCCAAAATCCCCCTTTGCCTCCATTCAGGTCAAAGAAGCAGGAACACAGCCCAGGCATTGCAGTAGCAAGCAGGCTCCCCCCACCCCTCTCTTCCTCTTGCCAGCCAAGTTTTTCAGGCCCCCCCCCCGCCCCCCGGTTGGCAGCAAGATTCTCCACTCCCACAGCCGGCCAATGGGGTTCCCCATAGTGGCCACCCCACGCCGTCGGGAAACTCGTGGCATGGGTGCGCTGCCGCCGGACTGGAGCATCCTGTTGGCGGAGAATTCCGCTGAGTTTTTCAAGCTGTTTTGCAGCCCAAAGCAAGGAGCGGAGAGCACACAAAACCTGCAGCCACTTGGGAGCTGTGAGGTGCTCAAGTTATTTGCCAATTCACCATTAACGATAGCTTTCAGCGGTACAGCCAGCGGCCGCCACGGTCAGTGGGAGTTAAAGTGATCTTCACCAAATTGTCATGGACGGGGTTCTGACGGTGTTTAGTGGGACAAACGGGCAGCAGCTGGAGTCACCTCTGTTATGGGTATAAATTATCTGGGGGGGTGGCATCCTGGGCCTGCTGGCAGTGGGCCACCCGTTTTCCCCCTCCCTTCCCCCGCTCAGCCCAGATGTGCCCCCCCCCCACCCACGGATAGCGACCTACTCCCCTGACCGGGACCGTTTCCCACCCCCTCCCGGAGGTTCCCCCATCCCCTGCGCACTGGGACCGCGGCCGCAGTGCCCTCAGATTGACTGCCCGATTTCGAAGATGGCTGCTCACCAAATCGGACCCCCAGAGCAGCCATTTGCGAGCTTTGCATTTTAAATTAGGTGTACTAAACGCCGCCCACTTGACTGCTCGCTGGAGAGGCGGTTAGGTCACGGGTGGCCATTCGATTGGGGGTTCCCCCTATTAATGGTATGAAAATTGGGCTTAATTGGTGATTATTGGTTTCCCGCCACACCGTGACTGGGATCCGGACCTCGCCAACAGGAGCAGGCCGGTTAGATTGGAAACCACTCGGCGTCGCTGTGGTTCCCGATTTCGGCCTCTCCGCTAGCTCACCAGCCCCCTCGTTTCCGCGCCCAGTGTAACGAGGCCGATAGATCGTGCCCTAGGTGTTCTTTGCTGCTTGGCGGTTCCTCCTCATAGCAACTTGAGATCACATGGGCATTTTTGGAACCTAACAATGTCATAACCCGGAAACCAATCCCCTCTTTCAGAAGACACCCCTGTTCAGTTTGGTCATTTTGGGGTGGGGCCCTCAGCAGCAGGGAAGCAAAGAAGGGGCTGAAAGGAGATACTGCACTCAGCAACGGCAAGCTGAATCGACATGATAGGCAGGAGCACGGCAGGGAGAAGGGAAAGCCTGTTGGATTAAATTGTATCGATTTCCATGCAAGAGGGCTGACAGGTAAGACTGATGAACTCAGGACATGGATAGGTATGTGGGACTGGGATAGTTTAGCTCTAACTGAAACATGGCTAAAGGAGGGACAGGACTGGCAGCTTAATATTCCAGGTGCTTTTGGCGGGACAGAGGTGGAGGAAAGAAAGGAGGGGAAGTTGTATTTTTGATTAAGGGAAGCATCACGGTAATAGTCAGAGATAAAATAACTGAGGGATCATCCAACAAGGCTTTGTGGGTGAGACAAAGAAATAAGAAGGGGATGGTGACCTTTTTGGGATTGCACTATAGACCCCCAAATAGTCAACGGGAATTAGAAGAACAAATATGCAGGGAGATTGGGGAGGCTTGCAGGAGTAACACGGTTGTCATAGTAGGGGATTTTAATTTTCCTGACACAGACTGGGACTGCCATAGTGTTGAGGGCTTAGATGAGGTGGAATTTGTTAAGTGTGTTGAGGAATCTATTGAGGTTTTGGCCAGGAAAAAGAAGGAAGCATGGCTCAGGTGCAAGCAGCTGAAATCAAGGGATTCCGTGGAGGTGTACAGGGGATATAGGCATATACTCAAGAAGGAAATTAGGAGGGCAAAAAGGGGCATAAGGTAGCTTTGGCAGAGAGGATTATGGTGAATCCAAAGGGATTCTTTAAGTATATTAAAGGGAAAAAAAGTAACTTGGGAGAGAATAGGACCCCTCAAAGACCAAAGTGTACATCGATATGTGGAACCGCAGGGAATGGGCGAGGTTCTCAATGAATATTTCTCCTCTGTTTTTACCGTGGAGAAAGACATGAAGACTTGGGAACCTGGGAAGGTTAGTGACAATATATTTGGGATAGTTCGCATTAAAGTAGAGGAAGTGATGGCGTATTAAAATATATGAAGGTGGATAAATTTCCTGACCCTGACCAGGAATATCCAAGAACATTGCGTGCGTCAAGAGAAGAAATTGTGGGAGCCCTGGCTGAGATATTTGCATCATCGTTATCCATGGGTGAGGTAACAGAAGACCGGAGGGTAGCAAACGTTGTGCCCTTATTTAAGAAGGGCTGCAAAGAAAAACCTGGGAATTATAGAACAGTCAGCCTAACATCTGTGGTGGGTACGTTAATAGGGAGGATTCTGAGGGATAAGATATACAGGCATTTGGAAAGACACAGTTGGATTAGGAGTAGTCAGCACAGCTTTGTGCAAGGGAGATTAAGCCGTACAAAGTTATTAGAGTTCTTTGATGAAGTGATGAAGGGGCTGTTTAGTACAGGGCTAAATCGCTGGCTTTGAAAGCAGAACAATGCCAGCAGCGCGGATTCAATTCCCATACCAGCCTCCTGAGCAGGCGCCAGAATGTGGCGACTGGGGGCTTTTCACAGTAACTTCATTTGAAGCCTACTTAGTGACAATAAGCGATTTGCATTTCATTTCATGTGGAAACTTGCACTCAATTCTTCCTCTAGGGGTTGGTTTAGCACACTGGGCTAAATCGCTGGCTTTTAAAGCGGACCAAGGCAGGCCAGCAGCACGGTTCAATTCCCGTACCAGCCTCCCCGAACAGGCGCCGGAATGTGGCGACTAGGGTCTTTTCACAGTAACTTCATTGAAGCCTACTTGTGACAATAAGCGATTTTCATTTTTTCATTTCATTTCAAGTGACCAGGAAGGTTGATGAGGGAAGGGTGGCAGATGTAGTCTATTTGGACTTCAGTAAGTCCTTTGACAAAGTTCCACATGGTAGCATGCTCTGGAAATTTAGATCACATGGAATCCAGGGAGAGCTGGCAAATTGGATATACAATTGGCTTGATGGTCAGAGGCAGAGGGTAATGGTGGAAGGATGCTTGTCGGACTGGAGGCCTGTGACTAGTGGTGTGCCTCAGAGGTCAGTGCTGAGCCCATTGCTGTTTGTTATCTATATCAACGATTTGGATGAGAGTGTACAAGGCATGATCAATTAGTTTGTAGATGACTGTGATGAACGGTTACTGCCTTATCATCATGTAAGGTGATGTCCCCTTTAAGACCAGGCTTGGAACCCTGGGGACTCCGCCTCTGGCTCCGCCCATCTGGGAGCCATACATAAAGGCCTGCCTCATGGTCTGTATAGCAGTCAGCTCTCGTCCAAATCTGTAGCATAGTTATTAGCCTAATAAAGCCTTCTTTACAGTTTAATCTCTAAGCATCATTATTGAGGGTACCTCAATTTATTAGGCTAAACTAGATTCAGGATGGACGCAGGCCTAAAACCAGAGAAGCTCAATCTGGAAGCACGAACGCGGTGCTTCGAGGCCTACCTGGACTCCGCAGAGACTCCCATCCTGGGGCCACGCAAGCTGCGTCTACTCCACGCCCGGATGAGTCACAGAATCTCCGCCACGCTTGAAAAGGCGACGACTTATGAGGAAGCGATTGAGTTGCTCCTCAAGCGGTTTGTCAAACCTGTCAATGAGGTGCACGCCCGGCATCTGCTCTCTACCTGCCGGGAGCGCTCGGGGGAATCGCTCGACGAGTTTGTTGAGAAACTCACCGCGCTGGCCAGGGACTGTGACCATCAGGATGTGACAGGGGAAGTCCATATGAGCCTGCACATCAGAGATTCTTTCGTGTCCGGCATCCGCTCGACCTACATCCGGCAGCGACTGCTCGAAAACGGGGCAAAAGACCTCCAGGAGACGCTAACGCTCGCCTCCTCGCTGGAGGTGGCCCGACACAACTTGGGTACGTACCCCGTGGACTCTGCCAGCCCCCCCCCGGACTTCCTCAGACTCGCCCGTATTACAGGCCTGCGCCACGCGGCGACCCGCTCACCATGGGGGCACACCTTGCTACTTCTGCGGGCAGGGCCAGCACCCACGCCCACGCTGCCCAGCCCGCTCCGCGATCTGCAGCGACTGCAGGAAGAAAGGGCACTTTGTGAGGGTCTGCCTGGCCAGACGCAGGGGCCAGAAAAACAAAGAACAGCCGGCCCGAAAATCAGGCTCTCAGGCCCGTAGGCCTTGCAATGCTGCTGCGCACCGACCCGACACGTCCTCTTCTCACGCGTCATCAGCCTCATGCGAATCATGGGAGCGGCCATCTGGTCGGCGGCCAGCTTCTCGACCCGACACGTGCGACCAACGGCAGCGGCCATTTTATGACTCCGACTACCCGCGACTGGGTGCGATCACCCTCGATCAAACTCGGCCAAAACACCTGCAGAACTCCATGATGCAGGTCCAGGTCAACGGGCACGACACTGCATGCCTCTTCGACTCCGGGAGCACGGAGAGCTTTATCCACCCTGAAACGGTAAGGCGCTGCTCCCTACGCACCCATCCCACATCCCAAACCATAGCCCTCGCATCTGGGTCCCACTCGGTAGAAATCATGGGGTACTGTATTGTGGATCTCTCGATCCAGGGTGCCAAATACACCCGTTTCAAATTTTATATCCTCCCTCACCTCTGTGCCCCCCTGCTGCTCGGACTGGATTTCCAGTGCAGCCACCGAAGCCTGACACTGAAGTTCGGCGGACCCTTGCCCCCCCTCACGGTGTGCTGCCTTGCGACACTGAAAGTCGCACCTCCCTCGCTATTCGCTAACCTCACTCCCGACTGTAAGCCCGTCGCCACCAGGAGCCAGCGCTACAGTGCCCAAGATATGGCTTTTATCAAGTCAGAGGTCCAGCGTTTACTGGGAGAGGGGGTCATCGAGGCTAGCAACAGCCCTTGAGAGCACAAGTGGTGGTAGTCCGGTCCGGGGAGAAGAAACGGATGGTCGTGGATTATAGCCAGACCATAAACCGATTCCATAAACGCAGCTTGATGCGTACCCCCTTCCTCGCATCGCGGAAATGGTAAATCGGATCGCCCAATACCGAGTCTTTTCCACGGTCATCCTCAAATCTGCCTACCACCAGCTCCCCATCCGACCAAAAGACCGCCCCTATACTGCCTTCGAAGCAGCCGGCCGGCTCTTCCACTTCCTCAGGGTCCCCTTTGGTGTCACAAATGGGGTCTCCGTCTTTCAAAGGGCGATGGACCAAATGGTGGACCAGTACGGTTTGCGGGCTACATACCCGTACTTGGACAATGTCACCATCTGCGGCCATGATCAGCAGGACCATGACGCTAACCTCAAAAAGTTCCTCCAGACCGCCCGAGCCCTTAACCTGACCTATAACGAGGGCAAATGCGTCTTCCACACCACCCGGCTGGCCATCCTCGGCTATTTCGTGGAAGACGGGGTCCTAGGTCCCGACCCCGACCGCATGCGCCCCCTTAAGGAACTCCCTCTCCCCCGCAGCCTCAAGGCCCTCAAACGGTGCTTGGGGCTTTTCTCCTATTACGCCCAGTGGGTCCCCAAGTATGCGGACAAAGCCCGCCCAATCCTAAAGACCACCACTTTTCCCCTCTCGGCTGAGGCTCAATTGGCCTTCAACCGCATCAAGGCCGACATCATCAAGGCCGCCATGCACGCGGTGGACGAAACCATCCCTTTCCAGATAGATAGCGATGCATCAGACACCGCCCTGGCTGCTACCCTCAATCAAGGAGGCAGACCAGTAGCGTTCTTCTCCCGAACCCTCACCGCCTCCGAGATTCGACACTCTGCAGTCGAAAAGGAGGCACAAGCCATTGTGGAGGCTGTGCGGCGCTGGAGACACTACCTAGCCGGTAGGAGGTTTACCCTCGTCACCGACCAACGGTCGGTCGCCTATATGTTCGATAACACGCAACGGGGCAAAATAAAAAACGATAAAATTTTGAGGTGGAGGATCGAACTCTCCACCTACTCGTACGATATCAGTATCGTCCAGGGGAGCTCAACGAGCCCCCAGATGCCCTGTCCCGCGGCACATGCGCCAACGCGCAGGAGGACCGTCTGCATGCCATCCACAATGACCTCTGCCACCCGGGGGTTACCCGGCTCGTCCATTTCATCAAGTCCCTCAACCTACCTTACTCAACCAAGGAGGTCAAGGCCATGGTCAGGGCCTGCCAGGTCTGTGCGGAGTGCAAACCGCACTTCTATCGGCCAGACAAGGTTTGGCTCGTGAAGGCCTCGGGCCCCTTTGAGCGACTGAGCGTGGACTTCAAGGGGCCCCTCCCGTCCACCAACCGTTATGCCTATTTCCTCACCGTGTTCGATGAGTTCTCCCGTTTCCCATTCGCCATTCCCTGCCCCGACATGACCTCAGCCACGGTGATTAAGGCACTGCACAGCATCTTCACCCTGTTCGGTTTCCCTGCTTATATCCACAGCGACCGGGGTACATCGTTCATGAGCGATGAACTGCGTCAGTATCTGCTCAGCAAAGGCATCGCCTCGAGCAGAACGACCAGCTATAACCCACGGGGAAAAGGGCAGGTGGAGAGGGAGAACGCGACCGTGTGGAAGGCTGTCCTTCTGGCCCTGCGGTCGAGAAATCTCCCAACCACCCGCTGGCAGGAGGTCCTACCCGATGCCCTACACTCCATTAGGTCACTCCTCTGCATGGCCACAAATGAGACCCCTCATGAGCGATTGTTTCTCTTCCCCAGGAAGTCTACCTCCGGGGTCTCGCTTCCACCTTGGCTGACGGCTCCGGGACCTGTTCTTCTCCGGAGGCACGCGAGGAGCCTTAAAACGGACCCCCTAGTTGAAAAGTTCCGACTGCTCCACGCCAACCCCAGTTACGCCTACGTGGAGTACTCCGACGGCAGGCAAGATACGGTTTCCCTCCGATCTGGCGCCCGCTGGATCCTCCACCACAGACGCCCCTTCCCGCGCCGCTCCCCTGCAGGACCCGTCGCCCCCTACAACACACCCCCTTCCGGCCCTACCACCCGTTGGTGAGCTCCTACCGTGAGCCCCCCCTTTACACACCTCGCCGGCGCCGACTCCGCTACCCCCGGCCCTGCCTAGTTCCTCTGCCCCGACCCGGGCCGAAGCTCCGACTGCTGTGCTTCCGGATGTGCCCTCAACCGGGACGTCCGTGCCCGCCGCACCACCACCCGAACTGAGGAGATCGAGGAGGACGATCCGGCCGCCGAGACGGATGGACCTATGATGGCACTTCACCCCCGCCGGACTCCTTTTTAAACAGGGGGTGAATGTGATGAACGGTTACTGCCTTATCATCATGTAAGGTGATGTCCCCTTTAAGACCAGGCTTGGAACCCTGGGGACACCGCCTCTGGCTCCGCCCATCTGGGAGCCATACATAAAGGCCTGCCTCATGGTCTGTATAGCAGTCAGCTCTCGTCCAAATCTGTAGCATAGTTATTAGCCTAATAAAGCCTTCTTTACAGTTTAATCTCTAAGCATCATTATTGAGGGTACCTCAATGACACTAAACTAGGTGGTATTGTAGACAGTGAGGAAGATTATTGGAAGATTGCAGCAGGATTTTGATCAGCTGAAGTGTGATGAGAAATGGCAAATGGAGTTCAGTACAGATAAATGTGAGGTGTTGCATTTTGGAAAGTCAAATCAAGGTAAGACCTTCACGGTGAATGGGAGGACCTTGTTGAGTATTGTAGAACAGAGGGACCTTGGAGTTCAGGTGCACGGTTCCCTAAAGGTGGAGTCACAGGTAGATAGGGCAGTGAAGAAGACTTTTGCCATGATGGCCTTCATCAGTCAGGGCATTGAGTATAGAGATTGGGAAGTTATGTTGCAGTTGTACAGGACGTTGGTGATGCCGCACCTGGAGTATTGTGTTCAGTTTTGGTTGCCTTGCTATAGGGAAGATGTTATTAAACAGGAGAGAGTGCAGAAGAGATTTACAAGGATGTTGCCAGGACTCAAGGGACTGAGTTATAGGAAGAGATTGGACAGTCTGGGACTTTTTTCTTTGGAGTATAGCAGACTGAGGGGTGATCCCCAGGGTTGGGAAATCGAGAACTAGAGGGCATAGGTTTAAGGTAAGAGGGGAAAGAATTAATGGGAACTTGAGAAACAACTTTTTTTTACACAGAGGGTGGTAGGTAGGTGGAATGAGCTGCCAGAGGAAGTGGTTGAAGCAGGGACATTGACAACATTTGAAAGGCATTTGGACAGATACATGGAGAGGAAAGGTTTAGAGGGATAATGGGCAAATGGGGTTGTCTTTTTGTTTGGCATGGACCAGTTTGGGCCGAAGAGTCTGTCTCTGTGACATAGATTCTATGATAAAGGGACATCGCCCAAAAGAAAATATAGGCTTTTCCCAGCCAATGGGTCATCAGATTGTGTTGAAGAGCACTATTGACTGTGTTGTTATAAATCCCACCAGTAAATACTGTCAGCAAAATGTGCCACCATTCCAATCTGTCCTAGAACTTTAGAGTTCAAATCCAAACTAGATAAGATTCAGTACCAACAGTTTCAATTTCTAGCAGCTGTTAATATACTGAATGTAATACATTTGGCCATTGCAGCCTAGTTCCCAGTAAGCACTGAACATTCCACAAAATTGGCACAAAATGTACTACACTGGCCAAATTAAAGTGCGGAACATTTAGAGAAATTTTGGGCAGCGCTTACAGATTCCTAGTCAACACATTTTTGGACTGCCCCCAAGGTACCTGATTTCACTGTAACTGTATGAGCATCAGTTGTCTGTATATGGTTCTTCCAGATGTGTGTCTGGCTACAAAGACCATGTGCACACTCCAGTAATTTCTAAAGTTGCTTTGTGATCTTTAAACTTTTATTCAGTTTCACATTTTCAACAGTTGAGTAATGGAAATATGACATTTGAAAGCACATGTGGCATTTCTTTTTTGCCATGACCCCCTCCACTCCAGCTGCGCCTGTGTGTTGGGGACCCATTGCTTGGATGCTGCCGATGCCTTCTTTGGAACCGTGTTCTTGGCGTCTCTGATCTGGAAGGACTGGCTTGGGACAGCCTTTCCCATTCTCCACTGGCTGCCTTCTGACTTGCCGGTTGAGCGCTGAGATTGCAGCTTTACCACAGTGCGGCCAACCTTCCTGTCCTACACATTCCAAATGCACTGTCTTAAGTTACTGTTTTGTCAAAGCTTCACTTGTAAAAAAGCAAAATACCGTGAGTGTTGGAGATCTGAAATCAAAACAAAAGTACCCAGCGAGTCAGGCAACACCTGCATAGAGAAGCAGGGTTAACATTTCAGGTAGAGATGACCTTTGATCAGAATGACGAGAGGTCATCGCGATCTGAAATATTGACTGCTCCTCCCCACAGATGCTGCCTGGCTTGCTGAGTATTTCCAACATGTTCTTGCGTTTATCCCGA
Organism: Scyliorhinus torazame; assembly: GCF_047496885.1. Taxonomy (NCBI): domain Eukaryota; kingdom Metazoa; phylum Chordata; class Chondrichthyes; order Carcharhiniformes; family Scyliorhinidae; genus Scyliorhinus; species Scyliorhinus torazame. The sequence goes on along the minus strand of NC_092720.1, from coordinate 24,410,402 downwards.
TTTGTTCAAGTGGTTTTCAAACACTTAAATCCTGTGCAGATCACCAGTTATATTTAGCCAGGGTGCATTTTGCCAAAGACGTGGATGTAAAGTGTATTATCATTTTGACAACTATCCTTTCATTTCTGTCAATTTAATAACATCGCCATTCATCACTCACAAATGCTCATTGGTTGAAAGGAACCATGATTGAGTATTGAGAAGCAGAAGAGCAGTGTGGCCAGGAGGAAGATTGACAGAGAGGTCTGTACTCCAACCAACCAATGTCCCAAAGTCATGTATTGCCCACATAAAATAATTCAGTTATCATAATGCATTATTTAAGGGCCTTAATAGTATGATCTCATTACACAGACAAACAGCATTCCATGGTGTCAGTCACTCCTGCAAACAGTCTGAGCATCTTGGGTTTTTGTGAGGTGACCCATGCTGCCTTATATCCATTTACTTGCTTCAGAGCAAAATCTGGGTCCTGAACCATTGCAAGGTTTGTTCTGTTTCAACATTGGTTTTCTTGTGTGTTCCCTTTATTTTCTGTTATTTTGGCTTTTATGTGTTTGTACATTGATAATTATTGGGACCTGTACCTTTAAGATGGACTTTCATTTTTTAAAAGGAGCTGCTTCGCTGATCCACTGTTTATCTGAAACAAGCGGTTGGTCAGTCTGCTGGAATGGAAAACAGATAAGAATTATAGCGATGTGAGGTTGATCTTCTGTGTGAAGGTCCAGGTTAAGAAAAGTGAAAGGGACTCCCCAGAGGGGATCCCGCAGCCTGAGAGTCCTGCCTGAATGTTCCAGCCAGAAGAGTTTTTCGTAAGAAACCCAACTGGCAGTTTCAACACTCCGCATCCTGGAAAGATAGCCGGCTACAATAACTTCAATATCAGCAACAAGGACTCATCCCCCTTTCTTCCATTTTAATCCCTATTGTTGCGCCGCTTTCCACTATGTGTGTCTTGTGTGTGTTTGGGCAGAGGGTGAGACAGTAAAAAAATGGAATAATAGGTTAGCTGGCCGATATTCTATTATAATTATTGCACGTCTTATCACTCTTGTTAGAACTTAACAGTTTTTTTGTGTTTCACTCCCAAACCTGGTGCCTGTAAGTCATTGGAGCAGTCAAGATTAAAGATCTTAGAAACTATTTACAAATTATTGGTTAATTCACTTATGTTGGGACTCCAGGGCATGTGGGTCTGGAACTGATCGCGCACCCGCCCAGGGTGTCGTAACACCATAATGCTCCCTTTTGACCCGAGCCTTTTGCCCATGTCCTGCTTCAGTTTTTCTAAAGACAGATTGATAAAACTTGCATATATTCTGATGTGTCAATGAGGTGAACATAAGGAGAAGATGGGGAGATCCTGTAGTAACAGTAGGTGGCATCCCTAGCTATATGCTAGAAGCTCCAAGTTTGAGTCCCACTCCAGGACATGATGGTCAAGGAAGGCATGCTCATTTAAAAAAAAAAATTAGAGTACCCAATTATTTTTCCACTTAAGGGGCAATTTAGCATGGCCAATCCACCTGCCCTGCACATCTTTGGGTAGTGGGGGTAAAACACACGCAGACATGGGGACAATGTACAAACTCCACACGGACAGTGACGCAGGGGCGGGATTCAAACCCAGGTCCTCAGCGCCACAATCCCAGTGCTGACCACTGCGCCACATGTCGCCCGGAAGGTATGTTCAAAATGCGGCCAAAACAGATTGACAAATTCTTCCAACACATGCCAAATGCAGGCAGTGAGAGTGGGAGAGAGTTCTAGTCAGCCATGTGATGGAAAGAATGTTGGAGGCTCTACCATCCCTGTCCATAGCTTCAGATTACAACATGCTTGTAAAAGTGTATGTTGCTGCAGCAACTTTGAACTCCATGTGACCCACCACCTCACAGAAACCGTTCTGACCAAAACTCAATTATTTCCCAAACTTCATTTTGAGTGCGTCAATCAGATAATGAACACACTATGCTGTTCTATGCATTATTATTCGCAGTAGTAGATGATTATCTTACCTGTGGTTTCCGACTGATCAAACTCTCGGATGTTGACCTTCAGCCCCATGTAGAACCTTCTTTCTCACTGCCGCCCTTTGTTTTCCAGCCAACCTGCTCTCGATGTCTGCTCTCATCTGACTACCCAGCCTAACCCAAAAGTGGAACCTACTGCCTAACATGACTGTACTGTGTGCTGAATTCAGATGTGTGGAGCCGTTATAGCAGCAAAAAATGTTTAAACTTCCCGTCTTCTTTTCAGCTTGCTGGTTTAAGGCGCCATGTTTGAATTTTGATTTCTATCTCACGAGTCCCTCTGTCCTGTAAGTTTAATGTCTTACGGGCTAAGTCTACTTCAAAGGTTACATTACACGAAGGTCTCCTTGTGGTGGCAAGCTAGATATCCTGATATCAGCTCAACCCTCTCTGAGAGCTAGCTTCTGCTATAAGTAAGATGCAGATCATATGTTTGCCTCCATATACACACTCATTCCATAACCTTGAACCGGACATGATCTGAACTGCAGGTTAAGGATGTTTGGTTTTTAATGTACTCCATTCTCAGTTACAAAGCCAATGTGCAGAGTGGGCAGGGGGAGCCCTTAATCCATCTCCTTGTTTGCTCCAAAAAAACCAGTTCAAATTCAAACAAATCCAAGACATGGTTCCCACAAAGGAGACGTACTAGATCCAAGCTGACACAAACTGGCATTATACACCTGATCTCGGGCTAGAGCTGATGCGTGGTCTTAGCCAAAAGGCTAAAAGGTCATTGTAAAATTTTTTTCGAAAGTCTTTGGAGAATAACAGCACTTTGAGGTCCAACTCAGTTAAAGTCCTGTGAAAGATCTTCCCCAATCGTTCCCAAAGTGACACATTACGGCACCTAATACGATTTTCTTTATTCTTCTTTTTCTGTCAGAAAGAACTTGGTGATAAACATTCAGAAAGCATCGACAAAGTGCGTCAGCTGCTGCCGTTACCAAAGCAAACCTGCGATGTCATTACTTGTGAGCCAATGGGATCTTTGATTGACACGAAAGGCAACAAAATTGCAGGATTTGATTCGATAGACAAAAAGCAGGCAGGTATTGTGTGGTGAGAGGTGAACACTGAGCTTGACCCAATGAAATGCTGCTCTTTCCCACCTTTTTTGAAACCGTGGTTCTCAAACCTTTTCAAACGGAGTAGTAATTGCAGACCCTCTAAATGATAATATTGTTTAATACCTATGAAATGAAGTGCTGCATTAAAATAATATTTAATAGTTTATTTTAAGGGAAACAGGTATTTACCTGGAGATATCAGTGAGATGTGCATGCTCCTCACCGAGACTACCTATGGTGTGTGCACAGAGAGAGTTGGAACATCGGGAAAGCATGAAGAACAAGAACATGAAGAAAGCGGTGGAGGATCAGGGACGATCAGGAGCCATTGGGAAGTCCTCCAGCAATGGAGCAGAGGCATGTAGATAGTAGGAGACCAGAGAGAGAGCAGGAGACCTGGGAGAGAAGAACATGCCTCCAGCAGCACTGCTCGCCCACTTATTCTTGACCATAGTCCCCTGTGAGCTGGACCTACGTTGTGGACCCTTGGAAGGTCTCTGCCGTGCCCCCAGGAATTGCCGGATTCCAGTTTGAGAACTACTGTCTTAAAGAATGCTACTGATGTAATGGCATCTCCATTCTGAAACCTCTCTTGTGCCACAACGTTTCAAAGCTCAGTAGATTTTTTTCCCCCAGTGTCCTGACCAGCTCTTAGCCCTCAATGAATGTGTCTGAAACAGATTATCTGGTCGTTATCACATTCTTGTTTGTGGGATCTTGTGTGCCCAAAATGCTTGCCACATTTTCCACATTACAACCGTGGCAACACTTCAAAAAGTACTTGATTGGCTGAAAATCATTGGGATGGTCTGACGTTGGGAAAGGTGCTATATAAATGAAAACATAAATGCTGGAAATACTCGGCAGGTCAGGCAGCACCTGTAGATTGAGAAACGGAATTAATGTTTCACGTCAACAGCCTTCCTTTCGTATCTTGGCTGCAATGACATTGCCATTGGTCTAACACAATAGGTGGGGATACCTCCCCATGGTGGCGTGTTTTGTGGCAACCGAGTCGGCCTGCCATTGGTCAGTGGTGGGATCTTCCAGTCCTGGAACCTCGCTGTTAACGGGGTTTTCCCGTTGTTCGCACTCTCTGCCACCAGGGAACCCACAGTGGGGGGGGGTCGCCGTCGCGTTGGCAGGACCAGGTCGGCCGGACAATCCTACCGTTCAGGTGGCATTCCTAACTCCATTATTTAATTGTTGCTGGTAATTTGTTTATTTTAAATTGGATTAATGTCTACATCAAAGGGGCAGTCACAGGAAGGCCTACCATGTTACAGGTAGGACATCTCAAACCTGGCCACCTGAAAACTGGCACTGCCCGCAAACCGGACATGTTTATAGTCGAGACCTTTACTGACCGAGCCTTTGCATGCAAGTTTTTGTCTGCTTGAAAAATGCTCGTGCAGAAGAAGATCCAGAAAGCAAATAATCAATTAATTTGAGTCAATCAATTTGAGTAACCAGGCGTGTTTTGTAACGTGGTGCGGGTTGGGCCCACTCTGGATTGGTTCCAGCTGAGAGCACGAGGAGCCGATCATTGCTTGCCCCCCTCTGATTGGCAACAAACATACCCTCAAAAATGTAAAATGTCAGACACAAGTTGTGAACTGGAGACGGGGATTGCATGAGAACTGGATGAAAGCCTTGATGTATTGAACTCTGTGAGTGAGCCTGGTGCGTGTTAACAAAACACGTTACTTTGAACCACACGCCCGGTCGGTTATGCAGAATCTGGGAAAATCCCAGATCTCGCACATTCTCAGCCCTGGCGGTGCCAAATTTACGGCACTGGACATGTATCACCGAAAAGAACATCTCAGCTTGCCTCTCTGGCAACATGGACAGGAAGAAACTGCGCGGGTAAGGACATAGTCAGAATAAAACAAAGAGCAGCTGTACACGTTAACATCTACACGTTGCAAGGAGAAATACTGTGCCTAAGAGTCTAAAATTTACTTTCCTGTCTATTGACTCTACTTTTCTTCTTTCCTCATCTTTTGAGGAATGATAGAGTGAGAGAATTGGTTTATTGAAACTCACCATGGTGACAATACAAATAAAAGAAGCAATCGTAGTTCGCGACATAGTTATTGACAATGGTTAAACCAAAATTAAAGGATGAAATAATGAAAGGATTGCACAATTATGGACATTTCAGTATGCAAATAATTACAATGGGTTGCAATATGCATATCTCCTTATTACCGAGTAAAAGTTAATGGTATGCTGCACTCTGCATTTTGTATTAGTTCCTTGCCCAGTAGCACAGTTAGCTGGAGGGCAGGCGTCCTCCAGTACCTGGCCCATGTTTGAGCCTTGATAGTCAGTATTGTGGGGAAATTCACTGTGGGAGAGTATTACCATCATCTGCCTTCCCTGAAGATCCACACATGCAGTCCCAGCAGAGCACTTAGGAATTTCAGCTTATAAATAATAAAAATGATAGACCTACTGCACTCTGCATTTTGGGATGGTGGTATTGTCACTGGGCGAGTAATCCTGAGGCCCGGGCTGATGCTCTGGTGACACGGGTTCATATCCCACCACGGCAGCTGGTGGAATTTAAATTAAATTAATAAAATCTGGAATCAAAAAGCTAGTCTCCGTAATGGTGACCATGAAACGATTGTCCCAAAAGCCCATTTGGTCCGCTAATGCCCTTTCGGGGGAAGGAAATCCGCCATCCTCACCAGGTCTGGCCTACATGTGCCTCTGGACTCCCCCTGCAATGTGGTTGACTCTTAACTGCTCTCTGAAACAGCCGAGCAAGCCAATCAATTCAATGAGGGATGGGCTATAAACGCTGGCGCAGCTAGCGATGACCACATCTGCGAGGGAACAAATAAAAATTTCCTGGCACACAAGAGGGGAGTTCAGTTGATCACATCTCAAAAGTGCTTTCCATTTACCTCCAGTTCCCAGTGTGGCTGACTTCTTTTCACTTTTCAGTCCAGGAACGCACAGGCTAATTGTAGAATCTGTGTGTGACATCTGCGAATGTGAACGCATCAATCCCCAGGATTGAACCACAGATTTTCCTGTATGGGTCAATGTGTGAACCTGCTGAGGTATTAAAAGTAAATGGCTTTATGGTTGATGCAAAACTCTGGACTAGTGTCTCTCCGTGATGGCACAAGGAAGGGGCTGGTTTAGCACACTGGGCTAAATAGCTGGCTTGTAATGCAGAACCTTGCCAGCAGCACGGGTTCAATTCCTGCACCGGCCTCCCCGAGCAGGCGCCGGAATGTGGCGACTAGGGGCTTTCCACTGTAACTTCATTGAAGCTTACTTGTGACAATGAGCAATTATTATTATTATTATAGGAAGAACTTTGTATATAAGGACGTTTCAGTGAGGTTGCAGAATAGATGTCCACATGTTCGTAACAGTAATTCCAAATCTACACACCACCATTTCGGAACATGTTTTCACTGTGTCTATATAAGTATTGTCCAATTGTCTTTTAACTGATATTGCTTCATGTCGTAATCTAAATGGCAACCCGTGCTCTGTGTTCCAGGGTCTCCAGGTATCTACAAAACAGAAGGTCAACCCTTGGGATTTATTTGAGGGGCACAAGAATCCAGCTCCTCTTTCCTGGGCCTGGTTCGGTACAGTGCGTGTGGATCGGAAGGTTATCAAGTATGAAGATCAACATCATCTTCTCCTGTATCACACGCATCCCAAACCAAAACCAAGAAGCTACTACCTGGAGCCTTTACCACTCCCTCCGGAGGATGAAGAGGAGCCCCCCACACCCGTCTCTCTGGATTCTGAGAAGAAGCCGATAGAAATTTCTGATCAGAACAAGAACACCCAGGAAGAGGAGAAAAAAACCAAGAGTAGAAAAAGGAAGCCAAAATCTTCAGCATCAAGAACTGAAGTAAGGATGGGTTTGTAAATCCATACTCATTCCTTTCGGTCTGCGCATATGGTGCGATTAAGATAAATCTCAGCATCCCCTTAATCATGCAGATTTTTATTCGGTAAGGGTAACGGAGGGCTGTGGAGCCAAGGGCGGGTAGATGGAGTTGAGATACAAATGCCATTGATCTAACGTCATGGCGGAGTGTCCTCAGGTGGTTGAATGGCCTTCTACTATTCCAACGTTCCTTATTCATTAGCGGCACGATAGCACAGTGGTTAGCACAATTGCCTCACAGCTCCAGGGTCCCAGGTTCGATTCCCGGCTTGAGTCACTGTCTTTGCGGAGTCTGCACGTTCTCCCCGTGTCTGTGGGTGCCCCGGTTTCCTCCCACAGTCCAAAGATGGACGGGTTAGGTGGATTGACCATGTTAAATTGCCAGTAGTGTCCAAAAAAGGTTAGGTGGGGTTATGGGGATAGGGTGGAGGTGTGGGCTTACTTAGGGTGCCCTTTCCAAGGGCCAGTGCAGATTAGGGTTAACCCTAACCCTGCACTGTAAATTCTATGATTTCATTTTGAAAATTTTATTTGACCCAGAATCCGCAGTCCTTTAGAGGAGCGATTTCCAGTTTTCTACTCTTTTGTGAGGGAAAACTGCCTTTATTCCTAATTTCACTCCACAATGGACCAACTCTAATTTTTAGATCATCCCCTCTCTCCTGCTTTGAATTCCTCCACCAGAGGGAAACAGCTTCTCTATGTCTGCCCGTTGTAAATACCTCAGTAAAATCACCGCCAGTTTTCCAAATTCAAGGGAATAAAAGCCACGCTTGTGCAACCTGTTTTCATAACTTGAGCCGTGAAGCCTCAGTAATGTTGGAGTGTATACGTGTTGCAGTTTCTCCAAGACGAGTATATCCTTTCGAAGGTGCAGTCCCCAAATATGCAATTCCAGATAGGATCTGTCCAAGGCTCTTGTCCAAATATCTCATAAGAACTGGGAGCAGGAGTAGGCCATCTGGGCCCTCGGGCCTGCTCCGCCATACAATAAGATCATGGCTGATCTTTTTGTAGACTCAGCTCCACTTATCCGCCCACTCACCATTACCCTTAATTCCTTTACTATTCAAACAATCGATCTATCTTTGCCTTAAAAACATCCAACAAGGTAGCCTCAACTGCTTCAACATGCAGGGAATTCTACAAGAATCACAACCCTTTGGGTGAAAAAGTTCTTCCTCAACTCAATCCTAAATCTGCTCCCCCTTATTTTGAGGCTAGGCCCCTTCGTTCTAGTTTCACCCGCCAGTGGAAACAACCTTCCTGCTTCTATCTTAACTAAACCTTCATAATTTTACACGTTTCTATCAGATCCTCCCTCATTTTTCAAAATTCCAATGAGTATAGTCCCAGTCTACTTAGTCTCTCCTCATAAGCCAATCCTCTCAACTTCGGAACTAACCTAGTGAATCTCTTCTTCACCACTTCCAGTACATCCCTTCTCAATTAAGGAGACCAAAACTGCACACAGTACTCCAAGTGTGGCTTCTCTCCTTTTGTATTCTAGCCCCCTTGAGGTAAAGGCCAACATTCCATTGACATTTTTTTTTTGTACCTGTGGGCTAGTGATTCATGTACCTGGGCACCCAAATTCATTTGCCCCTCCACATTTTGTAGTCTCCTACCATTAAGAAAATATTCAATTTGTTTTCTGTCTCATTTTTCCAATGTGCATGACTTCACACTTTCCCACATTAGAGTTTTTATCAGCCACTATTTTGCCCACTCACTGCCCTTTGGAACTGGCCGTTCCTATTTACCTAATCTACCTAATCCTCCCATCTATCTGTCCCTCCTAACTTAGTGCCATCAACAAACTACAAACAACTCTCTATTTCTTCATCCAATTCATCAATATACATTGCGATTTCTGTTTGGTCTTCTACAGGAGAGGTGGTGGCGTAGTGGTATTGTCACTGGACCAGTAAACCAGAAACCTAGGGTAATGCTCTGGGGACCCAGGTTCAAATCCCGTCACTGCAGATGATGACATTTGAATTCAATATAAATCTGGAATTAAAAGTCTAATGGTGACCATGGGCGGGATTCTCCCCTACCCGGCAGGGCGGGGGTTCTGGCGTAATGGCGGGAACCACTCCAGTGTCGGGCCACCCCAAAGGTGGGGAGGTCTCTGCACCTTTAGGGGCCAAGCCCTCACCTTGAGGGGCTAGGCCCGCGCCGGGGTGGTTTGCCCGCGCTGGCGGGAAAGGCCTTTGGCGCCACGCCAGCCGGGGCCGAAAGGTCTTCGCCGGGCGACGCATACGGGGGTCTCTTCCGACTCTGCCATAGTGAAGACCATGGCGAAGGCGGAAGAAAAGGAGTGGCCCCGATCGCGGGCCAGGCCACCGTGGGGGCACCACACAGGACCCCGGAGCCTGCCCGCGCCGCCTTGTCCCGCCGTTCAAAAGGTGGTTTAATCCACACTGGGGGGCAGGCATTCCAGCAGCAGGACTTAGGCCCATCGCGGGCCAGAGAATCGGCGGGGGTGGGCGCGATTCCCGCCCCCGCCGAATCTCTGGTGGCGGAGACTTTGGGACATGGCGGCGGCGGGATTCATGCCAGCCCCCGGCGATTCTCTGACCCGGTGTGGGATCGGAGAATCCCGCCCCATGAAACCATTGCCATTGAACCCATTAAAGGTTCACTAATGTCCTTTAGGGAAGGAAATCTGCTGTCCTTGCCTGGTCTGGCCCATATGTGACTCCAGACCCACAACAATGTGGTTGACTCTTAACTGCCCCTTAATGGCAATTAGGGATGGGCAATACATGTTGGCCCAGCCGTCACATCCCATGAACAAATTTTTTTTAAAATGATGTGTAGGCTGGAGCCTCCATTTGCTGCATTTACTGGTTCCAGATCACAGTGTTCGCTTACGTGCACCGAGGTATAGATTTGAGTTCCAAATCTTTATGTTTAATCAGAACAGGAATTTGCTGAGTATTGTGAGGGTAAATTCACGACCTGCCCATTGTATCGTGCAATGTGTAGCATCATCAGGGAGGTCTGTCATCTTGTGGTTAGCAAGTATCCTTATTAACTCGAGAATCTCTGTGTTACAGGACTATCAACAAAACAGTGCTTACAGAGTGCCTCCAAATTACACGCCCATGTCTTCACAGATGATGCCCCATCCCCAGGCCTCACCCTCGTGGGGCTACAGTCTCATGGGCCAGCCACAGCAGACAGGATTCTATTTTCAAAACCAGCCACTTCCGCCAGGTAAAAGCAGAGGCACGGACTTTAATGTATCTGAGTCACTCCATTCACCCCAACAATCCTCCAGTATCTCCGTGCTCCTCCAATTCTGGCATCTTGCGCATCCATGACTTTGATTGCCTCACCATTGGCAGTCGTGCTTGCAGCTGCGTGGGCTTTGCACGCTGGAAACCTTCCCTAAACCTTTCTACCTTTTCCTTTACGATGCACCTTAAAACTTTCGGCTTTGACCAGGCGTTTGGTCACCTGCCCTGGTAGCTCATTCTGTGGCTCAGTGTCAGTAATGTTTTTATTAGTGATGCTGATGTTAAGCAGCTTGGGATGGTTTGCAATGTGCAGGGCACCTCCATAAGTGTGAGTTGTGATTGTTGATGGCAGGTTGAAATAGTTTCTCTCTCTGATGTATAGGTCCTGTTGGTCATAAACAAAAGCAACTGTTGCAAATACAATGACTATGTGAAATGCCAGTGTTGTAAATGTGACCCCTTGGTCATTCATATAAAGAAAATAAAGTTTACATTCATGTAGCCACAGGTCATTCCAGACTTCTTCACAACTAGTGAAGGACTTTTGAGGTATAGGCACTGGGGTAATGTAGGAAACGAGGCAGCCAGCAAGCTCCCAAAAACAACATGAGAAGGACCAGATAATCTGTCTCTCCGTCTTCCTCTCTGTTTTTCACTCTCTGTCACACACTCTTGGTGGGGTGGGAGTTTCTGGCCCCTCTCGTCAGCGGGATCTTCTAGTCCCACCGACTGCGAACCCCCGCACGGGTTACCCGACGGCGGAGGGGTCAGTTCAGTGGAAAGTCCCATTGACAGTGGTAGGACCAGAAGATCCCGCCGTTTGCCAATAGCAGGCCACCGAGAAACATGCCTCAGGGGTGGGGGAAATGCCCCCCTCTGTCTCTCTCAGTCTGTGACCGGAATCATCTCAAAAATGCGCAGTTTGAACAGACGAGAAGACCAGTATGAAGCACTCAGACTGCCCAGCCGGCTTTTCTCGGTGTTTTGATCAGCTCTCTTGTGTAATTTCAAAGGGAAGCGAGATTCACACAGTCAGCTGGAGGGGCGACACTGAGAATCTCAAGGTTGGGACGGCATCTTTACATGGTGCAACAATCTCCAATTTAAATAAAAGACACCCCACCCCCTCATGGACACTGAAACCCACCACGGTCAAGGGAAACCCCTGCTTGGACAATGTAACCACACATGCAGAACGGCAACACCACTGTGGTGAACCACTTTAATAGGAGATACAAGGTAGGACCTGCACTACAGGTTCGCCGGTAGCTCCTGCCGGCTGGCTCCGCCCACGGAGAACTGTATAAATATGTATGACCTCCAGTTCCCTGCCATTTCGCCAGCTGCAGCAGGAGGCCACGCATCTGACTGTAATAAAGCCACAGTTGTACCCAACTTTAGTCTTTGTGCAACTGATCGTGCATCATCCCCCCCCACATGCAGAAGGGCCACCCCACACTCTGCATGGACAAGGGGAACCCCCGTAATGAAACTCCCCAGAGGGCTCCCTGGCAGTGCCCTCCGATGGCACCTTCCTGTCTCTCTCTCACTCGCTCCCTGTGTCTCTCTCTCACTCCCTGTCTGTCTCTCTCTTCATCCCTGTCTCTCTCTCTCTCTCTCACTCCCTGCCTCTCTCCCTTAGAACATAAGAACTAGGAGCAGGAGTAGGCCACCTGGCCCCTCGAGCCTGCTCCGCCATTCAATGAGATCACGGCTGATCTTTTGTGGACTCAGCTCCACTTTCCGGCCCGAACACCATAACCCTTAATCCCTTTATTCTTCAAAAAACTATCTATCTTTATCTTAAAAACATTTAATGAAGGAGCCTCTACTGCTTCACTGGGCAAGGAATTCCATAGATTCACAACCCTTTGGGTGAAGAAGTTCCTCCTAAACTCAGTCCTAAATCTACTTCCCCTTATTTTGAGGCTATGCCCCCTAGTTCTGCTTTCACCCACCAGTGGAAACAACCTGCCCGCATCTATCCTATCTATTCCCTTCATAATCTTATATGTTTCTATAAAATCCCCCCTCATCCTTCTAAATTCCAACGAGTACAGTCCCAGTCTACACAACACCTCCTCGTAATCCAACCCCTTCAGCTCTGGGATTAACCTAGTGAATCTCCTCTGCACACCCTCCAGTGCCAGTACGTCCTTTCTCAAGTAAGGAGACCAAAACTGAACACAATACTCCAGGTGTGGCCTCACTAACACCTTATACAATTGCAGCAGAGCCTCCCTAGTCTGAAACTCCATCCCTCTAGCAATGAAGGACACAATTCCATTTGCCTTCTTAATCACCTGTTGCACCTGAAAACCAACTTTTTGAGACTCATGCACTAGCGCACCCAGGTCTCTCTGCACAGCAGTATGTTTTAATATTTTATCATTTAAATAATAATCCCTTTTGCTGTTATTCCTACCAAAATGGATAACCTCACATTTGTCAACATTGTATTCCATCTGCCAGACCCTAGCACATTCACTTAGCCTATCCAAATCCCTCTGCAGACTTCCAGTATCCTCTGCACTTTTTGCTTTACCACTTATCTTAGTGTCATCTGCAAACATGGACACATTGCCCTTGGTCCCCAACTCCAAATCATCTATGTAAATTGTGAACAGTTGTGGGCCCAACACTGATCCCTGAGGGATACCACTAGCTACTGATTGCCAACCAGAGAAACACCCATTAATCCCCACTCTTTGCTTTCTATTAATTAACCAATCCTCTATCCATGCTACTACTTTACCCTTAATGCCATGCATCTTTATCTTATGCCTTTTGTGTGGCACCTTGTCAAAGGCTTTCTGGAAATCTAGATATACCACATCCATTGGCTCCCCGTTATCTACCGCACTGTTAATGTCCTCAAAAAATTCCACTAAATTAGTTAGGCACGACCTGCCCTTTATGAACCCATGCTGCGTCTGTCCAATGGGACAATTTCCATCCAGATGCCTCGCTATTTCTTCCTTGATGATAGATTCCAGCATCTTCCCTACTACTGAAGTTAAGCTCACTGGCCTATAATTACCCGCTTTCTGCCTACCTCCTTTTTTAAACAGTGGTGTCACGTTTGCCAATTTCCAATCCGCCGGGACCACCCCAGAGTCTAGTAAATTTTGGTAAATTATCGCTAGTGCATTTGCAATTTCCCTAGCCATCTCTTTTAGGATTTTGGGATGCATTCCATCAGGTCCAGGAGACTTGTCTACCTTTAGCCCCATTAGCTTGCCCATCACTACCTCCTTGGTGATAACAATCCTCTCAAGGTCCTCACCTGTCTTAGCCTCATTTCCATCAGTCACTGGCATGTTATTTGTGTCTTCCACTGTGAAGACCGACCCAAAAAACCTGTTCAATTCCTCAGCCATTTCCTCATCTCCCATTATTAAATCTCCCTTCTCATCCTCTAAAGGACCAATATTTACCTTAGCCACTCTTTTTTGTTTTATGTATTTGTAGAAACTTTTACTATCTGTTTTTATATTCTGAGCAAGTTTACTCTCATAATCTATCTTACTCTTCTTTATAGCTTTTTTAGTAGCTTTCTGTTGCCCCCTAAAGATTTCCCAGTCCTCTAGTCTCCCACTGATCTTTGCTACTTTGTATGTTTCTTCCTTCAATTTGATACTCTCCCTTATTTCCTTAGATATCCACGGTCGATTTTCCCTCTTTTTACCGTCCTTCCTTTTTGGTGGTATAAACATTTGCTGAGCACTGTGAAAAATCACTTGGAAGGTTCTCCACTGTTCCTCAACTGTTTCACTATAAAGTCTTTGCTCCCAGTCTACCTTAGCTAGTTCTTCTCTCATCCCATTGTAATCACCTTTGTTTAAGCACAAAACACTAGTGCTTGATTTTACCTTCTCACCCTCCATCTGTATTTTAAATTCCACCATATTGTGATCGCTCCTTCCGAGAGAATCCCTAACTATGAGATCCTGAATCAATCCTGTCTCATTACACAGGACCAGATCTAGGACCGCTTGTTCCCTCGTAGGTTCCATTACATACTGTTCTAGGAAACTATCGCGGATTCGTTCTATAAACTCCTCCTCAAGGCTGCCTTGACCGACCTGGTTAAACCAATCAACATGTAGATTAAAATCCCCCATGATAACTGCTGTACCATTTCTACATGCATCTGTTATTTCTTTGTTTATTGCCTGCCCCACCATAATGTTACTATTTGGTGGCCTATAGATTACTCCTATCAGTGACTTTTTCGCCTTACTATTCCTGATTTCCACCCAAATGGATTCAACCTTATCCTCCATAGCACCGATGTCATCCCTTACTGTTGCCCGGATGTCATCCTTAAATAACAGAGCTACACCCCCTCCCTTACCATCCACTCTGTCCTTCCGAAAAGTTTGATACCCTCGGATATTCAACTCCCAGTCGTGACCATCCTTTAACCATGTTTCAGTAATGGCCACTAAATCATAGTCATTCACGATGATTTGCGCCATCAACTCATTTACCTTATTCCGAATACTACGAGCATTCAGGTAAAGTACACTTATGTTGGCTTTTTTACCTCTGTTCTGAATCTTAACACCTCGATCAGTAACCTCTCCTAAGTTATATTTCCTCTTAACCTTTCTCCTAATTTTCCTTGTCGTCGAACCCATATCGTCCTGTAACAACCTGCCGCGTCGCTTACCATTAATGTTTTCATTTCCCGTTTTATTTATTTTAGTATTCCTGGTCCTATTCACTGAGCTCCCCTCAGTCACTGTACCTTGTACTGTCGCCCTTTTCGATTTTTGACCATGGCTTCTCTGCCTTACACTTTCCCCCTTACTGCCTTTTATTTCTGTCCCTGTTTTACTACCTTCCAACTTCCTGCATCGGTTCCCATCCCCCTGCCACATTAGTTTAAACTCTCCCCAACAGCTCTAGCAAACAGCTCTAGGACATAGGTTCCAGTCCTGCCCAGGTGCAGACCGTCCAGATTGTACTGGTCCCACCTCCCCCAGAACCGGTTCCAATGTCCCAGGAATTTGAATCCCTCCCTCTTGCACCATCTCTCAAGCCACGTATTCATCCTCTCTATCCTGACATTCCTACTCTGACTAGCTCGTGGCACTGGTAGCAATCCTGAGATTACTACCTTTGAGGTCCTACTTTTTAGTTTAACTCCTAGCTCCCTAAATTCAGCTTGTAGGACCTCGTCCCGTTTTTTAGCTATATCGTTGGTGCCTATGTGCACCACGACAGCTGGCTGTTCACCCCCCCCCCCCCCAGAATGTCCTGCAGCCGCTCTGAGACAACCTTGACCCTTGCACCAGGGAGGCAACATACCATCCTGGAGTCTCGATTGCGTCCGCAGAACCGCCTGTCTATTCCCCTTACAATTGAGTCCCCTATCACTATAGCCCTGCCATTCTTCTTCCTGCCCAGCTGCGCAGCAGAGCCAGCCACGGTGCCATGAACCTGGCTGTTGCTGCCTTACCCTGGTGAGCCATCCCCCTCCAAAGTATCCAAAGCGGTATATCTGTTTTGCAGGGAGATGACCGCAGAGGACACCTGCACTGCCTTCCTACTCTTGCTCTGTCTTTTGGTCACCCATTTACTATCTCCCTCAGTACCTTTCACCTGCAGTGTGACCAACTCGCTAAACGTGCTATCCACGGTGTCCTCAGCATCGCGGATGCTCCAAAGTGAGTCCATCCGCAGCTCCAGAGCCGTCAAGCGGTCTAACAGGAGCTGCAACTGGACACACTTCTTGCACGTGAAGGAGCCAGCGACAGTGGATGTGTCCCTGAGCTCCCACATTGCACACGAGGAGCATGACACGGGTCTGAGATCTCCTGCCATGTCTTAAACCTTCGGTTAACTTCAACAATTACAATTGCCCCCCCCAAAATGTAAATAAATAAATAAACAACGAAGAAAAAAATAAATAAATATACCAATGAAAAGAAACAGAAACACTACTTACCAGTCACAAAAAGCACTTCCTCCCCACCCAGCTTCGAATTCCCACCTAGATTCAAATTCCCAAACTCACTCTTTGCTGTCTTCTCTCTGGCTCACTGGGAGAACTCACTGGGAGTGAGTTTACAAGTTGCTCTTTTTAAACTGTCCTGAATTGACTCCCCTCCCCCACCTGCTTTTAGATCACCTTGCTCCCTGTCTCTCTCTCTCTCTCTCACTCCTTGTCTCTCTCATCATCGCTGTCTCTCTCTCTCTCTCTCCCCCTGTCTCTCTCTCCCTGTCTGTCTGTCTTTCTCTCTCTCTCTTGCTCCCTTCTCTCACTCTCGCTCCCTGTCTCTCTCTCACTCTCGCTCCCTGTCTCTCTCTCGCTCCTTGTCTCTCTCTTCATCCCTGTCTCTCTCTCTCTCTCGCTCCCTGTCTCTCTCTCCCTGTCTGTCTGTATTTCTCTCTCTCTCTCTCTCTCTCGCTCCCTTCTCTCACTCTCGCTCCCTGTCTCTCTCTCACTCTCGCTCCCTGTCTCTCTCTCACTCCTTGTCTCTCTCTTCATCCATGTCTCTCTCTGTCTCTCGCTCCCTGTCTCTCTCTCCCTGTCTGTCTGTCTGTCTCTCTCTCGCTCCCTTCTCTCACTCTCGCTCCCTGTCCATCTCTCTCTCTCTCACTCCCTGTCTGTCTCTCTCTCTCTCTCTCTCGCTCCCTGTCTCTCTCTCTTGTTCCCTGTCTCTCTCTTGCTCCCTGTCTCTCTCTCTCGCTCCGTGTCTCTCTCTTCATCCCTGTCTCTCTCTCGCTCCCTGTCTCTCTCTCCCTGTGTCTCTCCCTCTCCCTGTCTCTCTCACTCCCTGACTCTCTCTCTCCCTGTCTCTCTCTCTCCCTGTCTCTCTCTCTCGTTCCTTGTCTCTCTCTCTCCCTGTCTCTCTTTCTCTCTCCCTGTCTCTCTCTCTCTTGCTCCCTTCTCTCACTCTCGCTCCCTTCTCTCACTCTCGCTCCCTGTCTCTCTCTCCCTCTCACTCCCTGTCTGTCTGTCTCTCTCTCTTGCGCCCTGTCTCTCTCTCTTGCTCCCTGTCTCTCTCTTGCTCCCTGTCTCTCTCTCTCGCTCCGTGTCTCTCTCTTCATCCCTGTCTCTCTCTCTCGCTCCCTGTCTCTCTCTCTCCCTGTCTCTCTCCCTCTCCCTGTCTTTCTCCCCCTGTCTTTCTCTCTCCCGCTCTGTCTTTCTCTCAACCTATCTCTCTCTCCCTGTCTCTCTCTCTTGCTCCCTGTCTCTCTCTTGCTTCCTGATTCTCTCATTCTCCCTGTCTCTCTCTCGTTCCTTGTCTCTCTCTCTCCCTGTCTCTCTCTCTCTCTCCCTGTCTCTCTCTCTCTCACTCCCTGTCTCTCTCTCTCCCTGTCTCTCTCTCTCTCTCTCCCTGTCTCTCTCTTGCTCCCTGTCTCTCTCTCTTGCTCTCTGTCTCTCTCTCTCGCTCCCTGTCTCTCTTCGTCTCTCTCTCTCCCTGTCTCTCTCTCTCTTGCTTCCTGTCTCTCTCTCGCTCCCTGTCTCTCTCTCTCTCCATGTCTCTCTCCGTCTCTCCCTGTCTCTCACTCTCCCTGCCTCTCTCTCTCCCTGTCTCTACTTCCCTGCATATTCCCGATAGCTCTTGACTCTCCTATAGTTTGAGAATCCGGAATTGGATTTGTTCATTTTCTTAAATGTCCCAGATGTCAGGGTAACTGGCCTAACGTTTGCTGCTTTCTGCTGTCAGGAAATTGAGGTCATTTTAAATAATCTGTATTTGTGACTATTAGAAATAAGATATAGTTTTAAGTAAGTTTAATGTTATATTTCTGTATTTGAAAGGGTCAAAGATAATAAAGCTAATAAGGATATACAACATGTAATAATATAATATAATAATCGCTTATTGTCACAACTAGACTGTTGCTTAGCAACCAGGGGCCACCCTGGGCCAGAAAGAACTTTTGAGTTAGTTGTAAGCTAGTGCCAGGCGCAGGACACAGGAGAAGGGAACTTCAAAGAGCAGATTTCCCTAAGGAATAAATTAAAGTCCCAGAAACCAGGAAGTGGGGACAAAAGTGTATGCCGGGAAGACAGTTATGTTGAAAGAACAAAGAACAAATTGAACAAGTCCTGTTCAGTGAAGCTAAAATAAAGAACAGATAAAGGGCTCTGAAATAAAGAGAGAGCTATCAGAACAAGATTTAAAGTTGGCAAGGTGAGAAGCCAGATATCTGTATTGATCAAAAGTTTGGTGATATCTTAATGCAGCCTGTGAAGCAGTGGTGTACTGTTGGAATGGCTGGGTACCTGGAAGATTGCATGGAAGATTGAATGCATGTGGCAATCCAGAGCAGAGGAATACTGAAAGGATAGTTTGCACTTCTGGAGTTGGATTCTTGGTGAAACTTCCATGAGGTTGTATTGGCTGGCATGTGTACCTTGGTTTCAGAGTGTGAGTGTCTGACCAGTTTGTTTATCAGTTTGCACGAACTGTGTACTTATTGTAAACATTGGCATAGAAGACAGATTTTGTAACTTGTGTTATCCTTACAATATTGTCCCTATCTGTAGTGAAGGAGTAATGTATTATAGTTAGTGTTTTCTTGTTTACTAAATGCTTCGTTCTTTTGTTAAAAGATAATTGGCAGTCCTGTGACTCTTCATCCGCAACTCTAAACAAAAAAAAAGTTCTGATTTATAGCCAGGTTCCATCCTGGGATCTGACTTGTCCAATAGTAACATCAACTGGGATTGTAACACTATCTCCCTCCTTTCTTGAATAGAGGTGTTGCATTTGCAGTTTTCCAAATTGCTGAGATCTTTCCAGAATCTAGGGAATCTTGGAAGATTGCAGCCAATGCATCCACTAGCCCTATCTCCATGGCCACAAGAGTGCAGACCATCAAGTCCAGGAGACTCTGTAGACCATTAGCCCCATTAGTTTACCTGGTATCTTTTCTGCAGTTATAAGTTCCTCCCTCCCTTAACTTCATTACAGTGTTAATGTAAGCCTACGTGTGACACTAATGAAGATTAAATTTATAAAGATTGTTTAGTATTATTATTTGCTTTGGTGTCTTCCATTTATGAAGGCAAGTACAAAATATTTGTTCTGAATCTCATCCTTTAAGTGATCAAGCTTTAACCACTCTTTAATTTTTTATATGCTTCTAGGCACTCTTACTGTCCTGGATTGCTTATAGCAGTCTCAAGGAGGTTAATCTTTAATTTCTGGAGATAGTTGGGGGGTTGGGTACCCTACAATAGCCTCCATCAGTTTCTGGCTAGTGCAGTGGAGACATTAAAAACCTTCCACTTAAAAGATACTTGGGGCAGCATGGTAGCACAGTGGTTAGCACAGTTGCTTCACAGCTCCAGGGTCCCAGGTTCGATTCCCAACTTGGGTCACTGTCTCTGCGGGGTCTGCACGTTCTCCCCGTGTCTGCATGGGTTTCCTCCGGGTGCTCCGGTTTCTTCCCACAGTCCAAAGATGTGCAGGATAGGTGGATTGGCTGTGCTAAATTGCCCTTAATGCCCAAAAAGGTTAGGTGGGGTTACTGGGTTATGGGGATGGGGTGGAGGCCTGGGCTTAGGTAGGGCGCTCTTTCCAAGGGCCAAGACTCGGTGGGCCGAATGACCTCCTGACCTCCTTCTGCACTGTAAATTCTATGATTTTATGATATAGTAGTGCAGGTTTTTGGAGTCAAATAAGTTAAATTAATCTGATTGACTTTCCCCGTATGCACCTACCTTGAAATGTGGAGGCGTGTAAGCAGGTCACCCCTTCGCTTCATCAACGGCAATAATATTCACTGGATCAGATCCTTATACAAGTTTTGAAAGTTAACAAGGACAAACATGTTCCACACCGAAAGAGAAAATGCGAGAAAATCTCAGCAGGTCTGGCAGCATCTGTAGGGAGAGAAAAGAGCTAACGTTCTGAGTCCAATGACTCTTTGTCAAAGCTCTACTGCACTCTACTGCAATGTGGAATACACGTCCCTTTACGTCAGAGATGATCACTTTATTCTGGGAATCAGTGACAGGTTGCACACTGTTTGACAAACACGCTATAAAGATGGGTCCCCACCCTTAATACCAGTACTTATTCATGGGGAATGAAATAGTTCAGCCATCATAACCTGGCACAAAGCAAAATAAAAGAGATTTGTTTCAGCCTGCTATAATAACAGGCAATTCGTATGCCAGCTTGACTTTTCATGTCTTAGATCTGGACTGGAAGACGATCCCAGCTGAGGGTTTGGAATTCCGTTGACATGAGTTTATTGCAGCCTTAACAAAATGGATAGAAACCCATAACACAAAATGAATGTTATTTGAGGGCACATTAGGGAGCGCAGCACTTTAAGTATATGTTTCAACACTGAAACTTTAAGATTTTTTTAATCTGGGGGTAGAAAGCTGGTTTTACTAATCCAGTACTGACCAAGAAACTGTCAAATTATCATTACTTTAGCCAGATTTTTAATTGTATTAATTATGTATGCAATAATGGGAGTTTAAAATATATAGGCTAGTATTCTCCCACCCGTGTAAAGCGGCGCCAACCACTCCGGCATCAACCGTCCCCGATAATGGGGAATGCTCCCTTTCCTAGGGGGCTAGGTTGGCGCCGGAGCGGTCCCAGCAGTTCCAGCCGGCGCGGAACGGTCGGCGAATTTCCACGCATGCGCGAGGGTTCCCTTCTCCGCGCCGGCCCCTGGGCAATATCGCGGAACCCGACAGGGGCCCAGCGCGGAGTAAAATAGGCCCCCATGGAACCAGCCCGCCCGCCGATCGGTAGGCCCCGATCAAGGGTCAGGCCACCATGGAGGCCTTCTCCCCGGGGTCGGAACCCTCCGCTCCCCACTCCCTCCAGGACGGCCCCCGCACATTCACCTTCCAGGACCCGCCGTGTGGGACCTGAGTATCCCACGCCAGCGGCGCTCGGCCAAACTCGTCGGCCACTCGGCACATCGGGGCCCGGAGAATCGCCGGAGGGCCACTGTCAACGGCCCCCAACCGGCGCGGTGGGAATCCCACAGGCGCCTGAGAATTGGCGCCGGAGAAGGGGAAGCTGGCAGCGGCGCGCGATTCCCGCCCCCCCCGGGATTCTCCGACCCGATTCCCGGCCATAGTATTAGATTACTGTAAAAAAACAAACTGGTTCAGCAATGCCCTTGAGGGATGAAATCTTGCTGTCTTTACCCGGTTTGGCCTGTCTGTGACTCCAGTCCCACACCAACGTCTTTGACCCCTTCCTGTCCTGTGAAGTGGCTGAGAAAGTTGGTAGATTTCTTGAGATTGATAGTAATAGTGACAAACGTAAAATGACAGCATGACATGTGCTGCAAGGGTTCAAGAAGGGAGCTCCGCCCTGCCACCTCTGGGCAACTCGGCCTGGGAAATAAACACCAGCCTTGGTAGTGTTGCCCAAAGGGTGAATTTTGAAATAGTAACTTTGAAGCCTTTCTTTACATTACGGTGCAGATTACAAAGCCTTGCAGTAACAACAGAACAAAAGCTACCAGTCAACAGTTAGGAAACCATGTTAGTGCCCAGTGATAAAGCCAGTGGTAATATTGGACTCTTCAGCCAGCATAGGGGCAGGAGGAGGCCATTCAGCCCCTCAAACCGTGTCCTTTATATTTGTTAGCGTCTCTGCAAATGGTTGCTTAAAACCCAGGAAACCTCGGAGAAAGAATTGTCTTCACCATTGATCCTGGCAGACAGAAAGGCGTGAAAAGGGGTACGAAAGGAAACCCGAATGTTTGAACACAATGGCCAGGCTGATTGATTGTTCCCTTCTCTGCTTCTTCTCTGTTTTCAGGAGGACCCAGGTTGGATCCGACGGGTCAGTTCACACCGACAAACACCAAGCAGGCTCTGACGAACATGCTGCAGCGTCGGTCTGGCTCTATGATGCAGCCTCCCTCCATGCCCACCATCTCCCCCCAGCAGCAGTTGCTGCAGATGAAGCTCTTGCAGCAGCAACAACAGCAGCGGATCCTGCGCCAGCAGGCGCAGGCCCGGCCATTCCAACAGGTGCGTCTCTTTCGCGGGCGAGGTGACGCCGCTCAGCGGATTCCCGCTCTCGGCTTGTGATGGCTCCTAATTTTGTTGCTAACTCTTCCATGCCGGTGGCGCAGTCACTGAAAAATCCTGACTCCAGGTGTAAACATCCAAGAGGCAGACACTGACAATCCCTGATTTCCCCCTCCATCGTCAATTCGGCCAGGACTTGGAACCTGGAACCCTCTTCCCACTGAAATGCTCTCGATGGTGGGAGGCACCTGCAAAACGCAAAGTGACTAGATTTTTGTTTGCTAAACTTGTAGGATCAAGGCGAGTAAATGGATTTGAGATAGAGATCAGCAAAGGCCAACCTGAATGGCGGGACAGGCTGGAGGGGTTGTCTGTCCTTAACAAATTCCTGCCTCAGGCACAGGAACATCAGGATCAGTGACTAGTTTTGGAAAAACATTTGCAAAACAGAGTGATGCTCGTGTTTTTAAAAATGAAGCCCATGAAATCCAGCTGTAATGCCAAAGAACAGGAGGAGGCCATTCAACCCCTCGAGCCTGTTGCGCCATTCAAAGAGACCATACCTGAAAAGAGGTCTCACTCCACATGCCTGCCTTTGCTCCATTTATCAGGCAGGTGTTGCTCTTTCCAGTAACATTGTGGTTTGGTGCCTCCCTGCTGACAATGTTTTTTTTTTCCTGGGATAGATGCCTGGACAAGACTTAATGAAGAGCGAGAATGCAGAGTGTAGATGACTGATTAAGACTTTTTAATCATCCACCTTACTGTCTGTACCATTATTTTGTGATTTGACATCCAATGTGATGTTTGTTTGTTGAGCTATATTTCGCTGAATACTGTTTCTGATAGTTTGGTCACTTTTGTACACAGGGGATGTGATTCTCCGACCCCCCTGCCGGGCCGGAGAATCGGCAGGGGGCAGCGTGAATCCCGCCCCGACGCCGGCTGCCAGATTCTCCGGTGCCGGTTTTTCGGCGGGCACGGGAATCGCCTCGTGCCGGTCGGAAGCCGTTGGCAGCGCCCCCCCCCCCCCCCCGGCGATTCTCCGCCCCGCGATGGGCCGAGTGGCTGCCCGTTTTCGGCCAGTCCCGCCGGCGTAAATCAACAAGGTCCTTACTGGCGGGACCTGGCTCTGCGGAGTCCTCGGTGGTGGGGGGGGGGGGATCTGGCCCCGGGGGGGGCGCGATCGGGGCCCACCGGTCCGCGGGCGGGCCTGTGCCGTGGGGGCACTCTTTGCCTCCGCGACGGCCACTTTAATGGTCCACCATGGCCAGCGCAGAGAAGAACCCCCCTGCGCATGCGCTGGGATGACGCCAGTACACGCTGGCGCTCCCGCGCATGCGCCAACTCGTGCTGGCCGGCGGAGGTCCTTCGGCACTGGTTGGCTCAGCGCCAACCCGGCCGCTGCCGGCCTAGCCCCTGAAGGTGTGGAGGATTCCGCACCTTCCGGGTGGCCCGACGCCGGAGTGGTTCACGCCCCTCCTCAGCGCCAGTACGGCCCACCCCACCGGATGGAGGAGAATCCCGGCCCAGGTTTTGTTAAACCTGTTTAAAGTACATGCTGAGATGGATTTTTAAAATGTTTCCAATTAAGGGGCAATTTAGAATGGCCAATCCATGTACCCTGCACATCTTTGGGTTGTGGGGGTGAGACCCACGCAGACATGCGGAGGGGGTGCAAACTCCACATGCACAATTCGATCCCGGCCCTGAGTCCTCGGCGCCAGAAGGCAGCAGTGCTAACCACTGTGCCACCGTGCCACCCAAAATCTGTAGTTGTTAACTGGTTAGATACATTATGGGGGGAACAGGTGTCGGGAGTGATGGCTGTAAGAATGCTGGATCTTAGCATCACACCATATATAATCTGAGGAACCAGTGAAATCATCACTTAATTCCTCACTAATGCACTGTCTGAGGCTTAACACCCAAATTTAAACCAGAGATACCCATATTGGCTTCCAAACATCTTAAATGAACCAGGTTTTGTAATCGACGATCAGGCCGAGAATCCCTTTTGATGCCGAAATCAGGGGCGGCGCCTGGTTGATGCAGGTTTTGTATGCTCCGCCCCCTCCAAAACGGTGTCCTCGCGGTATGCGCCGCACACCATTGGGACGGCCTCAGCGCGTCACCTGAAGGCCCTCCCCCAGGGCTCCGCCCCGATGGGCCGGGTTCCCGATGGCGCGGGACACGTGTGGTCTCATTGTTGCGGGAACCAGGCGTGGAGTCTGCGTACTGTGTCCAGCGCGCCACAGCCGTGCTGCTGGCTAGGGGGGGGCTTCCGTGAGGGCTGGTGGGGGTGGCGAGGGGGGGGGGTGGGGGGGCACTCTTTGACAGGTCGGATCCGTACCTGGCCGACGCCATGTTTTACGGCGCGATTTCCGCAGGTTGTCGCCGTGCGCATGCGCGGTCATGGACCAGGTCATTCTCCGGCCGTTTATTTCGTGGAGGCCGGGAGTCTTACGCGGCTGCTAGCACCTCACCAGTCGCAGGATCGGTGAGGGGGGCGTCACCGATGTTTTCCACGTAAAACGTCACAGATCCCCTGCACTTAGCCTCAGAGATGGAGAATTCAGCTCAAGATCTCTGCCTCCCGAGTTCACTGTGGAAAGGAGTTCCAAAGACTCTCAACCTTCTGAGAAAATAAATTCCAATATCTCCTTGCGTCACTCGGTGTTTTTTGATTATGCTCCTGTGAATCACCTTGTAACTCTCTTTTAAGGTTCTGTATAAGTTTCAGTTCTTATTGTTGTATTGACCTCAAATTTGGGTTTACATTTTAAATTTACTTTTGCATTCAGCCAATTGCGTCATCAGCCTGACCAGGGGAAGTCATTGTTGAAAATAATCGGCTAGTTCCCTCTTGATTTGAATATTAGTTTATGGATCTCTGATGGCCCCAAACAACTAAGAACAAGATCCATAGTTCATGTGACCTCCTTGTAACCTCTTGTGATGTTTAGTTTGGCTTGTATTCAAGCATAGTGCATTAAGGCCAATAGGGAGACTATTTTGATTAATGAGAGTCAAATAGTCCCAATATGAAGATAAAACTACAGCTTAAATTTGTTGCATTGTATTTGGATCTAATTCACCAAGGTACTCAAGGTACCATAGTGAATTTACACATAGGATTGGTCACTCCCAACCCCCCCCCCCCATTAGCCTTGACGGTGGGAAGTAAGGCTGGGAGAGAACAAGGCCCCTTTCTCTCCATATGTGCTCTTGAACATGGTGGAGCACAAGCAATAAAAACAAGGTGAAGTATGTTAGATGTTAGTGATTGGGAATTGAAACCGTTTCCATTTCAGGCTTCAGCTGAGGTCACCTAGTTACAGGGCTGCCGCATTCTTCCCAGTACCAACCCCAATAATTTACCACAACCTGACTCCACATTTTCTGCCTTAATGTGGTATTTTAGCCTCCACTAATGCCAATTAGCGATAGATTTGACTCAAATTGACTAGAAATTGGTGAAGGCTATGCTAGCTGGTTAGCACACAGCTAAATCGCTGGCTTTGAAGGCAGGCCAGCAGCACGGTTCAATTCCTGTACCAGCCTCCCCGAACAGGCACCGGAATGTGGCGACTAGGGGCTTTTCACAGTAACTTCATTTGAAGCCTACTTGTGACAATAAGCGATTTTCATTTCATACTCATCTCAACAAGGGAAAGTCTCTCCAGAGTGGCAAGCTACCTGTGATTGACACTCTGAGGAGGTTACGGGCCTCTGACTGTATGGCAAAGTGAGTGGGCACAGTTTAGTGCACTGTGGTGTTCAGAGGTCCTGCTGTATGTGGAGGCAGTGACCCAGAGACCCTGGGGACCTGTGTTCGAATCCTGCCATGGCAGATGGTGGAAATTGTATCCAATAAATATCTGGAATTAAAAGTCTAACGATAACCATGAAACCATTGTTGATTGTCGTACAAGAGACATCTGGTTCACTAATGTCTTTTAGTGAGGGAAATCTGCAGTCCTCACCTGGTCTGGCCTACATGAGACTTCAGATCCACAGCAATGGCGAAGGAAAGCCGGCAAACTCTGGCTCCATATTGTGTCTTTTCCAGCACTCCCAGCAAGAGTGCTTCCCAATTGCTTCTACCTTGGAAAGGTTGATAAGAGATAGGACGTACAATCATCTGGAAAGGAATAATTTAATTAGAGATAGTCAACACGGTTTTGTGAAGGGTAGGTCATGCCTCACAAACCTTATTGAGTTCTTTGAGAAGGTGACCAAACAGGTGGACGAGGGTAAAGCAGTTGATGTGGTGTATATGGATTTCAGTAAAGCGTTTGATAAGGTTCCCCACGGTAGGCTACTGCAGAAAATACGGAGGCATGGGATTCAGGGTGATTTAGCAGTTTGGATCAGAAATTGGCTAGCTGGAAGAAGGCAAAGGGTGGTGGTTGTTGGGAAATGTTCAGCCTGGAGTCCAGTTACTAGTGTTGTACCAAAAGGATCTGTTTAGGGGCCACTGCTGTTTGTCATTTTTATAAATGACCTGGAGGATGGCGTAGAAGGATGGGTGAGTAAATTTGCCGATGACACTAAAGTTGGTGGAGTTGTGGACAGTGTGGAAGGATGTAACATGTTACAGAGGGACATAGATAAGCTGCAGAGCTGGACTGAGAGGTGGCAAATGGAGTTTAATGCAGAAAAATGTGAGGTAATTCATTTTGGAAGGAATAACAGGAAGACAGAGTACTGGGCAAATGGTAAGATTCTTGGTAGTGTGGATGAGCAGAGAGATCTTGGTGTCCATGTACATAGATCCCTGAAAGTTGCCACCCAGGTTGAGAGGGTTGTTAAGAAGGCATACGGTGTGTTCGCTTTTATTGGTAGAGGGATTGAATTTCGGAGCCATGAGGTCATGTTGCAGTTGTACAAAACTCTGGTGCGGCCGCATTTGGAGTATTGCGTGCAGTTCTGGTCGCCGCATTATAGGAAGGATGTGGAAGCATTGGAAAGGGTGCAGAGGAGATTTACCAGGATGTTGCCTGGTCTGGAGGGAAGATCTTATGAGGAAAGGCTGAGGGACTTGAGGTTATTTTCTTTAGAAAGAAGAAGGTTAAGAGGTGACTTAATTGAGGCATACAAGATGATCAGAGGATTAGATAGGGTGGACAGTGAGAGCCTTTTTCCTCGGATGGTGATGTCGAGCACAAGGGGACATAGCTCTACATTGAGGGGAGATAGATATAGGACAGATGTCAGAGGTAGGTTCTTTACTCAGAGAGTAGTAAGAGCGTGGAATGCCCTGCCTATAACAGTAGTGGACTCGCCAACATTAAGGGCATTTAAATGGTCATTGGATAAACATATGGATGATAAGGGAATAGTGTAGATGGGCTTTAGAGTGGTTTCAAAGGTCGGTGCAACATCGAGGGCCGAAGGGCCTGTACTGCGCTGTAATGTTCTATGTTTCTCTCATTCTAAAACAACCCACAGGACTGGCCTACCCTCTGCTGATGGTGACCTTGCTCTCATTCCTGTCACGATCATGGACTATCTCCATTGAATGCCAATCACCCCTTCTCCGTGATCTCTGGCTGCGTCCTCCTGTGCTGGCTTATCTCTGCAGCTGTATATCAGGCAGCAAGCGGAAGATACAAATTACAGAGGTTCCCGGCTCCCTTTCTTTCGTCACCCGCTTTCTCGAGCAATGTCTTGCTACAGCACTTTCCAAACTGTAAACTCTGCCACTTCAGTGGTCAAGGGCAGCAGATACCTGGGAATACCATCACCTACAAGTTCCCATCCAAGTCACTCACCATCTTGACTTGGAAATATATCGCCGTTTCGTCACTGTCGAGTCAAAATCCTGGAACTCCCTCCCTGACAGCAGTGTGGGTGTACCTACAACATGGGCACTGCAGCAGTTCAAGAATGCAGCTCACCACCTTTTCTAGGGCAATTAGAGATGGGTAATAAATGCTAGCCTACGCAGCAACACCCACATCCCATGAATGAATATTTAAAAAAAGAGTGTACTGCCTCTGCACAGTGAGGTACTTGGACGTACATAGCTGTTTGGGAAGACACTCCCAATTTTTTAGTCACTTTTAACTTTCTGCCTCCACCCTCCAGCAACGAGCCTCTTGCCCACCATGGGAGGGAGATTGATATTTAACACTGAAGCCTTCATTGCTTCTAAAGCTGTGCTTCACGTGTGGATGTACTATGGAATATACAGCACAGAAACAGGCCATTTGGCCCAATCAGTCCATGTTGGTATTAATCATAGAATTTATCATAGAATCCTCGCAGTGCAAAAAGAGGCCACTTGGCCCATCGACTCAGCACTGACCCTGCGAAAGAACATACTACCCAAGCCCACTGCCCTACCCCATCCCTGTAACCCTGCAACCCCACCTAATCTGAGGGGCAATTTAGCGCGGCCATTCCACCTAACCTGCACATCTTTGAACTGTGGGAGGGAACCGGAGCACCCGGAGGGGAAACACAGACATGGTGAGAACTCAAGTCTCCACTCGAGTCTCCTCCTACCTTTCCTAATCTAACCATCAGCGTAACCCCTCTTGTCCCTTCTCCCTCTTGTGCTTATTTAACTTCCCTTTAGCTGCCATCCATACTCCTTGCCTCAACAAGTCACAGTGGTAACAAGTGATTCCACATTCTTGCCA
Organism: Scyliorhinus torazame; assembly: GCF_047496885.1. Lineage (NCBI taxonomy): Eukaryota > Metazoa > Chordata > Chondrichthyes > Carcharhiniformes > Scyliorhinidae > Scyliorhinus > Scyliorhinus torazame. The sequence continues at coordinate 24,381,481 of NC_092720.1, read as the reverse complement.
CTCAGGGAAAAGTACTTTCTCCCGAATCCCCTCTTGGTGACTATCCTATATTGATGGCTTCTAATTTTGCTCTTCCCCATGGTGCAAAGTCTGCAAGTCTGTCCTTCTGTAAGCTGGTCGGTGCAGATGAATATGCCTAAATGTGATCACAGGCCACAGATTTGGGTTGATCTCGAGAGTAGCATCATCCGTGCTTCACAGATTGGCCGTAGGTTCAACCACCCACTGTCTTTTCCACTCGGGGCGAGTGTTGAATCACAGTTGATGGGCTCTGTTTTTTGATTAAACATTCATTGCTGGCTGCTACACAAAGGAAAGTTTCGGGTGCAGGTAAAAGATGTTGATAATATGCAGCGGCTCCAACTGAGTCAAGAGAGGTATCTATAGCGAGCACTTTCGCCAAAACTCACATGTCACTTGGAAAGGGGGGGATGATCTGATGCACCCTCCACATTAATCCATCTAAAATATTGCCACAATCTATACCGTCTTGTGAAGACTGTTCCACATTATATTAGCATGTGTGATGAAGTGAAAATACAACCAGATGGATTATGTAGACAAATAAACATTTTCAAACTATTGCCATAACCAGATTGTAAAGTTTATTGTTGGGATGCTGAGCAGTTAAATTTGGAACCACTTTTTGAGAGATTTCTTTTTTGAAATAAATGTTGCAAGAGTTTCAAAGGTCTAGGTTGCGTGTTAGTCATCATCTGTTTGGAATAATATTTATTTGTGCCACACCCTTGCACCGTCAAGTTACATTTGCTGTAGATCTCAGTTGGCAAAGCTGATTGTCGTCCCTGCTACGTTCGACTCAACGTGGCAAGGGAATTCAGTCCAATTATGTGGATAATTTAAAAGACAATTGATGTGAGTGTGCTAGTGGCCAAATGCTTTGCTTCACCCCAATGATGCTTTCCAGCTAAATACTGCAAGCACGGAAAACAAAAATGTAACCTGTCATCGGGGAGAATTGGGGCTCAGAGCGCTGGCCCATGGTTCAGGTTTTTCCCTGTGGAACTGGGCATGCTTTACCACTGGGGATGCTCATGCCCAATGATCACCTGAGAGGTCTACATTCATCCAAGAGAGCAGTGTTTAGATGCAGTGTTAATGCAGCAGCTGGCTGTGTTCTTTTGCTATTCTCTGTGTTGTATTCTCACTGAGGCCGATGTGTCATTGTGCACAATTGTGTTATCCTTTTCCTCCGCTGTGTCAGTTGCAGCCTTGGCTCAGGATAGAAATCCATGGAATCCCTACAGTGCAGAAGGAGGCCCTTTGGCCCATCGAGTCTGCACCGACTATCCCAACGAGCAGTCTGCCTTGGCCCATTCCCCCGCTTTATCTCCCGTAACCGCACTCAACCTGCACATCTTTGGACATTAAGGGGCAATTTGGCATGGCCAATCCACCAAACCTGCATACCTTTGGACTGTGGGAGGAAACCAGAGCACCCGGACGAAACCCACGCAGACACGGGGAGAAAGTGCAAACTCTACACAGTCACCCGAGGCCGGAATTGAACCCGGGACCCTGGCGCTGTGAGGCAGCTGTGCTAACCACCGTGATATCTCTTTAAGGAAAATTGTCCATGCATATACTACACCTCATCGTATCCTAAGGATAGCCTTAAATGTTTTACAATCCATGAAATGCCTATTGAAATGTAATTGTGTAAAGTAGGCAAATTGAATCGTCAATCTTTGCGCAGTAAGGTTGCATAAACAGCATAGAAAAACAAAGTAATTGCATATACTGGAAGTCTGAAATGTGAACAGAAAATGCTGCAAGTAGTCAGCAGATCCAATGGCAGCTGTGGGGAGAGAAACATTTCAGGTGAATGTCCTTTCATCGGAACCGTAGACTGAAATGTTAACTCTTGTTTCTCTCCACAAGATTCTGCCTGACCCACAAAAGGGCAAATCTGTTTTTGGTGGTATTGGCTAAGGGGTGGAATGTTGGCTGGAATAGTTCCCTGCTCCTCTTAATATGATGCCCAGCGATCTTTTGCATTCTCCTGCTCACGTGAGCGGGTCCTTGCCTTAACATCTCATCTGGAAGGCAAGGCCACCATCATGAGTGAAAAATAACATTGAGCCGAAATCTAACGTGAAACCTGCGAAAGGTCATGTTGGATGATTGAATCTGTAACCTTATGCCACTGCTGAGGAGCTGAGACAAACAGCCATCCAGTCTCCAAACGTTAGCTCCGTTCCCTCTCCACAGATGCTGTCAGACCTGCTGAGACTTTCCAGCATTTTCTGTTTTTGCTTCAGGTTCCAGCATCCGCAGTAATTTGCCTTTACACTTGAATGATTTATATACTGAGGTGACAGAATCAGTGGGTGGCACAAAGTAGCTTCTATTACAAATCTGTGTTTTTGGGGCGTTTTCCTCATTGGAATTGCTTTCACTGCAAATTTTTTCAGTGGCAGCTCGGCAACTACTGTGACAAGTTTAATACATTATTTTTTTTTAAAACCTGTTTGAAAGTGTATATCCTCCATTGGAATTTTCCAGAACCTGAAATATTGTGGGTTCGCAAAGCCGCCTTCACCACACTTTGGGGACTTGCTGCCCTCCAGGCAAAGTACTGGGTCTACATGCTCTTGTGTTCCTCTTGTTGCCTCTTGGATGTGTTACATTCTGGGTCCAGAAATACTTGGGAGCCTTACCCAGTCTGAGATACCTGAAGGACGAATGAAATCGCTGATCCATGCTTTGATACAACATGTCAAGAAATGGGAGCAGCAGTGGGGTGGGTCAAACTGGCTTCGGCTACAAGCCTTTGTACTCGGGGTGTCCGCCTCATTTGGAGTTGCAAATTCCTTCAAATAATTAAATAGAGCGGGACATGTGGTAGGATATGATGTCACTTCCTGTACTGGAGGAGGCAGATTAACCTGCACATTAGAGCAGGCCATTCAGTGGTGATGTCAGGAAGACTTCCTCACACAAAGGATGGTGGAAATCTGGAAGCCTCTCGCTTCAAAGCTGTCGAAGCCTGGAACGGGGCTGTTAATTGAACATTTCCAAACATAAGTTGATGATTTTGTTTGTTGAGAAAGAGTATTGCGGGTTACAGGATCAAGGTGGGTAAATGGAGTTGAGATACGGACCTGCCATGATCTAATTAGTGGAACAGGCTCAGGAGGCGGAATGATTTACCTCTGATCCAATGAAAATTGTTTGTTCTATTGGGTGTTTTGTTTAACGCATTAAAAATGTTACGCGAAGAAGTAAGAGACTGAAAATTCATTTTTGATTGGACCTGGAATAATACCACTGGCAACTGTCCTGGTATCCTACAGAGTCCATGCAGAACAGCAAGGTTCCAGGTGGTCACTACTATCATAGACATAGAATTTACAGTGCAGAAGGAGGCCATTCAGCCCATCAGGTCTACACCGGTCCCTGAAAGAGCACCCCACCTCAGCCCACACCTCCACCCTATTCTCGTAACCCAAAACTTCACCTAATCTTTGGACACTATGGGGCAATATAGTGTGACCAATCCACCTAATCCGCACATCTTTGGACTGTGGGAGGAAACCGGAGCACCCAGAGGAAACCCACGCAGGCACGGGGAAAACGTGCCGCCTCCGCACAGACAGTGACCCAAGCCGGGATTCGAACCCAGGTCTCTGGAACTTTGAATCAACAGTGCTAACCACTGTGCTACCGTGCCGCCCCTACCGTCGACTCACCTCAACACAACTGATGACCTCAGGGAGGAAAATACCGATAAGGTTTGCGCTCACAATAGTCAACTATGGGCTCTGCTGGAAATGAAACTGTAACAGAGGTTTAGCTCCGGAGAGCCTACAAGCGGCTGGCATTCAATGTCCAAGTTCCCACAGAAGTAATGGCAACTTTAGGCAAACTGCTAGGCTGCACGGCAGCACGTCCAGCTTCAAAGGTGGAGAGAGAAAGGGGCTCCTCAACTGTGTATAAGGCTCAAATGCTCATGTACGTACATTTCCTTTCAGGGATTAGTTCAGTTGCAAATTAGATTTCACTGCAAAGTCCAATTGAGATCTTTTAAAATAAGTATTGGTATTGTGAAATTCACAAGCCATAACTTGTCAGAGTGTGAATTAAATACAATTTGGTACTGTGAAATTCACAAGCCATAACTTGTCAGAGGGTGAATTAAATACAATGACTCAATTGTTTCTCCCATTTCTTGCTGCGTATACAATTGATGTAACTTCGCTGGTAAATGTGAATGCAGATTGTGCTTTTGATGTTAACCAACCCTATGAACAAATAGCTCTCTCTGTTTAATCTCTCCCATTGATCTCTCTGCCATTTCTTGCCCCTTCCCTTTTCTCTTTAGGAGATCTGTAACCCTGCTGTATCCCTCCAAGAAGGCTATAACAATTTCAGCATTATGGTAACCCGACAACTGACTTTCCCTTTCCTGCTTTGTCTATCTCTCCCTTTTACACTTAATCCCTTTCTTAATGTTGCAAAGGTTTTTTTTTTTGACTTCAAACCAAAAGCTGCATCAAAATATCACCTTTTCTCAAAGTGGAAATTCCTGCCCCAAAGTTTAAAAATAAATCTTTGTCCTTTTTGTTTTATGTTTGGCTCAATAGAAAAAAGGACTTGGAGGAATGAAAGCTTTTGTTTGCGTAGCCCCTCGCCGCTTTCTCAATGCCCGATATGATTTGGTTATGTGCAAAATTTGCGCAAGTCTTATTATTATTGGAGTAAATTGTGCTTGTAGGAGCTTACTGCTTTCCAATCCCATGGGCTGGTAACGACCGTGGCGGATTGAAGTATGCTCACATTAATATTAGCATGCTAACCTGTGCCAGAAAAAAATGAATTATTTATTATGTTCAACTGCAAAATAATGTTCACAAGTTTATTAACTGGGAATTACAAACAAAAGGAGTCTGCAATAAATGTTCTTTTACTGCTCCGTTCTTTGCCCCTTTGCTTCCAAGTCATTGGATGCCTTGTGGCTTACGTGGAGTCTGAGTTTCAGTAACAATTTGGCTACCAATTTATTTTGGACTAAAAGGGTTAGGCTAACCTGGATGATACCTTAAACGTGGCGGGGAGGGAGGGGTGGGGTTGACTGCTTTCCAGTGATCCACCTGAAAAAGTGCATGTGTGAAAATGTCAGCTGTTATAGGGTTGAATTTGGCGGTGATGACCCTTTTCCAATCAAATCACGTGCCAGCACCCATTGGGACCGATTTTGACTTTGTGTGACAATGCTAAATGGGTCATGGCAAGTTGGCAATTTGTCAGCAATGAAAAGGGGAATTGGGAGAGATGTGCAACTAGTTGCCAGCACCAGTTTTATACACCAGCGCAGGAAGATCTGATCTACCTCATTATCTGGCTACACACATGAAGGTGACCATGATGGTAAGATATCGGGGGGGGGGGGGGGGGGGGGGGGGGGGCGGGGTGGTGGTGCTGTAACCTGAACATGTGGGACTGTACCCCACAATAAGGCAGTGCCTTTAGGAAAGGAGGGGAGAAAATGGCTGAATTTCCTCTTCGGAACAATGAATAATGACATTTTAAAGATTGTGGTACCTCTTGGAAGTCTTCTGACCACTTGAGAGTCTCGACAATTTTGCAATGGATTTTGTCCAAATCTGAAATTTTGTGGGCATGTACAATTTCCTTACATGTCGCATACTTCTCAAGTAGATTAATAAACTGAGTTGCATTATTAAATATACTTCGATGCATGCAAACAATTTCCACACAAGATGCTCCCTGCTTGGGTGGAGCTTAAAGCAAAAAGGCTCTTTTTGAAAGAACTATCGCTTTAAAATAAAGCCCTGACAAGTCAGTAGTAGCGCTCTAACCACTTATCTGTCACGCAAGATGTTTGTGGACCCCTACCATAGTGGCAGCTTTTTGTTTGAAGTTTTCTGTAAGTGGTGATCGTCTGATTTGTCTTGTCTGTCTACCCTGCAGTTCAGGAAGTAACCACTTGTTTTATGTTCACAACTGACTAACTGCACCGGGAGACCAAAACGCAAGTTGCATGCTGGGCAAACATTTTTCACCCATTCATTTTGGAGCGTCTAAAGACTAACTGTCCGTCTGCTGCTGAGTCCCTTGCCAGACCTTCCTCACTGTATTAGCTGGACATTTGTGTTGAGAGGACTGAGCTGACGACAACATATGCGTGTTGTACGAAGCCCAGCCTGTCTTCATTTGGTAAGTCGCATACTTGATTCCATTGTCCCATTTTGCACTTAAACAGCCTTCCTCCACTCATTGGGGCCAATCTTTGTGCAACAGCGTAAAGCAAATGACGGTGCATTGATTCTGGAAAGAGAGGACAAAAATTGGGTGGTTGGGGAGGGGATTTTTCCTGTTGAAAAAAATATCCAGTGAAAATTTTGAAATGTTTTTTTTTAAATTACTGCGGATACTGGAAATCTGAAATAAAAACAAAGTGTTGCAAATACTCAAAAGGTTGGGCAGCATCTGTGGAGAGAGAAACGGAGTTAATGTTTCTGGACAATGTTTTTTCCTAGAACTGCTGAAAGGTCATTGACCTGACATGTTAGTTTTATTTCTCTCCAGAGAGGCTGCCTGACCTGAGTATTTTCCATTGAAAGATCATTACTCTGTTCCAGCCAGTCTGTGACGGTGGCTGTGGTCTGACGTTAACAGTTGGACTGTTCAAATGGAGTTGACTTAAAAAAGCGCAAGACGATTGCACGATGAGAGACGCAAGTCTTGGCCATTCACTCCCAACTCTACCACAGTCTTTATACACCGTGTTTGCACAGCATCGGGTGATAGATTTTCCCCATGCTCCTACAATAAAAATATATGTGCAATGGAGAATAATGATGGTGATCTTGTCTGAGCAAAGGAATGGAGAGCCAATGGAGATGGTACCACTCCATAAAAGGAAAGAGGTCATTTTTATAGCATCATTTGTGACCTCAGGATGTCCTATTGTAACGCCAATGAAGTATTTTTGTAATGAAGAGGTGCGGCAACTAATTTCTGCAGAGCAAGAGCCCACAAACAACATTGTGACCAGATTATCTGTTTTAGCGATATTTATTGTGGGATGAATATTGACTAGGACACCGATTTAAGCTCCCCTTCCCGCAGAGGTTTTAAATGTCCACTTGAAAGGATGATAAGGGCTTCAGTTTTAACGTCACAAACAAAAGATGGTGCTCCCAGAGTCACATATTGAAATATCAACCTAGTCCCTGGGGTGGGAACTGGAATCCACAAACCTTTGACCTAGGCAAGAGCGGTACCATCTAAAGGCATGGCTGACACTGATGACACCTGTGTACGCCAGTGCAGATGGCGGGCAGCGGGGGATGTAAGCCAAAAATTGTCCCTTTGTTCCCTTCACCACTACTTTTGCCCCCTGTTAGTTTGCACAGATTTCAACAAAACGTGGAATGGAGGGTAGGGGCCGAAGGAAATTTATTATTTTTTGGTGAAGATACGGAACTTGATCTGGATCCTGGAATTTTGTTTTAAAGAATCTGTTAAATCTGGAGACAGGGTGCATTGAATTACTTTAAGGCAATGTTGTGGGTTGTTTTATTTAGAATGTTGCGTGTTTTAGAATGTGGAGGGGTGTCTCTGCTGCTGCGGAAGAATTTGTCACAGCTGTCAAAATGTGAGCAGAGTTTTCAGAGCAGGTTGTTGGATGTGGGTTGGCCTGAAAGCTCCTCAGTAAGATGGAAGCTCTTAATAATTATTTTTTTTTCCAAGCTTGGTAATTACAGAGCATCAGCCAGGCAGAGAAAAGCCTCAAGGAAGAGTTACGCAATTGTAATTATGTTGAGTAAATAGAGAGTAGCGGAGGTATGAACTCTACTGAATGCCCTTGTCACTTGCTTTCATAATGTGTAAAGAAGGGATTCAGTCCATTATTAAGTCCAAACTAAAACATATGCCTCTTGCATATTTGTTTGCTTTGTTCAGTATGCTCAGTAGTGTCTCCACACCAGGAAACCAAAACTTGAGTGGGAATAACTGAATTCCTGTTCTTTTTAAATGGAACAGACGTCTGTTGCCTGTTTTGCATTTACAAATTTCCACTCGGTCTGCTGAAAACCACAGCTCCAAATGGGTGGAAACGCTACGTTAGAGGCTTCAGTATCAGATGTTCCTTGATGCTAAGATGGGCCTAGACTGGTGTTACTGGCAAGTGGAAACAGGCCGACTCTTCGTGTATTCAGATTTAGATTAGATTTAGTGTACCGAGGTACAGTGAAAAGTATTGTTCTGCATACAGGCCAGGCAGATCGCTCCATACAAGAAAAACATAGGACATACGATAAATACACGATGTAAATACGTAAGCATAGACATTGGGTGAAGCATACAGGGTATAGTGTTTGTATAGTATTTGCAGAAACATCTCCAGCACAGGTGATATGGAAAGGATTGCCGTACTACAGAGGAAAGAATGAAGATAAGCATTCTTCTTTGTGCTTCGGAATCCATTCTATTGAAGAATTTAGTTAATCACATTGGGGAAACCGAAGGCACATAGTGACAACCAAACATGATTACCAACTCCATGTTGACTTGCGTTAAATCGCATTGGGTGAAGGTTACTAAAGGAAGCATAGAGGAATTCTCTCTTCAAAAAGATTGGGTGAGGGTATGCATTCCAATAGGATACTAATGTCATCTCTGAGGATGATTGAATACAGAAGAAATAGGAACCGGAGTCGACCATACTGCTTGTCGAGTCTGCGTCGTAATTCAATACGATCATGGATAATCTTGGCTTCAACTCCACTTTCCTGTTTGTTCGCTGTGTGCCTTTATTCCCTATCATTAGATCATCTATGCTGTGGGCTAGCTCCCATTAAAACTATGTTAAACCTACCAGGATATTCCTCCATGCTGGCACTGAGGAAGCAGTAAATGTACATCCAGGAGCCGGTAAACCAGCCAAGGTCACAAAGTCATAGAGATCTACGGCACAGAATAGGCCCCTCGGCGTATCACATCTGCGCCAGTCAAAAGCAACCACAAGTATTCTAATCCCATTTCCCAGCTCTTGACCCATAACCTTGTATGCCCTGGCATCACAAGTGCACATTTAAATATTTCTTAAATGTTATGAGGGTCTCTGCTTCTGCCACCCTTTCAGGCAGCGAGTTCCAGATTCCCACCACTCTCTGGGCGAAAAGGGTTTTCCTCACATCCCCGCTGAATCTCCTGCCTCTTCCTTAAGTCTATCCCCCCTTAAGTCATTGATCCCTCCACCGAGGGTAAAAGTTTCTTCCTGTCTACTCTATCTATGCCCTTCAGAATTTTATTTATCTCAATCATGTCCTGTGCTCCAAGGAATGCAACCCCAGTCTATCCGATCTCGTGACAACTAAAACCCTCCAGCCCAAGCAGCAACCTGGTAAATATCCTCTATATCCTTTCCAGTGCTATCACATCCCTCCTATAATGTGGATTCCGGAACTGCACACAATACTCTCGCTGTGGCCTAACCAAAGTCCCAACGGTGAAACTGCAATAACGAGCTCACCTGCTAAACAGTTACAACGTCTTGCCCTCCTCTCCGACCCTGGCAATCCAGTTGCCTCGCTCATATTTCAGCATTGCATGCAAGTCGCTCCCTGTAATTATAAAGAGCTGACAATAAGACTGAGACAAGCAACCACCAGTTAGAGATTTCCTATCTCTTAACCACGGTGTGTGCTTGCCAGCAGCTAATGATCGGGTCAAATAAGCAGACTAATAATTGTGTCTCCAAAGAAGTATATAGGAGATCGTCGAGCAGTTTTCTTGTCGAGTCCGTGCTCCTGTAATACTCAGTAAGGATGCTCACTTTCCCTGTGGCCATTTGGGCACAAAGTTCAGCTCCACGCCCACCCCTGGTTTCAGCACGATGGGAGCACAGAGATGATCTGGTGCGCGGCCTGCCAATTTGGACGTTGCAGATGCTGTTGATTCCTCCTCTTAAACCCCCGCAACTAAACACGGGTTTACTTGCACAGGGGACCCTATCCTCACCCCGGCTCCCATCCTGCACACTACCACTATTTCAAGGTAATCACCTTGGACATTGATGCGCTAAGCGTCAAGAACCACAAAGACATGTGAGACTTTAACTCAGGCTTTAACATACTACATGGGAGGCTTACCCGACACAGACGACCCCAGAAAGAATGGGGGCTGTCCCAGAAGAGGTTCTTATACTGACTCCCGGGGGAGTGGCTAAGGCGGAGCTCTCCGTGGCCAGGCCGGGTTACCTACCAGTGACCGAACCTCTGCAGAGTTACAGTACAATACACAGTATTACAGGGCCACGTTACGCACAACTATTATATACTATGTACAATGGTAGGGAGGTACAGTGGTGTATCACCACAGACATGTTGGGTGGGATGCTTTTGACTCGCTTGTTCAGCTGCAGCATTAGTGGAAGTATCATTATTGTTATTGGAGGAATGGACAGAAGCCCTTTTAGTCAGAAGGGAGTGTAGTGAATGTATAATTACTGATAATTCATCAGTGCATTGTGTTATGTTATTAACCCTGTGGGCTCTCCCTATGGGCCATTGTGTGGCTTCACCCACAGGGGGATACGTTGGGGCATGCACGGGCTCCGCCCATGGCTCCACCCTTTTACAGGAAGTATAAGAGCTGCTGACCTGCGGGGCCGCCTTCAGTGTTGTACCGGTCACAGGCAGGCTCAGTTCTAAGCTGATTAAAACCACGGTTTACTTCTCCACGTGTCTTCGAGTGAATTGATGGTCGCATCAATTTAATCAGCTTAAAATACTGATTTTAGCCCTCAAACCTGACAGACTGGAACTCGATCTACAGGCCGTGGAGGCTAAATAAATTTTTTCCCATTGGCTTCGATGCTTCAAGGCCTATCTCGCCGCGTCGTCCACGCCATCCGTCACTGACGAACAGAAGCTGAGCCTCCTCCACGCACGGGTGAGCCATCGCATTTCTGTCCAGCTCGATGAAGCCGCTTCCTATACAGAGGCCCTCGCACTACTCGAACGCCTCTATGTGCGGCCTGTGAACGAGGTATAGGCGCGACACGTCTTCACCACTCGCCGCCAGCACCCCGGGGAGTCACTAGATGGTTACCTACGCGACCTCAGAGCCCTCATGCGCAACTGTAACTACCAGGCCGTTACGGCCACTCAGCACATGGAGCTCGCTGTCCGAGATGTTTACGTGGCGGGGGTCCGATCGAACTATATGAGACAGTGCCTGCTCGAAAAAGGGGCCCAGGACCTGGGCGCCACGGTAAAACTGGCTACCTCTCTGGAGGCCGCTTTTCAGAGCCTTACTACATTCCCGGCCGATCACGCGACCCGCTCGTGGGCCCCCGACCAGAGACTACCCCAGGCCTGTGTCGCGCGGCTGCCTGCCCATCATGGGGGGCTACCCTGCTACTTTTGCGGCCAGTCCCAACACCCCCGACTGTACTGCCCGGCCCGCAACGCGAGCTGCAGAAGCTGTGGGTGAAAAGGACACTTCGCCAAGGTCTGCCTGGCCAGGCCTAAGAACTTGAACCTACAGACCCGATCCACAGACTCTCAGGCCCGCAAACCCCGCAAGGTGGCAGCGTGTCTGCCGACTCCACCTCCGCATAACATGTGCGACTCATGTGGGCCGCCATCTTGGCCATCCTCCCCCACGCGGCCAGCCATGTGCGATCCATGGGGGCCGCCATCTTGGACGCCATCTTCCTCACCGCCCGCCACGCTCGACCAACGGGGGCCGCCATCTGCTACGCCGCTCGACGCGTATGACCTACACGGACAGCCATCGCGGGGCCCCCCCTAGCACCTCCGATCACGCCACCGGCTACCCACACTTCAGCACGGTCACCCTGGGCCAGTCGCGACCTAAGCACCCCCGGAGCTCCATGATGGCCGTCCGGGTTAACGGGTACGAGAAACCTTGCCTGTTCAACTCCGGGAGCACAGAGAGCTTCATTTAGCCGGACATGGTAAGACACTGCTCGCTCCCAATGTTCCCGACGCAACAAACCATATCCCTCGCCTCTGGGTCGCACTCGATGCAAATCAAAGGGTGCACTACTGCAACCCTAGCGATACAGGGCGCTGAGTGCGCTAATTTTAAACTATATGTGCTCCCAGACCTCTGCGCTCCTCTCCTTTTGGGACTCAACTTCCAGTGCAACCTCAGGAGCCTAACTCTTAGTTCGGGGGGCCCCTGCCCCCGCTCACCATATGCAGCCTCGCGACCCTAAAAATCAACCCCCCCCCCCTTCGCAAACCTCACCGCCGATTGCAAGCCAGTCGCCACCAGAAGCAGGCGGTAAAGCATGGTCCGAGGTCCAGCGTCTCTTGCGGGAGGGGGTCATAGAGGCAGCAATAGCGGGGAAAAGTTCCGGATGGCAGTTGATTACAGCCAAACCATTAACAGGTTTACGCAACTCGATGTGTACCCCCTTCCCCGGATTGCAGTCATGATAAATCAGATCGCGCACTACCGCGTGTTCTCCACGGTGGATCTGAAGTCTACATACCACCAGCTCCCAATCCGCCCGGAGGACCGTCACTACATGCCGTTTGAGGCAGACGGCCGCCTTTTCCATTTCCTCCGGATCCCCTTTGGCGTCACGAACGGGGTTTCGCTGTTCCAATGAGCGATGGACCGAATGGTGGACCAGTACGGGCTGCGGGCCACGTTTCCGTACTTGGACAATGTCACCATCTGCGGCCATGATCAGCAGAACCACGACGCCAACCTCCACCGATTTCTCCAAACTGCCCAAAAGCTCAACCTCACCTACAACAAGGAGAAATGCGTTTTCCGCACCACCAGGCTAGCCATCCTCGGCTACGTTGTGGAGAACGGGGTCCTAGGGCCCGACCCTGACTGTATGCGCCCCCTCCTACAACTCCCTCTCCCTCACTGTCCCAAGGCCCTGAAGAGGTGCCTTGGATTTTTCTCCTATTACGCCCAGTGGGTCCCCCAGTATGCGGGCAAAGCCCGCCCACTATTTAAGGCCACCCTTTTACTTCTGGCGGCCGAGGCCCACCAGGCCTTCAACTGCATCAAGGCGGACCTCGCCAAAGCCGCGATGTGCGCGGTGGATGAGTCCGTCCCCTTCCAGGTGGAGAGCGACGCATCGGAGGTCGCTCTCGCCGCCACCCTCAACCAAGCAGGCAGACCGGTCGCGTTTTTTTCACGCACCCTCACCGCCTCTGAAATTCGACACTCCTCGGTCGAAAAAGAAGCCCAAGCCATTATGGAAGCCGTGCGGCATTGGAGGCACTACCTCGCTGGTAGGAGGTTTACCCTCGTCACCGACCAACGATCAGTTGCCTTCATATTTGACAATACGCAGCGGGGCAAGATCAAGAATTATAAGATCTTGAGGTGGAGAATCGAACTCTCCACCTATAACTACGATATAGTATATCGTCCTGGGAAGCTCAACAAGCCCCCAGATGCCCTGTCCCGTGGCACATGCGCCCCGCTCAAGATGACCGACTACGGGCTATCCACGATGACCTCTGCCACCCGGGGGTCACCCGGCTCGCCCATTACATCAAGGCCCGCAACCTGCCCTACTCCACCATGGAGGTCAGAGCTATAACCAGAGACTGCCAAATCTGTGCGAAGTGTAAACCGCACTTCTATCGACCGGATAAGGCCCACCTGGTAAAGGCATCCCGGCCCTTTGAAAGCCTCAGTATCGATTTCAAAGGGCCCCTCCCCTCCAATAACCGCAACACGTGCTTCCTTGACATCATAGGTGAGTTCTCCCGCTTCCCGTTTGCCATCCCCTGCCTTGATATGACCACCTCCACCGTGATTAAAGCCCTGCATAGTGTCTTCACCCTGTTTGGTTTCCCCAGTTATGTCCACAGCGACAGGGGCCAGTCGTTCATGAGCGACGAACTGCGTCAGTACCTGCTCAGTAAGGGCATCGCCTCGAGCAGGACTACCAGTTATGACCCAAGGGGAAACGGGCAGGTGGAGAGGGAGAACGCGACGGTCTGGAAGACCGTCCAACTGACCCTGCGGTCCAGGAATCTCCCAGTTTCTCACTGGCAGGAGGTCCTCCCGATGCGCTCCACTCTATTAGGTCCGTCCTTTGCACGGCCACAAACCAGACTCCTCATGACCGTTTGTTTGTTTTCCCTAGGGGAGCTACCTCAGGGGCCTCGCTTCCGCCCTGGCTGATGACACCGTATCCAGTCCTCCTCCGAAAACATGTTTGGAGCCATAAGACCGACCTCCTGGTAGAGAGGGTCCAGCTCCTGCACTCCAACCTACACTATGCGTACGTCGAACACCCCGATGGCCGGCAAGATACCGTCTCCCTCCGGGACCTGGCGCCCGCAGGCTCCAACACCACTCCCACTACTGCATCCCCCACACTATGTCTCGTCCAACCTCCCGTGTTCCGAGCCCCCACCCCTATATGGTTCTCGCGCTCCCCCCCGCCGCACCGGTCCACAGGAATGAAGCTCCGGAAGAGCCGCTGTCGGAGTCCACGCCTGTGCCTGCTCCGGACCCACTTCCACAGCCACCCGGACCGGCTGCAACACCAGTGCTTCGGCGGTCGCAACGTACGGTCTGGGCACCGGACCGACTGAATCTATGAGCCCGTCACCCCCGCCGGACTTTATTTTTAAATGGGGTGAATGTATAATTACTGATAATTCACCAGTGCACTGTGTTATGTTATTAACCCTGTGGGCTCTACCTATGGGCTATTGTGTGGCTTCATCCACAGGGGATATGTTGGGGCATGTATGGGCTCCGCCCATGGCTCCACCCCCTTTGCAGGAAATATAAGAGCTGCTGACCTGCGGGGCAGCCTTCAGTGTTGTACCGGTCACAGGCAGGCTCAGTTCTAAGCTGATTAAAACAACGGTTTACTTCTCCACGTGTCTTCGAGTGAATTGATGGTCGCATCAGGGAGTGCTCCTGAACCTTTAGAAGGATTTGAAAGGACTCCGAGTAGCATACCTGCTCTCAGCCTTAGGGGCTACAGTTGCAGTTCCCTTTTGGTCCTGGCATGGCAGGGAGGTAGAACAGATGTAGCAGAAGGGAAACAGTTCAGAAAGAAGGGAGGAGGAAGACTCTTGATAGAAGGTTGAATGTTCCAGGCAATTCAGAGAGCCCTCCATCTCAGCCAGGAGCCGTGTCTGTGGAGATTACACTTCACTAGGGAAGTGGTCACTTGAACCTGCCACCTCCTCAAGCCGGGCCTGCAGCAGTAGTAGAACAGGGTGCCAATGATGCTGCCAATCACCACGATCCTCATTTTATGCACCAATCAAACCTTCTAGGCTGCAACTTGCAACATCACCAACAGTTCGCCATCCGTCGTTGTATCCAGGAGGTCATCAGGGTCTTGACCACAAGGAAAAGGGGCCTTTACCAGCTCCTCTCTTAGCACAGTGAATCAGGAGCAGCGGGAATGCGGTATTTCCACTGTAGTGGGCTACCCAGTGGTGCAGGAAACTATTGACTGCTTACACGTGGCTGTGTGGGCACCTCATCTCTCTGAGGTGTACCAGAACTGCAAAGTTTCCATTCCCTCGACATGCAGATGGTGTGAAATTGACCACTGTGTTTCTGAGTGCCCGATCTCTTGGCAAGGGTCATCTGGCCATCATCCTGTGCCACCACATAGAACCAGTCCTTGACAACAATGAATACCTGCTATACGTAACTAATGGCACCTTCCAGCACCTAAACATATGTAGTTGATGCACCGGCAAAGAGAACGGTGCTGTGACCAGGAATGTCACGGAACAGACCGCTATGAGCTCCAATGCTTCCATTGCTTAGAACACCCTCCTGTATTTGGCGGGGCGTGTTTCCAAGTTCATGGTGGTCTGCTGTACCCTCCCTAATCTGGAGGTCATAGAATCATAGAATTTACAGTGCAGAAGGAGGTCATTCAGCCCATCGAGTCTGCACCGGCGCTTGGAAGGAGCACCCTACCCAAGTCCACACCTCCACCCTATCCCCATAACCCAGCAACCCCACCCAACGCTAAGGGCAGTTTTGGACACTAAGGGCAATTTAGCATGGCCAATCCACCTAACCTGCCCATCTGTGGACTGGGGGAGGAAACCGGAGCACCCGGAGGAAACCCACGCACACACAATGTGCAGACTCTGCACAGACAGTGACCCAAGCTGGGAATCGAACCTGTGACCCAGGAGCTGTGAAGCAATTGTGCTATCCACAATGCTACCGTGCTGCCCAGAAGGAGGCCATTCGGCCTACCGAGTTTGCACCAGTCCTTGGAAAGAGCACCCTACTTAAGACCACAACTCCACCCTATCCTCGTAACCCCACCTATCCTTTTGGATACGAAGGGGCAATTCAGCATGGCCAATCCACCAAACCTGCACATCTTTGGACTGTGGGAGGAAACCGGAGCACCCGGAGGAAACCCACGCAGACACGGGGAAAAAGTGCAAACTCCACAAAGTCAGTCACCCGAGGCCGGAATTGAACCTGGGTCCCGGGAGCTGTGAGGCAGCAGTGCTAACCACTGTGCCACCGTGCCGCCCTAATGAGGGCTGTGCCTTCATTCACCATATCAGGAGGCTGGGGAAGGATGTTGCTTGGTGGCTGTGAGAGGCTGCCGCACTGCTAAGTGTGCGAGGGTGATGTGGAGTGTATGAATGCTAGCCATGAGTCACGAATGCTCGAGATAGCCGACGGGTGAGTGACAAGGGGTGTGGTGTATTGAGCAATGTGTCGGGTTGGTATTGGTGTGGTAGGGGGTGGCATTTGAAGTGACCTTGACCCCTTGCATGAGTTCCTTGTGCTTTTTTCAGCATTGTCCTCATGGCCAGACTCCTAGCATTGACCTGCATGGCAATCTGCTCCAATTCTCTTTGAATTGCTAGTTCGAGGCCCTCCTGGCCAATACCCTTCCCCTCCTTTCCACCTCCTGCAGAAAGGCCTCCAGCACTGGGAACCAGCTCTCAGGCTCTGCTGCCCCGCTGCTCTTCCTGCTCAGAAACTCTTTCACGCCCGCTTCCATCCTCTACTGTTGCCAGAATGCACCTCCTGTTTGCCAAGTGCAAGCTGCCTTTCAGAAGTGCAGGCTAGCATGGACTGGGAGTCCTGCTCGAGCATGAAATCGCGCTGTGATGCATTCAGCACTTGGCTGCACACAGCATTCATGTAGGGAAGCAGGCAGTTTGCATACAGGCAAAAAAAAATCACTTCCGCCGGGCTCGTAATAATTGCACAGCACGACCCCTGCACAAGCCTAACCAATAATCAGCCCTTGGTTCTCAATATCCGAGCCATTAAAGGTTTCTCCTGCTGTGTAACTTGTGAACTTGGGTGAACCTCCAATTGGATCCCCAATCTGTGCGCAGTTAGCTCATCTTGGGGCAAGTGATGGGGGCGACAAATGGCCTCCGTGGGGGTGCAGGTGACACGTTGGGTGGGAACAGTATCAGTGTGATGCTTTCCATGATAACAATAGGCAGAGCTCACGAAG
Organism: Scyliorhinus torazame; assembly: GCF_047496885.1. Lineage (NCBI taxonomy): Eukaryota > Metazoa > Chordata > Chondrichthyes > Carcharhiniformes > Scyliorhinidae > Scyliorhinus > Scyliorhinus torazame. Next base: position 24,363,993 of record NC_092720.1, on the reverse strand, counting down.
GGGGTGAATGGCCTATTGGGCAGGGCGCTGAAGGCCCGTCGACAGCCCTTTATCCCAGATTGTATCCCAGCTAGGATCGTTCAGGAACGTTACACCATGGCGATCTGTCTTTGATATTGACCCTTGGAGAGAATGCCTCGCCAAAGTGACTCCTATTACAGGAAATAATATTCTGTTCCCGACAGATTTACGCAGTGCGAAATGCTTTTTAAGCAGTTGTTAAGTTTTCAAGCCGTCTTCCTCAGAAAGTGTGTTTCTTTTGTTGGCAGCAGAAGAGGAGAAACCTTGTCTGAAGTGACCAGATTGCGGGGGAGGAGAAGTTTGTAGATAACTGTTCCTCAGGGAGGTGCTGGAAAAATCATTTGTCAGACTTGGATGAAGCATTTGATTTTTATTAATTGAAGCTTCAACTTTTCTCGATAATGAAACTTTTTTAAAAACTTAGAAGTCCAGTGGTTCTACAAAGCTGACTGGATACAAACCGGAAACATGGCCTCCTGGATTTCTCTGTGCACAGAAGGGGAGTAAATTAAGGATATTTGGGCCATCTGCCCCCCCCCCCCCCCACCCCCCACCCCCATGGTTGTGACATTTCTCTTTGTTTTAATTCTGTTAACGCATGTCCTTTCTTCCGGAGAAATTACTGCTGTGAGCTAGCAGTCCAGAAAACAAATCAATGAGTAAGATGCTTATTTTCTGCGCAGTGTTGCATTCCAGCCTGTTCAGTGTGAGGTGATGGCCAGCCGATCACCGTCCAGCGACCTTTAACCTTCTGATTTGGTTCTTTTTCAGGGCCAGCCAGTTGACCAAAGCGGTCTTTATGCCCAGCAGGTCCGACCTGCCCAGCTTCCCCAGTACCCGGGTATGCAGCAAACACAGGTAGGCATTTTAGGGAGCAGAATTGTTGCAGTACTGTCGAGAGAGTGTCAAAACCGCCCATTCCCTACGGATCCAAACCACCCATCCCCCCTTTTTTCGCCATTATCCCTCGATCCTTTCTTCTATCTGCAAGAGAATCCGGCTGGCTCTCGAGCAAATTTATATTTGCCCCAATGTCCCGCCTTAACTTTAGATAGAAACATTCTGCTCTCGTGTTCATTAGAGTGCTCTCAGAGTAAAGAGCCTAAATGACCTGTTTACCAGCAAGAGCCAGCGTCACATTTGTTCCAGCTGTTAGGGGTTAGAGTTATCATTTTTTAATGCAATTTAACAAATGTATCTTCTCGACATTTAAATCGAACATTAAATAAATCTGATAAGGAAAAAGGTGGTGGTTAGTGGGTCGGTGCAGACCCGATGGGCCGAATGGCCTCCTTCTGCACTGTATGTTCTATGTTCTAGTGCTTGCTGTGATTCTTAAGGAGTGGTATAAATTGTGTTGTAAAATCTATCTGACCATATTAAAAAAACTTTCCCCTATCGCCCAAGTCCCCACTTCCAGCCTTGTTTCGAATCCTGCCTGCCTGCCTGGGGTTGTGGGTTGTTGTAAGGGTGCGATAGGTGGGAGACAGCTCGTGCGGAGAATAGACCTTTTGGGCCGAATGGTCTGTTTGTGCTGTGAAATTCCATTACTTCTAGGTCCATGAATGCGGTTCATCAGTACTTTAGACAAAGGGCCGCTCTTCATGTCTGAGACTAAGTCACGGCCCAGGTTTGGCGGTGCAATTGCCGGCAAAGCTGCCAGTGTTCACCCTCATTACTGCTCTGAAACTGACTCCTGGAGTCCGCACAAGCGCGGCGAAACATGAAATCCAGAAGCTGCCGCGAGTGATTCTACACTTCTTCATACCGTGTCCTGTTGACATCCCCCCGAATGCAATCAATTACAAATCACTGAATTGATGGGAACTTGTCTTAAAGTAAAAACACTTCAAAAAGTCAGTTGTTTGAGGTGTAACTGTTTTTCTAATGGCATGCTAATCTCAAAAGTATTGCTGAACAAATTTGCGTACTCTGTAAAACTAATTTTATAATTTTTGGAATGTCAATTTCTTAATTATGGTTTAAAAAAAAAAAATCACTTTTCGATTATAAAAAAAAAATGTAAAAATTTTTTTTTAAAAATTGTTATGATAGATCAACTTCTGTCCCTATCATTTATTTTGCCCTTTAATTAAAAGGGACAATAATCAGTTAATTTTTCATCCTGGTTTGCTGTCTCTGAGAACACTTCAATTTGATTGGGTCCTTACCCCGCTTAATGGCATCACTGTTGCTGGATGCCCCTGACTTGGCGCCCGATTCAAGCTAATGGTGTGAAACGGGAAATCCACGTCACAGGGATTTCTGGCGGGACGGTTTCTCCAAATCACTGGCGTGCACCACTGCGTCGCTGACCGTGTCTTGTTGTAGTTGGCTATTCCTTGCAGAAGACATTGCACTTGAGTCCAATGCTACTCTCACCAGTTGTCCAATCCTACTCTTACCAGTCGTCCATATGCAGCAAGAATCTTTGGCTAACAATTCAGAGGAGGACCATCCTTTTTATGCAGGTATGAAGAGATAAGTTTTTTCGCTGCCGCCTGGCAAAGCAACTAACTCACAGATGGTGACACGGTGGTAATGTCAATGTAATCCAGAGACCAGGCTAATGTTTTGGGGACAGGTGTTCAAACCCCACAACGGAAGCTGGTGAAATTTAACTTCAGTTAATAAATGTGGAATTGAAAGCTAATCTCCGTGATGGTGGCCATGATAGCTATTGTCGATTGTGATAAGCACGATTATGCTCTTCAGGGAGGGAAATCTGCTATTCGGACCTACTCCAGACGTCAGATAACAGCCACGTGGTTCACTCTTACCTGCCCTCTGAAACGGCCAAGCAAATTACTCAATTAAAGGGAAATTAGGGATGGGCAACAAATGTTGCTCCCAGCCAGTGACGCCCACATCCCATGATAGAAAGAAAATAAGCACGAGGAATCAAATGGGGCCTTCTGATCGGTTCTGTGTAAAAGCTAAAATGGGCAGTGCCTTTAACTGGCAGGTCGGAGGGAATGTGGGGGTTATGGTGGTGGGGTTGGAGACTGGAGCTATTACAATTTGATAGTCAATCCTCCATCTTTGGAGGCTTTGTCAAAATACGTTCAACTTGTTAGATGTGAGCTAACTTCTGAATTCTGGAATTTTCCTCAATCTCCCTGAGGTGAGAGCATTGAAGGGGACAAACCAAGAAAGACTATAGAACATTTCCTCAGCTGATAAATTTCATGGTAAAGTGAATAGTAGAAGGAATGAACCTGGCTGAAACATCCTGCCCGAAACATCCTGCCCTAATTCATGCTTTCTGAAGGCTCTTATATAAAACATCATTACTCGTAGACATTTTCCGCCAGAATATTATTGCGCCCCACTTTACATGTGGACTGTTGAATCGCCAGTGGGGGGGATGGTGCCTAAAATTGATTATGACCGTCAATCTGGCTCAATACAGGGGTGAAGATCAGTTGTTTCTTAGCTGCTGCCTGGCTCCGAGCGCCTAACTCAACACACACCATCCGGAGAAACGGTGATGTGGTGGTAATGTCAGTGAATTTCCACATGGAAATTCAGGAATGGTGGCCAGGTCGCATCACCTTCTTCCTTTCAAAAGAGAATTGGATATATATTTGTAAAGGACAAACACTGCATGGCGAGGGGGAAGGAGCAGTGGGACTAATTGGACTCTTTCAAAGAGCCGACATGGACATGGCGAGCCGATTGGCCTACTTCGGTGCAGGATGATTTTTATCATAGACAAGTGTGATAGCCCTCCTGAGGAGAACGGGGAAAAACTCATCGATCGCCCCGCGAGGCTCGTAGAGTATGAGTTCCCATGGCAACGGGCAGAAGCCCGCCCAGCTGGGACTCGTCACCGGGCCCTTTAAATGCCGTCCCAGATCCGGACCGGGTGCCCTGTTAGTTCCGGGCTTGTGTTGTGCACCGTGGGTGCAGCTACACTTTAGAGTTTAGAATGAATCTGTTTAAACCTTCATCTTTGATTACCACAATGAGTAACCGAGAAACAGATCGGGCCAGTCAGATCTACGGGCGCACGGTCGATCGGGGGGAGGGGGGGGCCTACTTTCTGCAGCTGCCTCCGCGGTCGGAGTCCGCCATGGCACGGACTTGAAACCGGAAATGCGGGGGCCCTTATGCACAGCTAAAGCTGCGTGAATCACTCTGGGTCTCTGAGTAAATTAGCTGATCTTTTGTATCGGAATCTCGGGAGTGAACCGTCAGCATTTTTACGCCGGCGTGGGGACATAATCCCATTTTGGGAGAATCCAGCCCCGTAACTTTAGCCAGTTATTTATTGGGATCTTTTTAAGCTTTTTGTAACTCAATGGAGAATTTCCTTAAAAGTGTTGCAGGCCCCTGAATCTTTCACTAAAATAATTGGTGAAAGATTGAAACCACTTTCCCTTTCTGTCCGAATTGATGTAATTTTTATTTATCAATATGCTTAACCTGTTTATGCATATTTGCAATACCAACCCCCCCCGCCCCCCCCGCTCCCGCCACCCCGCTCCCGCCACCAACTCTCCATGTTGGTTCGTGAAAGCATTTTTTAAAAAATCGAATCCATTTACAAGCCAACATTTTCATTATTTCTGCAATTCTGCATGTAAAATTACGCAGTTTGGGCAAAGGTCACACCATGCCCAGAAATTGGGGACAAGACAGCCCGCTTCATTGCCACCCAATCCACCCTGTTCCGCAGTCACCACCCCCACCGCCGGTGCTCAGTGGCAGCCGTGTGTACCATCTACAAGAAGCACGGCAGAAACTCACCGAGGCTTGTTCGACGGCACCTTCCAAACCCACGGTACTACCATCTAGAAAAATAACGGCAGCAGCTGCACGGGAGCGCCACCAACTGCACGTCTTGCACCCCCCCCCCCCACCCCCCCCACCCCCCCCCACCCCCCCCCACCCCCCCCCCCCCCCCCTCCCCCCCACCAAGTCACAAACCATCTTAACTTGATAATATATTGACCGTTCCTTCACTGGCACTGGCTCGAAATCCTTGCAGTCCCTCCCTAGCAGCACTGTGGGTGTACCTACTCCAGATGGACCGCAGCGGTTCACTGCAGGCAGCTACCTTGTCGGGGTAGATTAGGAGTGGTCAGTCAATGTAATAACAGTAATAACAAGGAAATGGAAACTTTATGGGATGTTGGGTCTCGCATATCTGTGAAGACCCACACGAGCCAGATAACGGGGTCTGCTTCTTGTTCCAAACATTGTTCGGCATAAAGAACATAATATATCTTTAATGACTCCATGTCAGTGTTACAGGTCAGGAATTACAACAGCTCTTTCCTCCTGTTTTCTATCTCTTTCTCTCTTTCCTTCTTCGCCTCTCCGCCTCCACAGAACCGTCTGGCTTTAGTCTCGCATTCTCAATTCCCCCCCCCCCCCCCCGGAGGAGGCACAATTCCAGTCTGTCCAGCTTGTTTTAAAAAAAACCATTCATTTATTTATGCCTTTTCACTCTTACTTTGTTGTTGATCCCCCAAGTTCTTTCAATGAAAAAAAAAATAGGAGGTATTAACGAAAATATGGTGGGAATCTGGAACTCGCTGCCTGAAAGGATGATGGAGGTGGGAACCCTCACAACATTTAAAAAGCATTTAGATGAGCGCTTGAAATGCCAGCGCGTACAAGGCTGCAGGCCGAGTGCTGGGAAATGGGATTAGAATAGATCGGTACTTGAAGGCCAGCACAGACATGCTGGGCCGAAGGGCCTCTTTGGGTGCTGCAGAAACTCGATGACTCAAGAAATCCGCCAGCATTCTCAGTCCTGATAATCATCCCAGCCAACACTGCTGTGAAGCGTGCATATGTGAACCCTGTTCGTCCTTCATTAAAATTCATTCATGGGGTGTGAGCATTGCTGGCTAGGCCGTCATTTTTGCCTATTCCCTGTGCAACGAAGGCTCGCAAGGCCATTTTAGAAGACAATCGAGAATCAACCACATTGCTGTGGGTCTGGAGCCACAGATAGGCCAGACTGGATAATGAGGGCAGGTCTCCTTCCTAAGGGACACCAGTGACGACCTCGCCAAAATCACTTGGGTTATCTGGTAGTTTCATGGTCACCAATACTGTGTCCAGATTTTTTTTTTTAAATTCCAACTTTATTAAATTAATTGAATTCCAATTCCCCAGCTGACAAGCTGGGTTTTGAACTTGCATCTCTGGATCATATGGTGCAGGCCTCTGGATTGTAGTCCAGTAACAACCCTGCTGCCAAAGCCCCAGCAGTCTGTTTGGTTGATTCGTGCCCCTCACTCACTCACTCACTCACTGCCTGGACTATCGCATGATGCAAAGCTACTTGGGTGAGGTGCCACCTTGGGAGTGGTCTGCGTCTCCATAATGTTTCAGGAGAAGGAGGGTGGTGTGGGTGGGGGGGGAATTTGAGGCACAAAAAGCAAGTTTGTTTATCCACATGAAAAACTGCCCTTCTATCTTTCACAATTGGATTCTCTCGGCTTTATATTGGAGCGAGTAACACACTTGTCTCCCCTTGGTCCTTTTGTGTAGGCTCTGCCCCATGGATACACAGCGTACAGTACTCAGATGCCTTTGCAACAGCAGGCTGGAAATGGCATGCTCTCGCCCAGCTACAGTGCCAGGCCATACCAGGCTGCTCACTCTAACCCAGCTCTCGTCGACCGGATCAGGCAAATGCAGCAGCAGCCGAGTGGTTATATTCGCCAGCAGGCCTCTCCCTACCCACCAAACCTTCAGGGCACTCAGCGGTAAGTGGCCAGAAATGATCAGTTAGTGCCATTGATTCAGTAACAATCTACCATTCCCCACAGCACTATGGAAGTGAGGTCTGTGACTGACTGTTATGTTTCTGAAGTTAATTGCTAATCAGCATTCTTGTGATTTATTTCATAATTTTCTTCCACCTCCCCTCAGGGCTGATCCAGCTGAGTTTGATCATGGCTGATCTGTATCTTAACTCCCCCGACCCACCTTGGTTTTGTTATCCTTAATACTCAACTACAAAATCCATCAAGAGGAGGTGCATGACAGTGGCTCATGCTGACTGTCACTATTCTTTCCCCTCTGTCCTTTCATTCTCACACGGGGAAACCTTTGTGACTGAGACCAGGGAATCACAGGTAGCACTCGATTGTCAACTGAACTAGAGTTTCAGTGGAGAGAAGACCACTCCATCCACCCCACTTTAGTGAGTTGCACTTCACCTGAATTGCAATTTTTTGGTAGACACACAATGGCCATTTAAAGGGAGGTGAAAATAGTCATCCAGGCTGATGCATCCTTAGTTACGTTTGGGAGAACAGCATTGCAGATGGACATTCTGCTTTATTTTTTATGCTCAGTTTTGTCATAAATTGATGCTGATTGGCTTGATAATGCTGGATTACTCTGTAATGCAGTTACGCCTAATATTAGGGTGACCATTCCTCTGGTCTCTGTGTAGAGGAAGTTAAGAAAACTAATGAGATAAGGTACAGCACTAGCATGACATTCTGCCCCCTGTTATTCTTTGTTGAAGTCAGTGTACAGGGTGAAGTATTTGCGTTCCACAGAATCTCACTGGTTTCCTACCCAGAGAGTTAGGCTAAAATTATCCCATGTAGCACCCAATTGTAGTGTGATTCACAAACATGACCTCCAGTGCTTTCATCTCTTTGCTCTGATCTGCTTACTATGGCAGAACCCAGCACGTAGGTCAGTGCTCCGATCATTTACTGCAATACATGCACTAATCATCAGATCTGCATTACTTTCTGGCGTAGGCTCACCCACCAACCTTTGCAGCAGAGCACTTTGATGGCAGCTGGACTTGATCATATGACGCCAGGCCCGCATGCAAACCTTGGTTCAGTCCAACTTTCACAGGAGCAGATGAGACAACGACAGCAACAACTTCGGCAGCAGCGTCTCCTACAGGTGGGAATTGGTCTTGCGTATGGTTCAATCCTGCAATGCCAACACAAGTAGTGCAAGCGATTTGAAAGTCCTTACTGCGTTAGGATTGTCGGCCTGTTCCGGTGCAACAAAAGCCATTCGTTCATCGTAAAAGCTAGGACATCTTTTTCCAACTGGCCTTTTCTTCAGACAGGCTGTGCACATTTTGTTGTAATCACTATTTAACTTACTAATTTCCCTCCAGATGTTAAATGACAATGACACACATGGGAAAATTAGGGTACATTTATTTGTTCCCACCCACCCGCTTCTCTTGCCACCATCAGAAGAAAGTTTACTTTGTTTCATGCAGCTTTTGCGGGACAGAAATAGGCCATTCTGTCCAACCAAGCAATGTTTGGTGTTTATACTTCATTCCAGCCTACTCTCATCTAAACTGACCATCATAGTATGCATATGAATTAGGAGCAGGAAGAAGCCACTAGGCCCCTCGAGCCTGCTCCACCATTCAATAAGACCGTGGCTCAACCGAATGTAACTTCAATCCCACATTCCTCCCTCTCCCCAATAACCTTTCACCCGAGAATCTATCTAACTCTGCCTTAAAAATATTCAAAGATTCTGCTTCTACTGCCTTTTGAGGAAGTGTTCCAGAGATTCGTGTCGCTCTGAGAGGAAAAAATTATCCTCATCTCTGTCTTAAATGAGTGACCCCTTATTTTCATAAAATGACCCCTTGTTCTAAATTCTCCCTCGTAAGCTTGTCTTGTTTCCCGCTATTCCCTATTCACTTCAACCATTCCCTGTGATAGAGTTCAACATTCTCGTCACACTTTGAGCAAAGGCGTTTTTTTCTGAATTCCCTATTGGATTTCTTGGTGACTATCGTATATGGATGGTCTCAAGTTATGCTGTTCCCCATAAGAGGAAACATTGCCCCTGTAACCATTCTGTTAGAACCTTAAAAATGTTTTAAAGGCCTCTGTTAGGTTACCCCTCAGCCTTCATTTCTTCAAGAGACCCTTTCCTGATATGTGCACCCACCCATTTCTCACATCATCTCGGTAAAGTTTCTCTGCGGCGTCCGCTATGATCTTTTTACAATCTGGCGACCAGAACCGCACATCCTACTCTTTTAAGTGTGATCTAACAAGAGTACATTGGAGGTTCAGAATAACCTCCTTACTTTTCAATTCGAACCCTCTCGGAATCAAGCCTATTGCTTAGTTTACTTTTTTTTAATGGCCTTGCTGACCGGAGTGGCACTTTTAGTGATTGGTGTATTTGTTCTCCGAGATCCCTGTATTCCTCTACCCCATTCATAAACTTGCAGAGTGGGCAAATAATCGGCTAATGAAGTTTACCACAGATAAATGTGAGGTTGTACAATTTGGTCGGACGAATAGGGATCCCTATTCGTCCGACCAAATTGTACAACCTCACATTTATCTGTGGTAAACTTCATTAGCCGATTATTTGCCCACTCTGCAAGTTTATGAATATTCTCCAGTAATTTGTTGCCCTCCTCCTCAGTATTGACTCCTCCCTCACCCCCTAAATTTGATGTCACTTGCAAAGTTAGAATTGTTTTTTACTGATTCCAAAAGTTCAAATCATGAATGTAAATTGCAAACTAACAGTGGTCCCAGCACTGACCCTTGTGGAACACCATTTTCCATCTTCTGACATCATGAATAGCTACCCTTTACTCCCACACTCTGCTTTCAGTCTTGAAGCCAGATCAAGACCCAGTCCTGCCATATGTTTCCTCACTCAACATTCTCTGATCTTATTCATTAATTGAGAGGTACCTTATGGAAGGCCTTTGAAAGTCCAGATAAATTACATCTACTGCATTACCAGTACCTACCCTCACTGTTCCAATTCCTATTCTCCTCCCACCCCTAGTGGTGCACTAAGACAGACTTTAGTCTGTTTACATAACTAATTGGCCGGGGCATTGAGTACAAAAATTGGCAAGTCATGTTGCAGCTGTGTGGAACCTTAGTTAGACCGCACTTGGTGTATAGTGCTCAATTCTGGTCGCCACACTTCCAGAAGGATGTGGAGGCATTGGAGAGGGAGGGTGCAGAAGAGATTTACCAGGATGTTGCCTGGTATGGAGGGCATTAGCTACGAGGAGAGGTTGAATAAACTTGGTTTGTTCTCACTGGAACGAAGGAGGTTGAGGGGTGGCCTGATAGAGGTCTACAAAATTATGAGGGGCATAGACAGAGTGGATAGTCAGAGACCTTTTCCCAGGCTAGAGGGGTCAATTACTCGGGGCCATACGTTTAGGTGCGAGGGGCAAGGTTTGGAGGAGATGTACAAGGCAAGTTTTTTACACAGAGGGTAGTGGGTGCCTGGAACTCGCTGCCGGAGGAGGTGGTGGAAGCAGGGACAATAGTAACGTTTAAGGGGCATCTTGACAAATACATGAATAGGATGGGAATAGAGGGACACGGACCCCGGAAGTGTAGAAGATTGTAGTTTAGTCGGGCAGCATGGTCGGCACGGGCTTGGAGGGCCGAAGGGCCTGTTCCTGTGCTGTACTTTTCTTTGTTCTTTATTCTAATTATCCCTGGTACAGGTCACCAGCCTGTCGCCAGAAGGTTATAGCTTGAGGGGGCAGCACTCCACATCAAGTGTGGCTGATCAGGAGTCTCTCCCACTCTCACTGCCAGCCATTGGCGTGTTGAAAGCGTTTACAGGTTGCCACTCAATCTATTTTGGCCGGAACGCACCTTCCATGGCCATCAAGTCCTGGGGTGGGATTCGAACCCAGAGATTCTGGTTCAGAGGCAAGGACGCGACCCACTGCGCCACAAAACAACCTCCTCCCTCTCTGTTACCTCATGAAAATGTTCGGTAAGTTTGGCCAAGCCAGATTTTCACTGTTGAAACCCATGCTGACAATTCACTTATGTATTTTTCCTCTTCTAAATTATTTTTAACATCTCCAAATATTAATCGAATGTCATAATGCGTATTCTACTGTGAAGTGATCTTATTTCACAGGTTCACGCCATCCCAAGGGGTAATTACTAACATATATTTTGCAAATGATTTTGTACAGTTCAAAATAGTACCACATGCTCCCATTTTAATCAAACTCGCTCACTTTATAACATCTCCTGATTAAACTCTCCATTGATTTCAAAAGCTTACCATATTGTGCCAGGCAGCTGAAGTTAAAATTGGAGCTGCCAGATTTTCTCAAGCCCTGAAGAAAAGGTGTACATCCCAAGCAGTGACGAACAAGCCGCTATAACTGTTGTCTTCCGTCAACTCCATCTAGAGTTGCTCATTCATGCTGTGTTACTTTTTGGGAAAGACTATTTGGAGGAGGAGTCCTTTCAATCCAAAAACCTTCTTCCCTCAGTCACGCTCCAAACACTGGAAAGGAAAATATTCTGCACAATTTTACCTGCTCATGTGAAATTGGCGGCACGGTAGCACAGTGGTTAGCACAGTTGCTTCGCAGCTCCAGGGTCCCAGGTTCGATACCTGGCTTGGATCACTGTCTGTGCGGAGTCTGCATGTTCTCCCGTGGGTTTCCTCCGGGAGCTCTGGTTTCCTCCCACAGTCCAAAGATGTGCAGGTTAAGTGGATTGACCATGCTAAATTGCCCTTAGGGTCCAAAAAGGTTAGGTGAGGTTACGGGGGTAGGGTGGAGGTGTGGGCTTAGGTAGGGTGCCCTTTCCAAGGGCCGGTGCAGACTCGATGGGCAGAATGGCCTCCTTCTGCACTATAAATTCTATGATGTGGAGGAAGTTGATCTTTTCCTCCGGTAAAATCAGCCTGAAAGGGATTGATCATATTGTCTGTTCTGTGGCGAACCTGTTCCCGACTCAGCCAGGTGCACCATTGCATGGCTGCCATAGGTCTTGCTTTATCACCAGAATCTGTTCTGCTACAATCTGTTCACCAGAATGCCATTCTTTGCATAGCAGTACTGTCCATCATTGCAAACCTGACGAGGATTGAATTTATTTTTAATTCTTTCACAGGATGCGAGCGTACTGCTTGGGCCAAAATTCAATCCTCGTTAGATTTGTACTGTCTGATAGCATCTATACCATATCTAAAAACATTTCACACTGAGCTACATGAGTTATATTAGGGCTGATGACCAAAACCTGGACAAAAAGGAATCTTTCAAGAGGAAAGTTAAAGACAGTGGGTAGGGGAGATTAAGTGAGGGAATTCAGGAGTTTAGGGACAGCCTCCAGTGATGGAGCACAAGAAATCATGGATGTACAAGAGGCCAAAGAACATTACAGCACAGGGACAGGCCCTTCGGCCCACTAAGCCTGCGCTGATACAGATTCCTTATTTAGACGTACTACTTATTGCCTAAACGATCTGTATCCTCCATTCTCCACCTGTTCATGATCCATCTTAAATGTTGCCACCTTGCCTGCCTCCACCACCTCCACTGGCAACGCGTTCCAGGCACCCACCACTCTCTGCGTGAAAAACTTTTCTCCACACATCTCTCCGAAACGTTCCACCTCTCACCTTCAACCTGTGCCCCCTTGTAATTGAGTCTTCCACCCTGGGGAAAAAGCTTCTGACTATTCACCCTGTCGAAACCTCTCGTAATTTTGTAGACCTCAAACAGGTCTCCCCTCAGCCTCCGTCTTTAATCCGAGTTGATCCAACCTCATCGCTAAAGCCCTCCAGACCAGGCAGCATCCTGGTGAACCTTCAGAATTGGAAGAACGCAGAGATGTCAGAGGTTTGTAAGATTGGCGATAAGGGCAGGATAGTATTAGGTATGGTAGCTGTTAGGATTGTGAAACTACAAAGAGTCATGAGCCAGTCAGAGGACCCAGGTGGACCAAGTGAAATGACACCTTTCTGCTATGGTGAGACCTGAGTATACAGTCTCTTTCTCTCCATCACGTTTAGTTAACTTTACTTTATTTTACTGAGAGGGGAAGAAGAGCAGAGGTTCTCCTCTTTAATTAGAGTCATAATCCAGAGAGAATACAGCAACATGCAGCAGGTTACGACCTTCTTATTATTCCTACTCTCAGCTAAATGGCTGCGATGCGAGGGGGAAGACAAAATCCAGTTTGCATGAACTGTGTAAGCACCAGCCCACTATTTGGATCGTGTACAAGGCCACGTTGCAGCTAAAGTGAGAATTACTAGTTTCTGAGTTGCCCACAGGACTTATGTGCAGAATAACATCGGTATTTTGAGAACTTAATTGTCATTCACGTTCATTTACTCTTGTGTTACTTACCACTTATAATTTTGTCAATGTTTTTAGCATTGTCTCCTTTTTTTATTTCTTTCATGGGATGAGGGTGTCGCAGGCTAGGCCATCATTTAACGCCATCCTTAACTGCCCTTAATTCCCGTAACAGCCTCCCCGAACAGGCGCCGGAATGTGGCGACTAGGGGCTTTTCACAGTAACTTCATTGAAGCCTACTTGTGCCAATAAGCGATTTTCTTCTTTTCTTCTTCTTCTTAAGATGGTGAGCCATCTTCTTGAACCGCTGTAGGACACGTTGTGTCAGTACGCCCGCAATGATGTTAGGGATGGGGGTCCCAGGATTTTGACCCAGCGGGGTTATAATTCCAAGTCAGGAAGGCGAGTGGAAGGGAAGGGGAATTTGAACGTGGTGATGTTCCAATGCACCTGTTGCCCTTGTCCTTCTCGATGGTAGAGGTTGCAGCTTTGTTGAAGGAGCCTTGGTGACTTGCTGCATTGCAACTTGTGGATGGTACACTCTGCTGCCACTGTGCGTTGGTGGGTGAGGGAACGCATATTGAAGGTGGTGGATGGCATGTATATCAAGTGTGCTGTTTTGTCCTGGATGGTGTCGAGCTTCTTGAGTGTTGTTGGAGCTGAACTCATCCAGGCAAGTGGAGAGTATTCCATCACACTCCTGACTCGTGCCTTGTAGATCGCGGACAGGCTTTGGGGAGTCACGAGGTGAGTTACTCGCTATAAGATTCCCAACTTCTGACCTGATCTTGTCGCCACAGTATTTATATGACTGGTCCAACTCATTTTCTAGTCAATGGTAATTCTTGCTTACTCTATTGTCGCATATAACTTTCTTTAAATTTCCTAGTTACATTGTGACTCAATTCTATGCTGTTTGTTTATTTTATAATGACCATTCTCCCCACTGGTTTAAATGCACCCCACTGTTATATTTCCAGTCTGGTTGGGCTCAATGGCCTGTTTTTATGCTGTGCACTCTATCGGTACCAAAGCTCCTTTAACAGCACCTCTCAAACCCACAATCTCTACCGCCTAGAAGGACAAGGACAGCAGACACCTGGGAACACCATCAACTGAAAGTTCGCCCCCCAAGCCACTCACCATCCTGACTTGGAAATATATTGCTGTTCCTCCCTGTGGCTGGGTAGAAATGCTGGAACTCCCTCCCTAACAGCACTGTGGGTGTACCTACACCACATGGACCACAGCGGTTCAAGAAGGTGGCTCACCACCAGCTTCTGAAATGGCAGTAGGCGAAGGGCAATAAATTCTGGTCAAGCCGGCAACTTCCACATCCTGTGAACAAATAAATCTATTTTTTTAAATAGTGGAATTTTACCTGTTTAATCTGGTGTCAAATCCACACATGCACAGTTGTGAAAAGGTTTGTGAAATAAAGTAAGAATCTTTGAGAGTTTCTATGGTTATTGGAGTAAAGGAAGTGGGAATAGGAATGATACTCTTCTGGAGAGCAAGATGGGCTGTGGTGTAAAATTCTGCATCTCTGTTGCATCCAATGTTCCGCCCTCTCTGGTTGCAGATACAGCAGCAGCAGGAACAACAACAGCAACAACAAAGTCAGCAGGCACTAGGGATACAGGCCGCACAATCACAGCAAGCACTGGTGAGTGGATGCTTAAATATTTCTGCCTCGGGTGAACTAAAGACTAGGATGGAAATGTACTTGCTGTGTTATCCCATTTGATGTACCAATTTCCATTACGTCCTTTAGTGATATGGTGGAGATTGTGCCCACATACACTGCCCAGGTGTTGTCTGTTGCTGTACTGCATTGTGCACAGAGTCAGAGCCACCACACTCACCAAAGAACAAACAAAGAACAAAGAAATGTACAGCACAGGAACAGGCCCTTTGGCCCTCCAAGCCCGTGCCGACCATACTGCCCGACTAAACTACAATCTTCTACACTTCCTGGGTCCGTATCCTTCTATTCCCATCCTATTCATATATTTGTCAAGATGCCCCTTAAATGTCCCTATCGTCCCTGCCTCCACTACCTCCTCCGGTAGCGAGTTCCAGGCACCCACTACCCTCTGCGTAAAAAACTTGCCTCGTACATCTACTCTAAACTTTGCCCCTCTCACCTTAAACCTATGCCCCCTAGTAATTGACCCCTCTACCCTGGGGAAAAGCCTCTGACTATCCACTCTGTCTATGCCCCTCATAATTTTGTATACCTCTATCAGGTCGCCCCTCAACCTCCTTCGTTCCAGTGAGAACAAACCGAGTTTATTCAATCGCTCCTCATAGCTTATGCCCTCCATACCAGGCAACATTCTGGTAAATCTCTTCTGCACCCTCTCTAAAGCCTCCACATCCTTCTGGTAGTGTGGCGACCAGAATTGAACACTATACTCCAAGTGTGGCCTAACTAAGGTTCTATACAGCTGCAACATGACTTGCCAATTCTTATACTCAATGCCCCGGCCAATGAAGGCAAGCATGCCGTATGCCTTCTTGACTACCTTCTCCACCTGTGTAGCCCCTTTCAGTGATCTGTGGACCTGTACTCCTAGATCTCTTTGACTTTCAATACTCTTGAGGGTTCTACCATTCACTGTATATTCCCTACCTGCATTAGCCCTTCCAAAATGCATTACCTCACATTTGTCCAGGTTAAACTCCATCTGCCATCTCTCCGCCCAAGTCTCCAGACAATCTAAATCCTGCTGTATCCTCAGACAGTCCTCATCGCTATCCGCAATTCCACCAACCTTTGTGTCATCTGCAAACTTACTAATCAGACCAGTTACATTTTCCTCCAAATCATTTATATATACTACAAAGAGCAAAGGTCCCAGCACTGATCCCTGTGGAACACCACTGGTCACAGCCCTCCAATTAGAAAAGCATCCCTCCATTGCTACCCTCTGCCTTCTATGGCCTAGCCAGTTCTGTATCCACCTTGCCAGTTCACCCCTGATCCCGTGTGACTTCACCTTTTGTACTAGTCTACCATGAGGGACCTTGTCAAAGGCCTTACTGAAGTCCATATAGACAACATCTACTGCCCTACCTGCATCAATCATCTTAGTGACCTCCTCGAAAAACTCTATCAAGTTAGTGAGACACGACCTCCCCTTCACAAAACCGTGCTGCCTCTCACTAATACGTCCATTTGCTTCCAAATGGGAGTAGATCCTGTCTCGAAGAATTCTCTCCAGTAATTTCCCTACCACTGAAGTAAGGCTCACCGGCCTGTAGTTCCCGGGATTATCCCTGCCACCCTTCTTAAACAGAGGAACAACATTGGCTATTCTCCAGTCCTCCGGGACATCCCCTGAAGACAGCGAGGATCCAAAGATTTCTGTCAAGGCCTCAGCAATTTCCTCTCCAGCCTCCTTCAGTATTCTGGGGTAGATCCCATCCGGCCCTGGGGACTTATCTACCTTAATATTTTTTAAGACACCCAACACCTCGTCTTTTTGGATCACAATGTGACCCAGGCTATCTACACCCCCTTCTCCAGACTCAACATCTACCAATTCCTTCTCTTTGGTGAATACTGATGCAAAGTATTCATTTAGTACCTCGCCCATTTCCTCTGGCTCCACACATAGATTCCCTTGCCTATCCTTCAGTGGGCCAACCCTTTCCCTGGCTACCCTCTTGCTTTTTATGTAAGTGTAAAAAGCCTTGGGATTTTCCTTAACCCTATTTGCCAATGACTTTTCATGACCCCTTCTAGCCCTCCTGACTCCCTGCTTAAGTTCCTTCCTACTTTCCTTATATGCCACACAGGCTTCGTCTGTTCCCAGCCTTTTAGCCCTGACAAATGCCTCCTTTTTCTTTTTGACGAGGCCTACAATATCATTCGTCATCCAAGGTTCCCGAAAATTGCCGTATTTGTCTTTCTTCCTCACAGGAACATGCCTGTCCTGTATTCCTATCAACTGACACTTGAAAGCCTCCCACATGTCAGATGTTGATTTGCCCTCAAACATCCGCCCCCAATCTATGCTCTTCAGTTCCCGCCTAATATTGTTATAATTAGCCTTCCCCCAATTTAGCACATTCATCCTCGGACCACTCTTATCCTTGTCCACCAGTACTTTAAAACTTACTGAATTGTGGTCACTGTTACCTAAATGCTCCCCTACTGAAACATCTACCACCTGGCCGGGCTCATTCCCCAATACCAGGTCCAGTACCGCCTCTTCCCTAGTTGGACTGTTTACATATTGTTTTAAGAAGCCCTCCTGGATGCTCCTTACAAACTCTGCCCCGTCTAAGCCCCTGGCACTAAGTGAGTCCCAGTCAATATTGGGGAAGTTGAAGTCTCCCATCACCACAACCCTGTTGTTTTTACTCTTTTCCAAAATCTGTCTACCTATCTGCTCCTCTATCTCCCGCTGGCTGTTGGGAGGCCTGTAGTATACCCCCAACATTGTGACTGCACCCTTCTTATTCCTGATCTCTACCCATATAGCCTCACTGCCCTCTGAGGTGTCCTCTCGCTGTATAGCTGTGATACTCTCCTGAACAAGTAGCGCAACTCCGCCTCCCCTTTTACATCCCCCTCTATCCCGCCTGAAACATCTAAATCCTGGAACGTTTAGCTGCCAATCCTGCCCTTCCCTCAACCAGGTCTCTGTAATGGCAACAACATCATAGTTCCAAGTAGTAATCCAAGCTCTAAGTTCATCTGCCTTACCCGTAATGCTCCTTGCATTAAAACATATGCACTTCAGGCCACCAGACCCGCTGTGTTCAGCAACTTCTCCCCGTCTGCTCTGCCTCAGAGCCACACTGTCCATATTCCCTCGTTCTCCCTCAACGCTCTCACCTTCTGACCTATTGCTCCCGTGCCCACCCCCCTGCCATACTAGTTTAAACCCTCCCGTGTGACACTAGCAAATCTCGCGGCCAGTCACTCTGTGCAGCATCCACCACTTACACCATCTTATCCTGGACAACCGCCTATATTGAATTAATTTGCCACTATCGTAAGAATCAATTGCAAAGGAATAACTTACACCGTGGCAAGTTTGCCGATTGTTGTAGACACTTCAAGTAGCTGTTCTTCCCTCTCGTTCTTTAGTCCCATCACATCATCCAGTAATGGGACACATTCCGGCTCTCTAAAGTGAAGATGTTACAAACCGTCCTGCTACAGATGGCAGAGTTGAGAGAGTGGACTCTGGCCTTTTACTGCTTCACCACAAAGATATATTCAAAAACGTCAAAGCGAAAACTCTTCCATTTGGAGAGAAGCTTGCTTGTTTCCCTCTCACATGAATTCTCAGTGCCAATCTGAAACACAGGCTAAAACCCAACTTCACTGAAATTAGCTTTCTATTTATCCTTTGCTTCTTAGCTGTTCATCCCCGTGGCAAAGCCAGGTCACATGGGCATGTCTTGGAACCTAATGATATAACAAACAAGAAACTAATGAGCATTCTGTCAGAATAGTGCTCAGTCCACTTTGCTGTTGCAGGGACATCGCACAATAAGAAGAATAAACTTTTCCCAAAGCACATGGGTGATCTCGATTATAGCATTTGCATAATGATTTAAGAATGATATAGGGGCTGAGACGCAAAAATCATAGACAAGTGATTTCCTTTGAGTTTAGAAAATTAAGGGGTTATCAGATCAAAGTAGTTATGTTAAAAAAAATCAGATGTGTAAATACAGAGAAATTATTTTCTCTAGTTGGGGTGGGGGGGGGGAAGAAGAATGATCTTAAAATTAAAGAAACGTCATTCAGCAGTGACATCAGACACCATGGGCAGAATTTTCGTGTTTTGGCTGAGGCGAGAAAACCGGCGAGCAGCTCGCCGATTACACAGCTGGATTCCCTCACCACATTGTGACGCACACTGTGCAGAATAAATCTGCAGACATAGCCCGCACCGTCACACTGGAGCCCCGCGGGAACCCCAAGTCCTTTTTGAAAGGGCGCCCCGATCTCCGATAGAAAAAGCCCCCATAAGCTGCACAAGCTGGTGGGACGCCCCCATGGATAAGGGGAACCCCCCCTCCCTCCTAACAGAGCTCACACAGGGGGCCCACTTGGCACCGCCCCCAGGCACTGCCCGTCCTTTCCTTCTCCCCCCCCAAAACTCGCCCACCGGGGGCTATATTTATCTGAGCCTACCCCTCTGCATGGTTCCAGTTTGTTCAAAACCTGTTGTAAACCTCGCCCATGTGATATCACGTCGGCTAGGGGGGACATCCCAAAGTGGGGGAACATACGGCCTTTAATTAGATGATCATTTATTTAAATGAGGTTTCTGACCTTTATGGGAGGGAACCTCAGTGCGTCACCGGTGGGGAGGGCGGGGCAGGGAGAATTGGAAAACTAGGTCTCGCCGGCGAGATTCCCGTTGCCTGACTCCCATGATATTTTGCGCCCACCTTGTCGTTTGGGCTCACGGCAAAAGCAGGCTCAAAATCACGGCATATGATTTCACACAAAGGGTGGTCCGAATCTGGAGTTTTCTGCCCCAAACATCTGTGGATACCGAGGGTCAGTTCAAATTTTCAACACTCGGATTGTTCAGTCAGAGTATTAAAAGAGATGGAGTTAAGCCAGGTGATTGCAATTGAGGTACAGATTATCTGTGATGTAACTGAATGGCTCCAAGGCCTGAGTGTCCAGCTCCTTGTCCTGTATGATCATGTGCCTGGTGATGTGAGGTGATTGTATTAATTTGCATCTCAGTGCTCCACATATGTTTGTGCTCTAATGAGCCACACATTTGGCAAGATTTCATTCTATTTACGATGCAGCCTACTGTGACCCTAAAACTACAGCAACATGTATTTATACAATGGCTTGTTAATGAAGAATTTCCCAAGGTGGTTTACCGAGGCATGGGCAGGTTACAATGGAGGCTGAGCCTTAGAATTTGCTGACCAAAATCTTGGTTCAAGTGGTGAATTTTTAAGAAGAGCCTTAAAGCTGGAGTTGAATGTGGTGAGATGGGTGGTTTTAAGGGAATTTCAGAGGATGGAGCATGGTTGCCATTCACGGGCAGGGCTGACCCACAAGAAAAATCCAAAACAAATGACCCATCATGCTTTCCCACGGGACATCTCCAAATTAGTATAGCATCTTGGTGTGAGGTTTAAATGCCCTTTTAATAACCTTGGATATGTTCGACAGAATGTTTTAATGGCATGTTTACTCCACCAACTATCAGAGCCCATTGTGTGACGAGTTATTGGAAAACAATAGTTGGGGAAACTCTTTAATTGGAGCGTTGTTGTTTTTCCCAATTGGATTATAGCCTGGGATGTTTCAGAAGGAGATGATGGGAGAGATTTTCCGGTCCTCCCCGGTGACAGGATATTTCGGTCCCACCGACAGCAACTCCTCTCCCCTCCCCCACCTGTCACGAGTTCCCCGGCAACAAATTATGCAAATAACGGAAACCCCGTTGACAATCGGTCCACCTCTGCCACTCCGAAACATGCAACGGGGAGCAGGAAAATCCTGCCCCATTTCTTTTTAAGTGCAGTTTTCACTTTTGTGCAATGGTTTGTCCTCTTTCCCATTCTATCTGAAAATCTCTCATTACATCTATCCTCAGCTGCATTTAGGCTACAGTTAATGTTCTCAGTCCAACAGCTACAATTCAGGTTTGATTGGGGCAGAACTCTTGTTTCCATTGCTTAGCCTCTGCTGGGTGGAGCTTTACATCCTCCACAGGTACGCTGAGCTCCCTGCCGTAGCAGAGGTACCAAACCAGGTTTGTCGTCAGTTGACAATGTGGTTGAAAACCGAGATTGTCAAATGTTACTCACGAGGCCCCTACTGAAAATAATTAACTAATTTCTCAGTACCCGTTTTGAAGCATTGGACACTGTTGGAGAACCCCTGCGAGTTGTCATAGACCTTCTGTGATTGGGACGGTTTTCAGATACCCAATGAAATGAAATGAAAATCGCTTTTTGTAACAAGTAGGCTTCAAATTAAGTTACTGTGAAAAGCCCTTAGTCGTCACATTCTGGCGCCTGTTCGGGGAGGCTGTTACGGGAATTGAACCGTGCTGCTGGCCTGCCTTGGTCTGCTTTCAAAGCCAGCGATTTAGCCCTGTGCTAAACAGCCCGGGAAAATGTTGTTGCAGAAAGTAAGTTCTACAGAAGTAGAAATGCGCTGTTATTTCATCAGAGCCGGAAATCTGAACATGCCCTGGCATGTCTGTGTCCAGATGAACAGAAAGTAAACCTGGGATTTCACGGATCCCAATTTACAAACTTGTGGCATACAAAGTTTACCCTGGAGGGGGTAGTGTGAGGAAATAAAAGCAGGAAAAGAACAGCCAGGTCCAGTCTGTGTGATGTTCCTCATGCCTCGCTGCTCTTCCTTTATTACTTATGGAAACACAGCCCTCATAGGTTCCCTTAAATCACAGACTATGGGTGAGATTTTCTGGCCCATCTCATCGGTAGGTCCTTCAGGTTTTGCCAGAGTCAAATCCGCCCCCCCCCCCCCCCCCCCCACATGACGGCTTCCCCAAAAGCAGGGCAGATGAGTCACGCAAAATCCTGTGGATTTTGGCAGGAGAGCAAGAACCTGCCAGCGGTCAATAGATCGCTGCACTGGCAGCGGGAAACCCGCCGGGGTTTGGCGAGGGGTTTGGGGTGGGGGCTGCAAAACCCCTGGCTCTACTACTGTGGTATTATCAGGTATTACGGTACCTGAGAAGCTGAAGTACCATTGGTTAAACCTAGGGGTTTTACCATTGGCTGTAGAGTATGGTAGCTCCGCCCCGATAGGCGGGGTATCAGAACGCGTGCCGTCCCAGCACCCCTAATTCTGTACCTGAGCTGCTGGGGAATACGTCTAGCTTATTAAAGCCTTCAGTTGTACGACAACCTCGTTTAAGTAGTTATTGATCGTGCATCAATTTAATAAGCTAGATTTAAGTAGAAAGGATGGACATCCGAATCAAGCCGGAGTGTCTGCAACTCAGTCCCCACGCGACAAACTCAGCGGCGATCTTTAAGCACTGGCTGGCGTGTTTTAAAGGCTACCTGGAGACAGCTGAAGGCACACCCTCGGGGGAGCAGAAACTGCACGTCCTACACTCAAGGGTAAGCCCACAGATCTACACCCTCATCGAGGAGGCGGAAGACTTTGATGCAGCAATCGAACTTTTAAAAGGACACTATATTCGCCCAGTAAACCAGGCCTATGCTCGTCATCTGCTTGCAACAAGACGACAAACCCCCGGGGAATCATTGGAGGAATTCTACCGCGCACTACTGGTGCTGGGCAGAAGCTGTGGCTGCCCGCAGGTTTCGGCGAGCGAGCACACGGAACTCCTAGTCCGGGACGCCTTTGTAGCAGGTATGAGTTCTTCACTAATCCGCCAGCGTCTTTTAGAAAAAGACACCTTGGGACTTAGGGAGGCACGGGCCCTTGCAGGGTCCATGGATGTGGCCTCCAGGAACGCTCGAGCCTACGTGCCCGACCGCGCGGCGGCCCCCTGGGCAGCGTGGAATCCCGCAACGGCCGGCCCAGAGACCGTCCCCGTTTCCCCGCAGGCCTGCACTGTAAGGTGGCCTGCCAACCCCGATAGGCCCCGCTGTTTCTTTTGTGGGCAGGAAAAGCACCCCTGCCAGCGCTGCCCGGCCCGCACATCCATCTGCAAGGGATGCAGCAAAAAGGACCATTTTGTGGGGGTCTGCCAGGTACGAGCGGTGGCCGCGGTCCACAGCGGCGACTTCGGACCGCCACAGCGAACTTCTCCACGGGCCCCGTGCGGCCAGCGGCCGCCGTCACCCCCATATCGAAGGGCCACGTGCGGACCCCGGGTGCCGCCATCTTGTCCCTCGGACACCACGCTGGAAGGATGGGCGCCGCCATTTTGTGCACCCCCGGCCACCATGTGCGACCAATGGCAGACGCCATCTTGGATGGGGCCCCAGGACCCCAGCTTGGCCGACCACACACTGCCTGAACAAAATCCACAACTACTGCGCCTGGCCTCGGTGACTCTGGACCAAACCCGACCTCGAACACACTCAACAGCAACGACGACTGTCTTCATCAACGGCCACGAGACGTCCTGCCTGATCGACTCTGGGAGCACGGAGAGCTTTATACACCCCGATATAGTAAGGCGCTGTTCCCTTCTTATCCACCCTGTTAATCAAAGAATCGCACTGGCCTCCAGTTCCCACTCAGTGGACATAAAGGGGTTCTGTCCAGCAAACCACACAGTCCAGGGAAGAGAATTCAAAAATTTCCGCCTCTCTGTACTTCCCCACCTCTGCGCGGCTACACTCCTGGGTTTAGACTTTCAGTGTAACCTGCAAAGTCTGACCTGCCAATTCCGCAGCCCTATACCTCCCTTACTGTCTGCGGCCTCGCGGCCCTTAAGGTCGACCCGCCTTCCCTGTTTGCGAACCTCGCCCCGGATTGCAAACCCGTCGCCACCAGGAGCAGCCGGTACAGTGCCCGGGACCGGATCTTTATTAGGTCAGAGGTCCAAAGGCTGCTGAGGGAAGAGGTCATTGAAGCCAGTAACAGCCCCTGGAGAGCTCAAGTAGTGGTGGTAAAGACTGGGGAGAAGCATAGGATGGTCATCGACTACAGTCAGACAATCAACAGGTTTACGCAGCTGGACGCGTACCCTCTCCCCCGCATATCCGACCTGGTAAACAGGATCGCGCATTATAAGGTATTCTCCACAGTGGGTCTCAAGTCTGCCTACCACCAGCTCCCCATCCGCACTAGTGACCGCAAATACACTGCTTTTGAGGCAGATGGGCGGCTCTATCACTTCTTAAGGGTTCCCTTCGGTGTCACTAATGGGGTCTCGGTCTTCCAGCGCGAGATGGATCGAATGGTTGACCGGTACGGTTTACGGGTAACATTCCCGTATCTCGATAATGTCACCAACTGCAGCCACGACCAACAGGACCACGACACCAACCTCCGAAAATTCCTCCAGACCGCTAAAATCCTTAACCTAACATACAATAAGGATAAATATGTGTTTAGCACCGACCGCCGAGCCATCCTCGGCTACGTAGTGCGAAATGGAGTTATAGGCCCCGACCCTGAACGCATGCGCCCCCTTATGGAGTTCCCCCTCCCTCACTGCCCCAAGGCCCTGAAGCGCTGCCTAGGGTTTTTCAGTTACTACGCCCAGTGGGTCCCCAACTATGCAGACAAAGCCCGTCCCCTGATCCAATCCACAACTTTCCCCCTGTCGATAGAGGCCCGCCAGGCCTTCAGCCGCATCAAAGCAGACATTGCAAAGGCCACGATGCACGCCATCGACGAGTCCCTCCCCTTCCAGGTCCAGAGCGATGTGTCCGATGTAGCTCTGGCGGCCACCCTCAACCAAGCGGGCAGACCAGTGGCCGCCTTCTCCCGTACCCTCCATGCTTCCGGAATTCGCCACTCCTCAGTCGAGAAGGAGGCCCAGGTCATAGTAGAAGCTGTGCGACATTGGAGGCATTACCTGGCCGGCAGGAGATTCACTCTCCTCACTGACCAACGGTCAATGGCATTCATGTTCGATAATGCACAGCGGGGCAAGATAAAAAGCGACAAGCTCTTGAGGTGGAGGATAGAACTCTCCACCTACAACTATGAGATCTTGTACCGTCCCGGGAAGCTAAACGAGCCTCCTGACGCCCTGTCCCGCGGCACATGTGCCACCGCACAAGTGGACCACCTCCGAGCCCTCCACGAGGACCTCTGCCACCCGGGGGTCACTCACTTTTTCCATTTCGTTAAGACCTGCAGCCTGCCCTACTCCATCGAGGAGGTTAGGACGGCCACCAGGGACTGCCAGATCTGCGTGGAGTGCAAACCGCACTTCTACCGGCCAGAGAGGGCGCACCTGATTAAGGCTTCCCGTCCCTTTGAACGCCTCAGCATGGACTTCGAAGGCCCCCTCCTCTCCACTGACCGCAACACGTATTTCCTGAATGTGATTGACGAGTACTCCCGGTTCCCATTCGCTATCCCCTGCCCCGACATGACCGCAACCACCGTCATCAAGGCCCTTCATAGTATCTTTGCACTGTTCGGTTTCCCCGCTTACATACGCAGTGATAGGGGGTCCTCCTTTATGAGCGACGAACTGCGCCAATTCCTGCTCAGCAAGGGCATTGCCTCGAGCAGGATGACCAGTTACAACCCCCGGGGAAACGGACAGGTAAAGAGGGAGAACGGAACGGTCTGGAAGACCGTTCTACTGGCCCTATGGTCCAGGAACCTCCCAGTCTCCCGCTGGCAAGAAGTCCTCCAGGATGCCCTGCACTCCATCCGGTCACTGCTTTGTACGACCACCAATCAGACACCTCACGAACGTCTCCTTGTCTTTCCCAGGAAGTCCTCCTCCGGGACCTCGCTCCCGACTTGGCTGGCAACAGCTGGACCCATCCTGCTCCGAAAACACGTGCGAGCACACAAGTCGGACCCGTTGGTAGAGAGAGTCCATCTGCTACACGCTAACCCCCAATACGCCTACGTGGTGTTCCCTGACGGCCGACAAGATACGGTCTCCCTACGGGACCTGGCGCCCGCCGGAACCCCACGTACATCCCAGCCACCAGTCCCAGCCCCCCCCCCCCCCCCCCCCCCCCCCCTCCACTGCAGCACCTTACAGGAGAATCAGTATCAGGTATTACGGTACCTGAGAGGCTGAAGTACCATTGGTTAAACCTAGGGGTTTTACCATTGGCTGTAGAGTATGGTAGCTCCGCCCCGATAGGCGGGGTATAAGAACGCGTGCCGTCCCTGCAGCCCTCATTCTGTACCTGAGCTGCTGAGGAATACTTCTAGCTTATTAAAGCCTTCAGTTGTACTACAACCTCGTTTTAGTAGTTATTGATCGTGCATCAACTATGTAGCACAGCCTAAGCCTTGTTCTTCATTCTCCATCACCCTCTTTCTGGACCGACCCTTAGCTAAAATTGGTGGTCAAGAAGCATCAGACGCCGCTGAAGAGCACCATAGGACCACAGAAAGGTTACAGCACAGAAGGAGGCCATTTGGCCCATCTTCTCCACGCCAGCCCAAAGATGCCCAGGTGCCCTTTCTAATCCCACCTTCCTGCACCCAGCCCCAGCCCATAGCCCTGTAGCTGACAGCATTTTGAAGGTGCAGATCTAGGTACTTTTTAAAAGTTTAGGGTCTCTGCCTCTACCATGAACCCGGGCAGCGAATTCCAGACACCAACAAAATGCAGTTATCACATAGAATGGAAATTGTGAACTTGTATGACATTTTCATTTGTTTTAAGATTAAGTGTTTGGAATGAACATTTCGGTTTCTGCATGTATAGTTGACAGAAAACAGTGACATCAAAGATTTTATGATATGAACATTGCAATTTCTATCTTTTCCTGTTATATACTCTTCTAGATCTTGAATGCATCTCCCCTTAAACTTCGCTGTTAAAATCTTCACCATTTGCATAAAAGAATATATTTTTTCAGGTTTATGATTTGAATGCAGTCTCTAAACGTTTGGTACTGTTCTGACTGAAACTCAATTTAAAAATAGATCTCTGGGTAATGTAATTCTTCAGTGTAAAGCCTTGGGAGTGTAGTTATTGAGCAGGACTGGCTCAGCACAGATTTAGTGCGATTAGGTCAATTGGCCATGCTAGATTGCTGCTAAAGTGTCCAAAAGGTTAGGTGGGGTTACTGGTTTGCCTAGGTAGGTTGCTCTTTCGGAGGATCGGTGCAGACTTGATGGCCCAAATGGCCGCCTTCTGGACTGTAGGGATTCTCTGATTCTTAATTTTTTTTGAAGAGAAGTTTATGTGGAGAGAAAGTTGGCTCTTCCCCTTAGAGCAGCTAAGTTTAAGGGGGGATGCATTCAAGATCTCGAAGAGTCAGATGGAATAAATGAGGAGAGACTGTTTCTAATGGCAGAAGAGATGACAATGACTTAAGGTTAACGGCAAAAAAACCTGGGCAAGGTGAAGATCTTGGGTGGGGGGGAGAGGGTGGGGGGGGTTTCTCGGCAGCGGGACACAGCCTGCCATTGGCGGTCAGTGGGGTAGCCCATTGAATCCACCCCATCTGCCGCCGGGAAACCCACCGCAGGGGTTCACCACTGGCGGGACAGGAAGCTACCACTGGCGAGAGCGGCTGGAATATGCCTCCCTTTATTTTTTAGTTGTTGAACAAGGGCAATGGAGTAGATTCGAAAGGGAATCAGAAAGATACTTGACGAGGATTAAAATTTGCACGGCTTTGGGGAAAGAGTGGCGCAATGGGATTAATTGGATAGCTTTCAAAATGGGCTGACTGGCCTCCTGAGTTGTATCATTATGTGGTTCTAAGACTAACATCATCAGTCATTGTGCTGAGGGCCTTGTACAGTTTCCATCCTTTGCAGCAAGATTCCTTGGCTCCGTTTCATCTTGTGAGTGCCTTCAGCACTCACTTATTATTTTGCTGTACTGGAAACTCTTGAGTTAATTATTTACAGCACAGATCTGCTCGCATTCGATGGGCTGGCTGAGGATAAAAGTGCGAGATAAAAGCTTTCATAAGCTTATGTATAGTGTTGCATAGGTTCCTTCCACTTGGGTGGGGAAAAGGGACCGGGTTGGTTGAATAGTTAGAAACCATAAGGCTGGTGTCACAGTCAGTGAGACATGAATTTTGCCTGAAACAACAATTGAACTATCTGTATGCTTCTGGTTTGTACCCCATCCCACCCCATCTGAGGTGGTCTGTATTGTTATTGTAAGAAGTCTTACAACACCAGGTGAGGAAGGTGCGCTCCGAAAGCTAGTAATTTGAAACAAATCTGTTGGACTTTAACCTGGTGTTGTAAGATTTCTTACTGTGCTCACCCCAGTCCAACGCTGGCATCTCCACATCATGGATTGTTATTGCCAGAGTTGTGACTGAAGGAGGCAGGGAGAGCTTGGTGTTGGTGACTGAGCTTCCCTGTTGCCTACAATCCTTTCTCCTCACCCTCACTGAGGCAATGAGCAGTGGAGAAAAAGCTGATTAGAGTATTATGAAGAGAATGTTCCTGATTGAAAACAATACCATTTTGCTGTTGTGGGAAAGATGGAAGGATTGTGGCCCTTTACCCGGAGGGCAGCGTATGGGGGGGGGGGGGGGGAATAATACAGCTATTCAGCTGTAGCGTGCTTCACACTCCTGCTCACGAGAAACCAGATGAAGAGTTACAAACGAGGCCTTTATTGTGAGATCTAGCACCGGCTAATGGCACTCCTAGTTGGTACGCCAGAGAGCCCTGATAGAAAGATTGTACAGAAAGTTATTCTTCAGATTCAGTTACAAGAAATTAGCACATACCAAACATTTGTTACTAGTTATCTATGTTCATTCTTTGCTATCGATTCGGTTTACAGCATGCTTAGTAAATGAGAACAATTAACCAATTACAACAAGTACTGTTTACTTAATTATAATATCCAAGCAAGGCAAAGGCATGTATATGTTGTCTTATAATTATAAGTATCGGTGGTCCGTTATTTGGCTTGTGCTTATCAATCACCCTCCCTGTTGAGTACCCCTGCTATTTAATGGCTCCTCTCGAGGTGTGGAGGCTACAATAGACAAACAGCTCTATGTGATTCTCACCTCCCTTCCATTATCTCCATACATGCTGGCACCAGAGCAAGTGGTAGAAGATCTCACATTGTCTTTACAGATCCTGAGAGATAACACTTGTGGAGTTCCTGCCTGAGAACAAGCCCCTGGCATATTGTGCCCATGGTCTTCTTGCAATTGGCAGCTTATCTCTCACAGTTCGAACCCAGCATTTTTAATCTCTCCAGTAAATAGTGAATATCACAAAATTTAACTGGAGTTTTAAACGAATTCCAGTGCAGTATTTTTTTCCGCTGATCAACAAGCTTTCTCCAGCTTCGTCCAGACTGTTTTTCTTCCAATTTCTCCCTCCAGCCCACTCCCAGCACTCTTCAACTCTCACAAGCTTCAACCTTCGACCCTGCCAAGCATCAACATTGTCTTTGGCTCTCTGGATCTCCTTTCACTCCTCCTTCCCGCTTTCCTTCACCATTCTAGGTTGGTTCAGTGCCCTCGTCCCTCTCTTTCTAGTGGTTGGCTCATCAATTGGATAAGGATTGGTAATCGATTCTCTTCTTTTTCAAAGTAACGTGCTATAACCAGCTGATTGAAGTTTGCTGAACAATCTTGAGCCTGAAAGATAATAGTTTCCTTCACCTGACCTGCAACCATAAAATGAGAGGTTTCCGCTGTAAAGCCTTGCCAATTATATAGTGCTGGAACCAGTTCAGTGGTAGCCAGCAATATTCTTGGCATTGCAATGTTCACAGTCAGTCTTCTGTTCAGCTGCACCACTGCGCCGCATGCCGCCCTTCAATCAGAGTCAACTTGCCAACCCATCAACACCCTTTTCTCATGCAATATGAATTGTTTCTGCCCTTTAAAATGTGGTCCTCTTCTATCTGTCCTGATGAATGCAAGATGAAAGCTTCGACAGCATGTTTCTTTTTTCAGTGATACTCAAGATTTATTTGGTTGAACTTGTTGCATGATCCTGTTCAGTCAGATGTTCCACTTCCTCCCCTTGACGTTTGAGCTAATAAAACAGACCAGGCATTTACTTTCTCTTTGACTGATTGGTATTTGGTCATGCCTCATCAGCTACGATGTTGTCACCCTAAATGGGGTAGTTTCCGAGAGCAAGTACAGACAATAGGCTGAATGGCCTCCTCTCTGCTATAACGTTCTACACTTTGATAGCATGGCTCTGCCTCCTTGTTGCTACTGAAGCTTGTTTCATTGAGGCATTAAGTATAATTGGATAGTTGAGAAAATAAGATTGCAGATTTTTCCATTCAGGTGATTTTCCTTTGTCTTCATCAGACTTGGATAAGAAGGAACTTTTCCCCTTCACGGAGGGGTCAATAATCAGGGGGCATAGATTTAAGGTAAGGGGCAGGAGATTTAGAGGGGATGTGAGGAAAGTCCTTTTCACCCAGAGGGTGGTGGGGGTCTGGAACTCGCTGCCTGAAAGGGTGTTAGAGGTGGGAACCCTCACAACATTTGAGAGGCATTTAGATGAGCATTTGAAATGTCAGAGCGTACAAGGCTACAGACCAAGTGCTGGAGAATGGGATTGGAGGAGATCGGTGCTTGATGGGCGGCACAGAAACGGTGGACCAAAGTGCCTCAGACTATGCTGTAAAACTTTATGGCTATAACTTTGTAGATCGCGTGACGCTCCACAGTTGCAGAATGCACATTGCACACACTGGACAGACAGATTGTGCTGCACCGCACCGAGATTACAGGAGAGGAGTCGAGAATAAATATAAATCTCTCTCCAAATCGCCTTTTATTCTTCTCAAAAGACAGATGAAACATGACTTTTTGTTTAGGATAAGACAAAAAGGCACATGTCTTCCTGCCCGATGTAGCCAGTTCTGTTGAAGATCTTATCCCCAGCATGTAGTAATATTGATGTGGAGGTGCCGGCGTTGGACTGGGGTGAGCACAGTAAGAAGTCTTACAGGTTAAAGTCCAACAGGGTTTATTTGGAATCACGAGCTTTCAGAGCGTAGCTGATGAAGGAGCTGTGCTCCGAAAGCTAGTGATTCCAAATAACCCTGTTGGAATTTAACCCGGTGTTGTAAGACTTCTTACTGTAATAATATTGTAATGTGTGTTTCATACATTTTCAAAGTTCCAAGCTTTGGGCCAGAATCTGCTGGCAAAATTAATGCTGAGTTTAAAGTCCATGCCCTTCTTCATGTGTCATGTCCGTGTCGCAGTAAGGCCAGAAGGTGCAAATTGCCACAAATTGCTGGATGATGTGCATCGCTCTTTTGTTGTCCCCATCAGCCCCTTCTCAACCTCCCCATGTGTTCCAAGAAATTGTTAATTACCCATTAAACTCATTGCTGAAAGTTAGGGCTGCTACGTTACAGGGTAAGTCAGTAGCTTTTTAACAGAGGAGATTTTTATTCTCCATCACCCTCTTTTTGGACCGACCCTTAGCTAAAATTGGTGGTCAATAAGCATCAGACGCCGCAGAAGAGCACCATAGGACCACAGAAAGGTTACAGCACAGAAGGAGGCCATTTGGCCCATCTTCTCCACGCCAGCCCAAAGATGCCCAGGTGCCCTTTCTAATCCCACCTTCCTGCACCCAGACCCAGCCCATAGCCCTGTAGCTGACAGCATTTTGAAGGTGCAGATCTAGGTACTTTTTAAAAGTTTAGGGTCTCTGCCTCTACCATGAACCCGGGCAGCGAATTCCAGACACCAACAAAATGCAGTTATCACATAGAATGGAAATTGTGAACTTGTATGACATTTTCATTTGTTTTAAGATTAAGTGTTTGGAATGAACATTTCGGTTTCTGCATGTATAGTTGACAGAAAACAGTGACATCAAAGATTTTATGATATGAACATTGCAATTTCTATCTTTTCCTGTTATATACTCTTCTAGATCTTGAATGCATCTCCCCTTAAACTTCGCTGTTAAAATCTTCACCATTTGCATAAAAGAATATATTTTTTCAGGTTTATGATTTTAATGCAGTCTCTAAACGTTTGGTACTGTTCTGACTGAAACTCAATTTAAAAATAGATCTCTGGGTAATGTAATTCTTCAGTGTAAAGCCTTGGGAGTGTAGTTATTGAGCAGGACTGGCTCAGCACAGATTTAGTGCGATTAGGTCAATTGGCCATGCTAGATTGCTGCTGTGTGTTTCATACATTTTCAAAGTTCCAAGCTTTGGGCCAGAATCTGCTGGCAAAATTAATGCTGAGTTTAAAGTCCATGCCCTTCTTCATGTGTCATGTCATTGTCGCAGTAAGGCCAGGAGGTGCAAATTGCCACAAGTTGCTGGATGATGTGCATCGCTCTTTTGTTGTCCCCATCAGCCCCTTCTCAACCTCCCCATGTGTTCCAAGAAATTGTTAATTACCCATTAAACTCATTGCTGAAAGTTAGGGCTGCTACGTTACAGGGTAAGTCAGTAGCTTTTTAACAGAGGAGATTTTTATTCTTGCAATGCCATTCAAACTCTCCAGCTGTGAAAGAAAGCTGTGGAGATTCATTCCCCCAGGTATAAAATTGTTGGCAGAGATTTAAAACTTTACATTTTGTGGGGGGGTGGGGGGGGGGGTGATTTTCTAATCTTCAGAGAGGACTATATATATTCAAGCTGTTGCTGCATTGTTATGCAAATTAAAACATACAGACTAGATTAATAATAATAAATACAACTAAAGTACTGGAAAAACTCAGCAGGTCTGGCAGCATCTGTGGAGAGAAAATAACATTAATGTTTCAACTTCCTCGGAGCGGAAGAGGTAGAAATGTGATGACTACACCCATTTACGGCCTGCCAGACGCAGCCTGAATATCCCGAAAGTGCCTTTAACGTTGTGTGTGTGTGTTGGGGTGGGGGGGGGGGGGGGGGGGGGGTGGAGGAGAGATGAAGAGCAATGAAGTGAAAAATCACCTGCAGTGCTTAGGAAATAAAAGTGCCATTTGTGCGTCGCCTTCAATCAGTGAAAGTGAACCTCTCTGGTGGGTAAGCTCGCCCATGTACAGGCCGACCCTCACAGTCATAACAGTTGAGGGAACTGGAGCGATGGACAGAATACGTACCGATAATGTGTTTCTTTTTCCTCATCCCAGTTTTCCAGGCAGGGTATGCAACAGACCCAACAGCAACAACAGACGGCAGCGTTGGTTCGACAGCTACAAAAGCAGCTCTCCAGTAGGTACCAAATTCAAGTGAGATTTCAAATGCTGGATGATTGTTCCCCCTAACACCAGGCTGCATTGTGAATGTATTGGTCAGAAAGAGAAACCCAAAACGTGCGACGGAAATGGAAGTAGTTGGAGATGGCCAGTGGGCCAATCCGCATCTTAATTGTTACCCTCACAACAGGGACACTTGATCAGATTTTGTTTCCGCTGGGCATTGGACCTGAGAGAGTGGAGCACTGGAGCTCAAGAGGGGAAACGGATTGAAGTGACAGGAACTCAAGCAGCCAGTATCATGATGGCAAATTGAGCTACAAAGGTAAAAGGGCAGAGTAAGCGCCGTGGGAAAGATCAAAATGGGCGAAGGGTTGGAATCACAAGATTGTAGATGGAGGCAGACATGTGGAGAAAGACATGGTGGGGGAGGGGGCGGGGGAACCTCAACCCCAATTTTCTTTATTCCTTCACGGGATGTGGACGCCACCGGCTCGGCTAACATTTGTTGCCCATCCCTAATTGCCCTTGAGAAGGTGGCAGTGAGCTGCCTTCGTGAACTGCTGCAGTCCATGTGGCGTAGGTACTCCCGCAATGCTGATAGGAAGGGAATTCCAGGATTTTGGACCACCAGCAGTGGCATAGTTGCAAGTCAGGATGGTGTGCGGTTTGGAGGGGAATGTGCAGGTTGGTGGTGTCCCCATGCATCTACTGCCCTTGCTGTTCTCGGTGGTAGAGGTCGCAGGGTTGGTGCCCTTCTTGGTGGTAGAGGTCACAGGGTTGGTGCCCTTCTCGGTGGTAGAGGTCACAGGGTTGGTGCCCTTCTCGGTGGTAGAGGTCGCAGGGTTGGTGCCCTTCTTGGTGGTAGAGGTCACAGGGTTGGTGCCCTTCTCGCCTTCTTGGTGGTAGAGGTCACAGGTTGGGTGCCCTTCTTGGTGTTAGAGATCACAGGGTTGGTGTCCTTCTCGGTGGTAGAGGTCACAGGGTTGGTGCCCTTCTTGGTGGTAGAGGTCACAGGGTTGGTTCCCCTCGCAGTGTTAAGAGGTCACAGGGTTGGAAAATGTTGTTGGCAGAGCCTTGGTGAGTTGCTGCAGTGCATCTTGTAGATGGTAAACACTGCAGCCACTGTGCGTCAGTGGTGGAGGAAGTGGATGTTGAAGGTGGTGGAAGGGATTTCGCTCAAGTGGGATGCTTTGTCCTAGATTGTTTTGAGCTTCCGAAGTGTTGTTGGAGCTGAACTCATCCAAGCAAGTGCAAAGTATTCCGTCACACTCCTACCTTGTGCCTTGTGGATGGTGGACAGGCTTTAGGGAGTCAGGAGGTGAGTTACTCTCCTCAAAATCCTCAACCTCTGACCAGCTTTTGTAGACACAGAATGTATATGGCTGGTCCAGTTCAGTTTCTGGTCAGTGGTAACCCCCCTACCTCTCCCCAAGATGTTGATACTGATGTCAATGCTATTTATTGAATGTCATGGAGAGATTGTCAGAACCTCTCTTGTTAGAGATGGTCATTGCCTGGCACTTGTGTGGCACAAATGTCACTTGCTACTTATCAGCCGAAACCTGAATGTTGGCCAGGCCTTTGGGCATGGACTTCTTCAGTATCTGAGGAGTCGCAAATGGTGTTGAACATTGTGCCGTCATCAGCAAATAGCCCCACATATGACCTCTGGAAGGAAGGTTATTGATTAAGCAGCTGAAGATGCTGAGGACACCTCCCCCCCCCCCCCCCCCCCCCCCCCCTGGTCTTCACCTGCAGTGATGTCCTGGGACTGAGTTGTTTAGCCACCAATAAGCACAACCAGTGCCAGGTATGACTCCAAGCAGTAAATTAACTTCTGATTCCCATTGACTCCAGTTTTGCTAGGGCTCCATGATGCCATACTCAGTCACATGCTGCCTTGATGTCAAGGGGCAGTCACTCTCACCACCCCTCTGGAGTTCAGTTCTTTTACCTTTGGGCCAAGGATGTAATGAGATCAGGAGCTGAGTGTCTGTGGCAGAAACCAAACTGAGCTTAAATGAGCAAGTTATTGTTGTGTAAACACTGCTTGATAGCGTTGTCAATGCCACCTTCCATCACTTTGTTGATGATTGGGAGTGGACTGATGGGGTGGTAAATGGCCAGCTTAGATTTTTCCTGCTTTTGTGAACAGGTCTGGGACATTGTCTGTAAGGTGTGATTTTGTGAGTATGACTATGTCAGGCTGTTGCTTGACGAGTCTGGGGGATAGCTCTCTCAATTTTGGCACAAGCCCCCAGATGTTTGTACGGATGATTTTGCAAGGTTGGTTGGCCTGTAAAGGTTTGATACAACTGAATAGTCTGCAAAGCCATTTTAGAGTCCAGTTAAGAGCCTTAAGACCAGACCAGATAAGGACTGCATGTTTCCTTCCCTGAAGGGCAATCGGCAAATGTTTTTTTTAAACAACAATCAACAATAGTTTCACGGTCATAGACTAACTTTCAATTCCAGATTTGATCAATGAATTGAATTTAAATTCCATCAGCCATACTGGGGACTTGAATCCCATTGTGGTGGGATTTGAACTCATGTCCATGTCCCTAGGACATTAGCCTGAGCCTCTAGATTACAGGTCCAATGACTTTACCACCGCACCACCACCTCCCCCGACATTTTAAAGGAGGTTCAGGAACGAGATGACAAACAGAAATCGCTGAAGGGAAGAGGACAAGTTGAGAATAGATGCAGGTGGGATTTTTTGCTTTCTAAATAGAGGCAACATTTTATAAATGGCTGCTTAGGCCTCAGCTAGAGAATTTTGTTTAATTCTGGCCACCACACTTTAGGAAGCATATCAAGACCTTGAAGAAGATATCAAAAAGGTTTTGTAGAATCTGTTGCCTCTCAGCGTCAGGGACCCGGGTTCAATTCTGACCTTGTCTGTGTGGAGTTTGCACGTTCTCCCCGTGTCTGCATGGGTTTCCTCCGGGTGCTCCGGTTTCCTCCCACAGTCCAAAGATGTGGTTAGGTGGATTGACCATGATAAATTTCCCCTTAGTATCCAAAATATGTGCAGGTTAGGTGGGGTTATGGGGATAGGGCAGGGTGGGTGGGCCTGGGCAGGGGGGAGTGGGCCTGGGTAGGGGGGGTGGGCCTGGGTAGGGGGGGTGGGGGTGGGAGGGCCTGGGTAGGGTGCTCTTTCAGACTCAATGGCTGAATGGCCTCCTTCTGCACTATAGGGATTCTATGATTCTGTGAGAATTGTACCAGGTATAAGGGACTTCAGTTAGATGGAGAGAAGTCAGAACCTGGGACTGTTCTCTTTAAAGTAGAGAAGATTAAGAGAAGAAATCCTTGGGGGTTACCTTTGGCCAGAAACCTACCTTTGGAAACTGAACTGAACTAGCCATATCAATGCTGCGGCTGTAATGCAGGCACCAGTGTTGGGGTGGCCTGCAGAGGTGGGTAGTGCATACTGGAGAAGTTTGCAACTAGTACCCAGAAATCATGAAGGAACCAAATTAAATGCAACACTCATTTGGCATCAAAGCAATCCTCCTGCCTTCCAACACAATTCATGACACTGACCAGAAGGGATGCTGGGCAGCAATCACCCACATTGAAAACTGAATCCTAACTGTACGCCACACCATGAACAAAATGTATTCAGCTTCAATCAAACAAAGCCAGCCAGTCAACTTCAATGTTCTACTCGCGTTCCCCAAGCAATACCACCACCTCTTTTTCCCCTCCCCCGCCTTCCCTTCTTTTGTCCCTTCCTCACCCCTCCCTCTTCAACCTCTTATTTATTTTCCCATAAGATGCAGGAGCAGAAGTAGGCCACCCGGCCCATCGAGCCTGCTCCGCCATCCAGTGGGACCATGACCGATAATCCTAAACTCCACTTCCCGCCTTATCCCCATGATCCGCGATTCCCCCTTCTTCATCGCAGATCACACTGCAGTCCAAATCTCTTGAGAAGGTTATTGTCTGGTAACTTTTCTCCCAGGTTCTCTCTCTCTCTCCAGTAGAAATATCATTTACTGTTGTGCTGAGCTCTCTCGTTGGCAAATTGCTGACGTTCCTGTGTTTTTCTCTTGAGTACGTTACCAATTGTGATGCTTGTGTAACCTTGATCTTCTGCCAGGTAATCAGCCACAACAGCCCTCGAACCCATACAGCCATCCTCCCCATTACTGAACCCTGGAACGAAGCACAGACCAGATAGTCACTGGAGAACAATGAAGACCAATGTACTTGACCAAGCTCCCTGTGGGGGTTTTTTTGTTAATTGTTTGTCCCAACATTATTTTTTTCTTTGTTATTATTTTTATCGGTTTTTTTAAAAACATTATTTTGACACATGCTCCCCCCCCACCCCACCCTGTGATGTAGCTGATGTGAATAAATAATGTAAAGTGAGAGTAGATTATTTTATTTAACAAGCAAAATAAATTGAAGTTTTACAATGAGACGTGTTTTTTGGATCTTGTAGGTCCTGTAAAAAGCTGCTGGAATTTTTTTCTCTTTTCTTTTTTTTTGGTTTTTGCTAAAAGTCAATTTTGGTGCTTTTAGCAGATCTACAACAACGGGATGTTCTACTATAAATGGAATTTATTTATTTGTTCGCAAAGACTCCCTAATGATGCACTGGACCAAAATAATGGTTTATATGAATGAGTTTAACCAGGATATGAAAGGCTGTCTACAGAACTGTGGCCGCAGACGCTTTGCGCTTTTCAGTGGCGTGTGCCACTTGAAGTTGTGGCAAAGCTGTTCATTTCAACTGTCAATTTTGCCTAGATTTGTAATTTTACATGAGCACTTTTTAAGAAGAAGAAGAGAAGTTTGTTAAATAATAAAACTATTTTTCCCCTATGATAATAATGATATTATTGTACGGTACCTCTGAAGCAGCTCTGTTGTGCGTGGTTGAGTTTGGTATTTATATGTTATGTTCAGATTGATGAGCTACAATGACGGATAAAGATAATGATTGCAACTTGAAATCTAATAAACCAACAATTAACATCAGAGCAAATGGTTTCTTGCCTTGTGTTTGACATGTTCGTTCATTTATCTTTGGCCACGCCATACCAGCAGAGGCTATGGGGTAAATGTTCTGATCCCGCCCACCATGGAAGTTGTCGCGGGTGGGACGGACAACCTAATGGACCATTAAAAGGTCCGTTGACCTCGGGCGGGAAGATCTAGTCCCTGGGCAGGCGGGATTGGAAAGTCCAACCCTTGTGTGAGGCAAGAGATAAGGTAGGTCTGTGTTTGGAGTAGAGAAAGCTCTCCACCACCGGGTGTTTTCAACGGCTGACATCTGGGTTTGTTGTCGATTAATCGATGGAGATCGATTGCTGTGGTTAGTCAACAACTCAATTATTGTTGTATCATAATGTTAAAAGGATAATTAGAATTTTTTTACAGCAATTTCAATATGAGGTGATGAGGGAATAGTTGGTAGTGGTGACCATACCCTGTGCTAGTGAGTGGTCAATTCCAGCCCCACGTGCCTTGGAGTCACAGCACAAGCGAATTAAGCAAGAATTCTTGTAACAATACCCAAAGCCTTTGGCTGTCCAATAATTACAGTCACCGGGTTTGTAAGTTTAAACACAATTACTTTTTACAACAAGAACTATCATGAAAAAATGCAGGAAATACAACAGGTTAACTATCATCTAACCCTTAATTCCCACTTTAACTGTCCCGCCCCCTACCCACACACACAGGACAGACAGACACAGAGGTGGAGGAAGGAGGGAAAAATAAGCAAGAAGGTCAAAAGATAAGTGCCTTTGCTTCAGATGATTTTTTCTTTTTGCACACTTTCTTCACAGCAAGCTTGCTGTTTGAAGCTCTTTGTTTGCAGCCTGTAATGATCTTCTTTGTATATTCATTCATTCAGGGGCCCTGTAGTTTAGAAAATGCACTACTCACAGGAAGCAGGCTTTCTGGAGAGCCCCCTTATTTCTCATCAAACTGGGCCTTCAGCTCGAGATTCGCATTCAGACCTCTATCGTTCTGTATAAACACTTTATTTCTCATCAAGCCTACAGTTTTCAATCCATTTTCCATTTTTGAAGTGGAAAGCTCCCTGCAGTTACCTCTGAGATTTCATAACGTGGATTATTTCCAAAACACAGTGACTGTTATGTGGGCAAATACAGCAGTTGTTTTGTACCAGAGACATCCCAAAGAAATGGAATGATAGCGAGAGAAAAAAATACCAACCAGTTTATTATTAGATTACTATTATTTTGATTATATCAATTGAGAATAGAATGTTGTACAGGAAAACAACATTTCACCCTGGTGATTTGTCTTTAGCCCTCTGTAGTCTCAAGGGAACTGCACTCAGAGGCTTGCTGGAGAGAGAGTCAGCCTTCACAGTGGGCTTCTGGATCGTTTGGCCAGAATAAAAACTGAGGCCAGCACTCAAGCCTTGTGACTCTGGAAAAACATATCAGTGGGATCAGATCCAATCACCGCCTGGTACCAAGCAGAGCACAGCCATTTGGGCCAATTCATCGGCCACCAGCCAATCAATCAAACCGAGTCATCCCTGATGCCGGTCAGTCTGCAATCACCAGTTTAAAACAGCACAGCCTTCCGGATTGTTCTGTTTGAATTCAAGATACAGGCTGCTTGCCTTAAAGTGAGGCATCCATCAATCATCCATAGATCAAAAGTGTAACAGCAAAATAAAAGAAACAGGAAATAAGGGAATAAACTGGGAACAAACAGGAAGGACCCTTACAAGTGATCAGCAGAATATCTATTGATGACCAACATTTTCCTCTGTTCTTCAGCCTACAGTTTTCAATTCATTTTTGAAGTGGAAAACCCCCTACAATTACCTCTGAGATTTCATAACGTGGATTATTTCCACAGCACAGCGACTATCGTCGGAAAATACAGCAGTCGTTCTGTACCAGAGACATCCCCAAAAAAAAGGAATGAGATCGAGAGAAAAAAATACCAACCAATTTATGATTAGAATACTATTATTTAGATTATA
Organism: Scyliorhinus torazame; assembly: GCF_047496885.1. NCBI lineage: Eukaryota > Metazoa > Chordata > Chondrichthyes > Carcharhiniformes > Scyliorhinidae > Scyliorhinus > Scyliorhinus torazame. The sequence goes on along the minus strand of NC_092720.1, from coordinate 24,324,155 downwards.
TCAGTTGAGACTATACTGTTGTACAGGAAAACAAAACACTGGATGGGATTCTCCAGCCTCCCAACCGCTTGGTTCTCGGCAGCGTGAGGCAGCGCGTTGTTCGCTGCCGGTGGGATTTTCTACTCCAGACACTGACTTGCAATTGCTATTGCGCCTGTCACAACCTCGGGGTACCTCAAGAAGCTTTACAGTCAATGAGGTACTTCTAAAGTGTGGCCACTGTTACGATTCAGCATTATGAAGCGGCCAATGACCCTCCCTCAACCAGCAGTGAGATAATGACCAGATCATGTGTGCTATTGGTCTTGGTTGCGGGATTCTAGCTCGGATTGTTTGGCTCCAAAGATATGGCGCTCCATATTGCAACACTCTTTAATGTCACTACAATGTACTCTGTCTACGCAGCTAGCCTTTGGAACCCCACAGATCAGGCATGCTGTAGTTTACAAAGTAAACTCTGGAAATACAGAGCAGATGCACAAGCATTTTGAGGAAAAAAGAATTAACATTTTGCATGGGCAACACTCTTACTGGACTGAAAAAGGAGAACTTTTCTCTCAAGTCTTTGAGTCTTTTAGAACACTGGCCAAAATGGAAAGAGCAGCGGTCAATATACGAACCACATAAACACTGAAAGGTGTTTTCCAATGGCGTTGATTGCAATTTCAAACACTATTCCAATGCAATGGAATAAGTTTATTAATATAGATGACATAAGCAATACAGAATCTTTCAGACAATAAACTTGAAAGCAAAATCGACTTTAGTTTATGATGTGATAGCATTAATTCCATTCATGTGGTTTAACGTGGGGTGCCAGACGTTTCCACCATAATGCCTGTAAATGGTGAAAGAAAACAAACACCAAGTGGATTGAAAGGGGCTCAACATGGCCATGTGAGGAAGATAGTCAGCTGCATCCCAGATGTAACTCTGCTGTTGTGAGTCTGCCTCACACTGATTGAAAGGAAATTCAAATCCTGCAGTTTCTGTAACAGGCAGTTGGTCTGCAACACCAACTTCATGCCTAAAACCTACTTACGTACGTTACATGAATAATACAGGTAGGGGTATGTTCTGATACACGGAAGCTTCCCCATGACTTTGCGATATTGTGTTTGTGATGATCTTTGTGTTGCTAAATTCAGGATGGTTGGCGTAGTGTTCACAAAGACCACAAAATGGCTTTAACCTGAACAAAGCCATAAATTTATTAACACTACTTAATTGGATTCAACACTTACTCCTATATATTACACAGTTGATATTTAACATATAATCTACACTTTACTCCTAATCTCTGCACAATTATAAACTATGATCTGCTCTCACTCACACTATCTTTCCTTGAGTCTGTACTCTAGCTAATTCCTTCACTTCTTACTTGTAACTCTAGCTCCCTCTAGTGGCTGATCCAGACATTTCATTAACCCTTGCAGTTCTTACATTTATTTTTTTTTTTAAATCTTTTTATTGGCATTTTCAAAATGTATAAACAGTTATGTACATTGTTGGCCGTGTTTATTTAATGTATTATACAGAAATATTTGTTTTGTCCTTTCCTTAATTTCCCCTATTTACATTCTGCCGCACTCCGGCTTGGCGTGTGGTCCCTCCTGCCCCTACTCCAGCCCTTTCCTCCCTGCCCCCTCCCCCCGCCTGGTTTCCCCCTGGTCATTTTTTGGGGGGAGGCGGTGTTCCCCCCCCTTTCTCTCCCCTTCCTCCCTCCCACCCTTTCTATTCTTCCCCTGTCAAATTTGTACCTGTTCCAGAACCTGTTTGAGGCCAGCGGCAACGAATAAGATGGGGAAACGGGAAAGATAGAAAGAAAAGGGAGAGGGAAAAGAAAAATAAAGACAGAGGAGGAACCATAGGAATGCGCAACCCGGGGAGGGGGTGTGTGAGGAGAAAAGGCCGGAGAGACATAAAAGGGACAACGTGGGAATGAGGCCCCCACCCCACCCCCCAGAGTTCTTACATTTATGATAATGTGATCGTGTTTTTTTTTAAATTTAGAGTACCCAATTATTATTTTTTCCAATTAAGGGGCAATTTAGTGTGGCCAATCCACCTAACCTGCACATCTTTGGGTTGTGGGGGTGAAACCCACGCAGACACGGGGAGAATGTGCAAACTCCTCATGGACAGTGACCTGGGGCCGGGATTCGAACCCAGGTCCTCAGCTAACCACTACGCCACGTGCCGCCCTATGTGACAGTGTTAACTGCCATGTAACATAGCCCAGCCTGAGCGTTAATTCTACACCATGATTGTACATTTCCCAGTGCCAGAGCAGCAAAGATATTGCTGCATCTCTTTATCCTGTCACATTGCTTGCATACACTATTAATTAAACAATGTCAGGTCTGTCGTCTCGTCTCACTGGAGCTGGTGTGGTAGTGATGGATGGTGAGCATTTCTCACATCTTTTTCAAGATCGGACCACCCTCAAAGTAGCAGCGAATTGAAGTTTTGGGCCTCTGCATGATGAATGCACATAAAACACCGTCAATGGCTTGGGCCTTTTGTGCAAGTAATCCAATCACTGGTATTTTTGTTAGGATAAAGGCTGCACGTCTTGTTCCCTTGCACGTCCAACTGTCCCCCAGGAATTTCAGGTCCATAACCTTTAGAATGCAAACTCGGAGTACTGACACACGGCCTCCAGTATCGGAAGACACTCCTGAACACTGCCAAAGTCTTTGCTTTGTTCACAAGTTTTCGACCAGATGTTTCTGCTGATGGGTATATCAGAGGTGATTTCTTGACTGACACCTGCCTCTATTTGGTTTCGAAACACGTTCGCCCTTGAAAAGTGCTATGAAAGAAAAAACAATCTTCCAACTTAAAAACTGCACTCCAGAAAACGTGGCAAATGTGGCCCAAAATAACCAACATTTGGAAGAATTGATTGATTGGTATTTATTCTGACATGTACCGAAGTACAATGAAAAGTATTTTTCTGCAGCCAATGGAACGTACACAATGCGTACATAGTAGACAAAAGAATAATCGACAGAATACATTGACAAATGCTACATCAACAAATAGTGATTGGTTACAGTGCGGAACAAGGGCCAAACAAGCAATACATGAGCAAGAGAACTGTCGAAATTTGCCCACCAATTCCCTCATAACAATCCTCTCCATCAATGACTAAAGCATGTGTGTAGAACCTGCATTCTAATAGCTTTTCAGAACTGCAAACCGGTGACCAGGTTTCTGCTGCATCGCTTTGTAGTTTAGCCCATATCTCACTCCACATATCCCTGTGCTCAAATCGTGACAGAACATTTTTTCCAGTCATGGAGCCAGAAAACGTTGGCGGCACAGAAAGAGGCCATTTGGCCCATCATGTCTGCGTGGTTGGAAAATGAGATGCCCAGCCTCATCCCACTCTTCCAGCGTGCGGTCCGTATTCCTGCAGATTACAGGAACACCTTTTAAATGACTTGAGGGTTTCTGCCTCTCTACCCTTTCAGACAGTGCATTCCAGATCCCCACACACCTCTGCCCCTCTAATCTTAAATCACTTTAAAATCTACTCGTCACTGACGTCCCTGCAAAGGTAAATAGACCCATTCCATCCACTCTATCCAGGCGCCTCACGATTTCATACACCTCAATTAAATCTCCCCTCAGCCCCCTCTGCTCCAAGGAGAACAACCCCAGCCTATCCAATCTCTTGTCATAACTGCAACATTCCAGTTCTGGAAACATCCTGAAAGATCACCTCTGTACCCTCTCTAATGCAATTACAGACAAGTCTCAATCCAAAATTCACCTGATGAAGGAGCTGCGCTCCGAAAACTCGTGATTCCAAACAAACCTCTTGGACTTTAACCTGGTGTTGTAAGACTTCTTACGGTGCCCACCCCAGTCCAACGGTGGCATCTCTACATCAATCCAAAATTGGTAGAGAAACACAAGGTATTCTAGTTCTCAATCAACATGTGCCAATGAAAAGGTCAATGAGGTTAAGTAATGGGTTAAAAGACATTCCAGTTCGTTGTCTCATTTATGTTAAGTATCCAATAATTGACACTGATATGTAAAGGGGTTTCAGGTGGCCTTTGTGTCAGGTGATGTGATGATAGAGTTTGTGCAGAGTCTGTTGAAGTGAAATAAAGGTGTTGGTGAAAAGGAGCAGAACCTTTGACTCTTTATACAACAGCAGCTAAACGTCCAACAAATGGTAGCGGAGGATGGTTGCTGTGCAAATGTGAAGGGTTGAAAGATACAACTTTTCCAGACCAAACCAAGGAGTGAGTGAGAAGAGAAAAAATATATATGGCTGAATCTAGGATAAAGATGGCCGGATACGACTGCCCCCCTTATTTTCTGAAAGGGGATCGTACAACCAATGGAGAAGTGCTGTAGTTATTGGGAAAGAGAAAACAAGGTATGGCATTGGCCATAAGGAGAGTGGTCAAAAGCACTTTGGCTGCTGAGACGCTAAGCCTTGTAGAGGCAGTGGATATGGCCTTTTATATATCTCAGATATTGACAAGAAATTTTGGGATTAGGGAATTTGGGTAATATACCTATTGAATATCACATTGACAATAAATCCCTGGGGGAAAATGTGCACTCCACAAAAAGTATCAATGAAAACGTTTAAGGACAGACATTGCAAGTTTGAAGCAGATGTTGGACAGGGGGGAAATAGCAAAAATTAAATGGGTCGACAGTAGCTATCAATTGTCAGACTGTTTTACAAAAAGAGGGGCTCGTTCACAGAAACTTTTGGATATTGTTAATGAAGGGCGCCTGTTTCTGTGACTGTTTTATTGTTCCAAGAAATGAAAAAAAAGGGGGGAAATGGCGTGTGTATTTTTGAGTTTCTTGTCATTTTGTTTTCACCTAATTATTTTTTTTCTCCAAGGAAGGGGAGACTGTTAATAATGGGTTAAGAGACATTCCAATTAGTTGTCTCATTTATGTTCATTATCCAATAATTGACACTGATATGTAAAGGGGCTTCAGGTGGCCTTTGTGTCAGGTGATGTGATGATAGAGTTTGTGCAGAGTCTGTTAAGTGAAATAAAGATGTTAGTGAAAAGGAGCAGAACCTTTGACTCTTTATACAACAGCAGCTAAACATCTAACAAATGAGTTCTCAGTAAAGTACCAGCTCACATTTATATCATGCATTTAACACAGTTAAAGATCCTGCTTCACAGGAAGTATAAAAAAAACAGTACTTATAGAGAAGGAAATGTTAGGACAGTTGATCAAACACTTGGTTGAAGAGGGTGGTTTCAAGGAGCATCGCTAAGGAGGAGAAAGAAGTGGCGAAGCTAAGGAGGGAATGCCAGATTTGAGAGCCTGAATGCATCTGCCTATATTGGATCAAAGGAAGCAATCAAGGCTTTTCAAATATTTGTTTTCAGAGTATGAGTTTGTCCAATGTATTGTTTGTCTTGAGGTGCCCTGAGAAGCTGCTGGTGGATGTAGTGGTTTTTTCATTAATGAGAGAATTTAAGTCCAAAAGGTGCTGAGAAACTGGAGTCATTCCCTTCCCTGTCGGACCCCAGTGAACCGATTGGGTTTTTACAACAATATACCAGCTTCCGTGGTGGCTTTCAACTCATGGTTCTAGGTTGGGGGTGCATTTTCCTATTTTGCAAGTGCTAAAGAATTTCAGGGGGGAGTGGGGGGGAGGGTAGAACCCAGGAGGCCAGTAGATACTTGGTAAGCTTGTCTAAGTTGGTTTAAACCCTACTTTGCTGCGCGCCATTTAGTCACGCCCATTTTGAGTGGGGTTGTGCTTCCGATGCCCTGCGGGATCTGGGTATATTCCGCGAGGAGTAAAGGCTGTCGGAGGCCTCTCTGAGGATCGTCTGTGCTGTCCTCCCGCTCGAGCACAATGCATCCAGCAGATTGCACCAAATATCTTTCAATTCCATAGAATCCATAGAATTCTTACACTGATGAAGGAGGGCATTTGGTCAATTGAACCTATACCAACCTTATGAACGAACAACTTACCTAGGCCCGCACCCCGCCCTACACCTGGAATGCTGCACATTGATCATGGCCAATCCACCTAACCTGAACGTCTTTGGACTGTGGGAGTGAACCAGAGGAAACTCAAGCAGTTGCCCAAGGCCAGAATCAAACCTGGGTCCCTGGCGCTCTGAGGTGGCAGTCCTAACCACTCTACCATCTTGTCACCCTGTAGCCTAGATATAATTGTGCTTTGTAGACTAGATATATTTAGACAGAAGCATTTTTTCTTAATATAAATTTAGAGTACCCAATTCATTTTTTCCAATTAAGAGGCAATTTAGCGTGGCCAATCCACCAAGCCTGCACATCTTTGGGTTGTGGGGGTGAAACCCACACAGACACGGGGAGAATGTGCAAACTCCACATGGACAGTGACCCAAAGCCGCGATTGAACCTGGGACCTCGGCGCCGTGAGGGTGCTCCGGTTTTCTCCCACAAGTCCCAAAAGACGTGCTGTTAGGTGAATTGGACATTCTGAATTCTCCCTCTGTGTACCTGAACAGGCGCCGGAGTATGGCGACTAGAGGCTTTTCACAGCAACTTCATTGCAGTGTTAATGTATGCCTACTTGTGACAATAAAGATTATTATTATTAACAATCTATTATTAACTCCTGGGACTGCTGATCTACCTATAAGGGTATGGCTGGCCCACAAATAAGTCTCCTTGGTAATAGTCACAAGGGGCCACCAGAACTATTTGCTGAGGTGCTGGTGAGCTGTGTGCAGTGTGCTATCTCCCCCTTTCACATATATTCACTTATAACCAATCTAGTGTATAAACGATTCAGAGTCCTTGAGCTCTTTTACTGTCATCTTTAATATTTCATCCTAATTCATGTTTATGTATTTTCTATCCACGTGCATTGTTTATGTATGCTGCACTAAATACCATCCGTCACTTTTCCCTCAACTTAATTTATTATCAAATTCAATCTATTAATTTGAATTGCCAGCTCCTTTCCACACATCCCAATGTACAAACTCAAATTGCACTTTGTGAGCTTGTATCCCAATGTGTGAGCTTGTATCCCAATGTCCAAGCTCGTATCCCAATGTGCATGCTCGTATCACACTGTGCGAGCTCATATTCCAATGTATGGGCTCATATCCCACTGTGCGAGCATATATCTCCTATGTGAGCTTATATCTCCGTATGAGCTCATATTCCACTGCATGAAAAAATATCCCCGTGTGTGAGCTCATATCCCACTGTGCAAGCACATATCCCCCTTGTGACCTTATATTCCTGTGTGAGATTATATTGCTCTGTGTGAGCTCCTATCCCCCTGTGTGAGGTCATATGCAATACACAAATTCATATTGAACTATGCAGGTTCATATACCATTCTGCAAACTTATATCCCACTGTGCGTGTTAACATCCTATTGATTTAAAAAAATATATTTTTTACGGGATGTGGGTTTCACTGGCTAGTGCCCATCTCAATTGCCCTCGAGAACGTGGTGTTGAGCTGCCTTCTTGAATCACTGCCGTCCATGTGGTGGAGATACACCAACTGTGCTATTATGGAGGGATATCCCACTGCGTAATTTCATATCCCATTGTGAGAGTTCATATCCAACAGTGCAAACTCATATCCAACTGTGAGAGTTTATATCCCACTGAGCAAGTTCATATCCCACTGTGAGATCCCTTGAGAGGTATCTAATTTTGTGAAAAACTTGACAATAGCCTTCTCCAACGTGATGTCTTCTCTCTTGGCTATGCGATAGTGTTCCCTCTTATTATTATTATTATTCAGATCTTTTGGATCTATGCATACTCTTAGTTCTCCATTAGGTTTGCGTACGCATACCATTGAATTGACCCAGTCCGTTGGTTTATTCACCTTGGAAATGATGTCCGACTGTTTCATTCGGTCAAGCTCAGTCTTGAGACGATCTCTCAATGGAGCTGGCACTCTTCAGGGTGCATGTATCACAGGTTTGGCATCTTTTTTCAGTTGGATACTGTTTGTAAATGGTAGGATGCCCATTCCAGAGAATACATCATCAAATTTACCCAAAATTTGTTTAATCTCATCTTTAAGTGTGACATTTGAATTATTGGTTGCCTGTATCTTTTGAACCAAGTTGAGTTTGTTGCAAGCATCCACCCCAAATAGTGATGATATGTCATTTTCTACTATTTCGAAGTCTAGTGGCATGCTGATGTTATGGCATTGCTATTATAGTCAGTCAATCTACAAGTTGATTTATTTAGCTGTGGTTTGCTGTGCACTTGTCTGAGATCCTGTTCCATTATTGAATTTGCATGTGCACCTGTATCTAATTTAAATCGAACCTCAGACCCATTAATGTCGAGTAGTACAATCCACTCTTGAATACTTTTGGAAAGCTGATATATTGGATTGTTATCAAAGTTCAGTGCATTAACCCTAGTAATCGCATCGAACATGAACGTATCTTTCAGTGCATATTGGGAGGAATTATCATTATCAGGTAAGACTTTTTCTTCTTTTCCTTCACTCTGTATACTCTGAATCGTCCTTTAATTATTGTACGATCTTTTAAATTTATTAGCTGTTCAGGCTGTTGTGGAACGGCATTGTGCTGCAAAGTGATTGTATTTGCAACTTTTGGAACATCGTTTGCCTTTTGCCGGACAGTTTGTTTTTTACTGTGGGTGTGGCCGCAGCATCTGCACATCATCACGCTCGTGCGTCACTTTCAAAATGGCCACCAACCGTTATGCGCAGTTTTCTGTGCTGCGCCACAGCATTAATGGTGTTGGCCATGTTTCCCGACTTTGCGCCTTTTCGTTTGCCCTGAACTCCGCATATTAAAAGGTTGCTTGTTCACTGGCTTTACACATGTTAATTGCTTCATCTAGCAGCAAAATCGATCGTCTCAGCATTTATTCTCGCAAATGTTCGTTAATTCCAAAGACAATTTGATCGTGAAGCGTTGAATCAGCAATGGAGAAGTTAGACGACTGCGCTCTTAATTCTAAAGCAGTAATAAAAGAATCTACCGACTCCCCTTTCAGCTGCAGCCTTTTTCTAAATATACAGCGCTCGTATGTCTTGTTCACTTGCTTTTTGTAGTGAGCATCAAATTTTTCCAGCGCCATATTATACTTTTTTTTTATCCTGACCTTCTGCAAATTCAAATGAGTTGAACAGCTCTAATGCCTGAGGTCCAGCCAAATTAAGAAGAAGCACGATTTTGCTCTGATCAGAAGCATTTTCTAGCATGGAGGCAGATAAAAAATCTTTAAACTGTTGTTTGAAAAATTTCCAATTTTGACATAGTTTACCGGTCGTCCTGAATTGTTCTGGTTTTTTCTGACCTTCCATCTTACGATCCATTGTTTGTGCAGATTTTTCAATCGGTGTAGCGGCGTGACAGTTTTTCTGAATTTTCTTAAAGCTATACTATCTATACTAATTGCTTACTTTTTAGGAACAGACTCCTGGTACCATGTGGTGCGCTTTGTGGTTCAGATTCTAGGATGGTTGGCATAATGTTCACAAAGACCACAACAAGCTTTTGTGTGAAACAAAGCTGAAGATTTGTTTACACTACTTAATTGATTTCGACCTTTTACTTCTATATAATAAACAATTGACAATAACTGTACAATCTACACTCACCTACCACTAATCTCTACACTAATACAATAACTATGATCTGTTCTCACTCACACTACCTTTTCTCACTCACAGCCAGCTCTTCGTGAAGGTTGGTCACCTATTGGGGAACTGTCAAATTTCTCAAAAGCATTGAGAGCCAGGGAAATGACTTTTGTCTGGAAGCAATTAATTTCTTAACCTATTTAGTGCAATGGAAGATTACTCATAGTCCATGTAACAGCATTCCCTCAGGCACCCGCCCATTTAATAAGCGTTTTTCCCATGCATTGTTTTAGGCACCCTATCTTCAAAAAGCCCCGGGGAAATTCTTGGCTCCTTGAACTGTTTGTTTGTAGTTAACATATTGTAACAATAATGTTATGGTAACAAGATGGCTTCAACATTTGGAGCAGCTATTACTGCAATAATAACACTATAGGCAGAAACACTAAATATGCCATTTTAACTCAATATAAATACAGTAAACGTTAATTCAACCTGTGCCATTGTCTCTATTTTCCTTCCAATCTCTATCAATTCGATTTTTGAAAGTTTAATTTTACAGTCCAATGTCTATCTTTGTTTCTTCCCGCCCCGAACAAAAAGCATATTTTACTTACCGTTATTCTTCTAACTTCTGGTCCTAACGTTCAGGAGGGACGGTGGTGGATGGTAATGTTGCTGGACTAGTAAATCAGCGACCCAGGACAAATGCTTGAGGAGCTTCGGTTCAAATGGCAGATGGTGGAATTCGAACTCAGTAAATAAAATCTGGAACTTAAAACTAGTCTCAGTAACGGTGACCATGAAAAGATAATTTTTTAAAAACATATGGTTCATTAATGTCCTTCAGGGAAGGAAATCTGTCGTCCTTCCCCAGTCTGGCCTACATGTGACTCCAGACCGACAGCAATGTGGTTGACTCTTAATTGCCCTCTGAAATGGTCCAGCGTACCACTCGGCTCAAGGGTAATTAGTGATGGGCAACAAATGTCGATCTTGCCAGGGATGTCCACATCCCATCAAAATAATAAGAAGAAAAATAAAGTCATTTGGGAGGTGGGAGCAAGTCTCCCATCAATCCTGCCCCTGGCCAGGAATTCTGACCTGCTCCCTGCCACAACCTGTGTGTAAAACCCAGGCTCCAAAGCACAATGCAGCTGAGCTCCCAGCAAACGTCCACTTCCCTCGCTCGCCCCCATCTGTAGGACCTGTCCGCACACAAGCCTCGAAGCATTGAGGTGGCTGGCAGCACACGTTGACCCTCTCTACCGCACACCAGTTGCCACCTTGCTGGTAGGATAACACACGGCCCACCCAGTGAGGAGACCCACAGTAAACCCCACTGGGCGAAATAGGACAGGGGCCACCGAGCTTAACACTGACACGGGTTGTGGCAGCCAATGGTATCCCTGTTGACTGGGACAGGTGATACAAAGAACAAACAAAGAACAATACAGCACAGGAACAAGCCCTTCGGCCCTCCACCGGTCACGTGTCCTATCTAGACCAACCACCTGTATCCTTCTATACCCCATCTGTTCATGTGCCTATCCAGATAAGTCTTAAAGGTCGCTAACATATCTGCCTCAACACCTCACTTGGCCACGCATTCCAGGCCACCACCACCCTCTGTGTAAAAAAACTTACCCCGCACATCTCCACTGAACTTTCCCCCCTCACCTTGAACTTGTTCCCCCTTGTGGTTTTCAATTCTGCCCTGGGGAAAAGCCTCCAACTGTTCACCCTATCTGTACCCCGAATAATTTTATAAACTTCTATCAGGTCGCCCCTCAGCCTCCATCTCTTCTCTCCTCATACCCAATACCCTCCATACCAGGCAACATCCTGGTAAACCGTTTCTGTACTCTCTCCACATCCTTCTGGTAGTGCGGTGACCAGAATAGGACACAGTATTCCAAATGTGGCCTAACCAACGTTCTATATAACTAACATAATTTTCCAGCTTTTATACTCGATACCTCGGCCTATGAAGGCAAGCATGCCGTAATGCTTTCTTCACCACTATTGCCACCTGTGGTGCCTCAGGGGGATGTGTAAACACTTTAGAACAGGTCGTTATTACGAGGAATGAAGTGTTAGGTGTGTTAATAAGTATCAAGCCAAATCCCAAGGGCCAGATGACAATCTTCATCACTATCCGCAACTCCTGCAATCTTAGTATCACCTGCAAACTTGCTAATAAGACCCGCTACATTTTCTTCCAAGTCATTTATATACATTACAAAGAGCAGAGGTCCCTGCGGAACACCACTAGTTACAGACCTCCATTCGGAAAAACACCCTTCCACTGCTACCCTCTGTCTTCTATGGCCAAGCCAGTTCAGAATCCACCCAGCTAGTTCACCCCTGACCCCATGTGATTTAATTATTGCACCAATCTGCCATGAAGGACCTTATCAAATATTTTACTAAATTCCATGTAGGCAACATCCACAAACCTTCCCTCATCAATCATTTTTGTAACCTCCTCTAAAAACTCAATTAAATTAGTACAAAACCGTGCTGTCGGTCGCTAATAAGACCATTCACTTCCAAATGTGCATTGGTCCTGGGCGGGATTCTCTGGTCGGCGATGCGGAAATCGCGTTTGGCGATCGGCCAGAGAATATCTGTTTCCAACCAAATCGGGGGCGGCGCCACTTTTGCGATGCTCCGCCCCCTCCAAAGTGGCGTACTCGGAGATTTCACTGCGCGCCGTACTGATGGCTTCAGGACGTTGCCTAAGGCCCACCCGCTGATTTTCCGCCACCGACCGGCTGAGTTCCCGACGGCGTCGGCTGCGTGTGGACTCATCTGTCAGCAATTCGGTGTGGCAGCTGCGGACTCAGTCCAGCACCGCCACAGTCGGGGGAGGGCCGATCCGCGGGCAGGGGGGACTTTATCCAGGGCTGGGGGCACTGTTTGGGGGGTGGTCCGGGGCGCGCGAGCTGGCCAAAGGGGGGGGGGGGGGCACTATTTTGCAGGCTGGGTCCGCGAGTGTCACGCCATGTTGCACGGGGCGGCCACTGCAGGCCGCCGCCATGCGCATGCACGGCCACTGCAATTCTCCGGGCACCTAGAGCTGGGTGGTCCACGTTGCTCGGCTGCTAGCCCCCAGCCAAACGGAGGATCGGTGGCTGTTTTACGCAGAATTTTTGGTTGTAAAACGCCACCGTTCCCAAGTCGTCGTGTGAAAATAGCTCAGAATCAGAGAATCCAGCCCTCTATCTCTGAGAATCTTCCAACAATTTCACTATCACTGACGTCAAGCTCACTGGCCTATAATTAACAGGATTATCCTTGCAGCCATTCTTAAATAACAGGACAACATTGGCTATCCTCCAATCCTCTGGGATCTCACCTGTGGCCAATGAGGACACAAATATTTAATCTCTTGGCTCCCTCAGTAATCTGGGATTGATGCCATCTGGCCCTTGGGATTTGTCTACCTTAATGCTTTTTAACACACCTAACACTTCCTCCCTCATAACAACGACCTGTTCTGAAGTGTTTACTCATCCCTCTGAGACACCACCAATCAACGTGTCCCTTTCCTTTGTGAATACCAATGCAAAATACTCATTAAGGATCTCACCTATTTCCTTTGGTACTACACATAATTTACCTCCTTTGAGCTTGAGTGGACCAACTCTTTCTCTAGTTACCCTCTTGTTCCTAATATACGCATAAAATGCCTTGGGATTTTTCTTAATCCTGAATGCCAAGGACATTTTGTGTCCCCTTTTTGCCCTCCTAGCTCCCTGCTTGAGCTCTTTTCGACTTTCCTTGTATTCCTCAAGTGCTTTATCTGTTTTTCGTTGCCTGTACCTAACATGTTCATCTTTTTTCTTTTTGACAAGATTCGTAATTTCCCTGGTCATCCATGATTCCCTGACTTTCCTGTCTTTCCTTTTTACTGGCACATGCCTGTCCTGCACTCCCATCAACTGCTCCTTAAAAGACATGCCCACATGCCAAATGTGGATTTACCCTCAAACAGCCTCTCCCACACACCAGCCTCCAAATCCGGTCTAATCTGGTTGTAGTTAGCCTTCCCCCAATTTAGCACCTTCACCCTAGGACAACACTCGTCCTTTTCCATGAGTATCCGAAAGCTTACGGAATTGTGGTCACTGTTCGCCACATGTTCTCACACTGCAACTTTGATGAGCTGGCCGGGCTCGTTCCTTAGTACTAGGTCCAATATATCCCCCTCTCTAGTCGGACTATCCACATATTGTTCTAAAAAACCTTCTTGGATACATTTAACAAATTCCTCACCATCTAGACCTATGGGCTTTCCAGTCACTATGAGGAAAATTAACATCTCCCACGACAATAACCCTATTATTTCTACATCTACCCAGAATCTGCTTGCATACCTGTTCTTCAACTTCCCGTGGGCTGTTGGGAGGCCTGCAGTCCACCCCCATCATAGTGACTGCCCCCTTCCTGTTTCTGAGTTCTACCCACAGTGCCTCGTTACTTGATTCTTCCATGGTGTCCTCCCTCTGTCCCTCTGTAATATGTTCTCTAACCAGTATTGCAACACTCCCACCTCTTTTACCTTTCTCCCTGACTCACCTAAAACACCTATATCCTGGAATATTCAGCTGCCAGTCCTGTCCCTTTTTTAACCAAGTCTCCATTATAGCAACCACACCCAAGTTCCACACGTGAATCAAGGCTCTTAAGTTCATCTGTGTTACCTGTTATACTCAGTGCATTGAAGCAGATACGCTCCAGACCTCAAGTCCCACTGCGTTCGACCTCCCCCAGCCTGCCCTTCCTTTTAGATAGCCTGGCCCTGGTACCATGCTCATCCCCAGTCTCTACACTTGCTGGCTTACTGTCCTGATTCCCACCCCCCTGCCAAATTAGTTTAAACCCACCCGAATCATACTAGCAAATCTCCCAGCCATGATACTGAGGATAGAGAATTCCCACATCACAGGCCTGGTGCCACTCGCTGATGGGGTCATATCGAAAGGGCCGGGTGAAGAATGGACATGTTGAGAGTGGCGCAGCAGTACAACCTAGGGTCACCATGTAACCTGATGACTTTGGATGGTCAAGGGAATTGCTAACAATCCCTGTCTCTCAGAACCTCTCCCCACACGCCTCCACAGAGACATGGGTTTTGGAGTATAGCCGGCTATGCTCGCTATCTACCTGGTCGCTGCTGCCGTTGTGGGCGCACGGATGCTGGTGGAGCAAGGCCAGCTCAGCGAGGACCCTACACAAGAAGAGCCTGCCCCAGAAGAGCAGGGGCCAGCTGTGGAGGCTCAAGTGCTGGCTGTTCAATAGGCCGAGGAGGAGATGTGAAGGAGGACCTATCTGGGATTTTGCAAATGTCTGCACACAGCTGCATCTGTATTGTAACAGATGCCCCATGAGCCCGGGTAGCGGTCTATATCAGCTTCAATCTGGACCAGGCCCACCAGGATGCCTGGGAAGCAGGATTCGCTTGCCATCCCTAGCATATCCCAAGTCCAGGGGGTGATTGATGGTTGGCATGTCACTCTCTTGAGTACCGGTTCATCAGGGGATGCCATTAACCAATTCCTAAATGTGCAGTTGCTGTGCGACCACCAGCTGCGCATCATACACGTCTGCGCATTCTGAGGTTCCCGGCACTTTCAAGGTGTTCCCTCGGGAGAGGGCTTGGCTCCTGATAAGGGTTACCACTGAAGTCATGGCAATGATATCTGTGCAGAGGGCCCAGACTGAGATAGAGACGGGTTATACAGAAGCTCACTCAGCAACCTGGAGCCTCATCGAACAATGCATCGGCATCCTAAAAATATGCTTCCGATGATTAGACCGCTTATGTAGCCCCAGGAGGGTTTCGAGCATCGTGGTGCTGCATCATGCACAGTATTGTGCAACAGAGGGCCGGCGTTCTGGAGGAGGTGGAAGACGAGTAGACCTCATCTGGCAAGCAGGATGAGGAGGGTGTCCAGGAGGATCCAGGCTGGCCAATGGTCAGAAATAACCACTGCCGAATACTCCGCTCTTTTTATCCAAGGGAGTAGGGTCCTACCCTTGACAAGAAAAGTTAATCCTCGAATACACCTTCTGTACCAGGGCAAAGTGTGAACCCCCCCCCCCCGGTGTGTGAACCGCCATGGGTACGCCCTTCCTATCTCCTCCATGAATGCGGCTAACACCTTCACCATTTCTCTGAAGGAGCCAGCGACCTTGGCCTGGGTCAGTCCAACTTCGGATCCAACACATAGTTAAAATCCCCCCTTAAAATCAATTGGTGTGTATCTAACTCTGATATTGCAGACAGCAACCACCCCATAAACTTGAAATTGTCCCAAATCGGGGCGTACACGCTAAGACCACGGCCTTCCCCTCCAGTATACCTGTAATCATCATGTAACAATCTCACTGATCGGCTAGAACTCGTCCCTGCCGGGAAATGAGCCCTTTTGCTAACTAGAATCGCCACCCCCCCCCCCCCCCCTAGGGCCTCCTGGCAAACCCTGAGTGAAAGACCTGGCTCACCCAGGCCTTGCGCAACCTGGTCCGGTCCCACGCCCGCAGGTGGGGTTCTTGTCGGAGCAACACACCGGCCCCCATCACAGGCCCCACCCCCAGGCCCCGCACGTTCCAAGTGACTAACCTTGTCGGGGGTCTCTCACCCCTCCTTCTCGTTTCAGCCATCCCCACCAAGATGCAATACACCAAAACAAATTCCTGGGTCCCAGACCCACCTGATAGCTTTCAGACCCACCTTTAGGGTGAGACAAAGAGAATTTCCTGGTCACTGCTAGTTCTCCCATCACCCTTCCCTCCCCTGTCCCTTGTCCTCTCCCTCCCCTCCCAGGCTCCCAGACACCCTGCCACCACAACCAACCCCATCTCCCCACCCAACAAACTAAACCATTATACCCCACCTAATCTGACCCAACGAGACACAGCCTCTCCCTCCACTCCACACCCGTTCACTAGCCACCCCTTCTCCTTCCTGTGAGCAACGGTGGCCCCCCCATCCAGGGGCACGCTTCGATACCGCTCTAAAAACCACCCAATCCCTCCTGACCCACTCTCCCCGCACCCCACGCGCTAACGTGCCCAAACTCCATTAACAAGCTTCTCTCCCCTCCAAGAAACACGTCAATCCCCCCTTTTTATAGCCCATCCTCCAAGAGAACAAAACGGAATAAAAAGAAGCATAATTACACTGTAGAAAACAACACCCTTCATACACAGAGTCCAAAACAGTTCCCAGGCTGGTCCCAGTTTCTTCTTTCTGATAAAGGCCTCCTCCAGCTCTGGCATGTCGAAAAATTAAACTTTTGAGTCCATTGTAACCCACGGTTGTGCAGGGTACACCGCCCCGAATCACACACTCTTGCTATAAAACACGATCGCCTTGTGGAAGGCTGCAAGCCTCTTCGCTAGCTCAGTCCCAAAGCCCTGATATATCTGCACCATGTGCCTGTACCAGTCAATATTACAGTTCCTTTCCGCCCACTCCAAGACCCTCTCTTTCCTTTGGTAGCTGTGCAAGCGGATGATCACCGCCCGCGGTGTCTCATTCGGCCTTGGTTTCTGCCGGAGGGCCTGATCAGCTTTATCCAACTGCGGATATCATCCCCTCCCACCGGCCGTGAGAACATCACCGAGAAACACTCGGCCAGCTTCGAGCCCTCAGCTCCCTCCGGCAACCCAACCAACCGGAGGTTCAACCACCTCGACCTGTGCTCAATATCTTCCACATTTAACCTCAGACCTTTATTGCTCTCCGCCTTGAGCAGCAACTCTGTTTCCAACCAGGCAAATCACTCTCCGGCTGCGACAAGGCCTCCTCCACACACCCTTCAACGTCTCACCTTGTGCTTTCTCCACATTCGAGGCCTTTCCGAGCTGTTCACAAATCGGGCGCAAAACCTCCTCAACACTAACTTTAAATCATTACTTTATCTTCCTGCCCTGCCACTCAACTGCCTGTCCATCTGTTTGCCGAATGTTTCCAAATCCTGTGCCAGCACCGCAGCCAGTGTGTCTAACGTAATGGGTGCGGCCGCCACCTTCCCTCCTTCAGGTTTTTTTGACGGGCTACCCTTCTGGGCTTTTTTGACATTGGGCTTCTTCCTCCATGTTTTTGACAAGCCTCCGTCCATCAAATCAACTAACTGGGTTTGGACACCAAAATCCCCCGGGAAAACGGGTAAAAGGGATCAAAAATAGAGACCCTTCCAAAGCCACCTCTCATCTGTCTTGCTCTTGCACAATATCACCAGAGGTCCGCTGACACCATGGTTGGTGATGCCTACATGACGGTGTCAGTGCATTGGTAAGTGGCAAACACCTCCCTGAGAATGGTCAAATAGCATGTGGCTCCGTCAATGTTCCTTAAAGAGCAGTTGACCTGGAAAATTCAGTATTAAATCTATATACGTGGGCAGCATGGTAGCACAGTGGTTAGCAATGTTGCTTCACAGCTCCAGGGTTCCAGGTTCGATTCCTGCTTGGGTCTCTGTCTGTGTGGAGTCTGCACGTTCTCCCTGTGTCTGCGTGGATTTCCTCCGGGTGCTCCGGTTTCCTCCCACAAGTCCCGAAAGACGTGCTGTTAGGTAATTTGGACATTCTGAATTCTCCCTCAGTGTACCCTAACAGGCGCCAGAATGTGGCGACTAGGGGCTTTTCACAGTAACTTCATTGCAGCCTATTTGTGGCAATAAAGATTATTGTTTATTATCATTATTATTATTATGCACCCCTTGCCACAAGGAAGCCAGTGATGGGCATGCACCTTCGGCGGGAACGGAACATCCCGCTGGCATGAAGAGGCGGAAATTTCCGGCTATGGTACTTCAACTCAAATTTCTGAGTTTATGCTCTTTCACAAATCTTCGAAGATGACAAGGTGAGGAGTCTGTGAAAAAAAGCTTCTGGGATCCTTGGCTTGTACATAGGATACAAAAGTTCAGACGCTATGCCAAACCTGTATGAATCAGTCATTACGACAGAGCTGGATTATTGTCTAATTCTGAGCACCAGGCTTCAGGAAAGGTGTCAAGGAATTTGAGACGGTGCAGAGGAGATTTATCAAAATGCTACCAGTGACGCAGCACTTCAGCTATGTGGAGAGACCAGGGAGGCTGGGATTGTTCTCCTTCGAGCAGAGAAGGCTCAGGGTAGGTTTGAAAGGGGTGTTCAAAAATAATGAAGAAACAGAGGCAAAGAGGTTTTTTATGATCTGGACGGCACTGCTTGTAAGGGTGGTAGAAGCAAATTTAATAATAACTTTCAGAAGGGATTTGACGAAATACTTGCAGGAGAAACATGTGTAGCGCTTGGGGGGAAATAACTAATTGGATAGCTCTTCCAAAGATTTGGCTTCAGCATGGTGGAAAAATGGCCTCCTTGTGTGCTGTTTCAATCTGTGATTTCACAAGTTACCACTTAGTATCCAGATGGGTTGCAGTGTTGTTTTGTACATTCTGATATAATTCCTGGTACATTAATAAGGTCTAATACATGTCTTATTGTATTAATATTAACACCATCCATCCCAGTGATCTAAAATCAGAAACAAAATGATACCAATGAATTGAAAAATATTTATAACTTTTAATTCATTTACGGGATGTGGGCGTCGCTGGTTAGGCCAGCATTTATTGCCCATCCCTAGTTGCCCTTCGGAAGGTGGTGGTGAGTTGCCTTCTTGAACCGCTGCAGACCCTGAGGTGTAGGTACACCATAGTGCTGTTTGGAAGGGAGTTCCAGGATGTTGCCCCAGCGACTGAACGAGCGGCCAAAATATTTTCACGTCAGGATGGTGAGTGACCTGGAGGGAAAATTCCCCAGGTATGGACCAAGCAGTGACTACTAAAGAAAAAGCAGCAGTATCGAACATTCATACACAATGCAAACAAAGTCCATTGCACAGGATGGACTTCAGGTAAAAACAGCTGACAGAGTTACTCGCCCAATTTCTACGCATTCAAAATATTTTGGGCATTTTCTTTGGTCCTGTCCTAAAGAGCCCCACCAATAACAGGGAAGCTATTGATAAATAGTTCAAGTGCAATTGATCACTCTGTATTCGAGTGCTCTTTAGTTGAGATGTTTTAATATTCCCCACTGTCGGCAATGCGAGCCCGTGCCTGAGAAACTGCAACCCTGTGAGATCAGTGACAGGTGAGAACTAAACGTCACAGATTTCAAAGTCATCGTCAAAAAACTTACCAGGATTTTTTTTTTCCCCCTCCGAGAATTGTTGAGATCTGGAATACCCTACTTGAAAAGCTGGTGGAAGCTTTTCCAGAGGACAACATAAAAACAGACCATTCGACCAACTCAATGTGTGCCAGTGATTCCATGGATGATTTTAAACACAGTTGGACAGGAATGCCGGGATTAGGAATTTATAGGGTTATGGACAAAAGGTGTTGTGTGGGCCTAAGCACGACTGCTTTCTCAAAGAGCTAGCAGAGGCACAATGGGCTGAATGGTCTTCTATGCTGTAATATTGTATCATATGCTGCTCCAGCAACACTCAATACCATGGACAAACATGTGTCACTTTTGTCAGCATTGCTATGGGTCAAGGAGCAGAAAATATATTGGATGATGTATTTTCCACCTTTAAATATACATGTTACTTCTTGTTTTTTTTAAATAAATTTAGAGTATCCAATGACTTTTTTTCCAATTAAGGGTCAATTTAGTGTGGCCAATCCACCTAATCTCCTGAATATTGCTTGGGGGAATAGCATCAATTAATATACACTCCATAAATCTTTCTCTCCAATATCAAAACATGAGCGTACCATCAGTTTGATTTGCTTTGCCATTTTGAAACCACCAGAACAACAATATATTTCACACTTTGCTGTAACTCAGGGCACTGTGGTGTGACTTGGGACACCAACTACCACTTAACCCAACAACTAAAACGTGTTAGCACTTGCTCACAGTGCTAGAAGCTCCAAAACAATGTTTTAAAAATCACTTGTGATAGACTTGATCTGTCATCTGTCCTTGATGGCAAAGCTGTCTGCTTTATAGAAACCTTTTGAGATTGGGCACATTTGTAGAGAATCCAGAGAGGGAGAGGGTGCTCACCAGTTAACACATGCTCAAAGTCAGTGAAGAATGTATCTGACATTTAATCACAGCACCAGATAATGTCACCTATGTTTTCCTTACAAAATATTTTATTATCCGTTTTTCAAAAGCAGCAAGAGAAGAGCAATTATATTACACCCAACCTTTGGCAATTCTTGATTTGTCATGTTGTGTGATAAATGGTGGGAGAAAAGCAAATTAACTCAGCAAGAAATAAAAGCAGTTGAATACTGCGGCAGCGTGTCACGGCGAGAATTTTTGCCTTCCTGTGTGAGATGTGAGAAGGATGTTAATATTTCACAGATTCTCTTGATGTCGAACTTTGCCCTATCGTTTAAACCGACGGGACAAAGCCTTTATCACAGGGCGAGAATTCAGGGTCAAATGTCAAAGAAGCACAGAATAAATTATTATATGAAATATTTCAGTATATTCAAAATTACCACTCTCTGCAACCTGAAAACCTGGGGTGGGATTCTACGAAATGGAGGCAGAGTGTCCGCTCCGTTGTGAATGTTTTTACAACGGCGCAAAACGTGCGCAGGCACTACCGACTCTGGCCCCCACAGGTGGCCAGCACGGCGCTGGAGCGGTTCACGCCGCTCCAGCCTCCCTTCCCGGCACCAACTGGCCGTCGCGCCAACCCGCGCATGCGCAGGGGACTTCCTCAACGCGCCGGCCCCGACGCAACATGACGCGGGGGTTGAGGGACCAGCCGCGTAACAAAATAGGGCTGGAGAGGTCGGCCCGCCGATTGATGGGCACCAATTGAGGGCCAGACCCCATCGGAGGTCCTCGCCGGTGTAGGAGCAGCCCCCCCCCCCCACACACACAGGCCACCCCCTGACCCTGCGCGCAGAGTTCCCGCCGGTTGCGAGCAGGTGTGGACGGCGCCGGCGGGACTCTGCCGTTTCTGCACGGCCGCTCGGCCCATCAAGGCCGGAGAATCGACGGCCCGGCTGTGGACAGCGGCCCGCGACCGGCGGCGCCCCAAACGCACCGGCGCAAATGGCGGCGATTCTCCACTCCTTTGAGAATCTCGTGCCGGCGTCGGGGCGGCATGGCACGGTTGCGGCGATTCTCCGGCCCGGCGCGGGGATCGGAGAATACCGCCCCCTGGGCGCAATTCTCCCATCGGGAGACTAAGTCCCGACCCCGGAGTGAAAACCGGAGTGTTTCACTCCGGCGTTGGAGGCCGTTCCCAGCCCCCTATTCTCCCACCCCCGGGGGGGGGCTAGGAGCGGCGCCGCGTCATTTACGCGCGCCGGGCCTTGGCACCGCGTAAAAGCGGCACCGCGTAAATGACGCGACCGGCACCCTGTAAATGATGTCACCCGCGCATGCGCGCTCGCCGTCCTCCCCGCGGCTGCCCCGCAAGAATGTGTCGGATGGATCTTGTGGGGCAGCGGAGGAAAGGAGGTCCTCCTTCAGAGAGGCCGGCCCGCCGATCGGTGGGCATCGATCGCGGGCCAGACCCCTTTTGAGCCCCTCCCTCGGTGCAGGAACCCCCCTCACCCCCACAGTCCTCCCCCCCCCCCCCCCCCAGTGTTCCCACGCTGTTCCCGCCGGCAGCGACCAGGTGTGGATGGCGCTGGCGGGAACCTGTCGTGTTGGGCAAGCCGCTCGGCCCATTCGGGCCGGAGAATCGCCACTCGCCCATTGCGAACGGCGATTCTCCCAGCAGCCAGCCGTGATTCGCGCCGCGCCGGTTTGGGGGGGGTGGGAGAATCGCGTGCGGGCATCGGGGTGGCGTGGCAGGACTTGCGTGGCGCCCGGGCGATTCCGCCCCCTGTGTTTGTCAGAGGAATTAACTTCACAAAATTAATTAGAGGTAGCACAAGGACGGCACGGTTGCAAAGTGGTTAGCACTGTTGCTTAACAGCACCAGGGACCCGGGTTCGATTCCCGGATTGGGTCACTGTCTGCGGCCTGTGCACGTTTCCCCGTGTCTGCACGGGTTTCTTTCGGATGCTCCGGTTTCCTCCCACAAATTCCGAAAGACGTGCTTGTTAGGTGAATTGGACATTCTGAATTCTCCCTCAGTGTACCCGAACAGGCGCCTGAATGTGGTGACTAGGGGATTTTCACAGTAACTTCATTGCAGTGTTAATGTAAGCCTACTTGTGACAATAAAAATTATCATTATTACATTTAAGAGTGTGGGGAGTTCCCACTTCTGTGCGGTCTCGGTGGGGGTGAATTTTAATCTAAGTTCTCTGTTGAGAATCAAATGGGATCACATGTATCATTGGTTTTGCACCCCATCCAATATTATTTCGGTGGAAGATGATGGCGCCGTCATGGACTCGTCATTCAGAGGCCCACAAAGTTTTGGGGATCTAGTTTCAAATCTCACCTCGGCAGATGGAGCGGAATTTAAATTTGATGATTGAGCTAATCTCAGTGATGCTGGATCCCACAGCCATGTGGTTAACTCTGAACCGCGCACCAAAATGGCTGAGCTTACCAATCGGTCCGAGGCAACATATCCGGCAGGAGGAGCGGCATCCAGATCCTGTGAAAGAATACATTTGGAAATGGAATTGCTCTCACCTGATTTCAAGGGAGATTGGAAGTGGAAAGGCTGTAAAACCAGCATTTCTTCAAATCTCATCAGTTTCCTGAAAGCAAAGTGAGATAAAACCAAGACATACCCTTGCCCCAACCATCATAGAAGCATAGTCCCAGAGATCTTTTTAACATCAGGGAAATAAAATATCTTCTTCTTGTCTGAAATAAATCAGTCCACAGATATCTTCAACGCAAAGTATAATATTAGTCTCTGTAAAAAATATATAGATATATATATTATATATATATATTCAAAAATGAATATAAGAATAGACAAATACAAGACTTCATCTTATGAAGAGCAGTCACTTCATATGACCTGAATATATGTTATTCGGGAGTCACTGCCAAGCTTGTTCTTGGCTGTGCACTTGAATGTCCCTGAATCCTTTGCCGATAGCCTTTGGATCACCAGTGTTCCCTGCGGGTGCAAGAGTTCACTTCCGGTGGGGCGCCCCTTGCTGTAAGTGGAAAGCAACGTGTGGTTGGGCAGCTCCCACACAATCTCCGGCCTGGGAATTCCGATTGCCATGCAGTTGAGCTGGACGGGAGAGCCGGCCATGGCGTACACGGATTTGGGGGGTCCGTTGGTTATCCGAGGCGGGTAGGCAATGACCGCCACCGATACCGACACCGAGGCCACGCCGGCAACGTTGTGCGCTTTGCAAACGTAGTTGCCCCTGTCCTGTAAGCCTGTTTCCCGAATGTTCAAAGTCCCATTTTCAAAGAGGATATACTTTGTGTTTATTTGAGGTCGGTCGAGCACCTTACCGCTCGGTGCAGTCCATGTGATTTTTGGCGTCGGACTGCCACTGGCGGAGCAAGGAAGGTACAAAGTATCCCCGCTCATACTTCGTATTAACCCAAGTGGCCGGTTGCCTATGGTGGGCTTCTCTCCAATGTCCACGATGATGAGTTTCTCTATGTATCCCATTTCATTTTTAGCTGCACATCGGTATTTTCCTGCATCCTGCGCGGTTGGGCTGTGAATCCGAAAGGTGCCGTCATTGCTTATTTGGTAACGGCCAACCCTGAGCGCGCCCGTCAGCCGTGTGCCATTGGGAAGAGTCCATAACATTTCCGGGGGCGGGTGGCCATCGGCCGAGCAGTTCAGGGTGGCAACGGCGGCCGCTGCGCCAGCGATGACTTTCTCGTTGAGCGGGTTGGCAAACACGGGCCTCCTCGGCCTCCGGGTCACCTCCAGGATGACCACCAGGGTGGCCTCCCCGCCTCGGTTGCGGGCTATGCAGGTGAACTGGGCCCCGTCGGACGCTCTGACGTTGCGGATCTCCAGCGTGCCATTCGGGTGGACCGCGATCCTGCTGCCGTGGTAGGGGGCGTCCAACACGCTGTTGTCCGGCGTGATCCACGCCACCCGCGGCCTGGGGGTACCCTCAGCCAGGCAGTCGATCAGCTTCCTGCTGTGCCTCATGGCGGTGTCCCGCACCACCGTCCTGTTCCCGCGCCGGCCGTTGATGAGGGGCGGCTTCGCGACTACGTCCAGGTGGAAGAGGTCGGTATCGTCCCCGCCCGGGTTGCGGGCGATGCACCTGTACTCGCCGGCGTCGGAGAGGCGGGCGTTCCGGATGGCCAGCGAGCCATTGGGATGCAGGCTGTACCTGTTTTTGGAGAAGGAGAGGATTTCATTTGTTGGCAGCATCCACAGTATCCTTGGTGGCGGCTGCCCCGTGGCCCGGCAGTGAAACATACCGCTGTCTCCGCTCTCCACCCTCAGGGATCTCTGGCGGGGTCCCTCAATGCGCGGCGCCGCTGTCACTATCGTCACGTGTACTTTCATCTGGTCCTTGCCCAGAGTGTTCTGTGCGTGACAGGTGTAATCCCCCTCCTCGGCCATTCCCACTTTGCTGTAGTAGAGGGTCCCGTTGCCAAACACGACGTACCTGCGAGTCCTGCCGCCGGTGGCCTGCAGCGCCTTGCCCACCAGCGTCCCGTCGGGCAGGATCCAGGAAACCCGGGGCTCGGGGGAGCCGGAGGCCTTGCAGTCCACCCGAAGATCCGCCCCGTACGACACGTACCGGTGGTGGGTGGACCGCTTGTGCTCGATCAGTGCCGGCCTCATGGACACATCGATCCGCAGCGACATCGCGTCTCCTCCAGCCGCGTTTCGGGCGATGCACAGGTAGTCCCCGGCGTCTCTCCCCATCATCGATTCAATCGACAAGGTCCCGTTGGGTAACACCAGCACACGGCTTGCCATCCTGAAAAGAAGACGACACAATCAAAGTCTAACAAGCAAAGAGGGAAGGGATGAAATTGTGAAAGGAAAATAAACTTTAAATTAAAAACCTGGTGCATTTACATAGCGCCATTAAATTACAGGTAGTAAAACAATCAGTGAGGATAAACAACACCCCCTCCACAGTAGTCCTCAATACCGGGACCCCGCAAGGCTGCGTACTTAGCCCCCTACTAAGGGGGCACGACCGTGTGGCAAAACCTGGCTGCAACTCCATCTTCAAGTTTGCTCATGATGGGACTGTAGTGGATCAGATCTCAAACAACGAAGAATCAGAGTACAGGAGGGAGACCGTTGGGGGACTGGCACTGGCGCCGCATGGAACACGATCGATTCGAAAGAGGAACGGGGCCAGATCCGCGATTGAGACTCAGGAGACTGACACGCCTATTTGTGAATTTTGGGGAGGTGGTAGAACCTCCTGTCTGACTCAAACTCTCCTCATCTGTCAGTCCTGCCATCCCAGGAATCAGCCTGGTAAACCTTCGCTGCACTCCCTCCATAGCAAGAACATCCTTCCTCAGAAAAGGAGACCAAAGCTGCGATGGGCAGGTCACATTGCCCGCACACCCGGCACAAGATCCCCCAAACAAGTGATCTACTCCGAGATCCACAACGGGAAGTGATCACTCGGAGGGTAGAGGAAAGGCTACAAGGACACTCTGAAAGGCTCCCTAAATAAATGCAGCATCCCCATCGTCAAGTGAGAATCGCTTCCCTTAGAACTCACAAGCTGGAGAAAAAGCATCCGCGAATGCGTCAATCACCCCGAGCATCGTAGGATGGAGCACGCGGAGGCCAAGCGATAGAGAGCGCAGAATCCAGAGCGTCCCACCCACCCACCTCATCAAGCACCAGCTGCCCAACCCGAAGCAGATCTGCGGATGCAGGACCGGACTATTCAGCCACCGCAGAACCCACCTCCCCGGAATGGAAGCAAGGTAACCTCGATGCTGAGGGACTGGCCAAGAAGAAGAATTTATACACAATAACTATTATATACATTACACAGCAGATCCGAAATGGGTCTGCCTCCCCAGTGCCTAACTACCTGGCTTCATAAACCACACAACATTGTTTACAGGTCTCCCGCCCCTTAATGTTCATGTTCTGCAAGTTTCACGGAAAGTTTTTTGTTTCCACCTCGTAGGGTACTTGTGGGTTACAATGCTTACTTTTAGCGACTGGTGTATGAGGACACCCAGGTCTCATTGCACATTCCACTCTCAATCCATAGCCATTCTGACAATCTGCCTTCCTGTTTTTGCTACTAAAGTGGAAAATCTCACATTTATCCACATTACACTGAATCTGCCATACATTTGCCCACTCACTCAAGCATCTCTGCATCCTCCTCACAGCTCACCCTCCCACCCAGCTTTGTGTCATCTGACAATTTGGAGATATTACATTTTAGTTGCCTCAACAAAATTATTAACATATATTGTGAAAAGCTGGGATCCCCGCACTTATCGCTGTGGTACCCCTGCAGTCACTGGCTGCCATTTGGAAAAATACCCCTTTATTCCTACTCTTTGTTTTCTGTCTGTAAACCAGTCTTCTTTCCAATTGATACGCTACCCCAATCCCACATGCTTTAATTTTACATGCCTCTTGTGTGGGACCTTGTTCGAATATACCACATCCACTGGTTCCCCCTCATTAACTCCACTAGTTACAGCCTCAAATAATTCCAGTATATTTGTCAAGCATGATTCCCTTTTCATCAATCCATGCTGACTCTGACCGATCCTGATATTGTTTTCCAAGTGCTCTGCTATTAAATCTTTTATAATGGACTCTACAATTTTCCCCACTACCAACATTGGACTGACTGATCTATAATTCCCAGTTTTCCCTCTACTTCATTTTTAAAATAGTGGTGTTACATTAACTACCTCAAATCTGCATGAACTGTTCCAGAGTCTCTAGAATCCTGGAAGATGACCACCAATGCATCCACTGTTTCTAGGGCCACTTCCTTAAGTACTCTGAGATGTAGATTATCAAGCCTTGGGCATTTAATGGCCTTCAATCCCATTAATTTCCCAACATCATTTCCCTATTAATATTGATTTCCTTCAGTTCCTCTCTCTCACTAAACCCTGTGTTCCTCAACATTCCTGGTGTGTCATTTTTGACCTCCTTTATGAAGACAGAACCAAAGTATGTATTTAATTGGCCAGCCATTTCTTTGTTCCCCATTATAAATTCCCCTGTTTCTGTCTTGTGATGGTGACCTTGTCTGGAGGTTTCTCGATTTGCTCAGGGTGATCTCTGTGAGTCTTATTCTTGGATGCTGTTTCTGGTTGCATTTGGGATTTCGTCCCAGATGCACTTGGACTGTACAGTGGTTGAGGAGTTGGAATGGACCTGATTGGTCCTTGTTTACTGCTCCCTGGTACACCTTTTTGTGTTCATAGGACCTTGGGTCTGAACAAATCCTTCTCACCTCAGCTGGCTGTCATGTACCTTCTGTGGGATCCGGGATGCAAACTTGCTGTCCCAACTTGGCAATCTGGTACCCGCGTTTTTATCGTGCACATTGACCATCTTTTCTCCCTCAGTTTTAACGGTTGTTGTGTAGTTTCTGAGAGAGTAGAATGGGTAAGAATGGGTAAGAACAGGCAAACTTTTAGCTCTGCTCTGCCAGACATGTGCTCCACTGATGATGGAATAGTGGCACTTAAAGGTGTCCTTCTCAGATGTAACATTGCAATGTTTAGATCCTGCTTCGTCTGTCTACATTTGGGAATTAAGGATTCCGCCATGAGAGTAATTTGTTCAATTAGGTCATTAAATCTATGGTATTGAGGAGAAGAAGTAGTGTGATCGATATTACACCTCTCACACATAGCCTAACATGGCATACCAATAAATTGCTGACTGTTTCTTAATGATCTCCCCAGGCACACCAAATAAACTGAAAATATTACACAGAGTGTGTGCGACAATTGTGCTTGCTGAAAAGAATAAACAGCACAACAGGCAGGATCAGACGATCAAGTTGGATGATTAGCTATGATCGTAATGAATGGCAGAGAAGGCTCAAAGGGCCGAATGGCCTCCTCCTGCTCCTATTTTCTATGTTTCTTTGTATTATGCGATTGTTGAAAAATGGAGTACTTGGGAAAGTAGTCGACGATAAAGTCAGTGCCAGGGACATGAAAGAGGTTGAATATGATTTCGGACCATGAATGGGCAGGAACTTCATGTGGAATCAGTGGTTCTTTGTGTTGACTTCACATTTGCTCTTGACATGCCTCATACTTCTCAACAACAACCTCCGTGTCATTGTTCATATCCGGTCAATAGATTGTCTCCCTTGTGAGTCTTTTCATCCGGTTTATGCCCAAGTGTGAGTGATGAAGTTATTGAAGGATATCATGTCACAAAGATTCCGGTACGATGACCTGAGTGCTGTTACAAATGACTAGGAGATGCCTAGTTCATCCTGATAAGGCTAAAATGGTCTCATGTGTTTGTGGACATATTGAATTGAATCAGGCCATCCTTCAATGATGGTTTTCCACAATTTTTGTAGTGTAGAATCTGTGTTTCTTCTTGAAGCTGCTGTCTGTTTTATTGTGCAAAATTTACCAGATCAGTTGACTCTTCTGCAAACGTAACGTTGCAGCTCCCTTGAAATTACCAGTTTCGCAAAAAAGTCTGGATACTTGACGTTAGGTCGTGAACTGATGTGATAGGGGTTATTTCTGAGATTGATCTACCTTGTGGTACCTGACTGATTCTGTGGATTGTCACATATGCGGGTTCACAGCATGTACGGTAGACCTGCACTTGCTGGGCCTTTAGTCTCCATGCTGTAGAACATCTCTGGCACCCAGCAGAATTGATTGTATTTGCACTCCAGGACCAAGGATCCTGTGTAAGGAATTAGTGAATCATTGTATGCTGAAACTTGCTCAGTAATAGGCTTACCACAGTCCTCCATGTCTGTGGATACATGTCTTTTAGAAATCGCTGGGGTAGAAGTTGAAATAGGCCCCTGTGTTAATCTTGGTCAATAACGAATGGTTACCAGCTTTCTTAGGACAGATTATTTGAACTTGGCAAACGCCTTGGATGGTGTAACTGCACCTATATGTTTTCCACAAGATCAACAGTGTGAAACATGTGTCCACCACTCTTCGTCTCATCGTGCACATCACCGTCATGTTTTGGTTTGTCGATCACCTCATGCATATATTTCTGACAGGATACCAGATGGATGTCCTTGCTGCTTGAAGACACTTGTTGTGTGCGGTCTGTTTGGATCAGTGCACAGCTCTTTGTAACTGCGTCAGCCTTTGCTCTAGTGCACTGTTGTTGCCAGTGGCCCTTTCTGCCACATGCTTTGCACAATTGCTTGAAAGCCGAACATTTCCTTGGTCATTCAGAAGTCCACACCTGCCACATGTCTAGTTAGGTTGAGGTGCTCTGGTGAGTACATCAAGAATTTGGCTGGACCTGCGTGGATTACTTTGTAGGGCGGCATGGTAGCACAGTGGTTAGCACTGTTGCTTCACAGCGCCAGGGTCCCGGGTTCAATTCCCGGCTTGGGTCTCTGTGCGGAATCTGCATGTTCTCCCTGTGTCTGCGTGGGTTTCCTCCAGGTGCTCCTGTTTCCTCCCACAAGTCCTGAAATTTGGACATTCTGAATTCTCCCTCCGTGTACCCGAACAGATGCCGGAATGTGGCGACTCGGGACTTTTCACAGTAACACAGTATGCAGTGTTAATGTAAGCCTGCTTGTGACAATAAACATTATTATGATGACATACGTTCACCCTTGTGAAGCTCTTCGATGCTACATATTTGGGCTTGTCGAGCAGACCTTTCTGAAATACTTCCATGGGAGTGGATACAATGACCAACTCAATGCTAGTTCTTCATTTGAAATCACAATATGTACCCTTTTCTCTGCATCTGATGGTGAAGTGGTCTCTGGATTCTGCAGGTTGTTGTCGAAGTGCCATCAACTCTCGTCAATGAATACAGAAGTTTAACCTGATTCTGAACAAGTCTTCCAATGTCATCCATCTCTTTCTGGAATCCATTTGCTCTTCTACTGTTAATCCATGACATGTTGCGCCTGTTTCGACCTTCATTCCCAATTGATTGCAAAATTTTTATCGCTCGTTTGTCTGGTTCAGACACTTCTGAATCAAGAAATCATAAATCTGTACCCTGTCTAAACAATCTGCATTTGGATAGTGGGTCAGCTGCACCTCAGTTCAGGTTGGGGAATTTTATGGACATTTTGACAATGAATCTTTGGCCTTCTTGCTTGTTTTATTTACATTATTGCTCAGCATCTCCCGAAACTACCTGTTATAATCACAACATTCTCTAGCCCAATTTCATGATGTCTTGATTTTTTTTTCACTCTCCCTCACTTGTCACCGACCCGACCCACGCCCTGGTCGCTCGCCTTTCCTGCCTGAGCTTACTCGAAGCTGATCCTCTCAACACGCTGTCCCACTCACGGAACCAACAGGCCGTGCACTAAAATCTCAACACGAGAGATCCATCTGCTCGCCAGCTCTCTACTTGAGAACTATCCTGGTCTTCAAAGCTCTTCTGTGCAGTCTCCACACTTTGATTTCAATAATCTCCGACGGTGCAAACTTGTTACACTTTGACAAGGCCGTTAAGAGTTGCGTCATGTCGTGTGGCATGTTCTAAGGCTTTTTGCCATGCTGTACGTGTAATTAATATTACTGCCAGGCTGTTTGACCACTGCTGCTAACCATGTTGTGTTTTTAAAATGATAGAAAGGCACCCGTCACTCATAAGGGATTGGGTAAACACATTGTGAATTAATTTATGAACTCGAGTCTCGGGGGAACATTTATAAATGGATAGGAAGATTGAAGACAACAGCAGAACTGTACATGCTGTGCTGTGCTCTTCTCAAAAGCAAAAGTGAAACTAATTCTGGGCAACTTGACACATTTTCCTTCTCACGATGCCATCCTGCTATCCCTTAAAGGCATATTACAGCAGATCCTTCAGCGACCTGTAAATACCCACCATTCGATCCCTCTGCTCTTCAAAATGTACCATTTAGATTCTACTGCCTCTTGACAGACCTGCCGGAATTGCAGATGGGGTTGGGGGCTGATGTTCTGGCTTTTGCCTCGCTTCCTGCTCGAAGGCGGGAGCTGATGGGATGGGGGGTCAGCTTCTCCGCCCAGTGCTTCGGTGTGGTTGGGGGTTCATATGGAGTCTTTATACTTCGAGAAAGTACACCGTGAGGGGGGGGGGGGGGGTTTCTAGCGGAGATGGCAGCCGTTTATTCTGTACTTTAAAGAGCTGGTCACCGTTGGTTGCTAGGGAGGGGCATGGGGGAGGAGGGAGTTGGGTGGGGGGTGGGCATTTGGGGTATGATTTTGGGGTGTTCGCTATTGTTCTACAGTTATGTATAAAATTGAAAATGTTGAATAAAAATATTTTAAAACATTGATTATACTGCCTCTCTACGTCAATTCCTCCAAGCGCATCATATCACACTTACTTGGATTAAATTGCACTGCCATGTGTGAATACATGGAGTAGTTCTGAAACTACTAAATGAGATGGATGGGCCATCTAGTGCTTTGGTGGAGGGATCAAATGAAAATATTTGGGTTAGCCATCCTAATTTCGCCAATATTCTCAGTGGAGCTCCTAAACCAGTGAAGGAGACTAAACAAAGTTTCAGTAGGCGACTAAACAAAGTTTCAGTATCACACTGCACTAAATTCAGAAAGCACTGTTTCACTTTAATGCCATGGTTAGTCAACTAGAGGCACACTTAAGCTTTGTTTTAAAATGTGTTCTAGGGTTGTTCTGGGGTGAACATGGTGCTCTGGGGAGATATATAAGCCTAAGTCCAATGAGCCAAACCTGTCACATACATTACGACTTGCAAACTTCAGTACTTCTATTGCTGGAATGAGTCACTGTGGTAGCCATCTCCATTCCATAGCTGGCAGTCATAAGACTAATGCTGCCACATATATTTTACAAAGTCTTTCACAGGCCCTCGAACAATAAAGTCATTTGCTGCTGTTGCTGATTAATTGCAGAAAAGTACATTCTGCAGTTAACACTTTATGACATTGTCGATTTAATTCATTTCGACATTCATTGCAAGAATCATTAACACTCGGAGGCCTTTGGCAAAGAAGCTCTGCGACGTTGTATGAACCTGACGCTGGAGAAAGGAGATGTGAACAGCTTTACTGCGATGTTTCTTTCCTGCTTTTAGAGACACGGCTGCTCCCCGCCCCTCTCAGACATGCACAGTGAATGCAGGTGGGGGTATGTGATGGAAAATAGGCAACCTATTCACGGCTTTGAGTGGGCAGTCATTTCTGATCCAGCTGTTAGATGTGCTGAAGTTCAGGCTGAGCTTGACATTTTTTGGGTGTTTTCTGATCTCTCTCGCTCTCTTTCGGAAGAAATATCCAGCTTACGGGGCAGCACAGTGGCACGGTTGCTGTGAGCCAGTGGCGCAATGGATAACGCGCCTGCCTACAGATTAGAAGATTTCAGGTTCGACTCCTGGCTCGTGGTCAACTTGTCGATATCAGTTTTGGATAGTCAGAGGCTTTTCCCCAGGGTAGAGGGGTCAATTACTAGGGGGCTTGGTTTAAGGTGAGAGGGGCAAGGTTTAGAGTAGATGTACGAGGCAAGTTTTCTACGTAGAGGGTAGTGGGTGCCTGGAACTCGCTACCGGAGGAGGTAGTGGAAGCAGGGATGATAGGGACATTTAAGAGGCATCTTGACAAATATATGAATAGGATGGAAATAGAAGAATACGGACCCAGGAAGTGTAGAAGATTGTAGATTAGTTGGGCAGCATGGTCGGCACGGGCTTGGAGGGCCGAAGGGCCTGTTCCTGTGCTGTACATTTCTTTGTTCTTTGTTTTTTGTTTGGTTGTTAGCACTGCTGCCTCACAGCATCAGGGACTCGGGTTCAATTCTGACCCTGCGTGACTGTCTGTGTTGAGGTTGCACTTTCTCCCCGTGTCTGCGTGTTTTCCGGATTCCTCCCACTGTCCAAAGATGTGCAGGATATGTGGATAGGCGATGTTAAAATTGCCGCTTAGTGTCCAAAGGTGGCAGGGTAGGTGGGGTTCCGGGGATCGGGTGGGGAGTGGGCCGAGGTGGGGTGCTCTTTTAGAGGGTCAGTGCAGACTTGATGGGCCAAATGGCCTCCTTCTGCACTGTCGGGATTCTATGTCTATTCTATGTCTGCAGGGGAGAATGGCCTAGTGACAATTAAAAACTCGCTTTTGTGACGATGAGACGACTTTAGGAGTATTGGATTCTAAGTATTGGGGAATTTAAGGGTTAAAAGCCTGGGGTTAAAGTGTGTTTGACTGCAGTGGTCATGTTTGTTTAAAATAATTCTAGTTTGCAGGGCCTGGGTGCTTTTAGCAGCCAGAAGGTGAAATTGACAAAGGAATATGATTTTCAGTCTGGGCTAATGGACTGTGATTTGAATGGGAAAGTCCCCGGCGCTTTGCAGCCTACAAAGATCATTTGTTTTTCAGCTTGGGGAGATGAGGTCATTGTGGGTGGAGCCAAGGAGTGCAGAGAGACATTGTGACAAGCTTGAGGGGCAGTTTTGGTTTGTGGAGAAACTTTGGAGAGAGGAGTTGCATTCTGATGTGCCTGATGCTGAGTCCACAATTCTTCCAGAGTAAGATAGATTGAAAGCTGTCTGTTTCTTTTTTTTGTTGTTAATGGGTAATTGAGTTGTGATGTTTAAGGTTTAATTGTAAGCTGTTCTTTTCAGATGTGAAGTTAAAAAGTTTAATGTTGCATGCATAATAAAATTTTGTTTTAAAAATACCAAAGCCCTATTTCTTTATGCAATCACTCCTGCAGCGAATCATTCTTTCTGCACAGACATTCAAATGAATTAAAATATTGGGGTATTGGTTCAGTATCCCAGCCACCATTGGGGTCTGGTCAGGGGCCATAATACTTTGTAGGGCATCACGGCGATCAACCTGCAAACTGGCACACCTTGGCACACCGCCTGGGAACACTAAGGTGTCGCACCGATCAATGAAAATTAATTCATTTCTCGGCGGGTGTTTCGATCACAGTTAAAACTCAAAAGTGGTAGTTTTGAAAGGATTGTAATAGACTTGTAACTGCTGCCAAGTGGACAGTATATTTACATCAGAACCTAGGAATTCCTCTGGACTTTATTAACAGGCAGACACACAACATGCTTGCGTGGCTCTGCTCTGTCTGATATTTTACTGGTGACCTTAACCTGCTTAAAAAAACACTCACATTAAACTGGCAGTCAAGGGATGATATACGAACATCTTAAATGTTCACCAACACATTCTGGCAACAGTAATTTTTTTGAATTGAAAACCAGATCGTGGGACCTTTGAAACTATTGCCTATATATTTGAAATAAATATTGTCCCGTTATTTGTTAATTATCACTGAATTCAAACTTAATATCCAACATTGTTGGTTTGTCTCCGGATCCACTCCATGAGCCATTTCCCGAAATTCCCCACAGCAGTAACAGTTCTGTCTCCTCTCCTTTGCAAAGCACAGACAGTGAACGGCCAAGACCTTTGACACTGTGTTAGATCTGACTGCAGCTCAGGAGAGTGCTCTGATGGTATTCACTTGTAAGTATTAAAACATCTGTGACAGGCAGATTCTCACAGAGTTTAAGTTTACCAAATGTTCATTCAGTCGTATTGCTGGAAAAAGACAGTTTGTCTAAGCTTTTCATCTTGCACTCATCAGGACATACGCAAGAATACCAATGTCAGGGGGAACAACGTTTATACTACATGAGAAGAGGGTGCTGATTTGTGGGCAAGTGGACTCTGATTGGTAACAGTTGTCATTTCTGTGGCGTAATCGGTTAGTGCGTTCGGCTGTTAACCGAAAAGTTGGTGGTTCGATCCCACCCAGGGACAAAGTACGGTCCCACCAACGGATGAAGCGTTTTTTCTGGGTGGCACGGTAGCAAAGTGGTTAGCACTGTTGCTTCATAGTGCCAGGGTCCCGGGTTCGATTCCCACTTGGGTCACTGTCTGTGCGGAGTCTGCACGTTCTCCCCGTGTCTGCGTGGGTTTCCTCCGGGCGCTCCAGTTTCCTCCCACAAGTCCAGAAAGACGTGGTGTTAGGTGAATTAGACATTTTGAATTCTCCCTCGGTGTACCCGAACAGGCGCCGGTCATGTGGCGACAAGGGAATTGTCACAGTAACTTCATTGCAATGTTAATGTAAGCCTACTTGTGACGATAATAAAGATTATTATTATTATAATATGAGGCAGACTGGACTCTTTTCAGAGCTGAAAGAGACAGTCTTAGGCACATTCATGATGTACAGTGAGTGATGATCTGATCAGGGGTCGCCTTTATCCCACAGGATGTCTTTGATGCATTCTATTTCAGCCTCAGGATTTCATGGTGAGCAATTGGCTCTCGCCCTATTTACAAGTTTGCCAATAAATGCAGCACTATTGAAGGTGCCATCTTTCATGTAAGAGGGCAACCTGGAACATCATTTGTCCTCGCACCAAGAATACTGTGAACAGTTTTGGTCTCCTTATCGAAGGAAAGAGATACTGACATTGGAGGCAGCCCACTGAAGGTTCATTAAGTTGATCTCGGGTCTTATGAGGAGAGGTTGAGTAGGCTGGGACTCCACTTATTCGAGTTAAGAAGAGAGGAGGCCTTATGGTGAAATATAGGATTCTCAGGGGACTTGACAGGGTTGATGCTGATTGGTTGTTTCTCCTTGTGGGAGAATCTAGGAAAAGAGGGCACAATCTCCGAGAAAGAGATCGCCCATTTAAGACAGAGATGAGGAGGAATTTCTTCTTTCAGAAGTTGGTGAATCTGTGGAATTCTTTACCGCAGAGGGCTGTAGAGGCTGGGTTGTTAGGTATTTTCAAGGCTGAGATAGACAGATTTTTAATCAGTAAGGGAATCAATGGGGACAAGGCGGGAAAGTGGAGTTGAGGATTATTATTTCAGGTCAGTCATGATCTCATTGAATGGCGGAGCTAACTTGATGGGCTGAATGGCCTGCTCCTACGTCTTTTGGTCTTCTGTGAAAGATCTTGTAGGATGTTTTGAAAAAGAGTACTGCTTAATGCCTGGCCAATATTTATCTCTCAATCAACATTATGAAACAGGTTAAATGTAGCACATTGCTGTTTGTGGGAACTTGCGGTTTCATTTTTCATTTTTCTTATCTTGTTCTTCTATACTATCATAACTACGATTGGGCAGCACGGTGGTGCAGTGGTTAGCCCTGTTGCTTGCGGCGCTGAGGACCCGGGTTTCAATCCCTGCCCTGGGTCACTGTCGGTGTGGAGTTTGCACATTCCCCCCAGTGTCTGCGTGGGTTTCACCCCCACAACCCAAAGAAGTGAAGATCAGGAAGATTGGCCACGCTAAATTGCCACTTGATTGGAAAAAAATAATTGGGTACTCTAAATTTATATTAAAAAATAATTAATACGATTATCTTAGGAAACTTTGCCTAAAATTTGTCATTGACTCGAAGTATTTCTCAGCAAAAGCACATTCATCTTGTTATAGTTCATGGAGTCACTATTTGACGTAGAGCTTTCAAAATCATTCTTATTGGGCGAGATTTTACGTCCCGCCAGCCCCGCTTCCCGGCGCCGCTCCCCCCCCCTCCCCCCCCCCCCCCCCCCCCCCCCTTGCCGGCAGCAGGTTCCTCCGTCCCATTGTGGCCATCCACACTGTTGGGAAACCCGGAGGTGTGTGTGTGTGCTGCTGGTGAAGCGGAGGATCCCGCTGACGGACAATCCCGCATTGTATCCATTCCGTTCACTCCTGGTCAGGCAAGCTTTTGGCAGGGGTAATGGCAGCGGGCAAGTTGTCGGGAACACAGAGGTAGTTTTAGATCAGCTTTATTTGTATTGTCAAATATTAGAAATAAGATATAGGTTTAAGTGGTTTAATGTAATGATTCTGTGTAAGGAAGGCCAAACCTATAGTTAGATTCATGCCATACAAAGGTGTTGGAATCTGGGGGGCTTTTGATTTCAGGAATAACTGTTGCTTCCGTTGTCCTTACAGAGGGTTATGGCATAAAACTAAACAAGCTGGGAGAAGTATAACGTAATTACTCAGCAACCTACCTTTAGGGTCGGAAGGCTTTTAAAATTTAGTTTCAGCTGGATTTATAACAGATGGTGAGGTAGTGACAGAGAACGCAGCTCTCACCGCCTGCTAGAAGTGGAAAATCCTTACAATGGAGTAAGGTGTATGAAAACAAGCTCCAGAGGAACTAAAGGGCAGTTAGTTCTAGAAACCAGGGAGTGGAAATGGAGCTCCAGGAATTTCGAAGTAAAAAGGATCAAAGAGGAACTGCCTTTGGAGCAGGATACTGCTCATGGCAGCCCAAGTCAGGCCTTGGATGAGAAGAGCTGATGAGGCAGGCTACAGACAAGCCACATATCTAAAGCAATCCTAGGGTTTGGTGTCCTCACTTGCAGTGTTTGAAGCAGTACTAGCCTGTTGGTACTGAGTACCCAGGTTTACGTAAAAACATGAAGACAAAGGAGACCTGAACGGAGAGGTGGAAAACACGGAGATCGATTCCTTGTTAAAAAGTGTCGTGGAAGCTTTGTTTGAAAGGATAGTTGGAAAACTTGGAGTGGATTTTTTAATGCAAAACAGCTGATAGGAAGTATTGTTTGAAATTTTAAAATGTGCCTTTTTGGAAGTGGAGCTTGGGAAGCCCTCATGTGACAACCTTCTGGGGGGGATTGACAGAGAAATCCACAGAAGATCGGTTGTCTGGCATCAACCATTTGATTTCAGAATGGGGTGTTAGCTTTGAAAACTGTGTACATTTGTAAAGAAGTATTGTAACATAGGGGCAGCACGTGGCACAGTGGTTAGCATTGGGACTGCAGCGCTGAGGACCCGGGTTTGAATCCCAGCTCTGGGTCACTGTCCATGTGGAGTTTGCACGTTCTCCCTGTGTTTACGTGGGTTTCACCCCCACAGCCAAAAGATGTGCAGGTGGGGGGATTGGCCACGCTAAATTTCCTCTCAACTGGAAAAAATAATAATTGGGTGCTCTAAATTTTAAAAAAAAGTAGTATGTATCATAATCAAACTTTTCACATAAACAAATGTTATTTTTCTTGTTGTTGAGACTAATTAGCAATCCAGTGACTCTATTCCTCCATAGAATCATAGAATATCGACATAGAAGGTGGTCATTTAGCCCTGGGTGTCTGCACTGACCCTCTGCTAACCCCCCCCAATTCCCTCCTATTGTGGTAACCCCCATCTAACCTTTGGACGCTAGGCAACAATTTAGCATGGTAATTCTTTGCACTGCCCCTGTCCAGACAACACTCTAGCTTCCAGATAGGGGTCTCTTTTCTGGGGTGGAAGGGCTGTGGGGGGGGGGGGGGAAGCTGTGGGTGGGGGGCCCTCTCATCCGGGGGGGCCTTTGGGGGTTCCTTTAGTCAAGGGGTCTCTGTGGGCTGGGTCTTTCAGTTAGGAGGTCTCTGTGGGGATCCATTTAGTTAGGAGGTCCCTGTGGGGGGGGGGTCCCTCTAGTTAGGGGGTCCATGTGGGGCGTTCCTTCCATTAGGGGATCCTGGGGCAGGTCTTCCTATTCATGGGGTTCCTTGCGGGGTCCCCTTATTACATGGGACCCTGAGGGGTGGGGGATGGTACAACTATAACAGGGGTTCCTGGTGGGGGGTCATAAGAACATAAAGAATATAAGGACTAGGAGCAGGAGTAGGCCATCCGGCCCCTCGAGCCTGCTCGGCCATTCAATGAGATCATGGCTGATCTTTTGCGGACTCAGCTCCACTTTCTGGCACAAACATCATAACCCTTAATTCATTTATTCTTCAAAAAACGATCTATCTTTATCGTAAAAACATTGAATGAAGGACCCTCTACTGCTTCACTGGGCAAGGAATTCCATAGATTCACAACCCTTTGGGTGAAGCAGTTCCTCCTAAACTCAGTCCTAAATCTACTTCATCTTATTTTGAGGCTATGCCCCCTAGTTCTGCTTTCACCTGCCAGTGGAAACAACCTGCCCGCATCTATCCTATCTATTCCCTTCATAATTTTATATGTTTCTCTAAGATTCCTCCCCCGCATCCTTCTAAATTCCAATGAGTACAGTCCCAGTCTACTCAACTTCTCCTCATAATCCAACCCTTCAGCTCTGGGATTAATCTAGTGAATCTCCTCTGCACACCCTCCAGCGCCAGTACGTCCTTTCTCAGGTAAGGAGACCAAAACTGAACACATTACTCCAGGTGTGGCCTCACTAACACCTTATACAATTGCAGCATAACCTCCCCAGTCTTAAACTCCATCCCTCTAGCAATGAAGGACAAAACTCCATTTGCCTTCTTAATCACCTGTTGCACCTGTAAACCATCTTTTTGCAACTCATGCACCAACACACCCAGGTCTCTTTGCACAGCAGCATGTTTTAATATTTTATCATTTAGATAATAATTCCTTTTGCTGTTATTCCTACCAAAATGGATAACCTCAC
Source organism: Scyliorhinus torazame (assembly GCF_047496885.1). Lineage (NCBI taxonomy): Eukaryota > Metazoa > Chordata > Chondrichthyes > Carcharhiniformes > Scyliorhinidae > Scyliorhinus > Scyliorhinus torazame. The sequence continues at coordinate 24,284,062 of NC_092720.1, read as the reverse complement.
ATTTGTCAACAATGTATTCCATCTGCCAGACCCTAGCCCATTCACTTAACCTGTCCAAATCCCTCTGCAGACTTCCGGTATCCTCTGCACTTTTTGCTTTACCACTCATCTTAGTGTCGTCTGCAAACTTGGACACATTGCACTTGGTCCCCAACTCCAAATCATCTATGTAAATTGTGTACAATTGTGGGCCCAACACTGATCCTTGAGGGACACCACTAGCTACTGATTGCCAACCAGAAAAACATCCCTTAATCCCCACTCTTTGCTTTTTATTAATTACCCAATCCTCTATCCATGCTACTACTTTACTCTTAACACCATGCATCTTTATCTTATGCAGCAACCTTTTGTGTGGCACCTTGTCAAAAGCTTTCTGCAAACCCAGATATACCACATCCATTGGCTCCCCATTATCTCCCGCACTGGTAATGTCCTCAAAAAATTCCACTAAATTAGTTAGGCGCAACCTGCCCTTTATGAACCCATGCTGCGTCTGCCCAATGGGACAATTTCCATCCAGATGCCTCGCTATTTCTTCCTTGATGATATGTTCCAGCATCTTCCCTGCTACCGAAGGTAAGCTAACTGCCTTATATTCACCCGCTTTCTGCCGACCTCCTTTTTAAACAGTGGTGTCACGTTTGCTAATTTCCAATCCGCCGGGACCACCCCAGAGTCTAGTGAATTTTGGTAAATTATCACTAGTGCATTTGCAATTTCCCTAGCCATCTCTTTTTACACTCTGGGATGCATTCTATCAGGGCCAGGAGACTTGTCTACCTTTAGCCCCATTAGCTTGCCCATCACTACCTCCTTAGTGATAACAATCACCTCAAGGTCATCACCTGTCATAGCCTCATTTCTATCAGTCACTGGCATGTTATTTGTGTCTTCCACTGTGAAGACCGACCCAAAAAACCTGTTCAGTTCCTCAGTCATTTCCTCATCTCCCATTATTAAATCTCCCTTCTCATCCTCTAAAGGACCAATATTTATCTTACCCACTTGTTTTTGTTTTACATATTTGTAGAAACATTTACTATCTGTTTTCATATTCTGAGCAAGTTTACTCTCATAATCTATCTTACTCTTCTTTATAGTTTTTTTAGTAGCTTTCTGTTGCCCCCTAAAGATTTTCCAGTCCTCTAGTCTCCCACTAATCTTTGCCACTTTGTATGCTCTTTCCTTCAATTTGATACTCTCCCTTATTTCCTTTGATATCCACGGTCGATTTTCCCTTTTTCTACCGTCCTTCCTTTTTGTTGGTATAAACCTTTGCTGAGCACTGTGAAAAATCGCTTGGAAGGTTCTCCACTGTTCCTCAACTGTTTCACCATAAAGTCTTTGCTCCCAGTCTACCTTAGCTAGCTCTTCTCTCATCCCATTGTAATCGCCTTTGTTTAAGCACAAAACTCTTGTGTTTGATTTTACCTTCTCACCCTCTATCTGTATTTTGAATTCCACCATATTGTGATCGCTCCTTCTGAGAGGATCCCTAACTATGAGATCATTAATCAATCCTGTCTCATTACACAGGACCAGATCTAGGACCGCTTGTTCCCTCGTAGGTTCCATTACATACTGTTCTGGGAAACTATCGCGGATACATTCTATAAACCCTTCCTCAAGGCTGCCTTGACCGACCTGGTTAAACTAATCAACATGTAGATTAAAATCCCCCATGATGACTGCTGTACCATTTCTACATGCATCAGTTAATTCTTTGTTTATTGCCTGCCCCACCATAATGTTACTATTTGGTGGCCTATACACTACTTCTATCAGTGACTTTTTTGCCTTATTATTCCTGATTTCCACCCAAATGGATTCAACCTTATCCTCCATAGCACCGATGTCATCCCTTACTGTTGCCCGAATGTCTGCCTTAAATAACAGAGCTACACCACCTCCCTTACCATCCACTCTGTCCTTCCGAATAGTTTGATATCCTTGTAAATATAACTCCCAGTCGTGACCATCCTTTAACCATGTTTCAGTAATGGCCACTAAATCATGATCATTCACGATGATTTGCGCCATCAACTCATTTACCTTATTCCGAACACTGTGAGCATTCAGGTAAAGTACACTTATGTTGGCTTTTATACCTCTGTTTTGAATCTTAACACCTTGATCAGTAACCTCTCCTAAGTTATTTTTTCGCTTAACTATTCTCCTAATTTTCCTTGTCGTTGAACCCATATCTTCATATAACAACCTGCCGCGTTGCTTTCCATTTATGTTTTTACTTCCCGTTTTATTCCTTTTAGTATTACTGGGCCTATTCACTGAGCTCCCCTCAGTCACTGTAGCTTGTACTGTCGCCATTTTTGATTTTTGACTATGGCTTCTCTGCCTTACACTTTCCCCCTTACTGCCTTTTGTTTCTGTCCCTGTTTTACTACCTTCCAACTTCCTGCATCGGTTCCCATCCCCCTGCCACTATTTCAGGGACCCTCTCCCAATTACAGGGGTCCCTGCGGGCGGGGTGGAGTCTGATAGGGGAGGGGTGAGCAGGCAGTGCATTGTGGGGGTTGGCGTTGCCCTCAGATTGGCTTGGATGGGCTCAGACTGTCTCTATCAGCGTGGCCCGGACATGGTGGACCTTGGGGTCTGCCAAGGGGGGTAACATCTTATGGGAGTTGCTCCCTTGGTCCACTGCGATGTCCTGCACGCCAGGGCCATGCTGGTAGAGACCACAAGTGATCCATGCCGAAGTGATTCTGGGTCCAGGGGACCGGAGAATCACGGAGGGCCGGAGCACAGGTTACCGGGCCCGCTAAACCCATTTTCATTCATTTTCACCCCCCCCATTAGCACGCGGTCGGCGCCCGCCATCGATCCTGATTTTCCTCCCGCCGCCCAATTTGCCACCCCGTCAGGGAATGCGACCCAGGCTTCATGGGATGGAGAATCCAGCCCATGATCTGTTGAGCTAGGGTTCCATTCTGGATTTGCCCCCCCTCCAGTAGTAACACCAACTGTGATCATAACAAAGTGTAAACGGGAATTAAGGATGGTTTTTTAAAGTTCACCCACCATCTTGAACCTGAAATGTTTATTTTCCAGCCACCTATGGATTTCAACGGAGGGTTAAACTGCCAGAGGTGTAAAATCTGTAATCCAATTCTTTGCGTTCCCTACATGGTGAGTTAGTTTAAAATTGCTGCAAAGAGCAGCTTAAAAGGAAATCAGCCAACAAAGGAAAGAAAACAGGGACATCTTACCCGTGCCATTGGTCCACGACTAACTTGGAAGGTAATCTCCAGATGATTTTGGGTTTTGGTTTGCCTGTAGCTGAACAGTGAAGCTGCAGTTTATCTCCATAGTTCACTTTGGTGTTACTCGCAGAAATGGAAACAATCTTCGGGATCTCCTGTTTACGTTCCACCACTAAGCTGACAACTCTCCTCTCTGATCCAGTCGAACTTGTAGCTATACATTCGTAATTCCCGCTGTCAGATGGAGTTAAGGATTTGACATAAAGAGTTCCATTGGTAAAGGCAAATAATTTTGTGTTGACGAACTGCAAAGGTTTGATTTCGGTGCCATCAAAGAGCGTCCAGTGGACTGTGGGTGGAGGTGTCCCCAGTGCAGTGCAGGCCATCCTGATGTTCTGCCCTACTTGCCCTTTTATGCTCTGGTGTCTTGCTTCCAGGATAGCCGGGGGCTGAGCGACCACCTGCATCCTCACCGTGATTGTATCAATCCCAGCAGGATTACTGGCCACACACCTGTAATTCCCTCGATCGTACACAGTTACTGCTTTAATCCTGAGGGCGCCATCAGCAGATACCGAGACTCTCCCGTTAAATGGGCTGCTGTTTCTCACCATGGTCCTGTTGGAGAGGATCCAAGAGATTGTTGGGGCTGGCCTTCCCTGAGATCGGCACTTCATCTCCACTGGGTAACCAGCATGGACTGTGATGTCCTTCATTCGAGGCTCCAGTATCTTGGAAGGGTAAGACACCACAGACAGAGTAACAAGAAGTTGTTCTGAGCCGTGCGGGTTCGCGGCTGTGCAAAGGTACTGTCCGCGGTCCTGAACCTTTATTTTCTGAATGGACAGTGTGCCATTTGGAAACACCTCAAATTTATTGCCACGTTTGGCTTTAGCTGTGATTGTTGCACCTATAACGAGAAACAAAGATTTATATTAAACAAACAAACATTTAATATGGTATCACAATAATGAAATACTATACTACATAAAATCTATAACTCAGTACCGCACCATATAAAAGACATTACTGTCTATAATAGGCTCAACTTCGCAGCATATTGTAATTCAATAATTACAACCTGCAGGTTCTTTGGAAATTATTTGTGTTGCTTCAAATGTCAACAAAGTAAACAGGAAGAAGATGAGGTGAGTGAAGATTTAAATTTAAAACTTAAAATTGAACATTGTGTGAAATTGTGGGCAGCATGGTGGTTTGGGTAGCATAGTGGTTACCACAGTTGCTTCACAGCCCCAGGGTCCCAGGTTCGATTCCCGGCTTGGTTCACTGTCTGTGCGGAGTCTGCATGTTCTCCCCGTGTCTGCGTGGGTTTCCTCCAGGTGCTCCGGTTTCCTCCCACAGTCCAAAGATGTGCAGGTTAGGTGGATTGGCCATGCTAAATTGCCCTTAGTGTTCAAAATTGCCCTTCGTGTTGGGTGGGGTTACTGGGTTATGGGGATAGGGTGGAGATGTGGGCTTGGGTAGGGTGCTCTTTCCAAGAGCTGGTGCAGACTCGATGGGCCGAATGGCCTCCTTCTGCACTATAAATTCTATGAAATAATAGCGGTGAAATATCAAAGTGATTCAAAGCACCCTGGATCCCTATTGAATCATGGCACCCTATAGATACAGAAACATGGAACCCTATAGAATCATGAAGCCCTATAGAATCATCCCACCCTATAGACATAGAATCATGGAATCCGATAGAATCATTGTACCCTGGCGAATCGTGGAACCATGTAGAGGTTTATTTCATACATCCAGGCAATAAGAGGTAAGGTAGACCTGTGGCTAATTTATCATTTGAGCAAACGAGATGTTGTGAGCTCATAATCCCATCCAACAAATTGGGGCAAATGAGTTCAATAAATCTCGTAAAACTCCAAGTGGTTCATAGGTGCCCTTAAGGATGTGATCCATCGCCCTTGCCAGTCAGGCCTACATGAGACTCCAATCCCACACTACATGATTGACTGTTTAATCCCTCAGAATAACCAAGAGTAACCAGTAAAGATTGCCTTCATGTGCTTCCATATACCAAGACACTATGAGATTGGTGAAATCTTCCACTGTTTCCAGATGGGTATATATGTGGCTTAACAGTAAAACATGTTGATTGAACTGTTGATACCTGGTCACATATTCAAATATATCAGTTGCAAGCTTGTTAAGGCTGCTATACATCATATCACACGTATGAAACCAATAGATGGAGAGAATAGTTGGTAGCTAGCAATGCCCATGCACAGAGTTGGCAAGATCACAAGAAAGCTTTGTTCAGTTTTACAAGCTCCACTCTTGTAGGAAACTTTGAGAGAACAAGCAGAGGTGCATAGTTTCTCAAAAACCTGAGGGAAGCTCCTTTTAAGTATCAGTGGGCTAGAAGGTACAAAACAAGACACTGCGCACTATTTAAACTCAGTTTAGTGGATCACTGAAGGAAGACTTTTTGTAGTCCCAAGGGATGTGACAGGACCTTTTCCAAGAGATCTCAAGCCATTGGATTATGAATCACGCCTGATTGGACTCACAATGTCATTTTTGCATCTCTTTCATTGAAACAACTTCCCACAAGTGGCATCATAACGTATAACTGCCCTAAGACATGATTGAAGCTTGCATGCACAAATGAATAATTGAGTGAATGAACGAGTAAGTGAATGAGTAAATAAATGAGTAAATGAATGAAGGAGTGCTTTGACTATTCAAATATGGAAACCCAATAAGGAAGCATCTCTCAATCCCAAAGTCACCAATGATTCAATAACGCTTACCTGTTGAGATTTTCGTCCAGCTTATGAAGGGGGTTGGATTTCCAGTTGCCTCACATGGTATCAATGCATCAGAATCTGCAAGGACGGTGAAACTGGCTGTGTTTCCACTGATCAGCCTGGGTTTGGAGGGAAGGTTTCCAGCCATGGGGCCCACTGCGATGGCGTTAGATGATGAAGGTTTGGACTTGTTGGGAAAGTCATCTTTGTTCTCTATGGTGTTTTCAAGATCTATGTCTAAATTGGGAGATGCGGCCCTATCTTTATTTTGCCCCTCTGCAGAACTCGGAGATGTCTGCCATTGGATCCCACCAGTTGTTTGCAAGGTGCTTATGACTCTGGTGTGGGCGTTTTGCCGAAATGACTGATCTATCCTGGATGTTGGGGGCAGAGTTTGCATGCGTCTTGGAGGCGCAGGCGTGGTAAACTTGTGCAAGGTGATGCGGAATCTGGGCACACTCCTGGCGGGTACCTTGGCAGTGGTCAGTGACTGGGTGGAGGTGGCAGTCACAGTTGCAGAATGCACATTTGATTCCGTGGATGGCGCGGCGGTTGGGGTGGCACTGGCTGTTTCGGTAGCTGGGGGCGCCATTGCCATTTTGGTGGGAGGAATTTTCTTTCTGATGGTAGACAGTCTAGTTGCCTTTGTGGTGATCGTTGCTTGAAGCATTGTAGTTATGATTCCCCGTGATGTTGTTTTGGAAATAGGCGAGGTTGGGATTAGTGGATTGGTTGTTGCTAGTGTGCTTACAGTTGGCTGGCTGGTAAGGCTGTTGCTGGGTAGATGTAGAATCCTAGAGATATACTGATTTGTGAGCGTAGCTGGATTTACCCCAGCCGTGCTCAGAAGCTGCTTGTTTGATTGTACACCATCGGTGGTGGTGCCAGTTGAAATAGCAACACGAAGAGGTGCACTGGTGGTGGTTGTGATAGTGGGAGGTGATGGGATCCTAGGTTTTGTCGTGTGAGTCTTCATACTTTCAGCTGCTGACACTACCAAGCGATTACGAATCATGGTTTGCCATGCACGGTGCCTTGTTCTGCTAATCTTGCTGGGTCTCCTTCGGCGGAATCCCATTCTACGAGTCGCACGGGTTGCCTGGGCAGTGGTTGCTGTGGTGGATACAGTCTCTGTTATGAAGGGAATGGTAGTAACTGTTATTGGGAGACTTGTGGTTGAAGGAGGGTGTGTGGAAGCAATAGGGGGCTTTGTGGTTGGCTTAACTGTGTAGCTCTTGAGGTTGGGTGTGGAGAACAGGGGCTCATTCGAGTCTCCTGCTGCCTGTGGGGTCATCACACTGCGAGGGGTACTTGTTAAAATGATGGCTACATTGGGACCAGCGGTTGTGGTGGTGGAACTCTGGATGGGTTTACGAAGCCTTCGAAGAACATCCTTCTGATTGCTTACTCCAAAAAGCCTATTCCAAGGGATTTTTCCACGAACAATCTTGGAGGATCTTGTTGTTGGCTCAGCAGTAGTCACGGCAGTTGTAAAGGGAAAGCCAACATGAAATGGTCTTTTTGGCAGAGGCTCGGTAGCATATGTTGTTCTGGAAATTGTCTTGGGGAGCTGTGTAGTGGTTTTCGAGTCAGGGGTTTGTGTCCCAGTATCAGTCCAGGCCACCCACTGTGGCTCAAATGACTTGAGAGATGCAGAAGAAGAACTGATGGTGGTAACAACCACTCTTTGCGTGCCCTGCTTATGAGAAGTTCTGGTGTGTTTGGTTGCGGTTTCACCAGCACCTGGATCTCCAGATTTATGGCTGTGTATTTGCATGACTTTGGTACTTGCTCCATTTAGCACTGGGGCCGGTTGTGGAACTGGAGGTCTTGCTGGGACCGCGGTGACAGAGGGCATGTGATTTGGGCTGGTAGCTTCTGAATGTGCCAGCGTGGGTGCTGCCATTCTCCCCTGAGCTGGCCTCCTCAGCCCGGGCCTCACAATCCTGTACTTGTGTCTCCGTAAGCCTGGCCTACCAAAGCGACGCCTAGAGGGGAACTTTCCTCGCCAACCAAACCGCCGTGGTTTGGAAACTGGAGCACCAGTAGTGGCTTCTCTTATAATGTGAATCTGCTGAGTAAGGATGGTGGACAGAGACGAGGACAGTGGGGATGTGATTTTCTGAGTGGTCTTAAGTAAAATTTGGTTCCCATCCTCTTTGGCCATGGTGATTGTGGTAATATGAGTGTGATAGTCACGTACACTTGCAGTCTCACTCTGAGGGATCACTGCAGGGTCCGTCTTTTCTGTTGCGTATGCTACTGATGACGTATCTTCCCTTGAGATGTCTGTGGATAATGCAGTGGGTGTCGTAGTTGGAATGTAACGGGTGTCCATGATATTACCGGAAGCCATCACCTGCAATTCATCATTTGTCTCGGTCGATTTAGATTCATGGGGAGTTGAAGTTGTCCTCGGGGATGTGACTCTGATAGGTTCCGTTTTGTAAATGTGCTTTGGTGCCTTTGGGAACAGATTGGCCTCTGTCACTGCTTTCAGAATTGGGGGCACTGCAGCTTTTGTGTCTGGTTCTGTTGTGTGAAATGGCGTTGCAGGAAGTGACTTTGACAGAGGAACCATTGCTGTCGACCTCTCATCGACCGGGAATAGCCGAGTACTTGAAACTGCCGTAGGCTGTTTGGTTGTTACCACCAGCAGTTCTTCTTCTTCTGCATCTTTCAGGTCATCCCCTGATGTTTCGCCCTCATTGACGGATGAGTCAGAAGACAAATCTTTTACATGAGGTTTAACCGTGATCTTCCGTGTTGCGGTTTTTGTTGCAACATTCTTCCTAACCTTCTTCAGATACTCGGCCCAATGCTGGGGGTCTACTCTCATTCCAGGCTGCTTCAATCTTCTACGTTTGGACCGCCACCGCATTTTCGAACCACTGCCGTTAATTCTTCTCCTGGGTGTTATTAAGACTGCCGTGCTTGTTCTTGGTTGAGATGTGAGCAGTGTACTGCTGGTAGTGGAATAGTATGCCTCATCTTCTGATGACTTCTGATAAGGTAACTGACTAGGCTCCTCTTTCCAATCTTCTGACTCCAGCAAGTCTTCCTCGCTCTCCCCGGAACCAAAGTCTTCTTCTGCTGCATCGTTACGTTCTGCGTTTTCCTCTGAAGAAGAAATTCTGGAGCCAGTGACCGTTAACTGTAACGCCAAGAGATCAATCCCGTAACGGTTTGCAGCCAAACACCTGTAATAGCCACTGTCCCTGGCTGTTAGCCTTTGTATCTTTAAAGTCCCGTTTGGGGTTATCTCCTTATTCCCCGTTGTTTGCTGTAATACTCTATGGTCAGGAAGAACCCAACTAATAGATGCATTTGGGATTCCAGTTGCTTGGCAGGGGAAATGTATTGAGTCGCCACCAGATTTAGAAATGTAAGGCCCATTGATGTAATTCTCTGCAACACTGGGGTCCAGAATGGTCACCCTGAAGCTGAGAACATCTGCATCCTGGTAATTGGTTCCCACACAGTGATAAATGCCAGTGTCATAGAGGTCAGCCATCTTTAAAAGGAATTTGCCACCTGCACTGATTGAAATCCGACTGTCCTCGCTGTTGTAGGGAGCTCGGACTTTGCTGCCATCGGGAAGTATCCATTCAATGACGGGCTTGGGGTCACCAATGGCTTGGCATTCGAGCTCCACTGTCCCACCTACCACCACAAAGCGTTCCGTTCTTGCACCGTTTGCTTTTTTTATCATCACCCAGCTATTTTTCCCAGGTTTGACGTCCAGGTTTTTCAACCTAACCTGGACATCCAGGTGGTACTTGATTTGCAAAACATTTAGTGTTGTCCGGGTCCTGTCCATCTGCAGGGTGATTTCTTCCTGCATCAGCCAAGCAGGATCTGCCCTGATCTGCATTTCTATGTCAGTAAACTGGTGCAGGGCCATGGCCGCTGACTGTTTGTAAAGATAGCTCATGTAAGGCGTCTTGCTGAGCAGTGCGTCCCTCTCAAGCTTTAGAGGCGAGTCAGTGTACAGCGCCAAGATGCCCCAGAGCTGCTGGATCTGCTCGTAGTCAACATGGCAGACTAGGAAGGTGGAAAAAGAAGCGTTTAACAGCACATAACCTTCTTTTTGATCCAGGGCCGTCTGTGGCGTTCTCAACGGTCTGTGAACATTGCAGGTTATTTCACAACCATTCCCAGATTGATCGCTCATGTTCAAGCTCATTTGACCTAACGGTGCCACAAAGTCCTTGGCATTAATGGCAGCGTAGTCCCCCTCTTCCTGCAAAGTGCTGTTTCTGATTTTCAGCGGGGAATGGATTTTTGGTGGCACGCAAGCAAACACAGAGGGCGGCAGCTGCAAGATATCCTTGCCCCTCGAGACACTTGGGGTCGTGCACAGGGGGCAAATTTGACCACTTGGGTAGTTCCGGTCCCGTTTGCACTTGATTGCTCCTGGGGGGAAAAAAAGTCAGCAGTATTATTCTGGGAAACTCAGATTTCGTCTGTTTCGGTTTACAAGCATTATTGAGCCAAGAAAGAGAAATTAATTATCTGTTAAGTGCATGTTCTCATACATTTTATTGGGAGCCAAAGTTCAATGAATTGGGAATGCATTGGATTCAGATGTATAATAAGAAAGCAAGATCAATTGTCTTTCAGATTCCATTTCACATCTTCCATACATTCTTGCCTAATTGACTGTGTTTTCTGCCAAGTCATCATGTTGACATTTATTTAGCCTGCTGTTTAACTGGAAGCTCACTCAGAAAACACGCACATCGAAAACTGGAGTTCAACTGATTTCCACTTAAAACAATATGGGAGGGAGTCTCCCAGTTGCCAAGTTAAATTGCAACTCTTGGATCAAAGCACTTACAAACCTACTTTGCTTTAAATGAGAAATTGGCAGTATAGTCATCTTGTGGAAAAATGCAAAGACAAGTTTGGGCATTCCAAAATTAAGTGATACTGTCAAGTACAAGACAGAGAAACGTAGAATGACTACGGTGCAGAAGGACACCATTCAGCCCATCGAATCGGCACCGTCCGTTTCCAGGCCCACTCCCTCACCCTATCCCCGTAACCCAGTAACTCCACCTAACCTTTTGGACACTAACGGGCAATTTCAAGTGGCCAATCCACCTATCCTCCACGTCTTTGGACTGTGGGAGGAAACCCAGAGGAAACCCACGTGGACATGGGGAGAATGTACAAACTCCACACAGTCACCCAAGGCTGGAATGGAACCGGGGTCTCTGTGAGGCAGCAGCGATTTTATATGAGTTCAACATCAGCCCCTTGCTCTTGTGCTCCACGCCCCTATCAACAAAGCCCAGGATACTGTATGCTTTATTGACCGCTTTCTCAACCTGTCTTGCTAACTTCAATGACGTATGCACATACATAGCCATGTCCCTCCATGCTAGCGTGCCGCTCAATAGTTGATAGAGCAACTATCACTAGGAATAAGTTGGAAGCTTCCTCTAAACCAGACATTTATTAATTATATTCATGTTAAAAATGTCTCTTGTTTTACAAATGTGATGATATACTGAAAAATATAGTTGGGAAAACAGGTAAGGAGCATACTTCACTCGAAAAAAAGGCATCTCGTCACTGAACTTTCACACATAATGCTTGAAATTCAATACAACATAATCTATCCGTGTGTGATACATTAAACTTTTTTGGGTATAGGTATAGTTTTAAGTGAGTTAAACTTAATGTTTCTGTGCCTGGGAGGATAAAACCTGTAGTTAGATTCATGCTGGACAAAGGTGTTTGTATGTGTGGGGGTTGGCTAAGTTCCAATTGTGATTCTATTCCAGATTTTAACCACTCAACAGTGTGGTTATTTTTGGGTTTTTTTTTATTGCAATTACTTTAAAGCTGTTCACTCTCGTTCTCGTTTCTTTCACGAATGGGGACAGTTTCTCCCTATGTACTCTGTCCAGATCCCTCATGATTTTCATTACCTCTATCCAACTTCCTCTCAGTCTTCTTTTCTCAAAAGGAAAACACTCCTACCTTCTCCAACCTATCTTCATTACTCAGGTTCTTGATCCCTGGAATCATTCTCGTGAATTTTTTCCGCTCTCTCTTCAATACCCTTCAGATCTCGTCTAAAGTGCGGTGCCCAGAATTGGATGTAACACTCCAGCTGAAGGCAAATTAGTTTTTTATACGGGTTCAACATCAGCCCCTTGCTCTTGTGCTCCACGCCCCTCTCAACAAAGCCCAGGATACTGTATGCTTTATTGACCGCTTTCTCAACCTGCCTTGCTAACTTCAATCACGTATGCACATACATAGCCATGTCCCTCTGCTCATAAAATCATAGAATTTACAGTGCAGAAGGAGGCCATTTGGCCCATCGAGTCTGCACTGGCCCTTGGAAAGATCATCCTACTTAGGCCCAAGCCTCCACCCTATCCCCGTAACCCAGTAACCCCACCTAACCTTTTGGACACTAAGGGGTAATTTAGCATGGCCAATCCACCTCACCTGCACATCTTTGGACTGTTGGAGGAAAGCGGAGCACCCGGAGGAAACCCACGCAGACGCGGGGAGAACGTGCAAACTCCGCACAGTCACCTGAGGCCGGAATTGAACCCGCGACCCTGGAGCTGTGGAGCAGCAGTACTAACCACTGTGCCACCATGCTACCCCCCTTTAGAGTTGTACCTTTATTTTATTTTGCCTCTCCATATTCTCTCTATCAAAATGAATCACCTCACATTTCTCCGCATTGAATTTTATCTGCGAGCCTTCTGCCGATTCCCCAACTTGTCTGCATCCTTTTAAAGTTCTTGCCCATCCTTCTCACAGCTCACAATGCGTTTGAGTTTCGACAGCAACTGAACGCTGATTAACCTTAACCTGTAGTTACTTAGGATAATTGAGGTCTTGTGGCGTTACATGACAGAGCAAGTAAGCACTGCTCCACTTCAGTATAAAGTAATACATAGAACATAGAACATTACAGCGCAGTACAGGCCCTTCGGCCCTCGATGTTGCGCCGACCTGTGAAACCACTCTAAAGCCCAGCTACACTATTCCCTTATCGTCCATATGTCTATCCAATGACCATTTGAATGCCCTTAGTGTTGGCGAGTCCACTACTGTTGCAGGCAGGGCATTCCACGCCCTTACTACTCTCTGAGTAAAGAACCTACCTCTCACATCTGTCTTATATCTATCTCCCCTCAATTTAAAGCTATGTCCCCTCGTGCTAGATATCACCATTCGAGGAAAAAGGCTCTCACTGTCCACCCTATCCAATCCTCTGATTATCTTGTATGCCTCAATTAAGTCACCTCTTAACCTTCTTCTCTCTAATGAAAACAGCCTCAAGTCCCTCAGCCTTTCCTCATAAGATCTTCCCTCCATACCAGGCAACATTCTGGTAAATCTCCTCTGCACCCTTTCCAATGCTTCCACATCCTTCCTATAATGCGGCGACCAGAATTGCACGCAATACTCCCAAATGCGGCCTCACCAGAGTTTTGTACAGCTGCAACATGACCTCATGGTCCGAAACTCAATCCCTCTACCAATAAAAGCTAACACACCGTACGCCTTCTTAACAACCCTCTCAACCTGGGTGGCAACTTTCAGGGATCTATGTACATGGACACCGAGATCTCTCTGCTCATCCACACTGCCAAGAATCTTACCATTAGCCCAGTACTCTGTCTTCCTGTTATTCCTTCCAAAATGAATCACCTCACACTTTTCTGCATTAAACTCCATTTGCCACCTCTCAGCCCAGCGCTGCAGCTTATCTATGTCCCTCTGTAACTTGTAACATCCTTCCGCACTGTCCACAACTCCACCGACTTTAATGTCATCCGCAAATTTACTCACCCATCCTTCTACGCCCTCCTCCAGGTCATTTATAAAAATGACAAACAGCAGTGGCCCCAAAACAGATCCTTGTAACTGGACTCCAGTCTGAACATTTCACATCAACCACCACCCTTTGCCTTCTTTCAGCTAGCCAATTTCTGATCCAAACTGCTAAATCACCCTGAATCCCATGCCTCCGTATTTTCTGCAGTAGCCTACCGTGGGGAACCTTATCAAATGCTTTACTGAAATCCATATACACCACGTCAACTGCTTTACCCTCATCCACCTGTTTGGTCACCTTCTCAAAGAACTCAATAAGGTTTGTGAGGCATGACCTATCCTTTACAAAACCGTGTTGACTATCTCTAATCAAATTATTCCTTTCCAGATGATTATACATCCTATCTCTTATAAACCTTCCAAGATTTTGCCCACAACCGAAGTAAGGCTCACTGGTCTATAGTTACCAGGGATGTCTCTACTCCCCTTCTTGAACAAGGGGACAACATTTGCTATCCTCCAATCATCTGGCACTATTCCTGTAGACAAAGATGACTTAAAGATCAAAGTCAAAGGCTCAGCAATCTCCTCCCAAGCTTCCCAGAGAATCCTAGGATAAATCCCATCCGGCCCAGGGGACTTATCTATTTTCACACTTTCCAGAATTGCTAACACCTCCTCCTTATGAACTTCAAGCTCTTCTAGTCTAGTAGCCTGAATCTCAGTATTCTCCTCGAAACATTGTCTTTTTCTTGTGTGAATACTGACGAAAAATATTCATTTAGCACCTCTCCTAGCTCCTCGGACTCCACGCACAACTTCCCACGACTGTCCTTGACTGACCCTACTCTAACCCTAGTCATTCTTTTATTCCTGACATATCTATAGAAAGCTTTAGGGTTATGCTTGATCCTACCTGCCAAAGACTTCTCATGTCCCCTCCTGGCTCTTCTTAGCTCTCTCTTTAGATCCTTCCTAGCTAACTTGTAACTCTCGAGCGCCCTAACTGAACCTTCATGTCTCATCTTTACATAAGCCTCCTTCTTCCTCTTGACAAGTGTTTTGACTGCTTTAGTAAACCATGGTTCCCTTGCTCGACCACTTCCTCCCTGCCTGACAGGTACATACTTATCAAGGACACGCAGTAGCTGTTCCTTGAACAAGCTCCACATTTCCATTGTGCCCATCCCCTGCAGTTTTCCTCTCCATCCGATGCATCCTAAGTCTTGCCTCATCGCATCATAATTGCCTTTCCCCCAGATATATCTTTTGCCCTGCGGTATATACCTATAACTTTCCATCACTAAAGTAAACGTAATCGAATTGTGGTCACTATCACCAAAGTGCTTACCTACCTCCAAATCTAACACCTGGTTCATTACCCAGTACCAAATCCAATATGGCCTCGCCTCTCGTTGGCCCATCTACATACTGTGTCAGGAAACCCTCCTGTACACATTGGACAAAAACAGACCCATCTAAAGTACTCAAACTCTAGCGTTTCCAGTCAATATTTGGAAAGTTAAAAGTCCCCCATAACAACTACCCTGTTGCTTTCGCTCCTATCCAGAATCATCTTTGCAATCCTTTCCTCAACATCTCTGAAACTTTTCGGAGGCCTATAGAAAACCCCTAACAGGGTGACCTCTCCTTTCCTGTTTCTAGCCTCAGCCCATACTACCTCAGTAGACGAGTCCTCATCAAACGTCCTTTCTGCCACCGTAATACTGTCCTTGACTAACAATGCCACCCCTCCCCCTCTTTTACCACCTTCCCTGAGCTTACTGAAATATCTAAACCCCGGCACCTGCAACAACCATTCCTGTCCCTGGCATTGAAGAAGACACACTTTAAACCACCTTCCTGCCTGCTGCTACACTCCTGCAACTTTGAAACCTTACTCATGACCTCACTACTCTCAACCCCCTGTATACTGGAGCTACAATTCAGGTTCCCAAGCCCCTGCTGAACTAGTTTAAACCCTCCCGAAGAGCATTAGCAAATTTCCCCCCCAGGATATTGGTACCCCTCTAGTCCAGGTGTAGACCATCCCGTTTGTAGAGGTCCCATCGACCCCAGAAGGAGCCCCAATTATCCAGAAATCTGAAACCCTCCCTCCTGCACCATCCCTGTAGCCACGTGTTCAACTCTTCTCTCTCCCTATTCCTCGTCTCGCCAGCACGTGGCACGGGTAACAACCCAGAGATAATAACTCTGTTTGTCCGAGATCTAAGTTTCCACCCTAGCTCCCTGAATTCCTGCCTTACATCCCTATCCCTTTTCCTACCTATGTTGTTGGACATTGAAGGAGAAATTCCTCTTGAACAGTGGTGAACAGTAGGTGGTATTTCAGGAGCTGGTATGCAGCACAGATGAAGTTAGTGAAAATGAATATTCTGGGTTTTGACAAAGCAGTTGATATGAGACCACTGCTTTGTACTATTAACCAAGGTGAATTTCCATCCCATTGTGTCTGGGTAGTATCTAGACTGTGGGTTTTATGAACAGGTAACCTCTGAGTGAGCCACAAAGTGCTGATCACCTGCTAACTATTGGAAATGATAACAGGGTAGTTAAATGACTGACCTGGTTGTCTTTCATTGAGTTCAGATAACCACTTCAAGTTGCAGTCACAAAACCATTGGTTTCCATGCAGGTAGATGCTTTCGATTTCTGGGATAGATGACAGTAGGTCACTGGGAATGGATGTTAGAGCGTTATCCGACAGATAAATGTGCTTTAGCGAAGACATTTTGAAGATGTGGCTGTAGCGGAAAGTGACAAACGTATCTCTGTGTAGTTCCTGAAGCATGTTTCCTTCTAGGTGGAGCAGTTTCAGTGAAGTGAGCCCGTAGAATGTTTCAGGATTGATGAATTCAATGCTGTTGTGGTCCATGTGTAAGCGTACTATGTTGTGTAGACCATGGAAAGTCTCACGATTCAATGCTTTAACCTTGTTATAGCTCATCTTTAGAACCTTTAACAAGCCAACAGATAAAACTCTTTTTAGCCCATTCCAAAGGATGAACAAACCACTTAGCAATGTTGTCACAATCAACTCCTTAAAGTCATAAAGCTTAGGGACAATCCACCCAGAGTTACTAGTTAGTTTCTGCTGTGGGTGATCACTACATTGAATGGGCAGTACAATGGAGCAGAGAAATAAGTTGCCTGGAGGTCTCTGACACATTGAGATCACGTGCAGAAGATATGGCTGGCTTGGGTGATTGACTGGAGTGAAAAGATGCTGACTGCACTGGCCACTTCTGTTTTAAGTTGAGGTGGTAACTGACCAATACTCACGTTAATAGAATCATGGCACAGAAACAGGCTACTGGGCCAGGTTAGTGTTCACCCCTCACGCTCGGAGCAATGCTAATCCCATTCATCCACTCTGCATATCCCTACATCTGTTTCTTTCGAAACACCTAATCTTTGAGATCATCGAATCTCTATAGTGCACAGAAGGCCATTTGGCCCATCAAAACTATACCGACCCTCCAAAAGAGCTAGGGCCACTCCTCTGTCCTATCCTCGTAACCCTGCCTAACCTGCACCTCTTTGGACACTAAGGGGAAATTTATCATGACCAATCCATCTAACCTCTTTGGACTGCGGGAGGAAACCGGAGCACCCGGAGGAAACTCCCGCAGACACGAGGAGCATGCACAAACTGCACACAGACAGTCACCCGAGGCTGGAATTGAACCCTGGCCCCTAACGCTGTGAGGCATCAGTGTTGACCACTGTGCCACCATGAAGGTTGAAATGGTCTAGTGGTTTGTGTACTACACCCACATGCATATTTCTTATTGTCCTCTGAAGTTACCATGCACGTCACTTGTATCACCCAGTAGAAAGAAAAAACAAGTGGAGTTCAACCTCTGTCTTGCCACTGACGACACCTTCCGTGCTGTCTGTGCCATCATGCTAGGTGGTGACAGATGAGAAACAGATCTAGCACGCGATGCTCTGTGACAATTCGCCAAAGCCTCTGAACACAGCACCACCCAACCCCACAGCACCCACTTTCTAGAAGGACAAGGGCAGTTACATGGGAATAAATGCCATGCCTGCCAGTAACATATCATTCTGACTTACACCTCCATTGTTCTTTCATTGTCACCAACACCCGACTTAACCTCAAGGCCCGCCACTACCTGCTCAGCACAACGAGGGATGGGCAGTGGATGCCAGTTTTACCAGCTTTGCCCACACCCTGAGAATGAATTGGAGGGGGGGAAAGCCATCCTTCCGGCTGATTACCTGCAGGGAACGTAAATCCTGAAACGCTTTGTCTGGTATCTCTTGGATTTTATTACTGTGAAGCATCAACAGTTCGAGACTTTTGAGCCCAGCGAAGTTGTGGCGCGTTAATTCCATCAGGTTATTGTAACTGCAAAGGAAAGGCAGCCTTGTTAGCATCGGGGGGGGCAGCTCAGTCCGAAGAGTTACAGAAAGGGCAAGGTGACTGCACTAACCCCAGGTTTATCCGTTCCACTTGATCTTGGATGTTTTCCGGGATGGTGCTGAGATACCGGAAGGTGCAGTGGACCTCGGTGGGCAGGTAGCAGGCACATTGCTTGGGGCAGGCAGAGCAGATCCTCCAGCTCCAGGTTAAAGCAGCTAAGCTGACCAGCAGACCCCAATGCCCAGGGAAGCGGCACTGCCAGCCTCTGCTCCCAGCCTCCATCCCTCCTTTTACCACCTTGGCAGATCAGCCTTCAGGGAGAGTCTTACATTCCGCAAGGTCAAATTCCCGGCAAACAGACCAGAGACTGGAAAGAACCTATCGGGGGGAATTAAACAGAAACAAAGTTTTTGTGAGTAATAGTGTTCAGAACTAAGAACTAAACATTCAGTTTAGGTGTAGCATTGTTGCATATGTACAATGCTATTTTATAATAGGTCAGTAAAGCTGCTCTATAATATCATTCATGTCCACACAGTAAGATACACGGTGCACGGTCGGCTTTATGATCTGTGGAGTTGTAAAGTTATCCACTGTTTTTGTGCCTTTGGAGATTAAAACCCAAATCAGGTTCCAAAAGATCCATTAATGAGAGATTGTTCCTTCCACTATTTGTCTCCGTTGGATTTAAGCTGTCTCGCCACTAACTCGACGAAGACTCTGTGCAGGGGCATCTTTATTGCGTTCTGCCTTGATACCGAGTCCCAACGCACACACACACAGGTATCTCACAAATGCACATGCACACAGCCTCCCCTCACACACATACATGCTCACACAAGTGCCTCACACTCACACAGGTCTATCACTCTCACACACATGCTCATCTCTCTCACATATACACAGTCACCCTTCTCTCGCACACACAAGTTCCTCTCCCTCACACATACTGGTTCCTTTCCCACACACATATTTCTCTCTCTCTCTCATATACACCACACAAGATCCCCCCTCTCTCTCTATCACACACACAGAAAGTCACCCCTCTCTCTTACACACAGGTTCCTCTGTCTCGCATACACCACACACAAGTTCCCCCCTCTCTCTCTCACATACACACACACACAAAAGGTCACCCCTCTCTCTCACATAGCCAGGTTTCCCTCACACACACAAGCACACACACTCACAAATTCCTCTCACGCACACATGCACATTTTCTCTCTCTCATACACACAAGCTCCTTGCTCTCTCACACAAAAGGTTCTCTCACACACACATAAGCTCTTCTCTCTCACACACACAAGGTTCTCTCTCACACACACAAGTTCCTCTCTCACACACACAAGTTCCTCGCTCACACACACAAGTTCCTCTCTCACACACAAGTTCCTCTCTCTCACACACACACACAAGTTCCTCTCATACACACGAGGTTCTCTCTCTCACACACACAAGTTCCTCTCTCACACACACATGCACAAGTTCCTCTCTCACACACACACAAGTTCCTCTCATACACACGAGGTTCTCTCTCTCACACACACACGTTCCTCTCTCACACACGCAAGTTCCTCTCTCACACACACAAGTTCCTCTCTCACACACACAAGTTCCTCTCTCACACACACAAGTTCCTTTCATACACACGAGGTTCTCTCTCTCACACACACAAGTTCCTCTCTCACACACACAAGTTCCTCTCTCACACACACACATACACAAGTTCCTCTCTCACACACGCAAGTTCCTCTCTCACACACACAAGTTCCCCTCTCACACACACAAGTTCCTCTCTCTCTCTCTCACACACACACACACACACACACACACACACACAAGTTCCTCTCATACACACAAGGTTCTCTCTCTCACACACGCAAGTTCCTCTCACAAACACACATACACAAGTTCCTCTCTCACACACACAAGTTCCTCTCTCACACACACACACGTTCCTCTCCCACACACACACACACAAGTTCCTCTCACACACACACACACACACAAGTTCCTCTCACACACACACAACACACAAGTTCCTCTCTCACACAAAGTTCCTCTCTCACACACACACAAGTTCCTCTCATACACACGAGGTTCTCTCTCTCACACACACAAGTTCCTCTCTCACACACGCAAGTTCCTCTCACACACACGAGGTTCTCTCTCTCACACACACACGTTCCTCTCTCACACACGCAAGTTCCTCTCTCACACACGCAAGTTCCTCTCTCACACACGCAAGTTCCTCTCTCACACACACAAGTTCCACTCTCACACACACACACAAGTTCCTTTCTCACACACACAAGTTCCTCTCTCACACACACAAGTTCCTCTCATACACACGAGGTTCTCTCTCACAGACACACACGTTCCTCTCTCACACACACAAGTTCCTCTCTCACAAGCACACATACACAAGTTCCTCTCTCACACACACACGTTCCTCTCTCACACACACACACACACACACAAGTTCCTCTCATACACACGAGGTTCTCTCTCTCACACACACACAAGTTCCTCTCTCACATACGCAAGTTCCTCTCACATACACACATACACAAGTTCCTCTCTCACGCACACAAGTTCCTCTCTCACACTCACACACAAGTTCCTCTCTCACACACACACAAAGTTCCTCTCTCACACAAAGTTCCTCTCTCACACTCACACACAAGTTCCTCTCACACACACACACAAGTTCCTCTCACACACACACAAGTTCCTCTCTCTCACACACAAGTTCCTCTCATACACACAAGTTCCTCTCTCACACACACAAGTTCCTCTCACATACACACATACACAAGTTCCTCTCTCACACACAAGTTCCTTTCTAACACACACAAGTTCCTCTCACACACACAAGTTCCTCTCACACACACACACGTTCCTCACTCTCACACACAAGTTCCTCTCCCACACACACAAGTTCCTCTCATACACACAAGTTCCTCTCTCACACACACAAGTTCCTCTCACATACACAAGTTCCTCTCACATACACACATACAGAAGTTCCTCTCTCACACACACAAGTTCCTCTCTCACACACACAAGTTCCTCTCATACACACGAGGTTCTCTCTCTCACACACACACAAGTTCCTCTCTCACACACACAAGTTCCTCTCTCACACACACAAGTTCCTCTCTCTCTCACACACACACACACACACAAGTTCCTCTCTCACACACACACACAGGTTCCTCTCACACACACACACACAAGTTCCTCTCTCACACACACAAGTTCCTCTCACATACACAAGTTCCTCTCACATACACACATACAGAAGTTCCTCTCTCACACACACAAGTTCCTCTCTCACACACACAAGTTCCTCTCATACACACGAGGTTCTCTCTCACACACACACACAAGTTCCTCTCACACACACACACATACACACAGGTTCCTCTCACACAGACAAAGTTCCTCTCTCACACAAAGTTCCTCTCTCACACACACAAGTTCCTCTCTCACACTCACAAGTTCCTCTCTCTCTCTCACACACACACACACACACACACACAAGTTCCTCTCTCACACACACACACACAGGTTCCTCTCACACACACACACACACAAGTTCCTCTCATACACACAAGTTCCTCTCTCACACACACAAGTTCCTCTCACATACACAAGTTCCTCTCACATACACACATACAGAAGTTCCTCTCACATACACACATACAGAAGTTCCTCTCTCACACACACAAGTTCCTCTCTCACACACACAAGTTCCTCTCACACACACAAGTTCCTCTCTCACACACACAAGTTCCTCTCTCACACACACAAGTTCCTCTCACACACACAAGTTCCTCTCTCACACACACAAGTTCCTCTCATACACACGAGGTTCTCTCTCTCACACACACACAAGTTCCTCTCTCACACACACAAGTTCCTCTCTCACACACACAAGTTCCTCTCTCTCTCACACACACACACACACGCAAGTTCCTCTCTCTCACACACACAAGTTCCTCTCTCACACACACAAGTTCCTCTCTCACACACGCAAGTTCCTCTCTCACACACGCAAGTTCCTCTCTCACACACACAAGTTCCTCTCTCTCTCACACACACACACACACACGTTCCTCTCATACACACGAGGTTCTCTCTCTCACACACACAAGTTCCTCTCTCACATACGCAAGTTCCTCTCACATACACACATACACAAGTTCCTCTCTCACACACACAAGTTCCTCTCTCACACACACACACAAGTTCCTCTCTCACACACGCAAGTTCCTCTCTCTCACACACACACACAAGTTCCTCTCATACACACGAGGTTCTCTCTCTCACACACACAAGTTCCTCTCTCACATACGCAAGTTCCTCTCACATACACACACACACACAAGTTCCTCTCACACACACACACAAGTTCCTCTCTCACACAAAGTTCCTCTCACACACACACACAAGTTCCTCTCACACACACACATGTTCCTCTCACACACACACAAGTTCCTCTCTCACACACACAAGTTCCTCTCATACACACAAGTTCCTCTCTCACACACACAAGTTCCTCTCTCACACACACACAAGTTCCTCTCTCACACACACACAAGTTCCTCTCTCACACACACACAAGTTCCTCTCACACACACAAGTTCCTCTCTCACACACACAAGTTCCTCTCTCACACACACACACACACAAGTTCCTCTCACACACACACACAAGTTCCTCTCACACACACGCGCACACACACACAAGTTCCTCCCTCACACAAAGTTCCTCTCACACACACACACACAAGTTCCTCTCTCACACAAAGTTCCTCTCTCACACACACAAGTTCCTCTCTCTCACACACACAAGTTCCTCTCTCTCACACACACACAAGTTCCTCTCATACACACGAGGTTCTCTCTCTCATACACACAAGTTCCTCTCTCACACACACATACACAAGTTCCTCTCTCACACACACAAGTTCCTCTCACACACACGAGGTTCTCTCTCTCACAC
The DNA here is from genome assembly GCF_047496885.1 of Scyliorhinus torazame. Classification (NCBI taxonomy): domain Eukaryota; kingdom Metazoa; phylum Chordata; class Chondrichthyes; order Carcharhiniformes; family Scyliorhinidae; genus Scyliorhinus; species Scyliorhinus torazame. Next base: position 24,260,828 of record NC_092720.1, on the reverse strand, counting down.
ACACACATTCCTCTCTCTCACACACACACACACGTTCCTCTCTCACACACGCAAGTTCCTCTCTCACACACGCAAGTTCCTCTCTCACACACGCAAGTTCCTCTCTCACACACGCAAGTTCCTCTCTCACACACACACGCAAGTTCCTCTCTCACACACGCAAGTTCCTCTCTCACACACACACACACAAGTTCCTTTCTCACACACACAAGTTCCTTTCTCACACACACAAGTTCCTCTCTCACACACGCAAGTTCCTCTCTCACACACACAAGTTCCTCTCTCACACACACACGCAAGTTCCTCTCTCACACACACACGTTCCTCTCTCACACACGCAAGTTCCTCTCTCACACACGCAAGTTCCTCTCTCACACACGCAAGTTCCTCTCTCACACACACAAGTTCCTCTCTCACACACACACGCAAGTTCCTCTCTCACACACACAAGTTCCTCTCTCACACACACACACAAGTTCCTTTCTCACACACACAAGTTCCTTTCTCACACACACAAGTTCCTCTCTCACACACACAAGTTCCTCTCTCACACACACACGTTCCTCTCTCACACACACACGTTCCTCTCTCACACACACAAGTTCCTCTCTCACAAGCACACATACACAAGTTCCTCTCACACACACACGTTCCTCTCTCACGCACACACACACACACACAAGTTCCTCTCATACACACAAGGTTCTCTCTCTCACACACACACAAGTTCCTCTCTCACATACGCAAGTTCCTCTCACATACACACATACACAAGTTCCTCTCTCACGCACACAAGTTCCTCTCTCACACACACACACACAAGTTCCTCTCTCACACACACACACACAAGTTCCTCTCTCACACAAAGTTCCTCTCACACACACACACAAGTTCCTCTCACACACACACAAGTTCCTCTCTCTCACACACAAGTTCCTCTCATACACACAAGTTCCTCTCTCACACACACAAGTTCCTCTCACATACACACATACACAAGTTCCTCTCTCACGCACACAAGTTCCTCTCACACACACACAAGTTCCTCTCTCTCACACACAAGTTCCTCTCACACACACAAGTTCCTCTCACACACACACAAGTTCCTTTCTCACACACACAAGTTCCTCTCACACACACAAGTTCCTCTCACACACAGAAGTTCCTCTCACACACACACACGTTCCTCACTCTCACACACAAGTTCCTCTCCCACACACACAAGTTCCTCTCTCACACACAAGTTCCTTTCTCACACACACAAGTTCCTCTCACACACACAAGTTCCTCTCACACACACACACGTTCCTCACTCTCACACACAAGTTCCTCTCTCACACACACAAGTTCCTCTCACATACACAAGTTCCTCTCACATACACACATACAGAAGTTCCTCTCTCACACACACAAGTTCCTCTCTCACACACACAAGTTCCTCTCTCTCTCACGCACACACACACACACAAGTTCCTCTCTCACACACACACACCGGTTCCTCTCACACACACACACAAGTTCCTCTCTCACACAAAGTTCCTCTCACACACACACACAGGTTCCTCTCACACACACACACAAGTTCCTCTCTCACACAAAGTTCCTCTCACACACACACACAGGTTCCTCTCACACACACACAAGTTCCTCTCACACACACACACAGGTTCCTCTCACACACACACAAGTTCCTCTCCCACACACACAAGTTCCTCTCTCACACACAAGTTCCTTTCTCACACACACAAGTTCCTCTCACACACACAAGTTCCTCTCACACACACACACGTTCCTCACTCTCACACACAAGTTCCTCTCTCACACACACAAGTTCCTCTCACATACACAAGTTCCTCTCACATACACACATACAGAAGTTCCTCTCTCACACACACAAGTTCCTCTCTCACACACACAAGTTCCTCTCTCTCTCACGCACACACACACACACAAGTTCCTCTCTCACACACACACACAGGTTCCTCTCACACACACACACAAGTTCCTCTCTCACACAAAGTTCCTCTCACACACACACACAGGTTCCTCTCACACACACACACAAGTTCCTCTCTCACACAAAGTTCCTCTCACACACACACACAGGTTCCTCTCACACACACACAAGTTCCTCTCACACACACACACAGGTTCCTCTCACACACACACAAGTTCCTCTCTCACACACACAAGTTCCTCTCATACACACAAGTTCCTCTCTCACACACACAAGTTCCTCTCACATACACACATACACAAGTTCCTCTCTCACGCACACAAGTTCCTCTCTCACACACACACACACAAGTTCCTCTCTCACACACACAAGTTCCTCTCACACACACACACAAGTTCCTCTCTCACACAAAGTTCCTCTCACACACACACACAAGTTCCTCTCACACACACACAAGTTCCTCTCTCTCACACACAAGTTCCTCTCATACACACAAGTTCCTCTCTCTCACACACAAGTTCCTTTCTCACACACACAAGTTCCTCTCACACACACAAGTTCCTCTCACACACACACACGTTCCTCACTCTCACACACAAGTTCCTCTCCCACACACACAAGTTCCTCTCATACACACAAGTTCCTCTCTCACACACACAAGTTCCTCTCACATACACAAGTTCCTCTCACATACACACATACAGAAGTTCCTCTCACATACACACATACAGAAGTTCCTCTCTCACACACACAAGTTCCTCTCTCACACACACAAGTTCCTCTCATACACACGAGGTTCTCTCTCTCACACACACACAAGTTCCTCTCTCACACACACAAGTTCCTCTCTCACACACACAAGTTCCTCTCTCTCTCACACACACACACACACACACACAAGTTCCTCTCTCACACACACACACAGGTTCCTCTCTCACACACACACACACACACAGGTTCCTCTCATACACACGAGGTTCTCTCTCTCACACACACAAGTTCCTCTCATACACACGAGGTTCTCTCTCTCACACACACAAGTTCCTCTCACACACACAAGTTCCTCTCTCACACACACACAAGTTCCTCTCATACACACAAGTTCCTCTCTCTCACACACACACAAGTTCCTCTCTCACACACACAAGTTCCTCTCTCACACACACAAGTTCCTCTCACATACACAAGTTCCTCTCACACACACACAAGTTCCTCTCATACGCACGAGGTTCTCTCTCTCACACACACACAAGTTCCTCTCTCACACACACAAGTTCCTCTCACATACACAAGTTCCTCTCACACACACACACACACACAAGTTCCTCTCTCACACACACACACAGGTTCCTCTCTCACACACACACACAGGTTCCTCTCACACACACACACAAGTTCCTCTCTCACACAAAGTTCCTCTCACACACACACACAGGTTCCTCTCATACACACACACAAGTTCCTCTCTCACACACACACAAGTTCCTCTCATACACACGAGGTTCTCTCTCTCACACACACAAGTTCCTCTCACACACACAAGTTCCTCTCTCACACACACAAGTTCCTCTCATACACACGAGGTTCTCTCTCTCACACACACAAGTTCCTCTCTCACACACACAAGTTCCTCTCTCACACACACAAGTTCCTCTCTCTCTCACACACACACACACACGCAAGTTCCTCTCTCTCACACACAAGTTCCTCTCATACACACGAGGTTCTCTCTCTCACACACACAAGTTCCTCTCTCACACACACAAGTTCCTCTCTCTCTCACACACACACACACACGCAAGTTCCTCTCTCACACACACACGTTCCTCTCATACACACGAGGTTCTCTCTCTCACACACACAAGTTCCTCTCATACACACGAGGTTCTCTCTCTCACACACACACAAGTTCCTCTCTCACACACACAAGTTCCTCTCTCACACACACAAGTTCCTCTCTCTCTCACACACACAAGTTCCTCTCTCTCTCTCTCACACACACACACACAAGTTCCTCTCTCTCACACACACACAGGTTCCTCTCACACACACACACAAGTTCCTCTCTCACACAAAGTTCCTCTCACACACACACACAGGTTCCTCTCACACACACACACAAGTTCCTCTCTCACACAAAGTTCCTCTCTCACACAAAGTTCCTCTCTCACACACACAAGTTTCTCTCATACACACGAGGTTCTCTCTCTCACACACACAAGTTCCTCTCTCTCTCACACACACACGAGGTTCTCTCTCTCACACACACAAGTTCCTCTCTCACACACACGAGGTTCTCTCTCTCACACACACAAGTTCCTCTCTCACACACACGAGGTTCTCTCTCTCACACACACGCACACAAGTTCCTCTCTCTCTCTTACACACACACGTTCCTTTCTCACACACAAGTTCCTCTCTCTCTCTCACACACACACACACAAGGTCACCCCTTTCTCTCACACACACGCGCAAATTCCTCACCCTGTCAGCTCACACGGCAGACTTTCCACAGCAGAAGTGCCCGCTGGAGCAGTTCTCCCCAGTGTCGAGTTTACGACCAATTAATTAATAGCTTTGTCAACACTGGATGGGAATTTGCAATTAATCTACCCCCACCCCCTCCAAAACAGCACCCCCCTCCCCTCCAACACAGCCCATTGCTCCAACAGCTTTTGTTCAACAACGCAGCCGTTTCTTCATACACAGTTCATCGACGAGGCATTTTCTTCAGAATTAAACACCTCCAAAATGAAAAAAAAGGTTGGTTTTACAGTGAAGAGAGGGGGTCGTCAGAGACTCTGGCCCGCTGTGGGTGGGATTTGGGGGGGATTAGTATCCCCACAGTTTCTATGCAGACAGTTGGAGCCCTCTGTGGCTTCCCAGGTAGATGCTGGACCTGTTTACCAGGGGTGGGTCATTGCAGATCGATGTGGAATGTAGCCCCAGGTCAGAAATGCACATATCCACTGCGTGTCAATTACATGTGGTTGGCTTTTTGACAATTACCGAATTGACAGCAAGGATATCTTGAAACGCCTCAAACATGCTTTCTATTCCTTTGAGCAGACCCAAAGAGCAGTGACACTGATTGTAAAATAGCACACGAACAAAACGCAACAAAAAACAGGAATCCGAGGGATCGACTCCACTTACACCTCCTTGGGACCCAGTACCTGAGGGGATATTCCAGCACTGGGCAATTCACAGCAGCATCCACCTGCTGTCTCCAAGCCCTTGCTCATGTCCAGAGGAAGGACTCGGTTCAGGTTTTGCTTCAGGCTTTTAAATTGGATTAGACATATCTGGTGCAGCGCCGAGTTTTCCAGAGAGCACAGGTTCCTCCCCTTCCAGAAGCAGCTCTGAGTCCATGCTGCCGGGAATGGGGAGGGAATTCCTGCTTTTCCACAAATGAACATCCAACCAAATGTCTGTCTTTCAATAATAGGTGCCAAACCTCTCTTCCTGATCTGGCCCGGTGAACTGTAACCTTTACACTAACTCTCCCTCACAATATTTGGGCAACTTCCGAGGGTTGCTGAAGTTCGTTTCGGATTTAATTTTCCGGGAAGGTCTCACCTCTGAGCACCCTATTCCTCCCCGTTTCTCATGGGCGATGTTTCTAACCTGTAACCACGCCTCTCCCCGTTATAGTGTCTCCACGTTAACTACTTCAACCTTTATTCTTGGCACCATTGTTAAGGTCTACTCCACACACCCCTTCACACACACACACACTCCACATGGCTCAATGGGCAGCACTCTCACCTAGAATCATAGAATTTACAGTGCAGAAGGAGGCCATTCGGCCCATCGAGTCTGCTCCACCCCTTGGAAAGAGCCCACACATCCCTATCCCCGTAACCCAGTAACCCCGCCTAACCTTTTTTTTGGGCACAAAGGGCCAATCCACCTAACCTGCACATCTTTGGACTGTGGGAGGAAACCAGAGCACCCGGAGGAAACTCACACAGACATGGTGTTGCCTTTTTTACCTGCTATAAATATGGCAGTCAATAAGGTTGCCCTTCTTTCTTTAGATACCGATACTATATTGCTTTCAGAATCCCTAGGTATCAAATGATACCACCACAAGGTTCAACCGGATATCGATCAAAGAGCCAAACAACCAGTTAGTTAGTTCAAGATCAATGGTACTTTATTTACACACAAGATTTTCAAATTTTCTTTAAAAAAATAATTTTTATTAAAGGTTTCCATAAAATATCAATAACAAAATGAGAAAGAAAAAAGAACTCAACAGGGTTAAGTACAAAACAATCTAAAAAAGCAACCCCCCAAACCCCTCCCCCCTCTACATAAATAATAAATTAACATTAACACCCAAGTGGTCCAAGAAATGGCTGATGAAATTCAACGTGGGCAAGTGCGAGGTCTTGCACTTTGGAAAAAAGAATAGAGGCGTGGACTATTTTCTAAACGGTGACAAAATTCATAATGCTGAAGTGCAAAGGGACTTGGGAGTCCTAGTCCAGGATTCTCTAAAGGTAAACTTGCAGGTTGAGTCCGTAATTAAGAAAGCAAATGCAATGTTGTCATTCATCTCAAGAGGCTTGGAATATAAAAGCAGGGATGTACTTCTGAAGCTTTATAAAGCATTAGTTAGGTCCCATTTAGAATACTGTGAGCAATTTTGGGCCCCACACCTCAGGAAGGACATACTGGCACTGGAGCGGGTCCAGCGGAGATTCACACGGATGATCCCAGGAATGGTAGGCCTAACATATGATGAACGTCTGAGGATCCTGGGATTATATTCATTGGAGTTTAGGAGGTTGAGGGGAGATCTAATAGAAACTTACAAGATAATGAATGGCTTAGATAGGGTAGATGTAGGGAAGTTGTTTCCATTAGCAGGGGAGACTAGGACCCGGGGGCACAGCCTTAGAATAAAAGGGAGTCACTTTAGAACAGAGATGAGGAGAAATTTCTTCAGCCAGAGAGTGGTGGGTCTGTGGAATTCATTGCCACAGAGGGCAGTGGAGGCCGGGACGTTGAGTGTCTTTAAGACAGAAGTTGATAAATTCTTGATTTCTCGAGGAATTAAGGGCTATGGAGAGAGAGCGGGTAAATGGAGTTGAAATCAGCCATGATTGAATGGTGGAGTGGACTCGATGGGCCGAATGGCCTTACTTCCGCTCCTATGTCTTATGGTTTTATGGTCTTAACACAACAGGTGTGGATACCCCCTCAAACCCTCCAGTGTAAATAACATAAACAAAAATAAAGTAACCCCCCCACCCGAGCTCCTGCTGCCATTGACCAATGTCTATCGTTCTGCCAGGAAGTCTAAGAACGGTTGCCACCGCCTAAAGAACCCTTGTACCGACCCTCTCAAGGCGAATTTCACCCTCTCCAATTTAATGAACCCTGCCATATCGATGATCCAGGATTCCACGCTTGGGGGCCTCGCATCTTTCCACTGAAGGAGAATCCTTCGCCGGGCTACCAGGGACGCAAATGCCAGAATTCCGGCCTCTTTGGCCTCCTGCACTCCCGGCTCCTCTGCCACCCCAAATATTGCGAGCCCCCAGCCCGGTCTGACCCTGGATCATATGACCCTCGACACCGTCCTCGCTATGCCCTTCCAAAATTCCTCCAGCGCTGGGCATGCCCAGAACATATGGGTGTGATTTGCTGGGCTCCCTGAGCACCTAACACACCTGTCCTCACCCCCAAAGAACCTGCTCATCCTTGTCCCGGTCATGTGTGCCCTGTGCAGCACCTTAAACTGTATGAGGCTGAGCCTCGCGCATGAAGAGGAAGAGTTCACCCTCCCTAGGGCATCTGCCCACGTCCCCTCTTCGATCTCCTCTCCCAACTCCTCCTCCCACTTACCTTTCAACTCCACCACCAAGGCCTCCTCCTCCTCCTGCATCACCTGGTAAGTTTCCGAGATCTTCCCCACTTCCACCCACCCCCCCGAGAGCACCCTGTCCTGTACTGTGTGTGGCAGTAGCCGCGGGAATTCCACCACCTGCCGTCTGGCAAACGCCCTTACCTGTAAGTACCTGAGGGTGTTCCCCGGGGGGAGCCCGTACTTCTCCTCCAGCTCACCCAAGCTCGCAAACTTCCCGTCCACAAACAGGTCCCCCAACTTTCGTATCCCTGCCCTGTGCCACCCCGCAAACCCTCCACCTGTTCTTCCTGGGGCGAACCGGTGGTTCCCCCGTAATGGGGTCCACGCCAAGGCCCCAACTTCCCCCCTATGCCGCCTCCACTGCCCCCAAATTTTGAAGGCCGCCACCACCACCGGGCTCGTGGTATACCTCCTTGGAGGGAGCGGCAGCGGCACCATTGCCAGCGCCCCCAGATTCGTACCCACAGAGGACGCCGTCTCCAGCCTCTTCCATGCAGCCCCCTCCCCCTCCATCACCCACTTGCGCGCCATCGTCGCATTGGCGGCCCAGTAGTACCCACAGAGGTTGGGCAGCGCCAGCCCCCCCTATCTCTACTCTGCTCCAGGAACACCCTTCTCACCCTCGGAGTCCCTCGCGGCCACACAAACCCCGTTATACTCCTGTTAACCCGCCTGAAAAAAGACTTCGGGATAAACACGGGGAGGCACTGGAACAGGAACAAAAACCTTGGGAGCACCGTCATTTTGATTGACTGCACCCTACCCACCAAGGACAGCGGCAACGTGTCCCACCTCTTGAACTCCTCCTCCATTTGCTCCACCAGCCTAGTAAAGTTAAGCCTATGCAGGGCCCCCCAGCTCCTGGCCACCTGGACCCCCAAATATCTGAAGCTCCTCTCCGCCCTTTTTAGTGGGAGCTCGCCAATCCCCCTCTCCTGGTCCCCTAGCTGAACTACGAACAGCTCGCTCTTCCCCATATTGAGCTTGTACCCCGAAAAGTCCCCAAATTCCCTAAGAATCCTCATTACCTCTGGCATTCCTCCCACCGGGTCCGCCACATACAGCAGCAGGTCATCCGCATAAAGCGACACCCTATGCTCCTCCCCACCCCGCACCAAACCCCTCCAGTTCCTCGACTCTCTCAGTGCCATAGCCAGGGGTTCAATCGCCAGTGCGAAGTGCAGGGGGGACAGGGGACACCCCTGTCTCGTCCCTCGGTGCAACCGAAAGTACTCGGACCTCCTCCTATTTGTGGCCACACTGGCCATCGGGACCTCATACAACAGCCTAACCCACCTGACAAATCCCTCCCCAAACCCGAATCTCTTCAGCACCTCCGACAGGTACCCCCACTCTACCCTATCGAAGGCTTTCTCAGCGTCCATCGCCACCACTATCTCCGCCTCCCCTCCCTCGCCGGCATCATGATAACGTTCAAAATCCTCCGCACATTCGCGTTCAACTGTCTCCCCTTCACAAACCCCGTCTGGTCTTCATGGATGACCTGCGGCACACAATCCTCAATCCTCGTGGCTAAGACCTTCGTCAGCACCTTGGCATCTACATTTAGCAAGGAAATCGGTCTGTAAGACCCACACAGCAGGGGATCCTTGTCCCGCTTCAGGATCAAGGAGATCAGTGCCCGGAACATCATCGGGGGTAAAGCCCCCCCTCCCTTGCCTCATTAAAGGTCCTAACTAACAACGGGCCCAACAGGTCCATATATTTTTCATAGAACTCGACCGGGAAACCGTCCAGCCCCGGTGCCTTCCCCGCCTGCATGCTTCCTATCCCTTTAATCAACTCCTCCAGCCCAATCGGGGCCCCCAGTCCCGCCACCAGTCCCTCTTCCACCTTTGGAAACCTCAATTGGTCCAGGAAACGGCCCATCCCTCCCTCCCGTGGGGGCTCGGATCGGTACAATTCCTCGTAGAAGTCCCTGAAGACCCCATTGATGCCAACCCCACTCCGCAGCACGCGCCCTCCCCTGTCCTTAACTCCCCCGATCTCCCTAGCTGCGTCCCGCTTCCGAAGCTGATGCGCCAGCATCCGGCTTGCCTTTTCCCCATACTCGTAGACCGCCCCCTGGGCCTTCCTCCACTGCACCTCCGCCTTCCTGGTGGTCACCAGGTTGAATTCGGCTTGGAGGCTGCGCCTCTTCCTCAACAATCCTTCCTCAGGCTCTTCCGCATACCTCCTGTCTACCCTTACCATCTCCCCCACCAGCCTCTCACTCTCCCCCCGCTCCCTCCGCTCCTTGTGGGCCCTAATGGAGATCAGCTCTCCCCTCACCACCGCCTTCAGTGCCTCCCATACCATCCCCACTCGGACCTCCCCGTTGTCGTTGGTCTCCAAGTACCTCTCTATACTTCCTCGGACCCGCTCGCTCACCTCCTCGTCCGCCAACAGCCCCACCTCCAAGCGCCACAGCGGGCGCTGGTCCCTCTCCTCCCCCATCTCCAAGTCCACCCAAGCGGGGCGTGGTCCGAAATGGCTATTGCTGAATACTCGGTATCCTCTACTCTTGCTATCAGCGCCCTACTCAAAATGAAAAAGTCGATTCAAGAATAAGTCTTATGGACATGTCAGAAGAATGAAAATTCCCTAGCCCCCGGCCTTGCAAACCTCCAAGTGTCCACCCCTCCCATTTGGTCCATAAATCCCCTCTAGCCGCCGCCGGCTTCCTACCCGTCCTAGACCTGGAGCGATCCAGTGCCGGGTCCAGCACCATGTTAAAGTCTCCCCCCATTATCAGGCCCCCCACTTCCAAGTCTGGGATCCGACCCAACATACGCCGCATAAAACCAGCATTGTCCCAGTTCGGAGCATACACATTGACCAGTACCACCCTCTCTCCCTGCAACTTACCACTCACCATTATGTACCTACCGCCAATATCTGCCACAATGCTCGACGCCTCGAATGACACCTTCTTTCCCACCAAGATCGCCACCCCTCGATTTTGGCATCTAGCCCTGAGTGAAACACCTGACCTACCCACCCTTTCCTCAGTCTTACCTGGTCTGCCACCTTCAGATGTATCTCCTGGAGCATAACCACATTCACCTTGAGCCCCTTCAGGTGCGCGAACACGCGGGCCCGCTTAACCAGCCCATTTAGTCCCCTTACATTCCAGGTTATCAGCCGGATCAGGGGGCTACCCGCCCCCCTCCCCCACCGACTAGCCATAGCCCCTCATTGGCCACCCACGCGCCCGCACCGCACACCTGGCCCGTTCCCCACAGCGGCATACCCCTGTCTCGACCCCCCCCCCCCCACTCGCTCCAGCTCCTCCTTGACCTTAGCAGCAGCAACTCGATTTCCCCCCACCACCCCCCCCCCACCCCACCCCCCAACCCCCCACCCCGGCTCGGACCCATCCTAGCTGGTTTACTCCCCCCATTGCACTTCCGCAAGTCAGCTGACTCCTGCTGACCCCGGCCACTCCCGCCTCCCCTTCGGCTCCTCCCATTGTGTGGCACACCCTTCTCTCCCGCTCCCCATCCACAGGCCCTCCCCCTCACCCCTCCGTTCTAAGCGCGGGAAACAATCCTCGCTTCCCCGCCCTGGCCCCGCCCACCCCAGTCTTTGGCGCGGGAAAAAAGCCCGCGCTCTCCACCTACCAGGCCCCGCTACCAACCAAAACAGTGCCCAACCCGAAAGAGAAAAACACAGAGAAAATGAAACCCAAAACAATGCAAAGACACCCCCCCCCCCCCCACCCCCCCGGAACCAAAAATAGGCATAACATATCCACCGCAGTCCCCAATCGCCTATCCCGACCCTCAGTCTGTGTCCAGCTTCTCGGCCTGAACAAAGGCCCACGCCTCCTCCGGAGACTCAAAATAATGGTGCCGGTCCTTGTAGGTAACCCACAGTCGCGCCGGCTGCAACATGCCAAACTTAACCCCCTTCCTGTGCAGCACCACCTTCGCTCGATTGTACCCGGCCCTCCTCTTCGCCACCTCCGCACTCCAGTCCTGATATATCCGAACCTCCGCGTTCTCCCACCTGCTGCTCCTCTCCTTCTTGGCCCACCTGAGCACACACTCCTGATCGACGAACCGACGTAACCGCACCAGCACCGCCCGCGGAGGCACGTTAGCCTTGGGCGTCCTCGCCAACACTCTATGGGCCCCTTCCAGCTCCAGGGGCCCCTGGAAGGACCCCGCTCCCATCAGCGAGTTCAACATGGTGACCACATAGGCCCCCACGTCTGGCCCCTCCGGGAGGCCCAGAATCCGCAGATTCCTCCGCCTCGACCGATTCTCCATCTCCTCGAACCGCTCCTGCCATTTCTTGTGGAGCGCCTAGTGCGCCTCCACCTTTATCGCCAGGCCTAAGATCTCGTCCTCATTGTCAGAGATCTTTTGTCGAGCCTCTCGGATCGCCACCCCCTGGGCCGTCTGTGTCTCCAGCAGCTTATCAATAGAAGCCTTCATCGGCTCTAGCAGGTCCCTTTAAATCTCTCTGATGCAGCGCTGGATACTCTCCTGTTGTTCCTCCGCACACTGCCTCCACGCTGCCTGGTCTCCGCCCGCCGCCATTTTGTCCTTCTTCCCTCCCTTCTTCTGGTCCACCACCACCTTTTGTGTCGCCCCGCTCCTAGTTAAAGCTATACACTGGCGGGGAGCTATTATTAACTCCTTCCCACAGCGGGACACGTCGAAAAGGTGCCCTTGTGGGCCCTGAAAAGAGCCCAAAAGTCAGTTTTTGCGGGAGTCGCCGAATGTGCGACTTAGCTCCGCATAGCCGCAACCGGAAGTCTCTTTACACACAAGATTAACTTACACATTCAACATAAACACTACTAGTTAAACTACACCTAACAACTATGACAACCTGTACTTAACTTCAGGCACCCGGCTTAGGTCAGAATAACAGTGGCCTTTGTTCAAATCTGGATCTACTGGGTCTGGGGAAGTAACTGCTGCTCAGCTGGGCTCATCCGTCTGGTCGCGAGCGTTGAACTTGAACTTGCTTCTGGTGGTGCAGCAGTTGGAGGTGGACGTTGCTGGAGTCCAGGTCCAAAAGAGATCGAACACATGGCAGTGTCTCTCTTTATCCTTGAGGAGTTTCGCGCTCTTTTGGGCGGTCCTTAGATTTGGACCCAATTATTTGGGCAGTTCTTGATCACTGCCTTCGATCTGAGCCAATAAAGGGGCGGGTGCCTTGATGGCTGGGCGTGTCCTAAGTGGTCATTGACCTTGCTGTTTATGCTTCCTGAGTAAAGGGAGTGGCGCCGAAATATCTGGACTTGTATCGGTTACCTGAGTATCAATCTTTTGTCTTACGGAGATGGGCCATTAAAATGCTAATCGGTTGGGGGTTTCGATGCTGTCTGGATTCTCTGCTCATGAATATACATTCAGGCTCTGTGCCTGCCTGAATCTTACATTGTCCACATTTCCCTTTAGGCTTTGCGAACGTCCATGTTTCTTGTTGTAAGTGGCCATCCCAGATGGCTACAACGGGGAGAACGTGCAGACTCCGCACAGACAGTGACCCATGCGGGAATCGAACCTGGGACCCTGGAGCTGTGAGGTAACTGTGCTAACCACTATGCTACCGTGCCGCCCTGAGTGACAAGGTTGTGGGCTCAAGTCCCATTGCAGGCGGACCTGAATTCACAAAGCGAGGTGAAAACTCCAGAGCAGCACTGAGGGAGTGCTGCACTGTCAGGGGGCTTTGCCTGTGATGCAAAGGAACTTTAAAAGGACTTTAAGGTTTTGTACCTTTATGCACGGAGCATTCATTCGGGGAGGCGGTGGGGAAGTGATATTGTCACTGGAATGGTAAACCAGAAACCCAGGATCCAAAAGAGAAAATGCGAGAAAATCTCAGCAGGTCTGGCAGCATCTGTCAGGAGAGAAAAGAGCCAACGTTTCGAGTCCAGATGACCCTTTATCAAAGCTTTTATCCAGAAATAATGCTCTGGGGACCTGGGTTCGAATCCCACTACGGCAGATGGTTAAATCTGAATTCAATAAAAATCTGGAATTGAAAGTCTAAAGATGACCAGTAAATCACTGCCGATTGTCGTAAAAATGCATCTGGTTCACTGATGTTCTTTAGGGAAGGAAATCTGCCATCCTACAGCAATGTGGGTTGACTCTTAACTGCCCCCTCAAGGGCAATTAGGAATGGGCAATAAATGCTGGTCCAGTCAGCAACACCCCATGAACAGAAAAAAACCCATAAAATGGATGAATTAGTTGCGCAGATAGATGTAAAGGGATATACAGTTGGGATTTCGGACACAGGGGGCGTCATTCTCCGCCGGCGGGAGTCTCCGTTCTGCCGGCACCGGGGGGTTTCCCGACGGCGTGGGGCTGCCCCACAATGGGAAACCCCATTGACCGGCCGGCGTTACGGAGACTCCCGCCGGCCGGTCGACGCAGAAATGTGGCGGGGCGGGTAGGGGAATTTCGCCCAGGACTCCAAGGTGAGCAAAAATGGGAACTAAACATTGAGGGCTATTCAGTTTTTTAGGAAGGACAGACAGAAAGGAAAAGGTGGTGGAGCTCCTTTCTTAATTAAAGAAGATATTGATACAATATTGAGTAAAGATAGTAGTCCAGGCCATATGGAATCTGTTTGATCGAATTAACAAATACCAAAGGCCAAAATGCATTCATGGGGGTGGGTATACAGACTACCACACTGCAGTGGTAATGTTGGGAATAGAATTACACAGGAAATCAGAGATGCCTGTGATAAAGGAACATCTGTGATTATGGGTGATTTTAATCTGCTTTAATAGATTGGGTGAGTCAAATTAGTCGGCGTACAATAGAGGAGGAATTTCTGGAGTGTATACAAGATGGTTTTCTGGACCAATACGTTGAGAAATCAACAAGGGAACAGACCATCTTGGACTGGGTGTTGTGCAATGAGAAAGGATTAGTTGGCAATCCAGTTGGGAGAGAACTGTGGGGATGAGTGACCATAATATGATAGAATTCTTTATCAAGGTGAATAGTGAGGTAGTTCATTCTGAGACCAGGGTGCTGAATCTCAACAAAGGTACCCATAACGATATGAGGCATCAGTTGGCTATGATAGACAGGGAAACATTACTGAAAGGAAGGACAGTGGACAGGCAATGGCAGGCATTCAAGGAATGAATAGGTGAACTCCAAAAGTTGTTTATTCCTATTTGGCACAAGAGTAGAAAGGGAACTGTGGCCAAACCATGGCTTACAAGGGAAATTAGGGAACGTATTAAATTCAAAGAAGAGGCATACAAATTAGCAAGAAAAAGCAATTGACCTGAGGATTGGGAATAGTTTAAACTTCAGCAGCCAAACTTACAGTCAGCAACAGGGAAATTCATAACTGGGAATAATGAAATTGCTGAGGAGGGAGACATGAATAATGTACCGGAAGTTCTGAGTAACACAACTTTTAGTGAGAAACTGAAGGAAATTAGTATTAGTAGAGAAATAGTTTTGGGGCAATTAATGGGATTGAAGGTGGATAAATCTCCAGGGCCTGATAATCTTCATCCATGGAAGTGGCACTAGAAATAATAGATCCACTGGTGGTAATTTTCCAAAATTCTTTGGACTCTGGAATGGTTCTGACAGATTGGAGGGTCGCGAATATAACCCCGCTATTCGAAAAGGAAGGTAGAGAGAAAACAGGGACTATAGACAAGTGAGCTTAACGTCTGCAGTAGAGAAGTTGCTAGGGTCCATTATCATGGATTTCATAGCACAGCATTTGGAAGCAGTGGCATAATCAGACAAGGACAGCATGGATTTACAAAAGTGAAATCATGCTTAACAAATCTACTCGTATTCTTTGAAGATGTAAATAGTAGAGTTGACCAGGAAGAATGTAGTTTATTTAAACTTTTCATAAGGCTTTCGACAAGGTCTCACTAAACAGGTTACTATGCAAAGTAAAAGTACACGAGATTGTGGGCAGTGTCTTGAGATAGATAGAAAGCTGGTTAGCAGACAGGAAGCAAAATGTTGGAATAAATGGATCTTTTACCGATTGGCAGGTAGTGACTAGTGAGGTACCACAGTGATCTGTGTTAGGAGATCAACCGCTCACATTATATAATAATGTTAGCACTGTTATCAAAACCGGGTCCCTGAAAGGATCTCACACAGTTGCTTCACAGCGGCAGGGACATGGGTTCGATTCCCGGCTTGGGTCACTGTCTATGCGGAGTCCGCACGTTCTCCCCGTGTCTGCGTTGGTTTCCTCCGGGTTTTCCGGTTTCATCCCTTAAGTCCTGAAAGACGTGCTGTTAGGTGAACTGGACATTCTGAATTCTCCCTCAGTGTACCCGAGCAGGCGCTGGAGTGTGGCGACTAGGGGATTTTCACAGTAACTTCATTGCAGTATCAATGCAAGCCTACTTTTGACACTAATAAAGATTATTATTATTATGTAATATTTGGACGAGGGAACTAAAGGTATTATCTCCAAATTTGCAGATGGTACAAAGCTGGGTGGGAGGGTGAGCTGTGTGGAGGATGTAGAGATGCTTCAGTGGGATTTGGACTGGCTGCGTGAGTGGGCGCATGCATTGTAGACGCAGTATAATGTGGATAAATGTGAGGTTGTCAACTTTGGTTGCAAAAATAGGAAGGCAGATTATTATTCCCTCAATGTACCCGAACAGGCACCGTAGTGTGGGGACTAGGGGATTTTCACAGTAACTTCATTGCAATGTTAATGTAAGCCTACTTGAGACAATAATAAAGATTATTATCATTATTTTAATGGGTGTAAATTAAGAGAGGTGGATACTCAGCGAGACCTCAGTGTCCTCGTGCATCAGTCGCTGAAAGTAAGCGCGCAGGTACAGCAGGCAGTGAAGAAGGCAAATGGTAGGTTGACCTTCATAGTGAGAGGATTTGAGTATAGGAATAGAGATGTTTCACTGCAATTGTATCAGGCATTGGTGAGGCCACTCCTGGAGTATTGTGTGCAGTTTTGGGCTCTTTATCTTGGAAAGGATGTTCTTGCGATGGAGGGAGAGCAGCGAAGGTTTACCAGGATGATTCCTGGGATGGCAGGACTGTCATATGAGGAGAGACTAAGTCAGTTAGGATTATATTCACTGGAATTTAGACGAGTGAGAGGGGATCTCACAGAAAATTATAAAATTCAACAGGATTAGACAGGTAGATTCCGAAAGAATGTTCCTGATTGTGGGAGAGTCCAAAACTAGGGGTCATAGTTTGAGGATAAGGTATAAACCATTCAGGACTGAGATGGGCAGAAATCTCTTCACCCAGAGAGTGGTGAATCTGTGGAATTCACTACCACAGAAAGTAGTTGAGGCTAAAACATTATGTAATTTCAAGAAGGAATTAGATATAGCTCTTGGGGATAAAGGGATCGAGGGATATGGGGGGAAGGAGGGATTAGGGTATTGAACTTTTAAAAAAATATATATATTTTATTAAAGTTTTCAAACACAATTTTTCCCTTACAAATCAACAAAAATGGTAACATGAGAACTGCTATATAACATTGTTTAACTAACATAGTAAACTAACCAAATAACGCGAAGTAATGCTCCCCCCACCCCCTCTCCCCCTCCAAAAACACAAACAATTTACCCCCCCCCCCCCCCCCGGGTTGCTGCTGCTGGCCATCTATCTTCCCCCTAACGTTCCGCTAGGTAGTCGAGGAACGGTTGCCACCGTCTGGTGAACCCCTGAGCCGATCCTCTCAGCGCAAACTTCATCCGCTCTAGTTTTATGAACCCCGCCATATCGTTTATCCAGGCCTCCAGTCCGGGGGGTTTTGCTTCCTTCCACATGAGTAAAATCCTACGCCGGGCTACTAGGGACGCAAAGGCCACAACATCGGCCTCTTTCGCCTCCTGCACTCCCGGCTCATCCGCTACCCCAAATATAGCTAACCCCCAGCCTGGCTTGACCCGGACCTTCACCACCTTCGAGATCACTCCTGTCACTCCCCTCCAATACCCCTCCAGTGCCGGACACGACCAAAACATATGTGTGTGGTTCGCCGGGCTTCCCCCGTACCTCCCACACTTGTTCTCCACTCCGAAGAACCTGCTGATCCTTGCTCCCGTTATGTGTGCTCTATGCAGCACCTTAAATTGGATCAGGCTAAGCCTGGCACACGAGAAAGAGGAATTTACCTTGCTTAGGGCATCAGCCCACAAACCCTACTCAATCTCCTCCCCGAGTTCTTCTTCCCATTTTCCCTTCAGTTCGCCCACCAGCTCCTCCCCCTCTTCTCTCATCTCCCGGTATATCTCTGACACTTTGCCCTCCCAACCCACCCCCCCGAAAGCACCCTGTCCTGGATCCCTTGTGTCGGGAGCAGCAGAAATTCCCTCACCAGTTGTCTTGTGAACGCTCTCGCCTGTATGTCTAAAGAAATTTTCCCGGGGCAACTCATACTTTTCCTCAAGCACTCCCAAGCTCGCAAACGTCCCATCTATAAATAAATCTCCTACTCTCCTGATTCCTGCCCGGTGCCAGCTCTGGAATCCTCCGTCCAGCCTCCCTGGGGCAAACCTATGGTTGTTCCTGATCGGGGACCACACCGAGGCTCCCAGCACACCCCTCTGTCGCCTCCATTGCCCCCAGATACTTAATGTTGCCGCCACCACTGGGTTTGTGGTAAATTATTTTGGGGAGAGCGGTAGTGGCACCGTCACCAGCGCTTTTAAGCTTGTTCCTTTACAGGACGCCATCTCCAGCCTTTCCCACGCCACCCCCTCTCCCTCTATCATCCACCTACGAATCATCGCCACATTTTCTGGATAACTGGGGCTCTTTCTGGGGAAGGTGGGACCTCTACAGACAGGCTGGTCGACATCTGAACCTGAGGGGCACAAATATCCTGGGGGGGAGATTTGTTAGTGCTCTTTGGGGGGGTTTAAACTAATGCAGCAGGGGCATGGGAACCTGGATTGCAGTTTTAGGGTAAGGGAGAATGAGCGTATAGAGGTCAGGAGCACAGATTTGACGTTGCAGGAGGGGGCCAGTGTTCAGGTAGGTGGTTTGAAGTGTGTCTACTTCAATGCCAGGAGTATACGAAATAAGGTAGGGGAACTGGCAGCATGGGTTGGTACCTGGGACTTCGATGTTGTGGCCATTTCGGAGACATGGACAGAGCAGGGACAGGAATGGATGTTGCAGGTTCCGGGGTTTAGATGTTTTAGTAAGCTCAGAGAAGGAGGCAAAAGAGGGGGAGGTGTGGCGCTGCTAGTCAAGAGCAGTATTACGGTGGCGGAGAGGATGCTAGATGGGGACTCATCTTCCGAGGTAGTATGGGCTGAGGTTAGAAACATGAAAGGAGAGGTCACCCTGTTGGGAGTCTTCTATAGGCCTCCAAATAGTTCTAGGGATGTAGAGGAAAGGATGGCGAGGATGATCCTGCATAAGAGCGAAAGTAACAGGGTAGTTATTATGGGAGACTTTAACTTTCCAAATATTGACTGGAAAAGATATAGTACATTAGATGGGTCGTTTTTTGTACAGTTTGTGCAGGAGGGTTTCTTGACACAATATGTTGACAGGCCAACAAGAGGCGAGGCCACGTTGGATTTGGTTTTGGGTAATGAATCAGGCCAGGTGTTGGATTTGGAGGTAGGAGAGCACTTTGGGGACAGTGACCACAATTCGGTGACGTTTACGTTAATGATGGAAAGGGATAAGTATACACCGCAGGGCAAGAGTTATAGCTGGGGGAAGGGCAATTATGATGCCATTAGACGTGACTTGGGGGGGATAGGTTGGAGAAGTAGACTGCAAGTGTTGGGCACACTGGATAAGTGGAGCTTGTTCAAGGATCAGCTACTGCGTGTTCTTGATAAGTATGTACCGGTCAGGCAGGGAGGAAGGCGTCGAGCGAGGGAACCGTGGTTTACCAAAGAAGTGGAATCCCTTGTTAAGAGGAAGAAGGAGGCCTATGTGAAGATGAGGTGTGAAGTTTCAGTTGGGGCGATGGATAGTTACAAGGTAGCGAGGAAGGATCTAAAGAGAGAGCTAAGACGAGCAAGGAGGTGACATGAGAAGTATTTGGCAGGTAGGATCAAGGAAAACCCAAAAGCTTTCTATAGGTATGTCAGGAATAAGCGAATGACTAGGGAAAGAGTAGGACCAGTCAAGGACAGGGATGGGAAATTGTGTGTGGTGTCTGGAGAGATAGGCGAGATACTAAATGAATATTTTTCGTCGGTATTCACTCAGGAAAAAGATAATGTTGTGGAGGAGAATGCTGAGACCCAGGCTAATAGAATAGATGGCATTGAGGTACGTAGGGAAGAGGTGTTGGCAATTCTGGACAGGCTGAAAATAGATAAGTCTCCGGGTCCTGATGGGATTTATCCTAGGATTCTCTGGGAGGCCAGGGAAGAGATTGCTGGACCTTTGGCTTTGATTTTTATGTCATCATTGGCTACAGGAATAGTGCCAGAGGACTGGAGGATAGCAAATGTGGTCCCTTTGTTCAAAAAGGGGAGCAGAAACAACCCCGGCAACTATAGACCGGTGAGCCTTACGTCTGTAGTGGGTAAAGTCTTGGAGGGGATTATAAGAGACAAGATTTATAATCATCTAGATAGGAATAATATGATCAGGGATAGTCAGCATGGCTTTGTGAAGGGTAGGTCATGCCTCACAAACCTTATCGAGTTCTTTGAGAAGGTGACTGAACAGGTAGATGAGGGTAGAGCAGTTGATGTGGTGTATATGGATTTCAGCAAAGCGTTTGATAATGTTCCCCACGGTAGGCTATTGCAGAAAATACAGAGGCTGGGGATTGAGGGTGATTTAGAGATGTGGATCGAAATTGGCTAGCTGAAAGAAGACAGAGTGTGGTGGTTGATGGGAAATGTTCAGAATGGAGTTCAGTTACAAGTGGAGTACCACAAGGATCTGTTCTGGGGCCGTTGCTGTTTGTCATTTTTATCAATGACCTAGAGGAAGGCGCAGAAGGGTGGGTGAGTAAATTTGCAGACGATACTAAAGTCGGTGGTGTTGTCGATAGTGTGGAAGGATGTAGCAGGTTACAGAGGGATATAGATAAGCTGCAGAGCTGGGCTGAGAGGTGGCAAATGGAGTTTAATGTAGGGAAGTGTGAGGTGATTCACTTTGGAAGGAATAACAGGAATGCGGAATATTTGGCTAATGGTAAAGTTCTTGGAAGTGTGGATGAGCAGAGGGATCTAGGTGTCCATGTACATAGATCCCTGAAAGTTGCCACCCAGGTTGATAGGGTTGTGAAGAAGGCCTATGGAGTGTTGGCCTTTATTGGTAGAGGGATTGAGTTCCGGAGTCAGGAGGTCATGTTGCAGCTGTACAGAACTCTGGTACGGCCGCATTTGGAGTATTGCGTACAGTTCTGGTCACCGCATTATAGGAAGAGGAGGCTTTGGAGCGGGTGCAGAGGAGATTTACCAGGATGTTGCCTGGTATGGAGGGAAAATCTTATGAGGAAAGGCTGATGGACTTGAGGTTGTTTTCGTTGGAGAGAAGAAGGTTAAGAGGAGACTTAATAGAGGCATACAAAATGATCAGGGGGTTAGATAGGGTGGACAGTGAGAGCCTTCTCCCGCGGATGGAAATGGCTGGCACGAGGGGACATAGCTTTAAACTGAGGGGTAAGAGATATAGGACAAAGGTCAGAGGTAGGTTCTTTACGCAAAGAGTAGTGAGGCCGTAGAATGCCCTACCTGCTACAGTAGTGAACTCGCCAACATTGAGGGCATTTAAAAGTTTATTGGATAAACATATGGATGATAATGGCATAGTGTAGGTTAGATGGCTTTTGTTTCGGTGCAACATCGTGGGCCGAAGGGCCTGTACTGCGCTGTATCGTTCTATGTTCTATGTTCTATTGGCGGCCCAATAGTAATCGCCCAAATTCGGCAACGCCAGTCCCCCTCTGACTCTGCTACGTTGTAGGAATCCCCCTCCCTACCCTCGGGGCCTTCCCTGCCCACACGAAGCTCGTGATGTTTCTATCTATTTTTTTGAAAATGTCCTTAGTGATCAGTATAGGGAGACATTGGAACACGAATAGGAACCTCGGGAGGACCATCATCTTATTCGCCTGCACTCTGCCCGCCAGCGACAGCGGTTGCATGTCCCACCTTTTGAAATCCTCTTCCATTTGTTCCACCAGTCGAGTCAGATTGAGTCTGTGTAAGGTTCCCCAACTCCTGGCTATCTGAATCCCCAGGTATCGGAAGTTTCTTTCCACTCTCCTTAGCGGTAGGCCATCTATCCCTCTACTCTGGTCCCCAGGGTGTATCACAAAAAGCTCACTCTTTCCCATGTTAAGCCTATATCCCGAGAAATCTCCAAACTCCCTCAATATCTGCATGACCTCTGTCATCCCCCCCACTGGGTCCGTCACGTACAGCAGTAGGTCATCCGCGTAGAGTGACACTCGCTGTTCCTCTCCCCCTCTAACCACCCCTCTCCATTTTCTGGAGTCTCTCAGCGCTATGGCCAGTGGTTCAATTGCCAGCGCGAACAGTAATGGGGACAGCGGGCATCCCTGTCTTGTTCCCCTATGTAGTCGAAAATACTCCGACCTTTGCCGATTTGTGACTACACTTGCCATTGGGACCCCATAGAGGAGTTTAACCCAGCTGACAAACCCCTCCCCGAACCCGAACCTCCTCAGCACCCCCCATAGATACTCCCACTCCACCCTATCAAATGCCTTCTCTGCATCCATTGCCGCCACTATCTCTGCCTCCCCCTCTGCTGGGGGCATCATTATCACCCCTAATAGCCGTCGCACGTTGACATTTAATTGTCTCCCCTTTACGAACCCTGTCTGGTCTTCGTGCACCACCCCCGGGACACAATCCTCTATCCTCGTTGCCAGCACCTTTGCCAGCAACTTGGCGTCCACATTTAGCAGTGAGATAGGCCTATAGGACCCGCACTGCAGCGGATCTTTATCTCGCTTCAAGATTAGTGATATCGTCGCCTCCGACATTGTCGGGGGTAGGGTCCCCCCTTCTCTGGCCTCGTTAAAGGTCCTTACCAGCAGCGGGGCCAACAAGTCCACATATTTTCTATAGAATTCCACTGGGAACCCATCTGGTCCCGGGGCCTTCCCTGCCTGCGTGTTCCCAACCCCTTGGTAACCTCGTCCACCCCAATCGGCGCCCCCAGGCCTTCCACCTCCTGCTCCTCCACCCTCGGGAACCTCAATTGGTCCAAAAACTGCTGCATCCCCTCTTTTCCCTCTGGGGGTTGGGACCTATATAGCCTCCCGTAAAAGGTCTTAAACACCTCGTTTATCTTCCCTGCTCTCTGCACCGTGGCTCCCATTTCATCCCTAATTCCCCCTATCTCCCTTGCCGCTGTCCTCTTTCGCAGCTGGTGGGCCAGCAGGAGACTCGCCTTTTCCCCATATTCATATCTCATCCCCTGTGCCTTCCTCCACTGTGCCTCTGCCCTCCCTGTGGTCAGCAGGTCGAACTCCGTCTGGAGTCGTCGCCTCTCCCTGTATAGTCCTTCATCCGGGGCCTCCGCATATTTTTTATCTACCCTCAAAATCTCCCCCAGTAGTCTTTCCCTTTCCTTGGCCTCTGTTTTCCTCTTGTGGGCCCTGATGGAGATCAGCTCACCTCTGACCACCGCCTTTAGTGCTTCCCATACTACTCCCACTCGGACCTCCCCATCGTCATTGGCCTCCAGGTACCTTTCGATACATCCCCGCACCCTTCCGCAGACTCCCTCATCCGCCAATAATCCCACATCCAGTCGCCAGAGTGGACGCTGCTCCCTCTCCTCTCCTAATTCCAGGTCCACCCAATGCGGGGCATGGTCTGAAACAGCTATGGCTGAGTACTCCGTTCCTTCCACCCTCAAAATCAGTGACCTTCCCAAAACAAAGAAATCTATCCGGGGGTACACCTTGTGGACATGGGAGAAGAAGGAGAACTCTTTGGCCATCGGCCTAACAAATCGCCACGGATCCACTCCCCCCATTTGGTCCATAAACCCCCTAAGCACCTTGGCCGCTGCCGGCCTTCTTCCGGTCCTAAATCTAGATCTATCTAACCCTGGGTCCAGCACGGTGTTGAAGTTCCCCCCCCCCATTATCAGGTTTCCTACCTCCAGGTCCGGGATACGTCCCAGCATCTACTTCATAAATCCCGCATCATCCCAATTCGGGGCATATACATTAACCAACACGACCTCCATTCCCTGCAGTCTGCGACTCACCATCACATATCTGCCACCGCTGTCTGCTACAATGTTCCTAGCCTCGAATGACACCCATTTCCCCACCAGTATGGCCACCCCTCTGTTCTTTGCATCCAGCCCTGGGTGGAACACCTGTCCCACCCATCCTTTCCTTAACCTAACTTGGTCCGCCACCTTCAGGTGCATCTCCTGAAGCATGGCCACAGTCCATGTCCTCAGTCCTTTCAAGTGCGCGAACACTCGGGCCCTCTTAATTGGCCCATTTAGGCCTCTCACGTTCCACGTGATCAGCCGAACTGGGGGGCTGCCTGCCCCCCTCCCCCGTCGACTAGCCATCACCCTCTCTGGGCCAGTCCCACGTCCCGGTTCCGCGCACCCACCCGTTCCCCAGGCGGCGCATTCCCGCCCCGACCACCTTTTCTTTTACCAGTTCCTTTTCGATCTCTGCAGCAGCAACACAGTTATCCCCCCCCCCCCCCCCCCCCCCCCGCTAGATCCCCATCTAGCATGGATACTCCCCCCATATTGCTTCCGAAAGTCAGCTGACTTCAACTGCCGGGTATTGAACTTGATGATCAGCCATGATCATAATGGATGGGTGGAGCAGACTGGATGGGCCCAATGGCCCCCTCCTGCTTCTATTTACTATGTATGTTTCTATGTAAACCAAGATGTCATCTGCTCCCTTGACTGGATACCACTATTTTGAAGAACATGAGAAATAGGAGCAGGAGTCGGCCAATCAGCCCTTCCAGCCCTCGCCACCATTCAATCAGATCATGGCTGATCTTCTCCATTAACGACGTGATTTTCCTGCCCCATCCCTTGATGTTGTGGAAATTCAGGCTTGTCCTACCTTTTTATGTGAGAGGCGACATTTCAGTGTTTTTCTCACTCAAGAGGCTGATGAGCAAATTTCAGAAAGTCAAAGGGCGAAATGCCCGCTTAGAGCATGCATTAATATCTAGTTGCTATTAAAAGAAAAGGCACTTTAAAGCATGATGGGATTGCTTGACTATATTTTAACACTGCGACTGAACAAAACTTAGAAGGTCAGATAACGTAAACAAAAATACTGCTTAATATTTGTACTCTGCCTTATTATGATCACACGTTGTTCTCCCAAAGGACAACAAAATGCGTACAAAAGTTGTCACATATGTTCCCATCTTACATATGTTCCCAAAGTTTGTTTGAAATAAACATGGCCAGTCAGGTGCTGATTTCTTTCGAGCTGTTTATTTCACACTATAAATATAATGGTTTTCAATTGTGTAATTTCAGAGTACTGTGGAATGGCTATTTAGCCGACTGCAGCCCTCTCTACGATATTGCGTCAAATAAATTTCCTGAAACGAAGCTCGAAGCCTCTGTCTCTATTATTATTTCCACGACAGTGGGGAAATGGGAAATCCACAGGTGGGCAAGGCAAAGGAGGTCTAGTTGGAGATATTATGGAGAGTTTGCCTCAGATTAAAAAGGACAGTGGAAGAGAGATAAGAAAACTTGGACACATTAAGTCGCAGTGACTTAAGAAAAGTACAGGGAAGGCAGACCAGACAAGCCATTGGGGTTTATTAAATTGGAAAAAAAGTACATGGTTCTAGCAGAAGTGCAAAAGAGAGTACAGCCTGTTCAGAGGTTGGTGGAGAAGCAGATGTAAGATCTTTTTAAAGATAGTTGTGAGTGTGAGGTTTACTCATGTGTTCAAGATGGAGTAGGTAAGGATATTAAGATTTTGAGGGACACTTGAGCAAGTCAATCTTTAATGGTGAGAGATAAGGAGGTATGTAGTTTGGAAGGAGTATTGCCAGAAACATTGGTAATCTGTGGAATTAGTGGTGAAAGGAATAGCACTCCACTATTTAAGGTAAGGTTAGAGAGTCCTGTGAAAAGTGGTGAAGTGGTGGTAGGAGTATTAGAGGAATTATCATATTCAGGGGTGCAATTTATCCTGGGTAATGATACAGCTGGATCACAGGTGGGAGTGATGCCTACTGTTGTAGAAAAGCCAGTGGAAAGTCAGACAACTGAGATGTCACAAGAGGCATATCCTGGTGTGTTTCCAGATTGTGTGGTGACAAGAACACAAAGCCACAGGTTGAAACAGGGGGAGGGGAAATGAAGGAGTAAACTCGGGAGGCTGGGGTTCAGTTAACAGGGACAATCTTTGACCAGATGGCTGATAAAGGACAAGAGCAGGTAGTGGATGGAGCGAATATCTTTAGTTTAGGAAAGTTGGTAGAATTACAGCAGAAAGATTCAAAGAGAAAGCAGTTGTATAAGAAAGCATATACTGAAATGGAATTTGAGTGTATATCGGAGTGTTATTACATTAGAAATAGTGTATTATTGAGGAAGAGGACATCTTTACATAGTCAGGCAGATGTGAAGTGGGCAGAAGTTCATCAAGTGGTGGCATCAGTGGGATATAGAAAGGAGGTTTTGCGGGTAGCACATGAGGTTCCAGTAGGGAGTCATTCAGGACTAAGGAAAACTCAAATAAAAATACAAGAACATTTTTATTGGCCTAGACTGCTTAAGGATGTGTTTGAATGTCAGGTAATAGGGAAACCTCAGGCGGTAATCAAAGCAGCACCTTTAATACACATTCCAGCATTTCAGGAATATGGGGAGAGAGCGGCAAGGGATGAGAGAGTCCGGGGAATGTGGGGAGAGAGTCAGGGGAAATGGGGTGAGAGCTAGGGGAAGTGGGGAGAGACACAGGGGAAGTGGGGAGAGACACAGGGGAAGTGGGGAGAGACACAGGGGAAGTGGGGAGAGGGCCAGGGGAAGTGGGGAAAGAGCCAGGGGAAGTGGGAAGAGAGCCAGGGGAAGTGGGGAGAGGGCCAGGGGAAATGGGGAGAGGGCCAGGGGAAGTGGGGACAGAGCCAGGGGAAGTGGGGAGAGAGCCAGGGGAAATGGGGCGAGAGCCAGGGGAAGTGGGGAGAGAGCCAGGGGAAATGGGGAGAGAGCCAGGGGAAATGGGCCGAGAGCCAGGGGAAGTGGGGAGAGAGCCAGGGGAAATGGGGAGAGAGTGGGGATTGGGGGCGAGAACGCTGGTCGGGGGAGAGAGCCAGGGGAAGGGGGGGAGAGCGGAAAAGGGGGAGAGAGCGGGGGTCGGGGGAAATGTGCCAGCAGAAGGGGGGAGAAAGCCAGGGGAAGTGGGGAGTGAGCCAGGGAAATGGGGCGAGAGCCAGGGGAAGGGGGGAGAGAGCCAGGGGAAGTGGGGAGAGGGCCGGGGAAGTGGGGTGAGAGCCAGGGGAAGTGGGGAGAGAGCCAGGGGAAGTGGGAAGAGAGCCAGGGGAAATGGGGCGAGAGCCAGGGGAAGTGGGGAGAGAGCCAGGGGAAGGGGGAGAGAGCGGGGATCGGGGGAGAGAGCGGGGGTCAGGGGAGAGAGCCAGGGGAAGGGGGAGAGAGTGGAGGAAGGGGGAGAGAGCAGGGGTAGGGGGGGAGAGAGCGGGGGAAGGGGGAGAGTGCTGGGGAAAGGGGGGGAGAGAGCTGGGAAAGGGGGGGGAGAGCCGGGGGAAGGGGGGAAAGAGCTGGGGAAGTGGGGAGAGAGCCTGGGAAAGGGGGGAGAGAGCGGGGGTGGGGGTAGAGAGCTGGGGAAGGGGGGAGAGAACCGGGGGAAGGGGGGAGAGAGCTGGGGAAGGGGGAAAAATCGGGGGAAATGGGGAGAGAGTCAGGGGAAGGGGGAGTGAGTCAGGGGAGGAGGGGAGAGAGCGGGGGATGGGGGAGAGAGCCAGGTGGGGGAGTGAGCTGGGGGAAGGGGGGTAGAGAGCCGGGGGAAGGGGGGAGAGAGCCAGGTGAAGGGGGAGAGAGCTGGGGGAAGGGGGGAGAGAGCTGGGGGAAAGATGGGAGAGAGCCGGGGAAAGGGGGAGAGAGCTGGGGAAGAGGGGAGAGAGCCTGGGGAAGGGGAAGAGAGCTGGGGAAGGGGGGAGGGAGCCGGGGGAAGGGGGGAGGGAGCCGGGGGAAGGGGGAGAGAGCTGGGGTAAGGGGGGAGAGAGCTGGGGGAAGGGGGGAGAGAGCCAGGGAAGGGGGGAGAGAGCTGGGGAAGGGGGAGAGAGCCGGGGAAAGGGGGGAGAGAGCTGGGGAAGGGGGGAGAGAGCCGGGGAAAGGGGGGAGAGAGCTGGGAAAGGGGGGAGAGAGCCGGGGAAGGGGGGAGAGAGCTTGGGGAGGGGGGAGAGAGCCAGGGAAAGGGGTGAGAGAGCTGAGGAAGGGGGGAGAGAGCCGGGGGAAGGGTGGAGAGAGCCAGGGGAAGTGGGGAGAGAGCCAGGGGAAATGGGGAGAGAGCCAGGGAAAATGGGGAGAGAGCCAGGTGAAGTGGGGAGAGAGACAGGGGAAAAAGGGAGAGAGCAGGGGAAGGGGGAGAGAGCAGGGGAAGGGGTAGAGTGCTGGGGGAAAGGGGGAAAGAGCCAGGGGAAGGGAGGGAGAGTGCCGGGGAAGGGGGAGAGTGCGGGGGAAGGGGTAGCGGGGGAAGGAGGTGAGAGCAGGGGAAGGGTGGAGAGAGCGGGTGGAGAGGGAAGAGAGTCAGAGGAAGGGGGAGAGAGCTGGGGGAAAGAGGGAGAGAGCCAGGGGAAGGGACGGAGAGAGCGGGGGAAGGGGGAGAGAGCAGGGGAAGGGGGAGAGAGCCAGGGGAAGGGTGGGAGAGAGCGGGGGAAGGGGGAGAGAGCAGGGGAAGGGGGGAGAGAGTCAGGGGAAGGGGGAGTGAGTCAGGGGAGGAGGGGAGAGAGCGGGGGATGTGGGAGAGAGCCAAGTGGGGGAGAGAGCAGGGGGAAAAGGGGGGAGAGAGCAGGGGGAAGGGGAGAGAGAGCCGGGGGAAGGGGGGTAGAGAGCCGGGGAAAGGGGGAGAGAGCCGGGGGAAGGGTGGAGAGAGCCAGGGTAAGGGGGATGGAGCCAGGTGAAGGGGGGGGGAGCTGGGGGAAGGGGGGAGAGGGCCGGGGGAAGGGGGAGAGTGCGGGTAGAGAGCGGGGGAAGGGGGAGAGAGCCAGGTGAAGGGGGAGAGAGCTGGGGGAAGGGGGGAGAGAGCTGGGGAATGGGGGAGAGAGCCGGGGGAAGGGTGGAGAGAGCGGGGGAAGGGGGAGAGAGCCAGGGGAAGTGGGGAGAGAGCCAGGGGAAGGGGAAGAGAGCTGGGAGAAGGGGGGAGAGAGCCGGGGAAAGGGGGGAGAGAGCTGGGGAAGGGGGCAGAGAGCCGGGGAAGGGGGGAGAGAGCTGGGGAAGGGGGCAGAGAGCCGGGGAAAGTAGGGAGAGAGCTGGGGAAGGGGGGAGAGAGCCGGGGGAAGGGTGGAGAGAGCCAGGGGAAGTGGGGAGAGAGCCAGTGGAAATGGGGAGCGAGCCAGGGGAAATGGGGAGAGAGACAGGGGAAGGGAGAGAGAGCCAGGGGAAGGGGGGGGAGAGCACGGGAAGGGGGAGAGAGCTGGGGGAAGGGGGGAGAGAGCTGTGGGAAGGGGGAAAGAGCGGGGGAAATGGGGACAGTGTCAGGGGAAGGGGGGAGAGAGTAAGGGAAAGGGGGAGAGAACGGGGGGAGAGAGCCGGGGGAAGGGTGAGACAGCTGGTTGAAGGGGGAGGGAGCCGGGGATGGAGGAGAGAGAGTGGGGGAGGTGGGGAGAGAGCCGGGGGAAGGGGGGAGAGAGCCGGGGGAAGGGGGGAGAGAGCCGGGGAAAGGGGGAGAGAGCTGGGGAAGGGGGGAGAGAGCTGGGGAAGGGGGCAGAGAGCCGGGTGAAGGGGGGAGAGAGCGGGGGAAGGGGTAGAGTGCTTGGGGAAGGGAGGGAGAGAGCAGGGGAAGGGAGGGAGAGAGCAGGGGAAGGGGGAGAGAGCAGGGGAAGGGAGGCGAGAGCAGGGTAAGGTGGTGAGACCGGGGGAAGGGGGAGAGAGCGGGGGGAGGGGGAGAGAGCCGAAGGAAGGGGGAGAGAACTGGGGGGGAAGGGGGAGAGAGCCAGGGGAAGGGGGAGAGAGCAGGGGAAGGGGGAGAGAGCCAGGGGAAGGGTGGGAGAGAGCGGGGGAAGGGGGAGATAGCAGGGGAAGGGGGGAGAGGGCGGGGAAGGGAGGAAGAGCCGGGTGCTCTACGCTGCCTTGATGCTAGCCACCCCCAAAACGGAGGATCGGTGGCAATTCTACACCCTTTTTTATGTTGTAAAACTCCACCGTTCCCACACCGGAGGGGGCCATAGGTTCAAAATGAGAGAATCCAGCCCATCGTCTGTGATTCAGCAGCTGCCGGTTGCGGCAATTTTACAGTCTGGTCTGACTGGCATTTTGATCAGTGGCTTCGGGGGCCACAATGTGACAGAGCACCGGTTGGATAAGCCTATTGATTGTAGTCTTGAACACCCACGTTGACCGGGATCCTCCAATCCCCCGGCCAAGTTCTGACGCCGGCGTCAACGGGCCTCCTGGCCCAGGCACTCACCCCTTCCTAGGGGGCCAGTACGGTGCTGGAGTGGTGTCCGCTGCTCCGATGCTCAAAAGCCGGCGCGCCTTGGCCGGGCAATATGGCGGAGCCCACAGGGGCCTGGCACGGAGGAACATAGGCCCCCCACGGAATTAGCCTGCCCGCCGATCAGTAGGCCCCGATTGCGGACCTGGCCACCGTGGAGATCCCCCCCTGGAGTCGGATCCCCCCGGCCCCCCCACCAGGGCGGCCCCCGCAGCCAGAACTCCGAGGTCCCGCCGGGTGGGACCATACGTAACGCACTCCGGCGATACTCAGCCGAACTCGGCAGGCACTCGGCCCATCGAGGCACGTGACCCGGCACGGGATCGGAGAATCCCGGCCAACGTCAGAGCTTCCACTGGCTCTCTGCCCCCTTCTGCAGCTCTTCCAAAGCCCTCTAGTGGGTGGAGAATTCCAAAGATCAACCACCCTCTGAGTGAAGACATTCCTCTTCATTTCAGTTCGAACCATAGAAACTCTACAGTGCAGAAGGTGGACATTCAGCCCATCGAGTCTGCACCGACCCTTGGAAAGATTACCCCACCTTGGCTTCCACCCCCGCCCTCTCCCCGTAATGCCACCTAAGCTTTTGGATACTAAGGGGCAATTTATCATGGCCAATCAACCTAACCTGCACATTTTGTGGAGGAAACAGGAGCGTCCGGAGGAAACCCACGGAAACAGTGAGAACGTGCAGACTCCACACAGCCAGTCACCCGAGGCCGGAATTGAACCCGGGTCCCTGGTGCTGTGTGGCGGCAGTGCTAACCACTGTGCCACCTTGCCGCCCTAAATGCCGCCGTAACTGCCCCAGTTCTAAATGGCCAGCTTCTTATTCTGAGACTGTGTCCCCGAGCTCCAGAATCTCCAGCCAGGGAACACATCCTTCCAGCAAGAAGTGTATTGTGATGATGGCATTATATGAGGCACGATCTATTGAACAAAGACTAGAGTTGAATACAACTGAGGCTTTATTGCTCTAAGATGTGCGGCCTCCCACAGCAGCTGGTGAAATGGCTGCTGAATGGAGGACACGCATATTTATACTCCGCCTACTGTAGTACAAGTCCTACCTACCTTACATTACCTAATACAGATGCAACAGTGGTTTACCACACTCACCCCCTGTTAAAATTGAGTCCGGCGGGGCGGGGGGGGGGGGGGGGAACTATATACAGCAATGAATTTATATTTACAGTATTTGATCAGAAAAAAAATGTTTTCTGAAGTCAGGTGCCAGTTAGAGATTTAACCGGTCTGGTGCCTTGATGCTCCGTGGGGAGCAATGTAGCGGTGGCGGCGATGTCGATGCTGGCCTGATGTTCGGTGGCCGTAACGGCCTGACAGTCACAGTCCTGGACTAGTCAGATTAGGGCCAGCCAGAAGTCTTCTATGGACTCACCAGGGAGTTGAGAGCGAGTGGCGAGTACGTGCCTGGCGAAGAGCGTGTTCGTTTTCTTTGAGAAGCGCCATGGCGCGGCGTAGTTCGGGGTGTCCTGGATCAGCGGAAACACGTTGGACCTCAACCTTGAGTACAGGATCTGTATCTTCTGAGCCTCCGGAACAGGGGTGGTCGCTGAGTTGATGTACGCCTCGAAGCAAGCTAGCCAGTGATTGCGGATCCAGCTGCAGGCAATCTGGTTTGATTCAGAGGTCCATCTTTTAGAAAATCTTAGAGCAATAAATTGAGGCACGATCAATTGAACATAGACTAGAGTTGGATACAACTGAGGCTTTATTGCTCTAAGATGTGTGGCCTCCCACAGCAGCTGGCGAAATGGCTGCTGAATGGAGGACACGCATATTTATACTCCACCTACTGGGCGGAGCCAGCAGGCAGGGACTACCGGCGAACCTGTAGTACGGGTCCTACCTTACATCACCTCATACAGGTGCAACAGTGGTTTACTACATTATGTTTAATATAATCATTTACCTATCTATTTATGCTAATTAAAGGAAGTGATGCAATATCATGTGATTCAGTTGGCTTGACTATAAAGTCCCTTCGTATTAATCTAGAATGAGAGAACAAAGTGCTGGGGCGTTATACCTGAGGCCTACCCTGGGTGGCCAACTCTCGTGGAGAAAAGTAAGGGGCACTCTGGCATGGTGGTTGTTAGAGATGGTGGGCGGTGGGGTGGGGGGCTGCCAGGGCTTTCTGAATGTGGGCAATTGATGGCGAGCGTGAGATTTAAGGGCCGAATCACGAGACGAACTGTATGCTGGCATCGCGCAGCCTGCGATGCAGGACAATGGCCTGGTCTCAATGATCCCGTAAAATAAGGGATGGCTGGTCACCCTGGTTCCTGACCAATATTATCCCCAAACCAACATCATTGAGAACAGGTAATGCTGAGGTGGGGGGTGGGGGGGAACATTTTTTTTTTCTATTCATTCACGGAATGTGGGCATCGTCGACTCGGCCAACATTTATTACCCATCCCTAATTGCCCCTGAACTGAGTAGGCCGCACTGAGTCAGCTGGGTGGGCAAGCAAACAGAGGCTGGGAAGGGCAGGCCAGATGAAGCCACCAGCAGCCAGCCCGGTGCACAGGGGGTCGTCGAGCCTCGAGGCCCAGCCACCCGAGCAAGAGGTGAGCAGTCGGGAGGTGCGAGGGCCGGGCAGGCGTGATTTCCGGGGAGAAGCAGGGCGGCTCGACCAGAGGCCAGGGTTGAGAGCGAGGAGGGCTGGGCAACCAGACCGGCGGGTGCGAGAGCAGAGGCGAGGTGAGATTGAATTGTGTGAGGTGAGAGGGTGGGCAGGGTGAGGAGTGCATTGACGTCGTTTGGGGTGAGTCACCAGTGGGCGGAGTGTGATGTGGGGGGGGGGGCCTTGTAAAGAGCGGGAGCGCGGAGCCCCCCAAACTGCATGTCCACCTCTGGGTCTTGCCGATGCCGTTCCCAGTACTGTGGGGTGGATTCAGTGGGAAATCCCATTGACAGCAGCCGGGCCAGAAGGTACCGCCGCCGGTCAATGGCAAGCCGCCTCCCGTAATCCGGCACCTCACCGCAGGGAGGCCAGAGAATCTCGGCCCACATTCCTAATCACATCCACTTTTAATTCAGACGATCACATTATCGTGGGCCGGATTCTCCATCGGTGGGATCCTCCGATTCGCCGGCAGTGCACTCAGGCCTGTGGATTTCCCATGGCGTGGGATGGCCACAATGGGAAACCCCATTAGTCGGCTCCTGGGACTGAGGATCCCGCTTGCCAGTGGGGGCGCGCCGTGCCAGAAAGCGGGACTGGCGGGATGGAGATTCCCGCCCAGTGTCTTTGAGTGCGCTATATTTCAGGTTTTTGAAGGTACACACACTGGTTTGGGCTTTTTGCAATCTGGGCTATGGTTTATCGAGACTAAACTGCTCAAATTCTCTTTGTACTCAATGAGATTTTTAACCAGTGCCTCACGAATTGGGTTCCCGGACAATGACCACTTCTTTCAGTGTAAACTGGAACCAACCGCATGATGATTCCGACTGAACTATGGTCCCATTATTATCGAGAGGAATTCTCCAAGAGTGCAACGTGTAAAGACGTGACACTGAATTTATGATGTGTTTTGCTCCTTACAGCATCACTGCCAAGGGCAGCACCACAGAGGTTGTGTAAAACATCTGGAAATGATCGCTTCAAGAGGCAAAGCTAATACCGAGGCTGAATGGCCCTTTAATGTCACTGTGCTGACGTGAGTGTCTGGTAGGAAGAGTGTTGGAGAGTTTTATATTGTAAACATGGGTTTCAATAGTCATTTCAATAACGAGGCGACTTGCAAAAAGAAAAACCACAATCGACATTTAAAACCCTGAACAAATGCAAAACATGTGGAGCCTTATCTGGAGACGCTTATTGTGGACAATGAATAAAACCGATGTTGCAGGCGTATTTTGAGGGCAGGAGAGCATGATGCTGTCATGTTAGCTAGTATTTCCAAGGACAGTGGAAGAAGATTCAGTGGTAACTCTTAAAAGAACGAAAGAAAAAGACTTATTTATGTAGCGCTTGTCACAACCTCAGGCTGTCTCAATGACCTGTACAGCCAATGAGTAAATATTTTATTGTAGCTGTTGTAATGTAGGAAATATGGCAGCCAATTTGGCACAGCGAGCCCCCTCAAATCGCAATCAGATAATGGGCCGATAGTAATGTTTTGAGGGTTAAATATTGACCAGGAAACCGAGACGCCTGTCTTTTGTTTTTGAAATAACGCTGTGGGATCTTTTACGCTGCCTGAGCAAAGAGACGGCCATTCAATCCAAAGGATGGACATCTCCCGCCAAGCAGCGCCCATTCAGTACTGCACTGAAGTGTTCGCCTCGGTTTTGTGCTCCAGTCTGGGAGTGAGCCTTGAACCCACACTCTTCGGACCCTGAGGCAAAATGGCTACCAACTGACACAGCGAAGAAATTGAAGGTACAGGAGAAAAGGACAAAAATTCAGCGAAAGATTGGGAATAATCGATTAATTCTTTCATTGACCAGGTGGCCTCCTTCTGATTCTATTATTCTAAGATATAAATACACCCATCTCTGGGAGTTGTGTCTATAAGGGACATATATGCTATCTGAAGCAGCAACACGCTTGGGGTTGTAGTACATGATTTGCATTAATGAGAAACAGTTGTAAGTTTTCATGGAATCAATGGTCACAGACGGAAGCCATTTGGGCTGTGGTGTCTGTGCTGTCTGTCTGAAGGAACAATCCCCCTTGTGCTACTCTCCTTCCTGGTTATCTCAAACTGGGGGAGGGGGAACCTACCTTGAACATAGCGAGGACAGACTAACCCTACCAACTCCCACCCTCCACCCCTCGCCCTGCCCCCGCTCTTTCTAGGCAAGACAGGGAAGGGATGTCACAAAAAACACCTCCCTCCTTCCACCATAGGGATTGTCGGACCATATAAGACCCAAATACATTGAGGATGAAAAAATGCTGCGCACGAAACCCATATTCAATATTTGGCTTGACATGATATGAACTTGTCAAACCAGAAAACCAGCGTACAGGCCATCACATTCCAAACCATTCATTATTCGCATCCCTGTACATCGAAAAAATTAACAAAGTTAAGAAGACAACAAATGAACAACAAGGAGCAAAGTCCAGAATAGCAACCGAGATGCAGAAGTGCAAGACAGTTCCTCAGGATAAAGACTTCTTCTTCAATGGTGCACGGAGAGGTCCAAAATCAAGGATAAAGCAGGACCAATAAACACTCATCAGGATCTCTCACGGACTTTGATGAATGAAGCGCGAGACACTATTATTTTCACCATGCCGTCTCACTAGAACCCAGGCGGTCAACAACCGGGGCAGTGGCCGGGGCGTTTACTTGATCAACTTGGCCACCACCAAACCCTCATGGCCGACATCCAGAACAGGACAATACAGGACCAGCGGTAGGAAGGCCACTACCTCCAAGCCTCGAAGACAGGATTAGATGTGCTCCTTTGAATTTAATTTGGCCAGCCTCCAGATCAAGATTTATCGAAACATGGCACCCTCTTGTAACTTCTCCTCGGGGACCAGACTCAGCAACTCTCCTCTCCTCTTCCCCTTCTCCATCTCCCGATTCAGTCAGGATGGTCTGTTTTGTTATGCTCTTGTCGTGGCATAAGCTGCTTCCTTGATGTGTACTCTGACAAAGGAAGGTTCAGACTTGGCGATAGCTTCAACATGTTTATTGAACTATTGACAATTCTCCTACTTGGATTCAACGCTACTGTTAATCCTGCTATAGCTACTCAGACTGACTAACCAGTCTGCTACAATCCACGTGGTGGGAGTGATGTGTTTCAATCAACCCTGTGTCTGTGCTCACTGAGAGTCTCCATTGGAAAGAGGAAGATCATGTGTGCAGTGTTCTTATATATGGGTTGGTGAAATGCCCTCCTATGGTAGTGTCACCTCTGTGTGTATCGTGACTGCCCATTGGTCGTGTCCTATCTTACTGACCTATTGGTTGACTGTCTGTGTGTCATGTCTCTGGTGTTCCCTCTAGTGTCTAGCTAGGTGTAGTGTATGTACATTAACCCTTTGTGTACTTACAGTGATGTATATCACCACATGGTCGACAGGCCATGCAGCAGGAACTCAAAACGTACCACGGTGGGTTTCCACCTGGGACAGTGGCCTCTATATTACGATAACCCTCCCGGTGATTCGCCATTGACTCCATAAAAACACCCTGCAACCCTTGGAATTGGGCCTTGGTGATCTGTACCTCTAGAGTCTAAATTTCCAGCCAGAACAGCATCTTCATTGGCAGCCACCATCCGTCGATGCACACCGCGCCGTGAGGACCAGAGCCCGCTCCAAAGCAACTGTGCCACGAAAGGCAGGGCCCCAACCCAACTCCTTCCAACCACCACAAACAAACAAAGATTTAAACATTCCAACTTGGTTCCATCGTGAGGAAACATCGACCAACAAATCTTGGAACACAGTATAAACCCTGTAAACAAAGAAAAGACAAAAAAGAAATCTTCACAAGAATGAAAAGACGAATTTAAAAAAGCAGAGCTAGAGCTCTGAAAAAATGCAGCTGCTCCCGCAATCTCTTCACATTATAATTATAATGATAATCTTTATTGTCACGAGTAGTCTTATATTAACACTGCAATGAA
Organism: Scyliorhinus torazame; assembly: GCF_047496885.1. Classification (NCBI taxonomy): domain Eukaryota; kingdom Metazoa; phylum Chordata; class Chondrichthyes; order Carcharhiniformes; family Scyliorhinidae; genus Scyliorhinus; species Scyliorhinus torazame. Next base: position 24,223,743 of record NC_092720.1, on the reverse strand, counting down.
GTTACTGTGACAATCCCTGAGATACCCTCAATTACGACTCAGGAGAGAAGATTGATAACTCAAAGGCTTTAATTACCAGAGAACCAGACAGCTGCCGAACGATGTACCCCGGTCGCTGTGGATATAAGTGGGGAAACCAAACAGCGTGAAGATGCTGTGCAGTGCCTTGATTACGGAGGCCGAGGTCATGTCGGGGCAGGGGACAGCGAAGGGGAAGGGGGAGAATTAATCGATGACAGTGAGGAAATAAATGTTGCGGTTGGTGGACGGAAGGGGCCCTTTGAAGTCCACGCTTAGTCGCTCAAAGGGCCCAGAGGCCATTACCAGGCGGGTCCTGTCTGGTCTGTAGAAGTGCGGTTTGCACTCCGCACAGATCTGGCAAGCCTTGGTCATGGCCTTGACTTCCTCGGTGGAGTAAGGTAGGTTGAGGGACTTGATGAAATGGGCAAGCCGGGTGACCCCCGGGTGGCAGAGGTCATCGTGGATGGCCCTCAGGCGGTCCTTTTGCGCGTTGGCGCACGTGCCGCGGGACAGGGCATCTGGGGACTCGTGAGCTTCCCCGGACGATATGTAATATCGTACGTGTAGGTGGAGAGTTCGATCCTCCACCTCAGAATTTTATCATTCTTTATTTTGCCCCGTTGTACGTTATCGAACATAAAGGCGACGGTCCGTTGGTCGGTGACGAGGGCGAACCCCCTACTGGCTAGGTAGTGCCTCCAGTGCTGCATGGCCTCCACTATGGCTTGTGCCTCCTTCTCGACTGCAGAGTGCCGGATTTCCGAGTCGGTGAGGGTTCAGGGAGAAGAACGCTACTGGTCTGCCCGCCTGGTTGAGGGTAGCAGCCAGGGCGACGACTGATGCGTCACTTTCTACCTGGAAGGGAATGGTTTTGTCCACCGCGTACATGGCGGCCTTGATGATATCGGCCTTGATATGACTGAAGGCCGACTGAGCCTCAGCCGTCAGGGGAAAAACCGTGGTCTTAATGAGTGGTCGGGCTTTGTCCGCATATCTGGGGACCCACTGGGCATAATAGAAAAAGAACCCCAGGCACCGTTTGAGTGCCTTGAGGCTACGGGGGAGGGGAAGTTCCTTAAGGGGGTGCATGCGGTCGGAGTCTGGGCCTAGGACCCCATTTTCCACGACGTAGCCGAGGATGGCTAGCCGGGTTGTGTGGAACACACATTTCTCTTTGTTGTATGTCAGATTGAGGGCCCGGGCGGTCTGGAGGAACTTCCTCAGGTTTTCGTCGTGGTCCTGCTGGTCATGGCCACAGATGGTGATGTTGTCCAAGTACGTGTATGTAGCCTGTAAGCCGTACTGGTCCACCATTTGATCCATCGCCCTTTGGAAAACGGAGACTCCGTTGGTGACGCCAAAAGGTACCCTGAGGAAGTGGAAGAGCCGACCAGCTGCTTCGAAGGCTGTATAGGGGCGGTCCTCTGGGCGGATAGGGAGTTGACGATAGGCAGATTTTAGGTCGACCGTGGAGAATACTCGATACTGGGCGATTTGGTTCATCATTTCTGCTATGCGGGGAAGTGGGTACGCATCAAGTTGCGTAAAGCGGTTTATGGTCTGACTACACTCCACCACCATACGTTGTTTTTCTCCGGAGTGGACTACCAGTACTTGTGCCCTCCAAGGGCTGTTGCTAGCCTCTATGACCCCTTCTTTTAGTAGCCGCTGAACCTCTGACTTGATGAAAGTCATGTCTTGGGCACTGTACCGCCGACTCCTGGTGGCGACGGGCTTACAGTCGGGAGTGAGGTTCGCGAAGAGGTGGGGTGGTGCAACCTTGAGTGTCGCCAGGCTACATACCGTGAGCAGGGCCAGGGGTCCGCCGAACTTCAGTGTCAGGCTTCGGTGGCTGCACTGAATGTCCAGACCGAGCAGCAGGGGGGCACAGAGGTGAGGGAAGACATAAAGTTTAAAACGGGCAGATTTGGCTCCTTGGATAGCGAGGTTCGCGGCACAATACCCCGTGATTTGGACCGAAGGAGACCCAGATGCGAGGGCGATAGTTTGGGAGGCGGGATAGGTGCACAGGGAGCAGCGTCTTACCGTGTCTGGATGGCTAAAACTCTCCGTGCTCCCGGAGTCAAAAAGGCAGGGGGTGTTGCGGCCGTTGATTTGCACCTGCATCATTGAGTTTCACAGCTGCTTCGGTTGAGATTAATCGAGCGTGATCGTTCCTAGTTGCGGGCAGTCAGAGTCCTCGGTTGAATCGGACTCGCAAAATGGCCACCACCGTCGGTCGCACATGTTGGGTTTTGAAGATGGCCGCCGCCAAGATGGCCGCCCCCATGACTCGCACGAGGCCGATGACGCATTGGAAGTAGGTGTGTCCAGCTGCCGTGCGGCCGCGTTGCGGGGCCTGTGGTCCCGGGAGTTCGATTTCTGGGCCCGATGAGACTTTTGTTTCTGGCCTTTGGGCCCAGCCAGGCAGATCTTTGCAAAGTGCCCCTTCTTTCCGCATTTGTTGCAGATAGCGGAGCGTGCCGGGCTATGCTGGCGTGAGTGCTGGCCTTGCCCACAGAAATAGCATTGGGGGCCCCCGGTGTGAGCGGGTCACCGCGCGGCGCAGGCCTGTAGCGTGGCCGAGTCTGGAGGGGATCGAGAGGGGTTCGCAAGGTCCGTGGATTACGTGCGTAGATTATGGTGGGCCGCTTCCCGAGAAGAGGCGAGTGTTACCGTGCCTTGGAGGTCCTTAGCTCTGTCTTCTAGGAGCCGCTGCCGCATGTACGTGGATCAGATACCGGACACGAAAGCATCACGAATATGTAAGTTCATGTGGACTTCTGCCGTCACCTCTTTATGGTCGCAGTTCCTGGCGAGCGCGGTGAGTCTCTCCAAGTATTCGTCCAGCGTTTCCCTGGAGCGCTGGCAGCATGTCGAGAGCAAATGTCTGGCGTGTACCTCGTTTATCGGCTTTACGAAGCGCTTCTGTAGGATTTCGCCTGCCATTTCGTACGTTGTAGCTTTCTCGATCACGGAGGATAGTCGGTGGCCCACCCGGTCTTGTAGTAAGATCAGCTTGCGAGGCCCGTCAACTTCAGTCTCTGAGGAATTCAGATAGGCCTCAAAGCACCGGAGCCAGTATTTAAAAATGTCAGTGGCCACCAGCGACTGAGCGTCCAAATTGAGCTTCTCCGGCTTTAGACCGCTGTCCATCTTGATGTAGTCTGGTAATTAAATTGAGATACCCTCAATTAAAACTCAGGAGAGAAGATTGATAGTTCAAAGGCTTTAATTACCAGAGAACCAGACAGCTGCCGAGAAGTGTGCTCCCTGCGCGCTGCCCACTGAACGTAACCTTATATACAGTTCCCTGAGGGCGGAGCCGGGGGCGGAGTCCCCCAGGGTTCCAAACCCGGTCTTAAAGGGCCCTACGCATTAAAGGTACATGTGTATACAGATATCATTCATCACAATCCCCTAGTCGCCACACTCCGGCACCTGTTCGTATACACTGAACGAGAATTCAGAATGTCCAAATTACCGAACAGCACGTCTTTGAGGACTTGTGGGAGGAAGCCGGAGCACCCGGAGGAAACCCACGCAGACACGGGGGGAACGTGCAGACTCCGCACAGACAGTGACCCGAGCCGGGAATCGAACCGGGGACCCTGGTGCTGTGAAGTGAAGCAACAGTGCCAACCACTGTGCTACCTTGCTGCACTCTTTCTGATATTTTCAAGATTTTCCATTGTTGACTGTGAGATGGGTTAATAAATAACAAGGCCTAGCACATTCCTGTCCCCCCCCTTGTAGCTAGTCGGAGCTAAATCTGGGCGTGGGGAGAATATTTGGAACAGGCTCATTCGTTGTTTTGTTCGGTGATAACCCTTTTACGAACTGCTTATTGCTGATTGATAATTTGTGCGATCATGATTGGCGGTTTTCTGATGAGTTTCTGATGTGTTTGAGCTGAGGGCAGCACGCTAGCACAGTGGTTAGCACTGTGGCTTCACAGCGCCAGAGTCCCAGGTCAATTCCACGCTGGGTCACTGTCTGTGCGGAGTCTGCACATCCTCCCCGTGCCTGCGTGGATTTCCTCCGGGTGCTCCGGTTTCCTCCCACAGTCCAAAGATGTGCAGGTTAGGTGGATTGGCCATGGTAAATTGCCCCTTAGTGTCCAAAATGTTAGGAAGGGTTATTGGGTTAGGGGGATAGGGTGGAAGTGAGGGCTTAAGTGGGTCGGTGCAGACTTGATGGGCCGAATAGCCTCCTTCTGCACTGTATGCTCTATGTTCTTTATAAAATCAGTCCTGAGTATCCATGAACTTGGGTGAAACCATCTGAACTCTGTTCAGATTCGCACCTGGTGAACACGCCTGCTATCCATTATGTTATGCACAAAGCTTTGGAATCTTTAGATTAGGTTCCTAATGAGGCAATCTTAGTCATTTATGAGTGGTTACAGTCTTTTGAACTCCTTTGCAATTGTTGAGTCTGCCGCTGAACAGCAATGCCCCATATGAGGCAAGAAATAACTAGAAACATCACACAACACAGGACGGCTGGATAAGGATGTTTACTATTGTTGCAAATAAGCATCTGGGACACACGGATAGATTTTCAATTTGTTGTCAGGCCATAAATCTATCGTTGTAGATTAGCTGCTTTGCCTCTGATGGGTGGGTATTACTCCTATCTGCCAGTTTTATCCTGGGTGCCAAGTTGAAAATCTATCCATGTAGTTCAGAACTATTCAGATATATTTTTTGTGGCACCTCCGCGGTGCAGCATCTGTATTTAGCTGTCTTTTCCGATCAGGCTGTTCCAGTAACAGCGACCAACTTGGACCGGCCCATCGCAACTCAAGTATGAGGCACAAAAATTGCAATGCTTCAGCTGGCTATGAAATTCTCCCCCCTTCAAGAAGCCTATCAGAGAATCCATTTACACTGATTATCAGAGCCTTTTGGGATTCCCTTAACAACCGTAAATAACATTAGATAATGTACTTCTGAAGTTACTGATAGATATATTTGGTGCTATGATGGAGGAAGGTGGTACATTACACCAAGCGTCCTGAAATATATCATATCATGTGACACGAACAGCCAGTGAAACAGACCTTTTTTTGTTATAATGACACTGGCTGTACTGGGAATTATATTCTGACCAGATATTATAGGTCCAATCATTAACTGCTGTGTAATAGCAGCATTACTGTATGTATGTCTCTTTCCCAAAGCCAAACCAAGCTATATTGACTGCGGTGAGAAAGCTGGAAAATTGCCAATAACAATGGTGGGAAATGAAGGACACAGTCGGGGGACCCTTGGAGTATAACTAGATGTTATGTAAAGATGCCATCAGCAGGAATCAGCTAGGAATGCAGTTTGATGGAGTTAGGAGACATAATGGGCCAGGAAAAGAGGCTACCAGGATATCAGGTGGGAAGATGTGAAGGTAGGCTGGGTGGATAAAGGGGAACTGGCAGATGTAATGTATTTGGATTTCCAAAAGGTATTCGACAAAGGTTACGCCACAAGATAAAAGCTCATGGATTGGGGTAATGCATTAGCATGGATAGAGCATTGGCTAACTAACAGGTAACAGAGAGTCAAGGATAAATGGGCCATTTTCATGTCGGCAAGCTCCTGCTGGAGTGGAGCTAAACTATAGAACAAATGGGAATCTGTTCAACCTCTGCTGTCTGCTGGTCAGACCCAAGGTCGTCCCATCCGTTGTCATCGAACTGCAGTCGAAGGATGCACACACTCGGAGGATGAACTCCAAGCAGTTGTCAACAGCTTCACCGAATCATATGAGAGCATGGGCCTCAAGATAAATATCTGTAAGATAAAGTTCCTCTCCCAACCTGCCCCCCCACCACATAGCCACACAGCAACTGCCCCCGGTTATTAAAATCCACAACGAGGATTTGGACAATGTGAACCACTTTCCGTACCTTGGGATTCTACTGTCAGTAAGGGAAGACATTGATGACAAATTTCAACACCGCTTTCGGTCGCCTGAGGAAGAGGGTGTTTGAAGACCAGGCCCTCAGACGTGGCACCAAGCTCATGGCCGACAGAGCAATAGTGATACCTGCCTTCCAATACGATTCAGAGACGTGGACTATGTACAGCAGGCACCTCGAAACGCTGGAGAAATACCATCAGCGCTGCCTCTGCAAGATCCTATAAATCCAGGATAGCTGCACCAATGTCTGTGTTCTCAATCAGGTCAATGTCCCAGGCCTCAAAGCATTGGCCACACTCAATCAACTCAGCTGGGTGGACCACAATGTTCGCATGCCTGACATGGGACTCCTGAAATAAGTGTTCTACTCAGAGCTTTGACATGGCAAGCGAGTCCTGGCAGGTCAGAGGAAATGGGAAATGCTTCAAGGATCCCCTCAAACCTTCCTTGAAAAGGACGTTAGCACAATTTGGCAGGTGAATATATTGTAGGGAAATGTCAGGCTGTCCACTTTGACAGCAAGAATAGAAACGCAGATATTATTTAAATGGACAGAATTCAGCATGCTATAGTGCAGAGGGACCTGGATTAGGGCTGCAGGATGGCACAGTAGTGAGCATTGCTGCCTCTCAGCGCCAGGGACACGGGTTCGATTGCTGCCTTGGATGACTGTCTGGAGTTTGCACGCTCTCCCCGTGCCTGCTCCAGTTTCTCCCCACAATCCAAAGATGTGCAGGTTAGGTGGATTGGCCATGCTAAATTGCCCCCTTAGTATCCAGAAGGTTAAGTTGGGTTATGGGGATAGGGCGGAGTGGGCCTAGGTAGGGTGCTCTTACCGAGGGTCGGTGCAGACTCGATGGGTCGAAAGGCCTCCTTCTGCACTGGAGGGATTCTATGGTCCTCGTACATAGATCACAAAAAGATCAGCATGCAGACGCAAGAAGTAATTAGGGAGGCAAATGTTGGCTTTTATTGCAAGGGGAATGGAGTAGGAAAGTAGGAAAGGCTTGTTACAACTGGGAAGGCCACCTGGAGTATTGCGTACAGCTTTGATCTCCTTATTCAAAGAGGGATACATTTGAATGGAGGCAGTTAAAAGAAGGCTCACGAGGTTGATTCCTGAAATGGATGTGTTGACTTATGAAGAAAGATCGAACAGGTTGGCCCCATATTGGAGATTAGAAGAATGAGAGGTGATCTTAGGAACACAGGAGCAGGAGTTGGCCATTCATCATTTAACTGGATCATGACTGATCTTCCAGATAACACTCCAGGTGTGGGTCTCACCAAGACTCTATACAACTGCAGCAAGACTTCCTTACTTCTGCACTCAAATCCCCATTACAATAAAGGCTAACATACCATTTGCCTACCTGTTTGCTTGTTGCACCTGCATGTTAGCTTTGAATGATGTATGAACAAGAGCACCCAAGTCCCATTGGACATCAATATTTCCCAATCTCTTCCCATTTAATAAATCCTCTGAATTTCTGTTTTTCCTGCCAAAGTGTCATCATATTTTCTATTTTCTATTTGACAAGTTCTGGCTCATTCACTGGGCGTGATTTTCCCAACCCGCCTGTGGGCAAGCGCGGAGAGTCTGGCGAGAGCCAGGAAGCCGAAAACCTGCCGATGTGCAATGGTGTTACAAGAGGGGGGGCAGAGGGCACCCCTGCCTCTGCTCCCCTGTTTAATCGGTAATACCCCAAGCTCATGTAATTTGTGCGGACACTGGCTTTCCGGACTTTGAACAACAATCGTCCCCAAGGCACAATTTTGGGCCTTGACCCCAGATTTTCCAATACCGCAAACAAATACCCCCATTCTACCCTGTCGGATGCCTGTTCGGCATCCAACGCAACAATTACCCTCCAACAGGAGCAGCACCCCATTTAAGAACCACCGCACATTAGAGGACAATTGCTGGCCTTTAACAAGACCCCTCTGATCCTCCCCAATAACCTGAGGGAAACACTGCCCCAGCCTCAGTGCTAACACGTTGGCCAATATCTGAGCATCTACGTTCAATAAAGAAATAGTACGGTATGATCCGCATTCCACTGGGTCCTTATCTTTCTTTTTAAAAAGTGAAATGGACGCTTGTATCAGCGTCTCAGGTAGGGAGCCCCATGATATCGAATCCTCGAACATCTCCACTAATAATGGTACCAATTGTCCTTCAAACTTCTAATAAAATTCCTTTGGGTACCTGGGACATCATCCATCTGCATTTGCCCTGTAGCTGTCAAGACCTCCTCTGCCCCCAAAGACTCTTCCAACCCTTCCCGCTCTTCCTCCTCCACCTTGGGACACTCTAAGCATTGCAAGAACTCCAACATACCTGACCCCTCCCCCGGCGGCTCCGACCTATTAAGGTTCTTATAGAACGCTTCAAATGTCCCATTGACTTGGTCTGGTGTGGACACCAGCCTGCCACCCAAGTCTCATACCTGAACAACCTCTCAGGAGGCTGCCTGCTGCCTTAACTGGCAAGCCAAGAGACAGCAGGCCTTCTCCCCATACTCATACATAACCCTTCAGGAGCACCGCAACTGGTGCACCACCTTATCTGTTGCCAAAATGCATCTGCTGCTTCTTCCTGCTAGCTAAGAACTCTGGGATTTGGTCACTCAAGCACCTATTGTCATCAATATGGGTTTTCAAAAGGAAGTTGAGAACCAAGTTTAATTTGCTTACGTGATTACGTGGTGACATCATCAGAGGCACTCGGGATATTTCGCCCCTTCTATTTTATTACTGTGAGTAAGAAACACCTCTGTAATAAAGCCTGAATATCTGGTTAAGTAACTTATGGTGTGGCAACCGTTTAAATTCCTTTGTGTCTACTATAAAAAAGAGCAGAACAACCCTTTTTAAAAATTGATTTACGGGATGGGGTTAAGTCAGCATTTATTGCCCATCCCTAGTTGCCCTTCAGAAGGTGGTGGTGAGTTGCCTTCTTGAACCGCTGCAGTCCTTGAGGTGTAGGTACACCCACTGTGCTGTTAGGGAGGGTGTTCTAGGATGTTGTTCCAATGATAGTGAAGGAGCAGCGATATATTTCCAAGTCAGGGTGGTGAGTGACTTGGAGGGGATCCTCCAGGTGGTGGGGTTCCCAGGTATCTGCTGCTCTTGTCCTTCTAGGTGGTAGTGGTCATGGGTTTGGAAGGCGTTGTCTAAGGAGCCTTGGTGAGTTGCTGCACTGCATCTTGTAGATGGTACACACGGCTGCCACTGTTCACTGATCATAGATTATCATAGAATTTACAGTGCAGAAGGAGGTCATTCGGCCCATTGGGTCTGCACCGGCGCTTGGAAAGAGCACCCTACCCAAGGTCAACACCTCCACCCTATCCCCATAACCCAGCAACCCCACCCAACACTCAGGGCAATTTTGAACACTAAGGGCAATTTAGCACGGCCAATCCACCTAACCTGCACATCTTTGGACTGTGGGAGGAAACCGGAGCACCCGGAGGAAACCCACGCACATACGGGGAGGATGTGCAGACTCCACGCAGACAGTGACCCAAGCCGGAATCGAACCTGGGACCCTGGAGCTGTGAAGCAATTGTGGAGGGTTTGAATGTTTACGGAAGGGGGAGCAATCAAGCGGGCTGCTTTGTCCTGGATGGAGCTGAGCTTCTTGAGTGTTGCTGGAGCTGTACATGGAGAGTATTCCATTACACTCCTGACGCTCCGAAAGCTGGTGACACTGAAACAAACCTGTTGGATTTTAACCTGGTGTTGTAAGACTTCTTACTGTGCTCACCCCAGTCCAACGCCAGCATCTCCACATCATCACTCCTGATTTGTGCCTTGTAGATGGTGGACAGGTTTTGGGGGGTCAGGAGGTGAGTTACTCACCTTAGGATTCCTAGCCTTTGACCTGCCCTGATAGCATTAGTATTAATGTTGCTGGTCCAGTTCAGTGTCTGATCAATGATATCCCCCAGGATGTTGATTGTGGGGGATTCAGCGATGGTAATGTCATTGAATGTCAGGGGCGGTGGTTCGATCCTCTCTTGTAGGAGATGGTCATTGCCTGGCACTTGTGTGGGGTGAATGTAACCCAATCCACAATCTATTCCAATATATATTGTCACTAATCTCCTTTGTCGTTTATGGGTGAGGCCTTTTCAGAACCCCAAAATGTACCTTGGAGTTCAACCAACCTCTCCCTTTAATGGATTTGTTGCTTTTCCGAGCACACGGCTTTTTCCCGAGGTGTGGGATTACAATTATGGACACGTGGGTTTTTAAACACAAAACACTGTTTATTCCATGAACTCAACTTAACATCTTAAATAAACATTGGATCTCTTAACACCCCTTGCTTCAAAGATAACTCAGAAAATATTGCAACAGTAAATAATTCCTTAAAATGTTCCTTCAAACTTCCAAGAGACTTAACACCTTTAAACAGGATCACATCAGGTTAAAGGATATCTATATTTTTTGTAGAATGGCAGAGATATATTAGCTTGGTTGACTTCAGCTCCAGCACCTTGCTTTCTTCCTGCAGCTCTCTGGACACACACAGACACACACAAACTGCTTTTTCCAACTAGCTTTCTCTCTTCAAGCAACTCACAGCAAACCAGAACATCTCAAGCTGCTGTCTCAAACTGGCTTTCTCCTTTTAATCAGCTCACAGCAAAACAGCCAGGCACTTTAAACTGCTCTCAGCAAAACCAGCCAGGCACTTTTCAAACTGCAAAACCAAATTGCAAAATGGCTGAACTGAGTTGAGCTCCACCCACTCTATGACATCACTGTTTTCTTAAAGGTACATTGCTTAAACATCCAGTTCTTAAAAGCACTCTCGCATGACACCTCCCTGCAAGAAAGAAAATAAACCATCAACTTCAAGATGGTTTCATTTTTCACTTTTGCACCATCCACTAAGAAATGCGCACAGTAAAAATACTTTTTCATTTAAAGAAAACAACACACTTAATCAGGTATAATAATAAAGTCCATTTTTCTTTGTTCTTCTTCCTCCAACCAAAATCCCTCTCGATTGACAGTCTCTTTGAACAAAGTTTCTGCACGATCCATCCATTCCTCTACTCCTTGGCATTTCTCTTCAGAATCAGATATTTAATTCAATCTGACCACAGAGTCCCTTGCAATTCTCCAATACAGGAACATTGGTGATCACAGCTTTCTGGCAGTCAAATGCCTGTTGAAAGTCCGCTGTCCACTGAATTTTTTAAAGTTTCTTTAGCAAGTCCATCAGTGGAGTAATCAGCCACAAAACTTTTGCACAAATGTTCGATCAAATCCACTCATGCTAAGAAATCGCATTATTTCCCTTCGCTTTCAGGGTATCGGAAACTCCGCAAGGAAAGTGTTTCGGGCTTCTGCAAATTCACTTTCGGCTAGGTTCATCACCAAACCCGCTGCGTGAAGTCAATCGAAGAACTCCATACAATGTTTTAAATGTTCTTTCCATGTCTGGAAGTTGGAAATAAAAGCGGATTGTCCCACTTTCTCAATGCAATCCTCCAAATGTGGGATAGGATAACAGTCCGTTCTTGTAACTGCATTCACCTTTCGATAGTCCACACACAACCATTGGGTACCATCTGGTTTAGGTACCATCACTATGGGTGAGCTCCATTGGCTGCAACCCACTTCAACTATGCCATTCTTCAGCATACTCTCAATCTCTCTGTTAACCTGTGCCAATTTTAAAGGATTAAGTCTATATGGATGTTGTTTGATAGGAACAGCATTGCTCACATCTACATCATGTATAGCCATTTTAGTACTTCCCAATTTATCTCTACAAACTTGCCCATGTGATATCAATAACTCTTTCAGGTCAGTTCGTTTTTCCTCTGGAAGGTAACTTAACAATTCATCCCAATTTTTAAGAACATCCTCATTTTCCAATTTAATTTGAGGTATGTCAAATTCACAATCATCTGGATTTGGTTCGTCACTTTGAGTTAGAATCATTAAAACCTCCTTTTTCTCTCCTTGCCTTTCAAAATACCTTTTAAGCATATTCACATGACACACTCGGTGAGTCTTCCTTCTATCTGGTGTTTTTACCACATAATTCACCTCCCTTAATTTCCTTTCAATCTGATATGGTCCACAAAACCTAGCTTTTAAAGGCTCCCCTACTACTGGTAACAACACAAAAACTTTATCCCCACTGGCAAAACTATGAACTTTGGATTTCTTGTCCGCTACCCGTTTCATCATATTTTCTGCAACTTTCAAATGTTGTCTAGCCAATTCACCTGCTCTATTTAATTGTTCCCTAAAATTTGACACGTAATCCAATAGTGTAATTTCCAATTTCTCACCCACCAATTTTTCCTTAATCAATTTAAGTGATCCTCTTACCTCATGACCAAACATTAGTTCAAAAGGACAAAATTTGGTAGACTCATTAGGTGCATCCCGAATTGCAAACAAGACTAATGGAATTCCCTTATCCCAATCTTCGGGATAGGACATAGAACATAGGACATAGAAAAATACAGCACAGAACAGGCCCTTCGGCCCACGATGTTGTGCCGAACCTTTGTCCTAGATTAATCATAGATTATCATTGAATTTACAGTGCAGAAGGAGGCCATTTGGCCCATTGAGTCTGCACCGGCTCTTGGAAAGAACACCCTACCCAAAGTCAACACCTCCACCCAACACTAAGGGCAATTTTGGACACTAAGGGCAATTTATCATGGCCAATCCACCTAACCTGCACATCTTTGGACTGTGGGAGGAAACCGGAGCACCCGGAGGAAACCCACGCACACACGGGGAGGATGTGCAGACTCCGCACAGACAGTGACCCAAGCCGGAATCGAACCTGGACCCTGGAGCTGTGAAGCAATTGTGCTATCCACAATGCTGCCGTGCTGCCCTTAAGAACAAATAAATCTACACTATATCATTTTACCGTAATCCATGTACCTATCCAATAGCTGCTTGAAGGTCCCTAATGTTTCCAACTCAACTACTTCCACAGGCAGTGCATTCCATGCCCCCACTACTCTCTGGGTAAAGAACCTACCTCTGACATCCCCCCTATATCTTCCACCATTCACCTTAAATTTATGTCCCCTTGTAATGGTTTGTTCCACCTGGGGAAAAAGTCTCTGACTGTCTACTCTATCTATTCCCCTGATCATCTTATAAACCTCTATCAAGTCGCCCCTCATCCTTCTCCGTTCTAATGAGAAAAGGCCTATCACCCTCAACCTTTCCTCGTAAGACCTACTCTCCATTCCAGGCAACATCCTGGTAAATCTCCTTTGCACCTTTTCCAAAGCTTCCACATCCTTCCTAAAATGAGGCGACCAGAACCGTACACAGTACTCCAAATGTGGCCTTACCAAAGTTTTGTACAGCTGCATCATCACCTCACGGTTCTTAAATTCAATCCCTCTGTTAATGAACGCTAGCACACCATAGGCCTTCTTCACAGCTCTATCCACTTGAGTGGCAACTTTCAAAGATAAATCTTGACAATACGCCCTCAACATTGTCTTTAATGTCTGATGCCACCTTTCTAATGCTCCCTGCAATTCTGAATGGTACGCAGTTGATTTAAATTGTTTTATTCCTAAGCTATCCATAACTTCTTTGAATAACTTTGAAGTAAAATTTGTTCCTTGATCCGATTGAATTTCTGTGGGTAGTCCATATCTAGTAAAGAATTGAAGTAACTCCTCCACAATCCTTTTAGCTGTAATATTGCATACTGGAATGGCCTCTGGAAACCTAGTAGACGCATCCATTACAGTCAAAAGATATTGATTCCCAATATTTGTTTTAGGAAGCAGTCCTACACACTCGATTAGGACCCTTGTAAAAGGTTCCACAAATGCTGGAATGGGTATTAAGGGCGCTGGTTTTATCACTGCTTGAGGTTTCACTATCACTTGACATGTGTGACATGATTGACAAAATTTAACTAGTTCTTTATGTAGTCCAGGCCAATAAAAATGTTTCTGAATTTTAGCTTGAGTTTTCCTTATTCCCAAATGACCTCACACTGGTACCTCATGTGCAACTCGCAACACCTCCTTTCTATACCTGACCGGCAATACTACTGGATGAACTTCTGCCCACTTTCCATCCGCCTCCATATGTACAGGTCTCCATTTTCTCATCAAGACATCAATTTTACGGTAATAACACTCTGGTATACTCTCAGATCCCTCCTCCGTATATGCTTTCTGATATATCCGTTTTATTTCTACATCTTTCTGTTGTAACTCCACCAATTTTCCAGAGCTAAAGATATCCGCCTCATTCTCTCTCTCCGCCTGTTCTTGTTCTTTTTCAATCATCTGATCAAAAATCGTTTCTGATAATTGCACTTCAACTTCATCTTCACTCTTTGATTTCTCCTCTTGCCTTAACCTGTGACTTTGCGAACTTGTTATTACACAATCCGGAAAAATCCCAGGATATTCGTCCTTCGACACTTCAGTTGACTGATTTTCCACTGGCTTATCAACCACAGCGGGCATCACTCCCACCTGCAATCCAGCTATATCATTACCCAAGATAAACTGTATTCCTGGGCAAGATAGCTTATCTATTACTCCTACTACCACCTCACCACTCTTCACTGGACTTTCCAACCTTACCTTATATAATAGAACGCTACTCCTCAAGTAAATCAGGAAAGGGGAAGCTAAAATTAAACAGATTATGTGGCTGCGCAATATATCTGTCATAAGATGCCCTCAGTGAATCCAAAATCAGGTTTAGAACAATTGAAATATTCTGTATGCAGTTGGACATGTAGCAAGTTTAAAAACCTTGAGCTGATGTGTTTTCTGCCAGCCTAGGGCTATGTACCTTGAATTTAATTCCCCTTCCAAAACCAAAGTTGGTGCTAACGTTAACCAATTGAGTCTTAATAATAATAATCTTTATTAATGCCACCAGTAGGCTTACCTGAAATGAAAGTGAAATGAAATGAAAATCGCTTATTGTCACAAGTAGGCTTCAATGAAGTTACTGTGAAAATCCCCAAGTCGCCACATTCCGGTGGCTGTTCGGGTTCACAGAGGGAGAATTCAGAATGTCCCAATTCACCTAACAAGCATGTCTTCTGGACTTGAGGCAGGAAACCGGATCATCCGGACGAAACCCACGCAGTCACAGGGAGAATGTGCAGACTCTGCACAGATAGTGACCCAAGCCGGGAGTCGAACCCGGGTCCCTGCCGCTGTGAAGCCACAGTGCTAACCACTGTGCTGCCATGCCGCCCTTCATCAGCAAGATGATGTTCAGTAGGCATATCACGCAATCCTGGGTCAGAGGGTCATACCAAGACATTAGCTTATGATCTGGACTGACACTCCAGAGTGGAACTGAGAGAGAAACCAGAATAACTGAGGAGATGGATTGGATTATGAGCAGTGCTGATGTAAATTGATATGCTTTCAGTGACAAACAGGCTCAGAGGCGAAGGCTGTATTGAGGAATGTAAAAAGGATTGGAAAATATAGGCCTCAACAAGCTATTTTCCCTTTTGGAATCAGAGAATTCTGCACTTAAAGGAGTTCAAGGAGTTAGTGAAATTCAAAATTTAACTGTGGAAACAATATTTCATTGAGTCGACAAATGGAACAGATTCTCTTAGGAGATGACGGAAGCAATTAGCGTTGACCCCTTCACATACAAATTACATAGATGTCATCAGAAAATAACACATTGTGAGACAGATATCCATAATTTAACACAGAGCTAAAGAGCTGGCTTTTAAAGCAGACCAAGGCAGGCCAGCAGCACGGTTCAATTCCCGTACCAGCCTCCCCGAACAGGCGCCGGAATGTGGCGACTAGGGGCTTTTCACAGTAACTTCATTTGAAGCCTACTTGTGACAATAAGCGATTTTCATAATTATGACTTTTTAAAAATGTGTCAATGAGATGTGGGCAACACTGGTTGTGCCAGCATTTAATGCTCATCCCTAATTGCCCTTGAACTGAATGGCTTGCTCGGCAATTTCAAAGGGCATTTAAGAGTCAAGCGCATTGCTGTGAATTTTTAATTACGCGATAGCCGATTTCCTGCCCTAAAGTGAACCAGATGGGTTTTTACACCAATCGACAATGGTTTCATGGTCATCGTTAGACTTCTAATCCCAGATTTTTATTGAATTAAAATTTCACCATCAGCCCTGGTAGTATTCAAACCAGGGTCTCCAAGGCATTACCCCAGGGCCTATAGATTATTAGTCCAGTGACAATATCACTATGTCATCACCTCTCCCTTGTGTTGAACGGAGTGTGTTTCAGAGGACTTTGAATGGATGGCCTTTGATTTTCCCATCCTGTCAGTAACGGGCATAATCATGCGCGGGACATTTAATGGCCCTCTGAGGTTTCCCGTTGCCATGACACACTGGGCTAGCGTGCGGTCAATTACAGCCCCGCTTGACGCAGTCGCAACACAGGTGAAATTGGATGTTATTTTAAATACCCAAGGTCTTTGGCTGCATCCAATAAAGCATAGTCACCAGGTTTAGAACTTTAACACATGTAACCTTTTATTATGTACAGTATTATAATTAAACTGACCAAAAATGAAACTGACTATCTACTTTCCCAACATCCCCTTTCAAACTACACCCACTCTCTACACACACACATACAGACAAACAACACAGAGGGGAAAGGGTGGTGGAAAGGTAAAGAAAATATTAATAAAATAAAAGGATAAGGATTGTTGACGTGCTGGGATGACTTCCAGGTAATGAATTTTTTGCAGTTCAGGTTTTCGTTTTGGCACCTCTTCCTTCTGAGCTTGAGATGGTTTTCTCTGGCAAGGTTGTCTACCTTCTCTGCAGACTCAGGATCATTTCAAGTTTACAGCGAAGGATGTGCCAGTCACTCACTGATTTTAGAACAATAGAGCCGTTCTTTCACATCAGCAAGCAGGAGAGAGAGAGAGAGAAATAGAGAGAGAGCGTTAATTCTCCTTGCAAGGTCGAAACACTTCTGTCAAGTTCTCTCAGAAAGCATCATGTAGGAACCAATCGCTGACTGTTGTCAGGGAGAACACTGGCCCTGGCCAACCCACCAGTTGCCAACCAACCAATCAAACCCACTTCCTCCAAAGCTGGTTCCTAAGATCGACTTGGTGCTGAAGAGTCTGGCTTCTCCTTTCCAAAACAAGACCTGGGAACACAATGTCCTGACAAGCAGGCTGCTTCAGCTTGAGTCTTCTGCTTAAAGGCACATTCCGATTCTGGGCCCACGGACCAAAAATAAATAGTAAAAGAAATGGGAGCAAAGGAAATAAACAACAAGGACTCGTAAACCGTCCCACCTGTGATAATGCCTGCTGGGGTCGGAGTAGGAAGATCGCCACTCATGATTCCCAAAGCTCTCTACTATGATGTTTTTATTTTTATATCTTACGGCATTTCTGAGCCTGTTGAAGACTAGTCACAACTCTATTATTATTATATTCATGCGACTACCAGGATAATAAAGGAAGACTTGCTAGACTTTGGTGCTTTTCCAAAAGGAACTTCCATGTTCCTATTGGATGAGCCAGCTCTCAGTTGAGATGTCAAACTGAGGACCCGCCTGCTTACTCCCTAGCGCAGGAAAAGTCACAGAGCACAGAAACGTGAATGGGCATTCTCATGTCCTGGCTAACATTCCTCTCTCAACCAACACTGTCAAAATATAAATGAACTGGCCATTCATCCTATGGCTGTTTGTAAGACATGGCTGGGCGGTGTTTGGTGGTTGTCTACATAGTCGCTATGAAAGGAGGTTGACTGCATGAAGAATTCTGCTCTCTCTCCTAGCTCCCAACTATCGCTGACCCTCTGCTCCATCCACACCAGCCCTTTTATACAGTGGAATCCATCACTTTTCTCTCTCTCTTTAGCTTTGAAGAAGAGTCGTGTGGACTCAAAATGTATTACGGTCACGCCCGCCCCAGATAGAAAATTCCCACCCGAGGTCAACGGACACTTAAAGGGTCTATCAAATTGTCCATCCCGCTTGTAACAATTCCCACGGCAGGCAGGACCAGAAAATCTACCCCATTAACTCTGCTTCTTCCTTCACAGATGCTGCCAGATCTGCTGTTTTTTTTCCAGCATGTTCTATTTATAGTATGTATTATTGAAGATGTCTGAGGTGTTTCCACAAATGAGACAAAAGGATACATAAATGCAAGTGCTGTTAGACGCATCACAATGCTAAGCATCATATATTTTTAAAAAATAGTCCAGACAGGGTATTTTTGGTCTCAAATGTTCAGCCCAGAATTAGTCAATTAATTGCCAAACCTCCTTGGGGATATTATTTGTGCTATGGCCCTCGTTTGGTTTTATTGCATTGAATGATTAGGTGGGTTGCAGTGCAATGATTCATTGTGTTATTTTTAAACTGAAAACTTTATAAACCCTCAATCAAATACAATTTCTTGGCAGAGAGTTTAATGTTTTTTTCAGGGATTTGACTGTCGGGCCATGCAATGGATGGAGCCTGAATTAACCCTGAGGAAGGCAAGACACTAAATACAATAACAGCTGTGAACATTACACAGAAGTAAAGGCACAGAAACAGGCCATTCAGCTCAGCATGTTTGTGACAGCATTTGTACTCCGCGTAAGTTTCTTCTCACACTTCTTTCTCTACCACCCTCATCAGAAGACCTTGTATACCCTCCTCCCTCCCTCGAGTGTTTATCTCGCTTCTCCTTAAGGGCGTCTATGCTGTATTGTTTCTGCCTTATTCCTTCAACGAGGCCAGCATTTGTTTTCCATCTTTTATTGTCTTGAACTAAGGGCAGTTAACAGACAACACTACAATCATGATGCTGTTGGTCTGGAATCAAAGGTGGGCTAGGTCAGTCCAGATAAGGATGGCAGATTTCTTTCAGGGGTTTTTGCAACAATGGATTATGGTTGCCACCATTACCATTACTGAGAATAGCTTTATGAATTGAATTTGAACTCCATCGGCTGCCATGGTGGGACTTGAACCCATGTCCCCAGAGTATTAGCCTGGGCCTCTGGATCACTAGTCTATTTATATTACCACTATGCCACCAATGCCAAGTGGTAGCAAGTTCCACCATATAATCACATCCTGCATAAATAAGCTACATTAGCTTGGACCCAACCAAAATTGGCATTTGGAGGGGACTAAAATTGAAAATACCAAAGCCTAAAGGATTTCAAAAGAATTAGGAGTGGCCCCAAGTATTAAGCAATGTGTTATAAGGAGAGATGAATGAGTATGCGTTTGATTGAGTGTTGACAAGGATGAGCTTTGGAAATAATTCTGTCACCGCCTTAACATGCCCAACTTATTCTTCCAAACTCTTTCCAACTATAAAAGAAGAGGAGGCAAAGATCCCAGAGATGGAATACCTTACTGCATGAGAACCTAACTAAATTAACATTAAGGAGCAATTAAAGGAATGAAAGAAAATTAAACAATTGAGAAAATGGAATCTTTTATACTATGTTAATGGTGCCCGTCAGTTCTGTTTAGAATAAGGCTAAAGCAGCTTCTATGGAATGCTTCATTTCCACATCCTGTTTGAAGGTGACCTTTAAATAATGTTTTTTGAAGAACATTTATCATTATTCAAGGGCTTTGATTCTGTTGTCTTGAGTTGTTTCAGTGAGATTTCGCAGTTGCTCCTGTTTCGGACTGTGAGCAGCTCTGAATAATGTTCGGATTGTTTGATCTACCATAGCATGCAAAGTGAGTTTAGATTAGATCAGGAGATGAATGGAGTTGAAACAGGCATCAAGAAGATAACATAAAAGTGGGCAACAAAAGCATCAACAGCAGAATTGTAGGTACAGAGAGTACATAGAACATACAGTGCAGAAGAAGGCCATTCGACCCATCGAGTCTGCATCGACTCACTTAAACCCTCACTTCCACCCTATCTCCGTAGCCCAATAATCCCTCCTAACCTTTTTATTTTGGTCACTAAGGGCAATTTATCATGGCCAATCCACCTAACGTGCAGGTGTTTGGGCTGTGGGAGGAAGCACCTGGATGAAACCTACGCAGACAAGGGGAGAACGTGCAGACTCCGCACAGACAGTGACCCAAGCAGGGAATCGAACCTGGGACCCTGGCGTTGTGAAGCCACAGTGCTATCCACTTGTGCTACCCTGCTGCCCTTAAAGGTCTCTAACTCTGCTGCAAGAATCGGGGAAAAGTAGGGCATAAAACTGAATGGACAGGAATTCCCCCCAGGAACCAACCCACCCGCACCGAGGGGTAATTTTGCACTTGGGCGGGCAGACACTCAGGTGGGAAGTCTGCCCAGTCACCTATTCCAATCCAGCCTCAATATTTAGGCTGGTGGGAGCAGGTGTGGGTATGGTGGAAAAGTGACATTTAAACTTTTCCACACCTCGTCCGGGAAGCAGGGTGGGGGCACCGCACTCCAAAGTCGTCTGAGGAATTGGGGCACCCTCCCCTTTGGGACCTTGCAACTCCAGGCCTCCCTCTCCACCTGATCTACCCGCTGATGCACAATCAATTACTCGTGAGACGAGGGGAGTCATACTAATCGGCTTTAATCAGCTAGAACTGTACCCAGCAGCTCCGATACAGAAAGTGAAGGCTGCTGGGACGGCATGGGTTCTTATACCATGCCTCTCAGGGCGGAGCTACATATGTTGGCCAATGGTAGACTCCTAGGTCTGGCCAATGGGCATCCACCTCTCAGGTACTGCAATACTTGGTATTACCACACCCGCTAACGCCTCCCTCCCAAACCCAAGGACATCCCCAACCCTCCACCTACATGACTTACCTTTCCAGTGTTGCCTGGCATTAATTCCAGACTGGGCTCTGCAGTATTGTTTCTGGCCAGTACAACGCTGTACCTGGCTGGGTTGGAGAGCTTTCATCCAATCTGATTGGCTGAAAGCTCCCACAGGCAGGTCTTCCTTCCAATGGAGGATGGAAGTTCCACCCTCTGCCAGTCAATGCTCAAATCAGTGTCAAATGGCAGTGAGATTCCACGAGTTGGCAGTAGTGTGTTACGCGCCAACTGTTAGGATGGCGAACGCCTATCGTTCACCGTCCTTAAAATCCTCCTCCTGGAACCTGACCAAACAAAGCATCAAGTTTAAATGTAGTTTAATAGCAGATACCACCTGACATTCATGAATAAGGGGCTCGTTTCCATTTATAACGGTTCAGGGATATGGGGCGTCATTCTCCGACCCCCGCCGGGTCGGAGAATGGCCGTTGGCCGCCGTGAATCCCGCCCCCGCCCCCGCCGAAGTCTCCGCTCCCGGAGATTGGGCGGGGGCGGGAATCCAGCCGCGCCGGTTGGCGGGACCCCCCGCTGGATTCTCCGGCCCGGATGGGCCGAAGTCCCGCCCAGGAATTGCCTGTCCCGCCGACGTAAATCAAACCTGGTATTTACCGGCGGGACCAGGCAGCGTGGGCGGGCTCCGGGGTCCTGGGGGGGGGCGCGGGGCGATCTGACCCCGGGGGGTGCCCCCACGGTGGCCTGGCCCGCGATCGGGGCCGACTGATCCGCGGGCGGGCCTGTGCCGTGGGGGCACTCTTTCCCTTCCGCCTCCGCTACGGCCTCCACCATGGCGGAGGCGGAAGAGACTCTCCCCACTGCGCATGCGCGGGAAACTTTCGGTGGCCGCTGACGCTCCCGCGCATGCGCGGGGAAACTGACAGCGGCCGCTGACGCTCCCGCGCATGCGCCGCATTTCCGCGCCAGCTGGCGGGGCAACAAACGCCATTTCCGCCAGCTGGCGGGGCGGAAATCCCTCCGGCGTCGGCCTAGCCCCTCAATGTTGGGGCTAGGCCGCCAAAGATGCGGAGACTTCCGCACCTTTTTGCCGGCGCGATGCCCGTCTGATTTGCGCCGGCTTTGGCGCCAGTCGGCGGGCATCCCGCCGTTGGGGGAGAATTTCGCCCATGGACTAAGTTGGCAACATTTAGTGGCCAAGGGAATTGACATTAGATATTGGGTATTGGAAGACAATACGTTGATCTTTATTTTAAGTGAATTGGAGCACAAGAGTAGGAAGTCTTGCTAAGTTAGGCAGTGATTTTGATGAGACTGCAACTAGACTATTTTGTGTAGTTTTGATCTCTATGTCAAAGGAAGAATACACTTGGATTGGATGCATTGAACGTTGATGGTTCGCTTGATTGGTTGCAGGGATCAGAGGGTTAGGGCCCAATGATAAGCTGAGTAAATTGGATCTATATTCTCTGGGGTTTTCTCTGGAATGAGTGCCGATCTAATTGAAACATACAAGATTCTGAAGGGACTTGATAGATAAACTTAACTTTGTCATTCTTCGAGGTGACGATGACCGTGTGTCACCATCCTGGGTATTTGATCGGGTTCTGACGAGTGGGTTGGTGACTCTTGAGGCTGATCTGTGCCCGGAAGGTTCTGCTGAAAACAGGACAGGACATCATGAATGATTTGGACAAGTTGCTGAATTGTGATTTCCTCTCCTTGCGTTTTCTCTCTGCCTCTTGCTTTTGAAAGAGGTCGCATCCCTTTTTATTTAGTTGCGCCAGGTGCAACGATCCTGAGAGAGCTTCTCAGGAAGTTGATGTCAAAACTCTTGAGTGAAGCTTGGAGTGTCCTTGTAGCACTTCCTTTGACTGTTTTGAACGTGCGCCTCAGACTTGAGCTGTCCAAAGAAGATTTGGTTTGGTCAGGTATTGTCAGGCATTCTGGTTATGTGAGAAAACTAACTCAGTTGTGGCTCTCTTCATATCATGCAGATGCTTGGCATGCCAGCTCGGGTGAGTTCAGAAGTTTCCAAAGGCAGGTGACGTTAAGGTGGTTGAGATTCTCGGCATGACTCGAATACACAGTCCAAGTCTTGCATGAAAAGTCCAGAGTGGGCAGAACTAGCGATCTCTTGACTTAAACACCGAGGGATTTTTTTTCCCCCTATCTGGAACACAGGGCACAGTCTCAGGATAAGAGGGCTAATCATTTAGGACTGAGATGAGGGGAAATGTCTTAATTCAGAGGGTTGTGAAACTTTAAATTCTCTACCTCAGCGCATTGTGCATGCTCCATTGCTGAATATATTTAAGGCAGAGATAGAGGGCGCGATTGTCCCAGCTCCGCGCCGGGCCGGAGAATCGCCGGAACTGCGCCACGCCGTCCCGACGCCAGCGCACGATTCTCCGAGGTGCGGAGAATCGCCGCCATTTGTGCCGGCGTGAACCGCTCCAGCGCCAGGCTGGCCCCCCCCCCCCTGTGGGGGCCAGAATCGGTAGTCCCTGTGGCCATTTTGCGCCGTCATGAAACACGACGGCGTTCACGACGGTGCGAACACTTAGTCTCCATTTCGTAGAATCGCGCTCAGACAGATATTTGATCTCTCAGAGAATCATGGGATAAAGGGAACAGGCATGAGAGGGAAACTGAGGCACAAGATCAGTCAGGATCATATTGAATGCCGGAGCAGGCTTCCGTGGTCTACTCTTATATTTTAATGTATTTAACTACTTAAGATAATGATCTAACTGACCTGTCAGAACAGCTCAAATGGGCTGAAAGGCATACTCCTGCTCCAGTGCTCGCCTGCTACATAAACTATTTGGCCTCTGGAATTGGAAATACAATTTCAGCCTTTGCAAATGGCTTCATATTTGATGGTGTAGTTAATACAGGACTGTGATAAAATACCGCAAGACATCCAAACCTGCAGTATGGACCTGTCACTGGTGCACAAACTTCAATATTAAGTGTAAGACGGTGCATTTTGGTCAGAAGAATACAAATGCCACATATTCCTTGGGTAATTATGTTTAAATGGAGTAGAAGAGCAGGGGAGGGGGGGGGGGGGGCGGGTAGCAGAAAAGAACACAAGACACTCAAAGTAAGTTAAGGGGAGCATTAAAACAAAAACACTGTGGTTCTTTTCCAGAAGGATAGAATTGAAAAACAGAGAAGTTATGTTAAACTTGGTGAGGTCACACTGTGAACAGTTCTGGCTTCCATATTATTAAAATAAATATTGCGATACTGGAGAAAGTGCAAAATCTTTTTACTGGGGTGCTACCGGAACTGAGAGGCCATACCTGTCAGGAAAGACGGAACTGACTGGAGCTCTTTGTTTCAAGTGAAGTGACGACTGAGAGGTAACCTGTCAATGGTCTCTAAGATTATGGAATGCTTTGATGGTGGAGATTATAGAATTTACAGTACAGAAGGAGGCCATTCAGCCCATCGAGACTGCACTGGCCCATGGAAAGAGCACCCTACCTAAGCCCACACTTCCACTCTATCTCCACACCTCTATCCTATCCCCACATCTCCACCCTATCCCCATAACCCCACCGAACCTTTTTTGGACACTAAGGGCAATTTAACATCAGCCAATCCACCTAACCCTGCACATCTTTGGAATGTGGGAGGAAACCGGAGAACCTGGAGGAAATCCACGCAGACAAGGGGAGAACGTGCAGACTCCGCACAGACAGTGACCCAAGCTGGGAACCGAACCTGGGACCATGGTGCTGTGAAGCATTATCCAATTCCCAAGCGCGAAGAGCTCACATGTGAGATGGCTCGTGCCAAGTTCTTCACCAAACTCGACGCCTCAAAAGGATTCTGGCAAATCCAGCTCGATAAATTCAGCAGGAAACTTTGCACATTTAATACCCCCTTTGGCAGATATTGTTACAACAGGATGCTGTTCGGGATCATATCTGCAGAACAAATGATGGAAGGCATTGAAGGTGTTCATGTCTATGTCGATGACATAATCATTTGGTCCACCACCCTGCAGGAGCATGTTAGTCACCTCCAGCACGTATTCAGACGTATACATGAGCATGGCCTCCACCTCAATAGGGCCAAATGCTCTTTTGGTCAGACGGAACTCAAGTTCCTCGGGGACCACATCTCCCAATTGGGTGTGCAGCCAGATGCGGCCAAGGTAGTTGCCTTCACAGCTATGAAAACACCAGAGGACAAGAAGGCGGTCCTCCGATTTCTGGGCATGGTCAGTTTTTAGGGAAATTTATCCCTAACCTCACCTTTCATACCACGGCTCTCAGGAACCTGGTCAGGCGATATGACTTCCAGCTGGTATACACCCCAGGCAAAGACCTCATCATTGCTGACGCTCTCTCCAGGGCAGTCAACACTCCATGTGACCCAGTGGGATTTGTCTGCCAGGTTGACGCCCATGTGGCATTCGCGTCCTCCAATCTACAGCTTACAGCACAGATCCTCACCATGTGCTGAGTGCATAGACTGGTTCGGACAGGCATAGGTCTTTAGTTTAATCTAACATCATGTTAACCCACAGTGAAAGTATGTTCAACAGTTTCTAACTTAATAAAATAGTGTTGCACTATTTTAAGTGTCGGTGGCCTGTATGTGTTCCACGGATCCAGAGCACCCAACACATCAACCACCATGGGCAGCTTTCCCCTTTGAGTGGGAGAATTGACTGATGGTGATTTAACCTGAGGATCACCACACCTCAGGTGAGGGGCAAGATTGAGAAGGTGGGGCGTTCATGAATTACCTCAGCCGGTATGGGGATTGAACTCACACTGTTGGCCTTGTTCTGCATCACAAACCAGCTGTCCAGTCAACTGAGCTGATAAGTGGCAAATAACAATCATGCTCCACAAGTTCCAAATATTGGCCATCTCCAACAAAAGTGAAGTGAGCAATCTCCCCTTGATATTCAATGGCATTGATATTCTGCATCCCCCGCTCTCAACATCCTGGGCTTACAATTGACCGGGAACTAAACTGGACTAGCCATATAAATACTGTGGCTGTAATAATAATACTACTAATAATAATCTTTATGTCACAAATAGGTTTACATTAACACTGCAATGAAGTTACTGTGAAAAGCCCCTAGTCGCCACACTCCGGCGCCTGTTCAGGTACACAGATGGAGAATTCAGAATGTCCAATTCATCTGACAGCATGTCTTTTGGAACTTGCGGGAGGAAACTGGAGCACCCGGAGGAAACCCACACAGACACGGGGAGAACGTGCAGACTCCGCACAGATAGTCACCCAAGCCGGGAATCGAACCTGGGACCCTGGCACTGTGAAGCAGCGGTGCTAACCACTGTGCTACCATGCCGCCCATGGTCCTGTAAAGCCAGGACAGAGGCAAGGAATTGTTTCATAGATTTCATAGAACATACAGTGCAGAAGGAGGCCATTCTGCCCATCGAGCCGGCACCGACCCACTTAAGCCCTCACTTCCCCCCTATCCCCATAACCAATAACCCCTCCTAACCTTTTTGGTCACTACGGGCAATTTCTCATGGCCAATCCACCTAACCTGCACGTCTTTGGACTGTGGGAGGAAACCGGAGCACCCGGAGGAAACCCACACAGACACGGGGAGAACGTGCAGACTCCGCACAGACAGTGACCCAGCAGGGAATCGAACCTGGGACCTCGGCGCTGTGAAGCCACAGTGCTTTCCACTTGTGCTACCGCGCTGCCCCAAATTCTGAAGTCAAAAGCCACATGTGATGAAACATAATCATGATTCTGAATTCTGCAGCGAGTAATTTACCTCCTGATTCCCCAAAGCCTGTCCATCAGCTACTGGCTGGAATACTCACCAAGTAAGAATTGTGAAGCAATTCCACTTGCCTGGATGAGTGCAGCTTGAGCAAGACTCAAGACGCTTGGCACGATCCAGCCCACTTGATTGGCACCTCATTCACTGCCTTAAACATTCATTACCTCCACCAGTGATGCACAATAGCAGCAATGTGTACCATCCACAAGATCCACTGCAGCAGTCAGCAAGGTTCCTTCGACAGCACCTCGATATACAAGGGCAGCAGGTGCATGGGAACACCACCAGCTTCGAGCTCCCTCCAAGTCACGCCCCATCCTGACTGGGAAATACATCGCCGTTCCTTCCTGTCTAGGGAGAAGTAGCAGAGCAGTGGGACTAATTAAATGGCGATTTCAGATAATTAGCACAGAAACGAGGGACGGAATAGCCTCCTTCTGCGCTGTATGATTCTAGTAGTCAATCTTTCACTCCTAAATATGATGGTATCACAATTTCAAAGGACCTCTTCACATTGGACTGAAGACCATGCAGGAGCCCCAGGCTCACCCAATTCCTTTGAATAAGTGGGCTGAGAAAGTGTTGCAAGAACAGACCCAAAGGTAGCTGGATTCTCTTCCTCATTATCCACGGGCTTAGGCATTTTTTGTTTGTGCCTCTAAAATCAGTGAAGAAAATCTGGAGATAATATAAAATCTTAAGCTGCAATAATGAACAAAAAAACTATTGTCCTGAATAGTAGCACATGGAGTTTATGTTTCATCACATGTGGCTTTTGTGGCCATGAGAAATAATGAGCTTTAGACAGACCCGTAGCGGTACACTAGACAATAAGGACAATGCAATATACATGTCCATGAAAAATATTGGCTCCGAAAAGGCACATTGATAGCATTGGAATACATTTTAACAAAGGTCCCCTGTTCCTCCGCTCCAGACATGGAAGGTAGGCACGGACGTCTCAAATAACATTTATTAGTGACTACTTTGCTTTGGTTTTTGACTTCAGATCATTTCATTCAGACTTCAAAGCAGCTACTACATTAACTTTCTTACCAATAAGGTTTGAAATGATGGGCGTCATTCTCCGACCCCCCGCCGGGTCGGAGAATGGCCGTTGGCCGCCGTGAATCCCGCCCCCGCCCCCGCCGAAGTCTCCACTCCCGGAGATTGGGCGGGGGCGGGAATCTGGCCGCGCCGGTTGGCGGGACCCCCCGCTGGATTCTCCGGCCCGGATGGGCCGAAGTCCCGCCCAGGAATTGCCTGTCCCGCCGACGTAAATAAAACCTGGTATTTACCGGCGGGACCAGGCGGCGTGGGCGGGCTCCGGGGTCCTGGGGGGGGGCGCGGGGCGATCTGACCCCGGGGGGTGCCCCCACGGTGGCCTGGCCCGCGATCGGGGCCCACCGATCCGCGGGCGGGCCTGTGCCGTGGGGGCACTCTTTCCCTTCCGCCTCCGTCACGGCCTCCACCATGGCGGAGGCGGAAGAGACTCTCCCCACTGCGCATGCGCGGGAAACTGACAGCGGCCGCTGACGCTCCCGCGCATGCGCTGGGAAACTGACAGCGGCCGCGGCCGCTCCCGCGCATGCGCCGCATTTCCGCGCCAGCTGGCGGGGAAACAAACGCCATTTCCGCCAGCTGGCGGGGCGGAAATCCCTCCGGCGTCGGCCAAGCCCCTCAATGTTGGGGCTAGGCCGCCAAAGATGCGGAGCCTTCTGCACCTTTGGGCCGGTGCGATGCCCGTCTGATTGGCGCCGGCTTTGGCGCCAGTCGGCGGGCATCCCGCCGTTGGGGGAGAATTTCGCCCGATGTACGTAAGGAAATATGGCAGCTACTTTACGTACAGCCGTATCTTACAAACAACATTGAAATGATTGGTTAATCTGTTACTGCCGATCGTGGTTGAAGGCAAATGTTGGTCGAGCCACCGAGGGAACTGGCCATCACAGTTCATTTGCCATTAAACCGACAGGCAACTCCGCTTTATTGTGACACTGGCAGATATTGACGACAGACTAGACTTGTTTCTCATCCTTGAAAGGAAAAGCTTGAGATGGATAAGATTATGAGGGGTATTGACAGGGTGGATAGAAAACAGCTGTTCCCCTTAGTTGAAGGGTCAATAACAAGGGGGCAAAATGTTAAAGTTAAAGGAGGTTTAGAAGGGATTTGAGGAAAAATACTTTCACCCGAAAGGGCAGGAATCTGGAATGCACTGCCTGAGAGGGTAGTAAAGACAGGAAACCTCACAATCTTTAAAAAACTACTTGGATGAGCACTTGAAATGTCACAACATTCAAAGCTCTGAGCCAAGTGCTTGGAAATGGGATGAGTGTAGGTTAGAGTAGTTTTTTTTGCTGGTGCAGGCTTAATGGGCTGAAGGGGCTACAATTCTTGCATTCACGTAATGACTTTCATGAGCTCAGAACCTCTCAAGCACAAGCGAGCAATTAGGGATTTTAAAGTGTAGTCACAGTTGTCGTGTTGAAAACATGGCAGCCAATTTGTGCACAGCAAGCTCGCTGGCACAACAATGTGGCAATGCCAGATGATCTGCTACTTGGTGTAGTTGGTTCTTCATCGAAATAGCGCCATGGAATCTTTTACACCCACCCGAGAGGTTGAATATCAGAACTGCGAGATGGCACCTTGACAGTGCAGCAGCCCTTCTGCACCCTACTGGAGTTTTAGCCCAGATTCTTTGCTCAAATCCCAAGGATCAAGTTCTTCCGGTGACACAAGAAACCTTCAAACATTTTTTCATTTGGTTATAAAGCGTTGACAACTGTCCATGGCCGCTCGATAGTGGCAGATACAGTAGTTGCCCTTTTCCAAAAGAAAAATAGCTTCAGCCTTGGAAATTTATTTTCTTCTCTGAGACACGATGCCTTCCCTCCCTTGGCTTTTCAATGATGTCGAGGTAATCTTTCTATTTTGGGTTTATTTCTTTCATGAATTCCATGAACTGGTTGTGGTCGAGTCAGTCCCACAGACTAAGCAGCTTCACTGAAAACACATGTCGGAAACCCACAGTTATTTTCCAGCACTCCAAGGTTTTCGTCCAACCTTTTTTTTATTGAGACAACCTCATGTGGCTCTCAGGTTATTGAAAGAAGGAAGAACAACTCATAAAAAAACAAGCGACTGATTAGACCCATTTCCCCAACTTCTGGAAAAATATTCCAGAAAGATTACATAACGGATGGTAAAATTACTGAGAATGATAGAATCCCTACAGTGCAAAAGGAGGCCATTTGGTCCATTTTGCCTGCATCGAACCTCTGAAAGAGCACCCTACCTAGGTCCACTCCCCCACTCTATACCCGTAACCCCACCTAATTTCACATCCCTGGACCCTAAGGGGCAATTTAGCATGGCCAATCCACCTAACCTGCACATCTTTGGACAGTGGGAGGGAAACGGTGCACCCGGAGGAAACCCACGCACACACGGTGGGGGGACATGGGGAGGATGCGCAAACTCCACATAGACAAATCGAACCTGGGTGCCTGACGCTGTGAGGCCTGAGGAAGGAGCAGCGCTCCGAAGGCTCGTGATTCGAAACAAACCTGTTGGACTCTAACCTGGTGTTGCAAGATTTCTTGCTGTGAGGCAGCAACGCTAACCACTGTGGTTAGGGATGCCAACCGCTGTGCCACAGGTCCTGTGGGTAGATGGTAAGCAGGACTAATTATAATACTATTTCCCTTTCCCTATACCACCCTATTATTGGAATCCTATCAGAATGGAGACATACGGTGTGGATATTCTCAATATTGATTAGAATTGCTGAGAGGGGTGTATATTAACCGCATGTCAAGAACGTAAGAGTGAGACGACAGGAAAGTCATTGTGCTGCAATCAACCCTCATCAATCTTGAGAAAAATCAACCCGCATTTAAAAAAAATATTAAATCCTTGAATAGGGACAAGAACATCTTCCATCTTACGAAGAACCCCTCCTCTGATCCTCGAAGAGCGAATGTAAATTTTCTAATTTCAGAAACTCCGCCACATCCCCCAACCAAGCCGCCGCCCTCGGTGTCTCCACCGTCCTCCACCCCAATAGAATTTTCCGCCGGGCAAACAGAGTGGCGAAGGCCACCACATCGGCCCACCTTCCCTCCAGTAGCTCTGACACTCCAATGATTGCCACCAGCGGGCACGGCGACATCCTCACCACCGCGATCTCCAACTGTACCACAAACAACGAGGTCCAAAAATCCACTAATCTCGGTCATTGCCAAATCATGTGGACATGATTTGCTGCCTCCCTCCACATCCCTCGTACTTATCCTTTACCTTTGGGAATAGCACGCTTGTACGAACCCCGTGTCATATGAGCCCTACGCATCACTTTAAACTGTACCAGGCTCCCGCTAGCACAGGATGATGTCGCATTCACTCAGTGCATAATTTCATTCCAGACCCCGATCCCAATTGCACTCCCAGCTCATCATCCCACTTCCGCATTATCTCCTCAATTGGCACATTCTCCGTATTCACCAATCACCTGTAAATGCCCAAAACCTTTCCATCCCCTAGCACGTCCTTTGTTAACAGCCTGTCCTGCAAGGTA
This sequence comes from Scyliorhinus torazame, assembly GCF_047496885.1. NCBI lineage: Eukaryota > Metazoa > Chordata > Chondrichthyes > Carcharhiniformes > Scyliorhinidae > Scyliorhinus > Scyliorhinus torazame. Next base: position 24,192,661 of record NC_092720.1, on the reverse strand, counting down.
TGCTCCAGCAGTTGAGGGAATGAGGGTAGCTCCGTCTGCACAAAGTCCCACCCTGTATACACCTGAACTAACTCCCCCTTGGCAACTGGAATGTCTCCTACATCTCTCCCAATCTTGCAAACTTCCCTTCCATGAACAGATCCCTAACCTGCTCCACCCCCTCCTTCTGGCAGCACTTATATGTCGCATCTATCACCTCTGGAGCGAATCTATGATTCCGGCATATTTGGGCCAGTACCGACATACCCCCACGCCAAAGTGCCACCTCAACTGGTTCCAAACCTTTAGGGACAATGCCACCACTGAGCTGACAGTGTACTTAACCGGAAATTGTCCACTTTCCAGGAGAATGCCTTTGGCAGGAATTTCTGGAGGGACTGAATAATCAAACAGAAATCTCGGAAGGACGTTAATCTTGACTGTCTCTACCCTCCCTGCCATTGACAGGGGGAGGACATCCCCTTTTACCCCCTTCACCAAACTGGGCAAATTCCACTTATGCATAGTTGCCCAATCGTGGGCCACCTGAATACCGAAACATCTAAATCTATTTTTGGCCAGCCCGAATGTCAGGGCGCTCAAATTTGCACTAATCCCCAGAGCATTCACTGGAAACACCTCACTTTTTGCCACGTTCAATTTGTATCCCGAAAAGGCGCTAAAGCTCCCCAAATATACTCATTATCTTATCCATACACTCCAATGCATTCAAAACGTACAGCAGCAAGTCCTCTGCATTCAGCAAAACCCTATGCTCCCTGCCTCCCTGGACAATGCCCAACCATTTTCTCGATTCCCGGAGCGCAGTGGCCAAAGGCTCGATAGCCAGCGCAAACAGCAGCGTGAACAGCGGGCACCCCAGGCCCGTATCCTTATATAGCCGGAAATCTCCTGAGCGCATTGGGTTTGTCCTTACACTAGCCATGGGGCTGGTGTACAGTAGCTGAACCCAGGCGATAAAATGTAGGCCTGATCCCGAACCTCCCTAGGACCTTGAACAGATGCCTCCACTCTACCCTATCAAACACCTTCTCTGTATCCATGGAGACATCAACCTCCGGCACCTTACCCTTCGACTGAGTCATAACCACATTCAACCATCGTCTAACATTGCTTGACAGCTGTCGCCCTTTAAGGAAACCGATCTGATCTTCAGAGACCACCTCTGGCATACACCCTTCCTGCCATTTAGCCAATACCTAAGTCAGCATCTCCACATCCCTCTTTAACAGGGAGATGGCCCTATATGAGCCACACCCCATTGGGTCCTTATCCTTCTTTGAGATTAAGGACATCGACCTATGAGCCAACATGGCCTGTAGCTCCCTAAATGAATCATTGAACATCCTCAAAAGGTGGGGCTAACTCCACTGGAAACTTTGTGAAAATCTACCGGCAAGCCATCCACCACGGCACTTTCCCCACTGAATCAACCCAATCGACTCCACTGCCTCCTGTAGTTGCAGTGACTCTTCCAGTCCCTATCTTTTCCCCCTATCTACCACCAGCCTAGCCAAAAAGCGCCCCATCTCCGCCTCCTCCCCTCGGGGCTCGGACCTGTACAGGCCCTTCTAGAAGGCCTCGAATGCCTCACTAATTTTCTCCTGCTCATCACCATGTACCCAACCTCTGGGTCCCGCACCTCGCTGGTCACCACAAATGCCACCCGTTTGCTAAATAGAACCGCAGCCCCTCTCCACTTGGAGTCAAACCTCGAGTGAAATGTCTGCTCCACGCACTCCTTTCTAAACCTTACCTGGTCCTTTATCCGCAGGTGCATCACCTGCAAATAAAAACTACCTCCGCCTTTCAACTTTTCAGGTGTGCAAACATCTGCGATCGCTTCACCGGACCATTCAAACCCTGCACATTCCAAGTCACTGGGGGTTTCTGACCACCCTCCATCCTTTTCCCCCCTCCCCCCCCCCCCACACCTTCCACCCCCCGCCCACTTGGATCCGCCATCCCAATCCAACGCAAAACTATCCCTGCCCCTAATTCCCTTTCTTGTTCAGGCCCACTCAAGATGGCCACCCTTTCCTTTCTCCCCTACCTCCACCCAACAAGCTCACTGCGTCACCAGCATAATCCCCTCCCCTCCCTCCCCCAACCCCCCTGCCCCGCCTCCCAACTCCTATCTAACCCCCCCCCTCCCGAATACCTAATCGCAACCCCCCCCCCCCCCCCCCCGCCCTCTGGCTACCCGGAGTAGCCCCCTTCCCCACTCTGCTTCCATTCACCAGAATCCCCTGCTAGCATGGAAACTCCCACCTGGAGAGCAACACAAAGGCCCCCAGCCATACCAGCCAAACTGCCCCTCCCCTCACATAGCCCCTGCTGTAGTCACCGCTGAAGATGGACCTCCGCATCAAGCCGGATTGCCTGCCGCTGGATCCGCAATCAGGCAACGCCAAAAAGGGACTTTGAACATTGGCTAGCCTGTTTCGAAGCTTACATCAGGTCTGCACCAGACCCAATTCCGGAAGCTCAGAAGATACAGATCCTCTACACGCGGCTGAGCTCTAACGTCTTTCCGCTTATCCAGGACGCGCCGAATTACGATGAAGCCATGGCGCTACTGAAAGAAAACTACGCTCAGCGGACTAACACGCTTTACGCCAGACACATCCTCTCCACGCGCAGTCAACTCCCTGGTGAGTCAGTAGAAGACTTCTGGCGTGCTCGAATTCCCCTAATCAGAGACTGTGATTGTCAGGCCGTCACGGCCACGGAACACTCAAACTTGCTTATGAGGGACGCTTTTGTTACGGGGATAGGGTCAGATTACATCCGCCAATGCCCTTTAGAAGGGCCCACGCTCGACCTCGCGGCAACCAAAAAGCATGCGCTCTCGCTGACGGTTGCCTCGTGCAACATCCAGGGCTACACCCCCGACCGCGCGGCCCACCCCTCCTACGCATCGTGGACTCCGCAGACGGCCGCACCATCGGGGACCCCACTCAGCCCCCACGCCTGTGCCGCGTGGCGGCCAACCAACCCCGGGGGCCCTAAATGTTACTTCTGTGGGCAGCCAAAACATCCCGACAACGCTGCCCAGCCCGGAGAGCCCTTTGCAAGGCCTGCGGCAAGAAGCGGCACTTCGCGGTGGTGTGCCAAGCCCGTTCAGTCGCCACGATTGTTCCGACCCCCCTCCCCCCGTACGGCCAGCGGGCACCGCCATCGTCGTCTCCTCGGACCACGTGCGGCCTGTGGGCGCCGCCATCTTGTTCAACTCCCACCATGTGCGGCCCGTATGCGCCGCCATCTTGTCCTCCCCAGGAACATCAAGCGCCGCCATCTTGTCTCCCCCACGGCACGTGCGGCCTGTGGGCGCCGCCATCTTACCAGGACCCATGCCCCCCGGGCACCCCATCATCTGCCACCATCGACGATCAGCCGTATCTCGCCTCGGTCACGATTGACCAGTCTCGCCCACACAATGTAGCAACCGCCTCTACAAACGTGAAAATTGATGGGTACGAGATCTCCTGCCTGCTGGACTCCGGGAGCACCGAGTGTCATTCATCCCGATACAGTAAGGCGCTGCTCCCTCGCGGTACACTCCGCCAATCAGAGAATCTCCCTGGCCTCCAGGTCCAAATCCGTGGCGATCCGGGGATACTGCATAGCCACTCTCACAGTCCAGAGAATGGAGTTTACCGGCTTCTGCCTCTACGTCCTCCCCAACCTCTGCGCTGCCTTATTACTCGGCCTGGACTTCCAGTGCAACCTCCAGAGCCTAACATTGAAATTCGGCCGGCCCCTGTCACTCCTTACTGCGTGCGGCCTCGCGACCCTAAAGGTCGACTCACCTTCCCTATTTGCAAACTTATCCCCAAATTGAAAACCCGTCGCCTCCAGGAGCAGACGGTACAGCGCCCAAGACTGAACCTTCATCGGGTCCGAAGTCCACAACTGCTTCGGGAAGGCATCATCGAGGCCAGCAACAGCCCCTGGAGAGCCCAAGTGGTAGTGGTGAAAACTGGGGAGAAACACAGAGTGGTCATGGACTATAGCCAGACCATCAATCGGTACACGCAGCTCGACGCGTACCCCCTCCCACGCATATCTGATATGGTCAGTCAGATTGCACAGTACCGGGTCTTCTCAACTGTGGACCTTAAATCCGCCTACCACCAGCTCCCCATCCGTAAGGCGGACCGCCCACACACTGCCTTCGAGGCAGATGGCCGCCTTTACCACTTTCTCAAGGTTCCTTTCGGCGTCACCAACGGGGTCTCGGTTTTCCAACGGGAAATGGACCGAATGGTCGACCGGTATGGGCTGCAGGCCACTTTCCCGTACCTTGACAATGTAACCATCTGTGGCCACGATCAGCAGGACCATGATGCCAACCTTGCCAAATTTCTCCGCCCCGCCACTCTCCTCAACCTCACTTACAACAAGGAGAAGTGTGTGTTCAGCACAAACTGCTTAGCCATCCTCGGCTATGTGGTCCAGAACGGAGTTCTGTGGCCCGATCCCGACCGCATGTGCCCCCTCATGGAACTCCCCCTCACCCACTGCCCCAAGGCCCTCAAACATTGCCTGGGGTTCTTTTCTTACTACGCCCAGTGGATCCCAAATTATGTGGACATGGCCCGCCCACTCATCCAATCCACTCTTTTTCCCCTAATGGCCGAGGCTCACCAGGCCTTCAACCGTATTAAGGCCGACATCGCCAAGGCCGCGATGCACGCAGTTGACGAGACGCTCCCCTTCCACGTCGAGAGCGATGCATCAGACGTCGCTCTGGCCACCACCCTCAACCAGGCAGGCAGGCCCGTGGCATTCTTTTCATGCATCCTCCATGCCTCCGAAATTGGGCACTCCTCCGTCGAAAAAGAGGCCCAGGCTATCGTTGAAGCTGTGCGGCATTGGATGCATTACCTGGCCGACAGCAGATTCACTCTCCTCACTGACCAACAGTCGGTAGCTTTCATGTTTAACAACACACAGCTGGGCAAGATCAAAAACGATAAAATCTTGAGGTGGAGGATCGAGCTCTCCACCTACAACTACGAGATTTTGTATCGCCCCGGAAAGCTCAACGAGCCCCCCGATGCCCTATCCCAAGGTACATGTGCCAGCGCACAGGTGGACCGACTCCGGACTCTGCATGACAACCTTTGTCAACTGGGAGTCACACGTTTGTACCACTTCAACAAGGCCCGCAATCTGCCCTACTCCATCGAGGAAGTCAGCGCAATCACCAGAGACTGCCAGGTTTGTGCGGAGTGCAAACTGCACTTCTACCAGCTGGACTGCATGTGCCTGGTGAAGGCATCCCACCCCTTTGAACACCTCAGCGTGGACTTCAAAGAGCCCCTCCCCTCCACCGACCGTAACACGTACTTCCTCAGTGTGGTCGATGAGTATTCCATATTCCCCTTCGCATTCCAATGCCCTGATATGACGTCTGCCACCATCATCATAGCCCTCAACACCATCTTCGCTCTGTTCGGCTTCCCCGCTTACGTCCACAGCGACAGGGGATCCTCATTCATGAGTGATGAGCTGCATCAGTTCCTGCTCAACAAGGGTATCGCCTCGAGCAGGACGACCAGCTATGACCCCCGGGGAAACGGGCAGGTGGAGAGGGAGAATGGGATGGTCTGGAGGGCCGTCCAGCTGGCCCTACGGTCCAGAAATCTCCAGGCCTCCCGCTGGCAGGAGGTCCTCCCTGACGCACTGCACTCCATTCGGTTGCTCCTATGCACTGCGACTAATGACACACCCCATGAATGTCTCTTTGCCTTCCCCAGGAAGTCCACCTCCGGGGTGTCGCTCCCGACTTGGCTCACAGCTCCGGGACCCGTACTCCTTCGTAAGCACGTACGACTCCACAAGGCGGACCCATTGGTTGAAAGGGTATAGCTACTCCACGCCAACCCGCAGTACGCCTATGTAGCATACCCCGACAGCCGCCAAGATACTGTCTCCCTCAGGGACCTGGCACCAGCTGGTTCCACACACACACACCCCTCCGACCCAGCGCCACCCTCCCCTTCCCCGGCGCACCCAGCAGAAACCCCCCGGGACCATCCGTTCTCCCCCTGCCCTCGCCCGAGGATGACGAGGATTTTGGCATGCTCCCGGAGTCACCGCGGACCAGACCAACACCGGAATCGCCGCCACCACTGCAGCGCTCCCAACGGCAGATCAAGGCTCGGGACCGACTGAACCTGTAACTTGATCGGGACTCCATTTTTTCTCTGTAGTTAAAACATGTACTTGTATATAGTTCTCCACCACCCCTGCCGGACTCAATTTTAACAGGGGGTGAATGTGGTAGTCACCACTGATGTATATATTAGGTGATTTGTGGTAAGGCCCTGTACTACAGGTATGAAGGTATTTCCCTGCCTGCTGGCTCTGCCCAGTAGGCGGAGTATAAATATGTGTGCTCCCCATACAGCTGCCATTTCGCCAGCTGCTGTAGGAGGCCACATACCTTAGTTTAATAAAGCCTCAGTTGCATTCAACTCTCGTCTTTGTGTAATTGATCATGCATCAGCCCCCCCCCCCCCACCTCCACTCTTTGGAAAGACCCTGCCCAACGCCCCCCCCTCCCCCCCCCCACCTCCCAAACCCGCGACCTCCCCTCCCGCCTCCCCAACAGGAGAAAGACACCCAGGACTCCCCCATCCCTTTCGACCATAATAAAATGCCAAAAAGGCCAACATGTGTAAAAAAAAACACTTGCAAACATTGAGCAAATATATCAGAAACAAAGATATTCCCACCCATTAACCCTCCTCCAAACCATGCTCTTTGATAAAGTCCTGTGCCTCCTCTGGCGTTGTTATTCGATTTCTGCCGGGTGCGGTGACCCGCCGACATTCCACTTCAGCGGAGAGTTCAACTCCCACCAGTAATTATGCACAACCTCCAACAAAAGCGCCCGCTAACCGGGCAGAAAGGGCCAAAACCAGAGCCTCCAAGGAAGAGCCACCTTGTGTCCGACCTATCAGCTTGTGGCGGCCACCAGACGTCCAAACCCCATTTCTCTGGAGTAGGCGACAAATTCAAATGTGTTTTCGTAAAATTACTTGAATTTACAAAAGGACAAAGAACAAAAAAAGTTTTCCTGTTTCCTCCGGTTTCCTCCCACAAGTTCCGAAAGAAGTGCTTGTTAGGTGAATTGGACATTCTGAATTCTCCCTCTGTGTATCCGAACAGGTGCCGGAATGTGGCGACTAGGGGATTTTCACAGTAACTTCACTGCAGTGTTAATGCAAGCCTGCTTGTGACAATAATAAAGACTATTATTATGGTGGAGAGAGTGAACGTTGGAGGTGGTGGATGGAGTGCCCATCAAGTACAAAGAACAAAGAAATGTACAGCACAGGAACAGGCCCTTCGGCCCTCCAAGCCCGTGCCGACCATGCTGTCCGTCTAAACTACAATCTTCTACACTTCCTGGGTCCGTATCCCTCTATTCCCATCCTATTCATGTATTTGTCAAGATGCCCCTTAAATGTCACTATCGTCCCTGCTTCCACCACCTCCTCCGGTAGCGAGTTCCAGGCACCCACTACCCTCTGCGTAAAAAACTTGCCTCGTACAGCTACTCTAAACCTTGCCCCTCTCACCTTAAACCTATGCCCCCTAGTAATTGACCCCTCTACCCCGGGGAAAAGCCTCTGATTATCCACTCTGTCTATGCCCCTCATAATTTTGTAGACCTCTATCAGGTCGCCCCTCAACCTCCTTCGTTCCAGTGAGAACAAACTGAGTTTATTCAACCGCTCCTCATAGCTAATGCCCTCCATACCAGGCAACATTCTGGTAAATCTCTTCTGCACCCTCTCTAAAGCCTCCACATCCTTCTGGTAGTGTGGCGACCAGAATTGAACACTATACTCCAAGTGTGGCCTAACCAAGGTTCTATACAGCTGCAACATGACTTGCCAATTCTTATACTCAATGCCCCGGCCAATGAAGGCAAGCATGGCGTATGCCTTCTTGACTACCTTCTCCACCTGTGTTGCCCAGCACTGTGTTGCAAAAATATCTCCTCATGAAACTCCGATTGCTACCAGAAGATGGAACTGTTTTATGCACTGGTGTGGAACAAACTGGAGAAGATTTGTTTTCCGCGTCTGCTGAAACATCCCATGGATTCACCATCCAGTGATATAGAGGGCATTTTAATCCTTTTTTAGACGAATAATGGGATAACTGCCTGCAATCAAATACTCACTGACAAATAACAGGTTTTAAAAGACCGCAGTTCCCATGGTTTCATTAACAGGCCATGAAGGAGGAATTCACTCGTTTTAGGTTTGATTGTAAGAGAGGAACTGAACATAGGCTCTAACCTTCCCAGTCTTCCCTAAACCCTGAGCATAAGATTTGCAGATTTACTTTATGGTTAAATTCTGTTTTTTTTATAAATTTAGAGTAACCAATTATTTTTCTTTTCCAATTAAGGGGCAATTTAGCATGACTAATTTACCTAACCAGCACATCTTTGGGTTGTGGGGGTGAGACCCACGCAGACATGGGGAGAATGTGCAAACTCCACACGGACAGTGACCCGGGGCCGGGATTCAAATCCGGGTCCTCAGCGCCGCAGTCCCAGTGCTATCCACTGCACCACATGCCGCCTGTTAAATTCTATTTGCTTCTGAATTGCTGTAGTGAAGTGTCACCACCGTTGAAGGTTACGGGCCTATTGTCAGGTCCAGGTCCCTGCATAAACCTACTGTGCTACCTTCGTTCCACAGAGGCGTTGGCGCATTCACTGCAGAACCGGAAGCTCACAGCATAGGAGTCCATTCAAGGATCATGTCTCCTTTGCTGGAGTAAATCATACTAAATCCCACGGCCTGTTCTCTCTCCTTAACCTTGTATCACCCATTGTGTTAAATATTTTTCTCCTTTGCAATGAACTCTGCCTCAACCAACCCCTGCAGCAGTATATTCCATGCCCCAATAACCTCCTGCATAAAAGAGGTTTTGCAACCACCTTATATTTATCAATGTCAAATTTCATTTGACACTTGTGTGATTTGCAGAATTGATCCAAATTAATCGTTAGCTCCTCTGGAGTTTTATTTCTTGTTACATTGAGATTGAACGTGGTCCTCAGCTTGACATCTCAATCCAAAATCATTTGACGGTGTCTATGACACTCCTTCAGCACTACACTGAGGTCCCAGCATAGAGTGTGTGCCTGTCGTGGTCTGGCAGTTCATTTACATATGTTTTTAGGGGCGGGGTGGTTGCACAGCGGTTAGCACTGCTGCCTCACAGGGCCAGGGACCCGGGTTCGATTCCGACCTTGGGTGACTGTCTGTGCGGAGTCTGCACGTTCTCCCAGTGTCTGCATGGGTTTCCTCCGGGCGCTCCGGTTTCCTCCCACAGTCCAAAATGTGCAGGTTAGGTGGAATGGCTATGATAAATTGCCTCTTAGTGTCCAAAAGGTGGGGTTACGGGGAGAGAGTGGGGGGATAGGCCTAGGTAGGGTGCTCTTTCGGAGGGTTGGTGCAAACTTGATAGGCTGAATGGCCTCCTTCTGTACTGTAATGATTCTATGTTTTGGTAACTCTATTTTTAGACATCCGCTGGCTGACATCTATTTCTTTACCAATGCAGCTGTGGTAGGCAGCACCCTTGTAAGAAATGGTACTTTTCAGAACATTGTAGAACTCTTTTGGAATTAGAAGGCACCTTATGAGGCCATCTGGCTGAATAATAATAATAATCTTTATTGTCACAAGTGGGCTTACATTAAAACTGCAATGAAGTTACTGTGAAAATCCCCTCGTCGCCACATTCCGGCGCTGAAGGCTGTTCCTCTTCTTTCCCTACAGAAACGCACAACAGTCACTAGCAGTCAGAGGCTGAGGTAAAATCAAGATGGTAGCCAAGGAGAATGGTGCTCTCAGAGAGTCTTTTGGTGCCTTGTGTACCTTAACTCCACTCGAGTGTCTGGCAGGCGTCAACAGATGGCACCCAGCCAGAGATAAGCTAGACGATCATCTCAGCCAAAGTGAGGGACAGGGTTGAGACGGCAGCTTGGGTGCCTGTCCTTTGCTCATTGACCAGAATAATGATTGACACAGTGGAATGGCCAGCCCCAGGAACTAAAGTACATTCACATTTCTGTTCCCTAGCAGCCTGGGGAGGCTCTCGGCCTAACTGGATCAGTAAGCCAACCAGCACAAACTTTTGGAACCCAAACATGGCCAAATCATCATATCTAGCAAACCTTCTGACTCAGAATGAACACGCACTGCCTGCCCTCCATATTGGAGGCTTAAGGGGCTGGTTTAGCACAGAGCTAAATCGCTGGCTTTGAAAGCAGACCAAGGCAGGCCAGCAGCACGGTTCAATTCCCGTACCAGCCTCCCTGAACAGGCGCCAGAATGTGGCGACTAGGGGCTTTTCACAGTAACTTAATTTGAAGCCTACTTGTGACAATAAGCGATTTTCATTTTCATTTCATTTTAGGCGTCTGAATAGTGCCCGAGAAATGGACGCATCGGCATTGAGTTTCTGAGCCCCAGACTGTTCATTCAGAGGGCCAGGTTAATGGAGCAGTGGAATTTATAATCCACATTTTCCACTGTACATTTTAAAAACAAAATCTGGATCAGAAAAGCAGTTCAAATTCAAAGCCACAAATGTGACTCTTTGAAACATTGCCTTCCTTTCAGTGGTCAGTTTGAGGGGACATATCTAAATTCACACATTACTGTTTGCAGTTTAGTTTTCATTGCAATCCTTTGGGAAAGCTGTTAAAAGAAAGGGATTCCATCATGACAATTATTTTTAAACCCATTGTTACTGCCTTAAACAGCTAGATATTTCTGAAGAAGCCTGGTGCTCAGGGTAGCTCTTGAGCGAAAGCCAGAGAAAGACAGATTGAAAAGCATGTGTTATTGTGGCTCGTGCCAAAGAATTCCCACTGTTCCTCTGGAAACGTTTCAAATAGCTTACATAACACAAACAAAAAGATAGATCAATGATAAGTCCACGTTAAAAAAAGTATAACATGTGCCTACTATTAAAACTGTTACACAGAAGATATTAAGTCATGGAAAATGAGGCGAGGAACTGTGTTAGGCTCCATTTATGATATTTCTTTGCTCTTCCATGAAATGAAAATCACTTATTGTCACAAGTAGGCTTCAAATTAAGTTACTGTGTAAAGCCCCTAGTCGCCACATTCTGGCACCTGTTCGGGGAGGCTGGTATAAGAATTGAACCGTCCTGCTGGCCTTCCTTGGTCTGCTTTCAAAGCCAGCAATTTAGCCCTGTGCTAAACAGTGCCATTGAGCTGAAGGTCAATGTAACCATGTCTATAGCTAAAGGATTATGCTTGAAGCCTGTGACTAGCAGCTTGCTTGAAGGATACCATCATGGTGACAGTCCCACTGCCCTCGTTCCAGCTCCCCTCCCAGCTCCACAAAAGTCCTGTTTGAATAACATGGCCTGCAGAAAGAGAGCATCCAGGAGCTTTGCCAAGCTGATAATTAAAACCATTATCCTCTTCTCGAATGCCAGGGAAATATAAATTGAGACTACTCTGGGGGGGGGGGGGGGGGGGCGGGGGGGGACAGCCTATTTGTTAACTTCATTCGGGTCTGTTTAGTTCTCCAAATAGGTGAATGGCTTTGAATGTTTGTCAGTGTTAATATACTTCTCCAGGCGGAATAGATGTTCATAATAAACATCAGATTTAGAACGGTCACATGGGAATAGTGGAGAAATCTACACAATCAAAAAGTTTTCATAAAGCTACAGATATTTCCCTAATTTTCTGGCAAGTTATTTTAAGAGTAGGAAAGTAAAAGAAAAAATTAAACTGTATTTGCAGGGCGTTTTATTAATAGTAAGAAGTCTTACAACACCAGGTTAAAGTCCCAACAGTTTTGTTTCGAATCACTAGCTTTGGGAGCGCAGCTCCTTCCTCAGGTGATGTAAGAGGTGGGTTCCACAACCACATTTATATAGACAAATTCAATGATGCAAGATGATACTTTGAATGCCAGTCTTTGCAGGTATTATTAATAGGCAATGAGAAATTTGGGATTCATTTCGATGTTAGCCGCTGTTCAGCAGTGTGATACATTACCCTCCATTTTGCAGGACTTTGTTTTGAGGGAACTCCCATCTTACCAGGCCTCGAGGTTGCCTCAGGATTGCTCAAACCAGTCAGCAGTGGAAAACCAGCTGGAATGGATGCAGGACCATGGCTGTCACAATGTGGGCGTCTTCCTACCCTCTCCCTGTTTCCCCTGTGGCTGTCGCCGTGCCACAAACATGATGTGGTTGGAGGGGCGCGGAAGGGGAGGGAGGATTGTGGGAGGCGATGGTGAGTTGGACACCATAAGAAGCTGGTGGTGTGCTTACACCGTAACCTCACCACATGTGGATGTTTGAGGCATTCCAGCAGCAAACTGAAGAGAATTCCAACAATATAACCACAGAAATAATTGTTACAACGCAGAAGGAGGAGATTCAGCCTGTCATATCCATTCAGGCTCCAAGGAAACAACTCGTAGTCCCGTCGCCCCATCTATTCCCCCCCCCATCCTTAAAATGTTTCCCTTTCGTTAATTATCCAGTTCACTTTTGAAAGCCCCTGTGCCCGTAGCTTCTGGGACTCCTCCAAGCGTCTATGGATCTGCTGCGGTGTCGCTGACACCTCCCTCTGAATGTGCCAGCCACGCCCTATCGTCTCCATCAGGCTGGGACCCAGCTGGGTCCTGGGACGCAGCAGTCCTCCGACTGCTGTCTCACCTGATGTCCATCAGCAGCAGTGTGGGGCTCACCAGATTCTGCCCCCGAAGCCTGTCCACGGACATTTCCCACTGAGGTAGGTGTGTCTGCGCTGGCGGAGGGTGGGGATGACTGCTTTGCCACGGCTATTACTGTGGCATCCTCGGAACCCTCCTCCGAGGTGGTCACCTGGAGGCTGAAGAGGGTGCTGCCCGCGATGAGCCGGCACCGTCGGCTGGCCGACCTGCGGGGGAATGGACATCTGGTCACTGGGAGGGATGGGTCAGTCAGGATGGCAATAACATCTCACTTCTGACAGGTCCTTTGTATGGAAATGGGGCTTAAGTGCTGATAATTAGTTTCTTGCAGGTTCCGATTTCGCCGACGGGAGCGGGCTGGTTGCATTACAAATTGTTTGCCGCTTGGCACGGTTCCTGTTTTTGGCCTCTCCTGCTACTCACCGGCCTCATTACCTTTAAGCGCGAGTGTAACAAGGCCAGAAGATCGCGGCCTAGAGTCCTTGAATAGCGGTGGGGAACTCACTGGCGGAGCCGGGGAGAAACTTCCTGAAAAACCCGCCACAAACAAACTCACAAATATTTTGGGAGGACCACGCCCTTGGTGCGGGATTCTCCGGCCGCATCCGCCCGGACAACTTAATAATAGTAATAAAAATCTTTATTGTCACAAGTAGGCTTACATTAACACTGCAGTGAAGTTACTGTGAAAATCCCCTGGTCGCCACATTCCGGCCCCTGTTCGGGTACACAGAGGGTGAATTCAGAATGTCCAAATTACCTAGCAGCACCTCTTTCGAGGCTTCTGGGAGGAAACCGGAGCACCCGGAGGAATTCCCATGCAGACATGGGGAGAATGCACAGACTCCGCACAGACAGTGTCCCAAGCCGGGAATCGAACCTGGGACCTCGGCGCCGTGAGGCAGCAATGCTAACCACTGAGCCACCATGCTGCCCTCACGCAACCATATCTAAGCTGCACCTCCCTGGACGCTAAGGGACAATTTAGCATGCCCAACCCACCTAACCTGCGCATCTTTGGACCGTGGGAGGAAACTGGAGCACCCAACGGAAACCCGCACAGACACGGGGGAACACGCAGTCTCCAGTCACCCAAGGCTGGAATTGAAGCCGGGTCCTTGGCGCTGTGAGGCAGCGGTGCTAACCACTGTGCCGCCATGCTGCTGTCTCGGTCAATAATTATCTCTCCATCAACGTTACAAAATGCATTACTGTTATAACCTCCCGACTGACGATTGGCTGGGGACTAATGATTATCCCACAATCCCATGGGAGTATGAACTTCCCCAATGAGGGGGAGCGGAGAAACTCCTACTATAAATAAGCTGGCCAGTCCAGGAACCAAGAGGAAGGAGAAGGTAGCAAGGAAGTTACTGCTACTACGATGTATATATTGTTATAGTAAATAAACTTTATTATTTTGCATCCTTAAAACTCGTGCTGGATTCTTCGGGGCCCTTACAAAACTGGCCACGAAGGTAAAAGTGAATAGCTGTCTACATTGCTGAAGCCACCTCCCTGGATTTTTGTTGGATACAGGTTGGAAGTTGTTTTCTATTATACCATGCCTCTGTACGGACGTTTGGATGTTTTTGATGCTGCGCTGGAAAGCAGGAACCAGTACACGCAACGGATGCGTTACTATTTCCGGGCAAACAATATCACTGAAAACGAGCGCCAGGTGGTCATATTGCTCACCGCCTGCGGGCCGCATACGTTTGGGGTGATTAGGAGCCTTACGTACCCAGCTGCGCCGGACACCAAAACGTTTGACGAACTTGTGAATATAGTGGGGCAACACTTTAACCCAACCCCGTCCACGATAGTCCAGCGTTACCGGTTTAATACCGCTGAGAGGACCCCTGGAGAATCCCTTGCCGATTTTCTATCCAGGCTACGCGGGATTACGGAATACTGTGACTATGGTGAGACCTTGTCAGAAATGTTACGCGACCGTTTGGTTTGCGGTATTAACAATGCGGCCACCCAGAGAAAGTTGTTAGCGGAGCCAACATTGACTTTTCAACAGGCAATACAAATAGTCTTGTCCCGAGAGAGCGCAGAGCGAGGAGTACAGGAGCTACAGGGAATGGAAGTGCATGCCTTGGGGCGAAACCCTTTCCGCCCAAAAACGTCCCCCCGCACTCCTGCGGTACCTTGGGCGAGGCAACGACCAGACCGACGCCAGTGGCCATCGGACATTCCTCCCCGAAGGGAGCCTTCTCCAGAGCCAATGGATGAGGAGCCATGTCCGTGTCAGACTTGTAGGCGCCGACCCCGTCGCGGACGGCGGTCCTGGGGACGCCAGAGGCGCCGTCGTTCCGACCGAAACTGGGACCAGCCCAGGGGCCGTAACTGGGACCAGCCCAGAGGCCGTACCTTCCATGTGGATGAACCTGCGGCGACCACTCCTGAGGACGTGGAGACGGAGGACGACTGCCTGCAGCTGCATTGTGTGGCAGCTCCCCGTGTGGCCCCCATTAAGGTGACAGTACGGGTCAATGGCCACCCGCTGGAGATGGAGTTGGATACTGGCGCAGCGGTCTCCGTGATCGCCCAGAGTACATTCGACTGCATCAAGCAGGGTATACAGACCTTTACACTAACTGACTCACAGGCCAGGTTGGCCACCTACACGGGGGAACCACTGGACATTGCAGGAACTACAATGACCCCTGTTGTCTATGGACGCCAGGAGGGGCGTTTCCCACTTATCGTAGTGCGTGGCCATGGGCCCAGCCTGTTGGGTCGGGACTGGTTGCGCCATTTGCGGTTGCAATGGCAGCACATCCTCCAAACAGTTTCTGGAGGGTTGACTGAGGTGCTAGGACGATACCCAGAGGTATTCCAGCCTGGTCTGGGGAAAATAAAAGGGGCCGTAGCCCGTATCCAAGTTGAACCAGGAGCCACACCGCGCTATTTCCGGGCGCGCCCAGTGCCTTGCGCTTTGCTCGAGAAGGTAGAAGGGGAGCTCACTCGTTTGGAGAGTTTGGGTATTATCAGGCCTGTCCGTTTTGCTGACTGGGCAGCACCAATTGTGCCAGTAATGAAGCCAGATGCCACAGTTCGCTTGTGTGGCGACTATAAACTTACAGTGAATACAGTTTCCCGACTCGACCGATACCCAATGCCTCGCATAGAGGATCTCTACGCGAAACTTGCAGGCGGACTCTCATTCACAAAATTAGATATGAGTCACGCCTACCTGCAGTTGGAGCTGGACCCTGCCTCCCGACCATATGTAACAATTAACACACACCGGGGCCTGTATGAATATACACGGTTGCCCTTTGGAGTATCCTCTGCCTGCGCAATTTTTCAACGTGTTATGGAGGGCATTTTGAGAGGTTTACCACGTGTGGCTGTCTACCTAGATGACGTGTTGATTACAGGGACATCGGAGCAAGAGCATTTGGAAAATCTGGAGGCTGTCCTTAAACGCCTTTCGGAGGCTGGAGTCCGTTTACGTCACACAGTGCGTATTTCAGGCAAAATAAGTAGTCTACCTAGGTTATCGGGTGGACCGCGAGGGTCTGCACCCCGTCGCAGAGAAGGTGCGTGCAATTCAACATGCCCCCACCCCGACTGACACTTCGCATCTTCGTTCTTTTCTCGGTCTCGTAAACTATTACGGGAAGTTCCTCCCCAATCTGGCAACTACGCTGGCCCCCTTACACCTGCTGCTAAAGAAAAATCACACCTGGGTTTGGGGTCAGCCGCAAGAAGCCGCTTTCCGGCGGGTAAAGCAACAATTGTCATCGTCTGGATTACTAACCCACTATGATCCGGGAAAGCCTTTGCTCGTCACATGTGATGCATCCCCGTATGGTATTGGGGCTGTCCTGTCCCACAAGATGGAGAACGGGGCCGAGCGACCGATAGCTTTCGCCTCCCGCACATTGACTGCAGCGGAGAAGAAGTACGCGCAGATCGAGAAGGAGGGCCTGGCAGTGGTTTTTGCGGTGAAACGCTTCCACCAGTATGTGTACGGCCGCCATTTCACTATCGTGACTGATCATAAGCCCCTGCTGGGACTCTTCAGAGAGGATAAGCCGATACCGCCCATTGCTTCTGCACGGATCCAGCGCTGGGCTTTGTTGCTTGCTGCATATGAGTATTCTCTGGAGCACAAACCAGGTACGCAGATAGCAAATGCCGACGCACTGAGCCGATTGCCTTTATCGACCGGCCCCATGTCGACCCCCACGACCGGTGAGGTGGTCGCAACCCTAAACTTTATGGACACCTTGCCTGTCACGGCATCACAGATCCGTGAGTGGACCCAGACGGAGCCAGTCCTGTCAAAGGTTCGGCACATAGTCCTGTATGGTGGGCAGCATAGACAGCTCCCAGGCGAGTTACGGGCATTTTCCTCCAAGCTGTCAGAGTTCAGCGTGGAAGACGGCATCCTCTTGTGGGGGACGCGTGTGGTTGTCCTGGAAAAAGGCCAGGAGCTGATATTATCAGACTTGCACAATGGGCATCTAGGTGTGACCAAAATGAAAATGTTGGCCCGGAGTTATGTCTGGTGGCCAGGCCTCGACACCGACATTGAGAAGGTGGCCCAAAACTGCTCCATTTGCCAGGAGCATCAGAAGCTTCCGCCGGCTGCGCCCCTACATCACTGGGAATGGCCAGGGCGGCCTTGGGCACGCTTACATGCAGATTTCGCAGGCCCTTTTCAGGGATCCATGTTCCTTCTACTAATTGACGCCCAGTCCAAATGGCTGGAGGTGCATAAGATGCAGGGGACAACGTCCTGCGCAACAATTGAAAAAATGCGTTTATCATTTAGCACGCATGGCCTCCCCGAGGTGCTGGTCACGGATAATGGCACTCCATTCACGAGTGAGGAGTCTGCTAGGTTTACAAAGATGAACGGCATCCGCCATATCCGCACTGCCCCTTACCACCCGGCTTCAAATGGGTTGGCAGAGCGTGCAGTGCAAACATTCAAAAGAGGCCTAAAGAAGCAGTCCTCCGGATCAATGGACACGAGACTGGCTCGGTTTTTGTTTACGTACAGGACCACCCCCCATACAGTGACTGGGGTAGCTCCCGCAGAACTCCTAATGGGCCGGAGACTTCGCATCCACCTTAGTATGGTCTTCCCGGACATTGGCGCAAAAGTACGCCGCACACAAGAACGGCAGGGACCGGGATTGTCTCAGCATCGTCCGATTCGGCAGTTTGCGCCCGGTGACCCAGTATTCGTGCGGAATTTTGCTGGTGGTGCCCAATGGGTTCCTGGGGTAATCTTTCGCCAAACGGGCCCTATATCGTACCAAGTGCAAGCCCAGGGTCGTCTCCAGCGAAAACATGTAGACCACGTCCGGTCCAGAAGATCATCCCCGCAAAAGATTCCCCGCCCCCGGAGCTCAGTTCAACAGCGGCAAAGACCAGAAACAAGGGAAGGTAGTCCTCCAAATCTTCCACTGGTGCCTCACTCAAAGCCTGCGCAGGTCATGACGGGACCGAATGGGGACAGAGACGCTGACATGACGGAGGCAGCAGACTCTGACTCCGAGATGGAGACACAGGATGAATCAGAGGGGGAATCCTCGGGTCCACAGGCCGTGGATGTACAACCGCGCCATTCATCACGGAAGCGCCGGTCTCCGTCTCGTTATACGCCACCTGATCCAGCGCCGCGTGCAAATGGCGTCCGGCCTGCGGCCAAATGAGTTCGACGCCTTCCTTCGCCAGGGCCTACGGTGGATTCCTTGGACTTTGGGGGGGAGGGATGTTATAACCTGCCTACTGACGATTGGCTGGGGACTAATGATTATCCCACAATCCTATGGGAGTATGAACTTCCCCAATGAGGGGGGCGGAGAAACTCCTACTATAAATAAGCTGGCCAGTCCAGGAACCAAGAGGAAGGAGAAGGTAGCAAGGGAAGTTACTGCTACTACTATGTATATATTGTTATAGTAAATAAACTTTATTATTTTGTATCCTTAAAACTCGTGCTGGATTCTTCGGGGCCCTTACAAAAATTACAAATCTGGTCATTATCAATCTGCTGTTTGTGGGAGCTTACAGTGCGTAAATTGGCTGCCAGGTTTTCTACAGCAGAGCCGTGACAACGCTTCAAACATGAAGTGCTGAATTGATTAAGCACCGAGATTGTGAAAGGCGCGATTTAAATGTCAGTCTTTTGTAAAGAGATTTGGGCTCCTGTAACGAGGATAGAATTACTCTTCTCCTTCTTTTCCTTTTCCCTTCTTCCCCTATCACCCAACTTGCGACGAATGGCTTTGAACTCTTCACCAGAGACTTAAAAACACTTAAGAGAATTGAGGATTGGCAAGGAGCAGCTGGATTCACTTCACTAATGGAATAAGTGAACAACCACAGCTTGTACTTTCTTTTCCCGCAAACGTCCCATATTCAATCATTTTCAATTTTGCAGAACCTTTGCAAACGGTTTATCGTCTTTCTTAGAAAAATTATGAACAGTTTTTGCTGTTTTTAATTTATATTTTGTTCAATTGTTCCAAGGCTTATTTATTTTTTGCTTGTTTAAACAAGGGCATAGAAAGCAACCACAGGCGGGTGGTTTATGGATACAGGCTGTGATGTTGTTGGAATACTCCTGGATATTAAAGTCAGATTCAACAAAACACTCAGCTCATCTTGGTCAAGGAAAATCCCCTTTGACTTCTCGTTGATGTGCCCGGCTGTTTTTTGGGATGCAGCCATCCCAAAGGTATGTGCCGGACTAAGCCTCCGCAGTGGTGCCGGGTGAAGAGTCCAAACTGCCTCAAACTTCCCAGCTCTCCCCCCCCACCCCCCGGTGCTTTTGATAGGAAGCTGGACCGGGAGCAAATGCAAAAGTGAACTGAGTGATATCAGTAGCTGCGATGGATCCAGATTTGTCATCATTCTGCTAATCCTGTGAGGAATAGCTTCCAAGTCTCCTGTAAAAGGTGGAAGATCTGCGATTTGGCAGGAAGGAGCCCTTCATGGCTTCTGCCAGGGCTGTTGACTATATTTAATGTCTAGTTGGATAATTCTGCAGATGCTGCTATATGATGCAGGGTTGAAAGGCTTGGATTAAGCAATGGCCCTGATTGATTGATTTATAGTCACATGTACCAAAGTATTTTTTCTGTGGCCAAGGGAACGTTCACAGTAGACAAAAAGAATAATCAATCAAGTACATCGACAAATAAGCAATTGGTTACAGTGAGGAACAAGGGTTAAACAAAGCAACACAAATGAGCAAGAGCAGCATAGGGGGTCATGAATAGTGTTCTTACGGGGAACAAATCAGTCCGAGGGGGAGTCGTTGAGGAGTCTAGTAGCTGTGGGGAAGAAACTATGTCTGGATGTGCGGGTCTTTAGACTTCTGTGTCTTCTGCCTGATGGAAGGGTCTGGAAGAGGGCAAAGCCTGGGTGGGCGGGGTTTCTGACAATGCTGTCTGCCTTCCTGAGGCAGAGGAAGGTGTAGACAGAATCAATGGGAGGCTGGCAAGCTTGTGATGCGTTGGCCTGAGTTCACCACACTCTGCAGTTTCCAGATAGGATGCTCTCTATGGCACATTTGTAGAAGTTTGTGAGAGTCGACACCGACATGCCTGTGTCCCTGTGTCCTCTTCATTACAGGCTGATGATGAATGGAATTGGGTGCAGTCTAGGTCAAGCAGAACACCTACGAAGAAAGAACTGGCATTTCTGTGGCCTCTTCCGTAAAGCGGTCTGGTCAATCACTTCTTTTGCAAGGCAGCCACTGTTGTTTTGTGGGCAACGCAGCAGCCGATTTGCGTGCAGCAAGATCCGACCAACAGCAAATGAGATGAACGGTCAGCTAGTCTACTTTCGCCATGCTAAGCTGGGGAACTTTGGCTGAGACACGGAGAAAATTCCCTGCTCCTCTCCCAATGATACCAGAGCATCTTCAACGCCAGACCAGGCGGACCATTCAATGCCTTGTTTGGAAGGCAACGCGGCATTCCCTCGGTGCTGAATCGAGATATTAGCCTGGATTGCACAGTGAAGTCCTGGACTTCAAAAAGCTTCGGACCCAATTGTGACTCGAGCAAGTTAACTAGAAAACATGATAAGCGCCACAAGGAAAAACTCAACGCTTTCAGATCTTAATTGTCACATTAAGATCAATAATGCCAAAATCTAATAGAATTATACAGCAGTGACAGATTGGCCCATTGTGGCTCTTTGTGGGAGCTGTCCAAACAAATTCATGCGCAGCAGCCTTGCAATATTTCCCCTTTAAATGATAATCCGAATCCCTGTTGAAAAGCTTTCTTGAACTTGTTTCCACCACCCTTTTGACGAATGCATTCCCGATAATATTCTCAGTTCCCTGCGTTCGCCGTGGTTGTAGAAAGCAATTGGTGAGCTTCTAGCGCCCTGTACTCAGATTTCTTGATAAACTGGGGCCGCACTAAAGCTCCAGACATATCTATGTCTCGTTTATTCCACCTCAAACAGCCCAGAGCTCAAATCATCAGTCTAGCGGACCACATTTGGTCTCAGCGGGATATATCAACTCAAGAGATCTAAGCACTTGTTCCAATTAAGTCATTTGCTCCACTTCCATAAAACCTCATTAGCCAACGACGCACACATCACATTTGGTTCTGAGTAAATTAAGCATTTCCCTCAAGTGTCTACTTCGAGAGCAGTATATCCACAGCATCCTCTTTAATCCATGCTGTACATTGGCTTCGCCAGATGTTTTTGCTCAGCACAAAACCTAAAAGTATTGCAGAAAAAAATTAATTGTTCACATCTGGAATTTTGTTTTTTTTAATTTGACACCTTTATTCCTCAGTTACCATCAGTATTTTACAGCAATTTTGTTTTCCTAAGAATTTGATGTGATAATTGATATTTGATCATTATCGTTCGATCATAACAAAAAGATTCTGTTATTTTAGAAATGGAAAACTCCACTCTGCTCACCTGCAAAGGCCGATCCATCCCGCAATAATGTGATCGTATTTTTTTGAAGCAATGATAAAACTAGTGGACAGGACAATGTCTATTGATGTTATTTATATGGAGTTCTGGTAAGCATTTGGTAACATCCCTTGTAAATGACTAATAGCTAAAGTTGTAGCTCGTAGAATTGAAGGCAAACGATTGGCCTGGTTAAGATATTGGCTGAACAGCAAATGGGGATAATTGGGTCTGGTGCTGTCCTTCAAGGCAGCAGGGTGGCACAGTGGTTAACACTGGTGCCTCACATCACCAGGGACCCGGGTTCAATTCCAGCCTTGGGAGTCTCCCCGTGGGTTTCCTCTGGGTGCTCCCGTTTCCTCCAGGTTAGGTATATTGGCCATGATAAATCGCCCCTTAGTGTCTAATGATGTGCAGGTTATGTGGGGTTACGGGGCTAGGGCAGGGAGTGGGCCTAGGTAGGGTGTGCTTTCAGAGGGTCGGTGCAGACCCGATAGGCCGACTTTCTGTATGGTAGGGATTCTATGGATTCATGGGGCAAGGGCGTCGCTGCATTTGTAGCCCATTCCTACTTGCCCTTGAACAGAGTGGCTTCCTCGGCCATTTCAGAAGGAAGTTAAGAATTGACCATATTGCTGTGGGTCTGGAGTCCATGTAGGCCAGACCAGGTAAGGACGACAGATTTCCTTTCCTAAAGGACATTGGTGAGCCAGATGGATTTTTACAACAATTCTCTATCCTTCCCCCGGTCCCCGGTGTATTTTACGACAGGTGCCCACCACTGGCCGGCAGCGGGATCTTCGGGCCCATTGTTCGCACCCTCCGCAGCTGGTAGCCCGCGGTGGAGCGTCACCGTCTGCGGGATCTGATGCTTCAGCCAACGGGAAGGACCGGAAAATCCCAGCCAAGTAATTTGATTATTCTACAACCTGCAGTGAACCCTCTATGAGAAGGTGCTTTGGTTGTGTTCCGATATACCATAGTACACGGGGATATATCGCAGGGTCCTATATACCTACCCACCAATATTGCATCAGGCTTCTCTGTTTGCCAGAGGACTCTGTTTCACATCTAATAATGAAGCTTCAGTTTCACTACAACAGGTGCCTTGTCCACCTATGTTCAAGGCCTAGACATTAAGAGGAACGGGGAGCAGAGTGGAGATAGTGGTCTAGTTATTCCCAGGAAAAAAGAGACCAAATCTCACTCCTGGTTGATTCACCAAATGTTCACTCTACGCTGACTTATTCATTTATTATTCTTTTTGGGGTGTGGGCATCGCTGGCCGTGCCAGCATTTGTTGCCTAACCCTAATCGCCCTTCAACTGAGTAGCTTGCTAAACCACTTCAGAGGACAATTAAGAGTCATCCATATTACTGTGTGTCTGGAGTCACATGTTGTCCAGATCAGGGAAACATTTTCTTCCCTAAAGGACATTACTGAACCAGATAGATTTTTACAACAATTGATTATACATTCAGGGTCACCATTACTGAGACAAACTTTATCTTCCAGATTTTATTAATTGAATTTGAATTCTATTGGTTACTGTGTTTAACCTGGGCCTCCGGGTTACTTGTTCAGTGACATAAGAATCTGACCAGTGATATCCCCCAATGATTTATATTGGGCCCTCTACTATATACGAACATAGGAAATAGGATCAGAAGTAGGCCATTCAACCCCTTGAGTCTGCACCACTATTTGAAAGGATCATGGCTGATATGTTTGTGTTTCAAGTTTTACATTCCCATCTTCCCCCAATAACTTTTGATTCCATTGCCCAACGAGAGCCGATCTGACTCTGCCTTAAAGATATTCAATCCTAAATGGGAAGGTTCATAAATGCTAGCCCAGATCCCATGAACCAATTTTTACCCCACCTCCACCACCCTCTGAGGCAGAGTTCCATAATCGCACAACCCTCAGAGAGAAAAATGCTCCTCATTTCTGTATTTATTAAAGACTAAATAAACACTGAGCAAGCTTGCTGATGACGCAAAGGTGGACGACAATGTAAGCAGTGTAGATGGCAGCCTCCCACTCACTGTCAACCAACATTCATAAATTAATTGAATGGGAAAAACTGTGTGAAAATAAATTTCAAGTAGACAGATATGAGGTCTTTTCCCTTTGGAAATGAAGAAGATAGAACTAGACACTTTCAACATGGCGACAAGGTAAAAATAGTGGAGCTCCAAAGGCACATATGTTAATAATAATCTTTATTGGTGTCATAAGTAGGCTTACATTAATGCAATGAAGTTATTGTGAAAATCCCCTAGTCGCCACATTCCAGCGGCTGTTTGGATAATTAGGGATGGGCAGTAAAGGGCGGCACGGTGGCGCAGTGGTTAGCACTGCTGCCTCACGTCACCGAGGACCCGGGTTCGATCCCGGCTCCGGGTCACCGTCCGTGTGGAGTTTGCACATTTTCCCTGTGCCTGCGTGGGTCTCACCCCCACCACCCAAAAACGTGCAGGGTAGGTGGATTGGCCATGCAGATTTGCCCCTTTATGGGTAAAATTAAATGGGAAGGGCCATTAATAATAAAATTGGTGCATGGGATCTGGGCTAGCATTTATGAACCTTCCCATTTAGACTTTTATTGAATTCAAATTTCACCGTCTGCTGTGGTGGGCCAGCAATTACTGCCAATCCCTAATTGCCTTTGAAATGAGTGACTTGCTCATCAATTTCAGAGGGCAATTAAGAGTCAACCACACTGCTGTCAGTCTGGTGTCACATATAGGCCAGACCAGGTAAGAATGATTTTTTAATTTAATTTTTTAAATTTGGATTTTATTTATTGTCACCTGTACCGAGGTACAGTGAAAAGTATTTTTCTGCGAGCAGCTCAACAGATCATTAAGTATATGGGAAGAAAAGGGAATAAAAGAAAATACATAATAGGGCAACACAAGATATCCAATGTAGCTACATAAGCACTGGCATCGGATGAAGCATACAGGGTGTAGTGTTAATGAAATCAGTCCATTAGAGGGTCATTTAGGAGTCTGGTGACAGTGGGGAAGAAGCTGTTTTTGAGTCTGTTCGTGCGTGTTCTCAGACTTCTGTATCTCCTGCCCGATGGAAGAAGTTGGAAGAGTGAGTAAGCCGGGTGGGAGGGATCTTTGATTATGCTGCCCGCTTTCCCCAGGCAGCGGGAGGTGTAGATGGAGTCAATGGATGGGAGGCAAGTTCATGTGATGGACTGGGTGGTGTTCACGACTCTCTGAAGTTTCTTGCGGTCCTGGACCAAGCAGTTGCCATACCAGGCTGTGATGCAGCCAGATAGGATGCTTTCTATGGTGCATCTGTAAAAGCTGATAAGGGTTAATATGAACATGCCAAATTTCCTTGGTTTCCTAAGGAAGTATAGGCGCTTTCCTGTACTATAATTGCAGATTTCCTTCCCTAAAAGATAATTTGTGAATCAGATGGCTTTTTACAACAATAGATGATACATTCAGGGTCACCATTACCAAAAGAAACTTTTAATTCCAAATTTGAAGCAATCAAATTTAACTTGCACTAGCTGCTGTGGGGGATTTGAATCTCTGCCCCACGATGACATTACCACTACCCCATCATTTCCCTGGTTAGGGGGTTAATAGCGCTATCATCAGTGTACAAATTTGGCACCCATGTTTCCCGACATTGCAACAGGAATTGTACATCATAAGTATTTAATTGGCTATGAAGGATGTGTCATGTTCTGTAGACTGGCCGAAGTGAAAGAGGTACTACAGAACATGCAATTTAAAATAATTTATTATGGAACAAACTGTGATAAGATATCTAGGATAAATTAACTAACAAACAAATAATACTAAACAGCTCTTGTGGAACTACTGCAAGCTCGCCTATCTCCCAGCACCATCAACCCCTAACTCCCAGATCACATGGTGATGTGATGGGTTTACAATGCCACCTAGTGGGCGGAGGTCATGCATAACATTATATACAAACTTACATGATGCATATCATCACAGAATGTCCTGAGGTCATCAAAGGTGCTGTCAAACTGCAAGTTCTTTCTTGCTAATCATAGAAACGGGATTGATCGCCGCTAGTGACAGATTTATTGGAAAGGCAGAACAAGGATCAAACCTGATAAAATTGACTGTTTCCCTCCTTTTACAGGCCAAATCAACAGAAGTGCAACAAACCTACCGAGGCACTCTGTTAAACAGTAGCATTGGGCAGCTAAAAGAGCAACAGGTGCATGGATTACTAGTGACCGAAAAAAAGCTTTTAACTGTTGCCTCAGTAACCTGAGAAGTTCTGTGCAATCATTGCATCTCTGCCTTTTGGTTCAGCGATTTAACATGGATTTCCTCTGGTTCACTTTGAAACATGATCGCTTTTTTCCAGCTTGAAATTAAAGCCATTCCTGCTACTTATTTTAATTTGTTTTGCTCTTTCATGGGATGCGGACATCGCTGACTAGGCCAGCATTTATCGCCCATCACTAATTGTCTTTCCGAAGACGGTATCGAGCCGCCTTCTTGAGCCGTTGCTCTCCATGTGGTATCAGTCCACCCACTGTGCTGTTAGGGAGGGAGTTCCAGGATTTTGACCCAGCAAAAGTGAAGGAGCAGCAATATATTTCCATGTCAGGGTGGTGTGTGGCTTGGGATGGGGAACTTGCTGGTGTTGGTGTTCTCAGGCATCTGCTGCCCTTGTCCTTCAATGTTGGAGAGGGCACGGGTTTGGAAGATTCTATCAAAGGAGCCTTGGTTAATTGGTGCAGTGCATCTTTTAGATGGTACACACTGCTACCATTATGTGTCAGTGGAAGGGTGTGAATGTTGAAGCTGGTTGATGGGGTGCCAATCAAGTGGGCTGCTTTGCACTGAACGGTGTTGAACTTCTTGAACGTTGCTGGAGCTGCACTAAGCCAGGAAAGTGGAGAGTATTCCATCACACTACTCCTGACTTGTGTCACAGCTTTGGAGAATCAGGAAGTGAGTTACTTGCCTCAGAATTCCCAGTCTCTGACCTGCTCTGGTAGCCACACTGAGGCAAGTCCAATTCAATTTCTGGTCAATTCCCGTTGTGGTCTCAGGAACTCCCCGGTACATAAGTGGGACGTTTTCTTCTTTTATGCTGAAGGTGAAGAATGTAGTGGCAGGTAATGAAATGCTGTCCACTTCAGGTAGTCAGTTTCAAGCACTCCCGGGGTCAGGTATACAGGCAGTAAATCATAGAATCAAAGAATTTACAATGCAGAAAGCGGCCATTTGGTCCATCGAGCCTGCACCGGCCCTTGGAAAGAGCACCCTACTCAAGCCCATGCCTCCACCCTATCCCCATAACCCCCCTTAATTTTTTAGGACCCTAAGGGCAATTTGCCATGGCCAATCCACCTAACCAACACATCTTTGAACTGTGGGAGGAATCCGGAGCACCCGGAGGAAACCCACGCAGACAAGGAGAGAACATGCAGACTCCGCACAGATAGTGACCCAAGCTGGGAATCGAGTAAAGCGTATCTACCCCTGATCTGCTCCACCAATGTGCTCCAACCTCAGAAGACTACTTTTTATAGTGGGATATTTTTCCAAGCTCCACCCACCTGTCATTGTTTGGTTTCTCTGGTGCATTTGTCCATTAGTGCTGAATTAGGGACAACTTTGTATTTGAGGTCCTGACCCTCTTCGAACTGGATTGAAGCTACCTGAAAAATTCCACTTCCCAATCGCCTGGGCTTTTATTTGTTCCTGGGATCTGGTGATTGCTGGCAAGGCCAACAGTCATCATTTATCCCTAGCTGCCCTTGTCGATGCGTTAATGCTGCATTCTGAGCACCCTCCTTTGTAGGGATGGGGCATGGACAACTTAACCAAGGCAAGAAAAATGGCGAAAAAACTTCCACCTCCGATGCCTCAGACAAAATTGGGAATCTCTTGGAAAGACGGTGAGCTGAGTATGGAAGGACGGCAAACTAATTCCCAACATGTTTACCCTCTTGAGTTGGCAGTGAATCTATTGGCTGGGTCATGCGAGTTGGATGGATGACAGCTGCAACTCAAGGACAAGGTCCTTATTGAGTTTGCTATTGGCATGCGGCCAACATCTGTGATACAAGGATGCCTGCAAGCGAGACATTGAGTTAACCGAGCTCTGACTGGAGTGCTTGGAGACAAGCAGGCAGGAGGGGCATGGACATAATAACAATAATCTTTATTAGTGTCACAAGTAGGCTTACATTAACACTGCAATGAAGTTACTGTGAAAAGCCCCCAGTTGCCACACTCCGGCGCCTGTTCGGGTACACTGAGGGAGAATTCAGAATGTTCAATTCACGTAACAGTATGACTTTCGGGATTTGTGGGAGGAAACCGGAGCACCCGGAGGAAACCCACACAGACACGGGGAGAACGTGCAGACTCCGTACAGACAGTGACCCAAGCCGGGAATTGAACCCAGGACCTTGGTGCTGGGAAGCAACAGTGTTAACCACTGTGCTACCGTGCCGCCCGTGTTGCGGAGGACAAAATAAATTGCCAGATGGTGGAAAAGAGAGCCCTACAGAAGAAAAACAGTCAACCTCGGGCCAACGCTATTCATCTGTGTTAGCTTCAGAAGGGACTGCCACTCAAGAATCGCCGCCTACAGCCATAACAGACGATGTTCAATCCAGAAATGACATACGCCCTGGGCACAGTCCGTCATCTCCTGAGGCAGATGGAAGTCAATACATAGTTACCCTTGCGAAGATGTTGGTGAACCACCTTATTGAACATGTGATATATGTACATCCGCAGTGCTGTTCGGAAGGGAGTTCCAGGATTTGGGCCCAGCCACAGTGAAAGAGCGGCGATATAGTTCCAAGCTAAGATGGTGTATGATTTGGAGTGGTGGCATTGTACCCATGTGGCCATGTCCTTCTAGCATTAGATTTGTACTCAGTTTTAGGGGTGAAAGGTCATTGTTGAACTCATTCAATTCCCCGCATGGAGCTCACCAACACTCCCTAGACTTGCCAAACCCATGACTACTATCATCAAGAAGGACAAGGGCAGGTGATACATGAGAACACCACCATCTGGAAGCGCCCTTCCAAGCCACACACCATCCTGACTTGGAAATATATCACCATTCCTTCACTGTCATTGGGCCGAAATCCTGGAACTCCTTTCCTAACAGCACTGTGAGTGGCCTAGCCTGCAATGCCCACATCTCCACAAATGAATGTATGAAAGAATAATCAGGACTTAACTTTGTAACTGTAAGTGAATGTTTGACCATAAGAGTGGCCCAACTGAGCTCAGTCCTGTGCCCACTCAGTATCTGTACAAAGAACAAAGAACAATCAACACAGGAACAGGCCCTTCGGCCCTCCAAACCTGTACCGGTCATGATAACAACCTTTGCCAAAACCCTCAGCACTTCCTAGTGCTGTATCCCTCTATACCCATCCTATCCATGTGTTTGTCGAGATTCTCTTTGAACACCGTTAATGTATCTACTTCCACAATCTCCCCTGGCAACGCGTTCCAGGCACTCACCACCCTCTGTGTAAAAAACATGCCTCGCACATCTCCTTTAAACTTTGCCCTACAGTCCTTAAACCTATGCCCCCTGGTGACTGACCCCTCCACCCTGGGAAAGGGTGTCTGCCCATCCACTCTATCCATGCCCCTCATAATCTTGTAGACCTCTATCAGGTCACTCCTCAACCTCCGTCGTTTGAATTAAAACAGTCTGGGTCTATTCAGCCTCTCCGCATAGCTAACACCCTCCAGACCAGGCGACGTCTTGGTAAACCTCCTCTGCACCCTCCCCAAAGCCTCCACATTGTTCCAGCAGTGTGGCGACCAGAGTTGTGTGCAATATTCCAAGTACAGCCTTACCAAGGTTCTATGCAACTGTCGTATGACTTGCCAGTTTTTATGCTTGATGCCCCGTCCAATGAAGGCAAGCATTCCATATGCTTTCTTGACTATCTTGTCCACTTGTATTGCCACTTTCAAAGATATGTGGATCTGCACGCCCAGATCTCTCTGAGATTCTATATTCCTCAGAGTTTTGCCATTTATGGTATAATTCCACTCGATGTTAGACCTATCAAAATGCATACCTCACGTTTGCCTGGATTAAACTTCTGCATGTTTTCGGTTGGGTTATAGGATAGCAATGAGATGGTAGCAGTTGTGGCTCAGTGGTAGGAGTCTTGCCTCTGAATCAGAAGATTGTGGGTTCAAGATCTGCTGAACATAATCCAGGCGGACACTCCAACTGAGGGCGTGCTGTGTTATAGGGAGTGCTGTCTTTTAGAAACCAATGTCAGCAAACTCACCCATGTGGATGTAAAAGATCCCATGTCATAAAAGAGCAAGGGAGTTCTCCCCAGTACACTTGCCAATATCTATCCCTCAACCACCATCACTGAAACAGAATTAACTGGTCATTATCATAGATCCATCTACAGGAAATTGCTGGGTTAAGGTTAATTGCTGCAATTCCTGCACTACAAGAGAGATTATAATTCAAAAGCAATTAATTGGTTGGTAGAACGCTTGTGTCTGTTCTTAGATTGTGACAGGTGCTGTATAAATGCAAGTCTTTCTTTTCCCTGATCATATTTACATTCAGAGAATTGAAAGATGATGCCATGAATGTGTAGCCAATCACTCCGGGCACCGGAGGTTGGTTTATGATACTCCGAATGACAGGTGAAGTTAAAAAGGTTATCAGCTCAAG
Organism: Scyliorhinus torazame; assembly: GCF_047496885.1. Classification (NCBI taxonomy): domain Eukaryota; kingdom Metazoa; phylum Chordata; class Chondrichthyes; order Carcharhiniformes; family Scyliorhinidae; genus Scyliorhinus; species Scyliorhinus torazame. Next base: position 24,162,247 of record NC_092720.1, on the reverse strand, counting down.
TTGGAAGATTTCGGAGTGCAAGAGTTAAAGAATCTGCTGCATTCTGAACATAATGTGTACCTAACATTACGGAATAGGCACAGTTTATGGTGCAAAGTGTGCCAAGAGGTGGAGACGCCAGAAAAGGAATCTCCATGATAGGAAAGAAAAAGCCTCTTAAACCTCTCACCCAGTGGAAATTGCGATTTATACAAAGAGGCATTGAATTATTTTGATAAGTCTCCACTGGTGGAAGTAATTAGACAAGATTTCCTTCTAAGTTTCAGCTACCGGCCACATGACGTGATTCAGGAAACAGGATTAGAAACTAAATAGGGTTTGAATGGATGGTTTCCATTCTGTCAAGTTGGGTGTGTTCTTCTATCAGCCTGGGTGTTGGTGCCCGCTGTGCGCTCATTCCATTAATGTACTGTTCATTACAGCCTGTATATTATCAGAAGATTAATGCATCAAACCGTTTTTTTTTCAAAGAAAGATAGCCCCATCCCTCTAATTGGCTTTCCTCAAGGCATCCTATTCTTGAATGTTTCTTTCTTTCAGTCGCCAACCTCTTCCTTCACCAGATAGTATTAACATCTGAGGGCCTTTCAGGGAATGAAGGATAGGGGAAGTGGGCAGAAAATGGAGTTAAGTCCTCAACCATGATTGTTTTGAACAGGGGAGCAGGTTCGAAGGACCGTATGGTTTACTCCTCATTCTTATTTCTTATGTTCTTATATTGAATCTATAAATTGGATTAAAAATCCCTCCGAACCAGCAGATTGATAATAGATCCAAGTTTAAGCAGATAGACAATTTATAATAATAATAATCTTTTTTGTCACAAGTAGGCTTACCTTAACACTGCAATTAAGTTACTGTGAAAAGCCCTTAGTTGCCACATTCCGGTGCCTGTTCAGGTACACTGAGGGAGAATTCAGAATGCCCAAATTATCTAACAGCACGTCGTTCGGGACTTGTGGGAGGAAACCGGAGCACCTGGAGGAAACCCACGCCGACACGGGGAGAACGTGCCGACTCCACATAGACAGTGACCCAAGCCGGGAATCAAACCTCTAAGAGACTCTGGAGCTGTGGAGCAACAGTGCTACCCACTGTGCTGCTCCAGAGAATTTTCCATTCAGCTTCCAGGAAGAGCGTAGCTGCGTGGAGGCGGCCTCACAGTGAAGACTAGAGGGCCAAAACTCCATGCAGGCTTAGAGAGACAGCACTCCAAGCAGACCCTGCTTCAGCTGCAACCACAGGCAGCCCATGGAGGGGTCCCCCTCCACAAAGGTGCCTCAGCTACTATGTTTTTTTAAAACTTAAAGTTAAGATTAAGTTAAGCATCCATCTTGTGATGGGTGGGGGAGGGGGAACGTCTTTCTCACTTGCCTGGAAAGACGGCCTATTGCTTGTTCGGTAATGGTAGCCCTCCTGAATTAGACGGTAAGTCTTCCCTCTGGTTCCAGGGAAAATCACAACGGAGTGACTATCCCCACACAGTGCCCCATTTTACCCTGATTTCACCCCAAAGTGGCAGGAAATCTGCTGCCCCTCATTTCTCAGTTAGTTATCCTCAGTAACTGAATACCTTGGCTATGCACATAATTGTTGACAGAATGACTGAAACATAAACTCCCTCCAATGGCAGGAGTGATTCTCACACCATTTTTCAAATTATGTCAATAACATTTGAATACCTGAAGAAAGGATTTGCTTGTTTAGTTTGCTGTTGACATTGTCATTTGGGTATCTTCCATGAGAAAGAAAGAACTTCCATTTAAATAGTGCCTTGTGGTAGGAGAGCAAAGGTAGTTTTAAGGGATTTATATTCCTCTGGTTAAACATTAAAAATAAGGTATAGTATTAGGTGGATCTATTTTAGCATTTCTGTGCCTGGACGGGACCTGCAGCTAGATTCATGCTGGACAAAGGTGTCTGTATGAGTGGGGGTTGGTTTCAATTCGAACTGGGAATCTATTGTGCTTAGAGAGGGCTACATTGTGAAAAATAAATAAACCAAAAGGCATTGCTTAGCAACAGGAGGGAACTTCCCAGAGAGAGAAAGCTTTCTTTTATTCTTAGTTTCAACTGAAAGCCACTGCAGTTGGAGACAGGGAGAGAGTGAGAAGGCAGCTCCCATAGCTCTGCTTGCAACAGAAAATGTTATACAATTGAGTAGTGTGCAAGACAGCCAGCTCTAGAGGAACTAAAGGACGGTTTGTTCCAGAAACCTGGAAATAGAACGGGATACTGTTCATGGACATCAAGACTAAGCTGAGAAGGAATTGGCTGCTGAGAAGATAGTTTTGTAATGTTTTCTAAAGTAATCCTAAAGGTCTCTAAAATAATCCTAAAGTTTAGAATGTCTTCCGACAGTCTGCAAAATAAAATTTGAAGTAATTGGGAAGACAGTATTGGCTGGAGATCTGAGTTTGTGTCACAGTGGAAGTCAGTGAAGACAAAGGAATACTAAAAGATAGATGGAAAATCCTGGCGTGGATTCACTGGTAAAAGTGGAGTGGAAGCTCTGTTCACAAGAGACTTTTGGAAAACGTGGACTGGATTTCAGAATGCACACCGCTAATGTGACGCATGATTATGAGAGAAGATTTTAAAGTGTGTTTCGGGGGTGAGGGTTTGGAAACTGTTATGTGACAATCATCTGGGGGTATTCTGAGGAGATACTGACAGACATTCACTTGGGATTCAGAGGAGAGTGTATTTGACTATTATCATCTCTTGTGCTTAAAGGGACTTTTGGTGTTAATGAGACCATTGTAGCTTAAAATCAGTTTTTCCATCCAAGTTAATCTTAAAACCTGTATGTATTTATTAAGCTAAGGTTGGAGTAATTGGAGTGTTGTATTATAGTCCAAGTTTTTCATGTTTAACAATTTATTTTTCTTGTCGTTAAAACTAATTAGCGGTCCTGTGACTCTGTTCCTCCACGTTTGATAAAAAAGGTAAAAGTTACAGTCATTTGAGCCAGGGATCTCCCCATCCAATTATAACATCAACTGGGATGGCAACACATGCACAACTTCAGGATGTGTTAAAGTGTAATCACAATTGGAATGTAACAAATACAATAGCTAATTTACACAGAGCAATTATCCACAAACAGGATAGATATATGGGCGATAAGGGAATAGTGTAGATGGGCTTTAGAGTGGTTTCACAGGTCGGCGCAACATGGAGGGCTGAAGGGCCTGTACTGCGCTGTAATGTTCTATGTTCTATGAGAGATACCTGCTTTGTTTTGTAATAGATGCGCAGGAGCTTTTATTCCCATTGCGAAGAGCAGACATCTGGCTGGACTTTCACCTTGCGTTTGGAAAATTCAAGTCAGGCAGTTCCCGAATTTGCCAACCTTAACCCATCACTCCGTCCCACACCTGCCATATTTCCGTCTCCTGGAGATGTGTGTGCAAGGTTTGGGTACGCAGTCTCCTTATGCAGACCCGAGCCACCGTCAGAGGAGTGTGGGTGCTGAGACGGGCTGGTTAGAAGCCCTGCCTCAGTACTTTGGGACATTGGCCTCCTAACTGAGCCTTTGGCTTTGATTTTTAAGTCATCTTTGTCTACAGGAATAGTGCCAGAGACTGGAGGATAGCAAATGTTGTCCCCTTGTTCAAGAAGGGGAGTAGAGACAACCCCGGTAACTATAGACCAGTGAGCCTTACTTCTGTTGTGGGCAAAATCTTGGAAAGGTTTATAAGAGATAGGATGTATAATCATCTGGAAAGGAATAATTTGATTAGAGATAGTCAACACGGTTTTGTGAAGGGTAGGTCGTGCCTCACAAACCTTATTGAGTTCTTTGAGAAGGTGACCAAACAGGTGGATGAGGGTAAAGCAGTTGATGTGGTGTATATGGATTTCAGTAAAGCGTTTGATAAGGTTCCCCACGGTAGGCTACTGCAGAAAATACGGAGGCATGGGATTCAGGGTGATTTAGCAGTTTGGATCAGAAATTGGCTGGCTGGAAGAAGACAAAGGGTGGTGGTTGATGGGAAATGTTCAGACTGGAGTCCAGTTACTTGTGGTGTACCACAAGGATCTGTTTTGGGGCCAATGCTGTTTGTCATTTTTTATAAATGACCTGGAGGAGGGCGTAGAAGGATGGGTGAGTAAATTTGCAGATGACACTAAAGTCGGTGGAGTTGTGGACAATGCAGAAGGATATTACAAGTTACAGAGGGACATAGATAAGCTGCAGAGCTGGGCTGAGAGGTGGCAAATGGAGTTTAATGCAGAAAAGTGTGAGGGATTCATTTTGGAAGGAATAACAGGAGTACTGGCTAATGGTAAGATTCTTGGCAGTGTGGATGAGCAGAGAGATCTCGGTGTCCATGTACATAGATCCCTGAAAGTTGCCACCCAGGTTGAGAGGGGTGTTAAGAAGGCGTACGGTGTGTTAGCTCTTATTGGTAGAGGGATTGAGTTGCGGAGCCATGAGGTCATGTTGCAGCTGTTCAAAACTCTGGTGCGGCCGCATTTGGAGTATTGCGTGCAATTCTGGTCGCCGCATTATAGGAAGGATGTGGAAGCATTGGAAAGGGTGCAGAGGAGATTTACTAGAATGTTGCCTGGTATGGAGGGAAGATCTTATGAGGAAAGGCTGAGGGACTTGAGGCTGTTTTCATTAGAGAGAAGAAGGTTAAGAGGTGACTTAATTGAGGCATACAAGATAATCAGAGGATGAAAAATGAAATGAAATGAAAATCGCTTATTGTCACAAGTAGGCTTCAAATGAAGTAACTGTGAAAAGCCCCCAGTCGCCACATTCCGGCACCTGTTCAGGGAGGCTGGTACGGGAACCCCTTGGATTGGATAGGGTGGACAGTGAGAGCCTTTTTCCTCGGATGGTGATGTCTAGCACGAGGGAACATAGCTTTAAATTGAGGGGAGATAGATATAAGACAGATGACAGAGGTAGGTTCTTTACTCAGAGAGTAGTAAGGGCGTGGAATGCCCTGCCTGCAACAGTAGTGGACTCGCCAACACTAAGGGCATTTAAATGAAATGAAATGAAAATCGCTTATTGTCACGAGTAGGCTTTGTCATGATATTCAAACACACACATCATGATAGACACACCAACAGACAAATCAGAACACACAACACCACAACCAACCACAGAAAGATATAAAAGCACAAACATGACACCTGGTGGTCAGTATTAGCTGGAGACAAGGACAAGGACAGACCTGCTACACGACACACTCAGGGAGACAGCACGTGCAGAGTATCCAGAACGAACTGTATACAAGAGTTAAAATAAAATAGAGTTGTACAACATACAACTGTGTTGGCTCATCTGTGCACCAGAGCACCCAACACCACATGGTACAGGAGTGGATCGATACCTGCCGGCATACCTCAGTGTACACAGACAACCAGCAGTGCCCAGGCAAAATGATAGAGCTCCCGGTTCCGCAGCCGCTCCAGTGCCACGGCGATCTCCTCGAAAACTGGCAGCGATTCCGGCAAGTGTTCGAATTGTTCCTGGTGGCAGCTGAACTCCAAGACCTAGATGATAGCGAAAAAATTGAATTTCTCCTCACCATCGCCGATGCAAGGGCAAGAGAAATATTCACAAGGTTCAGGTTCTTCAGGAGGCAGCAAAGGTACGATTACCAGGCAGTCCTGGACAAATTCTCCAAGTACAGTGAAGAAAACGCAATCCAATCGGCAAGTAAAGGTAAGAAAAGCGGCAGTGTACAGGAATGGATCGATACCTGCCGGCACACCTCAGTGTACACAGACAACCAGCAGTGCCCAGGCAAAATGATAGCGCTCCCGGTTCCGCAGCCGCTCCAGTGCCACGGCGATCTCCGCGAAAACTAGCGGCGATTCCGGCAAGTGTTCGAATTGTTCCTGGTGGCAGCTGAACTCCAAGACCTGGATGATAGCGAAAAAATTGAATTTCTCCTCACCATCGCCCAAATGAAGGACAACGGCAAGACAATGACAGTCCACCGACATGGTGTGCACCACCAGATGAAAACTCTAACAATTTACCCAACCCTAGTGAACAGCAAGCTGCTAATGAGGATCTATCCACGGGATGTGAGACAAGTGACGACAGCATCCCACTTCCCATGTAAAAGGTGCAAGGTGACAGACCTCGCCTAATGCGTACCGAGGCACTCGACGATCACGGTGGGACCACTGACGACTGCGGTGGCGGCGCACCGCTTCCACCCTCGATGGCTCGAGCCTCTCCACTGGTCGGTGCATTCCTGCATGTTCCGACTCCAGAAGTGCAGCTTCAGGGAATCTCGGCTGCCTCCAGTGAACCTGTTGGGACTCCGGACGGGGAGCATCGACGGAAGGCAGACCGGACTCCAGATGGGGAGCAGCCAAGTGCCGACGCTGATTCACGCACGCCAGACCTTGCTCCGGACGGGCGGTGTCGCGGCCTCGGTGATGGCACGCTCAGGGTGACGGCGGATGCCACGGTGACAGGGAATGGATCGCGTGGCAGTCCCACTGGGTCGGCAGTGGCGACCAGCACCGGCGGTCCAAGACGGACACACCAATTCGCGCTATCGCCAGACGTTGATGCGAGCAACAATTCTCTCTCCAAGGCGACATGCTTTGACGTTTCTCTGCGGAGTCGCCCTTCCGGCACAGCAGGTGGCCGGAACCAGCGTGCACGGTCTCGGCCAACTTCCACATCTGGCACAGTCATCGCCTTGCATGATATTAGTGATGGTGCTTCTTCGATGGCAACGACCCATCGGCTACAAGATGCCGTCCACCACAAACATAAAAAGAAAAAAGACTCCACCTTGTTCCTGGCATGCAGGGCGGATGGATTGGTGCGTAGGCGCAATCAGCGAGCTTTGCGCCGCCTTCCACGCTCGCAACTGAACCGTACGCACACGCCGGATCCTCCACTGGTTCCCAAGGATGACTTCGTGAAGATGCCACGGATCATGCCCCTTCCATCGCCACCCGTGACCAGGCCACAGCAGCTAAAATCCTCCCCATGCAGAAGCTAAGGCTGTTTCTGGGACCTTGCCACCTGTCAAATCCAGGGCAAACTTTATTGAAGCAGACAAGTATTTTCTCCCTTTTGAGTTGGCATGCCAGTCGAAATGTCCCCGCATAGTCAGCACATCATCTGACTGTTTACAGAAATTAATTGATAGAATTATAGAGACAATATGTGGTTGTTCTCAAGGACCACAAACCGACGAAGGTGTTCAGTTGCAGATAATTAAGGCCTTACTAACTACAGTAACATCTCAGCACATACAAATACACGAAGGAACTGTGTTACAGGCTGTTAGAACGCGCTACAATATACACCTGGCCAGCAAAAAAAAAACTTAGTAAACCAAACCACAGCCAAGGCAACACTAACAAAGATGTTGAATGTTATATTTGCACGAATGAAAAACCAAGCACTGCACGAAGTACAACAAATGGAAAAGTAGAGACTTCGGCAACAGCATCACCTCCAACAGTCCAAGGTGAACCAGTGTGAACCCAAATCTCCACAGCTGAACCGGCTTGAGGACCAGCCTATTCTTGAGGCGGTCACCCATTAGACTGGACTTATAACGCTGTTCATACGTTCAAAAAGTCAAACACTTCTGTATTATAACCTGTTGTTGTTTATCGTTCCAGATATCGTCAGACCGGACCACTGTTCAAGTTGGTTTTTTTCTCGCATTCATGTTTTGTTATGGTACAACCTTGTTAGTGTGACGCACCCGACATCGCCCCATGTAAATAGTTACGTCATACACACACGCTGTACACAACACACACACACACTCTTAGATGCACTCACGACACGATCATATTTATAACCACGTAGGCACATATCTTTGTAAAAAGGGGGGATGTCATGATATTCAAACACACACATCATGATAGGCACACCAACAGACAAATCAGAACACACAACACCACAACCAATCACAGAAAGATATAAAAGCACAAACACGACACCTGGTGGTCAGTATTAGCTGGAGACAAGGACAAGGACAGACCTGCTACACGACATAGGATGGGAATAGAAGGATACGGACCCAGGAAGTGTAGAAGATTGTAGTTTAGTCGGGCAGTATGGTCGGCACGGGCTTGGAGGGCCGAAGGGCCTGTTCCTGTGCTGTACATTTCTTTGTTCTTTGTTCTTTGTTCTTTGACCACACTCAGGGAGACAGCACGTGCAGAGTATCCAGAACGAACTGTATACAAGAGTTAAAATAAAATAGAGTTGTACAACATACAACTGTGTTGGCTCATCTGTGCACCAGAGCACCCAACACCACAGGCTTCAATGAAGTTACTGTGAAAAGCCCCTAGTCACCATATTCCGGCACCTATTTGGGGAGGCTGGTAAATGATCATTGGATAGACAAATGGACGATAAGAGAATAGTGTAGATGGGCTTTAGAGTGGTTTCACAGGTCGGCGCAACATCGAGGGCCGAAGGGCCTGTACTGCGCTGTAATGTTCTATGTTCTATGTTCTAACCCTCCCCTCTCCCTCCCACGCATTCCTCAATCTTGCTCTTATACCCCCTTATAATTGCATGCCCCCTTCATGTCCCTCATACCTCCCTTGCTTGACATGTATTCTATCCCCCACAGCCACTCACCCAGTATCTCAACTTTGGACAGATCTCAGGAGCTATGTAACAACAAAGAAAAACTTTTTAAATGGACTTAAAAATGTGACCTTGCATAAATCTTTGAGGTTGATGGGAATTGTCCATTCAGATTCCAGGGGCGGGATTCTCCGAGCGCCCCGCTGGGTCGGAGAATCGCCGGGCAGCGGCGTGAATCCTGCCCCCGCCGGCCGCCGAGTTCTCCGGCGCAGAGATTTGGCGTGGGTGGGAATCGCGCCGCGCCGGTCGACGGGCCACCCCTGGTGATTCTCCGGCCCGTGATGGGCCGAAGTCCCGCTGCTGTCATGTCAGTCCTGCCGGCGGGAATTAAACCACCTCTATTACAGGCAGGACTGGCGGCGTGGGCGGGCTCTGGGATCCTGGGGGGGGGGGCGGGGGGGGGGGGGGCGGGGGGCGATCTGGCCCCGGGAGGTGCCTCACGGTGGCCGGGGCCGCGATCGGGGCCCACCGATCCACGGACGGGCCTGTGCCGTGGGAGCACTCTTTTCCCTCCACCTCGGCCATAGCCTCCGCCATGGCTGACGCGTAGGTGACCCCCCCCACCCTGCGCATGCGCGGGAATGATGTCAGCAGCCGCTGACGCTCCCGCGCATGCGCGGACTTCCGCCTGCCGGCGGAGTCCCTCCGGCCCCGGCTAGCATGGTGCCAAAGGCCTTCCATGCCAGCTGGTGGGATGGCAACCACTCCAGCGCGGGCCTAGCCTCTAAAGATGAGGTCTTGGCCCCGAAAGGTGCGGAGAAATCCGCACCTTTGGGGCGGCCGACGCCGGAGCGGTTCACGCCGCTCCATCCCGCCGGGACCCCCCGCCCCGCCGGGTAGGGGAGAATCCCACCCCAGGTTTCCGGAGGTTTCAGGGAAGAGCGTAGCCTGGAGGCAGCCTCACACTGGAGCCCAGAAGACCAGAACTCCAAGCAGCTTACCGAGACAGGGGCTGTTTGATGTATTGATGCCTTATTTGGGAGATGACTTGGCTTTTGGTCACACGATAAGAGCAGCCCTTAGCTTACCTGCAAGTAGCATTGAAAAGAGCTGGTCGTGGGTAGATGCCTTGGGAACCATCTTGAAGGAACTTCAACCCAGGGAGAGATAGAGAAAGGCATCTAGAAACAGGAAGGGCTTCTACCAAAAGTAAGTAGGCAGTTTGAAAGTGTCGCACCTGAAGGACCAGAAGAAATTTGATTCCACCTATTAAGCTCACTTGCTGAAGCAGCCTCTGGCATTTGGACAATGACAGCCATTGCAGAGACAATCCTATAACTTCAAAATCTTCACTTCAGACAACGCAATATCGCAACTTCAAAAAATATCAGGTCTGCCACGAATAGGCACTAAAATGATTCCATTTTTAATAGTATCGCTTTATCTTCATTTTGTAGGTAGTATTATTGTGTATGTGTTAGTAACTTTGGGGGGATTCTCTGGGTCCACTAGCTAATGGTGGGATTCATGACAGCCCATTGAATCGGGCATCGGGCAAAAAACATGTGTCAAACGAGTGTCAAACCCGTTGAGAGTCTCCCGACCGACCCTGCCAGACCTGACGGGTTTCTGCGGGAAAATGAAAAATCCTCTTCTGCATTCATTTGATTGCAATTATTAGGCTGGAAGCCCAATTCATTTGCCTCCTAGCATTATTATGGGCCAGGGTTTAGAGAACACCAAAGTATATCAGGGAGTTCACCTGACCCACAACTTTTAATAGATTTTGGTTATGGGGAGCACAAGGGCCCACTTTACAGGTGTGATGCAACAGAGATCTAAAGTATTTTTAAACAAAACAATGTTTATCCTATGAATGCAGTTAACCTTTTATAAACACACAGTAAACATCTTATCAACTACCAACACTGACATACCCCTCCAAAGATACAGTACTCTATAGGTAACCCTTAGTAACATTCCTAACAACATACATAAGTCAAAGTCCCTTTTTAACAAAGACAGTAGGTTTGCATTCCTTACAGAAACAGGTATTACTTTGAAATCATCAAGTGATCTGGAGACATTCTTTAGCATGCAGAGAGAGAGAAACCTAAATACACCTCCTTGGTTTGAATGCAGCTCTCCAACTGAAAACGAAACTAAAACTCAGAGCCAGAAACAGCTTCCAGCTCAAAACGAAAGTAAAAAGCAGAGCCAGAGCCCAGCCCCATCCACACACTGACATCACTGCAGCCACTTGACAAGACAAACATTCCCATGACAGGATGCTGCCCCCCACCTGCCCCAACAGCCGGCAGTCCTACTGGCATGAATTGGTGCAAGTCCTGAGAAAATGGGACCTGGTGGAGGAGGTGCTGAAGGAGGTAGGGGGGGGGGTCCTTCATGGGAGATAGGGGTTGGGGGGGGGGGCACTTGGGCATTGGGCAGGGCTGGGGGGTCTCAGGTCAGGGGTCTTTCCTGGGCTTGTGGTCGTTTGGCTGATCTTCTCATCTGCAGCCTTTAAACCCTTTTAATTGTGTTCAGGAGTTGTGGGGAGAAGGCAGGAGAATGGGGATGAGAAAAATATCAGATATGATTGAATGACAGAGCAGACTCGATGGGCCGAGTGGCCTAGTTCATAGAATTTACAGTGCAGAAGGGGGCCATTCAGCCCATCAAATCTGCATAGGCTCTTGGAAAGAGCCCCCCACCCAAGCCCACATCTCCACCCTATCCCCATAACCCAGTAACCCCACCCAACACTAAGGGCAATTTTGGACACTAAGGGCAATTTAGCATGGCCAATCCACCTAACCTGCACATCTTTGGACTGTGGGAGGAAACTGGAGCACCCGGAGGAAACCCATACACACACGGGGAGAACGTGCAGGCTCTGCACAGACAGTGACCCAAGCCGGGAATCGAACCTGGGACCCTGGAGCTGTGAAGTAATTGTGCTAACCACTATGCTACCGTGCTGCCCTAATTCTGTTCCTATGTCTTATGGTCTTATGGTGTATTGGTATGTCAAAATGAAAGATCTCTGAGAAGAGGGTAGATGTTTTCCCATCTGTAGCCTTACACCCTTTAAATTGTTTCCAAGAGATCAATATTAAAGATGTGTGAGAATAAAGTGAAAGACTTCCTATCTGCAATCTTAAAACCTTTAAACTGTCTGCCAACATGATAGAATGAAAGATCTGAGATTAAAGTAAAAGACTTTCCTTTAATGTGGTGGATCCATTTGGAGTGTTTTTCATCATCAATTTCATTGCCCATTATCTTTTTCAAACCTGCGTGCATGCATAGAAGCCTAAAAGCTTTGAACTGCATGGTTTACATTCAATTTCACAGACTTTTAAAAGCATCTTAATTGCCAGATCCGGGCAGTTTCAAAGGAATGAATATTGTTCTTTATATATATCGCTCTAAATGGGTCCATTAACTCTGAAGTACTTCCTCTTTGAAGCAGCTGTCCTTTCTAACCATGTTTTTTTAAAGAGGCTGTCTCATTGTTCTAAAGAGCTTGCTGGAAAGAGCAGATGCAGGGGCAGCATTCAGGCAGGGGGGGGGTGCAGTTGCTGGTGATGAATGTTGGGTAGGAAGGGGGGTTTCAAGCGATGAGTTTTGGGGCGTGGGAAGCTCCCGAGACCTCCACTGGGTGGGAAGGTGGCCATTAGACTGCGGTACTAGTTGGGGCACCCTTCAAAGATGGTGCCCCAATCTGTGTAGAACAAGCTCCCAGCTCTAAGAGGCCCTGCCCCACCAGAGTGATGCATAAACCATGCCCACTCCCTTTTTATTAGCAAAGAGGCTCAAAATTCCATGATTCACACCATTTTGCTCACTGGAGCTGATACCTTTTGTAAGTTTCTTCCTATATTTGTGTTTGTGTAATAAAAATAAGGTATAACTTTAATTAAGTTTAATTTTGTGTTTCTATCGAAGAAAAGGCTATAATGTCAATTATCTCATATTAAACACAGGTGCCCGCATACCTGGTGGTTTTGATATCATTTCAAACTACGTGAAAACAAACATGGTTTAAAGAAAGACTAGGTTGTTGCTTAGCAACCACACTGAAAAGCAGAAGCACTTGTGGTTCAGTTTGATCCAGGTACCTGTGAAGAAAGCAGCTCTCACAGAAACTGCCTGCAGAGAGGCAGAACAATGGAATAAGGGGCAGAAAGCAAGTCTCAGAAGCTAAAGAACAGATTGTTCTCGAAACCAGGGAATTAAAGTTAAATGCCTGGAAGACTGAAGTCAAAGGGACAAAGAACTGGAATCTGAACAAGGTACTGTTCACTGAAATTAATGACAGGGGCAGAGAGTTGGTAATTTCAGGTAAAAACAGAGCTGAACGTTGCAGACCTGGAGAAGTCAGCTATCAAGACGCCAGGCATCAGAAGTAATCCTAATGTTAATGACATTTTTCAATACAGCCAATGAAGCTGTGGTGCTCTATTGGCCTGACTGGGTATCTGAGAGATTGTGTGGAAACATGAATGCATGTGGCACGCCAAGGCAGAGAAATACTGAAATGAGAGGTTGAAACCCTGGAAGTGGATCCTTGGTGAAGGTTTCTGAGAGAAGGCATTATATGGGAGGATATTTCAAAATGTGTTTGCAAACCCTTGTGTGGAAGTCAGAGTTCCAGGGAGATCAGCTGGCTGACAGTGTGGCAAGCATCTGGGGGGATTTAATGAGAAATCCACAGAAGTTCTATTTGGTGGCACCTGCTACTTAGTTTCAGAGTGTGGTGTGTCAGACCACAATTGGCCTGTTAGTTTACATGGACTGTATACTTACCGTGAACATTATAGTCGAAGACATAATTTGTAACTTGTGTTATCCTTAAAAATCTGCATTATATCTGTGAAGATATAGCTGGGGTCAAGGACCATTGAAACCATAGAAAAGTTACAACACAGAAGGAGGCCTTTCAGCCCATCTTGTCCATGCCAGCCCAATGACACCCAGGCACCCTTTCTAATCCCACCTTCCTGCACCTGACCCATAACCCTGTAGCATACAGCACTTCAGGTGCAAATCCAGGTACTTTTCAAAAACGTTTCGGGTCTTTGCTCCAAATATCGGGCAGCGAATTCCAGACACCCACTACCCTCTGTGCAAAACAATTCCTCCTCATATCCCCTCTACACCTTCTTCCACTTATCTTGAATCTATGTCCCCTGGTTCTAGAATTCTCCGCCAAGGGAAACAATTTTATCCTATCCACTCTATCTCTTCCCCTCATAGTTTTGTACACCTCAATTAAATCATCCCTCGGCCTTCTTTGTTCCAAGGAAAATAACCCCAACCTATCCAATCTCTCCTCATAGCTACACTTTGCTATCCCTGACAGCATTATTGTAAACCTCTTCTGCACTCTCTCCAGAGCACTTAGGTCCTTCCTGAAATGTGGTGACCAGAATTGCACATAATACTCCAGTTGTGGCCTCAGTGTTTATGCAATTCCAATGTTATATCCTTACTTTTATATTCTATACCTCTGCCAACGAAGGAGAGCATTCCATATGCCTTCTTTACAACCTGTCTACTTTATTTGCTGCCTTTAGGGGCCTGTATACCTGTATGTCAAGCTCTCTCACTTCGTCGACCCCTTTTAGTATATTCCTATTTATTGCATACTCCTTATAACTGTCTGACCTCCCTAAATGCATGACTTCACACTTCTCTGTGTTAAAAACCATCTGTCACTTTACCACCCACTCTACCAACCCATCTATGTAATTTTAGAGATGATTGCTATCCTCTACACTATCCACTATTGGGCCAATATTTGTGTCATCTGCCAATTTCCCAATCGTGCCCCTCATGTTCATGTCCAAATCATTAATGTATAACACAAACAACAATGGTCCCAACACCAAGTCCTGTGGAACACCACTTGAAACAACTTTCCATTCACAAGGGTGCCCATCGACCACGACCCTTGGTTTCCTTTTACTAAGCCAACTTTTGATCCGGTTTGCCATATTAACCTGCATACCAAGGACTTTTACTTTTTGACCAATCTGCCATGTGGGACTTGGTCACACACCTTGCTAAAATCCATGTACACAACATCCACTGCACTACCTTCATCAACCCTTCTTGTCACTTGCTCAAAGAATTCAATCAATTTTGTGAGGCAAGACCTTCTTTTAACAAGTCCTGATGAGAGTGTGAGTATTGTGATGTATTGTATGAAGTATTGTATTATGATCAATCTTTTTATGTTTAATAAATGTTGCATTCTTTTGATGAAAGTTAATTGGTGGTCCTGTGACTCAGTTCATCCACGTTTCTAAACAAAAAATAAAAGTTACAGTCTGTTGAGCCAGGGTTCCATTCTGGAGCTAACTCTCCAGTCGTTACATCAGCTGGGATTGTAACACTTTTTAAGGGGGAAATTCAAATTTCAGGACCTGCAGCCTCAATTTTACCAATTCCTTCACCAATTCCTCGATTTTTGGGCCATGGAGGTCCAGTCAAGGTCCTCGGTTTCACATGACGAAACGTAGAGCAGTGTAGGGCTCCCTCAGCATTACATTGGAGTGTAAGCCTAGACTCTGCACTCAGGTCTCTGGCTTGGGGTTTGAACCCACTAGCTACCGGCCAGAGACCTGAGTGGTGCCACTTGAGTCACAGCTGACACCTTGCGTACTCCTGACTTGCAAGAGAGAGTACATCCGCAGCTTCGACCCAGAGCAGTTACTGAGATTTTCTTTTCCCTTAGGTTCTACAAAAGTCTTTAAAGAGAGAGCACTTCTGTATCATATATCACATCCTGATTCCAAACAGATATACGGAAATGGGGAAGGTTTTGTGCATTCAGAAGTAGAGCTTGTGTGTGATGAATACTCCGGCTGTGGGGATTGGGGAGTTTCCGAGTGAGTGGTAGCTTTATTTTCTTCATCCGATATTCCTGCATTCGCTGCACCCAGAGGCACATCAGGCTCAGGCCCAACAACACGGGCATTTGCCAGGCGATTGTTGAAACTATTTTTTTTTTAAATTTGTGATTGATTCATCAAATTCAAGCAATTTATTGGCATAATTGGCAAAATAATTGAGGGGCCGGTCAGTTTCTGGGAAAAGCTCATTTGGCGAGCAGAGGTCTTGAGAATGATTAATTACAGCTGGAAGGTTGGCAAACCTGAAATGCACTTCAAATAAGCAAGTGAGATTAAATTGGAATGGATGTTTGGCTTTAAGCATCTTGATCCATGGATGCAATGTTCCATTTGACTTCTTACTGTACACAACCTCTGTGCAATTACAGCATTTCTCAATGAGTTAGCTAATGTTGGCATGATTCAGATACAAAGAAAACGTCCAATGCACCAAACCAACTCATGGAGTAAAAGGTCTGTAAATCTATCCTGTTCATCAAAAAACCCAATTTTGTTTCAGGAGTCAGGACGATATGATTGCTAGCTGCCAAATTATGCGCTTTGTGATTTTCGATACTTTAGCCCATGTAACATACACCAGAAAGAGTCAGGTTTGTATTGAGTCAAATGTCTGAAAGTTTATTAACAGCTAACTATGTACACTAACTTGATATCTCAGACTTACACATACAGACTGCATTGTACACTTACTCAGGTTGCAATTACATTGCATACAGAATTGACTAACTGGCTGACTGGCTGTTTGCTAACTGACCATTTGTCAACAAACGGAATGTACAGAGACTAAGATGGAGAACTCTTGTACTAGAGCATCTCATGTCGTGATTTTGTCCAGCTGTCTTAAAAGGTATAGTGCCTTTCTGAGATTTGTGCAGTAATTCAATCCCCCCCCCCACACACACTTTTCTCCTTTGAAGAGTAGATAATCTATTTTGATAAATATGTAGGGTGGCACAGTGGTTAGCACTGTTGCCTCACAGCGCCAGGGACCCGGGTTCAATTCCAGCCTTGGGTGACTCTCTGTGTGGAGTTTGCACTTTCTCCCCATGTCTGTGTGGGTTTCCTCCGGGTGCTCCAGTTTCCTCCCAAAAGCCCAAAGATGTGCAGGTTAGGTTAAGGGGCATATTGGGATAGGGTGGGGGAATGTGATTTGGTGGAGTGCTCTTTAAAAGGGTCGGTGCTGAGTCGATGGGCTGAACGGCCTCAATGGGCTCAGCGGCCTCCTTCTGCGCTGTAGGGATTCTATGATTCTATGCACCTCGGTACATTATCTTTGTACATTAGGATAATGCTATGGTGGATGTAAAATATGACCATATTTCCTCATTAAACAATTAAGGTGATTCAGTTGAGTTACTTCACTCTGTGGTGTGCTCATCTGACTCATCATCTCGTCTGACAGGTGGTTTGTCATGTGCAACTCGGAGGTTGCTTCATTGTAAGATTTGACCGTTATTTGTGACAATGCCGTATGACCTGGGCTGTACACAACTATGTAATGTTTTACCATGCATGACCCGCTGTGTTCATACAAAGATCTCATACTCTGATCATTTTACCTGGTTCATGTTGGGATAGCTGCATGCTCGTCGATCATGCTCCTGTACACTCTTCTTCCTTCTTTCCAATGTGACCATGTGGTTGGGCAGTAAGAGAATGTGTGAGGAATGAATTGCGTGGATCTGTCTTCAAAACCTTGCGGTGAGGGTAAACCATTACCTTGAGAAGTAGCACAAAGGTTTGACATGGCTGTCCACAACTCTTGACATGTTTCTTTGCATTTTTTTGCAGTAAGAACGTTCTGCAAGACCATTATATTGAGGCTAGTGAGGAGAGAAGGTCATGTGTTGAATACCCCATTTCCTGCACATGTCTTGGAAGCGTGCACTAGTGTCCTGCAGAGTGTCGTCAGACACAATTTGTCGAGGGACACCAACCATATTGCATATGGCGGTTAATGTATCAAAAACTGTTGCACTCGTGGTATCTTTGTTTTGTCTCACCAAAGGAAATGAAAAATGAAATGAAATGAAAATCACTTATTGGCACAAGTAGGCTTCAAATGAAGTTACTGTGAAAAGCCCCTAGTCGCCACATTCCGGCACCTGTTTGAGGAGGCTGGTATGGGAATTGAATCGTGCTGCTGGCCTGCCTTGGCTTGCTTTCAAAGCCAGCGATTTAGCCCTGTGCTAAACCAGTCCCTTGAGTTGAGTTGCTTCACTGTTGCCTGTTGCAATCTTGCACCATGGCTCAGAAGGGATTTTGTGTGAAATGAGATGCTCCCTCGGTTGTTGAGGTTGATGGAGTTGACATGTATCACATGACTTGATCAGTTGATCAATGTCCTTATTGATGTCAGGCCAATAGATATATTCATGTACCCATCACTTTGATTTTTCGACGCCCATGCGACCTATATGGTCAAACATATGTCAACTGTGATGAAAATAGGACATTTTTATATTTCTTGTATTAAATGTCTGTTGCAGTCATTTTATTAAACAAACTTAGGCTAAGGTGTCCAGATGAGGGGCGAGATTCTCCGACCCCCCGCCGGGTCGGAGAATCGCCGAGGGCTGGCGTGAATCCCGCCCCCGCCGGTTGCCGAATTCTCCACCACCGGATATTCGGCGGGGGCGGGGGGTGGCGCGCCGGTTGGCGGGCCACCCCCCGCGATTCTCCGGCCCGGATGGGCCGAAGTCCCGCCGCTAAAATGCCTGTCCCGCCGGTGTAGATTAAACCACCTACCTTACCGGCGGGACAAGGCGGCGCGGGCGGGCTCCGGGGTCCTGGGGCAGGCGCGGGGCGATCTGGCCCTGGGGGGTGCCCCCACGGTGGCCTAGCCCGCGATCGGGGCCCACCGATCCGTGGGTGGGCCTGTGCCGTGGGGCACTCTTTCCCTTCCGCCTTCGCCACGGTCTCCACCATGGCGACGGCAGAAGAGACTCCCTCCACTGCGCATGCACGGGAATGCCGTCAGTGACTGCTGACGCTCCCATGCATGTGCCGCTCGGAGATGTCATTTCCCCGCCAGCTGGCGGGGCACCAAAGGCCTTTTCCGCCAGCTGGCGGGGCGGAAATTCGTCCGGCGCCGGCCTAGCCCCTTAAGGTTGGGGCTCGGCCCCCAAAGATGCGGAGCATTCCGCACCTTTGGGGCGGCGCGATGCCCGACTGATTTGCGCCGTCTTGGGCGCCAGTCAGCGGACATCCGCCGTTTCCGGAGAATATCGTCCCTCATGTCTGCTAGAGCTGTGATTAAGGGGTTAACAGCTAGGCAGGCTGTGATGTCACTCATGGGAGGGGCTGGGTCTGTTTTCAATTTCATTTTTCAGCCCAGCCCTGTGTCTGTTGTTTTTAGTTTCATTTTCAGCCCTGCCCTGTGTCTGTTGTTTTTAGTTTCATTTTCAGCCCTGCCCTGTGTCTGTTGTCTTTAGTTTCATTTTCAGAGTGCTGCTCTGGGTTCCGAGGAAAGGAGGTGTGTTTCTCAGACTGACTTCTGAAAGCTTCTCTCCAAGGACTTTGTGAATAAATCTGTAAGCCACTGAGTGTTGACTGTATGGACAAGTGGCATTTGACCTGTGTATGTGGATTTTTTTTAATTTAAATTTTAGAAGTAGATGGGAAGGGAAGCATGAAGACCTTTCTTTTGTAATAAGTGTTTAACTTGTTGAGAAGCAATATTTTCCTTGGATGATAATGCGGTTAATCCAGTGCCATTAATAAAGTTTGTTTTAAGATAAAGGATCCCTAGGTGTCGGTGGAATCACACCTGGAGTAAAGAACCCTTCCCTCACAGTTTACAAATTGAAAAATTGCTGGGGTCTTGTCCAGTTTCCTAATATAAATTGGAGTTTGGGCCAGGTACCAGAACACAACATAGAGCTCGTGGAATAATCACTTGTTTGCCTTTGAAAATTACATTCCCGGAGAGTCTGAGTTCATCTCTAAATGAACAGAAAAAGCATGTTTGCCCGGGAACCTGTTGAGTATGTTTAGGACATTGACCGATGATGATCTTCTTGAACTGTTGTAGCTGGATATCATCAGACATAGCTTGCTGAATCTGCTTGATCAAAATGAATGAGATCATTGTGGAGATGATCTTCGAATTCCATTTGTAAGTTTAGAGGGATATCTTTGTCTTAGCTGAATTAGGACGCCTGCGAAGAGCATCCCGGTTTGTGTTGTGCTTTGAAATTTTACCCTTGGATCTTCACAAGTAGACATTGCAACCGTGAAGGTACGATTGTAAGAGATTTTCAACATATCATTTTCAACAGCCTGTGGCCGGTATGAACAATGAAATGCTTGCTGAATACGTATGTGTGGAATCTCTATATTCTGAAAATGAAAATGAAAGTGAGGTTTCCTCCTTCTGTGGGTGGGTGTTCCAGCCCTTCTTGCTGATGCCATTTTCTGGTCCTGCAGACATCACCCCCACCCCCTGCTGCTGTGGGTTCCCCGGCAATGGGATGGGCAAGCCATACAAATCGCCATTACCTTCAGCAGAGCTGGTAGATCCCTCCGATGGCCAATGGTGAGCCGGCTCTGGCTCAAGGAAACTGGCCGCTGGGGGGGGGGGGGGGGGACTAAGAAATTACAGCCTATGTTGAAGTCGTTCGCTTGAGCTGTTGTAAGGACTTTGGAACCTAACGCATTGGGCTTGTCTTCCTGGAATGGACAGGCTCCAAACCTTCCTGAGACCTGCACAATAATACAACAAGCTATAGTTTGGTACGATTCAGATACAAGAAACATTCAATGCATTCAATGCGTAAGGGTCTGTGAATTTATATTTTACTGTTAATTTAAAATTCTGCTTCAGGAGGCAGGAGACCTGAGGAGAACCTAAACGAAACAGCTCAAACTGGCTGAGAATCCAATTTTTGCTGATGTGGGCTGCTGAGGAATATTTATCACTCGGGTTACTGGGGAGAATCCGCCTGCTATTGTAAAAGAAAATTGCCAATGGATCTTTTGCATCCACGTGAGTAGTTTATTGATTCATCTCAAAGATGGCAGCTCCCAACAATGCAGCAATCCCTCAGTAATGCACTGGTGTATCAACCTGGATATTTTGATCCTACTTGTAGAGTGGAACTTGAATCCAAAGCCTTGTAACTTAAGGGCCACAGTATTACCCACGGTGCCGCAGTTGGCATATCAAGTGTTGCATTAGATAGGGCCCAAAAGATGCCTGGATGCTTTTAATCAATGGACAGTCAATCTAATGGAGCCCTGACAGTCACTATCCTGAAAAGGAAGAAAGCAGGAGGAATAGAACATAGAACATAGAACATTACAGCGCAGTACAGGCCCTTCGGCCCTCGATGTTGCGCCGACCAGTGAAACCACTCTAAAGCCCATCTACACTATTCCCTTATCGTCCATATGTCTATCCAATGACCATTTGAATGCCCTTAGTGTTGGCGAGTCCACTACTGTTGCAGGTAGGGCATTCCACGCCCTTACTACTCTCTGAGTAAAGAACCTACCTCTGACATCTGTCCTATATCTTTCTCCACTCAATTTAAAGCTATGTCCCCTCATGCTAGACATCACCATGGAAAAAGGCTCTCACTGTCCACCCTATCCAATCCTCTGATCATCTTGTATGCCTCAATTAAGTCACCTCTTAACCTTCTTCTCTCTAACGAAAACAGCCTCAAGTCCCTCAGCCTTTCCTCATAAGATCTTCCCTCCATACCAGGCAACATTCTGGTAAATCTCCTCTGCACCCTTTCCAATGCTTCCACATCCTTCCTATAATGCAGCGACCAGAATTGCACGCAATACTCCAAATGCGGCCGCACCAGAGTTTTGTACGGCTGCAACATGACCTCATGGCTCCGAAACTCAATCCCTCTACCAATAATAGCTACCACACCGTACACCTTCTTAACAACTCTCTCAACCTGGGTGGCAACTTTCAGGGATCTATGTACATGGACACTGAGATCTCTCTGCTCATCCACACTGCCAAGAATCTTACCATTAGCCCAGTACTCTGTCTTCCTGTTATTCCTTCCAAAATGAATCACCTCACACTTTTCTGCATTAAACTCCATTTGCCACCTCTCAGCCCAGCGCTGCAGCTTATCTATGTCCCTCTGTAACTTGTAACATCCTTCCGCACTGTCCACAACTCCACCGGCTTTAGTGTCATCTGCAAATTTACTCACCCATCCTTCTACGCCCTCCTCCAGGACATTTATAAAAATGACAAACAGCAGTGGCCCCAAAACAGATCCTTGTGGTACACCACTAGTAACTGGACTCCAGTCTGAACATTTCCCATCAACCACCACCCTTCTTCCAGCTAGCCAATTTCTGATCCAAACTGCTAAATCACCCTGAATCCCATGCCTCCGTATTTTCTGCAGTAGCCTACCGTGGGGAACTTTATCAAACGCTTTACTGAAATCCATATACACCACATCAACTGCTTTACCCTCATCCACCTTTTTGGTCACCTTCTCAAAGAACTCAATAAGGTTTGTGAGGCACGACCTACCCTTCACAAAACCGTGTTAACTATCTCTAATCAAATTATTCCTTTCCAGATGATTATACATCCTATCTCTTATAAACCTTTCCAAGATTTTTCCCACAACAGAATTAAGGCTCACTGGTCTATAGTTACCGGGGTTGTCTCTACTCCCCTTCTTGAACAAGGGGACAACATTTGCTATCCTCCAGTCTTCTGGCACTATTCCTGTAGACAAAGATGACTTAAAGATCAAAGCCAAAGGCTCAGCAATCTCCTCCCTAGCTTCCCAGAGAATCCTAAGATAAATCCCATCCGGCCCAGGGGACTTATCTATTTTCACACTTTCCAGAATTGCTAACACCTCCTCCTTATGAACTTCAAGCCCTTCTAGTCTAGTAGCCTGAATCTCAGTATTCTCCTCAACAACAGTGTCTTTCTCCTGTGTGAATACTGACAAAAAATATTCATTGAGCACCTCTCCTATCTCCTCGGACTCCAAGCACAACATCCCACTACTGTCCTTGACTGGCCCTACTCTTACCCTAGTCATTCGTTTATTCCTGACATATCTATAGAAAGCTTTAGGGTTATCCTTGATCCGACCTGCCAAAGACTTCTCATGTCCCCTCCTGGCTCTTCTTAGCTCTCTCTTTAGGTCCTTCCTAGCTAACTTGTAACTCTCGAGCGCCCTAACTGAACCTTCATGTCTCATCTTTACATAAGCCTCCTTCTTCCTCTTGACAAGTGTTTCGACTCCTTTAGTAAACCACGGTTCCCTTGCTCGACCACTTCCTCCCTGCCTGACAGGTACATACTTATGAAGGACACGCAGTAGCTGTTCCTTGAACAAGCTCCACATTTCCATTGTGCCCATCCCCTGCAGTTTTCCTCTCCATCCGATGCATCCTAAGTCTTGCCTCATCGCATCATAATTGCCTTTCCCCCAGATATAACTCTTGCCCTGTGGTACATACCTATCCCTTTCCATCACTAAAGTAAACTTAATCGAATTGTGGTCACTATCACCAAAGTGCTCACCTACCTCCAAATCTAACACCTGTCCTAGTTCATTACCCAGTACCAAATCCAATATGGCCTCGCCTCTCATTGGCCTATCTACATACTGTGTCAGGAAACCCTCCTGCACACATTGGACAAAAACAGACCCATCTAAAGTACTCAAACTATAGTGTTTCCAGTCAATATTTGGAAAGTTAAAGTCCCCCATAACAACTACCCTGTTGCTTTCGCTCCTATCCCGAATCAACTTTGCAATCCTTTCCTCTGCATCTCTGGAACTTTTCGGAGGCCTATAGAAAACCCCTAACAGGGTGACCTCTCCTTTCCTGTTTCTAACCTCAGCCCATATTACCTCAGTAGACGAGTCCTCATCAAACGTCCTTTCTGCCACCGTAATACTGTCCTTGACTAACAATGCCACCCCTCCCCCTCTTGTACCACCTTCCCTGAGCTTACTGAAATATCTAAACCCCGGCACCTGCAACAACCATTCCTGTCCCTGCTCTATCCATGTCTACGAAATGGCCGCAACATCGAAGTTCCAGGTACCAACCCATGCCGCAAGTTCACCCACCTTATTCCGGATGCTCCTGGCATTGAAGAAGACACACTTTAAACCACCTTCCTGCCTGCCGGTACACTCCTGCAACTTTGAAACCTTACTCATGACCTCACTACTCTCAACCTCCTGAATACTGGAGCTACAATTCAGGTTCCCAAGCCCCTGCTGAACTAGTTTAAACCCTCCCGAAGAGCATTAGCAAATTTCCCCCCCAGGATATTGGTACCCCTCTGGTCCAGGTGTAGACCATCCTGTTTGTAGTGGTCCCACTGACCCCAGAATGAGCCCCAATTATCCAGAAATCTGAAACCCTCCCTCCTGTACCATCCCTGTAGCCACATGTTCAACTCCTCTCTCTCCCTATTCCTGTCTCGCTATCACGTGGCATGGGTAACAACCCAGAGATAATAACTCTGTTGGTCCTAGATCTAAGTTCAGATTCTGTCAAAACCATGCAATAGTAACAAAGAGCAGAGCTCCCTGAGTATAATTTTACATGATGCTTGGGCATGGGATATTGACAAAATGATTGCCAGGGCATCAGCGTTCTGGGCCAATTCCCTCAGGAAAGGAACATGGGATCATCTCCAGAACCTTACTCACACTGTTCTAACAATGCATCTGTCCAATCAGCCTGCTTCAGCAACAAATCATTTCATAATCAGCAGGCAATAGCGGCAGCAATTCATCTTCCTCACTTTGCCATAATAATAATAATAATAGTCTTTAATAGTGTCACAACGTCTCTTGCACAATCTCCACGCAATGAAGGAAAGCCTTCTGAGTGTCTGAGGGTAGGAACTAATCCTCCACTGACCTTGCTAACAGGAGTCGGAGAATGAGTCCAAATCGATAGATTAGCACTGCTGCACCACCTGTGGGCCTGCTGGGCAGTGGGTGTTGGCAACTTCCTGGCTTTTGTTGAAGAATAAGCAGAGCCAGAGTGCATTAAATCAACAGAAAGATCAGAATAGCTCTGAAAATCATTAACAATTATGTATTTAACTCGCACAACCCTGTTGGTGGAACATCGCGCAATCTGTCGTGGTGAACGGGCTTTGTTCTCCTCTTAGATTTCTTTGAGCAACACCTCCTGAATAAACCTTGCATCGGAGAAATCCAAGTGTGTGGGACCTCCAGACTTTTTTGGGCGGGTTTCTCCATTGGCTGACGGCGAGATTGGGAAACGCAATTGGGCGGAGAATAGGTTCTGACGGCAAAACCGCGGCAGGCGCCAATTTGATGCCAAATCGCAATTCTCCGGCACCTCAATAGTGGCGCCAATGCATTCCGGAACCACTTACAGTCGACACCGTTTGCATATCATTAGCGGGCCTAAACCGGCATTCACCGGGGCCTCCGCAATTCTCCGCCTCTGGTGGGCCGAGTTCCCGACGGCACAGTTCACTTGTGCTTCGTGAAACCGGCGTCGTGGCTGGTGGGGTGGAGAGAGAGAGACGAGGTAGGACACAGAGAGGCACAACTGCGGGCTGCCAGGTCGGACACTGGCTGGGCTGGCTGGGGTGGGGGGGGGGTTGATGGGGGAACGGGCCGAGTGGCCATGGTGACACCTCCTCATGGGACTGGAGCAGTGTTCAGGCACGGACCTCCATTGCCGCGGCCTGCAAAGCAGCCACCTTGTTGCGCACCCCACTGACCATACACCTTGGCCCATGGTTCTGAAGAGTGGATCCCCCCTACAATCAGAAACACCACAGCGGTGTCCAGGTTTCTCAGGCACATGGCTGCCTGTGAGGCAGCAACCCTGTCCTGGACCTCGGCCAGCGCCTGAACGGAATGCCTATAGCCTTGGACATGCTGATCCATAGCCAAAACCTTCGCTCACAATGACTCCACCGCGTACGCCACCTGTGCGGTGTTGGCCTGGGTGGCACTCATGGTCAACATTCCTGCACTTGATTGGAGTCCTCCAACATCACCTGCAGGTACTGGATGTTTACCTCATGCCGTCCCTGGCTCTGCGACTGCATCTCCACAATCAATGGGACTGTCTGTTCCAGAAGCCTGGAACCGGTCTGGGTTCGGCCCTCCCTCCGACCGTCCACCCCCAGAGATGTTCGTACCTCCACCTGCTGTACCGGGTCAGCTGTGTGGAGCTCAGCAGAGAGTATCCCAGGAGCCTCTTCACTAAAGTGCCCAACCGAGGTGAGTGTCTCTGGGATGATGGAGAGTGTTGGAGACAGCTGAGACGGGAAATCTTCGGGCCCGAGCAGCGGTGCGTCCTGCATCTCGAGTCGAGGGCTGCCGCCCGAGCTGCTCTCATCACCGGTGCTCGGCTCACAGGGGGGGCGCTCCGGCTGTGACACTGGTTGGGGGCGGGGGGGGGGGGCGCCAGAAGGACCCACCCCATCTCCAGCAGGTCCTGCAAGACACAAGACAAGATGCATAATTAGACTGTGGGCCGGTTGGGGGGAGTGGGGGTGGGCCTGGGGGTGGGAGGGGAGTGGTGGTGGGGGTGGTGGTGGGGGTGAGGGGTGGGTGAGGCTGAGGGTGGTGTGGGGATTCTGTTGGGGGGGGGGGGAAGTTGACCCTTGTTGCATGGGGAGCCGCAACTTGAAATGGAATACAGCAGTGTAAGACAGTCCAATGCATGCAGTGCAGGGGTGGGTAGCTGGTCGCCTCAGTAGCCAGGGCAGCCGGCCATGGCAGCTGGTATGGGTATCGACGTGTGGTGCAGGGTGGGGGTCCGACTGATCTCTAGGTTGTGGGGTGGTGGGGGTAGGGTTACGAAAGGGGTTAGCGACCAGGGCACAGAGCTGCCTACACACCCTGGCCGCCCTGAGGAGTCGTTCAGTTTTTCTGGCAATGCTGGCCGGTCTGGACGGTGTTGCTGGTGGCGCTCACCACCTCTGCCACCTGTGCCCAGGCACGATGAATGGTGGCAGCTGCCCGCCTGCTGCGTGGGCCGGGGTACAGGGGGGGGGGGGCTGCCTCTCCTCCACCACATTCAGGAGGGTCTCCAGCTCGGCGTGCATGAAACGGGCTGCCGCTCTCCTCACTGCCATCTTGTTGGCTGGGATGGGGTGTGGGGTGAGTCAAGTGTGTATCTGAGGCTGCAGCTGCCTCCTGAGTGTCAATCACCAACCCGGTGAATCCCACACTGTTTCTCATTGGAATCGATTGTGTTCCACGTGGCGCCTGTACTACAGGCACGGGGGTAGACCCCTGCCTGCTGACTCTGCCCAGTAGGCGGAGTATAAATGTGTGGGCTCACCGAGCTGCTGCCATTTTGGTAGCAGCTGCGGGAGGCAACACATCTCTACTTAATAAAGCCTCGATTACTCTCTACTCTCGTCTCATCGTAATGATAGTGCATCACGGAAAGAACCTCAAAATCAGAGAATCCAGCCCTTAGTCTCAGAAATGGAGAATCCAGCCTTTTCTCTTTGCAGTGACTTAATAATATAACATTGACTAGCTAGTCCAGGTTTGAGAATGAGGCATATGAAGACAGGACGGGCACCCAAAAGTCTGATCAAATAAGGATATTTTAAAGATCGTCTTAAAGGAAGAGACCGAGGCATCATGGCTGGGAAGGTTAGGGGGGGCATTCCAGAATTTCAACAGCTGGATATCCACATCAGTCAGGAATGGAATGAAGAAATCCGAGAAGTGGCAAGAGGCCAGATTCAGAGGAGTATAGAGTTCCTGCAGGGTTGTCGGGCTGGAGGGGGCGACCAGGGATAGGAAGAGGTGAAGGCGTTGCTTGACCACGAACCATTGAGCATCAAGCACAGGGGCTTTGGAAGAACGGGACATGTTACAAGTTGAGACACAGGCAGCAGACTCTCGACTGAGCTCATGGTTATAGGGGGTGTAAGGGGTTACAATAAAGGACCTGCAAGCAGCGTGCTAACACTTCTTTCATCAGATACTGTCAACATTCTTGACCGGCTTCAATAGACCCCCAATAATTTTAGTCATGTTTTCCATCCCAATTTATTTTCTCAGGTTTTCATGCGCAAATTATCCTCACCTTTTCCCATTAAGAGTCTGAATGCAAAATAGAGCTGGCTTTCTTAATGCCAGTGAACGCAGCACGATAGAACTGCTTAACACTACATTTCTGTTAGGAAAATCCTGTTTAATTGCATCCACATTTTGACATAAATTATACAGCATGCTGCTTGCTGGTTTTGGAAAGACTTCAGTGATTTTGATGCTGCGTCTCCATTTTCTTTGAATCCTATCCAATGTTCAAGGAGAGCTATGTGGAACTGATTAGTGCCCAGCGCAACATGCTTGTGAAGCAGATCTCCATTATTCTAACCTCAGACTTTGCACCAAATACTTCGCAACAGCCAGACCAAACACATTGAAATACCAACTGATGTGGCTCAAGTTGCTGTTGAGCTGGCTATCCTGGCATTTGATGGTTTTTGACATGATGTCATTTTCAATTAGAGGCTACAACACCAATTCAAATCCAAAAATGCCATGAGAGAATATCAACCCAAGCGAGATCCAGACAGACCCTCGGCGGTTGTGGCAAGGTCTAAACAACATAATGGGCTACAAAGCGAAGCCGAGCAGTATCTCCGACAGCAGCGCATCCCTCCCCGATGAACTCAATGCTGGTCTATGCTCGGTTCGAGCAGGTAACCAACAATCCGCTGTTGAGTGCCCAAGCAGCCCATAACTCACCCATACCCACCATGCGCAGATCAGCTGGCAGAGGTGTTCGCGGACATCTTTAACCTGTCCCTACTCCACTCTGAGGTCCCCACCTGCTTTAAGAAGACCACCATCACACCGGTGTCAAAGAAGAACCATTCTCCCAAAACGCCTTGATCCACTGCAATTCGCATACCGTCACAACCGGTCCACAGCAGACCCCATTTCCCTGGCCCTACACACATCGATAGAGCATCTCGACAACAAGGACTCCTACATCAGACTCCTATTTATTGACTACAGCTCCGCCTTCAACACCATAATCCCAGCCAAGCTCATATCAAAGCTCCAAAACCTAGGACTTGGCTCCTCCCTCTGCAACTGGATCCTCGATTTTCTGACCAGCAGACCACAATCAGTAAGAATGAACAACAATACCTCCTCCACAATAGTCCTCAATACCGGGGCCCCGCAAGGCTGCGTACTTAGCCCCCTTCTCTATTCCCTGGACACACGACTGTGTGGCAAAATTTGGTTCCAACTCCATCTACAAGTTTGCTGACGATACAACCATATTGGGCCGGATTTCGAATAACGACGAGTCAGAATACAGGAGGGAGATTGAGAACCTAGTGGAGTGGTGCAACGACAACAATCTCTCCCTCAATATCAGCAAAGCTAAGGAGTTGGTCATTGACTTCAGAAAACAGAGTACTGTACACACCCCTGTCAGCATCAACGGGGCCGAGGTGGAGATGGTTAGCAGTTTCAAATTCCTAGGGGTGCACATCTCCAAAAATCTGTCCTGGTCCACCCACGTCGACGCTACCACCAAGAAAGCACAACAGGCCCATACTTCCTCAGGAAACTAAGGAAATTTGGCATGTCCACATTGACTCTTACCAACTTTTACAGATGCACCATAGAAAGCATCCTATCTGGCTGCATCACAGCCTGGTATGGCAACTGCCCGGCCCAGGACCGCAAGAAACTTCAGAGAGTCGTGAACACCGCCCAGTCCATCACACGAACCCGCCTCCCATCCATTGACTCTGTCTACACCTCCCGCTGCCTGGGGAAAGCGGGCAGCATAATCAAAGACCCCTCCCACCCGGCTTACTCACTCTTCAAACTTCTTCCATCGGGCAGGAGATACAGAAGTCTGAGAACACGCACGAACAGACTCAAAAACAGCTTCTTCCGCACTGTCACCAGACTCCTAAATGACCCTCTTATGGACTGACCTCATTAACACTACACCCTGTATGCTTCATCCGATGCCAGTGCTTATGTAGTTACATTGTATACCTTGTGTTGCCCTATTATGTATTTTCTTTTACTCCCTTTTCTTCTGATGTGCTTAATGATCTGTTGAGCTGCTCGCAGAAAAATACTTTTCACTGTACCTCGGTACACATGACAATAAACAAATCCAATCCAATCCAATCCAAAAAAACATAAATGGCTCCTGCGCAAAACGAGAGAGTAGACAGAGTTTGGCAATGCAGAGAATTGCAGGAAAAGATAAGATAAAGCATTGTATAGAAATATGAGAAGCGGGGATTGACCATTTAACTCCTCGCGCCTGCTCTGCCATTCAATTAGATCCACAACTCAACTCCATTTGAATGACTTTGCTCCATATTCCTTGATATTCTCAACTAACAACAACCTATCAATCTTAGTTTGCATTGACCCCCAACATGCACAATCTTCAGTGGCACATAACTGTAGATTTTTACCACTGTTAATCTAAAACCATTCACATTGTCATCGCTTCTAAATAACCCAGCTCTAATTATAAGCTGATATTCCTTTCTTCTTCATTTCCTCTACCAGATGAACTAGTTTCTCCACATCTATCCTTTCAAATTCTTTTACTGTTTAAAAACCAGTGACCAGGTTAGTTCTCAGTCTGTACCTAAGGAAATAAAAGCCAGGTTAATGCAACCTATCCTCATAACTTAACCATGTCTTACTTCTCTCAGTAACCCCGAACTGAAGGAACGGCGTAACCTAACATCAGTCACAACTCCCAGTGACTCAGCCACTAACATAGCAGCACACAGGGTCCCACTGCTCTCAATGGGGTTTCCTGTTGTATGCACCCTCCCGCTGCCGGTAAAACCTGTGGTGGGTGGGGGGGGGGGGGTCGCCGTCGGCGGGACTGGAAGATGCGGTTGGTGGGAATGGCCGGAAAACCCTGGACCAAGATAACTGAAAGACTTGCATTTATATAGCACTTTTACATAACTTTACGATGTCCCAAAGCGTTTTACAGTCAACAAAGAAGTTTTGACATGCAGTCCCTCTTGTAATGCAGGCAGCCATTTTGTGCACAGCAAGCTCCCACAATAGAGTTTTAAAGAAAATTAATTTGAGCTATGTGGACATCATTGACTGTAGGTCAACATTTATTGCCCATCCCTAATTGCCCTTGAGAAGGTGGCCGTGAGCTGCCTTCCTGAACCGCTCCAGTCTATGTGATGTAGGCATACCCACAGTGCTGTTAGGGAGGGAGTTCCAGGACTTTGACCCGGCGATAGTGAAGGAACAGCAATACAGTTGCAAGTAAGGCTTAGGGGAGAGGTTGCAGGTGGTGGTGTTCCCATGCAACTGCAGCCCTGTCCTATGTAAGAGAGGTTGTGGGTTTGGAAGATGCTGTCGAAGGAGCCTTGGTGAGTTGTTACAGTGAATATAGTAGATGGTACACAGTGTTGCCATTGTACGCTGTGGGTGGAGGGAGTGAATGATTAAGGGGGTGGAGGGGGTGCCAATCAAGTGGCTGCTTTCTCCTGGATGGCATTGCGCTTCTTGTACAAGAGTTGGCAGGTCATGTTACAGTTGTATAAGACTTTGGTTCGGCCACATTTGGAATACTGCGTACAGTTCTGGTCGTCACATTACCAAAAGGATGTGGATGCTTTGGAGAAGGTGCAGAGGAGGTTCACCAGGATGTTGCCTGGTATGGAGGGAGCTGATGTGTTGGGTGCTCTGGGTCCGTGGAACACATACAGGCCACCAACACTTAAAATAGTACAACACTATTTTATTAAGCTAGAAACTGTTGAACATACTTTCACTGTGGGTTAACACGATGTTAGATTAAACTAAAGACCTATGCCTGTCCTAACCAGTCTATGCACTCAGCACATGGTGATGATCTGGGCTGTAAGCTGTAAGCTCTGTCCTTCTGAGAGGCTGCATCCCGAATGAACGGGAAAACTGATGCCCCCTGTCTTTATAGTGAGTCTGCTCTAACTGGTGATTGGCTGCGGTGTTGTGTGTGTTGATTGATCTTGCTGTGTGTCCATCAGTGTGTGTGTCTGCACCATGATATACTGGTGTATATTATGACAGGAGCTAGCTATGAAGAGAGGTTGAGTAGATTAGGATTATTTTCATTAGTAAGACGGAGGTTGAGGGGGGACCTCATTGAGGTCTACAAAATCATGAGAGGTATAGACAGGGTGGATAGCAAGAAGCTTTTTCCCAGGGTGGGGGACTCAATTACTAGGGGTCACGAGTTCAAGGTGAGAGGGAAAAGTTTAAGGGAGATATGTGTGGAAAATTCTTTACACAAAGGGTGGTGGGTGCCTGGAACGCATTGCCGGCAGAGGTGGTAGAGGCGGGCACGATGGCGTCATTTAAGATGTATCTAGACAGATACATGAATGGGCAGGGAGCAGAGGGATACAGATCCTTAGAAAATAGGCGATAGTTTTAGATAGAGGATCTGGATTGGCGCAGGCTTGGAGGGCCGAAGGGCCTGTTCCTGTGCTGTAATTTTTCTTTGTTCTTTGTTCTTTGAACGTCTTTTGTGCTGTACTCATCCAGGTAAGTGGAGAATAGTTTATCACACCCCTGATTTCTGCCTTGTAAATGGTGGGCACGCATGATGGAAACAGAAACTCACTGCAGAATTCCTCGTCTCTGACCTGCTCTTGGAGAAAAAAATCTTTTTTTCAAATAAATTTAGTGTACCCAATTATTTTTTCTTCAATTAAGGGGCAATTTAGTGTGGCCAATCCACCTAAACTGCACATCTTTGGGTTATGGGGGTGAAACCCAAGCAGACATGGGGAGAATGTGCAAACTCCACACATACAGTGACCCAGGGCAGGGATTCAAACCTGGGCCTTCAGCGTCGTAGTCCCAGTGCTGACCAAAAAAAGCATCTGTATGGCTGGTCCAGTTCAGTTTCTAGTCAATGGTAACCCCAAGGATATTGATCGTGAAGGACTCAGTGATGGGAATGCCATTGGAGAAATGTGATCAAGGCAACATGACCTGTTTTTTTATGATGTTGCTTGTGGGCTAAATATTGACCAGGGTAACTCCCTTTACTTCTTCCAAAATGTGCCTTAATGGCATCTAGATCCACCTGAGAAGCAGGCTCGGTTGAATGAATCATCTGGAAGATAGCAGCTCTGACAGTGCAGCAGCCCTTCCATGCCGCACTGACGTATCAGTTGAGATACCTGTGCTCAAGATTTTGCAATGGCTCTTGAGGCCTACCTTTGAGTACTCTCCATTGAAGCCACAGCTGATGCTTCTCTTAGAAAGCGTTTCACTTGTCATGAACCCATTTGAAAATGAGTTGTTATTTCAGCAAACAGTACAGTCATGTACTCTATATAGCAACATGCCACAAGCAGCAATTGAAATTGATAACCAGTTATTCTGCTTCTGGTTGGTGGAGGGAAGAAGCAGGTGTTTGGAAAACAAAGGTAGCTGTAAGGGATTTATATTTGTATTGGTAAACCTTAGAAATAAGGTTGTTTTAATTGGGTTTAAATTAATATTTCTGTGCCTGGAAGAGTAAAACCTACAGTTAGATTCATGCTGAACAAAGGTATTTGTATGTGTGGGGGTTGGTTTCAATTTCAACTGTGATTCTATTGTGCTTAGAGAGGGTTATGGTGTGAAGAATAAATCGAACCAGCAGGGGTTTCTTAGCAACTGGAGGCCCTTGTGAGGATAAAAAAAACCTTAGGTTTTAGTTTTAGCTGAATTTGTGGGCTGTTGGAGACAAAACCTCAAGGAGTGAACATCTTTCAACTCTTCCAGAAGAAAAAATGGACAGGACGGGAGCTGCAAAGAGACAGTCTTCCTAAAGTGCACGTTACAGTCCAGATAACCAGGGAATTGGGGCAGAATGAATGTTTAAGATGACTAAATTTAAGTGAACAGAGACCAAGGTATTGTTCAGAAGAATTCAAGGTTTAGTAAATAAGTTTAGTAAATTAGTGAAAGAGACAATTGCAGTAACCAGATCTAAAGGGGGAAAGCAGCCTTTAAAGGTAAATCAAACATGTGATGCCATTTTAATACAGTCTGGGAATCAAGAGTTAAAGCAATTATGAGCAGTTTGCACAGTAGTCAAGACAAAGAAACCCTAAAATGGTTGGTCTAAAATCCTGGACTATATTTGCTGTTACAAGTGGAGGGGAAGCTTGGGTTAAAGGAATCATTTGTAAAACCTAAGCTTGGGTTAAAGGAGTCATTTGTAAAACCTAGACTGAGTTTTGGAATTCAAACTGCTCAGGGAAAGCATTGTTAGGAGAGAAGATTTTAAAGCGTGGTTTCGGGAGTGGAGTTTGGAAACTTTCATATGATCACCATTGGGGGTGGGAGGGGGGCAGATTCTGAAGAAAAACAAACAAACATTCACGTGGATTCAGAGCGGAGTGCATGTGTTTGACCACAGTCACCTTGTGTGCTTAAAAGGGACTTTTTGTGTTAATGAGACCATTGTATCTTAAGATGTACTTTGTAAGCTATGTTAATCTTCAAATCTGTGTGTATTTGTGACTGCTTTTATACACATTCCAAGATCCAGCCAATGATTTTGATAGTTATTTCAACTCACATTCCACAGGCTGTAGTAAAATCTCAAAAACCTGGAAATCATTCCTGATACCTTTTGGTGAATCAGCCTTTTTCCCAGCTTGTCTTTACTGAACAGTTATCTGTTCTACTACCTATAACCTCAGACTTCTTGAAAACTTTATATTTCTCCAGTTTCCTTAACTAGCTGCTCTTCAGATTGCTGCACTTTTTTTCAAATCATTACTCCATGGTATGGCTTTACTTCCAGCAAAGCTGAGAGAGATGTTACCTCTTTAGCCTTCTAAAACAACTGCTTCTAGCAGAGCTATGGGAGCTGCCTTCTCTCTCAGAAGCTATCTCCGACTCCAACCAAATTAGCCAAACTAAAACTTAAAAGCTTCTCTACCTTACAGGATCCCAGTTGCTAAGCATTACGGGACCTAATGGAGATTAACTCTCCCCTAACGACCACCTTCAGAGCCTCCCAAACCACTGCCACCATCACCTCTCCTGTGTCGTTCACTCCCACATAATTCTCAATACTCCTCCTTATCCCCCCGCACACCTCTTCGTCCGCCAGCAGCCCACATTCAGTCGCCAGAGAGAGCGCTGACCCTGTTCCGCCCCCAGTCGCAGGTCCACCCAGTGCGGGGCATGGCCCGAGACCGCAATGGCCGAGTATTCTACCCCCTCCACCCTCGTGATTAACGCCCTACTCAACACAAAGAAGTCTATTCGTGAATAGACTTTATGGACATGGGAGAAAAAGGAAAACTCCTTCGTCCACTCCCCCCATCTGGCCCATGAACTCCCACAAGGCCCTGGCCGCCGCCGGCCTCTTTCCCGACCTGGACTTGGAACGATCCAAGCTCGGATCAAAGACCGTATTAAAGTCCCCTCCCATTATCAGGTGACTTATCTCCAAGTCCGGGATCCTACCCAACACGCGCCTCATGAAGTCCGCATCGTCCCAGTTTGGGGCATATACATTCGCTCACACCACCCGCGCCCCCTGCAGCTTGCCGCTCACCATTATATGCCTGCCCCCCTTGTCCGTCACGATGCTCCCCGCCTCAAATGCCACTCGTTTACTGACCAAAATGGCCACCCCTCGGGTTTTGGAGTCTAACCCCGAGTGAAACACCTGTCCCACCCATCCTTTCCTCAGCCTCGTCTGGTCCGCGAGCTTTAAGTGCGTCTCTTGCAACATGGCCACGTCCGTCTTCAACCCCTTCAAATGTGAAAACACGTGGGACTGCTTGAACGGCCGAATTAGGCCCCTCACGTTCCACGTGATTCAGTCTGGTCGGGGGTTGACCACCCCCCCCATCCCGCCGACTAGACATCGCCCTTTCGGCCAACCGCGTACCCCCGCCTCCCTCCTCCAGCTCTCCCCTGGCGGCCCCCTCGCCCGACTCTCCATCCATACCCCTCACCTGGCTCCCCTTCAGTCAGCAAAGCAGTACCCCTTCCCTCACCTCCCCCCAGCCCCCCGCACCGTACCCCCCAGCCCCCCCCCCCCCCCGCCCTGCCAAGCATCCGCTTAGCTCTGGTTTCCGCCCCCCATTGTGCTTCCGTGAGTCAGCTCACCCATGCTGACCCCGGCCACTCCCGCCTCTATATACCAACCCTTAACTTGTTGCCTCCTTCGGGCCACCCTACCCCCCCTCCTCAGCAGGATGTGGGGCAAGCGCCATCTTGGACATCCCCGTGCGCTGGACAACACATCCCGTGCATTTCCCGCCCCCTAGCACTGAACACCTGGAAAACAAAACACCTGGAAAACAAACAAAATAATCAACAAAACCACCAACCAAACTAGGGCAGACAAGCCCATAAACTTATGCTTTACCCGCCGTCCTCCCCTCGATCCCTCCCCACCCGCACATTTCACCCCCATACAGCAGTCCCTTAGTTCAGGTCTCCTGCCTGATGAACGACCACGCCTCGTCCGGCGTATCAAAATAGTGGTGTCTGTCCTGGTATGTTACCCACAGTCTCGCCGGGTGCAGGAGCCCAAACTTCACCCCTTTATGTGGAGGACCGCCTTCGCCCGGTTGAAACCTGCACGCCTCCTCGCCAGCTCAGCTCCCAAGCCCTGGTAAATTTGGATCTCACCGTTCTTCCACTAACTACTCCGCTCTTTCTTCGCCCACCGCAGGACTCGCTCCCAGTCTGCCAAGTGCTGAAACCGTATCACCATCGCCCTCGGTGGCTCGTTTACCCTCGGCTTTCTGGCGAGAACCCTGTGCGCCCCATCCAGCTCCAAGGGCCGCGGGAAGGCCCCCGCGCCCATCAACATCCCCAGCATTGTGGCCACGTACGTGCTCGCGTCCGCCCCCTCCGCTCCTTCAGGAAGGCCCAGGATCTGCAGATTGTGGCTCCGAGACCTGCACTCAAGGTCATCCAGCCTCTCTTGCCATCTCTTATGGAGTGCCTCATGCACCTCCACCTTCACCGCCAGGCCAAGGATCTCGTCCTCGCTCTCTGCTCACCTCCTTGATCTCTTTCTCCTGCGCCTTCTGGGTCACCACAATTCTTTCCATGGAGGCCAGCATCTCCGTTTTCAGCTCCATGAAGCAGTTTTTACGGAGCTCCTGCTGTTCTCTGGCCCACTGGGCCCACACCTCCCGTTCTTCTCTGGCCGCCATTTTGTCCTCCCGGACTTTCTCGACCTTCTTCCCCGCATTCACGCATCTGCCGGCTCCGCTCCTGGTTCTCTCCATGCACCACCGGGGGGAACCTCTCCCACATCCGTTCCTGCGCCGGTCCCTCCCGTCAATTACCGCCGCCGCTCCTTTTAGCGGCCCGAAACACCGATCCCAGCGGGATCTGCCGTTCGCATGACCTAGCAGGTCATGGCCGCTGCCGGAAGTCTTGCTGAGTATTTCCAGCACTTTCTGTTCTTACAGCACCAGTGTCCACTGGGAAACAGCCATGCTGCATCAGGAATTCTGGTGCCAATTATAATGTTTATATAGAATTTGCTGGGAAGCAGTGGGATTTACACTTCCCCATGTTAGTCAGCACTGAGGTTGGTGGCAGGACTGAGTGACATTGAATTAACATGTAATGGGTGAGGTGGCAAAATAAGTGGCTCTGGATTGGGGCATTAGGAAACCAGCAGATGTAAAAGGAGCTGAATGCTAAAATAGACAATATGCGTTTTCAGACCAAAGAGGAGAATTTGCAAGTCGTTTAAATTTTGCAGTTTTCATTGCTTTTAAACTATTCAATTTTACACAGATCTTTAATGTTGCCCATTGAGCAGTGAAAATGTCACAATGTCAGACATGGAAACATGGATAGTTTCCCCAAGTCTTGTTTTGTCTTGCACACTCACTGATAGACTAGAGCACCTTATATATTCAAGCTTGTTATTTGCCATCAATGGTGCCGAGGTGAAGATGGTTGACAGCTGTCATGCTATCCATATTAACATATCATGGTGCAATCACACACACACACTGATGGACAGGTAGATGGACCAATTAACACACACGCAACATCGCAGCCAATCACCAGTGAGAGCACACGCACTATAAAACAGGGAACACCACAGTTCCTGCTCATTCTACCAGGAGCTAGCTCAGAGCACAGAGCTCACAGCGTGCCACTCAGACATACACCATGTGCTGAGTGCCTCTCTAAGATAGTGCTAGGGCTGGGTCCACAGGTTAGCTGGTGAAGTACGAACCACAGCCAGAAGTTAACAGTTGTTATTGTACAGAATAATAAAACAGAGTTGTACCATCCACAACCGTGTTGGTTTGTTTATGTATCGGAACACCCAACACGACATGATACCAGGACTAGAAACTCGCCAGCGACTGTGAGACCTACCTGCACCTCTTCAGAGATCCGCCATCCTGCGCCATGGACACCATCAGCCCGCCGCAGCCGCTCCAAATCACTGGAAATCTCGGCGTCAACTGGAAGCTGTTTAAACAGCGCTTCCAGCTCTTCCTAGAAGCCACAGACAGGGAGAATGCATCGGACACCAGGAAGATCGCCCTCCTCCTCTCCACAGCGGGGCAACATGCCATCCACATCTACAACTCCCTGGCATTTGCGGAAGGCGAGGACAAGACGAAGTACAAGACGGTCCTTCTAAAATTTGAGGAACACTTCAGCGTGGAAGTTAATGAGAGCTTCGAGAGGTACCTCTTCCAGCAGCGCCTGCAGGGTAAGGTAGAGCCTTTTCAATCTTATTTGACACACCTCCGTATCCTCGCGCAGTCCTGTGGCTATGAGGCCACCTCCGATTCCATGATTCGGGATCAGATAGTTTTTGGGGAAACCTCGGACGCCCTACGCCAGCAGCTCCTCAAAATAAAGCGCCTCACCCTAGCCACCACCATTGAGACCTGCGTCCTCCACGGAAACGCGACCAGCCGGTACTCCCAAATCCAGGCTGCCGAATCGGCACGGCAGGGGTTCTAAGAGGCCGAGCGGGTCCAGTCGATCGAGTTCCTCCTGGCCCGTGGCCTGGATGAGGGCGGCCATTTTGCACGCTTTCCGAGGCCTCCCGCGCTTGTACGCGCCAAAAGAGGGGACGTCGACGCAGAGGGACGTGGTGTGCAGGCACGCTCTACACAGGACCGCACCGCGAATGCGCGGTGGCACAACGAACGCCATGACGTCACGACGTGCGGCAACTGTGGATCCGCACACTTAAAGCGGCAATGTCCAGCCAAAACACAAAAATGCCTCCGCTGTGGCAGGATGGGCCATTATGCTGCCTGCTGTCGAGCAGCTCAACCTGCCAACGCTCCGCAATTCCGCCAGCCTCGCAAGGACATGCGGGCCATTCAGCCTCCATACACCGAGTCATACCCTGACGACGGACAGACCGGTGATACCGACGACCGGGAACCCTTCCGCGTTGCAGTAATAGACAGGAATCGGATGTCCCCAAGTAGGACCCACCAGCCGATGCCAGTGCACAGCATTAATCCGGGCGATGAATGGTGTGCCACCCAATGGTCAACCGATCACCAATCACATTCCGCTTAGACACTGGTGCCTCCGCCAATCTCTTCCACACCTTGAATGTCAAACCACCAATTCGGCCATCCCACTGTCAGTTGGTCGATTACAACGGTAATGCTATCCCGGCCATGAGGTCCTGCCAGCTCGAGGTTGCACACAATTCATACACAGCCATACTCTCTTTTGAAATAGTTGGATCCTCGAAGGACTCTCTGCTAGGCGGGTACACACTCTGTCTCCAGAAGGCACGTCCGATTTCCCGGATGCAGACTTCAGGGCGCAGCTCCACTCGCTCCTCGCCCACAACCAGGAGGTTTTCAAGGGCATGAGCACACTGCCCTACACTTACAGAATACGGCTCAAACCGGACGCCACCCCGGTCATTTACGCACCTCGTAGAGTCCCAGCACCACTCAGGGACCGCCTCAAGCAGCAGCTGCAGGACCAAGGAGTGCTTTCCCGGGTCACGGAGCCAACGCCATGGGTCAGCTCCATGGTGTGCGTAAAAAAGCCCTCTGGCGAGCTCCGGATCTGCGACCCGAAAGACCTGAACAATAACATCATGAGGGAACACTACCCCATACCCCAAACGGGAAGAGATCACAAGCGAAATGGCCCGGGCTAAAATTTTTACCAAGCTTGATGCCTAAAAAGGGTTTTTGGCAGATTCAGCTGGATCAGTCCAGCAGGAAGCTGTGCACTTTCAACACTCCCTTTGGCAGATACTGCTACAATAGAATGCCGTTTGGCATCATCTCGGCATCCGAGGTGTTTCATCGAATCATGGAACAGATGATGGAGGGCATCGAAGGGGTGCACGTCTATGTTGACGACGTCATCATCTGGTCCACCACACCACAGGAGTACATCAGTCGTCTCCAGTGTGTCTTTGCACGGATACGAGATCACGGCCTGCGCCTCAACTGAGCCAAGTGTTCTTTTGGCCAAACTGAGCTAAAGTTTCTGGGGGACCACATAACCCGGTCAGGGGTGCGTCCGGATGCCCACAAAGTGGCAGCTATTACAGCCATGCCACAGCCGGCAGACAAGAAGGCAGTGCTACGC
The DNA here is from genome assembly GCF_047496885.1 of Scyliorhinus torazame. NCBI lineage: Eukaryota > Metazoa > Chordata > Chondrichthyes > Carcharhiniformes > Scyliorhinidae > Scyliorhinus > Scyliorhinus torazame. Next base: position 24,122,174 of record NC_092720.1, on the reverse strand, counting down.
TTTCTCGGGATGGTCAACTTCCTGGGAAAGTTTATTCCCAACCTTGCCTCGCACACAACAGCTCTTAGCCACCTGGTCAAGAAGACTACGGAATTCCAGTGGCTGCCCGCACACCAGAAGGAATGGGAGGAGCTCAAGATCAAGCTCACCACCACCCCGGTATTGGCGTTCTTCGACACTACTCGAGACACTACTCGAGACACATCGACTGATGCCAGCCAGTCCGGCATTGGGGCGGTACTCCTGCAACGGGATAACACTGCATCATAGGCCCCGGTCGCCTATGCCTCGCGAGAAATGCCCCCCACAAAACAGCGCTATGCGCAGATTGAAAAGGAGTGCCTGGGTTTGTTCACCTGCATCGATAAATTCCACTACTATGTGTAGGGTCTTCCGCAGTTCACCGTGGAGACCGACCATCGCCCCCTGGTCGGCATCATTCAGAAGGACCTCAACGAGATGACCCCTCGCCTCCAGCGCATTCTTCTCAAGCTCCGGAGGTACGACTTCCAACTTGTCTACACCCCGGGAAAAGACCTCATCATCGTGGATGCCCTGTCCAGAGCAGTGAGCACACCGCCCAAATTGGGGGAGTTCGTTTATCAGGTCGACGCACAAGTAGTCTTCACATCGGCCAATCTGCCGGCTACTGATGCAAGTCTGGCGCACATTCGCCGTGAGGCTGCGGCTGACCCCCTTCTACAACGTGTGATGCGCCACATGACGGAAGGGTGGCTCAAGGGGCAGTGCCCACAATTCTACAATGTCTGGGACGACTTGGCCGTCGTTGATGGTGTCCTCCTAAAGTTGGACCGGATTGTGATCCCACACAGTATGCACCGGCTTGTCCTCGACCAACTGCACGAAGGCCATCTCGGGGTTGAAAACTGCAGGCGGAGGGCCCGAGAAGCTGTGTACTGGCCGGGCATCAGCGACGACATCGCCAACATGGTGCTGAACTGCCCACCTGCCAAAGATTTCAGCCGGTGCAACCCCCTGAGACACTTCAGCTCCATAAGTTGGTAACGTCGTCCCCCTGGGCAAAGGTGGGCGTGGACCTTTTTCTTGCGCTCGGCAGGGACTACGTCATTATAATTGACTATTTTTCCAATTATCCGGAGGTCATACGCCTGCACGACTTGACATCATCAGCTGTAATCAGAGCATGTAAAGAAACCTTCGCTCGCCATGGCATTCCGCTTGCCGTCATGTCGGACAATGGGCCCTGTTTTGCGAGCCAAGAATGGTCGTCTTTTGCCGCTTCATACGGCTTCACACACGTGACGTCCAGCCCGTTGCATCCCCAGTCGAATGGCAAGGCGGAAAAGGGCGTCCATATCGTGAAGCGGCTCCTCTGCAAGGCTGCTGATGCCGGATCTGACTTCTGTTTACCCTGCTGGCCTATTGCTCGTCCCCACTGTCCACAGGCCTCTCACCAGCCCAGCTGTTGATGGGTCGCACCCTCAGGACCACTGTGCCATCCATTCATGTTCCTAAACCCGACCATGCTCCAGTGCTGCAACGGATGCGACAGCAACGTGCTCAGCAGAAGGTGGCACATGACACTCGGGCAACTGATCTTCCTGCCGTGGCGCCTGGAGACAACGTCCGCATACACCTACCAGAGGGTGGCTGGTCGGCAACTGCCGAGGTTCTCCGCCGCGTGGCTCCCCGCTCGTTCCTGGTTCGCATGCCTGATGGCTCCATTCGCCGGCGTAATCGGCGGGCCCTTCGGCTGCTTCCGCGCTCGCTATGGGATCATGCACCTGTGCCACGCCCTCCTGTTGTCCCTGATGGCGACTTCATGGAGCTTCCTGCCACTCTGCCTATTCCTCTATCGCCTGTGGCCAGGCCCATTCCTCAGCCGGTGGATCCTGACCCACTGTTGGGGCGGTCAACCCGAATTTGTCGCCCACCTAAAAGACTGGACTTATGAGCCTGTTTGCACATTAGACTCATTGAATTGTTGTGCAATAATGTTAATGTGTTTCTTTTTTGTCGTTCCAGGAGTTCTCTTTCGTTATTTGATGATTGCACTTAAGACCATAAGACCATAAGACATAGGAGCGGAAGTAAGGCCATTCGGCCCATCGAGTCCACTCCACCATTCAATCATGGCTGATTTCAACTCCATTTACCCGCTCTCTCTCCACAGCCCTTAGTTCCTCGAGAAATCAAGAATTTATCAACTTCTGTCTTAAAGACACTCAACGTCCCGGCTTCCACCGCCCTCTGTGGCAATGAATTCCACAGACCCACCACTCTCTGGCTGAAGAAATTTCTCCTCATCTCTGTTGTAAAGTGACTCCCTTTTATTCTAAGGCTGTGCCCCCGGGTCCTAGTCTCCCCTGCTAATGGAAACAACTTCCCTACGTCCACCCTATCTAAGCCATTCATTATCTTGTAAGTTTCTATTAGATCTCCCCTCAATCTCCTAAACTCCAATAAATATAATCCCAGGATCCTCAGACGTTCATCGTATGTTAGGCCTACCATTCCTGGGATCATCCGTGTGAATCTCCGCTGGACCCGCTCCAGTGCCAGTATGTCCTTCCTGAGGTGTGGGGCCCAAAATTGCTCACAGTATTCTAAATGGGGCCTAACTAGTGCTTTATAAAGCTTCAGAAGTACATCCCTGCTTTTATATTCCAAGCCTCTTGAGATAAATGACAACATTGCATTTGCTTTCTTAATTACGAACTCAACCTGCAAGTTTACCTTTAGAGAATCCTGGACTAGGACTCCCAAGTCCCTTTGCACTTCAGCATTATGAATTTTGTCACTGTTTAGAAAATAGTCCATGCCTCTATTCTTTTTTCCAAAGTGCAAGAACTCGCACTTGCCCACATTGAATTTCATCAGCCATTTCTCGGACCACTCTCCTAATCTGTCTCAATCTTTCTGCAGCCTCCCCACCTCCTCAATACTACCTGCCCCTCCACCTATCTTTGTATCATCAGCAAACTTAGCCAGAATGCCCCCAGTCCCATCATCTAGATCGTTAATATATAAAGAGAACAGCTGTGGCCCCAACACTGAACCCTGCGGGACACCACTCGTCACCGGTTGCCATTCCGAAAAAGAACATTTTATCCCAACTCTCTGCCTTCTGCCTGACAGCCAATCATCAATCCATGTTAGTACCTTGCCTCGAATACCATGGACCCTTATTTTACTCAGCAGCCTCCCGTGAGGCACCTTTATCAAAGGCCTTTTGGAAGTCAAGATAGATAACATCCATTGGCTCTCCTTGGTCTAACCTATTTGTTATCTCTTCAAAGAACTCTAACAGGTTTGTCAGGCACGACCTCCCCTTACTAAATCCATGCTGACTTGTCCTAACCCAACCCTGCACTTCCAAGAATTTAGAAATCTCATCCTTAACGATGGATTCTAGAATCTTGCCAACAACCGAGGTTAGGCTAATTGGCCTATAGTTTTCCATCTTTTTCCTTGTTCCCTTCTTGAACAGGGGGGTTACAACAGCGATTTTCCAATCCTCTGGGACTTTCCCTGACTCCAGTGACTTTTGAAATATCGTAACTAACGCCTCCACTATTTCTTCAGTCATCTCCTTTAGAACTCTAGGATGTAGCCCATCTGGGCCCGGAGATTTATCAATTTTTAGACCTCTTAGTTTCTCTAGCATTTTCTCCTTTGTGATGGCTACCATATTTAACTCTGCCCCCTGACTCTTCTGAATTGTTGGGATATTACTCATGTCTTCTACTGTGAAGACTGACGCAAAGTACTTATTTCGTTCCTCAGCTATTTCCTTGTCTCCCATCACGAGATTACCAGCGTCATTTTGGAGCGGCCCAATGTCTACTTTTGCCTTCCGTTTGTTTTTAATGTATTTAAAGACACTTTTACTATCATTCCTAATGTTACTGGCTAGCCTACCTTCATAATTGATCCTCTCTTTCCTTATTTCTCTCTTTGTTATCCTCTGTTTGTTTTTGTAGCCTTCCCAATCTTCTGACTTCCCACTACTCTTTGCCACATTATAGGCTTTCTCTTTTGCTTTGATGCATTCCCTGACTTCCTTTGTCAGCCATGGCTGCCTAATCCCCCCTCTGATAACCTTTCTTTTCTTTGGGATGAACCTCTGTACTGTGTCCTCAATTATTCCAAGAAACTCCTGCCATTACTGTTCTACTGTCTTTCCCACTAGGCTCTGCTCCCTGTCGATTTTCGTCAGTTCCTCCCTCATGCCCCTATAGTTACCTTTATTTAACTGTAACACCTTTACATCTGATTCTACCTTCTTTCTTTCAAATTGCAGACTGAATTCTACCATATTATGATCACTGCCTCCTAAGTGTTCCCTTACTTTAAGATCTTTTATCAAGTCTGGCTCATTACATAACACTAAGTCCAGAATGGCCTGTTCCCTTGTGGGCTCCATCACAAGCTGTTCCAAAAAGCCCTCCTGTAAACATTCAATGAATTCCCTTTCTTTGGGTCCACTGGCAACATTATTTACCCAGTCCACCTGCATATTGAAGTCCCCCATGATCACTGTGATCTTGCCTTTCTGACATGCCCTTTCTATTTCGTGGTGCATTTTGTGCCCCTGGTCCTGACCACTGTTAGGAGGCCTGTACATAACTCCCATTATGTTTTTTTTGCCTTTGTGGTTCCTCAACTCTACTCACACAGACTCCACATCATCCGACCCCATGTCGTTTAGTGCTATTGATTTAATTTCATTCCTAATTAACAAGGCAACCCTGCCCCTCTGCCCACCTCTCTGTCTTTTCGATAGGCTGTGAATCCCTGGATGTTTAAATGCCAGTCCTGAACCCCCTGCAACCACGTCTCTGTGATGCCGACCACATCATACCTGCCAGTCACAATCTGGGCCACAAGCTCATCTACCTTGTTCCGTACACTGCGCGCATTTAAATATAGCACCTTTAATTCTCTATTGACCGAGCCTTTTTGTTTTCTTAGTGTGGTGAACCTTTGTTTACTGAGCCTTTCCATACACTGTGTCATATTTTGTGAGATGGGGACTATCGTAACCTCTCCTGAGTTCTGTCTTTTCGTGCTTTTTTGTATTCCTAAGCAGCTACGCTTCTCATTGATGACTTCACCTCTTGGTTCCCTGACTTTCCCTTCCCCCCCCAACCTCTAGTTTAAAGTCCTATTGACCACCCTATTTACTCTTTTCGCCAGAACACTGGTCCCAGCTCGGTTCAGGTGGAGACCATCCCAACGGTATACGTCCCCCCTGTCCCAAAACTGATGCCAGTGTCCCATGAAAAGGAACCCCTCTTCCCCACACCACTCTTTCATCCACGTGTTAACTTCCCTGATTCTTGCCTCCCTATGCTAATTTGCACGTGGCTCGGGCAGTAATCCGGAGATTATGACCTTTGAGGACCTGTTTTTTAATTTGAATCCTAGCTCTTTATAATCTCTAAACATACATAACAGCGCCTATACTTCCTCAGGAAACTAAGGAAATTTGGCATGACCACTCTGACTCTTACCAACTTTTACAGATGCACTACAGAAAGCATCTTATCTGGTTGCATCACAGCCTGGTATGGCAACTGCTCGGCCAAGGACCGTAAGAAACTGTAAGAGTCGTGAACACAACCCAACTCATCACATGAACCAGCTTCCCACCCATTGACTCGGACGACACCTCCTGTTACCTTGGGAAAGCGGGCAGCATAATCAAAGACCCCATGGGGGGGAGGGGGTGGTTAATTTTTAATCACTGGTCGGGGCGCTCTTTAAAAATGGCACCCTGATCTCTATCATGATCTGTTTGAGCTGCTCGCAGAAAAATACTTTTCACTGTACCTTGGTACACGTGACAATAAACAAATCCAATCCAAGCCAGTGATGTACATTACATACTGGTAAGTGATATTTCCACCTGGGAAGCATTAATTTTGTATCATCTTAACACTCATGAAGGATTACCCTTTAAATGAAAATACATCTGCATCTCATTGAGCAATTTATTAGTTTCAGGAACTCCATTTACAATCTCAGTATAAATTTTTGGTGCAAGTTGCCATGTATCACTTAATAGGAAAATGTAAGTTGTTACACAGTCCTTGAAATTGGTCCGTGTGAATTTTCATGTACAATATGTTGGAATCAATTCCTTTGCCATTTCTGTTTTTTTTAATAAATACTTTATTAAGCCATTTATAAATTTTTAACAACAATTTTCAAGAGGATAAACAAGAAAGTAAATAACACCCACCCAACCAACAACCACACCCAGCCAACATGGCTTACATACACAGTCCACCCCCCTCCCCTTTTATATCTGCTGACAGCTTCATTTCCCCCAAAGAAGTCGCTAAACGGCTGCCACCTCCGGGCGAACCCTAGCATCGATCCTCTCAGGGCAAATTTGATCTTCTCAAGCCTGAGAAACCCAGACATGTCACTAACCCATACCCCCGATTTTGGGGGTTCCAAGTCCCTCCATGCCAATAAGATCCGTCACTCGACTACCAGAGAGGCAAAGGCCAAAACATCAGCCTCTCTCGCCCTCTGGACTCCGGGGTCCTCCGACACACCAAAATTCGCCACCTCTGGACTTGGAACCACCCGTACCATGGACAAGACATCGGCAAATCCTTGCCAGATCCCCCAAGCTTCGGACATGCCCAGAACATTTGGACATGATTCGCCGGCCCTCTCGCACACCGCCCACACCTATCCTCCACCACGTCAAAGAACCTGCTCATTTGGGCTACATTCGGGCGCCCTGTGGACCACCATGAATTGTATCAGGCTGAGCCTGGCACACGACGAGGACAAGTTAACCCTGCTCAAGGCATCCTCCCACAATCCCGCCTCTAATTCCTCGCCCAACTCTTCCTCCATTTTCGCTTCATCTCCCCTATCGGGGTTCCCTCCCATTCCATGACCTCTTTATAAATTTCCGAGCCCTTCCCGTCCCACACTCCCGTTTTCGGAACTACCTTGTCCTGTATCCCCTGGGGCGGTAGGTGCAGAAAGGTCGAAATCTGTCTCTGTGCAAAGTCCCTCACCTGCAGGTAGCGGAACCCATTCCCCCCCGGGCACCTTAAACTCCTCCTGCAAGTCCTCCAAGCACGGAAAGCTGCCGTCAATAAACAGGTCCCCTAACCTCTCAATCCCAGCTTGCTGCCACCTCCAAAACTCCCCATCCAGACCCCCCTGGTGCAAACTGGTGATTGCTGCAAATAGGTGTCCATACCAATGCTCCCTCCACTCCCATGTGCTTCCGCCACTTTCCCCACACCCTCAAAGCCGGCACTACCACCGGGCTTGTGGAGTACCGAGCCGGCGAGAATTTAAAAAAAAAAAAATTTTTTATTCTCCTTTTTCACATTTTCTCCAAAATTTTCACCCACCAACAATAAACAATAATCAGTAACGAATACAATGTCAATCCCCATATCAGCACCAACAATCCCATCCTCCCACCAAACCCCCAAACATTAGCCCGCATGTTAACATAAACAAATAACAAAAAGGAATCAAGAATCACCCATAGTCCCCATTAATACACACAGTCCCCCTCCTCCCAACGCCCCCCCCCCCCAACTAATAGAACATAGAACATAGAAAATACAGCACAGAACAGGCCCTTCGGCCCACGATGTTGTGCCGAACCTTTGTCCTAGATTAATCATAGATTATCATTGAATCTACAGTGCAGAAGGAGGCCATTCGGCCCCCTGAGTCTGCACGAGCTCTTGGAAAGAGCACCCTACCCAAACTCAACACCTCCACCCAACACCAAGGGCAATTTGGACATTAAGGGCAATTTATCATTGGCCAATTCACCTAACCCGCACATCTTTGGACTGTGGGAGGAAACCGGAGCACCCGGAGGAAACCCACGCAGACACGGGGAGGACGTGCAGACTCCGCACAGACAATGACCCAAGCCGGAATCGAACCTGGGACCATGGATCTGTGAAGCAATTGTGCTATCCACAATGCTACCGTGCTGCCCTTAAGAACAAATAAATCTACACTATATCATTTTCCCGTAATCCATGTACCTATCCAACAGCTGCTTGAAGGTCACTAATGTTTCCGACTCAACTACTTCCACAGGCAGTGCATTCCATGCCCCCACTACTCTCTGGGTAAAGAACCTACCTCTGATATCCCTCCTATATCTTCCACCTTTCACCTTAAATTTATGTCCCCTTGTAATGGTGCCACCTGGGGAAAAAGTCTCTGACTGTCTACTCTATCTATTCCCCTGATCATCTTATAAACCTCTATCAAGTCGCCCCTCATCCTTCTCCGCTCTAATGAGAAAAGGCCTAGCACCCTCAACCTTTCCTCGTAAGACCTACTCTCCATTCCAGGCAACATCCTGGTAAATCTTCTTTGCACCTTTTCCAGAGCTTCCACATCCTTCCTAAAATGAGGCGACCAGAACTGTACACAGTACTCCAAATGTGGCCTTACCAAAGTTTTGTACAGCTGCATCATCACCTCACGGCTCTTAAATTCAATCCCTCTGTTAATGAACGCGAGCATACCATAGGCCTTCTTCACAGCTCTATCCACTTGAGTGGCAACTTTCAAAGATGTATGAACATAGACCCCAAGATCTCTCTGCTCCTCCACAATGCCAAGAACTCTACCGTTAACCCTGTATTCCGCATTCATATTTGTCCTTCCAAAATGGACAACCTCACACTTTTCAGGGTTAAACTCCATCTGCCACTTCTCAGCCCAGCTCTGCATCCTATCTATGTCTCTTTGCAGCCGACAACAGCCCTCCTTACTATCCACAACTCCACCAATCTTCGTATCGTCTGCAAATTTACTGACCCACCCTTCAACTCCCTCATCCAAGTCATTAATGAAAATCACAAACAGCAGAGGACCCAGAACTGATCCCTGCGGTACACCACTGGTAACTGGGATCCAGGCTGAATATTTGCCATCCACCACCACTCTCTGACTTCTATCGGTTAGCCAGTTCGTTATCCAACTGGCCAAATTTCCCACTATCCCATGCCTCCTTACTTTGTGCAGAAGCCTACCATGGGGAACTTTATCAAATGCCTTACTAAAATCCATGTACACTACATCCACTGCTTTACCTTCATCCACATGCTTGGTCACCTCCTCAAAGAATTCAATAAGATTTGTAAGGCAAGACCTACCCCTCACAAATCCGTGCTGACTATCCCTAATCAAGCAGTGTCTTTCCAGATGCTCAGAAATCCTATCCTTCAGTACCCTTTCCATTACTTTGCCTACCACCGAAGTAAGACTAACTGGCCTGTAATTCCCAGGGTTATCCCTAGTTCCTTTTTTGAACAGGGGCACGACATTCGCCACTCTCCAATCCCCTGGTACCACCCCTGTTGACAGTGAGGACGAAAAGATAATTGCCAACGGCTCTGCAATTTCATCTCTTGCTTCCCATAGAATCCTTGGATATATCCCGTCAGGCCCGGGGGACTTGTCTATCCTCAAGTTTTTCAAAATGCCCAACACATCTTCCTTCCTAACAAGTATTTCCTCGAGCTTACCAATCTGTTTCACACTGTCCTCTCCAACAATATCGCCCCTCTCATTTGTAAATACAGAAGAAAAGTACTCATTCAAGACCTCGCCTATCTCTTCAGACTCAATACACAATCTCCCGCTACTGTCCTTGATCGGACCTACCCTCGCTCTAGTCATTCTCATATTTCTCACATATGTGTAAAAGGCCTTGGGGTTTTCCTTGATCCTACCCGCCAAAGATTGTTCATGCCCTCTCTTAGCTCTCCAAATCCCTTTCTTCAGTTCCCTCCTGGCTATCTTGTATCCCTCCAATGCCCTGTCTGAACCTTGTTTCCTCAGCCTTACATAAGTCACCTTTTTCCTCTTAACAAGACATTCAACCTCTCTTGTTAACCATGGTTCCCTCACTCGACCATCTCTTCCCTGCCTAACAGGGACATACATATCAAGGACACGTCACACCTGTTCCTTGAACAAGTTCCACATTTCACTTGTGTCCTTCCCTGCCAGCCTATGTTCCCAACTTATGCACTTCAATTCTTGTCTGACAACATCGTATTTACCCTTCCCCCAATTGTAAACCTTGCCCTGTTGCACGTACCTATCCCTCTCCATTACTAAAGTGAAAGTCACAGAATTGTGGTCACTAGCTCCAAAATGCTCCCCCACTAACAAATCTATTACTTGCCCTGGTTCATTACCCAGTACTAAATCCAATATTGCCCCTCCTCTGGTTGGACAATCTACATACTGTGTTAGAAAAGCTTCCTGGACACACTGCACAAACACCACCCCATCCAAACTATTTGATCTAAAGAGTTTCCACTCAATATTTGGGAAGTTAAAGTCGCCCATGACTACTACCCTATGACTTCTGCACCTTTCCAAAATCTGTTTCCCAATCTGTTCCTCCACATCTCTGCTACTATTGGGGGGCCTATAGAAAACTCCTAACAAGGTGACTGCTCCTTTCCTATTTCTGACTTCAACCCATACTACCTCAATAGGGTGATACTCCTCCAACTGCCTTTCTGCAGCTGTTATACTATCTCTAATTAATAATGCCACCCCCCCACCTCTTTTACCACCCTCCCTAATCTTATTGAAACATCTATAACCAGGGACCTCCAACAACCATTTCTGCCCATCTTCTATCCAAGTTTCCGTGATGGCCACCACATCGTAGTCCCAAGTACCGATCCATGCCTTAAGTTCACCCACCTTATTCCTGATGCTTCTTGCGTTGAAGTATACACACTTCAACCCATCTCCGTGCCTGCAAATACTCTCCTTTGTCAGTGTTCCCTTCCCCACTGCCTCATTACATGCTTTGGCGTCCTGAATATCGGCTACCTTAGTTGCTGGACTACAAATCCGGTTCCCATTCCCCTGCCAAATTAGTTTAAACCCTCCCGAAGAGTACTAGCAAACCTCCCTCCCAGGATATTGGTGCCCCTCTGGTTCAGATGCAACCCGTCCTGCTTGTACAGGTCCCACCTTCCCCAGAATGCGCTCCAATTATCCAAATACCTGAAGCCCTCCCTCCTACACCATTCCTGCAGCCACGTGTTCAACTGCACTCTCTCCCTGTTCCTAGCCTCGCTATCACGTGGCACCGGCAACAAACCAGAGATGACAACTCTGTCTGTCCTGGCTTTCAACTTCCAGCCTCACTCCCTAAACTTGTTTATTACCTCCACACCCCTTTTCCTACCTATGTCGTTGGTACCAATGTGCACCACGACTTCTGGCTGCTCCCCCTCCCCCTTAAGGATCCTGAAGACACGATCCGAGACATCCCTGGCCCTGGCACCCGGGAGGCAACATACCTTCCGGGAGTCTCGCTCGCGACCACAGAATCTCCTATCTATTCCCCTAACCATTGAATCTCCTACAACTATTGCTTTTCTATTCTCCCCCCTACCCTTCTGAGCCCCAGAGCCAGACTCAGTGCCAGAGACCTGGCCGCTAGGGCCTTACCCCGGTAGGTCATCCCCCCCAACAGCATCCAAAACGGTATCGAACATAGAACATAGAAAATACAGCACAGAACAGGCCCTTCGGCCCACGATGTTGTGCCGAACCTTTGTCCTAGATTAATCATAGATTATCATTGAATTTACAGTGCAGAAGGAGGCCATTCGGCCCTTTGAGTCTGCACCAGCTCTTGGAAAGAGCACCCTACCCAAACTCAACACCTCCACCCAACACCAAGGGCAATTTGGACATTAAGGGCAATTTATCATTGGCCAATTCACCTAACCCGCACATCTTTGGACTGTGGGAGGAAACCGGAGCACCCGGAGGAAACCCACGCAGACACGGGGAGGACGTGCAGACTCCGCACAGACAATGACCCAAGCCGGAATCGAACCTGGGACCATGGATCTGTGAAGCAATTGTGCTATCCACAATGCTACCGTGCTGCCCTTAAGAACAAATAAATCTACACTATATCATTTTCCCGTAATCCATGTACCTATCCAACAGCTGCTTGAAGGTCCCTAATGTTTCCGACTCAACTACTTCCACAGGCAGTGCATTCCATGCCCCCATTACTCTCTGGGTAAAGAACCTACCTCTGATATCCCTCCTATATCTTCCACCTTTCACCTTAAATTTATGTCCCCTTGTAATGGTGTGTTCCACTTGGGGAAAAAGTCTCTGACTGTCTACTCTATCTATTCCCCTGATCATCTTATAAACCTCTATCAAGTCGCCCCTCATCCTTCTCCGCTCTAATGAGAAAAGGCCTAGCACCCTCAACCTTTCCTCGTAAGACCTACTCTCCATTCCAGGCAACATCCTGGTAAATCTTCTTTGCACCTTTTCCAGAGCTTCCACATCCTTCCTAAAATGAGGCGACCAGAACTGTACACAGTACTCCAAATGTGGCCTTACCAAAGTTTTGTACAGCTGCATCATCACCTCACGGCTCTTAAATTCAATCCCTCTGTTAATGAACGCGAGCACACCATAGGCCTTCTTCACAGCTCTATCCACTTGAGTGGCAACTTTCAAAGATGTATGAACACTAGATGTATGTATACTTGTTTTGAAGGGGAACGGCCACGAGGGATCCCTGCACTGTCTGCCTGTTTGTTTTTTTCCCCCTGACTGTAACTCAGCTATTCTTGTCCTGTACCTTGGGTGTGGTTACCTCCCTGTAACTCTTCTCAATCACCCCCTCTGCCTCCCGGATGATCCGAAGTTCATCCAGCTTCAGCTCCAGTTCCCTAACACGTTCTTTGAGGAGCTGAAGTTGGGTGCACTTCCCGCAGGTATAGTCAGTGGGGACACCGGTGGTATCCCTCACCACCCACATCCTACAGGAGGAGCATGTAACTTGCCTAGCCTCCATCCCCTCTTACCTTACAGAATATAGCTGCTGTGTGGACTAACTAGATCTCCGCCCTCCGACTCTGCTCCCAGTCAGCTACACTTCCCGTAAACTCCTGGCTCTCTTCGCACTCTTTGCGGAAATGTCGGAAACAAAATGAAAGGAGCACCTTACTCCCTCCTCACCTAACTCCCTCGGTCACCAAACTCTCACTATCGCACTCAAAAAGCACCAAATTCAGCACTCCCTCGGTCACCAAACTCTCACTATCGCACTCAAAAAGCACCAAATTCAGCACTCAGTGTTATCCAAGTATTGAAAGTGCATAATGAATAACGGCAGCACAGTAGCATAGTGGTTAGCACAATTGCTACACAGCTCCAGGGTCCCAGGTTCGATCCGGGCTTGGGTCACTGTCTGTGCGGAGTCTGCACATCCTCCCCGTGTGTGCGTGGGTTTCCTCCGGGTGCTCCGGTTTCCTCCCACAGTCCAAAGATGTGCAGGTTAGGTGGATTGGCCATGATAAATTGCCCTTAGTGTCCAAAATTGCCCTTAGTGTTGGGTGGGGTTACTGGGTTATGGGGATAGGGTGGAGGTGTTGACCTTTCCAAGAGCCGGTGCAGACTCGATGGGCCGAATGGCCTCCTTCTGCACTGTAAATTCTATGAAATAACGCCCATGAATCGTAGAACCCCTCCATCCTTCCCCTCAGTTCAAACTTAACCTTCTCAAGAGTCAAGAATTCCAGCCCCCTCCCCCCCGCAACATTCACATACATCTTCTACCCCCTCAAAGAGCTGGCTCATGATCCGGCGAGAATGGCAGAGGTGCCATTATCAGTGCCCCTAAATTTGTGCCCTACATGATGCCACCTCCATCCGCTCTCAGACTGACCCCTCCCCCACTACCCACTTCCTGATCATTGCTATGTTCGCCACCCAATAGTAGTTCCTGAAATTCAGTAGGGCCAGCTCTCCCCCCCCCCCCCCCACCCCCACCACCCCTTCAGCCCCGCTCCAGTAGCACCTTCTTTACCCGCGGAGATTTACCCGTCCATACAAACCCAGAGATCACTGTGTTCATTCTCTTAAAAAAAGCCTTCGGGATAAAAATAGGCAGGCATTGAATTGCAAACAGAAACCTCGGGAGAACCGTCATATTGACCCTCACCACCAGTGACAATGGGAGCATATCCCACCTCTGAATGTCCTCCTTCATCTGCTCCACTAACCAAGCCAAATTCAGCTTGTGTAGTCGCTCCCACCCCCACGCCACCTGGATACCCAAATACCCAAAACTCCCTCCCACCACCTTAAACGCCCCCCCCCCCCCCCAATCACCTCTCCTGCCCCCTTGCCTGAATAGCAAATACCTCACTTTTGCCCATATTTAATTTGTACCCTGAAAACCGGTTGAATTCCCCGAGGATCCCCATAATCTGTTCAGCTCCCACCCCCAGTGGGTCAGAAGAATTCAAAGTAGGTCGTCCGCGTATAACAAGACCCTGTGCTCCACCCCCCCCTCCCCTGCCAGTCCTTTGACGCTCTCAGCGCCATCGCCAATGGCTCCATAGCCAAGGCAAACAACAGTGGGGTGAGTGGACATCCCTGCCTCATCCCCCGGTGCAGCCTAAAATAATCCAAGCTCACTCCGTTCATCCGCACGCTCGCCACCGGGGCCTGGAACAGCAGCCGGACCCAGTCCACAAAACAATGCTGAAACCCAAACCGCTCCAGGACCTCCAGGTACTCCGACTCCACCCGATCAAAGGCCTTCTCTGCATCCATGGCGACCACCACCTCCACCTCCCTGCCCTCGGAGGGCATCGTAATCATGTTTAATAGCCTTCTGATATTAGCCGTTAACCGCCTCCCCTTCACAAACCCTGTTTGGTCCTCCCCTATCACCCCAGGCACACAATCCTCTATTCTCAAGGCCAAGATCTTGGCCAGCAACTTGGCGTCTACATTTAGAAGGGAGATTGGCCTGTACGACCAGCATTGTTCCGGGTCCTGATCCCGCTTCAGGTTAGGAGAGATCGATGCCTGTGACATAGTTGGGGGGAGTACCCCTCGCTTCTAGCCTTATTATAGGCCCTTGCCAGCAAGGGCCGCAGCACTCCCGAAAACCTTTTATAAAACTGCACCGGGTACCCATCCGGCCCTGGGGCCTTGCCCGACTGCCTCGCCTCCAGCCCCTCCACCACTTCAAACAGCCCAATCGGGGCTCCCAAGCCATCCACCGGCTCTTCCTCCACCCTCGGAAACTCCAGTCCCTCCAAAAACCGCCTCATCCCTTCCACCCCGGCTGGAAGTTCGACTTGTACAGCCTACTATAAAAGTCCCTAAGTACCCCATTCACTCCCATCGGGTCCAAGATCGTGTTGCCCCCTCTATCCTTCACTCTCCCTGGGCGTGATTCTCTGAAATGGAGACTACGTGTTCGCGCCGTCGTGGACGAGTGCGGGACTTCCTATTCTGGCCCCGCGGCGCTGGACCTGTTAACGCCGCTCCAGCCTCCCGCCGTGCCAACCCGCGCATGCACGGGGGACTTCTTCAGCGCGCCAGCCCTGATGCAACATGACGCGGGGGTTCAGGGGACGGCCGCGCAACAAAGTAGGCCCGGGGGGGGAGAGGCCGGCCCGCCGATCGGTGGGCCCCGATCATGGGCCAGACCCCATCGGAGGCCCCCCCCCCGGTGAAAGAGCGCTTTTCCCCACCCCACAGGCCGCGCCCCCAACCCTTCGCGCAGAGTTTCCGCCGGCAGCGACCAGGTGTAAAAGGCGCTGCCGAGTCTCTGCCGTTTCCGCGCGGCCACTCGGCCCATATCTGGGCCTAGAATTGGTGGCCTGGCCGTGGACAGTGGCCTGCGACCGGCGCCGTGCCAAACGCGCTGGCGCAATTGGCGCCGATTGTCCGCACCTCGGAGAATCACACGCCGGCGTTGGGGCGGCGTGGCGCGGTTGCGGCGATTTTCTGGCCCGGCGCGGGGCTGGGAGAATCGCCTACCTATCTCCCTAGCCACCTCCCGTTTCCTTAGCTAGTGTGCTAGCATCCAGCTAGCCTTCTCCCCATATTCAGAAACCACCTCTCTCACCTTTCTCAGTTGCCCCACCACCTTCCCTGCAGATAGCAACCCAAACTCCATCTGCAACTTCTGCCGCTCCTTCAGCAACCCTGCCTCCGGGGCCTCCGAGTACCTCCTGTCTACCTGGAGAATCTCCATCACTAATCTGTCCATCTCCGCCCGCTCCACCTTTTCCCTGTGTGCCCGTATCGAGATTTACTCCCCTCTTACCACTGCCATCAACGCCTCCCTTATCTCCACATATCTTCGAATGGCCTTCCTTACCCGCATACACACCTCCTCCTCCATTAATACATCTAACCTCCAGTGTGGGCGCTGGCCCCCCTCCTTGCTCACCCGTAATTCCACCCAGTGTGGGGCATGATCTGACACTACTATTGCCGAGTACTCGGCATCCACAACGGAAAAGTCAATCCGGGAATACACTTTGTGTACATGGAAAAAAAGAGTATACTCCTTCATTCTTGGCTACCTAAACCTCCATGGATCCACCCCTCCCATCTGTTCATAAACCCCTTTAGTTACTTTGCAGGAGCTGACACCCCTGTCCTCGAACGCATTAAAGTCCCCCCCCCCCCCATAATCAGCCTATGCGAGTCCAGATCAGGGATCTTCCCCAATACCTGCCTGCTAAACTCTCCGTCATCCCAGTTCGATGCATAAATGTTCAACAGCACCACTCCAACTTCCCGGTCACCATAACGTATCTCCCCCCCCCCCCGAGTCCACCATTATACTTCACACTTCAAATGCCACCCGCTTATTAATCAGAATCGCCACTCCCCTTGTTTTAGAATCTAGTCCCGAATGGAATACCTGCCCTACCCACCCCTTCTTTAGCCTGGTCTGATTCACCACCCTTAGGTGCGTCTCCTGTATCATTGCCATGTCCGCCTTTAAGCTTTTCAGATGTGCGAACACTAGGGCCCTCTTGAATGGCCTTTCAACCCTCTCACATTCCATGTGATCAGCCTGGTCGAGGCCCCCCACCCCCCGCCCGCCAATCAGCCATAGCCCCCATTCCACATCCCGCACCTCTTCAGGCCTGCACTCGGGCGCCCACCGTCATCGACCCTCAGCCTCCCGCCTTTAGTCAGTCCCTCCCCTGTCAGCACACCTCTGCCCCCCCTCCATCTCCCTCCCTCCCACCCCATAACAAAATAACACTCCCAACCCCCATCAACACATTCACCACCTGCTCACCCCCCACTGCGCATCCGTGAGCTAGCCCTCCTAGCTAGCCTGATCGCCCCTGCCCATGGCGCCAAGCATCCTATCCCCACTGACTCCCCTCCCCCGCTCGACCATCCTCAGTGCAAACTTTACAATCCCCAACAAGCACAAAGAAAAAAGCAACCCACCATCTCCCATCAAACAAACCTAAAACAGAACAGAGAAACCGCCCCAAATATAGTGCAAAAGTGGTTCATATGGACCCGAAGAAAATCAAAATACAAAATATGAACACCCCCTCCAGAATTCAATATTCTCATTCTCCTGCCAGTCCTCTGTTGATCCAAAGTATTGTTCCTGGCCTTTGTACGTTACCCACAGACGCGCTCGGTATAACATGCCGAACTTCACCCCCTTCTTAAAGAGGGCCGACTTCACCTTGTTGAAGCTCTCTCTCCTTTTGGCCAGCTCCGCACTCAGGTCCTGATAGACACGCAGATCGCTGCCTTTCCATGTACAGCGCCTCATCTGCCTGGTCCACCTCAGAATCTGTTCCTTATCCAGGAACCGGTGCAATCGCACCACCATCGCCCTCGGCGGCTCGTTTCTCTGCGGCTTCCTCATCAGTGCCCTATGCGCCCTGTCCACCTTCAAGGGCAGAGCAAACGCTCCTTCACCCAGCAGCTTCTCGAACATTCATGCCACATATGCACCGGCATCAGCTCCCTCACTGCCTTGCGGCAGGCCTACGATCTTCAAATTCTGCCTGCGCAACCTATTCTCCAGATCCACTTTATTCTGCAGCCTCTTTTGTTGATCTCTCATCAACCCCATCTCCGCAGTCATCGAAGCGGGCTGCTCCTTGTGCTCTTCCACTGCCTCCTCCGCCTTCTGGATCGCCTGGCCTTGGGCATCCAACCACATTTCCATGCGGTCGATCCCTGCCTTTGTAGGATCCACCACCCTAGCCAGGTCTTCCAAGTTCTCCTTCCTCTGCTGGGAAAACTTCTCATGGAGAAAGATCACCAACTGCTTCGTCGACCACTGGGCCGTCAAGCTCGGACCCTGACCCTCCGCCATCTTCCCCTGTGTTGCAGGCTCTACACCAGCTTTCGACAATTGTTCCCTCCTTTTTCAACAACTTGTGGTCCACAAATCCGTAAACCAGTGAGGTACTCTCTTCTTCAAGCTCTCCTGCACCTTATGCCATCACTCAGCTCCACCGTTAGCCGGGGAAAAGGTCCAAAAAGCCCACCACGAGCGGGAGCCACCAAATGTGCGACTGCTCACTCCATGGTTGCCACCGGAAGCTCGTCCTTTGCCATTTCAACAGGTTGTTTAACTTAATTCATAGAGCACTTTTCCAAAACAAACCATTTCCTTTCCTCTATGTGTGCTTCCATAGGATACCTACAGTGTAGAAGAAGGCCATACGGCTCACCGGGTCTGTACTGACCCTCCGAAAGAGCACGCTACCTCAGTGTTTTTCCCCGGGACCCGCTTTTAACAACCGGCTGACCTTCGGGACCCATGCCGGCAGATCTTCGTGACACACCATTATTGCTTCCCTTTAATGCAACAGGTGAGCCAGCGTGGTCCTTGCAACCTGACTTGCTTTGTCATTCAATGTTTCATTTCTGCTAACGACTTCAATTGATGATTTAAGTTCTCACTGCATCCTTTGAGAAAAATTAAGAGGTTTGTTCTTGAACTCGCCATGCTTAGTCTTCAAATGAGTCTGAAGTTTTGAGGGTTTTAAACTTTCATTTTCCAATACTTCCCTGCATATAACACACATGGGCTTTGCATCCTTATTTGCATTCGCAAAATTAACAATGCCATACCTCAAGAAATCATCTTTTTGCTGCTTTGTTCCGAATTTTAATATCTTCTTAATTGTTTGTTCACCAGAGGCCCTGAAGCTCTGGATACAGCTCACACTAGCACTGCTATGTCCTGCTGTGGACTCTCTTGAGCAGCTCTCTCTAGCAGATTCAGTGGTGAGGTCCTGGCCTGTTTGTGTCCCTGGCCCTCTCTACCTTTATTACAAAATGATCCATCTTCAATTCTTCTCACAGTCCTGTTGTTTGCTTGCTTCCGTGATTTTGCGGCCAAATTAGTGTACGTGGCGCATGACCTGCTCACTGCCGTCGCTTCTGGCGGGAAGACTCCATCGATTAAAAAATATATATGTGTCCTGGGACAACGCGCTGACGTCTGGAGGTGCCAATCTGCTCTCCTGGGGCGTCTGTGCACCGCCGGATCTGCCTGAGGGGGAATACGCGGGATGGCCAGCATTCTTGAAATCCGGTCACGGCCGACATTTTACCGAGCAGACCACAACCATTTGGCCCAATCCATTGACCACCAGCCCAATCAATCAAACCGAGTCATCACATGCTGGCCTTCATCGGTCAGGGCATTGAATATAAAAATTGGCAAGTCATGTTGCAGCTGTACAGGACCTTAGTTAGGCCTCATTTGGAGTATCGTGTACAATTCTTGTTGCCACACTACCAACAAGGATGTGGATGCTTTGGAGAGGGTACAGATGGGGCTTACTGGGATGTTGCCTGGTATGGAGGGCATTAGCTATGAGGAGAGGTTAGATAAACTCGGTCTGTTCTCATTGGAACAACGGAGGTTGAGAGGCGACCTGCTAGAGGTCTGCAAGATTATGAGTGGCATGGACAGAGTGGATAGTCAGCTGCTCTTTCCTCGGATAGAAGAGTCAAATACTAGGGGACATAGGTTTAAGGTGCGTGGGGAAAAGTTTAGAGCAGATGTGCGAGGCAAGTTGATTACACAGAGGGTGGTAAATATATGCAATGCGGTGCCTGGGGAGGTGGTGGGAGCAGGTATGATAGCGGCATTTAAGGGGCATCTAGACAAATATATGAATCGGGTGGGAAGGATACGGACTCCGTAAGTGCGGTTTTAGTTTAGGTGGGTACCATGATCAATGCAGGCTTGGAGGGCCGAAGGGCCTGTTCCTGTGCTGCATAGATCTTTGATGTCGGCCAGTCTGCAATCACCGGTCTAAAACAGTACAGCCTTGTGCTTCAATTAAAGGCACAGGCCACTACTTTATTCTGCTCGAGTTAATGATTCCGGCCTGCCTTAAAGACACACATCAATAAATTATCCATGAATCAAAAATGTAAGAGCTAGACAAAGTGGAAATAAGGGGCTAGACAAGGAATAAGCAAGAAGGACCCTCAAGGAGAGGGAACCATTTATTACTCCAGCTCATAGGAGAAGCCAGGAAGAGGCGTTTACTGGTGAGTTAGTTAGTGGGGAAGGGGCTGTTAAAATAGTGGAGAACGTTACTTCTCATGGATGCCTTAATATCTTAGACCGCACACCGTGGACTCACCTCATTTGTTTTGCTTTAGGAATGTTTTAATAAGGGGAACTTAAAAAGAACATTTGCATTTCATGAGTCTCAGAAGCTTTTAAGTCTATATTCACACAATTATTTTGTGAAGTTGCAATATGTTTTATTAAGCCATGAAATGATAAAGGGTACATTCAATTATATATTTTTAAACCATCATTGTATATTTAGGTGTAATTTACGACCAATCGTACATTCTGCGACAGTGCTTTTGAATTCACTGTACTTCTGACTGCACAGTGCTGGCATGTGGAATGTATTACCTCATTGGGTTTGGATTGGGAGCAAGGCAGGGACAAAGGACAAGGCACTTCATTTGGTCCTGGGTTTAGTTAGGCCTGCAGACAGCGGTGAGGGGGTCTTGCACCCTGTTGACCATGTTAACCAGTCTTCATGTCCCGCTTGGGTCAAGTGGGGCAAGTTGAGAGGAGTTAGTTTGCTGTCAATAACTTGCGTTAATATATGGTTTTCCATCCCCTCCATCCACTTACATAAGCCCAGAAAAATTGTGCCTTACAATTTTCTTCTGAATTTGCAGCAATATTAAGCTCAGGGTAATACTACCCAGGGAACTGGGACACAATGGTCACCATACCATTTTCATGAAAACAGGTGTGTTAGCGCAGCCCCGTAAAGGGTTGGGCCCTTGTGGTCCACGTGACCAGCTCGGAGCCTTTCACATGGGAGTGCGTGAACACCGACCAATGGGGAAAACGTGTGGGGTCCTGGGAGCGGAGTGCTGGGCAGTGTGGACCTGGAGCCAGAGAGTGAAGACCTGTTTAGAACCCCTACAGGCTTCTGCCCATAAAATCTGCACCGACCCTTCAAATAAGTACTCTACACTCTACCCATTTAGAACATAAGAATATAAGAACTAGGAGCAGGAGTAGGCCATCTGGCCCTTCGAGCCTGCTCCGCCATTCAATGAGATCATGGCTGATCTTTTGTGGACTCAGCTCCACTTTCCCGCCCGAACTCCATCACACTTTATTCCTTGATTCTTCAAAAAGCTATCTATCTTTACCTTGAAAATATTTAATGAAGGAGCCTCAATTGCTTCACTAGGCAAGGAATTCCATAGATTCACAACCCTTTGGGTGAAAAGTTCCTCCTTTACGCATCCCCGTCCACCCTGCCCTATCCCTGTAACCCCATAATCTAAGCTGCACGTCCCTGGACGCTAAAGGACAATTTGGCATGGTCAATCCACCCAACCCACACATCTTTGGACACATTGAGGGATGCTGTGCCTGTGTATAGTTTACATTTACCTGTTACGCTGGAAGTTTCCATAGCATTGCCTCGAGCCATTACAACAGGGGACAAAATCATCTTGTTTATCAACCAAAAATATCTGGGGCGGGATTCTCCGCAAACGGCGTGATGTCCGCTACCCGGCGCCAAAAACGGCGCGGATCAGTCCGCCGTCGGGCCGCCCCAAAGGTGCGGAATTTTCCGCACCTTTAGGGGCCAAGCCCTCACCTTGAGGGACTAGGCCCGCGCCGGAGCGGTTTCTACTCCGCCGGCTAGCGGGAAAGGCCATTGGCGCCACGCCAGCTGGTGCTGAAAGGACGTTGCCGGGCGACGCATGCGCGGGATCGTCAGCGGCCGCTCACGGCATCCCCGCGCATGCGCAGGGGAGGGGGTCTCTTCCGCCTCCGCCATAGTGAAGACCATGGCGAAGGCGGAAGAAAAAGAGTGCCCCCACGGCACAGGCCCGCCCGCAGATCGGTGGGCCCCGATCGCGGGCCAGGCCACCATGGGGGCACCCCTCGGGGCCAGATCGCCCCCCGCCCCCCCCTGGACCCGGAGCCTGCCCGCGCTGCCTTGTTCCGCCGTTCAAAAGGAGGTCTAATCCACACCAGCTGGCGAGGGTTGACAGCGGCAGGACTTTGGCCCATCGCTGGCCGGAGAATCGCCGGGGGTGGGCCCGCCAACCGGCGCGATTCCCGCCCCCGCCGAATCTCTGGTGGCGGAGAATTCGGGACACGGCGGGGGCGGGATTCACGCCAGTCGCCGGCGATTCTCCGACCCGGTGGGGGGTCGGAGAATCGCGCCCCTGGTTCTGGGCCAACTTATAAGAATAAATGGCACTTTAACGATTTTCATTTAATTTACAGATGTTGGTTGAGATTTTCCAGTTGGACCACAGGATGTGTTGGCAGTAAGTATATCATCTGTAATGACTCAATCGCTCTGCTGATAGGAATGAACCTATTTAAATACTCCAGGGTTTTTGCCTCTGCTGTGCTATATCGAAGTCTATGTTAGGAGGTCTTGTGGCGCAGCGGGTGGTGTCTCTGCTTCTGAACAAGAAGCTCTGGGTTTGAGTCCCATCCCAAGATTTGATGGCCAAGGAAGTGGCGTTTGTGTTGTGGCCAAACGGGTTGATTATCAACCTGTAAATTCTCTTGATACAACCGGGGCAGGCGGTCAGAATGGGAGAGTCTCTGGTCAACCAGCACGACAGTATTCCCACGTCAAAGGATCTCACATGCAAGTTCTTGTATCAGGCTCTGTGCCAAGTATCCTCCTTACATTGAGGGACTGGTAGAGATTTTGAGCCTATTGGCTGGTAAGTGGAGTGTCTCACATAGACAGAAGCAACTCTTTGGGTCAGGCCACAAAATCAAGGCTGGGTAAAAATGAAAGGGTCCAAATCTGCTGACAATTAGTTGAGCATTACTAAGCCTCAAGTCCTAATTCAGTGCAGAAGATGGCACATGAGAGAGTGCATTATGTGTGTCTTTGGACTGTGTGGCATTAAGAGTTGCTTTAGAGGCCTTTATCTTGATTCTTCAGGCTTCTAGCCATTGTCAGTTTTTCTCAGACCTGTGGGATTTTCCAGCCACTCCCACTGGCGGGATCTTCTGGTCTCACCGACGGCGCTGCCCCCTCGCCCTGGGTTCCCCGGCAGCAGAGGGTGCGAACACCGGGAAACCCCATTGTCAGCGGCAGGACCCGGAGAGACTGCCACTGGCTAATAGCAGGTCACCTCCATCGCTGCCAAACGCACAGTGTTGGGGGCGGAATAGACCTTTGCGATGCTGTTCAGAAGCTATATGCAAAGTTGTGTGTGTGACTGCCTTAGTCTTACCCTTCCTCTAGTTTTCCCTACTTGTGTGCAGCTGCACCTTGTGCAACTATGCAACATGACACCAGATATAAAAACCTAATGCCTGATGAGTCGCAGGCATTGACCCCGTGGCTTGGCGTTCAAATCATTCCTCAATGCATCAAACCTGATGAAATGGCATTAATTGGAGGGATTTGTACCTTACCTACTTCCCTTAAAGTTTCAAAAGCAACATATTAATCAATTCCGTACCCAATTAATTGAATGCTCTATTTGGCAAGTTAAGTATAAAGTTAATAAGAGGAAAGTTAATGCATGCCGAGGACTCAAAACTACAGCCGCGCCAATTCATCTGCAATATACACTTGTGGCTTTTAGGGCACGGTATACAACGATTTCTTCCTTCCCGCTGCTAGAATAGTGGCAAAAATAAAAGGGAAAATATCCCCCAAGTGAAGTGAATGACTGTTCTGACTGAGAGAAGGTTTTGCAGGAATATTTTATTTTCAGCCATGGTGACAGTTCTGGAAAATGCTGTGGTGTTGTTCTATCAATTATGTAATTTTGTTTAACCCCAGTGGTACCAAAATGGCCGTTCCATGTGTCACAAAAGAATGTACGACCAGCTGGAGAAGCATAGGAACAAGAGTAGCCTGTCTGGCCTATCCCGTCATTCAATTCAGCCTTGACTGATCTGCACCTGAACTCCATTTGTCCGGCTTCTTTCCCTGTTCCCTGTTACCTTTGCTCACCAAACTCCATCAACCTCAGTTTTAACATTTTTAGTTAACACGCTGCCTCACCAACATTTTGGAATAGAGTGGTCCAGCTTCCTAGTTAGTGTCATCTGTGGCTCCTAGTTAGCAGCACTCTTACCCCTGGTTCTCAAGGTTCTGGGTTCGAGTCCCACTCCAGTGCTTGAGTAAACAAATTTGAGGCTGACATTCCAGTGCAGCACTGAGGGAGTGCTGCACTCTCAGAGTTGCTATCTTGTCGATAGGTCATTGGAGCGGCACAGTGCTTCGCACTGCTGCCTCACAGCGCCAGGGATCCGGGTTTGATTCCGGCCTTGGGTGACCGTCTGTGCGGAGTTTGCACCTTCTCCCTGTGTCTGCGCGGGTTTCCTCCGGATGCTCAGGTTTCCTCCCACATATGTGTGGGTTACATGGGTTGGCCATGCTAAAATTGCCCCCCAGTGTTCAGAATCCGTGCAGGATATTACATTCTTCCCCCCCAAAGTTCGGAGACCCTCTTGACGACAGATGAGACGGAGAAGGAGGAGTAGGCGGAGGATGTCCGATTTCCTTTGGCCCTCGCAATTCGTCAGCAAGCTGACTCGCCGGATCGGTCGGCGTTTACCTTTCCGGTGAATATCGCCTGCGGCAGGAAGGCTGTGGTGGACGATCGGTGGGAGATGGCTGATCTTTGTCCGAGACCTCAAATGGCTGTGTCTCCATTTCAGAGTCGGAAGGTCTATCTGGCGTGTCGGCGTCAAGAGAGACCGGAGGCGTCATGGCCACCAAGTTCGCCATTGGGGCCCGAGGATCGAGGACAGGTTTCTTTCCAGGAACCTCGCGAGACATCAACCTGTGCAAGCGAATGTGATCCAAATTGTCCCCGACCCAAACCCGGTAAGAGACTGGTCCTGTTTGGTGGACAGGTGGCACGGTAGCACAGTGGTCAACACCGTTGCTTCACAGCGCCAGAGTCCCAGGTTCGATCCCCGGCTTTGCTCACTGTCTGTGCCAAGTCTGCACTTTCTCCCCGTGTCTGCGTGGGGGTGCTCCGGTTTCCTCCCACAAGTCCTGAAAGACGTGCTTGTTAGGTGAATTGGACATTCATGGATTCTCCCTCTGTGTACCCGAAAAGGCGCCGGAATATGGCGACTAGGGGATTTTCACGGTGACTTCATTGCAGTGTTAACGTAAGTCTACTAGTGACACTAATAAATATTATTATGTCAATTCCAGAGAGCCAGCGAGTACCGTCGTTAAAATTACGAATGAACACCGCATTATCAGGTGTGAGGTGGCGAAGCGGTCAACCTCAAACTGGGTAGTGCCCTTGTAATCCTTGGTTACGGTGCACCTTCGCGCCGACATCTGGGATAATCCAACTCAGTCGTGTACGCAGCCTGCGACCCATTACCATCTCAGCCACGGCCACCCCAGTTACTGCGTGCGACGTGGTCCAATATGAGAAGAAACCTCTTGCCAGCCTGGTGTTTATCGAGCCCAAAGTCTATTTCTTTAGCCCTCGTTTAACCTTTTGCAAGGCCTCTCTGCCAAGCCATTTGATGAGGCAGTGCGGACATGGCGAATGCCATTGTTTCTCACAAAGGCAGCAAGCACTTCACCGTAAAATAAACCCCGTTATCTGTCACGAGCACCTCAGGGATTCCGTGGGTGAAAAAAGAAATGCGCAATCGCTCGATGGTTGCCCGGGAGGTCACCAAAAGTGCCACGAATTGGTTGCACGATTGCATATCTGGCCCCGCCGGATACATGAGACACTGGATTACCGCGAACGTGTGCGCTCCGCAGGCCATAAACAGTATGACCGTCTGGCGCTCATTCTCTGTGATGTTGTTGGCCCGGAAGAATAAATGCATCTTTGCTGTGTACTGGTTACAGTCTTCAACACCGGCGTCAAGTGTACCTAACCACCCAAATAGAGGCATGCTGAATCAAGTATGGGAGGTGGTGGCACAGTGGTATTGTCACTGCACTAGTAACCTAGAGATCCAGGGGAGTGTTCTGGGCTCCTGGGTTCGAATCCCACCATGGCAGGTGGTGCAATTTGAATTCAATAAAACAAATCCTGAATTCGAAGTCTAACGATGACCAATTTTGTAAAAAAAAAACTTATCCGGTTTACTTACATCTGCCATCCTTACCTGGTCTGGCTTACATGTGACTCCAGACCCACAAAGCAACGTGATTGACTCTTTAACTTCTCCCCACTGAAATTGCCTAGCAAGCCATACAGTTCAAGGGCAATTAGGAATGGGGAACAAACGCTGGCCCAGCCAGGGACTCCCACACCTCAGGAAAGAATTTAAAAAAGTAAATCCAAACATGGGTCCAGAAAACCGGGGAGGCGGCTCAGTTGAGTAGGTCGCACTGTCGACAGCAAGCCAGTTTACTCCTCATCGCCAGTTTAATAAGGATGCGGGAATCCACACGGAGTAAACTAAAGAAACAAAGAGTTCATGTACAGCTCAATATATACACAGCTCAGTAGATCCCTACTGGGTTCCTCTCTAGTCAGTGCATTGCTGGCTGATCTTTCATACAGAGGCGAATAGAGATCTCCCCGCAACTAGCGGGTGAGCTTGTACTCCACAAGGGCCACCCTGTAAGTCCCCTGCGGGCTATTACACGGTTATTAGAGAGTTCACGGATGGGTGGAAACATTGATCCTCGGCCTTGTTTTCCTGGATTTGCTGCACCCCAGATGACCGTCTAGTCCTATGCCCATGAACAGGGAAATCTGCTGTCTGATTGTTGAAACAGTCTTTCTTTTAATTTGGAGATTGATACATCAAATTCCAGCAACTCATTGACATAATTGCCAAAGTAACTGAGTGAGCGACCAGCTCCTGTGGAAAGCCTATCAGGCGAAGCACAGGTCCGAGAGGCTGATTAATTACAAGGTTGGCAAAACTCAAAGTACACTTTAATTAACCAATGAAGATTAATTTGGAATGAGTTGCTGAATAACTGAATCGTAATCCGTCAATCCAATATTCCTTGCTTCCGTCCCATTATATGCATCCGCATGCCTATCACATTTCCCAACAAATTTACTACTGGGCGGTATATGTTTAGTAAGATTCAGCGACATGACATGTCTCCTACACCTACCTAACAAATGAGTAAAGGTTTTTAAAGTTAGATTTTATCCCTAAGTTGATAGTTGGGCTGGAGCTCAGAAACTGGATCAAGATGGTTGATTACACTGTTCCCCAGGGCTGGGGTGGGCAATTCCACTTTGATGAGAGACCATGTAAAAACTTCCGGTCATGACTTAGAGTGTTTATGCAATAATTATTGTGTCGTTCCTTCTTGATAGCTCAAATCCAATTATCTGCAACCTCATTAAATCTTTCAATTCCTTCTCTCTGCAGGAACATTTCGGGAACCAATTTGGAAATGTCCACGTTACCAATTTAGGAGAGGCGCTGGTGTACGGGCAATGTCACTGGGCCAGTAATCCAGAAACCCAGCCAAATGTTCTGGTGACATGGGTTCAAATCCCTGCATGGCAGCTGGTGGGAATTTAAATGCAATTAATTATTAGATGTGGAATTGAAAGCTCGGGTGCGATTCAATGGCCTCGGTGTTGGGATCAGACTGTTGAATCTCGCGAGAGGCCTGTCATGGGATTCCTGACGCTCAAAACGTCTCAGACGGCCACTGTGAGCGGGTGTCCTCCCCCATACCCCTGCGGTGCCCGGTGTACCGTAATCTGGCAGGTATGCCGCCCTGCTCAGCCGGTAGCACCTTCCACCTGGGCGATCCCTGCATGCGAGCTAGCCATTCCATCACACAGTCCCACCGAATCACTGTGGTGACGGTCGGGGGGTTGGGTGAGCCCAGGTCACCCGCAATGTCTGTCCATTTCCCCCCCCCCCTTCTCTGGCCAGCCCAGACCAGCCCACCACTCACGTCCATCTGACAGAGCACCTAGACAGGTTGTAACAGTGTGAACAGGTGTTTAATATGACAACATATATGCAGATTTGTGGCCTAGCCCCTATAGCGAAACTGTGCCCTGTACCCATGCCAACTTACCTAGTGTCTAACTTTCTGGCCTTAAAGGCCATAACGCTACGTCCTCAGATGGTACAGCAGGAGTGGAGGCGGCCTGCTGTGATTCCCGCCCTGCGACCTGGGTCTCCGTTGGTGGGCGTCGTCTGGGTTGGCCCAGCCTGGATGGGCCCAGCTGCTGCTCGGGTGTCCCGGGTGGTGTGGTGCTGCCCCGTTCTGCCTGCTGCCCACCAGATGCACCAGGGACAGGAAGAGGAGAATCCGAGGTGGTGCGGTGATCCGACACCTCCCCTGCGGGATTCACCAGCATGGGCCCCAGCTCCTCCTCCTCCCTCTGGGTGCTTCTCCATGGGACGGGGGTACCAGCGGAGCTGTCCCCTGAAACTCCCCCGCCAACTGGCACCGCCGGTCCTGGAGGCCTGCCCGGGCCTCGACCGTGGGTCTGCACGCTTGAGGCCATGGGGCACAGGGAGTGGACCATCTCTGCCGGTGACTGCACCACATCACCCATTGACTCTGAGTTTGTGTCACATCAGCCAGTGACAGTGCCATCTTCCTCTGGGTCTGGGCCCACCTACTTCTGTGTCTGCGCCACGTCGGCCAGCGCCTGGGCAATGCTGCCGACGTTGCCAGCCATGGCCTGCTGTGACTGGGCCACGCTCTGAAGCGCTGCTGCGATTTCGAGGTGGCGCTGGCACACGGCTGTCTGTGAGGCAGCAATCCTGTCCTGGGCCTCGTCCAGCACCTGCACAGAATGCCCCAGGCCTTGGACAGGCCTTGGACAGGCTAATCCATAGCCAACACCATTGCCCCGATTCCTCTACCGCGGACGCCACCCATGCGATGTTGGCCTGGCTGGCACCCATGGTCGGCACCACCTCCTACTGCTGCGCTTGCAGGTGCTAGGTGCTCGCCGTCAACCCCTTATGTAGTCCCTGGCTCTGCAACTGCATCTCCACAATCGATGGGACTGTCCGTTCCAGACGCTCGAAACCCATCTGGACGGCAGCTCGTCACTGGGGTCGGCCTGCCCTCCGACCGTGCTCACCCTCAGGTGTTCCTACCTCCACCAGCTGGACCGAATCAGCTGTGTAGTGTGCACCGAGTGTCCCAGGAGCTTCTTCACTAACATGCCCACCCGAGGTGAGTGTCTCTGGGATGGCGGAGGGAGTTGGTAACAGCTTTGACAGGAAGTTAGTGTCATTCCCGAAACCGAGCTCCGGGGTCTCCTGCGTCTCGAGCAGAGGGCTGGTGTCCGAGCTGCTCTCAGCATCGCTACTCGGCTCATGGACGGGGCTCTGGCTGTGGCACTGGCTGGGTACGGGGGGCATCAGATGGACCTGCCCCATTTCTGGCAGGTCCAGCAAGACACAAGACAACAAGACAAGGTGCATGATTAGACCAGGGTGGGGGTTAAGGGGAGGTGACCACCCTGACATCCTGGATATCTGTCCGATATCCATTGGTCAGGAGGGATTGAAGAGGTGATTGAGACGGGATAGGCTCCCAGCTTCCAGAAATAGAATATATCAGCGAGTGCTCATCAGGGCCAGTACATGGGACACAACTCATAAGGGAACAGTCCGAGTGAGGTGGCAGTGTCATCAGGAGGGCAATGCTTATTGGAGGACAGAGCTCGTCAGGGGGCAGTTCTTGTCAGTGGGCAGAGCGTGTCAGTGGGCAGAGCTCGTCAGGGGGCAGTTCTTGTCAGTGGGCAGAGCATGCCAGTGGGCAGAGCGTGTCAGTGGGCAGTGCTTGTCAGGGGGCAGAGCTTGTCAGTGGGCAGAGCGTGTCAGTGGGCAGTGCTTGTCAGGGGGCAGAGCTTGTCAGGGGGCAGAGCTTGTCAGTGGGCAGAGCGTGTTGGTGGACAGAGCGTGTTAGTGGACAGAGCGTGTTAGTGGACAGAGCTTGTCAGTGGGCATAGCTTGTCAGTGGGCAGAGCTTGTCAGTGGGCAGAGCGTGTCAGTGGGCAGTGCTTGTCAGGGGGCAGAGCTTGTCAGGGGGCAGAGCTTGTCAGTGGGCAGAGCGTGTTGGTGGACAGAGCGTGTTAGTGGACAGAGCGTGTTAGTGGACAGAGCTTGTCAGTGGGCATAGCTGGTCAGGGGGCAGAGCTTGTCAGGGGGCAGAGCTTGTCCGGGGATCAGTGCTTGTCAGCGAGCAGAGCTTGTCAGTGGGCAGAGCGTGTTAGTGGACAGAGCTTGTCGGGGGCAGAGCTTGTCCGGGGATCAGTGCTTGTCAGCGAGCAGAGCTTGTCAGTGGGCAGAACATGTCAGTGGGCAGAGCTTGTCAGGGGGAAGAGCTTGTCAGTGGGCAGAGTTTGTCCGGGGATCAGTGCTTGTCAGTGGGCAGAGCTTGTCAGAGGGCAGAGCGTGTCAGTGGGCAGAGCTTGTCAGGGGGAAGAGCTTGTCAGTGGGCAGAGTTTGTCCGGGGATCAGTGCTTGTCAGTGGGTAGAGCTCGTCAGGGGGCAGTGCTTGTCAGGGGGCAGTGCTTGTCAGGGGGCAGTGCTTGTCAGTGGGCAGAGCTTGTCAGTGGGCAGAGCGTGTCAGGGGGCAGTGCTTGTCAGGGGGCAGTGCTTGTCAGTGGGCGGTGCTTGTCAGTGGGCAGAGCTTGTCAGTGGGCAGAGCGTGTCGGTGGACAGAGCGTGTTAGTGGACAGAGCGTGTTAGTGGACAGAGCTTGTCAGTGGGCAGTGCTTGTCAGTGGGCAGTGCTTGTCAGTGGGCAGTGCTTGTCAGTGGGCAGTGCTTGTCAGTGGGCAGTGCTTGTCAGTGGGCAGAGCGTGTTAGTGGACAGAGCTTGTCAGTGGGCAGAGCTTGTCAGTGGGCAGAGCTTGTCAGTGGGCAGAGCGTGTTAGTGGACAGAGCTTGTCAGTGGGCAGAGCTTGTCAGTGGGCAGAGCTTGTCAGTGGGCAGAGCGTGTTAGTGGACAGAGCTTGTCAGGGGGCAGAGCTTGTCAGGGGGCAGAGCTTGTCAGGGGGCAGAGCTTGTCAGTGGGTAGAACTTGTCAGGGGGCAGTGCTTGTCAGGGAGCAGAGCTTGTCAGTGGGCAGAGCTTGTCAGTGGGCAGAGCTTGTCAGGGGGCAGAGCTTGTCTGGGGATCAGTGCTTGTCAGTGGGCAGAGCTTGTCAGTGGGAAGAGCTTATCAGGGGGCAGAATTTGTCAGTGGGCAGAGCTTATCAGTGGGCAGAGCTTGTCAGTGGGCAGTGCTTGTCAGTGGGCAGTGCTTGTCAGGCAACTACATTCCTCAAATGGAAGGTGGACCAGGGGAGATCGAGGAAGAGCGAGGGAAGAGCTTCCCAATCTTCAGCTGGAGAGCAGATTTCTGAGCCAACTGTCCATTCATCCCCTAGGATCATTAAACACTCAACCATCATAGGAGCCAATCTGTGTTGCCTGATAGTCGATGACAGAGGGTCTGAAACTGTTCCCCGGAACCCAAGGGGGTTCCACAGTCATTTCCACTGTGGGTCCCTAGTAAATCTGAGGCTGAGAGAGGAGCTATGTCCAAGGGGGCCTAGAGAAGCCTAGGCCGAGGATGTCCAAGAACTGATGAGGCAAAGTGGTTCACACACACTGGAAGCTGAGGGCCCGAGAAGAACTGAGGCCAAGAGAGCTCACGAAGGGCCGAGAGGAGGGTGAGAGTGGGTGAGGGTGAGTGAAGCTGAGGGTGAAGGTGGTGTGGGTGAGAGAGGGTGGGGTGGGTGAGTGTGTGTGACGGTGGGTGAGAGTGGGAGTGGGTGAGGGTGGGTGTGAGTGAGTGAATGAGTGGGTGAGGGTGAGAGTGGATGTGGGTGAGGAAGTAGGAGTGAGTAGGTGAGGGAGTGGGTGAGGGAGTGAGGAAATGCTTGTGAGTGGGAGTGAGTGGGTGAGGGTGTGGGTGTGAGTGAGTGGGTAAGGAGTGGGTGTGAATGGGGGAGGGATTGGGTGAGTGCGTGTGAGTGGGTGAGGGAATGGATGGGTGTGAGTGGGTGAAGGAGTGAGTGGGGGTGTGAGTGGGGATGTGAGTGAGTGTGAGTGGGTGATGGTGTGGGTGTGAGTGGCTGAGGGAGTAGGTGTGAGTGGGTGAGTGTGGGAGTGGGAGTAGGTGATAGTGGGTGACAGTGGGTGTGAGTGGTTGTGAGTGGGGGTGAGTGGTTGTGAGTGGGGGTGGGGGTAAATGGGCAAGGAAGTATGTGTGAGTGGGTGTGAGTGAGTGTGAGTGGGGGTGTGAGTGGGTGTGAGTGGGGTGGGAGTGGGTGTGAGTGGGGGTGAATGGATGTGAGTGGGGGTGTGAGTGGGTGTGAGTGGGTCAGTGAGTGGGTGTGAGTGAGTGTGAGTGGGAGTGGGGGTGAGTGGGCAAGGGAGTAGGTGTTAGTGGATGTGGTGTGGTGGGGGTGAGTGGGTGTGAGTGGGTCAGTGAGTGGGTGTGAGTGAGTGTGAGTGGGAGTGGGGGTGAGTGGGCAAGGGAGTAGGTGTTAGTGGATGTGAGTGGGGGTGTGAGTGGGTGTGAATAAGTGTGAGTGGGGATGGGAGTGATTGTGAGTGGGTGTGAGTAGGTGCTCCCGTTAAAATAACAAAATGAAGGCAAGATTTTAAATATTGGTTGAATAACATAAACTTTTTTATTTAATATTTGTAACATTTAAGAGATAGAAACATCTTTTAAATTTGTTTTTATATATTCGTACCTATGGCGCAATAGTAATTATTTTTGTTTGTGGTATGTTTCCTCAATATAATAAGGATGTTTCTCAGGGATTTCTGGAGGTGAAAAGGGTTCCACGACTGGAAACGTTTGGGAATCCCTCATTTGAGAAATGTTCCATATTTCCAGGTGATTCCCCCCCCCACTCAACCCCGACTCACATCCAATCACACCCACTCACATCCACGAACACTATCTGAATATTGAGGCCTCTGAAGGTGAAATCTCTGAAGCCTTGAATAGAAGTCCATGCCAAGTTCTAACTCCTTGCAAAGAAACGGGTCAATTCACAAGTTACAGCCTCTGACAGATTCTCTCCACAGTTACATTCTTTACTGTTCTCCAGATGTTGCAAATCACTTTGCTTGTTCATCTTTCACTTTCCAGATGATACATTGAAATGTAAAGTTATGCACTGTGCAAAGTGGCACGCCATTACTTCAAGGCATCTGCATTGCCAACTATTTTATCAAGGACTGACCTGAATTTCCCTGGATTGTATATTTGACTAAACCAACATCTTTAAATTCATAAGACTCCGATGGAGATTGCAATAACAGTTCCAGCCTTCTCTGCATTACCACCAACAGCTGCCAAGGTGCAGATGGGGGCAGAGCTTGGACATGGACTGACCTTTTAAATGATCCTCCCATGCACATTATGTTTCCTCTGAGGGACTGGAAGCCACGACTCTTTAAAAACCTGTCCCCATTAGAATGGATACGTGCTTGATGGCCAGTGCAGACACGATGGGCGAAATGGCCCCTTTCTGTTCTGTGTGACTCTGTAACTCCTTTGAAAATTGCAGGAGAGTAGTAGCTCCGCAATGGAGCCGGGCAGGTCGGGAATGCTGGGTGCAGGCACTCCCACAGGAACCACCCACATCCTTTAAAGGCATTCCCAAAAATCACACAGCTCAGGAATGGGGTTGGGAATCTTGAAATCGCCCCCCAACCCCCCCGACATTTTAAAAAGCAGTCTGAGTCAACATGACTCGGTGAAAATCTAGATCCAAATGACCTTGATTCCACTTTCCTACCTGATTCCCATATCCCTCAGTTCCCCAGGAATCTATCAATCTCAGCCTTGAACATACTCACTGACTGAACACCCCCTCCTCCCTCCCCACGCCCACTGCTCTCTGGGTTACGGAATTCCCAACCTTCTGAGTGAACAAGTTTCCCCTCATCTCAATCCCGAAACGGCTGATTCCCAATGAGATTTGATTCCAGGTCCAGACTCTCCAGTCGGTGGGAAAAGCCTCTCTGAAAAGTCCTGGGGTGGGATTCTCCGGTCCGCCAGCCGCGTTTTCCTGGGTGGCGCGCCCTCGCCGGCAGCGTGATTCTCCATTCCCGCCACCTGCCGATGGGATTTCCCATCGTGGCCAACCCACACTGCCGGGAAACCCGGAGGGGGGGGGGGGGCGGGTGGGGGGCGGGTGCGCTGCCGGAGCAACGGAGAATCCCGCCGGCGGACAATCCCACTCCTGGTATTTTTCAATGAGATTGTGTACTTGCTTGCTTCCACTTAAAGGCATCCACGTTACTCACCTCGGCGATATGCCTTGTGGCAACAAGTTCCTCATTCTAACCACCGTCTGGGCAAAAAGGTTTCTCTGGAACTCTTAATTGGCTCAATTACCTTCACCCAGTTTTGGATTCCCACAGTCATCAATGAGATGGTGTGATGGTGGGAATGTAGATGGACGAGTGAAGATGCGTCGGCGTCCATCTTGTCAGCTGTTAATGAGGCGATCCTCTGTTGAAGAAATTCTGGCCGTTGAGTTCGTGGGAGGACGAAGAGATGGAAGAAATATGCTGGCCCCTAACTCAAAGGAAGAACTCTGGGAGCCTGAGTTCTCCCTTTGAGTGATGCCAATGAAAATAATTATGTTGGGTCCGTGAGGAAGGGATCGTAAACATAAATAAAAGCATACTGTATCTGCGGAAAAGCCTTTGGCCCGATGTTAACTTTCCACTAGCATTTTGGTGGGAATGTATAATCAGGAAATCCACACCAGTTAATTCAATTCACTGTCATGCTAATGTCCATCTGTAGGTTTTAGCTGGGTAAAAGGAGGTGACTCAGTAGTTACTATCACTTGTATATGAGTAGCAAGGGCGTGGAATGCCCTGCCTGCAACAGTAGTGGGCTCGCCAACATTCAAATGGTCATTGGATAGACATATGGATGATAAGGGAATAGTGTAGATGGGCTTTAGAGTGGTTTCACAGGTCGGCGCAACTTCGAGGGCCGAAGGGCCTGTACTGCGCTGTAATGTTCTATGTATATGATAAGTGTTTTTTTGTATAATGTGCATCGCTCGCAAACAAAGAGTTTAATCCATGGTCTGATGTGACTGAGGTTTGATCTGGAACGCGGTTTTGGAAGGAACTGTTGGTGAAACAAAATAGGCAACAGAAGTTTCAAACTGAATTCATTGCAAAATGCAGAAAAAGATCCTCTGGCAGAAATTCTCTGCCCATTCCCGCCAGAGGGATCTTTGGGTCCCATCAATGGTGACCTCCCATCATCTCAAGGGCAACCCGAGATGGACAATAAATAGAGGCCTAGCCAGTGATCCTAAATTCCAAGAATGAGATAGAAACAGATGTGCGATGATGCGCAGAGTCACGTTGTACTTAAGATTTAAATCCCTTTTTAGTCTCTTTCGCAGAGGGCGGGATATTCCGAGCGCCTCTCCATGGTTTTTTATGCGGCGCCGGAAGCGGCCCACCATGGCTGGTGGCAGGATCTTCTAGTCCTGCCATTGTCAATGGGTTTTCCCATGCTTGCACCCTGCGCTGCAGGTGTGGGGTGGAGGCTGGGAGTCACCGTTGATGGGACCGAAAGATCCCGCCGGCGGGAATGGGCAGGGAATTTCTGCCTGAGGATTTTTTTCTGCATTGTGCAATTAATTCAAACTTCTCCAAAATCCCCATGATCCTACCCATACTCCCCAGGGGGGCTGACACAAATTGTTCACGTACAACGATACCCGGTGCTCCCTGCTTCCCCTCACAATCCCCTGCCACTCCGCTGACCGCCTGAGGGCCATTGCCCAGGGCTCAATTGCCAGCGAGAACAGCAACGGACACACCTGTCTCGTAACGTCTGTGCAGCCCAAAAACCCCGTGAGCTCGTCCCGTTCGTACATACATTTGTCACCGGAGCTACACATAACAGCGCACACACGCCCAAACTTTGGGCCAACCCCAAACCTACCAGAGACCTCAAATAAATCATTCCACCCCACCCGATTGAAAACCTTCTTGGCATCCTGTGGTAGTCACCACTGTTGTATTATATTGTATATACTGCACTGCATACGAGGGTATTACGGTAAAGCCCCTGTACTACAGGTACAGGGGTAGATCTCTGCCTGCTGGCTCCGCCCAGTAGGCGGAGTATAAATGTGTGTGCTCTCCGAACTGCAGCCATTTCGGCAGCAACTGTAGAAGGCCACACATCTGTGTAATAAAGCCTCGATTACTCTCTCCTCTCGTCTCGTTGTAATTGATAGTGCATGAATTTATTACACAGATTTTGTAAGGGCCACGAAGAATCCAGCACGAGTTTTAAGGATACAAAGTAATAACATTTATTTACTATAACATATATACATAACAGTAGCAGTAACTTCCCTTGCTACATACTCCTTCCTCCTGGTTCCTGAACTGGCCAGCTTATTTATACTAAGAGTTTACTAGTGGTTTCTCCGCCCCCCTCATTGGGGAAACTCATACTCCCACAGGATTGTGGGATAGTCATTAGTCCCCAGCCAATGGTAAGTAGGCAGGTTATAACATCCCTCCCCCCCAAAGTCCAAGGAATCCACCGAAGACCCTGGCGAAGGAAGGCGTCGGACTCGTTTGGCCGCAGGCCGGACGCCATTTGCACGCGGCGCTGGATCAGGCGGCGTGTAACGAGACGGAGACCGGCACTTCCGTGATGAACGGCGCGGTTGTACATCCACGGCCCGTGGACCCGAGGATTCCCCCTCTGATGCATCCTGTGTCTCCATCTCGGAGTCAGAGTCTGCTGCCTCCGTCATGTCAGCGTCTCTATCTCCATTCGGTCCCGTAACGACCTGCGCAGACTTCGAGTGAGGCACCAGTGGAAGATTTTGAGGACTACCTTCCCTTGTCTCTGGTCTCTGCGGCTGTTGAAATGAGCTCCGGGGGCGGGGAATCTTTTGAGGGGATGATCTTCTGGACCGAACGTGGTCTACATGTTTTCGCTGGAGACGACCCTGGGCTTGCACTTGGTAAGATATAGGGCCCGTTTGGCAAAAGATTACACCAGGAACCCATTGGGCACGACCAGCAAAATTCCGAACGAATACTGGGTCACCGGGCGCAAACTGCCGAATCGGACGATGCCGAGAAAATCCCTGTCCCTGCCGTTCTTGTGTGCGGCGTACTTTTGCGCCAATGTCCGGGAAAACCATATTAAGGCGGGTGCGAAGTCTCCGGCCCATTAGGAGTTCTGCGGGAGCTACCCCAGTCACTGCATGGGGGGTGGTCCTGTACGTAAACAAAAAGCGAGCCAGTCTCGTGTCCATTGATCCGGAAGACTGCTTCTTTAGGCCTCTTTTGAATGTCTGCACTGCGCGCTCTGCCAACCCATTTGAAGCCGGGCGGTAAGGGGCAGTGCGGATATGGCGGATGCCGTTCATCTTTGTGAACCTAGCAAACTCCTCACTCGTGAATGGAGTGCTATTATCCGTGACCAGCACCTCGGGGAGGCCATGCGTACTAAACGATAAACGCATCCTTTCAATTGTTGCGCAGGACGTTGTCCCCTGCATCTTATGCACCTCTAGCCATTTGGACTGGGCGTCAATTAGTAGAAGGAACATGGATCCTTGAAAGGGGCCTGCGAAATCTGCATGCAAGCATGCCCAAGGCCGCCCTGGCCATTCCCAGTGATGTAGGGGCGCGGCCGGCGGAAGCTTCTGATGCTCCTGGCAAATGGAGCAGTTTTGGGCCACCTTCTCAATGTCGGTGTTGAGGCCTGGCCACCAGACATAACTCCTGGCCAACATTTTCATTTTGGTCACACCTGGATGCCCATTGTGCAAGTCTGATAGTATCAGCATTTTCCGGGACAATCACACGCGTCCCCCACAAGAGGATGCCGTCTTCCACACTGAATTCTGACAGCTTGGAGGAAAATGCCCGCAACTCGCCTGGGAGCTGTCTATGCTGCCCACCATACAGGACTATGTGCCGAAGCTTTGACAGGACTGGCTCCACTCACGGATCTGAGATGCCGTGACAGGCAAGGTGTCCATAAAATTTAGGGTTGCAACCGCCTCACCGGTCGTGGGGATCGACATGGGGCCGGTCGATAAAGGCAATCGGCTGAATGCGTCGGCAGTTACTATCTGCGTACCTGGTTTGTGCTCCAGAGAATACTCGTATGCAGCAAGCAACAAAGCCCAGCGCTGGATCCGTGCAGAAGCAACGGGCGGTATTGGCTTATCCTCTCTGAAAAGTCCCAGCAGGGGCTTATGATCAGTCACGATAGTGAAATGGCGGCCGTACACGTACTGGTGGAAGCGTTTCACCGCAAAAACCACTGCCAGGCCCTCCTTCTCGATCTGCGCGTACTTTTTCTCCGCTGCAGTCAATGTGCGGGAGGCAAAAGCTATCGGTCGCTCGGCCCTGTTCTCCATCTTGTGGGACAGGACGGCCCCAATACCATACGGGGATGCATCACATGTGACGAGCAAAGACTTTCCAGGATCATAGTGGGTTAGTAACCCAGACGACGACAATTGTTGCTTTACCCGCCGGAAAGCGGTTTCTTGCGGCTGACCCCAAACCCAGGTGGGATTTTTCTTTAGCAGAAGGTGCAAAGGGGCCAGCGTAGTTGCCAGATTGGGGAGGAACTTCCCGTAATAGTTTACAAGACCGAGGAAAGAACGAAGATGCAAAGTGTGAATCGGGGCGGGGGCATGTTGAATTGCACGCACCTTCTCTGCGACGGGGTGCAGACCTTCGCGGTCCACCCGATAACCTAGGTAGACTACTTCCTTTGCCTGAAATACGCACTTTGTGCGACGTAAACGGACTCCAGCCTCCGAAAGGCGTCTAAGGACAGCCTCCAGATTTTCCAAATGTTCTTGCTCCGACGTCCCTGTAATCAAAACGTCATCTAGGTAGACAGCCACACGTGGTAAACCTCTCAAAATGCCCTCCATAACACGTTGAAAAATTGCGCAGGCAGAGGATACTCCAAAGGGCAACCGTATATATTCATACAGGCCCCGGTGTGTATTAATCGTTACATATGGTCGGGAGGCAGGGTCCAGCTCCAACTGCAGGTAGGCGTGACTCATATCTAATTTTGTGAACAAGAGTCCACCTGCAAGTTTCGCGTAGAGATCCTCTATGCGAGGCATTGGATATCGGTCGAGTCGGGAAACTGTATTCACTGTAAGTTTATAGTCGCCACACAAACGAACTGTGGCATCTGGCTTCATTACAGGTACAATTGGTGCTGCCCAGTCAGCAAAACGGACGGGCCTGATAATACCCAAACTCTCCAAACGAGTGAGCTCCCCTTCTACCTTCTCGAGCAAGGCGTAAGGCACTGGGCGCGCCCGGAAATAGCGGGGCGTGGCTCCTGGTTCAACTTGGATACGGGCTACGGCCCCTTTTATTTTCCCCAAACCAGGCTGGAATACATCTGGGTATCGTCCTAGCACCTCAGTCAACCCTTCAGAAACTGGTTGGAGGATGTGCTGCCATTGCAACCGCAAATGGCGCAACCAGTCCCGACCCAACAGGCTGGGCCCATGGCCGCACACCACGATAAGTGGGAAACGCCTCTCCTGGCGTCCATAGACAACAGGGGTCATTGTAGTTCCTGCAATGTCCAGTGGTTCCCCCGTGTAGGTGGCCAACCTGGCCTGTGAGTCGGTTAATGTAAGGGTCTGTATACCCTGCTTGATCCGGTCGAATGTCCTCTGGGCGATCACGGAGACCGCTGCGCCAGTATCCAACTCCATCTCAAGCGGGTGGCCATTGACCCGTACTGTCACCTTAATGGGGGCCACACAGGGAGCTGCCACACAATGCAGCTGCAGGCAGTCGTCTTCCGTCTCCACGTCCTCAGGGGTAGTCGCCGCAGGTTCATCCACATGGAAGGTACGGCCTCTGGGCTTGTCCCAGTTACGGCCCCTGGGCTGGTCCCAGTTTCGGTCGGAACGACGGCGCCTCTGGCGTCCCCAGGACCGCCGTCCGCGACGGGGTCGGCGCCTACAAGTCTGACACGGACATGGCTCCTCATCCATTGGCTCTGGAGAAGGCTCCCATCGGGGAGGAATGTCCGATGGCCACTGGCGTCAGTCCGGACGTTGCCTCGCCCAAGGTACCGCAGGAGTGCGGGGGGACGTTTTTGGATGGAAAGGGTTGCGCCCCAAGGCATGCACTTCCATTCCCTGTAGCTCCTGTACTCCTCGCTCTGCGCTCTCTCGGGACAATACTATTTGAATGGCCTGTTGAAAAGTCAATGTTGGCTCCGCTAACAACTTTCTCTGGGTGGCTGCATTGTTAATACCGCAAACCAAACGGTCGCGTAACATTTCTGACAAG
The DNA here is from genome assembly GCF_047496885.1 of Scyliorhinus torazame. NCBI lineage: Eukaryota > Metazoa > Chordata > Chondrichthyes > Carcharhiniformes > Scyliorhinidae > Scyliorhinus > Scyliorhinus torazame. Next base: position 24,081,540 of record NC_092720.1, on the reverse strand, counting down.
GTCTCACCATAGTCACAGTACTCCGCAATCCTGCGTAGCCTGGATAGAAAATCGGCAAGGGATTCTCCAGGGGTCCTCTCAGCGGTATTAAACCGGTAACGCTGGACTATCGTGGACGGGGTTGGTTTAAAGTGTTGCCCCACTATATTCACAAGTTCATCAAACGTTTTGGTGTCCGGCGGAGCTGGGTACGTAAGGCTCCTAATCACCCCAAACGTATGCGGGCCGCAGGCGGTGAGCAATATGACCACCTGGCGCTCGTTTTCGGTGATATTGTTTGCCCGGAAATAGTAACGCATCCGTTGTGTGTACTGATTCCAGCTTTCCAGCGCAGCATCAAAAACATCCAAACGTCCGTACAGAGGCATGGTATAATAGAAAACAACTTCCAACCTGTATCCAACAAAAATCCAGGGAGGTGGCTTCAGCAGTGTAGACAGCTATTCACTTTAACCTTCGTCGCCAGTTTTGTAAGGGCCATGAAGAATCCAGCACGAGTTTTAAGGATACAAAGTAATAACATTTATTTACTTATAACATATATACATAACAGTAGCAGTAACTTCCCTTGCTACCTTCTCCTTCCTGCTGGTTCCTCAACTGGCCAGCTTATTTATACTAGGAGTTTCTCCGCCCCCCCCCCCCCTCATTGGGGAAGCTCATACTCCCACAGGATTGTGGGATAGTCGTTAGTCCCCAGCCAATCGTAAGTAGGCAGGTTATAACAACAGAGATTTTACAAAGATGGATCTCCGCAACCATTAGAAGCGGCTACGCCTGACCTCGCGGCGACCAAGAAACTAGTGCTCTTACTCACAGTCGCCTCACGCAACGTCCAGGCGTATGCCCCCGACCGTACGGCCCACCCCTCCTGGGCATCATGGACCCCGCCAACAGCCACCGCATCCCATCAGCGACCGCCCACAGCGAACCCCAGGCCTGCGCCGCGCGGCAGCCAACCAACCCCGGGGGACCCAAGTGCTACTTCTGCGGACAGACAAAACACCCCCAGCAGCGCTGCCCGGTGCGGAGCGCACTCTGCAAGACTTGCGGCAAGAAAGGACATTTCACTGCAGTGTGCCAGGCCCGCTCAATCACCGCTATTGTCCCTGCACGCCCTGTATGCGGCCAGTGGGCGCCGCCATCTTCCTCGCCTCATAACACGTGCGGCCCGAGGGCACCGCCATCTTACCTGCCTCAGGACCCCTGCCCGTCGGGCACGTCATCGGGCCGCTCAGCGCCTGCAACTGCCGACGACCAGCCGCGTCTCGCCTCCGTCACGATCGACCAGTCCCGACCGCACAACCTTGCGACCTCATCGATAAAGGTGAAGGTTGACGGACATGAGATATCCTGCCTTCTGGACTCCGGGAGCACTGAGAGCTTCATCCACCCCGATACGGTAAGACGCTGCTCCCTCGCAGTACACCCCATTAACCAAAGAATCTCCCTGGACTCCAGATCCCACTCCCTGGCAATCCGGGGGTACTGCATTGCCACCTTCACCATCCAGGGCATAGAGTTCAGCGGCTTCCAGTTCTACGTCCTCCCCAACCTCTGCGCTGTCTTGCTACTCAGCCTGGACTTCCAGTGCAACCTCCCGAGCCTAACCCTGAAATTTGGCGGGCCCCTACCACCCCTTACTGTGTGTGGCCTCGTGACCCTTAAGGTCGACCCGCCTTCTCTGTTTGCAAACCTCACCCCAGATTGCAAACCTGTCGCCACCAGGAGCAGATGGTACAACGCCCAGGACAGGACCTTCATCAAGTCTGAGGTCCAGCGGCTGCTGCAGGAAGGTATCATCGAGGCCAGCAACAGCCCCTCGAGAGCCCAAGTGGTAGTGGTGAAAACCGGGGAGAAAACAGGATGGTCGTTGACTACAGTCAGACCATCAATCGGTACATGCAGCTCGATGCGTACCCCCGCCCATGCATATCTGATATGGTCAATCAGATTGGGCAGTACCGGGTCTTCTCGACAGTGGACCTGAAATCTGCCTACCACCAGCTCCCCATTCGCAAGGCGGACCGCCCATACACCGCGATTGAAGCGGACGGCCGCCTTTACCATTTCCTCAAGGCTCCCTTTGGCATCACTAATGGGGTCTCGGTCTTCCAACGGGAGATGGACCGAATGGTTGACCGGTACGGACTGCGGGCCACTTTCCCGTACCTGGATAAAGTCACCATCTGCGGCCACGACCAGCAGGACCACGACGCTAACCTTTCCAAATTCCTCCACACCGCCAAACTCCTCAACCTAACCTACAACAAGGAGAAGTGCGTGTTCAGCACGAACCGATTAGCCATCCTCGGCTATGTGGTTCAGAACTGAGTTCTAGGGCCCGACCCCGATCGCATGCGCCCCTCATGGATCTCCCCCTTCCCCACTGCCCCAAGGCCCTCAAACAATGCCTGAGGTTCTTTTCGTACTACGCCCAGTGGGTCCCTAACTATGCGGACAAGGCCCGCCCACTCATCCACTCCACCGGTTTCTCACTGATGGCTGATGCTCACCAGGCCTTCGACCGTATCAAGGCCGACATCGCCAAGGCCGCGATGCACATGGTCGACGAGATGCTCCCCTTCCAAGTCGAGAGCGATGCATCAGACGTCGCTCTGGCCGCCACCCTCAACCAGGCAGGCAGGCCCGTGGCATTCTTTTCCCGCACCCTCCATGCCTCCGAAATCCGGCACTCCTCCGTCGAAAAGGAGGCCCAAGCTATCTTTGAAGCTGTGCAGCACTGGAGGCATTACCTGGCTGGCAGGAGATTCACTCTCCTCACAGACCAATGGTCGGTTGCCTTCATGTTTAACAACACACAGCGGGGTAAGATCAAAAATGATAAGATCTTACGGTGGAGGATCGAGCTCTGCACCTTTAATTGCGAGATTTTGTATCACCCCGGTAAGCTCAACGAGCCCCCCGATGCCCTGCCCCAGAGTACATGTGCCAGCGCACAAGTGAACCGACTCCGGAACCTGCACGACGATCTCTGCCACCCAGGGTTCACCCGCTTTTATCACTTCATTAAGGCCCGCAATCTGCCCTACTCCATTGAGGAAGTCAGGGCTGTTACCAGAAACTGCCAGGTCTGCGCGGAGTGCAAGCCTCACTTCTACCTGCCAGACCGTGCGTGTGATGAACGGTTACTGCCTTATCATCATGTAAGGTGATGTCCCCTTTAAGACCGGGCTTGGAACCCTGGGGACTCCACCTCTGGCTCCGCCCATCTGGGAGCCATACATAAAGGCCTGCCTCATGGTCTGTATAGCAGTCAGCTCTCGTCCATAGCTGTAGCATAGTTATTAGTCTAAAAAAAGCCTTCTTTACTGTTTAATCTCTAAGCATCATTATTGAGGGTACCTCAATTTATTAGACTAAGCTAGATTCAGGATGGACGCAGGCCTAAAACCAGAGAAGCACAATCTGAAAGCACGAACGCCGGAGGCAAAGGAAATTTTTAAATACTGGCTGCGGTGCTTCGAGGCCTACCTGGACTCCGCAGAGACTCCCATTCTGGGGCCACGCAAGCTGCGTCTATTCCACGCCCGGGTGAGTCACAGAATCTCCGCCACGCTCGACAAGGCGACGATTTATGAGGAAGCGATTGAGTTGCTCCGCCAGCGGTTTGTCAAACCCGTCAATGAGGTGCACGCCCGGCATCTGCTCTCTACCTGCCGGCAGCGCTCGGGGGAATCGCTCGACGAGTTTGTTGAGAAACTCACCGCGCTGGCCAGGGACTGTGACCATCAGGATGTGACAGGGGAAGTCCATATGAACCTGCACATCAGAGATTCTTTCATGTCCGGAATCCGCTCGACCTACATCCGGCAGCGGCGGCTCGAAAACGGGGCAAAAGACCTCCAGGAGACGCTAACGCTCGCCTCCTCGCTGGAGGTGGCCCGACATAACTTGGGTACATACCCCGCGGACTCTGCCAGCCCCCCCCGGACTTCCTCAGACTCGCCCGTATTACAGGCCTGCGCCACGCGGTGACCCGCTCACCATGGAGGCACACCTTGCTACTTCTGCGGGCAGGGCCAGCACCCACGCCCACGCTGCCCAGCCCGCTCCGCGATCTGCAGCGACTGCGGGAAGAAAGGGCACTTTGCGAGGGTCTGCCTGGCCAGACCCAGGGGCCAGAAAAACAAAGAACAGCCGGCCCGAAATTCAGGCTCTCAGGCCCGTAGGCCTCGCAATGCTGCTGCGCACTGACCCGACACGCCCTCTTCTGACGCGTCATCAGCCTCGTGCGAATCATGGGAGCGGCCATCTGGTCGGCGGCCATCTTCTCGACCCGACACGTGCGACCGACGGCAGCGGCCATTTTACGACTCCGACTACCCGCGACTGGGTGCGATCACCCTCGATCAAACTCAGCCAAAACACCTGCAGAACTCCATGATGCAGGTCCAGGTCAACAGGCACGACACTGCATGCCTCTTCGACTCCGGGAGCACGGAGAGCTTTATCCACCCTGAAACGGTAAGGCGCTGCTCCCTACGCACCCATCCCGCATCCCAAACCATAGCCCTCACATCCCGACTGTAAGCCCGTCGCCACCAGGAGCCGGCGCTACAGTGCCCAAGATATGGCTTTTATCAAGTCAGAGGTCCAGCGTTTACTGGGAGAGGGGGTCATCGAGGCTAGCAACAGCCCTTGGAGAGCGCAAGTGGTGGTAGTCCGGTCCGGGGAGAAGAAACGGATGGTCGTGGATTATAGCCAGACCATAAACCGATTCACGCAGCTTGATGCGTACCCCCTTCCTCGCATCGCGGAAATGGTAAATCGGATCGCCCAATACCGAGTCTTTTCCACGGTCGACCTCAAATCTGCCTACCACCAGCTCCCCATCCGACCAAAAGACCGCCCCTATACTGCCTTCGAAGCAGCCGGCCGGCTCTTCCACTTCCTCAAGGTCCCCTTTGGTGTCACAAATGGGGTCTCCGTCTTTCAAAGGGCGATGGACCAAATGGTGGACTAGTACGGTTTGCGGGCTACATACCCGTACTTGGACAATGTCACCATCTGCGACCATGATCAGCAGGACCATGACGCTAACCTCAAAAAGTTCCTCCAGACCGCCCGAGCCCTTAACCTGACCTATAACGAGGGCAAATGCGTTTTCCACACCACCCGGCTGGCCATCCTCGGCTATGTCGTGGAAGACGGGGTCCTAGGTCCCGACCCCGACCGCATGCACCCCCTTAAGGAACTCCCTCTCCCCCGCAGCCTCAAGGCCCTCAAACGGTGCTTGGGGCTTTTCTCCTCTTACGCCCAGTGGGTCCCCAAGTATGCGGACAAAGCCCGCCCACTCCTAAAGACCACCACTTTTCCCCTCTCGGCTTTGGCTCAATTGGCCTTCAACCGCATCAAGGCCGACATCATCAAGGCCGCCATGCACGCGGTGGACGAAACCATCCCTTTCCAGGTAGAGAGCGATGCATCAGACATCGCCCTGGCTGCTACCCTCAATCAAGGAGGCAGACCAGTAGTGTTCTTCTCCCGAACCCTCACCGCCTCCGAGATTCAACACTCTGCAGTCGAAAAGGAGGCACAAGCCATTGTGGAGGCTGTGCGGTGCTGGAGACACTACCTCGCCGGTAGGAGGTTTACCCTCGTCACCGACCAACGGTCGGTCGCCTATATGTTCGATAACACGCAACGGGGCAAAATAAAAAACGATAAAATTTTGAGGTGGAGGATCGAACTCTCCACCTACTCGTATGATATCAAGTATCGCCCAGGGGATCTCAACGAGCCCCCAGATGCCCTGGCCCGCGGCACATGTGCCAACGCGCAGGACGACCGCCTGCAAGCCATCCACAATGACCTCTGCCGCCCGGGGGTTACCCGGCTCGTCCATTTCATCAAGTCCCGCAACCTACCTTACTCAACCAAGGAGGTCAAGGCCATGGTCAGGGCCTGCCAGGTCTGTGCGGAGTGCAAACCGCACTCTTCTATCGGCCAGACAAGGTTCGGCTCGTGAAGGCCTCGGGCCCCTTTGAGCGACAGAGCGTGGACTTCAAGGGGCCCCTCCCATTCACCAACCGTTATGCCTATTTCCTCACCGTGATCGATGAGTTCTCCCGTTTTCCATTCGCCATTCCCTGCACCGACATGACCTCAGCCACGGTGATTAAGGCACTGCACAGCATCTTCACCCTGTTCAGTTTCCCTGCTTATATCCACAGCGACCGGGGTACATCGTTCATGAGCGATGAACTGCGTCAGTATCTGCTCAGCAAAGGCATCGCCTCGAGAAGAACGACCAGCTATAACCCACGGGGAAACGGGCAGGTGGAGAGGGAGAATGCGACCGTGTGGAAGGCTGTCCTTCTGGCCCTGCGGTCGAGAAATCTCCCAACCACCCGCTGGCAGGAGGTCCTACCCGATGCCCTACACTCCATTAGGTCACTCCTCTGCACGGCCACGAATGAGACCCCTCACGACCGATTGTTTCTCTTCCCCAGGAAGTCTACCTCCGGGGTCTCGCTTCCACCTTAGCTGATGGCTCCGGGACCTGTTCTTCTCCGGAGGCACGCGAGGAGCCATAAAACGGACCCCCTAGTTGAAAAGGTCCGACTGCTCCACGCCAACCCCAGTTACGCCTACGTGGAGTACTCCGACGGCAGGCAAGATACGGTTTCCCTCCGGGATCTGGCGCCCGCTGGATCCTCCACCACAGACGCCCCTTCCCGCGCCGCTCCCCTGCAGGACCCGTCGCCCCCTACAACACACCCCCTTCCGGCCCTACCACCCGTTGGTGAGCTCCTACCGTGTGCCCCCCCCTTGCGCACCCCCTTTACACACCTCGCCGGCGCCGGCTCCGCTACCCCCGGCCCTGCCTAGTTCCTCTGCCCCGACCCGGACCGAAGCTCCAACCGCTGTGCTCCCGGATGTGCCCTCAACTGGGACGTCCGTGCCCGCCGCACCACCGCCCGAATTGAGGAGATCGAGGAGGACGATCCGGCTGCCGAGACGGATGGACCTATGATGGCACTTCACCCCCGCCGGACTCCTTTTTAAACAGGGGGTGAATGTGATGAACGGTTACTGCCTTATCATCATGTAAGGTGATGTCCTCTTTAAGACCGGACTTGAAACCCTGGGGACTCCGCCTCTGGCTCCGCCCATCTGGGAGCCATACATAAAGGCCTGCCTCATGGTCTGTATAGCAGTCAGCTCTCGTCCATAGCTGTAGCATAGTTATTAGTCTAATAAAGCCTTCTTTACTGTTTAATCTCTAAGCATCATTATTGAGGGTACCTCAGTGCGCTCCTGGTGAAGGCCTCCTGCCCCTTTGAACGCCTCAGGATCCCCTTCGCCATCCCATGCCCTGATATGATGTCTGCCACCGTCATCAAAGCCCTCAACACCATCTTCGCTTTGTTCGGTTTCCCCGCCTACATTCACAGCGACCGGGGATTCTCATTTATGAGCGATGAGCTGCGCCAGTACCTGCTCAACAGGGGCATTGCCTTGAGCAGGACGACCAGCTACAACCCCCGGGGAAACGGGCAGGTGGAGAGGGAGAATCGGACGGTCTGGAGGGCCGTCCAGCTGGCCCTACGGTCCAGAAATCCCCCGGCCTCCCGCTGGCAGGAGGACCTCCCCAACACACTTCACTCCGTTCAGTCGTTCCTGTGCACCGCGACTAACAAAATCCCCCATGAACGTCTCTTTGCCTTCCCCAGGAAGTCCATCACCGGGGTTTCGCTCCTAACGTGGCTGGCAGCTCCAGGACCCGTTCTCCTCCGCAAGCACGTGTGGCTCCACAAGGCGGACCCGTTGGTTGAGAGGGTACAGCTACTCCACACAAACCCGCAGTATGCCTACGTAGCGGACCCCGACGGCCGCCAAGAGACAGTCTCCCTCAGGAACCTGGCACCATCTGGGTCCCCACCCCCCAGCCCCCCCTCTGCCCCGGCGCCATCCTCCTCCCCCCAGTGCACCCCTCCACAGCCCCCGCTCCAGGACAATCCGTCCTCCACTTGGTCCCACCCGGGGATGAAGAGGATGTCGACACGCTCCCGGAGTCACCGATGACCGAGCCGATGCATGACTCGCCACCAGCACTGCGACGCTCTCAACGACGGATCAAGGCGCCCGACCATCTAAATTTGTAACCTTGCATCAGAGGAGTTTGAAGGTGGAGGTGATCTTCTTTCAGTGGACGCACCTCAGAGTGAAGGACCAGGTTAGGTTGAAGAAGGGATGGGTGGGACAGGAATTTCACTCGGGGTTTGACTCAAAGTCGCGCGCGTCGGCGGGGGGTGGCGGGGCGGGGGGGGGGTGGGTGGGGGGGGGTGGGGGGGGTGGCAGTGGCCAGTTTGTTGAATAAGAGAACAAGGTTTGTGAGGGCAAAGGAAGAGTAGGACCCAGGGGGAAGATATGCGATAGTGGGTGGGGTGCTGGAGGGGACGCTGGTGGTGCTAGTTAACATATATGTGCCAAATTGGGATGATGTGGGATTTGTGAGGGATTTGCTGGAGCATTCCCACATCTGGATATGCACCAATTGATTATGGGTGGAGATTTTAATTGTGTGATGGACAGATCGAGCCCCAAGTCAATGAGAAGGTTGATGATGGCGAAAGAGTTGGGAGGGTTTATGGAACCCATGGGAATGGTTGTGCTGTGGAGGTGTAAGAACCTGGGGGGGGGGGGGGAGCATTCTTTCTTCTCACACATGCATAAGGTGTACTCGAAAACTGATTTCTTTGTGAAATCAGGCGGTGGTGACGGTCTGGAACGCACGGCCTGGGAGGGTGGCAGGTTGCCTCACATCCTTGAAAAAGTACCTGGATGAGTACTTGGCATGCCTTAACATTCGAGACTATGGGCCAAGTGCTGGCAAATGGGATTAGGATTGGCAGATCTGGTGCCTTGCCTGCGTCGGTGCAGACTCGATGGGCCGAATGTCCTTTTCTGCACTGCATTTTACTGTATTATGATTCTGTGTGGTACATGGGACAGTCACAGTGGGCGGGAATCTGTGATCCTGAGGCTAAGTGTTGACGCCGTCGGAAACGGCGTCGCGTTTCCCGACGGCGTAAACAAGGCCTCAGGATCAGCAATTATGGCCCGTAAAGGGGGCCAGCACGGCACTGGAGTGACCCTCACTGCTCCAGCTGCCAATCCCGGCGTCAACTGGGTGCCGCGGGGTCCGTGCATACACAGTGGCACCAGCGCCAACGCGCACATGCGCAGTGGCTCCCTTCTCCGCGCCGGCCCTGCTGCCAAATGGCGTAGGGCTGAAGGGGCCGGCGTGAAGAAAGGAGGCCCATAGCACGAGAGGCCGGTCCGCCGATCGGTGGGCCACGATCGCGGGCCAGGCCACAACGGAGGCCCCCGACGGGGTTGGAACCCCCCCCCCCCCAACCCCGGCCCCTTCCACGCCGAGGTCCCGCCGGCTAGGAGCAGGTTAGAACGGTGCCGGCGGGACGCGGGTTTTTTGCTACGGCCGCTCGGCCCATCCCGGGCCGGGAATCGGCGGGGGGGAGCACAGGGGGTGCGTAGAGCAGCCCTGTGACCGGCGCCGCGCCGACCATGCCGGCGCCAATGGTGCCAAGTGGAGAACCGCGTCCCGGCGTCAGGGCGGCGCTGCGCTATTCGCACCGGTCACAGCGATTCCACGGCCTGGCCCCGGGGCTGAGAGAAAATCCCACCCAGTGTTCTGAGCTGAAACAATTGCGCCTGAGGAGTCCATCGACCCTCGCAGAGGTGCGACTGCTCTCTCGATGGTCTTCGACCAGTCCCCATGCATCTCCTTCCTTTGCTGTCGAAATTCATCTTTGATGAAGGCCATCAACTGTTCCATCTGGGGCTTTCCCACCGACGTCAACCTTTTCCCCTCCGCCATTTTCCCAAGTTGCGCCACGGGTCCCCCCCCAGTTCCTTAGCCAGCTCTTTGACTGCTTTTTGCCGGGTCTGGTAGCCAGTAGACATACCAATCTTGGGGAGAACTTCTCCCTCTTCACCTCCTGCACTACTTTCCTGCTGGAGCTACTTTATCCCACGAGAGTGCCCAACCCAACGCCTTTGAGCCAGAGCTGCTCTGTATGCGACCACTCTTCGGTTTGGGAGCTCGTGTCATGAACATGGCGTGCCAGACCTGAAGACGTTGGGAAGCATGGCTTCTCAGACATCTGGGTGCCATTTGTAAAGGGCATCCTATCTCAAAGTTAAGTGACAGGCCAACCTACCCCCCACTGACATCATGACTCCCCCACCCCCCTCCCCACCTACCAACACCTCCCCCCACATCCAGCTGCACCGGCCCTTGGAAAGAGCACCCTACCTAAGCCCACACCTCCACCCTATCCCCGTAACCCCATCTAACCTTTTTGGACACTAAGGGCAATTTAGCATGGCCAATCCACCTAACATGCACATCTTTGGACTGTGGGAGGAAACCGGAGCACCCGGAGGAAACCCACGCAGATACGGGGAGAACGTATAGACTCCGCACAGACAGTGACGCAAGCCAGGAATCGAACCTGGGACCCTGGAGCTGTGAAGCAACAGTGCTAACTACTGTGCTACCGTGCTGCCCACGGTGAGGTGATGCTGTGCCTTTGGAGGGGACATTGTGACATCCCCTCTCGGCTTTGGCTCAATTGGCCATCAACCGCATCAAGGCCGACATCATCAAGGCCGCCATGCACGCGGTGGACGAAACCATCCCTTTCCAGGTAGAGAGCGATGCATCAGACATCGCCCTGGCTGCTACCCTCAATCAAGGAGGCAGACCAGTAGTGTTCTTCTCCCGAACCCTCACCGCCTCCGAGATTCAACACTCTGCAGTCGAAAAGGAGGCACAAGCCATTGTGGAGGCTGTGCGGTGCTGGAGACACTACCTCGCCGGTAGGAGGTTTACCCTCGTCACCGACCAACGGTCGGTCGCCTATATGTTCGATAACACGCAACGGGGCAAAATAAAAAACGATAAAATTTTGAGGTGGAGGATCGAACTCTCCACCTACTCGTACGATATCAAGTATCGCCCAGGGGATCTCAACGAGCCCCCAGATGCCCTGGCCCGCGGCACATGTGCCAACGCGCAGGACGACCGCCTGCAAGCCATCCACAATGACCTCTGCCGCCCGGGGGTTACCCGGCTCGTCCATTTCATCAAGTCCCGCAACCTACCTTACTCAACCAAGGAGGTCAAGGCCATGGTCAGGGCCTGCCAGGTCTGTGCGGAGTGCAAACCGCACTCTTCTATCGGCCAGACAAGGTTCGGCTCGTGAAGGCCTCGGGCCCCTTTGAGCGACAGAGCGTGGACTTCAAGGGGCCCCTCCCGTTCACCAACCGTTATGCCTATTTCCTCACCGTGATCGATGAGTTCTCCCGTTTCCCATTCGCCATTCCCTGCACCGACATGACCTCAGCCACGGTGATTAAGGCACTGCACAGCATCTTCACCCTGTTCGGTTTCCCTGCTTATATCCACAGCGACCGGGGTACATCGTTCATGAGCGATGAACTGCGTCAGTATCTGCTCAGCAAAGGCATCGCCTCGAGAATAACGACCAGCTATAACCCACGGGGAAACGGGCAGGTGGAGAGGGAGAATGCGACCGTGTGGAAGGCTGTCCTTCTGGCCCTGCGGTCGAGAAATCTCCCAACCACCCGCTGGCAGGAGGTCCTACCCGATGCCCTACACTCCATTAGGTCACTCCTCTGCACGGCCACGAATGAGACCCCTCACGACCGATTGTTTCTCTTCCCCAGGAAGTCTACCTCCGGGGTCTCGCTTCCACCTTAGCTGATGGCTCCGGGACCTGTTCTTCTCCGGAGGCACGCGAGGAGCCATAAAACGGACCCCCTAGTTGAAAAGGTCCGACTGCTCCACGCCAACCCAGTTATGCCTACGTGGAGTACTCCGACGGCAGGCAAGATACGGTTTCCCTCCGGGATCTGGCGCCCGCTGGATCCTCCACCACAGACGCCCCTTCCCGCGCCGCTCCCCTGCAGGACCCGTCGCCCCCTACAACACACCCCCTTCCGGCCCTACCACCCGTTGGTGAGCTCCTACCGTGTGCCCCCCCCCTTGCGCACCCCCTTTACACACCTCGCCGGCGCCGGCTCCGCTACCCCCGGCCCTGCCTAGTTCCTCTGCCCCGACCCGGACCGAAGCTCCGACCGCTGTGCTCCCGGATGTGCCCTCAACTGGGACGTCCGTGCCCGCCGCACCACCGCCCGAATTGAGGAGATCGAGGAGGACGATCCGGCTGCCGAGACGGATGGACCTATGATGGCACTTCACCCCCGCCGGACTCCTTTTTAAACAGGGGGTGAATGTGATGAACGGTTACTGCCTTATCATCATGTAAGGTGATGTCCTCTTTAAGACCGGACTTGAAACCCTGGGGACTCCGCCTCTGGCTCCGCCCATCTGGGAGCCATACATAAAGGCCTGCCTCATGGTCTGTATAGCAGTCAGCTCTCGTCCATAGCTGTAGCATAGTTATTAGTCTAATAAAGCCTTCTTTACTGTTTAATCTCTAAGCATCATTATTGAGGGTACCTCAGTGCGCTCCTGGTGAAGGCCTCCTGCCCCTTTGAACGCCTCAGGATCCCCTTCGCCATCCCATGCCCTGATATGATGTCTGCCACCGTCATCAAAGCCCTCAACACCATCTTCGCTTTGTTCGGTTTCCCCGCCTACATTCACAGCGACCGGGGATCCTCATTTATGAGCGATGAGCTGCGCCAGTACCTGCTCAACAGGGGCATTGCCTTGAGCAGGACGACCAGCTACAACCCCCGGGGAAACGGGCAGGTGGAGAGGGAGAATCGGACGGTCTGGAGGGCCGTCCAGCTGGCCCTACGGTCCAGAAATCCCCCGGCCTCCCGCTGGCAGGAGGACCTCCCCAACACACTTCACTCCGTTCAGTCGTTCCTGTGCACCGCGACTAACAAAATCCCCCATGAACGTCTCTTTGCCTTCCCCAGGAAGTCCATCACCGGGGTTTCGCTCCTAACGTGGCTGGCAGCTCCAGGACCCGTTCTCCTCCGCAAGCACGTGTGGCTCCACAAGGCGGACCTGTTGGTTGAGAGGGTACAGCTACTCCACACAAACCCGCAGTATGCCTACGTAGCGGACCCCGACGGCCGCCAAGAGACAGTCTCCCTCAGGAACCTGGCACCATCTGGGTCCCCACCCCCCAGCCCCCCCTCTGCCCCGGCGCCATCCTCCTCCCCCCAGTGCACCCCTCCACAGCCCCCGCTCCAGGACAATCCGTCCTCCACTTGGTCCCACCCGGGGATGAAGAGGATGTCGACACGCTCCCGGAGTCACCGATGACCGAGCCGATGCATGACTCGCCACCAGCACTGCGACGCTCTCAACGACGGATCAAGGCGCCCGACCATCTAAATTTGTAACCTTGCATCAGAGGAGTTTGAAGGTGGAGGTGATCTTCTTTCAGTGGACGCACCTCAGAGTGAAGGACCAGGTTAGGTTGAAGAAGGGATGGGTGGGACAGGAATTTCACTCGGGGTTTGACTCAAAGTCGCGCGCGTCGGCGGGGGGTGGCGGGGCGGGGGGGGGGGGGGGGTGGGTGGGGGGGGTGGGGGGGGTGGCAGTGGCCAGTTTGTTGAATAAGAGAACAAGGTTTGTGAGGGCAAAGGAAGAGTAGGACCCAGGGGGAAGATATGCGATAGTGGGTGGGGTGCTGGAGGGGACGCTGGTGGTGCTAGTTAACATATATGTGCCAAATTGGGATGATGTGGGATTTGTGAGGGATTTGCTGGAGCATTCCCACATCTGGATATGCACCAATTGATTATGGGTGGAGATTTTAATTGTGTGATGGACAGATCGAGCCCCAAGTCAATGAGAAGGTTGATGATGGCGAAAGAGTTGGGAGGGTTTATGGAACCCATGGGAATGGTTGTGCTGTGGAGGTGTAAGAACCTGGGGGGGGGGGGGGAGCATTCTTTCTTCTCACACATGCATAAGGTGTACTCGAAAACTGATTTCTTTGTGAAATCAGGCGGTGGTGACGGTCTGGAACGCACGGCCTGGGAGGGTGGCAGGTTGCCTCACATCCTTGAAAAAGTACCTGGATGAGTACTTGGCATGTCTTAACATTCGAGACTATGGGCCAAGTGCTGGCAAATGGGATTAGGTTTGGCAGATCTGGTGCCTTGCCTGCGTCGGTGCAGACTCGATGGGCCGAATGTCCTTTTCTGCACTGCATTTTACTGTATTATGATTCTGTGTGGTACATGGGACAGTCACAGTGGGCGGGAATCTGTGATCCTGAGGCTAAGTGTTGACGCCGTCGGAAACGGCGTCGCGTTTCCCGACGGCGTAAACAAGGCCTCAGGATCAGCAATTATGGCCCGTAAAGGGGGCCAGCACGGCACTGGAGTGACCCTCACTGCTCCAGCTGCCAATCCCGGCGTCAACTGGGTGCCGCGGGGTCCGTGCATACACAGTGGCACCAGCGCCAACGCGCACATGCGCAGTGGCTCCCTTCTCCGCGCCGGCCCTGCTGCCAAATGGCGTAGGGCTGAAGGGGCCGGCGTGAAGAAAGGAGGCCCATAGCACGAGAGGCCGGTCCGCCGATCGGTGGGCCACGATCGCGGGCCAGGCCACAACGGAGGCCCCCGACGGGGTTGGAACCCCCCCCCCCCCAACCCCGGCCCCTTCCACGCCGAGGTCCCGCCGGCTAGGAGCAGGTTAGAACGGTGCCGGCGGGACGCGGGTTTTTTGCTACGGCCGCTCAGCCCATCCCGGGCCGGGAATCGGCGGGGGGGAGCACAGGGGGTGCGTAGAGCAGCTCTGTGACCGGCGCCGCGCCGACCATGCCGGCGCCAATGGTGCCAAGTGGAGAACCGCGTCCCGGCGTCAGGGCGGCGCTGCGCTATTCGCACCGGTCACAGCGATTCCACGGCCTGGCCCCGGGGCTGAGAGAAAATCCCACCCAGTGTTCTGAGCTGAAACAATTGCATCTGAGGAGTCCATCGACCCTCGCAGAGGTGCGACTGCTCTCTCGATGGTCTTCGACCAGTCCCCATGCATCTCCTTCCTTTGCTGTCGAAATTCATCTTTGATGAAGGCCATCAACTGTTCCATCTGGGGCTTTCCCACCGACGTCAACCTTTTCCCCTCCGCCATTTTCCCAAGTTGCGCCACGGGTCCCCCCCCAGTTCCTTAGCCAGCTCTTTGACTGCTTTTTGCCGGGTCTGGTAGCCAGTAGACATACCAATCTTGGGGAGAACTTCTCCCTCTTCACCTCCTGCACTACTTTCCTGCTGGAGCTACTTTATCCCACGAGAGTGCCCAACCCAACGCCTTTGAGCCAGAGCTGCTCTGTATGCGACCACTCTTCGGTTTGGGAGCTCGTGTCATGAACATGGCGTGCCAGACCTGAAGACGTTGGGAAGCATGGCTTCTCAGACATCTGGGTGCCATTTGTAAAGGGCATCCTATCTCAAAGTTAAGTGACAGGCCAACCTACCCCCCACTGACATCATGACTCCCCCACCCCCCTCCCCACCTACCAACACCTCCCCCCACATCCAGCTGCACCGGCCCTTGGAAAGAGCACCCTACCTAAGCCCACACCTCCACCCTATCCCCGTAACCCCATCTAACCTTTTTGGACACTAAGGGCAATTTAGCATGGCCAATCCACCTAACATGCACATCTTTGGACTGTGGGAGGAAACCGGAGCACCCGGAGGAAACCCACGCAGATACGGGGAGAACGTATAGACTCCGCACAGACAGTGACGCAAGCCAGGAATCGAACCTGGGACCCTGGAGCTGTGAAGCAACAGTGCTAACTACTGTGCTACCGTGCTGCCCACGGTGAGGTGATGCTGTGCCTTTGGAGGGGACATTGTGAGCTCTGCCAGGCAGAGTGACCTTCGAACCTGATTCACATGGGTTTCAGTGGAAGGCTGGCGACAGTTGCGTCAACTTAGGCAGAAAAGCGCGAGCTAATAAATAAGAACATTGCATTAAATTCTGGGCACCGATAGGAAGGATGTGAAAACACTGATGAAGGTGCAGAAAAGATTCACGAGAATGGCTCCGGGGATGAGAGACACCCGTTACGAGCTTCTGCATTGGAGAAGCTGGGGCTATTCTCTTCAGAGGCGAAAAGGTTAAGAGGAGATTTGATAGAGGTATTCCAGATTATGATGGGGGTGGCAGATAGGGAGAGACTGTTCCTGTTGGCAGAAAAACTGAGAACCAATTTGAAGTGATTTCCAAAAGAAGTAATGGTGATATGAGGAAAAACCTTTTTTTTATGCAGTGGGTGGTTAGGATCTGGAAGCACTGCCTGAGAGTGTGGTGGAGACATATTCAATAATGGTTTTCAAAAGGGAGTTGGACAATGACTTGAAAAGAAAGTGTGCGGGATTCTGCGGGAATCGGCGGGGCGGGCAACTCCAGCGGGACGGAGTGGCGTGTACCACTCCGGCGTCGGGCCGCCCCGAAGGTGCGGAATCCTCCGCACCTTCAGGGGCCAGGCCAGCACTGGCGGGGTTTGCGCCGCGCTGGCCGGCGCGGAAGGGGCCTGGCGCCACGCCAACCGGCTGGCACAAGTTGCCGCATGCGCAGGAGTGCCAACGTGTGCTGGCATAATCCCAGCGCATGCGATGGGAGGGTTAATCTCCGCACTGGCCTTCGCGGACCGGTACATCAGCCGGCGCGGAGGAATAGTGTGCCCCCATGGATCAGTGGGCTCTGATCGTGGGCCAGGCCACCATGGTGGCACCCCCCCGGGGCCAAATCCCCCCCGCACCCCCCCCGAGGCCCTCGGAGGCCGCCCGCGGAGCCAGGTCCCGCCGGCAAATACCTGTCGTAACATAGCCGGCGGGGCCGCCGCAAACGGGCGGCCACTCGGCCCATCGCGGGATGGAGAATCGCCGGAAGGGTGCCGCTGCCAGCTGACCAGCGCGCCGTGATTCCCGCCCCCGCCAAATCCCCACCGCCGGAGAAATCAGCAGTCGGCGGGGGCTGGATTCATGCCGACCCCCCGGTGATGGGGTCGGAGAATCCCACCCAGTATTTGCAGAGTCCTGGGTAAAGACAGGGAGGGAGTAGGACTAACTGAGGGTCCCTTACACGTGCCTTTATCGTGGCATAGTTTACAAAGGCAAGGAGGTCATGGTGGAGCTGTATCGAACATTGGTGAGGCCACAGCTGGAGTACTGTGCGCAATTCTGGTCATCACATTATATGAAGGATGTGATTGCACTGGAGGGGGTGCAGAGGAGATTCACCAGAATGGTGCCTGGGATGGAACATTTAAGTTCTAAAGAGAGGTTGGAGTGGCTTGGGGTGTTTTCTCTGGAGCAGAGAAGACCGAGGGGCGACCTGATCGAGGTGTACAAGATTATGCGGGGCATGGCCAGGGTCGTTAGGGAACAGCTGTTCCCCTTAGTTGAAGGGTCAGTTATGAGGGGGACACAAGTTCAAAGTGAGGGGTGGGAGGTTCAGGGGGAGTTTGCGGAAAAACATTTTTATCCAGACGGTGATGACGGTCTGGAACGCTCGGCCTGGGAGGGTGGTAGAGGCAGGTTGCCTCACATCCTTTAAAAAGTACCTGGATGAGTACTTGGCATGTCTTAACATGCGAGACTATGGGCCAAGTGCTGGCAAATGGGATTAGGTTTGGCAGATCTGGTGCCTTGCCTGTGGCGGTGCAGACTCGATGGGCCGAATGTCCTTTGCTGCACTGCATTTTACTGTATTATGATTCTGTGTGGTACATGGGACAGACACAGTGGGCGGGAATCTGTGATCCTGAGGCTAAGTGTTGACGCCGTCGGAAACGGCGTCGCGTTTCCCGACGGCGTCAACATGGCCTCAGGATCAGCAATGATGGCCCGTAAAGGGGGCCAGCACGGCACTGGAGCGACCCTCACTGCTCCAGCTGCCGATCCCAGAGTCAACTGGGTGCCGCGGGGTCCGTGCATGCACAGTGGCACCGGCGCCAACGCGCACATTCGCAGTGGCTCCCTTCTCCGCGCCGGCCCTGCTGCCAAATGGCGTAGGGCTGAAGGGGCCGGCGTGAAGAAAGGAGGCCCATAGCACGAGAGGCCTGTCCGCTGATCGGTGGGCCACGATCGCGGGCCAGGCCACAACGGAGGCCCCCGACGGGGTTGGAACCCCCTCCCCCCCCCACCCCGGCCCCTTCCACGCCGAGGTCCCGCCGGCTAGGAGCAGGTTAGAACGGTGCCGGCGGGACTCGGGTTTTTTGTTACGGCCGCTCGGCCCATCCCGGGCTGGGAATCGGAGGGGGAGGGCGCATAGAGCAGCCCTGTGACCGGCGCCGCGCCGACCACGCCGGCGCCAATGGTGCCAAGTGGAGAATCGCGTCCCGACGTCAGGGCGGCGCTGCGCTATTCGCACCGGTCACGGCGATTCTCCGGCCTGGCGCCGGGGCTGATTCTATCTTAGAATCTAGTGAAACGTGTTGGTCAGGTTATATGGGGAACTCTCACACCCGTTGAGAGAAGACCCATCAAATACCAAAATAAATTTTAACTGGCCTACTTGCCCTGACATAGATGTGGAATATTGATTTTGGAAGGGAAATTGCGATAGATGAGAGCTTTATTCCTGCACTTGTCAGGACAATGAAAACAAAGGCGTTGTTCATTTGTTGGCCAAAGACTATAAACCCCTTCAGAGAATTAATGATCTATTTGTGGATGGAGTAGTTTTAACATCTGTGAGATATAATCGCACGTTGGTGTTTTTTATATGTATTTAATTGCATATCTGTTATCACAGCACGAGTGCCTTCCTGACTCAACACAGTGAGAAGTTATGATTGTTTAAACTCTGCATCTGCGGAGAGTTAACCAACAACTTGGCAGCAAAGTTACTGGCAGGAAATATCTTCAATTATGATCCATTGAATTATGCTAGTGGTACTCAAACTTTTCTAAATACATCGAACACAGTCCGAAAATGTGCGTGTGGGTGTGTAGATTAAAATGCTGTTTTATTGCGATGACTGGGCTAATTAACAACTTATGTTTTGCTCCAAGTATAAAATAGGTGTATTATTTACATAAGGTCATTAGCCTCCACATCTTTTCTCACTTGAAATTGACTTTGATTGATTTGTTCTTCGCTGCGTTATGTATGGTTGAGAGGGGAGGTGTTGAAGAAGTGGTTCCCATAGAATCTAATTTATTATTTTGTTATCGCATGAGATAAATTGCAATCAGGTTGTGCCGGAATTCATGGTCGATGATGACCATTCAGCATTCTGCGTCTGTGGTGGCTCAGTTCTGCAGCAATCAAAAATCATGCTTCCCTCTTGATTGTCCTGTATCTCCCCCCTGTTCCATTTGTCTACCTAAGTTTCCCTCAAAAGATGGAACGCTCTCTGTCTCAAACACTTACTGTGGCCAGGTATCCATCCTGCTGATTAATATAAATGCTTTTCTTGACTAAGTTCAGGGATATTTTTAGGTCATTGGCCTCTTTATCACTGACTTCCAAACGAGATAAATCTTTTTCCCCAATTCGTTCTTTCGAAACATTTCTGAATTTTAAAAAATCGCTGAAATCTTTTTTTTAGCCGAAGCCGAGTGAGTTAAAAATAGTCCGAGTGTCTTCCCTGAGAAACATGGGACTGGATTCTCCGTTTCTGGGGCTAAGCGCCGGCGCGAATGGAGAATCCGCAGAAGGTTCACGACAAGAAAATCGGCACAAACCCTTCACTGATCTGGTACCGGTGAGGGACTCGCACCGGCGCAGAGTGAAACTCCTGCGGATTGTGCCGAAAACGGCCGGAGAATGTCCAGGTCCCGGGCCGCGCATGCGTGGGGCTGACAACCTGCACCGGTCACGCTAGAAAACATGGCGCGGCCGTGTTCGAACCCTAACCCACCAACTGCGACCCCACAGCCCACCCCCTGGCCAGCCCCCACCAGTCT
The DNA here is from genome assembly GCF_047496885.1 of Scyliorhinus torazame. Taxonomy (NCBI): domain Eukaryota; kingdom Metazoa; phylum Chordata; class Chondrichthyes; order Carcharhiniformes; family Scyliorhinidae; genus Scyliorhinus; species Scyliorhinus torazame. The sequence continues at coordinate 24,061,608 of NC_092720.1, read as the reverse complement.
CCCCAACCTTAGCAGAAGCACCCCCCCCCCCCCTCACTGGCCAGGGCATGGAACCCGGAGACTGTCCGCAGCCGACATGCTGGGTTCCCGACCACTGCGACCACATGTGGCCCATGCCGTCGGGAACTTGTCCCATCGGGGTTGGAGCATCGTGGGTGGGCCGGCCGGTGACGGGCCAACGGCGTTGAAGCGGCACATGTCACGATGACGGCGGTTTGGAGGGGGCGGATCCATTCTCCGCCTGATCGCCGATCACGATTTTGGAGTCGGGCTACGGAGAATCCGGCCCATGGTCTCCCATCACGACAATAAAACTCTATCCTCTTTAGAATTTAACATATTTTCTCTAAAGGGTGATAAAACAGGTGATAACAAAGGCTGAAGAACAGGTGATCTCCCATGCTAGGTTGACATGGCAATCATGACATTCTTTTTGGAGGTGTTAGCACAATGCAAGTGAGTTTTTAAAAATAGTTGTGCTGTTCTGAAATGGTTACATTTCATGTATTTGCCTATCTGCTTTTTGGTATGGGTATCTTTTAAAATTTATTTTGCAGTTGCTTCCCTGCTCTTTGCCATACACATCTTGCAGCATGTGATAATAACCAGTTAATTTTTGTGATGTGGGTTGAGGGATAAATATTGGATAGGATACAGGAGTGAGCATAATTTGAAATAAAGAAAGATTTCAACCCAAGCTCCCCTCTGTAATTTCTCATATTTCTAGTATTTGTTTTCATCCCCAAAACCACCAGGATCTCTGAATGCAAAGCCAAATTGGAGGCACTATACTTGCCACAATATAATAAAATGTTGTGCATCAGAATCAGTTCACATTTATATCCAATTTGGTTGACAATAAGTTAATTGTTACCAAATGGGTTATGTTTAATGTAATATCATTCCCAATGCACCATTGAAAAAAGCTTTTTTCAACTTTTGCGTTTTATCAAATATTTTCCAATCTGTTGACCAGACTTGTTCCAAAATACTTTAAACTTTGTCCTTTGTGTTTCCAAAATATTTTAAACATTGTCCTTTAAAAGTCCAGCTCTGCAGCCCTTTATAAACACTGGTATATTGTAGAGAAAATAATATTTGGTGAAACTAATGGTGGGAGTTATATTTTGAAGGACACCAGAGCTGAGCTAAAAGGATACCTAATTATAGGTTAAAACTAGTGAAAATTTGGACCTGAGTGTGTAGCTGGCAGTTTGGTGAGGGAGGGGGAGGGGTTTACAGTATCAATCTTGTTCTATAAAAATCTAGACTGGTTTTGCATCAGCAGTAATTGGAAAGTGCTGTATGTGTAGACATAGGACGTCATTCTCCGACCCCCCGCCGGGTCGGAGAATGGCCGTTGGCCGCCGTGAATCCCGCCCCCGCCCCCGCCGAAGTCTCCGAAGGGAGAAAAGTCGGCAGGGCGTTAATGGCGCCGCTGCCGCGGAGAATGTCACGGGTCTGCGCAAGGCAGCCGATTTTCGGCCTGCCGATATTCTCCCTTCCGGATGGGCCGAAGTCCCGTCGACGTGATGACCGTTCACGTCGACGTCAATCAAACCTCCTTTTCATCGGCGTGACCCGGTGCTCCAGGCTCACGCCGACCAGCGAGGAGGTGAGTGACGGCCTGGGGGTTGGCTCTGGGCAGGAAATGGCGTGGCCGCAGACTGATTGCGTGAGGAGAGGTGTGTCTCGGCTTGTGTGTGTGTGTGTGCGACCGGGGGGGGGGGGGGGGGGGGGGGAGAGGGGGGGGAGGGGGGGGGGGGGTGGTTAGAGTAGGCTGGGCTCCGGGGGAGTGCCGGGAGGGGGTCCGTGCCGGGGTGGTGGTTGGGGGTTGGGGTCCGTGCCGGGGTGGAGGTTGGGGGTTGGGGAGGGGTCAGTGCCGGGGTGGAGGTTGGGGGGGGGGTCCGTGCCGGGGTGGAGGTTGGGGGTTGGGGGGGGGTCCGTGCCGGGGTGGACGTTGGGGGGGGGGTCCGTGCCGGGGTGGAGGTTGGGGGTTGGGGGGGGGTCCGTGCCGGGGTGGAGGTTGGGGGGGGGGGTCTGTGCCGGGGTGGAGGTTGGGGGTTGGGGGGGGGTCCGTACTGGGGTGGAGGTTGGGGAGGGGGTCCGTGCCGGGGTGGAGGTTGGGGAGGGGGTCCGTGCCGGGGTGGAGGTTGGGGGTTGGGGGGGGGGGGGGTCCGTGCCGGGGTGGGTGATGGGAGGGCAAATGAGTTGGTCCACCTGGCCAGGTGCCAGCCTCCAACAGTTGGACCCATGCGGTCCATGCCACCTGGCTGGGGGGAGGAGGGGATATGGGCAATGATGACATGTCGTCGTTCCCCGCCCCCCCACCAGGCCGTCATGTTTTCAGACCATCCAGCGATGTTGGCCGCCGTGGTGGCAGCCGCTCATGTCTATGTTGCCCTGGATGAGGAGGAGGAGTGTGCCAGAGAGGCGGCGCAGGCTGCCGCAGAGGGGCAGGCGGAAGCCGCCCAGGCTGGAGGGACACCTGACCGACAGGACGAGGAGGGGGAGGAGGACGTCGCGGCCCCACGGCAACGGAGGCACCCGAGGGCGCCCCGTGTGTACCGGCCCCGGCAGTCATACCAGGACCTCACGGACCGGGAACGCAGGAGGAGACTCCGGATGAGCCGGGAAACCGTGGCACACATCTGCCACCTGCTGGCACACCTGTCACCGCGTGGCACTGGCGGGGGACACCCTCTCCCCGTGTCCGTCAAGGTTACGGTGGCCCTGAACTTTTATGCAACGGGGTCATTCCAGGCACCGAGTGGGGACCTGTCCGGCATATCGCAGACATCGGTGCATCGGTGCATCCGGGCAGTGACAGATGCCCTTTATGCCATGGCGCACCGCTTCATCTGCTTCCCCGTGGACCGGGCCAGCCAAGATGCCCGGGCCGTGGGCTTCTCTGCCGTTGCCGGGTTCCCCATGGTCCAGGGCGCGATCGATGGGATGCACGTCGCCGTGCGGCCACCTGCAGAGAACAGGGCCGTGTTCACTAATAGGAAGGGGACCTATTCAATGAACGTACAGGTGGTCTGCGACCACCGCATGATGATCCTGCACGTCTGCGCCCGTCACCCAGGCAGTGTACACGACTCATTCGTGTTGTCGCGGTCATCCATCCCCGGCATGTACGAGGGACGCCATCCCCGGCTGAGGGGCTGGTTGCTGGGCGACAGGGGCTACCCATTGCGATCGTGGCTGATGACGCCTATACGGAGGCCACGCAATGAGGCGGAGAACCGCTACAATGATGCCCATGTAGAGACAAGGGGAGTGATAGAGAGGTGCTTTGGCGTGCTGAAGATGCGTTTCAGGTGCCTGGACCTCTCTGGGGGCGCCCTCCAGTATCGGTCAGATAGGGCCGGCCGCATCATTGTGGTGTGCTGCGTCCTGCACAACATAGCCCAGCAGAGGGGCGATGTGCCGCAGGCAGAGGAGGGCGGAGTGGAGGAGCAGCAGGAAGAGGCCCAGTCCTCCCCAGATGAGGGGGATGGGGGCAATGGTCAGGGCAGACGGGGTAGACACAGGCGGGTGGCTGTCCACCGTTACCGGCTGGCCCAGCGGGCACGGGACAGACTGATAGACGCCCGCTTCACTGACTAGATGGGCGTGGGAATCGGGTAGTATGGCCACAGACCGCACACCATGACAACAGCCGACCACCCACACCCCCCACCCATCCACCCACCCAGCACCCTCACCCCCCTCCCCAACCCCACACACCCCACCCGCATGCACACCACCCCCCCACCCCCAATTGCCGATCCACCGGCGGCACAACGGGCCAGGCTCACCCAGTTGCGGGTGGACGCGTGTCTATCGCAGGCCATGGAGAATGATGACAACCCGCCTCCGATGAGCTCCTGGCTCTACATCGTTGGACTATGTCTGACCCATGGCCACCGTACCACCATCCACCCGGACCATCCCTGCATGCGGCTGTGACACTGCAGCGCACGGTCCCGTCCTCTGCCCGGGGGATGTTGATGGTGGCCCAGGGGGAAGGGGGCAGACTCACCTGGGGCTGAGGTAAGACCACCCCTCACACACACACTTGCGCTCAACGTACATGACACACCCGCACACTTTGGACAGAGCACAAAGGCAGCTTCGGTAGGTGTAACATTGACTTTAATAACCAAAGGAGTTCATGCACGTGCCCTAGCCCCTAAAACTCATCTGTGCCCTGCACCCGTGCCAACTTATTCAGTGTCTAATTGTGTGGCCTTACGGGCCCTTTGACTACGTCTACGTGGTTCCCCAGACGGTACAGCAGAACTGGAGGTGGACTCCTGTGATTCCTGCCCTCTGACACTGGATCCCTTTGGCGGCCGTTTCCTGGGGCGTCCTGGGCTAGATGGGCCAGGCTGCGGCCCGGGCGACTGGGATGGCGAGCTGCCAGCCTGTCCTGCCCGTTGCCCACCCGATGCACCTGGGACGGAAGGGGGGGAGTCCGAGGTGTCGCGGTGTACCGGGACCTCCCCTACAGAGGGAGCCGGGATGGACCACACCACCTCCTCCTCCCTCGGGGTGCCCGATGGCCCCCAGGCCTCTACATGGGTGGGGGATGCGAACGGACTGGCCATCCGACGCGCCCCCGACATCTGGCGCTGCCAGTCCTGGAGGCCCGTGCTGGTATCGACAGGGGTCTGCAGGTTTGCTCCATGGCTGCAAACCTGCAGACCCCTGTCGATACCAGCACGAGGGACCGGGCGGTCGGAGGACAGCCCAGGCCAAGCGAACATCTGCCGCCCAGATGGATCCCGGGTTCCTGCAGTTACCACACCCACACATAGATCCGATGCAACCACCGACACGGAGACGAGCGAATAGGGTGACGGGTGGCTTGCGGCGGCTGCGGTCGCAGGTGGAGGAGTGCACCCGCGTCCAGGAGCTGGGAGTGGTCCCGGTCATGCGTGCCACCCAGGCTGACACCGCACGGGTGGCGTCCGCGGTGGAGGCAATGGGTGCGACGGTGTCAGACATGGGAACGGTTTGCGAGGCCTGGGGCCTTCCGTGCAGGCGGCGTCTGTGGCCCAGGAAATGGCTGCCCTCTCACAGGAGGCCATGAGCCAGTGCCAGCGCCAGATGGCAGAGGCGCTCAACGCCATAGCCCAGTCTCAGCAGGCCATGACCCAGTCTCAGCAGGCCATGGCCCAGTCTCAGCAGGCCATAGCCCAGTCTCTGCAGGCCATGGCCCAGTCTCTCACTGTCCGGTATTTCGTCTTCCCGGGTAGGGGTGTCCTGGGTAGTGCTGTCCCGGGTAGTGGTGTCCCGGGTAGGGGTGTCCTGGATAGTGGTGTCCTGGGTAGTGGTGTCCTGGCTCGGATGTGACGGGGGCCTGTGGCTGCCCCCCTCATCGCTGGGTAGTCGCTCCCGCACGTGACGGGGGTGTCGTCTCCCTGTTGCTCCAGGTCTCTCCGTCTCCCGTGGTGTGCGAGGGGCATCCTGCGGGCGTCGCATGCTGGAGGGTGCGGGTCTCTCCGTCTCCCGTGGTCTCCGAGGGGCATCCTGCGGGCGTCACATGCTGGAGGGTGCGGGTCTCTCCGTCTCCCGTGGTCTCCGAGGGGCATCCTGCGGGCGTCGCATGCTGGAGGGTGCGGGTCTCTCCGTCTCCCGTGGTCTCCGAGGGGCATCCTGCGGGCGTCGCATGCTGGAGGGTGCGGGTCTCTCCGTCTCCCGTGGTCTCCGAGGGGCATCCTGCGGGCGTCGCATGCTGGAGGGTGCGGGTCTCTCCGTCTCCTGTGGTCTCCGAGGGGCATCCTGCGGGCGGTCTGCATCTGCGGGGATGGGTGCCTGGACGTTTGGTCCTGCGATACACAATGAAGCATGCATGGTTAGACATCAGGCAGTGATCAGGTGATACGGGGGAGGGGGATATAGTGGAGGGGGGATATGGGGACGGGCTGTTGGTGGCTCACTTGCTCGTGGGGCCCCGACCTCTGCATCAGCAACCTCCCGGTCCTCAGGTCCGCCAGCCAGTTCCAGGGCCCTTTCCTCGTGTACGGTCAGTGGCCTCTCATCAGCGGGCCCTCCTCCAGTCCTCACATGCTCCCTATTGTTGTGTGCGCGCTTCTCCTGGGGGGGGGGGGGGGGGTGGCAGGGGTAAAAGGCAACAGTGTTAGGCAGGTATATGAATGCACGCCATCGGTTGCGCGTGCATTGCAGAGGTTAAGGTTAGGGCTGGATTCACTTGGGGATATGGGGGAGGGGGGATATGGGGGATATGGGGGAGGGGGGATATGGGGGAGGGGGGATATGGGGGAGGGGGGAATATGGGGGAGGGGGGATATGGGGAGGGGTGGATATGGGGAATATGGGGGAGGGGGGATATGGGGGAGGGGGATATGGGGGAGGGTGGATATGGGGGATATGGGGGAGGGGGGGATATGGGGGAGGGGGGAATATGGGGAGGGGGGGATATGGGGGAGGGGCGATATGGGGGATATGGGGGAGGGGGGGATATGGGGGAGGGGGGATATGGGGGATATGGGGGAGGGGGGATATGGGGAGGGGGGATATGGGGGATATGGGGAGGGGGGATATGGGGGAGGGGGGATATGGGGGAGGGGGGATATGGGGGAGGGGGGGATTTGGGGGAGGGGGGATATGGGGCATATGGGGAGGCTCACCCTGCCTGCTCTGACGAGGTCGTTCACCTTCTTGTGGCACTGGGTGCCTGTCCGTGGTGTTAGGGCCACAGCGGTGATGGCCTCTGCCACCTCCCTCCACAGACGCCGGCTGTGGCGTGGGGCAACTCTGCGGCCGTGCCCGGGATACAGGGCATCCCTCCTCTGCTCCACCGCGTCCAGGAGCGCCTCCACATCGCGTGACTCGAACCTCGGGGCTGAGTGACGGCCAGCCATCAAGTCGGGTGTTGCGGTCGGCTGTTCCGGTCGGGTGGGGGTGAGCTGCGCGGCCTTATGAGCCGTCACGCCGTGCAGCGCGTATGACGCTGCACGGCGTGAACCACTGCGCAAGCGCGGATCCCGTTACGTCGCTGCTAGCCCATTTCGGGCCGCAGACTATCGGCCCATTTTTATGACGTGACGCAAGTGGGATTTGCGCCGTTTTTTGCGCCGATCGGCGGACTTTCCGCCGATAATGGAGAATTTCGCCCAAAGTCTCTTTCTCCCTTCCAGCCTTATGCAGGAGTATTTTAGGTTTCCATCAACTTAATAGAAGAACAATAATCAACTCAGGGACAAATTAAAAGGGGACCGCGCCTATATGATAACAGCCCATAAAATAAAGAGAAACTGAAACGTAAGAAGAAACATCAAATCAAAATATGGGAAGTGGAGTCAATAGAACAATCCAACCCCAGTGGTGCCGACCAAGCGCGGAAGGCCTCGAGTGCGCCCGTGGACACCGCGTGCTCCCTCTCCAAGGACACTCAGCCGCCAATAAAGCCGCCGACCTTAGGCAGGGTAAACTTACTTTGCTGAGCGAGCTCGGTACTTAATTAGCTGACTGGTTGAATCTGGTTTCTCTAGCTCCAGTTCAGTTCACGATCAATTCAGTGTTCTTACTGCAGCTTAGGCAAGTGAGTGCAGCTCTGGGACTGAGTGCATGGGCGCGATTCGCCAATCGCGGGATTAAGTGTCCGCGCCGTCGTGAACGCTGTCGCGTTTCACAACGGCGCAAAACAGGCGCGGGCAGTAGCGATTCTGGCCCCCACAGGGGGCCAGCACGGCGCTGGAATGGTTCATGCCGCTCCAGCCTTACATCCTGGCGTGGACTGGGGGCGGCGCCAACACACGCATGCGCAGTGGCGAAGCGCCAACCGATGCATGTGCGGTAGACTCACGGAACACACCGGCCCTGCGGCAACATGGCGCGGGGGTTCTGGGGCCGGAAGCGCAACAAATTAGGCCCAAGGGGGAGAGGACGGCCCGCCGATCGGTGAGCCCCGATCGTGGGCCAGACCCCATCGGAGGCTCCCCCCGGTGAAGGAGCGCTTTTTCCTGCCCCACAGGCTGCCCCCCCCCGACCCTACACGCCGAGTTCCTGCCAGCTGCGAGCAGGGGCGAACGGCGCCGGCGGGACTCTGCCGTTTCCGTGCGGCCGCTCGGCCCATCAAGGCCGGAGAATCGGCCCCGGACAGCGGCCCGCGACAGGCGCCGCACCAAACGCACCGGCGCATAGGGCGCCGATTCTCCACTCCTTGGAGAATCGCCTGCCGGCGTTGGACCGGCGCCGCGGGAAAAAAATGGCGCGAACAGCGATTCTCCCATACGGCGCGGCATGGGAGAATCGCGCTCCATACCTGAGAGTTTGGTGAGTAGGAGAGGTAAGTGAGGAGCAAAATAACGCTGTGTTCCATTCCTGTTGTTTTTGATACCTTTTTCACCCCGTAGCAATCGGTTCTTATTTTACTGCAGGGAAATGAGTTAGCTGTTTGCTTGTATCTAGTAAGTAATCTAGTAATCTATGCTTGTATCTAGTAAGTCTATTCCAGTCCTAAGGTTTAAAATAGAATATAAGCTGATGGTAATTATATAAAAATTGGTGTTAAAGTTAATAAAATGTATAAAAAAGCAAAATGAGTGAATAGTATGATGAAGTAATTATTTGAAACACAATAAGGCTGGCAGGACAGGTGATGTGTCGAGGCTGCGGATATGGGCACTGCTGAATGCTGCTGTGATCCAGGGGACAAACACATCCGCAGTAAGTGTTTGAAATTTAGGAGTCATTGAGCTGGGATCTGAACTGTGGACACTGAGGCACATCAGGGAGGGTGAAAGTTACATGGGTACTTTGTACCAGTCGACAGTCGCACAGCAAAGGATACGGTCTTCTGATTTGGCCAGTTGTCAGGGACAGGAAGATGTGACTGCGGGTGAGGCAGGTAAGGTGACCCAGAGAGCAGAAACTTCAGCATTTGCAATTTTCCAATAGGTTACAGGTTTGCTCAGCTTGAGAATGGGGGCAGCAGGGCGGATGTTCTGGCTGACCATGTTTCCGTGATATAGGAAGCCATTCAAGTGAGGGGGGGGGGGGAAAAAGGAAGAGAGTGGTAGCAGGGGACAGTGTAATGAGGGTGATTGACACATTTCTGTTGCCTGCCGGGTGCCAGAGTTTGGGACATCTGCTCAGGACTGGAGAGCAACTTGTAGTGTGAGGGGGTGAACCTAGTTGTCATTGTCCATGTAACTATCAATGTCGTGAGTAGAATTAAGAAAGAGGTCCTGCATAGAGTTAATGAGGAATTAAGCACGACATTAAAAAGCGAACCTCCAGGGTACTAATCTCTGGATTATTAGCGGAACCACATGCAAATTGACACGGGGTATATAAAATTAGAGAGACGAATATATAGCTCAGAGACTGGTGTGGTTGATTGATTGATTTGATTTATTGTCACTGTACCGAAATACAGTGGAAAGTATTTTTCTGCGGCCAAAGGAGCGTACACAGTATGTACATAGTAAACAAAAGAATAATTGACAAGAGTACATTGACAATGGTACATCAACAAATAGTGATTGGTTACAGAAGTGGGAGAAGTGTGTTCCAGTTTGTGGGGAAAGTGAGAGCTGTACTGTTTGTTATGTCCTTTGATTGGGCTGATGTTGAATCTTGATATTGTAGTGTGAACAAAAAATATGAGACTTTGTTTTATTAACAAAGTTACTTATTACCAGCACTACACTAACAAATTATTAAAAGGTCCAAGATTAACATAGTTGGAAATAATCATAGAATCATAGATTATACAGTGCAGAAGGAGGCCATTCGGCCCATCGAGTCTGCACCAGCTCTTGGAAAGAGCACCCGACCCAAGGTCAACACCTCCACACTATCCCCATAACCCAGTAACCCCACCCAACACTAAGGACAATTTTGGACACTAGGGGCAATTTATCATGGCCAATCCACCTAACCTGCACATCTTTGGACTGCGGGAGGAAACCGGAGCACCCGGAGGAAACCCACGCACACACGGGGAGGATGTGCAGACTCCGCACAGACAGTGACCCAAGCCGGAATCGAACCTGGGACCCTGGAGCTGTGAAGCAATTCTGCTAGCCACAATGCTACCGTGCTGCTAATGGTCTAACACTAACTTACACTAAGATACTACAAGGACGACTCTAATATGCGACTGCTACAAACTCCGAACCAACACCTTCTCCTGGAACGTATGTTGTGTCCGGGCCATGTGTCTGCATACTTACACCACCTGGTGGTCGGATGCTGGAACTACAATAGTTATAAATATATTATTATTCACATACAGATCATAATACAGATGACAATCTACTTATCATCACAGAATTGGGACAGCCTACACCTGGGATTCTAGTGAGCTGCATCACTTTGGAAGTAGAGATTGCGGGAAGAAGTGCCCAATGGCCGCAACCGGATTTTAGAAAATGCCGGCCGCGACCCGCTTTCAGACCGCTGACCATCCTGCGCATATGTGCCCCCTCAGCAGGGTGCAGGCCCGGAGCCCAGCAAGGCAGAACGCCTCCGCCTGACGTCAGCGCGCTGACCCAGCAGCAGAATCTTTAATAAAATCAATGGAGTCGTCTCTCCAGAGTGGCAGGTCACATGCAGTAGCGATTCTGGGATTTGATAAGCAAGGGGGTGAAAGCTTATTGGAGGTAGGCAGAATTGTGGAGTTGAAGTTAAATCAGATCAGCCATGATCTTACTGAATAGCGTAGCAGACTCCAAGGTCTGAGTGACTCCCTCTTGCTCCTAATGGGTGGCACGGTAGCACGGCGGTTAGCACTGTTGCTTCACTGCGCCACGGACCCCGGTTCGATTCCCGGCTTGGGTCGCTGTCTGTGCAGAGTCTGCACGTTCTCCCCGTGTCTGTGTGGTTTTCCTCCGGGTGCTCCGGTTTCCTCCCACAAGTCCCGAAAGACGTGCTTGTTAGGTGAATTTGACATTCTGAATTCTCCCTCTGTGTACCCGAACAGGCGCCGGAGTGTGGCGACTAGGGGCTTTTCACAGTAACTTCATTGCAGTGTTAATGTAAGCCTACTTGTGACAATAATAATAAAGATTGTTAATTTGTGAATTCACATGTATGTTTGTACGAGACCCATTTACTGCATCAAGTACGAGCAATTAATATGTCTCCACAAATCACTTTAACCCTCAAATGAGTTCTCCATTTTGCACATTTTCTCGTACCAAAGAGATTGAGTTTTCGTGGCAAATTATGGACAGTTACATAAAGCTGAATTGCACCTAACTGTGAGTTACTGGGATGAATTTAATTCTCCACCCAGAGATGAGTTTGGAGGTAGGGGGGAATTTGATCAGTCAGGACAGTAGACACATTCCTTCTAGAGTGAAGGGCAAGGCTGGTAGAAGTAGTAAATCTGGTGACTTGGGATAGTGAGGCCCTGGCCAAAAAGAAGGAGACATAAGACATGCATCGGCAGCTGGGATCAAATGGATCCCTTGAAGAGTATAGAGTTTGTCAGAGTAGAGTTTTAAAAAATATATTTTTATTCTCCTTTTTCACATTTTCTCCCAAATTTACACCCAACAATAAACAATAATCAGTAACGAATGTAATGTCGATCCCCATATCAATGACAACGATCCCATCCTCCCACCAAACCCCCAAACATTAGCCCGCATGTTAACATAAACAAATGACAAGAAGGAATCAGGAATCACCCATAGTCACCATTAACACATACAGTTCCCCCCCCCAACCCTCCCAGCCCCCAACCCCCCTAATGTTCGATGTGATCCAATTCTCGAAAGTGCAGAATGAATAACGCCCATGAATTGTAGAGCCCCTACATCCTTCCCCTCAGTTGAAATTTGACATTCTCAACAGTCAAGAATTCCAGCAGGTCCCCCCGCCACGCCAGGGCACAGGGTGGAGAGGTGGATCTCCACTCTAATAGGATCCGCCTTCGGGTGATCAACGAGGCGAAGGTGACAACATCTGCCTCTGCACCGGTTTCCAACCCCGGCTGGTCCAACACCCCGAATATGGCCTCCCGAGGGCCCAGTTTCACGTGCGCCACTTTAGCGATTACCCTAAAAACCTTCTTCCAGTAATCTTCCAGCTTTGGACAGGACCAAAACATATGAACGTCAGAGTTAAGAAAGAAATCAGGAAGGCAAAATAGGGACATCAGATTGCTTTGGCAGATAATGCAAAGGAGAATCCAAAGAGCTTCTGCAAATACATAAAGGGCAAAAGAGTAACGAGGGAGAGGGTAGGGCCTCTTAAGGATCTACAAGGTCATCTATGTGCGGATCCACAAAAGATAGGTGAGATCCTAAATGAATATTTCTCATTGGTATTTACTGTTGCGAAAGGCATGGATGTGAGGGAACTTGGGGAAATAAATAGCAATGTCTTGAGTGTACATTTACAGCGAAGGAGGTGCTAGAAGTCTTAAAGCGCATCAAGGTAGTTAAATCCCCGGGACCTGCTGAAATTTATCCCAGGAAATTGTGGGAGGCTAGGGAGGAAATTGCGGCCGCCCCAGCAGAGATATTTGAATCGTCGAGAGCCACAGGTGAGATGCCTGAAGATTAGAGGGTAGCAAATGTTGTATCTTTGTTCAAGAAGGACTGCAGGGAAAAGCCTGGGAAGTACAGACTGGTGTACCTAACGTCTGTGGTGGATAAGTTGTCGGAAGGTATTCTGAGAGACAGGATCTACAGGCACTTAGAGAGGCAAGGACTGATTAAGGACAGTCAGCATAGTATGCTTTTGTGAGTGGAAAATCATGTCTCATCAATTTGATTGAGTTTTTTGAAGGGGTAACCAAGAAGGTAGATGAGGGCAGTGCAGTCAACGTTGTCCACATAGACTTTAGCAAGGCCTTTGACAAAGTACCGCATGGTAGGTTGTTGCATAATGTTAAATCTCAGAGGATCCAGGGTGAGGTAACCAATTGGATACAAGATTGGTTTGACGACAGAAACCAAAGGGTGGTTGTAGAGGGTTGTTTTTCAAACTGGAGGTCTGTGACCAGCGGTGTGCCTCAGGGATCGGTGCTGGGTCCACTGTTATTTGTTATTTATATTAATGATTTGGATGAGAATTCAGGAGGCATGGTTCATAAGTTTGCAGATGACACCAAGATTGGTGGCATAGTGGACAGTGAAGAAGGTTATCTAGGATGGCAACAGGATCTTGATCAATTGGGCCAGTGGGTCGTGAATGGCAGATGGAGTTTAATTTAGATAAATGTGAGCTGATGCATTTTGCTACATCAAATCAGGGCAGGACCTATTCAGCTAATGGTAGGGAGTTGGGGAGAGTTACAGAACAAAGAGGCCTAGGAGTACAGGTTCATAGCTCCTTGAAAGCGGAGTCACAGGTGGACAGGGTGGTGAAGAAGGCATTCGGCATGCCTGGTTTTATTGATCAGAACATTGAATACAGGAGTTGGGACGTCTTGTTGAAGTTGTACAAGACTTTAGAAGTAAGGACACACTTGGAATACTGTGTACAGTTCTGGTCACCCTATTATCGAAAGGATATTATTAAACTAGAAAGAGTGCAAAAACGATTTACTAGGATGCTACCGGGACTTGATGGTTCGAGTTATGAGGAGAGGCTGGATAGATTGTGACATTTTCCCCTGGAGCGTAGGAGGCTTAGGGGTGACCTTATAGAGGTCTATAAAATAATGAGGGGCATAGATAAGGTAGCTAGTCAAAATCTTTTCCTAAAGGTGGGGGAATCTAAAACTAGAGGGCATAGGTTTAAGGTGCAAAGGGAGAAAAACAAAAGGGTCTAGAGGGGTACGCTTTTTCACACAGAGGGTAGTGAGTGTCTGGAACGAGCTGCCAGAGGCAGTAGCAGAGGCGCGTACAATTTTGTCGTTTAAAAAGCATTTAGACAGTTATATGGGAAAGCTGGGTATGGAGGGTTGTGGGTCAAATGCAGGCAATTGGGACCAGCTTAGTGGTAACAACTGGGCGGCATGGACAAGTTGGGCTGAAGGGCCTGTTTTCATGCTGTAAACCTCTATGACTCGATGAGGACGTAGTGTAGGGTACCTGCCTCCATACATCCACCTAATCAAGTCTGCATCTGGAAGGCTCATGGACTGCTTTCTCACTGGAATGTTAAGTGAGGTCCTGAAGTGGGCAATTAATGGCCAATCAAGGCCCTCATCCCACCACCGCTGGTGACTGCAGGGGACTCGTCGTGTAGGGAGAATAACCAGCAAATCCTGGGCAATCCACTCCCATGAGGTTACACCCAATGCCTTTTTACTCCTAATGCCTTTTATTTCCTCTGGCAGTACATTGATCACCACATCAAAAAAAATTCCTTTAAGTAGCATCGTGATCCTTTTTGAAGCATTTATTTAAACTGTCAACCTTTATGGGCATTTTCAGTTACTGTTATGACTTCCAATAAAATATAACGTTTAAAAAGAGATTCAAATTTCCTGTTGATAGCTAATGCATTGACACAGCACAATTTCACGTTTTTAAACATTTACTGTAACAAATGACTGAAAAACAAGAATGACTAAACACTATCTGCTTTCTTTCAGGTAACTTATACTTTACACTGCAGAAAATAACATACCCCTTTTATATTTATCCCACATCACTCTGTCGATGGAATTACAATCCTAGCAGGACCAGTTTCCAGTTACTCCCAGCTTCTGAAGGAGTTCCCGTATCCCCACTTCACTTAATAGTAGCATTGAGTGACGTCGACAGGTTCTTTACTCAGTTTACAGAGAGTTTCTTAAATCCACTCCGAGCAGTAAAATCAGCTCCGATGATTCTTCTACCCCCCTGGTCCTGAGAGACAAACCTCCCAGAATCCATACAAGGCTGCAGGGAGCATCCCTTCAACAAAAGACCATCTCCCTTCCTTATCTAGCAATGGTAGCTCACAAAGTCAAGCAGTCAAGCCCATGACATATAAGTCCAAACAATGTATAAGAAGACGATTTCTCCGGCCCCAAAAATCATTTTCTTGCCTATATCAATCATAGAATTTACAGTGCAGAAGGAGGCCAATCGGCCCATCGAGTCTGCACCAGCTCTTTGAAAGAGCACCCTACCCAAGCCCACACCTCCACCCTATCCCCATAACCCAGTAACCCCACCCAACACTAAGGGCAATTTTGGACACTAAGGGCAATTTAACATGACCAATCCACCTAACCTGCACATCTTTGGACTGTGGGAGGAAACCGGAGCACCCGGAGGAAACCCATGCACACACAGGGAGAACGGGCAGACTCCGCACAGATAGTGAACCAAGCCGGGAATCGAACCTGGAACCCTGGAGCTGTGAAGCAATTGTGCTGACCACCATGCTACCGTGCTGCCCACAGTATTCTTGACGAGTAAGTCTATGCCTCCCACATTTCAGCCAAGGCTGTACTCCCGTTCGTAGTCAACCTCAATTTGTAACAGCACAAATGAATGTTTTACGCACCAGTTCCTTATAACTGGGTGCAAGGGGTCAAACAGGGGAATATGGGCTATGGTGCACAGATGTGCAGGTGTTTAAGACATACCCATACAGACCTGACCCCGAGCGGTGAATTGCAAAGATGCCGACCACCCACAACTACGCCAGCAATTTGCTTTTTTACTTGGTTCCTCAGTTGTTGCTAACTTTTGGTTGGTTCAATTGGCTCTGTTTTATAACCTTTGCTCTTGAGTCGTCAGGTATCTTTATGATATCGCCACGAGGTTCAAGTTCAAGTAATGATCAATAACTCAATACACCAATTAGTAAGATTCAAATCAAAGCACATTTATTATACACAATAAATCGCTACTCATGCATAAATTCTACTTCTAAGCTACTTCTACAACTAACAGGCCTATACTTAACTTCGGACTGGCCCACCAGGTCAGGGGAACAAATGGCCTTTCGTTCGGGTTCTGAGCCTGCGGGATTCGAAGTTGGTACGGATTGGTAGCTAGGAGCGCCTATCTCGTAGCGAGCGTTGACTTAAGACTTACTGGATCTCGGCGGCAGTTGAACCGGTCACTGTCAAGGGTTGGTTCGCGTTGTTGAGTGACCCGGTCAAGAAGGATGATTTGAAGTTGGGGGCTTAACTTTATAGTCCCAGGGGCTTCCCGTCTTTCGGGGCGGACCCTGTACCTGGTCCCAAGTGATTGGACTTTGTTCCAATTGCTTGGTTCGATTTCTCCAATACGTGGTCTCCAGCTCGCAGCCATTTCGCCAGCTGCTGTGGGAGGCCACACATCTGATACTAATAAAGCCTCAGTTTGGATTCAACTTCGTCTCCAGTCAAATTGATCGTGCTTCAGTGACAAAGCGATTCACACTCCAATACTTCCCTCAATGAAGACTCCTGTCTCAAACATTTAGTGGGAATTTGAAACTGGTGACCGCCCCTTCCCCTCCCCCCACCCATTCCCAACTCTCCAGTGAATTTCCCAGTCCTCTTGTATTCACTCCCACCTTTCCATAATTTGAAAGCTTTTTGTAATTTTTATTTTGGGTGCAAATGAGGCGACATCGCCTGCTTCAGAGTGCTAACATTACCCCCCCTAGAGTCCAGTATTTTATTTTGCTGGTGTAACGTACTCACACCACGTATGATTGCAAGAGAAGAAATGTATCTGAATAGAATCATCGTGTACCATGTGTGACACAGGAAGTGTTATTTCAACGTGTGACACAAAAAATGTAGTGCTTACACGGGAACAAGTGAACACATTCTGATTCTATGCTGTAGGCTGAAGATATAGCCACAATACAAAAACATTCAAAACCCTGGGGGGGTTTTCAGGCCGTTCTCGGCAACGGGATTCTCCGGTTCCGCCAAGGGTGAACTCCAGCCATGGTTTTCCCGATGGCGGGAGCGGTTGCAATGGGAAATGCTATTGACAGCGACGGGACGAGAACATCCTGCCGCCAACCAATGTGGGGCTGCTTCCCGCCGACGGGAAACACGTCACGGGGGAGATACGGGAATTCCTTCGCCCACATTTCTTTTTTCTTTTATTTCTCTTTAAAAAAGAGCAATTTATTTGACGGACATGTTGCTCATCAAACTGTCAATGTCATTGGGCCAGTCAATGGAAAATTACACCTGATATCAGAATATTAGAATCAAATACTTGCATCGAGCCACAGAACGGTGACAGCATGGGAGGAGGTTGTTCGGCCCAGTGAGCCAGTTCTATGTATCGGAAGTTTAGTTTGTGTTTAATTTATTGAAGGGATGTGGGTGTCGTTGGCTAGGTCAACATTCATTGCCCATTGCTAATTGCCCTTGAGAAGGTAGTGCTGAGCTGCTCTCACACTCAGTCCCTCGTCCTTTCCCCATAGCCCTACTATTCCCTTTCCCCTTCGATGCTTGACCAGCACCTTTTCGAAAGCTATGAATGAACCCGCCTGCATCACCCTGTCAGGAAGTGGTTTCCGGATCATACCCACTAAATGCGCAAAATTTCCCCTTATTTTGTTCAGATCCTTCATGACTTTGAACACTTCTATCAAATTTCCTGTCAGCCTTTCTTTTTTTTAATTCTTAGCGGGATGTGACTAGGCTAACAGTTATTGCCCTTCCCTTATTGCCCCTTGAGATAGTAGTGGTGAGCCGCGTTCGTGAACCGCTGCATCCCATGTGTAGGAACACCCACAGTGCTGTTAGGGAGGGAGTTCCGCGAGTTTGTCCCAGTGACTGTGAAGGAATAGCGATTCAGTTCCAAGTCAGGATGGTGCGAGGCTTGGAGGGGAACTTCTTATTGGTGGTATTCCTTTGTCCTTCTGGGTGGTCGAGGTCACCATGAGGTTACAGATTGTGGTTGTATACAATTGTGTTGCTGCTGATGGCCACAGCACCTCATGGGTGCCCAGACTTGAGTTGCTGGATTTGTTCAAATCTATCCCATTGCGCACGGTGACAGTGCCGCACATTGCAATGGACTGTCCTTCATTCAATTTTCTCTTCCCCAAGAAGAATAGTCCTAACTTCTCCAATCTTTCTATGGAGCTGCAATGACTCATCCTTGGAACCACTCTTGTAGATCTTTTTTCACCCTCTCTAATGTCTCCATGTCCTTCCCAGAACTAAACACGAAAGTCCAGTAGGAACCAAACCATTATTTTATATAGTTTTAACCTAACAGCCTTGGTCTTGTGTTCTGTGCCATGGATGCTGATGGCTTTATGAACTGTTCGTTCCACCTGTCTTGCCACTTTCAATGATTTATGCACGTGAAACCAAGGTCCTTTCTGCTCCTGCACCCACTTTAAAATTGCTCTTTCTGATTATCTCTCTGTATTCTTCTCAACAAAATGAATCACTTCACACCTATCAGCATCAAATTTAATTTGCCACTTATCCACCCATTCCCCCTATGTCCTTTTGAAGTTCTACATTATGCTCCTGATAAGACTATAAGACCATAAAACATAGAAGCAGAATTAGGCCACTCGGCCCATCGATACTGCTCCGCCATTCAATCATGGCTGATATTTTTCTCATCCCCATTCTCCTGCCTTCTCCCCATAACCCCTGACCCCCTTATTAATCAAGAACCTACTTACCTCGGTCTTAAAGACACTCAGTGATTTGGCCTCCACAGCCTTCTGCAGCAAAGAGTTCCACAGATTTACCACACTCTGGCTGAAGAAATTCCTCCTAATCTCTGTTTTAAAGGATCGTCCCTTTAGTCTGAGATGGTGTCCTCTGGTTCTAGTTTTCCCTACAAGTGGAAACATCCTCTCCACATCCACTCGATCCAGGCCTCACAGTATCCTGTAAGTTTCAATAAGGTCCCCCCTCATCCTTCCAAGCTCCAACGAGTGCAGACCCAGAGTCCTCAACTGTTCCTCATACGACAAGCTCTTCATTCCAGGGATCATTCTTGTGAACCTCCTGTGGACCTCCAACCTTTTGAAATTGTGCCCTGTACACCAGGTTAAAGGACAACATTTTAAAGAATTTTGTCAGAAAGACATGCCTACCAAACATTTTCTACTTTAATGCTGTATTAGCCATTATCTCTGATTGTGGAATTAAATCAATGACTACTCATTTTTAAAATTTTAAATCATTCCTTGGATATGGCGGTCACTGGCAAAGGCAAGATTTATTACCCATCCATACATGCCCTTGGGAAAAAGGTGGTGTGCTGCCTTATTGGACATTGCAGCAGACAGGATGAAGTTAATCCTAAATGCCATTAGATAAAAAGTTCCAGGGTTGTAACCCAGCAACAGTGAATTTTTAAAAATTCATTAATGGGACGCTGGCGTCGCAGGCTGTGCCAGCATTTATTGCCCTTGATTGGGCAATTAAGAGTCAACCACCCACAGTGCTGTGAGTCACATGTAGGCCAGACCAGGTAAGGATGACAGATTTCCTTCCCTAAAGGACATTAGTGAACCAGATGGGTTTTTAGACAATCAACTACGGTTCCATGGTCATCATTAGACTGTTAATTCAAGATTTTTTTAAAAATTGAATGCAAATTTCACCATCTGCAGATGTGGGATTTGAACCTGGGTCACCAGATCTTTACTCTGGGTCTCAGGTTTATTATTCCAGTGACAATACCACTATACCACCACCTCCCCATATGACTGGTGACAGATCTCCAAGTGTTTCCATGCTTCTTCTGTCCTTGTCCCACTTGATGGTAGACTTTGCAGGTGTGGAAGGTGTTGTCAAAGAAGCCTCTGTGAGTTGCTGCAGTGCATCTTGTCGATGGCACACTGCAGCCACAGTGCACTGAAAGGGGCGAATATGGTACATCTCATTGATTTCCCAGCACTACTTCATAGCTATATTTTATTAACTCTGTACAAGTGAGTTTGAAAAGTGTATGCTTTCTGCTGATGATTAACACTTGCCAAATGACCTGATATTATTCGCTATATCACTGGAATATTACATCAATTTGGAGCTTTAATAAAATAAAAGCCCGGGGGAGACTAGTAACAGTGGGAATTGTGGATACTTACATTGTAAATACTACCTTGAGCAGCAATGCCAGAAGAACGTCACAATGTGGCAACATACCCTGATTCCCAAACAGATTGATTGATTTGTCACATGTACCGAAGTATAGTGAAAATTATTTTCTGCGGCCAAGGAGCGTTCTCAGTACGTACACAGTAGACAAAAGGAATAATCAACAAAGTACTTTGACAAATAAGTAATTGGTTACAGTGCAGAACAAGGGCCAAACAAAGCAAATATTGACTTACTCAAGATTTAGCCAAATTACTGCGGATGCCGGAATCCTAAAAAGATTCAAAGTTGGTGAATATGGATGGAGCTCTGACAAAGAGTCATCTAGGATCGAAACGTTAACTGCCTTCTCTCTCCACAGATGCTGTCAGACCTGCTGAGATTGTCCAGCATTTTCTGTTTTTGTTCCTCAAAACTTGGATTGTGTGACAGATTTTAAATGAAATTTGAGCCCGTGATGAGGGACATGAAGGAGCACGGGAAGTATTAAGTAACAGAAAGGAGAGCAAATGGGAGAAGAGCAAAGAACAATACAGCACAGGAACAGGCCCTTCAGCCCTCCACGCCTGTACTGGTCATGATGCCAACCTTTTCTAAAACCCTCAACATTTCCTTGTGCCGTATCCCTCTATACCCATCCTATCCATGTGTTTGCCAAGATGCCTTTTGAACGCAGTTAATGAATCTGCTTCCACAACCTCCCCTGGCAACGCGTTCCAGGCACTCACCACCCTCTGCATAAAAATCTGCCTCGCACATCTCCTCTAAACTTTGCCCTATCGGACCTTAAACCTATGCCCCCTGGTGACTGACCCCTCCACCCTGGGAACGAGGGCCATCCACTTTATCCCTGCCCCTCATAATCTTGTTGACCTCTATCAGGTCACCCCTCAACCTCCGTCTTTCTAATGAAAACAAGAAGAATGGGGATGAAGGAAGACATTTAAAAATTGCCTTTTTCAGCAACATCAGATGCTCCAATTCAGTTGCTAAACCTGAAGTCACATTTTCAATGCAGACTTTCACCAGAATGGAAAAGTGTGCATATTTCCGATATAATTTCCAGAGTGGAAAATTGTGACTATTTCTGATATAATTTCCAGGAACCTGAAGTTCCAATGAAAATTGTTGAGTGTTTAGTAGGCTGGGTGATTGGAAAAGGTTTTCAAAATACATTTTGCCAAGTGACCCTATTACGTCCGATATTTAGCATTCCATGGCGAGGCTATCACAGATTTCTTTAGAATTGACTATTTCCATGCTGTTAGCTAGTTTGGTTTACTGACTTGCACTTTAAATGAAATAAATATTCCAATGTATTTTGCAAAGGAGAAATGCTCATTTGGTAGAACAGGACTTGAATATTGCTGGAAAAAGACATTTTGTCAAAGCTTTCCATCCTACACTCATCAGGGCGATTGCAAGAGTACCAATGGCAGGGGAAGCAACAACTTTATACCGTATCAGAAGACAGCGCTGATTGGCAATGTACTCTGACTGGTAGAGGCATCAGGATATGGTGACTGACCACTAACTGCCAAGCATTGTTTGAATTTTAAACCAGGCATCAGGAGTCATTCATCAATAATCAGCTCTGCAGCTGGTCTGTGCAAATCTTTACTGAAAGGACTTGACACTGACGTTGGATTCCTGAAATTTCCTCCTGTAGGCGTGAAAATTCCTGCATATTTTTCCTTTTTCCGAGGAACCCTGGTTGCAATCACTCACTGCCTCAACATAAGCCAGGTTTTCCCCCCGAGTTCATTTTGCTTTCCTGCCCCTCAAAGGGAAAGGGTCCATAGTTTTGCGATGGCAGACCCAACTCAAACCAGAAACAAAGAGCAATCTTCGCAATCCACGCTCGATTTTACTCGAGTGTCTTAAATGCCAAGTGAGCCGGTTGTTGCGGAGGCAGTGGCTGCTGAGACGGGCTAGCCACCGGCAGAGGGGGCTTGAACACTTCAGCCACAAGCATTGGCGTCTTGCCAAATGATTGATGCCTCGACCCTGGCTAATTCTTCAGGAACCGGCCGACAAATGAGAAACAAATTTAGATTACACTTGAGAAGGCACTAAAGGGGTTTAAATGCTTGAGACTTAAAAGAGATACACTTTGAGAAATTGAAGCTAGCTGTTCCTCAGTAAGTCTGGCTCTAATGCTAATAATAGACTGTTATATTTAATAAGCTGTACGCCTGGAATCACTTACAATAGCTTCTCAGGAAAAGCTAATTGGATGAAACCTGAGCTGGTCCTTGGCTCCTTAACTACATTTTGTCACGCTTTCTGCATGTGAGCTAAAGGCTCATTTTTATGAAAAAAAGATCAAACCCATATGCATTTCTGGAAATCAGAGAGGTGCGACATTGTCTTTGCAATGCAACAAATGTTTCTATGGGTGGTTTTTTTTGTTGCAACATCAGAAGCAAAATGTAGTGAGTAATGTTGAGAGCAGGCCCATGGAGGTGATTGACAGGCCGTCAGCTACAGTGGCACATGAGGTGTAGCAGGACGGGAGCAGGAGCAGGAATGAGGGATTTCTCATGCCTCAGCAGATAGGAGCCTGGCTGGAGGAGCTCCCACCTCCCAGCATCAGCCCGGCTGCAGGCCCCAGCTGTTGTTGGCAGGCTGAGCAAAGCGGTCGTGTGGAGACGAGGCCCAGAAGGAGATGAGATTCAGCAGCTTCAAGGAGTCAGCTGTGGGGAACAGAGGGCAGCAGCTCTGTTAACACCCCCAGCGCAGCAGTGAGGGAGTACTGCACTGTGAAGTGCTGTTGTTTGCATTAATGTGGAGATGCCGGCATTGGACCGGGGTGAGCACAGTAAGAAGGCTTACAGCACCAGGTTAAAGTCCAACAGGTTTGTTTCAAACACAGGCTGTTGCAACAATGCCGTCGTCATGGGGGATGCTGGTGTAGAGTGCCGAGATGTCCATTGTGAAGAGGAATGTTCCTGGTTCAACTGGTCCGTGGGTGTTGGTTTCTGTAGGAAGTCCGTTGTGTCGCGACAAATCTGGGCGTACCTTGTACGATGGGTTTCAAGACGCCCTCGATGTAGCCAGAGAGGTTCTCACACAGGGTCCCATTACCTGAAACGATAGGGCGGCCTGGTGTGTTGGCCTTGTGTATTTTCAGGAGGCAGTAGAGATCTCCAATGCGGGGAGTATGTGGGATGAGAGCACGTAGGGTGCTCTGAAGTTCTGGATCCAAGGTCTTGATCAGTCTGTTGAGTTGACAGATGTGTTCTTTGGTCGGATCTGCTAGGCACTCGGAGTCTAGGGCAGCGGCCTTCCGGAGGGGTCCAATTCGACTCTTTCCTCTTCGGTTGCCGCACCGCAGATCTCTCGGTCTGCTGTTCCGGTTCATTGGTAGTCTCCTTGGGTTCGCTGTCGGCCTCTTGGGGTCCGTGGAAGAATTCCCAGAGCCTCATTCACCTGATGAATTCCTCCGTGTCTGCCGCCAGACTGATGGGGTCCATTTTGGTGGTGGTGCAGAAAATGAGCCCTCTTCTGAGGACTTCGCTTTCGTCTGGTTGAAGGGTGTAATCCGACAAGTTGACAATAGATTTCCCTGTATTGTTTTCTACTGTGGTACCGGGGGTGGCTTGGTTGCTGCTGGTGGTGATGCCGAGTTTCTCAAGCTTCCTGTTCTTGGTGTGCATATAGGTGGCATAGTATTGTTGTCTCATCTGTTTGGCGGTGTTCCGTAGCTGGTCTGCTGCGTCCTGAGCGCAGGTTGAGAATATGGCCTCTATCTTGGTTTCCAGGTTGCGTCGCCTGCTGTAGAGCTGGCGGACGAGGTGGTTGAGGAGTGTGAGAGAGGTGTGACGGCAGAGTCTCTCAGCGTAGACTGTGTTGTAGGTCGACTTGAGAGGGTTTGTGACCTGTAGCCCTTTCGGGATCTTGTCTGTTTTCTTGCATCTTTGTAGAAACTTAATGTCAGTGTCTATATGCGCGATCTTCCTGGAGATCCTCTCCACTTTGAGCCAGCAGTTTGCGGTGTCGATGGTAGCCATGATGTGGAGATGCCGGCGCTGGACTGGGGTGAGCACAGTAAGAAGTCTTACAACACCAGGCTAATGTCCAACAGGTTTGTTTGAAACACATGCTGTTGCAGCAATGCCGTCATCATGGGGGATGCTGGTGTAGAGGGCCGAGACGTCCATTGTGAAGAGGAATATTCCTGGTTCAACTGGTCCATGGGTGCTGAGTTTCTGTAGGAAGTCCGTCGTGTCGCGACAGAAGCTGGGCGTACCTTGTACGATGGGTTTCAAGATGCCTTCGATGTAGCCAGAGAGGTTCTCACACAGGGTCCCGTTGTCTGAAACGATAGGGCGGCCTGCATTGGAGATCTCTACTGCCTCCCGAAAATACACAAGGCCAACACACCAGGCCGCCCTATCGTTTTTGCGGGCAGGCCAATCCCCCCTCCGACAGCGCTGTCCGGCCCGCGCATCCACCTGCAAGGGATGCGGTAAAAAGGCCCACTTCGTGGCGGTATGCCAGGTCCGGGCGGTCGCTGCGGTCTCCGGAGGCGAATGCGGACCGCCACCACAATCCTCTCCACAGTCCCCATGCGGCCAGTGGGCACCACCATCTTCCTCCTCCAGGGCCACGTGCGGCCTCCAGGCGGCGCCAGCTTGTCCCGCGGACGCCACGTGCGATGGATGGGCGCCGCCATTTTGTGCACCCCCAGTCATGTGCGACCAATGGGTGCAGCCATCTTGGATGGAGTCCCAGGACCCCAGCTCGGCTGACCACACACCGCCCAAAGAGAAAATTCAACTGCTGCCACAAGTAGCCACGGTGACCCTGGACCAGTCTCGGCCCCGAACACTATCGACTGCCATGACGACGGTGCTTATCAATGGGCATGAAACGTCCTGCCTAATTGACTCTGGGAGCACGGAGAGCTTCCTACACCCCGACACGGTAAGACGCTGTTCTCTCCCCGTCCATCCCTTCAATCAAAAAATCTCCCTGGCCTCCGGATCTCACTCAGTAGAGATCAAGGGGTTTTGTATAGCTAACCTCACAGTCCAAGGAAGGGAGTTCAAAAACTACCGACTCTACATCCTTCCCCACCTCTGCGCGGCCACAGTCCTAGGATTGGATTTTCAGTGTAACCTCCAAAGTCTAACGTTCAAATTCGGCGGCCCTATACCCCCCCCCTCACTGTCTGCAGCCTCGCGACCCTCAAGGTCGATCCGCCTTCCCTGTTTGCGAACCTCACCCCGGATTACAAACCCGTCGCCACTAGGAGCAGACGGTATAGTGCCCAGGACCGGATCTTTATTAGGTCAGACGTCCAACGGTTACTGAAGGAAGGTGTCATTGAGGCTAGCAACAGCCCCTGGAGAGCTCAAGTAGTGCTGGTCAAGACCGGGGAGAAGCATAGGATGGTCATCGACTACAGTCAGACCATCAACAGGTTTATGCAGCTCGACGCGTACCCTCTCCCCCGCATTTCCGACCTGGTCAACAGGATTGTGCATTACAAGGTCTTCCCCATGGTGGATCTTAAGTCCGCCTACCACCAGCTCCCCATCCGCACTAGTGACCGCAAATACACTGCCTTCGAAGCAGATGGGCGGTTCTACCACTTCTTAAGGGTTCCCTTCGGTGTCACTAACGGGGTCTCGGTCTTCCAGTGCGAGATGGACCGAATGGTCGACCGACACGGTTTACGGGCCACATACCCGTACCTCGATAACATCACCATCTGCGGCCACGACCAGCAGGACCACAACACCAACCTCCGAAATTCCTCCAAACCGCAAAAATCCTTAACCTAATGTATAACAAGGATAAATGAGTGTTTAGCACCGATCGCCTAGCCATCCTCGGCTACGTAGTGCGTAATGGAGTGATAGGCCCCGGCCCTGAATGCATGTGCCCCCTGATGGAGTTCCCCCTCCCTCACTGCGCCAAGGCCCTGAAGCGCTGCTTAGGGTTTTTCAGTTACTACACCCAACTATGCAGACAAAGCCCGTCCTCTGATCCAATGCACAACTTTCCCCCTGTCGATAGAGGCCCGCCAGGCCTTCAGCCGCATCACAGCAGACATTGCTAAGGCCACGATGCACGCCATCGACGAGTCCCTCCCCTTCCAGGTTGAGAGCGATGCGTCCGACGTAGCTCTGGCGGCCACCCTCAACCAAACGGGCAGACCCGTGGCCTTCTTCTCCCGTACCCTCCATGCTTCCGAAATTCGCCACTCCTCAGTCGAGAAGGAGGCCCAGGCCATAGTAGAAGCTGTGCGGCATTGGAGGCATTACCTGGCCAGCAGGAGATTCACTCTCGTCACTGACCAACGGTCGGTGGCATTCATGTTTGATAATGCACAGCGGTGCAAGATAATAAACGATAAGATCTTGAGGTGGAGGATCGAACTCTCCACCTATAACTACGCGATCTTGTACCGTCCTGGGAAGCTAAATGTGCCTCATGACGCCCTGTCCCGCGGCACATGTGCCACCGCACAAGTGGACCACCTCCTGAGCTCTCCACGAGGACCTCTGCCACCCCCGGGGGTCACTCGCTTTTTCCATTTCTTTAAGACCCGCAACCTGCCCTACTCCATCGAGGAGGTCAGGATGGCCACCAGGGACTGCCAAATCTGCGCGGAGTGCAAACCGCACTTCTACCGGCCAGAGAGGGCGCAACTGATAAAGGCATCCCGTCCCTTTGAACGCCTCAGCATGGACTTCAAAGGCCCCCTCCCCTCCACCGACATCAACACGTATTTCCTGATAGTGATTGACGAGTACTCCCGGTTCCCATTTGCCATCCCCTGCCCCGACATGACCGCAACCACTGTTATCAAGGCCCTCCATAGTATCTTTCCACTGTTCAGTTTCCCCGCCTACATACTCAGTGATAGGGGGTCCTCCTTTATGAGCGACGAACTGTGTCAATTCCTGCTCAGCAAGGGCATCGCCTCGAGCAGGACGACCAGTTACAACCCCCGGGGAAACGGACAGGTAGAGAGGGAGAACGGAACGGCCTGGAAGACCGTTCTACTGGCCCTACGGTCCAGGAACCTCCCAGTCTCCCGCTGGCAAGAAGCCCTCCCGGAGGCCCTCCACTCCACTCGGTCACTGCTTTGTATGACCACCAATCAGACACCTCACGAACGCCTCCTTATCTTTCCCAGGAAGTCCTCCTCTGGGACCTCGCTCCAGACTTGGCAGGCAACACCCGGACCTATCCTGCTCCGAAAACACGTGCGGGCGCACAAGTCGGACCCGTTGGTCGAGAGAGTCCATCTGCTACACGCTAACCCCCAATACGCCTACGTGGCGTTCCCGGATGGCCGACAAGATACGGTCTCCCTACGGGACCTGGCGCCCGCCAGAACCACACGTACATCCCAGCCACCAGTCCTCCATCCCCCCTCCACCGCAGCACCTTACAGTCCTCCCGTCGCCCCAGCCTAGGCCCCCCCACCCACCGATGCCTCCTACAGGCTCCCCCTTCCCGGGTCAGCCGTTTTTCCCACCAGCGCCGTCCATGGGTGACAAAGCTGCCATGGAGGCCCAAGCCACGCTCCCGGAGTTGCAGATGCCCTAGCCCCCACCGGAGTCCCCACTGAGGCTCAGAGGCACACAGAGGATGGCCAGGGCACCCGACCGACTGATTGCAACATTTTAACTCATCTGTAAATATTAAACACTGAATGTACGTGTCTGCCATACTTGTAAATAATCAATAACACTGGAAGGAGGTATCACGGTACGTCCATAACTGATTATACCATGTTGTTACATTTTGTAGTTGCTGACCACCACCCCCGCCGGACTCTTTTTTAACAGGGGGTGAATGTGGTATTATCAGGTATTACGGTACCTGAGAGGCTGAAGTACCATTGGTTAAACCTAGGGGTTCCGCCCCGATAGGCAGGGTATAAGAACTTGTACCGTCCCAGCAGCCCTCATTCTGTACCTGAGCTGCTGGGGAACAATTCTAGTCTATTAAAGCCTTCAGTTGTACTACAACCTCGTTTTAGTAGTTATTGATCGTGCATCACATTGAAACAGATCGGATGATTGTTATTTTACTGCGGGGTGTGGGAGCTTGTTGTGCACAGATTGGCTACAGTGCAACCCTCCTTCAAAAATATTTGACTCCAGTCAACCAGACTCGAAGCGTTAGCTCCCTTCTCTCTCCATGGTGGTGTCAGACCTGCTGCGATTGTCCTGTATTTTCTGTTTTTGTTTCAAATATATTTATTTGGCTCTAAGCCACTTTGGCATTTCCTGAGGGCTGTGAAAAGCGCCATACGAACGCAGGTCTTTCTGCCTTCACACTACCTGCCCTTGCTGGAAGGGTTCAATCCCCGTCCCAGCTGAGGTTATTCGTGAAGGCTCAGCCTTGCCCCTCGCTTGAGGTGTGGTGACCCTCAGGTTAAATCACCACCAGTCAGCTCTGCCCCTCATAGTTCCAGGTGACCATAGGGGCAAGGCTGAGCCTTCATGAATAACCTCAGCCGGGGCGGGAATTGAACCCGTGCTGCTGACCTCGGTCTGCATCACGGACCAGCTGTTTAGCCAAGTGAGCTAAACCGACTGCAAGAAGGAAGCAGCCATTCAGCAACACCTAGAAACGGAACGAGTTGGAGCGTGAGAGCCAGGCAGTGACAAATTGCATTGGAGCTGAATGGAACAAATGAATTGAAGGGGAGGACGAGATTGAAACAGGGGCAGAAAAAAAAGGAACAAGTCACTCGGAGTCTCGGAAATTCCCCATGTGAAATCCCATCCGTCTTCCCATCATATTTTCCTGCAGAAAGTTAACATTTGTGTTCATATTGCTGCTTTGGCTCGTCTGTTGTGTTTTTTTTCCCCCTTTCCCTATCCTGATGCTATTGATGCATCCATGCCAACGGCTCTCTGGTGCATTAACCAAGTCGTACGTGTGAGCATAGCTGTGGTGAGTGATGGTGACCTATTCTCCTGTGGGCTCCTTGTCAGACCTCCCTGCAGATATACCGTGCGTTCTGTCACAAGTGACGAGAAAAGTAGGATGTTCAAATAAAGATTTACTGCAGAATGGGGCCGTCCAGAGGCCTCTGGGTGCCCTCGTACATAAGTTACCGTGCAGGGACGGCCAAGAGGGCAAATGGAAAGTTCACCTTTATTGCAAGGGGGGATGGAGTATAAAAATAAGGAGTCCATGCTACCAGTGTTACAGGCCATTGGTGAGATCGCACTAGGAGTATCGTGTGGAGTTTTGGTCTCCTTCTTTAAAAAGGGATACACTTGCTTTGCAAATAGTCCAGGGAAGATTCTCTCGGCTGATTCAAAGAACAATACAGCACAGGAACAGGCCCTTCGGCTTTCCAAGTCTGTACCGGTCATGATACCACCCTTGGCCAAACTCCTCAGCACTTCCTAGAGCCGTATCCCTCTACAGCCCTTGAATAAAGGGCTTTTCTTATGACGCAAATTTGAGGTCGGACCTATATACATTGGAGTTAAAAAGATTGAAAGGTCATCTTACTGAAATATCTAAAATTCTGAGGGGGCTTGGCAGGACATATGAACATACGAATTAGGAGCAGGAGTGGGCCACTTGGCCACTCGCGCCTGCTCCGCCATTCAAGAACGTCATGGCTGATCTGATTGTAACTTCAACCCCGCTTTCCTGCCTTCCCCCAATAACCTTTCTCCCCCTTGTTAATCAAGAATCTATCCAGCCCTGCCTTAAAAATTATTCAAAGACTCTGCTGCCGCTGCCTTTAGAGGAAGAGTGTCCCAGAGACTCACGACCCTTTGAGAGAAAAAAATTGAGCGACTCTTTATTTTTAAACAGTGACCCCATAATTCTAGATTCTCGGACAAGAGGAAAGATTCTCTCCACATCCACCTTGTCAATACCACTCAGGCAATTGCACAAAGCACGAAGAGTAGGTGAATGAATGATCAGATAATCTGATTGATGTGCAATCAATTACTATCAAGACGAAGTGATTCATAACTGAAGGCTTTAATCTGCTAGAACTCTTTCCCAGCAGCTTCGATACAGAAAGTGAAGGCTGCTGGGACGGCACCGGTTCTTATACTCTGCCTCTCAGGGCGGAGCTACGTACATCAGCCAATTTCATAGAATTTCATAGAATTTACAGTGCAGAAGGAGGCCATTCGGCCCATCGAGTCTGCACCAGCTCTTGGAAAGAGCACCCCACCCAAGGTCAACACCTCCACCCTGTCCCCATAACCCAGTAACCCCACCCAACACTAAATGGTAGACTCCTGGGTCTAACCAATGGTCATCCACCTCTCAGGTATCACAATACCTGGTATTACCAATCTGATGGCATTAGCTGAATCTGGAATGTCCAGGGCATTTACTCACCCCTCATCAAATAGGGTTTCGTTTGCCTTCAAAATAATAGTAATACAAACGGTCTGTTGGAAACACGGATCTTGAACATTGTTGAAAAGAGAGACTTGATGAAGCTTTGTCTTCAACTCATCAGGACAAATGCAAGAACGACAAATTTCAAATAATCACAACAATCTACAGTGAAGGAGAACAGTGTGCCGATTGGTTGGCATGTCGGCTGATTGGCCTCGGCATTGCAATGGAGAAAACTACCGGAACGTTTGGTTTCCCAAGCTCCGGGGAAATCAAAAAAGGGGCAAAGGTCAAGCAGATTACTTTTGTTTTCAATCAAGGGGTCCCTACAGGGGGCATGGTAGCACAGTGGTTAGCACAATTGATTCACAGCTCCAGGGTCTCAGGTTCGATTCCCGGCTTGGGTCACTGTCCGTGCGGAGTCTGCACATTTTCCCCGTGTCTGCGTGGGTTTTCTCCGGCTGCTCCGGTTTCCTCCCACAGTCCAAAGATGTGCAGGTTAGGTGGATTGGCCATGCTAAATTGCCCTTAGTGTCCAAAAAGGTTTGACAGGGTTACTGGATTACGGGGATAGGGTGGAGGTGTGGACTGAGGTAGGGTGATCTTTCCATGGGCCGGTGCAGGATCGATGGGCCGAATGGCCTCCTTCTGCACTGTAAATTCTATATATGAATGTATGTCAGTTCTACCATGCATAAGGGAGCCACAATACAAGCTCAACTGATTATCTTAAATTTGTTGCTACAGTAGATATTAGCACATTCAGGATTGTTCAGCAAGTGCAATCTTTTTGCAGAATCACATCCAACATGAGAGAACAGCAAGATTATTTCAAGAGTAACGGATGTTATATACATCAGATTGTGAAGTATACTTATGCTGATGTAAACGCCAATATTTAAATGTTAAAGATATCCACATTACTATTTTAATTAGTAACTAGACTGGCACTTCGGCACAGCACTGATGGAATGCAGCATTGCCAGAGGTCCTGGGTGGGGTTCTCTGAACCTCTGCGGCGAAATCGCGATTGGCGCGGGGGCGGAGAATGGACGTTGACGCCGGAATCCGGTGCCACGCCGCTCCCACGATTCTCCGGTCCCCGGAGAATCGCCGCCAATCGCGCGCGGTCTATGCGGCGCGGGTAGGGGGCCATTGACAGAGGCCCCTGCGGTGACTCTCAAGTTTAACTGGCCGAGTTCCTGACGGCGTGGGTCTCTCATGGTCCCACCCATCGGGAACACGACGTGAGGATCCTTCACCGGGGGGGTGGGGGGGCTCACATATGGCCAGGCTATCGATCGGGGGCCACCGATCTGCGGGTGCGTGCGATCTCGGGTGGGCCTATATTTTCGGGCTGTGGGTCCGCCATGTCGCGCGGGGTGGCCGGCACAGGCCCCCGCCGTGCGCATGCGCGAGCGCCCGACCGGAAGTGCAGGGCCCCGTATCGGCAGCCGGAGCTACGTGGCGTACTCTGGGGCCGTGCTGCCCCCTTCAGGTAGGAGAATCACTCTGGACTTTCTTCAGGAAAGTCCAGAGTGATTCACCCGTGTTTTCACGCTGGAGTGGGGTCATAGTCCCATTATAGGAGAATCCTGCCCCTTGTTTTTCAGATCAGACATTAAGCTGCCGTCCCCTCTGCCATCCCAGGTGGACGTAAAAGATCCCACGGCACTATTTTGAAGAAAAAAGGGGGGTTTTCCTGGTGTCCTGGCCAATGAATATCCCTCAACCAATATCACTGGAAACAGATTATCTGGTCATTATCACATTCATTTGTGGGATTTGCTGTGTGCAAACTGGCTGCCGCGTTTCCTACATGAGAGCAGTGACTGCACTTTAAATGCACTTCATCACTGTGGAACCCTTTAGAATGTCCTGAGCATGTTAAAGTGTAACATAAATGTAACTCTTTCTTTCATTGATATTGCAACAGAAAATGGTGGCAGCGGACAGTTGATTTGGCTGCTTCTTCAGGGCTGCAAAATGATTGAGTGGTACGGGGCGGAGTGGGAGGGGGTTGATGATGGGACGGAGACTGTTCGTTAGAAATTGTAAACGATTCGTACCTGAAACATTTACTTGCCCCTTCTCTGTGCAGGTGCCGATGGAGCTACGATGTGCTTCCAGAATTTTGAGGTTCTTTTTCAACTTTGATTCATTGCAATTTGTTCTTTTTATTTTGTTGTTTCTCTCTATGCTTTACCTTTTCACTGAGAAATGTTTCTTTGGGTTAATTTTCTATTTGTTTACCGGATGTCTGCATCGCTGCCCATGCCTAATTGTCCTTGAGCAAGTAGTGGTGAACTGCCTTCTTGAACCGTTGCAATCCGTGTACACCCACAGTGCTGTTTAGAGGGAGTTTCAGGATTTGGACCCATCAATCATGAATGTTCCCAAGCTTCTGTTGCCTTTATCTTCGAGGTGGTAGAGGTCATTGGTTTGAAGGTGATGTCACAGGAGTCTTGATGAGTTGTTACAGTGCATCTTATCATGGGACAAAATGCAGCCACTGTGCGATAATAGTGGAGGGAGTGAATGTTTAAGGTGGTGGATGAGGTCAAGTGAGATTCTTTGTCCAGGACAGTGTCTCATTCATGCAATGCGGATTACTCCATCACATCCCTGACTTGTGCTTTGCAAATGTGCGTCAGCCAACTTGTTTGAAGTGCCACTTTAAACTTCTTCCATCGGGCAGGACATACAAAAGTCTGAGAACACGCACAAACAGATTCAAAAACAGCTTCTTCCCCGCTGTTACCAGACGCCTAAACGGCCCTCTTATGGACTGACCTCATGAACACTACACCCCTGTATGCTTCACCGATGCCGGTGTTATCTAGTTACATTGTGTACCCTGTGTTGCCCTCTTATGTATTTTCTTTTCTTTTCCTGTACTGAATGACCCATTGAGCTGCTCGTAGAAAAATACTTTTCACTGTACCTCGGTACACGTGACACGAAACAAATCCAATCCAAATGATGCAGTTGAAATTCGGTTCGGCAGGCTGTCACTATGCCTAGCAAAGCTTATTGGTAAGCTGGAAATCATGGGCGGGATTCTCTGACCCCCCACCGGGTCGGAGAATCGCCGGGGGGGGGGGGGGGGGGGCGGTGTGAATCCCGCCCCTGCTGGCTGCCGAATTCTCTGGCGCCGGGGATTTGGCGGGGGGGAGGGAATCGCGCCGCGCCGGTCCGCGCCCGCTGGCAGCGGCCCCCCCCCAGCGATTCTCCGGCCCGTAATGGGCCAAGTGGCCGCCTGTTTACGGCGGGCCCCACCGGCGTATGTTATGACAGGTACTTACCGGCGGGACCTGGCTCCGCGGGCGGCCTCCGGGGTCCTCGGAGGGGGCGTGGGGTTATCTGGCCCCCGGGGGGTGCCTCCATGGTGGCCTGGCCCGCAATCAGAGCCTACCGAGGTGCGGGTGGGCCTTTGTCATGGGGGCACTCTATTCCTCCGCGCCGGCTGGTGTAACGGTCTGTGATGGCCGGCACGGTGATGAACCCCCCCTGCGCATGCGCCAACTTGCGCCGGCCGGAGGAGGCCCTTTAGCGCCGGTTAGCATGGCGCCAAGCCTCTTCCGCACCAGCCAGCGTGGCGCAAACCACTCTGGCGCTGGCCCAGCCCCTGAAGGTGCGGAGGATTCCGCACCTTCGGGGCAGCCAGACGCCGGAGTGGTTCCCGCCAATCCTTCCCGCCGGAGTTGCCCGCCCCACCGGTTGCCGAAGAATCCCGCCCCATTAATGCAGGGCATCAGGTGTCCATGTTTTATCTGGCTCCACCAATGCCAGAGCAAAGAAGGAAACCATTCAGCCCATCATGTCCGTGCTGCCTCTCGGGGAGTACAGAGGAGCTTTGTGTCTAATTTTGCTCTAAATGTGCACTATGCGCGAATCGATCCCTGGACCACAGAATCGCCGAATTCGGCGCAGTTCAGTGCAGAAGGAAGCCGTACAGCCCATCATGTCCGTGCTGCCTCTCGGGGAGTACAGAGGAGCTTTGTGTCTAATTTTGCTCTAAATGTGCACTATGCGCGAATCGATCCCTGGACCACAGAATCGCCGAATTCGGCGCAGTTCAGTGCAGAAGGAAGCCGTACAGCCCATCATGCCTGCTACAGCTCTCAAAGAACAAAGAACAAAGAAATGTACAGCACAGGAACAGGCCCTTCGGCCCTCCAAGCCCGTGCCGACCATACTGCCCGACTAAACTACAATCTTCTACACTTCCTGGGTCCGTATCCTTCTATTCCCATCCTATTCATATATTTGTCAAGATGCCCCTTAAATGTCCCTATCGTCCCTGCCTCCACTACCTCCTCCGGTAGTGAGTTCCAGGCACCCACTACCCTCTGCGTAAAAAACTTGCCTCGTACATCTACTCTAAACTTTGCCCCTCTCACCTTAAACCTATGCCCCCTAGTAATTGACCCCTCTACCCTGGGGAAAAGCCTCTGACTATCCACTCTGTCTATGCCCCTCATAATTTTGTATACCTCTATCAGGTCGCCCCTCAACCTCCTTCGTTCCAGTGAGAACAAACCGAGTTTATTCAATCGCTCCTCAGAGCTTATGCCCTCCATACCAGGCAACATTCTGGTAAATCTCTTCTGCACCCTCTCTAAAGCCTCCACATCCTTCTGGTAGTGTGGCGACCAAATGAACAAATCACTTTGTGCCAACCCCTCACCTTCCCGCCGCCCCCATTACCCTGCACCTTCTTCCTTTTCAAATAACAGTCCACTTTCCTTTTGAATGTTTCGGTTGAACAAATGGATGCTTGCTGCTGAACTGAAATGCAAAAAACCTTCCATTGTCAGTGTTAATGTTGATCATGTTAACGGGATCAGGAACTGCTTGAAAAGCAAAGACGGTGTACCCCAGGGAAAGCCTATTGCTCTGATGAACTGTATAACTGATTTCTCTGGGCAGATGGTGCTCCTTAAATAGATGGTCCCATTAACAGGAAGTCCTTTTGTGTATTCTTAAAAGCTCCCGGCGCAATTTTGTTTTCCTTCCGTTGGACATCCCACAGGAAAGTCAAAAGAGTTTCCAAAATGAGTGCAACATCGGGAATGCAAAATGATGGAAAACTGTTTAATGTTGATCGATATCAGGTGGTTTCAATAAGCAGCAGTCCGGCATTCCGACACCCTATCAGGGGAAATCAGATAGAGTTGTTTTCAAAATATTTTGCTTCAATAGACCAATCATGCCGAATAAATTTAGGCGCGGCAAGTTTAATGCTGACTACTTATTCTGCAACTATGCCAGAAGCATAGCTAGCGCGTTTGGAAGAACTAAAATGCTTCCAGGTGTGGCTGTGTGATGTTGTCCAGGACAAGAGTTGGGTGATGTTGCTGAATTAGCCAGAGAAAGTTCCATCTGCCAAATTATTCAATTATTTAATTATAGGTGTGCAACATTTTCGATAATTGGCTAAAAATAAACAAAGGGGAGATGTGAAGGATTTTTTTCACACATATTTAATGGGCTGGAGTGCACTGCTTGAAAGAATGGTGCAAGCATATTTAATAATAAACTCCATAAGGGAATTGGATTAACACTTGTAAGACGATGGGCGTTGCTGGAAACTGGAACTAATTAGGTCGTTCTTTCAA
Source organism: Scyliorhinus torazame (assembly GCF_047496885.1). Taxonomy (NCBI): domain Eukaryota; kingdom Metazoa; phylum Chordata; class Chondrichthyes; order Carcharhiniformes; family Scyliorhinidae; genus Scyliorhinus; species Scyliorhinus torazame. The sequence goes on along the minus strand of NC_092720.1, from coordinate 24,025,686 downwards.
AGCTCTGGTGCTGGCAAAATGGGCTGAAAGGCTTTCACTGCTGTGTCATCAGAGAATCACAGAATTTACTGTGCTGATGGAGGCCATTTGGCCCATCAAGTCTGCACCGGCACCGGTATAATTTTGGCCCGAATATGGGGCTTGGGAACTGAGAGAGGTGGGCACGTGTGAGCTGGCATGCTGGTTTACTGGCACCCATCTGTCCTGAGCCATTTCCCAGGGTGAGGAACTGCTGTCTGCCCTCAAAGGACAGGTAGGAAATTGAGATAATTAAAGAGCCAGTTAAGGTTTTGATCAGAGGCCAATTGGAATTTTCCAGTCAGCCTGCATCCCCCCACCTCTCCCACCACCCTGTGGCATTATAAGCATGGCAGCTGTCTGGAGGAGGAGGGGGGGGGGGGGGTTGATGATTGCAGAGCAGCGTTGGAGCCTGGTGTGGGTCCTGCCCTCCGCAATGAAGGCGAGAGCTGAGACCTTATATTTCAATTTCTGAGGCAGGAGGAGTGTCCCCCCTCTCTCTCTCTCTCCCTTACCTGTAATGGCAGGCTGCAGCCCCTTCCGTGCTTGTAGGACTCTTAGTGGGCCTGCGGCTTTGACAGCCCGCCCAACAACCTTATTGGATGGTGAATGTTCTGTCTTGCCCCCGCCATTGCCAACATGGTTTCCCGTTGAACACATCCCTCCCCGCTGCGCTGAGGGGGTGTGCCATCAGCAGGACCCTCAGGTCCCGTCAGCAATTGATGTGACAATTTCTTTTTGCTGCAACTTTGCATTTCCATTTCTTGTTGTCGGGAGACTCCGCTGCCTGTACAGGTCCATGTAATATTTGCGGCTTATTGTCGTTGTGTGCAATGTCTCTTTTAGAAACGAGTCACGTGACATGTGTGACATCATCGGCTATTTTGCAGGCTTTTTCCCTTAGTCTAGTGCCAAGCCTTGTACAGGGAAGACCTGTCTGAGAAACCTCTGCTATGTGCATTTGCAATCTATTTCTTTTGTATGTGTTAGTCTAAAGACATAACAAACCACACCCGATATAATCGCAAGTCAGAGATGGGGCTGCAACATATTATCCGTGACTCTCCGACCCGTATCATGGAATCATAAAAGTTACAGTGCAGAAGGAGGCCATTTGGCCCATCGAGTCAGCACCAGCTCTTGGAAAGGGCACCCTACCCAAGCACACACCTCCACCCTATCCCCATAACCCAGAAACCCCACCCAACTCTAAGGGCAGTTTTGGATACTAAGGGCAATTTATCACGGCCAATCCACCTAACCTGCACATCTTTGGACTGTGGGAGGAAACTGGAGCACCCGGAGGAAACCCACGCAAACAGGGGTACAACGTGCAGACTCCGCACAGACAGAGACCCAAGCCGGGAATCGAACCTGGGACCCTGGAGCTGTGAAGCAATTGTGCTATCCACTATGCAACCATGCTGCCTGCTGGAGAGCATGCTAGCATTGGAAGCATGCAAAGCTCGGTCTACAAGGGAATCCAAACTCCTCCATTATGAACAGCAAGTTAGAATGTTGCAGCCATGATTGTAACACTGAGGCATGTGGAGAAATTCACAAATACTGCCAATCTGAAGCAAAACACAGAAAATGCAGGAAAAGTGCAGCAAGCCAATCAGCTTCTGGAAGAGTGCGGCGCATTTCACGCAGAATGGGAGCCATTTAGCTACTCTTCCCTGCTGTACACTTCAACCATCCAGCTGATTTCCAGGGCATTTTCTTGGAGGGTAATAAAACTCGCGACTTCTAGCTTGCTGAGTCAATGCTATAATCAGACGTTTATTCATTTTAGTTACCACCAGTTATTACAATTTTGGCTTTTTAAATCACTTCCATGTTAATTATTGTAATTTTCTGTCTGACATGAAACATGCTGGAAGAAACCATGATTGACATGTGTAGGAATACTTCATCCCGTCCTTTGTGTTAACATTGCCATTAAAACGGCACCAAGAAGATTTTGGTATAAGCAGATTAGCTGTCCCTCATTCTGCGGCTCAGTTGGGAACATTCTAACCTCCAAGCCCGGAATTTGTGGGTTTTGAAGTTCCGCTCCAGGATTTTGACTGCTAAGATCTCGGCTGACACTCCACCACAGAGCTGAGGGAGTGCTGCTCTGTCAGTCTTGTCAATGTTTTCAATTTAATGTTTAAGGCCCTGTCTGCCCCTGGAGTGGATGAAAAAAATGAACAGGAGAGTTACTGCCAGTGTCCTGGCTAAAACTTATTCCTCAATCAACATCATAAGAGTGTGGCTACTTAAAATGGCCTCCCGCTGAGAATGCTGGGAAAAGTGGGCCAAGTCAGGGACAGACTGGCTGCAGCTTGCAGACACACAAAAAGGCTCAGCCCGGACTTTGCAAAATTAACACAGGAAAAAGGCCGTTGAAAGGCCATCCTGGGACAATGGGCTGGTAAAGGAAATAAACTATAAGTGGCAGACTTGGTGGTGTCTGTTTCCTTATTTGGAAAGGCCTCGGACATTAACGGCCATGGCCGATCGGGACTCGTCAACCTATCAAGGTGGCAACTCTTAATTGGATAGGATCGATCAGGGTGATCAAGCCCTGATCGATGGATTGGATGCCCACTTGGGATCACCCAAAAGCGTTCAAAAACTCTCAGGGATAAAAGGTGTTGCGGAGCCCACCACTCACTCTCTCGACTGCAGCTTTCGACAGCCAACAACGGTGAACCTTTCACCGGCCAAGAGGAAGACCATCGATGCCATCGCCAGCGGAGGGACCAGAGCCGAGGACTAGAACGACCAGCAACATACTTCCAACACTGCCAGACTACGGATCTTAGATAAGGCCATGTCTATTCTGTACTTGCCAGTCACCTGGAAGTTAAGTTAAGGGGCTGGATTTTGAGGCTATGTCCGGAGCATGTATCTAGTATAATGACCAGAAGGTCGGCGCCGCCCTCGCACCGAAGCGCTGCCCGATGAGGGGGCTAGCAGCTGTGCCACGTAAAACCACCGGCTTTCCCTGCAGATACGGACGGAGAATTGCCGAGTCCGTGGATGCTCATGCACACGACGGCAACCTGCAGCTGTCACGCCGTACAGCACGGCGCCGCGTCCCAGCCTGCCAGATAGCGCCTCCCTGTAACCCCCCTCGCCACCCCCAGACACCCCCTGGCCAGCGGAGAATCCATCCCACTATCTTTCTTGTGTATTAGCTTCGAGTTCAACTTGCATGTGTGTGTTATTGATTAATATTGACTATGAGTGTTTGTGAATAAAGTGTATTGTTGTTCCAAACAACTTGAGGTCATCTGTCCATCGTATATGGGTTAAAGACATACTGTGGTTAAGGCACAAAAACCCCGATTATCTGATCGTGAATACATTACTGTCTGTTGGAGCTAGTCGTGCATAGATTCGCTGTAACATTTCCCACAATGCAAAAGTGGCCAAAAGTCAAGCAGAGTTCATTGGCTGTAAAAGGGCTTTGCGATGACCGGTTGTCATGACAGGTGCTGTCTAATTGCAAGCTTTTGATTCGTTACTTGCCATTTTGACCACAAATAAATAAGTTCTTAACTTAGTAGTCTTAGAGGAGTTGGAAAGGAGAGTTGAAATGAATGGTTTATTGCCAAAGTAATGTATGTGCAAGTAACAGTCCCGTCCCAGGCGGGACTACTCTGCAGCATGACTCCTACCTGGGCCGACTTTTAATGTCCAGAGTTAACTACCCTGCTTATGGGCCTCAGTGGGAAACTGGTACTCCCTGAGACATATAGGGAGATTAATTGGGTCGTCCCTGTGGAGCATCTGGGGTTATAATACCTAACAATTAGGCTACGTTTGTTGCCAAAGTCGACACGTGCAGTTCTGATGTTTTACTCAGTTACATAGTGTGAGTGACAGAGTAAGCAGCTTATTGGAGTTACAGGGCAGCTTTTTCTTTTACAACTCTTGCTTCTTTAATTAGCATTCCCCGGATCTACTGGGTGCATTTAGGACTTACCCAGCGTTACATAAAATGATTTGATAGCCCACTCTCAAAATAATTGAGGCGTGTGCAAGTTCACACCCCAGAATTCTCTCCACGGTCCTGAAAACTGGATTGGCAGCAGGGCAATGAAACCAGGGGATTCTCCGCCGGCGGGATTTTCCATTTTGCTGGTGCCCGGGGGTTTCCCGGCGGCGTGAGGCTACCCCACAATGGGAAACCCCATTGACCGGCCGGTGTAACAGTGAATCCCGCCGGCGGGTCGAGGGGAAATGTGGCGCGGTGGGGCGGAGAATCTCGCCCCTGTCTGCCAGGCCGGAATCAGCTCTGCAATCAAGGTCACAGACTATTAGCTGCCAAATAAATTCAGGAAATGAATGGGAAGGGAATTGCGAATGAACCCTTCGGCCTCATCCAGTATCTTTAGGTGAACAATTCCCAGCAGCTTCTTCCCCAAGGGTTGCATTGTTTACGTTATTCGCTTACCCCGATTAAATAAATCAAATGCATGCACCCTTCAAGTAACGAGATGGGTGCACCGGGGTGACGCCATTGGTTTTCTGCACACGGGTGGATAAGTGTAGTAGGGTATCGGTGACCATGTTTGCAGCCCCCTTGGATTGGCAGGAGAGACAGTGTAATAATTAGTAACTGACTGGAAAGGATAGTCAGCACTGAGAAGGATAGCAACAAATTACACAAGACATTCAGAAGCTTGAAAAATGAGCCGACAATTTACAAATGAGATATATTGTAATAGGATTGGATTCCACCGCCCCTGCCACCCCCCACGCCAATTTCCCAACAGCAGAGGGGGCTCACCATTGGCTGCAGGTGTGATCTTCCAGTCCCAACGATGCCTCCGGCGTTTTGTGTGGCTCGCCCATCCCGTGAGACAGACTCCGCCCCTGTCAGTCTAATATTGAAGTTAGTGTCTATTTTTCTTGGCAGGGCAGCAGGGAAGCTATCTAACCCTCTGGTGATCTGACTGTGGACTGCACATTGGGGCATTAAGAAAATAGGAGCAGCAACAACAAGTGTAATTTCAGGATTTATAATGTGGGTAATGAATTAACCTGACGGAATGGGGCAATGGAGAATTAGACATAGATTTGGTAGATTGAATTACTTGACTTCTAAATGTTTTTTAAATCATCTTTTCGGGATGTGGGTGTCGCTGGCTAGGCCAGCATTTATTGCGCACCATGTCCCCTTGAGAAGGTGGTGGTGAGCTGTCTTCTTCAACCGCTGCAGCCCCTGAGGTGTAGGTGCACCCCCAGTGCTGTTAGGGAGGGAATTCCAGGATTTTGAACCAGTGACAGTGAAGGAACGGCCAATATATTTCCAAATCAGGGTGGCGAGTGACTTGAAGGGGAACCCCCAGGTGGTGGTGTTCCCAGGTGACTGCTGCTCTTGTCCTTCTAGATGGTAGTGGGCGTGGGTTTGGAAGGGACTGCCTGAGGAGGAACATAGGAACATAGGAATTAGGAGCAGAAGTAGGCAATTCAGCCCTTCGAGCCAGTGCCACCATTCAATCAGATCATGGCTGATCTCTTCCTGGTCCCAAATCCATCTCCCTACTGTCATGATATTCAGATAAACATCATGGTGCAAACACACATACACACTGATGGACAGATCAACGGACCAATCAACACACACGCAACATCACAGCCTATCACAAGCAAGAGCACATGCACTATAAAACGGGAACACCACAGTTCCCGCTCATTCCAGCAGGAGACAGTTCAGGGCACAGAGCTCACAGCAAGCCACTCAGACATACACCATGTGCTGAGTGCCTCTCTAAGTTAGTGTAAGGGCTGGGTCCTCAGGTTAAAGGGTAAAGAACAAACCACAGTCATATGTTTACAGATGTTGTTATTGATAAGAATAAAACAGAGTTGTACCATCTGCAAATGTGTTGGTTCGTCTGTACGTACTCTGTCTCCAGAAGGCACGTCCGACTTCCTGGATGCAGAATTTAGGGCACAGCTCCACTTGCTCCTCACCCACAACTAGGAGGCTTTCGAGGGCATGGGCACACTGCCCTACACTTACAGAATGCGGCTAAAACCGGACGCCAATCCGGTCATTCACGCACCATTCAAAGACTGCCTCAAGCAGCAGCTGCAGGATCTCCAGGACCAAGGGGTGCTTTCCCGGGTCACGGAGCCCACGCCATGGGTCAGCTCCATGGTGTGCATTAAAAAGCCCTCTGGCGAACTCAGGATCTGCATCGACCCGAAAGATCTGAACAAAAACATCATGAGGGAACACTACCCCATACCCAAACGGGAAGAGATCACGAGCGAAATGACCCGGGCTAAAATGTTTTCAAAGCTTGATGCCTCAAAGGGTTTTTGGCAGATTCAACTGGATCAGTCCAGCAGGAAGCTGTGCACCTTCAACACTCCCTTTGGCAGATACTGCTACAATAGAATGCCGTTTGGCATTATCTCGGTATCCGAGGTATTTCATAGAATCATGGAACAGATGATGGAGGGCATTGAAGGGGTGCGCGTCTATGCTGACGACGTCATCATCTGGTCCACCACACCACAGGAGCACATCAGTCGTTTCCAGCGTGTCTTTGCTCGGATACGAGAACACGGCCTGCGCCTCAACCAAGCCAAGTGTTCTTTTGGCCAAACTGAGCTAAAGTTTCTGGGGGACCACATATCCTGGTCAGGAGTGCGTCCGGATGCAGACAAAGTGAGCGCCATTACAGCCATGCCGCAGCCGGCAGACAAGATGGCAGTGCTACGCTTTCTCGGGATGGTCAACTTCCTGGGGAAGTTCATTCCCAACCTTGCCTCGCACACAATGGCTCTTCGCCACCTGGTCAAGAAGACCACGGAGTTCCAGTGGCTGCCCGCACACCAGAAGGAATGGGAGGAGCTCAAGATCAAGCTCACCACAGCCCCGGTATTGGCGTTCTTCAACACCACTCGAGATACGAAGATCTCGACTGATGCCAGCCAGTCCGGCATTGGGGCGGTACTCCTGCAACGGGACGATACTGCATCATGGGCCCCGGTCGCCTATGCCTCGCGAGCAATGCCCCCCACAGAACAGCGCAATGCGCAGATCGAGAAGGAGTGCCTGGGTTTGTTAACCGGCATAGATAAGTTCCACGACTACGTGTATGGTCTCCCTCAGTTCACCGTGGAAACCGATCATCGCCCCCTGGTCAGCATCATACAAAAGGACCTGAATGAGATGACCCCTCACCTCCAGCGCATTCTGCTCAAGCTCCGGAGGTACAACTTCCAACTGGTCTACACCCTGGGAAAGGACCTTATCATCGTGGATGGCCTGTCCAGAGCAGTGAGCACACCGCCCGATTTGGAGGGGTTTGTATGTCAAGTCGAAGCGCATGTGGCCTTCACATCAGCCAATCTGCCAGCTAATGATTCGAGTCTGGCCCGTATTCGCCCGGAGACTGCGGCTGACCCCCTTCTACAACGTGTAATGCGCCACATGACGGAAGGGTGGCTTAAAGGACAGTGCCCACAATTCTACAATGTCCGGGATGACTTGGCCGTCATTGACGGTGTCCTCCTAAAGCTGGACCGGATTGTGATTCCACACAGCATGCACAAGCTGGTCCTCGACCAACTGCATGAAGGCCATCTCGGGGTTGAGAAGTGCAGATTGAGGGCCCGAGAAGCTGTATACTGGCCGGGCATCAGCGACGACATCTCCAACATGGTGCTCAACTGCCCCACCTGCCAAAGGTTTCAGCCGGCGCAACCCCCTGAGATGCTTCAGCCCCATGAGTTGGTAACGTCCCCCTGGGCGAAGGTGGGTGTGGATCTTTTTCATGCGCTCGGCAAGGACTACGTCATCATTATAGATTACTTTTCGAATTATCCAGAGGTCATACGCCTGCAGGATTTGACATCGTCCGCTGTCATCAGGGCATGCAAAGAAACCTTCGCTCACCATGGCATTCCGCTTACTGTCATGTCGGACAATGGGCCCTGTTTTGCGAGCCAAGAATGGTCTTCTTTTGCTGCTTCGTATGGCTTCACAAACGTGACGTCCAGCCCTCTGCATCCCCAGTCAAATGGCAAGGCGGAAAAGGGCGTCCATATCGTCAAGCGGCTCCTCTGCAAGGCTGCTGATGCCGGATCGGATTTCTGCTTAGCCCTGCTGGCTTATCGCTCGGCCCCACTATTCATTGGCCTCTCACCAGCCCAGCTGTTGATGGGTCGCGCCCTCAGGACCAATGTGCCATCCATTCTTGTTCCTACACCCGACCATGCTCCAGTACTGCAAAGGATTCGACAGCCGCGTGCTCAGCAGAAGGTGGCACATGACACTCGGGCAACTGATCTTCCTGCCTTGGCACCTGGAGACAACGTCTGCATCCGCCTACCAGAGGGTGGCTGGTCGGCAACTGCCGAAGTTCTCTGGCGTGTGGCTCCCCGCTCGTTCCTGGTTCGCATGACTGATGGCTCCATTCGCCAGTGTAATTTCCGGGCTCTTCGCCTGCTTCCGCGCTCGCTACGTGATCATACACCGGTGCCACGCCCTCCTGTTGTTCCTGATGTTGACTTCGTGGAGCTTCCTGCCACCATGCCTATTCCTCTGTTGCCTGTGGCCAGGCCCATTCCTCAGCCAGTGGATCCTGACACACCCTTGAGGCGGTCAACCCGAATTCGTCGCCCACCTACTAGGCTGAACTTATGAGCCTGTTTGAACATTGGACTCACTAAAATGTTATGCCACAATGTTAATCTGTTTCTCTTTTTGTCGTTACAGGAGTTCGTTTTTGATGTTTGATGATTACACTTGTTTTGTTGATGGTACAACCTCATTGCTATGTTGCACCTGACACCTTCCTATGTATATAGTTTAGCCTCATGTACATGTTGTAGATATTGCACACACACATTCAGCTGCACTCAGTACACATCTATATTTATTACCACATAGGCACATTTTCTTGTAAAAAAAGGGGGGATGTCATGATATTCAGATAAACATCATGGTGCAAACATACGTACACACTGATGAACAGATCAACGGACCAATCAACACACACGCAACATCACAGCCAATCACAAGCAAGAGCACACACACTATAAAACAGGGAACACCACAGTTCCCGCTCATTCCAGCAGGAGACAGCTCAGGGCACAGAGCTCACAGCAAGCCACTCAGACATACACCATGTGCTGAGTGCCTCTCTAAGATAGTGTAAGGGCTGGGTCCACAGGTTAAAGGGCAAAGAATGAACCACAGTCATAAGTTTACAGATGTTGTTACTGATAGTAATAAAACAGAGTTGTACCATCTGCAACCGTGTTGGTTCGTCTGTATAGCGGAACACCCAACACAACACCTACTTGTTCTCCATATCCTATTAGCCTGTTTTTAAAATCAGAGATATATCTATCTCCTCCTTGAAACCATTTAATGACTCAGATCCCACCGCACTTCGGGGCAACGAGTTCCGCATATTCACCACCCTCTGCATGAAGTAGTTCCTCTTCAATTCAGTTCTAAATCTACCGCCTCTCAACCTGTATCTGTGATGAGTGATCTGGGGCCTTGGTGAGGCCCTGATTGAAAGTCAAGGGAGTATAAATGGAAAATTGGGAGAATTTAAAACAAGAACAGAGATTGCGAGGAACAGATGTTTCCCCAAATTGTTATGAACGGACGGACTGGTCTGTGGAACGAAGCAAGTCTGGTGCAATAACGTGAAACTGATATGGAGGTGAGTAGCTTCTGTCACTTCTAGAAAGATGTTGCAAATGGGCAACAGTGGGAAGTGTGTTCTAGTCGAGGAGTTCTATTTTTGGAGAGCTGTGATCAGCTATCTAAATTTAGCTGTTGTCAATTTATAATGCATAAAACAAAGTGGATATCATCATTTTAGTGCTGCTATGCTCGATGTTGGATCCTGCTGCATATTCCTTGCGTCTGATCCTTTCTCATTCACAAATGTGGAGTACCGCTTCCAGGAGAGAGCTCCATTGCAGCCCTGTGACTTGCGGCAGAGACAAGACATGGCCTTTTTTGCAGCACCAGCTGCCATTTGATAACTTTAAATGCCCCGTGCAAATATTAACAAATCTGCCGTGGTGGGATTTGGGCCCTGGTCTCCAGAGCATTATGCTGGGTTACTACTCCAGTGACAATACCACCACACTACCTACCCCCTGGCAAGCTCAACTTTTCCTCATAGAATAAAATCACTACAGTGCTGAAGGAGGCCATTCGGCCCATCGATTCTGCAGTGGCACTCTGAAGGCCCACCCTACCTAGGTCCCCTGCCCTAACTCCGTCACGCTACCTAACCTGCACATCCCTGAACACTAAGCTGCAAATTAGCACGGCAATGCACCTAACCTGCATATCTTTGGACCATATGAGGAAACCGGAGCACCCGGAGGAAACCCACGCACACACGGAGAGAATGTGCAAACTCCACACAGACAGTCACCCAAGACTGGAATTGAACCCGAGTCCCTGGCGCTGCGAGTGCTAACCACTGTTCCACCGTGCCCCCCCCCCAAAAAAAAACTTTTCATGTGAGTGAATTCTCTCATGCCTCTAACACATCTCCTCCACATCTTTGTTGAGGCCGATGTTACATGACCTCACCAATTAGTATTGAATTCAGGTCACAGTGAGAATTAAATCAAGCTGCATTTTAAGGAAGCATTTTCCTCATAGCTCAACATAGATATTGACTTTCCCCTAAGCAGGGAATCGAAAGGAGAACACATTATTGGAATTCTCAGCACCTTATGCTTTCAGCATCTTGTCAAATTAATAGACATGATATAGCCGAACTTAATGGGAGAGCTATGCTAAAGTCTCCAGGGATCAATAAAAACCCTACAGTAAAGTAACAGATGTGGTTAGTCACATCCTCAGCAGATACCAAAGCAAATAGCAAATTCTGTTTAGAGAGGAAGAATAGTTCCAGTCACATGTAAGAGCCTTGGTGCTTAACCCTATAGTGGAAATTCCTGTCACAAACTCAAATTCTCTTCCAAATATAAAAAAAACAAATTCAAATTCTCTGCAAATTCTCATACCTGCTTGCTCCAGGTCGTGTTTTGGTTGAGCTGAACTCATTGGAGGCACGGACATGGGTTGAATGGACAGGATGGCCAGTTTCTATGCTGCATATATCCCACTGTTTAAAAAAGGAAGTAGGCATAAAGCGGGTAATTATAGGCGTATAGGTAGGGAAGATGCTGGAATCTATCATCAAGGAAGAAATAGCGAGGCATCTGGATGGAAATTGACCCATTGGACAGATGCAGCATGGGTTCATAAAGGGCAGGTCGTGCCTAACTAATTTAGTGGAATTTTTTGAGGATATTACCAATGCAGTAGACAATGGGGAGCTAATGGATGTGGTATATCTGGATTTCCAGAAAGCTTTTGACAAGGTGCCACACAAGAGGTTGCTGCATAAGATAAGGATGCATGGCGTTAAGGGTAAAGTAGGAGCATAGATAGAGGATTGGTTAATTAATAGAAAGCAAAGAGTGGGGATTAACGGGTGTTTCTCTCGTTGGCAATCAGTAGCTAGTGGTGTCCCTCGGGGATCAGTGTTGGGCCCACAATTGTACACAATTTATTTTGATGATTTGGAGTTGGGGACCAAGGGCAATGTGTCCAAGTTTTCAGATGACACTAAGATGCGTGGTAAAGCAAAAAGTGCAGAGGATACTGGAAGTCTGCAGAGGGATTTGGATAGTTTAAGTGAATGGGCTAGGGTCTGGCAGATGGAATACAATGTTGACAAATGTGAGGTTATCCATTTTGGTAGGAATAACAACAAAAGGGATTATTATCTAAATGATAAAATATTAAAACATGCTGCTGTGCAGAGGGACCTGGGTGTGCTAGTGCATGAGTCGCAAAAAGTTGGTTTACTGGTGCAACAGCTAATTAAGAAGGCAAATGGAGTTTTGTCCTTCATTGCTAGAGGGATGGAGTTTAAGACTAGGGAGATTATGCTGCAACTGTATAAGGTGTTAGTGAGGCCACACTTGGAGTATTGTGTTCAGTTTTGGTCTCCTTACCTGAGAAAGGATGTACTGGCTCTGGAGGGTGTGCAGAGGAGATTCACTAGATTAATCCCAGATTGAGAGAGTTGGGTTACGAGGAGAGGTTGAGCAGACTGGGACTGTACTCTTTGGAATTTAGAAGGATGCAGGGAATCTTCTAGAAACATATAAAATCATGAAGGGAATAGATAGGATAGATGCGGGCAGGTTGTTTCCACTGGTGGATGAAAGCAGAACTAGGGGGCATAGCCTCAAAATAAGAAGTAGATTTAGGACTGAGCTGAGGAGGAATTCCTTCACCCAAAGGGTTGTGAATCTATGGAATTCCTTGCCCAGTGAAGCAGTTGCGGCTCCTTCATTGAATGTTTTCAAGATAAAGATGGATAGTTTTTTGAAGAATAAAGGAATAAAGGATTATGGTGTTCGGGCCGGAAAGTGGAGCTGAGTCCACAAAAGATCAGCCATGAACTCATTGAATGACGGAGCAGGCTCGAGGGGCCAGATGGCCTACTCATGCTCCTAATTCTTATGTTCTTATATACTTCAGCTGCATGTGCCAGCAGCTCATTGGGCAGCACGGTGGCACAGTGGTTAGCACTGTTGCTTCACAGCGCCAGGGTCCCAGGATTGATTCCCGGCTTGGGTCATTGGCTGTGCGGCGTCTGCACGTTCTCCCCGTGTCTGTGTGGGTTTCCTCTGGGTGCTCCGGTTTCCTCCCACAAGTCGCCGTGCTTGTTCGATAATTTGGACATTCTGAATTCTCCCTCTGTGTTAGAACAGGTGCCGGAATGTGGCGACTAAGGGCTTTTCACAGTAACTTCATTACAGTGTTAACGTAAGCCTACTTGTGACAATAATAAAGATTATCATATTCATAAAGATTATCATTGTCTTACACGCCTATGTTATTGGAAGAACCTCCATTTCTGACACACAAACACTGACCAATGCTTACACCACAGACCAGGATCATTAAGACAGATTATCAGGTCAATGCCAGATTCCTGTTTGTAGGATCTTGCTGTGTACATATTAGCTGTTACATTACATTCCAATAATACTTCATTGACTGTAAAGTACTTTGGGATATCCTGAAGTGCTATACAAGTTCTTTCTTTACAGTCTACACATTGAAGAGGGGTTTTAAGACTGCTGCCTGTATTTACGTTGATTTGGGTTTATCCATTAAAACTTATCAAAGTACAGAAGCAAAGAAAGTAATTCAGACTATCAAGCCTATCAAGACTCTATGAGATAAAACCCATCCACCCAATTGGTTGAAGGTAGATGGTTAATGTAAGGAACAAATATAGACATGGTCAAAAACAAAGCAGAGTGGGTTCTGGAAATCAGAATCATAAACCGAAAGTGCTGGAAGCGATTGATGCACTATCAATTACTACAAAGATGAGAGTAGTGAATAATCGAGGCTTTATTGAGCAAAGATGTGTGGCCTCCTGTAGCTGCTACCAGAATGGGAGCAGCCCCGGCGAACACACACATTTATACACCGCCTACTGGGCGGAGCCAGCAGGCAGGGATTTACCCATGTACCTCTAACACAGGAGTCTTACCGTACTACATCTAATATACATCTGCTACAATTAGCGGTGACTACCACAGCGATTAACAAATCTGGCAGTCTTTGTGGAGAGTGGGGAGCAAAGTGAATGGAGCCTGCAGTGAAGGCGTTCCCGAAGGCCGCAGCGAGGTGCCAGCTTGGCAAACCTAGCCAGCCCACGTTCCCTTCGTTACTGCCGGGAAGCAGGTGGATTTAAAGGGCCCGGTGAACCTGACAGGCCAAGAAGAAGATCAGCCTCCAGATAAGTGGATGGGAATTGGTTGATCAGGAGTCAGGTCGGGGTGGGGGGATTTGGTCAGGCCGAGTCGGGAGGGGGGATCTGGCCGGGGGGGGGGGTCAGACCGGGTCAGGAGGGGAGTCAGGTTGGATCGTGTAGGGGGGGGGGAGGTGTAAGTGGGGTTGAAATACCCAGGGGGGTGATTATTCGGGGATGGGGACTCCAGAATGTGGGGGGAACTCCGTGCAGGGCTGGGTCTGGATATTTAAACTAGTTTCAAATTGTACACAGAATTCTAAACAAAAATGATGAACTGATACCACAAATCGAAATAAATAAGTACGATCTGATAGACAATACAGAGACTCGATTACAGGATGTCGTGGATTGGGACTGAATATCGAAGGGTGTGCTATATTTAGGAAGGATAAGAAGGGGTGCACTGTTAATGAATGTTAGCACATTGAAGAGGGAGGACAGATGTTCAGAAAACCAGGGTTTAGAAGTGGGTTCAGATGTGGGAGTGTGCACAGGCTCCCTAGTTGTAACTACATGGTAGGACAGAGAATAAAAGAAGAGATGATGGGAGCTTATCAGAAAGGTACTGCAATCATTTTGCGTGATTTTAATGTACATATAGAATGGAAAAATCAGATGGGAGAAAGGTATAGAATCATAGTATTTACAGTGCAGAAGGAGGCCATTCTGCCCATCGCGTCTGCACCGGCTCTTGGAAAGAGCACCCAACTTAAGCCCACACCTCCACCCTATCCCATAACCCAGCAACCCCACCTAACCTAAGGGCAATTTATCATGGCCAATCAGCCTAACCTGCACATCTTTGGACTGTGGGAGGAAACCGGAGCACTCGGAGGAAACCCATGCAGACACGGGGAGAACGTGCAAACTCCGCACAGACAGTGACCCAAGCCGAGAATCAAACCTGGGACCCTGGAGCTGTGAAGCAACTGTGCTAACCACTGTGCTACCGTGCCGCCCAAGGTAGCATAGATGAAATGTTTATAGAAAGTTTTTGAGATAGTGTTTTTTTTAGAACAGCACATTCTGGAGCCAAGCAGAGGGTGGGTTATAGTAAATCTGGTATTGGGCAATGAGATAGGATTAATTGATAACCTCATAGTAAAGGTGCACCAAGATAGCTGTGATCATAAAATTATTGAAGTTTACTTTCAGTTTTAGGGCGAGAACATGGCATCCAAGACTAGTATTTTAAATTTAATTGAGGGCGACTATGAAGGCATGAAAGCAGGGCGAGCTAAAGTGAAGTGGAAAACGTGTTTCAGGAACAGCTCAGTAGAGGTTCAGTGGCAAACATTTAAAGGGATATTTCAGAATGTACAGAATAGACACATTCCAAATTCCAAGGGTAGGGCTCGTCATCTGTGGTTAAATAAAGAGATAAAGAAAGTGTTAACCTTAAAGAAAAAGCATATGTTTGTGAAAAGACAAGTGGCAGGTCACAAGATTGGACAGAATATAAAGGACATGAAAGAAAGTCGGGCGGCACGGTGTCAAAATAGTTGGCGCTGCTGCCTCAGTTCAATTCCGACCTTGGGTGACTAACAGTGTGGAGTTTGTATGTTCTCCCCGTGTCTGCGTGGGTTTCCTCCGGGTGCTCCGGATTCCTCCCACAGTCCAAAGCTGTGTAGGTTAGGTGGCTTGGCCATGATAAATTGCCCCTTATTGTCCAAAGGGTTAGGTGGAGTTACGGGGATAGCTTGGGGACGTAGGAGGGCCTGTGCAGACTCGATGGGCCGAATAGCCTTCCTCTGCACTGTAGCGATTCTCTGAATGATAAGAAGAGAAAAACTAGAGTATGAGAGAAAGTTGCTGGTAATATAAAGACTGATATAAGAGTTTCTATAGATAGTTAAATAAGAACAAGCCAACAAAGGGAGCATTGGTACGAGTGTATATGTGGAATTGATAATGGAAAGTTGGACTTTGGCGGATGAATTAAACAGAGATTTGGATCAAGAATCTATCTTAAAAATATTCAAAGACTCTGCTTCCTCTGCCTTTTCAGAAACAGAGTTCCAGAGACTCACCGCCCTCAGAGAGAAAACACTTCTCCTCAATCTTAAATGAGTGACCCCTGGTTCTAGATTCTCCGACATATACCCTAGTACTGCCAAATCTAATGAGAGAATTGTGACGACGTTTCTTCACCTGGCATTTTGATGGTGTTAAAATGGGTAGCACAAGTGGATAGCACTGTGGCTTCACAGTGCCAGGGTCCCAGGTTTGATTCCCCGTTAGATCACTGTCTGTGCGGACTCTGCACGTTCTCCCCGTGTCTGCGTGGGTGTCCTCTGGGTGCTCCGGTTTCCTTCCACAGCCCAAAAACATGCAGGTTAGGTGGATTGGCCATGATAAACTGCCCTTAGTGAGCAAAAAGGCTAGGAGGGGTTATTGGGTTAGGGGGATAGGGTGGAAGTGAGGGCTTAAGTGGGTCGGTGCAGACTCGATGGGCCGAATGGTCTCCTTCTGCACTGTATGTTCTCCGTAAAATAAAGCAGATTAACACCAGTGTTAAAACAATGGATGTGGGAATGCCATGCAAACTTATCCGCTAAAACAACCAGCAGTGAATTTTACACGACAGTGAGTAAAGTTCTCGCTCCCAACCAATGGTCCATTCACTGTTAACGCTGGAGAAAGACAAGATTGCATTTTCAGTGCAGCTTAATTACAAAGAGTTGAAATCTATTCCTGATACAGTCCACAGAAAACCAAACATCAAACATTTTTAGAAGAAATGTTATATAAATCAAAATAACTTGCGATCCGAAGAATTACAGTCTGCAAAAAATGAACAACTTGATATTCTTTATGACTATCCGAGCGTTTGAGGGTCATGTTTGTTTTTCAAATCACGTTGTCCCGACTGTAATCTAAATGTCAGATATTTGAATGATTGATCTTGTACTTTCCTCTCCGAGTTCTGCTTTGCCCTTTCATCCTGAGCTGGCTCTCAGCAGCAGACACTTGATCTCAGCCATGGATGTTTGGGTAGCTCCCTCGCCTCTGCAGTGGGTCAGGGGTACTTCCAGTCCAGGCACGCTCAGAATCAAAGAATGGTTGCAGCAGCCATAGAGGCCATTTGCCCCACCAGGTCCATGCCAAAATCTCTGCAAGATCAGTTTAGCTAGTCCCACCAGCAACCCCCAAGTTTTCCCTGTAATCTTGCACACTTCCTTTCCCTCAACTGCTTCGCCAACTCCCTTGACAAAGTCACAATTGACTCTGCCTCCACCCCATCCCACATCCTAACCACTCGCTGCGTAAATAGATGTTTCTTCATGTTGCCTTTGGTTCCTTTGCCTATCATCCGAAATTTGTGTCCTCTGGTCATCGACTCTCCCACCAGAGAGACCATCTCTATCTACACTGTTCTGACCCATCATATCATAGAATTTACAGTGCAGAAGGAGGCCATTCGGCCCATCGAGTCTGCACCGGCTCTTGGAAAGAGCACCCTACCCAAGGTCAACACCTCCGCCCTATCCCCATCAGGATGTTGAAAACTTTTATTGAATCTCCTCTCAGCTTACTCTGCTCTAAAGCGAACACCTCCGGCTCCCCAATCTGTCCTCGTAGCTGAGCCCACTGCACCCCCACTCTAAAGCCTTCACATCCTTCCTAAGGTGCAGTGCTCAGAATTGGATCTGATACACCAATTGAGGACATAACCTAGCCAGGCACTTTGGACCATTGCTGAGGAAGTGCCGCACTGATGGAAGTGCCAACTTTCAAGCTAAACTGAGGCCCTGTGACTGCCCTCCCATGTGGATGTAAAAGTTTCCGTTGCACTATTTTGGAGAAAGGAAGGGGAGTTCTTTGGTGCTGTGGCCAATATCTATCCCTCAACTAGCTAAAACACACGATGGGCTCATCGTCGCATAGAATCATGGAGTTCCGGCAGTGCAGTGAAATTCACTAGCTGAAAGGGTGGAAGAGGCAGAAACCCACATCGCATTTTAAAAAATTACCTCCTGTGTCACATAGGAGGCAGTGGCATAGGGGTATTGTCACTGGGATAGTAATCCATATTATTGTGGTCTGATTGTGATATTAGACATGAGCAAGGAATTAATTGGTCACTTAAAGGCCCCATTCTGTACACGCATACCTGCAACCTGCCCTGTTGCCAGTAAAATCCCAGTGGCTTAGGCAGATGAGTGGCATGGTGCCCGCCTGGAATGCCACCCGATTTTACACTATCCCCATCTGCAACCCGCTCCTCGGGGCCTTGCATAAAGCTCTGGCCTGTGTTTCAAAAGCTAAGTGCCAGCATTCATACTAGTTTCGACCCGCAGAAGGATTGTTGCCCGCAGAACACAAAGCACAGTGGAAATGATTTCTCCTTATTAATGGATTCACAATGGAGAAGGACTCAACCGTTATTCATCAAAAAGTACCAGATGCCGAATATTGTGTTTCAGCCATAGTGTATCGGAGGCAATTGAATCATGCCATAAACTGCTCAAATAATGTGATTTCTGAATTATATCCTGAAATTAATATTATAATTATATTATTATATTATTGTTATTAAACTGGATTATGACATTGAACATGGACCCAGCCACTTTATTTTTAATTATCTATTTGTCTATCAACCTAACTTATGCAATCTATCCAACTGCTCGGCCCAAGACAGCAAGAAACTTCAGAGAGTCGTGAACACCGCCCAGTCCATCACACAAACCTGCCTCCCATCCATTGACTCCATCTACACCTCCCGCTGCCTGGGGAAAACGAGCAGCATAATCAAAGATCCCTCCCACCCGGCTTACTCACTCTTCCGACTTCTTTCATCGGGCAGGAGATACAGAAGTCTGAGAACACGCACGAACAGACTCAAAAACAGCTTCTTCCCCACAGTCACCAGACTCCTAAATGACCCTCTTATGGACTGACCTAATTAACACTACACCCTGTATGCTTCATCCGATGCCAGTGCTTATGTAGTTACATTGTGTACCTTGTGTTGCCCTATTATGTATTTTATTTTATTTTATTTTATTTTCCTCAGTGCAAGTTCAGTCGAACCAGCGCCAAAGATCAAGGAATTTCATGTACTTAATGATCTGTTGAACTGCTCGCAGAAAAATACTTTTCACTGTACCTCGGTACACGTGACAATAAACAAAATCCAATCCAATCCAATTATTCTATCCATTGGTTGTCTCATAGAATCGTAGAATCTACAGTGCAGAAGGAGGCCATTCGGCCCATCGAGTCTGCACCGGCCCTTGGAAAGATTACCCTACCTAAGCCCACACCTCCACCCTATCCCTGTAACCCAGTAATCCTACCCAACATTGTTTGGACATGAAGGGGCAATTTAGCATGACCAATCAACCTAACCTGCACATCTTTGGACTGTGGGAGGAAACCGGAGCACCCGGTGGAAACCCACGCAGACACGGGGAGAACGCGCAGACTCCGCACCGACAGTAACCCAAGCCAGGAATCGAACCTGGGACCCTGGCGCTGTGAAGCAACAGTGCTACCCACTGTCCTACCGTGCCGCTCCAACCACTGTGCTACCGTGCCACCCCTATCGTATAGATAGCTATCTAATCTTTCTCCCAAAGATTATTTTTCTTTGACTTGCTATTCCACTTCCCAGGTGCTTTTCAGACTTAACTGCTGGTGTGAATCGGCCCTTGGATCAATTCCTAGAATAATCTAAAGGCTAAGTGGTCAATTGAGGGCTTCTTCCTGATGATGATGGCATTTTACCATTGGCAGGGTGGGGGGTTCTCCATCCACTGGGGGCGCTGCCAGGAGCCCACTGGGCACTCCGGCAGGGCCCATCATATTGGGAACTCTTTGGTCCACTAAGGGCCCCCCAGCGACAATGGGTGCCCCCCTCAGCAAAGACACCTCAAACCGACTGCGATGGCTGTGCCCTTCTCTTCCCCAGCATTCTCACTGCTCTGCCGTCACTTATAGGGGCTGTCGCCACTGATAGGGACTGCCGCTCCCTTTGTAGACAATTCAGTGACAAAATGTGGCCCTTGGACCCAACTAGCTGCTGGAGCAGATTTGCCAACAACCCCCCCCCCCCCCCCCCCCCCCCAATCCCATCTCTTGTCACCACTAAAGGTCAGTGCCACGAAGTCTACATTGCAGTAATTCATTTAACAAAGCACTATAATCATTTCCTTTTAATTATACAATGTGGAAGTCCTTTGGACAGTAAGTGCTGCTCCCAAACGCTCCGTCCTTTCCAAGTCCTGGAAACTGTAAAGATGGGGACAAGCTGCGAAGGGAGAAGTGCTTTAAAGTGGCACTTTCTCCTTTTCACCGTTATTGATGCCGAAACAGAAATGTATCCATCAAAGAATGTTTTGGCAGGAATTTCTGCTAAGTTGTGGCGGTTTCCTCAGTGCAAGTTCAGTCGAACCAGCGCCAAAGATCAAGGAATTTCGGCTGCAAATCAATTCCAGCACAAATTGAGTTTCTGTGATCTTCTGCACTGGATGTTGTAAGCTTGGCTCGGCCATAGAACAGGCCCCCCCTTCAGAGTGAGTGAATTACCTTGGCGAGTTTCTACAAATGTTACCCGTTTGAGGGCCTTCAAAGAGGTTCTTAAAGTTTTTTTTTAGGTGCAAGGACACTGATCGGCACATTTTAAATGCATAATGGTTACATCCCATGTAATTTTATCCCATGTAAAAAAAAGTCAGCAGCACGGTAGCATAGTGGGTTGCACAGTTGCTTCACCGCTCCAGGGTCCCAGGTTCGTTTCCCAGCTTGGGTCACTGCCTGTACGGAGTCCGCACGTTCTCCCCGTGTCTGCGTGGGTTTCCTCCGGGTGCCTCGGTTTCCTCCTACAGTCCAAAGATGTGCAGGTTCGGTGGATTGGTCATGCTAAATTGCCCCTTAGTGCCAAAAAGGTTGAGTGGGTTACTGGGTTACGGGGTTAGGGTGGAGGGTGCTCTTTCCAAGGGCCGCTGCGGAATCGAATGGCCTCCTTCTGCACTGTAAATTCTATGGTTCTCTGATTCTATGATTCACTGGGCCCTCAACCTGCTCTCCATCAGCCATTGCAGTAAAAAAATGGGTGTGGCCTCCCTGAGTTTGTTATGTTGCTCTTTCTAGCTTTAGTCTATTTGCTCTGTTTAGGTCACCTTTGCTCATGAGTCGCCAGGTATCTTTATGATACCGCCACGTGGTTCAAGTTCAGGTTATGATTAATAACACAGCACACCGCTTAGTCAGGATTAAAACAACGGTCATTTATTATATACAACAAGCAATATTAATACCCTAATACTACTTTCCATATAATAAACCTATCACTACTGGCCAATACTTAACTTAGGAAGAGCCAACCAGGTCAGGGAAACGAATGGCTTGTCCAATCAAATCTGGCCTGCGGGATTCAAAAGGCTGCTACAGGTCGGTGGCTAGGTGTCTCTACCGGATAGCGATTGTTGGATTCAAACTTACGATACACGGTGGCTGGTCTTGCGAAGGTCCCGAGCAGGCGAAGATGAGAGAGAGAGAGATCTGAACTTGGACCTTCACTTTTATAGGGCCCAGGGGCTTCCCGCCTCCCGGGGCGGCCCTTGACCCTGAGTCCCAAGTGATTGGATTCTGTCCCCAGTCTCTGGGGTCGATGTGTCCAATGGTGAGGCGATTCCTCGATCGGGGGGTGGTCGCTCACCTGTCTTTGTTTCGGCCACTGCAGGCGCCAACAGGTCTGGCCCGGTATTCAATTGCTAATATGTTGCAATTGTTCCCGGGGATAGCCGATTTAACTGTGGATGTCTGAGTAGATTAGGTGTAAACAGTCCTGAATGCAACTGCGGATACCTGGGTTGATGGGCTGTTGATAGCCCTGAGTATCGATCTGGGCTACGTTCCCCGAGCTGAAGCTGCAAACCTGTCTGCAGCTGCCTGCTTGTGTCTTCTTGGCTGCTTTTCCCAGCAGTCTTTCGGGTTAGCCGTTTTAAACTGGGTTTTGGCCAGATTAATCGGAACGCAGCCATTTTACATGGCTACAGTTAGAGTTGTGAAGATCCGGTGATCCTGAGTTTGAGGAAAAACTGGAGCAAATGAACCGCTTTAGAACACTAGCACAATTATTATCGTGCCTGGACTGCTGATCGCAAAGAAAACCTCGGGGCGCATTTTCCGACAGCAGAGGTGGGTGGCTCGCAATTGGCCAGCGGTGGGATCTTCCAGTTCAACCGATGTCCATCGGGTTCGGTGTGCCCTGCACCATCCGCCGCCAGGAACTCACCGCAGGGGGTTACCATCCGCAGAACCAGAAGGTCCCGTCGGCGAAAAGGGCGGGAGAAATTTGACCTTGCTTCTTGTGCTCACATTTAACAATTACCAACGTAAGGCTTCATGCTAAGCTCTAGTTTTACACCCTATTGTTTTTGCAGACTGTTCCCCGCATGAAACATTCTTTGAATCGGGTTGTGCTGCCGAGGAGAATTCCTCCGGCCTGTGTTTAATCTGCTCATGTGAATCCCTCTCTGCGATGGCTTCCTTCTTTCTCTGGCAATACTTTCCCAGTGTCAAAGGGTGAATTGGCCCATTGTGCTTGGTACTTGGTTCTGCAAACTCTGGAGCTTGTGAACCGTAGTAAGATATTGAACAGTAATTAACGTCCTAGGACAGTAATCCCTTAGGAATTGCCCAAAGATAACATTCAGATATTTACCCATTAAAATCATTGGAGAAGACATGAGTGTATTATGATCAGGTAGTCAATGATGTTGTGACGGGGAATTTGAGCTCTTCCAGGCTCAAGGACAGATTTTCTAAGGATTTGTTGTAATTAAATGCTAATTGCAGAACAATTTAAGTGTTTCTGATTTTTTTTGTCTGTGATATTTTCAGGCACGAGAATATGGGCTGAATTTTCAGAGTTTCATGGTATCCCCACAGAAGGAGGCTATTCGGCCCCTCAAGTCTGCACGAACCCTCCGAAAGAGCACCCTACCCATGTCCACTCCCTCATCCACCCCGCCCTATCGCCTAACCTGACCTGCACATCTCTGGACAGGTAAGGGGCAATTCTATCATGGCCAATTCGCGTAACCTGCACATCTTTGGACTGCGGGAGGAAACAGACACGGGGTGAAAGTGAAAACTCTAGCTGAGGTCAAAATTGAACCTGGGTCCCCAGAGCTGTGAGGCAGCAGTGCTAACCACTATGCCACCGCGTCGCCCTTTATTTGCTTTATTTAAAGTGAGGAACATTATTCAGAATATGGCTGGCCATTTTAACCGTGTTTTTATCAGTGTACAGAAGTTGGTGACTGCGTTTGCAGACACAGAGGATTTGACGGACCTTTTTGGAAATTACTGTACCCTTGCTGGTGAATTGAGAAAGAACTTGCACTTATAACACACCTCTCATTACCTTTGGACATCCCAAAGCCAATGAGGCATGTTTGAAGTGCAGTCACTGTTGTAATGTAGGATACATGGCAACCAATCGAAGCATAACAAGATCCCACTTGCAGCCATGTCATAGTGACCAGATGATCTGTTTTCCTGATGTTGGTTGAGGGAAAATAATTGAATAGACAACTCCTACGCTTGAAATGTACTCCCTAGGTTCTTCAATGAAGAAGGTAACGCATTGATAATGTTACTGGACTAGTAATCCAGAGGTCCAGATAAATGCCCGAAGACATGGAGCTGGTGGAACTTAAATTCAATGAATAAATCTGGCATATAAAGCTGGTCTCGTCAACGCAAGCAAGTCTTCACCTACTGCCTCATTACTCACAGTTGCTGTCGAAAAATGTTCTTAAACCTTCACATCGACGGCCGTGCTTCGTCTGTCATCTGTATGTGGGAGTTCGGACCTGAGGATCTTCCTTTGCTCCCGATGCCATCCCATGGTTAGTCGGCAAAAATCCTTTTTTCCAGTGATTTTGCTGCCCCATTCCGCATCGCCAGTTTTTTTCTCCTATTACATTTCTTTGTTGACGTAAAGGGACAAGATGACCAGGTGCCCACACTTCGGATGTTTGTAAAACACAAGAGTTTTATTAAAGGGTGTTGCTCATCCAATCAAAGATGGCGATCTGCTCAAGCCCTGCACTAACACTCTGCTGATGTCATTACACATCACATGATGTATCACCAGCAGTAATGCATTCCCAGATTGATAATACATCCTCTTTCTCCTTCCTTAGCATCGGTTGTTTCATCTTCCATTAGTTTAGATTAATCTCTTAGTTTCTCACTGTTATAATAACCAGAAAATATACTGAGTAGGATTAGTTTGCTCCTGTTCAGCTTCCGTTGTGTCATCATATTGTGCCAACATTGTCTCTGGCCTGGGCTCTCCATGACCCACTCCAAACCCTTGACTGCCTCTCTCTGCAGACCACTGGCTGAGCTGGTGGATCCCACTACCCCACTTCACTCCCATATTCACTGAGCTCCCTTGGGGGCCACGATTGGCAGGGGAAACTTGCCAGTAAAGAGGAAAATGTTGTCAGCCGTAGTTCAGTTAGTTGCACTCTTGCCTCTGAATGTGATGGTTGCTGGTTCAAGTTCCACTGCAGCTATTGAACAGACTCTGCAGCGGTGGTGGCATAGTGGTATATAGTTGGTAGGGAATTGCCCTGGGAGTCCTCAACATCGACTCTGGACTGCATGAAGTCTCATGGCTTCAGGTCAAAAATGGGCAAGGAAACCTCCCTGCTGCTCATTACCACGTACCGGCCACCATCAGCTGATGAATCAGTACTCCTCCATGTTGAACACTACTTGGAGGAAGCACTGAGGGTGGCAAGGGTGCAGAATATACTCTGGGTTGGGATATTCAATGTCCATCGCAAGAGCGGCTCAGTAATACCACCACAGACTGAACAACTCGAGACTGGGCATCCATGAGGTGCTGTGGGCCATCAGCAGAATTGTATTCAGTCAGGATCTGCAACCTCCTGACCCAGTATATCCCCCACTCTACCATTACCACCAGGCCAGGGGATCAACCCTGGTTCAATGAAGAGTGCAGGAGGGCATGCCAGAAGCCACAGCTGGCATACCAAAAAATGAAGTGTCAACGTGGTGAAGCAACAACACAGCAACACAGGACTACTTGTGTGCCAAACAACATAAGCAGTAAATAATAGACAGAGCTAAGCGATTGCACAACCAACACATCAGATCTAAGCTCTGCAGTCCTGCCACATCCAGTCATGAATGGCAGTGGACAATTAAACAACTCACTGGAGGAGGAGGCTCCACAAATATCCCCATCCTCAATGATGGAGGAGCCCAGCACAAATGTGCAAAAGACAAGGCTGATACATTTGCAACAATCTTCAGCTAGAAGTACCGAGTGGATGATCCATCTCAGTTTCCACCGTTGGACCCCAGCATCACAGATGTCAGTCTTCAGCCAATACGATTCACTCCACGTGATATCAAGAAATGGCGGAAGCCACTGGATACTGCAAAGGCTGTGGGCCCTGACAATATTCCAGCAATAGTACTGAAGACTTGTGCTCCAGAACTTGCCGCATCCCTAGCCAAGCTGTTCCAGTACAACACTGGCATCTACCTGGCAATGTGGACAATTGCCTAGGTGTGTCCGTCCACAATAAACAGGACAAGTCCAACCCAACTAATTACCGCCCTATCAGTCTACTCTCCATCATCAGCAAAGTGATGGAAGGAATCATCAACAGTGCTATCAGGCGGCACATACACAGCAATAACCTGCTCATGGACGCTCAGTTTGGGTTCCGCCAGGGTCACTCAGCTCCTGACCTCATTCACAGTCTTGGATCAAACATGGGCAATAGAGCTGAATGCCAGATGTGAGGTGAGAGTGACTGCCTTGACATCAAGGCAACATTTGACTGATTATGACATCAAGGAACCCTAGCTAAACTGGAGTCAATGAGAATCAGCGGGAAAATCTCCACTGGTTGGAATCATACCTGGCACAAAGGTTGTGGTGGTTGGAGGTCAATCACCTCAGCTCCAGGACATCACTGCAGGAGTTCCTCAGGATAGTATCTTAGGCCTAATCATCTTCAGCTGCTTCATCAATGACCTTCCTTCCATCATAATGCCAGAAGTGGGATGTTTGCAGATGACTGCAAAATGTTCAGCACCAATTGCGACTCCTCAGATAATGAAGTAGTCCATGTCCAAATGCAACAAGACCTGGACAATGTCCAGGCTCGGGCTGACAAATGGCAAGTTACATTCGCGCCACACAAGTACCAGGCAATGGCCATCTCCTACAAGAGAGGATCTTACTATCGCCCTTTGACATTCAATGGCTGAATCCCTCACACTCAACATCCAGGGAACACTGTGTCTACCAGGGCAGGTCAAAGGCTAGGAATCCTACAGCGAGTAACATCTACAAGGCACAAGTCAGGAGTGTACTGGAGTACTCTCCATTTGCCTGGATAAATGCAGCTCCAACGACACTCAAGAAGCTCAACACCATCCAGGACAAAGCAGCCCGCTTGATTGCTAACCCTTTGACAGATATTCAAACCCTCCACCACCGATAAATAGTGGCAACCATGTGTACCATCTACAAGATGGAACTGCAGCAACTCACCAAGGTTCCTTCGACAGCACCTTTCAAACTCACGACCACTTCCATCTCGAAGGATAAGAGCAGCAGCCTTCTGAAGGGCAACTAGGAATGGGCAATAAATACTGGCCGAACCAGCGACACCCAGATCCCGTAAATGAATTTTTAAAAAGCCAAGGCTGAACTCACACTTCTGAACTCTTAGCAGATGGTTTCCCTGGACGTGGCTTTAAACCCAGTTTCCGTCAACACTCTCAGATGCAAATAAAATGTTGAATTATTCTCACAACTTCGGATAAGAGCAGAGGAATTACCCCCCCCCCCCGTATCCTGGTCAATATTTATCCCTGAACCAACATCGCAAAAAAAGAACCAGATGAAGTGGCAATTATCACATTGCTGTTTATGGGAACTTGCTGTGCACACAATTGGCTGCTGCACTTGCTGCATTACAGCAGTGACTGCACTTCAAAAGTATTTCATTGGCTGCAAAGCACTTCGGAACATCTGGTGCGCATAAATGTGAGTGTGGCATGTATCTGTCACCAGCCTCGATGGAGAGTGCCGCACGAGGAACGGGGACAATTCAATTCCTTCGCCATGATTTATTCCGTGTCTCTCTCACTATTCCCAGCATCGGTTGTTTCCTCCTCTATTACTTTTAATTATTCTCTTGGTCCCTCAACGTTATAAACAGAGGGAATGAAATATGACAAGTGATTCAGCAATGAGTGGCCCGATAGATTAATGTCAAAAAAGACACAAAACCGAAAAGAGAATTCTTTGCCTGACTTTAATTTTATTAATTTGCCAGGTTTTAAACAGTGCCCTTTTTCATCATTGACTGCAGTTTAAAGACAAAGGTTTGTGTTATAATGATTTCATTGCCTGATTCTGGCTCCAGTGGGACCTCTAAAAGTCAACTGCTTAACAGTGTGTCATTAGCCCTGTGCCTGCCCAATGTTTGTTCAGAGCCTGATCCCTGGTCTTAAAAGGTTCTCAGTGTCACTTCCCAGAAATGTCTCGAAGTGTAATGTAAAAAGTTAATTTCTCAGCCGCCGGTTTATTCCCTGAGATTTGTTGTATTGACGCCAGTGAGTCCAGGCCTGTCACTTGTGATTACAGCGAGTGAGTGAGCTTGAAAGGTGCGACTGCCAGGAGAGATCCTGGACAATCCAGCATTTACTGGGGTAGGTCTTGGGCGCGATGAGGCCGCTGAACCGCGCCCGATGTGATGCCAGGATGAGGCCTCTCACGAGATTAGCGAAGCTCAAAATGTTGCGAAAGATTCTTGCTCGGCAAGATCCAGGTGGGTATCTTTAAATGAGTGATTAGGCTCATTTAAATATGTGTTTGCCAGATTCACCGTGGACCCGGATTCACCGACTTCCTCAGGAAGGCCTCAATCGGCGCCGATTGTTACTGGTTGACAACATAATGGTATCTGGGAGGGTCTCACTGGGGATTTGAGACCCCCGGGTGGTCGGGGACAGGGCAGGGACGCTTGGAGGTTTTGTTCTGTTGCAGCCTTCATCCACCGGAACAGCCACTGAGATAAACCAGACGGCTCATCTTCCTCTGCCTGTTTTACCACTGAGGCCTTGTTTGCCTGACCCTCACCTGTTGAGTATTTCCAGAGCACCTATCAGCGCTGTACCAACTGAGATTATCCATGAAGGTGTAAGCTTTACCATGTAAAATTAAGCACATGGGTTTGCGGGTAGTACCTTGAGATGGATAGAAAGCTGGTTAGCAGGTAGGAAGCAGAAAGTTGGAATAAATGGGTCTTTTTCCGATTGACAGACAGTGACTAGTGGGGTACTGCAGGAATCTGTGCTAGGACCCTAACTGTTCACATTATTATGATTTGAATAAGGGAACTAAATATATTATCTCCAAATTTGCAGATGATACAAAGTTGGGTGGGAGGGTGAGCTGTGAGGAAGATGCAGAGATGCTTCAGCGGGATTTGGACAGGCTGAGTGAGTTGGCAGATGCAGTACAATGTGGATAAGTGCGAGGTTATCTGCTTCTGTACCAAATATAGGAAGGCAGATTATTATTTGAATGGGTGCAAATTGAGCGAGACATTGGTGTCCTCATTCATCGGTCACTGAAAGCAAGTGCGCAGGTACATCAGGCAGTAATGAAGGCAAATGGCATTTTGGCCTTCATGGCGAGAGAATTTGAGTACAGGAATGGAGATATTTTACTGCAATTGTGTAGGACATTGGTGAGGCCAAACCTGGAGTATTGTGTGCAATTTTGGTGTCCTTATCTGAGGAAAGATGTTCTTGCTATGGAGGGAGTACAGCGAAGGTTTACCAGGCTAATTCCTGGGATGGCGGAACTGTCATGTGAGGAGAGACTAAGTTGGTTAGAATTATATTCATTAGAGTTTAGAAGAGTGAGAGGGGATCTCACAGAAACTTACAAAATTCTAACAGGATTAGACATGGTCGATTCAGAAAGAATGTTCCCAATGGCAGAGGCGTCCAGAACTAGGGGTCATAGTTTGAGGATAAGGGGTAAACCTTTTAGGACTGAGGTGAGGAGAAATTTCTTCAACCACAGTGGTGAGCCTGTGGAATTCACTACCATAGAAAGTAGTTGAGGCCAAAACGT
The DNA here is from genome assembly GCF_047496885.1 of Scyliorhinus torazame. Taxonomy (NCBI): domain Eukaryota; kingdom Metazoa; phylum Chordata; class Chondrichthyes; order Carcharhiniformes; family Scyliorhinidae; genus Scyliorhinus; species Scyliorhinus torazame. The sequence continues at coordinate 23,996,661 of NC_092720.1, read as the reverse complement.
TGTGTAATTTCAAGAATGAATTAGATATAGCTCTTGGGGCTAAAGGGATCAAGGGATATGGGGGGTTGGGGAGGCGGGATCAGGGTATTGAACCTGATCATAATGAATGGCGGAGTAAGCTCGAAGGGCCGAATGGCCACCTCCTGCTTCTATTTTCTATGTTTCTCAACCTTGCCCCACGCTTGAGGTGTGGTGATCCTCAGGTTAAATCACCACCAGTCAGCTCTCCCCCACAAAGGGGAAAGCAGCCGATGGTCATCTGGGACTGTGGGGACTTTACATTTGACCTTTTGTCATCAGCGACCATCCCCGCTTCTGACCTTATGATGGAGGGTAGGCCATTGATGAAGCATGGTTGGGCCCAGTATACTATCCTGAGGAACTCCTGCAGTGATGTTCTGGAACTTGACCTCCAACAACCACAGCCATCTTCCTTTGTGCTCGGTACGACAACAATCAGCGGAATGCTTTCCCCTCAGATTCCCGTTGCCTTGATTTTGCCAGGGCTGCTTGATGCCACACTGATGCCAATCAAATGTTGGCTTAATATTAAGGACAGTCACTCTCACACCACACCCAGTGCCCGGCCCATTTCTAATAACCTGAGCATATAATCCACACTGGTGGACTGTGTGCTGCACTTTTAGGGATATTGTCAAGTCGAAGATTTGTTTGCTCTTCCAGATGGATCTAAAAGATTTGTTTGAATAAGACCGGGAAAGTGGGGGGGGGGTCCTGACAATATTTATCCCTTAACTAATAAGACCATAAGACATAGGAGCAGAATTAGGCCACTCGGCCCATTGAGTCTGCTCCGCCATTCAACCATGGCTGATATTTTCTCATCCTCATTCTCCTGCCTTCTCCCCATAACTCCTGATCCCTTAACTAACTGTGTGGCCAAATTCCCCATCAACTCGATTTTCAAATTTTCTGATGACACCACCGTAGTGGGTCGGATTTCAAGCAATGACAAGACAGAGCACAGGAATGAGATAGAGAATCTGGTGAACTGGTGCGACGACAGTAATCTCTCTCTCAATGTCAACAAAACGAAGAACATTGTCATCGACTTCAGGAAGCATAGTGGGGAACATGCCCCTGTCTACATCAATGGGAAAGAAGTAGAAAGGGTCGAGAGCGTCAAGTTTTTAGGTGTCCAGATCACCAACAACCTGTCCTGGTCCCCCCAATGCTGACACTATAGTTAAGAAAGCCCACCAACGACTCTACTTTCTCAGGAGACTAAGGAAATTTGGCATGTCACCTACGACTCTCACCAACTTCTACAGATGCACCATAGAAAGCATTCTTTCTGGTTGTATCACAGCCTGGTATGGATCCTGCTCTTCCCTAAACCGCACAAAATTAGATAAAGGTCGTGAATGTAGCCCAGTCCATCACGCAAACCAGCCTCCCATCCATCGACCCTGTCTACAATTCCCGCTGCCTCGGAAAGGCAGCCAGCATAATTAAGGACCCCACGCACCCCGGCACATACTCTCTTCCACCTTCTTCCGTCAGGAAAAAGATACCAAAGTTTGAGGTCACGGACCAACCGACTCAAGAACAGCTTCTTCCCTACTGCCATCAGACTTTTGAATGGACCTACCTCGTATTAAGTTGATCTATTCTCTACACCTTGCTATAACTGTAACATTATATCCTGCAGTCTCTCCTTCCTTCCCTATGTACGGTATGTATTGTTTGTACAGCGTGCAAGAAGCAATACTTTTCACTGTATACTAATACATGTGACAATAATAAATCAAATCAAATCAAATCAAATATCGCCAAGGTAGTTTTATCTGGTCCTTATCTCCTTATTGTTGGTGGGAATGTGCTGTGCAAACAGTCTTCTGTGTTTCCGACAGTACAAGAGTAACCATAGGCAAGCCTTAACTTATTCAAAAAACTCATCCACACGCACAAAAGTAAATCAGACCCATACATTCAAAACAAGTATTCCATTGGCTGTGAAGCATTTTGGAATTCCGACCTGGAACAAACTGTATGGCCAAACTCACATGAGGACTAAAAGCAAATTGCTTTGACCTTTCAGCTTTCACAGCTAATTATTAATTTATCTGTCTGATATACTTGTCTGATACAAGTATTAAAATTACAATTCCAGCTTTACAGCTTTTTTCACATGTTATTCTTTCAAATGATGCTGCTACTTTCACCCGGAAATTGGGCTGGATTCTCCGGTCCCTCACCCGCGTGTTTCTCTGGCAGTGGGCTTCTCTCTTCCTGCCCCTTGTCAATGGGATTTCCCATTGAAGCCACCTCATGCCGGAATGGGACCAGCGTCCTTGCAGGGAGGTTTGCTAGTGCTGTGAGGGAGGGTTTAAAATGACTTGGCAAGGCGCTGGCACCCCTGAGAGATGATTCAGCAGGGAGAGATGCACAGCCAAAATTAGAAGAGGCAGCAAGTGAGTCAGGAAGGCAGAGAAGTAATAGACCAGTTAAGTCACAAGGGAGTTTGGCAACATTGGATGGTATTTATTTTAATGCAAGGAGTCTGACGAACAAGGCAGATGAGTTGACGGCACTAATTAAACAATGAGGTACGATGTCATTGCCTGTTCCTAATACAGGAGCATTGCAGTCCGCTCGGTGAGGTGGCCAGCTTCTAGACAATGGGCTTGTTCAGCACAGTGGGCTAAATAGCTGGCTTGCAATGCAGAAGAATGCCAGCAGCGTGGGTTCAGTTCCTGTACCGGCCTCCCCGAACAGGCGCCGGAATGTGGTGACTAGGGGCTTTTCACAGTAACTTCATTGAAGACTACTTGTGACAATAAAAAAAGGATTACGACGATTAAATACTGAGGAAGAGGCTTCACTGCATGGTGGCAGGGGAAAGCTCAGGTTTTCCATCACTGGAGCTTTCGCGTTCACGTAGTCAGCATTCACAGGTGGGTTGGAATTCAATCCACAAGGCCTGGACAAATATGGTTGGCATGCTGTCTGTCTGTGCCCATTGGTATGTCAACTTTGGCACAAAGCAAAAACCGCAGAGAGAGTGAGAGTTAAGATACCCTAACCATTATTCAGATAGAGGGCGGGATTTACTCATCACCCCGACCTGTGTTCTTTGGCGGGGGGAGGCCTTTGTCAATGGGACTTCCCGTTGACAGTAGCCCTCGCCGCCGGCGTGGGACCGGGATTTCCCGCCAGCGTGAACAGCTGGTAAATCCCGCCCTATAATTCTGTCAGTATGACATTCCCTAGAAATGTTTTATCCAATTAAGGGGTAATTTAACGTGGCCAATCCACCTACCCTGCACATCTATGGTTTGTGGGGGTGAGACCCACGCACACATGGGGAGAATGTGCAAACTCCACACGGACAGTGACCCAGAGCCAGGATCGAACCCGGGTCCTTGGTGCCATGAGGCAGCAGTGCTAACCACTGCGCTACCATGCCGCCCTGACATTCCCTTGAATAAGCCCATGTGCGATAGTTCAGGCACGAACAGCAATATAATGTCACATTATGTGCATTGGAAGTGATTGATGGTTGGGAATTCTGGTGTTGAGCAGGCACACAAATTGAAGGATTGGTTCCAGCTGAAACCTTCTGCAGTATATTTTTCTAGGTCAATGAAATTTCATACAGGAACAAAATATAATTTTGAAAGAACGTACTGGAATTTATGTCGTTCTTATCACTATTTTAGCATGTCCCAAGATGATTTACCACCAATAAAATATGATAAATCTATAATTCTGCATCTCTGGCACTTTTCACCATGAAGGCCCCTGAATTTTTCATGATCGTGGCTTGTTTAATTTATTTTAAATACTTTCACAGCGTCTGTTCATTACTGCAGCTTCTGAATCAGGGTTTCAATTCTGTCATTTATCTGCCACAAAATGACAGCGTTCCCAAACATAATGATTATTTCCAGTCTGTTCCTTTTTGTGCCGTCCACATTGTAGTCTGGAAACCTCTCAAGAGGTCTGCGATTGGGAAAGAGGAATGCTGTACTCGTCCAAAAAGAACACAATTGAAATAAAATGGGGTTGTACAGAGGTGAAGGAAAGGTGAAGGCTGGGACATTCTGGCTGTTCATGCCTGGGGGGGTCTGACGCCCCCCCATCGACAGCAGACCCCTGCGGCGGGTACCCCGACGGGAAACCCCGTTGACAATGTCAGGATCAGAAGATCCCACCACCAGCCAATGGTGGGCCGCCTCCCTGAAACAAGCGGCGGGTCGTGCGGAAAGTCGAGAGCACGTTGGGCGGGATTTTCTGGCCCGTTCCTCCCGCCCTTCCTGCTGAAGGTGACCCCTGGGTCCTAAAATCCCACCCATTGTCTGTTCAAAACAAAATGCAATCAAACTCCCAGCGTCACCTGAGGATGCAAAATTAATGTTATTGGTCGTCCAATGATTAATGTAGAGGCGGAAAATACTTATGACTGTATGATTATTGCTTTTCCTGAAAACATGTTGGAATGTAACCTAAAGTCAGGTACCAGTAGAGCCCAGGACTGGCCTTCAAGCCATTCTTTGCCTCTGTTACATGCAATCATGCTGGTCTCATATGGAGAATAAATTACACTGTCATTACAAATCCATGTGTCATTCATCCTTGGGAGACCCATTCATTCTCGATTGGACACACATTTCGTTCTGAACTGGAAAGTTATTCTGTTTCATTTGATTCCCATTCAACAAGTTTAATTCTCCGAAATGAATCGCCCTTTGCTTTTTCATCCCTTCCTTGGGCCAGCTTTCGTTTTCTTTGGTCCGGTTCTTAAGAAGATCCCAATGCCAGACACCAAGTGCGGCAGGTTTACGGGTTTTGTGATTGTCAGGCCGAGGCCTGTTAGGGTAAATGGTTCAGCCAACTCGGCAAATTCCACCTGAGCTGTTGAAGGGCGCTTCTCCGAGGATAACACTCACCAAGCCTCAATGAAATAAGGAAGATTTCATGAGAAAATAAAGAGTAAAGGAAGAATAGAAACAACAACATTTAGGTGGCACATTTGAGGTGGTCAAAGACGCTGAGCAAAGGTGATGTCAATTCAACACACTTTTGCCATTTCTTTGACACCAAGCCGCAGAAGGTGAAGTCAGGAGAAGGTTCGAGAAACCAAGTAAGATGACCAAAGTGTTGTTTAGAAGAGGAGAGAGAGGCAGAGAGGCGGAGACATTCAGGCAGGGTATTCCAGTTCTTTGGGACACAGCAGCTGAAGGCAAGATGGCCACCAGCGAGGGACCGGTTAAAATAAGGATGTGTAAGAGACCAGAATAGACGGAGGGCAGAGGTCTTGGAGGATGGGGGGGGGGGGGGGCTGGAGGCTGCACAGGGACAAGGCCGTGGAGGGAGCTGAAAGAAAGGACGGGAATTTAAAATTGAGCAGTTGCCAGGCAGGATAGTCAAGAAACGGAGAACAGGGAGTGGAAGAGGGAGGGGCAAGAGTAAAAATATAATTGGCACATGTGAAATGCCAATTTTCAAAAAAGTACAAATGTGTCGCAAATTTCATGACATCAGGACAACACTAAGCACTTGAAGCACTTTTGAAGTGCTAGTGCTGTAATATAGTGAATCACAACAGTCAACTTACACATACCGGGGCAGCAGGGTGGCGCAGTGGTTAGCACTGCTGTCTCACGGCGCCGGGGTCCCAAGTTCGATCCCGGCTCTGGGTCACTGTCCGTGTGGAGTTTGCACATTCTCCCCATGTTTGCATGGGTTTCGCCCCACAACCCAAAGATGTGCAGGGTAGGTGGACTGGCCACGCTAAATTGCCCCTTAATTGGAAAAAATGAATTGGGCACTCTAAATTTATTTTTAAAATCTTACGCACACCAAGCTGGAATACTGTGAATAACTTTGGTCCCTTTATCTAAGGAAAGATAGACTGGCATTGGAGGCAGTCCAGAGAAGGTTCACTAGGTTGATCCTGGCTATGGAGGGATTTTACTGTGAGGAACAGTCCTCATTGGAGTTCAGAATAATGAGAGGTGACCTTATTGAGGAATATAGGGCACGATTCTCCGATGCCGCGCCGGTTGGGAGAATCGCCTGGCGCGCCATTTTTCCCCGCGACGCCGGTCCGACGCCCTCCCGCGATTCACCCAAGCGGCGAGAACGGCCCCGTCGAGTTCCGCGCGGCGCAGGCCGGAGAACCGCCCGAGACACCCATAATGGCGATTCTCCGCTACCCCCGTCATTCTCCGGCCCGGATGGGCCGAAGTCCCGACGGTGTGACCCCAGTTCACGCCGTCGCCGTTCACACCTGGTAAATAAAGTCGTCAGCCAGTCGTGCTGGCTGACGCTGAGCAGGGAGCGGACTGTTCCGGAGCTCCTGCAGACCGGGTTGGTTTCCCCGAGAACGCTGCGGCCAACGGGGGGAGGGGGGGGGGTGGGAGGGGATGGGAGGGGGGAGAGGGGTGAGGGAGTGAGTGGAGGTGGGAGGGGGGAGGGAGGGAGTGGAGGTGGGAGGGGGGCGAGGGAGAGTGTGTAGGTGGGAGGGGGGTGAGGGAGAGTGTGGATGGTATCGTCCATCCGCGGATGCCACATGTCAGCCACCCTGATATCGCAGGACGGTGACGAGGACACGGCCACAGGTTGTCATGTGGCTGATGGGCACAGGCGACTGGCACACTGGTGAGCAGTACGGTGTGAACTGACCGTTGGACGCAGACAGTGACCAGGTGTTAGGCTGCCTGCGTGTCTGCAGCGCGACCAGGCCACCGGGACACACAGGTATCCCATGCAACCCGGCTGGCGAGGTGTGGAAGAACCTCCGTGTAACATGTCATTTCTCTGCCCCCCACCACCCTCCTGCAGGTCACCATGGGCGTCATTCTCCGACCCCCCAGAGGGTCGGAGAATGGCCGTTGGCCGCCGTGAATCCCGCCCCCGCCGGTTGCCGAAGTCTCCGAAGGGAGAAAAGTCGGCGGGGCGTTAATGTCGCCGTTGCCGTCGGAGAATGGCACGGGTCTGCGCAAGGCAGCCGATTTTCGGCCTGCCGATATTCTCCCTTCCGGATGGGCCGAAGTCCCGTCGACGTGATGACCGTTCACATCGACGTAAATTAAACCTCCTTTTCATCGGCGTGACCCTGTGCTCCAGGCTCACGCCGACCAGCGTGGAGGTGAGTGACGGCCTGGGGGGTTGGCTCTGGGCAGGCGATGGCGTGGCCGCAGTCTGAATGCGTGAGGAGAGGTGTGTCTCGGGTTGTGTGTGTGTGTGTGTGTGTGTGCGGTGGGGGGGTGGGGGGTGGTTAGAGTGGGCTGGGCTCCGGGGGAGTGCCGGGAGGGGGGTCCGTGCCGGGGAGGGGGATGGGGGGTCCGTGCCGGGGAGGAGGTTGGGGTCCGTGCCGGGGTGGAGGTTGGGGGGGGTCCGTGCCAGGGAGGGGGATGGGGGGTCCGTGCCGGGGTGGAGGTTGGGGGGGTCCGTGCCGGGGAGGAGGATGGGGGGTCCGTGCCGGGGAGGAGGTTGGGGTCCGTGCCGGGGTGGAGGTTGGGGGGGGTCCATGCCGGGGTGGAGGTTGGGGGGGGGTCCGTGCCGGGGAGGGGGATGGGGGGTCCGTGCCAGGGTGGAGGTTGGGGGGGGTCCGTGCCGGGGTGGAGGTTGGGGGGGGGTCCATGCCGGGGTGGAGGTTGGGGGGGGGTCCGTGCTGGGGAGGGGGATGGGGGGTCTGTGCCGGGGTGGAGGTTGGGGGGGGTCCGTGCCGGGGAGGGGGATGGGGGGTCCATGCCGGGGAGGGGAATGGGGGGTCCGTGCCGGGGAGGAGGTTGGGGTCCGTGCCGGGGTGGAGGTTGGGGGGGGTCCGTGCCGGGGTGGAGGTTGGGGGGGGTCCGTGCCGGGGAGGGGGATGGGGGTCCGTGCCGGGGTGGAGGTTGGGGTTCGTGCCGGGGTGGAGGTTGGGGGGGGTCCGTGCCGGGGAGGGGGAAGGGGGGTCCGTTCCGGGGAGGAGGTTGGGGTCCGTGCCGGGGTGGAGGTTGGGGGGGGGGTCCGTGCCGGGGAGGGGGATGGAGGGTCCGTGCTGGGCTGGAGGTTGGGGTCCGTGCCGGGGTGGAGGTTGGGGGGGGTCCGTGCCGGGGAGGGGGATGGGGGTCCGTGCCGGGGTGGAGGTTGGGGTTCGTGCCGGGGTGGAGGTTGGGGGGGGGGTCCGTGCCGGGGAGGGGGATGGGGGGTCCGTTCCGGGGAGGAGGTTGGGGTCCGTGCCGGAGTGGAGGTTGGGGGGGGGTCCGTGCCGGGGAGGGGGATGGAGGGTCCGTGCTGGGCTGGAGGTTGGGGTCCGTGCCGGGGTGGAGGTTGGGGGGGGGTCCGTGCCGGGGAGGGGGATGGGGGGTCCGTTCCGGGGAGGAGGTTGGGGTCCGTGCCGGGGTGGAGGTTGGGGGGGTCCGTGCCGGGGAGGGGGATGGGGGTCCGTGCCGGTGTGGAGGTTGGGGTTCGTGCCGGGGTGGAGGTTGGGGGGGGGTCCGTGCCGGGGAGGGGGATGGGGGGTCCGTTCCGGGGAGGAGGTTGGGGTCCGTGCCGGGGTGAAGGTTGGGGGGGGGTCCGTGCCGGGGAGGGGGATGGAGGGTCCGTGCTGGGCTGGAGGTTGGGGTCCGTGCCGGGGTGGAGGTTGGGGGGGCGTCCGTGCCGGGGAAGGGGATGCGAGGGCAAGTGAGTTAGTCCACCTGGCCAGGTGCCAGCCTCCAACAGTTGGGCCCATGCTGTCCATGCCACCTGGCTGGGGGGAGGAGGGGATATGGGCAATGATGACATGTCGTCGTTCCCCTCCCCCCTCACCAGGCCGTCATGTTTTCCGATCATCCAGCGATGTTGGCCGCCGCGGCGGCAGCTGCTAATGTCTATGTTGCCCTGGATGAGGAGGAGGAGGAGCGTGCCAGAGAGGCGGCGCAGGCTGCCGCAGAGGGACAGGCGGCAGCCGCCCAGGCTGGAGGGACACCTGACCGACAGGACGAGGAGGGGGAGGAGGACGTCGCGGCCCCACGGCAACGGAGGCACCCGAGGGCGCCCCGTGTGTACCGGCCCCGGCAGTCATACCAGGACCTCACGGACCGGGAATGCAGGAGGAGACTCCGGATGAGCCGGGAAACCGTGGCACACATCTGCCACCTGCTGGCACACCTGTCACCGCGTGGCACTGGCGGGGGACACCCTCTCCCCGTGTCTGTCAAGGTTACGGTGGCCCTGAACTTTTATGCAACGGGGTCATTCCAGGCACCGAGTGGAGACCTGTCCGGCATATCGCAGACATCGGTGCATCGGTGCATCCGGGCAGTGACAGATGCCCTATATGCCATGGCACACCGCTACATCCGCTTCCCCATGGACCGGGACAGCCAGATGCCCGGGCCGTGGGCTTCTCTGCCATGGCCGGGTTCCCCATGGTCCAGGGCGCGATCGATGGGATGCACGTCGCCGTGCGGCCACCTGCAGATAACAGGGCCGTGTTCACCAATAGGAAGGGGACCAATTCGATGAACATACAGGTGGTCTGCGACCACCGCATGATGATCCTGCACGTCTGCGCCCGTTACCCAGGCAGTGTACACGACTCATTCGTGTTGTCGCGGTCATCCATCCCCGGCATGTACGAGGGACGCCATCCCCGGCTGAGGGGCTGGTAGCTGGGCGACAGGGGCTACCCATTGCGATCGTGGCTGATGACGCCTATACGGAGGCCACGCAATGAGGCGGAGAACCGCTACAATGATGCCCATGTAGCGACAAGGGGAGTGATAGAGAGGTGCTTTGACGTGCTGAAGATGCGTTTCAGGTGCCTGGACCTCTCTGGGGGCGCCCTCCAGTATCGGTCAGATAGGGTCGACCGCATCATTGTGGTGTGCAGCGTCCTGCACAACATAGCCCAGCAGAGGGGCGATGTGCCGCAGGCAGAGGAGGGCGGAGTGGAGGAGCAGCAGGAAGAGGCGCAGTCCTCCCCAGATGAGGGGGATGGGGGTAATGGTCAGGGCAGACGGGGTAGACACAGGCGGGTGGCTGTCCACCGTTACCGGCTGGCCCAGCGGGCACGGGACAGACTGATAGATGCCCGCTTCACTGACTAGATGGGCGTGGGAATCGGGTAGTATGGCCACAGACCGCACACCATGGCAACAGCCGACCACCCACCCCCCCCACCCATCCACCCACCCAGCACCCTCACCCCCCTCCCCAACCCCACCCACCCCACCCGCATGCACACCACCCCCCCCATTGCCGATCCACCTGCGGCACAACGGGCCGGGCTCACACAGTTGCGGGTGGACGTGTGTCTATTGCAGGCCATGGAGGATGATGACAACCCGCCCTGCGGTGAGCTCCTGGCTCCACATCGTTGGACTATGTCTGACCCATGGCCACAGTACCACCATCCACCCGGACCATCCCTGCATGCGGCTGTGACACTGCAGCGCACGGTCCCGTCCTCTGCCCGGGGGATGTTGATGGCGGCCCAGGGGGAAGGGGACAGACTCACCTGGGGCTGAGGTAAGACCACCCCTCACACACACACTTGCGCTCAACGTACATGACACCCCCGCACACTTTGGACAGAGCACAAAGGCAGCTTCTGTAGGTGTAACATTGACTTTAATAACCAAAGGAGTTCACGCATGTGCCCTATCCCCTAAAACTCATCTGTGCCCTGCACCTGAGCCAACTTACTCAGTGTCTAATTGTTTGGCCTTACGGGCCTTTTGACTACGTCTACGTGGTTCCCCAGACGGTACAGCAGAACTGGAGGTGGACTCCTGTGATTCCTGCCCTCTGACACTGGATCCCTTTGGCGGCCGTTTCCTGGGGCGTCCTGGCCTAGATGGGCCAGGCTGCGGCCCGGGCGACTGGGATGGCGAGCTGCCAGCCTGTCCTGCCCGTTGCCCAGCCGATGCACCTGGGACGGAAGGGGGGGAGTCCAAGGTGTCGCGGTGTACCGGGACCTCCCATACAGGGGGAGCCGGGACGGACCACACCACCTCCTCCTCCCTCGGGGTGCCCGATGGCCCCCAGGCCTCTAGATGGGTGGGGGATGCGAACGGACTGGCCATCCGACGCCCCCCCGACATCTGGCGCTGCCAGTCCTGGAGGCCCGTGCTGGTATCGACAGGGGTCTGCAGGTTTGCAGCCATGGAGCCCAGGGGGTTGGCAAACCCTGTCTGTGACAGTGCGACGCCAGCTCGCACATGGCCACTGGCGCCGATGCCCTCAGCGATGGCCTGTAGAGACTGGGCCATGGCCTGCTGAGACTGGGCCATGGCCTGCAGAGACTGGGCTATGGCGTTGAGCGCCTCTGACATCTGGCGCTGGCACTGGCTCATGGCCTCCTGTGGGAGGGCAGCCATGTCCTGGGCCACAGACGCCGCCTGCACGGAAAGCCCCAGGCCTCGCAAACCGTTCCCCATGTCTGACACCGTCGCACCCATTGCCTCCACCGCGGACGCCACCCGTGCGGTGTCAGCCTGGGTGGCATGCATGACCGGCACCACTCCCAGCTCCTGGACGCGGGTGGACTCCTCCACCTGCGACTGCAGACGCCGCAAGCCACCCGTCACCCTCTTCGCTCGTCTCCGGGTCGGTGGTTGCATCGGATCTATGTGTGGGTGTGGTAACTCCAGGAACCAGGGATCCATCTGGGCGGCAGATGTTCGCTTGGGCTGGGCTGCCCTCCGACCGCCCGGCCCCTCTGCTGCTCCTACCTCCACCTGCTGTACCGGGACGGCTGTGTTGTGCGCACCAGTGAGTCTACCAGACGCCTCATCACTAAAGTGCCCAACCGAGGTGAGTGTTTCTGCGATGGTGGAGGGTGTTGGTGACAGCAGTGGCGTTGTGTCGTGCTCTTCGTCCCACTCTGAGTCCATGGCACTTTGGGGTGGGGGTTCGTCTCCACCCATCCACTCTGAGTCACTGTCCGGTATTTCGTCTTCCTGGGTAGTGCTGTCCCGGGTAGGGGTGTCCTGGGCAGTGCTGTCCCGGGTAGTGGTGTCCCGGGTAGTGGTGTCCTGGGTAGTGGTGTCCTGGGTAGTGGTGTCCTGGGTAGTGGTGTCTTGGCTCGGATGTGACGGGGGCCTGTGGCTGCCCCCCTCGTCGCTGGGTGGTCGCTCCCGCACGTGACGGGGGTGTCGTCTCCCTGTTGCTCCAGGTCTCTCCGTCTCCCGTGGTGTGCGAGGGGCATCCTGCGGGCGTCGCATGCTGGAGGGTCTGGGTCTCTCCGTCTCCGGTGGCCTCCGAGGGGCATCCTGCGGGCGTCGCATGCTGGAGGGTCCGTGTCTCTCCGTCTCCCGTGGTGTGCGAGGGGCATCCTGCGGGCGTCGCCTGCTGGAGGGTCCGTGTCTCTCCTTCTCCCGTGGCCTCCGAGGGGCATCCTGCGGGCGTCACATGCTGGAGGGTCCGTGTCTCTCCGTCTCCCGTGGTGTGCGAGGGGCATCCTTCGGGCGTCGCATGCTGGAGGGTCCGTGTCTCTCCGTCTCCCGTGGCCTCCGAGGGGCATCCTGCGGGCGGTCTGCATCTGCGGGGATGGGTGCCTGGACGTTTGGTCCTGCGATACACAATGAAGCATGCATGGTTAGACATCAGGCAGTGATCAGGTGATATGGGGGAGGGTGGATATGGGGACGGGCTGTCGGTGGCTCACTTGCTACTACGCCCCCGACCTCTGCATCAGCAAACTCCCGGTCGTCAGGTCCGCCAGCCAGTTCCAGGGCCCTTTCCTCGTGTACGGTCAGTGGCCTCTCATCAGCGGGGCCTCCTCCAGTCCTCACATGCTCCCTACTGTTGTGTGCGCGCTTATCCTGTGGGGGGGGGGGGGGGTGTGGCAGGGGTAAAAGGCAACACTGTTAGGCAGGTATATGAATGCACGCCATCGGTTGCGCGCGCATTGCAGAGATTAAGGTTAGGGCTGGATTCACTTGGGGATATGGTGGATATGGGAGAGGGGGGATATGGGGGATATGGGGGAGGGGGGATATGGGGGAGGGGGGATATGGGGGATATGGGGGAGGGGGGATATGGGGTATATGGGGGAGGGGGATATGTGGGATATGGGGGAGGGGGGATATGGGGAGGGGGGATATGGGGGAGGGGGGATATGGGGGATATGGGGGAGGGGGGATATGGGGGATATGGGGAGGGGGGATATGGGGGAGGGGGGATATGGGAGAGGGGGGATATGGCGGAGGGGGGATATGGGGGAATGGGGGAGGGGGGAATATGGGGGATATGGGGAGGGGGGATATGGGGAGGGGGATATGGGGGATATGATGGAGGGGGGATATGGGGGAGGGGGGATTTGGGGGATATGGGGGAGGGGGATATGTGGGAGGGGGGATATGGGGGAGGGGGGTATGGGGGAGGGGGGATATGGGGGAGGGTGGGTTATGGGGGAGGGGGGGTATGGGGGAGGGGGGATATGGGGAGGGGGGATATGGGGATATGGGAGAGGGGGGATATGGGGGAGGGGGGATATGGGGGAGGGGGGTTATGGGGGAGGGGTGATATGGGGGAGGGGGTATATGGGGGATATGGGGGAGGGGGGATATGGGGGAGGGGGGATATGGGGGAGGGGGGATATGGGAGAGGGGGATATGGGGGAAGGGGGGATATGGGGGAGGGGGAATATGGGGGAGGGGGAGATGGGGAGGCTCACCCTGCCTGCTCTGACGAGGTCGTTCACCTTCTTGTGGCACTGGGTGCCTGTCCGTGGTGTCAGGGCCACAGCGGTGACGGCCTCTGCCACCTCCCTCCACAGACGCCGCCTGTGGCGTGGGGCAACTCTGCGGCCGTGCCCGGGATACAGGGCGCCCCTCCTCTGCTCCACCGCGTCCAGGAGCGCCTCCACATCCCGTGACTCGAACCTTGGGGCTGAGCGGCGGCCAGCCATCCAGTCGGGTGTTGCGGTCGGGTGGGGGGGAGCAGCGCGGCCTTATGAGCCGTCACGCCGTGTGGCGCGTATGATGCTGCACGGCATGAACCACTGCGCAAGCGCGGATCCCGTTACGTCGCTGCTAGCCCATTTCGGGCCGGAGACTTTCGACCCATTTTTCCGACGTGACGCAAGTCGGATTTGCGCCGTTTTTTGCGCCGATCGGCGGACTTTCCGCCGATAACGGAGAATTTCGCCCCATGTATGCCAACCAGACAGCGATGTTCACTGCCCTGGTTGGAGCCGCAGCACTGCAGGTGGCCATCCTGCAGCGTAGACTCAGGAGGCCCACAGTGGCTGCAGATGCAGCGGTTGCTGCTGCAGCAGAGGGGATGGCCGCGGAGTGGCCCGTCGTCGCCGCGCAGGCCGCAGGAGCTCTGGGCCCGAATATCCAGGGGGATGCCGAGGCGAACATTGACCCCCCGACGCGAGGAATGCACAGGAAGCGGGCACTGATATCAAAGTGCTTGGGGGGGAGGAGGAGGAGGAGGAGGAGCCATTGATGGTGGTGCCAGGGTGCCACAGGCGTCCAGCAAGGCCGAGGGTGTACCGTGACAGAATGTCGTTCGAGGCCCTACCGGACATCACATGCAGGAGGAGACCACGGTTCAGCAGGGAGACGGTCGCACATATATGCCAGCTCGTGGCGCACCTCGCACCACTTGGAATGGGTTGAGGACACGCGATACCAGTCTCCGTCAAGGTGATGGTGGCTCTAAACTTTTACACTACCGGTTCCTTCCAGGCGCCAAGCGGGGACCTATCCGGGATCTCACAGGCATCGGTCCACAGGTGCATCAGGGCCGTGACCGACGCCTTGTACGCCATCGCGGACAGGTACATTCAATTCCCCGAGGACCGCGCACAGCAGGAAGCACGGGCACGTGGATTCGCCAAGGTGGCCGGGATACCGATGGTCCAGGGTGTCATCGATGGTGTGCACGTCCCCATGCACCCGCCTGCAGACAACAGGGAAGTGTTACATCGAACATAGAACATAGAACGATACAGCGCAGTACATGCCCTTCGGCCCACGATGTTGCACCGAAACAAAAGCCATCTAGCCTACACTATGCCATTATCATCCATATGTTTATCCAATAAACTTTTAAATGCCCTCAATGTTGGCGAGTTCACTACTGTAGCAGGTAGGGCATTCCACGGCCTCACTACTCTTTGCGTAAAGAACTTACCTCTGACCTCTGTCCTATATCTATTACCCCTCAGTTTAAGGCTATGTCCCCTCGTGCCAGCCATTTCCATCCGCGGGAGAAGGCTCTCACTGTCCACCCTATCTAACCCCCTGATCATTTTATATGCCTCTATTAAGTCTCCTCTTAACCTTCTTCTCTCCAACGAAAACAACCTCAAGTCCATCAGCCTTTCCTCATAAGATTTTCCCTCCATACCAGGCAACATCCTGGTAAATCTCCTCTGCACCCGCTCCAAAGCCTCCAAGTCCTTCCTATAATGCGGTGACCAGAACTGTACGCAATACTCCAAATGCGGCCGTACCAGAGTTCTGTACAGCTGCAACATGACCTCCTGACTCCGGAACTCAATCCCTCTACCAATAAAGGCCAACACTCCATAGGCCTTCTTCACAACCCTATCAACCTGGGTGGCAACTTTCAGGGATCAATGTACATGGACACCTAGATCCCTCTGCTCATCCACACTTCCAAGAACTTTACCATTAGCCAAATATTCCGCATTCCTGTTATTCCTTCCAAAGTGAATCACCTCACACTTCTCTACATTAAACTCCATTTGCCACCTCTCAGTCCAGCTCTGCAGCTTACCTATATCCCTCTGTAACCTGCTACATCCTTCCACACTATCGACAACACCACCGACTTTAGTATCGTCTGCAAATTTACTCACCCACCCTTCTGTGCCTTCCTCTAGGTCATTGATAAAAATGACAAACAGCATCGGCCCCAGAACAGATCCTTGTTGTACTCCACTTGTAACTGAACCCCATTCTGAACATTTCCCATCAACCACCACTCCAATTTCTGATCCACATCTCTAAATCACCCTCAATCCCCAGCCTCCGTATTTTCTGTTCATGAACAGGAAGGGCGCATACTCCATGAACATTCAGGTGGGGTGCGACCCCCACAACGCCTACATTTTGGCACAGTCGTTCATCCCCGCAATGTTCGATGGATGCCCCCCCGGCTGAGGGGCTGGTTGCTGGGCGACAAGGGCTATCCGTTGAGATCATGGCTGATGACGCCAATACGGAGGCCTCAGACCAACGCGGAGAGCCTATACAACAAGGCCCATGCAGCAACCAGGGCTGTGGTGGAGCGGTGCTTCGACCTGCTGAAGATGCGATTCAGATGCCTGGACCACTCCGGTGGGGCCCTGCAGTACCGGCCCGACAGAGTCGGTCGCATAGTTGTGGTCTGCTGTTCTGCTGTGCACTGCACAACATTGCACTGGTGGAGGAGTCAGAGGGAGGACCCGACGTCACCGGAGTGTGGTGGTATGCATTAGGGGTATTACGGTACCCGGTGATGCCGAGAGGCTATTGGTGGATAGACGCCGGGTCCCGATTGGATCAGCCGCCTACTGGCTCCACCCAGTAAGGCGGAGTATAAGAGCCCGGGTTTTCCCAGCAGCCGCATTCTGTAACTGTGCTGCTGGGGAACAAGTCTGCATAATAAAGCCATCGATTGACTCCTTCTCATCTCGTCTCGTGAGTGATTGGTTGTGCTACACGGAGCTAACGCAAATGAAGGGAGGAGGAAGAGGAGGAGGAGGATGGCGTGCATCAGGGCGGGGGAAGGGGTGCAGGACACAGACACTGCCTGGGTGCTGGTTACGTCCAGGAGGCTGCACGACGGCACCGTCGAGGACAGCGGGCACGCGACGCGTTGGTGGCCGCACGGTTCATGCACCTTGGGGGAGGGATTCGCTGAACACTGCCACTTGCACCGCCTGTCCTGCACACGGGCACCACATGCACCCACCCACCCCCATACCCCTGCACCCCCGTACCGCGTACAAGGCACCAATCCCACATCACCTTACCACTGTGGCACTACGGGATTGCACAACATTGATGATTGGGTAAGCGGGTGTGAACAGTGCCATGTTGAATGATGACAGCCCGCTCTGCGATGGGCTGCGAGCTCAGATTCGCCAGCCAAGGTCTGACTCATGGCTATAGCTGAACCATGCACTCCGGTGGTCACAGCCTTCGTAATGGGCATCTCATCACGTGCCCGTGTGGGGTAGCTGGCGTCGGAGTGCCGAGGACTACGGTGTCCGATTTTGGGAGGCAGGGGGGAAAGGGACAGCACATCCGGCACCGACGTTGAACCGTTCGTTAACCACAGCGCCACTCGGTCACCCTCACGAGCCCCCTGGCACCGGACATGGCACAGAGTCTTACAAGTTAAGTGCAACAGTGAGTTTATTTGTGACATTCACATACAAATGCTCTACCCCCTGCAACTAAACTGTGCCCTACACTTATTATGTGCCTAACCTTTTGCCATACGGGCCCTACCACTACGTCTAGGTGTCTCCCCAGATGGTACAGCAGGAGTGGAGGCGGACTGCTGAGAATCACGCCCTGCGACATGGCTCCCCGTCGGCACGTGTTTCCTGTGGCGGCCCGGCTTTGATGGGCCAGGCTGCTCGATGGGCATGCTGGATGGCGTGGTGCCACCGTGTTATGCCCGCTGCCCACCAGATGCGCCAGGGACGGAACGGGGGGAGGCTGAGTGTCCCGGGACGTCCCTTGCTCGAGGTACCGGGATGGGCCCCAGAATCTCCTCCTCCCTCGGAGAGCCCGGTGGCCCCCGGGCCTCACTGTGGGATGGAGGTGCGATCGGAGACATGCCCCATCGCACCACTGACACCTGGCGCTGCCAGTCCTGGAGGCCTGCAGCGGTATCGACCACAGTCCGAATGCTCGCAGAGACGGAGCCTAGGGAGTCCTGCCAAGGACTGTGCTATCTCAACCTGTGAGTGCGCTATGCCATCCATCACTCTATGCTCTCCGCGACTGACTGCTGGGACTGTGCCATCGCCTGCTGGGACCGGGCCATGGCATGGTGAGACTCGGCCAGGGCCCCGGGAGCGGCGGCAATGTCCTGTTGGCTCTGTGAGATGGCTGCCTGTGAGAGGGCAGCCCTCTCCTGGGCCATGGATGACGCGTGCACGTGAAGCCCAACGCCTTGCAGAACCTGACCAATGGCCAAAACCGTTTCACCCATTGCCTCCACCGCGGACGCCACCCGTGCGGTGTCGGCCTGGGTGGCTGCGATGAGCGGCACCACTTCCTGCTCCTGGATGTGAATGGACTCCTCCAACTGCGTGTGCAGGTCCTGGAAGATGGCACTCATCCCGTTATTCAGTCCCTCGGTGTCCACATGCATTGGTTGTCCGAGTGGGTCAAGTACATCCAGGAACCCGGGAACCATCTGGGCGGCAGCTGTTTGCTGGGCCTGGGCTGGCCTCCGACCGTCCAGCCCCTCGGCTGCTCCAAACTCCACCTGCTGTACCGGCTCGGCTGTGTGGTGCGCACCAGACCGTGACCCGGGAGCCTCATCACTTATCTGCCCAACCGAGGTGAGTGTCTGCAATGGTGGATGGTGTGGGAGACAGCAGTGCCGCTAGCTCAAGGTCATCGTCCGTTAGGAAGTCTGGTGTGTACTGGTCCCCCTCATGGACCGGCGCAAGGTGCATGCGGCCCATGTCATGTTGCCCTCCAGGTGAATCCGTGGACTCTGTGGCCGTTCTCTGCGTCACGTCACTGTCCGTCCTGTGCCCCTCAGTATTGTCTCTGTCCGTCGGATGTGCGTCCCCATCCATCATCCCATACTGAGAGGATGGCCCTCCTGTCCGACCGACTGCCACGCTCTGGCTTGGGCCCCTGGGTGCGCTTGAGGTTGGACATGGCATCACAATTAGGGGGTATCATCAGAGCGTGCAGATATAAGCTATAGTAATTTTGGATGAACAATCGCGCCCATAGGATTCTCAGGGTGCTTGACTGGGTCGATGCTGGGAGATTGTTTCCTCTTGTGGGAGAGTCCAGGACCAAAGGGCAGAATCTCAGAGTAAGGGGCCACCCGTTTAAGACAATGATGAGGAGGAATTTCTTCTCTCAGAGGGTGGCGAATCTGTGGAATTCGTTACTGCAGAGGGTTGTCGAGCTTGGGTGGTTAAATATGTTCAAGGCTGAGAGAGACAGATTTTAAATCAGCAAGGGAATCAAGGGTTATGGGCATAAGGCAGGAAGGTGGAGTTGAGGATTAACTGTATCAGGTCAGTCATGAGATCATTGAATGCGCTGAATGAACGACCACTGCTCCTACGTCTTATGGTCTAAGCTCCCACAAACAGCAATGTGATAATGACCAGGTAATCTGTTTTTTCAGTGATGTAGGTTGAGGGACACAGTGCTGAGCAATCTTCTACACCCACCTGAGCAGGCCTTGGTTAAAGGTCTCCATCAGCCGGAAGACAGCAGCCTGAGGGTGCAGCAGTCCCTTCATAGGGAACTGACACATCCAACTAGATTTTCTGCTCAAGTCTTTTGGAGTGGGACTTGAGCCTCTTAAAGCAACGTTACCGCATGTTGCACAGATTTCCGTGTACTATGGGGAAGTAAAGGGAAGCAATATGGTGTTAGCTTTTCCATGTATTGATTTACTAAGAACCTTCCATATAATTTGAAGTGTATTTCACTAAATTGAAGAGTTATATTTTTTCTATTGATCGCTAATTTGAATATGCAGGTTGCAAAATGAACCTTGTTGAATAAAATTGAGAGGAGTTCTGGGAGGTAAATAAATACAAGGATAGACAAGAAAGAAGCATAATTTCTTCGTTATTGTATGTTTTGGCTGTGGATTTGTTTCTCGGGTAGATTTATTTTACAAGTGATATTGGTTTTCATTAGTAGCCCCATTGCAACAATTACTTTCAGTGGTTTGATACTTTTCCAGATGAATCAGTATATTGCGACCAATATTTACATTGTGTATTTATGTACGTCCTATGTTTTTTCATGTATGGAATCATCAGTCCGGACTCTCTGCAGAACAATACTTTTCACTGTGCCTCAGTACCCATGACAATAAATCCAATCCAATTGTGTAAGGTGAAAACATAGTGTCATGTCTGAGGTCTGTTTCCAAAAATCAGTTTTATCACGCATTTGAATCCATTATATTCTTAATCTGACGGTGATAACCATGTTGCATTGCGAGAATGCCATTCTTTCCCTCTTTACTCTCAGATTGCATGGGCAACTCTGGCAAGACCAATATTTATTATCCATTCCCAGTATGTGAATCTGAATTATGCCAATCTGACACAGCATCAGGTTCCCCAAGTACTGAAGTGGCGATAGAGGCAGTGGAGTGTTGTCAAAGTTGAAATCAACTGGAATCAGGGGCCGGAAATCCTTCACTTTGAGTCGTACCTACCTAGCACAGGGGAAGATGAGTGCAATTGTTGGAGGCCAATCCCAGGATATCGCTGCAGGAGTTCCTCAGGGTAGTGCCCTAGGCCTAACCACCTTCAGCTGCTTCAACAATAACTGCTTGCTGATGATCGCACTATGTTCAGAAACATTCGTGACTCCGCAGATACTGAAGAAGTCCTTTTCCATACGCAGCAAGACTGGGACTTGGGCGGCATGGTCGTGCAGTGGTTAGCACTGTTGCTTCACAGCGCCAGGGTCCCAAGTTCAATTCACGGCTTGGGTCACTGTCTGTGCGGAGTCAGCACATTCCCCCCGTGTCTGCGTGGGTTTCCTCCGGGTGCTCCGGTTTCCTCCCACAAGTTCCGAAGGACGTGCCGTTGGGTAATTTGGACATTCTGAACACTCCTGCCGTGTACCCGAGCAGGCGCCGGAGTGGCAACTAGGGGCTTTTCACAGTAACTTCATTGCAGTGTTAATGTAAGCCTACTTGTGACAATAATAAAGATTCCTATTATTATTAAATGCTGCAAAGTCAGAGTGTGGGGCTTAAGGCATCTGGAATTGTCAAGACACTCGCATTTCCTGTTTTCCTGAGGTCCTGGATTCTCTTGGTGTACTGTCTCCGGGTTGGAGGGGCGCACCTCTGCAGCTGGTGTCCTCGATCACTTGCATTCATGTCGTCCTGTTTGGAGAGGCTAGCCTATTCCTCCTGTCCTTAGAAAGATCACCTCAGTGACATTGCTTGAGATCCTACAACTCGGCTACCAGCTTAGAGTGAGAGATCCAAGAAGCAGGCATCCTAGACCTCCACTCCATTCCTGTGGCCGCTGTAGCCTCAAACATCCATGTGCATGTGAACCATTGTAACATATGTGATAGGATCACTTTAATTCGAAATACTTCATGGATAGATTTGTGCCTCACCCTGCCCATACTCCCCGACTGGCCTGCAGGCCCAGAAGTGGACTGCTAATATTGTGATTCGGTTAAAGTGGCTCTGCAAAGTCCACTGGAGATCCCTATGGTATCGCGACCCACCAAGGATCCCGCTGTTTCACTATTAGCTAAAGAAAGAAAATTCCATCCACAATATCTGGTTTCAAAAATGCAGGCGGCTGCGCATGCGTGCCCGCTCGTCAGTGTGCATGCCCGGAGCCCAGAGAGAAACACCGCCTCCTCCTGACATCAGCGCGACTTTACTTTACATACATGTGAAAAGAGAAAGCCTGTTGGGCTCGCCCTCCCAGGCGAATGGTAAACTAGACATGGCATTGGCATTACAATGATCTTCCAATCCTGATAACCACTTAATCACTTATAATGCTGATCTTTCACCTTAACCTTATAGCTCACATTCAGCCTTCTTTCTCTCACTCTTTCCCTATTATGACTCTATTTGTGCCTGGATTGTCTCTCTTCTCATGACTGTGCTGAATGAGGCCGAGCAGTGCTCTGCCAGTCTGCAGAATTGCAGCACCTTAAGACACTAACAATCACATACGCAAAACATTGTTTCGATTCAAATGCAGATAGGTTTATATTAAACTTATATCTCTGGCTCTAGGTGGGGCAGGGTATATCCTGGCTGAGGCACTATTTATCCTCCCCTATCCTCCCAATGACAGCACCTAATCGCTGTTTTAATGTCAGTTCCTTCTGCAATAAACGGCACCTGTTCTGCAACAATAAACTGCCACGGCCTTGCATTGGGATGTTTTGGTAACTTAAGTCTGTGAAAAGTATAAGGCTCATCCGGGAAACTAATTCTACTGATATGGGGCTGGACTCTGCACCCCGCTATGCCAAATTTCTGTTTTACCCCGCCGGCGGGATGCTCCGTTGCGCCGGCTAGTCGATGGGCTTTCCCATTGTGGGGCAGCCCCACGCCATCAAGAAACCCCCGGGCTGCCGGCAAAACAGAGCATCCCGCTGACGGAGAACCCAGTCCATGGTCTTAGATGAGCTTGTTGTGTAGTGAAGGCTCAATGGTGTAAAGTTGTCTGCCTACGTAAGCATGCAGCTAGCGGTGTCGTTTACTCCAAGTGCATGAATATTGATGAATACCTATTTTAATAAGTTCATATTTGTTTCATTAGTTTCATTTGCGTTCTTTATGTGAACCTTGATACTGAGAAGTCAAGTTGGACACCTGACCCTCAGGTCTTTTGGGTCTGTTTGTATACATACATTTTTAATGAAGATTTACAACCCCTGAAGTTAAGGAGATGGGTTAAAAATGTTGTGATTCTGGGGAAAAAGACAAAGCAGATAAAAACTACTGTTGCCTAGCAATGGTAGTCCAGTGGCAGATACAGAAAAAAAATACAGGAGTTCAGAGAAGGGAGTTCACTGTGTTTGTGTCAGAGAGAGAAAACAGGGATTTTAAGCTGTCTGAGACGTAAAACTATACGGCTATTGGGATCAGTTATAGAACTCAGTAAAGTGATCGTTTTAGCAGAGGTGTCACTGGGAAACTGAGTTTAAGGAACTTGTGTATTTATTCTGTAGTTGAAGCAATAGTGAGATTAGAGTGCAGGTTTTGGTATTGTGGAAAGATAGACAAGTTAAAATCTATCAACTACAGTATGAATCTGACCCCATTTCCAGTTCTCTCTAGCTTTGACAAAGGGTCATCCAGACTCGAAACATTAGGTTCCTTCTCTCTCCACAGATGCTGTCAGACCTGCTGAGATTGTCCAGCATTTACTGTTTTTGTTTCATATTCCGTCATCCGCAGTAATTTGCTTTTTAGATCTATCAAGTCAGGATTCACTCTGGGATCTGACATCAACTGTGATCGTGACAGGCTTGAGCACTGAAAGCCTCATTTTAAGCTGTCTTCTGAGAAAAACAAATTCAGCTGGTGTTCAGCTGGTGGTAGAATGAATGAGGTGTGTTTTCATAAATGAGCAAAATGTTTGCCAGCTTGTGATTCATAGAAACATAGCAAATAGGAGCAGGAGGAGGCCAATGACGACTGTGCTTGTTCCAATTTGTACCTCGCATTTTCTTAACAAGAGCATGCTTCGCAATTTGCATTCTGTGCTCTGCTGCTTTTTTGAAGCAGAACGATATGTTCAGATGTGATAAGTCACACTGATCTGCAGACAAACTCAAAGCCCATCCCTGCATTCCGACTGCAGACAAAGTGTTTACTGGAAATTTTGGATTCAAAACAGCTGGCAGAACGTACGATCAATTTCGAGTGTAAAGCCACAACCATACAAGTATGGGCGGCGTGGTAGCACAGTGGTTAGCACAGTTGCTTCAAGGGTCCCAGATTTGATTCCTGTCTGTGCGGAGTCTGCACGTTCTCCCCGTGTCTGCGTGGGTTTCCTCCGGGTGCTCAGGTTTCCTCCCACTGTCCAAAGATGTGCAGGTTAGGTGGATTGGCCGTGCTAACTTGCCTCTTGGTGTCCAGAAAGGTTAAGTGGGGTTACTGGGTTACGGGTGGAGGTATGGGCTTAAGTGGGCTGCTCTTTCCAAGGGCCGATGGGCCGAATGGCCTCCGTCTGCATTGTAAATTCTATGATTCTATAAGTAGTTATGAAATCTTCGTATTTCAAAAATAAAAGACAATGCTTCGCTTTAAGTTTGAGCACAATTCTGTGAGGATCTCTGGACTGTCTCCTCTGCACGTTATCATCATCCTCCTGGAATGTGGGAACTAGGGGCACCTGCTGTATCTCCATACAGCAGGAGCCTTATCACAGAGGTTGTGCGCGCTGCCATCAGCCAGACACAAGTCAAAATGCTCACAGATGCAATGTGAGGATACCTGGAGTCATCTCACTGCGTGTCATCAGCGTCCTCCACGAACCTAGCTCTGCGGGCATCCCTGGCATGCCTGCCCCATCTGGAAATCATGATAGCCTCATAACTACCATCCTCACCCGCATGAGCCTCGACACCCTCATCCCCATTGACGTCATCTTCATCGGAGGATACATGCCGTCTCCTCCATCGCCCCCTCAGGCAGTGCCAGGTCATGTAGGGCGGAGCATGTGGCGACAATGCCCAATGCCCTCCGGGCACATGAATCTTATTGTCAGCACCGCAATGCTTTACTCCAACCAAGTGCAAGTTGCAGCATGAACCTCGCGGTATCTTCTCTCTGCTGCATTCTGAGGCCTCCGCACGGGCTTCCTCAGTGGGTGACCTTTGACCTGAGGAGCCAACCCTGCAGTCTCTGTGGACCCTGAAAGATGTCAAGGGCCTGAGGTCATCTGAGAATGCAGGGGTCGTGGACACTTCCTGAGAATTGTGTGCAGACCTGCAGGATGGACTTGCTGTGGTCGCAGACCAGTTGAACATTTAGCCCTTGTGGTTGACTGCTTGTTGCCACAGGAGATCTGAATCCCACATGAGTGAGGTCGATGGCGCCCTGCTCCTGTGGAAACCCCAGGGATGTGGGCAAATCTCGCCGCTTGTGCTCCCTGGTTTACCTGATCCCGGTCAAAATGTGCAAAGTTGTGCGTCCTCATGAAGATGGAGTTTGTGACCTCCTGGATGCAACTGTGTGATGAGGCTTAGGAAATCCCGCAGAGGTCACCTGGTCACTGGCATCAAAATTGGGTGCCACGGTCACTTCCATGGACACTGGAAGCGGATACCATATGGCATCAAATCCTGCAACAGATGGCATGTGTGACCAACCAGTTCCCTGGGCATGTGCAGACTTTGGCGACACTGGTTCTTGCTCATCTACAGGAATGACAAGCATTGCCTGTGGAAACTGGGCCCACTGATGTGCCTACGGGTGACGGCTCTCTTGGGTTTATTCCCTCCGCCCCTGCTCTTGAGGGTTTGGCTCCTGCCTTTGGTGATCCAAACGCCGCCATTGCCTTCTTTTTCGTCTTCTCTCCTGCCTGTAAGCAATGAGGCAGACAGCCAAATCACCTGACTTCATCTTCCTGTCAGTCTCCTCACTGCAGTATCAAAGAGAGAAATTTGATGGTCCCCATTTATCTGCTGTTCTAGATTGAGTGCACAGCCACCGAGTTCCCCTCCAGGTTCAGGCCTACAGGTCCCAACTCCTTTTGAAACCAAATGTAAATCGCGCCATTCTGAGATCTCACCAATATGGGGTTTCAAATTGACGTAGGGAAATGATTCCGGCGTCTGGTCACTCCAATAAGATGCAAATTTATTATAATTAAATTCCCACGACGGGAAACGTGGGCCGCCTTTGATAGCACCATCTGCTAATTTATTCATGGAGGGCAGCTTGCCGGTTTCCGTCAAACCCATGGTACCGGGAGAGGACCCCCTCCCCCTACAGTACAAATCCTGCCCAACCCTCTGCTGACAAGTAGGGCATCCTCCCTCCTACAGCGGGAATAACAAGTCACCCCCCCCCTCCCACAGCAGGCATGCATAAAGGTGAGCCTCCCTCCCCCGCCCACCGAACCTCCAAGCGCCCCCCATCAGATCTCCACAGTCCCCCATGAGAACCCCCGTCAAAGACCCAGCATCTGAGACCCCCCAATCAGACACACCTACATACCCCCATCAGGCTGTCCATCAGTGAACCCCCATCAGTGACCCCCCCCCCCCCAGCAGAGACCCCCCCCCCCCCAGCAGAGACCCCCTGAAAAGAGCCCCCTATCAGAGATGCAAATCAGTGACCCCCAATCAGAGACTTCCATCGGGCCGGGCGGGGAAAGGATTTGATTGGTGGGGGGAAGGGGAGCATTCCGACGGGCTTGGGGGGTGGGGGGGGGGTCACTTGGGTTATGCACTGACCACCTTGACCCACTTCCAGGTTCCCCGTGTCAGGGCCACACTTGGGAAAACCTAATTCCCCTGGAATGATTTCTCGCTGGGTGCGGGGCGGGAGAGGAGGTGGGGGTTGGGGGGGGGGGGGGGGTTGTTGGTGCATAACTGGCGGGGGTAGGGGAGACCAATGAGTGCAAATCGCCGACTTTCATCCTGCCGCCAAGGCGGGCCCCGTCGGCTGGGGGGGGGGGGGGGGACTGGAGCATTGGAACATCGGAATGGGATTGGCACCTGGCGCCGTTCCCATTTGTCGGCCGACCCTCCGTTCTCCTCCGGATCGGGAAACCCGCTCCATGCTTCGGGCGACGGAAAATCCATCCCCTGGCTTTGGCTCCAAATACAAACTCTATTGGCCACCAGGGTGTGCTGCTTCACTATGACAGCTGGGAGGACGATCATGTGGAAGGCCGACACCAACCCGAGGGGTCAGTTTCTGCACTGTCGGTCCAATGCTCTGCGCTGGAGTATATACAATAGGACTCTCAGGGAATTTAACTCAGCCGTCTAATTATCATCTCAACCTTGTGACTTCAGGATTGCTTTGCAATGGAGTGGGAAGTAGCTATTATCTTCCGGGCAGCCTGCCAGCAGAAGCCGATTACACAGCAACAATTGTTGAGTTAAACCCATGACCCTGTCACAGGCTGACTGCGATTCAGCTGCTTCACTGAGGGAGGGAACCACTTTGTGCGAAATCAACTTTGAAAAGCTGCTTTTGGCATTTCAAAAAAATTAGACTGTCAGAGGGGCATTTATATTTAATGAGTGAATTAATATTTTAAAACTCTCCTGTTGGATTGGCTGGCTTCCAGCGCGGCACCTTTCTGAGAGGGACAGCTGGTTCGCAGAATAGGTGGACTCAACTTGACCCCCTCACCACCCTTCAGAACCTCACCAAGTCTTCCATTCAAATTATTCTGAGAGGAAAAAAGACCTGCTTGTGTTTCGCGGACTTTAAGCACAGCAACAGGCCATTCGGCCCAGTTGGTCCATGCTCCGCTTAAGCCTCCTCCCACCCTTCACCTATCGGTGTAGGGAAGAACCCGTCAATGGGTTTGTGGGCAGGGTGGGCGAAGGGGGGGGGGTGACGCTAACAGTTCTCGGCTCGCCTTCCCGTCAGGCTCAAACCCACCCAGAGCACTCTCCAATTTTACGAGTGATGGATATGATGGGTGTTTGTAGGTTGAGGCCCATAGGCCGGCCAGCCCACCTTTGCCCCAAATTAAGCCCACGGGTAACGAATTATTGACCATCGAATGGGCGTTTCCCACCCAGCTGCAATTTTCAGCCTGGGGGAAATGTTTGGTGGCGGGGGGAGGCCCAACATGTAACTGTTCAGGCCTCTGGTGAGAAGACAGGTGATGATTCCATCATCAGCCTCCTTTAACATCAGGTTCCTTCCCATAGGAATTCTGATTATCCACCCCCAGATGGGTTTCCGGTGGCGTATTACAAGAAATGTAAAGATAAATTGGCGGGGATGTTTGAGGAGGCGATGGGGACGGGGGTGTTGCCACAGACATTCGGCTGGCATCGATCTCCCTGTTGCTTAAGAAGGATGAGGATCCGACAGAGTGTGGGTGGTATAGGCCCATATCACTTTTGAATGAGGACGCAAAGGTGTTGGCAGGTAGGTTGGAGGCGTGCCTCCTGAAGGTGATAGGGGAAGATCAGTCGGGGTTTGTGAAGGGGAGGCAGCTCTTTTCGAATATTAGGAAGGTATTGAAAGTGGTTATGGCACCTGCGGAGGGGAGGGAGACAGATATGTTGTGGCATTGGATGCCGAGAAGGTGTTTGAGCGAGTAGAGTGGAGGTATTCGATGGCGGTTCTGGAGCAGTTTGGGATTGGGCCACGATTTGTTGTAGATTGGGTAAGGTTGCTGTAGAGGGAGCCAAGGGTCAGTGTCCGCACAAAAAACATGAATTTGTGTTATATTTCTCTGCACCGTGGGGCTAGTCAGGGATGTCCTATGTTACCCCTGTTGTTCGCGCTTGCGATTGAGCACTTGGCCATCGCGTTGAGGAGTTCGGAGGTGTGGAAAGGAATAACTTTTAAGGTAGGTATCAGGTGCATGTGAATTTCCAGATGAACTGTGGTTGAACCCGCCACCCCACAGACTAAATGACAGATGAAACTAAGACAGAGTCCATGGATTTCTCAAGGACCCACCCAGACGTCAGTAAACATCAAGTCATGTAATCTATTTAAAGCTCTGACTCACGAGGAATTCCGAGGTTCCTTCTCCCTGGATTCCTGAGTACGCACGTAACACTAGCATACAAGCCCACGTTCAGATCTATGGCCATGTCCAGCAGAACACCACTTCCACAAAGTGGAACTTTTGCCCCAATGGCCCTCTTTACTTAAAGCCTGTTCCCCGCAGCCCTTTCTTTAACTTAACTGGGACCTGTTTCTGTCCCTTTTGTCGTTGAGACCCTTGTTAGCTGGTTTCAAAATGACTGCCTCAAGAAGAGTTGTTCACTGACCCTTGAACTGATCTGGTGACCCATCAAAACACTCCCCGAGGCACCCACCCTTTTTAACTAGGCAGGAACCAATATAACAATCATTGGAACATCCTATACCTTAAATGTTACACCCAGTGACACAATGAATTCCCAGAATCACAGAATTCCTTCGGTGTAGAAGGAGGCCATTTGACACAACGTGTTTGTACCGGCTCCTAAAATGAGCATTCTGACTTTGAGTTGGGAAAATGAGTTGGGAAAATTCCTTACTCGGTAGAAAGTACCCATAATCCTTGGGTGGTAAAAGGAATCAGTCACACCAGCCTTGCAAACAGTGCGGAGGCAGACACATGGGCTGCCGAGTGCTGAGGCAAGCTGTCTAAAGGTTCGCTTTGGTGCTCTGGAACTTTGCCCCAGTTGTAATAAAAACAAGAAAATGAGCCCTTCAGCCCTCAACTCTTACACTCTCTCACACCCTTGCCAACATATTTCGCCTCAGGCCCCCACTCAGTCCTGATGGTCCACATACCCTCATTGACAAACTATGTACCTCACTCATCCCGAAGACCCTTTATAGCCCCTACGCCAACTTGGTGTCAACTCATGCCAACCCATGCCAACCTACCACTCTTTGCCCTTACACACAGAATTCCAACTCACCCATTATCCATGATGGACAGAACTCAGGAGCCTGGTGAGATGAGTATAAAATGAAGTTCTGAGTTTTACAAAACAGATTCACTGATAACATGTCAAATCCCTTCAAGTGCTTAAACCCTTATAAAAACAAACATTTCCTTTTGGGACTTAATCCATTATCAAAATATACAATTATATTAATGGTCTTACATAAAAGGTGGCCAATCTTTTTATAACCACTTGGAGCTATTACTCAAACTGTAAATTTACATTCCTCACAATCCACCCCCGCGCACTCTAATAATGATAGGCTGTGGAACAGTCAAGCAACACTAATCCTGATGTAAACAAATAGGGAAATAGCAAGCACTCATTTTTTTTTCAACTGCAGGCTGGATGGCTTCTTTCAAACGTCTAAAAGGCTTTGGGATTTAAATGAATCGGCAGCTTGACATTTCCACTGAGCCTATTTACTTTTTGCACACATTCATGGCTACTCTTAACAATCCCAAAGAGCATCTGACCCCTCCACAAAGGCATCTTACTTCCCCAAAAGTGCCACTTCACCTCGTCCAAAGGGACGCTTGCTCTCTTCCAAAGGGGCAGCTGACCCATTCCACACTCACCTTTCTAAAAGGGTACTTTAACCCTCCAAGTAACTCGAGCAGCTTTCGACCCATTCCTCAAATGCCAAAAGCCTATCAGTCAAGATTTGGCCATTTTGGCTACGACGTGGAACCTTGTGGACTCTGTGAAAATCCGGACTGTTGAGTCTATGAAACGTGAAAGCAGTTTGAACGAACTCTGAGCAACACAAGACATTCCACAATGACCACAGTATAAACTTCACAGCTCAGGGGAAAATATGCTGAACACCACAAGTTACTCTTGGCTTGCTAGGTTTGACTCCAGAGGGGCACTAAAGCTAATTGAGTCAGCAGTCATTAAACAAAATATGTTATTTTGTTTTCCAAACAACAGCCTCTACAATAATATACAAACTGGATAAATTACAGAGTAATGTAGAAACAAATCCAAAACAACATTCGTTTTTAATGAGTGTTTAGTTCTGTTTTGCTGTGCATTTTGGACCAAATACTTTAGTTCCTGAAATGAGTGGGATTTTGGCAAAAATAAAACTTACGTAAGTAACCGTCTTCCAAATCTTCCTTTTTCTACAGTTTGGCCATCTGTGGAGAATTGTTCCTGATTGCTTTTCCTCTCGTCAAAGGAAAACACTGAAGTTCCTGCCAAGGTCACTGTCTGATTTTCATTCTCATTGACTTCACTGTGGACACCACCCCCGATCCTCATTCCTACTGTCCTCAATGTGGAATACAATGGCTTCTGCGCCGTGTGGCCCATCGTGTCACATGGTCCTACTCCCCCATCCTTTCTCAGTGGCCCTGAGAATTCTTCACGATCCTCATTCCCATTGACTTCACAACGCCTCGTGATTCCCCCCCCCCCCCCCCCCCCCCCCCCCCCCATTGGCCGCAATGGATATGAAAATCGTCCGGTTTCCTTCTGGAACTTTCGTTTTCTGCCCAAGTGGCAGGTTGAAAATTGACTGGATTTCTTTGCCGGCACGGCCTTGGAGCTGTGCGGCAGAATCTGGAATCTGGCTCGCTGTGTGTTCAAGGCCCGGTCCAACACAATAAATACCATTACCAGATTCCAGCACCCAATGTATACATATGTCATTGGCAGGGCATCGGAGAGCCTGCGATGGTTCAAGCCAGCCAGAAATATAGCCTATAGACTGTAGCCAAAATCATTTGACAAGCAGCAAACATTACATCTGAATTATAGAAACTAATAATTGCTACCAACTGCCTGTGAAAATTGCTTCTCGATATGCATCACTGTACTAAAGATAACATTAATCTGCTTTGATATTATATAGAAAGAATCAAACACGTTCATGCATTCATATAAATCTGCTCTTCTATTTATGAAAAGAAACTAGCTAGGATATTTCAAATTGTGCCTTGCTTGAAAATAATTTGCTGAATAAGTGTTTAAATAAAACTGTGGTGAGTATTACATTTTTCTGCCTGCTTAAGATGTCCGTTGCTTTTCAAGTTTCCAATATCCATACTTTTAACAGGAACTTGTCACATTATAGTTACACTCTTCCACCAGAAGCTTCGCTTCTCCCAGAGCTTTGGTCAACACTGCTGCCATAATATGCACTCATGCACATAATGAGGTAAAGACAGGCAATGTCAGACACCCAGGTTAGCCAGTCAACACACAGGACAGAACACAACCAATCACCAGACAGAACACTAGAGGGGGGCTTCCTACTATAAAACACACGAGGCATCAGCACTCCGCCTCTTTCCACTGGTGACAACTGTAGCGACAGTCAGGGTGTATATATCATTTAGCACCTTATACACGTGGCTCAGAGTTAGTCTGGTCTAGTTAGTTAGAGTTAGCACACTTAGTGTAGTAGAGTGTCAACCACAGCAAGCTGTGTGCATTTTTACAGAAGTTCAATAAATCGTATTGAACCAACGTTTAAGTTTGGTGTCTGCTTTCCAGTACAACTGCACCCAGTTGCAATCCGTGTTACACCAGGGTGAATAACATGACATGATACCAGAAGTCTACTTCATCTAAGTAATTTACTTTGAATAATTTACTGACGACCAGCAAGTGCCTTCCAGCGGCATGGCGAAGATCAAACTGTATCCAGTTGCAGTCCGTGTTACCCCAGGGTGAATAACACGACAACTGCAGTGAATCCCTTCAGACTCCTCCTAACTCCTCTGCTTCCCAAATTGTCATCAGTGTTTCCATTTAACTATAATGATTGTGTAAAATGAAATGTTAATTAAAAATGAGGGCGAGTAGAAGGGCACATTGCTGGAGAGATGGTGGTAATGTCGGTGCACTCGAAATCCAGAGACCAAGGCTAACGCTCTGGGGACACGGGTTCAAATCCCACCCCCGGCAGCTGGTGGAATTTAAATTCCATTAATAAAATCTGCAAGCTCGTCTCAGCAACGGTGACCATGGCAACTATCACCAATCGCTGTGAAAATCCATCCGGCTTACTGAATGCCCTTTAGGGAAGGAAATCTGCTGTCCTTACCTGGTCTGGTCTACACCTGACTCCAGACCCACAAAAGTGTGGTTGACTCCTCACGGCCCCTCCGAAATGGCCTCGCAAACCACTCAGTTCAAGGGCAGTTGGGGACGGGCAACAAATGGTGACCTTGCCAGCGGTGCACGGGCCACATGAAAGAATAAAACAAAACGTGACTTTAAATTGACGACTGAACAAAAGTTGCCATTCTGTGACCCAGTTGTTCCTTGCCTCATAACAACACTTCACTTTGCCCCTGAACCCCCATGGAGGATGCAATGCAGTGCCTAATGCCCCAAAATAGAATGTGAATCGTTAGTAACAAACATTGTTGAAGTTTAATGGTTACTAATTGTGAGACGCATAATTCAACATTAAAACGGCACTGGCGGTTTGCCTGCACACGATGTTGATTGTTTCCAGTTGTAAATGACTTCAGTAATTTACTTTTGGGCTACGGAGGACATTTTATTCTGATTAGAATCTGTCAAGTGCAAGATATATTTTTTTCCACTGGGGTACTGTGCAATGTCGAGACAATAAAAGTCAAATTTGTCAGTTCCTTGAAGCTGAGCAAGAGCCAAAACTTGAGAATCAGTTGGGGAGCCAATGCACTCATGTGAACATTGTAGCAGGGAGCAAATAAGGTCATTGTTGGATGTTGACTTATCAGCGAGCTCTTGCAGGATAGCTGCTGCATGTGATTGGAGGAGCTAACCCTAATGTTCTTGCGCACATTTACTGATGGTGTTCACACGTTGGGCTGCAACTCTGTTGCCCTTGGAAGAATATTAGCAACTCCAGACACTGTCTGCAGTTTCCTCTGATAAAACATAATTAAATTCCACTATAGAATCCCAACAGCATTTTATTCCCATTATTCATACGCTCGATGGCGGGTAGATATGGGTCTGGAAAGAATCTACAGCATCGCCTGATTAATTCATCAGTTGTTATTAAAATTGGACCATAAGATTAATTAATTAATAATCTTTATTGTCACAATTAGGCTTACATTAACACTGCAATGAAGTTACTGTGAAAAGCCCCTAGTCGCCACACATTTCGGCGCCTGTTTGGGTACACAGAGGGAGAATTCAGAATGTCCAAATTACCTAACATCACGTCTTTCGGGAGTTGTGGGAGGAAACCGCAGCATTCGGAGGAAACCCACGCAGACACGGGGAGAACGAGCACACTTCACACAGACAGCGATCCAAGCGGGAATCGAACCTGGGACCCAGGAGCTGTGAACAACAGTGCTAACCGCTGTGCTACCGTGCCTCCTTGACCTCCTTGACCTTGACTGAATCCTACCCAGGAGGCTATTATGGATGCTGATTACAGTTTGACTAAAGGATTTCCACCAAGGGCTCATTACAGACCTCAACCTCTCTTTGCAGTTCCTGCACTATTCCCTTCCGGTTCTAATTTTGAAATATATTTGCTTTCCCCTGTCTTGGATAAATCTCTCACTGTTTTAATCTTCATGTTACCTTAGGGCGGGATTTTCCAGGCTTGTGGTCCCACTGATGGCAACCCCCCCCGCCCCGCGGTGGGTTCTCTGGCGGTGGGATGGGCGAGCCGCGCAAAGTGCCGCAGACATTGGCGGGATCGGATGGTCCACCGCTGGCCAGTGGCGTGCCGTCTCTGCCGCTGGAAAACACGCCATGGAGAGGCTGGAAAATCCAGCGCCAGATTTCAGATTCTTCTCCAATATCTTTCAATGTCCTCAGTTCAACGTGCTTTTGCAGCTGTTGCTCACTTTTATGTTCAAATTGTTATCGCTCCACCATTAACAACCAGGCCTCGCGCCCTAAGTTTCAGAATTCTCTTCCCAGCTTTTCCACCTCTCTCGCTCTCCCTCATCTTGTGAGACACTCCTTAAAACCGGTCCCATTTTCTCAAGTGGTTTGGTATCCAATTGTGTTGCGTAATGCTCTTGAACCGCCTTAGGATATTTTAGCACATTGAAAACACCTAGATAAGTGCAAGTTTTTGTTGCTGTTCTTTGCTGATTATGAGATCCAAGAGGTAGATTTGCAACTTGCGAAAGCGTTATGGGTCAGCTGCTTGCTAGAGAATGCCAGCCGATTCTTCATTTCCACTGCATTTTAAGGGGGCAATGGCGAGGTGGCAACGTTTAGGGTGGTTAGCTCCAGATTTTAGAGTCTTAGTCGCCAATGGTGGGATGAAGGAAGCACATGATACACTTACAAAGTCTTTTTTGAGATTCAAAGCTCAAGCTAGATACACTGTTTGAATCATACTTATTCACTTCAACATTTAAAAAAAACTGCAACATGCTCCCTCTTAAGCACCCATTCCCCAGGAACAACATATTTCATATGAAGGCATTTTTTTCATATCTTGGAACCCCAGATTACTTTGTGGTCCTTTTTGACTCTTTTCAATTGTCTGAAGTTGATACCATATTGGTGACGGTGGTGGTTTTTATTTGATACAAGCAAGATCAACATTCAAGTATTTAAGTGATAGCTGGACAAAGCAAGAATTGATATTTACATGTAAATGAGCATAAATAAATTTGCTTTTTTATTCATTCATGGGATGTGGGTGGCATTGGCAAGGCCAGCACTTGTTGCCCATCCCTAATTGCCCTTGAACTCAAGTTCACCTTTTTAAAACATACA
Source organism: Scyliorhinus torazame (assembly GCF_047496885.1). Classification (NCBI taxonomy): domain Eukaryota; kingdom Metazoa; phylum Chordata; class Chondrichthyes; order Carcharhiniformes; family Scyliorhinidae; genus Scyliorhinus; species Scyliorhinus torazame. The sequence goes on along the minus strand of NC_092720.1, from coordinate 23,961,676 downwards.
GTGAACATCTTAGCAACCATTAATTCAAATACAAACCCCAAAGACGACAACACTAAGTAAACCTTTAAGCTTTCCTTTTTAACATCCATACGACTTAAAACACCTTTTACCAGAAGCACATCAGGTTAAAGTCACTACTGTTAATAGTTTTAAATCACCAGGATCGATTTACAGTCTTTAGATTACAGAGAGAGATTCATACACCTTCTGGCTGTGACTGCAGCTATCCAGCTCTGAAAATGAAACTAAAACACACCCTGCAGCCTGCTCTAAAACAAAAGTAAAAAGCTGACAGACAGCCCAGCTCCACCCACTCTCTGACATCACTGCAGTAATAAACACCCATTTCTTAAAGGTACTCTCACTACAGATATTTATATACACACCCATTTATAAACACCCATTTCTTAAAGGTACTCTCACATGACAAGAGCATTACCCTGAGTCTCTGGATTATAGTCCAGTGACTCAGTCCACTCCACCTCAAGGATGAGGCTCCCTGTTAATGCCCTTGAATAGTAGATTTAAAAAAATTAATTTACAGGATGAGAGCATCAAACAGCCAAATTACTACCTGAGAAGACCTTTACTATCTGATCCAAAAGAGGCAGCAAGACAGCATTCTCCCAGTCCTCAACCTTGATATTTGTGCTCAAATGTTTGGAGTAGATTTTAAGCCGACAATCCTCTGACTCAGAAGCAGAAGTGCTACCCAACTGAGCCATAGCGTGGACACACTTAATCTAATTGCATTGAATGTTACAGCTTAAACATGGCTCCACAATAAAAGTAGATAAAATGTTGTCTGTTGCATGGTACAATGCTTTTCTAGAACAATGCAGTGACGGCTGCTTTTTAAGCTAAAAAAAATTGTGTTTGGAACATTAGAATTAATTCACTAGCCATGATAGACTGAATGATCCTGAAATTCTGCAACCTCCATGGTTGAACACAGTGGTAACTCTTTCTTCTAAGACATTTGAGTTCTGTTTCTTTTGTGCAATAAATCAGCGACAGAACTGTCACCGGCGATGGACCATTCAGTTTCAAATGCAGAGCGTGTGAGTGACAGAAGAAGCTATATGGGAAATTACTGTCTACACACCTAACGCTGCACCACATAAAACATTTCTCAGCTAAGGAGGTTGGGGTCTTTCAGGGAGGATTTGGCTTCAATACATCTCCTACTGAATACATTATTTTATGCCGAAAGTAAGCACTGACTGAAGATATCTTCAGATCGAAGTACCATCTGTTGTGATGATCTTCCCTTTGCCAGCCCCAATAGAGAAAGAATTCTTCTCATCACTATTTTGAGTAAAATTATAAACTCATTTGTTTCTAACCCTTGTAGAAATATTCCTTTCTGGTTACAATGCATACAGTGACTATTCTCGTAAATGGCACAATAGAAGAATTTTTAATCAGAGTGTCCAGCTCATTGTCTGTGAGCAGCAAGCAAAAATGTCTTTAAAATAAATTGTGCAGCTGCTAGGTGGTGAACCATCCGTCCCGACATACCCGAAGCCCGTTTCCCGATGGGACGGAGAATCGGGCATCCGGCAGCAGGATCAGGGGGCGGGATTCTCCGATCCTGGGGGTAAATGTTGATGCCGTCGTAAACACCAGAGCGTTTCCCGATGGTGCTCAGTTGAGCGACAACCGACCGGCGCCGCGCGACCACGCCTTGGCACCGATTCTCTGGTCGCCAGAGAATCGGCGGACTGGCGTCGGAGTGGCATCGCGTGAATTGCGCCCCCTACTCAGATCCGGCGTGGGATCGGAGAATCCAGCCCAGGGCTCGCGCCCGCGCGCCAATGGGAGCATGTAAATGAGTGCTCAATGACCCGTTTGCATCCACTCAGTGGGCCTTATTCTCCAGCGCTCCATGACTCACCCATCCTCTGGGCTGGGAGCCACAACAGGTCTCACCAAACGTGAACCTGACGTGCTGAACCTCTCAGTGAGCCAAGGGTGTAACTCCTTAAGGGAGTTGCTCCCAAAGTCCATCTGAGGGCCATCCTCCCCCCCCCCCAACAATGCCCTGCATGCCCACCCCCTTACCAGATTCCCCCCCGACAGCTCCCCAGAGACTCCCTAAAATGGGAGACCCCTCCCCAAGAGGCCCCCTAAATAGGGGGCCCCTCCCTTAATCTCTCAAGCATGTGATTTTGGCGTTGTTACCGAATCTCTGCCCAATCGCCTATCCCGATTTCAGCATCGGCTAACAGGGAATCCTGTGATTGTTAAATGTAGCCACTGCTGCAGTGTTGAGAATGTGAGAATTAATTTCCACACAAGCAAGGTTCTGCAAATAGGAACACGATAAATGGTCAGATATTATTGGGGGGGTTTCCACTCGCCGCCGCTGCGATTGGGAATCCCAATCAGGAGGACAATGGAGCGTCGGCAGAAAAACGGGAGTGGTACCGGGCGTCAGATCCGTTCCTATTCTCTGCTCCCCTACTGTCGGCTGTAGCTTGTTACCCTCCCGGCGCAGATAGGAAAATACAAAATAGTGACCTACTGCATCAGCATGCAACTAACGGGCTAGATCCCGATTCTCCTGAAGCATCCTGACCATATCAAAGTAGCCAAGTGACTTCAATTCCTCTTTTTTAATTTTTCCAATTAAGGGGCAATTTAGCATGGCTACCCTGCACATCTTTGGGTTGTGAGGATGAGATCCACGCAGACACGAGTAAATGTGCAAATGCCACACGGACAGTTAACCGGGGCTGAGATCGAACCCAGGTTCTCGGAGCCGTGAGGCAGCAGTGCTAACCACTGCACCACTGTGTTGCCCCGCTTCCTCTGCTCTAAAAGCTGAAAGCACTTAGTGGTCAGGATTTGTAGGGTGAAAATGGGGAACAATTTGTATAACCTTCATAATTGTGTGGTGGGGAGTATGTTCCCTGAACCGTTTTTATTTTGCTTGAATAAGTTTCGAATAAAACACATTTTTAAGAAAAGGATTTGTCAATCATAGCAAAAGTGTTTATAAACATTGTGGTTACCAGCAAAGCAGGGTACTTGAGATGCATTCAAGCATGAAGGGAAATATAAATAAACAACCCCCCTAAGAAACAGTGTCTGAACCATGAAACTGTCATTCACAGGCTATTTAAAGGTATTTCTCGATGAAATTGAATGGATGCTTAGCAATTCAAAGAGCGACAGGGGATTTGAAGCCTTTTCATGTGTAGTGGGCTTTCTATGAAGCCTCTGACACTTGTAAAAGCTGCTGCTTTAAAGGGTTTTGTCTGAGGGAGTATATGTTAGGAAAAGGAAAGTGTTCCTACATTGTTTCTTCATTGGACTGCCTGGACTGGCTATCAGCTGTCAGGCTGAGCAGTTCAGGCTGAGGAGGCCACTGCAAGAGTTTAAAATGTTTTTTTAAAAAGTATTTTTATTAAGGTTTTGCAGAATTTTTCATAATTGAACAGTCGTAACAATAGTCACAAAACAAACTAGAGTGAATATTAACATAGTGTAAAAATAGAATATAAAATAACCATTAAATAGACATGCCACCCAGTCTTCCCACACCATCCCAATGAAGCACTCACCTCCCCCCGCTCTCCTCCCCACATTGCTGCTGCTGACATTTTAATTTTCCCCGAGAAAGTCGACGAACGGCTGCCTCCTCCGAGAGAACCCTAGCGTAGACCCTCTTAAGGCAAACTTTATTTTCTCGAGACTGAGAAACCCAGCCATGTCACTAACCCAGGTCTCTACACTCAGGGGCTTCGAGTCCCTCCACATTAATAAAATCCGTCTCCGGGCTGCCAGGGAGGCAAAGGCCAAGACGTCGGCCTCTTTCGCCCCCTGAACCCCCGGGTCTTCTGACACTCCAAAGATCGCTATCTCTGGAATCGGCACCACCCGTGTGTTAAGCACCTTGGACATTGCCCTCGCGAACCCTTGCCAGAACTCTCTAAGCTCTGGGCATGCCCAAAACATGTGGACGTGGTTTGCAGGGCTGCCCTTGCACCTCATACAACTGTCTTCGCGATTTTAAAATGTTAAATCAGGCGGATGCTACTTAACAGAGGGCTACCTGAGATCACCATGCCAAAGGTCCTAGGGTCAACCCCTCACCCACAGCCCTCACCCACCCTTACCATTGGGGACCCTCCACAATCTTTCTGCAGCCTGGCAGTGGCAGAGGGGTACATGAACTGTGGACTGACCCCCTCTGGCGCACCAGGCACATGTGTCACTGCTAGGGTGTAGGTGCCATGGTGCCAATGGGCAATGCACCATTGGCAATGCCAGGGACGGGACTAAAGGGGATGTCTGAATAAGCATGACTGAAGGAGAGGCTGATTGGGATGTTGAGTGTGGCGGCAGAGGGGGAGACTGGGGTGGGGGGACTGCGATAATCAGATCACCCTCATGTGTGCATGGTGTGGGGGCAGGTGACCCATTATTCCCTTGGTGGGTTAGGATTCTCCACCTTGATGAGGGGTTGGAAGTGCCCCCCTTGTCAGCAGGGTTGGACAAGATTTGGATAGTGGGGTGGAGGGGTCCTGCTGTTTTGGGTGGGCGGCCCAATTCCGAGGATTGGGATGGAATCCGGCGTGTTCTCCGCAATGCGTAAATTTGCATGACCAAGGACTGTGAATCGCACCTGGGCGCCGCTCCTAGCACCAGCAGAGACCAGTCCCATTCTCCGCTGGCGGGAGCAATTAGTCTCCGGAACGGAGAACCCTACATTGTGTTTTAGTGATGTTTGGTTGTGGCATAAATATTAGCCAGGACACCTGGGATATTGAGTTACTGGTGCCACATTTAACAGCAGGTGGGTGGTGGGACGTGTGACTGCTTTGCCTGCCCAGTATGCTTGGTGTGAGTCTAAAGCTATGTTGATGGATAGATTTGGATTCGATTTGATCATCGAGGTGTGAGTGTTGAGACAGTGTACCAGATGAAATGGATGGAGAATTCAGAGGTAGCTCCAGGGCAGGCAAACTGAGTGAAATTGGGTGCGGTGGATCGGTCACTGGGGGAGGTGGTGTCTTTGTTAACATTAGGCCCGATGGTGTTTGGGGTATTCATGTTTCTCCTGGCCTCACAAGAACTTTAAAAGAAAGCACTTTGGGGTTGCACTGGGGTCCTATCTACATCAGGAGACGTTGGAGCAAGACAGTTTGCCTGGCCTGCTAAGTTTGAAGCCCCCAACATAAATGGTGGCTGCCACAGCAAGGGTAGAGACCAGGTGGAGAAGGGTCAGTCTGACGTCTTTGGCCAACCCGGTCACACTGTAAGCCTGACGCCTTTTTTCTAATCCCTTTTCATCCTCTCTCCTCTCCTGAAACTGCTGATTCTTGCTAGGAGGCTGATCGACGGGTGCGGACAGCTTTTCCTGCATGTCGGTTCATTACCCACCAGGCTGTAAAATGAGCATTCCAACCGGGGAGGGCATCACCTGCCAATGACTTGCCTTGACACCCGTGCTGGATCGCAAAATGGAGCATAAATCCCAGCTGCACTTCTCTTGTCCCTTCTAGTGCTTCATGAGGCTGGTCTTAGTTTGTTAGCACCATATATGCCTGGGAATCATCAGCTCAGACTGGGGATGGAACCTGGGGCCTAGTCAGGATATATTCCACACTGACAAATGGACAATGGAACCGTTGAAGAGCAAAACAAAACCTTTGCAAATATAAATGTGCCCACTCTCCAGAATCCACATTATTCAGTGTGCTTCACCTTATTGCATCAACCTAGTAATTGAGAAATATGTTTTGTTTGTGTCACGTCTCAACTTATGAAGGGACACATGCAACCCCCAAGGTATGTATTTTAACACTTTAAGACAGGTTGTGTCAATAAATACAGTCACACTGACTACTTTGTCCACTCTTTTTTTATAGCCTGACAAGTTTGCACTGGGCTAGCAGAAAAAGCTTTTACGATGTGCTCAGCGGAACGGAGTAATAGCGTTAAACGACTGTTGCTATTAATGCTCCATGAAGACAGCTCCGACTCACCAAGTCTTTTTACATCTGTAGGCCTTGGTCGATACTTCTTGTCATCTACTGCCCCTATGTGGCCAGTTCAGCAAATGTTTCAGGAAACCAATAATCATCGGTGAGAGAATATAGTTGCGGTGTCGAAGTTTATTCTGATGCAAAGCAGTCTTAGCTTCACAAGGATGTGGTTGCAGGTGTGGAGGAGGTTTAATAGAATGGGACCAGGGAGCGGGGACTTCAGTTCGGTGGAAAGACACGAGAAGCTAGGATTGTTCTTCTTGGAACAGAGAAGGTAAGAGGGAGATTTTATAGAGGTTTTGCCACGATGACAGTTCCCCGACAGCAAGGTGCAATAGATAGCTCTCAAGGCGCCAATAGGTGAGCCAGGAGCCTTCGTGAAACAAAAGGGCTCCGACTTAATCAATTCACAGATTGTCTGAGACCACAGGGCACAGATTCTCCACGTCAGCGCCCAATGGGTTACCCTGGCAGCACACAGGTTGCTGACATCTGGTTATGGCATGCTGCATCCTGCACAATCTGGCTCTGGCAAGGAGGCACCCAATGGAGGCGGGACGTGTAGACTGAATCAATGTGCGGGTGGCAAGCTTGTGTGATGCGTTGGGCTGAGCTCACCACACTCTGCAGTTTCTTGCGATCTTGGACCGAGCAGTTGCCATACCAGGCTGTGATGCGACCGGATAGGATGCTCTCTATCGCACATCTGTAGAAGTTTGTGAGTGTCGATGCAGACATGCCAAATTTCTTTAGCTTCCATATGAAGTAGAGACGTTGTTGGGATTTCTTGACTGTTGCATCAACGTGAGTGGACCAGGACAGACTGTTGGTGATGGTGACCCTCAGGAACTTAAAGCTATCGACCATCTCCACTTCGGAGCAATTGATGTAGACGGGGGGTAGATGTCGCTCTACGCTTCCTGAAGTCGATGATCAGTTCCTTGGTCTTTCCAACATTTAGAGAGGTTGTTTTCGGTACACTATGCAACCAAGTGATTTATCCCTCTCCTGTAGTCTGATTTGTCGTTGTTTGAGATACGGCTCACCACAGTCGTATCACCCGCAAACTTATAGATTGAGTTGGAGTTAAATCATGTGAATAGGGAGTACAGTAGAGGAGTGAGCAGACATCCTTGCGGAGTCCCTGGGCGGGATTCTCCGGCCCCCCGTCGTCGGAGAATCCCCGGGGGGGCGACGCGAATCCCGCCCCGACGCCGGCTGCCATATTCACCGGCGCTGTTTTTCTGGCGGGGCGGGAGTCCCACCACGCGGGTGGGGGACCGTTGGCAGCGGCCACCCCAGCGATTCTCCGGTCTCCGATGGGCCGAGTGGCCATCCATTTCTGGCCAGTCTCGCCGGCGTGCGTTACGTATGGTCCCACACGGCGGGATCTGGCAGGTAAGTTGGCGGGGGCGGTCGTCGGGGGGGAACGCGGGGTGATCCGACCCCAGGGGGGGGCCCCCACGGTGGCCTGGCCCGCGATTGGGCCTGTTCCGTGGAGGAACATCTTCCTTCCGCGCATGCCCCTGTAGGGCTCCGCCATTGCCGATGCGGAGAAGGCAAACCCCCGCACATGCGCCAATATACGACGGCTGGTCTGCGCATGCGTGGAATCATGACGGCTGTTCCGCGCATGCGCAAACTCGCGCAGTCCCTTCGGCGCCGGCTGGAGTGGCGCCAACCGCTCCGGCGTCCACCTAGCCCCTTAGACAGGTGAGAATTCCTCACCTTGGGGGCCCGTTGACGCCGGAGTCGTTGGCGCCGGTTTCCCCGCCGGCGTGGGGACTTAGTCCCCAGAAGGGAGAATCCCGGCCCCGGTGTTGAGGACTGTTGAGGAGGAGGTGCTGTCGCCTATCCTGACAGATTGTGGTCTGTTGGTGAGGAATTCAAGGATCCAGCTGCACAGGGAGGGGTCAAGTCCAAGATTGCAGAGTTTGGTTATTAGTCTTGTCGGGATAATGGTGTTGAAGGCGGAGCTGTAGTCTATGAACAGCAGTCTCACGTAGGTGTCCTTGTTGTCAGGGTGTTCGAGTGTTGATTGCAGAGCCAGGGAGATAGCGTCTGCTGTGGACCGGTTGCGGTGATAGGCAAACTGCAGCGGATCGAGACCATCTGGGAGGCTGGCAGTGATACGTCTCATCACTAGCCGCTCAAAGCATTTCATGATATCAGAAATCAGGGCCACCGGTCGGTAGTCATTGAGGCACGCTACCTTGTTCTTCATTGGTACTGGTATTATGGTGGTCTTCTTGAAGGAAGTGGGGACCTCAGAGCGGGAGAGTGAGGTGGTGAAGATATCTGCGAATACACTCGCCAGCTTGTCAGCGCAGGTTCTGAGTGCTCGCCCAGGGACTCTGTCGGGGCCCGTCGCTTTCTGCGGATTCACTTTCAAGAAGGTAGCTCTTATCTCTGAGGCTGTAATAGTGGGTATGGGTGTGTCCAGGGCTGTTGGGGCGGGTGGCACTGATACATTGGCTGACTGCTCAAAGCGGGCATAGAACTTATTCAGATCATCGGGTAGGGATACTCCAGCCCCAGACATTCCGCCTGGCCTTGCTTTATAGCCTGACATCTTGTGTGGGCCCTGCCATAGTCGTTGTGGGTTAGTGTCATTCGCCTGGGACTCTAGTTTGATGCGGTATTGTCTTTTTACATCCCTGATGGCTGTCCGTACTTCATACCTGGATTTCTTATACAGGTCAGGGTCGTCAGAACTTCAGCAGGGAGTGAACCCCTTGGATGAGCCAGGGTGGGGAATACCTGTATTGTCTTCTTTGGTACACAGTCCTCGACACACTTACTGATGAAGTCTGTGACGGTGGTTGCGTACTCGTCCAGGTTAGCTGCCGCGACCTTGAATATGGACCAGTCCACAGTCTCCAAGCAGTCGCGGAGGATGTCCTCAGATTCCTCGGACCAGCACTGCACGGTTTTCTTGACTGGCTCAGCACGCTTGAGTTGCTGTTTGTAAGCCGGAAGTAGGAATACCGACTCGTGGTCGGATTTGCCAAAGTGTGGTCGGGTAATGGAGCGGTCGGCACCTTTGATGCCCATGTAGCAGTGGTCCAGGGTGTTTGCACCTCTGGTGGAGCAGGAGGTATGTTGATGGAGTTTGGGGAGGACCTTCCTGACGTTGGCCTGGTTGAAGTCACCAACCACGATTGTTGGGGCTTCGAGGTGATTTGTTTCTTGGTTGTTGATGGTGGAATGTAGGTCGTCAAGTGCTTTCTTCACTTCCGCCTGGGGTGGGATGTAGACTGCTGTGATGAGTACCGAGGTGAATTCACGTGGGAGGTAGAAGGGGCGACACTTCCTGGCCTGGGGAGCAGTGGCACGTTAGGGACACCACATCCGAGCACCAGAAGGTGTTGATGAGGAGGAAAACACCTCCCCCGCCCTTCGACTTGCCTGAGGCCTGCGTGTGGTCCATTCGGTGGATTGGAAAACCTTCGGGTTGGGTGGCACATTCTGGTGTGGCCCGAGTGAGCTATGTCTCGGTGAGGCAGAGCACACAGCAGTTTCTCACTTCACTCTGGGAGGTAAGTCTTGCGTTGAGGCAGGGACTGCTGTGTTTGACAAGGGTGGCACTGTTGGACCAATTCTCCAATGGATTTATCAATGCCTGGCCACCAGATACAGCTGAGTGCCAGCATCATCAACTTTGTCTTCCCTGCGTGGGCACTATACAGCCCCTGCAAGAGGTGTCCCCTGGCTGGAGGTGGAGCGCAGTCACAGGGAGAACGTTCAGACAGTGACCCAAGCTGGGAATCGAACCTGGGACACTGGCGTTGTGAGGCAACGGTGCTAACCACTGTGCTACCGTGATTCCCATACTTTTGATAGTATGGGGTCCCCTTGGGTCCAGTTATGAATGTGTCTGGCTGATACTGGCAAGGTATCTACAAAATGCAAGGCCAAAACAATCTCTTGAGGTATTGGTGGAGGCGGGAAGCTCTTCGGCAAGGGGAGTCAGCTCTGCATGCCTGGCTGGTGCTGTAAGTGTAGGCCGCCAGCAGCAAGGCCCAATGCTGCACCCGAGCCAAGGCCATTGGTGATATTGACTTGTTCCCCCGGAAGCCCCTTGAGTGGCTTATGGCCTGTGACAATCACCGTCCAAACTCTTATTGGTGGGGTTTCTTCACACCATACACAAATGTGAAGCCCTCTTTCTCGATGTGGGCACAGTTCTGTTCTGCTTCTGAAAGCGTCCTCAAGGCAAAGACGCCGGCGTGCTCGGCACCATCCCCCATCTCGTGGGATGAAACTTCCCTTACACCATAAAGGCCGCATCTCATGTGAGCACGATTGGTTTCCCAGCGTCGAAGTGAACCAAAAGGTTTGAGGACTACAAGACTTGCTTCATCACTCAAAATGTTTGTTCTGACTCTTCTTTAGTTAAGAATCATAGAATCCTGACAGTGCAGAAGGAGGCTATTCGGCCCATCGTGTCAGCACCGGCCCTTGGAAAGAACACCCCACTTAAGCTCACACCTCCACCTTACCCTTGTAACCCCACCTAACCTATTTTTGGACACTGAGGGCAATTTAGCATGGCCAGTCCACCTAACCTGCACATCTTTGGACTGTGGGAGGAAACCGGAGCACCCGGAGGAAACCCACGCAGACACGGGGAGAACGTGCAGACTCCACACAGACAGTGACCCAAGCCGGGAATCGAACCTGGGACCCCGGCGCTGTGAAGCAGCAGTGCTACCCACTGTGCTACTCTGCCGCCCGTCTGCTTGCAGTCCTTTGTCTGCCGTTCTTCATGCTTGAAATTCTTGCCGATGAGAGCGTTGCAGTTGGCCATCATGTGGCCGGATTTTCCGCAGCAGCAACAAACGTTGGACTGGCCGGTGTAGATGGGATGGCCACGTTTTCCCCCAATCGCAAAGTTGGAGGGAAGGTTGAGGATTACTCAGTTACCATCTCTCCTTTTTAAAAAAATGTACTTTATTCCAAACATGTGTAAAAAAAACCAGCAACATATACAAACACACACCACAGACCCACAGCTCACAGTCTGTACAATTTTCCCCCTTTTTACTTCCTCTTCCCCCCCCCCCCCCACCCCACCCCCACGACGAACAGTTCCTCAAATATCATCATGAACAACCCTTGCTGCATCTCAGCCCTCCGCTGCCCCCCCCCCCCCCCGACAAGTCAAACTTCAAACTTTTCCAATCGGAGAAAGTCAGATCAGTCCCCCAACCAGGCCGCCACACCCCGGGGCGGATCCGACCTCCAATTCAGCAAGGTCCTTCGGCAAGCAATAAGAGAGGCGAATGCCACAACGCAGCCACCTTACCCTCCATCAGCTCCAACACTTCCGATATCCCAAAGATCATCATCATTGGCCTGACCTCCACCCCCCACGACCTTAGATAGTGTCCCAAACACCGCTTCCCAGCATCCCTCCAGCTTCTCGCCATTCCAAAAAAAAGTGGGCACTATTCGCCAGCCCCTTGCCCACACTTCTCGCACCCATCTGCCACCTCTTGGAAGAACCCACTCATCCTCGCCCGGGTCACATGCACCCTATGCGCCACCTTAAACTGGACCAAGCTCATCCTTGCACAGGAGGAGGTTGAATTCACACCACCCATCGCCTCGCACCACAGCCTATTTCCCCCTCAACTCCTCCTCTTCTTTGTTCTTGATTCTCACCACCTGCACCCGGCCCGGCTAACCCAGCCACGCGCATACATCCCAAATCCTACCCTCCCCCAACCCATCTGGGAGCAGCAGTTGTTCCAACAAAGTGTATTCCGGCAACCTGGGAAACGCCCTCCACCTTTTTCATGGAAAGTCCCTCACCTAGCATAAATCGAAATTCACTCCCTCTCGGTAACTCAAACCTCTCCCACAAGTCATCCAGGCCTGCAGACTTCCCGTCCGAGTACAAGTCCTTCACCCTCTCCAGCCCCACCTCTCTCCACTTCCCATACATCCCACCCACCTCCCCCAGCTTACACCTATGATTCCCAACCAGTGGTGTCAACACCGACACCCCCTCCAACCTCCAGTGCCTCCTCAGCTGATTCCACACCCTGACAATCGACTGTGCCACCAAGCTCCCCGGATAATTCCCCGGAGCTAATGGCAGCGGAGCCGTCACCATGGCCCTCAGACTGGAACCCTGGCAGGACTCCTCCTCCACCCTGACCCACTCCAACCACCCCCCTCCCCCACCATCACCTTACCTTCTCCACATTTGCCACCCAAAAGCAGTGCAGCAGGGCCCTCGTTACCTTCGGCACCTTCCCTGCTGCCTCCAACCTCCAGAAGAAGGCCTTAAGGAGAAAAATTGGATGGTTCTGGAAAACAAACAGGGACCTTGGCAGCACATTCATCTTTACCACCTGCATGCTCCCTGCCAGTGTCAGATGTACTGTGTCCCATCTCTAACTTCCCTAACCTCCTTCGCCAACATTGCCAAATTCCACCTGTGTATTATAGCCCATTCCCTCATCACGTGAATCCCCAAATACTTTTCCCTTGCTACCTTAAATGGCAACACCTCTAACTTGCCCCCCTTCCCCTCCCCCCGCCCCACCGCGTTCACCAGAAACACCTCACTCTTCCCGACATTTAACTTATAACCAGAGAAATTTGGCATGTCACCTACGACTCTCACCAATGTCTACAGATGCACCATAGAAAGCATTCTTTCTGGTTGTATCACAGCCTGGCATGGATCCTGCTCTGCCCAAGACCGCAGGAAACTACAAAAGGTTGTGAATGTAGCCTCCCATCCATCGACTCTGTCTACAATTCCCGCTGCCTCAGAAAGGCAGCCAGCATAATTAAGGACCCCACGCACCCCGGACATATTCTCTTCCACCTTCTTCCATCAGGAAAAAGATACCAAAGTTTGAGGTCACGTACCAACCGACTCAAGAACAGCTTCTTCCCTACTGCCATCAGATTTTTGAATGGACCTACCTCATATTAAGTTGATCTTTTCTCTGCACCTTGCTATAACTGTAACATTATATTCTGCAATCTCTCCTTCCTTCCCTATGTATGGTATGCATTGTTTGTACAGCATGCAGGAAACAATACTTTTCACTCTATATTAATACATGTGACAATAATAAATCAAATCGAATCAAATCAAAAGAAGGCCCCAAACCTCACCAATATCCCATGTGATCCTACCCATACTCTCCAGCTGGTCCGACACAAACAACAACAGGGGCATCAGCGCACAACGAAACCCGGTGCTCCCTGCTCCCTCTCACTCGCTGTCACTCCACAGCCTCCGAAGGGACATTGCCAAGAACTCGAGCACCAACGCGAACAACAACGGTGCAAACTGACACTGCTTCTATGTTCTATGTTCCTATGTTTCCTGTTGCACCTGCCTGGCCCTCTGCAGCTGCCCCCACAGCCTTTCCCGTCCTCATCCTATCAAATTGCCCCTGTAACCTCTGCCAACAGCTCTTTAGTAGGAGCCCCCGCATATCTCCTGCCCACCTCAACTATGTCGTCCAACAAACGTCCCTGCTCGTCCCTCCTCCTCCTATCCATGTGCGCCCTGAACGAGATAATCTCCCCTTGGGCGGCCACTTTCAGCGCTTCCTAGGACGTAGCCAGCAATACCTCCGTGTTCTGGTTAATCTCCACGTAATCCCCAATCGCTGCTTTTACCTTTTCGCAAAACCCCTAACCTGCAAAAAGTCCTGAATCTAGCCTCCATCCGGCCTCTGCCCTTGCCCCGAACCAAGCCTCACCTCCAGCCAATGACCTGAAATCCCAATTCCCTCATACTCCGCCCCCACCAACACATTAACACCGCTCGACTCAACACAAAGGAATCAATTCTCGAGTATACTTTATACATGTGTGAGAAGGAGTACTCCCCCCGCCCCCCGCCAAAACTCCATGGATCATTCCCATATGTTCCATAAACCCTCCCAATTCTATCACCATCCTCGACATTCCCATTGACTTGGGACTCGACCTGTTCGCCTTGGGTTCCGTCACACAATTAAGATCTCCACCCATAATCAAATTGTGCGTATCCAGATCCGGGATCGCTCCCAGTAAAACCTTAACAAACCCCACATCATCCCAATTCGGCGCACAAACATGAACTGGCACCACCGGCTTCCCCTTCAACACCCCACTCACACTCAATATCTGCCCCCGGGCCCTGCACTTCTTTAACGGTAAAGAAAAACACCCAAAATCACAAGAATCCCCTCAAAAAAGAGGTGAGGGGGTTAGTGGCTGGAGGAGGGTGAGCAGCCCCTTACAATCTTACAGCCCCGCAAAGAAAAAAAAACACCCTCCGGTAACACAAGACAGCCGTAACATCCAACGGTTGCAGATATAACTCCTCCATCTCACACTAATTCTGAGTTCTCCCTCAGTTTATGGTCCCTTACAAAGTCATTAGCCTCTTCTGGTGTCTTGAAATAGTACTCCAGCCTTCAAATGTGATCCACTGTTTTGCCAGGTACAATACCCCAAACTGAATCTTCCTTTGGTACAACACTGCCTTGGCCTTATTGAACTCAGCAGGCCTCTTTGCTAGCTCCTGCCAATGTCCTGTTATATTCAAACAGGTTCCCCCTGCCATTCGCAGTCTCGTTTCTCCCAGGCCCACCTCAGGATCTTCTCCTTCTGCGCAAACTGCATGATCACTACGCGCGGCGACTCCCCCACCCTCGGCTTCTGCCTTAAGGACCTGTGAGCCCTGTCCACCTCTAGGGCCTTGTCCAGCACCCTCTCCTCCACTAACCCAGCCAGCATCCTCGGCACATATTTTGTGGCGTTCGTTCCTTCCACAGGTCTCAACGATTACCGTCCAGTGGCCTTGACATCGATCGTTATGAAGTGCTTTGAGAGGTTGGGCATGAGACACATCAACTCCATACTCCCAGAATGCCTTGATCCACTGCAATTTGCATACCGGCATAATTGGTCCATAACAGACGCCAAAACCCTGGCCCTGCACTCCTCCCTGGAGCATCTCGACAACAAGAACTCCTCTTCAGACTTCTATTCATTGACCACTGCTCTGCCTTCAACACCATAATCCCAGCCAAGCTCATATCAAAACTCCAAAACCTAGGACTTGGCTCCTCCCTCAGCAACTGGATCCTTGACTTCCTGACCCATAGACCACAATCAGTAAGAATTAACAACAACACCTCCTCCACGATAGTCCTCAATACTGGGACACCGCAAGGCTGCGTACTTAGCCCCCTACAATACTCCCTATACACACACAACTGTGGCAAAATTTGGCTCCAATTCCATCTGCAAGTTTGCTGATGACACGGTCGTAGTGGGTCGGATCTCGAACAAAGATGAGTCAGAGTCAGGAGGGAGATAGAGAACCTAGTGGAGTGGTGTAACGACAACAATCTCTCCCTCAATATCAGCAAAGCTAAGGAGGTGGTCATTGACTTCAGAAATAAAGTATTGTACACACCCCTGTCTGCATCAACAGGGCCGAGGTGGAGATGGTTGACAGCTTCAAATTCCATGGGGTGCACATCACCAACAATCTGTCCGGGACCACCCATGTCGACGCTACGACCAAGAAAGTACAAAACTGCCTATGCTTCCTCTGGAAACTAAGGAAATTCGTCCACATTGACTCTTCCCAATTTTTACAGAAGCATCATAGGAAGCATCCTATGTGGCTGCAGCACAGAGGCCATGACAAAGAACCAGGATTGCTTCCAAACAGCTCGCTCAGCCTCCCTCCCCACCACTCCTAGTAGTCTTCAGGGACCTGCCTCTGCAGTTTCAATCTCCCCTCACCTGGCACCCGATATGTTTCCAGCCCCGCCCACACTGAAAACACGACCAACATTCAGCTTTCACGCTGGGCAGGCCTTAATTGATAACACGTGAACAACGTAATCTTGGCCATGATTGGGTTTTACATCCATATCTAGCCCTGCTGACTTCGACTGCACTCCAAACATAAAATGCAGGCTTTGGTTTCTGTAGCAATAGCAAAGCTAGTATAAATACTGGGATCTCAGTGAGCAGCCTGGAGTTTGGTGAGTGAGTGAGTTCTACATTTTCAGCTTCCAGTATTTGGTTCTTACTTCAGTACAGGGAAGAAACTGACTGGTGAGAAACTGGTAAGCTGTTCTCCTTATCCTACTTATTATAAATAGATTGCAATGCCAAGGTATAGCAGGGCAGCTCAGCTGAGTGGAATGTGCATCCTGTGGCCTTTGGAAAGTCATGTATGCACCATTTTGTTCCAGACCAAGACTTCTGTGGGAAATGTTACCAGCTGCAGAAACTTGAGCTCCAGCAGGACTCAAGCAGTGGCTGGAGGTATTGCATTGTATCCACAAGGTAGTAAACTACATGGATAGGACATGTAGGGAGCTGGTCACACCACAGGGTATCATAGAATTTACAGTGCAGAAGGAGGCCATTCGGCCCATCGAGTCTGCACCGGCTCTTAGAAAGAGCACCCTACCCAGGGTCCACACCTCCACCCTATCCCCATAACCCAGTAACCCCACCCAACACTAAGGGCAATTTTGGACACTTAAGGGAAATTTATCATGGCCAATCCACCTAACCTGCACATCTTTGGACTGTGGGAGGAAACCGGAGCACCCGGAGGAAACCCACGCACACACGGGGAGAATGTGGAGACTCCGCACAGACAGTGACCCAAGCCGGAATCGAACCTGGGACCCTGGAGCTGTGAAGCAATTGTGCTATCCACAATGCTACCGTGCTGCCCGTAAGTGTATGCAGGAAGAGAGAGAATGGGTGACTGGCAGGCAGTGTAAGAGAATCAGGCAGAGAGTGCAGTAGTCTTTGGGCAGGTGAAGGAGACACATCCTGAGTGAGTGAGACGCCTCCTGAGTGGGAATTGGAACTTGATAATTTGGTGCAGTGAGGTAATTCGATGCAGAGTGGGAGAAGGTGCTTTTTCTCTTCCGTTTTGTTCTCTTTCCTCTGGCTTTTCTGCAGGGAGAGAACCAGAGAGCATCCTGGGAAGGTAAGTGATTTTTATTTTTATTGCCTTTTCAAATTGTGTGTGTGTGTGGGGGGGGGGGGGGGGCTGTAAGTGACATCACAGTACAGCTGTGACTTGATTGGCTGGTTGGGAATCTGTTAAATTTGAAGAAAAAATAATTTTGCAAAAAAAATCTAATTGATTAACTAGTTAGTGGAGTAGCTAAACCTGAGGGCAGTGATCGGTATTTAGCATTTAATTTTACAGTAAAAATCATCAGGGCCAAAAAGTGTCAGGGCCATATAGTTAATTGTACTCAATCTAACAATAATTTAAGTGTTTATTTTAAATTAATTAATTAGTACTTAAATGTAACTCAGTGGGGTGCAGTGCTCCAACTGTGAGAAGTGGCGGATCTGTGACACTTCCAGCATTCCGGTCGACTACATCTGCAGAAAGTGTAGCCAATGACAGCTCCTCACAGACCGCGTGGTTCGGTTAGAGCAGCAATAGGATGCACTTAGGAGCATGCAGGTGGCAGAAAGCATCATAGATAGGAGTTATAGAGATGTGGTCACACCCAAAGTGCAGGCAGAGAGATGGGTGACCACCAGAAGGGGCAGGCAGTCAGTGCAGGAATCCCCTGTGGTTGTCCCCCTCTCAAACAGGTATACCACTTTGGAT
The DNA here is from genome assembly GCF_047496885.1 of Scyliorhinus torazame. NCBI lineage: Eukaryota > Metazoa > Chordata > Chondrichthyes > Carcharhiniformes > Scyliorhinidae > Scyliorhinus > Scyliorhinus torazame. Next base: position 23,944,045 of record NC_092720.1, on the reverse strand, counting down.
ACTGTTGAGGGGAAAACAACAGCAGCCAGAGCAGTGGCACCATGGTTGGCTCTGATGTTCAGCAGGGAGGGTCAAAGCGCAGAAGAGCAATAGTCATAGGGGACTCTATAGTCAGGGGCACAAATAGGCACTTCTGTTGACGTGAAAGAGTATGTTGCCTCCCTGGTGCCAGGGTCCAGGATGTCTCCGAATGGGTAGCGGGCATCTTGAAGGGGGAGGGCAAACAGGCAGAGGTCATTGTACATATTGGTACTAACGCCATAGGCAGGAAGGGGCATGCGGTCCTGCAGCAGGAGTTCAGGGAGCTAGGCAGAAAGTTAAAAGACAGGACCTCTCGGGTTGTAATCTCGGGATTACTCCTTGTGCCACGTGCCAGTGTTGCTAACTTTGCCTTAGTTCAATTGCTCTGTTTTATTACCTTTGCTCTTGAGTCGCCAGGTATCTTTATGATACCGACACGAGGTTCAAGTCCGAGTAATGATCAATAATCCAATACACCGATTAGTAAGGTTTAAATCCAAGCACATTTATTATACACAGTAATCGCTACTCATGCACAAATTCTACGTCTAAACTACTTCTACAACTAACAGGCCTATACTTAACTTGGAACTGGCCCACCAGGTCAGGGAAACAAATGGCCTTTCGTTCGGGTTCTGAGCCTGCGGGATTCGAAGTTGGTACAGATTGGTAGCTAGGAGCGCCTATCTCGTAGCGAGCGTTGAATCAAGACTTACGGTTTCGATCTTCACTGCACCCGTCACGGTCAATGTTGGTTTATTGTTGCTGGGTGACCCGGGCAGGAAGAGGAGCTGAAGAGGAGCTGCTGAAGAGTGAAGAGAGAGCGATTTGAACTTGGGGCTCAACTCTTATAGTCCCCAGGGGCTTCCCGCCTTTTGGGGCGGACCCTGTACCTGGTCCCAAGTGATTGGACTTTGTCCCAATCGCTTGGTTCGATTTTCTCCACTGCTGGAGTGGTTCCCTGATCGATGGGCGGTCTTGAGGTGTTTGTTCACCTCATTTTGTGTAGGCTCCTGCTGGAGCCGAAGAGTCTGGTTTTGCTTTGTGTGTCTAAATGTTGCTTATTGTTCCCGGGGATTGCTCATTAGTATGCAGATGGCTGTTGTTTTGTTATGCTGATGGTTGCTGGTATCGATCCTGTCTGGCCTTTCCAGAGGTAAATACACAGCCAACCTGCAGCTGCTGGTTTTTGTCTTGTTGGCTGACTTTCCCATCAGCCTTTGCCGTTCGCCATTTTGAATCGGGAGTTGGCCATTTTAAGTGGCTACACCAGTGAGGCTAGAAATAGGAAGATAGAGCAGCCAAACACTTGGCTAAACAGCTGGTTTAGGAGGGAGGGTTTCCATTATCTGGACCACTGGGAGCTCTTCCGGGGAAGGTGTGACCTGTATAAGAAGGACGGGTTGCATCTAAACTGGAGAGGCATAAATATCCTGGCCGCGAGGTTTGCTAGTGTCACACAGGAGGGTTTAAACTAGTATGGCAGGGGGGTGGGTACCGGAGCAATAGGTCAGAAGGTGATAAAATTGAGGGAGAACTAGGGAATAGGGCCAGTATGGCTCTGAGGAAGAGCAGACAGGGAGATGTTGCTGAAAACAGCGGTTCTGGTGGCCTGAAGGGCATATATTTTAATGCAAGAAGTATAACGGGTAAGGCAGATGAACTTAGAGCTTGGATTAGTACTTGGAACTATGATGTTGTTGCCATTACAAAGACCTGGTTGAGGGAAGGACAGGATTGTTCCAGGATTTAAATGTTTCAGGCAGGATAGAGGGGGATGCAAAAGGGGTGGAGGAGTTGCGCTACTGGTTAGGGAGAATATCACAGCTGTACTGCGGGAGGACACCTCAGAGGGCAGCGAGGCTATATGGATAGAGATCAGGAATAAGAAGGGTGCAGTCACAATGTTGAGGATTTACTATAGGCCACCGAACAGCCAGCAGGAGATAGAGGAGCAGATAGGTAGACAGATTTTGGAAAGGAGTAAAAGCAACAGGGTTGTTGTGATGGGAGACTTTAACTTCCCCAATATTGACTGCGATTCACTTAGTGCTAGGGGCTTGGACGGGCAGAGTTTATAAGGAGCATCCAGGAGGGCTTCTTAAAACAATATGTAAATAGTCCAACTAGGGAAGGGGCTATTCTGGACCTGGTATTGGGGAATGAGCCCGGCCAGGTGGTAGAAGTTTCAGTAGGGGAGCATTTCGGGAACAGTGACCACAATTCAGTAAGTTTTAAAGTGCTGGTGGACAAGGGTAAGAGTGGTCCAAGGGTGAATGTGCTAAATTGGGGGAAGGCTAATAATAACAATATTAGGCAGGAACTGAAGAACCTAGATTTGGGGCGGATGTTTGAGGGTAAATCAACATCTGACATGTGGGAGGCTTTCAAATGTCAGTTGAAAGGAATTCAGGACCGGCATGTTCCTGTGCGGAAGAAGAATAAATACCGCAAATTTCGGGAACCTTGGATAACGAGAGATATTGTCAGTCTCGTCAAAAAGAAAAAGGAGGCATTTGTCAGGGCTAGAAGGCGGAACAGACAAAGCCTGTGTGGAATATAAGTAAAGTAGGAAGGAACTTAAGCAAGGAGTCAGGAGGGCTAAAAGGGGTCACGAAAAGTCATTGGCAAATAGGGTTAAGGAAAATCCCAAGGCTTTTTACACATACATAAAAAGCAAGAGGGTAGCCAGGGAAAGGGTTGGCCCACTGAAGGATAGGCAAGGGAATCTATGTGTGGAGCCAGAGGAAATGGATGAGGTACTAAATGAATACTTTGCATAAGTATTCACCAAAGAGAAGGAATTGGTGGATGTTGTGTCTGGAGAAGGATGTTGAGTCAGGAGAAGCCTAGGTCACATTGAGATCCAAAAAGACGAGGTGTTGGGCATCTTGAAAAATATTAAGGTAGATAAGTCCCCAGGGCCTGATGGGATTTACCCCAGAATACTGAAGGAGGCTGGAGAGGAAATTGCTGAGGCCTTGACAGAAATCTTTGGATCCTCACTGTCTTCAGGTGATGTCCCAGAGGACTGGAGAATAGCCAATGTTGTTCCTTTGTTTAAGAAGGGTAGCAAGGATAATCCAGGAAACAACAGGCTGGTGAGCCTTCCGTCAGTGGTAGGGAAATTACTGGAGAGAATTCTTCGAGACAGGATCTACTCCCATTTGGAAGCAAATGGACGTTTTAGCGAGAGACAGCGTGGTTTTGTGAAGGGGAGGTCGCGTCTCACTATCTTGATAGAGCTTTTCAAGGAGGTCACAAAGATGATTAATGCAGGTGGGGCAGTGGATGTTGTCTATATGGACTTCAGTAAGGCCTTTCACAAGGTCCCTCATGGCAGTCCCTCAAAACGTGAAGTCACACGGGATCAGGGGTGAGCTGGCAAGATGGATACAGAACTGGCTAGGTCATAGAAGGCAGAGAGTAGCAATGGAAGGTTACTTTTCTGATTGGAGGCCTGTGACAAATGGTGTTCCGCAGGGATCAGTGCTGGGACCTTTCCTGTTTGTAGTATATATAAATGATTAGGAGGAAAATGTAACTGGTCTGATTAGTAAGTTTGCAGACGACACAAAGGTTGGTGGAATTGCGGATAGCGATGAGGACTGTCAGAGGATACAGCAGGATTTAGATTGTTTGGAGACTTGGGCGGAGAGATGGCAGATGGAGTTTAATCCAGACAAATGTGAGGTAATGCATTTTGGAAGGTCTAATGCAGGTAGGGAATATACAGTGATTGGTAGATCCCTCAAGAGTATTGACAGTCAGAGAGATCTAGGTGTACAGGTCCACAGGTCACTGAAAGGGGCAACACAGGTGGAGAAGGTAGTCAAGAAGGCATACGGCATGCTTGCCTTCATTGGCCGGCGCATTGAGTATAAAAATTTGCAAGTAAAGTTGCAGCTGTATAGAACCTTAGTTAGGCCACACTTGGAGTATAGTGTTCAATTCTGGTCGCCACACTACCAGAAGGATGTGAAGGCTTTAGAGAGGGTGCAGAAGAGATTTACCAGGATGTTGCCTGGTATGGAGGGCATTAGCTATGAGGAGTGGTTGAATAAACTCGGTTTGTTCTCACTGGAACGACGGAGGTTGAGGGGTGACCTGATAGATGTCTACAAAATTATGAGGGGCATAGACAGAGTGGGTAGTCAGAGGCTTTTTCCCAGGGTAGAGGGGTCAATTACTAGGGAGCATATGTTTAAGGTGCGAGGAGCAACGTTTAGAGGAGATGTACGAGGCAAGTTTTTTACACAGAGGGTAGTGGGTGCCTGGAACTCGCTGCCGGAGGAGGTGGTGGAAGCAGGGACAATAGTGACTTTTAAGGGGCATCTTGACAAATACATGAATAGGATGGGAATGGAGGGATACGGACCGCAGAAGTGTAGAAGATTTTAGTTGAGACGGGCAGCATGGTTGGCGCAGGCTTGGAGGGCCGAAGGGCCTGTTCCAGGGCTGTACGTTTCTTTGTTCTTTGAGTCCCCTAAGTCGACCTCACTGGAAACTGGTTTTCCATTTTGAACACTGGTGAGAGAGAAAGAGGAGTGGAGCCAAGTCTTTGGCACTGTGGTGGTTCAGCAGTACAGGAAGGGAGACGGAAGAATGGAAGAGCAACAGTGATCAGGGATTCATTAGTTCGGGGAGCAGATAGTTTTTTTTTGCAGTCATGGACGTGACTCCTGGATGGTATGTTGCCTCCCTGGAGCCAGGGTCAAGGATGTCACAGAACGGCTGTGGGACTTTCTGCTGGGGTCTGGTAAACAGCCAAAGGTTGCAATCCACAGTGTTACCGATGATGTCGGTAGGAAAAAGGAGGAGGGCCTGAAAGTAGATTTTAGGGAGTTAGCAAACAAATTAAAATGTGGGAGCTCAGAAGCAGTAATCTCAGGCTTACTTCTGGCACCATGTACCCATGAGCATAGGAATATAAAGGGTGCATAAAAACTGGCAAGTCATGCTAGTTGTATAGAACCTTGGTCAGGCTGCACTTGGAATATTGCGCACAATTCTGGTTGAGGTTGAGGCCTGATAGAGGCCCACAGGATTATGAGGGCCATGGATAGAGTGGATGGGCAGGCGCTCTTTCCCAGGGTGGAGGGGTCAGTCACCAGGTTTAAGATCTGTGGAGCAAAGTTTAGAGGAGATGTGCGAGGCAGGTATTTTACACAAAGGGTGGTGAGTGTCTGGAACGTGTTGCCAGGGGAGGTTGTGGAAGCAGATACATGAACGGGGTTCAAAATGCATCTTGACAAACACATGGATAGGATGGGTATAGAGGGATGCAGCACCAGGAAGTGCTGAGGGTTTTGCCCGAGTTTGGTATCATGACCGGTACAGGCTTGGAAGGCCGAAGGGCCTGTTCCTGTGCTGTATTGGTCTTTATTCTTTGTTCTTTGAATAGGAAGACTGGGTGATTGAACACCTGACTGGACAATTGCTATCGGAGGGAGGGCATCAGATTTCTGAGACACTGGGGTAGGTGGGAGGGGCATATGATGGACAGGACTTTAAACTAATGCAGCAGGGGCATGGGAACCTGGATTGTAGTTTTAGGGTAAGGGAGAATGAGAGTATAGAGGTCAGGAGCTCAGATTTGACGTCGGAGGAGGGGGCCAGTGTTCAGGTAGGTGGTTTGAAGTGTGTCTACTTCAATGCCAGGAGTATACGAAATAAGGTAGGGGAACTGGCAGCATGGGTTGGTACCTGGGACTTCGATGTTGTGGCCATTTCGGAGACGTGGATAGAGCAGGGACAGGAATGGATGTTGCAGGTTCCGGGGTTTAGGTGTTTTAGTAAGCTCAGGGAAGGAGGCAAAAGAGGGGGAGGTGTGGCGCTGCTAGTCAAGAGCAGTATTACGGTGGCGGAGAGGATGCTAGATGGGGACTCATCTTCCGAGGTAGTATGGGCTGAGGTTAGAAACAGGAAAGGAGAGGTCACCCTGTTGGGAGTTTTCTATAGGCCTCCAAATAGTTCTAGGGATGTAGAGGAAAGGATGGCGAAGATGATCCTGGATATGAGCGAAAGTAACAGGGTAGTTATTATGGGAGACTTTAACTTTCCAAATATTGACTGGAAAAGATATAGTTCGAGTACATTAGATGGGTCGTTTTTTGTTCAGTGTGTGCAGGAGGGTTTCCTGACACAGTTTGTTGACAGGCCAACAAGAGGTGAGGCCACATTGGATTTGGTTTTGGGTAATGAACCAGGCCAGGTGTTGGATTTGGAGGTAGGTGAGCACTTTGGGGACAGTGACCACAATTCGGTGACGTTTACGTTAAGGATGGAAAGGGATAAGTATACACCGCAGGGCAAGAGTTATAGCTGGGGGAAGGGAAATTATGATGCCATTAGACGTGACTTGGGGGGGATAAGGTGGAGAAGTAGGCTGCAAGTTTTGGACACACTGGATAAGTGGAGCTTGTTCAAGGATCAGCTATTGCGTGTTCTTGATAAGTATGTACCGGTCAGGCAGGGAGGAAGGTGCCGAGCGAGGGAGCCGTGGTTTACCAAAGAAGTGGAATCTCTTGTTAAGAGGAAGAAGGAGGCCTATGTGAAGATGAGGTGTGAAGTTTCAGTTGGGGCGATGGATAGTTACAAGGTAGCGAGGAAGGATCTAAAGAGAGAGCTAAGACGAGCAAGGAGGGGACATGAGAAGTATTTGGCAGGAAGGATCAAGGAAAACCCAAAAGCTTTCTATAGGTATGTCAGGAATAAGCGAATGACTAGGGACAGAGTAGGACCAGTCAAGGACAGGGATGGGAAGTTGTGTGTAGAGTCTGAAGAGATAGGCGAGATACTAAATGAATATTTTTCGTCAGTATTCACTCAGGAAAAAGATAATGTTGTGGAGGAGAATGCTGAGCTCCAGGTAAATAGATTAGATGGCATTGAGGTAAGTAGGGAAGAGGTGTTGGCAATTCTGGACAGGCTGAAAATAGATAAGTCCCCGGGGCCTGATGGGATTTATCCTAGGATTCTCTGGGAGGCCAGGGAAGAGATTGCTGGACCATTGGCTTTGATTTTTATGTCATCATTGGATACAGGAATAGTGCCAGAGGACTGGAGGATAGCAAATGTGGTCCCTTTGTTCAAAAAGGGGAGCAGAGACAACCCCGGCAACTATAGACCGGTGAGCCTCACGTCTGTAGTGGGTAAAGTCTTGGAGGGCATTATAAGAGACAAGATTTATAATCATCTAGATAGGAATAATATGATCAGAGATAGTCAGCATGGCTTTGTGAAGGGTAGGTCATGCCTCACAAACCTTATCGAGTTCTTTGAGAAGGTGACTGAACAGGTAGACGAGGGTAGAGCAGTTGATGTGGTGTATATGGATTTCAGCAAAGCGTTTGATAAGGTTCCCCACGGTAGGCTATTGCAGAAAATACGGAGGCTGGGGATTGAGGGTGATTTAGAGATGTGGATCAGAAATTGGCTAGCTGAAAGAAGACAGAGGGTGGTGGTTGATGGGAAATGTTCAGAATGGAGTTCTGTCACAAGTGGAGTACCACAAGGATCTGTTCTGGGGCCGTTGCTGTTTGTCATTTTTATCAATGACCTAGAGGAAGGCGCAGAAGGGTGGGTGAGTAAATTTGCAGACGATACTAAAGTCGGTGGTGTTGTCGATAGTGAGGAAGGAAGTAGCAGGTTACAGAGGGATATAGATAAGCTGCAGTGCTGGGCTGAGAGGTGGCAAATGGAGTTTAATGTAGAGAAGTGTGAGGTGATTCACTTTGGAAGGAAAAACAGGAATGTGGAATATGTGGCTAATGGAAAAGTTCTTGAAAGTGTGGATGAGCAGAGGGATCTAGGTGTCCATGTACATAGATCCCTGAAAGTTGCCACCCAGGTTGATAGGGTGGTGAAGAAGGCCTATGGAGTGTTGGCCTTTATTGGTAGAGGGATTGAGTTCCGGAGTCAGGAGGTCATGTTGCAGCTGTACAGAACTCTGGTACGGCCGCATTTGGAGTATTGCGTACAGTTCTGGTCACCGCATTATAGGAAGGACGTGGAGGCTTTGGAACGGGTGCAGAGGAGATTTACCAGGATGTTGCCTGGTATGGAGGGAAAATCTTATGAGGAAAGGCTGATGGACTTGAGGTTGTTTTCGTTAGAGAGAAGAAGGTTAAGAGGAGACTTAATAGAGGCATACAAAATGATCAGAGGGTTAGATAGGGTGGACAGTGAGAGCCTTCTCCCGCGGATGGAAATGGCTAGCACGAGGGGACATAGCCTTAAACTGAGGGGTAATAGATATAGGACAGAGGTCAGGGGTAGGTTCTTTACGCAAAGAGTAGTGAGGCCGTGGAATGCCCTACCTGCTACAGTAGTGAACTCGCCAACATTAAGGGCATTTAAAAGTTTATTGGATAAACATATGGATGATAATGGTATAGTGTAGGTTAGATGGCTTTTGTTTCGGTGCAACATCGTGGGCCGAAGGGCCTGTACTGCGCTGTATTGTTCTATGTTCTATGTTCTAGGTTGCACCAAAACTAATATCCTCACAGGGAGATGTTCTAGTGGTGTTGGGGAGGTTTTAAGCAAGATTGACAGGGGAATGGGAATCTGAGAAGGAGTTCAGATCAGGAAGTAGAAGCATAATAAGTGGAAATAGAAGGTAGACAAAGCAAAGACAAGCATCAAATAGGATCAGAATGCAAAATAATGTTAAAAGGGCTAACTTCCCAATGACGATTGTGCTGGACTGGGAACCATCCAATGAATATGCTTTGAATCGCTAACTTCTGTCAGTTGTACACTCATAGTTACTCTGAGAGTTCGAAGGGGGAAAAAAGCACTTCTAACTTCAGAGTAACTATTTTGGAAACCCAGACCGAGCCCCGCACGGGACACCACACACCTTATGAACTCTACTGACGGGACTTTTCACAGTTTTCTCTCACTCCTGTAACTGACACTCAGGCTTACAACAACGCACTCATTCCAGTTCTGGGAGTGATCACAGTTCCAATCTGCTTCAACAATGTCATCCAAGACAAGTTTGTGTTCTATAAAATATTTTTGATAGGCTTGATGGCAAACTTGCTGACTCTACCAGAGCACACATTAACGTGAGCATTGACGAAGACTACACACACCAGATTCCTTTCTTATTTACTGGAGTTCAGGAGATTAAGGGATACTGTCATGCCCCTGGTGTTGTCACATCAATTCTGCCATGTTCGCGAAATTTGAGATATTTTTTATTTGCAATCCATGCCGAAGAGGCAAAGAATCTGAAACACTTGAAGTTGATGGTATCATTGAGCAAATCAACGTGATTACTTAAAAACCTTGCAGTAAAAGATCCTCTAGGCAAGAGCAATCATAACATGATAAGAGTCTGAGGGACCTTGACAAAGTAGCTGCTGAGAGGGTTCTTCCCCTTGTCGGGAAACTAGAACTTGGGGAACAAATTTAAAAATGAGGTATATCCCATTTAAGGCAGTGACTATGAGGAAATTCTTCACTCACAAGGACTATTAGTATGTAGAATTATCTTCCTAAGGGAGTGACAAGAGAGTGAAGGGTTATGGAGGACAGGCAAGCTAGAGGAGTTAAGGCCACAATCAGGTCTGCCAATGAATGACAGAGCAGGGTCGAGAGTGAAACGGCCTATTTTGTTTGTTGTTCTTATTATTGTATTATTCCTTGTGGCTGAATAAAGCACGTAGTCTTACAGTTGAAGTAGATGCTTTATTGTGTGAGTTCGATCTCTCTCCAGCGCTTATACTATATGTTACATCTGAGCTGTCTGTCTGTGTTCTGCTCACCAGCTGCCGTTCCTGTGAAGAGTGTCCCTTGACTTCCTGTTTGTTTCTTATATACATCTCTGGTGCTCCCTCTAGTGGTTACTTAGTTGTGGTGTATTTACATTAACCCCTTGTGTATATACAGTGATGCATATCACAACAATTATCTGAATGGATATTGAACCTAGTCGACAAGTGGCATCTTTGGAATGTGCAGATACTTCTGAGATGAAGTGCATTGGATGCCGCCTTGGTAATGGGGTTAATAACGTGCGCACTTACTATCTGCTGGAAGGTGTGCAACACTGCTGCTTTGGAGCTCCATACTTTAGCTCATACCATCTCTTCGTCCTATGCAGCTGAACACATGTTAAGTCGCATGAAGGTGCCTGACCAGTGCAGTTCAGAGGAATCGGCAACTGCTTGCAGGTTGACTGATTGATTTCTTCTGGTCGTCGCTGCAGTTTTACACGTTTTTGGTGCTGTCCACAGTCGCTAGCGGTTTCAGAAGTGTACAGGGGATGGATGACAGATGCTGATGTCCTTTTTGCTGACTTCAGGACTCCTCACCAACCAGTATCTCTGGACCTGCAATTAATTGCAGCAATAGGCCTCCCAGTGTAAGGGTGCGAGAGTCCCTTGCAGACTCCTGCTTAGGTTTGGAACTGCAGCCGGGATGTAACAGGAATGAGTGACTCAATACCTAACAATATGTGAAAACAGCAATCTTAATTAAACAATTATTCATGACTAAAATAAAATGAAAGGAAGACAACTTTATTGAAAAAGAAGAAAAAAGTCTCTTTGTATAAGGAAGAAAGACACGTAACATAAATGCTACATTACAAGTGGTCAGCCGAATTGGTCTGTTCACAACAGTGCCCCCAAATGCTAAACTTCCCCTTGGTTCACACATCACCAAGGGTGGGATTTTCCAGCCCTTCCTGCTTGTGGGATCTTCTGGTCCAGCCAAAGGCGGCCCTCCCCATGGTGGGTTCCCCGACAGTGGGAAGAACAAGCCACACAAAACACTGTGGGCATCAACAGGACAGGAAGGTCCCACCGGGAGTCAATGGCGAATCGCCTCGGCTGTCGGAAAACATGCTGCGAGGGGCCGGAATATCGTGCCACAAATCTCCGGATAACCTTGCATGGAGGTGGAGACTCCGGCCATTTACCCTGTCAACGACCCTCTACTTCCGGACTGCAACCCTGAATGTTGGAATGCTGTGGCCCTTTAAGTCCCATTCCGGGCTCCATTCCAGCCTTTTGTGGCTTTCTCAAAACAAGAATCTGATAAAACATGAGTCCTTATTAAATATTCCTCTAAGGCACTGCAAGGTTTGTCGTCTTCGCAACATCCAAATAGTTTACGCATATTTCAATGGTGTCTTTCATCTGCCATCACTCAAGAAATACATCGAACGTCAATCAAACTACATCTCCTGATTCCACGCCATAGTTGACTACCCCATGTACAAGGTTATCCATTTTTCTGGCTTGTAGTTCAAGGGTTACTGATTGCAGTGAGACACTGCCCCCTGTTACACAATAACAACCTTTATCTCAGTAAGTCTATCCCGAAATGGAAAACAATTCTTTCAGGGTGAAATCGCATCTGTGAACATCGCCACCATAAAAACCAAACTCATGGGAAGAACACATCTACAGTTAATTGTATCATCACTGATTAATTAATTGGCTTATAGGGCGATCACTCTTAGTTTTAAATCAAGGTACACAAAGTAACTTTTCAATATTTAAAGTGAGTTTTATATATTTAAGTAACAGGCTTAATATGGGTTCCCTTGACATCACAAGCAAAGAAAACAGAGAATGCAAAAATATGAAATACAAAGAACAAAGAACAAAGAAAAGTACAGCACAGGAACAGGCCCTTCGGCCCTCCAAGCCTGCGCTGGCCATGCTGCCTGTCTCAAATAAAATCTTCTACACTTCCGGGATCCATATCCCTCTATTCCCATCCTATTCATGTATTTATCAAGACACCCCTTAAACATCACTGTCGTCCCTGCTTTCGTCCCCTGTCACCACCTCCGGCAGCGAGTTCCAGGCACCCACTACCCTTTGTGTAAAAAACTTGCCTCATACATCTCCTCTAAACCTTGCCCCTCGCACCTTAAACCTATGACCCCCTAGTAATTGATGCTCGATCAATGACTCCAGAAGCGAATTTGGATGACAATTGAAGGCTTTATTGGACTCGATGTTTCCCCCAGCAGCGCAGGTACAGAATGCAGCTGCTAGGGAGACACAGGCTCTTATACTCCGCCTTACTGGGCGGAACCAGCAGACAGGCTTCACCAATGATCTTCCTGTCTCAGGTACCTCCCACACCAATGATCTTACAGCCTCAATCTAGGTACCGTAATACCCCCAATACCGACTACCACAGTAATTGACCCCTCAACCCTGGGAAAAAGTCTCTGACTATCAACTCTGTCTCTGCCCCTCATAATTTTGTAGACCTCTATCAGGTCGCCCCTCAACCTCCATCGTTCCAGTGAGAACAAACCGAGTTTATCCAACCTCTCCTCATAGCTAATGCCCTCCATACCAGGCAACATCCTGGTAAATCTCTTCTGCACCCTCTCCAAAGCCTCCACATCCTTCTGGTAGTGTGGTGAAATTGTAAACGTTAGTGGCTGAGAGCCTCGGGCCTACAGAATTTCTCTTTAAAATACATGTTTCAGCAGTATTTTACAGTCCAGATAACTAAATTTTGTAGTTCGTCCAGTTGGAGTAATCTTTTTTATAATCCATTGGGTTCCTCATTAATGTCACAGTTCAAATTCGATTACTCGCGAGGATTTGCTGTCGGTACATTTTCTTTTTGTGTTGTTGTGTACATCAGTTGACTAGCAGAGAGAGAGAATTTTGAGTAATTGAACAAAGACTAACAAATGAGATATAATCTTAATCCATGGATGAATATTCGCATACATGCCACAATTCCATAATTCCTCCCACCAATCCTGATATCATCGATATTTTTATTCATATACCTGTTCTGTTGCTGCGAGTGGAAATGCACTTTCTGGGATTTAGCCGCGGGACCTTTACAAACAAACCTTTCCACATACTCCCATGATTGCTCTTTCATTCTATCTTTTACACTCAACAAAGAACAAAGAAAAGTACAGCACAGGAACAGTCCCTTCGGCCCTCCAAGCCTGCGCCGACCATGCTGCCCATCTCAACTAAAATCTTCTGCACTTCCGGGATCCGTATCCCTCTATTCCCATCCTATTCATGTATTTGTCAAGATGCTCCTTAAAAGTCACTATTGTCCCTGCTTCCACCACCTTCTCCGGCAGCGGGTTCCAGGCACCCACTACCCTCTGTGTAAAAAACCTACCTCATACATCTCCTCTAAACCTTGCCCCTTGCACCTTAAATCTATGCCCCTTAGTAATTGACCCCTCTACCCTTGGAAAAAGTCTCTGACTATCCACTCTGTCTATGCCACTCGTTTCTGTGATATTATGTTGATGAATATTCATCAGTTCTCTGTCACCAATTCTGATAGGTGTCTCTGGGGCTTCAGGAACGATGCCGGGTTTTTCATTTCCATAATTCGAATTCTTTTCTATGTTGGTCTTCTTCTTTTCTTACTGGGCGCACGGTAGCACAGTGGTTAGCAGTGACGCTTCATGCCGCCAGGGACCCGGGTTCGATTCCCGGCTTGGGTCGCTGTCTGTGCGGAGTCTGCACGTTCTCCCTGTGTCTGTGTGGGTTTTCTCCTGGAGCTCTGGTTTCCTCCCACAAATCGTGAAAGACGTGCTTGTTAGGAGAATTGGACATTCTGAATTCTCCCTCGTTGCACCCGAACAGGCGCCGGGGTGTGGCAACTAGGGAATTTTCACAGTAACTTCATTGCAGTGTTAATGTAAGCCTACTTGTGACACTAATTAAGATTATTATTATGGTGCAATTTGCTTGTGCCTGATTAGAGCCACATGTTTCTTCAGGGTGGCCTCTTAGCTCATACGGGCACACAATCACTTCTCGCCATGTGCCACGCCCTTTTGGCCGAGTTCCTCATACATCATTTCCCAGATTGACTGCACACGGATTGTACACGACTGTCAGCCCAAATCAATCCTACGTTTTCCACTCGATAAACTGGCAATGGTTTAGTCACACCCAATCTGGTCCATTCGTCCTACGGAGCACTGAACGTATGTTATAGTTTCAAAAAACACACTGCGAGGTTGCCCACACAACCTAATCTGCGGGTTCACTTGATTACAACAGCGATTGTCATCAGGATGACACGGGATGAGTTTGGAGATCGGAATCTCCTTCCCTTGAATTGTTCATGGTCTAGGGGGGCGCTGGGGTCTGATATAGACTTTGTCTCAAGGGGCATTCAGGAGAGGGAGGAGGAAGAGCAGGACACGGAAGCAGAACGCTCTCTTCAGTAACCGTCCCAGACTCCTCACGTTTCCCCTGTCACTGACCATCAACCTCTTGACTACAACTCAAAAATAAAAGCCAAAATACACATTTCCACATCTAATTTAGAAACAAAATCATGCCTTCTTGCATAGAAAGCTGTATCAATTGCCCTTGTGCGTTCCCTTAATGCCTGGCCCACATGTGCCTTTGCTTGCCGTAGTGGCTCTACACAGCGCTACCCCAATGACTGGAGCAAGGCTGCTGACCTGCGGCGTGGGTGACTGCAGTCCGCCTTTCAGAATGACCTTGAGCAGCTCGAGCGTGGGATGAACCAGCTTCGCACTGCACCATCTTGGCATAGGGGGCAGCAGTCGGCTGCCTGGCAGACACCCAACAGTAAGGGGCACTGGCAGAATGGCAGTAGGGACAGAAGGGATGTTGCCATCCTGAAAGAGGACGCCAGATTCATTCTCCATAGAATTCGAGCCTGAGCAGGCCGGGCGATGCAGATTTGCTGGATTGCTGTGAGAATCTGGCATCACTTGTTGACACTGGCATCACCGCCATGATGCCATCAGTCTGAGCTGACATGGCAGCATTTGACTTTTGATTGGAACTGTTTAAGCTGCAATGGAAAGAAGACATTGATCATTACTTACTGCTTCATGGTCCATATATTTGCATAAATTCCAACCATTCCCAGCTACTGAAATATCCTCCCTTCCACAGGCAGCGGCACTGGGACTGGAGTAGGATTGTCTAGAGCCACATACTCAATAACTAATGACTCCAATCTCTCTCATAATTTATAAAGAGAATAACCTTGATGATTAAGGCTACATGTCACACTGTCAAACAGATTTTTTACAAATACATGTTCTTAAAATTTTCTTCAAGTAGCCTGATCTCACATCAATAAATGAACTGCACTCTCTCAGCGCCTTAGATTGATGCTGTACCTTTAAAAAGGCAGCACCATTCTGACATAGAACGACATCACTGCTGTGTCAACATTGTTGTGTCAAAATCCTGCAACTCCCTAACCAGCAGCATGTGTCACGTGACTTGTGTCGCACGGCTTGTGTCAGCGGCTTGTATCACGTGACTTGCATCATGCGAACGGCAGCAGTTCAAGAAGGTAGCCCATCTCCACTTTCTCAAAGGTCGTGGTCACTAATCGCTGGCTTTGCAAGCAACATGAAAATGAAAAGTCGCTTATTGTCACGAGTAGGCTTCAATGAAGTTACTGTGAAAAGCCCCATAGTCGCCACATTCCGGCACCTGTTCGGGGAGGCTGGTACGGGAATTGAACCATGCTGCTGGCCTGCTTTGGTCTGCTTTAAAAACCAGCGATTTAGCCCAGTGAGCTAAACCGCCACCCCCTCTATCATTGAGTGAATCAACAAAGTGGCTGGTTCCACAAGTGTGTTGATGGAATTGACCATCAGTTACACGCTGGGAAGCACATGCTAGAACTTCTGTGCAAAAACCCCTGTGTCAAAACAGTGCCGGACTGCTCCATGCTCCTTAACATTGGCCATGGGGTTTATGGCAGGGTTCACAGTGCACCAGGCATTTTGTGTTGTGCATACCTCATCTGAGTTCTCTGCAGCAGAGCCCGAGTGCGGCTTCAACCTCTGCTGAACCGGCACCTTCACTATCCCCACCCTCTGCCCTGGCTGCAGTGGACTTTTGCCTGGTGTCTCTCCACCAGCAGTTCCCATCTCTGTGCTGTCATCTGAATTGTGCTCAGTGTTTGCATTTGAGCCGATGGCTGCCAGTGTGAAATCCCGTGACATTTTGTCTTCATAGTCACTCTCTTCTTGGTCTTCCTCCATTGCCCGGCCAGGATCCTGGGTATCTGAAAGGTTAAAGGGACATAGATAAGATTGTGGTGAGGGCAAATGGAAAACAACGAGTGTCCACTTTGGCTTTATCTCCAGTTTGTAAATCAGGAGAGATTGTGAGATGAGAGAGAAGGGGGATGTTAGAAGAGGCTTCGGTATGATGTAATGATGATTGAGAAAACACAGAAACATTGGACTTTAATAATTCAGGGACTGGATTCCCCACAGCCCGCACCGAAATTGCAGCCGGCGCATGGGCGGAGAATCCACTTCCACGCCATAATTGGGCCCGGCGCCGTTTCGGCAATTCTCCGGGACCCGATAATCGCCGTGACCGCGCAGTACATCGCACGGCTGGAGGCCCATTGACAGAGGCCCACCCAGAAAACCTCCGCTTCCGACCGGCTGAGATCCCGACGGCGTGGAACTAACCACCTATTGCCGGTCGGGATGCTGGTGTGGCGGCTGTGGACTCAGTCCGTGGTCGCCCTGGTCAGGGACAGGGGGATCGGATACCGGGTGGGGGATACGCCTTACAGGCGGCCGGGTGTTAGATCCGCACGGTCTGATGCTCGTGCATGCGGCCGATCGGGGGTGGGGGGGGGGGTGGGGGGGGGGGGGGGGTGGGGGGGGGGGGGGGGGCTCTCATTTTTCCATCTGGCTCCATGGTCCGAATCTGCCAGGGAGCTCGGCGTGGACTCCAAACCGGATGTGCGGTGGCCCGTATCCGCAGCTAAAGCCGCGAGATTTACTCTGAGTCCCTGCTAGCCCCTTGCAGGTCATTGAATTAGCTCAACTTGTTTCTTGGAATTCCTGGAGTAAAACTCCACCGTTTTTACGCCGGAGTGGAAACATATCCCATTTTCGGAGAATCCATCCCCTGAGCTTTATATTTTAAAATCGATACAATCCCTGAAGATGGCTGAGAATGTCGATCGCCGGTAACAGAAATGACTGCAGGGCGTTTCTCCAAGAGACAATGGAACCACTCCCTATGTTTCCAGCTTCCAAAGAGGTAAAAGCAAAGGAATATAAAGGCCATCTAATCTAAAGAAACCCTGGGTGATGGCCCCCCAGTCCAATTAATGGAGTCTGAATCCAGTGGAAGAAGGGGTTAAATGTGTGCGTGCGCACTGTGAGGAAAGGCGGCATGAAAACTCTCTCTCTGAACGTGAAAGTCAACCAGCCAGCAAAAAGGATCGCAGCTGGAAAAAGGACTGAAATCTCTCTACCAAACCACAGCACGCCTGAATCGAAGACTCAGATATTAACCTGCAGAAGTTAACCAACTGAATCAATTTGTAACATCCGCAGTGGTTTATTATCTGCCCTTCACAACTCAAGGACTGTTCTGTATAACTTTTTATTCATATTTATTTACTATTGTACGCAATTGTAACTTCATCTTGTTGGTATCATAGAATCAGAGAATACACAGTGCAGAAGGAGGCCATTCGGCCCATCGAGTCTGCACCAGCCCTTGGAAAGAGCACCCTACCCAAGCCCACACCTCCACCTGTTTAGCACAGGGCTAAATCGCTGGTTTTGAAAGCAGACCAAGGCAGGCCAGCAGCACGGTTCAATTCCCGTAGCAGCCTCCCCGAACAGGCTCCGGAATGTGGTGACTATGGGGCTTTTCACAGTAACTTCATTGAAGCCGACTTGTGACAATAAGCGATTTTCATTTTTTTCATTTCACCCTATCCCTGTAACCCAGTAACCGCCACCCAACGTTTTTGGACACTAAGGGCAATTTAGCATGGCCAATCTACCTAACCTGTACATCTTTGGAATGTGGGAGGAAACCGGAGCACCCGGAGGAAACCCACGCAGACACGGGGAGAACGTGCAGACTCCACGCAGACAGTGACCGAAGCTGGGAATCGAAATGGGTCCCTGGAGCTGTGAAGCAACTGTGCTAACCACTATGCTACCGTGCTGCCCATGGTAGTTAATAAAAGTACTCTATCTTAACTCAATAAAGCCTGGTTAAATTATCTCTTCTTTAAACATAACTATTGGGTCCTGAAAAGGCGTTCAAGGGAAAGGGAACCCGGTTAGGTTGAATCTTTGTTGCTACCAGCAGAGGGCTGGTTGAATAAAGACCCACGGCCAGTTCATTCCTTCTCACTAGAGTTTGTAACAATTTGGGGATATCCCAGCCGGATGGTGACAAATCGAGGGGTCTCGCCTGAATGAACATCTTTGGGAAGATGACCTGGGGCTGGTCGCGACAATAATGATACCATCATCTTGAGGCCATGGCCTCAGGAACGGACCTTCCTATGATGATCAGCAATGTCTCTTTCATGGGGGTGAGTGCAGCAGGCATGCCTGTCCCACTCTGGATTTGTTCCTGTCGCCTCCCGTTGTAAGCCACCTTCTCCTGCAAGAGAGGGGTAAGTATGTCAGTGAGTGTCGTGGACTCTGAGTTAAATGGACTCTCTTGACAACTCACTTTCCCGTTCGGTTAATGAAAACCGGAAAGGTTTGCCAGCGTATGGCCGAGCACTAAAAGTGAAAATTAGCCACCCCATGTCTCATGGTGCACCGGCACTGCAATGTCAGTGTAATTTATCATATTCATATCATGTTAGTTGCTTTGAAAGGTATTTTTGGATATGTAATTGAAGAGGACTAATTTGCAGAGCAACGGGAAAAGAAGTCTAGTGAATGGGATTGAAATGGGTTACCCTTTCAAAGAGCTGGCAAAGGTTTGACAGGCTGAATGGCCTCCTTCTGAACCGAATGGTTCTATCATAATGAGAAATTTCAGGAAAATCCTGAACCCAGTCACATTTTAATCATCGGAACCCACGCTTTTGCTGCTTTCTTTTTGCCTTCTCAGAAACTCCACGACTGCACACCCGTCAGATCACAAACCATTTTTCAAGCCAAGAGGACAGGCTGATTGTAATTTGCTCTGAGGCCTCTGCCAATGTTGTTCTTCACTTGGCGACATCGAGGCCCACAAGTGTTGCACCATCTGGTTTTCCCTCTCTTCCTGTGGTGGATCGGAGCTCTTACCCATTTTTCTCCCAACCCCCACCTCCTGCCACACCTCGAGCGCCAAACTGAAAATCAGAAGCCACATGGGCATTACGTTGTGCCCCAGCACTCTGTGACACAAGAGCATTAACACGCCAACATGCTGTGAACCTGGTTGCACTGACGTTACGCTGACTGCACAAATAAAGTTTCCAATAACGTCAGTGTTGGCCTCGCTGGGCAGAACTTGGCGAGAATGTTCCCCTTGTCCACCCGCTTGTGTCTCGCTGTCTCTTTTAAATCTATCCAAATATATTCAAGTCTACTTTAAAGTAGCTTGTGCATCATGCAAAGAGTTGGCACAAAACGTGATCCTGAAGTGCTGAATGCAAAACATTTACTTTGGCACCACTCAGTTATTTTCCACATATAGTTGATTAAAATTGAGATTGGAATCGAGATAACAAAATAACCACAAAACGAAAGTAAACAGAAAGTTATAATGCGGGCACACATACTTCAGAGTATCACACTTTGTTACAGATTCAAAACAACTTTAAATGGATGTGTGAATTTGAAAGAAAAAGTCACTTTGTGCTCTTGGCTATCTATAAAGGAGAGAAACAATAACTATTTCAGGGATTGTGCAAGAGGAAATTGGATCGTGATTGATTTCACAATCTGAAATTAGACTTTGAGGCATTAAAGGGACAGATCTCATCAGACACCTCTGCACCTCAGCAGGGTGGCACATCATGCATTAAGTCATTTAATACTGTGGGCAGAATGTTATGCTCTCCCCAAGTGGGTTCTGGGGTGGGGGAGGAGCATGAAATTTAATGGATGGGATTTCCTCCGAAATCCAGCCCTGACCCAGTTGCAATTTCACGGTGCGACGGGCAGCACCTCAGGCGGGAAAACTGTCCCCTATTAAGGCCCTTAAGAGGCCACTTTATGGCCACCCAAAGGCCTTGTCACACCCAGTCTCAATTTGTAGTTTGGCGGGAGAAGGTTGGAGCAAGGTGGGGAACTGAGAATGTAACAATTCTCCCTCTTGGGTGGGAAGGTGATGGGTGCCTCAATCTGAAGGCCGCTTTAGATTTGGGGTGCTGTCCCTTTTGGGAACTGGGAGCTGGGAACTCAGGTCCTTTATCCCCCTTCCCCTGGCCTACCCCGTGATACCGTGATCGCCCCCTCCCTATCCCGCTGGACATTCCCTACCCCCTGACACCCTAGGGCATTCTCTAACCACGCCCCCCCCCCCCCTCCACCCCCGGAACATACCTTAAGAATGGTCCTGGGCTTCAGTTTTGGGCAAAATACTGCAGTGGTTCCTCTGGCCACTGCAGCACTGTGTGCCTGGACTCATTGAAGAGTTGTCGGCCATTCTAATTGCCAGAGGTCCTGCCCATTGCCAATGAGCTCAACTGAGTGTTGAAGGGCTTCCAAGAATCGGGACGGTGTTACGCGCCAACTCTTTCTAATCCAGCCATTTTCAAACCCAAGGTCGCGACCCACGGCTGGGTCATGTGCGGGTGTCGGGAGGGCCGCCTAGTCATGCATCATGACGTTCTCGATTGCCATTACCGGCATTCAGAATGCCCGCTGTTCCGCGCATGCGTGCCCCCTCAGCAATGCGTAGGCCTGGAGCCCAGCGGGGCAGAATGCCTCCTCCTGACGTCAGTGCACTGACCCAGGAGTAGTTCCTTTTTAAAATCGCTGTGGTTTTCCTGCCTGGAACGGTGGCAGAGGGCAGGTCACGTCCCTCCTATACTGATATGATGGGTTCAGAGCGCAAGAGAGATCCATCCATTTTGCAGCTGCCAGCAGTGCTGGTGTGAGCATCAGGGCCTCTGGTGAACAATCCATGAAGAAGAAGCTGTAAACAGGAACAAAGCAGCATAAAGACGATTACTTGAGGTGTTGGTTTATTAATTGTGTCACTGCAAAATCCTGGCAATCAGGATTCCAAGTTCATGTGTGCTATATGCACGGAAGCACTGGCAAATGAAAGATTAAAAGACTAAGAACTTCAAAGACATTTGAAGACTAAGCATGGCGAGTTTGAGGACAAACCTCTTGATTTTATTCAACGGATGCAGTGAGATCTTAACTCATCAACTGATGTCATTATCAGAAATGTATACTTGTTGGGGTGGCACAGTGGCTAGCACTGCTACCTCTCAGCTCCAGGGTCCTGGGTTCAATTCTGGCCTTGGGTGACTGAGTGGAGTTTACACTTTCTCCCCGTGTCTGCGTGGGTTTCCTCCGGGTGCTCTGGTTTCCTCCCACAGTCCAAAGATGTGCAGGTTAATAAAAATAATAATCTTTCACATGTAGGCTTACATTGCAAAGAAGTTACTGTGAAAAGCCTCTAGTCGCCACATTCCGGCACTTGTTCGGGTACACAGAGGGAGAATTCAGAATGCCCAAATTACCTAACAGCACGTCTTTCGGGAGTTGTGGGGGGAAACCGGAGCACTCGGAGGAAACCCACGCAGACACGGGGAGAACGTGCAGACTCCGCACAGACAGTGACCCAAGCCGGGAATCGAACCTGGGACACTGGAGTGTGAAGCAACAGTGCTAACCACTGTGCTACCATGCCACCCACGTGAATTGGCCATGATAGAATTGCCCCTTAGTGTCCAAAAGGTCAGGTGAGTTTACAGGGATAGGGTGGAAGTGTGGGCTTAAGTAGGATGCTCTTTCCGAGGGCCAGTGCAGACCCGATGACCTTCTGCACTGTAAATGTGATCATTCTATGAATAACAAAGCAAGTGAGATCATGAGGACCATGCAGGCTTACCTGTCGCATTGAGGATAAGTGAAAATGGTGGTTCGCAAAGTTTGGGCTGTGTGGGGCGCAAAGATCAGCTAGCGCGGGTCGCGAAGGTCAGTCGGTGTGGGTCCCGAAGGATGGCCGATTGGTAAAAATGGGTCCAATGCAAAAACGTTTGAAAAACACTGTTCTAATCCATATACTGTATTGACTTTCAATCCTCATGATAGAATGTCCCTTTCTCCTGTCATAAGTTTTGAATAACAATGTTGCAACATTTATAAAAACTATTCCCAGTCCATTGTTGCTGCCAAAATGTAGTCGCAGCCTTATGTTACTCGATAGTTTTGTAGCCTTCAACTAGGTCCCTCGTGTATGTGACTGCTGATTCTATCAGTCTTGCACTTGAAATCCCAGTTTTCCAAAGTAGCTAAGACCCTAAGGTGGGCCTTGTGCCAATGCAAGTTTGATAAAACCGAATATTTTGCTGGGCCACTTCAGAGGTCAGTTAAGATTGGATCACAGAGGAATTGGAGTCACGTCTAGTCCAGAAACGGTCATACTCGGTTTCCTTCCTGAAAGGACACCAGTGAGGCAGTCACACTCTTTCTATTTCCGACAAGCCAAAAGCTTCACGGCTAATTTTACTGACACCAACGTTTCATTTCCTTTTATTTTAAATTGAGCTCAAATTCACAAACATGCCCTGCTGGGATTTGAACTCAATTTTTTTTTTAATCCAGTGAAGTAACCCGTCCCTTTAGCACATATGTTGAGTAGTTCCTGGGAGGGAAATGTCAAGGGACTGGATTATCCGCCCCGCCGTGCCCCATTACTGGTTCAGCACGCCGGCGGGATGCTCCGTTACGCCGGCTGGTCAACATTGTGGGGCAGCCCCACGCCGTTGGGAAACCCCTGGGCTGCCGGCAAAATGGAGCATCCCGCCGGCGGAGAATCCCGCCCACGGTCTGTAAACATTTGTGAGCACAATCATAGTGTGAGGTTTTGAGAATCTCACTTCCACAGGACGAGTGTTCAACTCTGCCTTCCGCTGACTGGACCCAAAACTGTGGAATTTCCTCCCGAAGCCTCCAATCCCTCTGCCCTCCTTTTAAGGCACTTTTGGGGAACCTAACCCCTTGACCAATCTTTCAGCATTTGTCCTGACGATTTGTTATGCGACCCACCATTTTCACTTACCTTTAACGCGACAGGTGAGCCCGTTTGGTCCTCATGATCTTACTTGCTTTGTTCAGTGTCAAATATTATTTGGGCCTGCAAAGCTTTGAACAGTTTACCTTATCAACAGAAGTTATTTATTCCCAGTCCTGGAGCACATATAACACTAACTTGCTATCTTGAAAGCCTTTATCACAACAAATGCCAGAGTTAAACATTGAATAGACAGATAAGCCTAAATAAATAGTGTCATGATATTCAGGTAAACATCATAGCACATACATACATACATACATACTGATGGACAGATCAACGGACCAATCAACACACACACAACACGACAGCCAATCACAGGCAAGAGCATACACAGTACAAAACAGGGAACACGACACTTCCTGCAGCACTCGAGCAGGAGACAGATCAGGGCACAGAGCTCATAGAAAGCCACTCAGACATCCACCATGTGCTGAATGCCACGACAAGATAGAATTAGGAATAGGTCCACAGATTCAAGGGTTATGATCGAACCTCAGTGAACAGTTTACCACTGTAAATAGATGTTTGAAATAAAACTGCGTTGTACCTTTCGCAACCGTGTTGGTTCGTCTGTGTAGCAAAGTACCCAACACTTCAAATAGCACCCCGTTTCTCCCCTCTTACTGAATGATTTTGGTATATATATCGAGATTTCAAAACCCTCCCATTATAAATACTGCTCGTTTACTGCTTGAATCCAGAAGATTGCTTGGCTCCTGTCATCGTGACCCCTCCCTTCGCCTTCAAGCAGAAGGCGTTCACCTCTACCAAGTAGATAAGCAAAGAAGATAGCATCACGGCAACAATGAGATGCAGTCAAAGATTTGTTTTGCTGTTGGTAAAATTTATTGGCAACCTTCATCTTCACACATGTTCACTGCTACCTGATAGGGATAACAAGTGGCCTTGCTTTGTAAACATTTGTAAGTATAATCATACTGTAAGACTTTAGATATCGTACACTACAGGACGAGATTCCCTCGGTCCCTTCAGCTGCCGAAAACCCAGAGCTCTGGAATTCCCTCTTGAAACCGCCAATCTCCAATGGGGGTGGGATGGTGGCAGAGTGGTATTGTCGCTGAACTAGTGACCCAGGGTAATGCTCTGGGGGCCTGGGTTCAAATCCCACCACAGCAGATGGTGAACTGTGAATCCAATACAAGTTTGGAATGAAAAGTCGAATGATGACCATGAAACTGTTGTTGATTGTTGCAAAAGCCCATTTAGTTCACCACTGTCCCTTTAGGGAAGGAAATCTGTCACACTTATCTGTTCTGGCCTACATGTGACTCCAAATCCACAGCAATGTGGTTGACTCTGGGATGGGCAATAAATACTGTTCCAGCCAGCGACGTCCACATCCCATGGACAATAAAAAATATCTCGACCTCTCTTCTCCTTTTAAAGGACTTCTTTGACCAATCGTTTGCTGCTCAGATCTAACATCGTCTAATGTACAGTAAGAAGTTTTACAACACCAGGTTAAAGTCCAACAGGTTTGTTTCGATATCACTAGCTTTCGGAGCGCTGCTCCTTCCTCAGGTGAATGAAGAGGTATGTTCCAGAAACATATATATGGACAGATTCAAAGATGCCAGACAATGCTTGGAATGCGAGCATTAGCAGGTGATTAAATCTTTACAGATCCAGAGATGGGGTAACCCCAGGTTAAAGAGGTGTGAATTGTGTCAAGCCAGGACAGTTGGTAGGATTTCGCAGGCCAGATGGTGGGGGATGAATGTAATGCGACATGAATCCCAGGTCCCGGTTGAGGCCGCACTCATGTGTGTGGAACTTGGCTATAAGCTTCTGCTCGGTGATTCTGCGTTGTCGCGCGTCCTGAAGGCCGCCTTGGAGAACGCTTACCCGGAGATCAGAGGCTGAATGCCCTTGACTGCTGAAGTGTTCCCCGACTGGAAGGGAACATTCCTGCCTGGTGATTGTCACACGATGTCCGTTCATTCGTTGTCGAAGCGCCTGCATGATCTCGCCAATGTACCACGCTTTGGGACATCCTTTCCTGCAGCGTATGAGGTAGACAACGTTGGCCGAGTCGCACGAGTATGTACCGCGTACCTGGTGGGTGGTGTTCTCACGTGTAATGGTGGTATCCATGTCGATGATCTAGCACGTCTTGCAGAGATTGCCATGGCAGGGTTGTGTGGTGTCGTGGTCACTGTTCTGAAGGCTGAGTAGTTTGCTGCAAACAATGGTTTGTTTGAGGTTGCGCGGTTGTTTGAAGGCAAGTAGTGGGGGTGTGGGGATGACCTTGGCAAGATGTTCATCTTCATCAATGACGTGTTGAAGGCTGTGAAGAAGATGTCGTAGTTTCTCCGCTCCGGGAAAGTACTGGGCGACGAAGGGTATTCTGTCGGTTGTGTCCCATGTTTGTCTTCTGAGGAGGTCGGTGCGGTTTTTTGCTGTGGTGCGTTGGAACTGTCGATCGATGAGTCGAGCGCCATATCCTGTTCGTACGAGGGAATCTTTCATCATCTAATGTGGCACAGTGTCAAATTTTGTTTGATAAATGCTCCTGTGAAGTGTCTTGGAACAGTTTACTACATTAAAGGTGCTTCATAAATATAGCTCGTGTCATGGGCTGAGCTGGAATATAATGAGGAAAAAAATTAAACACGCGCTTTGAGAAAGCAGACTTCTCATCGCGACTGCACCGACCCTCTGAAAGAGTACCCACCCTAGCGTTAGGCCTCCATCCAATTCCCAATGGTTTGTGATGCAGAACAAGGCCAGCAGCGTAGGTTCAATTCCCGTACCAGCTGAAAATTGGAAATTCTCTCTCCGTGCACCCGAACATGCGCCAGAATGCGGCGACTAGCAGCTTTCCACAGTAACTTCATTGCAGTGTTAATGTAAGCCTACTTGTGACAATAAAGATTATTTATTTATTTTAATTTTATTTTATTTATTATTATTATTTTTTGTTATTATTATTTTTTTATTTATTCAGTAACTCCACCTAAACATTTGGACACTGAGAGGTTCCACCTAACCTGCACATCTTTGGACTGTGGGAGGAAACCGGAGCACCCGGAGGAAACCCACGCAGACATGGGGAGAACATGCAGACTCCACACAGACAGTGACCCAAGAATTGAACCTGGAGCTGCAAAGAAACAGTGCTTACCACTGTGCCACTGTGCTGCCCCTAAAGGGTGAAAGCAAAGCAGACAGGCAGAGAAGTGCAGGGAGGGAATTCCAGAACGTAGGCCCTTGTAACTCATGACACGTTCACCATTGTTGGAGTGATTAAAATCAGAGATCAACAGCGGACCTGAGAATTGGATGAAACAGAGACCTTGGCAGATTGGTGGGCTGGAGGAGGCCAGAGACAGGGAGCAGGGGGATAAAACTGAGAATTTTAAAATCAAAAGCACACTGCCGGAAAGGAGCAGCTTGGCTGGGGTCATGGGCACGTCTTCATTACTATTGCCAGGATATGGTCAGAACAGTTCCGCAGGGATCAGTGCTGCGACCTTTGCTGTTCATAGTATATACAAATGATTTGGAGGAAAATGTAACTGGTCTGATTTGTGAGTTTGCAGACGACACAAAGGTTGGTGGAATTGCGGATAGCGATGAGGACTGTCAGAGGATACAGCTGGATTTAGGTTGTTTGGAGACTTTGGCGGAGAGATAGCAGATTACTTAATCCGGACAAATGTGAGGTAATGCATTTTGGAAGGTCTAACGCAGGTAGAGAATATACAGTGAATGGTAGAACCCTCAAGAGTATTGACAGTCAGAGAGATCTAGGTGTACAGGTCCACAGGTCACTGAAAGGGGCAACACAGGTGGAGAAGGTAGTCAAGAAGGCATACGGTATGCTTGCCTTCATTGGTCGGGGTATTGAGTATAAGAATTGGCAAGTCATGTTGCAGCTGTATAGAACCTTAGTTAGGCCACACTTGGAGTATAGTGTTCAATTCTGGTCGCCACACTACCAGAAGGATGTGGAGGCTTTAGAGAGGGTACAGAAGAGATTTACCAGGATGTTGCCTGGTATGGAGGGCATTAGCTATGAGGAGCGGTTGAATAAACTTGGTTTGTTCTCACTGGAACGACGGAGGTTGAGGGGTGACCTGATAGAGGTCTACAAAATTATGAGGGGCATAGACAGAGTGGATAGTCAGAGGCTTTTTCCCAGGGTAGAGGGGTCAATTACTCGGGGCCATAGGTTTAAGGTGCGAGGGGCAAAGTTTAGAGTAGATGTACGAGGCAAGTTTTTTACACAGAGGGTAGTGGGTGCCTGCAACTCGCTGCCTGAAGAGGTTGTGGAAGCAGGGACGATAGTGACATTTAAGGGGCATCTTGACAAATACATGAATAGGATGGGAATAGAGGGATATGGACCCCGGAAGTGTAGAAGATTTTAGTTTAGGCGGGCAGCATGGTTAGCACCGGCTTGGCGGGCCGAAGGGCCTGTTCCTGTGCTGTACTTTTCTTTGTTCTTTGTTCTAACTCATAGCCTTTGTCATGTTCCTTCAGCTGTTTCTTGATATCACATGAAGTGAATCAAATTGGCTGAAGATGTTGCGGTCCTCCAGATGAGTCCACGTTGGATCATCCACTTGGCACTTCTGGCTGAAAATTGTTGAAAATCTATCAGAATTATCTTTTGCATTGATCTGCTGGGCTCCTTCATTGAAAATGAGGGATATTTGTCGAACCTCCTCCTCCGCCGGCAGTTCGTTGTTTAATTGTCCACCACCGCTCACGGCCGTATGTGTCAGAACATCAGAGTTTAGACCTGATCTGCTGGTTGTGGGATCGCTTAGCTCCATCTATTGAATGTTCTTTCCGCTGTTTGGCAATGCAAGTAGTCCTGTGTTGCAGCTTCACCAGCTTGACACCTTTTTTTTGGTATAGCTGGTGCTGCTCCTGGCATGTCCTTGTGCACTCGTCATTGAACCAGGGTTGATCTCTTGGTTTGATGGTGTGGTAGAGTGGGGGATATGCCAGGCCATGAGGTTGCAGATTGTGGTTGTTTACAATTGTGCAGCTGCTGATAATAATAATAATCTTTATTATTGTCACAAGTAGGCTTACATTAACACTGCAATGAAGTTACTGTGAAAATGCCCTAGTCGCCACACTCCGGCGCCTGTTCCGGCACACAGAGGGAGAATTCAGAATGTCCAATTCACCTAACAAGCACGTCTTTCGGGACTTGTGGCAGGAAAACGGGGAACCCGGAGGAAACCCACGCAGACACGGGGAGAACGTGCAGACTCCGCACAGACAGTGACCCATGCCGGGAATCGAACCCGTGTCCCTGGCTCTGTGAAGCAACAGTGCTAACCAGTGTGGTACCATGCTACCCATGTGGCCCACAGTGTCTCATGGTTGCTCAGTTTTGAGTTCCTAGATCTGTTTGAAATTTATCCCATTTAGCACGGTGGTAGTGCCATAACACATGATGGAGGGCATCCTCACTGTGAAGTCAGAACTTTGTCTCCACAGGACTGTGCTGTGATCACTCCTACCAATACTGTCATGGACAGACTCATCGACAACAGGTGGATTGGTGAGGAGAAGATCGAGTAGGCTTTTTCCCTCAAGCTAGTTCCCTCATCACCTGCGTCAGTCCCAGTCTAGTGGATGTGTCCTTCAGGACTTAGCCAGCTTAGCCAATAGTGGTGCTACCAAGCTGCTTTTGGTGATGGACAGAGTACACCCAGGGAACATTCCGTGCCCTTTTCACCCTCAGTTCTTTCGCTAATTGGTATTCAACATCGAGGAGCATTATCAGCTGTGGGAAGCGTTGCTGGTAATAGTTGCTGGTTTAACCTAATGTTATTGGAGTTCATGGAGTCCCAGGCAACTTTCTCCTGCCTGTATTCCACCGTGTGCCACCTCTAGGGGGGCTGTCCTGCTGGTGGCATAGGACATGCTCAGAGGAAGTGATGATGGTGTTTGGGGCATTGTTTGCAAGTAATGTGAGTATGGCTATGTCAGGCTGTTGCTTGACTAGTCTGTGGGACAGCTCTCCCAATTTTGGTACAAAGCCCCCAGACGTAAGCAACAAGGACTTTTCAGGGTTTCCAGTTGCTAGACAGCACTGTGGGCGGGATTTTCCGACATCCTCCGTCGTTTCCCTGGCGGTGGAGGTGGCTGATCATTGGCCGTCTCAAGGATATTCTGGTCCCCTGGGTGTCTATGGCATTTTGTGTGGCTCCCTCGTCTCGCTGCCAGAGGACCCACTGCGGGGGGTCGTCTTTGGTGGGTCCAGAAGATCCCGCAAGCGAGAGGGGCCCGGAAATCCCACCCTAACTTCATGCTAAGTGGATCATTTGGTTTTATTCCTCTTTGGTTTCTCTGTCCAACAAAGTCTCTTTCTCCGCCAGTTCAGAGAGCAGTTAACATTCAATCACTTTGCTGTGTGTCTGGAGTCCCAGGTAGGCCAGACCAGTTCATGATGGCAGATTTCCTTCCTTATATGACATTCGCGAACTAGAAGGGTTTTTACAACAATCGATAATACTTTCATGGCACCATTACTGAGACTAGTATTTAATTCAGACTTTTTATTAACTGAGCAAATTTATTAATTGAACTTTTACTTGGCTGCCTGCCTCGGTGGGATTTGAATCCATTTCCCCAGCGCGTTAGCCTGGGCCTCCCGGTTACTTGTGCATGACATTACCACGGCACTGCCATCTCTGTCCTGACATAAAACAGATTGAAATGAAATTGTGTTAAACTGCAAAATCTTTTGCCAGGAAAGGCAGCAGAGTCCACAATAAACAAAATAAGTGAATCCCCAATGACCTACATTCTAAGACAGGGTTTTTCAAAGTCAAGGTCACGACCCACGGGTGGGTTGCGGGCAGCTGACGGGAGAGTGCTGGAGCGATTGGTCTTGCCAATCCAGCGGTGGTCCGATCGCGGGAGGAGCACCCAGCAGCCGCCGGCAGCTCGAGAATTGCAGCCGCTGCTACCTTTTTGGCTGTGTGGAGTCTTCCGGCCGAAGGTGGCAGCAGAGAGCAGGTCATGCACCCTGCATGTCGAATTGACATGTTGCACCGTCCAGGTACATGCTTTTGGTGCCAAAGCAGGGAGCAGAGTTGCTTCGATTTTAGAACTGCTGGCAAGCAAGGCAAGTGAACTGTGAAGATCAATGGTTTTCTTAAAAGTAAGAGACAGCCAAAGACTCAAATAGGTAGTTTACCTTTGAGACAGGATCTCACAACTGAATCTGCTGGAGAGAGCTGCCCAGGAGAGTCCAGGGCAGGACAGAGCAGTGCTAGTGTTGGAGCTCCAGGGCCTCTGGTTAACAGCCCTGAAAAAATAAACTTTACTTGGAACAAAGAAGTATAAAGATGATTTATTGCGGTATATTTTTGTCAATTGTGACAATGCAAATCAGAAGGCAAAGCCCATGTGTGTCATATGCAAGGAACTACTGGCAAATGAGAGAAGTTTCAGAATTTACAAGACAAGTGGTGTGTGAAAAATTCCTTTTTAGGTTGAGATCGCAGAGTCAGTTATTAACTTACAGCTGACTCCAAATTAAAGACTAAACTGCTGCAGCTTACCTCTAATACCACATTAAAAATGTACAAACTGCCCACGAGGCTGTCAGAATTCTGATGTAGCATCTCCCAGGATTATCCCGTGCTGAGTAAAACAAGCATTTTGGTGCTGTTGCCCTTCACAATGTTCTACATGTGTGAGCTTGTATTTTCCGTTTCTATAAAGATGAAGACGGCACAAAGGAACTGGCTGAAGTCGGCACCTGATATGCGCATTGCCCTCTGCTCCTTTCAACCGGATTCAAGTGAGATTGTGAGGACAAATCAGGCTCCTCTTTCGCATTAAAAGCTAAAAGATGGAATGTGCTGTGTAGGTCGGTCAGCATGTGTCGCGAAGGTCAGTCAGTGTGTTGCGAAGGTCGGTTGGCGTGTGTCGCGATGATCGGCTGTCATGGGCCCTGAAGGTTGGCCGCCATGGGTCCTGAAGGTTGGCTGGTTGCCAAAAGTGGGTCCCAGGAAAGAAAAGCTGAAAAGCATTGTTCTAGGATGATGAAGAATTTTGACTAGATGTTGTGTCTAGCCTCATTGTTTCTGAAAACAGTACCTGAATTCAGTTGAATAGGTTGCCTCAGGGTCTGAATGCCCACCTGGTACCAGTTAGATGGCTTTGGTTAAGCTGACTTAATTTGTCCATGAAGGCTGTGCCTTCTCAAAATTGCCCCTCACCTGAGGTGTGGCGATCCTCAGGTTAAATCACCACCAGTCAGCTCTCTCTCAAAGGGCACAGCAGCCTG
The DNA here is from genome assembly GCF_047496885.1 of Scyliorhinus torazame. NCBI lineage: Eukaryota > Metazoa > Chordata > Chondrichthyes > Carcharhiniformes > Scyliorhinidae > Scyliorhinus > Scyliorhinus torazame. The sequence continues at coordinate 23,912,725 of NC_092720.1, read as the reverse complement.
TGATCCTCTGGGACTATGGTGACATTTATGTTTTTACATCATGGCACTGAAAATTTTACCGTTGCATTGTAACTTTACCACATTCTTCGCGTGCATTAGAAGACAAATGTGTGTGTGGATTGGCAAATCAAGGAATCCAGTCAAAGTTAATAATCTTACATTTGAGCTTGTGTATGAGATTACTTTTAACCAGGGAGATGGCATCAAAAAATGCTCAAAGGTTTCATCCGATGCAAGTGACCAGGTGCAGTTTCTGCCAAGAATAAATGAAAAGAAAATCACTTATTGTCACAAGCAGGCTTCAATGAAGTTACTGTGAAAAGCCCCTAGTCGCCACATTCCGGCACCTATTCGGGGAGGCCGGTACAGGAATTGAACCGTGCTGCTGGCCTGCCTTGGTCTGCTTTAAAAGCCAGCGATTTAGCCCAGTGTGCTAAACCAGCACCTGTGGGCAGTGGGAAGACTTGATTATAAGAGTGCTGGTGAGAGAAGCTCAATGATTTGATATTGCTGTAATGACAGCTCTCAGGCACGAAATCAGAAAATACTGGACAATCTCAGCAGGTCTGACAGCATCTGTGCAGAAAGAAGGGCACTAACGTCTCACGGTTGTCCAGTATTTTCTGTTTTTGTTTCAGATTCCAGCATCCGCATTAATTTGCTATAGGGCACAGATTGCCTCTACAGAAATGCTAAACAACTTAGTCAAAAGATGGGCCATATCGCAATTGATTGCTAGCCTCAGGCCAAAGCAGGAAAGAGAATTCAGTCCTGTAGTAATGAAAATGCAGAGATGCCACAAGGTGGGAATTCTCAATTTTTATTTATTTATTTATTTTAATTTAGAGTACCCAATTCATTTTTTCCAATTAAGAGGCAATTTAGTGTGGCCAATCCACCTAGCCTGCACATCTTTGGGCTGTGGGGGCGAAACCCACGCAAACACGGGGAGAATGTGCAAACTCAGGCAACCCCAATTGTAGTTTTTAAGAACACTTTATATGAGCACTTGAAACACCATAGTATACAAGGCTATGGTCCAAGTACTGAAAAATGGCACTGGAATAAATTGGTGTTTGATGGCCAGCACAGACATGGTGGGCCGAATGGCTTCTTTCTGTGCCGTAAAACCCTATGACTATCACATAAAACGAGATGTCTATGTGGATATCCCAAAGTCACGATCAACCAAGCTGCTGATGATGAGAGGTATCAAAATTTATATGTAGAGTTACTGGGAGCCAAGCTTTTCATTATGTTGGATTTGCCTTGCGCTTATGCACAGACAAATGCAGATTGAGAGAGTCAATGTATTTCATGAAAAGTGCACAGACCCGTCATGATATTCAGGTAAACATCATAGCACATACATACATACATACTGATGGACAGATCAACGGACCAATCAACACACACAACACGACAGCCCATCACAGGCAAGAGCATACACAGTACAAAACAGGGAACACGACACTTCCTGGGCACTCGGGCAGGAGACGGCTCAGGGCACAGAGCTCATTACAAGCCAGTCAGACATCCACCATGTGCTGAGTGCCACTACACGATGGAATTAGGAATAGGTCCACAGAATCAAGGGTCATGATCGAACCTCAGTAAACAGTTTACCAGTGTAAATAGATGTTTGAAATAAAACTGCGTTGTACCTTTCGCAACTGTGTTGGTTCCTCTGTGTAGCAGAGTACCCAACACTTCAAGTCCTACATGAAGCTGTCCTATGGTGCACTGTAAGGTCTCCTGAAAAAGATCTTCCAAGGTAGAATGGATATCGCTTTGCAAGGAGTGCTTGGGCAATCGGGATGGTGCTGTGATTGCAACCGTAACAGAGGAAGAGACTCTTCACGGGTTGGATGAGTGTAAACACAGTTCAGTAATGACAATGTGAAGTTGAAGAGGAGCAGCTTGGCCTCATGTACCTTGGCCTGCAAATCAATGTTAAAAAGGTTACATCCAACAACAGAGAAGGTGGAGGCAATAGTCCATGCCCCATAGCCAAAGTGTCTGAGCTTCGGGGCAGGATTCTCTGGGAGACTATGGCCGGGATTCTCCGTCGGCCAACTCTAGAATCGGGAAACACGATTGGGCAGAGACTTTGGTATCAGCCGACAATCAAGATCAGCATTGGGCGCCAAATGGAATTCCATGCTCCAGTCCCTCGATAGGAGCATGAATGCGTTCTATGCCGCATGCTGGTGTGGGCATGCAAATTGTGCAGCAAAGGCCGTTTGCATATGATTAACAGGCCCGACCTGGCATTTTCCAGGCTTTCTATGGTGCTTCACCCCGCCAGGAGGAATTACCAACAGTGAGGTTCACGGGTGGTATTTCAGATTGGGAAACAGGCACTGTGTCTGCTTAGGGTGCGGGAAGGGGTACAAACAGTGTCCAATGTCGCTATAGGATGCTGACAGTTGTGCTGTGGCCAGCGGCGTCTGCCAGGGCTGGAGGAAGTAGCAGGGGATGGCTATGAGGGCCATGGGGTGGTGTGGGTACCTTCCCCCCCCCCCACTCCCCCCCGAGATACCCTCTGGCCCCAGCCAACCCATCAACAGCATGGGCGTGCTCCAGCACAACCAGTGCAATATCTTGGCTGGGATGAGGATTGGCATGCATTGGAATTGCGCCAGTTCCAAGTGACGCCAGTGCTAGCCCCTTAACGCGACCTGAACTAATGTTGGACTGGCGCCTCCTTTGTCCACGTAGAACACTCATGATTCAGTCCTGGTGTCAGCACTTTGTGTCTCAAACTGAGAGTTTGCCCCATGTTCTCCCACTGGAACTGAACTGGACCTGATTGGGCATGCAAATGTCCAGTGACCCTGGCAGAACCCAAACTGTGCATCAGTGCCAGGAGTGTACTGGAATACTCTCCACTTGCCTGGATAAGTGCAGCTCCAGCAATACTCAGGAAGCTCGACACCATCCAGGACAAAGCAGCCCACTAGATTGCTCCCCCTTCTACAAACATTCAAACCGTCCACCACTGACGAACAGTGGCAGCCGTGTGTCCCATCCACAAGATGCACTGCAGGAACTCACCAAGGCACCTTTGACAGCACCTTCCAAACCCGTGACCACCTACACCTCAGGGGCTGCAATGGTTCAAGAAGACAACTCATCACCAACCTCTGATGGGCAACTAGGGATGGGCAATCAATGCTGACCTAACCAGCGATGCCCACTACCCGTAAATACATTGTTATAATGAGTAATTGCTGCTTGATAACACTGTTTGTGGGCGGGATTCTCCGAGCCTCTGTGCCAAAATCGCGCTCGGTGCGTGGGCGGAGAATGGTGTCTCAAAGCCACGGCGCCGGGACGCGATTCTGCGCGGACCGGAGAATCGCCGCCAGCCACGTGCGCGGTCGATGCGGCACCGGTCGGGGCCCGTTGAAAGGGACCCCCGCGGCGATTCTCCTCGATCGACCGGCTGAGTTCCCACAGAGTTCCGCCGATGTGGATCCAGCCTGGTTCCACCCGGCGGGAGCTCGGACTCGTGGCCCTGGTGGCAGTCCTGGTGGGAGGGGTATCAGACTCCGAGGGACCTCCACGATGGACAGGCCCGCGATCGGGGGTTACAGATCGGCGGGCGTGTGTGATCCGGGGTGGGCCTCCCTTCTTCCACGCTGGCCTGCTGTGTGGCACCACCCAGAAAATTCCGGCCGATGACTCCGTCCATCACTTTACTGATAATGGAGAGTAGACTGATAGCTGGGATGTGGTGGTTATTTTATGAGGAAAGGTTGGACATGTTGGGTCTGGTCTGCATTGGGGTTGAGAAGAATGAGAGGTGACCTCATTGAAACATAAAGTCCCGAGGCAACGTGACGGGTTAAATGCTGAAAGGATGTCTCTGCTTTTGGGAGATACGAGTACTAAGGGACACAGGTCTCCCATTTCAGACAGAAATGAGAAAAACCTTTTCTCTCAGTGGGTGGAGAGTTTTTGGAACTCTCTTCCCCAGAGTGACTTTCTAGTTCCTGCATCTGAAGTTGCACCTGAAACCCAGAAAGAATTCGCCTTAGAAAAGAGATCACGAACAGATGTTGCAATGGTTGGACAGAGTTTGTCGTTGTGCAAATGTGGAACTGAAAATGTTCTGCAATCGACTTGATGATTGTCATGTGAACAGGGTCTGCATCGAGTGGGGTCACAGAGTTGCTGGTACTTCAAGAGACAAGGTTTTGGCAGACCACCAAACTGAACATACGGGCATAGTTAGCAAGAAATCCATAGCCAGACGTTTTATTGGCCTGGTCAAGATTGCAGACATAAATGGCCAAACACAGACTTCCGGTGGCGACTATGAGGGAGTAGGTCGCACATTTGGTGGCTTCCGTTTCGGTCGGACTTTTGGACCTTTTCCCCTGACGTTTTTACACTTTTGAGCGTGGAACTGGAAAGCAATAGTACTCAGGCACTGAACCCATACAGAGTTGTATGGACTTAAGAAGCCGGAGGGGCCGTAAACACCAAACAAGTGGTCAAACAAGCGCACTGTCGAGGCTGTGAGAGAGACCAATATGGCCGGTGTCTAGAGCAAGGCACCGACAGTCCAGCCCACAGTGGAGCAGCTGCTACAGGCCATGCAGGAGGGCTTTTTAGCTCTGAAACGCGATAATTTTGAGCTGCTCCAGAAGTCGATTGGAAAAAAGGCTGGATGATCAGGTTGAGAAGCTCCAGAAGCTGGAGAAGACGGTGGAGGAGCAGGCCGACTTTCAAACGGTGGCGGACTTGAAGATTCGGAGGTTGAGGGATCAGGAGAAAATGCTCCTGGAAAGGCTGGAGGTCCTAGACAACAGATCCCGCCGGCAGAATGTAAGAATTGTCGGCCTCCCGGAGGGGGCTGAGGGGCTGGATGCCGCCGCGTATGTGGAGGGGATTTTTCAGAAGCTGTTGGGGAACGAGGTGTTCCCTTGCCTGCCGGTGGTGGACAGGGCACACAGAGTGCAGGTAAGGCAGCCGCAACGAGGGGGTCCCGCACGAGCGATGGTGGTCCGGTTCCACAGGTACCTGGACAAGGAGCGGGTTCTGCAATGGGCCAAGAGCACACAAAGCTGTACCTGGGACAATAGGACCCTGCGTGTGTACCAAGACCTGAGCACTGAGGTGGCCAGGAGGAGGGGAGGCTACAGGCAGGTGAAGGAGATTTTGGATAAGAACAAGGTGAAATTCGGGCTGCTTTTTCCGGCGCAACTGTGGGTTACGTATGAGAGCCAGCACCACTATTTCGAGGAACCCGAGGAGGCGATGGACTTTGTTAAGAAGCAAGGGCTGGCTCTGAGCTGAGGACTCTTGGACTCATGGTGGAACTTTTAAGTCCATTTTGTTTCTCTCTCGCTTTGGGCGATGCCTGCATGCTTGGGTCCGTTCTTTTCGTTGTTTCTACCTTTTTAGGTTGATGTATTTTGGTTGCGATGTGTTTTTCTTGTTCTTTTTCGTGGTTCCCCCGAATGTTTCCTTTTTGGGTTTCTTGTTTAGTTGGAGGTTTGGTAGGTGGAAAATAAAACATAAAATAGCTAAAAAGGTGGGGGCTTCGGGGGAATTTTTGCATTCTTTTTCTGTGTATGGAGGGGAAGGGCTGAGAGTCCCTGGTACTTCTTAACTCTACCTGTTTGATCTAAATTGCACTATTGTTGGGGGTGTCTTTGACATGTATAGAGTGTGTGTTTAAGCAGGGCTGGTTTGGGGACGAGGTATGGATGGGCCGGGGGGAGGGGAGCCAGGGAACAATGGGTGAGAGACGCGCTGGCGCCGAAGCGGGGAGCCACCAGGCTAGCTGGGTGGGCTAGTCAACGGAAGCCAGCTTCTGGGGCTTCATACAGTTAGACTAGAGCAGGGGTTGGGCGGTAGGATGATGTTACTGGGGGGGGGGGGGGGGGGGGGGAGGGGGGGGGGGAGTTGATCTGCTGACGAGGATGGAAACTGGACATGGCAACAGTGAGGAGGTCATGGGTGGAGCCGGTCGGGATGCGGGCCAGAGGAAGCGTGACCCATGGCTGGGGGGTGCTGGCGAAGGAAAGGGGATGGCTGTTCGGCAAAGGGGGGGGGCGAAGTGCCCCACAACCAGGCTGATCACCTGGAATGTTAGAGGGCTAAACGGGCCAGTGAAATGCGCGTGTGTTCGTGCATTTGCGGGTTCTGAAGGCGGACGTAGTCATGCTGCAGGAGACGCACCTGCAAGTGGCAGACCAGGTTAGGTTGAGGAAGGGCTGGGTTAGTCAGGTCTTTCATTCGGGGCTGGACACTAAGACTAGGGGGGTTGCGATCCTGATTAATAAAAGGGTTCAATTTGAGGCGGAGGGTACAGTTGCGGATGGGGGCGGCAGATTTGTTATGTTTAGGGGTAAGCTCAATGCGGTGAGAGTAGTCTTGGTCAGTGTGTATGCCCCTAATTGGGACACTGTGGATTTCATCAGGATGTTGCTAGGGAAGATCCCCGACTTGGACTCACGCAAACTGATCATGGGTGGGGACTTTAACACAGTCCTGGACCCAAGCCTGGATCGGTCGTCTTCAAAAACGGGCAGATTGCCAGCGATGGCAAAGGAACTGAGAGGGTTCATGGAGCAAATGGGGGGAGCAGATCCGTGGAGATTTAGCCGGCCGTTGGCGAGGGACTCCTCGTACTACTCCCATGTCCATAAGGTTTATTCCCGAATTGATTTTTTTGTCATGAGTAGGGACCTGCTGGCCGGAATGGTGGGGGCAGAATATTCGGCAATTACCTTATCGGACCATGCTCCACACTGGGTAGACGTACGGTTTTGTAAGGATAGCTTTCAGCGCCCACAATGGAGGTTGGAAATTGGATTGCTTGTGGACGAGGCGGTGTGTGAGAGACTCAGGAGATGCGTGCAGAATTACCTGCAGGTAAATGATACCGGAGGAGTCTCAGCAGCGGTGCTCTGGGAGGCACTGAAGGCAGTGGTGAGAGGGGAACTGATCTGAATCCGGGCTCTTAGGGACAGGACAGACAGAGCAGAAACGGACCGACTGGTTCAGGAAATTTTACGGACGGACAGGAGCTACGCGGAGTCCCCGAGGCCAGAGTTACTGCAGACAGAGGCTGCAGGCCGGGTTCGGGGTGCTGACTACAGGCAAGGGCTGTAGAGCAGCATAGAAAGGCAAAAGCCGCGGTATATGAGCAAGGAGAGAAGGGCAGCAGAATGCTCGCGCAACAACTAAGGAAGAGAGAAGCGGCTAGGGAGATAGGAAGGATAGCGGATGGGGAGGGAAATCTGGTGGGGGACTCGGCAGGGCTGAACAAGGTGTTTAGGGACTTTTATAGTAAGCTGTACACTTTGGAACCCCCCAGGGGACCGGAGGGGATGAGGCGATTCCTGGACGGACTGACCTTCCCAAGAGTGGGGAGGGGGTTGGTAGACGGACTGGGGCCCTGGTTGGGATCGAAGAGGTACTGGGGGGCCTGAAGGTCATGCAGTCAGGTAAAGCCCTGGGGCCGGATGGGTATCCGGTGGAGTTTTACAAAAAGTTTGCCGAGATAGTGGGGCCGGTGCTGGTCAGGGTTTTTAACGAGGCAACAGACAGAGGGGTTCTATCCTATACGATATCGCAGGCCACTCTTTCGCTTATTCTGAAACGGGATAAAGACCCGGAGGCCTGTGGGTCTTATAGGCCTGTTTGATCAACGCAGATGCTAAATTACTGGCCAAGATCTTGGCGACTAGAATTGAGGAATGTGTACCAGATGTAATTGTGGAGGACCAAACTGGGTTCGTAAAGGGTAGGCAACTGGCGGCCAACCTAAGAAGGCTGCTTAATGTGATTATGATGCCCTCGGAGAGCAGGGAGGCAGAGATAGTGGTAGCTATGAATGTGGAAAAGGCTTTTGACCGGGTCGAGTGGGACTATCTGTGGGAGGTGCTGGGACGGTTTGGGTTCGGGGAGGGGCTCATTGACTGGTGTGCCAGATGCGCAGGTGGGTCGGCTAACCATGTGCACATGTTCTGGTCGTGCCCTGGACTCAGGGGGTACTGGCAGGGATTCGCGGACATCATGTCCCGGGTTTTGAAAACTGGGGTGGTAATGAGTCCGGAGGTGGCAATCTTTGGGGTGTCGGAGGACCCGGGAGTCCAGGAGGAGAAGGAGGCCGACGTCTTGGCCTTTGCTTCCCTGGTAGCCCGGCGACGAATACTGTTGGCATGGAGGGACTCAAAGCCCCCGAAGATCGAAGCATGGCTATCGGACATGGCGAGCTTTCTCGGTCTAGAAATGGTTAAGTTCGCCTCGAGAGGTTCACTATCGGGGTTCGCCCGGAGGTGGCAGCCATTCATTGACTTCTTCGCAGATAATTAATTGTCAGCGGGGGGGAGGGGGGGCGCGGGGGGTTGGGGTGGGGGTGGGGCTAGGGTAGTATAGAGCAGGGGGTGGTTTAGGCAGGTTCTTGCGAGAATGGAGTCGTGGTTTGCACTATGTGTCATTTGCTTTTCCTTTTGTACGGTACTATACACTGTCATTGTTTTATATGCCAAAAATACCTTAATAAAATTGTTTGTTAAAAAATAAAAAATATAAAATAAATGGCCAAACACTTATTTACAACCACGGTTACAGTCGAGTCAATCATTTTAAAGAGTGCGGAAAGATTCTGTAGCCAGGGATTGTGGGCGGGATTCTCAACCCCGCCAGCCGACCAATGAGGTTCCCCATTGAGGGTAGCCCCACCCCGTCGGGAAAGCCCCAGGCAGCGGAGAATCCCGCCAGCGGAGAATCCAGCCCCGCGACTGGAATGGAACCGAGTGAGGGAGGAAGAGTGGAAGCTAATTGCGAAAGGAGAATTAACCAGGAACATCCATGGCAAACTCAAGGCTGCCAATAAACTTCTTGAGATTTTGGCCCGAGTGTAATTTTGGGTGGGTTTGGTGGAGGGATTCACACCGGGTGTTTAGGTGCATACCAGACCCCTATTCCCCCCACACATAGTCATTTGTTTTGAGCTTGGGGTGCTTCTCACTGGAACATTCCACGCTTAGGGCACGATCCAGCCATCGTGTTGCACCCGCCGCTGGTAGGGGCACCTGGTGGATAGAAGGAGTAGGGCAAAATTGAGATTCAAGTCGGGCGTAAAACATTTTGTGATTCACCCAATCCGCTCCCAATGACGAGTCGCAGAACACGCCCAAGAATGGCAGGGGGGGGGGGTTGGACTTAGTTGAACAGCTGAACTGTTCCAGGTTTTGGGGGTCGCCCCTGGTTCGGTTGGGGGTGGGGGGGGGGTGGTGGTGAGGGAATTTGTGTCTGTGAGGCCTTCAAGCCACCTTTAAGTATTGTGGAGACTCACAACAGCGGCAACCACAACTGCAGCCTGTCTGTCCTGCCAATCTCGTACAGGATTACACTGGAAACCCTGGATGGTGTGCAGAGGAGATTCACTAGGTTAATCCCAGAGCTGAAGGGGTTGGATTACGAGGAGAGGTTGAGTAGACTGGGACTGTACTCGTTGGAATTTAGAAGGATGAGGGGGGATCTTATAGAAACATATAAAAGTATGAAGGGAATAGATAGGATAGATGCGGGCAGGTTGTTTCCACTGGCGGGTGAAAGCAGATCGAGGGAGCATAGCCTCAAAATAAGGGGAAGTAGATTTAGGATTGAATTTAAGAGGAACTGCTTCACCCAAAGTGTTGTGAATCTATGGAATTCCTTGCCCAGTGAAGCAGGAGAGGCTCCTTCATTAAATGTTTTTAAGATAAAGATAGATAATTTTTTGAAGAATAAAGGGATTAAGGGTTATGGTGTTCGGGCCGGAAAGTGGAGCTGAGTCCACAAAAGATCAGCCATGATCTCATTGAATGGTGGAGCAGGCTCGAGGGGCCAGATGGCCTACTCCTGCTCCTAGTTCTTATGTAGGACAGAACCCTGCTGCGGCTTCTATCCTGAAATTCAATTTCACTCCCTTTGACTGTGAGCAGCCTCTGGCTTCACAGCTGAGGGCTATTTTTAATGAGGAATTAGCCTTGTTAGTTGTGAGAGCATGTCATGCTCTTCAACTCTCAAGTGTCTCCTTGAGGGCGCAGGATGTTTAGTGCAAACAGTGTGCCTGAACTCTCGGAGCGTCAGCACCACAAAGGCAGCTGCCAACAATTAAACAGTAACGAATAGGGTTTCAGCACTGGGGATTGTTTCATGCCCAAAGGGTAAGTGTGTGGATGAGCAGAGGACAGTTTTTTAACACTGCTTTTGAACAAAACGTAGAAGGTCAGGTAATGTAAACAAAATACTGCTTAGTATTTTGGACTCGGCCTTATTATGATAACAAGTTTGTTCTTCCGAAGGTCAACAAAATACGCACTCAAGTTGTTTTTAGCCAAGGGCAAGAACTTTGTACTACGTATCTCATCTTACGTACTTTCCAAGGCTTGTTTAATATAAACAATGGCCAGCCAGCTGTTGCTTACTTCTTTTGTGTATTTAAGACTATAAAGATAATGGTTATTGGTGTTGTGAAATGGATATTCAGCTATTGCAGCCTCTCCACGATATTGTGTCAATAAAATCCTGGGCCGGGATTCTCCCCTACCCGGCGGGGGGGGGGGGGGGGGGTTCCGGCGGGATGGAGGGGTGGGAACCACTCCTGTATCGGGCCGCTCCAAAGGTACAGATTTCTCCGCACCTTTAGGGGCCAAGCCCTCACCTTGAGGGGCTAGGCCCACGTCAGAGTGGTTGGCGGCACGGCCGGCGGAAGTCCGCGCATGCGTGGGAGCGTCAGCGGCTGCTGACGTCATCCCCGCGCATGCGCAGGGGGGTGGTCACTTCCGCGTCAGCCATCGTGGGGGCTATGGCCGAGGCGGAGGGAAAAGAGTGCCCCCACGGCACAGGCCCGCCCGTGGATCGGTGGGCACCGATCGCGGGCCAGGCCACCGTGGGGGCACCCCCCCCGGGGCCAGATCACCCCCCAGGACCCCGGAGCCCACCCGCGCTGCCAGTCCCGCCGGTAAGAGAGGTGGTTTAATTCCCGCTGGCGGGACTGGCATGACAGCAGCGGGACTTTGGCCCATCGCGGGCCGGAGAATCGCTGGGGGGGCCCCGTCGACTGGCGTGATTCCCACCCCCGCCGAACCTCTGGCGCGGAGAATTCGGCAGCCGGCGGGGCGGGATTCACGCCGTCCCCCGGCGTTTCCCCGACCTTCTCCAAAGCTCGAAGCCTCTGTCTAATCATTATTTCCACGACACTATTCTCCTTAATATTCACAGCTGAGGTCTGGGGTTCAGATCTGGGGTCTCGGGGCTACTGATGTGGCCGGGGGTGAGTGTGCAGAGCAAGGTTTGCCAGCACAACTTTCTCGCTGGATGGTACTCTGAGAGAAAATGGGTCAGTCATGGTAAGGGTGGGGGTGGCTTGCGGGATTTCAGGGTCCCAGGATGAAAGCCCTAATTGATTGTTGGCCTCTCTCCAGATATAGCTATATTTTCTGGGGTCAATCGTGCAGAGGCTGCCCTTGTGTTTCTTGTGGCAGCCAAGGTGGGCAGACAGCGTAGAAGGCAGCAGTGATAGCGCAGACTGGAGGTGGCACCCATGTGCAGGCGGCTGCCACACACCCTGAAGACCCGGCTGCCTATCAGCCTGAAGAGGGACCAGAAGAGGATACCAGCAATGGCCCAGGGTGTGCAGGCGTTGTTAATCATTCAATGAACAGACGGACAGCATGTGACGCAGAAGACTGCGTATCAGCAGAGAGACACTTGAGCCCCTCGCTCCAGTCGCACCGTCTGGACCTGTAAAGACTTAATTACCTGCAAAGACTCACATCCAAAGTATCATCTTGCATCATTGGCTTTGTCTATATATGCTGCGTTTGTGTAACCCACTGCTTCACTCACCTGAAGAAGGAGCTACGCTCCGAAAGCTAGTGATTCCAAATAAACCTGTTGGACTTTAACCTGGTGTTGTAATACTTCTTACTCATAGCAACAGGTAATGCAGCAGTAATAAAAAGGGAGGAACTTAGAACAATCATCACCAAGAGAAAATCTACAAAACAAACGAACGGGATTGAAGGCAGACATGACCTCAGAGCATATCCTAGGGTCTTAAAGGAAGTGGCAGCGGAGATAAAGGATCCATTTGTTATAATATTCCAAAATTCCCTGGATGCAAAAAAGGTTCCAGTGGATTGGAAAAATGCTAATGTAAGGGAGGCAGAAAGTAAGAAACTATAGATTGGTTAATTTAACATCTGCCGTCGGGAAATTGTTACAATCCATTATTAAGGAAGCGATAGAAATGCAGAAGAAACTAATTCAGGGGACCATCTCCCATTTGGGCTGGCCGGGGGGGGGGCTTCTGCCAGGGCTGGGGGGAGTAGTGGTGGGTGACTAAGAGGTGGGCTGTGGAGTCAGGGCGGACGGGTACGCACCACCATTACATCAGCCGGCGAGGCCGCCATGCGGCTGCCCATGCTGCTGATCGCCCGTTTTAAACTTGGTGCCCTTGGTTGTACAGGTGATTCCCCCCCCCCCCCCGTGGCGCCCCCCCAGGGTGCCCTCTGGCCCCAGCCAACCCATCAGATGTATAGGCGCTCCAGCACAACCTGTCCCATCTTTTTGGCTGAGAACAGTGTGTGTGTGTGGGGGGGGGGGTGCAGTGTTTAAGCGCGGCTGCAGCTTGTCAGCCCTGCGCGTGTCCATCACAAACCCGGCAATTCCTGCAGCATTTTTCATGGGTTTTGCTGGTATCCCACGTGTCACCGGTTCTAGCCTCTCACCGGTAACAGAATCGGTGCAGGTTTAGCGCCGATTATTCTGACGTGAAAGTCCACGGATACTCCGTTGGTGTCAGCACCTATACTCCGAAATGGAGAATCCAGATCGTTGCCTTTGATTTTGTAGACAAGAGTGAAAACAAGGCACTGTTTAAAGATATTAGAGGGGGGTTAGAAGACCAAAGATGCGAACCTATCAACAGAAGAACAGAGATAAGATATAATAAAGATACTGAAAGAGTATGGACAGAGTTGTAGGGAAACAGCAGGGGGCACTCCATTAACTAATTATGATGCGACCATAAGAAACCTTGAACCAATAAAGCCACATCCATCTCAACTAAAACCACAGAGACTGGTTCAGTTAGAGATTGAAATACAGTGCATGTTTTGGGTACAAGCAAAAACGTTATGCTCCACAGAACACCAAGTAGAGTTTCAGAGATTGAAGGCCATGTTAGTGGCCTACGTTAGTGACATTTAAGGGGCATCTTGACAAATACATGAATAGGATGGGAATAGAGGGATACGGATCCAGGAAGTGTAGAAGATTGTAGTTTAGTCGGGCAGCATGGTCAGCACGGGCTTGGAGGGCCGAAGGGCCTGTTCCTGTGCTGTACATTTCTTTGTTCTTTGAAACAGTGCTGGCCACCCCAGACTTTTTTGACCATTTAATAGGGCCACAGATGCCATTGACATGCTGGGTAGGGGCAGTGCTATTAGTCCTTTACCACTTTTAAGTATATGTCTGACATGACAGTGAACAAAGCTTATTTTATACAGACGGTTATGGAGAGGTTTAAAACCTGGAGCACAAGATTACTCCATTGGAGTTTTATTATTACACCAGTTCTATGTTAAAATTAACACTGTCATAATATCCACTCATGTATATAATGAGATGCAGACAGGCAGTGATTGACACACAGGATAACCAATGAACACACACAACACATAACAACCAATCACCAGACAGGACACCACCACTATAAAGCACACAGGGCATTAAGACTCTCCCTCTCTCTACAGGACACAGCTACTGAGATAGTAAGAGTGCACAAGCCAGTGAGCACTATCACCATGAGGCAGAGAGTTAGTTTGGTCAAGTCAGTTAGATTGAAAGTGTCAACTCACAGCAGACTATGTACAGCAATCAGGAAGTTAAATAAAATAGTGTTGGACCATCTCCTGTGTCAGAAGCCTGTTTTAGTTTCACTGCATCCAGTTGCAGTCAACGTTGAACCAACTCACTTAACACATCATACACATTCCCGGAAAGGATAATGTGATTATGCTTTGTCACGGGTTTAAGGGCTGACTAGTTACCAATGTAGAGACTGGAGAGGGAGCTTATATAATAGAGATAGATGGATGGATGGATATGTATTTGTGATTATGCCTTGCTTGCCTCATAATGAAATGTCCATGCCCTGACCTTTGATTATTTTAGGGAGGGAGGTATGCAAAGATCCTTCCTGTATATTCCATTATTTCCCCTTTCTTTTATTTTGTCATTATCATTTTTGATCCATGGAAGGTTAATGAACATGTATCTTTAAGTCAAGAAGCAGAGAGGAGTGAGGAATTCGGAAGTTACATGAGACAACACTTTGCTAGTTTGAACAGGAAATTTCAGGCTTTTCAGCACCAGAGAGAGAGAGAGAGATGGGGTGGGACTCAGTTAAAGTGATTGGCTGGTGGTCCATGAATTGGCCAAAAGGACATGCTCTGCCCGGTAACAGGTGGTGATTGGATCCCACCCCAATGGGGTGGTTCTCAGAGAACCCAGGGAGCAGTTGAGCCCTAGACACAAAAAGGCAAGGGCCTGCTTTCTCTCTCTCTCCAAAAAGGCTGTGAGTGCTGTATTTCTGAAGCAGCAGAGAACCTGAATGAGTGAATCTACAGGGAAACCATTACAGGCTACAAATAAACACAATGATTCTCTCTCACTCTCTCTCTCCCGAAAACCTGTGAGTGATACATATCCGAACCTATGGAGACTTGAATTAATCTACAGTAAAACCTTGAACCGAAAGCAAATTTTGAAGAGGAGAAACATGCTAAAAACTGCCACCTGAAACACATACTCTTTTTTTCCTTTAAATTATGATTTTTATCCCTTTCCTGCCCTCTGTGCTTGTCTGTGTTGTGTGTGTGTGTGGGTGTATGGAGGGTGGAGCACGTTAAAGTGGGGAATGTGGAATTAGATAATAATAATTTTAATTGTCACAAGTAGGCTTACCTTAACACCGAAGTTACTGTGAAAAGCCCCTAGTTGCCACTTTCCGGGTTTGGGTACACGGAGGGAGAATTCAGAATGTCCAAATTACCTAACAAGCACGTCTTTCGGGACTTGTGAGAGGAAACCAGAGCACCCTGGGGAAACCCATGCAGACACGGGAAGAACGTGCAGACTCCGCACAGAGAGTAACCAAGCCGGGAATCGAACCCGGGACCTGGCGCTGTGAAACAACAGTGCTAACCACTGTGCTACTATGCCACCCATTGTATTTGCTGCATACATAGATACATAGATACATCGAAGGTAGGAGCAGGAGGAGGCCTTTTGGCCCTTCGAGCCTGCTCCGCCATTCATCACGATCATGGCTGATCATCCAACTCAAAAGCCTGATCCTGCTTTCTCCCCATAGCCTTTGATCCCATTCGCCCCAAGTGCTATATCCAGCCGCCTCTTGAATATATTCAAAGTTTTAGGATCAACTACTTCCTGTGGTGATGAATTCCACAGGCTCACCACTGTTTGTGCGAAGAAATGTCTCCTTATCTCTGTCCGAAATAGTTTACCCTGAATCCTCAGACTGTGACCCCTGATTCTGGACAGACCCACCATTGGTAACATCTTCCCTGCATCTACCCTGTCAAGTCCTGTTAGAATTTTATAAGTCTCTATGAGATCCCCCCTCATTCTTCTGAACTCCAGCGAGAACCATCCCAACCTCGTCAATCTATCCTCATATGACAGTCCCGTCATCCCTGGAATCAGTCTGGTAAATCTTCGCTGCACTCCCTCGAGAGCAAGAACATCCTTCCTCAGAGAAAGAGACCAAAACTGCACACAATACTCCAGGTGTGGCCTCACCAAGTGTGGCCTCACTCAATTTCAGCAACACATCCCTGCTTCTATACTCGAAACCTCTCGCAATGAAGGCCAACATACCATTAGCCTTCTTTACCGCCTGCTGCATGCATACCTTCAGCGAATGGTGCACAAGGACACCCAGGTCCCGCTGCACACTCCCCTCTCCCAATTTACAACCGTTCAGTAAGCTGCCTTCCTGTTTTTGCTTCCAAAATGAATAACCTCACACTGATCCAAATTATACTGCATCTGCCATTGGTTTGCCGACTCGCCCAACCTGTCCAGATCTTGCTGTAGGATCCCTGCATCCTCGTCACAATTCACCCACCCCCCACCTAATTTGGTATCATCTGCAAACTTTGAGATGTTATATTTTGTTCCCTCATCCAAATCATTAATATATATTGTGAATAGCTGGTGTTCCAGCACCGATCCCTGTGGTACCCCACTGGTCACTGCCTGCCAATTTGAAAAGGACCCATTAATCCCTACTCTTTGTTTCCTCTCTGCCAACCAGTTTTCTATCCACCTCAATACATTTCCCCCAATCCCATGCACTTTAATTTTACACAATAATCTCTTATGCTCTTTGTCAAACGCCTTCTGAAAGTCCAAATATACCACATTGACTGGCTCCCCCTTGCCAACTGTACTGGTGACCTCTTCAAAGAATTCCAACAGATTTATCAAGCATGATTTTCCCTTCATAAATCCATGCTGACTCTGACTGATCCTGCCACTGCTTTCTAAATGTTCCGCTATAAAGTCCTTGATCATGGATTCAAGCATTTTCCCCACTATCGATGTTAGGCTTACTGGTCTATAATTCCCTGCTTTCTCTCTACCTCCCTTTTTGAATATCGGAGTGACGTGAGCTACCCTCCAATCTGCAGGGACAGTTCCAGAGTCTATAGAATCCCGGAAGATGACCACCAATACATCCACTATTTCCAGAGCCACCTCCTTAAGCACACTGGGATGCAGATTCTCAGGCCCTGGGGATTTATCCGCCTTCAATCCCATCAGTTTTCCCAGCACCATTTCTCTACTAATGTTGATCTCCCTCAGTTATTCCCTCTCACTAAACCTTTCATTCTCTAACATTTCTGGGATCTGATTTGTGTCCTCATTTGTGAATACAGAACCAAAGTATGTATTTAATTGCTCAGCCATTTCTTTGTCCCTTATTATGCATTCCCCTGTTTCTGTCTGTAGGGGGCCTACATTTTTCTTCACCAATCTCATTCTCTTCACACATCTGTAGAAACTCTTCGTGTCAGTCTTTATGTTCCCTGCAAGCTTACTTTCATACTGTACTTTCCCCTTCTTAATCAACCTCTTTGTCCTTCTTTGCTGAATTCTTTTTTTTTCTTAATAATTTTTATTAAAGGTTTTCATAAAATATCAAGAACAAAATGAGAAAGAAAAAAGAACCCAACAGGGTTAAGTACAAAATACAATAAAAAAAGCAACCCCCCAAACCCCTCCCCCCCTGTACCTAAATAATAAATTAACATTAACACCCCGACTTAAGACAACAGGTGTATACACCCCCTCAGACCCTTCCAGTGTAAATAACATAAACAAAAATAAAGTAACCCACCCCCCCACCCCCCGAGCTGCTGCTGCCATTGACCAATGTCTATCATTCTGCCAGGAAGTTTAAGAACGGTTGCCACCGCCTAAAGAACCCTTGTACTGACCCTCTCAAGGCGAATTTCACCCTCTCCAATTTAATGAACCCTGCCATATCGCTGATCCAGGATTCCACGCTTGGGGGCCTCGTATCTTTCCACTGAAGGAGAATCCTTCGCCAGGCTACCAGGGACGCAAAGGCCAGAATTCCGGTCTCTTTCGCCTCCTGCACTCCCGGCTCCTCTGCCACCCCAAATATTGCGAGCCCCCAGCCCGGTTTGACCCTGGATCCTACCACCCTCGAAACCGTCCTCGCTACGCCCTTCC
Source organism: Scyliorhinus torazame (assembly GCF_047496885.1). NCBI lineage: Eukaryota > Metazoa > Chordata > Chondrichthyes > Carcharhiniformes > Scyliorhinidae > Scyliorhinus > Scyliorhinus torazame. The sequence continues at coordinate 23,894,920 of NC_092720.1, read as the reverse complement.
AAAATTACTCCAGCGCTGCGCATGCCAGAACATATGGGTGTGATTTGCTGGGCTCCCTGAGCAGTGAACACACCTGTCCTCACCCCCAAAGAACCGGCTCATCCTTGTCCCGGTCATGTGTGCCCTGTGCAGCACCTTAAACTGTATGAGGCTGAGCCTCGCGCACGAAGAGGAAGAGTTCACCCTCCCTAGGGCATCTGCCCACGTCCCCTCTTCGATCTCCTCTCCCAACTCCTCCTCCCACTTACCTTTCAACTCCACCACCGAGGCCTCCTCCTCCTCCTGCATCACCTGGTAAGTTTCCAAGATCTTCCCCACTCCCACCCACCCCCGCCGAGAGCACCCTGTCCTGTACTGTGTGTGGCAGTAGCCGTGGGAATTCCACCACCCGCGGTCTGGCAAACGCCCTTACCTGTAAGTATCTGAAGGTGTTCCCTGGGGGGAGCCCGTACTTCTCCTCCAGCTCACCCAAGCTCGTAAACTTCCCGTCCACAAACAGGTCCCCCAACTTTCGTATCCCTGCCCTGTGCCACCCCGAAAACCCTCCACCTGTTCTTCCTGGGGCGAACCGGTGGTTCCCCCGTAATGGGGTCCACGCTGAGGCCCTAACATCCCCCCTATGCCGCCTCCACTGCCCCCAAATTTTGAGGGCCGCCACCACCACCGGGCTCGTGGTATACCTCCTTGGAGGGAGCGGCACCGGCGCCGTTGCCAGCGCCCCCAGACTCGTACCCACACAGGACGCCGTCTCCAGCCTCTTCCATGCAGCCCCCTCCCCCTCCATCACCCACTTGCGCACCATTGTTGCATTGGCGGCCCAGTAGTACCCACAGAGGTTGGGCAGCGCCAGCCCCCCCCTATCTCTACTCCGCTCCAGGAACACCCTTCTCACCCTCGGAGTCCCTCGTGCCCACACAAACCCCATTATACTCCTGTTAACCCGCCTGAAAAAAGCCTTCGGGATAAACACGGGGAGGCACTGGAACAGGAACAAAAACCTTGGGAGCACCGTCATTTTGATTGACTGCACCCTACCCACCAAGGACAGCGGGAACGCGTCCCACCTCTTGAACTCCTCCTCCATTTGCTCCACCAGCCTTGTAAAGTTAAGCCTATGCAGGGCCCCCCAGCTCCTGGCCACCTGGACCCCCAAATATCTGAAGCTCCTCTCTGCCCTTTTTAGTGGGAGCTCGCCAATCCCCCTCTCCTTGTCCCCTAGCTGAACTACGAACAGCTCGCTCTTCCCCATATTGAGCTTGTACCCCGAAAAGTCCCCGAATTCCCTAAGGATCCTCATTACCTCTGGCATTCCTCCCACCGGATCCGCCACATACAGCAGCAGGTCATCCGCATAAAGCGACACCCTATGCTCCTCCCCACCCCGCACCAACCCCCTCCAGTTCCTCGATTCTCTCAGTGCCATAGCCAGGGGTTCAATTTCCAGTGCGAAGAGCAGGGGGGACAGGGAACACCCCTGTCTTGTCCCTCGGTGCAACTGAAAGTACTCGGACCTCCTCCTATTTGTGGCCACGCTCGCCATCGGGACCTCATACAACAGCCTAACCCACCTGACAAACCCCTCCCCAAACCCGAACCTCTTCAGCACCTCCCACAGGTACCCCCACTCTACCCTATCGAAGGCTTTCTCAGCGTCCATCGCCACCACTATCTCCGCCTCCCCCTCCCTCGCCGGCATCATGATAACGTTCAAAAGCCTCCGCACATTCGCGTTCAACTGTCTCCCCTTCACAAACCCCGTCTGGTCTTCATGGATGATCTGCGGCACACAATCCTCAATCCTTGTGGCTAAGACCTTCGCCAGCACCTTGGCATCTACATTTAGCAAGGAAATCGGTCTGTAAGACCCACATTGCAGGGGATCCTTGTCCCGCTTCAGGATCAAGGAGATCAGTGCCCAGGACATCGTCGGGGGTAAAGCCCCCCCCCCTCCCTTGCCTCATTGAAGGTCCTAACTAACAGCAGGCCCAACAGGTCCATATATTTTTTATAGAACCCGACCGGGAAACCGTCTGGCCCCAGTGCCTTCCCCGCCTGCATGCTTCCTATCCCTTTGATCAGCTCCTCCAGCCCAATCAGGGCCCCCAGTCCCGCCACCAGTCCCTCTTCCACCTTTGGAAACCTCAATTGGTCCAGGAAACGGCCCATCCCTCACTCCTCCCGTGGGGGCTCGGATCGGTACAATTCCTCGTAGAAGTCCCTGAAGACCCCATTGATGCCAACCCCACTCCGCACCACGCTCCCTCCCCTGTCCTTAACTCCCTCGATCTCCCTAGCTGCGTCCCGTTTCCGAAGCTGATGCGCTAGCATCCGGCTTGCCTTTTCCCCATACTCGTAGAACGCCCTCTGGGCCTTCCTCCACTGCACCTCCGCCTTCCTTGTGGTCACCAGGTCGAATTCGGCCTGGAGGCTGTGCCTCTTCCTCAACAATCCTTCCTCAGGTACTTCCGCATACCTCCTGTCTACCCTCACTATCTCCCCCACCAGCCTCTCCCTCTCCCCCCCACTCCCTCCGCTCCTTGTGGGCCCTGATGGAGATCAGTTCTCCCCTCACCACCGCCTTCAGTGCCTCCCATACCATCCCCACTCGGACCTCCCCGTTGTTGTTGGTCTCCAAGTACCTCTCTATACTTCCTCGGACCCGCTCGCTCACCTCCTCGTCCGCCAACAGCCCCACCTCCTAGCGCCACAGCGGGCGCTGGTCCCTCTCCTCCCCCATCTCCAAGTCCACCCAATGCGGGGCGTGGTCCGAAATGGCTATTGCCGAATACTCGGTATCCTCTACTCTCGCTATCAGCGCCCTGCTCAAAATGAAAAAGTCGATTCGAGAATAAGCCTTATGGACATGTGAGAAGAATGAAAATTCCCTAGCCCCCGGCCTTGCAAATCTCCAAGGGTCCACCCCTCCCATTTGGTCCATAAATCCCCTCAACACTCTAGCCGCCGCCGGCTTCCTACCCATCCTAGACCTGGAGCGATCCAATGCAGGATCCAACACCGTGTTAAAGTCTTCCCCCATTATCAGGCCCCCCACTTCCAAGTCTGGGATCCGACCCAACATACGCCGCATAAAACCAGCATAGTCCCAGTTCGGAGCATACACATTGACCAGTACCATCCTCTCTCCCTGCAACTTACCACTTACCATTATGTACCTACCGCCATTGTCTGCCACAATGCTCGACGCCTTGAATGACGCCTTCTTTCCCACCAAGATCGCCACCCCTCGATTTTTGGCATCTAGCCCTGAGTGAAACACCGACCTACCCACCCTTTCCTCAGTCTTACCTGGTCTGCCACCTTCAGGTTAGGGTTAGGGGGTGTGTCTCCTGAAGCATAACCACATCCGCCTTGAGCCCCTTCAGGTGCGCGAACACGTGGGCCCGCTTAACCGGCCCATTCAGTCCCCTTACATTCCAGGTTATCAGCTGGATCAGGGGGCTACCCGCCCCCCTCCCCCGCCGACTAGCCATGACCCCTCCTCGGCCAGCCACGCGCCCGCACCCCACACCCGGCCCGTTCCCCACAGCGGCATACCCCCGTCTCGACCAACCCCACTCGCTCCAGCTCCTCCTTGATCTTAGCAGCAGCAACTCGATCCTCCCCTCTCCCACTCCCCATCCACAGGCTCTCCCCCTCCGTTCTAAGCGCGGGAAACAATCCTCGCTTCCCCACCCCGGTCCCACCCCCCCCCCAGTCTTCAGCGCAGGAAACTATCCCGCGCTCTCCACCTACCAGGCCCCGCCATCAACCAAAACAGTGCCCAACCCGCCCCATCCACCCCCCCCAACCCGAAAGACAAAAACACAGAGAAAATGAAACCCAAAACAATGCAAAGGCACCCCCCCCGAACCAAAAATAGGCATAACATATCCACTGCAGTCCCCAATCGCCCATCCCGACCCTCAGTCTGTGTCCAGCTTCTCGGCCTGAACAAAGGCCCACGCCTCCTCCGGAGACTCAAAATAATGGTGCCGGTCCTTGTAGGTAACCCACAGTCGCGCCGGCTGCAACATGCCAAACTTCACCCCCTTCCTGTGCAGCACCGCCTTCGGTTGATTGTACCCGGCCCTCCTCTTCGCCACCTCCGCACTCCAGTCCGGATATATCCGAACCTCCGCGTTCTCCCACCTGCTGCTCCTCTCCTTCTTGGCCCACCTGAGCACACACTCCCGATCGACGAACCGATGGAACCGCACCAACACCGCCCGCGGAGGCTCGTTAGCCTTGGGCGTCCTCGCCAACACTCTATGGGCCCCTTCCATCTCCAGGGGCCCCTGGAAGGATCCCGCTCCCATCAGCGAGTTTAACATGGTGACCACATAGGCCCCCATGTCCGGCCCCTCCAGCCCCTCCGGGGGGCCCAGAATCCGCAGATTCTTCCGCCTCGACCGATTCTCCATCTCCTCGAACCGCTCCTGCCATTTCTTGTGGAGCGCCTTGTGCGCCTCCATCTTTACCGCCAGGCCTAAGAGCACGTCCTCATTGTCAGAGATCTTTTGTCGAGCCTCTCGGATCGCCACCCCCTGGGCCGTCTGTGTCTCCAGCAGCTTATCAATAGAAGCCTTCATCGGCTCTAGCAGGTCCGTTTTAATCTCTCTGAGGCAGCGCTGGATACCCTCCTGTTGCCCCTCCGCCCACTGCCTCCACGCTGCCTGGTCTCCGCCCGCCGCCATTTTGTCCTTCTTCCCTCCCTTCTTCTGGTCCACCACCACCTTTTTTGTCACCCCGCTCCTAGTTAAAGCCATCTTCCGATGGGGAGCTATTATTAACTCCTTCCCACACCAGGAAACGTCGAAAAAGTGCCCTTGGGGGCCAGAAAAGAGCCCAAAGTCCGTTTTTGCAGGAGCCGCCAAATGTGCGACTTAGCTCCGCATAGCCGCAACTGGACGTCTCGAGAGGGAATCCTTTTGGCAGTGTTCGCTTCACCAATCTGCCCCCAAATGTCTGTGGAAACTCCTGAAAAAGGTCTAAGAGTCCATTCCAGACGGGAGCTGCCGAATGCGCGACCTACTCCTCCATGGCCGCCACCGGAAGCCTCGTCCCCGCTTCTTCAGTGGCCTTGGTGAGATCTTTTCACAGTTGTTCCCTCTGCTGTTAGAATTCAACTTTGATAAAGGCCCTCAGGTCAGTTTGCAGCTTTAAGCTTGCCCTTCCCCCGCCTGCATGCTGGAAGAGGCTCTGTTTATCCTGCAGTTACAGCCAAATCTTTTACTGTTTCTGCCGGGTCTGGTAGCCAAAATACATAACATTCCTGGGGGACACTGTCAGGGGAATGTTGCAGTCTTCCTGCCACACCGGGAAATGTCAAACAAATGCCATGGGGGCCCTGTGAAAGAGCCCAAAAGTCCGTTCCAAGCAGGAGCTACCGAATATGCGACCTAGCTCTGCATAGCCGCACCCGGAAGTTTTGCTGAATTCTAAACTGCTCCCAATCCTCAGATCTATTATTTTTCTTGGCCAATCTGTATTCTAATTTCCTTTGTAAGCCATGGATTCGCCCTCTATCCCCTTTGCTTATGTGCCAGACAGGAATGAACAGTTGCTGTATTTCCTCCATGCGTTCCTTGAATGTTTGCCATTGTCTATCCACTGTCATTCCTTTAAGTAACTCTCCCCAATCTATCAAGGCCAACTCACGCCTCATATCCTCATAGTTCCCTTTATTAAGATTCAGCATCCTAGTCTCCGAATCAACTACTTCACTCTCCATCTTGATAAAAAATTCTATCATGTTATGGTCGCTCATCCCCAAGGGGTCTCGTACAACCAGATTGGTAATCATTCACTTCTCATTACACAGTACCCAGTGTAAGATGGCCTGCTCTCTAGTTGGTTCCTCCACATATTGGTCAAGAAAACCATCCCGTACACACTCCAGGAACTCCTCCTCTACGGCATTGTGGTTAATTTAATTTGCCCACTCTATGTGAAGATTAAAATCACCCATGATCACCGTTATTCCCTTACTACACGCATCACTAATTTCTTGTTTAATGCCATTCCCAACCTCACCAGTGCAGTTTGGGGGTTTATATATGACACCCACTAATGTTTTTTGTCCCTTGGTATTTCTCAACTCTACCCATACAGATTCCACATTGTCAGAGCTAATATCCTTTCTCACTATTGTGTTAATTTCCCCTTTAACCAGCAGTTAATGTCACCAACTTTTCTTTTATGCCTGTCCTTCCTAAATACTGAGAACTCTGGGACATACAGTTCCCATCCCTGTTCATTATAGTTCTTATTATATATAAACAATGATTGTGTTTAAACTTGCAAACCTGCAATTATTGAACAGCCAGGGACCAAAGACATTGGGGTATTTTTCTTAGAGTTACTGATTAATTCACTTGTGTTGTGCCTCCGGGTCAAGTCGGGCTGGAGTTGATCACGCACTATCCCAGGGTGTCGTAACACCAGAAAGAAATGAATGCTGGGTCAATGAATATATTCAAGGCTGAGGTAGACAGATTCTTGATCTACACGGGAGTCAAGGGTTATGTGGAAGGCAGGAAAATGGAGTGAAGACAGCGATCGGATCAGCCATGTCCTTCTTGAATAGTGGATCAGGCACAAGGGGCCAGGCGTCCTAGTCTTGCTCATCTTTCTTTTCTTCTTATGTAACGAATCCCGCGACAGTATGCCGAATGGAAAAAGAGCAGATTTTTTTTTTCTTCTTTGCTGGCAATCCGAGCAACATTTATCCCTCAACAGTATCACCAGGACAGGCACAAAAGCTGAGTGCCGCAACTGCTGGAAATCTAAAACGAAAACAGAAAATGCTGGAAGTATTCAGTCGATCAGGCACCGTCCATGTCAGGAGTGACCGAAATAGCTCAGATCGAAAGCTCACGGAGCTGTAATGCTAACCCTGTTTTTTCTCGCAATAGCCACTGACAGACCTGCTGAGCATGTGCAGTGTGTATGTTTCAATTCCACTCAAACAGGTGACTTGGCCATTATCGAATTGTTGTTTGTGAGATCATGCTGTGTGCCAATTTTGCTACATTAAAACAGTGGGTACACTTCAAAAAGTACTTAGTTTGACGCAATATCCGACAGGTTTGAAAGGCACTACGTAAAAGCAAATGTATTTTTCAATTGAACTCAGTGCCAGAACTAACTGTGGCCGGATGTGAACTCACGCAGTCTCTGGATTGTTAGAAAAGTATCAGCAAATTGGACTTTCAGTTTATTTTCTTTGCAGCCAGTTGGTGTTGGATAACCTTTCAGGGAGAAGCTCCCTCTGTCGCACGGACGTCCATAAAATGTCAAAGGGAGATGTTGAGTAGGAATGAATGAGTGAAGCGATACAAGTGAACTCGCTGTGAACTGTGCCGGGTCCCATGACAAAAGCCAGCAATACCACTGTGGCGAACCTTAGCTCACGTTTCCATTGAACCACAGAAGCAGCATAAACAAGTGCTGGCTGCGTTGCTTCAGTGCTCAGTCACCTCTCGGTGAGGTCAAAATGTCCTCATTAGTTAGCATGTGTTGTCCAACAAATCTTCAACCGACATCTAAGAAACCACATCTCGTTGCCTTTCATTTGTTTTCCATTGTTTTGCAGATTCCAACCTTTGCTTCCAGACAGTAACACTCACCAGATGGTGCATTTTATTCATCTCATTTTGCTCTCCAGAGAGATGCTCTTATTTACAAAGTGCTCCGACATGTTCGTGAAGGTTTGGTTTGCAAGCGTTATGCACTTCCTGAGGTTTTGCACACTCCTCCCACCAGTTACCCAGATCAGAAAATTATTTTACTTGTTTTCCTTCTTTTGATTCCGCCGTTATTTTTCATCTAGGTGTGATGTATATTCAGGCTGTATTAACACATAGGTCCGGAGCTGGGGTTTAGTGCAAATGTGGCTGCCGATTCACCATCACCGAGGACTCATACCAGGGGGGAGGATGTGGAGATGTGTGAAACCCCCAAGGAATGTGCAAAGCGCAAGACTCGCCAATTAGGCCTGTAAGAAACAACAAGCATCGAGGTAGCAATTCAAGGTGTCAGATTGCCCCACGATACTTTTCCATTATACTGATGGTTGTGGTTATTGGAGGTCAATCATCTCTGTTCCAGGATATCACTGGAGGAATTCTTCCGACCCAACCGTCTCCAGCTGCTTCATCAATGACCTTCGTTCCATCATAAGATCGGTAGTGGGGATGTGCGCTGATACTGAAGCAGCCCATGTCCAAATGCAGAAAGACAATATCCAGGTTTGGACTGGCAAGTGGAATGTAACATACATGCCACACATGTGCCGGGCAATGACCATCTCCAACAAGAGAGAATTTAACTGTTGCCCCTTGACATTCAATGGCATTACCATTGCTGAATATCTCACGATCAACAATGTGGAGGTTCCCATTGGCCATAAACTGAACAAGAGAAAGTCAGAAAACGGGACTTGTTCTGCAAAGCCCGTCCACCATCTACAAGGCACAAATCAGGAGTGTAATGGAATGCTCTCCACTTTCCTGGATGAGTGCAGCTCCAAGATCACTCAATAATCTTGACACCATCCAGGACAAAGCAGCGCACATGATTGGCACCATCCAAACCCACGACCGCTGCCATCTAGAGGACAAGGGGCAGCAGACACCTGGGAATGCCACCACCTGGAAGTTCCCCTCTAAGCCGCTCACCATATTGATTGGAAATATCCTGGAATTGCCTCCCTAACAGCACCGTGGGAGTACCTACACCACATGGACTGCAGCGGTTCAAGATGGCAGCTCACCACCACCTTCTCAAGGGCAATTAGGGATGGGCAATAAATGCTGGCAACACCCTCAACCCATGAATGAATAAAAAAAAGACAAAGAAATATGGGCTGGATTCTCCGTTGGTGGGGTCCTCCGTTTCACCGGCATCGCACTCACGCCTGCGTATTTTCCAATGGCGTGGAGGTGCCCATAATGGGTGCCCCATTGGCTGGCTGCTGGGACGGAGAATCCCATTGACGGTGGGGCACGACGCAGTGGAAAACGAGTGGGACGGATTGAGAATTTTGTTCCATGTTTTTGAAGGGAAGTCTTGGTTGTAATGTAGCTGATGCTGTAGCCAATTCTCACACAGATAAACCCTGCAAACACTAATGAGATAAATTAATGGATCATCTAGTTCAGACTTTGGCTGAAGGACAAATATTTACCAGGACACCAGGAGAACTCCTCTGCTCTTCTACATATAGCACCATGGGATCTTTTACAACCCCTAAAAGTTTTGGTTCCTTATATTAATTTATGGGATGTGGGTGTCGCTGGCTAGGCCAGCATTTATTGCCCATTCCTAGTGTCTCATGGAATAGAAGGTATCTCCAGGAGTACCACGCGGAACAGTCACTGTGCTCAAGGTTCTGCAGGGAGCTTAAATCCACAATCTTTGCACACATAGGATGGACGGACAGCCTATAAACCACCAGTGGCAAATGGAGTTTAATGCAAAAAAGTATGAAGTGATTCATTTTGGAAGGAATAACAGGAAGACAGAGTACTGGGCTAATGGTAAGATTCTTGGCAGTGTGGATGAACAGAGAGATCTCGGTGTCCATGTACGTAGATCCCTGAAAGTTGCCACCCAGGTTGAGAGGGTTGTTAAGAAGGCGTACGGTGTGTTAGCTTTTATTGGTAGAGGGATTGAGTTTCGGAGTCATGAGGTCATGTTGCAGCTGTACAAAACTCTGGTGCGGCCGCATTTGGAGTATTGCGTGCAGTTCTGGTCACCGCATTATTTCTAGGAAGGATGTGGAAGCATTGGAAAAGGTGCAGAGGAGATTTACCAGGATGTTGCCTGGTATGGAGGGAAGATCTTATGAGGAAAGGCTGAGGGACTTGAGGCTGTTTTCGTTAGAGAGAAGGAAATTAATGTCGTGTTGGGTGCTCTGCTACATAGACGAACCAACATGGTTGCGGATGGTACAACTCAGTTTTATTATTAACAATATTTACAATGGTAAACTGGTTACTGTGGTTCGTTCATTACCCTTGAACCTGTGGACATAGCCCTAACACTATCTTGGAGAGGCACTCAGCACATGGTGGATGTCTGAGTGGCTTGCTGTGAGCTCTGTGCCCTGAGCTGTCTCCTGCTGGAATGAGCGGGAAGTGTCGTGTTCCCCGTTTTATAGTGTGTATGCTCTTGCCTGTGATTGGCTGTGATGTTGTGTGTGTATTGATTGGTCCGTTGATCTGTCCATCAGTGTGTATGTATGTTTGCACCATGATGTTTACCTGAATATCATGACAGTTAAGAGATGACTTAATAGAGACATACAAGATGATCAGAGGATTAGATAGGGTGGACAGTGAGAGTCTTTTTCCTCGGATGGTGATGGCTAGCATGAGGGGACATAGCTTTAAATTGAGGGGAGATAGATATAGGACAGATGTCAGAGGTAGGTTCTTTACTCAGAGAGTAGTAAGGGCGTGGAATGCCCTGCCTGCAATAGTAGTGGACTCGCCAACATTAGGGGCATTTAAATGGTCATTGGATAGACATATGGATGATAAGAGAATAGTGTAGATGGGCTTTAGATTGGTTTCACAGGTCGGTGCAACATTGAGGGCCGAAGGGCCTGTACTGCACTGTAATGTTCTATGTTCTATTTATTCCTCAAATAATGTCACAAAGAAAAAGAGGTTATCTGCTTCTTTTGACATGGCTGTTTGTGGGAGCTCTCTGTGTGCAAATTGGCTCTCACAGTTACCTCACTACAAATGTCAACTCTTCAAAAAGTACTTCATTAGCTATAAAGTGCCTTAAGATTTCCTGTGGTCATAGAAATTGTTATATAAATGCAAGCCTTTCTATTTCCTTATGAAGACGTTTCTGTTACATTCCTCGTAGGATTTATTTGTCACAGAATCCCTACAGTGGTGAAGGAGGCCATTCAGCCCGTCAAGTCTGCACTGGCTCACCAAAAGGGCATTGGACCCAGGCTCAATCTCTTGCCAACATTAAGGGCATTCAAATGGTCATTGGATAAACATATGGATGATAAAGGAATAGTGTAGATGGGCTTTAGAGTGGCTTCACAGGTCGGTGCAACATCGAGGGCCGAAGGGCCTGTACTGCGCTGTAATGTTCTATGTTCTATTGTTTCTGTCAAAGAGCATCTAAGGATTTCTAGGTGCAAATGAATTCATTTGAAATGTAGCAACCTTTGTGAAGGGGTTAGATGTCATTATAATGTTTCTGATGTTATTAAAGATTAACTAAAATGGGCATTTGAATGTATGTCCTTTCAGAAAGCAAGCATGGACTTTTAAACTCTTCCGGCAAAATTCTCCGTTCCTGAGGCTAAGTGTTGAAGCCGAGGCTGGACTCATGGACTTCCAAGACAGCAAAACTGGCATCACAACTTGACCGATACAATGAAAATTGAGGTGTTAGCACCGGCACTACGTGGAACACAATCGATTCCAATGAGAGGCAGTGCTGGATTTCCCGCTTCGCGATTGACACGCTTGCAGCCCGACATACACACTTCACTCCCCACACACACCATCCCAGCTGACAAGATGGCAGCGTGGAGAGGATTTTCGGACACTGAGCTCGAGACCCTGCTAGATGCCATGGAGGAGGAGGCGGGCGACCCTGTACCCCGGCCCAGGAAGGAGGCTACCAGCTGTTGCCGTTCGCCGTGCCTGGGGTCAGGTGGCAGAGCGCATCAGCACCGTCAGCAACACCATCTGGACTGGCCAGCAGTGCAGCCAGGGTGAGTTGGCAGCATACTGTACCTAGCACCAATCCCCGTGCTACACATCCATTACCCTACCCAGTCACACCCACAGGGCAGCCAAACCCCTACCCTGCAGCACATGCCGGCCGCCAAGGCAAAGCGTAGGAATAAACAGATCTTTTCCAAATGACGAGCAGTGACTAATGGGCGGGAAGAAAGAAAGAAAGAAAGAAAGAGAGAGAAAGAAAGAAAGGCACATAGCTGGGTGGGAGGGTGAGCTGTGAGGAGGATGCAGAGATGCTTCTGTGTGATTTTGACAAGTTTAGCGAGTGGGCAAATGCATGGCAGATGCAGTATAATGTGGATAAATGTGAGGTTATCCACTTTGGAAACAAAAACAGGAAGGCAGATTATCACCTGAAAAGCAATATACGGAGAGAGGGGAATGTGCAACAAGACCCATATTAGTTGCTGAAAGTAAGCATGCAGATGCAACAGACGATAAAGAAGGCAAATGATATGTTGGCCTTCATAGTGAGAGGATTCGAGTGCAGGAGCAGGGATGTCTGGTTGCAATTATACAGGGCCTTTGTGAGACCACAGCTGGAATATTGGTCTTCGATGAGGAAGGATGTTCACGCTATTGAGGGAATGTAGAGGTTTACTGGACTGATTCCTCGGATGGCAGGACTGACATATGAGGAGGGATTGAGACTGTTAAGATTATATTCACTGGAGTTTAGAAGAATGAGGGGGGAATCTCATAGTTATCTGCACTATTCTAACAGGACTAGAAGGTGTACGTTCAGTAAGGAAATTCCAATGGTGTAGGAGTCTAGAACCAGGGATCACAGTTTAAGTTAGGTCAAGTGGATTGGCCACACTAAATTGTCCCTTAGTGTCCAAAGATGTGCAGGTTAGGTGGGGTTACAGGGATAGGGTTGAGAAACGTGCCTAGGTTGAGTGCTCTTTCGGAGGGTCGGTGCATACCTAATGCGCCGAATGGCCTCCTTCTGCGATGTAGAGATTCTATGATTTTAAGGATACGAGGTAAGCCATTCTGGATTGAGATTAGGAGAAATTTATAATAATAATAATTTTTATTAGTGTCACAAGTAGGCTTACTTAACACTGCAATGAAGTTATTGTGAAAATCCCCTAGTCGCCACACACCGCGCCTGTTCAGGTACACCGAGGGAGAATTCAGAATGTCCAATTCACCTAACAAGAATGTCTTTCGGGACTTGTGGGAGGAAACCGGAGCACCCGGGGGAAACCCACACAGACACGGAGAGAACGTGCAGACTCCGCACAGACATTGGCCCAAGCTGGGATTTGAACCAGGGACCCTGGCGTTGTGAAGCAACAGTCTAATCAGTGTACTACCGTGCCGCCCATAATTTCTTCGCCCAGAGCCTGTGGAATTTGCTGACACGGAAAGCAGTTGAGGCCTAAACATTGTATGTTTTCAAGCAGGAGTTAGATATAGCCAAATTATTTTTCCAATTAAGGGGCAGTTTAGCGTGGCCAATCTGCCAACCCTGCACATCTTTGGTTTGTGGGGGTGAAACAAGAATGTGCAAACCCCACACGGAATGTGACCCGGGCAGGGATCAAACCCGGGTCCCCAGGTCATTACTCTGTGTCTCCAGATTACAAGTCCAGCAGCAATCCCACTATGCTATCGCCTCCCCATTTCTAGTGGCCTCTGTGTGAGTGAGAACGTTCTGATTTTGCCCCCTAAGTGGCTTGGCTCTAATTTTAAGATTGTGCCCTATTGTTGATTCCTGTAATAGTAGAAACCTTTAAATCGCTCCCCTGAAACGCTATTGAGGCTAAGCCACTTAAAATTTCAAAACTGCAACTGATAGATTTTTGTGAGGGAATGTTATTAAGATTTATCGAACCAAGACACAAAAATAACATTTAAATGCAGATCAGCACTGATCTAACTGTATACCAGGACAGCTTCGAGGGGCTGAATGGCCTACTTCTGTTCCTATGTCTGAATATGTGTACGTTCTAATCCGTCTAACGGTTTAAATACCTCAGACTAAAAATCATTCAATCATCTTTCCTCAGGGGCATCTGGTAATCCAGCAGAATGGATTGCTCACCCTTTGAAGAACTTCCATCATTTTTGTCTCTGATTTCTATGAAGGGCAGGTGATTCATCCTTTCAATTGCACAGAGCATAAGAGTTCAAGGCGGTCAAAGTGATTTGGTACGTGCTAATATAACGACTAAACAGGAGTGAAAGTGAATATCAACGAAAGGCAAGACCTATTTTTCTCTCACCGAACAGGGGTCTTCCCTCAATGTATTGGGAATCACTTTCTGTGATTTAGTTTCAGGACTGTTTACACAGAAGTTAAAAGAATTTTTGTCAAAGAATCAGGCCAATCAGCCCATCTAATCTACTCTGGTGCTCATGCTCCAGGCCGGCCTCCTTCCACGCTAGTTCATCTCAGCCTATCAGCCGATCAGTCACTTTCTTTCTCCCTCATGGGCTGAATTTTACAGAGGTGGGGGCAGATTGCTCGCTCACCACCTACCAGCCTCTGAGAGCAAAGGTCAGACGCCAGCCAATCCACATTAAGCAAGGACCCGTCCCCCAGCAATAACACGCTGCAGGTGGTATGATGTTGGATTGGTTTATTGTCACGTGTACCAGGGTACAGCGAAAAGTATTGTTCGGCATACAGATTAGTCAGATCATTCCGTATATGAAAAGAAAATACATAATATTGCATACGTAAAATACACAATGTAAATAACATAGACACAAGCATCGGGTGAAGCATACAGGAGCGTAATACTACTTGGGAGGGAAGATGTGTGATGAGATCAGATCAGTCCATTAGAGAGTCGTTTAACAGTCTGGTAACAGCAGGGTAGAATCTCTTTTTGAATCTGTTAGTGCGTATTCTCAGACTTTTGTATCTCCTGCCCGATGGATGAAGTTGGAAGAGTGAGTAAGCCGGGTGGGATGGGTCTTTGATAATGCTGCCCGCTTTCCCCAGGCAGCGGGAGGTGTAGATGGAGTCAATGGATGGGGGGTGGGTTTGTGTGATGGACTGGGCGGTGTTCACGACTCTCTGTAGTTTCTTACGGTCTTGGGCCGAGCAGTGGCTTACCACAACAATCAGTATGAACCCCAGCCGGGCGACCTCCGCCCACTAGCCGGGAAGCTCACAGAATTTACAGTGCAGAAGGAGGTTATTCAGCCCATCAAGCCTGCACCGGCTCTAGGAAAGAGCACCCTTCTTAACCCCATACCTCCACCCTATCCCTGTAACCCTGCAACCCCATCTAACCTAAGGGCAATTTATCATGGCCAATCCACCTAACCTGCACATCTTTGGACTGTGGGAGGAAACCGGAGCACCCGGAGGAAACGCACACAGACACGGGGAGAACGTGCAGACTCCGCACAGATAGTCACCCAAGCCGGGAATCGGACCTGGGATTCTTGCGCTGTGAAGCCATCGTGTTAACCACTATGCTGCCCCTAACCAGGCTGTGATTCAGCCAGGTTAGATGCTTCTATGGTGCTCCTGTAAAAGAATGGAGTGAGATTTTCACCCCTCACTGCGAGGAAGCTTTGCCCTCGAGTGCCGCCAGCTAATCTCCAGCTTCAGCAGTTCCAGCAGCACCAATAGTTGCAGTGGGCATTGCTGAGACATTGAAACATAGACACACATAGAAAATAGGTGCAGTAGGTCCATCAGGCCTGCTCCACCTGTCAATGTGATTAAGGCTAATCCTCAGTCTTAACACCATACTCCCACTCTCTCCTCATGCCCCGTGACGCCTTCCGGACAGAATTGTATAATTTCTGAAGTGTCCGGCTCAGATTGAAAACGTATGATCAATGAAGACCTCCCAGCCTCTGACTGGCTGGCAGCTCTTGGTGGCTGGAATTCAGCACCTAGATGTCCACTGCTGCCCAGATAAATGCCAGTGCTTCACGTGATGGGCCTGTGGGGCTCTCACCAGCCCTCTAGCTGATGGGTGAGCCCCTCTAGTGCCTCCATTAAATACTGCCCATTGTTTCTGTGGCGATCCTATCAAACCCTTTCGAAATTTTTGAAACCTCTAATAGGTCAGCTCTCAGCTTTCTCTTTTCCAGACAAAGGAAGCCTGGCCTGTTCGATCTTTCCTGCTAATTATTACCCCTCAACTCTCGTATCTTTCTCCTGTGCAGATCAATATTCTTTTTGGAGACCAGAGGTTGGATTTTTCTTCGGGCCTTAGGAAAACCCAACCGGAGCACTTTTGCGCCTTCCCAAGTGCACACGTGACCCATGTATGCCTTTGCTTGGGATTTTTATCTTTTCGCACAAGTGTCAGGCTCACAATGCATTTTGAGCACTGCAATAGAGTGCGTGAGGCGTGTAGGTGCAGAGGCAGACCGGTTCGGAGGTCCACCTTGGTTTTCAGGCGTCTTAATCCAGATCTCAACGTTGCTTTTAATGCGTCCCTCACTCCCCTCACCCTCCTTCCCACCCACCCAATGCCCCTCCCCCAAGCTGCCAGAATAACCCCTGCCACCTCCACGTCCCCAAAATTGCACATCCCACCTCCATGCCCCCAAGTGCCTTCCATGGCCACTCATTGATGATCCACTATCAACAGTCCTCAGGGGCTATGTACTAGCAATGGGAGTCATTTTATAACCAGTGAAAAAAATAAACTTCTAACAATCTAATAAAACCTTTAATTCAAACACATGACCATTGATGCTGGAAGGTAAAAAAAGGACTGCGAAAGAGCAAAAAAAGTCATCCTTAAAGTTGTGGGGGAGAGGTGAAGAGATTTTTTATCAACTTTCGAAAGCAGGATTTCTTTTTTACTTCCAGGGCTATAAGTTGATTTAAATCACAACAGAAAACATGACAGCAGAAGCTGACAGGACTTTTTAACAAATTATGGCACTTTTGACAATTACATGACTACAATTATAGAAGGTTGGGCCGTGTAAGGATCAACTTACCTTTACGGGACAGATCCCTATAGAACATAGAAAAATACAGCACAGAACAGGCCCTACGGCCCACGATGTTGTGCCGAACCTTTGTCCTAGATTAATCATAGATTATCATTGAATTTACAATGCAGAAGGAGGCCATTCGGCCCATTGAGTCTGCACCGGCTCTTGGAAAGAGCACCCTACCCAAAGTCAACATGATGATTATATGCTGCATTAAAAACAGATCTCCATCACAAGGCAGCATATAATAGTGTTATTCAAAGGTGACAAAGCATTTTACACTTTTGGAATTTTCCTGACTTCTCAGTGTTCACAAATGCTTCAAGAAGGTGTGCTTGTTTTTTTTAGGGGTTTCCAAAGCTACACCGGCACATAAAGGTGTGTGAACCACAGAGTACAATCTTCTCTGGTGCTTGCAATGGGGACGCCCGGCCTCGAAGGAAATGCGCATGCGTTTTGCACCCAAGCAGTTCCTGACCGGCACAATGATCGCACCAAAACGGCGTGGGGTCAAGAAGGCAGCGCAAAATTGTTTCTCCGTCAATGAAAATCAAGCCCAAATATTTCACGGCTCGACTCACACCTCCCCTGGGAGGTGAAAATCCGGCCCCACAACTGTGCACACTATTCCAATGTTGTCATGGTTCTGTAGAGGGGAGGGAAGGCGAGAGGGAGTACACTCCAGGGGAGAGAGGCTAAGCAAAGGTAAAACATGGAATTGTTAGAACAGAGGATCCAAACCTCGGGGAGCATGGTGGGGGGAGCGATGAGATGATGGGAGCAGTTGAGGAGTGGAGCAGTTGGGGCAAGGGAATGGCTGCCTCACAGCACTAATTATGGAGTTCTTCAAACAGAAACAGCTCTGTATTCCCCAGAGACATTTACAGTTTAATCGACACAAACGGGTTCGTTATTATCTCGTCCTAGCAGACTCCCCTCTGCTGGTACAAGCGCGTAATGAAAGCGCAAAATGCAATTTGCAATTTTCATTACATCACACTGATGAGTGCCAGCACACTAGGATGTGTTGCTGCACTTGAACTTTGGCTCTTAACTCCGACCCTCAAGGAAAATGCCGAGGGCAGAGTTAAAACAGAATGGGATAATGCAGTTGATCGTGTGCAGCTTTAAGGGAGTAACCGACTACCTGCAGGGCCGAGGGAATGTGATTGGTACAGTTGCCGTTGGTTGCAACATTTGTTTTGATCGTGCAGCATGGAATGTAAATCCCTCTTTGAGGTTAAAGGTTGATGAACAAGTTCAACAGGAATAAAAGGCAGCAAACGGCAAGTCCTAAAGTCAAAGTCTGCGCTCAGTCTTTTAACATTTATTATCTTGCGTGTCGAAACCAAACAGCTTTACTGTTTATTTTATCCATAACAGATTTTCATTGAGTACAGATACTATTGTAAGAATGTGCTTTGTACCATGAAACTCCAATGTGTGAGAATGATTGTCAGGAGACAAGTTTTCAGAATCACATTATTATGGAATCATAGAAAAGTTATCGCACAGAAGGCGGCCTTCCAGCTTGTGGTCACTGTATAAGCTCTCAATGAGGGCAACTCTCCTCGACCCGCTCTACTGCCCTCTCTCCAATATCCTGAACTTTGTTGCTTCAGATAATTACCCTTTGAGAGTCACGATTGAAAATGAAATGAAAATCGCTTATTGTCACAAGAAGGCTTCAAATGAAGTGAAAAGCCCCCAGTCGCCACATTCCGGCGCCTGTTCGGGGAGGCTGGTACGGGAATTGAACTGTGCTGCTGGCCTGCCTTGGTCTGCTTTAAAAGCCAGCTATTTAGCCCTGTGCTAAACCAGCCCCTTAATAATCGCTTATTGTCACAAGTAAGCTGCAATGAAGTTACTGTGAAAAGCCCCTAGTCGCCACATTCCGGCGCCTGTTTGGGGAGGCTGGCACGGGAATTGAACCGCGCTGCTGGCATTGTTCTGCATTACAAGCCAGCTGTTTAGCCCACTGTCCTCAACCAGCCCATCTTACCTGCTTCCAGGCAGTGCATTCCAGATTCTAA
Source organism: Scyliorhinus torazame (assembly GCF_047496885.1). Taxonomy (NCBI): domain Eukaryota; kingdom Metazoa; phylum Chordata; class Chondrichthyes; order Carcharhiniformes; family Scyliorhinidae; genus Scyliorhinus; species Scyliorhinus torazame. The sequence continues at coordinate 23,876,178 of NC_092720.1, read as the reverse complement.
TCGTTTGGTTTTTCTGCAGGCCACCAATGTTTCCTTTCCCCTTTAAATCGGTGCCCTCTGTTTCTCGATACTTATGCCAAGGGGAGAGTTTTTTTCTCTGTCTCCTTTGTCCGGGCCTCTCATTTTATTTTGAACACCTCTATCAATTCTCCTCTTAATCGTCTCTTCTCCAGGGAGAACCCCCCGAGGTTCTCCAAACCATCCACACGACTGAAGTTCCTCATCCCTGGAAGCATTCCTGGAATCACCGTAGCACAGTGGCTAGCACAGTCACTTCACAGCTCCAGGGTCTCAGGTTCGATTCCCGGCTTGGGTCACTGTCTGTGCGGAGTCTACACTTCCTCCTGTGGCTGTGTGGGTTTCCTCCGGGTGCTCCGGTTTCCTCCCACAAGTCCCGAAAGACGTGCTTGTTAGGTGAATTGGACATTCTGATTTCTCTCTCCGTGTACCCGAAAAGGTGCCGGAGTGTGGCGACTAGGAGCTTATCACAGTAACTTCATCGCAGTGTTAATGCAAGTCTACTTGTGACATGAATAAAGATTATTATTATGAGGGAATCTTTTAAAAGGTGAGTTCAAAACGTCATGCCCCCATGCCACTTCTTGCCCCTCAACTCACATCTCAAGCCCCGATACCAAGCTATGGCACTCAATGCACACATGCCCATGTCCTTCCATGCTTCCAGTGCCAAGCTGTGGCACATTAATGTCCATTGGCCCACTATATAATGTATAGACCAATTAACCCTCAAGTGACAGAAATACGTGCAAAAAAAGAACTTAAAATAAAGTAATTCATTACTTTCCACTATGTTTGATTTCACCCCAGGGCAACACAAGTGCCAATCACCCAGACACTTTAATGCATCCATAACAGAATTTGCAAGCCCTTGGCTTGAATTTCATGTTCCCCCACTGGAGGGCTTTTAAGTGGAGGAGCTTGAAATAGAAGCAGTGGGATTACCGCTGGATTCCCACCGGCGCCAAACTTGCAGTAATTTTACACAGGGCAGCGCAAGACCTTGGGCGGGCCAGCCTGCTCTTGTCCCGCTTGAGGTCCTTAAGGACGGTTTCCCACCCAGCCTCACCCAGTCTGGCTGATTTACCTGGTGCGGGGGAAGGCCAATAATGATAGAGTGAGTATTCCTTTGTGAGATTGGCTTTGTTTCTTTGAAAGAGGATGGATGGGTGGAGGCATGGGGCAGTGATCCCTCTGAAGGAAGCAGAGATATGGGGTTCAGCAAAAATATTCATAGACCTCCAGGTGGGAGCATTTGGTGACAGGACCCAAATCTCATCTGGATGTGATCAAAGTCTTCAAACAAATTCACATTTGAGTGCCCACGTTGCTTCATTCAACGAGCAGACGCCACAACAATGGGTAGTGGTGGCATTGTGCTAGTGCCAGAGACCTGGGGTGCTCTATGGGCCTGGGCTTGAGTCACTGCAGGGCAGATGGTGGAAACTTAATTCAATAATTTTAAAAAGCCTGGAATTAAGAGTCTGATGATGACCATGAATCCATTGTCGTGGGTCACTAATGTCCCTTTGGGGAAGGAAATCTGCCGTCCTTACCTGGTCTGGCCTACATGTGACTCCAGACCCACAGAAAAGTGGTTGTCTCATAGAAACTAAGAGCAGGAGTAGGCCATTTGGCCCTTCGAACTATGAGTCTTAATCACGCTTCATTAATGTGCCACAACTTGGCACTGGAAGCACCCTTTGTGTCTTAATCACCAGGTCATTTAGAAATGGGCATGCTGCCCTAGGCCGTCGCGCCACATACCTTAAATAAATATTTTTTAAAAATAAGCCTGACTTTATGTTCAGGTGCAACATTGAGAAACATTGGCATTCCGGTGGCTGTGGACATTAGTCATGGGTTGGTGAGGTAGTTAGGGGTTTAGGACGATAGGTACCCAGGAGTTGCCAGTGGTTTCATTCCTTCTAATGCTTCCTGAATAATTATTGTGCCATCATCCAAAGCATGATAGCTCTGGGCTGGATTCTTCCGCCTCGCCCGCCGCAAGATTGCCACAGGCAGGACGCAGACCATACAAAGGTCCATTGACCCCGGGCGGGAATATCCCGTCGCCGGGCGGGGAACGGCCAGAGAATTCTGCCCTCTGATTTAAATTAGAGTTTCAGAGGGTTCCAGCTGCAGGGTAATTGCTCAACACAAGGCTAAAGATTCTGGGCAATTCCTGTGCAGTCCTCTCATTGGCGTCTCGCGGAGGTCCCACAGCGCATCCTTGCGGTACCTCTGGGATACAGCCCCCCCCCCCCCACCCCCACCCCGCCCCTCCGTAGAATGGATGATCTCGGCCTTTAACTCTGTTTTTAACTCCATTGGCGCTGCCTGACCTGCTGAGTACTTACAGAATGTTCTGTTTTGATTTCAGATTTGCGGCATGTGTAGTATTTTGCTTTTGCTAAATGTTTGTGGTCGGCAAGTCAGTACCTGAAATAATAAAAGCTCTCGAGGCTCAGTGAGAGCCAAGATTCACTCAGAGTCAATATTTCAGGTTTAGCCTGCCCTCCAACAATAGACAAGTCTGGGAAAATGAACAAAGTCTTCCTGATGGTGCAGTTCGAATCACAGTGGCAGCCCATTTCAGTAATTAATCCTGTGCTATTTCTGGTTCTGGTTGGGAGCTTTCTGAATCTTAGTCGGAGGGTCAGAAGCTGAATCTGTTTCTGACATTGAAACAAGTCCATTCAGACCTTGGATCTTTCTGCGCTGTGCAGAAATTGGGACTAGGTAAGAAACTTGTAGACGGTTCAGAGGTATTCCAAAATTCCCGAAGGAGAGAGATATTAAACATAGTGCACCAGGAATCAATATTGGGATCCCAAACTTTTAACTTCATGTTAACAGCTGTTCATTGGCAGCTGAATAAATGTGAATGTGGGATCAACAACAGATCGCATTTATATAGTGCCTTTAACACGGTAAAGTATCTCCAGGGGCTTGAACCGAGTGTTACCAGATATGGTTTGGCATCAAGTCAGAGGAAGCATAAGGATGGTTGGCCAACAGCTTATTCAAATAGGCAGATTTTAAAGAGAGGGTGGCGCAGAGCCAGAGCAGTTTAGGGAGGAAATTCTGCAGCCTCGGGGCAAGACAGCTGAAGACAAGAGCCAGAGTATTTCGTATGGCGGGGTTTCCCGCCAACTCTACCTTCCCCGTTGCCATTTCACACTCGAGTGAGTATCGATTGTCGGCAGTCGGGTCTTCCGCCCCTCACTCAGGAGGAATTTCCGCCTTAGAGAGCAGCCACCCAATCTGATTGGCCAGCAGCTCTAATCCCTGCATTGACAGGAGCTGTTGCGCACAGAATAGTTGGCCACTTAAAGGCCTCAACTGGAGGGCCGCAAGGTGGCGCAGTGGGTTAGCCCTGCTGCCTCACGGCGCCGAGGTCCCAAGTTCGATCCGGCTCTGGGTCACTGTCCGTGGGAGTTTGCACATTCTCCCCGCGTTTGCATGGTTTCGCCCCTGCAACCCAAAGATGTCCCAAAGGGTAGCTGGATTAGCCACGCTAAATTGCCCCTTAATTGGAAAAGAATTAATTGGGTATTCTAAATTTTTTTTTAAATAAGGCCTCAACTGGGGTAAGGGAGAGCAACCCAACTGAAGTTTTGCCCGTCCCAGCGTAAGATCACTGCGAGGTCGGGGCAAGCTGGAATCCAGAGGGAAGCTAGTTCCTTTTCTTTAATGCCCCCCCCCCCCAACCTAAAGGCCCACCAGTAAGAGAGCGTGAAATTCAGGCCATGGTAGCCAATGGTTATGCGATGACATTGAGGTGCACTACCTGGTAAACCACCATATAAAGGACATTTGTAGTCACTGAAATATTGAGGAGGGTTCTCTGGCATTGTGATTAGAACTATGACTATGTTATGGTGGCCATGTCCAAACGTTATATTTTACCTTCATTGGCTGGATTGACATGTGGCACTTTTTTAACAGATAGTTTCAACTTTTATGTCAAAGAAACTGATTTAATGTGGCTGACGAAAGTCATCAGACTAATCTGCAACTGCAAGGCGGACAAACTTCTGGAAGCTTCCAGATGTAGATGACAAATGGACATGTTTAGACAACCCTCCTGTGGGGTTTTGCACCTGCTAATGTCAATGATTACTTCAAGGATGGACTGAATCCTAAATGGCTGACACAACTTGCATCACAACATAGCTACATTCCATTTCATCAGTGTCAAGGGAAAGTCACCATAGTCCCAGGTGACCGTAGATCCTTTGAGGGGGAGAGCTGACTGGCGATGGTTTAACCTGAGGATCACCACACCTCAGGCAAGGGGAAAGTTGAGAAGGCGGGGCGTTCATGCATGACTTCAGCCGGTATGGGAATTAAACCCACGCTGCTGGCCTCGCTCTGCATCACGAACGAGCTAAACCAGCCCTCCATTTTACCAATTTCATCAGGACGGAGACAAGATTCTACAGAGACAATGGAGATGCTAATATTTTCTTCCCAGTTCATTAAATGGAAGAATGGACCATTTGAAAATAATCATCCAGCCCATAGCACCATTAGTCCAGGTGTGTCCAGACATGAGCTAATCAGTAATGTTCTGTGATATACACAATCGTCAAGGAGAGAGAGAAGTCAAATGATCAAAGTGTCTCACCACCTTGTTGAAATTCCTTTATTACAAAAATGCGACTTGCTTTGCAGCAGTCTGCAGAACAGCATTGCAGAAAATTGCTTTCCCCCTTCTCTCGCTCTGTCAACTAAGCTTGGACTCTGTTTGACTAATGTTGGTCTGTGGACAATGGACAGTGAATATGCCGCCAGAAGAGTACAAATATTATAGCAGCATTGCCAGGAGGAAAATCCACTGACGACAGCTTTAAGAACTGCTTCAACTGTGAACAACAGCAATAGGACTTACAACGACTGGTGCCCTTCAGTGCATCTGTTTTAATGCAAGAAGTATGACGGGAAAGGCAGATTAACTGAGAGCTTGGATTAGTACTTGGAACCATGATGTTGTTGCCATTACAGAGACCTGGTTGAGGGAAGGACAGGATTGGCAGCTAAACGTTCCAGGATTTAGATGTTTCAGGCGAGATAGAGGGGGATGTAAAAGGGGTGGAGGAGTTGCGATACTGGTTAGGGAGAATATCATAGCTGTACTACGGGAGGACACCTCAGAGGGTAGTGAGGCCATATGGGTAGAGATCAGGAATAAGAAGGGTGCAGTCACAATGTTGGGGGTTTACGACAGGCTTCTCAACAGCCAGCGGGAGATAGAGGAGCAGATAGGTAGACAGATTTTGGAAACGAGTAAAAACAACAGGGTTGTTGTGATGGGAGACTTCAACTTCCACAATATTGACTGGGACTCACTTAGTGCTAGGGGTGTAGATGGGACAGAGTTTGTAAGGAGCAACAATATGTAGACAGTCCAACTAGGGAAGGGGCTGTACTAGACCTGGTATTGGGGAATGAACCCAGCCAGGTGGTAGAAGTTTCAGTAGGGGAGCATTTCGGGAACAGTGATCACAATTCAGTAAGTTTTAAAGTGCTGCTGTACAAGGATAAGAGTGGTTCTAGGGTGAATGTGCTAAATTGGGGGAAGGCTAATTATAACAATATTAGGCGGGAACTGAAGAACCTAGATTGGGGATGGATGTTTGAGGGTAAATCAACATCTGACATGTGGGAGGCTTTCAAATATCAGTTGAAAGGAATTCAGGACCGGCATGTTCCTGTGTGGAAGAAGGATAAATACGGCAAATTTCAGGAACCGTGGATAGCGAGAGATATTAGGCCTCGTCAAAAAGAAAAAGGAGGCATTTGTCAGGGCTAGAAGGCTGGGAACAGACAAAGCTTGTGTGGAATATAAGGTAAGTAGGAAGGAACTTAAGCAAGGAGTCAGGAGGGCTAGAAGGGGTCGCGAAAAGTCATTGGCAAATAGGGTTAAGGAAAATCCCAAGGCATTTTACACATACATAAAAAGCAAGAGGGTACCCAGGGAAAGGGTTGGCCCACTGAAGGATAGGCAAGGGAATCTATGCATGGAGCCAGAGGAAATGGGCGAGGTACTAAATGAATACTTTGCATCAGTATTCACCAAAGAGAAGGAATTGGTGGATGTTGAGTCTGGAGAAGGGTGCGTAGATAGCCTGGGTCACATTGAGATCCAAAAAGATGAGGTGTTGGGCGTCTTGGAAAATATTAAGGTAGATAAGTCCCCAGGGCCTGATGGGATCTACCCCAGAATACTGAAGGAGGCTAGAGAGGAAATTGCTGAGGCCTTGACAGAAATCTTTGGATCCTCACTGTCTTCAGGTGATGTCCCAGAGGACTGGAGAATAGCCAATGTTTTTCCTTTGTTTAAGAAGGGTATCAAGGATAATCCAGGGAACTACAGGCCGGTGAGCCTTACGTCGGTGGTAGGGAAATTACTGGAGAGAATTCTTCGAGACAGGATCTACTCCCATTTGGAAGCAAATGGGCGTATTAGTGAGAGGTAGCATGGTTTTGTGAAGGGGAGGTCCTGTCTCACTAACTTGATAGAGTTTTTCGAAGGGGTCACAAATATGATTGATGCAGGTAGGGCAGTGGATGTTGTCTATATGGACTTCAGTAAGGCCTTTGACAAGGTCCCTCATGGTAGACTGGTACAAAAGGTGAAGTCACACAGGGTCAGGGGTGAGCTGGCAAGGTGGATACAGAACTGGCTAGATCATAGAAGGCAGAGAGTAGCAATGGAAGGGTGCTTTTCTAATTGGAGGGCTGTGACTAGTGGTGTTTCGCAGGGATCAGTGCTGGGACCTTTGCTGTTCATAGTCTATATAAATGATTTGGAGGAAAATGTAACTGGTCTGATTAGTAAGTTTGCAGACGACACAAATGTTGGTGGAATTGCGGATAGCAATGAGGACTGCCAGAGGATACAGCAGGATTTAGAATGTTTGGAGACTTGGGCGGAGAGATGGCAGATGGAGTTTAATCCGGACAAATGTGAGGTAATGCGTTTTGGAAGGTCTCATGCAGGTAGGGAATATACAGTGAATGGCAGAACCCTCAAGAGTATTGAAAGTCAGTGAGATCTAGGTGTACAGGTCCACAGGTCACTGAAAGGGGCTGTAGCACAATCAATCACTCACAAGACGAGATGAGATGGAGTCGAACGATGGCTTTATTACGCAGACTTGTTCCTCAGCAGCACAGTTACAGAATGCGGCTGCTGGGAGAACCCGGGCTCTTCTACTCCGCCTTGCTGGGTGGAGCCAGCAGGCAGCCTGATCCAATCGGGATCCAGTGTCTATCTACCAATAGCCTCTCGGCATCCCAGGGTACCTTAATACCCCTAATACATACCACCACATTTACCCCTTGTTAAAAAGGAACCCGGCGTGGTAGTGGGCAGTATGGTGGTAGGGGTTTCCAGAGTCGGTACCTAGGATGCCGCTAACACGGCAGCTACGCTCCGATACTAACTACTTACAATGCCGCTTTTACTGGGCAACCAAACCAAAAAAATTATCTACAGAGACATTTCGTGCTTCATTATACCGATCCGATGAGACGGATGGGTGTCTTGGCCGTCCTCGCCGATTGTCTTAGCCCCGGTGGTGATGCAGGCACTGGTTCCGGCCTCGTCGTCTCTGGGAGCGTCGCGATGCCTCGTCCCGCTCCAATATCCCTATTCGGGGCTGGGGGAAGGACCGATCCACCCTGGAAGGGGGCGGCTGTGGGGTGGTCCGGCGGGAGGGAGGGGGCGATCGGTGTTGGGGGGGGTTTGCGTGGCTCCAGAGGGGGTCACTGGTGTTGGGGGGGTGTGCGGCGCTCCGGCAGGTGCCAGGTCCTGCAGGGAGACCGTGTCCTGTCGGCCGTCGGGGTACGCCACGTAGGCGTATTGAGGGTTCGCGTGGAGGAGATGAACCCTCTCGACCAACGGGTCCGATTTGTGCGTCCGCACATGCTTTCGTAGCAGGTTGGGATGCCGAGACGCAGCCAGCCAGGTCGGAAGTGATGTTCCGGAGGAGGACTTGCGTAGGAAAACAAGGAGGCGTTTGTGAGGTGTTTGATTCGTTGTTGTACCTAGCAGCATAGTACATGGAGTGGAGGGCGTCCGGGAGGACTTCCTGCCAGCGGGAAACTGGGAGACTTCTGGACCGTAGGGCCAGTAGGATGGTCTTCCAGACCGTTCCGTTCTCCCTCTCTACCTGACCGTTCCTCCGGAGGTTGTAACTGGTCGTCCTGCTCAAGGCGATGCCCTTGCTGAGCATGAATTGACGCAGTTCGTCGCTCATGAAGGAGGACCCCCTATTGCTGTGTATGTAGGCGGGGAAACCAAACAGAGTAAAGATACCGTAGAGGGCTTTTATGACGGTGGGTGCGGACATGTCGGGGCAAGGGATGGCGACTTGGAATGGGAGGGACTCATCGATTGCGTGCATTGTGGCCTTTGCGATATCCGCTTTGATGCGGCTGAAGGCTTGGCGGGCCTCTGTCGACAGGGGGAAAACCGTGGACTGGATTAGCGGACGGGCTTTGTCCGCGTAGTTGGGGACCCACTGGGCATAATCAGAGAAGAAGCCCAGGCAGAGTTTCAGGGCTTTGGAGGAGCAGGGAGGGAGGGGGAACTCCATGAGCTCACAAAGCATGCGTTCGGGGTCAGGGCCTATCACTCCATTTTGCACTACGTAGCCAAGGATGGCTAGACGGTCGGTGCTAAACACGCATTTCTTCCTGTTGTATGTGAGATTCAGGGCGTTTGCGGTCTGGAGGAATTTGTGGAGGTTGGCGTTGTGGTCCTGCTGGTCGTGGCCGCAGATGGTTACGTTGTCGAGATACGGGAACGTGGCCCGCAAACCGTACCGATCGACCATTTGGTCCATCTCCCGTTGGAAGACCGTGACCCCGTTAGTGACGCCAAATGGAACTCTTAAAAAATGGTAGAGCCGCCCGTCTGCATCGAAGGCAGTGTATGTTCGGTCGCTCGGGCAGATGGGGAGCTGGTGGTAGGCGGACTTAAGGTCCACCGTGGAAAAGACCTTGTACTGTGCAATCAGATTGACCATGTCGGATATGCGGGGGAGAGGGTACGCATCCAGCTGCGTGTACCTATTGATGGTTTGACTATAGTCTACGACCATCCTCTGCTCCTCCCCGGTCTTTACAACTACCACCTGAGCTCTCCAGGGACTATTGCTGGCCTGAATTATGCCTTCCCTCAGCAGCCGCTGGACTTCTGACCGGATAAAAGATCGGTCCTGGGCGCTGTACCGTCTGCTCCGAGTGGCGGCTGGTTTGCAATCCGGGGTGAGGTTCGCGAACAGGGAAGGCGGATCGACCTTGAGGGTTGCGAGGCTGCAGATAGTGAGTGGGGGTATAGGGCCGCCGAATTTAAACGTTAAGCTCTGGAGATTAAGCACTGAAAATCCAATCCCAGGAGTGTGGCAGCGCAGAGGTGGGGAAGGACGTACAGCCGGTAGTTTTTGAACTCCCTCCCCTGCATCGTGAGGTTTGCGATGCAGAGCCCTTTTATCTCTACCGAATGGGACCCCGCCACCAGAAATTTTTTTTGATTACTCGGGTGGATCGGAAGGGAACAGCGTCTTGTCGTATCGGGATGTATAAAACTCTCCATTCTCCCAGAGTCGATCAGGCAGGGCGTCTCGTACCCGTTTACGAATATCGTTGTTGATGCCGCCTGGAGCGTTCGGGGCCGTGACTGGTCCAGGGTCACTGAAGCCAGTCGTAAGGGGGTCCACGGTGCCCAACGGGCTGCCGCGTGGTCGGGGGCGTAGGCGCGGGCGTTCTGTGACGCCACATCGAACGAGGCCACGAGGGCCCGTGCCTCTTTGAGGCCTAGTGTGTCCCTTTCAAGCAATCGCTGGCGAATTTGGGAAGAAAGCATACCTGCCACGAATGCACTCGGACCAGCAGCTCTGTGTGTTAATTCGTCGCAACCAGTGGGCAGTTGCAATTTCTCCCCAGTATCAACAGTGCACTGTAGAATTCGTCCAGCGATTTCCCCGGGGATCTGCCATCTCGTCGCGAGCTGGTGGTGTGCGTAGACCTGGTTGATGGGCCGAACGTAGATTCCAATCAGCATCGCGATCGCTGTTGGGAAATCTTCCGCATCCTCTATAAGCGTGTAGATATCAGGGCTCATCCTGGCATGCAGGACCTGGATTTTCTGTTCATCTATAGGTATGCCGGGGGCCGTTCAGAGGTATCCCTGGAAACACGCTAACCAATGTTTAAAAGTGGCCGCTACGTTTGCCGCGTGGGGGCTGATTCACAGACACTCTGGAATGATTCGGAGCTCCATGTCCTTAAAAGTTTGCGTAATAAATTGTAGCACAATCAATCACTCACGAGACGAGATGAGATGGAGTCGAACGATGGCTTTATTACACAGACTTGTTCCCTAGCAGCACAGTTACAGAATGCGGCTGCTGGGAGAACCCGGGCTCTTATACTCCGCCTTGCTGGGTGGAGCCAGCAGGCAGCCTGATCCAATCGGGATCCAGTGTCTATCTACCAATAGCCTCTTGGCATCCCAGGGTATCTTAATACCCCTAATACATACCACCACAGGGGCAACACAGGTGGAGAAGGTAGTCAAGAAGGCATACGGCATGCTTGCCTTCATTGGCCGGGGCATTGAGTATAAGAATTGGCAAGTCATGTTGCAGCTGTATAGAACCTTAGTTAGGGCACACTTGGAGTATAGTGTTCAATTCTGGTTGCCACACTACCAGAAGGATGTGGAGGCTTTAGAGAGGGTGCAGAAGAGATTTACCAGGATGTTGCCTGGTATGGAGGGCATTAGCTATGAGGAGCGGTTGAATAAACTTGGTTTGTTCTCACTGGAACGACAGAGGTTGAGGGGCGACCTGATAGAGGTCTACAAAATTATGTGGGGCATAGACAGAGTGGATACTCAGAGGCTTTTCCCCAGGGTAAAGGGGTCAATTACTAGGGGGCATAGATTTAAGGTGCAAGGGGCAAGGTTCAGAGGAGATGTACGAGGCAAGTTTTTTACACAGAGGGTTGTGGGTGCCTGGAACTCGCTGTCGGAGGAGGTGGTGGAAGCAGGGACGATAGTGACATTTAAGGGGCATCTGGACAAATATATGAATAGAATGGGAATAGAGGGATACGGACCCAGGACGTGTAGACGATTTTTGTTTAGACGGGCAGCATGGTCGGCACGGGGTTGGAGGGCCGAAGGGCCTGTTCCTGTGCTGTACTTTTCTTTGTTCTTTGACTTATTTGCCTTTTCTTGTTGAATCTTAAGTTGGCCAAAAGCTAATCACCTTTACTTTGTAACTCATATTTTTGCAAGCTTGCGTGTGCATGTATCTTAACCTGGGTGAATTTTTAGCGCAATAAAAATGAACCACCTACTCGTTTAAACTCAAGGAAATCTGCCTGACTGAGTTCTTTGCAATCAGCACATATGCAATTTAGTACACGCACTGAATTGGCACGCCCTTTCAAATATGATTTTAAAAACCTGTTTTGATGAACGGAGGTGTGAGAAAACGAGAAGGAGTCCTTCCAACCTCCCTCACTTGGTTGCAACACTGCTTTTTAAAAATAAATTTAGAGTACCCAATAATTTTTTTCCAATTAAGGGGCAACTTATCATCGCCAATCCACCTAACCTGCACATCTTTGGGTATTGAGGGTGAAACCCATGCAGACACGGGGAGAATGTGCAAACTCCACACAGACAGTGACCCAGGGCAGGGATTCGAACCCGGGTCCTCAATGCCGCAGTCCCAGTGCTAACCACTGCGCCATATGCCGCCCTGCAACACTGCTTTTTATTCACATCAACTAATTCTATCAGAACCTTTTTGCAAAATGGTTGGGGGGGCGGGGTTTTTCCGTGTGACCCAGAGGCGTGTTTCTCGGCAGCGGGAGCCTGCCTCCTGTTGGCCGGCAGCGGGATCTTCTAGCCCTGCTGTTGTCAATGGGATTTCCCATTGAAATCCTCCGCATCCTCTATCAGCGTGTAGATATCAGGGCTCGGGGGGGGGGGGGGGGGGGGGGGGGGGCACGGGGGTGGGTGGGCGGCGCGGCGGGGGAGTGGCGGGGGGGTGGTGAAGGTGGCGTTCACCATCGGAGGGATCAGAAGACCCAGCTGGCAACAACGGCTGGAAACATTTGGTGCGGGAAAGCGAATTAATTCACTTTGTGATGAATGCAGAAAAAGATTTGCCAATAAAAGTACAGGGGATTTGACAGTCGCTGAGCAGAATTCAGGATATACACTATATTGTCAAACCTTAAATACCAGTTCTTTCCAGCCATAATTCCACTGGGGAATTGTATTAATTAAAATGACATTGTAAGGTGAAATGAATGAAGACATAATTAAAATTTCACTAATTAAAGATAAGCTGTATGCGTCAGCCCAGGGTTCAGCAGGCACATTCTTGCCTGCAAACTAGAAGGTCATGACGAGAATCACAGTGCAGAAGGAGGCCATTCAGTCCATCAAATCTGTACCAACCCTCTTAAAAAGCACCCTGCCCAGGCCCTCTTCACCACCCTATCCCTGCAACCTAGCCGACACACTTTTGGACACTAAGGGACAATTTTAAAATGGCCAATCCACCTAATCTGCACATCTTTGGAATGTGGGAGGAAACCAGAGCACCCGGAGGAAACCCATGCAGACACAGGGAGAACATGTAAATTCCACACAATCACACGAGGTTGGAATCGAACCCGTTTCCCTAGCGCTGTGAGGCAGCAGTGCTAACCACTGTGCCACATGCTGCCCTTTCCCATATGGGTCCACTTCTAGTGTAGTCAAGCATGTCAGAGTTTGCAGACAGGTCAAAATAGACAAAGAAGGAAGGTTTGCCTTTGTTGCAGTCAATGTCGGAAAGAAGGGTTCCATTTCATAGGCCACTGGCATCAATATTGGGACAAAAAGGGTCAGTACCATTGGGACAGTCTCCACCCAAACCGATCTGGGACCAGTGTCTTAGCGGAGGGATAAGCAGGGTGGTCACAAGGACTTTAAACTAGCAAATGGGGGGAGGGGAAGGCCTCAGGGAATTCAATACAGTTCAAAAAACAAGTAGCAGGGCACAGAGTAAAGAAATAGTCAGGAACCCAACTTCAGGAACTGCAGCTAATGGCAAAACTACAGGAGGTAGATTGGTTGAACCAAAACTGAAAAGTAATAAACAAGCAAATAAAACATCAGTGCTGAGGGTCAGGTCAGAGGGTATAGCCCAATTAAGAGTTTTATATACAATTGCATAGAGTGTAAGGAATAACCTAGACGAGCTACGGATGCAAATTGAAGATTATGATGCAGTAGCTGTTACGGAGACAAGGCTGCTGGGTGGTCGGGACTGGGAATATGCCTAGTTATAAAGTTTACAAGAGGGACAGGAAAGATGGCAGAGGGCGTGAAATATCCTTGCTGATTAGACATATGATCATCTAAATGGTGAGAGAGGATAGAATGAGGGGAAAGCATCTAATGGAGACCATGGGCTGGATTCACCGTTTCTGTGGCTATGTGCCGGCTCGAATGGAGAATCCGTGGGTGTTTCACAACAGGAAAATTGGGGCCGACCCCTCACCGATTCCGTTACCGGTGAGGGGCTAGCACCGGCGGCGAGTGAAACTCCCCCGGTTTTGCTTTCACATTTGACTCAGACAGAGAACAGAAGTTTTTTGGCCTGCCTCTCTATCTTCATTTTAAAAGCTGTTTCCAGACTGCTTGGTAATTTAAAAGAGATAATTGCTTTCTGGAAGGAATTCAAACCTGCTGTTTGGAAAGGGGAACAGAGTATCAATAACAACAGTCTTATACCAGTGAGAATGCCGTGTGCTGGGCCACACCTTTGAAAAGGGGTTTCTGGTTTTACTTGGAATTTGTTAATGAATCGGAACAGTTAAGGGGGAATTCATTAAGGGTTATACAGAGATTACTGTAGCTGTGTGGGGTCTTTATGTTTGTCATTGATAAAATTCCTTGCTGTGTGTATTTATACAAATGTTAACTAAATTCTTAGAATAAAGCTTGTTTTTGTTTTGATTAAAAGCACCTAAGACTTCCGTTGAATAACCCCTGAAAGGCTCTTGTGCTCATCCCAGCCAATTTCAACAAACAGTTATAGGTCAGGTGAACTCCATAATATTTGGAGTTTTTTAAACCCGGGCCCAAAACCATTGGGCGAAGCAGCCATGCACCAGGAATTCCTGGAATGTATCCAGGATAATTTCCTGCAGTGAATTTCTGGAATGTGTCCAGGATAGTTTCCTGCAGCAATGCGTTCTAGATAAAACAAGGGGACAGGCAATATTTGATTTAGTTCGAGTAATGAGCAAAATTTAATTTGTAACCTAACCGTGCACGAACATTTATCCAATAGTGATCACAACATGGTTAAATTCAGTGTAGAATTTGAAAGAGAAAAGCACGATTCAGATACTAGAATTTTAGACTTGGCTAAGGCTGTCTATAATGGGATGAGACACGGTAAACTGGGGAGTTCTGTAAATGGGTCCAATGACTTCAGGTCAATGGGGAGTATTTAAAGAAACATTTAACAAGATACAGATCGGGTATACATCCCAGAGAGGAAAAGGCTCCACTTCACAAAAAAAAAGCCATGGACAACTAAAGAGGTTCGGGACAGCATAAAACTAAAAGAAAGGGCTTGCAAAAATGCAAAACACAGCACAGATCTGGACGAATGGGATAGATACAATGACTATCAAAGGGTCACAAAGCAGCTTATTAGAGCTATTATTGGGGATAATGAAAGGAAACTTGCAAGGGGCATCAAAATCAATAAGAAGACATTTTATCGTTATGCAAAGGGAAGCAGGTGGTCAGGAGCAATGTAGGCCCACTAAAAGCTGAACATTGAGATATTTATCAGTATTTACAGTTGAAAAGGAGGATAACTTGACGGAAGTTAATAAACGATTGAGGACAGGGACTTAATACAATTAACGTAAGTACAGCATCAGTAACTAGGAAGTTAATGGAACTAAAGAGTGACAAACCTGACAGTTTCTACCCGAGGGTGTTAAAGGAACTAGGGGAGCACATTGTTGATGCTCTAGCTATAATCTTCCAGAATTCCCCAGATTCAGGTGTAATCCCTGGATTGGAAAATTGCACATGTCATTCCACTTCTTAAAAAGGGTGAAAGGGGGAAAACAGGGAATAGCTGGAGCCTATAATCAGGGATGGGATAACCGTACACCTTGAAAGATTTTGGTCGATAAGGGAGAGCCAGCATGGATTCCTGAACGGAAGGTCATGCCTGACTAATCTTCTTGATATTTTTGAAGAGGTGACTAAGGTAGCGGACAGGGGAATGTCTATGGATGTTTTTTACATGTCTTCCAGAAGACATTTGAATAAGTCCCACATAAGGGACTGTAAACTAAGATGGAAGCCTGCGAAGTTGAGGGCAAATTATTGACATGGTTAGGAAACTGGTTGAATGGCAGGTGACAGGGAGTGGGGATAATGGGAAATTACTCTAATTGGCAGGAGGTGACTAGTGGTGTACCACAGGGGCCTGTGTTGGGACCTCAATTATTCACATTATTCATTAATGACTTGGATGATGGCATCGAAAGTCATATATCCAGATTTGTTGATGATACAAAGCTGGGCTGCATTGTAGACAGTCTAGATGATAGTATAAAATTGCCAGGTGATATTGACAGACTGGGTGAATGGATAAAATTGTGGCAGATAGAACTCAATGTGAGCAAGTGTGAGGTTATCTATTTTAGACCCAAAAAGGATAGAGCAGAGTATTTTCTAAATGGAAAGAGGTTAGGTGCAGTGGATGTCCAAAGAGACTTGGAGGTTCAGGTGCATTGATCCTTAAAATGCCAGGAACAAGTGCAGAAAATAATCAAAAAGGCTAATGGAATGCTAGCCTTTATATCCAGAGGATTGGAGTATAAAGACACAAGGGTTATACTGCAGCTATACTAAATCCTAGTTAGACCCCACTTGGTAGTCACTGTGAGCAGTACTGGGCACCACATCATAAGAATGATATATTGACTGCAGGGTAAATTAATAATAATAGCTTATTGGCACAAGTAGGCTTCAATTAAGTTACTGTGAAAAGCCCCTAGTCACCACACTCTGGCGCCTGTTCGGGGAGACTGGTACAGGAATTGAACCATGCTGCTGGCCTGCCTTGGTCTGCTTTCAAAGCCAGCGATTTAGCCCAGTGTGCTAAACCAGCCCCTGATATATTCAGAAATATCTGAAAAAACATTACAAACATTTCAAAATAGCCATCACACAAAGAGCAATAATACTCAGGTTTCTACATACATCAAGTTTCACTCTGAGATGCTTCAGCACACTGATACATGTAATATTCACCGTATACATTCAATGCAATTTATGACTTTGATAAGAACAATTGTGGTACTGTGGTTGCTCTCATTTTATCATGGGATACACTTTCCAAATATACAATCACATTATTGTTTTCTTAGGCGGATTCCAGCAAGTACTGAATCTGGGTGATTTTAAAAAAAACTTATTCCTCTGCTTTACAATGGAAAAGAATCAGAGGAGAAAAAGCTAAAAGTAAAAAATGTTTAAAATGATATTCAAAACCTTTTCTTAGAAAAGCGAAAGGTGAAGGAAGCAAGAAGGAAATATGGGATCATTCTGAAAGCTTGAACAGAATTGTGTTCTCTGTAATGAAAATATCAAAATGGGCAGCACAGTCGCATGGTGGGTAGCACTGTTGCTTCACAGCGCCAGGGTCCAGATTCGATTCCCGGCTTGGGTCACTGTCTGTGCGGAGTCTGCACGTTCTCCCTGTGTCTGCGTGGGTTTCCTCCAGGCGGTCCGGTTTCCTCCCACAAGTCCCGAACGACGTGCTTGTTAGGTGAATTGGATATTCTGAATTCTCCCTCTGTGTACCCGAACAGGCGCTGGAATGTGGCGACTTGGAGCTTTTCATAGTAACATCATTGCAGTGTAAATGTAAGCCTACTTGTGACAATAAAGATTATTATTATGGTTGCAATCACTGAATTGAAGCATCTGGGAGTGCACCTTGATCCCTGGACAAAACGTGAATTTCATTGCACTTTCCTGTTGTGTGAACTTGAATTGTTTTGCATTGTCCCTTTCAGCGAATAATAACCTAATAATAATCTTTATTATGGTCACAAGTAGGCTTACGTTAACACTGTAGTGAAGTTACTGTGAAAATTCCCTCGTCGCAGCTATTTTATGCATAAAGTATATTTTTGCAAAATAAAACAGTCCCCCCCCCCCAAGCACATTAAAGTTGCTCCGAGGGGTCAGCCCTGGTCATTTTGCTGTAACGAAGCAGGTAGACGCTTCACACTTGTCTTGGGAGAGGCGTCCGGAGCTTCTGGGTGAAGTTGACGGTAAAAAAAAAAGGGATCGCTCCAGTGCTGAAGAAATGCAATCAGCTGATTTTGACACGTGTTGTCACATCGGGCTTTTTTTCCCGAAAAGCAAACGTCGAGGCGAAACTTTGTCACGTCTGTCCCGGGTGAGATGCAGGAATCCGGCAGGCAGCCGCTTCTGGGTTGACAGATCACCCCCCCCCCCCCAACCAGCCCAAACAGTCCCACGTCCTTCTGCAATAGTGGGGCTGGGCTGATTCGAGAGCAAGGCAGCGTCGCTGGCGCAGAAGGCAGCTGGTGGAGATGGCAAGCAAGCTGGTTGTGTTGGCGATAGTGAGCGTGTTGCTGGGGTACTATGTGTACACCCCAATCCCGGAGGCTGTGGAGGAGAGGTGGAAGTTGATGCTGGTGGATGCTGCTTTTCGAAGTTTGGAACACCTGGTACGTGCAAGGTCCCCCCACCCCCAGCAGTAGATACAATCACCCTTATGTGTGTGTGTGTAAACAGTGAATGTCTGCCTCTATCATACCTCCTCTCCCCTCCCCTGCGCTGCATGTAATAACCGCCTGTGATCTCCGAAACCAGATTTACTCCTGTCTCGAAATAACAAATGCGTGGTGTGGGGGTGAGACATTGCCATTCAAAGTGTTAGAGTAAAACCAGCCAGATTGCAAAGATTTTTATTTATTTATTACCAGTTTTACAATTCCTGCAGGGGATGTCCCCAGAACCAACCTTAACTGTTGACTTCTTCCAAAGCAGCAATGTACTATTTCTCTTGAAGACGATTGTTATTTATTTGTAATTGGTGTAAAACACCGAGGAATTTGTACTGGTGGCGCTGTGTTATGTTTTTGCTAAGTTGAATCGATCATCATTTATATATGTTCCCCAGGCCAGCTCAGAGATTAAGGTTCAGAATGTACTTCCTTGAGGATTGCTGGACTGCGACTGCATAAATCCCAGCCGCAGTCTTCGGGGATGCAGTATTCCCGTTTTCAATGGGGGCTCCATTAGAGTGGGGCAGAGGGAGGTGTCCAGATGTGTCACAAACCTCCCCAAGGATGGCTGGTGCCACCTGCTGCACTTTCTCCTGACGTAACTGCAGCAAAGATTATGGGCGGCAGGGTGGCACAGTGGTTAGCACTGTTGCTTCACAGCGCCAGGGCCCCGGGTTTGATTCCCGGCTTGGGTCACTGTCTGTGCGGAGTCTGCACGTTCTCCCCGTGTGTGCGTGGGTTTCCTCCGGGTGCTCCAGTTTCCTCCCACAAGTCCCGAAAGATGTGCTTGTTAGGTGAATTGGACATTCTCAATTCTCCCTCAGTATACCCGAACCGGCGCTGGAGTGTGGCAACTCGTGGATTTTCACAGTAACTTAATTGCAGTGTTAATGTAAGCCTCCTTGTGACAATAATAAAGATTATAATTTATAATAATTAGATTATTATAAATTGCGGGATCTGCTCAGGAGCTGGAGACTTCCACACAGACCTGCCCAGAGTTGACAGGCAGGTGACTTTTGCAAAGCATGAGAGCAATGCAAAATAGAAAAAAAGAATCCTCCATCAACCTCCCTCCTCCCCCTCTCTCCCTCCCTCCCTCCTCCCCTTCCATCATTTTTGCCGCTTTCCTCCTGTCTCATGTTCAAGTTGGTTTGCAACGCGTGCCAGCCAAGAGGTTCTCGGTGCAGGTTCCAGCTGTGATGTTATTCAAACACAAATTGTGCTGGAAAAGCTCAGCACGTCTGGCAGCGCGGGGGAGGCGAGAAAGAGTCGCGTTGACCTCGGAATTTCTCCCCCAACACAGACGCTGCCACACCCGCTGGGTTTACCCAACATTTTCTGTTTTTGTTTCAGCGTTCCAGCATTGTATTTTTTGTTTGTTTTAGACGCTCAGTCAGCCGGAGTCTATTAGACGCTCAGTCAGCCGGAGTCTATTAGATGCTCAGTCAGCCGGAGCCGCCCCACTCCAGGGACATACATAGAAAACTCAAGGCTGACCGTCTCAGTGTGGTGCTGACGGACTGATACATGGTCAGAAGGGCCATCTTAGGGATGACACCTGAGAAAGAAGGCATTCTCAGGTAATGTTAAAGGTCACATGAACACTAAATGAATGGAAGTGAAGCAGGAGAGTTATTCCGGGTGAGCTGGTCAATATTTATCACTCAAGCAATATCACCAAAAAAAACCCAGATCGGGTCGTTATCCCATCATGGAATCATAGAATTTACAGTGCAGTAGGAGGCCATTCGGCCCATCGTGTCTGCACCGGTCCTTGGAAAGAGCACCAGACTTAAGCCCATACCTCCACCCTATCCCCGTAACGCAGTAACCCCACCTAAACTTTTTGGACACTAAGGGCAATTTATCATGGCCAATCCACCTAACCTGCACATCTTTAGACTGTGGGAGGAAACCGGACCACCCGGAGGAAACCCACGTAGACACTGGGAGAACGTGCAGACTCCACACAGACATTGACCCAAGCCGGGAATCGAACCTGGGATCCTGGAGCTGTGAAGCAACTGTGCTAAGCACTGTGCTACCGTGCTGCCCTCGTTGTCTGTGGGATCTTGCTGTGCTCAAATTGATTGCTGTGTTTCCTACATTGCAACGGCCACTATCAAAATCCTGGGGGTTACTGTTGAAAAGAAACCGAACTGGACCCACCATCTAAATGCTGAGACTACAGGGGCAGGTCAGAGGCTGAGACTCTTGTAGTGAGTAACTCACCCCATTCACCACTTTAAACATTCACTCCCTCTCCCACTGACGCAACACATCTGCAGTGTGTAACATCTGCAAAATGCACTGCAGCAACTCACCAAGGTTCCCTCAACAACATCTTCCAAACCCATGACTTCTAGCAGCTGGAAGGGTAGCATGGTAGCACAGTGGTTAGCATTGTTGCTTCACAGCTCCAGTGTCCCAGGTTCGATTCCCGGCTTGGGTCACTGTCTGTGTGGAGCCTGCTCGTTCTCCCCGTGTCTGCGTGGGTTTCTTCCGGGTGCTCCGGTTTCCTCCCACAGTCCAAAGATGTCCAGGTTAGGTGAATTAGCCATGATAAATTGCCCTTAATGTCCCCCCTAAAAAGGTTAGGTGGGATTACTTGGTTACGGGGATAGGGTGGAGGCATAGGCTTAGGGAGGGTGCTCGTTTCAAGGGCCGGTGCAGACTCGATGGGCCAAATGACCTCCTTCTGCACTGTGTGATTGAGGTTAGGAAAGATGAGAGGAGGCTTGACTGTAGCATGAACATATGCACGGCCAGCTTGAGAAAAATGGCCTATTTCTGTGCCCGATATCTTATGTGATCCAATTACCCTAAACTAGCCCAGTCTTTGCTTTTAAATTGCAGTTTTCCATCATTATCAGTGCACACAATTCAACGGACACAGCAGAAACTGGAGTATTATCTTGCTGAACCTATACTTAATTTGATGACTAACCTCATCAATGTTGGAAGCCCACATCTCATGAAAGAATAAGAAAAAGACAAGACTACTGCAAACCACTCCTCACCAGCAACTGCATTGCCCCCTCCATAAACGTCAGTTCATCCAAAACACTCCATCAAGTGTAGTTCACCCATCATCCCTCTGTTCACTGTTTTACAAGATTGCCTCATTCTTTTGTTACGAGAACAATAGTTACATATATTTATATCACACCTTGGAGTTCCTAAGATGACTCAAAGTACTTCACAGAAACATTATGAACGATATATGACTCCACGCTACAGAAGGAAATATTAAGTCAGATGACCAAAAGTATAGTCGAGAAAAGAGGTTTTAAAGGAGCGTCTTTTCTTTAATATAAATTTAGAGTAAATTCTTTCTAATTGAGGGGCAATTTTAGTGTGGCTACTCCACCTACCCTGCACATCTTTGGGTTGTGGGGGTGAGACCCACGCGGACACGTGGAAAACGTGCAAACTCCACACGGACAGTGACCCGGAGCCGGGATCGAACCCGGGTCCTCAGTGCCGTGAGGCAGCAGTTGAAGGAGCGTCTTAAAGGGGGAACATGAGGCAGAGAAATCGGAGGTGTAGGGATGGAATTCCAGAGCTTTGGGCCCAGGCAGCTGAAGGCCCATCGGTCAACAGTGGAGCAACCAAGGTTCAACAGGCCAGAATTAGGGGGGATCGTGGAGGCTTGTGAGCTTGGAGGAGATAGGGAGGGATGGGACCATGCAGAGCTTTGAAAACAACAACGAGAATTTGAAAACTAAGGCATTGCTTTACTGAGAGCCAGTGTAGCTCAATGAGCACGACAGCAATGGTAGGACTGGCCGAGGGTGGGTTGAATTTGTGAAACGGACAGCGATTTAGGAGACCCCGTGTTTATAAAGGACAGAATGTTGGGAGCATGGATGCCCCATAAGCTCTCACTCTCCCCATCTCGGAAACCTGCTCCAGCCCTCCTGCTCTTTGGAGTTCCTGCATTCCTTTAATTCAGATCTCTTGTGCATCCCCAAGATCTGTATTCCCACCATTGGCAGCTACGTCTTTCACTGACTTGCACTAAACTCCAAAATCCCCAGTCTCCTTGTCTCTACCTTATTTCTACTTCACCCTCCTGCTTTAGACTCCTAACTAGCCGCCCCCAGTAACTTTACATGTGGCTCTGTGTCATTTTTTTAATATGATGCTGCTGTGCGGCACATGATGCTGCATTAATCTTTTTGTCCCTGTTTAACAATTGCCTGGCTGGGCACACAAGGCCACCTAGATTCAATCCATGTTCAGTGAAACCTTTCATATAATATTAGTGAAAGCAGTTCACTATTAATTACCTTTCGAACATTAGAAATGGTGCTGCCACTCCAGAGCACCAGAGCAGAGCTCCACTCTCTTCGCATTTGATATGCTAGTGATGCGCCATCGTAACACTGTAGAAATTAATTTGGCTTTGTTTCAAGGTGACTTTGGCAGCACTGTTATGTGGCTCAGCAGTACTGCTCTTGAGTCAGAAGGTCACAGGTTCAAACCTCACTCCAGAGACTGGGGTACATAATCTATGATGACATCGCTCATCCAACACCGGCAACAGTTTAACCAGCCGCTGTCCTCGCTATTGTTTGTCAGGCCCTGCCATGTACACGTTGTCAGCTTGATTTCCCGACAGAGGAAAAAGAATAGGGCTTGCAATTCTACAAGAGCCTTCCATAATCCCCGGGCCAAAACATTTTGCTGCAATGAAGCACTTTGAATTGTAGTTGCCGTGATTTTGTTTTTAAAATGTATGTGGAAAGCACCATCCAAATTCAAGTCATTTCCTTTGCAAAAAAAGCTGCAGTTACAGGCTGGTCCCACTGTGATACCTGTGGAGTGGAGTGTGTCCCACAAAGCTGAACAACAATAGGCTGCATTTATATATCACCTTTTACGAACACTGTGTGTGGTGATATGCATCACTGTAAATACACAAGGGGCTAATGTAAATACACTATGACTAAGTAAACACTCGAGGGAGCACCAGAGATGTCATGACATGCAGACATACAGCTAATGAACACATAGAATAGGACACGACCAATGGGCCGTGAAGACACCCAGAGGTGACACTACCACAAGGGGGCATTACACAACCCATATATAAGGACAGGGCACACATGTTCTGTCTTTTTCCACAGGCGACACTTAGAGAGTAGGGCAGGGGTAGATCAGAAGCATCACACCCACCACGTGGCTTAGAGCAGATTGGTTAGTTAGACTGAGTTACTAGAGCAAGATTAGCAGGAGAGTCGAACTCATAGAGAACTGTGCTAATGGTTCAATAAATCACATTGAACTTACTTCAAAGTGTGGAGTATCTTTTGGTCAAAGCTGCATCAAGTTGCAGCCTGTGTTATCCCAGAGTACATAACACAACAGGAGGGGGGATTTCATGGGTCCCTTCCCCGTGGGCACAAATCTGGTTATGGCCGGTAACTCTTGCGAGGGGGCCATAACGGGGTTTGCACCGGGGACATCTCCGAATGAGATCTTCAGCCCTCCACCTCGCTGGCGATATAATCGGGTTCATGCCCAATGAGGACGTGAACCTGGTTACCATCAATTTGCTTACATTTAAGTATGTCTAAACGCCAGAACACTGTATCTTCCGGGGATGTCCGATGTCGCTGCCGCTGTGGTGTCACGCCGCGGGACTAACTGCTGCTCTCCAGCAGTCAAGATGACCACATCAGGGGCACCGAGTCCAGTATAACCCCCGGGTGGTCAGAGACATGGCAAGGAAGAGCCTCGGCACTTCCACCTGGCAGTGCCATGGTGTGGGGCCTCCAGGGAACCCCATGGGGACGGAAGGGGCTTTCCACTATGTGGGAATGCCAGCGATGGTGGGGAGGGGGCACTGAAGCCCCGATACCAGCGATAGTGGTGTTGGGGGGGCCTTCGCTTTCACTTTGAGATTGGGGTGCCCCGATCTCTGTTGAGCTGGGCTTGCTGACTCCACGAGGCCCCGCCAGAGTGACGGCGCAGAACCCGGCCACCTGCGTTTTTTTTGACAAAGTATCAGAAGATCTGGAGAGAAAACCTGTCTGTTCTCTGGGGAGAAACATGGGATTTTCAGTCAGAACCTGACACTTTGCCACTTTCTGGGAAAATTCCGCCCCGGAATGTTTCAAGGTGCTTTACAGTGAATGGACAATCCTTTTTGAAGAGATGCTTTTTAAAATTAATTCAAGGGATGTGTATGTGACGCCAACATTCATTGCACTTGAGAAGGTGGTGGTGAGCTGCTTTCATGAGTCACTGCAGGTCATGTGGTGTAGGTATATCCACTGTGTTGTCAGGGAGGGACTGCCAGGATTTTGACGCAGTGACTGGGAAGGGACTGAAGGAACTGCGATGTATTTCCAAGTCAGGATGTTGGTGGTGTTCCCAGGAGACCTGGGCGGAGAGATGGCAGATGGAGTTTAATCCGGACAAATGTGAGGTAATGCATTTTGGAAGGTCTAATGCAGGTAGGGAATATACAGTGAGTGGTAGAACCCTCAAGAGTATTGACAGTCAGAGAGATCTAGGTGTACAGGTCCACAGGTCACTGAAAGGAGCAACACAGGTGGAGAAGGTGGTCAAGAAAGCATACGGCATGCTTGCCTTCATTGGCCGGGGCATTGAGTATAAACATTTGCAAGTCATGTTGCTGCTGCATAGAACCTTAGTTAGGCCAGACTTGGAGTATTGTGTTCAATTCTGGTCACCACACTAGCAGAAGGATGTGGAGGCTTTAGAGAGGGCGCAGAAGAGATTAACCAGGATGTTGCCTGGTATGGAGGGCATTAGCTATGCAGAGAGATTGAATAAACTTGGCTTGTTCTCACTGGAATGACAGAGGTTGAGGGGCGACCTGATAGAGGTCTACAAAATTATGGGGGGCATAGGCAGAGTGGATAGTCAGAGGCTTTTTCCCAGGGTAGAGGGATCAATTACTAGGGGACATAGGTTTAAGGTGCGAGGGGCAAGGTTTAGAGGAGATGTACAAGGTAAGTCTTTTACACAGAGGGTAGTGGGTGCCTGGAACTTGCTGCCGGAGGAGGTGGTGGAAGCAGGGACGATAGTGACATTTAAGGGGCATCTTGACAAATACATGAATCGGATGGGAATAGAGGGATATGGTCCCCGGAAGTGTAGAAGATTTTAGTTTAGACGGGCAGCATGGTCGGCACGGGCTTGGAGGGCCGAAGGCCTGGTCTTGTGCCGGACCTTTCTTTGTCCTTTGTATCTGCTACTTTTGTCCTCCTAACTGGCAGAGATTGCAGACTTGGAAGGTGCTGTCGAAGGATCTTTGGTGAGTTACTGCAGTGCATCTTGTCGATGGTACATACTGCTGCCACTGTGCATTGTTGGTGGAGAGAGTCAATGTTTAAGGTGGTGGATGGGCTGTCAATCAAGTGGGCTGCTTTGTCCTGGATGGTTTGAGCTTCTTGAGTGTTGTGAGGGCGGCACTCATGCAGGCAAACGGAGAGTGTTCCATTAAACCTCCGACACGTGCCTTGCAGATGGTGGGCAGGCTTTGGGGAGTCAGGAGGTGGATTATTCGCTGTAGAATTCATGGTCTTTAATCTGCTACTGTAGCCACAGTATTGATTTGGCTGTGCCAGTTAAGATTCTCGCGATTGCCTTCCCCAGGTTGTTGATCGTGCATCATTCAACAATAATAGTAGCTTTTCGCTACTTTTTCAGAGAGCTAGCACAGGCACAATGTGTCGAATGACCTCTTTCTGTGCAATATGAGTCTATGTGGGCAGTGCTGGCAAAGCGAACACTTGAACCATTGAGAGAAAAATGGTGAATCCCCCATACCATAGGCAGAAGTGGAACTGTAGTCGAAGGTTTGGAGAAACGGGCTCGAGTATTAGTCAGATTGAAATGGTCTAATGTCATCAGAAACACAATACCGAAAGTCTGCGCATGCGCGGGAGCGCAGCAGCTGCTGACGTCATCCCCGCGCATGCGCAGGGGAGGTCACTTCCGCGTCGGCCATGGCGGAGGCTATGGCCGAGGCGGAGGGAAAAGAGTGCCCCCACGGCACAGGCCCGACTGTGGATCGGTGGGCCCCGATCGCGGGCCAGGCCACCGTGGGGGCACCCCCCGGGGCCAGATCGCCCTGCGCCCACCCCCCAGGACCCCGGAGCCCGCCCGTGCCGCCAGTCCCGCCGGTAAGAGAGGTGGTTTAATTCCCGCCGGCGGGACTGGCATGACAGCAGCGGGACTTTGGCCCATCGCGGGCCGGGGGAGGCCCGCCGACCGGCGCGGAGCGATTCCCGCACCGGCCGAATCTCTGGCGCCGGAGAATTCGGTGGCCAGCGGGGGCGGGATTCACGCCGCCCCTCGGCGATTCTCCGACCCGGCGGAGGGTCGGAGAATTTCGCCCCAGGTCAGGGGAATTAATTCTTCAAATCTACTTCCTGTAGGACCAATGTACTTAAAACTTTGGCACTGGCAGAGATTCCCATCCTTCCTCTCTCTATTGGCAAATCCGCGTTTGCAGGGAAAGACAGAGTACATTCTAAATCCTCCGCCATTATGTCAAGTATAAAGAACGTCCAAGAACGCCCAAATCACTGAAGCGCTGCTCGAGCTCTGACCCTGGAAATTCTTTGCTGGGCTCCTAATGTTTTGGAAACGTAACATGAGGGGGCGGAACTCTCCACCTCGCCAGCCCCGCTTTCTGGCGCGGCGTGCCTCCGCTGGCAGCGGGATCCTCCATTCTGCCAGCTGGCTATTGGGGTTTCCCATTGTGGTCATCCCACGCCGTGGGGAAACCCGCGGATGTGGGTACGCTGCCGGCGAAGCGGAGGATCCGCTGACGGAGAATCCTGCAGGGGATCTTTTTACATCAAATTAATCAGGAAATCTGTTTAATGTCTCATCTGATAGACAGCACGCACCCCTGACAGTGCAGCACTCCTACTGGTGTAAGAGTATTGAAAGGGTTACTCAAATAGAGCAACAGTGCTCTAGCTGTACATTGTTCTTTATGTCCGTTTTAGATGAGCATTCTGTACTCAAAATGCATTCAAACCAGTCCTTGGAAAGCTGACCAATGACCGAGTCGCTTATGCACTGGTTTATAATTGAAAATTCTTAAGTTGTCTACTTCACTGCATTTTTGAGATTGAATCCCGTCCAATTTTATTTCTTATCTGAGCTTTAACAATTCAGCGTTACAACAAAATTCGGAGAGACGGCAATGTCATGGATAAATGGACATGACTTTCTGGTGCAAGAATTAGACACAAAAGGTATTCATAAGTCTGTAATCCAGTACTCACAGCTAAAAGTAGCACATCGCGTTGAGAACGGATGTAAACATTGTAATCTGATCAGTAGTTTTATGAAGAACTCTTCGATAGATTTTCCTTCTTTGCTGGAAGAGAAGAGACCAGGGGCGACATTCTCCGGAAACGGCGCGATGTCCGCGGACTGGCGCCCAAAACGGCGCCAATCAGACGGGCATCGCGCCGCCCCAAAAGTGCGGAATGCTCCGCATCTTTGGGGGCCGAGCCCCAACATTGAGGGGCTAGGCCGACGCCGGAGGAATTTCCGCCCCGCCAGATGGCGGAAACGGCCTTTGTTGCCCCGCCAGCTGGGGCGGAAATGACGTCTCCGGGCGGCGCATGCGCGGGAGCGTCAGCGGCCGCTGACAGTTTCCCACGCATGCGCAGTGGAGGGAGTCTCTTCCACCTCCGCCACGGTGGAGACCGTGGCGGAGGCGGAAGGGAAAGAGTGCCCCCACGGCAGGCCCGCCCGCGGATCGGTGGGCCCCGATCGCGGGCCAGGCCACCATGGGGGCAACTCCCGGGGCCAGATCGCCCCGCGCCCTCCCCAGGACCCCGGAGCCCGCCCGCGCCGCATTGTCCCGTCGGCAAGGTAGGTGGTTTAATTTACGCCGGCGGGACAGGCAATTTATCGGCGGGACTTCGGCCCATCCGGGCCGGAGAATCGAGCGGGGGGGCCCGCCAACCGGCGCGGCGCGATTCCCGCCCCCGCCAAATATCCGGTGCCGGAGACTTCGGCAACCGGCGGGGGCGGGACTCACGCCAGCCCCGGCGATTCTCTGACCCGGCGGGGGGTCGGAGAATGTCGCCCCAGATGTTGGTTTAAATTCCCCCAAAAAGGCATCACTTCGGTGTCTGTAATGAAGCTAGAAAAGATATAGCTGACTCGCTAACAGGACTTGTGTGTCTACTCCATGTTGAATCCATTGCGAATGCACTCTATATTTGCCACACATTTTCATTTTATATGAATTGGGGTGGCATGGTGGTTATCACTGTTGCCTCACAGCGCCAGGGACCCAGGTTCAAGTGCGGCCTTGGATGACTGTCTGTGTGGAGTTTGCACTTTCTTCCCATGTCTGCGTGGGTTTTCCCCGGCTGCTCCGGTTTCCTCCCACCGCCCCAGATGCGCAGGTCAGGTGGATCGGCCACGCTAACTTGCCCATAGTGTCCAAAGGTTAGGTGGGGTTATGGGGTTACAGAGATAAGGTGGGGAGTGGGCCTAGTTTGTGTGCTGGTGTAGACTTAATGGCCCAAATAGCCTCCTTCTGCACTGCAGGGATTCTCCAATTCTATGAATCGAAACAGTTTCAGCTTTGCATTATCGGAAGCATTTTCTCCTAACTCCCAATTTCGTCAGCTTTTTACTGGACGATAAAGTGAACAGTGATTCAAATGCTGGTCAGCTTTATTGCTTCTGGCCAGAGACAGTGGAGTTTAACTGGCAAGACCATGTTTATTGCCCATCGCTAGTTGTCCTTTGAGGTTGATGGTGGAACCATCTCCTTACAATTAAGTGTAGCTAAGTGTCAACTAAGTTGACGTGGGCCTGGAATCAATGAAAGGCCCAGACTGGGTAACTCAGCAGCTTACCCAGGGGATAGCAGTGAACCAGCGCAATTTTATAACATTCCAATAACGTCTTGGTCACTTTTACTGATCACAGCTTCTGATTTTCATGAACTTGAAATCAAATTTTCAAACAATAGCAGGATTTGAACTCGTGTTCTCTTTATTATTGTTACTGTAATGAATCGCCACACCACTATATCCTTCTTTCAAATAAAAGAGTCTTTCCCAGGTCAATATTGATAAAATGACTAAGTTTACTCTCAGCTCCCCAACTATAGGTTACATATTATCGTTGTTTGTGTAAGATTGAGATGAAATAGGCTGGAGGCCATCTCTTCAATCGAGTCGGGTGAATGTAAAATATCCCAGTTATATTTCAAAGATGAAGAGGGCCCTTCTCCCCAGTATCTAAAACAAATGATCTAGTCGTTATCGCATTGCTGTTTGCAGGGAGCTTGCTGGGGTCGTATGTTCTGAATAACAAAGCAAGGGAAGTTCCTTGCAGGGCTAGACTGTCAGCTTCTGACATTGTGCGAATGTCAGCATGAATCATTGCACACAGCCTGAGAACAAATTAAACTGTAAAGTTAATGAGCCCGTTCTTTCAGAGGGGTGCCTTCTAACACTGAACTAGTGCACTTTTAAGGTTTTAAAGGAGTTAGTTTAATCTATAAAGAACGCAATAAATGCGGACGGCACGGTGGCGGAGTGGTTAGCACTGCTGCCTCATGGCACCAAGGACCTGGGTTCGATCCCGGCCCCGGGTCACTGTCTGTGTAGAGTTTGCACACATTATCCCTGTGCAGGGTTGGTGAATTGGCCATGCTAAATTGCCCCTCAACTGGGGGAAAAATGTAACAAATAGGAGTAGGCCATACGGCCCATTGAGCTTGCTCTGCCATTGATTAAGTGGCTAATGTGCCACCTCGTGTCTGCATAGGTTTCCTCCGGGTGCTCCAGTTTCCTCCCACAGTCCAAAGATGTGCAGGTTAGGTGCAGTTTTCTACCTTATCTTTTCATCCCCAGTGTTCAAAAATCTATATCGACCCTGGATACATTCAATAATTGTAAAGATTCATGAGCATCTGAATGAAGCAATTTCTCCTCAACTCTGATCCAAAATGGCCAACCCCTCATTCTGAGATTATGACCCTTAGGCTATCACAACCAGAGGAAAAAGTATCTCAAAAAAGCTTTCTAAGAATTTTAGATTTATCATTGAGATCACCCCTCATTCTTCCAAATCCCAGAGAATGTAGGCCCATTCTGCTCAATTTCTCCTCAAAGGACAACCCATGCAGAAACCAATACAGTGGACCTTCATAGCATCTTCTCGAAAGCACACGTGTCCTTCCTTGAACAAGGAGACCCAAACCGTACACCGTAACTCAGGGATGATCTCACCAAAGCCCTACATAATCGCAACAAAACATCCTTAATTTTACACTCTGACCCTTCTGCAATAAAAGCCAATGCACCATTTGATGTCTTAATTGTATCTAAATGCATGTAGCATTCAAAACAAAAGAGGTGAACTGATAACGCAAATAGAAATTGATAAATATGTTCTGATTGCCATTACAGAGACATGGCAATAGGATGACGTGGATTGAGATCTGAATATTGAAGGGTTACGTGACATTCAGGGAGGACTGAGGTTAAGAAAAAGGTGGAGGGGTAGCTCTGTTGATTTCTACAGTGCAAAAGGAGGCCATTCGGCCAATCGAGTCTGCATCGACCCTCTGAAAGAGCATTCTACCTAGGTCCACTCCCCCACCCTATCCCGTAATTCAACACGGCCAATCCACCTAACCTGCATATCTTTGAACACGAAGGAGACATTTAGCATGGCCAATCCACCTAACCTGCACATCTTTCGACTGTGGGATGGAACTTGAGCACCTGGAGGAAACCCACACACACATGGGGAGAATGTATAAACTTCACGCAGTCACCTGAGGTCGGAATTGAGGCAGCTGAGGCAGCAATGCCGACCACTGTGCCACCATGTCGCCCCCGTAATTAATGATGGCATTGGGAGAATGTGCAGACTCCGCTCAGACAGTGACCCAAGCCAGGAATTGAAGCTGGGACCCTGGCGCTGTGAAACAACAGTGCTAACCACTGTGCAAATACATTAGAAGATTTACTAGACAAATACATAGAATGGGTGGGTTGTCTTAGGAGGAAAGATTGGACATGTTAGACTTGCATTCACTGGAGTTCAGAAGAGTAAGAGGTGACTTGATTGAAACTAATAAGGTCCTTATGGGTCTTGACAGGGTGGATGTGGTGAGGATGTGCAAACTCCACATGCAGAGTGATCCAGGGCCAGGATTCGAACCCGGGTCCTCAACGCCGCAGCCCCAGTGCTAACCCCTGTGCCACAGGCCGCCCCAGTTTGCAAGTTTAATGAGGGGAGGGTACACTGAGTAAAATAAGGAACTTAGGTTAATTTACAGTTATGTCATATACAACTCCCGGTAGATCTCGACCTGGCCTCCTCCCAGTCGGTGGCTTACTGGCCGTCCTTTCATACATTGCTAAATGGAGTTCCCCGGTCCCTCAGCACGGGGAGGTCGTACTCCGCGAGAACCACGGGGAAGAAAATCATTCCCATCTCGTAAGCGGTAGCACAGTGGTTGCCACTGTTGCCTCACAGCACAAGGGTCCCGGATTCGATTCCCGGCTTGGGTCACTGTCTGTGCGGAGTCGGCACGTTTTCCCTGTGTCTGTGTGGTTTCCTCCGGGTGCTCCGGTTTCCTTCCATAGTCCAAAGATGTACAGGTTAGGTGCATTGGCCGTGCTACATTTCCCCTTAGTGTCGAAAAAGGTTAGATGGGGTTACTGGGTTATGGGGACAGGGTGGATGTATGTACTTGGGTGGGATGCTCTTTCCAAGGGCCGGTGCGCACTCGATAGGCCGAATGTCCTCCTTCTGCACTGTAAATTCTATGATTCTATGATTGAAGATTATTATTATTAAGTCCCGTGCGGGATTGTTGCTAATTTGCACTGGAGACGCCAATAATGTTGCACTTTTTAACTGGATACTAATATGACCGTTATTAATGATGATATTGCTTTTCAGAGTCGCCAGGTATGAAATGATACCACCACAAGGTTTAGCCGGATATCGATCAAAGACCCAACAACCAGTTAGTTAGTTCAAGTACTTAACTTCAGGCACCCGGCTTTATGCAAAGGAACGAGGCCTTTGTTCGGATCTGGCGTGGCTGGGTCTGAAGTGACTTCGTTTCTGCTGGGCTCATCCGTCTGGTAGCGAGCATTGGTCTTGAACTTGCTTCTGGTCGTGGTGCTGCAATTGGTTTTGGGCACAAGCCGGGGCCAAAAGAGACTGAACACATGGCAGTGTCTCTTTTTATCCTTCGGGAGTTTCGCGCTCATTTGCGTGGTCCTTAGCTCTGGACCCAATAATTCGGCAGGCTTCGATTACTGCCTTTGATTTTAGCCAATAAAGGGGCGGGTGCCTTGATGGCTGGGCGTGTCCTGAGCGGTCATTGACCTTGGCTGTTTGGGCTTCCTGGGTGAAGGGAGTGGCGCTGATGAGTCTGGATCTGTATCTGATACCTGAATACAGGTCTTTTGTTCTGGGGAAATGGGCCATTAGAATGTAATTCGGCTGGAGTTTCGATCGTGTCTGGTTATCTCGTGGCAAATATTTACTTAAGCTCTGAGTTTGTCTGGATCCTGCATTGGCCATGTTTCTCGTGATTCTTTGCAAGTGGCCATGTTTCCCTTTGTAAATGGCCATCCCAGATGGCTACAGGATATACAGGCAGGAAGAAGGGAAAGCAGAATACGATTCAAATGGAGAGAGATTGCAGAACTCGGTGGTATGGGGGATCCTTGGGGGTGAGGGGAGGGGGGAGGATTTCTTCCTCGGAGGAAGGTGGCATTCTGTTCCATGTAGGGAAGAGCACCAATTCAACGATGCTTGCCGCTCCTCGGAAGTTTCAGGCCACTTTTTATCCACGCCTTTAACTTCGTTTTGTTGCTAACTTTTTGGTTGGTTCAATTGCTCTGTTTTATTACCTTTGTTCTCGAGTCGCCAGGTATCTTTATGATACCGCCACGAGGTTCAAGTCCAAGTAATGATCAATAACTCAATACACCGATTAGTAAGATTCAAATCAAAGGACATTTATTATACACTGTAATCGCTACTGATGCACAAATTCTATGTCTAAGCTACTTCTACAACTAACAGGCCTTTACTTAACTTCGGACTGGCCCACCAGGTCAGGGGAACAAATGGCCTTTCGTTCGGGTTCTGAGTCTGCGGGATTCGAAGTTGGTACGGATTGGTAGCTAGGAGCGCCTATCTCGTAGCGAGCGTTGACTTGAGACTTACTTCTTTCGGCGGTCACTGCACCGGTCATGGTCAAGGTTGGTTCGCGTTGCTGGGTGACCCGGGCAGGAAGAAGAGAGCGAGTTGAACTTGGGGGCTTAACTTTATAGTCCCCAGGGGCTTCCCGCCTTTCGGGGCGGACCCTGTACCTGGTTCTAGGTGATTGGACTTTGTTCCAATCGCTTGGTTCGATTTCTTCAATACTGGAGCGGTTCCCTGATCGATGGGCGGTCTTGAGGTGTCCGTTAACCTCTTTTGTGTTGGCTCCTGCTGGCGCCGGAGAGTCTGGCTTAGTTTTGTGTGTCCCAAATGTTGCTATTGTTCCCGGGGATTGCTCATTAGTATGTAGATGGCTGCTACATTATTATGCTGATGGTCGCTGGTATCGATGCTGTCTGGGCTTTTGCAGGGTTAAATACACAGCAAACCTACACCTGCTGGTTTCTGTCTGTGTTGGCTGACTTTCCCTTCAGCCTTTGCCGTTCGCCATTTTAAATCGAGAGTTGGCCAATTTAGGTGGCTACACTCCCTCCTTGTGATCCTAACGCGAAGCGTGAAGGATCACTTAACTGCGTTGTTTTCATTCCCTGACCCGGCGAGCACTTCTTTCATGGCCTCTACACTGACCATAACTATGCAAAAAATTTTTAACTGACAATTCTAAGGGGCGCTAAGTCAAACAGGGACATGCATTACAAAACATGAAAATGGGAACCTCTAACTATCCTTAGTACACTAAACTCACTTAAACATTTCATCACTCTAACTTCCTCAACCATACAAACACAATCATAGCAGTTTATACACATTTTCCTGGCTTGGCAGTCAAGCTCAGGATCATACAATTGCTCATGAACATTTCTTTGTTTACAACAAAAACGCAAACGAATGCTCTTTATTATAGATCTCGGGGGTCTGGGGTCTGGTCATATCCGAAAATAGGGGATCTGATCCTATATACCGGGGTTCGAGCGAGGTAGGCTCTCCTTCTCCATTTCCTCAGACGAATAGTCTGCACGATGCAGCAGAGTATTGCGGATACCAATAGGGATTCTATCAAGTAGGACAGGGAGTACCAGGTTATACACCTGTCACACCAAGATGGTGTGGTGTCGCTTGTGTCTGGGCTCTGGGTACTGTGGGGAAGTGAATCATTAACGGCTGGGGGGCTTGAGGTCATGGAGTCCGCGTTCTCGCGCAACCAAATGTCCATTATAACGATGAACCACGCGGAGGATGTCCTCATGGTTCTTCTTCTTTCACTTCTCTTCTCTTCTCTTCTCTTGTCCTGGAGCTTCTGGAGTTCTGTGGAAACAAGCATAATGTCTGTTACTATCTTGGTTTAACATCTTGTATGATAGCCTGTCTGTCCTTTAGTGCCAATTACTCCTTTTATAATTGGTCACTATGTGTGACTCCCTCATTTTTTTCCCCAAAAAACGAATTTTAGGACAAGACACATTTACAAATACTGAACCAGTGCGAGCCGTCTCGCAGACTGTGCGATTTACCATCCAAATGCCTGAGGATGTAAATAGCAGAGGGTTGGCAACCTAAGGGTTACCTGAAACAAAACAAAACGTTTTAAACTAAAAATTTCCAAAATGAGGTGCGTATGGGCCGCGACGGGTAAGAGTTGGATCGAGTCCCCGGGTAGGATGGCGACCAATGCCGTGTCTCCCCTACCTGAGCATAGCTGACCAGAGGGGGGGGTTCCCAGGCAGGGCGGGTCCCAAGCAGTTTCTCCACTGCCTGAGCAACCGACAAGAACGGGCAAGTCATCGTGGGGGGCTGCTGTATTGTTTCCTTCCTCGAGGCAGAAGAGCAGTTATGAACTCGCGTCTGGGACATTTACAAGTCTCTGGGGACAAACTAGTTCCTCTGAACTAGCGTCTGGCCAAACTAGTTTCTCTGACTGCCAGTGGGCGTCAGAGGGGTAGAGGGGTGGTGTCGTGGGGCCGTGAAATTTTTTTTTTTCCGGTCTGACATACAACATTTAACAAACACTACAAACAACATAAAACATGCTGCAGGTTCCATCAGAATACAGGACGTCGTAAATCACATTTGGGCTGGGGTGTAACTAGCATATGGAGGGAGTGCAGCGTGACCGAAGAAGAGAGGAAGGAGGAGCGAAACAAAAATGAAATGGCCTTGCTGAGGTAACGCTGCCATGAGAAGTGGCGGATAAGCGCTCACAGTTTGCATGGGGCAACTGGGACCTTGTAGCTGCTGTGGGTGGTGTTTTCTTTCATATCTGGGGGCTAGTCTAGCTGGTGGGGGTCTCCTGCAATCTCGGGCAAAGTGTCCTGACTGCCCACAGTTGTAACATGACCCCTGGGGCACATAAGGTGGAGCAGGCTCTCTGGTGCATTGTTCCCTTGGGTATGGTTCCCTGGGTGGGGGTCGGGGCTGTTGGTGTCTTTGCTGGTTCGGGGGGCATTTGTGGGCTGATTCCATTGTTGTTTCAGGGGGGGCTTGACATTCTCGTGCGTAATGTCCTAATTGTCCGCAATTGTAAAATTCCGGTGGTTTCTGTGGGGGGGCTGTTCCTTCCTTCGTTTACCCATGCGGGGTTCTGGTGCATTTTAACTGGATGCATGTCTGCCTGCTCTTCCTCGGGTTTCCTAACTGCGGGTTTGTTTTGTACAGACTGCTTCCAGGTGCGGGACAATATTTTTACTACACATTTTTCATTATGACCCTCCTCTGAGGGATCATAATTCGCGCACGCTTTCTGTCCTGTTTCTGTGGCATTGGAGATAAGGGTGCGGGTCCATTTGGCCATGTCGTCTGTGGACAAATGGGCGCGGTCTAAGTCTCCAAAGACTGCTGCAAAGTGGATCCACAGGCGTCCAGCGAACGCTGTGGGGTGCTCTGTTTTCTTTTGCCTGCATTTATTGAGGCCATCTACGGGGTCATCCCGGTTATACCCGATCGCATCCAGGATCACGGTATGCATTTCTGCAAGGGTGCCTCCTCCAACATTCTGTGGGTCGGGAAGGGCTGCTATGACTGAAGGGTCTCAACTTAAAACTGTGAGCTTTACGTGCTCTCGCTCATCCAGGCCGTACATGGTTGCCTGCTGATTTACTCTGGCAAAGAAATGGGGGTCTGAGGTGGGGAGGAACGGTGAGACTTTCTCGCATGCGTCCCGTAATTGGGTCACTATTAAGGGGGTGGTGTATAGAAATTCCGCGTCGTCCGATATGGCTGTGCGGTGGATGGTTACTGGATTCATTGGAGCATGAACTATCTGCTCTGTGGGGGGTTGGGGCGCTTTCCTCTTCTGTGGCTTTCCCTGCGCACATGTTCCCTGAACATATCTCTGCGCTGTTTCATTTAATTCTTCCCAATCAGGGCCATCTTCCTTATCTAATTTTGCTCCAAAGGTTTCCTGGAATCCTTTTTGGACTGAAAGTAGCGATTGCAGTTCTGCAATCTGCTTCCGGCACTTTGCGTGATCTAATGAGCTTTGTCTTTGCTCCGTGGTGGCAGCATGGAGTGCTCTTAACGCTGCCTTAAGGTCACTACACTGCCTCTGCAATGCTTCTACCTGCTTCTCGGTTTCTTCTCGTACCAGGACTGCACGTTGCGTGTCCTGATAGGCCTTTTCATACTGGGACTGGAAGCTGCTTAAGTGCGCCAGACAAGACTGGTGTGCTCTCTTGGCATCCTCCACCTCTCCGTCTTTTGCTGCCAACTTCCTCCTTAACTCTACGTTCTCTCTTTCTACCTCGCTTACATTGACCTTACCTTTTCGATGTATGCCTTCTACCTCTTTCTGGAGCGTCCTAACGACCTCCTTGTGCCTCGCAACTGTGCCAAGCAGGACACGATTGCCATCGGCTTGCGAGCTTTCCCTAAGCTCTTTTTGTGAATCTCACTCAGGGCCTCCCACCAAGTATGTCCTATACCCCCCGGGGCCTGATTCCTCATTGTCACAGAATTCACTCCAAAGGGGCCATCCCTTTCCTTTGAGATATTTCCTGATCTCCTCTTCCCAAATGGCCATCTTTCCTATCCGAATGCTGCTCTTCAAATTTGGAACACGGGGACTAAGGCGGTTCTGTAAATACGGGTACGGCTTTCGCTACTTTCCGAAATACAAACTCCCGACAGTTTTGTCGCAACAAAAAAATCTATCAGTTTTACCTTATCGTCCTGTTAGTTACGCATGCATACACACACTTCCGAATTATGAAGATTGATCAGAACTGCTTGAACGCTTGTGGTTTTCTGTTCCCAATTAGATCTCTAATTCAAATTCTGGGTTTTTTTATCATAGAATTTACAGTGCAGAAGGAGGCCATTCGGCCCATCGAGTCTGCACCGCCTCTTGGAAAGAGCAGCCTACCCAAGGTCAACACCTCCACCCTATCCCCATAACCCAGTAACCCTACCCAACACTAAGGGCAATTTTGGACACTAAGAGCAATTTATCATGGCCAATCCACCTAACCTGCACATCTTTGGGCTGTGGGAGGAAACTGGAGCACCCGGAGGAAACCCACGCAGACACGAGGAGAACGTGCAGACTCTGCACAGACAGTGACCCAGCGGGGAATCGAACCTGGGACCTTGGAGCTGTGAAGCAATTGTGCTATCCACAATGCTACCGTGCTGCCCGATTCTAGATCGGATCTCACCAGAGTCGCCAAATAATGTTGCTAACTTTTTGGTTGGTTCAACTGCTCCATTTTTATTACCTTTGCTCTCGAGTCGCCAGGTATCTTTATGATACCGCCACGAGGTTCAAGTCCAAGTAATGATCAATAACTCAATACACCGATTAGTAAGATTCAAATCAAAGCACATTTATTGTACACAGTAATCGCTACTCATGCACAAATTCTACGTCTAAGCTACTTCTACAACTAACAGGCCTATACTTAACTTCGGATTGGCCCACCAGGTCAGGGGAACAAATGGCCTTTCGTTCGGGTTCTGAGTCTGCGGGATTCGAAGTTGGTACGGATTGGTAGCTAGGAGCGCCTATCTCGTAGCGAGCGTTGACTTGAGACTTCTTTCGGCGGTCACTGCACCGGTCACGGTCAAGGTTGGTTCGTGTTGCTGGGTGACCCGGGCAGGAAGAAGAGAGCGAGTTGAACTTGGGGGCTTAACTTGATAGTCCCCAGGGGCTTCCCGCATTTCGGGGTGGACCCTGTGCCTGGTTCTAGGTGATTGGACTTCGTTCCAATCGCTTGGTTCGATTTCTCCAATACTGGAGTGGTTCCCTGATCGATGGGCGGTCTTGAGGTGTCCGTTAACCTCTTTTGTGTTGGCTCCTGCTGGCGCCGGGGAGTCAGGCTTAGTTTTGTGTGTCCCAAATGTTGCTATTGTTCCCGGGGATTGCTCATTAGTATGTAGATGGCTGCTACATTATTATGCTGATGGTCGCTGGTATCGGTGCTGTCTGGGCTTTTGCAGGGTTAAATACACAGCAAACCTACACCTGCTGGTTTCTGTCTGTGTTGCTGAATTTCCCATCAGCCTTTGCCGTTTGCCATTTTAAATCGAGAGTTGGCCAATTTAGGTGGCTACAGTTTGCATAGGCAACTAAGGGCTTTACCGCAAACCCTATCCCTGAAGCAGGGTGTGGTAGTATGTATTAGGGGTCATGTGGGACTGGAAGCCCTAATGTCATTGGCTGACAGATCCCGGGTCCTGGTTGGCCGTTGACCTCTAGCTCCGCCCTGAAGGCGGAGTATAAGAAGCCGGAGTCCTCCCCCGCAGGCCATTCTACTATCGAGCTGCGGGGGAACAGACATGCTTAATAAAACCTCATCGACTTCACTCTATTCGTCTCACGGAGTCTTTGTGCGCTACAATTTATTAAGCATGCCTAAAAAGGACTATGGAGCTCAGGATCATCCCGGAATGCCTGAGGATCAGCCCCCACGCAGTGAACGCGGCAGCAGCCTTCAAGCACTGGCAGACTTGTTTCAAGGCCTACCTCAGAACGGCCACCGGCCGGGTCACAGAAGACCAAAAACTACATGTCCTGCACTCGAGGGTGAGCACGGAGATTTTCTCCCTCATCGAAGACGCGGAGGATTTCCAGACGGCGTTCGCAGCACTGAAAAGTCTCTATGTCCGCCCAGTTAACCAAATCTACGCTCGCTACCAGCTCGCGACGAGACGGCAAGGTCCCGGAGAATCGATGGACGAATTCTACGCCGTGCTGCTGATTTTGGGACGAGCCTGCAGCTGCCCTTCGGTGAACGCAAATGAACACACGGACATGTTAATGCGCGATACTTTTGTGGCAGGTATGAATTCCTCCCAAATCCGCCAAAGACTTCTAGAAAGAGAGTCGCTAGGACTCTCAGAGGCCCGGGCCCTAGCAGCCTCCCTAGACGTGGCCGCGCGTAATACCCGCGCCTACGGCCCCGACCGCGCGGCAGCCCATTGGGCTCCGTACGTACCCGTCGCGACAAACCCACCCCCCCCCCGGACACCCCACAGGCTTGCGCGGTCCAAACGCCAAGTCGCACCGGGGGCGCCCGCTGCTATTTCTGCGGCCAGGCGAAACACCCCCGGCAGCGCTGCCCGGCCCGCGCAGCAATCTGCAAGAGCTGCGGGAAAAAGGGCCATTTCGCGGTTGTGTGCCGGTCCTGTGAGGTCGCCGCTGTCCCGGGAGAACAGGGAGCCCTGCAAGCCGTTTACGCTCCCCAACCCCCCCAGCGCCCCATGTACGACCCGCAGGCGCAGCCGATCTGGGTCCCGACCACCGCGGTCCCGTGAGAACAGGGAGCCCTGCACGCCGCTTACGCTCCCCAACCCCCCCCCCGCGCCCCATGTATGACCCGCTGGCGCTACCACTTTGGGTCCCGACCACCGCTCTCCCCGGAGAAGAGGGAGTTCTGCGCGTCTCTAACGCCCCCCAAACCCCCCCCCCCCGCGCCCCACGTCTGACCCGCCGGCGCTACCAACTTGGGTCCTGACCACCGCTGTCCCCAGAGATGAGGGAGCCCCGCGCGGTCCTAACGCTCCCCAACCCCCCCAGCGCCCCATGTGCGACCCGCAGACGCCGTCATTTTGGGTGCCGGCCACCACGAGGGGAGGAATGGCGCCGCCATCTTGGACCACCCCAGACCTCTACGACGCGTGAGGGCGGCTATTTTGTCCACCCCCGCCGCCATCTTGTGACCCCCCAGCCATGTGCGATGTATGGGGGCAGGCTTTTTGTTCATCCCCGACGCCATCTTGGACGGCAACAACGGACCCCACTCCACTACTACAACCACGTCTCGCTTCAATTACGCTCGATCAAGCTCGGCCCCGGACACTCCAGACGACGACGACAACGGTGCTAATAAACGGCCACAAGACACCATGCCTAGTCGACTCCGGGAGCACGGAGAGCTTTATCCACCCCAACACGGTAAGACGCTGTTCCTTGACCACCTACCCCAGCGCACAAAAGATTTCCCTAGCTGCAGGATCCCACTCCGTACAGATCCAAGGTTTCTGCATAGTTACCCTAACGGTGCAGGGGAGGGAGTTCAAAAACGACAAACTGCACGTCCTTCCCCAACTCTGCGCCCCCACTTTACTGGGATTAGATTTCCAGTGCAATCTACAGAGCCTTACGTTCAAATTCGGCGGCCCAATACCCCCACTCACTATCTGCGGCCTCGCAACACTCAAGGTGCAACCCCCTTCCTTGTTTGCGAACCTCACCCTGGATTGCAAACCCGTCGCCACTAGGAGCAGACGGTACAGCGCCCAGGACCGGACCTTCATTCGGTCCGAAGTCCAGCGGCTACTAAAGGAAGGCATAATCCAGGCCAGCAATAGTCCCTGGAGAGCACAGGTGGTAGTAGTGAAGACAGGGGAGAAACAAAGGATGGTCATAGACTATAGCCAGACCATCAACAGGTACACACAACTAGACGCGTACCCTCGCCCCCGCATATCCGACATTGTCAATCGGATTGCCCAATATAAAGTCTTCTCCACCGTGGACCTCAAGTCCGCCTACCATCAGCTCCCCATCCGCCCAAGTGACCGCAAGTACACAGCCTTCGAGGCAGACGGGCGATTATACCATTTCCGAAGGGTCCCATTTGGCGTCACAAACGGGGTCTCGGTCTTCCAACGGGAGATGGACTGAATGGTTGATCAACATGGGTTGCGAGCCACGTTCCCGTATCTCGACAATGTAACCATCTGCGGCCACGACCAGCAGGACCACGACGCCAACCTCCAAAAATTCCTCCAGACCGCCAAAGCCTTGAACCTCACGTACAACGAGGACAAGTGCGTTTTTAGCACCAACCGGCTAGCCATTCTGGGCTATGTAGTGCGCAATGGGATAATAGGCCCCGACCCCGAACGTATGCGCGCCCTCATGGAATTTCCCCTCCCGCACTGCTCAAAAGCCCTGAAACGCTGCCTGGGTTTTTTTTCATACTACGCCCAGTGGGACACCCAGTACGCAGACAAGGCCTGCCCCCTAATACAGACCACGACCTTCCCTCTGTCGACAGAGGCTTGCCAGGCCTTCAGCCGCATCAAAGCGGATATCGCAAAGGCCACGATGCGGCCATCGACGAGTCCCTCCCCTTCCAGGTCGAGAGCGACGCCTCAGACGTAGCTCTAGCGGCCACCCTTAACCAAGCGGGCAGACCCGTGGCCTTTTTCTCCCGGACCCTCCACGCTTCAGAAATCCGCCACTCCTCAGTGGAAAAGGAAGCCCAAGCCATAGTGGAAGCTGTGCGACATTGGAGGCATTACCTGGCTGGCAGGAGATTCACTCTCCTCACCGACCAACGGTCGGTAGCCTTCATGTTCGATAATGCACTGCGGGGCAAAATCAAAAACGACAAGATCTTAAGGTGGAGGATCGAGCTCTCCACCTTCAACTACGAGATTTTGTATCGTCCCGGAAAGCTGAACGAGCCGCCCGATGCCCTATCCCGCAGCACATGTGCCAACGCACAAATTAACCGCCTCCAATCCCTCCACGAGGACCTCTGCCACCCGGGGGTCACTCGGCTTTTCCACTTTATCAAGTCCCGCAATCTCCCATACTCTTTAGAGGAGGTCCGTACAGTCACAAGGGACTGCCACATCTGCGCGGAATGCAAACCGCATTTTTTCAGGCCGGATGGTGCGTACCTGATTAAGGCTTCCCGCCCCTTTGAACGCCTTAGTCTCGATTTCAAAGGGCCCCTCCCCTCCACCGACCGCAACACATACTTTCTTAATGTGGTGGACGAATACTCCCGCTTCCCATTCGCCATTCCCTGCTCTGACATGACCGCGGCCACAGTCATTAAAGCCCTGAACACCATCTTCACACTGTTCGGTTGCCCCGCATACGTCCACAGCGACAGGGGGTCCTCTTTCATGAGTGACGCGCTGCGCCAGTTCCTGCTCAGCAAGGGCATAGCCTCAAGCAGGACGACCAGCTATAACCCCCGGGGGAACGGGCAAGTAGAGAGTGAGAACGGCACGGTCTGGAAGACCGTCCTACTGGCCCTACGGTCCAGGGACCTCCCAGTTTCACGGTGGCAGGAGGTCCTCCCGGACGCTCTCCACTCCATCCGGTCGTTATTATGTACGAGCACTAATCAAACGCCTCATGAGCGTCTCCTTGTCTTCCCTCGGAGGTCCTCCTCTGGAACGTCGCTGCCGACCTGGCTGGCGGCCCCAGGACCCATCTTGCTCCGAAAGCATGTGCGGGCACACAAGGCGGACCCGTTGGTCGAAAGGGTTTACCTCCTCCACGCGAACCCGCAGTACGCTTACGTGGAGTACCCCGACGGCCGACAGGACACGGTCTCCCTGCGGGATCTGGCGCCCGCCGGCAACACACACACCCCCCCGACACCATTCACCCAAGCCCCCCCCCCTACCTGCCACCGCCACACCCCGCGACCGCCCCCTTCCCAGGAGGATCGGTTCCCCTCCCCTCAGGCCCGACCAAGAATAAAGCCCAAGCGGAAACCGTAAGGCTCCCGGAGACGACAACACCGGTACAAGCACCACCACCACCACCGGGGCCGAGGCGATCGACACGGACGACCAGACCGCCCGACCGACTCGTGGCGTCGATCTAAATCAATATATGGGCTTTTCACAAGAACATTTTGCTTTTCTCCCGATACCTTCTGTAAATAGTTGAAACAGGACAAAATTGTACAATACTGCATTGCCATGTGAATGTTTTCCTCCCAGGACCAGCCCTGTAAACCCTTACTACCATGCGAAGCATCACCCCGCCGGGTTCATTTTTGACAAGGGGTGAATGTGGTAGTATGTATTAGGGGTCATGTGGGACTGGAAGCCCTAATGTCATTGGCTGACAGATCCCGGGTCCTGGTTGGCCGTTGACCTCTAGCTCCGCCCTGAAGGCGGAGTATAAGAAGCCGGAGTCCTCCCCCGCAGGCCATTCTACTATCGAGCTGCGGGGGAACAGACACGCTTAATAAAGCCTCATCGACTTCACTCTATTCGTCTCACGGAGTCTTTGTGCGCTACACAGGGATTACACAACACTGTGGTAAACCATTCATTATTTTATTGAACCTCGTGCAGACACTTAAACCAGTGAAGAGTCACCACTAGCTTTACACAAAGGCTCTTTGCTTGGGACGGACTCACTTGCAAGTGGTTTTCATCCATTATTCATTTGGAGTGTCACACCTGACTAATCATTCCCCAAGACACCCAAAAATAACTGCACTTTCACCCTGTTTCTGCAACAACGCTGCTGAGTCCCGTAACATTTTAAAACAATATTTTCAATTAAGGGGCAATTTAGCGTGGCCAATCCACCTACCCTGCACATGTTTGGGTTGTGGGTGTAAGACCCACGCAGACACTGGGAGAATGTGCAAACTCCACACGGACAGTGACCCGGGGCCGGGATTAAACCCAGTTCCTCAGCGTTGTGAGGCAGCAGTGCTAACCACTGCACCACCGTGCCGCCCCCAC
Organism: Scyliorhinus torazame; assembly: GCF_047496885.1. Taxonomy (NCBI): domain Eukaryota; kingdom Metazoa; phylum Chordata; class Chondrichthyes; order Carcharhiniformes; family Scyliorhinidae; genus Scyliorhinus; species Scyliorhinus torazame. Next base: position 23,832,099 of record NC_092720.1, on the reverse strand, counting down.
TGAGTCCCATAACTGGCTATTCAGACAAGTACTGTTCCTCTAGCCCTGTACTTTTCTCAGAGAGCTGAGAAGTCTCTGTCTTCACTCTCTGACACACATGCAACTCTCCCCTTCTTATCCAAGCCTCTGGTTGCTTGACCACTTGTCGTTAGGCAACATTCCAGTTTTTCTGCTGAGTGCTTTTACCCCCAAAATCACTGAGTGAAACTGGAACGGCTCTACCTTCCTTGACACAAAAAATGCACACATGTAAAAATTCAACTGAAACATTGATAATAAGGCCGGGATCCTCCGACCCCCCCCCCCCGGGCCGGGTCAGAGAATCCCAGGGGAGGCGCGAATCCCGCCCCGACTCCGTCTGCCCTATTGTCCGGCTCCGTTTTTCGGGCGGCGGCGGGATTCCTGCCACGGTGGTCGGGGGCCGTTGAGAGCGGCCCCCCCCCCCCCGCCCCCCGGCGATTCTCCGGGCCCCAATGGGCCGAGTGGCCATCCAGTTGTGGCCAGTCCCGCCGGCGATAATTACTCACCTCACGTACGACGGGACCTGGCAGGTACATGTGCGGGGGCGGTCCTCGGGGGGCTGCGGGGGGGATCCAAACCCGGGAGGGGCCCCCACGGTGGCCTGGCCCGCGATCGGGGCCTACCGACCCTGCGGGCAGGCTGTTTCCGTGGGGGCACTCTTTCACTCCGCACCGGCCGGTGTAACGGTTCGCCATGGCCTGCGCGGAGAAGAAGAACCCCCCTGCGCATGCGCTGGGATCACGGCAGGACACGCTGGTGCTCCTGCGCATGCCAACTCACGCCGGCTGGCGGAGGCCCTTCGACGCAGGTTAGCGCGGCGCCAATCCCGCCGCCACCGGCCTAGCCCATGAAGGTGCGGAGGATTCCACATCTTCTGGGCGGCCCGACGCCGGAGTGGTTCACGCCGCTCCTCTGCGCCTTTACGGCCCGCCCCGCCGGATAAGAATCCCAGTCCCAAGATTCCCATTGCTTTCCTAATCACTCCTTCTCCTGCATTCTAGCCTTTTTGAGATTTTGTGTACCAGGACGCCCAAATCACAAGTCCTTTGCAGTCAATTCAATGCTTTTGAAGTTCAGTTGCTCTTGAACAGTGGTAACTAATTTGGACCTAGCAAGTTCCCACAAAGAGCATTGGCGTGATGATCAGATGATCTAGTTGAGTGGTGATCATTGAGGGATACCTAATTGGTCAGGACACCCAGAAAACCTCGGGCGGGATTCTCCCCTACCCGGCGGGGCGGGGTGTCCCGGCGGGACGGAGTGGCGTGAACCACTCCGGCATTGGGCTGCCCGGAAAGGTGCGGAGGAAGGCCCGCCCCGGAGTGGCTTGTGCCCCGCCGGCCGGCGCAGAAGGGCCTCCGCCGGCCGGCGCGAGTTGGCGCATGCGCGGGAGCGCCAGTGTGCGCTGGCGTCATCCCGACGCATGTGCGGGAGGGTTTGTCTCCGCATCGGCCATCGCGGGGGGCCACAGCGGCCGATGCGGAGGAATAGAGTGCCCCCACGGCACAGGCCCGCTCACGGGTCGGTGGGCCCAGATCGTGGCCCAGGCCACCGTGGGGGCACCTCCCAAGGCCAGATCCCCCTGCGCCCCCCCGAGAATGCTGGAGGCCGCCCACGCCGCCAGGTCCCGCCGATAAGGACATACTCCAATTTACGCCGGCGGGACTGGCAAAAAACGGGCGGGACTTCGGCCCATTGCGGGCCGGAGAATTCGGGCGGCCCTGGGGCCCATTGAGTCGCGCCGGTCCCCGCCATTCTCCGATGGCGGGCGCGCAATTCACACCGGGGCGATTTTTGGGGGGCCGGAGAATTCAGAGGACGGCGGTGGTGGGATTCACGCCGACCCCCGGCGATTCTCCAACCTGGCGAGGGGTCGGAGAATCCTGCCCGAGACCGATGGCATCTTTTCTGTACATCTGGGAGGGCGTTTGTGCCCTTGGCTTCACCATTCAAAGGGGCACTTGCAACAGTGCAGCATGCGCTCAGCAGTACCCTGGAGAGTCAGCCTGCTTCATCTGCTCTGGAGCAGTACATGAACTCACCATTGCTTTCAGCTGGACTACAGAAAGCTAATAGCACAAGTAAAGCTGAATGTAAGACAATGCAATTCTATCTACTTGGAGCCAGTAAAGAATGATTAAAGCTATTTCCACGAGATAGATTCGGTTATTTGAATAAGCGAGTCTAAACCATTCAACCAGCTGAGAAGATTTGGCAACACTTAATGATGGCTTAATGGAGAACAACGGGGGCGATTCTCCGAGCCCCGCACCGGGCCGGAGAATCGCCGCAACCACGCCACGACACACCGACGACGGCGCGTGATTCTCCGAGGTGCGGAGAAACGGCACTATTTGCGCCGGCCGCGTGCCGCTGGAATCGGTGGGGCCGCCGATTCTCCGGCCTGAATGGGCCGAGCGGCTGCGCCGATATGACAGAGTCCCGCCGGCGCCATTCACCCTTGGTCGCTGCCGGTGAGAACTCTGCGGGAACGGTCAGGGGTTGGGGGGGGGGGTCCTTCACCGGGGGGCCTCCAATGGGGTCTGGCCCGCGATCGGGGCCCACCAATCGGCGGGCCGGCCTCTTCCCCCCGCCGCCCCCGGGCCTACTTTCTGGCGCGGACGGCCCCTGAACACCGACCCCATGTTGAGTCGGGGCCGGCGGGCTAAAGAAGTTCCCCACGCATGCGCAGGTTGGCGCGGCGCCCATTTGGTGCTGTGAAAGGAGGCTGGAGCGGCGTGAACCGCTCCAGCACCATGCTGGCCCCCTGTGGGGGCCAGAATCGGTCATACTCGGGCCCGGATCGCGCAGTTGTGAAACGCGACAGCGTTCACGACGGCGCAAACACTTGGGCTCCATATTGGAGAATCGCCGCCAATAGATGTCACTATGAGACACAATGAAGACAGTGCAGGTAACAATGTTTCCAGCCCCTGATTGTACTGTTCGAGGTATAACGCTATTTAAGCCTTTTCAATAATTTTATGATGTACGTAACACTGCCATTGTCTCGGTGAAGCCCTCATCGTGCTTTTGTTACCTCTACATTTGACTATTCCAATGCACTCCTGGTTGGCCCCCCACATTTAACCCTCCGTAAATGTGAGCTCATCCAAAACCCTGCTGCCCATTTCTTAACTTGTTCCCCCTTTCACCCCTGTGCTTTCTGGCCTCCTGGTCATAGAAACATGGTGCAGAAGGAGGCCATTCGCACCATCGAGTCTGCACCAGCCCTTGGAAAGAGCACCCCACTTAAGCCCACGCCTCCACCCTATCCCTGTAACCCAGTAACGCCACCTAACCTTTGGCCACTAAGGGGCAATTTAGCGCGGCCAATCCACCTAAACTGCACACTGCACATATTTGGACTGGAGGAGGAAACCGGAGCACCCGGAGGAAACCCACACAGACACGGGCAAACTCCACACAGACGATCACCCGAGGCTGGAATTGAACCCGGGTCCCTGGAGCTCTGAGGAATAAGGAACAGGAGCAGGCCATGCAGTCCTTCGAGTCTGCTCCGTCATTTGATAAGGTCATGGTTTAACTGATATTAACCTCAAATCTGCATCCCACCTACTCCCCGATAACCTTTCACCCCACGCTTACCAAGAATCTATCCACCTTTGCCTTAATACTATTCAAAGACTCTGCTTCCACCAGCTTTTCAGGGAAAGAGTTCCAAAGACTCACGACCTACTGTGAGATAAACATTCGCCTCACCTCCGTTTTAAATGGGCCACACCTTATTTTCAAACAGTGACCCCCTAGTTCTACATTCTCCAGCAAGAGGAAACATCCCCTCAACCTCCATCCTGACAGTATCCCAGCATCTTGATTTCAAAATTCTCCTCTTGTTTTCCAGTCCCTCCATGCCCTTGCCAATCCACCTCTGCAATCTTCTGGAGCTCCACACCCTCTCAGATCACCTTCACTCAAACTCTGGCCTCTTGTCAAACCCCGATTTCCGCCGCTCCACCATTGGCCTCCCGTTGTCTCAGTCTTCAGCTTTGGAATATTCTTCCTACATCTCTTCACTTCTATCCCCCCCTTTTCCTTCTTTAAGGCACTCCTTGGACGGGACGGTGGCGCAGTGGTTAGCTCTGCTGCCTCACGCCGCCGAGGATCCGGGTTCGAATCCCGGCCCTGGGTCACTGTCTGTGTTGAGTTTGCGCATTCTCCCCATGTCTGTGTGGGTCTCGCCCCCACAACCCAAAGATGTGCAGAGTTGGTGAATTGGTCAGGCTAAATTGCCCCTTAATTGGAAAAAATTTATTTGGCACTCTAAAAAACGGCAGTGCTTAAAACCTCACTTTAGGTCATCTGACCTCATATCTCCTTATGTTTGGCGTTAAATTATATAATGCTCCTGTGAAGTGCCTTAGGCATGTTTCATTACTTTAAAGGTATGATATACATATAAGTTGTTGATAGGTACCTCAATATTATTTACATTCTTATCTGATTCAGCAATGGCACTGATCCATGTGTAGGCCTGCATTGTTTCACTCCCTCAGCAGTCCCTTCTGAATGTGCAGAATGCACGTGTCATCAACTAGCTAATGTTATTTTGCTAAAGCCATTTCTGAAGATATTATGACGAATCACGGTATACTTCTAAATGCTCCAGAAATGCACTTGCCTGCAACCCATTGAATTGTTTTGGAATTATTTTTATTATAATTTTGAATAACTTTAATACAAAACATACAAAAGCACAGAGTAGCAATTAAGCAGTAAGAGACCCTTCCCCCACCAGCCACCTTATCTTACAACAGTAAAACGCAGTTACCAAGTCTCCTCTCCCCACCCACCCTGTCCCCCCTTCCTAACAGCAAAAGTGTTCAGCTCTTTAAAGTACATTATAAACGGCCGCCGTCTATGTTAAACCCTTCCACCCACCCTCTCATGGTAAAACCCCAAAAATGGCACCAATGGGCAAGGCTCCAACCCAATGTTCATGGTTGACTCCAACCCAAAGTTCATTGCTGACATAGTCTCAGAAAAGGACCTCCAAGAAGAGCACCATCTTTGAGCAGGACCAGAGCATGTAAACCCATCACTGCTTGTGATTTGATAACCCTCTGTTTGCCAACACACGCGGCATTCAAGAGGGCAATAGGTGATTATTTGCACAGGAATAATGGGCAGGGGTACGGGGGAAAAGGGCAGGGGAATGGCACTAAGTTATAGCCCTCGTTTGGCGAGATGGTGCAGACATGATGGGCGGAATGGCCTCCTGCACAACAATGAAACAATTCTGCGATTCTGAGCTGTCACAGAAAAGGATGGAATGCAAGCTCACAAAAACCTGGAAATCAATGTCAGAGAAAGGACTTTCATGAAGTCAGCTGCCTTTAAAAACATAAATGGGTTTGTTTTAATGGTCACATTTTGTTCTTCTTTCTGAGTTGCCTTGCTCTTTGAAGCTGCTGATCAGGTTTGCTTCCAATATTTTGCAATATCAGCATCAATGGAGGCCACATATAGTCCTGCGGGGACTGGACACTCAATACTGACAAGTGAGCTTTTGGCAGGCTTTGCTGGCTCTTAATCAATGTCCAGACTCATATCCATTCCAGCACTGATCACTGGACAGGAATCAAATATAAGAACCTTGGCTGAGATCAATTAGAGTGCTCTTAACGACTGTTCGTTGAGCACATGACCAGATCAAGCTGGGGATGGATTGGTCCACTCTGTTTTTTTTGCAGGTCGTGCTTTGCCCATTGGGTAGAATTTACTGCCCTCTCGACAGTGAGTTGTGAGGTGGAGGGGAAGGTGTGAGGGGGAGAGGGGGGGCAGGGTGGGTGGGGGCATTTTGCCAGGTGGGAGGGTGGGGGGCCTGCTGCTTTCCTGCCTCCGCTTTGCGGTAATACGTGACGATTTCCCCACCGAGCTGCTAATTGAGGCCCTGAAGGGGGCAGCGGAGCCACCAAGGGAGACCTGAGAAACAGACCATGCTTGAGGGCCTGTGGGGAAGGGGGGCTGGCTGGGCGGGGCGATGGTGTCCCTCATTTAAAGACGCTCGGTGTCTGACCAAAGGCCTCAGCACCAGGAAGTGGGGTCATGCCAAAAGCCGCTCGGCTGCCCTTCTGACCCTCCTCCCCATCTAATTTCACCCCCTCCCCGCCTCACAGTGAACCCTCACTCATCTGTGGCGAGGGCCTGTGACAATCCTCTGATGGTTGCATTATCAGTAACTGCCACCAATCACGGTGGTGCTGATGGGCAGCGGAGACCTGCTAGTATCTGATTGGCCTGCAGTTCCCAGGGGTGTGGGGAAAGGGGGGCGGGGGGTGATTTCCACCCCGCTGCTGGTATCTGATTGGCCTGCACTTCCCAGGGGTGTGGGGAAGGGGGGGGGGGGTGTGGAGGAGCCGATTTCCACCCCACTGCTGGTATCTGATTGGCCTGCAGTTCCCAGGGGTGTGGGGAAGGGGGGGTGGGGGTGGAAGGGGCGATTTCCACCCCGTTGTACCTAAATCCTGGGCAAGGCCCACCGCTGGCCAGTGATGTGCCGAATGGGCACTGAATGCTGGTGGTCCTTCTCCAGTGAATACGGTAACTGTGGGCACCTTGCTGGCTCTCCAGCTGTCGGGCGGGACTCCCGTCAACCTCTTCCTCATAGAACATAGAACATACAGTGCAGAAGGAGACCGTTCGGCCCATCGAGTCTGCACCGACCCACTTAAGCCCTCACTATCCCCGTAACCCAATATCCTCTCCTAACTGTTTTGGACACTGAGGGCAATTTATCATGGCCAATCAACTAATCCCCCCCTCCCCCACCCCGGGGCCTGGCCCACACGTGACTCCAGGCCCACAGCAATGTACCCATTGAAATTACATCTCGAGCCATTTAAAGAATCTTCAAGGGGGCAAGGCAGTTCACCAACACCCTTTCTGATCGTCCGGTGGTTAGGATTCGGATAAGGGCGTGCCATGTCCACTCTGTGTATTGGCTTAATAACACTGAGAAAGGAATAAAATAAAATAAAGCACCCACTCACGTGCATTTCGGGATAGACGAAAAGGTTGACAGCATTGTCAGGATCCCAAGAATTAATTAATTTTACCCATCAGGCAGCTCGCTTCAACTGGCCCATGTGGTGTTTATTTTTCACACAAGCTCCCATCCGATAGCGTAACCCTTTCCTCCTTTCTCACATTAATTGTGCTTCCCCTAAAATACATGCATGCTATTCGCCTTAATTACTTTATATGGCACTGAGGTCTGCATTCTAATCTAATTTCCCCTGAATTCCTTTTGGCGACTGTTAATTTTATGGTCGGCAGTATTGCGACGCCCCCCCCCCCCCCCCCCCCGCCCCCCCCCACAACGGAAGTAATCTGCACAATGTCTACCCTATTGAAGCCCCTTCATCATTTTCAATACCTCTGTCAGATTATCTCTCAGTTGTCCCGATTCACTAAGAAAAATTTGGCTTCCGTTTCCATGTACTTTGCAAGATTCGATCTGGCCCACATTTCCATCTTTCTGCAACTGAAATTGAGCCTGCTCCAGTTCCCTTGTTGCGTTCAGAATTAAATATGATAGCGCTGGTGGGACTAAACCCATATCTCATTGCCAGAGATCAAATCTCTCGTTGGCTAATTTAAGGAACAGCCAGCAATATGCCACACAGAAATGCCATCAAAGTTTAACCTGCAAAGGCAAAATCTTTTCCTTTTATAACTTGGTTATCCCCCCCTATTTTTGTTTCCAGTACATTTCAATGGACATTTGTTGATTTATCTTTTGTGCTGTTTCAGTTTGAGTTTGGACTTTGGACCATGGTTATGCTGAGGGCAACTTAATATGGAGGAAGAAGGGCCTGTTTGTCTGCAAAGAGCACAAAGGGAGATCTTTTGATCATTCGTGTTACCCCTCCACTGCCAAGGCTTTTGGGTGGTACATGGTCTTCAGAAGCCTTCCAATACCTTACCCGAGTGCCGACTTTCCATGGATGAACGCTATTTTTCCATGCCCCCTAAATCAGTGGTGCTGAGGCCAATTGAAGGGTGTCCGTTAGCCCCAGTGCAAGTTATAAATCTAGAACTTCCCACATCGTACATCTTTGTACTGTATCGGTCCGAGCGGGGCAAGTGGGACTGCCAGGAAAGATGTTTTCTACTGAGCTATGAGGAGAACTGATGCAGTTCAGCTGTGGAGTGGTGATAGAACGTTGGCCTTCTCGTCCATTGCAAACAAAGTTTGGTCCAATATAGTGAAGTAAAGAAGCCAAGTTAAACTAACAGGTTAAATTAAAGTGACAGACCCATAAAGGAGCAGTGTATGTAAAGACAAACCTTTTAAAGGAAGCTGAATTAATCAAGTTACATTGTTGTTCCCAGGGTTGATGGTGCACTCTCGACCCCGCGGTGCCCAATGGTCATGAAAAGTTTCAAGCGTGCTTGTGGACACTTCTTCAGCGATACTGGGCCCTGAATGTAACCGTGGAAGAGGGACAGACAGCTGGGCCAGGCCAGCTAATGGCCACCTTGGCCTAGCCCAAGTAGAGGCCAACACAGAAGGCCCATAAGGCCAAACAATGAGTGACCTTTCTGGTTTTGCTGAACAATTTCATTTGAGTTTAAAAAATAATTGGAAATGCCATTCTACGGGCTATTAGTTAGTATAATGTATAATGCCATTCCACGGGCTATTAGTTACTATCATGTGGAATTTAAAAATGTGCAGGTAAAAGGAAGTTTGCAATAGATAATCAGCAGCAAATTCTTCTAAAGAAGCAGTAATATTGGCACATTTTGATTTCCAATGGGCTGTACCCTAGAGAACTGATGGTCAATGATTAAACAGTACAAATTTAATGGGGTTGAATTCAATGCATTAAAAATCAGCCGAGTTCCATATGAACAAGTGATCCACCAGATTACCACCCATGCACGAATGTTAATGTTAATTATATTGCTTAGATGCACAGATGAAGGGCAGTGTTTAATCAAGTACTTGTGTGGGCAGGTGGGAGGATCTCCTTGTGGCCTGGCCTAAGTGGTCATTTACAGGCCAAGGCAGTGGACAGCCGGGTGGGTTGTCCAGCTCGACTGTCTGCCCTCACTTGCGGCCATGTTTGGGTGTCCTTAGAGAGGAAGCACAGGATGTCCACTGGTATGCTTGAGAATTTCCACAGCTGGTGGGTACCATGGGGACTAGAGTGCTTCATCAGCCCCCAAAACTGACATCTTAATTTTATTAGATAATTTCCTTTAGGGGGCTATCACTTCAACTTGTTAATTTTCTAATTTGATCGATTAGTCCCCATTTTACTGGTGTACTCAAAAGAATATAAAGAGCGACTGGGTGGGCCGGGAGGAAGACCACCTTGTAAGCCTGCTTCTGACAGCGGCTGGTGGAGGGGACCACCTGGCCTGACTGCCTGCACCTCTTCGTGGCAGGGTGTCCCTGGAGAGGAGGCACCTGGTGTTCACTGGGACGCCTGAGGCCTTCAGTGACCGGTGGGCACACCGGGGACTAGAGTGTATCATTAACCCCCAAAATGATGTTTTACTTGATGAGTTTCCTTTCCGATTTTGTCTTTTGTTGCAGTATCCCTTTAACGGCGATACCATTTTAATTTAACTTTTTAAAAATCCGTTCATGAACGGTGCCAGCATTTATTGCCATTGAGGGGGTATTTAAGAGTCAACCGCATTAATGTGGGTCTGGAGTCAAATGTAGGTCAGACCGGGTAAGGATGGCAGATTTCCTTCCCTAAAGGACATTAGTGAACCAGATGGGTTTTTACGACAATCGACAATGGTTTCATGATCACCATTGGGCTTTGAAGTCCAGATTTTTTTTATTGAATTCAAATTTCACCATCTGTAGTGATGGGGTTTGAACCTTGGTCCCCAGAGCATTACTCTGTCTGTTTTACTTGTCCAGTGGGTTTTGCATTTGAGTGCTATAGTGAGAGTTTGGTGACTGAGGGAGTATAAGGCTTCATTTTTATCTAAAGTCTAGTCTTTCTTTTATTTAGTTAATTCACTTAAAAGTTGCTGTTTGGGTTAGAAGAAGGTGAATTTTCAATCAGCTTTAAACAAAGGTTCTACTTGTAGGTACTTGCAGCTCAAGCTTGTTAATTAGTTAATTGGATTAGGCCAGTTTTCAGAGGCTAGATTCACAGTAGTGATCCCCTACAGTGCAGACTTTGTTTGCACTGAATGCTGAATTTGGTGCATTTGAGTGCTATAGTGAGAGTTTGGTGACTGAGGGAGTGCTGAATTTGGTGCATTTGAGTGCTATAGTGAGAGTTTGGTGACTGAGGGAGTGCTGAATTTGGTGCATTTGAGTGTGATAGTGAGAGTTTGGTGACTGAGGGAGTGCTGAATTTGGTGCATTTGAGTGCTATAGTGAGAGTTTGTTGACTGAGGGAGTGCTGAATTTGGTGCATTTGAGTCCTATAGTGAGAGTTTGGTGACTGAGGGAGTGCTGAATTTTGTGCATTTGAGTCCTATAGTGAGAGTTTGGTGACTGAGGGAGTGCTGAATTTGGTGCATTTGAGTGCTATAGTGAGAGTTTGGTGACTGAGGGAGTGCTGAATTTGGTGCATTTGAGTGCGATAGTGAGAGTTTGGTGACTGAGGGAGTGCTGAATTTGGTGCATTTGAGTGCTATAGTGAGAGTTTGTTGACTGAGGGAGTGCTGAATTTGGTGCATTTGAGTCCTATAGTGAGAGTTTGGTGACTGAGGGAGTGCTGAATGTGGTGCATTTGAGTGCTATAGTGAGAGTTTGGTGACTGAGGGAGTTAGGTGAGGAGGGAGTAAGGTGCTCCTTTCATTTTGTTTCCTACATTTCCACGAAGAGTGAGAAGAGAGCCAGGAGTTTACAGAGAGTGCAGCTGACTGGGAGCAGGGTCGGAGGGCGGAGATCCAGTTGGTCCACAGGGCAGCTATATTCTGTAAGGTAAGAGGGGATGGAGGCTAGGCCATTTGCATGCTCCTCCTGTAGGATGTGGGTGGTGAGGGATACCACCGGTATCCCTGCTGACTATACCTGCGGGAAGTGCACCCAACTCCAGCTCCTTGAAGACCATGTTAGGGAACTGGAGCTGAAGCTGGATGAACTTCGGATCATCCGGGAGGCAGAGGGGGTGATAGAGAAGAGTTACAGGGAGGTAACCACACCCAAGGTACAGGACAAGAATAGCTGGGTTACAGTCAGGGGAAAACAAACAAACAGGCAGACAGTGCAGGGATCCCTCGTGGCCGTTCCCCTTCAAAACAAGTATACCGTTTTGGATGCTGTTGGGGGGGATGACCTACCGGGGGAAGGCCCTAGCGGCCAGGTCTCTGGCACTGAGTCTGGCTCTGGGGCTCAGAAGGGAAGGGGGGAGAATAGAAAAGCAATAGTTGTAGGAGATTCAATGGTTAGGGGAATAGATAGGAGATTCTGTGGTCGCGAGCGAGACTCCCGGAAGGTATGTTGCCTCCCGGGTGCCAGGGCCAGGGATGTCTCGGATCGTGAAGAAAGGGATTAGGAGAGCAAAGAGAGGGCATGAACAATCTTTGGCGGGTAGGATCAAGGAAAACCCCAAGGCCTTTTACACATATGTGAGAAATATGAGAATGACTAGAGCGAGGGTAGGTCCGATCAAGGACAGTAGCGGGAGACTGTGTATTGAGTCTGAAGTATAGGAGAGGTCTTGAACGAGTACTTTTCTTCTGTATTTACAAATGAGAGGGGCCATATTGTTGGAGAGGACTGTGTGAAACAGACTGGTAAGCTCGAGGAAATACTTGTGAGGAAGGAAGATGTGTTGGGCATTTTGAAAAACTTGAGGATAGACAAGACCCCCAGGCCTGACGGGATATATCCAAGGATTCTATGGGAAGCAAGAGATGAAATTGCAGAGCCGTTGGCAATGATCTTTTCGTCCTCACTGTCAACAGGGGTGGTACCAGGGGATTGGAGAGTGGCGAATGTTGTGCCCCTGTTCAAAAAAGGGAATAGGGATAACCCTGGAAATTGCAGGCCAGTTAGTCTTACTTCGGTGGTAGGCAAAGTCATGGAAAGAGTACTGAAGGATAGGATTTCTGAGCATCTGGAAAGACACTGCTTGATTAGGGATAGTCAGCACAGATTTGTGAGGGGTAGGTCTTGCCTTACAAGTCTTATTGAATTCTTTGAAGAGGTGACCAAGCATGTGGATGAAGGTAAAGCAGTGGATGTAGTGTACATGGATTTTAGTAAGGCATTTGATAAGGTTCCCCATGGTAGGCTTCTGCAGAAAGTAAGGAGGCATGGGATGGTGGGAAATTTGGCAGTTGGATAACGAACTGGCTAACCGATAGAAGTCAGAGAGTGGTGGTGGATGGCAAATATTCAGCCTGGATCCCAGTTACCAGTGGCGTACCGCAGGGATCAGTTCTGGGTCCTCTGCTGTTTGTGATTTTCATTAATGACTTGGATGAGGGAGTTGAAAGATGGGTCAGTAAATTTGCAGACGATACGAAGATTGGTGGAGTTGTGGATAGTGAGGAGGGCTGTTGTCGGCTGCAAAGAGACACAGATAGGATGCAGAGCTGGGCTGAGACGTGGCAAATGGAGTTTAACCCTGAAAAGTGTGAGGTTGTCCATTTTGGAAGGACAAATATGAATGCGGAATACAGGGTTAACGGTAGACTTCTTGGCAATGTGGAGGAGCAGAGAGATCTTGGGGTCTATGTTCATACATCTTTGAAAGTTGCCACTCAAGTGGATAGAGCTGTGAAGAAGGCCTATGGTGTGCTAGCGTTCATTAACAGAGGGATTGAATTTAAGAGACATGAGGTGATGATGCAGCTGTACAAAACTTTGGTAAGGCCACATTTGGAGAACTGTGTACAGTTCTGGTCGCCTCATTTTAGGAAGGATGTGGAAGCTTTGGAAAAGGTGCAAAGGAGATTTACCAGGATGTTGCCTGGAATGGAGAGTAGGTCTTACGAGGAAAGGTTGAGGGTGCTAGGCCTTTTCTCATTAGAACGGAGAAGGATGCGGGGCAACTTGATAGAGGTTTATAAGATGATCAGGGGAATAAATAGAGTAGACAGTCAGAGACTTTTTCCCCGGGTGGAACAAACCATTACAAGGGGACATAAATTTAAGGGGTGAATGGTGGAAGATATAGGGGGGATGTCAGAGGTAGGTTCTTTACCCAGAGAGTAGTGGGGGCATGGAATGCACTGCCTGTGGAAGTAGTTGAGTCGGAAACATTAGGGACCTTCAAGCAGCTATTGGATAGGTACATGGATTATGGTAAAATGATATAGTGTAGATTTATTTGTTCTTAAGGGCAGCACGGTAGCATTGTGGATAGCACAATTGCTTCACAGCTCCAGGGTCCCAGGTACGATTCTGGCTTGGGTCACTGTCTGTGCGGAGTCTGCACATCCTCCCCGTGTGTGCGTGGGTTTCCTCCGGGTGCTCCGGTTTCCTCCCACAGTCCAAAGATGTGCAGGTTAGGTGGATTGGCCATGATAAATTGCCCTTAGTGTCCAAAATTGCCCTTAGTGTTGCGTGGGGTTACTGGGTTATGGGGATAGGGTGGAGGTGTTGACCTTGGGTAGGGTGCTCTTTCCAAGAGCCGGTGCAGACTCGATGGGCCGAATGGCCTCCTCCTGCACTGTAAATTCAATGATAATCTATGATTAATCTAGGACAAAGGTTCGGCACAACATCGTGGGCCGAAGGGCCTGTTCTGTGCTGTATTTTTCTATGTTCTCTGTTCAGTGGTAAGCCACTGCCTCCCCATTAATTTGTCTATGAATTTTCTTCTAGTATAAATCCTAGTATACAGCGACATTTTTAGATAGAGGATCTGGATCGGCGCAGGCTTGGAGGGCAGAAGGGACCTTTCCTATGCTGTCATTTTTCTTTGTTCTAAAGCGGGATTGCTGGGATATTGGGTTGATAGGTTGAAAGTAAACGTTTGTAAAACTGCATTCTGTGAACAAACTGACGAGCAAGAAAAGTGTTAGTGTCAGATTCCAAACATCACCAACTGACGTGGGATTAACATAAGAGTGAACCTTTTCATTTAATTGCATTGTTCTCATGCTCACACAGGTCTAGCACATTGCACCGCAACCTTGGTATTGCACACACAGTGGTGGCAAGTGAGCTTGACTGCGTGACTGGGCCTGGGGACATTCAAGGAATGGAACTGTTGGGTGGCGCAGATATGCTTTTACTGCTGTGGTCATGCCTGTTGGGTTCGGGATGTGCCACAGGCTTTGTATTAACTGGATTGGAAGGAGCATCCTCCCAATTGCATCTGTTGTTTGACGTGCCAGCTAATGGACCAGGAATAGTCGTGACTTTTCAAAGAAGATTGTACGTTTGGAGACTTGCCTGTCTGGATCTGAAATATACCCCTAATTTAATTTGAAGTGTCATTTTATGATCACTATATTTAACACTGGAACAGAAAGGAAAGGGAAAAACAGATATTAATTTACGTTGAATTGCATAGCATTTTACCACACACAAACAGGCCTTTAATAAGCCTGCCTGCGCCAGTGTTTATGCTCCACATGAGGCTCCACCTGTCTTATTAACATATCCCTTTTATTCCTTTCTCACTTCCTTACTTAGCTGTATTCTCACTAAATTTCTTTTGAAAATTTAGAGTATCCAATTATTTGTTTTTCCCAATAAAGGGGCAAGTTAGCGTGGCCAATCCGCCTGTCTTGCACATCTTTGGGTTTTGGGGGCAAGACCCACGCAGACACGGGGAGAATGTGCAAACTCTACACGGATAGTGATACAGAGCCGGGATCGAACCTGGGACCTCGGCGCCATGAGGCAGTGGTACGCCACCGTACTGCCCAATTCTCACCAAATTCAACGATACTATTCCCTTCACCTTGAGGAGTTTTGATAGAGTGGGAAAGGGGAGATTCACTGACAGCTGGGTCGATAAACAGAGGCCTTAGATTCAAGAAAACTGACAAAAGAAGAGGAATGTGTTTTTTTCCTTACACACAGTAGGTTTGTTGTGATCTGGAACGTTCTACCTGAAAGAAGATTCAATTGCACCTTTCCTTTGTGCAGATCTCCTTGAGGGAAGGCAAATGTGTGGAGCTTATGGGGTAAGGGGGATTGGTACGGGAGGGTAGGGGGTGGGTGTAGGTGGGGGAGTAATTGAGTAACTCTTTTGAAGAGCTGTATCTGTAAAATTAAATTTAGAGTTCCCAATTCTTTTTTTTCCCAATTAAGGGGCAATTTAGCGTGGCCAATCCACCTACCCTGCACATCTTTGGGTTGTGGGGGTGAAACCCACGCAGACACGGGGAGAATGTGCAAACTCCACACAGACAGTGACCCAGGGCCGGGATTCGAACCCGGGTGCTCAGCGCCATAGGCAACAGTGCTAATCACTGCACTATTTTGCCGCCATCAAAGAGCTGTGGAAGTACGATAGGTTGAAAGGTTTCTTCCTGTGTTGAGAGGTTCCGTGATGTAAAGGGCAAACCAGCCAATAGATTAACTAGGAAGTGCTGTCACTATCGATCTGTAGATGAACAGGTGTCATGATATTCAGGTAAACATCATAGCACATACATACATACATACATACTTTGGACAGATCAACGGACCAATCAACACACACACAACACGACAGCCAATCACAGGCAAGAGCATACACAGTACAAAACAGGGAACACAACACTTCCTGGGCACTCGAGCAGGAGACAGCTCAGGGCACAGAGCTCATAGCAAGCCACTCAGACATCCACCATGTGCTGAGTGCCACTACAAGATAGAATTAGGAATAGGTCCACAGATTCAAGGGTTATGATCGAACCTCAGTAAACAGTTTACCACTGTAAATAGATGTTTGAAATAAAACTGAGTTGTACCATTCGCAACCGTGTTGGTTCGTCTGTGTAGCAGAGTATCCAACACTTCAACAGGGTCAGAATCTTCCAATACATAAGTAAGGGTATGGCAAAATATAACACCATCCACTTGAATTTACGTTAATACATTTTAATCAACACTTCAAGGCAATTCACAGGAGAATGGTCAAAAAGCATTTGACATGGAACGATGTAAGGGGATATTTGGTCAGATTAGCAAAAGTTTGGTTTTGAGGAGAGCCTTAAAGCAGGAAATGGGGGAATTGAGTCAGCGAGCTTGGGGTGGGAATCCCAGAGCTTAGGGCCCAGGCAGCAGAAGGCTCAGCCAAGAGGAGAAATGGAGATAGACAAGTTGTGCAGAGAGATGGCAGGTGATGTTCAATGTGGACAAGTGTGAGGTGATGCATTTGGCAGGCAGAACATGGAAAAACAATGTAAAATAAGGGGTAAAATTCTTCAAAGGGATGCAGGAGCAGAGGGATCTGGGTGTTTTTGTGTGTAGATCCCTGAAGGTGGCAGGACAGGGGGAGAGCGCAGTTAATAAAGTGTACAGTATTCTGGGCTTTATTAATAGGGGCACAGAGAGCAAGGAAGTTGTGCTGAATCTGCACAAGACACTAGTTAGACCTCAGATGGAGTATAGTGTACAATTCTGGGTGCCACACTATAGGCAGGATATGAACGCATTGGAGATGTTGCTCTTTGTATCTAAACCAAACTGTATGTTTAACCCGCATACGGTGGACAAATGATCACACAAGTTGTTTTGTACAATAATAGTTTATTAACGTACACAAGGTTATTTACTTAATCAATCACACGTTCATGCACATTGGACTATAAACTAATACACTTAAACAACCTTAACGTAACTTCCAGGTGACTGACAAGTACAGAGCAGATATGGCCTTACCTGACTTCTGGTAGTGTGGCAGTGCTGGAGTTCTGGAAAACAGTCTGTGTCCTCTGTTCTGGCCCCTCTGTGGATGGCATGGGCTCTTTTTGGCTGGTGGTGGATTCACTGTTGTTGTTGACTGTCAATGCTGCAGTCGAGAGAGTGAGTAGTGGCCTGCCCAGTACGTTTTATCCCTGTAGGTTTCGCGCCCTTTTGGGCGGTCCCAGGTGAAGGTCCAATGGATCAATTGGGTCTCGATCACCCTAATTGATCCTGACCAATTGTGGGGGGGGGGGGGGGGGGAAACCTTGATGGCTGGGTGGGTCCTGTTCGGCCATGGTCGTTAGTGCCCAAGGCACGTAGGCCTTCCCAAATAAGGAAAGCAGACGCGGCTGAGTCTGCCACTTAGATCATAGCTCATTGAATTTACAGTGCAGAAGGAGGCCATTCAGCCCATCGAGTCTGCACCGGCCCTTAGAAAGAGCACCCTACTTAAGCCCATGCCTCCACCCTATCCCCATAACCTAGTAATCCTACCTAACCTTTTGGACACTAAGGGGCAATTTAGCATGGCCAATCCACCTAACCTGCACATCTTTGGACTGTGGGAGGAAACCGGGGCACCTGGAGGAAACCCACGCAGACATGGGGAGAAAGTGCAAACTCCACACAGACGGTAACCCGAGGCCGAAATCGAACCCGGGTCCCTGGAGCTGTGAGGCAGCAGTGCTGACCACTGTGCCTCTGTGCTGCCCATTGTTAGTTTCTACCTGGAGCCCATTGTCCCGTTGTCCCGGGATGACCTTCTAATGGGCTTACTCCTGTGTTGGTTTCTGCACAAGTCTGAGCTGCAGTTTGTATATTTGCAGGCTGCAGTCTGTCTGTGTTCAGGCTTGGCCAAATGTCCCATCAATCTTTGCGGGCGGCCATTTTAGATGGCCACAGAGAGAGTGCAGAAAAGGGTGACAAGAATGGTTGCAGGGATGAGAAACTTCAGTTTTGAGGATAGATTGGAGAGGTTGGGACTATTCTCCTTGGAGAGAAGAAGGTTGAGTGGAGATTTGATAGAGATGTTCAAATTCATCAAGGGTTTGGGACAGAGTAGTCCGGGAGAAACCGTTCCACCTCGTAAAAGTGTCAAGAACAAGAGGGCACAGGGGTCAATTACTCGGGTGCATAGGTTTAAGGTGCGGGGGGCAAGGTTTAGAGGAGATGTACAAGGCAAGTTTTTTACACAGAGGGTAGTGGGTGCCTGGAACTCGCTGCCGGAGGAGGTGGTGGCAGCAGGGACGATAGTGACATTTAAGGGGCATCTTGACAAATACATGAATAGGATGGGAATAGAGGGATACGGACCCAGGAAGTGTAGAAGATTGTAGTTTAGTCGGGCAGCATGGTCGGCACGGGCTTGGAGGGCCGAAGGGCCTGTTCCTGTGCTGTACATTTCTTTGTTCTTGTTCTTTGACTTAAGGTGACTTGCAAAGGAAGCAAATGTGATGTGAGAAAAAACATTTCCACACGAGTGGTTCTGGATTGCACTGCCTGGAGGTGTGGAGGCAGGTTCAACCGAATCACCCAAGAGGGCATTTTGAATGGAAACAATTTGCAGGAGTATGGGGAAAAGGCAGAGTAATGCCCGAAGTCATGACGCTCATTTGGAAAGCCAGTGCAGACACGATGGGCTCCTGTGCTGTAACAATTCTATGAAGAGTGGTGGAATAATTAAAGTCAGGGATGCTAAAATTGGAGCAGCGCAGATATCTTGCAGAGTTCCGGGGCGACATTCTCCGACCCCCCGCCGAGTCGGAGAATCGCCGGGGGCTGGCGTGAATCCCGCCCCCGCTGGTTGCCGAAGACTCCGGCACCGGAGATTCGGCGGGGGCGGGAATCGCGCCGCGCCGGTTGGCGGGCCCCCCCCCCACTCGATTCTCCGGCCCAGATGAGCCGAAGTCCCGCCGATAGATTGCCTGTCCCGCCGCCGTAAATTGAACCACCTACCTTACCGGCGGGACCAGGCTGCGTGGGCGGGCTCCAGGGTCCCGGGGCGATCTGACCCCGGGGGGTGCCCCCACGGTGGCCTGGCCCGCGATCGGGGCCCACCGATCCGCGGGTGGGCCTGCGCCGTGTGGCACTCTTTCCCTTCCGCCTCCGCCACGGTCTCCACCATGGCGGAGGCGGAAGAGACTCCC
The DNA here is from genome assembly GCF_047496885.1 of Scyliorhinus torazame. NCBI lineage: Eukaryota > Metazoa > Chordata > Chondrichthyes > Carcharhiniformes > Scyliorhinidae > Scyliorhinus > Scyliorhinus torazame. The sequence goes on along the minus strand of NC_092720.1, from coordinate 23,813,127 downwards.
TCCACTGCGCATGCGCGGGAAACTGTCAGCGGCCGCTGACGCTCCCGCGCATGCGCCGCCCCGAGATGTAATTTCCGCGCCAGCTGGCGGGGCAACAAAGGCCTTTTCCGCCAGCTGGCGAGGCGGAAATTCCTCCGCCGCCGGCCTAGCCCCTCAATGTTGGGGCTCGGCCCCCAAAGATGCGGAGCATTCCGCACCTTTGGGGTGGCGCGATGCCCATCTAATTGGCGCCGTTTTGGGTGCCAGTCAGCGGACATCGCGCCGTTTCCGGAGAATTTCGCCCGTGAGATGGAGAGGGTGACAGAGATAGAAGGACAAGGCAATGGAGAGGCAATGGAGAAATTTGCAGACAAGGATAAGAATGTTAACATTGAGGCATTGCTTAACTGGCAGCTCATGTGGGTGATGGGTAGACAGGGCTTGGTGGGAGTAAGGATACATTTGGCAAAGTCTTGGATGATCTTTGCAAAGGGCGGTTGAAGCAGCAGCCAAGTACCCAATTTTTAGATGGAAGATATTTGAGCTCTTCTAACACTGGGTGTCCGGCAAGCATTCTAACAATTTAGTGACAGTGGAGGTGTCAATTGAGATGGTGGTAAACTGGAGCTGGGTATCGCCAGAATACACGAGGAAGCTGGCATTGTGGTTTTAGATGATGTCGCCAAAATAAATCAAGTAGATGAGAAATAGGATGTGACCATGGATAGATCATGGAAGGGGACACCTGAGGTAAATGTAAGGGAGCTAGAAGAGAAGCAGAATAGGATGGCAGGGTGGCACAGCTGTCTCACAGCGCCAGGGACCCAGGTACAATTCCGGCCTCAGGTGACTGCATGGGTTTCCCCGTGTCTGCATGGGTTTCCTCCGGGTGCTCCGGTTTCCGCCCTCAGTCAAAAGATGCGCAGGCTAGGTGGGATTGGCCATGATAAATTGCCCCTTAATGTCCAAAAGGTTAGGTGGGGCTACCGGGTTACGGGGATAGGTTCGGGCATGGGCCTAGGTAGGGTGCTCTTTCCAAGGGTCGGTGCAGACTCGATGGGCCAAATGGCCTCCTTCTGCACTGTAGAGTTTCTATGATTCTAAGAGAACCAATTTAAGAGGTCAGAATTAAAAAAGCAAACAAATAGTACACAAGAGTCTGAGGGGGTGATTTGGAGCCTGCAGCGCCATTGTGGGATCGGTGGCGGGACGGGAAATACGGCGAGAATTGGGAACGCAATTTCCACCGGCGGGATTGCATTTCCCAATTGTCCCCGTTCCTCACCGGTGACGTCACAAAGGGCATGAACCTCATCTTAATACATTTTATTATTATTATTAGTGGCCGCCCCACCTACTTCTCCTCCCCTCCCCTCGCAAAATGATCAAACCTGGCTGATGTGAGGTCGTGTAGGCGAGGTTTACAACAGGTTTGGTGAGATGTGAGGCAGTCGAGGGGATCCCTCCCGGGGCGCAGACGTAGGTATAGCCCGGGAAAGGGGAGGGTCATGCACTGCCTCGGCACTGCAAGTTTGGCACTGCAAGGTTTGCACCGGCAGGGTGGTACTACCAGGTTGGGCCACCTGGAAGTTCCAACCTGTGCCAGGGGGCAGTGCCAGGGGTGGTCCCCATGGGAGGAGGGGGTTCATTGATGTGTGGTGGGAAGAGTGAGCGGACATGGGTGCAATGCCGGTGATGATGCTGGTGGGGAGGTGTGGGTCAATGTTGGTGAGGATGGTCTGGGGGTCTGAGGGGGGGGGGGGGGGGGACAATGCCAGCGATGCTGGTCGTGGTGTGGGGGTATTGGCAGTGATAATGGTCAGGGTAGGGAGCTGTCAGTGTAATCCTGACACTTTGCCATTTTTTGGTAAGCTTCTGCCCTGAGAGTACAGACACAATATTGCGTGGTCGAAGTTTTCATTCTGAGCACCGTGGACCCTGGAGCTCTGTGTTATCAAATATCTGTCCATCTGGAACTGAGCTCATTGGGAAGGCAGCACAAATACAGTAGGTCAGTTTTGCCCAATAAAGTAGGGGCGGCACAGTATCAGAGTGATTAGCACTGTTGCTTCACAGTGCCAGGGTCCCAGGTTCGATTCCCAGCTTGGGTCGCTGTCTGTGCAGAGTCTGCACGTTCTCCTCGTGTCCGTTCTCCCCGTGTCTGCGTGGGTTTCCTCCGGGTGCTCCGGTTTCCTCCCACGAATTCCAAAAGACGTGCTTGTCAGGTGAAATGGACATTCTGAATTCTCCCTCTGTGTACCCGAACAGGCGCCGGAGTGTGGCGACTAGGGGATTTTCACAGTAACTTCATTGCAGCGTTAATGTAAGCCTACGTGTGAGAATAATAAAGATTATTATTATTAGGGATAACCAAGCAAACTGTCCATTTATGCCTCATCTAATTGTGTCATTTGTTTTATAAAACATGTGCTGAAAGAAACAGCAGGTTGGCAGTTCATTTTATCAAACTTAGGCTCCGGTTACATCATTTAGATGTTCATGTGGCTTTGTAATATTTACACTGGATAAAAGCTCGAGCCATTCACTCTCTCACGTAAAGTGGATGTCCAAGGCTGCTAGAAACTTTCCGCATTGGGGAAGTGGATTTAAAGAGCCCTGGGGCAGCACGGTAGCATAGGGGGCAGCACGGCAGCATAGTGGTTAGCACGGTTGCTTCACAGCGCCAGGGTCCCAGGTTCTATTCCTGGCTTGGGTCACTGTGTGGAGTTTGCACGTTCTCCCTCTGTCTGCGTGGGTTTCCTCTGGGTGTTCCGGTTTCCTCCCACAGTCCAAAGATGTGCAGGTTAGGTGGATTGGCCATGATAAATTGTCCTTAGTGTCCAAAAAAGATTAGGTGGGGTTACTGGGTTATGGGGATAGGGTGGAGGTGGGGGGCTTGAGTGGAATGCTCTTTCCAAGAGCCGGTGCAGACTCGATGGGCCAAATGGTCTCCTTCTGCATTGTGAATTCTATGTTATGAAGTAAGACCTGGGGATAACGTTTCAAAGCTATTCCTTCAACCCTCACCAATGAGTCACAGGACGATTTGCTCATGCCCCATTGCAGTGTCTTGAGTGGTGATAATCGGGTGAACACTCCACTGGAGTGCTGAGAGACTGCTGCCCTGCCAGATGTGCTGCCTTTCTGAAGACCTGCTGATCCGAGGCCTCGTCTGCCCTCTGTGTAAATGATCCCAAGGCACTATTTGAATTAAAGCAGAAGTGTTCTGCCGGTGATTGAGTCAGCAGGTATCCCTCAACCAGCACCACTAAAACGGATTCCTCGGTCGTGATTGCAGTTTGTGGGAGCTTGCTGTGCGCAGATTGGTTTCCGTGTTTCCTACATTAAACAGTGACGCCGCTTAAAAAGTTACTTCAGTGGCTGTAAAGCGAGGTTGTGAAAAATGCGCGCAATAAATGTAAGTTCCCCTTTCCTTTTTTCCCCGAAACTTGCAGAGAGGCAGAACAGGCTCGATGGGCTGAATGGCCCCCTTCCGTGCAGTGACCATTCCACAATTCCATGGTTGAACACAGGGGCAGGATTTCTGTCGATCTTCTGCCAAGGTTCGAACAGCCGACCGGCAGAATCCTGCCAAGCAAGTCCCTGGCCTTTATTCCAGAGGCTGTGTGATCCCTTTGCTGACATTGCAAGTCTGATACTTTGCATCTGCAACTTGCCACCTACGCTCTGTGTGCAATGTGCAGTGCATTTGAATTCAATTTGAAACCAGTTCACAAGTACTCCAGCTGTGCAATCTGAATGTAAATGTCGGTAAAACTTACGTTGCTCTGAGCCCTGACCTGCATTATTAAAGCAATTATATTCTAAATGTGAGAAACAGACTGGGCAACAATCTGCTTCCATGACACGCCCTCTCTTTTAAAAAAAAATGTTTTAAAAAAAAATTTAGAGTACCCAATTATTTTTTTCCAATTGAGGGGCAATTTAGCATGGCCAATCCACCTAACCAGCACATCTTTGGGTTTTGGGGGTGAAACCCACGCAGACACAGGGAGAACGTGCAAATTCCACACGGGATTCGAACCCGGGTCCTCAGCGCCGTAGGCAGCAATGCTAACCACTGTGCCACCATGCCGCCCCGACTCTCCCTCTCAAACACCTCAGAGAGTGAAATTACATTGAATTTACAGCACAAAAACAGGCTGTTTGATCTGATTTATTCATGTTGATGTTTATGCTCCACACAAAACCTCCTCCCACTTTACCTCGACCTGCATTTTCCTTTTTTTCCTCTCCCCCTTGTGTATTGCCCTACCTTCCCCGTAATGAAATGAAAGGAAAATCGCTTATTGTCACAAGTAGGCTTCAAATGAAGTTATTGTGAAAAGCCCCTAGTCGCCACATTCCGGCGCCTGTTCGGGGAGGCTGTTACGGGAATTGAACCGTGCTGCTGGCCTGCCTTGGTCTGCTTTCAAAGCCTAATGCTCGAGGCCTCAACCACTCCATGCGGTAGCGAAGTCCACATTCTAACCACACCCTGGATAAAGAAGTTTCTCCTGGTCTGCTTACTGAATTCATAAAGGACCCCAGTTTTCTCAGGAGTAATCGGACCCTGCTACGAGAATCGCTCAGGAAAAAGAGGGACATTTAAGGGCGAGGGCAGCAAGCATTGACAGGGGTGTTAGGTTAGACGGTGTTATGGGTCCAGGTTTACAGAACCCCAAAGTGTTTCATGGAGTTCAACCGACCCACAACTTTTAATAGATTGTGGTGTGGGAAGCACACTGCGTACTCTCCAGGTGTGATACGGCAGAAATGGACAAATGGTTTTTAAAACAAAACAATGTTTATTCTATGAACTCAAGTTAACCTTTTAAAAACAAACATTGAATATCTTAACACCCATTACTTCAAAGATTACCCCAAAAGACTACAACACTAAATAATCCTTCAAACTGTTCCTTTAAACATCCAAAAGACTTCAAACCTTCAAAAACAGACATTAGGTTACATTCAATATATTTATAGTCTTTGGATTGCAGAAATCAACAGACCAGCTCTGTGTTTCTTCCTGCAGCTCACAGCAAAACACACAGACACTCCCAGCTGCCTTCTCCAAACTGAAACTCAAAAAAGCAGAAGTGAGCTCAGCTCCCCCCCACCCTCTGACTACACTTCAGTAATATGATCATCTCCATTTCTTAAAGGTGCATTGCTTAAACATCCATTTCTTAAAGGTACTCTCACATGACAACGGCTCATTTCGTTCAAAACTCCCGGCCGGATTTGATGGGCCGAATGGGGTAATATTCTTTTGCTGTACGGTTCTATGGTAAACAAGATAACGGGCGTGAAATCGGTCTTTGGCCTGCAAAAATGGACGTTAGTGAATTAGAAGCCTGCTTGATATCACAGTGGAAACTAAATCACGTGTGATGAAAAATAAATCACACTGTTTCCAGTCAGTAGTTTTAACCCTGTTTGCGAAAGGTCCTGTCAACAACATCTTGCATTTAGATAGAGCCACTAGTAGAATAGAACACCCTAAGACTCATTATACGAGTCCTGCCAAACACAGTTTGATACTGAGTACCCGAAGGAGATAATAGTATAGGAGACTAAAGCCTTGGTCAAAATGGTAGCTTGTTACATAAGACCTAAAGGAGGAGTGAGAGATAAGTGGGATGGGGGGATTTGGAGAATTCCAGATTCCAGAGCCTCGGACCTGGGCGGCTGACTGTAAGAGAAAATCAGGGATGTGCCAAAACTGGAGGAGCACAGAGATCTTGGAGGGTTGTAGGGCTGGAGGAGGTTTATGTATTTGTTCTAATGGTTCTCTTGCTTCTCTTTCTCTGAAACCAGGCAGAGCTGACTGAACTCATTGGGTTCAAACATTACATGGAGATGATGATGGTCCTCACTGTGGCAGAGTCGGTGGATCCTTCATCTGATGAAAATGTCAATGTGACGGACACCACATTTAGCAAGGTCCCAGTTCGCGTGTATGAGCCAATCAGCCATAGCCCAGGACTGAGGCGAGCAGTGATTTACATCCACGGTGGCGGATGGTGTTTAGGAAGTGCAAGTAAGTTGTAAAATTGCCCTCATAAGAATGAAAGAAAGATTTGCATTTGTACATCATCTACCACATCCCAAAGCACTTTGCAGCCGATGAAGAACTTTTGAAGTGTGGACGCTCTTGTAGTGTTGGCACCGTGGTAGCCAACTCGCAGCCAACAAAGTCCCACTATCAACAACAAGAGAAGGTAAGGCAAAGTCGTCATAGTCCCAGATGACCAGAGGCTGCTTTCTCCCCTTTGAGGGGGAGAGCTGAGCTGACTGCTGGTGATTTAACATGAGGATCACCACACCTCAGGCGAGGGGTAAGGTTGACAAGGTGGGGTCTTCATGAATAACGTGAATAGCAATAAGATAAGCAATATGATCATCAACTGGAACAATGTTGGTTGCAGGATAACAATTGGCCAAGACACTGATCGAAGCTCCCATGCGCTTCTGGGAATACTTTTACTTAGTTCCAAGACAGCAAGTGGGGCCTTGGTTTAGCGTCTTATCTGAAAGATGGCACCTGCAACAGTGCAGCACTCCCTCAGTATTGCACTGGTCCATTAGCTTGGATTATATGCTCAAGATGGCGAGAGGGTGCCGGAATGGTAATATTACTGGAATTGTTACCCAGAGGACCAGGTAACTGCCCTGGGGGACATGGGTTCAAATTCCACCACGGCAGCTGGTGGAAATTGAATGCAGTAATAACATCCAGAATTAAAAGCCAGTCTCAGTAATGGTGACCATGAAACCACTGTCGATTGTCATCAAAGATTATTGTTACAAAAACCCATCTGGCTCACTAATGTCCTTCAGGGAATGAAATCTGCCATCTTCACCGTGGCGTGGCCTACATGTGACTCCAGGTCCAGAGCAATGTGGTTGCCTCTGAACTGTCCCCTCCGAAAGGGCCTTGCAAGTCACTCAGTTCCTGGGCAATTAGAACATAGAGCATAGAACATACAGTGCAGAAGGAGGCCATTCGACCCATCAAGTCTGCACCGACCCACTTAAGCCCTCACTTCCACCCTATCCCGTAACCCAATAACCCCTCCCAACCTTTTTGGTCACTAAGGGCAATTTATCATGGCCAATCCACCTAACCTCCACGTCTTTGGACTGTGGGAGGAAACCGGAGCACCCGGAGGAAACCCACGCAGACACTGGGAGAAGGTGCAGACTCTGCACAAACAGTGACCCAGCGGGGAATCGAACCTGGGACCTTGGCGCTGTGAAGCCACAGTGCTATCCACTTGTGCTACCGTGCTGCATTAGGGATGGGCAACAAATGCTGGCCCAGCCAACGACGCCCAAATCCCAAGAAAGAATAAATAAGAATCCAAGAGTGGAACTTTAACCTGTGATCCCGAGACTCAAATGTGGACTTGCTATCCACTGAACTGTGAAGCAGTTAAGAGGGAACAGTGGGAGGGGATCTAACTCTGCAGTCCCCCCTTGGCACTGAGCTTCTGGTCTCAGTTACACCCAACTCATGAGGTGATGAACAAAGGCCTGAGAAGAGAAAACATTGGAAAGAGTCCAACGTGAACATGCCGCCCTCACAATAAACAGAAAATCCGGTGAACATTGTCAGGGCGTGGAGCCGTCTGGCACCGTCTCGCCACCTTAAGCATAGAATCCAAGCTGATGGACCTGTACAATACTGAGGGAGTGCTGCACTGCTGTCTTTCAGGTGTGACGCTAATTCAAGGTCCCACTTGCTCTTCCAGCCTTACCAGTTCCACTTGGTTAAAATAAGCAGTTGTGAAGGGATGGCTCACGCTGGAAGTGGAAAAAACAACTTGCAGCACCTTTAACATCCATTGGTGCACAGCAAGATGCCACATTCATCTGGTCCCACAAATTACCATGCGTTGGGGTAAGGGGTCAAGGTTTCCGACTAGTATGTAAACACTTGAGGCATTTGAGGTGTTTGAAATTCCTTTCCTATTTTAAAAAAATGTATTCCGAACAGGTTAATGCCTGTGGTGAAATGGGTTAAGAGTTTTTGCATATTCCCACAGGATATTATCAAGGTCACAAAGTCAAAGGTCAGCGTTTGGTTCCATTAGATGCGATATCATTTTCAGGCTACATTGCAGTGAAGTCCATAATGGATCGCATTTAGAAATGGAATTGTTAATATCACAGAACCTGGGCACGTGTCCAACAATCTCAGAATTCTATAACGGGGAGCTTGTTTTCTCACTGGTCAATGTCCACTTGAAATGAAAATGAAATGAAAATGGCTTATTGTCACACGTAGGCTTCAAATGAAGTTACTGGGAAAAGCCCCTAGTCGCCACATTCCGGCACCTGGTCGGGGGGCTGGTACGGGAATTGAACCGCGCTGCTGGCCTGCCTTAAAAGCCGGCTAATTAGCCCTGTGCTAAACCAGCCCCATTTGTTTCTACGACGGACGCTAATTTCTCCTTCCTCTGCTGTGCTGTTCAAGACACAGTTTATCTTTGTACCGATTTAGACGGTACATGAGCTTTGGGAGAATGGTGCCTCTTGGAGCTAGTAAAATGGGCGGGCACCCAGAGCCCTGTGAGCCTTGGCAGGGATGGGAGTGTGTGTGTGTGTGTGTGGGGGGGGGGGGGGGTGGTGACGTTATTGGCACAGTTGTGGTAGGAGTGTCCCCATTCGTGGCAAACCCAGGAGGCTGAAGCATCCACAAAAAGAAATCACTTGTGCAACTGGCCAAAGAATTTGCCCCAACATTTCTGCAATTTATTCTGTGCTGCCCCTGTGATAGAATTTGCTGCTGTGTCTCTGTGCAGACTGCGTGGGACAATTGGAATGTGCATTCTTTTTACAAGTTGGACGTACACTGCATCACGAACATATTCAAACACCCCACGCTGCGAGACAAAAGGTGAATGAGTTTAGTGGGTGGGGTTGGACAGACTGAATGCATGCTTGAAGAGGATTTTAAAAACCCGATAGAGAACTTAAGGAAGCCCTGATTCGCACAGAGGAAAAAGTCAAACTCCAATTTTACTGCATGGTGCATAAGCTAAAATGGCCGAGGTAATGTCCAATTGTTCACTGATTGAAAATAAACTGTATTTCTCTGGGATCAAGCCAGTTCCAATGGGAATTTCATTGCTGAGAGACTGTCAGTGCTGCGGTAATGATCTGAACATTTAAATGCAGGTAGGAATTGCTTAACCTTCAGACAGCACGTGATTCGAATGCTCTTGTCACAATTTGCACTCAGGCAGACATTGAGCCCGGAATTCCTCCGCTGTTCATGCCAGTGGGAGCTTCCAGTCCTGCCGATGGTGCACCCCCGCCGTGGGTTTCCTGACGGCTTTAGGTGGATCCAATGGGAAATATCATTCTAATCATAGAATTTACAGTGCAGAAGGAGGCCATTTGCCCCATCGAGTCTGTACTGGCCCATGGAAAGAGCATCCCACTTAAGCCCACGCCTCCACCCTATCCTCGTAACCCAGTAACCCCACCTAACCTTTTTGGACACTAAGGGCAATTTAGCATGGCTAATCCACCTAACCCGCACATAATTGGACTGTGGGAGGAAACCGGAGCACCGGGAGGAAACCCACGCAGACACGGGGAGAACATGCAGACTCCGCACAGACAGTGACCCAAGCCGGGAATCGAACCTGGGACCCTGTGAAGCAACTGTGCTAACCACTGTGCTACTGTGTTGTCATTGACAGCAATGGGATCAAAAGATCCTGCCTCCGGCCACCGGTGTGCCTCATTCTGCCACAGCGCCTCCCTTCGCTGAGAAACTCGCCGTGGGGAGGCCAGCGAATACCACCCAAAACTGCCCCACCGCACTCCTTCCCATCGCAACGATCGCTGTTGCCTCCACCTGCCGAGACCCAGGGAGATGAGATGATCAACCTCTCCTCGGAAAACTCCGACATGGACACGGGCCCGTCTGATGTAGTCGTCCAGCCGCCTTCAACGCCGGCGCCTTTATCGGCCGCACCACTCAAGCCTTGACCCACTGCTCGGTACACGCCTCCCGGGCCCATACCATCGATGCCGGTCTGTCATCCGCTCCCTGAGTGAACAAGAGGGCCTTGGCCAGAGGACGTGGATGTTTCTCCGGACTTGGGAGAGGGAGAGGTGTTATAATCCCCTTTTGGGAGCAAGGACTGTGCTCGATACGATTGTCCCCTTTCACCTCAGAACATGGGGCGTCATTCTCCGACCCCCCAGCGTGTCGGAGAATGGCCGTTGGCCGCCGTGAATCCCGCCCCCGCCGGTTACCGAAGTCTCTGGTACCGGATATTCAGCGGGGGCGGGAATCGGGCCGTGCCGGTTGGCGGGCCCCCCCGTTGGATTCTCCGGCCCGGATGGGCCGAAGTCCCGCCGATAAATTGCATGTCCCGCCGGCGTAAATTGGAGTACCTATTTACCGGTGGGACAAGGCAGCGTGGGCGGGCTCCGGGGTCCTGGGGGGGCACGGGGCGATCTGACCCCGGGGGGTGCCCCCACTGTGGCCTGGCCCGCGATCGGGGCCCAACATGGCGGAGGCGGAAGAGACTCTCCCCACTGCGCATGCGCGGGAAACTGTCAGCGGCCGCTGACGCTCCCGCGCATGCGCTTCCCGGAGCTGTCATTTCCGTGCCAGCTGGCGGGGCAACAAAGGCCGTTTCCGCCAGCTGGCGGGGCAGAAATCCCTCCGGCGTCGGCCTAGCCCCTCAATGTTGGGGCTCGGCCCCCAAAGATGCGGAGCATTCCGCACCTTTGGGGCGGCGCGATGCCCGTCTGATTGGCGCCGTTTTGGGCGCCAGTCGGCGGACATCGCGCCGTTTGGGGAGAATTTCGCCCATGAAGTCCACCAGTAATTGGAGGCAGGGGCCGGGATTCTCCCGCAATCGGCGAGGCGGCCCGTAACCGCGCCAAAGAATGGCATGAACCACTCCAGCATCGAGCCGCCCGGAAGGTGCGGAATCCTCCGCACTTCTGGGGGCTAGGCCGGTGCCGAAGGGCCTCTAGCGGCGCGGGTTGGAGCATGCGCAGGCCCGCTGGCGTGTTTCCAGCGCATGCGCAGGGGGTTCCTTCTCCGCGCCGGCCATGGCGGAGCTTTACACAGGCCGGCGCGGAGTGAAAGAGTGCCCCCACAGCACCTGCCCACCCGCAGATTGGTGGGCCCCGATCGCGGGCCAGGCTATCGTGGGGGCCCCCCTCCAGGGCCGGATTCCTGTGCACCCCCCCGAGGACCCCGCTAACCGCCTTCCAGGCCAGGTCCCGCCGGTATGGACCTTTCATGGGTCTATTTCACGCCGTCGTAACTGGCCGTAAACAGGTGGCCGCTCGGCCCATCAGGGCCCGGAGAATTGCCGGGGGGGCCGCTGCCAACGGCTCCTGACCGGCGCACCGCGATCCCCACCCCTGCCCGAAAACCGGAACTGGAGAATTCGGCAGCTGGCGTCGGAGCGGCGGGGCGGGATTCACACCGCCCCCCCTGACGATTCTCCGACCAGGCGGGTGTCGGAGAATCCCGCCCAGAGTTTCCCCTTAACAAGTGGGAACCTCTCAGTATAAAACCCTAACCTGGGTGCAGGTCAGGGAGGCTGACCCTTTGGGAAGAGGAGTTGTAGCTTTGTGATTTTGTGTATGCCGTAATAAACCTTTGTTCATTCCATTTTTGTTCTATAATGTTAGAGTACCCAATTATTTTTTTCCAATTAAGGGCCAATTTTAGAGTGGCCAATTCACCCATCCTGCACATCTTTGGGTTGTGGGTGTGAAACCCACGCAGACACGTGGAAAATGTGCAAATTGCACGCGGACCGTGTCCCAGGGCCGGGATTCGAACCCGGTTCCTCAGTGCTAACCACTGTGCCAAGTGCCGCCCTACCTTTGTTCATTCCTATCCTACCGTGCGTTCCTGAGTCTCTTCCATTGTCTTCTGCACAAACAATCTGTACCATCTGACAGGACAAAGGCAGCAGAGTCACTACCTCCAAGTGCCCCTCCAAGTCAACATCTTGGGTGGGATTCTACGACACCCTGCCGGGTGGGAGAATTGCTGGGCGTCGGCGTGAATCCCTCCCCCGCCGTCCTCCTAATTCTCCCGCCCCCCCGTAATTGCCCCGGCGTGAGTCGCGCCGCCAGCCTCGGAGAATGGCGGGGTCCGGCGCGACTCAATGGGCCCCGGGGCTGACTGAATTCTCCAGGCCCGCGATGGGCCGAAGTCCCGCCCGTTCTTTGCCAGTCCCGCCGGTGTAAATTAGAGTAGGCCCCTTACCGGCGGGTCCTTGCGGCGCGGGCGGGCTCCGAGATTCCTGGGGTGTCGCGGGGGGATCTGGCCACGGGAGGTGCCCTCACAGTGGCCTGGCCCGCGGTTGGGGCCCACCGATCTGCAGGCGGGCCTGTGCCGTGGGGGCACTCTATTGTTCCGCACCGGAGGCCGTGGTCATCCGCCATTCCCGGTGCAGAAGCGAATCCCTCTGCGCATGTGCGGGGATGGGGCCAGCACACGCTGGCGCTCCCGCACATGTACCGACTCGCGGCGGCCGGCGCCATGCCCCTTTCCCGCCTGACCACGGGGCGCCAACCACTCTGGGGCGGGCCTAGCCCCTGAAGGTGTGGAGGATTCCGCACCTTTGGGGCGGCCCGATGCCGGAGTGGTTCACGCCACTCCGTCCCACCGGGACCTCCCGCCCCGCCGGATACGGGAGAATCCCGCCCCATGACTTGGACATGCATCGCGGTTCCTCCATGGCACTGGGTCAAAATCCGAAACTCCTTCCCTATCGGCATTCCGGGAATACCTGCATAACAACAACTTTTGACTACTTGTCCCATTTATAATAGGCGAGTAATAGTTAGGAGCACTGCTGTTGGGCCTAGTCAACTGAAATCCAGATTGTGACCCTCTCGGGCCCAATGTCTGCTCGGCTCTCAAACCTAAGCCCCATTATTCGTACAGCTGCCAGTCTTCACTGTCCCTCCAGAAACTGAGCAATCATCCTCCTCAGCAAATTACTAGTTGAACAATATCCTTTTGAATGAATATTCATGACCTTTATTGAGTCATAGAGCTTTACAGCACAGGCAGAGACCCTGGCAATCACATCCTTCTTATAGTGTGGCCACCAGAAATGCACAAAGTGCACTAACTGTGGCCGAACGAGTGTTTTATGCCGCTCCAGTGTAACGTCTCTGCTCTTATATTCTATGCCTCGGCTAATAAAGGCAAGTATTCCATCCGACTTTTTGACCACCGAATCTACCTGTCCTGCTGCCTTCAAGGATCCATGGACATGCACTCCAAGGTCCCTCCGGTCCTCTGTACTTCCTAGGATCCTACCGTTCATTGTGTATTCCCTTGCATTGTTGGTCGTCAGAAAATGTATCACCACAGACTTTTCACGTTTAAGTTCCATTTGCCACTGTTTTGCCCATCTGACCAGCCCTTCTATATTGTCCTGTAATCTTCTTGCTATTTACCGCATCATCAATTTATGGACGGGACTCTCTGGCCTCCCTGTGGCATGTTTACGTAGTGATGCACTATCAATTACGATGATACGAGAGTAGAGAGTAATCGAGGCTTTATTACACAGAGATGTGTGGCCTCCTACAGCAGCTTACGAAATGGCTGCTGTTCGGAGAGCACACACATTTATACTCCACCTCCTGGGCGGAGCCAGCAGGCAGGGATCTACCCCCGTACCTGTAGTACAGGGGCCTTACCGTAATACCCATATATACAATATAATACAACAGTGCTAACTACCACACGTAGAAACATAGAAAATAGGAGCAGGAGGAGGCCATTCGGCCCTTCAAACCTGCTTTGTCATTCATTATGATCATGGCTGATCATCCAACTCAATAGCCTAATCCCGCTTTCACCCCATATCCTTTGACCCCCTTCGCCCTACGTGCTATATCTAACTGCTTCTTGAAAACATACATCCACAGACTGTGGCCTCTGGTTCTGGACACACCCACCATCAGGAACATCCTTCCTGCATCTACCCTGCCTAGTCTTGTTAGAATTTTATAGGTTTCTATGAGATCCCTCCCCTCATTCTTCTGAACTCCAGAGAATATAATCATAACTTAGTCAATCTCTCCTCATACGTCAGTGTCGCCATCCCAGGAATCAGTCTGGTAAAACTTTGCTGCACTCCCTCTGCACACAATGTTCCAGGTGTGGCCTCACCAAGGCCCTGTATAATTGCGGCAAGACATTCCTGCTCCTGTACTCGAATCCTCTCTCAATGAAGGCCAGCATACCATTAGCCTTCTTTACCACCTGCATGCTTACCTTCAGTGACTGGTACACAAGGACACCCAGGCCACATTGCACATTCCCCTCTCCTCATTTATGGCCATTCTGATAATAGTCTGCCTTCTTGTTTTATCTGCCAAAGTGAATAGATAACCTCACACTTATCCATATCACATCTGCCATTTATTTGCCCACTCACTGAAATCACACTGAAGGATCTCTGCATCCTCCTCACAGCTCACCCTCCCACACAACTGGGTGTCATCTGCAAATGTGAAGATATTACATTTTGCTCCCTCATCTAAATCATTAATATATATCGTGAAAAGCTGGGATCCTAGCCCCGAGCCCTGTGGCACCCCACTAGTCACTGCCTTCCAATTTGAAAAAGACTCATTAATTCCTACTCTTTGTTTCCTCTCTGCCAAACAGATTTCTATCCACCTCAATTAACTACCCCCGACTCCATGTGCTTTAATTTTACATGCTACTCTCTTATGCGGGACTTTGTCAAAAGGTGACTGTGTGGAGTTTGCACTTTCTCCCCGTGTCTGCGTGGGTTTCCTCCGGGTGCTCCGGTTTCCTCCCATACTCCAAAGATGTGCAGGTTAGGTGGCTTGGCCGTGCTAAATTGCCCTTGGTGTCCAAAAGGTTAGGTAAGGTTATGGGGATAGGGTGAAGGTGTGAATTTAATTGGGGTGCTCTTTCCAGGGGCCTGTGCAGACTCGATGGGCCGAATGGCCTCCTTGTGCACTGTAAATTCTAAGATCTATGAAGTCCGAATAAACCACATCCACTGTCTCCCCTTCATCAAGTCTATTGATGAAGGGGAGACAGTGGATGTGGTTTATTCGGACTTCATAGATCTTAGAATTTACAGTGTTTTACAGTTAAATCCTCGAAGAATTCCAGTAGGTTTGTCAAGCATGGTTTCCCCTCCAGAAATCCATGCTGAGTCCGTCCGATCCTGCCACTGTTTTCTAAGTGCTCTGCTATAAAATCTTTGAGAATGGATTCTAGAATTTTCTCCACTACCGACGTCAAGCTGACTGGTCCATAATATTTGGCGGCGGGAGGCGTGCGCCTGTGATCGGATCGCCAGCGGCGAGATCTTCTGATCCCGCTGCTGTCAATGGTATTTCCTATTGGCTCCACCCCATACCGTCGGGAAACCCGCAGCAGGGGTGCGGCATCAGCGGAACCGGAATATTCAGCCGGCATAAACGGCCAGAAAATTCCGGCCTTTGTGTCATCATGCGAACGTACTGATCCTACCCCCACGTTCACATCCAGATCATTAATGTACACGACAAGGAGCGAGGGACCCAGCACCGATCGCTGCAGAACATCACTAGACACAGGTTTCCAGTCGCAAAATAATCCTTTCACCATCACCCTCTTCCTCCTGCTTCTCAGCCAAGTTTGGATTTGATTTGTCAAGTTGCCCTTGAATCTATTCCATTTATTTGCAAGCATCAATCTGATTTGATCCGTGACAGACATCAATTCAGACGAGATGCTGAGAAGCAGTGAACTGATGCTTTAATAAGCTAAATATGTGCCGACCTGTAGCTCCTCCTGCGCTGCAGGACTGACCCAGGTCAACAGGCTTTATACCTCCACAGCTGGGCGGAGCCACAGGCGGAGCCAACAGCAGCACCAATAATAACATCCAACAGTACAACAGCAACAACCAATAACAGAACAGCAACAACAATAAGTAGGGGCAGCACGGTAGCATTGTGGATAGCACAATTGCTTCACAGCTCCAGGGTCCCAGGTTCGGCTCCGGCTTGGGTCACCGTCTGTGCGGAGTCTGCACATCCTCCCCGTGTGTGCGTGGGTTTCCTCCGGGCGCTCCGGTTTCCTCCCACAGTCCAAAGATGTGCAGGTTAGGTGGATTGGCCGTGATAAATTGCCCTTAGTGTCCAAAAATTCCCCTTAGTGTTGGGTGGGGTTCCTGGGTTATGGGGATAGTCTGGCGCTATTGACCTTGGGTAGGGTGCTCTTTCCAAGAGCCGGTGCAGACTCGATGGGCCGAATGGCCTGCTTCTGCACTGTAAATTCTATGATGATATACAACAGTGGAGATAACAATATTAATAGAACAGTAGAACATATATACAACAGCCTTACGTAGCCATACGTGGCTCACCACAATCCGGTAGCTTTTTGACATTAAATATTCCTTGCATACTGCTGTCTATCTGTTGACAGATGACTCCACTGTACCTCTGCAAATTGCTCATTGCAGTTGTTATAAAGTGCAACAGTGCTATTTAGTGGCAGTAGAAAGTATTACAAGATGTATTACAGAATATATTTTTCATTATGGTGTCAACTAATCAAGGGTTGCCAACTTCTGAAGTCTTCAAGGATTAAATACTAATCTCCAAGACACTTGACAGCAACTCTGGTGAACAAAGTCACCAGGCTGCGAACGGAGATCTGTGTGTTTTTTCTTCATTCTCTTTGAGCGCTCTCGTTTATGAATGGGGGGAAATTATGTTGCCAGTTGGGTAAAAGGCTGCTCGGTTGGCAGTCGAGGGCATCGCAACTGAGGAATGAGGAGCCGATCCCCCCCCCCCCCCCCCCCCCCCCCCCCCCCCCCCCCCGCACCCGACCCAACCAGCACAACCCCATCTAACCTAAGGACAATTTATCATGGCCAATCCACCTAACCTGCACAACTTTGGACTGTGGAGGGGGATATCGGGGCACCTGGAGGAAAGCCCCATGGACCCGGGAAGAACACAGACAGTCACCCAAGGTTGGAATCGAACCCAGGTCCCTGGCGCTGTGAGACAGCAGTGCTAACCACTGTGACACTGTGCGGTGAGAGTGGGGGAGGTGGTCTATATGTTGTTCTTTGCAAGTTATTTGAATTGAACCTGTTTAATTGATTTTGACAGTGCAGCTGATCTAAGCTTTCATTTCCTTTTCAGAAATGCAGCCATATGATCTCCTATCAAGAAAGAGTGCAACCGAGCTGGATGCAGTCATAATTTCTGTTGAGTAAGAACCCGATGTGCTTTGTTCTCATAATAGAACACTGTCGGAGAGTGGATGATTAATTACGTTTGGACCCCTTAACCATACAAAGTACTTAAAAACACATTTGTTAAGTGGCTCCTGGGATTGTCGAGGGCAATTTTAATGGGGCTGCGAGATAATAAAGTATGGTTTTGATAGATTTATGAAGATTGTTAAGGGTATTTTGATTTTATTGTAATTGCTCAGGACGTTTGTGAGAGACAGCCTGCCATTATTGCTTGGCCCAATGTGTACCTGTTAATCAGGGGATTGACAAAAAGGTACAAACTTGCGAAGACCAGAGCTTCAGCAGGGGAAACAGCAGCTGCCAATAAAAGGGCATCTGCTTCCTGTCTGAACCTTAGGGGCAGCGCGCTGACACAGTGGTTAGCACTGTTGCCTCACAGCGCCAGGGACCCGGGTTCAATTCCAGCCTTGGGGGACTATGTGGAGCTTTCACTTTCTCCCCATGTCTGCGTGGGTTTCCTCCCGCAGTCCAAAGATGTGCAGGTTAGGTCGACTGGCCATGCCAAATTGCCCCTTAGTGTCCAAACGTGAGGTGGAGTTACGGGGATAGGAAAGGGGTGTGGGCCGAGGTTTGAGTGCTCTGACAGAGGGTCGGCGCAGAGGCGATGGGCTGAATGGCCTCCTTCTGCACTGTAAGTATTCTATAATTAGAATTACAAAACGATTAAACAGTCATCCCTAGCATTGACCCTACTTGCTTAATTTTTGTGTTATTCATGCTTGGGGATGTGGCATTACCGGCCAGGTTGCCATTTATTGTTCAACCCCGTTGCCCTTGGAAGCTGCTGATGAGCTTTTTGAACACGGGAAGCAGTTCAATGACGAGCATGGGGCTACTCCGAAGGGCAGAAAAAAGTCAACCATGTGGACAAAGGGCTGGCATTCCATATAAGCCCCACCCGCGTCCAAATAACTAAAGTGCACGAGTGAACCTGTCGGGATTTTCCCCATCTGACAGGTTTCTTCTGCTGATACAAGTTTGCTTTAAAAAAAAACTTTGAAGAGCTCGGAATAGGTTCATTTTTAAACTGTCACAGTGAGATTTAAGTTCACATTCTCTGTACCATTAGCCCAGTCCCCTGAATTATTTGTCCCGTAACCACCACACAGCCGCATTCCAGTGAGCACATCCTAGAATCTCTCGACATAGTCTGTCATTGCATGTTGCTTTGCCCCTGCATGTACCTCATCTCTTCCTGTTCATGCTGAATAGATAAATGTGTGAGTTAGGAGCAGGGGTCGAACATTTGGCTCTTTGGGCCTGCACCGTCATCCGATAAGGCCATTCCTGATCTGACTGGGGCATCAACTCCACATCCCCGCCTGCTCCCCCAATAACCTTAGGTTCTTGATTGACAAGGGGGTCAGTCTACCGCTGCTGTAAAAGTACTCAGAAACCCCTGCCGCCACTGGTTATCCGGGGAAACGAATTGCAAAGACTAATGACTCACAGAGAGAGATAAAACTTCCCTCAATTCTGTCTAAAATGGGAGATCCCCTATTTTTAAACTGTGTCCACTAGCTCTCGTCTCTCCCACAAGGAGAAACATCCTCTCCGCATCTATCCTGTAAAGTCCCCTCTGGATCTGGTATGTTTCAGTAAGATCACCTCTCAAACTTCTCAACTGAAGTGGATACAGGATCAACCTTTCCTCATACGATAGCTCCTCCACCTCAGGATTCAGCTGAGTGAACTTTCTCTGAACTGCTTCTGATGCAATTACATCCTTTCTTAAGTAAGGTATACAAAACCCTGGTTAGACCCCAATTGGAAGACTGTCAACAGTTCTAGGCACCACATCTTAGGAAGGATATTTTGGTCCTGGAGGGAGTGCAACGTAGGTTTACTAAAATGAGACCTGGGGCGGGATTCTCCGACCCCCCGCCGGCTCGGAGAATCGCAGGGGGGCAGCGTGAATCCCGCCGCCCTCCCCGCCGAATTCTCCGGCGCCGGGGTTTTGGCGGGGGTGGGAATCGCGGTTCGCCGGTCGGCGGCTGCTGGCAGCGGTCCCCACGGCGATTCTCCGGCCCGCGATGGGTTGAGTGGCTGCTTGTTTTCAGCCGGTCCCGCCGGCGTTAATCACAACAGGTCCTTACCGGTGAGACCTGGCTCCATGGGCGGCCTGCAGAGTCCTCGGGGGGGGGGGGGGGGATTTGGTCCCGGGGGGGGTGCCCCCACGGTGGCCTGGCCCACGATCGGGGCCCACCGATCCGCGGGCGGGCCTGTGCCGTGGGGGCACTCTTTCCCTCCACACTGGCTGCTGTCAACCTCCGCCATGGCCGGTGTGGAGAAGAACCTCCCTGCGCATGCGCTGGGATGACGCCAGCACAATTGGCTAGCTGTAAGAAGACAGAGGGTGGTGGTTGATGGGAAATGTTCAGCCTGGAGTCCAGTTACTAGTGGTGTACCACCAGGATCTGTTTTGGGGCCACTGCTGTTTGTCATTTTTATAAATGACCTTGAGGAGGGCGTAGAAGGATGGGTGAGTAAAGTTGCCGATCACACTAAAGTCGGTGGAGTTGTGGACAGTGCGGAAGGATGTTGCAGGTTACAGAGGGACATAGATAAGCTGCAGAGCTGGGCTGAGAGGTGGCAAATGGAGTTTAATGCAGAAAAGTGTGAGGTGATTCATTTTGGAAGGAATAACAGGAGGACAGAGTACTGGGCTAATGGTAAGATTCTTGGTAGTGTGGATGAGCAGAAAGATCTCGGTGTCTATGTACATAGATCCCTGAAAGTTGCCACCCAGGTTGAGAGGGTTGTTAAGAAGGCGTACGGTGTGTTAGCTTTTATTGGTAGAGGGATTGAGTTTCGGATCCATGAGGTCATGTTGCAGCTGTACAAATCTCTGGTGCGGCCGCATTTGGAGTATTACGTGCAGTTCTGGTCGCCGCATTATTGGAAGGATGTGGAAGCATTGGAAAGGATGCACAGGAGATTTACCAGGATGTTGCCTGGTATGGAGGGAAGATCTTATGAGGAAAGGCTGAGGGACTTAAGGCTGTTTTCGTTAGAGAGAAGAAGGTTAAGAGGTGACTTAATTGAGGCATACAAGGTGATCAGAGGATTAGATAGGGTGGACAGTGAGAGCCTTTTTCCTCGGATGGTGATGGCTAGCAGGAGGGGACATAGCTTTAAATTGAGGGGAGATAGATATAAGACAGATGTCAGAGGTAGGTTCTTTACTCGGAGTGTAGGAAGGGCATGGAATGCCCTGCCTGCAACAGTAGTGGACTCGCCAACATTAAGGGCATTTAAATGGTCATTGGATAAACATATGGATGATAAGGGAATGGTGTAGATGGGCTTTAGAGTGGTTTCACAGGTCGGCGCAACATCGAGGGCCGAAGGGCCTGTACTGCGCTGTAATGTTCTATGTTCTAATTCGCCATTACGTCCTGTTCCCTTCTGCCTTATCAATATACCTCAATTCACCTTAACGGTATCGGTCGATATGCTGCTCATATCAACACCTTCTGGGAAATAGGTTTCTCCTGAATTTCAGACAAGTTTTATTAGTAACCATCTTATATTTATGTTCTTTGGACTCCTTCAGCACTCTGCACCCCACAAGTGGGAACATCTATTTACCTATTCCATCAAACCCCTTCATAATTTGAAGGACCCCTCATAATTACTTTTGTTAGTAGACCATATCATATTAATTTTTAAATATTCATTCATGGGAAGTGAGTGTCGCTGGCTAGGCCTGTATTTATTACAAATCCCTAAATGCCCTTGAAGGAGGTGGTGCATTTCCTTCTTGGGCCGCTAAAGTTCATGTGGTGCAGGTACACCCAGAGTGCTGTTAGGGAGGAAGTTCCACAATTTTTCTTTTTAAAATTTAGAGTACCCAATTCATTTTTTCCAATTAAGGGGCAATTTAGCGTGGCCAATCCACCCACCCTGCCCATCTTTGGGTTGTGGGAGTGAAACCCACGCAAACACGGGGGGAGCGTGCAAACTCCACACGGACAGTGACCCAGAGCCGGGTTCGAACCTGGGGCCTCGGAAAGTTCCACAATTTTGACCCGGTTACGGGATGCATTTTCCAGAGATGGTAGGGGTTCTGCTCCCAGGGCCACCAGCGGGTGGGCGTGGGGCTGCCTTACCCCTCCAAGTTACAAGAAACCTTTCCGCTGGGCTGCTGCTGAAAGGCTGACTCCATTTAGCTGGCCCTGTTAAAAGGACGTCCAATTGGATCTCATGTAAATTAGCTGTCCATCTACTGGAATTAGGCAGCGTGTTTGCTCCCGTTCCTGTCATTGGTGAAATGCCCTGCTGACAGGGCCGTGTTTGGGACCCAATCCCATTCAGCTGCCTGCAGTTTGACCCACCTCCCCACCTCAGGGGTTATGGGGGGCAGGCAATAAAACACAGCCCTTCATTACAGCCTTTATCTTCCTCTCTGAGCTTGGTTATTTATTGAACACACATTCCGAAGTAAGCAACTGACCCGTATTGTCAGTTTTGCCTGCAGGTGGATTAGCAATTAATCTGCTCCCCAAATTCTGACAAACCCATTTTACTGTTCCAATTCTAATTACGTTTCCGCACCTAGCGGTGTGTTAAGGCAGACTTTTGTCTGCTTCCACAGCTAGTTATTTCTGGAACAGGTCGCTAATCTGTCGCCAGACATTTTGCTGCTCACCGCACACTACGTCAAAGCAACTGGACTCCGTCTCCCTTTACAAGGCTCAAGTCATTGGTGCAAAAGTCCATCAGCAACAACTTTCAGGAAACCGAAGCTCCTGCAACTTCGTAAACCATTCTCCAGGCCCTTCACAGAAAAGAAATGACACTGAGCCCCACAGGGAGATTTGGGGACAGACGAACACAACTGCTTGGCCAAAGAGGTTGGTTCTGAGAAGCGACCCATCAGAAGGGAACGAAACGGAGAGGGTTAGAAAGGGAAGCCAAGAGCTTAGAGCTGAGGCATTTGAATTCTGAATATGTGACGTCCTGGGTTAAGAGCGGTCTTGTGGCGCAGTGGTAGCATTTCTACCTCTGGACCAGAAGCTCTGGGATCGAGCCCAATGCCAGGACTTGTTGGCCACAGAAGGTGGGTACAATGTGGTTCAACAGGCAGATCATCAATTGGGGAATCTGTCCACTCTTCTCCCCCCCTTGAAGGGTAAGAAACTGTGTGGGTGTGAAGATTTTAAAAAAAGCATCCAAATTGTTTTTATGTAGATTGATAGTAAATTGGAGGTCCAAAGTGAAATTCAGAGAGCCAGCAAGAGGTTATCAGTACTGTGCAGAATTCTGATAGGCATCAGCCATGTGCTTACACCCATTTAATTTTGCAGATATCGCTTAGCGCCGGTGTACCACTTCCCCGATCAGTACAATGATGTTTACACTGTGGTGAAGTACTTCCTGCAGCGGGACGTGTTGCTTCAGCACTCAGTGGATCCAGGGAGAGTTGCTCTGTCAGGCGACAGCGCCGGTGGCAACCTGGTTGCTGCGGTAGCCCAGCAGGTACGGTGACACACATCACTCAGTGGCCTTGTGACACCTCTCAACACCGCATGTTTTTGACTTGCTGAACTGATATTGTTGAAATGTCTGTTTCGCCTGAAGGGAACATTCGCTCACATTCCCCCCGGCTCCTGCAAAAAACTGGGGACTGTCCTCCTTTGCTGGGTTCAGAATTATTCGGCCCATTGTGCCCTTCGAAAGAACCATCCAATGAGGGTGCCTCTCCCTCTAGCCACGAACGTTTTTCCTTGTCCAGCCCGATAAAATAAACATCACAAAGTACCCAAAAATGCATAGATCTCTAGAGTTTGAGGCCTGCGATGAAGCTGGGGTGTTAATCTAGGAAAAGAAACATCAGCAAAATGCTGGGGATTCGGGAAGCCTAGAACAAAAACAGAAAAGGTTGGAAATAACCAGCAGGTCGGAACTCGACTCGGAAAGGTCGTCGACCTGAAACATGAGCTCTTTTTCTCTCTCCACAGATGCCGACAGACCTGCTGAGTACTTCCAGCTTTTTCTCTTTCTGTTATGCAGAGGAATAGCCACACTGGGCCCATGTTATGCCACAAATATGACGTTAATATTGAACAAAAGCTAACTAAAGTCTGTTTGCGATGTAATTAAGAAGATAAGGAAATGGAACCAAACTACTGCCATAATAATAATAATAATATAATAATCTTTATTAGTATCACATGTAGGCTTACAATGTCGTACAGATGTTTGATACATTTATCCCATTCAGATCAATAATCCATCTGACAGTTTAAGTAAAAGTGGATTTAAGCATGTTGCCTCTGCAATTCCAAAGATAGGTGAGAGTGAAATGTCAATTGCTGGATGTTAGGGGTGCAATATTGGGTAAGATCAAGTTGCAGAAGGTTTCCAACTCATTTGTTTGTGCCTTTTAAGTTACAATTGGAGGATCCATAGGATAACCTCCCCATGTCAAGGGGGTTTGTAAAACGCTTCTTCCTGGGTTACTCTGGAAAATGCACCATTTTTACCTTTGAAAGGCCTCAGTGGATTTTATGCCAGTTGAGATCTGGGGCGAGATTCTCCGACCCCTCACCGGGTCAGAGAATCTTCGGGGGCTGGCGTGAATCCTGCCCCCGCCGGTTGCCGAATTCTCCGGCACCGGATATTCGGCGGGGGTGGGAATCGCGCCACGCCGGTTGCCGGGCCCCACCCCGGCGATTCTCCGGCCCATGATGGGCCGAAGTCCCGCTGCTGGAATGCCTGTCCCGCCGGCGAGAATCAAACCACCTCTCTTACCGGCGGGACAAGGCAGCGCGGGCGGGCTCCGGGGTCCTGGGGGGGGGGCGCGCGGGGCGATCTGGCCCCGGGGGCGGGGGGTGCCCCCACGGTGGCCTGGCCCGCGATCGGGGCCCACCGATCCGCAGGCGGGCTTGTGCTGTGGGGGCACTCTTTTCCTTCCGCTTTCGCCATGGTCTCCACTATGGCGGAGGCGGAAGAGACCCCCTCCACTGCGCATGCGTGGGGATGCCGTGAGCGGCCGCTGATGCTCCCGCGCATGCGCCGCACTGCAAAGTCAGTTTCGCGCCAGCTGGCGGGGCACCAAAGGCCTTTCCCGTCAGCTGGCGGGGCAGAAATCAGTCCGGTGCGGGCCTAGCCCCTCAAGGTTAGGGCTCAGCCCCTCAAGATGCGGAGGATTCCGCGCCTTTGGGGCGGCGCGATGCCGGACTGATTCGCGCCGTTTTTGGCGCCGGTCGGCGGACATCGCGGCGATTGCGGAGAATCACCTGGTGTGAGTTATTTTTGAGATTTCTGAAGGCTCCCAATTCTCACCATAATAATGTAACAAATCCCAGCATGGAGGGTCATTCAGCTCGTGACCTCATTACAGCCTTGGTTCAAACATGGACAAAAGAGCTGAACTCCAGAGGTGAGGCGAGAGCGACTGCCCTTGACATCAAGGCAGCATGTGACTGGGTCTGGCATCAAGGAGCCCTAGCTAAACTGGGGGCTCAACCCATGAAAAATTAACATTGCTTATTGTCACAAGTAGGCTTCAAATGAAGTTACTGTGAAAAGCCCCTAGTCGCCACATTCCGGCGCCTGTTCGCCATGTGGTTAGCACTGTTGCTTCAGTGTGCCAGGGTCCCGGGTTCGATTCCCGACTCAGGTCACTGTCTGTGCGGAGTCTACATTATCTCCCCCTGTCTGCGTGGGTTTCCACCGGGTGCTCCGGTTTCCTCCCACAAATCCCGAATGACGTGCTTGTTAGGTGAATGGGACAGTCTGCATTCTCCCTCTGTGTACCCGAACACGCACCGGAGTGTGGTGATTAGCGGATTTCATTGCAGTATTAATGTAAGCTAACTTGTGACACCAATAAAGATTATTGTTATCTTCAGTTGTTTCATTAATGACCTTCCTTCCATCATAAGGTGAGAAGTGGGGATGTTTGTTGATGACTGCACAATGTTCAGCACCATTTGTAACCCCTCAGAAGCAGTTCATTTCAAACGCCAATGGACCCAGTTTAGCGGACTTGAGTTAAAATCCGCTGAACGGCACTTTTAGCAGATGTTTCGCGGCTGCAGCGCGCGGGGTGTGTCTCCCCGCCCAGGCCGTACTTCGAGGGATTTCAGCTACGAGCGATCTGAAGCTCTTTTGATCACACCCCCTAACCTTGGGGTGGTTCCCGAGAAGCCGCCCCTCCCCATTCACTCTACTCTACCTGGCAAGGCTCCCCAGGTCCAAATCCTGGCAGTGCCACCTAGCACCTGGGTACCCTGGCACCTTTTCAGTGCCCCACAACCTTGGCAGTGCCAGCTTGGCAGTGCCAGTGTGCCCTGGTGCCAGGGGGAGTACCAGGGTGCTACCCTGCCCCGCCTATGACCACTGGGGGATGTCCTATGGACTGGGTGACCCCCCTCCCCCCAGGTGCTCTTACGACTGGTCCACATTTGTGTGGGCTAGTACTAAATGGCGCCCTGGCGAGGTCTCCCAGGCGTAGCTGGTGAGTCCCGGGCACCGGTGAATCCGGCATCCAGATAATGGCTTGTTTAAATATTCAGATCTCACCAGACAGAGCGAAGCGAGTGACTCGCCTGGCCTGGAGCCCAATTTGGAGTTAGCCCGTGATTCACCAGTTGTGCCCGTATCCGTGTTGGTTGTAACAGGATCACTGAATTGTGTTCAATATCCAGGTTTGGGCTGACAAGTGGCAAGTAACATTCATTCCCAAGTGCCAGGCAATGACCATCATTGCCCCTTGACATTCAATGGCAGTACCATCGCTAAATCTCCCACTATCAATATCCTGGGGGTTACCGTTGATCAGAAACTGAACTGGACTAGCCACATTAATACTGTGGCTACCGGGGCAGGTCAGAGGCCAGGAATCATGCAGCGAGTAACTCACCTCCTGACCCCCCAAAGCCTGTCCACCATCTACAAGGCACAAGTCAGGAGTGTAATGGAATACTCTCCACTTGCCTGGATGAGTGCACGACCACTACCATCTAGAAGGACAAGAGCAGGAGATACCTTGGCACCCCTGTCACCTGGAGGTTCCTCTCCAAGTCACTCACCACCCTGACTTGGAAATATTTCGCCGTTCCTTCACTGTTGCTGTGGCAAAATCCTAGAACCTCCTCCCTAACAGCACTGTGGGTGTACCTACACCTTAGGGACTGCAGCGGTTTAAGATGGCAGCTCACCACCACCTTCTCAGAGGCAACTAGGGATGGGCAGTAAATGCTGGCCTGACCACCACCACATCCCGTAAATTAGTTTTAAAACATTGCCTTGCCCAGTAGGAGTTTGTCTCCACTGTGGGGTGAAGCTTGGGCATGGTACCACACAATCTTACCGCTCTGTCTTCCTAAAATCCTTTACACTCCTCACCTTTTGTCAAACCCAGTGCCAGCAGCCAATTTTGAATGCTTTTTCCAACAGCTTTCCCGAACAATAACAATAATCACTTATTGTCACAAGTAGGTTTCAATGAAGTTACTGTGAAAAGCCCCTAGTCGCCACATTCCAGCGCCTGTTCGGGGAGGCCAGTACGGGAATTGAACCCGCACTGCTGGGCTTGTTCTGCATTGCAAGCCAGCTGTTTAGCCCACTGTGCTAAATCAGCCCCTTCCATCTGTACGTACTGCGCAGGAAAGTTGGCCCAGCACTAAACACACCACGATCCGGTCCTGTTCAATCCAAGCTGCTCCCATCCAGACAACAAATAAAATGATCAATATTGAGACGAAACACAGAATGCAGGAAATAACCAATCAACCTCTTTGCATCTGAAAGAGAAAAACTTGCATTTGTTTTTGTCACCGGGTACATTCCCCCAGAAATGTCTCAAATGAAAATCACACTTTAAGTTGCAGCGAGTTGTATCTCAGCGAGGCATCCGCTTTGCACCTTGAAGGTTCCACAATGAATGACCAATTAATCTGTTATGTCACGTCGATTGTAAAGGTGTTCCTGGGCAGGACCTGGCATATCAATAGGCTGGCACAACATCAGTTTACATCTCATTCATTTCTCATGATGTGGAACTCAATCAGTGATTTGCCTGTTTGGCATGTGTCAAAGTGGCACGTGAGTCTCTAATCTCTCGGCCGCACATTGATTGTGGTTAAGGGCAGCACGGTAGCATAGTGGATAGCACTGTGGCTTCACAGCTCCAGGGTCCCAGGTTCGATTCCTGGCTTGTGTCACTGTCTGTGCGGAGTCTGCACATCCTCCCCGTGTCTGCGTGGGTTTCCTCCGGGTGCTCCGGTTTCCTCCCACAGTCCAAAGATGTGCAGGTTAGGTGGATTGGCCATTAGTGTCCAAAATTGCCCTTAGTGTTGGGTGGGGTTACTGGGTTATGGGGATAGGGTGGAGGTGTGGACCTTGGGTAGGGTGCTCTTTCCAAGAACCGGTGCAGACTCGATGGGCCGAATGGCCTCCTTCTGCACTGTAAATTCTATAATTGCGTACAATTCTGGTCGCCACCCTACCAGAAGAGTTTGGAGAGAGTACAGGAGAGGTTTACCAGGATGTTGCCTGGTCTGGAGGGCATCAGCTGTGTGGAGAGATTGGATAAACTCGGATTGTTCTCACTGGAACGATAGAGGTTGAGAGGCGACCCGACAGAGGTTTACAAAATTATGAGGGGCGTGGACAGAATGGATAGTCAGAAGCTTTTTCCCAGGGTGAAAAAGTCAATTACGAAGGGACACAGGTTTAAGGTGCGAGGGGAAAGGTTTAGAGGAGAAGTGCGAGGCAAACTATTTACACAGAGTGTGGTGGGTGCCTGGAACGCACTGCCGGAGAGGTGGTGGAAGCAGATACAATAGTGGCATTTAAGAGGCATCTTGACGAATACATAAATAAGATGGTGTGGAGATGCCAGCGTTGGACTGGGGTGAGCACAGTACGAAGTCTTACAACACCAGGTTAAAGTCCAACAGGTTTGTTACAAGCACTGCTCCTTCCTCAGGTGAAATAAATAAGATGGGAATAGACGGCGGCACGGTAGCATAGTGGTTAGCACAGTTGCATCGCAGCTCCAGGGCCCCAGATTCGATACCCGGCTTGGGTCACTGTCTGCGCGGAGTCTGCACGTTCTCCCCGTGTGTGCGTGGGTTTCCTCCGGGTGCTCCGGTTTCCTCCCACAGTCCAAAGATGTGCAGGTTAGGTGGATTGGCCGTGATAAATTGCCCTTGGTGTGCAGAAATGTTAGGTGGGGTTACGGGAATAGGGTGGAGGCATGGGCTTAAGTTTGGTGCTCTTTCCAAGAGCTGGTGCAGAATCAATGGGCTGAATGGCCTCCTGCCTGTAAATTCTATGATACGGCCCCAGAAATACAGAAGGTTTTTGTTTAGACAGGCATCATGATCGGCACAGGCTTGGAGGGCCGCAGGGCCTATTCCTGTGCTGTACTGTTCTTTGTTCTTTGAAGCAATATTGACGCACAATTGACTCACGAAGAAAATTGAGGTTAATGTTTGACCACAGCTAAGTGATGAGCTTATTGAGTATTTAATATTTCCTCCTTTTACTTTCCACATTAGAAACTTATGTCGTTTGATTAAGATTGTGAAATATCATTGTCCAAACATACCTGTACGTTAAGACCTTTATGTAGTAATTTGGGTACTTAATAATGAAGGAAATGTCTTGCAGATCCAGGAAGACCCAGACGTTCAAGGTGAGATCAAGATTCAGGCATTAATCTACCCAGCACTGCAGACCATTGACTTTAACACTCCTTCGTACCAGCAAAATGAGAACATGCCAATCCTACCCAAGACCTTAATGGTCAGGTTTTGGAGCGAATATTTTAGCTGTGACAAATTGCTGCTGCAGAACATGATGGCGAACAGCCACACCACCCTCGAATCGAGGAGCTTGAGTAACTTTGCAAACTGGAGTATCCACCTGCCAGAGAGGTTCAGGAAGGACTACAAGTATATGCTCCCGGACCGCGGGAACACTGACTCCTCCGCGAGGATTCCGGGGGTCTTTGACTCCAGGGCTGCCCCCCTCCTGGTGGGGGATGAGAAGCTCAGGTCCCTGCCTCAGGCCTACATCGTCACCTGCGAGTTTGACGTACTGCGGGATGACGGGGCCATGTACGCCACGAGACTGGAGAAGGCGGGCGTCCAGGTCACCCACGAGCATTTCGAGGAATCCTTCCACGGTGCCTTTATGTTCATCACGTGGCCAACTGATTTTGCAATTGGCCAGAAAATGGTGAGCCATTATATTGACTGGCTGAGAAAAAATTTGTAAATCGATTTATAATATTCCCACCCCTACCCAGGCATCCCACTCAAGTACCCACAGCACTTCCATTCCTGTGCATTGTTGGCAAGTATTTTTTTAATGTTCTTTCCCTTTCCGTCCCCGCTGATCGTTGTATTTAACTGTAAACTTTATTAAAACACATTTGGTCAGGGCTGATGGTTTTAAACTAACAATCGCTGTGTAAGGAGGGGGTTGTTTGTCATTACTTGGAACCAACACAGGGAACTCGCTCATTCTTGTCACCATTTGCCCGATCCAAAGCCATGACACAGCTAAAGGAGGAGGACATTTAGCCCCCCAAGCCTATGCTGCCCATCAATTGTAGACCTGTTCCTTGGTTCCATCTACAAGCTTTGCTGAGTGTTGTTCGTCCTTAAGAGGCAAAAATGCCCGTGTCCATTATCTGGAGTGTTTGAATGGGCTGTGGTGGGTACGTGGGCCACTGCTCAGGCTGATCTGCACCTGGAAGGTTTTTCCTGCAGGTGACTAAATTTGGGACAAAGAACAAAGAACAAAGAAAAGTACAAAGATGTGCAGTTTAGGTGGATTGGCTATGATAAATTGCCCTTAGTGACCAAAAAGGTTAGGAGGGGTCATTGGGTTACGGGGATAGGGTGGAAATGAGGTTTTAAATGGGTCGTTGCAGACTCGATGGGCCGAATGGCTCCTTCTGCACTGTATGTTCTATGTTTTACAGCACAGGAACAGGCCCTTCGGCCCTCCAAGCCTGCGCCGACCATGCTGCCCGTCTAAACTAAAATCTTCTACACTTGGAGTCCGTATCCCTCTATTCCCATCCTATTCATGTATTTGTCAAGGTGCCCCTTAAACGCCACTATCGTCACCGCTTCCACCATCTCCTCCGGCAGCGAGTTCCAGACACCCACTGCCCTCTGTGTAAAAAAACTTGCCTCGTACATCTCCCCTACGCCTTGCCCCTCGCACGTTAAACCTATCCCTCCTAGTAATTGACCCCTCTACCCTTGGAAAAAGTCTCTGACTATCAACCCTGTCTATGGCCCACATAATTTTGTAGACCTCTATCAGGTCGCCCCTCAACCTTCTACGTTCCAGTGAGAACAAACCGAGTTTATTCAACCTCTCCTCATAGCTAATGCCCTCCATACCAGGCAACATCCTGGTAAATCTCTTCTGCACCCTCTCTAAAGACTCCACATCCTGCGAACTACTGCTGTTGGATTTCCCTTCGCTGCTTCACCTTTCTGACATGCAGGTACATCGTGTAATTCAGAAAAGGAGTGGAATGTTATCCTTCATTACGAGAGGAACTGGACTTAATAAGGATGTTATGTTTCAGTTCTCCAGGGAATTGGTGAGCCTTCACCGAGAGCACTGTGTGCAGCTTTGGTCTCCTTATTGGAGGAAGGAGGTAAATGCATTGGAGGTGGTTCGAAGGAGTTTTACTCGATCGATACCTGGACTGAGTGGGATTGACTGGGCTTGTTTCCACTGACGTTTAGAAGAGGGAGGGTGACTTAATTGAAGTGTACAATAATAATAATCTTTATTAGTGTCACAAGTAGGCTTACGTTAACATTGCAATGAAGTTACTGTGAAAAGCCCCGAGTCGCCACACTCGGATACACGGATGGGAGAATTCAGAATGTCCAGTTCACCTAACAAGCACATCTTTCGGGACTTGTGGGAGGAAACCGGAGGAAACCCACGCAGACACGGGGAGAACGTGCAGACTCCGCACAGACGGTGACCCAAGCCGGGAATCGAACCTGGGACCCTGGAGCTGTGCAGCAACAGTGCTGACCATTGTGCCAATGTGCCGCCTATGGTATAAGATCCTGAACGGTGTTGACAAGGTGGATGTGGCAAAGATGTTCCCTTTTGTGAGTGAATTCAGAACGAGGGGCACTATTTTAAAATTAGGGGTCACCGTTTTAGACAGGGATGAGGCAATTGTTTTCTCTCAGAGGTTTGTGCGATTTTGGAACTCTGCCTCAGAAAGCGGTGGAGTGGGTCCCTGAATATTTTTAGGATGGAGATTGACAAGTTCTTGTTAGACAAGGATATCAAAGGTTATCGGGGGTAGATGGGAACATGCAGCCTGAAACACAAAATCAGCCGTGGTCATATTAAATGGCTGTGCAGGCTCGAGGGGCTGAATGGCCTACGTGTGTTCCTATTCCGTATGAAATGAAATGAATGAATGAAATTCGCTTATTGTCACGAGTAGGCTTCAATGAAGTTACTGTGAAAAGCCCCTAGTCGCCACATTCCAGCGCCTGTTCGGGGAGGCTGGTACGGGAATTGGACCGTGCTGCTGTCCTGCCTTGTTCTGCTTTAAAAGCCAGCGATTTAGCCTCGTGTGCTAAACCAGCCTCTCTGGTCATACAACCAGTGTATGACATAACACTTGCTCTTGAAGGAGGCTGCACCCTTTTTGACTTCCAAACTCGTGACCGCTATCATCTAGAAGGACAAGGGCAGCAGATATCTGGGAACCCCGCCAACTGGAGGTTCCCCTCCAAGTCACTCGCCACCCCAACTTGGAAATATATTGGACGTTCCTTCATTGTTGCTGGGTCAAAATCCTGGAACTTCCTCTCTAACAGCACAGTGGGTGCACCTACACCACACGGACTGCAGCCGTTTACGAAGGTGTGGTAGTATGTATTAGGGGTCATGTGGGACTGGAAGCCCTAATGTCATTGGCTGACAGATCCCGGGTCCTGGTTGGCCGTTGACCTCTAGCCCCGCCCTGAAGGCGGAGTATAAGAAGCCGGAGTCCTCCCCCGCAGGCCATTCTACTATCGAGCTGCGGGGGAACAGACACGCTTAATAAAGCCTCATCGACTTCACTCTATTCGTCTCACGGAGTCTTTGTGCGCTACAATTTATTAAGCGTGCCTAAAAAGGACTATGGAGCTCAGGATCATTCCGGAATGTCTGAGGATCAGCCCCCACGCAGTGAACGCGGCAGCAGCCTTCAAGCACTGGCAGACTTGTTTCGAGGCCTACCTCAGAACGGCCACCGGCCGGGTCACAGAAGACCAAAAACTACAGGTCCTGCACTCGAGGGTGAGCACGGAGATCTTCTCCCTCATCGAAGACTCGGAGGATTTCCAGACGGCGTTCGCAGCACTGAAAAGTCTCTATGTCCGCCCAGTTAACCAAATCTACGCTCGCTACCAGCTCGCGACGAGACGGCAAGGTCCCGGAGAATCGATGGACGAATTCTACGCCGCGCTGCTGATTTTGGGACGAGCCTGCAGCTGCCCTTCGGTGAACGCAAATGAACACACGGACATGTTAATGTGCGATGCTTTTGTGGCAGGTATGAATTCCTCCCAAATCCGCCAAAGACTTCTAGAAAGAGAGTCGCTAGGACTCTCAGAGGCCCGGGCCCTAGCAGCCTCCCTAGACGTGGCCGCGCGTAATACCCGCGCCTACGGCCCCGACCGCGCGGCAGCCCATTGGGCTCTGTAGGTACCCGTCGCGACAAACCCCCCCCCCCCGGACACCCCACAGGCTTGCGCGGTCCAAACGCCAAGTCGCACCGGGGGCCCCCGCTGCTATTTCTGCAGCCAGGCGAAACACCCTCGACAGCGCTGCCCGGCCCGCGCAGCAATCTGCAAGAGCTGCGGAAAAAAGGGCCATTTCGCGGTTGTGTGCCGGTCCCGCGAGGTAGCCGCTGTCCCGGAAGAACAGGGAGCCCTGCAAGCCGTTTACGCTCCCCAACCCCCCCAGCGCCCCATGTACGACCCGCAGGCGCAGCCGCTCTGGGTCCCGACCACCGCTGTCCCGGGAGAACAGGGAGCCCTGCACGCCGCTTACGCTCCCCAACCCCCCCCCCCCGCACCCCATGTATGGCCCGCCGGCGCTACCACTTTGGGTCCCGACCACCACTCCCCACGGAGAAGAGGGAGTTCTGGGCGTCTCTAACGCCCCCCTAACCCCCCCCCCCCCGCGCCCCACGTCTGACCCGCCGGTGCTACCAACTTGGGTCCCGACCACCGCTGTCCCCGGAGATGAGGGAGCCCCGCGCGGTCCTAACGCTCCCCAACCCCCCCAGCGCCCCATGTGCGACCTGCAGACGCTGCCATTTTGGGTCCCGGCCACCACGAGGGGAGGAAGGGCGCCGCCATCTTGGACCACCCCAAACCTCTACGACGCGTGGGGGCGGCCATTTTGTCCACCCTCGCCGCCATCTTGTGACCCCCCAGCCATGTGCGATGTATGGGGGCGGCCATTTTGTTCATCCCCGACGCCATCTTGGACGGCAACAACGGACCCCACTCCGCTACTACAACCATGTCTCGCTTCAATTACGCTCGATCAAGCTCGGCCCCGGACACTCCAGACGACGACGACAACGGTGCTAATAAACGGCCACGAGACACCATGCCTAGTCGACTCCGGGAGCACGGAGAGTTTATCAACCCCGACACGGTAAGATGCTGTTCCTTGACCACCTATCCCAGCGCACAAAAGATTTCCCTAGCTGCAGGATCCCACTCCGTACAGATCCAAGGATTCTGCATAGTTACCCTAATGGTGCAGGGGAGGGAGTTCAAAAACTACAAACTATACGTCCTTCCCCAACTCTGCGCCCCCACCTTACTGGGATTAGATTTCCAATGCAATCTACAGAGCCTTACGTTCAAATTCGGTGGCCCAATACCCCCACTCACTATCTGCGGCCTCGCAACCCTCAAGGTGCAACCCCCGTCCTTGTTTGCGAACCTCACCCCGGATTGCAAACCCGTCGCCACTAGGAGCAGATGGTACAGCACCCAGGACCGGACCTTCATTCGGTCCGAAGTCCAGCGGCTACTAAAGGAAGGCATAATCCAGGC
Organism: Scyliorhinus torazame; assembly: GCF_047496885.1. Taxonomy (NCBI): domain Eukaryota; kingdom Metazoa; phylum Chordata; class Chondrichthyes; order Carcharhiniformes; family Scyliorhinidae; genus Scyliorhinus; species Scyliorhinus torazame. The sequence continues at coordinate 23,778,740 of NC_092720.1, read as the reverse complement.
CAGCAATAGTCCCTGGAGAGCGCAGGTGGTAGTAGTGAAGACAGGGGAGAAACAAAGGATGGTCATAGACTATAGCCAGACCATCAACAGGTACACACAACTTGACGCGTACCCTCTCCCCCGCATATCCGACATGGTCAATCGGATTGCCCAATATAAAGTCTTCTCCACCGTGGACCACAAGTCCGCCTACCATCAGCTCCCCATCCACCCAAGTGACCGCAAGTACACAGCCTTCGAGGCAGACGGGCGATTATACCATTTCCTAAGGGTCCCATTTGGCGTCACAAACGGGGTCTCGGTCTTCCAACGGGAGATGGACCGAATGGTTGATCAACATGTGTTGTGGGCCACGTTCCCATATCTCGACAATGTAACCATCTGTGGCCACGACCAGCAGGACCACGACGCCAACCTCCCAAAATTCCTCCAGACCGCCAAAGCCTTGAACCTCACGTACAACGAGGACAAGTGCGTTTTTAGCACCAATCGGCTAGCCATTCTGGGCTACGTAGTGCGCAATGGGATAATAGGCCCCGACCCCGAACGTATGCGCGCCCTCATGGAATTTCCCCTCCCGCACTGCTCCAAAGCCCTGAAACGCTGCTTGGGCTTCTTTTCGTACTACGCCCAGTGGGTCCCCCAGTACGCAGACAAGGCCCGCCCCCTAATACAGACCACTACCTTCCCTCTGTCGACAGAGGCTTGCCAGGCCTTCAGCCGCATCAAAGCGGATATCGCAAAGGCCACGATGCGCGCCATCGACGAGTCCCTCCCCTTCCAGGTCGAGAGCGACGCCTCAGACGTAGCTCTAGCGGCCACCCTTAACCAAGCGGGCAGACCCGTGGCCTTTTTCTCCCGGACCCTCCACGCCTCAGAAATCCGCCACTCCTCAGTGGAAAAGGAAGCCCAAGCCACAGTGGAAGCTGTGCGACATTGGAGGCATTACCTGGCCGGCAGGAGATTCACTCTCCTCACTGACCAACGGTCGGTAGCCTTCATGTTCGCTAATGCACTGCGGGGCAAAATCAAAAACGACAAGATCTTAAGGTGGAGGATCGAGCTCTCCACCTTCAACTACGAGATTTTGTATCGTCCCGGAAAGCTGAACGAGCCGTCCGATGCCCTATCCCGCGGCACATGTGCCAACGCACAAATTAACCGCCTCCAAACCCTCCACGAGGACCTCTGCCACCCGGGGGTCACTCGGTTTTTCCACTTTATCAAGTCCCGGAACCTCCCATACCCTTTAGAGGAGGTCCGTACAGTCACAAGGGACTGCCACATCTGCGCGGAATGCAAACCGCATTTTTTCAGGCCGGATGGTGCGCACCTGATTAAGGCTTCCCGCCCCTTTGAACGCCTTAGTCTCGATTTCAAAGGGCCCCTCCCCTCCACCGACCGCAACACATACTTTCTTAATGTGGTGGACGAATACTCCCGCTTCCCATTCGCCATTCCCTGCTCTGACATGACCGCGGCCACAGTCATTAAAGCCCTGAACATCATCTTCACAGTGTTCGGTTGCCCCGCATACGTCCACAGCGACAGGGGGTCCTCTTTCATGAGTGACGAGCTGCGCCAGTTCCTGCTCAGCAAGGGCATAGCCTCGAGCAGGACGACCAGCTACAACCCCCGGGGGAACGGGTAAGTAGAGAGGGAGAACGGCACGGTCTGGAAGACCATCCTACTGGCCCTACGGTCCAGGGACCTCCCAGTTTCACGGTGGCAGGAGGTCCTCCCGGACGCTCTCCACTCCATCCGGTCGCTATTATGTATGAGCACTAATCAAACGCCTCATGAGCGTCTCCTTGTCTTCCCTAGGAGGCCCTCCTCTGGAACGTCGCTGCCGACCTGGCTGGCGGCCCCAGGACCCATCTTGCTCCGAAAGCATGTGCGGGCACATAAGGCGGACCCGTTGGTCGAAAGGGTTCACCTCCTCCACGCAAACCCGCAGTACGCTTACGTGGAATACCCCGACGGCCGACAGGACACGGTCTCCCTGCGGGATCTGGCACCCGCCGGCAACACACACACACCCCCGACACCATTCACCCAACCCCCCCCCCCCCTTCCTGCCACCGCCGCACCCCGCGACCGCCCCCTTCCCAGGAGGATCGGTTCCCCTCCCCTCAGGCCCGACCAAAAATAAAGCCCAAGCGGAAACCGTTAGGCTCCCGGAGACGACAACACCGGTACAAGCACCACCACCACCCCCACCGGGGCCAAGGCGATCGACACGGACGACCAGACCGCCCGACCGACTCCTGGCGTCGATCTAAATCAATATATGGACTTTTCACAAGAACATTTTGCTTTTCTCCCGATACCTTCTGTAAATAGTTGAAACAGGACAAAATTGTACAATACTGTATTGCCATGTGAATGTTTTTTCCTCCCAGGACCTGCCCTGTAAACCCTTACCACCATACGAAGCATCACCCCGCCGGGTTCATTTTTGACAAGGGGTGAATGTGGTAGTATGTATTAGGGGTCATGTGGGACTGGAAGCCCTAATGTCATTGGCTGACAGATCCCGGGTCCTGGTTGGCCGTTGACCTCTAGCTTCGCCCTGAAGGCGGAGTATAAGAAGCCGGAGTCCTCCCCCGCAGGCCATTCTACTATCGAGCTGCGGGGGAACAGACACGCTTAATAAAGCCTCATCGACTTCACTCTATTGGTCTCACGGAGTCTTTGTGCGCTACAGAAGGCAACTCACCATCACCTTCTCAAGGGCAACTGGGGATGGGCAATAAATGCTGACCTAGCCAGCAACGGCCACGTCCTGTAAAATTATTTTTTAAATGGTGCGGCAATCCTGGGCGAGCGTCTCCCAGGAGTTGGGGGCTGATATCCAAACGCGCGAGCAAAGCGAGTGTCTTTGCAGTGCTTCCTCTGACTGCCATGGGGTGCACCCCAGCCTGAAGCTCTTTAAAGTAGATTTACTTTGGTAAGGGAGTGTCCGACATTCTGGCAACATGATCAGCCCTGGATTGAACTTGCCAATTTAAAGAATTAATAGGACCCAGTTTTTAAATTCTCTATTGACCCCTTCGCTTCAGTGGCTTTTTGCGGGAGTGTGTTCCCACTACCCTGTGTGTGTGAGGAAATGCTTCCTGGCATCGCATCTGAGTGGCCTAGCTCTACTTTTAAAGGTATGCCCCTCTTACTATGGACTCGCAAACCAGAGGTAATAGTTTCTCTGTTAAATCACCCAGATCAAATACACCGTCTCTCTCAAAGGGGTAGAACCCTTGTCTGCGCATCTTGCCCTCATGATCTAACCTGTGAAGCCCTGCTGGTGTATCTACTCCACGGCCAGTGTATCCATTCAGTGATGCAGAACCCAGACATTGAACAGATGTCCCCACATATCAGTGAAGCTGCAAAGTGAATTAATCTTTAAAATTTTATTTTCCTCTTTTCACAGAAATATAGAAAATATGAGCAAGGGGAAGCCATTCGGCCCTCTGAGCCTGCTCCGTCATTCATTCTGACCATGTCTGACCAACTCCCACTTTCTCCCCATATCCTTTGATCCCCTTCGCCCTAAGTGCTATATCTAACTGCTTCTTGATAACATGCAGTGTTTTGGCCTCAACTACTTCCTGTGAGAACGAATTCCACAGGCCGATCACTCTCTGGGTAAAGAAATTTCTCCTCATCTCTGTCCTAAATGGTTTACCCCGTATCCTCAGACTGTGATGCCTGGTTCTGGACACACCCACCATCGAGAACATCCTTCTATCCAGTCCTGCTAGCATTTTATAGGTTTCTATGAGAGCCCCCCTCATTCTTTTGAACTCCAGCGAATACAATCCTAACCGATTCAGTCTCTCCTCATACGTCAGTCCCACCATCCCAGGCATCAGTCGCTGCACTCCTTCTAGAGCAAGAACATCCTTCCTCAGATAAGGAGGCAAAACTGCACACAACATTCCAGGTGTGGCCTCACCAAGGCCCTGTATAATTGCAGCAAGACATCCCTGCTCCTGTACTTGAATCCTCTCACTGTGAAGGTCAATATACCATTTGCCTTCTTTACCGCCTACTGTACCTGCATGCTTACCTTCAGTGACTGGTGTACCCAGGTCTCATTGCACATTCCCCTATCCTAATTTATGGCCTTCTCGTTTTTCCGACCAAAGTGGATAATTTATCCACATTATACTGCATCTGCCATTCGTTTGCCCACTCACTCAACTTGTCCGAATCACAATGAAGGATCTCTGCATCCTCCTGACAGCTCACCCTCCCACCCAGCTTTGTGTCATCTGCAAATGTGAAGTTATTGCATTTTGTTCCCTCATCTAAATCATTGATAGATATATTGTGAATAGCTGGGATCCTAGCACCGATCCTTGTGGTACCCCACTAGTCACTGCCTGCCAATTTGAAAGGGATGCGTTAATTCCTACTCTTTGTTTCCTGTCTGCCAACCAGTTTTCTATCCACCTCAATACACTGCACCTAACCCCCTGTGCTGTAACTTTACACACATTAGTCTCTTATGCGGGACTATGTCATTTATGAAAATTGCTGGGTATGTACCCCTAACGCCAGAATGTCTGAGATTTAAACCCAGTCAGATGCCTCACACCTCGCCCTTGCCTCTCATCCTCAAACCAACAATTATTGCCCCTTTCTCTTTTAAACTTTGTGTCCTAGCACCGTCACTCTTCTTTGGGTGTACATGTAATATAATGGGATAATAATCAAGCGCCATATTATGTATTAACCTCGTTCTCTGTTTGCGCGCTGACTGTGCATAACATGAAATAGAATATAATGTGATCACTTGTTTTATTTGTAGCCCAACATAAAGAATAAAATTTTGAGTTAAAAAATCCTTTTGTCACTTTAAATACTCTTGAGTGTGCTGTTGTGCTCCGAAATTCCTTTCCTGAATCCTTTTGCCTCTCAACTTCCCTCTCTTCTTTCCAAGATCATTGTTGGAAACCTACCTCTTCGACCCAGGTTTTTCCCACTCCATCTAACCTCCTTCTTCAGCTCAGCTCAGTTTTCTTTTCCCCATCATCAAAGTGTTTTGAAACATTTCCAGTCACTATGTAAATGCAAGATGTTGCCACTGGTCCCCTCACCATAATACAGTAAGTTTGCGGATTGTTTAGAGTGATTTCCCACAGTTATATTATGGTACCTGAATCCTTTGAAGGCGGGGAGGCCTTTCTTCACTGTTACTACTGTTATGGGCCAGGGTTTAGAGAACACCAAAGTATATCATGGAGTTCACCTGACCTATATCTGTTTATTAAGTTTGGTTATGAGGATCACAAGGGCCTACTCTTTGGGTATTATTCAACAGAGGCCTTCAGCACTTTTAACCAAAACCAGTTTATTCTACAAATTCAGTTAACATTTCTATAAACACACAGTGAGCATTTTTATCGACTATGAACCTAAATACACCACACAGCTACAGTTCTCTATATCTATATAACCCTTAATAACTTCCCTTTCAACTGTTTCAATTTGATAACAACATCCAACACCAGGCAAACCCTTTTTGCCAAAACCGAAGGTTTGAAACCTTTCTAGAAAACAATTCTCTCTTTTAAATTATCAAGTGATCTTTTAACATGCAGAGAGAGAGAAAGACCAAAATAAACCTTCTTTGTCCGAATGCAGCTTCGAACTGTCTAAACCGAGAGTAGAACTCAGAGCCACAGCCCAGCTCCCAGCTCAAAAGCGAAACTAAAAACCCAGGGCCACAGCCCAGCTCCCTGCTCAAAAGCGATACTAAAACCCAGTGCCACAGCCCAGCTCCACCCACACAATGACATCACTGAAGCCATTCGATCAACATACATTTCTTAAAGGTACACTCCCATGACACTAACCCCCGCCCCCCCGCACAGGGATTTTCAGCTTAAGAGGGATCCATGGTTGATTCCTGTTCGCCTCTTGAGGCAACTGATTTCGGTCAGAACAGAAGTTGGGTTCTACCCAATGGCCTAACCTCTGCGGATCTACGAGGGGAAAAGGGGAAAATCATCGGCGTTATTCTAATATTGATTCCTGGGAAGTCAAAAGAGAAAGGCTTGCCTCCACAAGGGACCTTTCTCAACCTCAGGGCCTTCCCCAGGGCTTTAGAACCAAGATTGTTTTTATAATGCGGTCCCTGCTGTAATGTAGGAAAGGCAATTTGGAAAAAGCAGGTTCCCTCAACGTGACAGTGACTATGTCTAAGGTCCCCCACCCAGGTCTTCTGTCCATCATTGGAGAGAGTGTGTCCGGCGCTTAGCTGGGAACATTAATCTGCCGCCTTACCAGTTTTACCTTTGCACCTTCCAATGCCGGCTCCAGCAGTGATGCAGTAAAGAAGAGTCGGGTGGCCAATTGTCGAGTGTAACTCCCGTCAGGTGGGTCCGTTAGCTCAGTTGGCTGGACGGCTTGTTCATGATACCCGAGTGAGGCCAACAGCGTGGGTTCAATTTCCGTACAGGCTGAGCTTATTCATGAAGGCACCGCCTTCTCAACCTTGACCCTCGTCTGAGATGTGACGACTCCCAGGTTAAATCACCACCAATTAGCTCTCAAAGAGGAGGGCAGCCTTTGGTGCTCTGCGATTGTGGCGACATTTGCATTTGTAATTCCAATGCAACCATGCCCCCTTTTCTCAGGCCTAAGTCTTCAGTTCATTGACTTCTGTTGTTTTAAATGGAGTTGTCACCATAAACACTCCTCACAGACATTACCATCATGCCCCACCCCCACCCCTGCACTTCCCAACAATACTAATGGGCCATATTTGGGGGGTACACCAAAGACGCACTGGGGATTCCCTCTTGGACATTCCCAAGTAAGGGTTAATCCGGCAATTGTCCAGAAGGGTGAACTACCCCTGGACAATTGCGCTACCCAACAAAGTGATTTAAATTGTTAATTTAAGATAACGGGCAGCACAGTAGCACAAGTGGATAGCACTGTGGCTTCACAGCGCCAGGGTCCCAGGTTCGATTCCCCGCTGGGTCACTGTCCGTGCGCACCTTCTCCCCGTGTCTGCGTGGGTTTCCTCCGGGTGCTCTGGTTTCCTCCCACAGTCCAAAGATGTGCAGGTTAGGTGGATTGGCCATGATAAATTGCCCTTAGTGATCAAAAAGGTCAGGAGGGTTTATTGGGTTACGGGGATAGGGTGCAAGTGAGGGCTTAAGTGGGTCAGTGCAGACTCGATGGGCCGAATGGCCTCCTTCTGCACTGTATGTTCTATGACGATTTCTATGACTAAGATGGTTCTGCCATTTTTACATTCAGAGTTACTCAGAAAGAACTAGAGGGAAAGAAATCACTTCTAACTTCAGGGTAACTATTTTAAACACCCGGAACGAACTCTACATGGAACACCCTCCACACCTCGGACCGTCGAGGGGTCCCTCCCCACAACCCCCACCCCCATCAAAAACCAAGCAACCCGATCCAACAGCCTGCCCCGCTGTCACCGCCCATGCCCGCCCCCTCACCCTCAGCAAAGTCCGAACCCCCCCCCTCCCCCATGTCATACACTTACCATCGAAACTCACCTTCTCCCTTTCAATTGTCCTTTTCAACTACCTGCTTCACGGCAGCTAGTGCCGTTAAATGGGAGCGTGTCCTCCTTCGCTGCGCTCCATTTACAGCTCGCTGCGAGAGACCCGGAGCTGCTCCGCCTTTCCTGTCTCACCCAGACTCACAGAGGAAGGTCGGGCAAGACATGGGCTTTGGAATCCAGTGAAGGTAAGTCGCTACGGAGTGGCAATCCTCCGTGATTGTGACTCGAAGGTAGTTATGGTGACATGTTGATTATTCTTTTTTCTTTCTTTTATAAATTTAGAGTACCCAATTAATTTTTTTCTCAATTAAAGGGCAGTTTATCGTGCCCAATCCAGCTACACTGCATGTCTTTGGGTTGTGGGGGTGAGACCCAAGCAGACACAGGGAGAATGTGCAAATTCCACACGGACAGTGACCCAGGGCCGGGATTGAACCCGGGTCCTCGGCGGCGGCGGGAGGCAGGAGTGCTAACCGCTGAGCCATTGTGCCGCCCCTTAACGTTGACTCTTCTGACATCAGCTGGAAAGGAGGCAGTAATGTGGGAAGATAAGGTGGGAGAGAGGGGTATGGAAGAGGTGGAGGAGGGTAGGGGTGAAGGTTGTTGGGCTGGGCAGTACATTGTACTGGGGTTGCTGGAATGCTTTAATAATAATGATCCTTATTGTCACAAGTAGGCTTACATTAACACTGCAAAGAAGTTACTGAACGGTGCACGGTAGCATAGTGGTTAGCACAGTTGCTTCACAGCTCCAGGGTCCCAGGTTCGATTCCCAGCTTGGGTCGCTGTCTGCACGTTCTCCCCATATCTGCGTGCGGGTGCTCCGGTTTCCTCCCACAGTCCAAAGATGTGCGGGTTAGGTGGATTGGCCAAGCTAAATTGCCCTTAATGTCCAAAAAGGTTAAGTGGGGGTTACGGGGATAGGGTAGAAACATGCGCTTGAGTAGGGTGCTCTTTGTAAGAGCCGGTGCAGACCCGATGGGCCGAATGGCCTCCTTCTGCTCTGTAAATTCTATGACATTCTATAACCCGCGCTGCTGGCCTTGTCCTGCACCACAACCCAGCTTGTCTTGCCCACTGAGCTAAACCAACCCTTGGCACTCCTGTTGATTTACACCACTGGCTTTAAACCTGCTATGAAAAGCTCTCTGTAAATTAGTGTGCAAACCAGGTTATATATAACACTAATATCCCACAGAGTGGGGTAGCTCTGACCATCTCATCCCACTGAGGTAGGAATCCGTGCAGGGTAAAACCGGAGATCGGAATTTTAAACTTTCCTTTGTTAGTACTGTCGACGTGCATGTGTCCTGACCTCCTCAGAGTCCTGACGTGTCGGAGTCCTCTCCCCATCAGAGGATTTGGGCCGTTGGAGGTGAGAGCGCTCTGGACTGAGCCATAGTCCGGAACCCAGAAATGTGCATCAGTCAAGCGGGGCAAAGATCAGGTTCAGCATTCACTCATTGTTTAGCCTCTCACACAGGGAATGACATTTTGACCGGTGACACCAAAGACTGTTCAGAAGGCACCAGCACATGACTGGCAGATTAGAGCTGGTTTGTTGATGTTCCACAGATAATGTTTAATATTACAGACACTGCGAAGATTGTTTTTTGAAGTGCAAAATCGAGCGCGGGGCATAATTCTTGAAGTATTAATTACTTAACTTTGAGACATACTTCTATTCGTAACAGCGTCACAGCATGCTGGGCACCCAGCTCCTTGGAGAGATCACTTTAGGCCGGTTTGGCTTCTACACAGGGTTACGGGAGGGAGTGTCTGGTGGACTTCTGTCCTCACCTCTCGGACAGGATTGACCGGTCTCGTCTGTGGCATGCCGAGAATGGGAAACTTGGCATTCCAGCCAAAACCCCGTTCCTCTGCAGCGGCATGGGAAAATCCTAGCCACGAGCGAGGACGGAAAATTTCAGCCAACACTGTCTACCTATTCCGGCCTTGGGCGACCCATGATGGGAAAGACACTCCCCCTTTTCAATCTCAATCCAACTCAGTGATTGGGCATTTGGTTTGGGCAGGCATTCCCAAATTGTTATTTGGGAAGTGAGGAGAGCATTGTTTTGTTATGCTCTTGACGCAGCATAAGCTGCTTCCTTGATGGGCACTCTGACAAAGGAAGGTTCAGACTTGGAGATAGCTTTAACACATTTATTAAACTATTAACAATTCTCCTACTTGGATTCGACTCTTCTGTTAATCCTGCTATAGCTACTCAGACTGACTAACCAGTCTGCTACAATCCACGTGGTGGGTGTGATGTGTTTCAATCAACCCTGTCTGTGCTCACTAAGTGTCTCCACTGGGAAGAGAAAGATCAGGGGCATCATTCTCTGACCCCCCGCCGGGTCGGAGAATCGCCGGGGGCTGCCGTGAATCCTGCCCCCGCCGGTTGCCGAAGTCTCCGGCACCGGATATTCGGCGGGGGCGGGAATCGGGCCGCGCCCGTTGGCGGGCCACCCCGCTGGATTCTCCGGCCCGGATGGGCTGAAGTCCCGCCGATAAATTGCCTGTCCCGCCGGCGTGGATTAAACCACCTTTTGAACGGCGGGACAAGGCGGCGTGGGCGGGCTCCGGGGTCCTGGGGGGGGGAGCGGGGCGATCTGGCCCCGGGGGGTGCCCCCACGGTGGCCTGGCCCGCGATCGGGGCCCACCGATCCGCGGGCGGGCCTGTGCCGTGGGGGCACTCTTTCCCTTCCGCCTCCGCCATGGTCTCCACCATGGCGGAGGCGGAAGAGACTCCCTCCACTGTGCATGCGTGGGAAACTGTCAGCGGTCGCTGACGCTCCCGCGCATGCGCCGCCCGGAGATGTCATTTCCGCACCAGCTGGCGGGCAACAAAGGCCGTTTCCGCCAGCTGGCGGGGCGGAAATCCCTCCGGCGTCGGCCTAGCCCCTCAATGTTGGGGCTCGGCCCCCAAAGATGCGCATTCCGCACCTTTGGGGCGGCGCAATGCCCGTCTGGTGCCGTTTTGGGCGCCAGTCGGCAGACATCGCGCCGTTTCGGGAGAATTTCACCCCATGTGTGCTGTGTCCTTATATATGGGTAGCCCCCTTGTGGTAGTGTCACCTCTGTGTGTGTCTTGACTGCCCATTGGTCGTGTCCTATCTTACTGACCTATTGGTTGAATGTCTGTGTGTCATGATGTCTCTGGTGCTCCCTCTAGTGTCTAGCTAGGTGTAGTGTATTTACATTAACCCCTTGTGTATTTACAGTGATGCATATCACCACATTCCCCCCTTTTTTCATGTTACATATTTTCTGTACAGTGTCAAAGAAAATTGAACAAACTAGGTAGATAAGTGATGCTATGTACAAGTTATGATGACTGTGATGACTATACAATAGTGTACAAAACCAAATAATAGTTGCGATGGCTTTGAGGATAAGACAATACAAAATAAAAGTTATGAGTCCAATAGTTCATGAATTTATATGGTCTGGTATAGAAGTGTCAATGGTGACGTTGTCATTCCCTTGTGAACATCGTCAGTGTCCTGGTGTTTGGTCATCAGGAGGTGTTCAAGTGTTCAAATCACTTCATTGATTGATTTGGACTCTTTCTTTTGATGCTTATGGCAGTAATTCTTGATGGCATCTGTCCTGAAAGCCGGGTTGCTGGTTGGTGGTGTAGCAAACGTGAATTGGTAAGATGCATCGTCCTGCCATGGTATGTCATTGTACTGAGCTGAGCAGTAACAGTGTCCCTCATTTGCAAAGTTGTACCATGTTGTACCAGTCGTAGTTCCATTGGTGTTGTTTTTGTCGTGCTTGTTGTCGATGTTGTTGCCTCTGGTACGCTTCTTGTTATTGTCTTTGATGTAGAGCGTAGGAATGAATTGCGCATGCGCAAATCGCTGTTCCTTTACTTTGCGCCCTTCTCTCAACTGCGCATGTGCGGCACCTTTTCCAAGATGACCGCTAATCAAAATTGTCGTTCGTTGCTCGCCTCCCTCGGCCTCGTGGTTAGCATTGGCGCCTCTTTGACCGTTTTCTGTTGGTTTTTTTGTGTTTTCCTCGCAGCATTGTTCAAACTTGTCCAGGACTGTCTGGAGGGATCTCTTTTCTTGCCCTCTGGAGTACTTGAAGGTTTTGAAGATTTGTTCTGCATTTGCACCCGCAATTGTGAACAGAAGCTCTATCTTTTCAGCATCGGCCACATCTTGTAGGTCAGCTGCTACCAGGAAGATCTTAAACCTTTGCCTGAATGCACGGCAGTTTGCACTGAGATTTGGCACCTGAGCCGCTGTGAAACCGGAATCTCGAACATCATTTTGCCTGGGTGCTGTTGCTAGTTGTCACTGTTAGCTGAGTTGAAACTATATGGATTTAACAGGTCACTCCTTGGTACCATGTTTTGTTATGCTCTTGACATAGCATATGATGCTTCCTTGTTGTACACTCTAACAAAGGAAGGTTCAGACTTGGAGATAGCTTTAACACGTTTATTAAACTATTAACAATTCTCCTACTTGGATTCGACTCTCCTGTTAATCCTGCTATAGCTACTCAGGCTAACTAACCAGTCTGCTACAATCCACGTGGTGGGTGTGATGTGGTTCAACCTACCCTGTCCGTACTCACTCAGTGTCTCCACTGGAAAGAGAAAGATCATGTGTGCTGTGTCCTTATGTATGGGTAGCCCCCTTGTGGTAGTGTCACCTCTGTGTGTGTCTTGACTGCCCATTGGTCATGTCCTATCTTACTGACCTATTGGTTGAATGTCTGTGTGTCATGATGTCTCTGATGCTCCCTCTAGTGTCTAGCTAGGTGTAGTGTATGTACATTAACCCCTTGTGTATTTACAGTGATGCATATCACCACAAGCATGACATTAAATTGAAGTGCAAGTGTCAGTGATGATACAAAGTGAAGATAGGAATCAAAAAATGTTCCTCGGAAGACCGTAATCTGTAAAGCAAACTTGGTGCTCTCTTCAGCTCACCAATTCCGCACTTGAGTGGTCTTGTGTGATCGGTGGAAGGTATTTTCCAGAAGAGAGGGTACACCGATTGCAGGAATGGAGTAATCCCAGGCAACCTGATGTACGTTAACAGTGCGACCCTGCCAATGATCCGTGACACATTTTGACAGGTATAAGATGTTGTATCAGAAAGAAAATCACGGAAACTTGTGCTGAGAACAATAACCACACTAAGGACCCGAATGCACTGGAATGCAAATTCCCTCACTACTTTCAGCACAAAGACAGCATTAAAATGGTATTCATCCAGAATGCGTAAATGAAACACGAGGCGATTGCTTTATTTGTGCTATTTGTAGAGCTTGTGGTTTGTGGCTTGACTGGACTGAATGTTCTCGAGTGGGTTTTGGCTCCGAAAATTGAAGCGAGCAAAGGCCTCAGTGGGATCTGAGGCTTGTGAAAGTGATTTTCAACATCATGTTTTCTCGAACAGGCTTTGATTTCGGACTCCAGCACGAGGTATGTTACTCGTGATTATCCTCTTTGGGGTTGGCAAGCAAGGCCTCTTTGAGGCCATTTTGATTATGAGGTGGGATGCCTCATAATTGGAGCTATGTTGTTTGCCTGTGGAAGCCTCATTGCCTGAGCTAGACACCTCCATTGTTGGTGAGTAATCAGCCAATCTAGCTCAGTGGATGAACCTTGTAGGGCCGGGATTGTCACCAAAAGCTAAAGTTCTTCCCATTCAGCTTCAGATAAAATGAGCAGAATGTGGTCCTATTTGAACAGATAGCCAAGAATCCCATCTAGTGCCCCGCATTGGCTAATTGAACATTTTGGGTGGGATTTACTCACCCCCCCCGCTGTGTGTTTTTTGGCGGGGGGGGGGGGGGGGGGAGCAGCCCGCCAGTGGGATCTACCAGTCCCATCTTTGTCAACGGGATTTCCCATTGTCAGCACCCCTCGTTGCCGGGAAACCCAGGCCCTGGGACCCCCCCCCCCCCCACAGTGACCCCAGCCCCTGGCAAAGTCCCCCCTGTCCGCGGATCGGCCCTCCCCTGACTGTGGCGGCGCTGGACTCAGTCCGCAGCCGCCACGCCGAGTTCCCGAGGGGTGATACCATGAGGGACCCACGCCGTCAGGAACTCGGCCGGTCGGGGCGGAGCCTCGGGGGCGGACCTCACGCATTGTCCCGAGGCCATCGATACGTCACGTGGCGCACTCTCCGAGTACGCCGCTTTGGACGAGGCGGAGCTTCGCGAAAGCGGCGCCAACCCTGATTTGCTCGTAAACCTTGTTTCTCCAGCCGACCTCCGAACGCGATTTTGCCATCATTGACCGGAGAATCCCGACCACTATCTCCAAGTTTCTAGGCCTAGTCTTCATAGGCAGCTTCTGACAGGGTTCCACTCGTGCAACCATCCACACAATAACAGACTTATTTCTACAACATTCTCAATTCTAGCTCTCGGCAGGTGTGTTAGCTTGGATCTACTAGGTTCCATAGACTCCCTACAGTGCAGCAGGAGGACATTTGGCCCATCAAATCTGCATCATCCCTCCAAAAGAGCAACCTACCTTGGCCCACTCGCTGCCCTGTCGTAGTAACCCCACCTCTCCTGCACATCTTTGAACACTAAGGGCAATTTATCATGGCCAATTCACCTAACCTGCAAATGCTTGGACTGTGGAAGGAAACCGGAGCACCCGGAGGAAACCCATGGGGGGAACGTGCAAACGCCACACAGGCTGTCACCCAAGGCTGGAATCGAACATGGGCCCCTGTTACTGTGTGGCAGCAGTGCTAACCAATGTGCCACCGTGCTGCCTGTTACTGTTGCACAGTGTGGCTGAATCTCAGTGTTCAATCACTGGAACACGAAAGAAAGCCTCAGTCCTAAAATAGAAGCAAAATACGGCGGGTGCCCCTGAGCTCTGAGGAAGAGTTGTACGGATTCAAAACATTAACTCTGCTTCTATCTCCACAGATGACATTTTCTAGCGTTTTCTGTTTTTACTAAGCAAGAGTCCAAAACTTGTTTTGCAGTTGTTGAGGAATCCAGCTCCCTGACTCAGCCGCCTGCTTGCTACCTCACTCCAGCTCCATTCTGATACGCCGTCAATAAGCACATGACGAGCGATGAATGTAATTGAGGCTTTAATACACTAAACAGCTCGCCTCCTGGCCTCTGGTCCTGAACTGGGGCGGAGGCAGAGACTAGCCACCTTTGCACATGAGCCCGAGGGGAGGAGCCACAGGCAGAGCCAGCCGGGACAAGCCCAGGCATGTACAACACAACACAATGGTTCACCCCACATCCTTTCCTCAATTCATTGTCTGCCACACTGCCTCCGTGTTTTACATTCCTTGCTATGGGGATTGCTTCCATTTCAAGGTTTGCCAGGCCGGATGGGCTAGCATTCCTTATTATCCAAGAATTATAGTTGATCCCTTTGCAAGTGATACAAGTCCTTTTCCGACCATTTTTGTGAAGAAACGATTGTGATTCCCCAAACATGTTAATGTACAAATGGTCTGTAATGTGACTGCTTCTGTCACAGCTCTCGCAAGTGGTCCTCAGGATAGTGTCTGGGGCCCAATCATCTTCAGCTGCTTCATCAATGATCTCCCTTCCATCATAAGGTCAGAAGTGGGGATGTTTGCGGGTGACTGCACAATGTTCAGCACCATTCGTGACTCCTCAGGTGGGGTTATGGGGCTACGAATATAGGGTGGGGAGTGAGCCTCGGTTGGATGTTCTTTCAGTGCGTTGCTGCAGAATCGATGGGCCTGGAGTCACATATATCCCAGAGCCAGATAAAGGCAGTAGACCTCCCTGAAATGAACCAGATGAGGGTTTTATGGCAATCCGGTAGTTTCATGGTCACCGTGATTGGTCTTGACTTTGATTTCCACCCTTGTAGATTTTCATCCCAGTTGTTGCCTGTACAGGTTCATAAAATATGGTGAGCTGTTCAAGACACCATTGATTTCTGCGGGAATGGAAGGTCCCGCTGGAGGGAGGGGCCATGAAATTCCACCTCAAGCTTGTTTAATTGAATTCATATTCTCTCCCTTGATGGAATTTGAAATCACGAGCGGGATTCCCCCTTTCTGAGACTGTGTTAACGTCGATACAGGATTCGTGGACTATCACAACAGCAAAACTGCCGCCGAACCTGGATGGATTCAGCGGCTGTGGAGGGGCTGGCACCGGCGCCAGGTGGAACGCAATCGATTCCATTGAAAAATGGTGTGGGAATTGCCGGATCCGTGATTGATACTCGGGAGGTTGACAAGCTGCAGCCACATATATTCACTCCCCCCACACACTCATCCCAGCCGACAAGATGGCTCTGGTTGCGCTGGAGCGTGCCAATACAGCTGATGGGTCGGCTGGGGCCAGAGGGCACCAAGAGGGGTGGCCTGGGGGGACACCCACATGACCTGTGGCCATGCGTTCACAGTGGGCAGTAAGTGGCGTGCGCAGCTGCATGGCTGCCTTGCCAACTGTGGCAATGGTGTTCAGTGCCCATCCACCCTGACCCCACAGCTCATCTCCTCCCACTTGTGGGAGGAAACCGGAGCACCCGGACGAAACCCTCACTACTATGTATCGGGCTGTGCCTGCTGTTGCTTGGTGCTGCCAGTGAAGAATGAAACTCACCGGCATTAACATCCTGAACACTGATGAACACGCACAGAAAAATAAAAACGAAAGGTACCTTTGAGCTCAAGCCTGTAAAGAAGCTGATAAAAGTTACGATTTCACAGCTGCAGTAAATGTGTGAGGTTTTGAAACGAATGTTGAGTTCCCGCTCAGGTCTGGAAACAAGTGGGTGTTTATGCTTTTCCAGAGGTGGTAGGTGGCACATTGTTATTTAAAAACAGCCATGTGATAAAACTGGTTTGTGCGTTTAGGTTTCCCAGCATTGTGCCACTTTATCTGATGTCACTGTGTTGAAAATAACACATGACTTCTGGTTTTATGGCCTTCCTTCCGAAACCATAACTGGTTTATTCTCGGGACGTTCTTCTTCAAAACCCTGGAGTTCTTTCACTAACAGCACTGTGGCTGTTCCGAAACCACCTGGGTGCAGCGGCTCAGGAAGGCAGCTCCCCACCACCTCCTTGAGGGAAATTAGGGACGGGCAATAAATGCTGGCTTGTAGCCAACAACGCCCTCATCCCATGAAAGAATGTAAATAGTAGGGACTGTGCTTTCACGAGTGCTGCCTGCTCCCACCTTCTCCCGTTCCTCATTCTCGCGGAGTGCTTGAATTGCATTCAGCACTAATTGTTCATAATGACTGAGTTCGTTTCGCACCATCCATATGGAAAACTGTCGGCACCACACTTGTTACTTTAGCCGTGCATTGGTATCCCCTTGGCAGTGTCAGCCGTGGCACAGTTGGCAGCATTTCGCCTCCCCAGTCGCAAATGTGGGTTTGGGCCTCCCTTCGGAAGTTTGAACGCCAAGTTCACAGCTGCTGACTTTCTGATGAGGTGTCAAACTGAGACCACCTGCCCTCCAAGGTGAGCGTAAAAATCGCAAGGCCCTGGGTGAGACAATGGTGCAGTGGTAACGTTGGTGGACTAGTGTTTCAGAGACCCCCTGACATTCAATGGCATTGCCAGCACTGAATTTCCCCATCATCAACATCCGTCCTGATCATTGAGTAGAAATAGAACTGGACGAGTCACATAATTATTGTGGCTATGAGAGCAGGTCAGAGGCTGGGAATTCTGAGGAGGGTAGCTCCCCTCTTGACGTCTCTAAATCTGCCCACCTTCTACATGGCATAAGGCAGGAATGTGTTGGAAAACTCTCTACTTGCCTTGGTGAGTGCAGCTCAAACGTCACTTCAGAAGCTCAACCATCCAGGACAAAACAGCCCGTTTGACTGGCACTCCATTCACAAAGACTCACTCCCTCCAACACCGATGAGCAGTTGCTGCCATCAACAAGATACATTGCAGGAACGCCCCAAGGCTGCTGAGCCCCAAGACGATGGCTGCCGTATTCGCCGGCGCCGGTTTTCGGGCGGGGGCGGGGTTTACGCCACGCCGGTCAGGGGACGTTGGCAGCATCCGCCCGGCAATTCTCCGGGCCTGGATGGGCCAAGCGGCCGTCAGTTCCTGGCCAGTCCCGCCGGCGTGAAATGGACATGGTCCTACACGGCGGGACCTGGCTAGGAGGCCATCTAGTGGAGTCCTCGAGGGGGGGTGTGGTCACGGGAGGATCCGGCCTCGGGGTGGGGGGGGGGCCCCCATCGGTGGCTTGGATCACAATCAGGGCCCACTGATCTGAGGGCGGGCCTGTGCCGTGAGGGCATTCCTTCCGCGCCCACCTCTGCAGGGCTCCGCAGTGTCCGGTGAGGAGAAGAAACCCCCTGCGCATGTGGAAGAACACACCGGCGGTTCTGCACATGTGCGGGACAACGGCGGCCCTTCGGCACCGGTTGGCGCAGAGCCAACCCCTCCGGTGCCGGCCGAGCCCCCGGAGGTGCAACTTCCGGGTTTCCCGCCGCCGGAGTGGTTCACGCCGTTCTTGGCGTCGGGCCATCCCGCCGATTGCGGGGAATCCCGCCCAAGGTGTGCAGATGCCGGCGTGGGCAATATAAGAAGTCTTACAACGTCAGGTTAAAGTCCAACAGGTGAATGAGGAAGGAGCAGTGCTCCGAATGCTAGTGGTTCAAAACAAACCTGTTGGACTTTAACCTGGTGTTGTAAGATGTCTTACTTTGAAATATATCACCAGTCTTTCACTGTTTCTGGATTGAGATCCTGGAACACCCTCCCCAGCAGCACTGCGGGTGTACCTACACCACATGGACTGCAGCGGTTCAAGACGGAGTTCACCACCACCCTTTCAAGGACAAATTGGATGAGCAATAAATGCTGGCCTAGCAATTAAATCTAGTCTCAGTGATGATGACCATGAAACTATTTTTGATTGTGGTTCACTAATGTCCTTTGGGGATGAAATCTGTCGTCCTTACATACATTTAACTCGAGACCCACAGCAATGTGGTTGATGCTTAGCTGCACTTTTAAATAATAAAGCTGACCACCCCAATCAAGAGCAATTAGGGAAGGGCAACAAATGTTGACCTTGCCAATAATGCCCACATCCCGTACAAGAATAAACAAATAATTCAAAGAAGAGCCTGAGATATATGTCCAGTGCTGCCTTGACCAATATTTATTTCTCAATCAACATAATAAAAACATCCAAATTATTACAATGCTTTTCACTGGAACTCCCTGTATGCAAATTAGCTGCTGTATTTCCAACATCCTGATATTGACTTTGCTTGAAGCGCATTCAGTTGCTTTGAAGAAGACTGAAATGAAATGAATATGAAAACCGCTTATTGTCACAAGTAGGCTTCAAATGAAGTTACTGTGAAAAGCCCCTAGTCGCCACATTCTGGCGCCTGTTCGGGGAGGCTGGTACGGGAAGTTGTAAAAGGTTCTATACAGTTGCAAATCTTTCCTGTGATTTCGATAGTGAAAGATTGGTATGATATTTCGAAGCAGTAGGACGTTATTCTGGGCAAATGATTTATGAAAATAAAAGCTACATGTCAGGACATCCATTGTGTATCCAGTGTGGGGCTAAGCCAAATGCAAAGAGATAACAGGCCAACCAACCCAATCTAATATCTGTGCTCCACATAAACTTCTCTAACATTAGTTTAACTTATCCTGCCAACATATTCTCACGATGATGGATCATAGCCCAACTTACTTATGGACATATTGAATAAGTCACATGTTTTAAAAATAGACATACAAGCCAAAGATGGCTGATAATATAAATTCTGAAAATGTCATTTCGAGGCTGCCTCGAAAATTCCTGTGTGAATTATACTCAGTCCTTAGGGAGACAGTGGAACATTGCACCCTTTTTCAGAGACGTTTCAAAGGAGGAAGCTATGCAGAAACTGAACTGTAATCTCCTGTGGAGATAATGGAAGCTGATTATCATCTCAGGAGAAACTACTACCATCCTGCGACTTATATCCCAAACATATTTGTGGTTTTCCCCTTCCAAGGAAAGGTATGAAAAACCAACTGCATTTCTGGTCTCTGTGTGTTAATCTGGTGTACAAGTTCCACTGTGGTATTGTGTGCTGTGAGGATCGCAGCTGAAGAACATCAACTAGGTACCCCTGCAGCTTACAGGTAAAATCTTACTCTCTCTCTCTCTGGCTGCTGGAAGTAACTCAATTCTGCAAAGCCAGAGTTGAAAAGGAAGCAGCTAACCTGCAGAACCAAGAACCTCCAAGCTAACTGCTCAACTGCAGAAGTCAGCGTTACTGGAATCACACAACTTAACGTCCGCAAAATTTCACTATCTACTCATCACGGACAAGCCAAAGATGGAAATGTATATATTTTTCAACTGTTATTTTTGGACTCGCTCTCATTTCTAATCTGTATGTATTATTGTGCTTTATTATTTTCTTCTGGTGTTTTAGTAACTAGGTTTAGTGACTGGGTCAAAATCCAGCTATTCTCTCCCAAACAGCACTTTAGATGTATCCACAGCCCAGACACTGCAGCGGTTCAAGAAGGCATCTCACCACCACCTTGTCAAGGTCAAATAGGAAAGGACAATAAATGCTGGCCTGGCGAGCGATACCCACACCCTATGCATTAATTTATAAAGAATAATAAACTCGCTCTTCCTTCTAACTCAAAAAAAACCTGATTAAATTGGCTTCTTTTAAAACATAAATACATTTTGACTGGGAAAGGATATCCACACGGGGAAGGAATCTTTTTAAAATTAACTCTGTTGCCTTAAATAAAGACGGCAAGCCAGTTCATCCCTTCTCATCCAGCAGCATAGCAATTTGGAGGAATCCCATTTGGAATCATGACAAATTTGGAGACCTCGCCTGGGGACCAGTCATAACAACATCTATCCATTCCTTTCTCCCTCGTGCACTTATCTCACTTTTTCTTAAATCCGTCTATATTAATGACCTCGACGGGAGAGGGAAGTGGAAAATCCTCAAGCAGTGCATGATTAGATTGTGACATGTGCTCGGTAACAGAGAGTGACAGCAGAATGGAATTGGGTTTTGATGACTTCACAAGTGATCAAGATCATCATGTCAGAAAGTGTGCAGTGTTCTATATGAATCCAGAGTTTGTGATTTCATCACCTCTCTCAAAAGCGCATCCATTTTGTTAACTGTTTTATATATCCCAGAGCAATGCAGAGATGACACTAGTTTCTCAGTGTACAACAAATGTTTTACAAGACTTTTAAGATATCTCCGTAATCACAAATTGTCTGCATTCATGCTTACAGCTCAGCTTCAGGTAGCTTCCATGCTGTCTGTTTACTTTACTCTGAGTCCACACCCAGGCTTAACCAATAAAACACTCTGTTACCTCAGTGTTATAAGAACATAAGAACTAGGAGCATGAGTAGGCCATCTGGCCCCTCGAGCCTGCTCCGCCATTCAATGAGATCATGGCTGATCTTTTGTGGACTCAGCTCCACTTTCCGGCCCGAACACCATAACCCTTAATCCCTTTATTCTTCAAAAAATTATCTATCTTTATCTTAAAAACATTTAATGAAGGAGCCTCACCTGCTTCACTGGGCAAGGAATTCCATAGATTCACAACCCTTTGGGTGAAGAAGTTCCTCCTAAACTCAGTCCTAAATCTACTTCCCCTTATTTTGAGGCTATGCCCCCTAGTTCTGCTTTCACCCGCCAGTGGAAACAACCTGCCCGCATTTATCTTATCTATTCCCTTCATAATTCTATATGTTTCTATAAGATCCCCCTCATCCTTCTAAATTCCAACGAGTACAGTCCCAGTCTACTCAACCTCTCCTCATAATCCAACTCCTTCAGCTCTGGGTTTAACCTAGTGAATCTCCTCTGCACACCCTCCAGCGCCAGTACGTCCTTTCTCAGGTAAGGAGACCAAAACTGAACACAATACTCCAGGTGTGGCCTCACCAACACCTTATACAATTGCAGCATAACCTCCCTAGTTTTAAACTCCATCCCTCTTGAAGGACAAAATTCTATTCGCCTTCTTAATCACCTGTTGCACCTGCAAACCAACTTTTTGCGACTCATGCACTAGCACACCCAGGTCTCTCTGCACAGCAGCATGTTTTAGTATTTTATCATTTAAATAATAATCCCTTTTGCTGTTATTCCTACCAAAATGGATAACCTCACATTTGTCAACATTGTATTCCATCTGCCAGACCCTAGCCCATTCACTTAGCCTATCCAAATCCCTCTGCAGACTTCCAGTATCCTCTGCACTTTTTGCTTTACCACTCAGCTTAGTGTCGTCTGCAAACCTGGACACATTGCCCTTGGTCCCCAACTCCAAATCATCTACGTAAATTGTGAACAATTGTGGGCCTAACACTGATCCCTGAGGGGCGCCACTATCTACTTATAATCAAACACCGAACAATTGAACACTAAGATATCTATTCTTTCTGCAAAGATCTTGCTGGCTGCTGTCATGGAACTTGCTTCAGTGTAAACATGGGTCCCTTTTCTTATTGAGAAGCTTATCTGTACATGTTTGTGGTCTAACCTTTGAAGATGGTCAACAGGTATTATTGGGATCCTTGGAGATGACAGCCTTGACCACAAGTCTTTTGGTGTGCATGTGAGATGGCTCAGGACATTTTTCACTGCTAACAATATCCTCAATGATCCTGATAATCCAACTATTAAACAATTAGTGGGAACAAGGAAATAACCCATATTTTTGACTGATGCAGACCCCGAAGTGTATAAAATGCTCGCAGATTTACTCACCCCTTGTAAACCAGAAGACTCTCCACTGTTGGAAATTTGGTGTAAGATTGAGCAGACATTCCCAAGCCACCAGAGATTGCAGAAGCTACTGGTTTGGAACCAGAATCAGTTGTCAGTGAGGACATTGAAGACTTTATCAGCATTGGAAAAGCTGCCCACGCACTGTAACGTAGGAGCATTTCAAGAGGGAGCGTTGCAGGACAGATTTGTGTGCGGTTAAGAAATACATTGGCAGTGAGTTGCTGACATTGCCTAAGGTAGTTTTCAAAATAGCTCACCAACAGCATTGTCAGTGGACATCGTGGAACATGACTTGAGAACAGTTAGATTTAACGGCTGCCAGTCGTCTGCTGAAGCAAAGAAGGTGCAGCTGAGTAATCTGAAGGCGGTAACGACAAATGTTAGTAGCAGCAGAGATTTTAAAAAGTCCTGTTACCAGTGCTGTGAGCAACGCTGGGCACAGGATTGCCCATTTCTGAAGGTAGTTTTCTGCAGCTGCAGGAAGGAGGGTCGTTTTGCCAAGGATTGTCAAAAGAATGAAAACAGAAAAAACACTGGCCGGAGGAACGATACATTACAGGGAGAATAAAGTAAACAGACACCGTGGAAACTACTAGAAGCTTCGCGGATCAGGGGGTAGAGTGAGCAAAGAGATTAGAGAGCTGCTCGAGCATTTCTCCAAACAACAGTACTGAGCCAAGGAGGTCAACTAGAAAGGAATCGGACAGCTCTTCCTCTTCCTGACTGAACATCCGGCACAAAAAAAACCCAACAGGCTGCAGCTGGATATAAACATTTCTATTTTTGTTTATTTTTCCAAGATGGCGTCGGAGCGTGGCGACTCTCTGCACGCTCTCCTCGGCAGATCCCCTTCCTCCATCTTTTATAACCATTAATTCAGCGTGTTCCATAATCATTCTTTTTTTTTTAACAAATATTTTTATTCTCCATTTTCACATTTTCTTCAGAATTTACGCCCCACCAACAAACAGTAAACGGTAACGGATGCAATGTCAACCCTCTTATCAACAACAACGATCCCATCCTCCCACCCCGCCCCCCCGAAACAATGGCCCACCTGACAATATAAGCATCAAATAAAACAAACCCTCCCAAGGTGGAAAAAAAGGAAAAAAGAAAAAGGAATCAGGAATCGTCTATGGTCAGCATTGACATATATAGTCCACCCCCCCAACCTCCCTCCCCTAATATTCAACGCCACCCAATCCCCGAAAGAGTACCGTGAATGACACCCATGAATTCTATCCACCCCCAACCCCCCCTCCCAGACTCCTCCCCTCCACTTCCTCTTGTAAACTCCCTCTCCCAACCTCGGTTCCTTCCCACAACCTTTCTCCGCGGCTAGACTCACTGAAACCTGTTCTACCTGGCTCCGATGGCCGCAGCCCCTCCCCCCACCTCACTCCCGTTCACTGGCCGGCTTAAACCGGAGGCCCCCGCCCGGGTCTCCTTCCCCCTTGCCCGGTCCCAGGAAAACCAAGAAATCCCCTTCAGCACACAAACCCCACATACACAGCCAAGCCCCAAAGAACCATCATTGCAAATGAAAGTCCCATCTCTTTCCTTGTCCAAATATATACAGCGTCGACTCACTTATACATACACCAACCCGCAGTGAAAAAATAAAGTTACATGAGGTTACATCGGTACATGACCCGCTCTCAGCCTCATTTCTCAATTCTGTCACAGTCCTTTTGCCTTCGCAAACTCCTCCGCCGCTTCCACTGTCCCAAAATAAAAGCCCTTGGATTTGTAGGTCACCCTCAACTTAGCTGGATATACTATGCCGCACTGCACCTTGCTGATGTACAGTGCCTTCTTCACCCGGCTGAAGGCAGCCCGCCTCCTCGCCAGCTCCACTGTAAAGTCCTGGTATATGCGTATACCAGCTCCAGCCCACTGCACCACCCGCTTCTGCTTTGCCCAGCACAGGATTTTCTCCTTCGCGCTATACCTACGGAAACACAGAGTTACTACTCTTGGCGGCTCACTCGCCTTTGGTATAGGCCTCCACAACCGATGAGCCCGATCCAGTTCATATCGGGAGGAATCGTCCCCCTCCCCAAATAGCTTCGCCAACATCGTGGCAAAATACTCCGTTGGACTCGGGCCTTCCACCCCTTTGGGCAGACCCACAATCCTCAGATTCTGTCGCCTGGATCTGTTTTCCAGGTCTTCCATTTTGGCTCGCAGACCCTTTTGGTCTCTATCACCCTCTGCAACTCCTTCCCCATCGAGGTGAGTGGATCACTGTGCTGCGATATGCCTCTTCCACCTCCTTTAGTGTCTCACCTTGCTCCCGCTCCTCCGCCGCTGCGCTTGATACCTCCGCCCTCACTGGGGCAATCGCTTCCTCTACCAGCACTTCAATATCGCCCCCATCTCCTTCTTCATCGCTTCCATGTGTTTTGTGAACTATGTTTCAAGTTCCACAGCCATCACCTTGGTCATTTCTTCTGCTGTGAACGATGCGGCCTCCCCTGGTGCTCCAGCCTCCGCTTTCCTTACAGTTCCTGCGCTGGCTTTTTCACTCCCCGTCGGACTTCCGTTAACCCCCTTTTTCACGGCCGTTTTTCTCCCAAGTAGCGTCCAAGGGGTGTTGAACCAACTTTTGCAAGGCATGCAGGGAAACTTGTGCTATTTTGATGACATGCGCAGGTCAGCTTTAAACAGTCACACCCAGGATGACAGGCTGAATAAGGCACTCCAATGTTTGGGAAAGCATGGAGATTGGGCGAAGGTACACCTCAGAGGGAATTACCTGGAATGAGTGGGTTGTCTTATGAGGAAAGCCTAGATAAACCGTGCTTGTTTGCACTGGAGTTTAGAAGAGTGAGGAGTGACTTGATTGAAATATATAAGATCCTGAAGGGTATTGACAAGGTGGGTGTAGAAATGATGTTTCCTCTTGTGGATGAGTTCAAAGCTAGAAGGCTTTTCGGGCAGAGGTGAAGAGACTTTATTTTCTCTCAAAGGGCTCTGGGACATCAGAACTCAGCCTGAGAAGGTGGTGGAGACAGGATTCCTGAATATTTTAAAGGAGGAAGTGCATAGATTCTTGTGAGGCAATGGAAGCAAGAGTTATCTGGTGCAGATGGGAATGTGGAATTCAAAACACAAACCGGTCAGCCATGATCTTATTTGTTGCTCTCTTTGGTTGGCTCTGAATATGGCGGTCAATATGGTCACCCTCCTTAATCCTAATTATGTTTGCTCTAGAGTCACCAGGTATCTTTCGATACCGCCACAAGGTTCAAACCCGAATACTGATCAAAGAGCCAATACACCAGTTAGCTAGTTAGTTCAAAGTCAATACTATTTATTTACACACACAGCAATATCTACTCATGCACAAAATACTACAGACTAAACTATCACTACTGCTAAAGCCTATACTTAGCTTCGGGCGCCCACTCAGTCAGAGGAACAATGGCCGTTGTTCAGATCTGAGGCTGCTGGGGTTGAAGCGGTGTAGAGGAACAGCTAAGATCGTCCATCTGGTAGCGAGCATTGACCTTGGACTTACTTGCTTCTGGTGCAGCTGGTGGACTGGTCTCTGAGCTGTGAGAGCCAAGTCCAAGAGAGCGATTCTCTCTCGGGGCCTTCTTCTTATACCCGAAGGGGCTTCGCGCGCTTTTGGGCGGGCCTTGAACTTGGCCCCAATCAATTGGGCCGTATCTTGATCACTGGTATTGATCCTGACCAATAAATGGGTGGATGCCCTGATGGCTGGGCGTTGGCCTTGCTTTGTTTACGCTTTCTGTTTGGGGAACTGGCGCCGCGAGGTCTGCGACCAGATCAGTTTCTTAAGTATCTTCCTTTGTTCCCGGAGATGGGCCATCCATATGCTAATGTGCCTACAGTTCCAGGCTTGTCTGGGAACTGCGGCTCCAATATGCAGAGGCTCTATGCCTGCTTGCTTTCTCAACATTGTCCATTTTCCCCTGCAATCTTTGCAAATGTCCACTTTATATTCTGGAAGTGGCCATCCCAGATGGCTACACACCCTCCCTGTGATCCTCAACACGAAGCGTGAAGGATCAAATAACCGCGTTGTCTTCGTTCTCCTCCCAAGTTGGGCACCCGTAAGCACTTCATAGGCTCTACACTGCTCTGTTCTATGAATTGCAACTTTTACCTAAATTATTTATGTACATACATCATTATAAAATTCTACGGGGCGCTATGACATTCAGGCATGCGCTACAAAATAAAAGAACTGGAACCTCTAACTATCCTTAACTAAACTATCCTTACTCAAACAATATTGGAATGAACAAAACGCACACAAAAGAACAGATGCACTTTAATTCACTTAAAGGGGCTGGGGGGTTTGTTGAAGTCCGAAAATAGGAGATCTGAGGGTGTATATCGGAGTGCGAGTGCGGGAGGCTTTCCTCCGCCATTTCCTCAGTCTTAGAGTCTGAACAACACTGCAGAGTATCGCAAGTACTAATAGTGATTCCACAATGTAGGATAGGGAATACCAGGTGATGAACCGGTCACACCAGGTCGGTGTATCGGTAACTATCTCGGGGTTTAGTGTATGGCAGGGGTGGGGAACATTCACGGCCTACGTGGTAGGGGTCAGGGGGGTAGCGTCCGTGCGCAACTGGAGGGATCCCGCTAAGATCCAACTGTAAAGCATGATGGTTGTCTTCATCTTTCCTTCTTTCTGTCTTTTTCTTCTGGGGTTCCTGGGGTTCCGAAGTTGTAATTGAACATATGGAAAGATGTGTCATTTGTAACATGGAAGTTTGGCAAAATCTGGTCTGAGAGAAACATGAGAGGATACAGGGAAAGATCCCACAAAGGGTTAACATCAGCTGCCAGGGAAGGATTGTAAAATGCAGATATCCTTGGTCAAGCAGGCTTAGCAAACAAGACAAACAGGATTTTGAATGAAGCCAAAAACAATGGCTCACACCTTCATTGAAAGTAACTATCTTAGTCAGCATCTGGAAAAGAAAGGATGAGGTTCAGTTGAATTTGGTGATAGTTCTAGGTGTGAAAATTTGCTAAACCAGGTAAATTAAAGAAAACTGGAGACTATCAGTCCATGAGAAACATAATTCAGAGCCAAAATCAAAGTCAAAATTATGAGCTGAGGACACAATTGGAAAATAAAACTATAGAAATGACAGGAATTAAAAGTAACACCTCTTGAAGTCAAAGCATTTTGAACATCACAAAGGACACAATGTAATCAGATCTATGAGATGAAGTCATGTCAAAATGAATACTTAGTTGGATTAGAAAATTTAGATCAAAGATACTTTTTTCAATCAAAATTAAATAAGAGTTACTTTACAATAAAGTCATCAAAACTAGATAACTGTTAGAAAAATATATAAACCCGAAGAAAGGGAACAGCAGGCAGAACCAGAACCAGAATGAGAACCAGAACTCAGAGAGAGACGGAGAAGCAGAGAAGGAACAAACAGCTCAGAGTCAGATTACAGTCAGCTCGGCCATGGGAAAGAGACAGGGCAAAGCAGCCAAGTTAAAATATCTAATACATCTAAGGAAGACTAGAATTTAAAGAGGAGCCAGAGTCAGCTCAGAGACAGCCAGCAGAGCCAGCTCTCACAGCTCTGTACATGGGAAAGATAGGACACCAGCCGAGCTCATCAGTGAATACATCTAAAGAAGACCAGACTTTAAAAAGAAGATTGATTGTCAAGGTGGGCCTGAAGGTCCCTTCAACCAACCAGAAAGATCCAGAAGCAAGATCTTTTTCCTTTCTGTAAAGAAAGTATTTGCAGCTTTTAAAAGAAAAAATATAATAATAAAATAACTTAATTTAACCTGAAATAGTTGTTATTCCAAAGTCTACTTTACTTACTTAGCAATGCAGGACCCAGGATCGATGCTACTAAGTGGTAAGTAGATGAAATCTTCGGTGAAGGTATGGGTTATACCTGGGGTAACTTGAAAACATAGTTTGACCTGAATAGCACCCACTGAAGCCTGTGTCGGAGTTGGGGAGTGAGAAACCCTGTTCACCATTTAGAACGTCAGCCCTTTTTGATATAGGGGGACTTCTAAGAATAGTGGTGAGTTTTCAACCACAAAGTTCTATGGACACAAGCATAATATCTGTTATTATCTTGCTTAAGATCTCATATGTCTGTCCTCTTATTGCCAATCAGCCATGATTGAATGGTGGAGTGGACTCGATGGGCCAAATGGCCTTACTTCCGCTCCTATGTCTTATGGTCTTATGGTCTTACCTATTATAATTGGTCACCATCTGTGACTACCTCATTTAAAAAAAAAAAATTTAAACCAAATATTTTGGACAAGACATCCGAGAAAACTGACACACTGTCACGCAGCCTGTGCGATCTACCATCCCAGTGTTTGAGGATGTAAATGGAATCTGGAAGCAACCTAAGGGTTGCCATAAAGAAACAAAAGAGTTTTGAACTTAAAGAGCCAAAATGGGGTGCGTATGGGCTGTGGCGGGTAAGAATGGGTGGAATCCCCGGGTAGGACGGTGACCAGTGCCGTGTGTGCTCTACCCGAGCACAGCTGACCCGAGGGGGCGTCTTCAGACAGGGTGGGGACAAGTGCCGTTTCTCCACTGCCTGAGCGACCGGCAAGAACGGAACGAATATGTGGTCGTCGTGGGGGCTGCCTCTCGTGATTACCTTCAAATCAGGAGAGTAGCTATGATTGGTTGTCTGCCAACAAACTAGTTCCTCTAAACGGTTGTCTGTCAACAAATTTAGCTGCCAGTGGGCGTTAAAAGAGTGGGCGTGGGGCCATGAAAAACTTTAAATGGACAAACAACATTTAACATTCACAATAACAAACAAACATTCATTACAAACATGGGGCAGGTTCCATCAGAAAGGACACGGTAACTCTCCATTGGTTCCGTTTTACCATCATCTGGACACCTCATTGCTCAGTAGCGAACAGAGTCGCAAAGGGATTCGTTTGGTGGGAGTCAGACTCTATGTCATCATCTTCTCCCGGCTGCCATACTCTTGACTGGAGTAGGTTTGCTAAAGCTGCGTGGGGCGAATTGTGGTCCATCTCATCATTCTGGATGAGCCTGAACGAATTGTCGCGGTGCCAGAATCTTGTGTCGAGGTTGGAGTTGCAAGGATTTAATCCGTCATCATCGGGTGGTGGGTCTGGGTCAGGGGCTTTAATGTACGTTATCTCGAAGGGGTTGCTGGAATCATCGCTGGGAGTGGGGCCTGGTGCAGGGGTGTAATTGTAGTGTGGTGTGCTGGGGTTGTCGCTATCGCCATTGCTGTCGCTGTCGCTGCTGGTTGAAAGAAGGGAGAGGCGGAGTTGTGCCCCTGGGGGTGGGGTCGAAGTCGTGTCTGAGGATGGGCTGGACTGGTTGGGGGAGGGTAGGAATGCGTAATTCATGGGCAGGGTGTGCTCATCTGCTGCTGCAAGCGAGATGGGGTGTGCATGGTTGTTCTGCGAGCCGTAAGCCTTAAGCTGGTTTATGTGAAATCACGCAGACTTGCCATTAGGATATGTGATCTTGTATACAGAGGGGCTGACTTTGTCAGAGATGGAGTATGGTCCAGAAAGTTTTGGGGAAAGGAAAGAACTGGGGTTGTATAGGGATAGCATCACTTGCTGCCCGACTGCAAACTCGGTGGCGTGTACCGTTTTATCAAAGCAAGCAGAGATTTAAAAAGAGCGGGAGCTGCGAGTCGGAGCAGAGATTTAAAAAGAGCGGGAGCTGCGAGTCGGAGCGGAGATTTAAAAAGAGCGGGAGCTGCGAGTTGGAGCAGAGATTTAAAAAGAGCGGGAGCTGCGAGTCGGAGCGGAGATTTAAAAAGAGCGGGAGCTGCGAGTCGGAGCGGAGATTTAAAAAGCACGGGATCTGCGAGTCGGAGCGGAGATTTAAAAGGCACGGGAGCTGCGAGTCGGCGCGGAGATTTAAAAAGCGCGGGAGCTGCGAGTTGGAGCGGAGATTTAAAAAGCGCGGGAGCTGCGAGTCGGAGCGGAGATTTAAAAAGCGCGGGAGCTGCGAGTCGGAGCGGAGATTTAAAAGGCACGGGAGCTGCGAGTCGGAGCGGAGATTTAAAAAGTGCGGGAGCTGCGAGTCGGAGCGGAGATTTAAAAAGAGCGGGAGCTGCGAGTCGGAGCGGAGATTTAAAAAGCGCGGGAGCTGCGAGTCGGAGCGGAGATTTAAAAAGCGCGGGAGCTGCGAGTCGGAGCGGAGATTTAAAAAGCGCAGGAGCTGCGAGTCGGAGCGGAGATTTAAAAAGCGCAGGAGCTGTGAGTCGGAGTGGAGATTTTAAAAGAGCGGGAGCTGCGAGTCGGAGCGGAGATTTAAAAAGCGCGGGAGCTGCGAGTCGGAGCGGAGATTTAAAAAGTGCGGGAGCTGCGAGTCGGAGCGGAGATTTAAAAAGCGCAGGAGCTGAGAGCCGGAGTGGAGATTTAAAAAGCGCGGGAGCTGCGAGTCGGAGCGGAGATTTAAAAGGCGCAGGAGCTGCGAGTCGGAGCGGAGATTTAAAAAGCGCGGGAGCTGCGAGTCGGAGCGGCGATTTAAAAAGCGCGGGAGATACGAGTCGGAGCGGAGATTTAAAAAGCGCGGGAGCTGCGAGTCGGAGCCGAAATTTAAAAAGATCACGGCCAGTTTCGGGAGCCGTTCGGAGGAGGAGGAGCAGTCTCTGTCAGGGAGAGAACCTGAGAACATCTGAGACCCTCAGAAGGTAAGAAGGTAAGTAAGTGATTTTTACTCATTTTTACTTTTATTACCTTTTCAAATTGTGTGTGTGGGGGTAGGAAACTGAAGTGATATCACAGAAAAGCTGTGACCTGAGTGGCTGGTTGGGAATCTACACTAAATTAAAAAAATTAAGCATTGGTAACTAATTAAACATAATTACTTAATTATAATTTAGTACTATATTTAGCTTTCACATTTATAGTAGAAATCTAGTGCTAGGAAACAGATAGTTAACAGTAACTTTATAAAATTTTAAAAAAAAAACTTTTAATTTTAATTTACTAATTAATTGACGCAATGTCAGTTAGAGGGGTGCAGTGCTCTGACTGTGAGATGTGGCAGGTCTGGGAGGCTTCCAGCGTCCTGGATGGCTTCATTTGCAGAAAGTGCACCCAACTGGAGCTCCTCACAGACCGCATGGTTCGGTTGGGGCAGCAATTGGATGCACTTAGGAGCATGCAGGTGACGGAAAGTGTCATAGATCGCAGTTATATAAATGTGGTCACACCCAAGGTGCAGGCAGAGAAATGGGTGACCACCAGAAAGAGCAGGCAGTCAGTGCAGGAATCCCCTGTGGTTGTCCCCCTCTCGAACAGGTATACCCCTTTGGATATTGTCGGGGGGGGATAGTCTAACAGGGGAAAACAGCAGCAGCCAGAGCAGTGGCACCACGGCTGGCTCTCATGTTCATAAGGGAGGGTCAAAGCGCAGAAGAGCAATAGTAATAGGGGACTCTATAGTCAGGGGCATCTGTGGACGTGAAAGAGACTCCAGGATGGTATGTTGCCTCCCTGGTGCCAGGGTCCAGGATGTCTCCGAATGGGTAGAGGGCATCTTGAAGGGGGAGGGCAAACAGGCAGAGGTCATTGTACATATTGGTACTAACGACATAGGCAGGAAGGGGCATGAGGTCCTGCTGCAGGCATTCAGGGAGCTAGGCAGAAAGTTAAAAGACAGGACCTCTAGGGTTGTAATCTTGGGATTACTCCCTGTGCCACGTGCCAGTGAGGCTAGAAATAGGAAGATAGAGCAGCTAAACACGTGGCTAAACAGCTGGTGTAGGAGGGAGGGTTTCCATTATCTGGACCACTGGGAGCTCCTACGGGGCAGGTGTGACCTATATAAGGAGGACGGGTTGCATCTAAACTGGAGAGGCATAAATATCCTGGCCGCGAGGTTTGCTAGTGTCACACGGGAGGGTTTAAACTAGTATGGCAGGGGGGTGGGCACGGGAGCAATAGGTCAGAAGGTGAGAGCATTGAGGGAGAACTAGGGAATAGGGACAGTGTGGCTCTGAGGCAGAGCAGACAGGGAGAAGTTGCTGAACACAGCGGGTCTGGTGGCCTGAAGTGCACATGTTTTAATGCAAGAAGTATTACGGGTAAGGCAGATGAACTTAGAGCTTGGATTAGTACTTGGAACTATGATGCTGTTGCCATTACACAGACCTGGTTGAGGGAAGGGCAGGATTGGCAGCTAAATGTTCCAGGATTTAGATGGTTCAGGCGGGATAGAGGGGGATGTAAAAGGGGTGGCGGAGTTGCACTACTAGTGAGGGAGGATATCACAGCTGTACTACGGGAGGACGCCTCAGAGGGCAGTGAGGCTATATGGGTAGAGATCAGGAATAAGAAAGGTGCAGTCACAATGTTGGGGGTTTACTACAGGCCTCCCAACAGCCAGCGGGAGATAGAGGAGCAGATAGGTAGACAGATTTTGGAAAAGAGTAAAAACAACAGGGTTGTGGTGATGGGAGACTTCAACTTCCCCAATATTGATGGGACTCACTTAGTGCCAGGGGCTTAGACGGGGCAAAGTTTGTAAGGAGCATCCAGGAGGGCTTCTTAAAACAATATGTAGACAGTCCAACTAGGGAAGGGGTGGTACTGGACCTGGTATTGGGGAATGAGCCCGGCCAGGTGGTAGACGTTTCAGTAGGGGAGCATTTCGGGAACAGTGACCACAATTCAGTAAGTTTTAAAGTGCTGGTGGACAAGGATAAGAGTGGTCCTAGGATGAATGTGTTAAATTGGGGGAAGGCTAATTATAACAATATTAGGCGGGAACTGAAGAACCTAGATTGGGAGCAGATGTTTGAGGGCAAATCAACATCTGACATGTGGGAGGCTTTCAAGTGTCAGTTGAAAGGAATTCAGGACCAGCATGTTCCTGTGAGGAAGAAGGCTAAATACGGCAATTTTCGGGAACCTTGGATAACGAGAGATATTGTAGGCCTCGTCAAAAAGAAAAAGGAGGCATTTGTCAGGGCTAAAAGGCTGGGAACAGACGAAGCCTGTGTGGAATATAAGGAAAGTAGGAAGGAACTTAAGCAAGGAGTCAGGAGGGCTAGAAGGGGTCACGAAAAGTCATTGGCAAATAGGGTTAAGGAAAATCCCAAGGCTTTTTACACGTACATAAAAAGCAAAAGGGTAGCCAGGGAAAGGGTTGGCCCACTGAAGGATAGGCAAGGGAATCTATGTGTGGAGCCAGAAGAAATGGGCGAGGCACTAAATGAATACTTTGCATCAGTATTCACCAAAGAGAAGGAATTGGTAGATGTTGAGTCTGGAGAAGGGTGTGTAGATAGCCTGGGTCACATTGAGATCCAAAAAGACGAGGTGTTGGGCGCCTTATAAAATATTAAGGTAGATAAGTCCCCAGGGCCTGATGGGATCTACCCCAGGATACTGAAGGAGGCTGGAGAGGAAATTGCTGAGGCCTTGACAGAAACCTTTGCATCTTCACAGTCTTCAGGTGATGTCCCGGAGGACTGGAGAATAGCCAATGTTGTTCCTCTGTTTAAGAAGGGTAGCAAGGATAATCTAGGGAACTACAGGCCGGTGAGCATTATTTCAGTGGTACGGAAATTACTGGAGAGAATTCTTCGAGACAGGATCTACTCCCATTTGTAAGCAAATGGACGTATTAGTGAGAGGCAGCATGGTTTTGTGAAGGGGAGGTCGTGTCTCACTAACTTGATAGAGTTTTTCGAGGAGGTCACAAAGATGATTGATGCAGGTAGGGCAGTGGATGTTGTCTATATGGACTTCAGTAAGGCCTTTGACAAGGTCCCTCATGGTAGACTAGTACAAAAGGTGAAGTCACACGGGATCAGGGGTGAGCTGGCAAGGTGGATACAGAACTGGCTTGGTCATAGAAGGCAGAGAGTAGCAATGAAAGGATGCTTTTCTAATTGGAGGGCTGTGACCAGTGGTGTTCCGCAGGGATCAGTGCTGGGACCTTTGCTGTTTGTAGTATATATAAATGATTTGGAGGAAAATGTAACTGGTCTGATTAGTAAGTTTGTAGACGACACAAAGGTTGGTGGAATTGCGGCTAGCGATGAGGACTGTCAGAGGATACAGCAGGATTTAGATTGTTTTGAGACATGGGCGGAGAGATGACAGATGGAGTTTAATCCGGACAAATGTGAGGTAATGCATTTTGGAAGGTCTAATGCAGGTAGGGAATATACAGTGAATGGTAGAACCCTCAAGAGTATTGAAAGTCAGAGAGATCTAGGAGTACAGGTCCACAGGTCACTGAAAGGGGCAACACAGGTGGAGAAGGTAGTCAAGAAGGCATACGGCATGCTTGCCTTCATTGGCCGGGGCATTGAGTATAAGAATTGGCAAGTCATGTTGCAGCTGTATAGAACCTTAGTTAGACCACACTTGGAGTATAGTGTTCAATTCTGGTCGCCACACTACCAGAAGGATGTGGAGGCTTTAGAGAGGTTGCAGAAGAGATTTACCAGAATGTTGCCTGGTATGGAGAGCATTAGCTTTGAGGAGCGGTTGAATAAACTCGGTTTGTTCTCACTGGAACGACGGAGGTTGAGGGGCGACCTGATAGAGGTCTACAAAATTATGAGGGGCATAGACAGAGTGGATAGTCAGAGGCTTTTCCCCAGGGTAGAAGGGTCAATTACTAGGGGGCATAGATTTAAGGTGAGAGGGGCAAGGTTTAGAGTAGATGTACAAGGCAAGTTTTTTACACAGAGGGTAGTGGGTGCCTGGAACTCGCTACCGGAGGAGGTGGTGGAAGCAGGGACGATAGTGACATTTAAGGGGCATCTTGACAAATACATGAATATGATGGGAATAGAGGGATACGGACCCAGGAAGTGTAAAAGATTGTAGTTTAGTCGGGCAGCATGGTCGGCACGGGCTTGGAGGGCCGAAGGGCCTGTTCCTGTGCTGTACATTTCTTTGTTCTTTGTTCTTGTTTTGCTTCTTCCGTGTCCCAAGTCTGACAGCTGCTGCGAGCTGGGCTGCCTTTACATTATCAATAATCTGCTTTTTCATGCGTGAGGGCGGTGACTGTGGGGCTGGCCAAATCGAGTCCTAATAAATACTCTGTCCCTTTCATGGGACGCCCGGTCATGGGGGTGTGGGGGGTGTATCCTGTGGACGTGGATACCGTGTTTCGCATGATCATTAAAGCAAATGGGAGAACTGTGTCCCAGGTGCTGTTGTGCTGTTGTACCATTTTTCTGAGGGTGGCTTTTAGAGTTCTGTTCATCCCCTCTACAATGCCGCTTGATTGGGGGTAGTATGCTATATGAAACTTTTGCTTTATTCCAAAAATTGTGAGGACGTTTTTCATCACTCGTCCTGTAAAATGGGGGCCCTGATTGGACTCCATACTGCGTGGGAGTCCCCATCTTGTAAGGATGTGCTGTGTTTGGATTTTAGCTGTCGTTTTGGCCATGTTTGTTCTGGATGGAAAAGCTTCCACCCATTTTGTGAAGGTGTCGATGACGACCAACACATACTTAAAACCATTTCTGCAGGGGGGTAGGGGTCCTATATAATCAATTTACAAATTCATCCAGGGGCCGTTAACGGGGCGGGTGTGACTAAGCTGAGCCTTTCTTGCATATCTGTCCGGATTGTTCGGGGCACAGATTAAGCAATTTTTAATGTAATGAGTAACATTGGCTTTTAAATCGGGCCACCAGCAGAGAGGTCTGAGGTGGGCTAGGGTGGGTTCAATGCCCTGGTGTCCATGATTGTCATGGAACTGACAAATAATTTGGTTCCTGTCCTGGCTGGGGACGACATAAATTTCTTTTTTTTAAATCACACCGTCATGTGTGGTTATCGCGTTTTTAAACTTATCATAAGGGGCTGGGAAGTTGCTTTTCAAAACTTCCCTGAGCTTCTCATCTTCTTTTTGAGCCTTTGCCAAATCTTGAATGTTGGTCTGTGAGACCTGAACCGCGTGCACTGGGGCGCTTTCGGGGGGGGGGGTTCCAAAAGTGACCATGCCTGGAACCTGCCTTCGCTAGGGCATCTGATTTAACGTTACCAGGGGGGGAAGACTGCGAACCTTAATAATGCCATATTTCCTATCTTTAGCTGTCACTAGGATATGCCGGAGTAATGGGGCGGAGGGTAGGGGCTTTCCACCTGCGGAAACGAATCCTCTAGTTTCCCACAGGGGTAGGAATTTAGTTAAACTGTTGCAGACATATAAACTGTCCGAATATATGTCAGATGGGGTCGGAAACGGGTCGGGGTGACGTACTGTATACGCTATGGCTGCCAGTTCTGCTGCCTGCGAGCCTAAGTGTCCTGGCAATTTTAACGAAATCTCTTCTGGGGCACGTCCCTGAGCGTCCTCTACATAAATACCGCAACCGGTAATTCTTTTCCCATTTAAAACTGTGGAGGAGCATTCCACATAGATTCTAAGGGGTGCGCACATGTCTGTGACCTGGGGTCTCTGGGGTGTAGTACCTGCTTTCCTGGGAGCTGACTTAGGTATAAAGGGTCCTGTATTATGTTTAGTGGAGATGATCTCACACTCATGTGGGGTACCTGCACAGTGTAAATTATCGGTTAGGAATGTGTGGGTCTTGGTTCTCTTAACTGTTATGTGCCGTCGCTGTAAAAGAAGGGTCCAACGGGCTGCGCGGATTTGGCTGACTGTGCCGTCCTTAAGTCGACCATTCAGTAGTAGCTGTGTTGGGTTGGGATGATAGGGTTGAGTCCTGTAATGTAGACGAAGTACTGTACTGCCCAAAAAACTGCGAGCAGGTGCCTCTTGCAGGCAGAAAATCTTTGCTCGACTGGATCTAATACGCGTGAGGCGTATGCCATGGGGCCTAAGTGATCATAGAATTCTTGGAGGAGCACGGCCGAAAGGGTCCGGACGGTGCTTGCAACTTCAATTGCGTACGGGGAAACTGGATCTGGGCCCTGTAATGCGGGGGCTGCCCTGAGTTTTTTTTTTAAAGCATCCACGGCATCCATGTGCTCGGAGAGGGGCGCTGCTTTTGTGGCGAAACCGTCGATATGGTTTTGGCAGTACCCAACCAGTCCTAGAAATGACCGGAGGGCTGTGACGTTATGGGGAAGGGGCAATTTGACGGTCGAGTCAATTCTCTTTTGCTCGATCACGCGTTTACCATGTGTGATTACTGTACCCAAGTAAATCACTTTCTCCTGCAAAATCTGGGCCTTCTTGAGGTTCACTTTACATCCAATCTGTTGTAGGAGTCCTAAACGTTCGGCGAGAAGCGAGATGTGCTCTCCCTTTGTGTCCGTCTGTAGTAGCATAGCAGATCATCTACATGTTGGACCAGACAATCGGGTCGGGACAATTTTGCTAATCCATTTGCCAGCTGTCGGTGGAAAATGGAAGGGGAGTTGTGGAAGCCTTGTGGAAGGCATGTCCACGTATATTGTTGTCCCTGGAATGTGAATGTGAATTTATATTGGCACGCTTTATCCAATGGAATGGACCAAAAGCCGTTGCTAATGTCCAAAACCGAAATAGATTTTGACTGTAGTCCCTGTTTGAGCATGGTCTCGGGACTCGTGGCTACGGTGGGGGCTGCCACTGAGGTTACTTTGTTCAGTTCCCGGTAATCAATGGTCAGTCGCCATGATCCATCGGGTTTCCTGACGGGCCAAATTGGTGCATTATTCTTGGAGGCTACTGATCGGAGTACGCCTTGATCAAGCAAACTCTGTATTACCTTTGAGATTTCTCCCTCTGCTTCTTGGGGAAAACCGTACTGCTTTTGGGGTCTGTGGTCGGGACCTGTAATATTCACTAAGCCAGCGATCTTGCCGCAGTCGTGCTTGTGCTGAGCAAATGCTGCTTTGTGTTGCTGCAGAACTTCCCTAACTTGTTTGTCCTGACTAATAGCTTGAGGGTTGAACCAGAAGTCTCCTACTGCACTGATTCTGTTTGCATACTCTCCAACTGTGAGCGTGGCGGGGGCTCGTGCTGCCTTTGCCTTTCTCCATACACATTTATTTACCGGATCAAATGATAGATTGTGGGAGCTCATGAAGTCAATTCCTAAGATGTGTTCGGCTGTCTGGGGTAGACCGACCAGAACTACGGGGTGTTTTGTTTTAATGTTCCCTATCTCGATTGCTACAGGGGCTGTGATGTGTCCCTGCTGTAAATGGCCTATAAAACCGCTGAGTGTGATGGTGTCCGTGGTGGGCCACGTGTCTCGCTGAAACATCATGGAGGAATTGAGCGTGTTGCGGGTCCCTCCTGTGTCCCAAAGGAATTCTATGGGGTGTCCCCAGACTGTGCCTTCCACTACCGGTCTACCGGACTTGTCCCAAAGGGTGTCGCAGACCCAAGTTGGGGAGCCCGAACACTGTCAGTCGGTGCCGTTCATATCTGCGTTCTCAGAACGGGTGCTAACGCTGTGGATTGGCTTTGCCCTATTCTTATTTAGGGTGCCTGTCTGTTGGTTTCTCTGCTGCTTCTGGGGTGCATTGCACTCTCGTGCATAGTGTCCTAATTGTCCACAATTGTAACACTCCTGGGATTTGGGTAGTGTGGGCTGTACCTGCCCTCATTTACCCATGCGGGGTTCTGGTGAGGCCTAACTGGATGCATGTCTGCCTGTTCTTCCTCTGTTTTAACAAATGCGGATTTGCCTTGGATGGACTGTTCCTAAGTGCGGAACAATCTCTTGAAAACCCATTTCTCGTTGTGCGCCTCGTAATTTGCGCAAGCCCTCGGATCTGCCTCTGTCGCATGAGAGACTAGGATGCGGGTCCATTTGGCCATATTATCTGGGGACAAATGGGCGCAGGCTAACTCTCCAAATACCGCTGTGAAATGAATCCACAAGCGTTCAGCAAACGCTGTGGGGTGCTCTATCTTTTTCTGCCTACACTTGTTTAGGCCTTCTACTTTGCTCTAGCCGATCGCATCTAGGATCGCTGTGTGCATTTCTTGGAGTGTGCCTCCTCCTACATTCTGTGGGTCGGGAAGGGCTGCCACGACTGAAGGGTCGAGGCTTAAAACTGTGAGCTTCACTTGCTCCTTTTCATCCAGGCCGTACATGGTCGCCTGCTGTTTTACTCTTGCAAAGTAATGGTGGGGGTCCGATGTGGGTAGGAATGGTGTAATCTTATCGCACGCGCCCCGTAATTGAGTGACTGTTAATGGGGTGGTGTATAGAAAATCTGGGTCTCCTTCTGTTGTGGCCCTGTGCTGTGTGGTTACAGGGTTCATAGGATTGTGTTCTGCCTGTGCAGTCGGGGGTGGGGGTGCTTTTTGTTCTTGTGGTTTGTCCTGCGTACATGTTCCATGTACATATCTATGGGCAGTCTTATTTAATCCTGCCAATCGGGGCCATTTTCCTGGTCTAACTGGGGTCCAAACGTGCTCTGAAACCCATTCTGAACGGAAAGCTGAGATAGCAATTCTGCAATTTGCTTCCGGCACTTTGCGTGATCTACCGAGCTCAGCCTTTGTTCCGTCGTGGAAGTGTGGCGTGCTCGTAGGGCTGCTTTTAAATCGCTGCCCTGTTTCTGTAACTGCTCAACCTGTTGTTCGGTTTCTTGGTAGGCCTTATCATATTGGGTCTGAAAACTACTCAAATGGGCGAGACAAGACTAGTGTGCCAGCTTGGCATCAGCCACCTCCTTGTCCCTCGCCGCTAACTGCTCTCTCAATTCCTTGTCCTCCTTCTCGAATTCGCTCACATCTCCTTCACTATTCCTGTCTCTCTCCTCAATCTCTCTACGGACCGTCCTAACGACCTCCTCTGTGCCTCGCAATTGTGCCAAGCAGGACACGATTGCCATCGGCTTGTGAGCTTTCCCTAACCTCTTCTTATCATGTTCTCCCACCGTGTATACCCTATACTCCCGGGACCTGGTTCATCACTGGAGCAGGATTCACTCCAAAGGGGCCATCCTTTCCCTTTGAGATATTTTCTGATCTCTTCTTCCCACGCGGGACACTGTCCTACTCTACTGGTCGCTGCGACCTTGAATTTTTGGGGGTTCGTAAGGCGTTCCATTTCCTTCATTGCCATTTCTCTCTCTATCTCTGCGGTCTCTACCGAATTTGGAACAGGAGGTGATAAAGTGGTGATGTAAACACGGGTACGGTGTACGCTAATTTCCGGCCTACATAATTCCCGACAGTTTTACGCAACAAAATCTCTGAGGTTTACCTTATAACCCTGTTAGTACGCATGCATTAACACACTTCCGAATCTTGGAGGTTTGATCAGTATCATTCTTACACTTGTGGTTTTTCTGTTTCCAATTGGATTCCAATTCAAATTTGGGTTCTCTCGGAGTGACTGGACCACTTCTAGGTCGAGTCCCGTCAGAGGTCGCCAGTAAATGTTGCTCTCTTTGGTTGGCTCTGAATATGGCGGTCAATATGGTCGCCTTCCTTAATCCCAATTTTGTTTGCTCTAGAGTCGCCAGGTATCTTTCGATACCGCCACAAGGTTCAAACCCGAATACTGATCGAAGAGCCAATACACCAGTTAGTTGGTTCAAAGTCAATACTATTTATTTACGCACACAGTAATATCCACTCATGCACAAAATACTACAGACTAAACTATCACTACTGCTAAAGCCTATACTTAGCTTCGGGCGCCCACTCAGTCAGAGGAACAATGGCCGTTGTTCGGATCTGAGGCTGCTGGGGTCGAAGTGGTGTCGGGGAACAGCTAAGGTCGTCCGTCAGGTAGCGAGCGTTGACCGTGGACTTACTTGCTTCTGGGGCAGCTGGTGGACGGGTGTCTCCGCTGTGCGAGCCAAGTCCAAGAGAGCGATTCTTTCTCTGGGCCTTCTTCTTATACCCGAAGGGGCTTCGCGTGCTTTTGGGTGGGCATTGAACTTAACCCCAATCAATTGGGCCATACCTTGATCACTGGTATTGATCCTGACCAATAAAGGGGTGGGTGCCCTAATGGCTGGGCATGTCCTAGGTGGCCATTGGCCTTGCTTTGTTTACGCTTTCGGTTTGGGGAACTGGCGCCGCGAGGTCTGGGGCCAGATCGGTTACTTAAGTATCTTCCTTTGTTCCCAGATATGGGCCATCCATATGCTAATGGGCCTACAGTTTCAGTCTTGTCTGGGAGCTGCGGCTCCAATATGCAGACAGGCTCTGTGCCTTGCTTTCTCAACATTGTCCATTTTTCCCTGCAATCTTTGCAAATGTCCACGTTGTATTCTGGAAGTGGCCATCCCAGATGGCTACATATCGAATGGTAAAGCAGGCTCGAGGAGCCGAATGGCCGACTTCTGCTCCTGTTTTAGGGCTGGAACTTTCTGGCCATTCACGCCGGCCCCGCCGATGGTCCAGGCCACTGCAGGTTTCACGGAGGCAAACAATGCATTCAAGGGGAATCCTGTTGCCAGTGGCGGGACCCGAAGATGCCACCACCAGACAATGGGGGCCGCCTCTGTCGACACGAAACACGTGGCGGGTGGAAGAAAGATCCCGCTGTCTATGTTTATATGTTCGGATGTAAATATGAAATGTTTCAAAATTCTGCAGAGTATTTGGGCTGCAATCCCTGGTCTCCCAGCCGTGTGTTTTCTCAGCAGTGGGAGATGGTGTGCTGTTCGCTGCCGATGGAATTTTCTTCCACCACAGTCAAGGGGAATTCCCATTGAAGCCACCCCACGCTGCCGGAACCCTGCGGAGGATTCTGGCTTTTGTGTCAGAGGGGTAGACAAAGGTGGGTTCCACCCTACCAAGAGCAAAGTTCAAATAATAAGAAATGTGTCACACCCTCAGAATACCGCTCAGCTCAGGGGCGCGTTTCTCTGAACCCCCGCCGGGTCAGAGAATCGCCGGGGGCTGGCGTGAATCTTGCCCCGAATTCTCTGCTACCAGAGAATCGGTGGGGGCGGGCTCCCCCCGGCGATTCTCCAGCTCGTGCTGGGCCGAAGTCCCGCCGCTGTCAACACTCGCCAGCCGGCGTGGATTGAACCACCTACCTTACCGGCGGGAGCAGACAGCGCGGGCGGGCTTCGGGGCCCTGGGGGGGGAGCGCGGAGCAATCTGGCCCCAGGGGGTGCCCCCACGGTGGCCTGGCCCACAATCAGGGCCCACCGATCGGCAGGCGGGCCTGTGCCGGGGGGCACTCCTTTTCTTCCGCCTTCACCATGGTCTTCACTATGGCGGAGGCGGAAGAGACCCCCTCCACTGCGCATGTGCGGGGATGCCGTGAGCGGCCGCTGACGCTCCTGTGCATGCGTCGCCCGGCGAAGTCCTTTCGGCGCCGGCTGGCGTGGTGCCAAAGGCCTTTCCCACCAGGCGGCGGGGCGGAAATCACTCCGGCGCGGCGGAAATCACTCCGGCGCGGGCCTAGCCCCTCAAGTTGAGGGCTTGGCCCCTAAAGGTGCGGAGAATTCCACACCTTTGTGGCGGCGCGACGCGGAGTGGTTCCCGCCACTCCATTACACTGGATTCCCCCGCCCCCCCGGGTAGGGGAGAATCCCGCCCCTGATCTTTATTGACTTGGTGAATTACTGGGGTAAATTCAAACCGGATTTGGCAACTTTGTTCCATCCATTGAATGAACTTCTGAGGAAGTGTTTTCCCTGAAATTGGACAAAGGTGTGTGGCAAAGCAGAAAGTAAATTGGCGGCTGGTACAATGCTTGGATATTACAATGTGATCACAAAGCTGACATGGATTAGGTGCTGTGATCTCTCATGTGTCACATTATGGCGAGAAGAGATTGCTTGTATTTGCCACAATGCCCATGAGTGCAGACGGAATGTGAAGCACGTGTTTGATTTTTGGAGTCAGAAAATGTCATCACTACTTGTTCTATGTATGGTCCAAAATTAAAACTAATCATAAACCACACTGCTGTTTTGAATCTAAAAAACTCCCGTACCCACGTTAGTTGCAGCCGGTGTAATGTCCACATTCAGACTACCACCCCCTTGTCGTGTTGGGTGCTCTGCTACACAGATGAACCAACACGGTTGCGGAAGGTACAACTCAGTTTTATTACTAACAGTATTATATAGTTTTATTACTAACAGCATTTGTAAACTGGTTACTGTGGTTCGTTCATAACCTGTGGACCAAGCCCTAACACTATCTTAGAGAGGCACTCAGCACATGGTGAATGTCTGAGTGGCTTGCTGTGAGCTCTGTGCCCTGAGCTGTCTCCTGCTGGAATCAATTGGAAGTGTTGTGTTCCCTGTTTTATAGTGTGCCTGTTCTTGAGTGTGATTGGCTGTGATGTTGCGCGTGTATTGATTGGTCCGTTGATCTGTCCCTCAGTGTGTGTGTGTGTTTGCACCATGATGAATATCATGACACCCCTCACAGCTGGAGCCCAACCAGTAGGTGACTTTCCCGTCACAGCAGATGACATTGGTAGAACAGCACACAGGGGCCTTCTATTGTTTGTTAAATTTAGAGTACCCAATTCATTTTTCCAATTCAGGGGCAATTTAGCGTGGCCAATCCACCTACCCCGCACATTTTTGGGTTGTGGGGACGGAGCCCACGCAAACACGGGGAGAATGTGCAAACTCCATACGGACAGTGACCCAGAGCCGGGATCGAACCTGGGACCTCGGCGCCGTGAAGCTGCAGGGCTAACCCACTGCGCCACCGTGCTGCCCATTCTATTGGCAGAAGTATACAAACCATATTTCGAATGGGTGGCCCGCACAGATACCAGATTTACAAATCAGGCCACTTTACGTGTGGAGGAACGATTCGTCCTTTCTGTTATGCGGGGCAGCCAGAGTTATAATTCCTGAAATGTGCAGACTGCCATTGCTACGTGATCGCCAAGATCAACACCTAGGGATTAGCATGACAAATGGTTTCAGCAGACTAATACCTCTGTT
Source organism: Scyliorhinus torazame (assembly GCF_047496885.1). Classification (NCBI taxonomy): domain Eukaryota; kingdom Metazoa; phylum Chordata; class Chondrichthyes; order Carcharhiniformes; family Scyliorhinidae; genus Scyliorhinus; species Scyliorhinus torazame. Next base: position 23,734,578 of record NC_092720.1, on the reverse strand, counting down.
AAAGTAGTGACGAATGTGATATAAAACAGTTACTTTAGAGATATTAGTTAATGTAATGTAGAAAATAGGCCACTTTAATTCTGGTTAGTTCACAGACAAAGGATTTCAGACCGCATGGAAAAGCAGGAAGAGGTGTGTCTACGAGAGTGATGCTGAATAATAGGGGCCAGAGGAAGGGATTGGAAATGAGCCAATCAGAATAGATCAAACAGGTCAGGAGGGACATAGGATGACCTATGGGCGTCGAGTATGTGAAACTTGATGCCATTTGAATGTATCAGTACAGAGCTCTTTGTTTGATAACTTCACTTGATTCTGGAGGTACAGAGAGCGAGACGCATTCTGTACTGCTGTGAACTGAGAAAGCTTGCAAGCTGAATAAAATAACTAATGTTATACCTGCAAATCCATCTCGACTTTTATTGAGGCCAGACTGACGGGTAAAGAAACTGAGGATTTAACAGTAGAGGGCAAGGAATTTTTACATGGCATGTTAAATGTTTGTCGGCTATTTTCAAGGTCAAAATATTGCATTCTGACCCAAAGTAGGATTATCGAATCTGACAGAATGAAGGAGCTGTTGGCCTATTGCGTCAGTGTGGCTCTTTCGTGGGAGCTTTCCAATTTATTCCACTCTCCTGCCCTTTACCCACAGTCCTATCATTTTTTTCTCTTCCAAGTATTTATCCAATTACCTGTTGAAAATTATTAATCGATCTGCTTCCTTCAACATTATTGCAGAGCATTCCAGATCGTAACAATTCGCTTTGTAAATGTCTCCTTCCGTCGCCAACGTTTCACAAGATTTACTCTATCAAGACATTCTAGAATTTTGAACTGCTCTTCACAAATGTCCTCTTCACCTTTACTGCTCTGGAGAGAACAGCTACAGTTTCTCCAGTAGCTAAATAAAAGTCAACTCCCGTGTGTAACAACGACACCACGATAAATCTTTAAATCTTTATGGGTAGCGGGTAGTTTAGGCATCAGGCTCCTGATTGTGACGCTCTGCACCGTGCTGGCAGAAACAATGAGGGCCCTCCGATCAGTGTTGAACGGTTGAGTGGGATATCCACAGGAAGACTGCAGGCAGATCATGGGATCAAAGGATCATAGAGCACAGAATGAGGCCATTTGGCCCACCTTGGCTGTACTGGCTCACGCAGAGCTCTTCGGTTAGTCCCAATTCCTCCACCCTTTCCCCATGGCTTCATTTTTATGCAGGGATAAGGCAACAATTACATCACCAGGCCCCAAACACAATGGCTGGGATTCACCGATGCCACCCCACCCCCCCTGGGTCGGGTCGGAAAATCCCTGGGGAGAGGCGCGAATCCCACCCCGCCGCCCCGACGCCGGCTGCCCTATTCCCCGGAGCCGTTTCTCGGGCGGCGGCGGGATTCCCGCCACGCCGGTCGGGGGCCATTGACAGCGCCCCCCCCCGCCCCCCCCCCCCAGCGATTCTCCGGGAGCGGCCGTCCATTTTTTAAATGTTCCGCCGGCATGAATTACTCAGCTCACGCACGGCGGGACCTGGCATGTGAGTATGCGGGGGTGTTCCTCGGAGGGGAGTGGGGGGATCCAACCCCGGGGGGGGGGGCCATGGTGGCCTGGCCTGCATTGGGGCCCACCGATCTGTGGGCGGATTTGTTCCATGGGGGGACTTCTTTCTTCCGGGCCAGGCCCCTGTAGGGCTCCACAATATTGCCCAGGGGCGGTCGTGGAGAAAATACGCCGGCTGGTCTGCACATGCGCGAGACCACGCCGACCGTTGTGCGCAAGCAAACTCGCGCTGGCCCTTCGCCGCCGGCTGGAGCGGCGCCAACCCCTCCGGCATTCACCTAGCCCCGTAAATGTGGAGAATTCTGCGCTTTCGGGGGCTGTTGACGCCGGAGTGGTTGGTGCCGATTTTCCCGCCGGTGTGGGGACTTACTCCCCAGAAGGGAGAATCCCGCCCAATGTGAAGATGTCCTGTCATCCATTTTGGTGATGTTGGTTGCGGGATAAAGATTGACCAGTGCCATGGAATTGTTTGTCTGTGACTCTCCCTTTTGAAGACTCGCGCCAGCGGATAACCGGAGTGATTCTTGCTGCTGCTCGGAGAGGTGCTGATGTGCCATTCAATGGCACAGTTTTATCACAGGATCAGGCTTTACATTGGCCCTGAGATGGGCGGGGCCTAAACCAGCTGGCAGGTCTCCATCCTCAGAGATCGGGGAATACTGTTGTAGCACCCCCTCCATCCCTGGCAACCCCCCTCCCTCAATCGCTGGCAAGGGATCACCCTCAGGCCCCACCTCCTCCCTCCCCTTTCATCCCCCGCTCCTCAGTCCCCCCCTTCAGGCCCTGTCCCATGGCAGTGCCAACCTGGCACCTTGCACACCAAGGGGGGGGGGGCAAGATGTTGAATGCCCTCCTTCCACTTGTCTCCACGGTGCCGAGGGGCTCCTTCATGGGAGGTGGGGATTATGAGGGCTTGGGCTGGACTGGAGGGGCTCAGGCTGTGGGTCTTTCCTGGGAAGGGGGTCATTTGGCTGGTCGTCCCACCTGCAGCCTTTAAACCCTTTAAACTGACGGCATCAGTGGGTCGAGCATCGGGAAGCTCGTGGTAGCTCTTGCTCATTACCACACTTAGTAACCGCTCCATTAGATCGTGCCCACAACCCCTCATACACACAAACTCTCTTCTCCCCCACCCCTCACATACTCTCTCTACCCCCCACCCCTTATACTCACCCTCTCTTCCCCTCTCCCCTCATGCACTCCCTCTCTTCCCCCCACCCCTCACACACTTTCTCTCTGCCCCCCACCCCTTATACTCACACTCTCCATTCGCCCATGCCTTACACACTCTCTCTTCCCCCCACCCCTCACACACTCTCTATCTTCCCAAACCCCTTGCAAACATCCTCCTCCCAACCCCTCATACACACTCGCTTCCCCTACCCCCCCACACACACTTTCTTCTCCTCCACCCCTCACATACACTCTCCTCCCCCCACTCCTCACACTCAATCTCTCTTCCCCCCACTCCTCACACACACTCTCCTCCCCCCACTCCTCACACACACTCTCTCTTCCCCCCACCCCTCACACGCACTCCCCTCCCCCCACCCCTCACACACACCCTCTGCCCCCACCCCTCACACACACCCTCTGCCCCCCCACCCCTCCCCCCACTCCTCACACACACTCTCCTCCCCCACCCCTCACACACACCCTCTGTTCACCCCCCACCCCTCACACACACACTCCTCCCCCCCAACCCCTCACACACACTCTCCTCCCCTCACCCCTCACAAACACTCTCTCTTTCCCCAACCTCTCACAGGCCTTCTCTCTTCTCCCCACCCTCACATATACTCACACTTCCCCTCCCCTCGCATACACTCTCCTCCCCCACCCCTCGCACACACTTGCTCTCCCCCCCTCCCTATATCTCACTTTTCTTCCCTGTCACAACTTTTAAAAAAAATCAGAAATGGGATGTGGGCGTCGCTGGTTAGGCCGGCATTTATTGCCCATCCCTCGTTGCTCTTCAGAGGGTGGTGGTGAGCTGCCTTCTTGAACTGTCCATGAGGTGTAGGTACACCCACTGTGCTGTTAGGGAGGGAGTTCCAGGATGTTGTCCCTGTGACAGTGAAGGAACGGCGATATATTTCCAAGTCAGGGTGGTGAGTGACTTGGAGGGGAACCTCTAGGTGGTGGGGTTCCCCAGGTGTCTGCTGCTCTTCTAGATGGTAGTGGTCGTAGGTTTGGAAGATGTCGCCTAAGGAACCTTGGTGAGTTACTGCAGTACATCTTGTAGATGGCACACGCGGCTGCCACTGTTCATCAGTGGCGAGGGTTTGAACGATTGTGGAAGGAGGAGCAATCAAGCGGGCTGTTTTGTCCTGGATGGTGTCAAACTTCTTGAGTGTTATTGGAGCTGCACTCATCCAGGCAAGTGGAGAGTATTCCATTACACTCCTGACTTGTGCCTTGTAGATGGTGGACAGGATTTGTGAGGTGAGGAGGTGAGTTATTTGCCCTAGGATTCCTAGCCTTTGACCAGTCCTGGTAGCCACAGTATTGATATGGCTAGTCCAGTTCCATTTCTGATCAATGGCAAGCCCCCAGGATGTTGATTGTCGGGGATTCAGCGATGGTAATGCCATTAATTTCAAGGGGCGGTGGTTCGATCCTCTCCTGTAGGAGATGGTCATTGCCTAGCACGTGTGTGGCGCGAATGTAACTTGCCACTTGTCAGCCCAAGCCTGGACATTGCCCAGGTCTTGTTACCTTTGGACATGGACTGCTTCATTATCTGAGGAGTCGTGAATGGTGCTGAATATTGTGCAGTCATCCGCAAACATCCCCACTGACTGCTGCTATGAATTGGTGGGTTGTTGGAACATGGCATCTTTCCACCAGAAATTGCGACAGGAATGGACCCCATTCTACGTTTCATATCTGAAATGTTATATAAGAGAAGTATGGGAAATAGGACAATGTGAATAGTTCTTTCCGAGAGCTGTTTATGATGGGACAAAGTGCTTCCATCTGTGTTCTGGAATTCTACGGTTCCCACATCTCAGGAACGCTGCTGCTGATTAAATCCATTACTTCCCAACACGTTGAAGCAAGGAAGGAAATTATAATTTTAAAAAATTTCCAATTAAGGGGAAATTTAGCGTGGCCAATCCACCTCTCCTGCACATCATTTTGGTGAGACCCATGCAGACACCGGGAGAATGTGCAAACTCCACACGGTCAGTGACCGGGGACCAGGATCGAACCCGGTTCCTCGGAGCCCTGAGGCAGCAGTGCTAACCACTGCGCCACCATGCCGCCCAGGATGATAATTCTTGCTGCACCCTCAGCTATCGTTTCCTTCCCTTACTACCCATTCAATAAGGTAACACGCCCTAATTGCTGACCAATTTTCATTGTTTCATAATGTACACAGCTAATTTTAGTTATTGTGGCTATGCTTCAAATAGATTAAATAAAGCAATTAATTAAACCTCTGGGGTCGAAAGAAACTTTTATATTCCTGGAGAATTTAGCTTTGCTTGACCCAAGTCTTGAACCTTATAAAATATTTATTAGGTTGGGAAGCCTGAAGGGGTCACAGCCCTGGTGCTGAGATTCTATAATCTCGGCCATTGCCTTGATTTGCTCCTTCTTGCGATAACACAGAGGAAGAAATTACATCAATTGAAAAGCAGAGTACTTTTTTTTTCTCTGAGGGAGATGTTGGGGGGGGAGACTGAGATGGGAGGCCTCAGAGGTAGGTAATGGTGGGGGGTGGGAGAGTTGGGGATGAGGGTTGGGTGGCTGAGGGAGGAGGGGGTGAGGCAGGAGAGGATGGGGGAATGAAAGAGATGGATGGGATGGGAGAAGGAGGGTTGGAGACTGAGGGAGGTGGGATTAGGGGGAAGAGGAAGGGGGAGGATGATAAAGGTCGGGGTATAAAGAGTTGCGGGCCTGGTGCCCACGGCCTGGGTCTATAAGTAACAACCAGGCATCTCTAATTCCAGCTCCGCCAATGTAACAGCTGTTGGGATTTGCGCTTTCTCAAATTCAAACTCCTGAATGATGGGTGCCAACTACCGCTGCACCCATCAGAAGTGCAGGTCCCACCAGGCACCTTGGGCTGGGTCAACCTGATTACATTCTGCCCCTCCTCACTGTGCACAGACAATGCCACAAGCCACATGGGCAATGCACTGAGTGCTGAATTTGGTGCATTTGAGTGCTGTAATGAGAGTTTGGTGACTGAGGGAGTATAAGGGTTCATTTTTATCTAAAGTCTAGTCTTTCTTTTATTTAGTTAATTAACTTAAAAGTTGCTGTTTGGTTTAGAAGAAGGTGAATTTTCAATCTGCTTTAAACAAAGGTTCTACTTGAGCTGGGGCTTGTTAATTAGTTAATTGGATTAGGCCAGTTTTCAGAGGCTAGATTCACAGTATAAATGTGATGCACTACAGTGCAGACTTTGTTTGCACTGAGTGCTGAATTTGGTGCATTTGAGTGCTGTAGTGAGTGTTTGGTGACTGAGGGAGTGCTGAATTTGGTGCATTTGAGTGCTGTAGTGAGAGTTTGGTGATTGAGGGCGTGCTGAATTTGGTGCATTTGAGTGCTATAGTGAGAGTTTGGTGACTGAGGGAGTGCTGAATTTGGTGCATTTGAGTGCTGTAGTGAGAGTTTGGTGACTGAGGGAGTGCTGAATTTGGTGCATTTGAGTGCTATAGTGAGAGTTTGGTGACTGAGGGAGTTAGGTGAGGAGGGAGTAAGGTGCTCCTTTCATTTTGTTTCCTACATTTCTGCAAAGAGCGAGAAGGGAGCCAAGAGTTTACAGAGAGTGCAGCTGACTGGGAGCAGAGTCAGAGGGCGGAGGTCCAGTTGGTCCACAGGGCAGCTATATTCTGTAAGGTAAGAGGGGATGGAGGCTAGGCCAGTTGCTCCTCCTGTAGGATGTGGGTGGTGAAGGATACCGCCGGTGTCCCCGCTGACTATACCTGCGGGAAGTGCACCCAACTCCAGCTCCTCAAAGATCGTGTTAGGGAACTGGAGCTGAAGCTGGATGAACTTCGGATCATCCGGGAGGCAGAGGGGGTGATAGTGAAGAGTTACAGGGAGGTAACCACACCCAAGGTACAGGACAAGAGTAGCTTGGTTACAGTCAGGGGAAAGAAAACAAACAGGCAGACAGTGCAGGGATCCCTCGTGGCCATTCCCCTTCAAAACAAGTGTACCATTTTGGATGCTGTTGGGGGGGGATGACCTACCGGGGGAAGGCCCTAGCGGCCATATCTCTGGCACTGAGTCTGGCTCTGGGGCTCAGAAGGGAAGGGGGGAGAGTAGAAAAGCAATAGTAGTAGGAGATTCAATGGTTAGGGGAATAGATAGGAGATTCTGTGGTCGCGAGCGAGACTCCCGGAAGGTATGTTGCCTCCCGGGTGCCAGGGCCAGGGATGTCTCGAATCGTGTCTTCAGGATCCTTAAGGGGGAGGGGGAGCAGCCAGAAGTCGTGTGCACATTGGTACCAACGACATAGGTAGGAAAAGGGGTGTGGAGGTAATAAACGAGTTTAGGGAGCTAGTCTGGAAGTTAAAAGCCAGGACAGAGTTGTCATCTCTGGTTTGTTGCCGGTGCCATGTGATAGCAAGGTTAGGAATAGCGAGAGAGTGCAGTTGAACACGTGGCTGCAGGAATGGTGTAGGAGGGAGGGCTTCAGGTATTTGGATAATTGGAGCGCATTCTGGGGAAGGTGGGACCTGTACAAGCAGGAAGGGTTGCATCTGAACCAGAGGGGCACCAATATCCTGGGAGGGAGATTTTCTAGTACTCTTCGGGAGGGTTTAAACTAATTTGGCTGGGGAATGGGAATCGGATTTGTAGTCCAGCAAGGTAGCCGATATTGAGGACGCCAAAGTGTGTAGTGAGGCAGTGGGGAAGGGAACACTGACAAAGGAGAGCACTTGCAGGCACGGAGATGGGTTGAAGTGTGTATACTTCAACGCAAGGAGCATCAGGAAAAAGGTGGGTGAACTTAAGGCATGGATCGGTACTTGGGACTATGATGTGGTGGCCATCACGGAAACTTGGATAGAAGAGGGGCAGAAATGGTTGTTGGAAGTCCCTGGTTATAGATGTTTCAATAAGATTAGGGAGGTTGGTAAAAGAGGTGGTGGTGGGGGGAGGGGGGGGGGCATTGTTAATTAGAGATAGTATAACAGCTGCAGAAAGGCAATTCGAGGAGTATCTGCCTACTGAGGTAGTATGGGTTGAAGTCAGAAATAGGAAAGGAGCAGTCACCTTGTTAGGATTTTTCTATAGGCCCCCCAATAGTAGCAGAGATGTGGAGGAACAGATTGGGAAACAGATTTTGGAAAGGTGCATAAGTCATGGGTGACTTCAACTTCCCAAACATTGAGTGGAAACTCTTTAGATCAAATAGTTTGGATGGGGTGGTGTTTGTGCAGTGTGTCCAGGAAGCTTTTCTAACACAGTATGTAAATTGTCCGACCAGAGGGGAGGCCATATTGGATTTGGTACTTGGTAATGAACCACGGCAAGTGATATATTTGTTAGTGGGGGAGCATTTTAGAGATAGTGACCACAATTCTGTGACTTTCACTTTAGTAATGGAGAGGGATAGGTGCGTGCAACAGGGCAAGGTTTACAATTGGGGGAAGGGTAGATACGATGTTGTCAGACAAGAATTGAAGTGCATAAGTTGGGAACACAGGCTGTCAGGGAAGGACACAAGTGAAATGTGGAACTTGTTCAAGGAATAGGTACTACGTGTCCTTGATATGTATGTCAGGCAGGGACGAGATGGTCGAGTGAGGGAAACATGGTTGACAAGAGAGGTTCAATGTCTTGTTAAGACGAAAAACAAGACTTATGTAAGGTTAAGGAAAAAAGGTTCAGACAGGGCGCTAGAGGGATACAAGATAGCCAGGAGGGAACTAAAGAAAGGGATTAGGAGAGCTAAGAGAGGGCATGAACAGTCTTTGATGGGTAGGATCAAGGAAAACCCCAAGGCCTTTTACACATATGTGAGAAATATGAGAATGACTAGAGCGAGGGTAGGTCCGATCAAGAACAGTAGCGGGAGATTGTGTATTGAGTCTGAAGAGATAGGAGAGGTCTTGAATGAGTATTTTTCTTCTGTATTTACAAATGAAAGGGGCCATATTGTTGGAGAGGACAGAGTGAAACAGACTGGTAACCTCGAGGAAATACTTGTGAGGAAGGAAGATGTGTTGGGCATTTTGAAAAACTTGAGGATAGACAAGTCCCCCGGGCCTGACGGGATATATCCAAGGATTCTATGGGAAGCAAGAGATGAAATTGCAGAGCCGTTGGCAATGATCTTTTCGTCCTCACTGTCAACAGGGGTGGTACCAGGGGATTGGAGAGTGGCGAATGTCGTGCCCCTGTTCAAAAAAGGGACTAGGGATAACCCTGGGAATTACAGGCCAGTTAGTCTTACTTCGGTGGTAGGCAAAGTAATGGAAAGGGTACTGAAGGATAGGATTTCTGAGCATCTGGAAAGACACTGCTTGATTAAGATTAGTCAGCACGGATTTGTGAGGGGTAGGTCTTGCCTTATAAGTCTTATTGAATTCTTTGAGGAGGTGACCAAGCATGTGGATGAAGGTAAAGCAGTGGATGTAGTGTACATGGATTTTAGTAAGGCATTAGATCAGGTTCCCCATGGTAGGCTTATGCAGAAAGTAAGGAGGCATGGGATAGTGGGAAATTTGGCCAGTTGGATAACGAACCGGCTAACCGATAGAAGTCAGAGAGTGGTGGTGGATGGCAAATATTCAGCCTGGATCCCAGTTACCAGTGGCGTACCGCAGGGATCAGTTCTGGGTCCTCTGCTGTTCGTGATTTTCATTAATGACTTGGACGAGGGAGTTGAAGGATGGGTCAGTAAATTTGCAGACGATACGAAGATTGGTGGAGTTGTGGATAGTGAGGAGGGCTGTTGTCGGCTTCAAAGAGACATAGATAGGATGCAGAGCTGGGCTGAGACGTGGCAGATGGAGTTTAATCCTGAAAAGTGTGAGGTTGTCCATTTTGGAAGGACAAATATGAATGTGGAATACAGGGTTAACGGTAGAGGTCTTGGCAATGTGGAGGAGCAGCGAGATCTTGGGGTCTATGTTCATACATCTTTGAAAGTTGCCACTCAAGTGGATAGAGCTGTGAAGAAGGCCTATGGTGTGCTAGCGTTCATTAACAGAGGGATTGAATTTAAGAGCCGTGAGGTGATGATGCAGCTGTACAAAATTTTGGTAAGGCCACATTTGGAGTACTGTGTACAGTTCTGGTCACTTCATTTTAGGAAGGATGTGGAAGCTTTGGAAAAGGTGCAAAGGAGATTTACCAGGATGTTGCCTGGAATGGAGAGTAGGTCTTACGAGGAAAGGTTGAGGGTGCTAGGCCTTTTCTCATTAGAACGGAGAAGGATGAGGGGCGACTTGATAGAGGTTTAAAAGATGATCAGGGGAATAGATAGAGTAGACAGTCAGAGATTTTTTCCCCGGGTGGAACAAACCATTACAAGGGGACATAAATTTAAGGTGAATGGTGGAAGATATAGGGGGAATGTCAGAGGTAGGTTCTTTACCCAGAGAGTCGTGGGGGCATGGAACGCACTGCCTGTGGAAGTAGTTGAGTCGGAAACATTAGGGACCTTCAAGCAGCTATTGGATAGGTACATGGATTACGGGAGAATGATATAGCATTGATTAATTTGTTCTTAAGGGCAGCACGGTAGCATTGTGGATAGCACAATTGCTTCACAGCTCCAGGGTCCCAGGTTCGATTCCGGCTTGGGTCACTGTCTGTGCGGAGTCTGCACATCCTCCCCGTGTGTGCATCGGTTTCCTCCGGGTGCTCCGATTTCCTCCCACAGTCCAAAGATGTGCAGGTTAGGTGGATTGGCCATGATAAATTGCCCTTAGTGCCCAAAATTGCCCTTAGTGTTGGGTGGAGATCTTGACCTTGGGTAGGGTGCTCTTTCCAAGAGCCGGTGCAGACTCGATGGGCCGAATGGCCTCCTTCTGCACTGTAAATTCTATGATAATCTATGATTAATCCAGGACAAAGGTTCGGCACAGCATCGTGGGCTGAAGGGCCTGTTCTGTGCTGTATTTTTCTATGTTCTATATTCCATGTACTACCGGCCGGTGATTGGGTCAGGAAAGAGCGGAGCAGAGTGATTGACGTAAATTCTGCAAGGGATTTCAAAGTTGTCCTGTCCCTGATTGGCTGTTAGAGACTCGCTCATCATTTTGCCCCTCCATCCATCGTCATTTGGGGGCCCTGTGTCGAGGTGCAGTGTGTTTCATTGTAAATCCATCCCTGGCCTCATCCCAAAGACTGCATCTTACTTTGTATTACACTATAGAGTGTCAGCCTTTACTATGTGCTCAAAGAATTGAGAGTGTGGACATGGGGCGAAATTCTTCGGTATCGGCGCGATGTCCGCCGACCGGCGCCAAAAACGGCGCAAATCAGTCCGGCATCGCGCCGCCCCAAAGGTGCGTAATCCTCCGCATCTTGGGGGGGCCGAGCCCTAACCTTGAGGGGCTAGGCCCGCGCCGGACTGATTTCTGCCCCGCCAGCTGGCGGGAAAGGCCTTTGGTGCCCCGCCAGCTGGCGCGGAAATGACATTGCCGGGCAGCGCATGCGCGGGAGCGTTAGCGGCCGCTCACGGCATCCCCGCGCATGCGCAGTGGAGGGGGTCCCTTCTGCCTCCGCCATGGTGGAGACCGTGGCGAAGGCGGAAGGAAAAGAGTGCCCCCACGGCACAAGCCCACCCGCGGATCGGTGGGCCCTGATCACGGGCCAGGCCACCGTGGGGGCACCCCCCGGGGCCAGAATCGACCCGTGCCCCCCCAGGACCTCGGAGCCCGCCCGCGCCGCCTTGTCCCGCTGGTAAGAGAGGTGGTTTAATCCACGCCGGCAGGACAGGCATTCTAGCAGCGGGACTTCGGCCCATCCGGGCCGGTGAATCGCGGGGGAGTGGGCCCGCCCACTGGCGCGGCGCGATTCCCGCCCCCGCTGAATCTCCGGTGCCGGAGAATTCGGCAACCGGCGGGGGGGGGGGGGTGGAGAATCATGGTCTCAGATGCCAAATTTGCAGTCTATTGAGCTGCAGCTGAGAAAGGAAGCTAAATGAATTAGTCATCCAAGATAATATATAAAACAAAAATATATAATGCATATTACAAGGGAGCTACAATTTTTGAAATTTCACATTTACAGAATTAATACATAACACTTTAATATTACAGGAGCAATGAGAGAAAAATGCATCATGCGTTGTAAATTAACAACTTATTAAAATAATCGAGTAACAATCTGCATCTCAATCATAGAAAATAATACTTTCTCCTGTTATATTTCAATCATTTCACAAAAAAATCCGACAGGACATCAATTAATTGGTGCACACAGTTGCTGGTAAGGCATTGGGGTGTGTGGGGCTTGTTAATTCTGTGACGTCTGGGCATGCTTTCACATTATTTCTTCCTCCCTGTGGTGGTAGGTCTAATGTTGTGGGGATGTTGCGACCATCAATTCACACGAGACGGAGAATTGAAGTAAACAGTGGTTTTAATCAGCTAGAACTGTGCCTGCCTGTGACTGCTCTGTACTGAGTGCCGCCTACAGGCTGCAGCTCTATATACCTCCCCCGAGTGGGTGGAGCCACTGGCGGAGCCCACAAGGGCATCAACATAATACAATACAATGTAATGCAATTACAATGATGAATGGTAGCAGTAATACATTCACCACAGGGGAGCTTGCTTATTTTGTAGGGGTAGGGGGAGGCATGGTGGCTCAACAGTTAGTAATGCTGCCTCACGTGAAGGGCAGCACGGTGGAGCAGTGGGTTAGCCCTGCTTCCTCACGGCGCTGAGGTCCCAGGTTCGATCCCGGCTCTGGGTCACTGTCCGTGTGGAGTTTGCACATTCTCCCCGTGCTTGCGTGGGTATTGCCCCCACAACTCAAAGATGTGCAGGGTAGGTGGATTGGCAACGCTAAAATTGCCCCTTAATTGGAGAAAATGAATTGGGTACTCTAAATTTATTTTAAAAAGTAATGCTGCCTCACAGCGCCAGGAACCCGGGTTCAATTCCGACCTTGGGTGACTGTTGGCGTGGAGTTTGCACGCTCTTACCATGTCTGTGTGGGTTTCCTTCGGGTGGTCCGGTTTCCTCCCACAGTCCAAAGGAATGTAGTTTAGGTGGGTTGGCCATGATAAATTGCCCCTTAGTGTCCAAAAGATTGAAATGATATGAAATGAAAATCGCTTATTGTCACAAGTAGGCTTCAAATGAAGTTACTGTGAAAAGCCCCTAGTCGCCACATTCCAGAGCCTGTTCGGGGAGGCTGGTACGGGAATTGAACCGTGCTGCTGGCCTACCTTGGTCTGCTTTCAAAGCCAGCGATTTAGCCCAGTGTGCTAAACAGCCACGGATTGGGTGGGGTTACGGAGATGGGGTGGGGGACTGGGCCTAGGTACAGAGGGGGCAAGTGAAGACTCAATGGGCTGAACACTCTCCTTCTACATTGTAGGGATTCTATGAGCCTGGAGCTTCTGACTACTCAGAGGCACACTGCGCCACTAGACCTATTTTTGGCTGCATATGGCCTATGCCAAAAATACATGGCGAGATTGGCAAACAAAATCTTCTCAAGGTCACTGTTAAAAAATAAGGGGCCTGATTTAAACTGGACATAGGACAAAGAACATGGAACATACAGTGCAGAAGGAGGCCATTCAGTCCATCGAGTCTGCACCGACCCATTTAAGCCCTCACTTCCACCCTATCCCTGTAATCCAATAAACCCTCCTAACCTTTTTGGACACGAAGGGCAATTTATCATGGGCAATACACTTAACACGCACGTCTTTGAACTGTGGGAGGAAACCAGAGCACCCGGAGGAAACCCACAGAGACACAGGGAGAACATGCAGACTCCGCACAGACAGTGACCCACCGGGGAATTGAACCTGGGACCCTGGTGCTGTGAAGCCACAGTGCTATCCACTTGTGCTACCGTGCTGCCCAATGAGATGAGGAGAATTTATTTCCTCTGAGGCTTCTGAGTCTCTGGAACTCTCTTCCTCAAAAGACGGTGGAAGTGCAAGCTTTATATATTTTAAAGGCAGAACTGGAGAGATTCTTGATGAGCAAGGGGGTGAAAGGGTATTGGGCTAGGCAGGAATGTGGGGTTGCGGATAAGATCAGATCATCATGAATGCCGGAGCAGGCTGAAAGTGTCGGGTAGCTTACACCTGCTCCTAGCTCGTATGGTCACATGTATGTTCGTATGTGGAAGATCAACAATGATATTTAATTAAGTATATTTGGAGGTCAGAAACATAAAAATGTACAGACAAATAACAGAAAAGTATGTATGTGGAAGTTTTAGAATGACATTTCAAAATCTTTTACCATATATGATTGAGGAGGTTCCTTTATTTTCCCTCTTTTTGAAGTCACGCCCTACCATGGCCTCGACCGATGTGGCTGTACGGCCATTATATCCACTGAAGTGTACAAGATGCTCTACAAGATGCACTGCAGCAACTCCTTTGACAGCCCCGGTGACCTCTACCCCTTAGAATGACAAGGCACATGGGAACACCACTGCCTGCAAGTTCCCCTCTAAGCCATAAACATCCTGACTTTTAAGCAATTTGGCCATTCTTTCACTGTAGCTGTGTCAAATTTCTGGAATTCCCTCCCTGACAGCACTGTGGGTGTACCTACACCAAATGGTCCACGGCAGTTCAAGCAAGTGGCTCGCCAGCACCTTCTTGCGGGCAATTGGGGACGGGCAATAAATTCTACTCTTGCCACATGCCGTGAGCGAATTGCTAAAAAAAAAGGTGAAGTGACTAGGATGGCAGCCCTTGCAATTCCCCCCTCCTCGCCCTGGCCCCACACCTCTTGACAACTCCATTCGGTGGCACCGGTCAGATGTTGGACTCTCGCCAATGTGAAGAATTGTGGAGAAATTTGCATTTTCCCAATTGTCACCATCGTGCCACTCAACTGGTTCCTGTTGAAAGAACTTCAAAGAAACAAAATTGGTCAGTCAACCAGCTACTCAAGAACAGCATTCTCCCCTAATCTAACAAGGGAGAAGGGGGGAGGGGGGATGGTGGGGGTTGAGAAGTCACTGTGGCAGGTCTGCTGGATGTAAAAGTCCACTTTCCTCGCTGGCTGTCCCATCCGGTGGCCCTTGGTCTCCTGCGTCGGGCAAGGTCTCTTTCGGCTTTAATGGCGCTGCGATTGCTGACTCCAGCTTCCTGCACTGCTGCACGAAAGACACGCTAACGCAGAGCTTGCTGCTGGAAGAGCTGTACGAGGCGCTGGGTTCCTTTTTCTTGAGCCACACTTTGACAAACGTCCTGAATCCTTGCCCCACAAAAATATAAAGCAAGGGGTCGAAACAGCTGTTGGCCACGGCCAGGCACAAGGTCGCCACAACGGATTTGCGGAGGATGTGTTCCAGTTCGCAGTCGATGGGGTGGTGGAGGACCAGGAAATGCAAGTGCACTGTCCTTTGGATATGGTAAGGCAGGAAGCAGAGAAAAAACACCCCCAGGACCAGCACAATCATGGCCAAATCCCTCTTGACCTGCCTTGACTGCCAGCTTATTCGCATTAAGTGCTTTATCATCAAAGAGTAACAGACAAGAATGATTGCAAAAGGGACAAGGAATCCAACGGTCAGCGCAAAGTAATTCATCTTTGTGATGCGACTCCAGGAAGCCACGTGCACAGGATCAAAGCATTTGACTTTACCTTCGAAGGTCTGGCTCCCTGCCAAAAGGAAGGGAGCCGTGCTCACGCTTACAAATAGCCAGATGACGATGCACACAATTATGCACCGCCGGAAAGTGAACACCCTTTGATGCCTTGTGTGATGCGCCATGCACAGGTAGCGAGATATGCTGAGGCAAGTCAGGAATAGGATGCTGCAGTACATGCTGACGTAGAACGTGTAGGTGGAGATCCTGCACAGAAAATCTCTGAATGGCCAGTCACCCTTTCTGGCATAATAGACAACCCTCAAGGGGAGACTGAAGGCAAAGAGCAGGTCAGCAACAGCAAGGTTCATTAGGTAGACGGTGCTGGCATTCCTACTCTTAGCGATGCGGTGGAACACAAACAGAGCCAATGAGTTCGAGAGGAAGCCAACGACAAACACAATGCTATACACGGTAGAGTAGACCAAGTATTTGTACTGGGATTTGTCCAGGCAGGATCCATTTGTTTTGTTGCCACTTGTAGAACTTTGGTGAAGGACTGTGCCCTGCATCTTCCTTTTCTTCTCTCTGTCAAAAACATCAATAGTTATTTTGTTAGTCACCAGTAATGTATGTGTGTGTGTTACTCACACTCAGTCCCAGGGTCAGAAAGGTATAGGGTGGAGATCCATTCCAGAGGCATGAACACCTAATCCAACTCCACCCTCTCAATGCACCCCCGAGGGACTGCACCACAGATCCAGGGGTCATCCTTTAGTTGCAATGTTAAACCGAGGGCCCCCTCTATTTTCTTTCAGGATACCGAACCAGGCCCCAAACAATTTGCAATTCGTGAAACTGTGAGGAAGGGATACTTCACCCCCGGAGTGATGACTCTGGCCAATAGGTATCTTTTATGTTGAAACACATTTTAAATTAAAAACAGAATTAACCACGTTAACATCAAAGAAATAGCTTTACAATTAACAGTTAAACCGTTCTTAAATAAAAAGAAAAGCTTTAACTTACACATTCACCACCCATATTCCAACAAAGCAACAGTTAAAAAGCCACTCATAAATAAAGTTAGCAATCAGATTTACTTGCTGTTCTCTGTGCAGACCTTTGGAGAGAGAGCCGTTCAGGAACAGCCTGAAAATCTTTCTGTTGTGTCGCACTCAAAACATATGGCAAAACTGCCAAAACTGCAGACAAACCTGGTTCTTCCCATTAATTACATCATCTGTATCCTACTAAGATGTCCCATGACCTTTTCAGCTTAGACTAAATCCCACTCCCTCATAACGCATCTATACTTCAGAGAATCTCCTTTCCACAAACAATATTCCATTAGTAAACATATGTAAACAAGTAAGTAAATGGTTAAAATCAATGATTACTATACCTTTACGACTCCTTAGTCACTGCTTTAGCAGACATAATGACTGTATGTAATTGAACCCAGGTTTTTTTTAATAACAGTACTGCAACAAAATATAAGATATAATGTAAAATGCTTCCTACTTTCATCGCTTCTCAGGTGGACACAAAATATCCCACAGCACTATTTTGAACAAGGGCAGCAGGGAGAAAGAAAGAAAGAAACCCAGATCCCGGAGGTATAGCAAGTAAGTACGTCGATATAAAGAATAAAGTTACGCACAACACAGCGAGGAAGGTTTGCATTGGCCAACAGAATTATGTGCATCTCAGGCATTGAATTCTCAGCTTCAGACAGGGTCAGGAAAAGTAAGATAGGATAGAAAGCCTCCTGTGCTGTGTAGTAACACCTCGCTTTATCCCTCGCCTACTGTTATCGGTGGATAACCACATGGATCAGTGCTCGGGCGACAGCCAATCACATTCTATAACAATTATTTAGTTGCTGGGCCAAATGTCATATTTCAAAAATTGCTGACAACACAAAACTAGGTAGCAATGTGAGTTGTTGAAGATGCAAGAAGACTTCAAGGGGATTTCACCAAGCTAAGGGAGTGAAGAAGGGATATGTGGAATATAATGGGCGGATTCTCCCAAAAAATGACTAAGGGTGCAATTCAATGGGGAAAAAAATCTATGTCCGGTTTTGGGCATGTTTAGGGGGGGTGTTCCTCAGCAGCTGCATTGCCAAGTAACACCTCGCTATTCAACAGCATTTGGCTATTTTTTTGGCCTCAGGGAGTCTCTCTCCACCGAGGCCACACTTGAGTTATTCCCTACCGACGAGCTCAGCATGAAAGGCTCCTCGCAGATCGGGGCGCAATTTTGTCCGGCTGACCTGATCTTTCACCCCTATTTCAGCACCCCCCTCAGTTTTTGTGCCCCCACCCCCCACCCCCATACACAATCTCTGAGAGGTGCCCAGGAGCAACCCCCCCCCCCCCCACCCACCACCTGATATGGCCCGATTTCTGACAATGCCAACTTAGGACCTGGATACCCTGGTACTGCCACACTGGCACTCTGGCAGTGCCCCTGTCAGCCTGGAAGTGCCACTCGGGCACCCTGGCAGTGGCAACCTAGCACCTGGGCATCCTGGTACTGACACTCTGGCACTCTGGCAGTGCCCTTGGCTGCCTGAAAGCATCACTCATGATGGACAACCTCCCACATCACTAATGTTCCGTGTGATCCCGCCCCTCTCATCACGCAGGCATGAGGGTGACCTGGCCCCAGACCCATCCATTCTTATGGACACTGAGGGGCATCCCACCCTTGCAAGTGAGCATACCCCTCTATGGGGCCACTGAGGGGTCCACACTTTCATTCCCCCCTTTAAGAACCCCCCCTTCACGCCCACCTTCATAACCCCCCTTCATAACCTGCTCTCACACCCCCATTCTTCAAGAAGCCCCGTCACCCCCCCTTTCAAGGCTACCTCAGGCCCTGCACCTTGGCAGTGCAACTGGCACACTGTCAGTGCCAACATGGCAGCCAGACACTTACCCTGGTGCCCTGGCAGTGCCAACCTGACAACACTGCAGTGTCAGGTTGGCAATGCCAGGGTACCAGGTTGGCACTGCCCTGATACCATGGGCACTGCCAGGGCACTGCCTTGCCCTGTCCCCAACCACTCGGGAGGCTCCGAACCCCCAGTGGCCATCATGACTGGTCTCCGTTTGTGGAGACCAGTACTAATTCGTGCCGATTTGAGGACACCTTGACTGCAGGTATCCAGGAGAATGTAGCCTCAAATGGTCTGCGCCTATTGGCTCATTTAAATGTGATTATCAAGCTCACGGCCAGTGAGGGCATGATCCGGATCGCGCTTGGCGTAGCGAGTTGGGTGCATCGAGATCGGCTCAGCGTCCAGCACAAAAAATATTTGGGCCTCTTCCGCTATGCAGCGGGGTCGGTGCTGGGCACAATGGGGTGGGAAAATTGCATCCAATGTGAATAAGAGTCACCTTTGGTCATCAAAAAACAGAGAGGCAGAGTTTTTTCTTAAATGGCCAGAAGTTGGAGAGTTTAGCTAGCCAAAGGGACCTGGGTCTCCTTGTTCATGAGTCACTACAAGTTAGCATCCAGGTGCAGCAAGCAATTCGGAAGACAAGTGGTATGCTGGCCTTCATGGCAAGGGGATTTGACTACAGGAATCTTGTTGTCTTGCTGCAGCTGTGCGGAGCCTTGGCGAGACTGCACCTGGGGCTGTATTTTACATGCATCTGCAAGGCATGTTTTTGGTGGGGGGAAGCATGTAAAACAGAGTGGGGTGTCCACCCCACCTCCTTCCTGCTCATCCCCATAGTACAGGGGGGGGTGAACAAGAACAAAGAAAAGTACATCACAGGAACAGGCCCTTCGACCCTCCAAGCCCGTGCCGATCATGCTGCCCGACTAAACTACAATTTTCTACACTTCCTGGGTCAATCCTGGGAGAATGGGAACCAAAGTCGACAGCATGCCAGCCATACATAAATAGATCATCAAGAGTATATTTGGCTTGTTGCCAAGTCAATTGACCCCTTTATTAACCACCCTCACCATTAGACGCTAGGGTTCAGCAGTCGGGCAGGAGTAGCCAGCCTGATTTCCGGGAAGGAAGGGGTGCATGCTATCTTTGGGAGCTTCCCATTGCTGATTTGGTAGGCGGGAGGGGGATGAGGAGGGGAGGAGGGGTAAGGGTGACGGGGGGGGGGGCGGATCCCCTCAGATAAAACTCCCCTTTCTTCCTACCCACCTGTTGCTATAACCACATCACGCACACCTTTCCACCCTCACCCCGCCCACCTTCCTAACATGTCCAAATCTTCCCTGCCCAAGACGTCAGGTTTACCTGACTCTGGGATCCATTGGACTTTCTTCTTGTTCCTGACTGCGATCCCAGCAGCTTCCACTCGTGCGCTCTTGGAGCTCCTGGAGCTGGTGGTGCTACGAGCTAATCGGATTGGACAGCAGCTCCCGAGGGTGGGGATTCTTCCCTGGTGAGGGATGGAAGTCTTACACTGCCCCTAGTTATTCCAGCCACTGTGCATTATATCTGAAGGGTGGGCAAGGCATTGAGCAGGTCAGAGGGGAGGCAGGAAGCGGTGGCCTAATGGTATTGTCACTGGACTAGTGAACCAGACACCCAGAGTACTGCTCTGGGATTCCAGGTTCAAATCCCGCCACTGCAGATGGCGAAATTTGAATTCAATAAAAATCTGGTGTTAGAAGTCTAATGATGAAACCATTGCTGATTGTCGTAAAAACCCATCTGGTTCACTAATGTCCTTTCGGGAAGGAAAACTGCCATCCTTACCCGGTCTTGCCTACATGTGATTCCAGACACGCAGCAATCTGGTTGAGTCTTAACTGCCCCCACAAGGGAAATGCGGAATGAGCAAAAATGCTGGCGCAGAATGCAATGCCCACGTCCCATGAACGAATAAAAGAAAGTTCCACTTTAATTATGCTTCCAGACTGCTGCCTCACGGCGCCGAGGTCCCAGGTTCGATCTCGTTTCTGGATCACTGTGTGGAGTTTGCACATTCTCCCCGTGTTTGAGTGGGTTTCGCGGGTTTCGCCCCCACAACCCAAAGATGTGCAGGTCAGGTGGATTGAACAAGCTAAATTGCCCCTGAATTGGAAAAAATGAATTTGGTACTCTAAATTTAGTTTTTAAAAAATTATGCTTTTTGGGACTTGATGGGTATGGTGTTGCAACTTCCTCCCAATCCCCCCCTGCCCCCCTAATATCCGGCCCCTGGGGCATTGTGTACAGTTTTGGTCTCCTTATCTAAGGAAGGATATACTTGCCACAGCGGGTGATCAACAGAAGTTCCCCAGATTAATCCCTGGGTTAGCAAGGTTGTCATCTGAGGAGGAATTGAGGCAATGGGACCTATATTCTCTCGGGTTTTGGGGAATGAGAGCTGGTCCCATTATAACCGACACAATTCTTACAGAGTGTCGCAGGGTAGATGTAGACAGTGACTGGCCGGTGAGTCAAGAATTAGGAGCTACAGTCTCAGAATAAGGGGAAGGCCATTTAAGACTGAGATGAGGAGGATTTCCTTCAGTCAGAGGGTAGTGAGTGTTTGGTGTTCTCTACCCCAGAGAACTGTGGACGCTCAATCATTGAACACGTACCAGACAGAAATCAATAGGTCTCTGGATACTAGTTACGCCAAGGGTTGTGGGGAGAGTGGGGGGGAAGTGAAGTAGAGGTAGATGATCAGTCGTCATCTGGTTGAATGGTGGAGAAGGCTCGACTAGCTGAATTGTCTGCTCCTGCTCCTATCTTCCAAGAATTTGCATCCCCCCACAGGCGTCATGTAATATGATTTTTTTTCCTCCCTAATTCCCTCAGCAGGTGCCTTGTGGCATAGATCCAAGTCAAGTGATTGGAATTTTCAAACGGGTGAGGTCCTTACACCTGACAGACAGAGGAAGCCTTCATCTCATTAGTTTGGGGTAAATCAGAAGCCAAATCTCACTGCACTGCATCTCCCAGTTTCACAATGAAGGGACCCGTTAATCTTTTAATTGTATACTAATTGTGTTTAATAGTAAGTAGGTGGGGTACATTAATTGGAGTTTCACTTGAGCACACACAAAGAGGAACTTCCTGAAATGGTGGTTTCATTAAGTTAGCAGGAAAGTGTCTCACTCTAATTAATTACAGGACTGAGGTAAAGATTTACTTCCACCAACCGGTTTTCTGGAATAAAGCAGCTTCACTGGGAGCAGTGACGGAAGCAGTCAGCACACATTCAGTTTCCCTCTGCTCATGAGGAACTTAATTCAAACTCTTTGACAAAGAGTCATTGGACTCGAAACGTGAGCTCTTTTCTCTCCCTACAGATGCTGCCTGACCTGCTGAGATTTTCCAGCATTTTCTCTTTCGTTTCAGATTCCAGCATCCGCAGTAATTTATTTTTATCCAGTGTTTAACTCACTGCCATCTCTCTTCCAGGAATGCCTACTCTGAAGAAGTACTGCTCTTCACTCCGACAGGATTTCCGCATGTCCCTTCCCCACTATCCACCTTAACTACTTTCCATTTCTCTCTTAGTGTTGGACAAGATATTTACCAAGACTCGCTTCCACAGCCATATTTCCTTCCTCAGTGACTGTCTTCGTCTCTGACTTACCCCACGGGGATTTCAACTTAAATTCCACCCTGTATGTAGCCTCCAGGATTACAGGTACCTCCATGATATACAACTTTCAGCATTCAACATTTAGCACGGTAGCATTGTGGATAGCACAATTGCTTCACAGCTCCAGGGTCCCAGGTTCGATTCCGGCTTGGGTCACTGTCTGTGCGGAGTCTGCACATCCTCCCTGTGTGTGCGTGGGTTTCCTCCGGGTGCTCCGGTTTCCTCCCACAGTCCAAAGATGTGCAGGTTAGGTGGATTGGCCATGATAAATTGCCCTTGGTGTGTCCAAAATTGCCGTTAGTGTTGGGTGGGGTTACTGGGTTATGGGGATAGGGTGGATATGTTGACCTTGGGTAGGGTGCTCTTTCCAAGAGCTGGTGCAGACTCGATGGGCCGAATGGCCTCCTTCTGCACTGCAAATTCTTTGATAATTCTTCCAACTGCTGCTCTCGCTGCATCCTGAAAGCCACACTCAGTGCCATGCGCCGCCACATGAAAACACTCCACATCTCTCTCCATCAGCACCGTCTTACTCTCTCTCTCAAAGCTGTCCCTGTCCCCAGTTTCATTTCATCCTTCGCATCATTCGACTCCTTAACAAGAATCTTCTGTTTCTTACAGATGTTAAGGAACGCAAGCTTCAACAACTCATCAACACCACTGCCCATCCTAGGCCCTCCACCAGTCCCCATTTCTCCCAGTCCCAGCCCTTGCCGCGTGTTCACCATACCCTCCGACCTCCCCCTCTCTGAGGCTGAGCGTGCTGTTCTCAGCAAAGGACTTAGCTTTGTACCCTTATGTCCCCACCTCAATGAATTCTGGGTTCGACATGATGTTGAACTCTTCTTTCGCCGCCTTCGTCTCCGTGCCCACTTCTTTGGGCAAGAATCCTCCCCCCATTCCACTGATCCTTTCATGTGCCTCCAACATTCTGCCTCCAAGTGGACCCCCCCCCCCCCCCACCCCCCACCCCCCCGCTAGGACAATTACCTGCCCTCGATCTTTTCATTGAGAACTGTCAGCGGGACATTGGCCGTCTTAATTTTTCTGTCCCCCTCACCCATTCCAACCTCTCTCCTTCCGAACTTTCTGCTCTTCACTCCGTCAGGTCCAACCCGACTCTGTCATCAAACCTGCCGACAAAGGGGACTTCCGGTTGCGGCCATGCCTGGATAGGTCGCACGTTCGGCAGCTCCCGCTGGGAACGGACTTTTGGGCTCTCTAGAGGGACCCCAACAGCAATTGTTTGACGGCTTCCAGTGTGGGAAGGTGACAGCAAGGTCCCCCCGACATTATATGGATTGGACTAGGAGTGGAGCGGTGAAAAAAGGGATCTTGGAGCAGCGAAAAGTGAGAGGGAGAAAGAGGAAGATGGCGGCGGGTGGAGACCTAGCGGCATGGGCGCAGTGGCCGCAGGAGCAGCAGGGGTTTCTTAGACGCTGCTTCGAGGAGCTGGCGCCAATGAAGGCGGCGATTGAGAAGCTAGTGGAGACCCAGAAGGCCCAAGGGGCGGCGATCCGAGAGGTGCGGCAAAAAGCCTCGGTGAACGAGGATGAGATCTTGGGCCTGGCGATGAAGGTGGAGGCACACGAGGCGCTGCACAAGAGGTGGGCGGAAAGATTTGAGGACCTGGAGAATAGGTCGAGGAGGAAGAATCTTCGGATTCTGGGTCTCCCTGAAGGAGTGGAGGGGCCCGATGCCGGGGCATATGTGAGCACGATGCTCAATGCGCTGATGGGCGCGGGAGCCTTCCGAGGCCCCTGGAGCTAGATGGGGCGCACCAGGTCCTGGCAAGGAGACCGAAGGCCAACGAGCCACCAAGGGCTGTAGTGGTGAGGTTTGACCGCTTTATGGACAGAGAGTGTGTCTTGAGATGGGCCAAGAAAGAGCGGAGCAGCAGGTGGGAGAACAAGGAGATCCGAATCTACCAGGACTGGAGTGCAAAGGTGGCTAAGAAGAGAGCTGGCTTTAATCGGGCTAAGGTGGTGCTCCATCGGAAGGGGGTGAAGTTCGGTATGCTGCAGCCAGCGTGATTGTGGGTCACGTTCCAGGATCAGCACCACTATTTCGAAACGCCTGAGGAGGCTTGAAGTTTTATACAGACTGAAAACTTGGACTCAAATTGAGGGTTTTTGTTGTGTGGGGGGATGTTTGCTGTATATATGGTTTTAACTACGTGTAAGGAATGTTCCTTTGGTTGGCTGCTGGATGGGGATGGGTGAAGGGATTTGATGGGGAGAGTGTGGGCGTCGGTGCTGGAGGGAGGGGAGGCCCGGGGATGGGGAACTGAGGTAAGGCCGCAAAAGGAGCTGCGCCAGAGGGGGCGGGGCCGGCTCAGGAAAGCGCGGGCTTGTTCCCATGCTAGGGAAGGACGGAGGTGGGGGTCGGGGGGGGGGGGGGGGTGCGGTACTGGAGAGGAGCGCACACTGACTGCCAGGGAGGAGGGGGAAGGGGGATTCCCACACTGGGGGGGTCGATGGGAAGGCGGGAGAGGACAGGGAAAGCAGGAGTCAGCTGACTTACGGGAGTGTTATGGGGGGAGCAAAAGAGCTAGATATGGATCTAGCGGGGGGAGGGGGGGGGGAAGAGAGGGGGCATAGGGTTGCTGCTGCATTGGCCAAAGGGGAACTGGAAATAGGAGAGGTGGTCGGGGCGGGGTTCGCCGTCTGAGCGACTGGAGGGTGCGGGAGGCGCGGGCACGTGACTGGCCTAGAAAAGGAGATGGCTAGTCAGCAGCAGCCCCCCAATCCGGCTGATAACTTGGAATGTGAGGGGCCTGAATGGGCCGGTTAAGAGGGCCCGAGTGTTCGCGCACTTAAAGGGACTGAAGGCAGACGTGGTCATGCTTCAGAAGACACATTTGAAGGTGGCAGATCAGGTCAGGCTGAGAAAGGGATGGTAGGACAGGTATTCCATTCGGGGCTGGATGCGAAGAACAGGGGTTGCAATACTGGTGGGGAAGCGGGTGTCGTTTGAGGCAAAGAATATTGCAGTGGATAATGGAGGTCGATACGTGATGGTGAGGGTTGCAGGGGGTGCGGGTGGTACTGGTAAACGTATACGCCCCGAACTGGGATGATGCGGGATTTATGAAGCGCATGCTGGGTCGGATTCCGGACCTGGAGGTAGGAAGCTTGATAATGGGGGGGAGTTTCAACACGGTTCTGGATCCAGCATTGAATCGCTCTAGGTACAAGACTGGGAAGAGGCCGGCTGCGGCCAAGGTGCTTAGGGGGTTTATGGACCAGATGGGGGGAGTGGATCCATGGAGGTTTGCCAGGCCCCTGGCCAGGGAATTCTCATTCTTTTCCCATGTACATAGAGCCTACTCCTGGATAGATTTTTTTCTTTTGAGTAGGGTGCTAATCCCGAAAGTGGAGGTTTCTTGGACCACGCCCCGCACTGGGTGGAGCTGCAGTTAGGAGAGGAGAGGGATCAGCGCCCGCTGTGGCGTCTTGATGTGGGATTATTGGCGGATGAGGAGGTGTGCGGGAGGGTGCGGGGGTGCATTGAGAGATATTTGGAGGCCAATGACAACGGAGAGGTGCAGGTGGGGGTAGTCTGGAGGCGTTGAAGGTAGTGGTCATGGGAGAGTTAATCTCCATCAGGGCTCACAGGGAGAAGAGAGAGGGCAGGGAGAGGGAGAGGTTGGTGGGGGAAATCTTAAGGGTGGACAGGAGATATGCAGAGGCCCCCGAGGAGGCACTACTCAGGGAGCGGCGAAGCCTCCAGACGGAGTTTGACCTGTTGACCACAGGGAAAGCAGAGGCACAGTGGAGGAAAGCACAGGGGGCGACGTACGAGTATGGGGAGAAGGCGAGCCGGATGCTGGCACACCAGCTTCGTAAGAGGGAGGCAGCGAGGGAGATAGGTGGAGTTAAGGATAGGGGGGGGAATATGGTGCGGAGTACGGTGAGAGTAAATGAGGTATTCAAGGACTTCTATGAGGAGCTGTACAGATCTGAGCCCCCAGCGGGGGAAGAGGGGATGCGACGATTTTTGGATCAACTGAGGTTCCCGAGGGTGGAGGAGCAGGAGGTGGCTGGTTTAGGGGCGCCAATTGGGTTGGAGGAGCTGGTTAAAGGATTGGGGAACATGCAGGTGGGGAAGGCCCCGGGCCAGATGGGTTCCCGGTCGAGTTTTATCGGAAATATGTGGACCTGCTAGGCCCGTTGCTAGTGAGGACTTTCAATGAGGCAAGGGAGGGGGGGACCCTGCCCCCGACATGTCGGGGGCGCTGATCTCTCTGATCCTGAAGCGGGACAAGGACCCACTGCAATGTGGGTCGTATAGACCGATCTCGCTCCTCAATGTGGATGCTAAGTTACTGGCAAAAGTGCTGGCTACGAGAATTGAGGACTGTGTCCCGGGGGTGATCCATGAGGACCAGACGGGATTTGTAAAGGGCAGGCAGTTAAACACTAATGTGCGGAGGCTCCTCAACGTGATTATGATACCATCGGTGGAGGGAGAAGCGGAGGTAGTGGCAGCTATGGACGTGGAGAAGGCCTTCGACCGGGTGGAGTGGGAGTATCTTTGGGAAGTGTTGCGGAGGTTTGGGTTTGGGGAGGGGTTCATCAGCTGGGTCAGGCTGCTATATAGAGCCCCGGTGGCGGGTGTGGCTACGAATCGGCGGAGGTCGGAGTACTTTCGGCTGTACCGAGGGACGAGGCAGGGGTGCCCCCTGTCCCCCTTGCTGTTTGCATTGGCAATTGAGCCTTTGGCCATGGCACTGAGGGAGTCCAGGAAATGGAGGGGATTGGTCCGAGGGGGAGAGGAACACCGGGTGTCGCTGTATGCGGACGACCTGTTGCCGTATGTGGCAGATCCAGTGGAGGGGATGGCGGAGGTCATGCGGATCCTAAGGGAGTTTGGGGACTTCTCGGGCTATAAGCTCAACGTGGGGAAAAGTGAGCTCTTCGTGGTGCATCCAGGGGACCAGGGAAGGGGGATAGACGACCTACCATTGAAGAGGGCGGAAAGGAACTTTCGGTACTTGGGGATCCAGGTGGCTGGGAGTTGGGGGGCCCTGCACAAGCTCAATTTGATGCGGTTGATGGAGCAGATGGAGGAGGATTTCATAAGATGGGATGTGCTGCCACTCTCGCTAGCGGGCAGGGTGCAGTCGGTTAAAATGATGGTCCTCCCGAGCTTTCTCTTTGTGTTCCAGTGCCTTCCCATTATGATTATCAAGGCTTGTTTTAAGCGGGTAGGTAGGAGCATCACGGGTTTCGTGTGGGCAAATAAGACCCCGAGGGTAAAGAGGGTGTTTCTGGAGCGTAGCAGGGACAGGGAGGGCTGGCGCTGCCGAATCTGTGCGGCTATTATTGGGCAGCCAACATGGCGATGATCCGAAAGTGGGTAATAGAGGGAGAGGGGGCGGCATGGAAGAGGTTGGAGATGGCGTCCTGCAGGGGCACGAGCCTGAGGGCGCTGGTGACGGCACCGCTGCCGCTCTCGCCGACAAGGTACACCACGAGTCCGGTGGTGGCGGCAACGTTGAAGATCTGGAGGCAGTGGAGGCGACACAGGGGTGAGGTGGGAACCTCGGTTTGGTCCCCGATTCGGGAGAACCATCAGTTCGTCCCGGGAAGGATGGATGGGGGGTTTCGGAGCTGGCATCGGGCAGGGATTAGAAGAATGGGGGACCTGTTTATAGATGGGACGTTTGCGAGCCTAGGGGCGCTGGTGGAGCAGTTTGGGTTACCCCCGGGAAATGCGTTCAGGTATATGCAAGTGAGGGCGTTTGTGAGGCGGCAGGTGAGGGAATTCCCATTGCTCCCGGCACAGGGGATTCAGGACAGGGTGATTTCGGGTGTATGGGTCGGAGAAGGCAAGGTTTTGGCGATCTATCAGGAGATGAAAGAAGAGGAGGAGGCCTCGGTAGAGGAGTTAAAGGGCAAGTGGGAGGAGGAGCTTGGGGAGGAGATAGATGAGGGTCTGTGGGTTGATGCCCTGAATATGGGTTAATTCCTCTTCCTCTTGCGCCAGGCTCAGCCTAATACAATTTAAGGTTATTCACAGAGCGCATATGACAGGGGCGAGGTTGAGTAGGTTCTTTGGGATGGAGGACTGGTGTGGGAGGTGCTCGGGAAGCCCGGCGAATCACGTCCACATGTTCTGGTCGTAACCGGCACTGGACGGGTTCTGGAGGGGTGTTGCGAGGACTATGTCCAAGGTGGTGAAAGTCCAGGTCAAGCCGAGCTGGGGGTTGGCACTATTTGGGGTAACGGATGAGCCGGGTGTGCAGGAGGCGAAAGAGGCCGGTATCCTGGCCTTTGCGTCCCTGGTAGCCCGGTGGAGGATCTTGCTATTATGGAAGGACGCGAAGCCCCCCAGTGTGGAAGCCTGGATAAATGACATGGCAGGGTTCATTAAGCTGGAGAGGATAAAGTTTGCCTTGAGAGGGTCTGCGCAGGGGTTCTTCGGGCAGTGGCAACCGTCCCTAGACTATCTCGCGGAGCGTTAGGAGGAGGTCAGCAGCAGCAGCAACCCAAGGGTGGGGGTGGGGGGGGGGGAGTGGAGGGTGTCTCTTTCGTGGGGGGGTGGAATTCGGGTGGGTGGGGGGGGGGGGACTTCCCCAAGGGTACCTTTGAAAGTCTTATGGGGGGGTTACTATATACAGGGGAAACCCAATGTATAAGTTCTGTATTATTTTCGATTGTTGTGTTTGTGTTCTTTTTTCTTTTTGTTATGGGGGGTTTGTTAAAAATTGTGTTGGAAAAATCTGAATAAACATATTTTACAAAAAAATTTTAAAAACTGCCGACAAAGGTTGTCGTCTGGCGCACTGACCTCTACCTCGCAGAGGCTGAGTGTCAACTCTCGGATACTTCCTCTAACCTCCCCCTGGACCATGATCAGACCACTGAACATCAAGCCATTATCTCCAACACCGTTAGCGATCGGGGTGCCTTCCGCCTACGGCTTCCAACCTCATAGACTCCCAACCCCGGACCACCCGCTTTTACCTACTTCCCAAAATCCACAAAAAGGACTGTCCCAGCAGGCCCATTGTGTCAGCATGCTCCTGCCCCACCGAACCTATTTCCTCTTATCCTGACTCCATCCTCACTCCTCTGGTCCATTCCCTCCCCACCTACATCCGGGATTCCTCTGATGCCCTGCGTCATATTGTCAGCTTCCAGGTCGCGGGCCCTAACCGCATCCTATTCACCCTGGATGTGCAATCTCTCTACACCTCCATCCCACACCAGGATGGCCTGAGAGCTCTTCGCTTCTTTCTCGAAAAGAGGCCCGGACAATTCCCATCCACCACCACTCTCCTCTGCCTGGCTGAACTCGTTCTGTCTCTCAACTACTTCTCCTTTAACTCATCTCAAAAAAAAAAAAATGGGCTTTGACAAAGAGTCATCGGACTCGAAACGTGAGCTCTTTTCTCTCCCTACAGATGCTGCCAGACCTGCTGAGATTTTCCAGCATTTTCTTTTTCGTTTCAGATTCCAACATCCGCAGCAATTTGCTTTTAATTCAAACTCTGCCGCGCCAGTGAGTTGGACATGCTAATGCTCCCAGAAACTGGTCCAAAACATCCCTCATTCTTAGGCAGGGGGAAGGGAGGGAGAGCTACATCTTCGCTGAACATCCTTCTGGTATATTTTGTTGCCGGTCAGGGGAAAATCTGATCAAGAGGATCAGTTAACATACGATGAACGTCTGAGGATCCTGGGATTATATTCATTGGAGTTTAGGAGGTTGAGGGGAGATCTAATAGAAATTTACAAGATAATGAATGGCTTAGATAGGGTGGATGTAGGGAAGTTGTTTCCATTAGCAGGGGAGACTAGGACCCGGGAGCACAGCCTTAGAATAAAAGGGAGTCACTTTAGAACAGAGGTGAGGAGAAATTTCTTCAGCCAGAGAGTGGTGGGTCTGTGGAATTCATTGCCACAGAGGGCGGTGGAGGCCGGGACGTTGAGTGTCTTGAAGACAGAAGTTGATAAATTCTTGATTTCTCGAGGAATTAAGGGCTATGGAGAGAGAGCGGGTAAATGGAGTTGAAATCAGCCATGATTGAATGGTGGAGTGGACTCGATGGGCCGAATGGCCTTACTTCCACTCCTATGTCTTATGGTCTTATGGTCTTATCACTTTTTATTATTAATTTATGGCCGTAAGCATCGCTCGCAAGGCCAGCATTTGTTCCCTTGAATATTAAGGTGGAGGTGAAAACCCTTCATGAATCGTTATCATCCTCGTGGTATAAGTACATTCACAATACCTATCCAATTAGTGCCACACTCCACATTCCTTTTCCAACAGCCCTGTAAAGTCATTGAAGGTGGCAGGGCCGGGAGAGAGAGCAGTTAATAAAGCGCACAGTATTCTGGGCTTTTTTAATAGGGGCAAAGAGTACAAGAGCGAGGAGGTTATGCTGAACCTATACAAGACACAGGTTAGGCCTCAGCTGGAGTACTGTGTACAGTTCTGGGCACCATACTACAGCAAGGATGTGAACACATTGGAGAGAGAGCAGAAGGAATTTATAAGAATGGTTCCAAGGATGGGGGACTTCAGCTATGAGGATGGATTGGAGAGGTTGGGAATGTTGTCCTTGGAGAGAAGAAGGCTAAGAGGAGGTTTGATAGAGATGTTCAAAATCATGAAGGAGCTGGACAGAGCAGAGAGGGAGAAGCTGTCCCCCCTCGTAAAAGGATTGAGAACGAGAGAGCAAAGATTTTAAATGATTTGCAAAGGAAGCAAACGAGATGTGTGAAATAGTTTTTTCACACGGCGAGTAGTTCGGATCTGGAATGCTCTGCCTGGAAGCGTGGTGGAGGCCGATTCAATCGAGGTGTTCAAGAGCGCATGAGATAATTATTTGAATAGATTAACGTGCAGGGGTGCGAGGAAAAGAATGACACTGAATCATGATGCTCGTTTGGAGGGCCGACGCTGACACGACGGGCTGAATGGCCTCCTTCTGCGTCTTAACAATTCTGCGATACCCCTTTTCAAGTACTTAATCAATTCTCCTTTAAAAGCTACTGTTGAATTAATTTCCACCACTTTTTCAGGCAATGCAATCGAGATGATGACAACTCGTTGGGGCTGGTTTAGCACAGGGCTAAATAGCTGGCTTTTAAAGCAGACCAAGGCAGGCCAGCAGCGCGGTTCAATTCCCGTAACAGCCTCCCCGCCGAACAGGTGCCGGAATGTGGCGACTAGGGGCTTTTCACAGTAACTTCATTTGAAGCCTATGTGTGACAATAAGCGATTTTCATTTTCGTTGAGTAAAAAAAAACACTTGGATTCTGTAGGCAATTATCATAAATCAAAATTATCACTAAAACAAATTATTTGGCTAAAGCTGTTCCTGGGGTTCTGCTGCACACAAATTTAACTAAATGCGTTTCCTACATTACAACAGTGAGAAATCAATTAATTAATTGTGAAATGGTTTGAGACATCTTTAGGTCATGAAAGATGCTGTCCATGCAGGTTATTATTTTTATATTATGTCGCTCCATATCATGGTACATCCATTAGCATTGTTTGTGTTGAAGATACACAGAATTAAGCCCCGTTCCCCGGTCAGAGCACAGAATAACGGATGATTTTAAGCCAGTGACTAAAATACATGCTGCAGCTATATACTTTGCACGTTTAATGTAAGAAAACATCCCAAGCTACTTGCAACAAAACCGGTGCAGTGTTATTTGTTCATGGGCTGTAGGCATCGCTGGCTAGGCCAACATTCGTTGCCCATCCCTCACTCCTAATTACCCTTGAGAAGGTGGTGGTGAGCCACCTTCTTGAACTGATGCAGTCCATGTGGCGTAGGTACACCCACAGTGTTGTTCTGGAGGGATTCCAGGATTTTGACTCGCGATGGACAAGGAATGATGATGAAATTCCAATCCAGGATGGTGTGCAAATTGACTGGTGGTGTTCCCATGCACCTTCTGCCCTTGTCCTTCAGGGTAGAGATCATGCATTGGGCAGGTGCTAGTTGCTTTCTTCATTATTTTCTTCAGCAGGACATATGTTGTGTGAATCTCCTTGTTCCACGCTGCCTTCCCTTCCTCCCGTAGCCGAGATGTTCCCAAGGAGCCTAAATTGGTGCTCACTAAACATAAACCTCTTGAATCACCTCCTCTACTCTTGATAATGTGCTTCCTTCATCTCTTTTTACAGCAGCTTATGGGTTGTTTACCAGCTTTCTGGATATGAAACGATGACAGTAGTCCTAATAATGTGATCTAACAGCTGGGAGAGCTGGGAAAGCTTTGTCCATACTAAACATGCACAGACCCATTTGTAAAGAATTAATTGCTCTGATCCTCTATCATAAAAATTTGCCTATTGAAAATGAGTGGGTTGCAACAGCTGAAAACGACGCACCACAGGTTATAGTCATTTGTTACTCAAATTGTGATCTTAATAACCATCTGGAGGGCAGAACATGACAAAATACAGGAGTCCGGGACATTCCTGAATGATGCAAAACATGGAGTTTCAGCAACTCTAGGAAGTCCATCTGAACTTCCACATGACAAACTGTTTCTACTGCTGGGAGGGCCAATAACCAAAGGGACGCAAATCTAAGATCATCGGGAAAAGAGCCAATTAAGAGATGAGGTGAATTTTCTTCCCGCAGCGACTTGTCACGATCTGGGATGCCGCTGCCTGGAATGGCGGCTGAAGCAGAATCATAGAATCATAGAATTTACAGTGCAGAAGGAGGCCATTCGGCCCATCGAGTCTGCACCGGCCCTTGGAAAGAGCACCCTATCTAAGCCCATACCTCTACCCTATCCCCACACCTCCATCCCATCCCCGTAACCCCATCTAACCTTTTTTGGACACGAAGGGCAATTTATCATGGCCAATCCACCCAACCTGCACATCTTTGGACTGTGGGAGGAAACCGGAGCACCCGGCGGAAACCCACGCAGACACGGGGAGAACGTGCAGACTGCGCACAGACAGTGATCCAAGCCGGGAACCTGGAACTGTGAAGCAACTGTGCTAACCACTGTGCTGTCGTGCTGCCCATCGCAAGTTGCAAAATTTGAAAAGGTAACATTTGCAGGGTTATGGGGAAAGAGCAGGCGAAATTGGACTAATTGGGTAGATCTTTCAAAAGGCTAGCATGGACATAATGAATCGAATGTCCTCCTTCAGGGCTGTAAGATTAGTTGATCCTAAAAATCTGTATCAGCCATCGGCTTCCAAATGCCAGTGGAACGAGCACGGTAGCATTGGGGTTAGCACAATTGCTTCACAGCTCCAGGGTCCCAGGTTCGATTCCCGGCTTGGGTCACTGTCTGTGTGGAGTCTGCACGTTCTCCCCGTGTCTGCGTGGGTTTCCTCCGGGTGCTCCGGTTTCTTCCCACAGTCCAAAGTTGTGCAAGTTAGGTGGATTGGCTATGCTAAATTGCCCTTAGTGTCCAAAATTGCCCATAGTGTTGGGTGGGGTTACTGGGTTATGGGGATGAGGTGGAGGTGTGGGCTTGGGTAGGGTGCTCTTTCCAAGAGCTGGTGCAGACTCGATGGGCCGAATGGCCTCCTTCTGCACTGTAAATTCGATGAAATCTATGAAATTAGCAATCTAGATTTAAAATAATAGTTTTTGAGTTCAGGAGCAGCCTATTAGACATTATTGCATTTTCAACACTTCGTAAAAGGCAACACTCACATTTCAGGTCGTCTCCAAGTGAATTGATGTGTTGGACAGCTGCTGGCTGACGTCTATCCTGCCTGAACCCGATTACAGCTCTGCTTCCACCTCAGAAGGTTTTGCACTGCTATTTATCTGACTAATACCAGTGTGGTCAACAGTGCTGTCTCCACCCACACAGCTTTCACAACACGCAGTTTCCAGGCGACGCCATATCAGGAGTACCATATGTAGCAGGGAACGAAAGGAAAAGAAGTGAACTGCAAAAAACCCAAACATGCAGACATTATGTAGAAAACTCACCGCTCCATGCCAGAAATGTAAACTGATCAACTAGTGTGGACCGCGTGGGTTATTTCCTAATTCAAAGTTAAAGATACGTAGCTGAGCTATCCCTCTGGGATATTGGATGTCCTGCAGGTTTCTCCTCAAAACCCATCTGCATTAAAAAAAAATGCAGCTTAGTTCTGACTAAAAGACACCAGGAGACTAAAAGGGGGGGAAAGCTTCTAGACAACAGGGGCAGACAGCAAAGGAGATTTGACAGCGACTGCAGAGGAACAATCCTTGCAGCCTTTCTTATTTTTTTTTTTGCGATGTTTTAAGTTGTTTTTGTTCTTTTTTACCCTAATAAGGAAGGTTAGATGTCAATGCTTCTCACTGCTTTCCTGTTCGCAGTCCAAGTTCTGCTTTCTAATTTCCCTTTGCCGTTCCTCTTCATTTTGCAACCAAGGCCTTGGATTCCTGGTACAAGAAGTGAGGGTACATTTGAATTAAATGTTAGCCATGACTCAGTGTACTGTGGTCTGAAGACTTGACTGTGCAAGATCGAGCACAAAAGTCCTGGCTGTCTGCTAACCACCGCCCCCCTCCACCCAACACTTCCTAACAGCCACTATTCAGACGTGATGTCTTGCAGATTATATGATAAACAGTTTGCTGCAATAAAAAGTAACAAACGTCTATCTCTTAAGACAGAGCAAGGGCGTCCTCTTGGCCAATAATCATCCCTCGACCAATATCGCTGAAAAGCAGAATGCGTGCACGTTACTATTTGTGGGGCCTGGCTGTGCACAGATTGGGTTCTAACATAACTATATCTTAAAAGCGGCAACGTGCTTTTGGACATCCTGCGATCAGGAAAGGCGCTATATGAATGCAAGTCTTTCTTTCAATTCAGTCATATGTACTCCCTCTCTCTCTGCACGGTGATACCACATTGATTTAAAAGAACTTTAGTTCCTCTGCACGAATAGGAGTTAGAGAGCTTTCAGGTGAATGCGTTAAGTTTGCGTTAGAATCCCTTGACATAAATTTGAGATTCCTTGTCAGACACATGTTCAGAGTTATAAAGGATGAGGTTTGGGGAAATGGCAGGAAATATTTCTTTACATAGAGGAGGTAATAAATATCATAGAACATATTCGAATCCCTGCAGTGCAGAAGGAGGCCATTAGACCCATCAAGTCTGCACCGACCCTCCGAAAGAGCAGTCTAACCTAGGCCCAATCCCCCACCCTATCCCTGTAACCCCACGAGGGACAATTTAGCATGGCCAATCCACCTAACCTGCACATCTTTAGACTGTGGTTCCAGACTCTCCCACAAGGGGAAACAACCTTGCAGCATCTATCCTTAATGTCTCAATAAGATCGCCTCGCATTATTGTGTACAGGCTCAACCTCCTGAACGTCTCTTCATAAGAAAATCCCTCCAAAGCCAGGATCAGCCTAGTGAACCTTCTCTAGACTCTTTAGATAAGGAGATCAACTATTCCAGCTGTGCTCCAACTAATGCCTTGTATAGTTTTAGCAAGGTTTCCCTATATTTATACACCATTTCCTTTGAAATGAAGGCCAGCATTCCATTTGCTTCCCTTGGTGAACTTGAATGATAGCTGTTTTTGATTTATGTGCAAGGATGCCAAAATGCCTCTGAGCTGAAGATTTCTGTGGTCTTTCTCTATTTGAATAATATTCAGCTCCTTTATTCTTCCTACCAAAGTGCTTAACGTCACATTTTCCTAAATGATATTCCATCTGCCAAGTTTTTGCCCAATCGTTTAGCCTGCCTATATCCCTCTGTAGACCCATTGTATCATCCCCACCACTTGCCTTTCCACCTATATTTGTGTCATCTGCAACTTGGCAACAGTACATTCACTTCATACGTCTAAGTCATTAATATATATTGTAAATTTACTCAGTGTTCCCGCTGTTCTTTGAGATAAGAAATTTCTTGGGGTTTTTCCACTAGCACCTGGCTATTTGATCCTTCAACTCTCTTTAAGCACCTCATGATTATGGACACCCCTGCTCAAGGATGGGCCTAATTGCTTTCTTGTTCAGTGACTCCAAAATACAAAAGTACTCTTGGATTTTGCTGCTCGCCTACAGCCTCTGGGAAATTATGTCTCTGCTTTTCAAAGCTACGTCTCGGCTCCATCAGCAACTGCTGGCAGCTTTCTCTCTCCGTCTGTACCCAAGTTGTCCCAATTTCAGATACAAACTGCCTTTGTGGAAATCAGAGTGTGGGATTCTGTGATCCTGAGGCTAAGTGTTGATGCCATCGGAAATGCCGTCGCCGTCGGAAATGCCGCTCCAGCTGCCGTCAACTGGGCGCCGCGGGGCCCGTGCATGCGCTGTGGTGCCAGCGCCAACGCGTGCATGCGCAGTGGCTCCCTTCTCCGCGCTAGCCCCGACGCAACATGGCGTAAGGCTACAGGGGCTGGCGCAGAAGAAAGGAGGCCCCCAGCCCGCCGATCGGAGGGCCCCGATCATGGGCCTGGCCACAACGGAGGCCCCCCCGGGTTTGATACCCCCCCCCCCCACAGGCCACCCCCGGACCCTTCCACGCTGAGGTCCCGCCGCTGAGAGCAGGTGTAAATGGCGGCGGGACTCGGGTTTTTTGCAACGGCCGCTCGGACCATCCCGGACCGGGAATCGGCCCGGGGGGGGGGGGGGGGCCGCGTAGAGCAGCCCCAGACTGGCACCGCGCCGGCGCCAATGGCGCCACTTCTCCTCCCTGCGGAGAATCACGTCCCGGCGGTGGGGCGGCGTGGCGCAATTCGCGCCGGTCGCGGGGAATCTCCGGCCCGGCCCCGGGCTGAGAGAATCCCGCTCTCAGAATCCCTGCAGTCAGAAGGAGGCCATTCAGCTCATCGAGTCTGCACTGACCATCTGAAAGAGCACCCTACGTAAGCCCATGCCCCCACCCTATCCCCATAACACAGTAACCCCATTAACCTTTTGGACACTAAGTGGCAATTTCACAAGGCCAATCCACCTAACCTGCACATCCTTGGACTGTGGGAGGAAACCGGAGCGCCCGGAGGAAACCCACGCAGCTGCAGGGACAACGTACAAACTCCATATGGACAGTCACCCGAGGGCGGAATTGAACCCGGGTTCCCTGGCACTGTGAGGCAGCAGTGCTAACCATGCCGCCCGGAATACACAGCCAAACCCAAATCAAAAGGTTATTGTTGTGGTATGTATTAGGGGTAATATGGTACCTGTGAAGCCGAGAGGCTATTGGCTGACAGGTCCCGGGTCCTGGTTGGATCTGCCGCCTTCTGGCTCCGCCCTGAAGGCGGAGTATAAGAGCTCGGGTTCTCCCAGCAGCCGCATTCTGTAACTGAGCTGCTGGGGAACAAGTCTTGCTTAAGAAAGCCGCGATTGATTTCACCTCTTCTCGACTTGAGTGAGTAATTGTTGCGCTACAGTTACTTTCCTGCAGCCTATCCCCATGGGAATGTGCCTCATCTGGGAATGTCCCAAATAGAGATTTCAAAGATTTAACTTCAAGTACATAAACCTGTCCTTTGATCTGATTGGAATATGAATACTCCACAACCTCCCTTGTTTATCAGTTGCTTTCCAACCTTTCTTCGACGATGAAATTACATGAAAATGTATAACTCTCGGGGATAACTGCAGTCCTGCCAGACTCACTGGCTCCATTCCAAAACTAAGTGTGGATCACCTATATTGCCTATTGTTTCTGCACCTCTAACTATAACCTCTTTAACTAACGGATGGTCAAATGGGCAGAAAAGTGGCTTTTCACAGTAACTTCATTGCAGTGTTAATGTAAGCCTACTTGTGACAATAAAGATTATTATTATACTATAAAGATGGAATTTAATCCTAAAAAGTGTGAGGTGTTACACTTTGGAAGGTGCAATTTGACAAGGAAATATTCAATGAATGGCACCACACTGGGACGTCCTGAGGAACAAAGAGACCGTGGTGTGTTTGTAAATAGATCTCTGATGGCAGAAGGGCTGGTTAATAGGGTGGTGAAAAGGCTTACGGGACACTCACTTTATCAATCGTGGCAGAGATTACAAAACCAAGGAAGTCATGTTGGAGTTGTATAGAACTTTGGTGGGGCTGCAGCTGGAGTACTGTGAGCAGTTCTGGTTGCCACATTATAGGAAGGATGTGATTGCACTGGAGGGGGTGCAGAGGAGATTCACCAGGATGTTGACTGGGATGGAACATTTAAGTTGTGAAAAGAGGTTGGATAGACTTGGGTTGTTTTCGCTGGAGCAGAGAAGGCAGAGGGGCGACCTGATCGAGGTGTACGGGATTATGAGGGGCACGGACAGGGTGGATAGGGAACAGCTGTTCCCCTTAGTTGAAGGGTCAGTTACGAGGGGACACAAGTTCAAGGTGAGGGGTGGTAGGTACAGGGGCGATTTGAGGAAAAACTTATCACAGCTGGAATGCACTGCCTTGGAGAGTGGTCGAGGCGGATTGCCTCACATTCTTTAAAAAGTCCCTGAATGAGCACTTGGCGCGTCTTAACATTCGAGGCTGTGGGCCAAGAGCTGGAAAATGGGATTAGGATTGGCTGATCTGGTGCCTTTCATACGGCGGTGCAGACACAATGGGCCGAAGGGCAATTTCTGCACTGTGTTTTCCTGTGATTCTGTAATGGTGGACCACGCTTTCAATGGTAATTACCTGAAGGGGATTTTCGAGTTACTCAGACCCAGTTGCTCCAATTTTCCTTCTGTTACAAACTTCAATCCCCAAACCACAAGTTACATTCCCATAACATTTGAATCATTAAATTGAGCCAGTTACGAGGGGGACACAACTTCAAAGTGAGGGGTGGGAAGTTGAGGGGGGAGTTTGAGGAGAAACATCAGATACTGCCCCGTTATATTGATAGGGCAGATAATTCACCTACATTATTGTTTCCAGGCCACAGCTGCCCGGTTTTTTGACCTGACTGATTTTAGGTTGCAGTCAGATGAGAGACAAGAGGATCTGTGTTGACGTCTGATCAGAATCACAGAATATTACAGTGCAGAAGAGGCTCTTCCATCGGGTCTGCACCGATGCAGGAAAGAACCTGACCCGCCCACCTAATCCCACTTGCCAGCCATTGACCCATAACCTTGTATGATATGGCGTGCCAAGTGCTCATCCAGCTACTTTTTAAAGGACGTGAGGCATCCCACCTCTATCACCCTCCCAGGCAGTGCGTTCCAGACCCTCACCACCCTCTGGGTAAAAAAGCTTTTCCTCAAATTCCCCCTGAACCTCCCGCCCCTCACCTTGAACTTGTGTCCCCCTCGTAACTGACCCTTCAACTAAGGGGAACAGCTGCTCCCTAGCCACCCTGTCCATGCCCCTCATAATTTTGTACACCTCGATCAGGTCGCCCCTTAGTCTTCTCTGCTCCAGAGAAAACAACCCAAGTCTATCCAACCTCTCTTTAGAACTTAAATGTTCCACCCCAGTCAACATCCTGGTGAATCTCCTCTGCATCCCCTCCAGTGCAATCACATCCTTCCTATAATGTGGCGTCCAGAATGGCAAACAGGACTCCCGCTGTGGCCTTGCTAATGTTCTATACTGCTCCAACATGACCTCCTTGCCTTTGTAATCTATGCCCCGAATGATAAAAGCGAGTGACCCATATGCCTTTTTCACCACCCTATTAACCTGCCCTTCTGCCTTCAGAGATCAAATGAGGACAACCTCTTGCAGAGAGGCGAGCTCACTCATCACGGCTGACTCCTTGATGAGGATGAGGTGATGTTACCCTTCCTGCAGAACCATAGAGCTTGTGCACCTATTTATCCTTGCTCCCATATCTAGTGAAGCAGAGGTATAGCACTGAGCTCAGGTCACACACCCTGGAATCCACTAAGCCTCGACTTTGCTGTTAGATGAGACTTACAAATCTGTTGATGCTCTCTGCACGGTCTCCTCCTCCTGCCCGGAGTGCTGGATCATTTCAGCTTCACCAAACAAGACCAAACACCATTAGACCCCTCTTTCAAATGACAGGTGTCTTGTCCTTTATCTAGGCAAGCCGGCCAATTAGATAAGCATTTTTTTTCAGAAGTGTAAATTTCTGCCTGACCTAGACCACCAGTACATGGCTGATGTTCGTAAGATGGCTGCAGTGGTGGACGAGGACGATGATCATAACATCTTGAACGTTCCGTCAGATGAAGAGAATGAGGCAACTGCACTCCGTGTACAGATCGTCAGTCACCCTACTTAGTAGAGCCACTGACAATGTAATCTGTGCATTCACAGTAATGAAACTTAGTGCCCCAGACAAGGGTTCATCCCATCTGCCCACCAGGTTGAAGATTAATCGATTTTTCATCATACTCCACTCCGTCCAGAGTCCATCTCAACCGTGCCTTGAAGGCCTGGTTACAGAGAGCCTTAATGTTGAGGTACTTGCAGGTTCCCTGTTCGTGGAAACCAATGGTATGTCAATTCAACTGCTAGAGGTCCAGTGTTGGATGGTAACTTCACCATCTACGTTAGTGGATCTCTTCCTTCCTCTGGTCCATGCAGAGCAAGATGAGCCCCTGTACTTCACGCACTCTCAAGGTCAAAAGCAATCTGGCCACGGGATTTTCTCAGGATTACCCCACCATACGGTCTTGCAGACCTCAGGACATTTGCAGTTGAATCGTCCTCTCTTATTTTTGGATCGGAAATGTATGAACAAAGAACAAAGAAAAATGCCAGCACAGGAACAGGCCCTTCGGCCCTCCAAGCCTGTGCCGATCCAGATCCTCTATCTAAAACTGTCGCCTATTTTCTAAGGATCTGTATCCCTCTGCTCCCTGCCTATTCATGTATATGTCTATATACCTCTTAAATGATGCTATCATGCCCGCCTCTACCACCTCCGCCGGCAATGCGTTCCAGGTACCCACCACCCTCCGCGTAAAGAACTTTCCATGCATATCTCCCTTAAACTTTTCCCCTCTCACCTTCAACTCGTGACCCCGCTCTGGGAAAAAGCTTCTTGCTATCCACCCTGTCTATACCTCTCATGATTTTGTAGACCTCAATGAGGTCCCCCCTCAACCTCCGTCTTTCTAATGAAAATAATCCTAATCTACTCAACCTCTCTTCATAGCTAGCGCCCTCCATACCAGGCAACATCCTGGTGAACCTCCTCTGCACCTTCTCCAAAGTATCCTCATCCTTTTGGTAATGTGGCGACCAGAACTGTATGCAGTATTCCAAATGTGGCCGAACCAAAGTCTTATACAACTGTAACATGACCTGCCAACTCTTGTACTCAATAACCCTTCCGATGAAGGAAAGCATGCCGTATGCCTTCTTGACCACTCTATCGACCTGCACAGCCACCTTCAGGGTACAATGGACCTGAACACCCAGATCTCTCTGTACATCAATTTTCCCCAGGGCTTTTTCATAAAGTTCGCTCTTGAATTGAATCTTACAAAATGCATCACCTCGCATTTGCCCGGATTGAATTCCATCTGCCATTTCTCCGCCCAACTCGCCAAGCTATCTATATTTTGCTGTATTCTCTGACAGTCCCCTTCACTATCTGCTACTCCAACAATTCAGAGTCATCTGCAAACTTGCTAATCAGACCACCTATACCTTCCTCCAGATCATTTATGTATATCACAAACAACAGTGGTCCCAGCACGGATCCCTGTGGAACACCACTGGTCACAGTTCTCCATTTTGAGAAACTCCTTTCCACTACTACTCTGCCTCCTGTTGCCCAGCCAGTTCTTTATCCATCTAGCTAGTACACCCTGGACCCCATGAGACTTCACTTTCTCCATCAGCCTACCAGGGGAATCTTATCAAATGCCTTACTGAAGTACATGTATGTGACATCTACAGCCCTTCCCTCATCAATCAACTTTGTCACTTCCTCAAAGAATTCTATTAAGTTGGTAAGACATGACCTTCCCTGCACAAAACCATGTTGCCTATCACTGATAAGCCCATTTTCTTCCAAATGGGAATAGATCCTATCCCTCAGTATCTTCTCCAGCAGCTTCCTTACCACTGACATTAGGCTCACCGGTCTACAATTACCTGGATTATCCCTGCTACCCTGCTTAAACAAGGGGACAACATTAGCAATTCTCCAGTACCTCACACGTGTTCAAGGATGCTGCAAAGATATCTGTTAAGGCCCCAGCTATTTCCTCTCTCACTTCCCTCAGTAACCTGGGATAGATCCCATCCGACCTGGGGACTTGTCCACCTTAATGCCTTTTAGAATACCCAACACATCCTCCCTCCTTATGCTGACTTGACCTAGAGTAATCAAACATCTATCCGTAACCTCAACATCCGTCATGTCCCTCTCCTCGGTGAATACCGATGCAAAGTACTCGTTAAGAATCTCACCCATTTTCTCTGACTCCACGCATTACTTTCCTCCTATGTCCTTGAGTGGGCCAACCCTTTCTCTAGTTACCCTCTTGCTCCTTATAAATGAATAAAAGGCTTTGGGATTTTCCTGTTTGCTATTTCATGACCCCTTTTAGCCCTCTTGATTCCTCGTTTCAGATTGGTCCTACATTCCCGATATTCTTCCAAAGCTTTGTCTGTCTTCAGTCGCCTAGACCTTACGTATGCTTCCTTTTTCCTCTTAGCTAGTCTCACAATTTCACCTGTTATCCATTGTTCCCTAATCTTGCCATTTCTATCCCTCATTTTCACAGGGACATGTCTGTCCTGCACTCCAATCAACCTCTCTTTAAAAGCCTCCCACATATCAAATGTGGATTTACCTTCAAACAGCTGCTCCCAATCCACATTCCCCAGCTCCTGCCGAATTTTGGTATAGTTGGCCTTCCCCCAATTTAGCACTCTTCCTTTAAGACCACTCTTGTCTTTGTCCATGAGTATTCTAAAACTTACGGAATTGTGATCACTATTCCCAAAGTAATCCCCGACTGAAACTTCAACTACCTGGCCGTGCTCATTCCCCAACACCAGGTCCAGTATGGCCCCTTCCCGAGTTGGACTATTTACATACTGCTCTAGAAAACCCTCCTGGATGCTCCTTGCAAATTCTGCTCCATCTAGACCTCTGACACTAAGTGTATCCCAGTCAATGTTGGGAAAATTAAAATCTCCTATCACCACCACCCTGTTGCTCCTACATCTTTCCATAACCTGTTTACATATTTGTTCCTCTATCTCACGCTCGCTGTTGGGAGGTGATAGTACAGCCCCAACAGCCCCAGCTACCCAATAATTGGCCTTTATCACATATTTTTTCCAGCGTTGCGGGCAAGATTCTCATTGCAAGCCTCTCCCATGAACTACAAGTCTTGCCTTGCAATCAACAGTTTGCTCGGATATGGGCTGCCTTCACCCACACCTCCAACTATTCTGAGTCTCCTCAGAATAACAAGGCACAGTCGTTTAGCAAGCAGTGCAGACATAAGCCCCATCAGCAGCTTTCTGAATCTGTCATTGTGGATCTGGATCACGCTCTGCCTCAGCACACACATCCTCACTTCCGCAAGCTCCTTTTGGAGTCTGGTGACGTCTTCAATCCAGCATTCCCAGGTTACATTGTGAAAACTGGACCCTTCACGGCCCGCGTCAATGTGGGACCTGCACAACCTCCACAACAAGAGGGTCACCTCCCCTAGTGTGCCAGAGAGAAACCTGTTGAATTGCAGCAAAAATTTAATGACCTTGAAAACCTCGGAGCATTTGCTCAGCCTGAAGATGTGGGGATCACTGTGGAGTGCCTTAACCTGGTAATTCTTATGAAGAAGTCGAACCGGGGTTTTCAGCTTGTCAGAATGTTCACTAATGTTGGGCGCC
The DNA here is from genome assembly GCF_047496885.1 of Scyliorhinus torazame. NCBI lineage: Eukaryota > Metazoa > Chordata > Chondrichthyes > Carcharhiniformes > Scyliorhinidae > Scyliorhinus > Scyliorhinus torazame. Next base: position 23,690,961 of record NC_092720.1, on the reverse strand, counting down.
ACCCAGTAAGCTGCAATCTTCTCTCATGCCAGACGTTGATTCAAACTTACGCAAGATTGTCCAATGAAAGCTCATCACCGCCACAGGTCTGCCTGGCATCTTTTACCAAATTCCATTGGTGCAACCTTCCATGCAGTACTGTGGAGTGGTCATACCCTACACAGCTGTTTGTGCATGCACTCGATCTACCATGGGCATGCCTGGATCTGAAACTGCCCGTGAGGAATTGATATCGTGATATTGTATGTCCTAGGTGATCGCCCAGTGGAGGGCATGGAGGTTCAACTTGCGGACCACATCTACTGCGGTGGTAACATTCCTGAAGAACATCTTCGCACCCTGAAACGGCCATGACTTGCTCTGTCACAAGGTGATTATCTGCTGCGAAGAGTGTCATCGGCCCTCAGACTACAACTCTTCTGGGTAGGTTATTTATTTATTTATTTTGTTCCACCGCAGAATCGTAGACTTCCTGCAGTGCAGAAGGAGGCCATTCATTCCATCAAGTCTGCATCGACCCTCTGAAAGAGCACCCTACCTAGGCCCCCTCCCACAGCCTATCCCCGTAACCCCACCTAACCTGCTCACCTTTGGACACTAAGGGCCAATTTAGCACGGCCAATCCATCTAATCTGCATATCTTTTGACTGTGGGAGAAAACCGGAGCACCCGGAGGAAACACACGAAGACAGGGGGAGAACGTGCAAACTCCACACGGACAGTCACCCAAGGCCGGAATGGAATTCGGGTCCCTGGCGCTGTGAGGGCATCAGTACTAACCACTGTGCCACCGTGCTGCTCTTGTGAGCGAGCCTACACTGCCAGGCAACTCTCACTATCTGCTCTCAACTGGAGAAGGTTTCTGGCATGAGATCGTTCATCAGAGCCTGAAAGGTGCTTTCTCAATGAACTCTCTCAATGTGCCTATTACACAGCCCCGCTGAACTGTCCAGTTGTGCATTGGCTTTGTCCATGAAATAGACCCCTGGCTTTCAAAAGGACTGATTCTGCCCTTTGTTTCTGCCCTGTTAGGAGATAACCTGCTTCAGGAATAATGCACTGGCACTGAGCTTGGGAGATCGGAGAACACCCACAAGAACCTGGTAGCAGAGAAAGCCTTATGGGTTGGAGAATCCAAGGCATGAATCACACAATGGCCCGATCGTACCTTTAGCACTGTTCATCACCCCTGCATGTCTCAACTCTTGTCTTCATTCCCAGGGTCTTTCTGCCTGAGATATATGGACACTTTGGAATTATTGTTCACCAATGTTCTGTCAACAGGTTAGTGGGCTGGACTTTCCGTTTGAGAGACTATGTGCTGACGCCGGCATGGGAAAGTGGCGTTTTACGCCCGAAAAACATTGCAAAAGTTGCACCGATCCGCCATCTGGTGGGGGGCTAGCAGGCACGCAGCTTACAGCCCCTGGCTTTAGCTGCGGACATGGCCGGAGAATTGCCGGGTCCGTGGCGTGCGCGGACCCGGCCTGTCAAAAACTGCCCCCCTTTGGCCAGGCTCGCCACCTGCGGACCACCCCCCACCAGTGCCCCCAGCCCCCGCCAAAGCACCTCCCCCTGCCCACGGAACGGCTCCCACCAGACTGTGACGGCGCTGAACTCACGCCACGCCGGGTTCCCGAGAAAACATAGCACACGTGTCCCACGCCGTCGGGAACTCGGCACATCGGGGGTGGAGCATCGGGCGAGGGCCTCAGCCGACATCCTGAGGCTGCCTATACGGCGTGCGGCGTACCTGCAGAGTATGCTGTTTTGGAGGGGCGGAGCATCGTAAAAGCGGCGCGCCCCGGATTCCGCCGCAAACGGGGATTCTCCGGCCGATCATCGAACGTGATTTCGGCGTCGGAGGTCCGAGAATCCCGCCCAGTGAGTCGCGAAATCAGCTCCGCCAGTTCAGTCAGCCACACAATCAGAGGCCCTCCGCTAGGTGTGCAGCCAACACTCACTTTAGTTCATGTTGGCCTGGTCTACCTTCACATCGATTGCGCCAAGTCACAAGCTCGCCTACGTTACTTGCTCACCGTCGATGCTAGCTGGTGCAATCGTCACAAATTGATTGATTGATTGATTGATTTTTGATTGATTGATTTATTGTCACATGTACCGAAGTACAGTGAAAAGTATTTTTCTGTGGCCAAGGGAGCGTACACCGTACACACACAGTGGACAGAAAAGAATAATCGACAAAGTACGATTGTTGCTATTCCTGCACCTGTGTTTTGGACTGCCTTGGGAAAGATGTTTTTATTCCTTGTGTTTATCATTTTGGAGTAGGAAATAGGAACACCCGAGGGGGCAGGGGTCGGAGGGCAGGCCGTCCCGAGGAACGAGCTGTCGCCCAGATGGGTTTGGGATTTCTGGAACGGACTGCCCATTAATCGTGGAGATGCAGTCACAGAGTCAGGGACTACATGAGGCGTTTACAGCGAGCATCCAGTACCTGCAGGTGCATTTGGAGGAGGCCAACCATGTGCAGGAGAGAAGGTGGTGCCGGCCATGCCTGCCACCCAGGCCAACACCACACAGGTGGCGTCCGTGTTGGAGGCATTGGGGGTGACTGTTTCAGCTATGGATCAACATGTCCAAGGTCGGGGCATTCTGCGTGGGCACTGGCCGAGGCCTAGGGCAGGGTTGCCATCTTACAGGCAGCCATGTGCCAGAGCCACCTGTACATCACAGCAGCGCTCCTGAGCATGGCCCAGTCACAGTAGGCCAAAGCTGGGAATGTCATCGGTATTGCCCAGCCGCTGGCCGACATGGCACAGACCCAGAGGGAAAAGGCCCAGTCACAGAGGGGGATGCTGTAGACACTGGCTGATGTGACAGAACCCCAGAAGATGGTGGCACAGTAAATGGTGATGTGGCCCCAGTCCCAGAGGGAGCTGGTCCACTCCCTGTGCTCCATGGCCATGAGCGTGTGGATCCTGGTCGAGACCAGAGCGTGCCTCCAGGACTGGCAGCACCACGTGGGGGGAGCCTCTGGGGAACCACCTAACGTTAGAGCCCATGAGACAAGAAAGTTAGACACTAGTAAAGTTGGCACGGGTGCAGGGCACAGTTTATTATCGGGGCTAGGGCATGTATGTGTTCACAATAAACAGCTGTTCACACTGTTACAACCTGCCTCAGTGCTCTGTCAGATGAGTGTGAGGGATGAGCTGGTGTAGGCTGACCAGAGAGGTGGGGGGGGGGGGAAGGGGGGGGGGGTGGAATCTGCGGACGTTGTGGGTGGCCCCTCCCCACCACCCCGGCTGCCCGACCCCACCACCGTCACCCGAGGGAATCGATGGGACCATGTGATGGAATGGCCAGCTGGCATGCAGGGGTCACCCAGATGGATGGTGGAAAATGCCACCGTGAAGAGGAGTCAGACGCTGGCGTACAATGCGGAGCACCAGAGGTCATCACAGAGCGGGCTGTCATCATCTTCCATCCCATGGACCGGACATGCTGTTACCACCAAACCAGGGCCTTCGCACTCCAATGCAGTATGTAAAATGGAGGGATTTGCAAGCGGGGAGTGGGGCGGGGAGGGTGCTTTGGGGGGGCTAGGGAGGGGGTGTAGGGTGGGATGCGGTGTCCGTGCCCTTGGCCAGCCCCCCCCCCCCCACTCTCCACCATCCTAGTTGGTGAACTTGGAGGAGATCAGAGCGGCCCGTGCACATTGTCCCTGGCGCACACGTCGTGTGGCCTCCCCTGCCTGCCTGGGCCCCATGTCCTGCCCATCCCCCCCGTCCCCCACATCTTCCTCGTCGGACGAGGCTTCCGTGTTAATCAGTTGCTTGACCGTATCCTGTTAGGATCTCACACGCATCACTTCCCGGTGATGAAATTTATGTTACAGTTAACTTGCTGGGTCACATTCTTTTGAGCAATGAAAATATTTCAAAATATTTTCACTGCTGTGCTAATTTTGCTGCGGGGCAAGATGCCGTGAAACCACCAAGTGTGGTTCAACGCCCTCATTAATACGTCAACCTTACTGAAGGCATTGAAACAATGCAATGCAGTTATTGTTCTGTGACCAACCAGGTCTGCCTATTTTTTCCAATGTAATTTGACTCATTTTCCCACAGGGGTACTGACTCATGATGCTGGCATAATGGGCTGGAAATCCCAAGACAATCTTATTAAAATGAAAAGGCAGGTTTAAGAAGGAATGCTGGTCCTTTCCAGTTAGAAGCCGAGTAATGCAAGAATGTTTTGAGACAGGAAACAGCTCGAGGACTGTAAAAGTTGCTGAACATGAACGCTGAAACAAATATTTATAGCACAGGCTTGGAGAGCACAACTGGACAAATCAACAATAGTCGATTAATGGCGCAAACCAGGCCTTCCAACCCTCTTGGACACTGATTTAAGGTGATTTGCAAAGGAACCAGAGGCGACATGCGGAAATGATTTTACGCAGCGAGTCAGTTCGGGTCGGGAATGCATTAGCTGAGAGTGAAATGGGGGCAGATACAATTAGACATTTCAAAAGGACACAGTCATTCCCAGTAACGGGGGGTGCGGCAGAATGAAGACACTCTTGTGTCTGAGTCAGAAGGTTGTGACCTCATGCCTTAGCCCAGAAATACGAGATCATGGTATCATGCTGATAGTCTTGGTGAAGCACAGAAGTGATATTGTTCTGCGGAAGGTACCATTTGTTTGAATGGGATATTAAACAAACGTCATGTTTCCCCTCCCAGATGAATAACCGGTGCAATGGCATCGTTCTGACGAAGAACAGGGGAGGTCTCCGCAGTGACCTGGCCCACATCTACCCCTCAAACAATCTCATTCCAATCCGATTAGCTTGCTGTTGTTTGTGGGATCCTGCTGTGCATAGGTTGGCTCCTATGTTTCCCACTCTAACAATGACATCATTTCATGAGGACTTTATTATTGGCTGTGACATTGGGGTGGGACGCAGTGTCCATGCCCCTGGCCAGTCCCCCCGCCCCCCCCCCCCCCCCCCGCCCCCCCAATATCCTAGTTGGTGAACTTTTAGGAGATCAGAGCGTCCCGTGCACGTTGGCATTGGGACATCCCAACGTTTTGAATGGTGCCACACAAAAGTCTTTTGTTTAATCTGGCAGGAATTTGCAGTGGTTATTGATTAATAGGCCGAGCTAACAACTGACTGATCAAACGTAACAGTCTTATTTTCTGAAAGGCTCGGTTTTGCGGCATGGCCTCCACTGCTCAGACCATGCATGGGGTAACTGGAACATGATCCCAGTCATTGAACTGGACAGAAAACTCTCCATGGCGAGAGCAGGCTTTGCCCTGGTATGGAGGGCGCCAAGGCCCAGGGGGCACCTTGGGCACATGTGCTCCAGCTGCATTTGGAAGTGTCCAACAGGGAATCTAAGGTGCCGTCATGAGCGATTCATTTCCAGAGGGTTCCCGGGATGTGTCATACCCCAAAGCAACCGTGATTTTTGAAACTTAATTAATAAGATTAATTCTGGGGTTGGCAGATCGGCACGAATCGCTCATCGCTTGTTGCCCCTTGAGACGGTGGTGGTGCATTAAACAGTGCAGTTGGTGTAGTGGAAGACTGCCCAGAGTGCTTTTAAGTCAAATGTTCCAGGAAGTTGAAGACTGAAAACAGCCATATTATCGTGCTGAATGTTGGAGCTGGCTCGATGGGCCACATGGACTACTCCTGCCCCTATTCCTTGTGTTCTTGTCTTTTGACCGAGTGACAATAGAACATAGAACATAGAACAATACAGCGCAGTACAGGCCCTTCGGCCCACGATGTTGCACCGAAACAAAAGCCATCTAACCTACACTATGCCATTATCATCCAATAAACTTTTAAATGCCCTCAATGTTGGCGAGTTCACTACTGTAGCAGGTAGGGCATTCCACGGCCTCACTACTCTTTGCGTAAAGAACCTACCTCTGACCTCTGTCCTATATCTATTACCCCTCAGTTTAAAGTTATGTCCCCTCGTGCCAGCCATATCCATCCGTGGGAGAAGGCTCTCACTGTCCACCCTATCCAACCCCCTGATCATTTTGTATGCCTCTATTAAATCTCCTCTTAACCTTCTTCTCTCCAACGAAAACAACCTCACGTCCATCAGCCTTTCCTCATAAGATTTTCCCTCCATACCAGGCAACATCCTGGTAAATCTCCTCTGCACCCGCTCCAAAGCCTCCACGTCCTTCCTATAATGCGGTGACCAGAACTGTACGCAATACTCCAAATGCGGCCGTACCAGAGTTCTGTACAGCTGCAACATGACCTCCCGACTCCGGAACTCAATCCCTCTACCAATAAAGGCCAACACTCCATAGGCCTTCTTCACAACCCTATCAACCTGGGTGGCAACTTTCAGGGGTCTATGTACATGGACACCTAGATCCCTCTGCTCATCCACACTTTCAAGAACTTTACCATTAGCCAAATATTCCGCATTCCTGTTATTCCTTCCAAAGTGAATCACCTCACACTTCTTTACATTAAACTCCATTTGCCACCTCTCAGCCCAGCTCTGCAGCTTATCTATATCCCTCTGTAACCTGCTACATCCTTCCACACTATCGACAACACCACCGACTTTAGTATCGTCTGCAAATTTACTCACCCACCCTTCTGCGCCTTCCTCTAGGTCATTGATAAAAATGACAAACAGCAACGGCCCCAGAACAGATCCTTGTGGTACTCCACTTGTGACTGTACTCCATTCTGAACATTTCCCATCAACCACCACCCTCTGTCTTCTTTCAGCTAGCCAATTTCTGATCCACATCTCTAAATCACCCTCAATCCCCAGCCTCCGTATTTTTTGCAATAGCCTACCGTGGGGAACCTTATCAAACGCTTTGCTGAAATCCATATACACCACATCAACTGCTCTACCCTCGTCTTCCTGTTCAGTCACCTTCTCAAAGAACTCAATAAGGTTTGTGAGGCATGACCTACCCTTCACAAAGCCATGCTGACTATCCCTGATCATATTATTCCTATCTAGATGATTATAAATCTTGTCTCTTATAATCCCCTCAAAGACTTTACCCACTACAGACGAGAGGCTCACCGGTCTATAGTTGCCGGGGTTGTCTCTGCTCCCCTTTTTGAACAAAGGGACCACATTTGCTGTCCTCCAGTCCTCTGGCACTATTCCTGTAGCCAATGATGACATAAAAATCAAAGCCAAAGGTCCAGCAATCTCTTCCCTGGCCTCCCAGAGAATCCTAGGATAAATCCCATCAGGTCCCGGGGACTTATCTATTTTCAGCCTGTCCAGAATTGCCAACACCTCTTCCCTACGTACCTCAATGCCATCTATTCTATTAGCCTGGGGCTCAGCATTCTCCTCCACAACATTATCTTTTTCCTGAGTGAATACTGACGAAAAATATTCATTTAGTATCTCGCCAATCTCTTCAGACTCCACACACAACTTCCCATCCCTGTCCTTGACTGGTCCTACTCTTTCCCTAGTCATTCGCTTATTCCTGACATACCTATAGAAAGCTTTTGGGTTTTCCTTGATCCTTCCTGCCAAATACTTCTCATGTCCCCTCCTTGCTCGTCTTAGCTCTCTCTTTAGATCCTTCCTCGCTACCTTGTAACTATCCATCGCCCCAACCGAAACTTCACACTTCATCTTCACATAGGCCTCCTTCTTCCTCTTAACAAGAGATTCCACTTCCTTGGTAAACCACGGTTCCCTCGCTCGACGCCTTCCTCCCTGTCTGACCGGTACATACTTATCAAGAACACGCAGTAGCTGATCCTTGAACAAGCCCCACTTATCCAGTGTGCCCAACACTTGCAGCCTACTTCTCCACCTTATCCCCCCCAAGTCACGTCTAATGGCATCATAATTGCCCTTCCCCCAGCTATAACTCTTGCCCTGCGGTGTATACTTATCCCTTTCCATCATTAACGCAAACGTCACCGAATTGTGGTCACTGTCCCCAAAGTGCTCTCCTACCTCCAAATCCAACACCTGGCCTGGTTCATTACCCAAAACCAAATCCAACGTGGCCTTGCCTCTTGTTGGCCTGTCAACATATTGTTTCAGGAAACCCTCCTGCACACACTGTACAAAAAACGACCCATCTATTGTACTCAAACTATATCTTTTCCAGTCAATATTTGGAAAGTTAAAGTCTCCCATAATAACTACCCTGTTACTTTCGCTCATATCCAGAATCATCTTCGCCATCCTTTCCTCTACATCCCTAGAACTATTAGGAGGCCTATAAAAAACTCCCAACAGGGTGACCTCTCCTTTACTGTTTCTAACTTCAGCCCATACTACCTCGGAAGAAGAGTCCCCATCTAGCATCCTCTCCGCCACAGTAATACTGCTCTTGACTAGCAGCGCCACACCTCCCCCTCTTTTGCCTCCTTCTCTGAGCTTACTAAAACACCTAAACCCCGGAACCTGCAACATCCATTCCTGTCCCTGCTCTATCCATGTCTCCGAAATGGCCACAACATCGAAGTCCCAGGTACCAACCCATGCTGCCAGTTCCCCTACCTTGTTTCGTATACTCCTGGCATTGAAGTAGACACACTTCAAACCACCTACCTGAACACTGGCCCCCTCCTGCGACGTCAAATCTGTGCTCCTGACCTCTATACTCTCATTCTCCTTTACCCTAAAACTACAATCCAGGTTCCCATGCCCCTGCTGCATTAGTTTAAACCCCCCCAAAGAGCACTAACAAATCTCCCCCCCAGGATATTTGTGCCCCTCAGGTTCAGATGTAGACCATCCTGTCTGTAGAGGTCCCACCTTCCCCAGAAAGAGCCCCAGTTATCCAGAAATCTGAATCCCTCCCGCCTGCACCATCCCTGTAGCCACGTGTTTAAATGCTCTCTCTCCCTATTCCTCATCTCACTATCACGTGGCACGGGCAACAACCCAGAGATAACAACTCTGTTTGTTCTAGTTCTGAGCTTCCATCCTAGCTCCCTGAAAGCCTGCCTGACATCCTTGTCCCCTTTCCTACCTATGTCGTTAGTGCCAATGTGGACCACGACTTGGGGCTGCTCCCCCTCCCCCCTAAGGACCCGGAAAACACGATCCGAGACATCACGTACCCTTGCACCTGGGAGGCAACATACCAAACGTGAGTCTCTCACGCTCCCACAAAATCTCCTATCTGTGCCCCTGTCTATAGAGTCCCCAATTACTAATGCTCTGCTCCTCTCCCCCCTTCCCTTCTGAGCAACAGGGACAGACTCCGTGCCAGAGGCCCGTACCCCATGGCTTACCCCTGGTAAGTCGTCCCCCCCACAAGTATCCAAAGCGGTATACTTGTTTCTCAGGGGAACGACCGCAGGGGATCCCTGAACTGACTGCTTTTTCCCAGTCCCTCTTACAGTTACCCACCTATCTCCAATCTTTGGTGTAACTAATTCCCTGAAGCTGCTATCTATGACCCCTTCTGCCTCCCGAATGATCCAAAGTTCTTCCAACTCCAGCTCCAGTTCCCTAACTCGGTCTTGGAGGAGCTGGAGATGGCAGCACTTCCTGCAGGTAAAATCAGCAATGATGGAACGGCCAATATATTTCCAAGTGAGGATTGTCTACGACTTGCAGGGCAACTTTGAGGTAATAATAATCCCATGCTAGTCCTTCGCGGCTAATTTTAAATGTGCATTTCAATTAAATTAACCTGCTACGGTGCCAGGCTGGCATTTTTGGCCCGGTGGCGATCAGACCGGGAGGGAGTCCTGTGTTGGTGTCTGAGGGGTGCGCGGGGTGAGCCGGGGCACATAGTCTGTTGGGGGGTGGGGGATGGGGGGGTCGCTCTAGGGGCACCAAGATCTAGACGCCATTTTAAAATGGTGTCTCAATCTCTCGCTACACTGAGGAGTTCCGGCGAGCGGAGCTCCTCAGTGATCAAAACGGGGCTATGTGCAGCCTTGGCCACACGTTGCTCGATGAGGCGCCCTGATGTGTTGAGTACTCCGGATCTGTGGAGACTGCGTTTACCTGTAGCCACCTAAATTGGCCAACTTCCGATTTAAAATGGCGAACGGCAAAGGCTGATGGGAAAGTCAGCCAACATAGACAGAAACCAGCAGCTGCAGGTTTGCTGTGTATTTACCTCTGCAAAGGCCAGCCAACATCGATACCAGCGACCATCAGCATAACAAAGTAGTAGCCATCTGCATACTGATGAGCAATCCCCGGGAAAAATAAGTAACATTTTGGACACACAAAGCAAAGCCAGACTCCTCGGCGCCAGCAGGAGCCAACACAAAGGAGGTGAACGAGCACCTCAAGACCGCCCATCGATCAGGGAACCGCTCCAGTATTGGAGAAAATCGAACCAAGCGATTGGGACAAAGTCCAATCACTTGGGACCAGGTACAGGGTCCGCCCCGAAAGGTGGGAAGCCCCTGGGGACTATAAGAGTTAAGCCCCAAGTTCAAATCGCTCTCTTCACCTCTTCTTCCTGCCCGGGTCACCCAGCAACACGAACCAACATTGACCGTGACCGGTGCAGTGATCATCGACTGACGTAAGTCTTAATTCAACGCTCGCTACGGGATAGGCGCTCCTAGCTACCAATCTGTACCAACTTCGAATCCCGCAGGCTCAGAACCCGAACGAAAGGCCATTTGTTCCCCTGACCTGGTGGGCCAATCCGAAGTTAAGTACAGGCCTGTTAGTTGTAGAAGTAGCTTAGACGTAGAATTTGTGCACGAGTAGCGATTACTGTGTATAATAAATGTGCTTTGATTTAAATCTTACCAATCGGTGTATTGGGTTATTGATCATTACTCAGACTTGTACCTCGTGTCGGTATCATAAAGATATCTGGCAGACTTCCGGGTGCGGCGATGACCAGCTGAGTCGCACGTTTCGGCAGCTTCCGGTGAAACGGACTTTTGGGCTCTTGATAGGAGCCCCAACGGCAATTTTGACGGCTAAAAACACTGTGCGGTAAACCAGAAGGGAATCCCCCCTGGACACGGATGAAAAAAGGAGGAGAAAGTGGCCGGATTGCAGTGGATCCTTTAGAACAGCGGCAAGGAAGGCAAGCAAAAACCAAGATGGCGTCGGAAGGTGGCAGTTTAACATGGGGCCCTGAACAACAAGAGTTCTTGAAATGCTGTGTGGAAGAGCTCAAAAAGGAAATGAAGAAAGAGCTGTTGGCCCCGATATTACAGGCGATTGAAGGGCTAAAGGAGGAACAAAAAACCCAGGAGCGGGAGCTTCGGGTCGTGAAGGCAAAGGCAGCCGAGAATGAGGACGACATACAGGGCCTGGTGGTGAAGACGGAGACGCATGAGGCACATCAGAAACGATGTGTGGAAAGGTTGGAGGCACTGGAGAACAACGCAAGGAGGAACAACCTGAGGATTCTTGGTCTTCCTGAAGGTGTGGAGGGAGCGGACGTCGGGGCATATGTGAGCACGATGCTGCACTCGTTAATGGGAGTGGAGGCCCCGGCGGGTCCGTTGGAGGTGGAGGGAGCATACCGAGTGATGGCGCGAGGGCCGAGAGCAGGAGAAATTCCCAGAGCCATAGTGGTGAGATTCCTCCATTTTAAGGATAGAGAAATGGTCCTTAGATGGGCAAAGAAAACTCGGAGCAGTAAATGGGAGAACGCGGTGATCCGCGTTTATCAAGACTGGAGTGCGGAGGTGGCGAGAAGGAGGGCGAGCTTTAATCGGGCCAAGGCGGTGCTTCATAAAAAGAAGATAAAATTTGGAATGCTGCAACCGGCAAGACTGTGGGTCACATATCGAGGGAGGCACCACTACTTTGAGACGGCGGATGAAGCGTGGACTTTTATTGTGGAAGAAAAACTGGAATGAGCGGGTTATTAAAAAGAACGTTTGAACAAAGTGGTGGGGCGAATGTGGGGGGCAAAGAGGGGGGTTAAAAAGGGGGGAAAGAGGAGTTTTATGTACTAATCCTGCGATGTGGTAACTTTTCTCTCTCCCACAGGTGGTGATGGGGGGAGGAGGGGAGGTGGAGGAGATGGGGCGTTGGCCATTGGGGGCGGGGCCAAGGGAGAAGCGCGGGCTTGGTTCCCGTGCTATGATAATCATGGCGGGAATAGGGAAGCAGGAAGTAGGGGGCTTCGCACGGTGCGAGCCGAGGTCACGGGGGGAAGCCGAGGTCGGCCAGAGTTTGCTGAATTCTGGGAGCAACATGGGGGGAGTAATTACGCTAGCGGGGGATCTAGCGGGGGGGGTGGGAGGGGGGAATTACTGGGTTGCTGCTGCTGGGGAGAGGGGGGAGCTGATATGGGAGGAGATGGGTGGGGGGGCACCGCCTGGGGGAGATACAGCTGCGTGGGAACCGGGTGAGGAGCTGGAAAAAGGTGATGGCTAATCGACAAGGGTGGGGGGTAGGAAGCCCCCCAACCCGGCTGATCACGTGGAACGTGAGAGGGCTGAACGGGCCGATAAAGAGGGCACGGGTACTCGCACACCTTAAGAAACTTAAGGCAGATGTGGTTATGTTACAGGAAACGCACCTGAAACTGATAGACCAGGTTAGGCTACGCAAAGGATGGGTGGGGCAGGTGTTCCAATCGGGGCTAGATGCGAAAAACAGGGGGGTGGCTATATTAGTGGGGAAGCGGGTAATGTTCGAGGCAAAGACTATAGTGGCGGATAACGGGGGCAGATACGTGATGGTGAGTGGCAAACTACAGGGGGAGACGGTGGTTTTGGTAAACGTATATGCCCCGAACTGGGATGATGCCAATTTTATGAGGCGGATGCTAGGACGCATTCCGGACCTAGAGATGCGAAAGCTGATAATGGGGGGAGATTTTAATACGGTGTTGGAACCAGGGCTGGATAGGTCGAAGTCCAGGACTGGAAGGAGGCCGGCAGCAGCCAAGGTACTTAAAGATTTTATGGAGCAGATGGGAGGTGTAGACCCGTGGAGATTTAGCAGACCTAGGAGTAAGGAGTTCTCGTTTTTCTCCTATGTCCATAAAGTTTACTCGCGAATAGACTTTTTTGTGCTGGGAAGGGCGTTGATCCCGAAGGTGAGGGGAACGGAGTATACGGCTATAGCCATTTCGGATCACGCTCCACACTGGGTAGACCTGGAGATAGGGGAGGAAACAGGAGGGCGCCCACCCTGGAGAATGGACATGGGACTAATGGCGGATGAGGGGGGGTGTCTAAGGGTGAGGGGGTGCATTGAAAAGTACTTGGAACTCAATGATAATGGGGAGGTCCAGGTGGGAGTGGTCTGGGAGGCGTTGAAGGCGGTGGTTAGAGGGGAGCTGATATCAATAAGGGCACATAAAGGGAAGCAGGAGAGTAAGGAACGGGAGCGGTTGCTGCAAGAACTTTTGAGGGTGGACAGACAATATGCGGAAGTACCGGAGGAGGGACTGTACAGGGAAAGCAAAGGCTACATGTAGAATTTGACTTGCTGACTACGGGCACTGCAGAGGCACAATGGAGGAAGGCACAGGGTGTACAGTACGAATATGGGGAGAAGGCGAGTAGGTTGCTGGCACACCAATTGAGGAAAAGGGGAGCAGCGAGGGAAATAGGGGGAGTGAGGGATGAGGAAGGAGAGATGGAGCGGGGAGCGGAGAGAGTGAATGGAGTGTTCAAGACATTTTATAAAAAATTATATGAAGCTCAACCCCCGGATGGGAGGGAGAGAATGATGGGCTTCTTGGATCGGCTGGAATTTCCCAAGGTGGAGGAGCAGGAAAGGGTGGGACTGGGAGCACAGATCGAGGTAGAAGAAGTGGTGAAAGGAATTAGGAGCATGCAGGCGGGAAAGGCCCCGGGACCGGATGGATTCCCAGTCGAATTCTATAGAAAATATGTGGACTTGCTCGCCCCGGTATTGACGAGGACCTTTAATGAGGCAAAGGAAAGGGGACAACTGCCCCCGACTATGTCTGAAGCAACGATATCGCTTCTCTTAAAGAAGGAAAAGGACCCGCTACAATGCGGGTCCTATAGACCTATTTCCCTCCTAAATGTAGATGCCAAGATCCTGGCCAAGATAATGGCAATGAGAATAGAGGAATGTGTCCCGGGGGTGGTCCACGAGGACCAAACTGGGTTTGTGAAGGGGAGACAGCTGAACACGAATATACGGAGGCTGTTAGGGGTAATGATGATGGCCCCACCAGAGGGGGAAACGGAGATAGTAGTGGCAATGGATGCCGAGAAAGCATTTGATAGAGTGGAGTGGGATTATTTATGGGAGGTGTTGAGGAGATTTGGTTTTGGAGAGGGGTATGTTAGATGGGTGCAGCTGTTGTATAGGGCCCCAATGGCGAGCGTGGTCACGAATGGACGGGGATCTGCATATTTTCGGCTCCATAGAGGGACAAGGCAGGGATGCCCTCTGTCCCCATTATTGTTTGCACTGGCGATTGAGCCCCTGGCGATAGCGTTGAGGGGTTCCAAGAAGTGGAGGGGAGTACTTAGAGGAGGAGAAGAACACCGGGTATCTTTGTATGCGGACGATTTGCTACTATACGTGGCAGACCCGGCGGAGGGGATGCCAGAAATAATGCGGATACTTGGGGAGATTGGGGATTTTTCAGGGTATAAATTGAACATGGGGAAAAGTGAGTTGTTTGTGGTGCATCCAGGGGAGCAGAGTAGAGAAATAGAGGACCTACCATTGAGGAAGGTAACAAGGGACTTTCGTTACCTGGGGATCCAGATAGCCAAGAATTGGGGCACATTGCATAGGTTAAATTTAACGCGGTTGGTGGAACAAATGGAGGAGGATTTCAAGAGATGGGATATGATATCCCTGTCACTGGCAGGGAGGGTGCAGGCGGTTAAGATGGTGGTCCTCCCGAGATTCCTCTTTGTGTTTCAGTGCCTCCCGGTGGTGATCACAAAGGCTTTTTTAAAAAGGATTGAAAAGAGCATCATGGGTTTTGTGTGGGCCGGGAAGACCCCGAGAGTGAGGGAGGGATTCTTACAGCGTAGCAGGGATAGGGGGGGGGGGGCCTGGCACTACCGAGCCTAAGTGAGTATTATTGGGCCGCTAATATTTCAATGGTGAGTAAGTGGATGGGAGAGGAGGAGGGAGCGGCGTGGAAGAGATTAGAGAGGGCGTCCTGTAGGGGTACTAGCCTACAGGCTATGGTGACAGCCCCATTGCCGTTCTCACCGAGGAACTACACCACAAGCCCGGTGGTGGTGGCTACACTGAAGATTTGGGGACAGTGGAGACGGCATAGGGGAAAGACTGGAGCCTTGGGGGGGTCCCCGATAAGAAACAACCATAGGTTTGCCCCGGGGGGAATGGATGGGGGATATGGAATGTGGCAAAGAGCAGGAATAACGCAACTGAAAGATTTGTTTGTGGATGGGAAGTTCGCGAGTCTGGGAGCGCTGACCGAGAAATATGGGTTGCCCCAAGGGAATGCATTCAGGTATATGCAACTGAGGGCTTTTGCGAGGCAACAGGTGAGGGAATTCCCGCAGCTCCCGACACAAGAGGTGCAGGACAGAGTGATCTCAAAGACATGGGTGGGGGATGGTAAGGTGTCAGATATATATAGGGAAATGAGGGACGAAGGGGAGACTATGGTCGATGAACTAAAAGGGAAATGGGAAGAAGAGCTGGGGGAGGAGATCGAGGAGGAGCTGTGGGCAGATGCCCTAAGCAGGGTAAACTCGTCGCCCTCGTGTGCCAGGCTAAGCCTGATTCAGTTTAAGGTATTACACAGGGCGCATATGACTGGAGCACGGCTCAGTAAATTTTTTGGGGTGGAGGATAGGTGTGCGAGGTGCTCGAGAAGCCCAGCGAATCATACCCATATGTTTTGGTCATGCCCGGCACTACAGGGGTTTTGGATGGGGGTGACAAAGGTGCTTTCAAAAGTAGTGGGGGTCCGGGTCGAACCAAGCTGGGGGTTGGCTATATTTGGGGTTGCACAAGAGCCGGGAGTGCAGGAGACGAGAGAGGCCGATGTTTTGGCCTTTGCGTCCCTAGTAGCCCGGCGCAGGATATTGCTAATGTGGGAAGAAGCCAAGCCCCCGGGGGTGGAGACCTGGATAAATGACATGGCGGGGTTTATAAAGCTAGAGCGGATTAAGTTCGTCCTAAGGGGGTCGGCTCAAGGGTTCACCAGGCGGTGGCAACCGTTCGTCGAATACCTCGCAGAAAGATAGATGGAAGGGAAAAAAGAAGGCAGCAGCAGCAGCCCAGGATCGGGGGGGGGGGGGGAGGGGGGGGGGGGGGAGGAACCAGAAGGACTCTCAGGGTTGTTAATATATACTGTATAATATGTATAGGTCGTTGCTACAGATAATTATATATTGGACTGTTAAATTATATCTTTGGAGAGTGTTACTTGTGATAAGGCAGTTGCCAATTAGGGTTAGTTTTCATTTTTGTTATTTATTATTTATTCATTTTTTGTTTATAAAATAGGTCATTGCTATTTGTGTTGTTATAATATTGTGTAAAGGATGCACAATGTACTGTGTTGGTTGACCAAAAATTTTCAATAAAGTATTTATAAAAAAAAAAATAAAGATACCTGGCGACTCGAGAGCAATTGAACCAAGGAGAAAATCAGCAACATACCTTAGCAGTAACATAGACAGGCTACCAACACTTGTAATAGTACAACTCTATTTTATTTAACCAAGAGCTGTTAAACATACTTGCACTGTGGGTCGACACTATGTTAGATTGACTGAAGACCTATGCCTAACCTGACCAGCCTATACTGCTAGCACATGGTGGATGTTTGTGCTACTGACTGTGGGCTCTGTCTGTCTCAGAGGCTGCATCCCGAATGAGCGGGAAAACTAGTGCCCTCTGTCTTTATAGTGACCGTGCCCTAACTGGTGATTGGCTGCTGTGTTGTGTGTGTTGATTGGTCTTGCAGTGTGTCAGTCAGTGTGTGTCTCTGCACCATCATATACTGGTGTATATTATGACACCCCCCCCTTTTCTAAACAAATTGTGTGTTTGTGGCAATAAATAATGTAGTATGCAAATGTTCCTAACTATGTGTGGCACATGCGAGCATATTTACAGGACTATATACAGAAACCCTAAGATGTTTA
This sequence comes from Scyliorhinus torazame, assembly GCF_047496885.1. Classification (NCBI taxonomy): domain Eukaryota; kingdom Metazoa; phylum Chordata; class Chondrichthyes; order Carcharhiniformes; family Scyliorhinidae; genus Scyliorhinus; species Scyliorhinus torazame. The sequence goes on along the minus strand of NC_092720.1, from coordinate 23,673,929 downwards.
CATTGGAAGGTATCTAGTGCAGATGGACAGTATGTAACACAAAATATAACTAGAACAACAGTATGTACAAACCAGTGAGTTAATCAAACAGGGTAACGAAACAATCAGTTCATGAGTTCAAAGAGTCCATGAATTCAGGCAGTTCATAAATTCAGTCTCTGAGGTGGACGACGAATTCTGGTTGACCGCTTCAAGGGTGGGTCAGAGATCGCCTGTTCTGGGATGGGCGGGACTGTGTCAGACTCAGAGGGTGGCAGAGCGAAAGGGAGATCTGCAAAGTCCGTGACGGGTTCATCGTGACTGCGAGACAGGACATGATGAGGTGGCGAGCGAGGAAGGAGTCGTAGTGCCCGCCTATTTCGGTGAAGAAGAGAGCCGTCTTGTAGACAAACTAAAAATGACCTGGGGGCCAATTGTCTGAACACCACAGCAGTGGCGGACCAACCACCATCGGGAAGTTGGACACGGACCTCGTCATCAGGAGCCAGAGCAGGGAGTTCCGTGGCACGGGCGTGGTACGCCGATTTGTGTTGGGCCCGAGACAAATGCATTCGACGAAGGACCGGAAGGTTGTCCAGGTCCGGGACATGAATGGCCGGCACCATCGTCCGCAGCGTGCGATTCATCAACAATTGAGCCGGTGACAGGCCGGTGAACAATGGAGCTGATCTGGAAGCAAGCAGGGCGAGGTAAAAATCAGATCCTGCATCGGCCGCCTTGCACAGCAGTCGTTTGACAATGTGCACCCCCTTTTCAGCTTTGCATTGGATTGGGGGTAATGGGGACTGGACGTCACATGTGTGAAGTTGTATCGTTTGGCAAAATTGGACCACTCCTGACTGGCAAAACACAGGCCATTGTTGGACATGACCGTGAGCGGGATGCCATGGCGAGCGAAGGTTTCCTTGCGCGCATGGATGACCGCAGTTGAGGTGAGGTCGTGTAACCTAACTACCTCCGGGTAGTTTGAGAAATAGTCCACTATGAGGACGTAGTCCTGGCCAAGTGCATGGAACAGGTCGATGCCCACTTTGGTCCAGGGGGACGTGACCAACTCATGGGGTTGCAAGGTCTCCCTTGGCTGAGCAGGCTGGAAACGCTGGCATGTTGGGCAGTTAAGAACGGCGTTGGTAATGTCCTCATTGATTCCAGGCCAGTACACTGCCTCACGGGCCCGGCGGCGGCATTTCTCCACTCCCAGGTGGCCCTCATGGAGCTGCTCAAGGACGAGGTTCCACATGCTGTGCGGAATGACGATCCTGTCCAGCTTTAGTAGAATTCCATCTACCATCGCCAGGTCATCTTTAATGTTATAGTATTGAGGGCATTGGCCCTTGAGCCACCCGTCTGTCAGGTGGCGCATGACACGTTGGAGCAGGGGATCGTTGGCCGTCTCACGACGAATCTAGATGAGTCGTTCGTCCGTGGCGGGCAGATTGGATGCGGCGAATGCCACCTGAGCATCAATTTGGCACACAAAGCCCGCTGGGTCGCAGGGTGTGGTGACAGATCGGGAGAGTGCATCGGCGACGATGAGCTCCTTACCCGGGGTGTAGACGAGTTCGAAGTCGTACCGCCTGAGTTTAAGGAGAATGCGCTGCAGGCAAGGCGTCATGTCGTTAAGGTCTTTTTGAATGATATTGACCAGTGGCCTGTGGTCTGTTTCGACTGTGAACTTTGGGAGTCCATAGACAGAGTCATGGAATTTGACGACTCCGGTAAGAAGGCCCAGGCACTCTTTTTCAATTTGCACATAGCGCTGTTCAGTGGGCGTCATTGCACGTGACACATATGCGACAGGAGCCCATGAGCAGGCGTCGTCATGTTGAAGGAACACTGCTCCAATGCCGGACTGACTGGCATCCGTGGAGATCTTTGTTTCTTTGGTCGGATTGAAAAATGCCAACACCGGGGCCTTGGTCAGCTTCGCCCTGAGTTCCCGCCATTCTTGTTCGTGGGCGGGGAGCCATTGGAACTCGGTCGTCTACTTAACCAGGTTCCTGAGAGCCGTGGTGTGGGAGGCGAGGTTAGAGATGAATTTCCCCAGGAAATTGACCATGTCCAGGAAGCGGAGGACTGCCTTCTTGTCCTCCGGTGTCTTCATGGCCTTAATGGCAGATACCTTGTCAGCATCCGACTGCATGCCAAATTGTGAAATGTGGTCTCCGAGGAATTTAAGTTCAGTTTGACCAAAGGAGCATTTGGCCCTGTTGAGGCGGAGGCCATGCTCATGGATTCATCGGAAGACGCGTTGGAGGCGATCAATGTGCTCCTGCGGGGTGGTAGACCAGACGATGATGTTGTCCACATATACGCGAACCCCTTCGATACCTTCCATCATCTGCTCCATTATTCTGTGGAACACTTCCGATGCAGAGATGGTGCCAAACGGCATCCGGTTGTAGCAATACCGGCCAAATGGAGTGTTAAAGGTGCAGAGCTTCCGACTGGATGCGTCGAGTTGGATCTGCCAGAACCCCTTGGATGTGTCTAGCTTGGTGAATAGTTTGGCGCGAGCCATCTCACAGGTGAGTTCTTTGGAATGGGATAGTGTTCTCTCATAATATTGCGGTTGAGGTCCTTGGGATCAATACATATGCGTAATTCGCCGGATGTTTTTTTCATGCACACCATAGAGCTGACCCAGTCAGTCGGTTCTGTAACTTTCAAAATTACGCCCTATTCCTGGAGGTCCTGCAGCTGCTGCTTGAGGCGGTCCTTGAGGGATGCTGGTACCCTGCGAGGTGCGTGCACCACAGGCGTGGCATTTGATTGTAACAAGATTTTATAAGTGTATGGGAGTGTGCCCATGCCCTCGAATACACCGTGGTATTGGGTGATGATGGCGTTCAGCTGTGTTCGAAAGTCAGCGTCCTGAGATGCGGAAGTGTCAGCGGGTGACAGGGAGTGAACCCTTTGATTAAGGTTTAGAAGTTTGCACGCCTGAGCACCAAGCAGGGAGGCTTTAGTGGATCCCACTATTTCGAATGGCAGGTTAGCCTTTAATGACCGGTGCGACACTTCAAGCTGGCAAGAGCCACTGGCAGCAATGGCATTATCATTATAGTCCAGAAGCTGGCAGGCGGATGGCAGGATGTTAGGCTTGACATGGAGGCTTTCGAGGTCAGACCGCGCAATGAGGTTGGCTGAAGCGCCGGTGTCCAGGCGGAATCGGATGCGGGATCGGTTGACCGTGAGAGTAGCACACCACTCGTCGTCCGGATCAATGCGGAATATTGGGAGAGACTTGGCTTTTGTCTTCTGGAGCATTTTGTGTTTGGGATGATGCCCACCTGAAATGGTGCTTTAGGGTCCTCTGTGTCAAGGTCTGGAATCAAGTCGGAGTCGGAATCGGTGTCCGGTGGCTGGATGTTTCGGCCATCCCTGCGTGGCTGGTTGGAGCGACGAGAGGTAGTAGGTTGAGCAGATCTGCATAGGGCTGCATAGTGGCCAAGCTTGCCACATTGGAGACAGCGTCGGGATTTTGCAGGACATTGCCGCTTTAAGTGGGCGGAGCCACAGTTGCCGCACGTCGTTACGTCAGAACGTTCGGTACGCCACCGCGCATGCACAGTGCGGTCGTACGTAGTACGCACCTGCGCAGTGCGGTCTTCGGCCTCGCCGTCCCCTCGGTCAGTGCGCGCATGCGCGGGAGCCCTGGAGTTGCTTATTAGCTTGCACCCGCTCTGCCTCGTGGGGTCCTTGCCGCGCCGTTTCAGCCGCTTGAATGTGCGAGTATCGGTTAGTGGCATGTTAATGCAGAACGCAGGTCTCGATGGCTATCGCAAAGGTGAGCTGTTTAACCTTGAGGAGCTGCGAGCGCAGGGGGTCCGATTGCACACCGAAAACGATCTGGTCACGGATCACCGAGTCGGAGGTGGAGCTGTAATTACAGGACTGCGCGAGGATGCGAAGGTGGGTGAGGAAAGATTGAAAAGGTTCATCCTTACCCTGCAGACGCTGTTGAAAGACATAGCGCTCAAAACTTTCATTTACCTCGATGTCACAGTGACTGTCGAATTTGAGCAGGACTGTCTTGAACTTGTCTTCACCTTCAGCGAAAGTGAGAGAGTTGAAGATATGGATGGCATGGTCCCCGGCCGTGGAAAGGAAGAGAGCAATCTTCCTGGCGTCTGAAGCAGCTTCCAGGTCTGTAGTTTCCAGGTATAGCTGGAATCATTGTTTAAAGATTTTCCAGTTCGCACCGAGGTTGCCGGTGATGTGGAGCGGCGGGGGAGGGCGGACGCTGTCCATACTACCGGATGGCTGATTGCTGGTCGAAGGGTGATCACTTGAAGGTAGGTCTATTAAACTCTAACATCACATACTGGTACCATGATGTGTTGGGTACTCTGGATTTGTGGAGACTGCGTTTATCTTAGCAGGAACATAGACAGGCTACCAACACTTGTAATAGTACAACTCTATTTTATTTAACTAAGAGCTGTTAAACATACTTGCACGGTGGGTTGACACTATGTTAGATTGACTGAAGACTTATGCCTACCCTGACCAGCCTATACTGCTAGCACATGGTGGATGTTTGTGTTACTGACTGCGGGCTCTGTCTGTCTCAGAGGCCGCATCCCGAATGAGTGGGAAAACTAGTGCCCTCTGTCTTTATAGTGACGGTGCCCTAACTGGTGATTGGCTGCTGTGTTGTGTGTGTTGATTGGTCTTGCAGTGTGTCAGTCAGTGTGTGTCTCTGCACCATCATATACTGATGTGTATATTATGACACACCCTCTCTAACGCGAGTGCCGTTTTGTAGCATTGTGTTTCTCAGCGCTGTGAGCACCAGGAAACGCGCGGCTAAACGCGCTCGCTATGGGACCGTGTTCCCATTTAGTTAAATTGCATCCTCTGAGTTATTAATTGCATAATCTTTGACTGTCAGCCAAGAAATTTCTCCAAGAAAATAAAGACACCCAATTTTATTAACTTGCCCAGTGAGTTTTTTATTCTGAGCTTTTGCTTGAAGCTCATGTCCAGGAAGATTAACTGTTAACTCTAGGAGACTCCAGGGCAAGCCCAGAGGGTCGGTAACTGTGTGTACTGGGACATGGACAAGAATTTTCTGCTTCATTTTAATGATTGGAGTGTCCTCGGCAATTGTGTGAGTCCCCAACCCGCCAAGTTCCCGACGGGTGGGTTACATGTGCTCACACCGTCCGGGAACCTTGCATGGCGGCTGCAGACTCAATCTGGGGCTGCCTTAGTCAGGGGAGGGCTGATTCGCAGGCCTGGGGGGGGGGGGGGGGGGGGGCTTCATTCAGGGCTGGGGGCACTGTGGGCGGGCGGTACGGGGCGCGCGAGCGGCCGAAGGGGGGGCACTACTTTTGCGGTCCGGATCCGCGGGCTGAGTCCGCCATGGATCACGGCGCAGCCGCTGCAGGCCGCCGCCATACGCATGCGCGGCCTCGGAGCCGAAAGTGCAAAGGGGCGTGTCGGCAGCTAGAGCTGCGAGCTCTACGCTGCCTCCCTGCTAGCCCCAGTAAAACGGGGAATCGGTGGTCATTTCACGCCAGCGTGGGGTTTTAGTCTCCAAAACGGAGAATCCAGCCCAAGCTTCCTGGGGTGTTTATGTGCTGTAACGCTTTTGATGCGTGTTTGTAATAAAATACATTTTAAAATAAAAAGGTTTCTGAGTGCAGCCCATAAGACATTTTGTCAATCCTTGCCCATGTGCAGGGTTGCCACATTCCACTGATTTCAGTCCATGTAGTTTATTTCATACCGGTAAGACTGAAGTGATACACCCGTAAAGCGAGAGCAAGTGAAGTGAGGTGCTGATTGTACACAACATTGACTGAGTGCCATGCACTCGCTCTGCGTCTGATCAAATCGGAATTATTTATTTTGATTCCCCCATTTTGGACCGTGCTGCTGGCTTGCCTTCGCTGGCTTTGAAAGCAGACCAAGGCAGGCCAGCAGCACGGTTCAATTCCCGTACCAGCCTCCCCGAACAGGCGCCGGAATGTGGCGACGAGGGGCTTTTGACAGTAACTTCATTTGAAGCCTACTTGTGACAATAAGCGATTTTCATTTCATTTCATTTCATTTAAAGTTGATAGTTCTAATTAATATATATGTAATTAAGCATTTTCTGAAATTCATTAAAAATATTTGACGAGTATTAAATGTATTTAATCTTATTCATGAAGACATGGTTAGTGAACAAGCCTGATTTCAATCTTGCCACTCACTGAGATGACATAGGGCCACTCATGCAGTCTGCTCACTAGCCTAGGTTGCCCATCACTGATATAGACGGACAAGGTTGGCATGCACATGGCACCTTCGCCACCTAGAAGATCCCCTCCAAACCACTCACCATCCTGGCTTGCAAATAGTCCGAATACAGGAGGGAAATAGAGAACCTAGTGGAGTGGTGTAATGACAACAATCTCCCCCTCAATGCCACCAAAACTCAAGAGCTGGTCATTGACTTCAGGAAGCAAAGTACTGTACACACCCCTGTCTGCATCAACGGGGCCAAGGTGGAGATGGTTAGCAGTTTCAAATTCCTAGGGGTGCACGTCACCAAAAATCTGTCCTCGTCCACTACGTTGACGCTACGACCAAGAAAGCACAACAGCTCCTATACTTCCTCAGGAATCTGAGGAAATTCGGCATGTCCACATTGACTCTCATTACAGGTGCACCATAGAAAGCATCCTTTCAGGCTGCATCACAGCCTGGTATGGCAACTGCTCTCTTTAACATCCCTTCTCACTTCAGCACTCTTAGGGCTGGATTAGCACAGGGCTAAATCGCTGGCTTTGAAAGCAGACCAAGGCAGGCCAACAGCATGGTTCAATTCCCGTATCAGCCTCCCCCAACAGGCGCCGGAATGTGGCGACTAGGGGCTTTTCACAGTAACTTAATTTCAAGCCTATTTGTGACAATAAGCGATTTTCATTTATCATTTCAGGGCCGCAAGTAACTTCAGAGAGTCGTGAACGTCGCCCAGTCCATCACAAGAACCTGCCTTGGACTCTGTCTACTACTCCCGCTGCCTGGGGAAAGCAGGCAGCATAATCAAAGACCCCTCCCACCCGGCTTACTCACTCTTCAAACCTCTTCCATCGGGGAGGAGATACAAAAGTCTGAGAACACGCACGAACAGATTCAATAACAGCTTCCACTCTGCTGTTACCAGACTCCTAAATGACCCGCTTCTGGACTGACCTGATTAATGCTACATCCTGTATGCTTCACCCGATGCTGGTGTCTATGTATTTACATTGTGTACTTTGTGTTGCCCTTTTACGCATTTTCTTAATATGTACTGAGTGATCCGCTTGAGCTGCACGCAGAAAAATACTTTTCGTTGTACCTCTTTACACGTGACTATAAACAACTCCAAATATATTTTGTTCCTTCACTGTCGCTGTGTCAAAGTCCTGGAATTTTATTGCTAACAGCACATGGGGTGTACCTGCACCACATGGATTTCAGCGGTTCAAGAAGGCAGCTCATCACCACCTTCTCAAGGGCAATTAGGGATGGGCAATAAATGCTGGCCTAGCCAGAGAGGCCCACATTCCTCGAATGAATTTTAAAAAGCAGCATTGGGCAGGAACGGCCTTCTCTTCTTCTGCTGGTACCAAGCAGGTCATACTCGACTGATGCCAAACAATTCCCAGCTCCCAGTTGAAAGCTGAAGGCAACATTTTCCACCACTGATTCTCTCACCACCTCTGCCAACAGAAACATTGACAACAGACAAGCTCAGACATGCGTCTATGCCAGTGCAGTAGTTCCAAAGCCTACCTCAGGGGAGATAGATTGGCCTTGGATTGGGTCAAGCATGGGCTAGCCAGATGAGGAAAAGTGGATGACTGGAAAGAAACATTCAGATATAATCCTGAAATGAATGAATCAAAGGAGCTGATTTGACACTCAACCTATTATGAATTTGATGTTTGGTAATGCTGTCCGCAAAAATAGTCATTTATGTTCAATCTCAATTCGACTGAACACGCTTGTAGCTTCAAACTTAAGGGTGCATTGCAAGCCCATCAAAAACCTTACAGAAATCAATTGGAACTGGGATTATTGGTGTTAGCACTGTTGCCTCACAGCGCCAAGGTCCCCGGTAACATAGTGGTTGGCACTGTTGCTTCACAGCACCAGGTTTGATTCCCGGCTTGGATCACTGCCTGTGCAGAGTCTGCATGTTCTCCTGGTGTCTGCGTGGGTTTCCTCCGGGTGCTCCAGTTTCCTTCCACAAGTCTTGAAAGATGTGCTGTTAGTGTCATAATATACATACAGGTATATGATGGTGCACAGACAGGCAGTGATTGACACACAGGATGACCAGTGATCACACAGAACACAGCAGCCAATCACCAGGCAGGACACAACCACTATAAAGCCAGAGGGCACTAGTTTTCCCGCTCTCTTGGGATCCAGCCTCTAAGACAGTCAGAGCCCATGAGCAGCAACTAGAACATACACCATGTGGTAGTAAGATAGTCTGGTCCTGTACCAGCCTCCCGAACAGGTGCCGGAATGTGGCGACTAGGGGCTTTTCACAGTAACTTCATTGAAGCCTACTTGTGACAATAAATGATTTTCATTTCATTTCAGGTTAGCCTCAGGTCTCCAGTCAAGTCAGCATAGTGTCAACCCACAGTTAAAGTATGGATGATAGTGAAGAGTTCAATGAAATCGAGTTACATTTCTTCAAGTGTTGGAAGCCTGTCTCTCTCACTGCTACAGTAAACACAGTCCTCGCAGACCCGGCATACCCAACACATCAGTTAGGTGAATTGTGTCATAATATACACCAATATATCATGGTGCAGACACACACACTGATGGACACACAGTGGGACCACTCAACATACACAACACTCCAGCCAATCACCAGTGAGAGCACACGCACTATAAAGACAAGGGACATCAGAGTTCCCGCTTATTCGAGTAGCAGCTAGCTAGGAGCACAGAGCTCACAGCCTGCAACACAGACATTCACCATGTGCTGAGTGCATCACCTGGTTAGAACTCGGCAAAGGTCTTTAGTTAAAGCTGGTGTCGTATTTACCCACAGTTCAAGTATGTTTAAATAGTTAACCTTGTATTTAAATAGAGTTGCACCACTTCAAGTGTTGGTGACCTGTATGTGATCCAGAACACCCAACACATCATGATACCACGAGTGGTTGCATACTAGCACTTCTTAGACCTACCTGCAAGTGATCTGCCTTCCGCCAGTATTCCGTCATTCTGCAACATGGACAACATCAGCCCGCCACTCCGCATCGCCGGCAACCTCAGGGCCAACTGGGAGATTTTCAAACAGCGCTTCCAGCTCTTCCTCAAAGCCACGGACAGGGAGGGGGCCTCGGACACCAGAAAGATTGCTCTTCTCCTCTCCAAGGCCAGGGTCCATGCCATCCACATCTTCAACTCTCTCACCTTTGCAGATGACGAAGACAAGACGACGTTCAAGACGGTTCTCCTCAATTTTGACACTCACTTCAGCGTGGAGGTGAATGAAAGTTTTGAACGCTACGTGTTCCAGCAGCGTTTGCAGGGTAAGGACGAGCCTTTCCAATCCTTTTTAACGCACCTCCGCATCCATAGTTCAAGTATGTTTCAATAGTTAACCTTGTAATAAAATAGAGTTGCACCACTTCAAGTGTTGGTGACCTGTTTGTGATCCAGAACACCCAACACATCAAATTGGACATTTTGAATTCTCCCTCTGTGTACCCGAACAGGCGCCGAAATGTGGCGACTAGGGGCTTTTCACAGTAACTTCATTGCAGTGTATTATAATGTAAGTCTACTTGTGACAATAAAGATTATTATATTATAACGTAAGCCTCCTTTTGACAATAATAAAGGTTACATTATTATTACTTGACTATCTGATGGGCAGTGTGGTACTGGATGGATGAGAGAGGGTGTGATTTCTAAACTGTGTGGACCTTACCTCTAGTTTCATTGATCCTTTGAGGCTGCCCAACTTGAATTGTGCCAACCGGCTCATGAGACAGCTGAACGTCGGTGTTTGAGCTGTCAGTGAAGTAATGAAAGAGACAGAGAGAGATAGAGGGCATGAGGGAAAGCGAGGTCAACAGAGATAGTCGGGGTGAAGGAGCGGGAAAGGAGCGACTAGGAGAGAAAGCGAGGGAAAGAGACAACGCTAGGGAGTGATGCGGAAAAGAGAGGGTGAGTGGAACGAGAGAGAGACAAAGACAGAGGGGGCAGAATCAGACAACGACAGAGAGCGGAAAAGGGAGAAAGTGTGAAGGAGAGAGACAGGGTCAAAGAGAAGGAGAGTATTAGAAAGAGAGAGAAAGATGAATAGACAGAAAGTGAGAGCGACAAAGAGGGAGCAAGATAAAAGAGGGCTAGATTGTCAAAGCAGATCCTGTGTCCTGGCCCCACATCTGAACTGTATCACTCTCGCCATGCTATTTATAAATGTAAATATGGTGATCAGGAAGGAAGCGAGCTTGGTGCTCAGAGACGGGATCTGTCTCTCTCACACGCCCTGGTGCCAGTTGTCCCCTCGAGTTTCATAAAACAGACACAGCAGCAACCCTAACAGCCCTATACCAGACTGTTTGGCTTTGCTCAGTTTGGAAATTCCATATTGTTCTGGGCAAGACCCGCACGGAACTTATTAAAGGGCCGCAAATTCGTGGCAAGCAAGTTTCCTGTTCCCTTCTCCCCTGCCAGCCCTTTGAAAATGGGAAACTATCCAGGGGGCAGCAGTATCCAGTGCTGTTCTCTGAGAACATGATTTTCAAATCGTGCCCACATCTGCCCCCCCCCACCACCCAAACCCACCCCAGCGTCTCTCCACCCCCACCCACACCATCACCCCTGCCCACCCTCCCAACTCACCACCCCACACCCACCCTCCCAACTCACCTCTCTCACCCACCTCCACCCACACCACCGCCCACCCTCCCAACTCACCAACCCCTGCCCACCTCCCAAACTCACTGACCCACCCACACCCCAACCTCACCCACCCCCCCACCTCACCACCCCCATCCACCTCCCCCCCCCACCCCACCACCGATGCCCACCTCCCACCTCACCACACCACACTTCTGACCTTACGATGGAAGGGAGGTCATTGATGAAGCAGCTGAAGATGGTTTGGGCCTAGGACACTCCACTGAGGAACTCCTGCCGTGATGTCCTGGAGCTGAGATGATTGACCTCCAACCGCCACAACCATCTTCTTTTGTGCCAGGTATGACTCTAACCAGCGGAGAGTTTCCCCCCTGATTCCCATTGACTCCAGTTTAGCTAGCGCTCCTTGATGTCATATTCAGTCAAATGCTGCCTTGATGTCAAGGGCAGTCACTCTCACCTCACCCCTGGCATTCAGCTCTTTTGTCCACGTTTGAACAATGGTTTTAATGAGGTCAGGAGCTGAGTGACCCTGGCGGAACCCAAACCGAGCGCCCGTGAGCAGGGTATGAGCGGCATGGACAGAATGGATAGTCAGAGGTTTTTTCCCAGTGTGGAAGAACCAGTTACTAGCAGACATAGTTTTAAGTGCGAGGGGCAAAGTTTAGAGGAGATGTGCGAGGGAAGATTTTTAAACAGAGGGTAGTGGGTGCCTGGAACTCGCTGACGAAGGAGGTGGTGGAAACGGGTGCGATGGTGGCGTTTAAGGGGCATCTTGACAAATATATGAATGGGACGGGAGGTGTAGAAGGAACTTTAGTTGGCGGATTAGTTGCCTTAATACCCTGTATTCCTTCTAACCTGGCTGCTTGACTATATTTCATGGCAATAGGCATTTGGCAAAGCATTATGGATATATTAGCTTTATTTCAGTCAAGAAGTTCTGCATGTAATAGGCAGAAGGCCAGACTATGTAAACAAGTGCACAGCTGCACATTTTGCTGAGTGTAGACGATTATTATTGTCCTTAGGCTGGGAATTCAAGGCCTGTTGTCTAACACTGCTCGCTTTTCTGTGTCTGGGCTTATCAAAGGAATGCCTCGTTTTTCCATAATATTGCTTATTAAACCATATAAAGTACTGCTATACTCTTGTAAGGGGGGGACAATTAGAAGGACGGTGGTTAGTCTAACTCCCTCCACGAACTTCGTGTTATAATAAAAGACCTTTGCGAAACCTCGAAGTGTTGGCTAGTTTTTTCCACAACAGGAGGTGTAGAAAATTTTAGGTTAGACAGGTAGCATGATTGGCTCAGGCTTGGAAAGCCAAATTGCCTGTTCCTGTGCTGTACTGTTTTTTGTTCTTTGTTCTTTGTTTGATGAGACCATTTGGTCCATCGGATCTGCTGCGCCGTTCAATGAGATCATGACTGGTCCCATAAAATAATCCTCAAATCTAATTTCTTGCCTTATCCTCACAGCCCTTGATTCCCTTATTGATTATAACTATGTCTAAAGGGTAAAAGAGGAAGCTCTGAATGTTTTGACATGTATTTTTAGCATGACAGAAAAGTGGTAGCCCACTTCTAGCGGGTTCGAAGCTACATGTTGCAAAGCTACATGAATTCTGATTTATGAATCACAATGCTGATCACCAACTTGGCCAGCGATCAGTCCAAAACTACTTCAAATTCTCGACCAAGGTACAGTAATTTATTTTTGTGCTGATGTGAGGTGGGTTAGCGAGTGACTCAATCGTTTCGGATACATTCTGTCACCGCTTCTTGCCTTTTTGGTCACACTAACAAATTCTGAGTATTTTCATTTTCAACAATTTGACTGATACAGATCTCTCAAAGTTTCATATGTTATTCTGCAGTAATTGATCCAATCTCCCTGTGCTGTGAAACAAGGTTGATGAGAAAAACCTCCATGTATTTCTGCTTGCTCAAGGGTAAGAGCACATGAATGACAGAGAACAACAGCCAATCCGCCCTGGCTGATCCATCCAACCCATGTTTGGGAGGGTAAGGAGGAATTCTTTCCTTTGGTGAGGAAACGTATGTGTGTGTGTGTTGGGGTGGGGGTTGCTGGTTGGTAGACGAGTGTAGTGTCCATAAATTAAGACATCGTGCCATGAACACCATTCCACCCCGTCCCAGTTTTACCTGACACAGGGGTGGCTAGGGCTAAGTGCTCAGGTTGTTAGGTCTACCGGACGGGCTGAAGGCTGGTCGAAGTGCAGTTCCTAACTTTATAGTCCACCTGTGCCCATCGAAGGAGATTCCGCACCCCCCCCCCCCCAAACCCCCAGCTCCCAAATCTTCTCACGCCTGCAATTCTCCCCCATCCACTGCCCTGTTCACCCTGCCCCTCCCCACCCTTCTTTGCCCTGTCAACACTTCCCCCACCCTCTTCCCCGTCCCTCGCTTGGGCCTGCTAGCCTGACCCCGGCGAGACCCCAGACTTTACTTACATCGAGGTTCCATCGCTGAATGCCTTCTTTGGGGCTGACTGCAGCCCCAGCAGTGGTTACTGCTGCAGGCGACACTGCTGGGACAAGACTGGGGATGGAAGTCTCACCTCGAGCTAACTGAAGGCCTGCTGTCTGTCAATTGGCCACCGGATGACCCAGCAAAGGATGTGCGGTAAAGGTTGCCATAATAGCTCACAGAAGACTCACGGAGTCTGCCCATGGGGCTGGTGGAATACGAACTCCCCGCTGATGGGTGGAGGCCTGTCAGCTGGACCTCATGGAATTAATCTAGAAAGCCGGCCTGGATTGGGACCGGCATGATTGGTGGTCCCGGTCGGGATTAATGTGCTGTATGCCACGTTGCAGTCTTTACCTTTGGTTAGAAATAAACCTCTGTTTTGAATAATCTTCTCCTGAATATTTGTGGTCATGAGCTGTATTTTCTGGGGGAGACCAACGTCCAGCACACACCTTAAAATTAGCGACGGGTCACTCAGTCAGTGATTCTTTCCAGAAAGTGCAGTGGGCAGCACGGTGGCACAGTGGTTAGCACTGTGGTTAGCCTCAGCACCAGGGACCCAGGTTCAATTCTGACCTTGGGTGACTGTGTTGAGTCTGCACGTTCTCCCCGTGTCTGCGTGGGTTTCCTCCGGGTGCTCCGGTTTCCTCCCACAATCCAAAGATGTGCAGGTTAGGTGGATTGGTCATTCTAAATTGCCCCTTAGTTTCCAAAGGCTAGCTGGGCTTAGGGTGTTGCGGGGAACGAGTCGAGGTAGGATGCTCCTTGGCAGGATCGGTGCAGACCTGCTGGACCGAATGGCCTCCTTTGCACTGCAGGGATTCAAAGGACACCTGAAACTCTCTCTCCCAGAAATGCTGTGGAGACCGGTGGAGGCAGGGGTGGGTGGGTGGGAGAGGGAATCGGCCCAATACTTGAGGTTGATAGATTTATGTTTTGTCAGGGCATTAAGGGATTTGAGACTAAGGCGGGTAGATGGAACACGTCAATCTAATTGAATAGATCGAGAGACTCCACTCCTGTTCCTATGCTCTTAAGCCATGATGTGGAGATGCCGGCATTGGACTGGGGTGAGCACAGTAAGAAGTCTTACAACACCAGGTTAAAGTCCAACAGGTTTGTTTCAAATCACCAGCTTTCGGAGCACTGCTCTTTCCTCAGGTGAATGAAGAGGTGGGTTCCAGAAACATATATATAGACAAAGTCAACCCACCTCTTCATTCCCCTGAGGAAGCAACAGTGCTCCGAAAGCTAGTGATTCGAAACAAACCTGTTGGACTTTAACCTGGTGTTGTAAGACTTCTTGCTATGCTCTTAAGCACAGTGAACACACCTCCTCCACCACCCCCAACATCTCCAATCAACAGCCATCTGATCTTGTGGGAGAGACAAGTAAAATCATAGGTCAAATCAGCAAGTAAATGACTCTGCTCTCTGAAGACACCAAAAGGCATGTTTCAGGAGGGAAGAATGAGATACATTTGCGCCACACCCCAGCAACTTCACCCCAGCAGTGATATCAGCTGGTTCCAGAGCTATGGGGAGAAAGATCGAGGGGTCTGCCCCTGTTGAGTTATGGAATCGAGAGTAGCTCAGACGCTTTTACCTGGGCTGGAAGTATTGTGACACCACGTAATGTTGACTTGATGCACAACCTTCCAGTTTGGACTCTGCCTTTCCTGTTAATGGAAGTGCCGTGACATTGGAGGTGGGAACAGACATTTAAGGGAAACACGACAGGACTGTCGGAAGAAGTTGTTGTTCACTTTTGAAAAGCTGGGTACAGCCATTGCTCCTAGTCCTGGGAACTCTGCAGTTACACAGTTCTCCTTGAGCTGCAGAAACACAGGGAGATGGAGCAGAGGCAGCACACGGGACAAACTATTCAGAGAGGGAGGAGGACAAAGCTCTCGGCAGGAGTACGTACCCACCCCACATCTTGAGCCAGCATGTTGACTTCCTCCATCTCGGCATTATCTGCGATGGCGACACTTCACCAGGATGTGGGCACAGAAAAGTGCTATCTGCTGGCAGCAGACGAGGAGCCTCGGAGCAGATAAGAATGATGTTGTCAATGGCTGTTAAATTGACCGTGACCCTCAATTTCTGCAGCAGCCAATTTTCCCAGGCTGGAGCAAGTGGCCCAGGCAACATACTGCAATTTGCTGCCTACTGCTGAAGCTGAGGGATCGCAGATACTCTGCACACATGAGCAGGTGGGGAAAGCATATTGCTTTGCCTGGATACCCATGGTGCGTCAACTGCATACCCACACCCTCGTGGGTGTGGCATCTCAATGTGGAGATGTAACCGCAACTGCAAGGGTTGGCACGTCAATGTGCAATTGATGGATGGTCACGTCCTGTTGATGATTCTGCCACCCTGGCAGCAGAATTGATGCTTTCATCCTGCGCCATCTTTGAGCCACCACACCGAGCAAGAGTGTGGTGACTCAGCAACGAGAATTTCCTGCGAGGCCTTCCGGTGGCGGCCATGGTGTGAGTGGTCGCACACATGGCACCTCCTGTTTGAAGGTGTAGAAAAGAGCACTTTTTACCCAGAATCGGTGTACCTTCGACGGAAAAGTGCAGCTGAAGGTCGGAGGAGAAGTTCCCCCCCCCCCCCCCAGGGAGGGTTTGTCTGCTTGTTACCAAACACGGCAGAAGAAGGTGAAAGACCTGGCCAAGGAGTTGGAAGAGACCTGTGGTGCAGCAGCCAGTGGAAGGATGGCTCAGGGGGAAGAGTCTGTGCAAGTAGAAAAGCCCCAGATGGAACAGTTGATGGCCTTCATCAAGGAAGAGTTCGGCCAGCAGAGGAAGGAGATGCAGGAGGATTGCTTGAAGGCCATTGAAGGGACTGTGGCAGCCCTGAAGGGCTCGATGGAGAGAATGGAGAACTGTTTGGAGGTGCAGAGGTCTCAGATCCGAGAGATTGAGAGTGTGATGACAGACCACGGCAATTGGGTGGTGGCATTGGAGGCAGAGGTGTGGCTCTTAGAAGACCTTTGCAAGATGTTAAGAGCAAAGGTGAAGGAGCAGGAAATAGATTGAGAAGGCATACATTGCAGATCGTGGGTCTGTCTGAAGGAGTGGAAGGTGCGAGTGCCATAAGGTGTGTTTCGAGGATGCTGGCAGGGCTGTCGGCGGAGGGGGTGCTGAACAAGGCTCCTGAGGTGGACAGAGTGCACAGGTCGCCAAGGCAGTAGCCTAGAGCAGGGGAGCCGCTGCGGGAGGTGATTGTGAGGCTCCACACGTTCGTGGAGGAGGAGAAGATTCTGCAGTGGGCCAGGGAGCAGCGGAACTGAGAATGGGAGGGGAACACAGTCCGAATGTACCAGGACATTGGAGATGAGCTGGCAAAAAGGCATGCGGGGTTCAACAGGGCTAACGCGGTGCTATAACGGCGGCAGGTTTGGGGTGCTCTACCCGGCGATGCTTTGGGTGATGTATGAAGGCCGGGAATATTATTTTGGGACCCCAGAAGTGGCCAATGACTTTATCAAGGAACATAAACTAGGGGAGAACTGAACTGAACAATTTTGGAAGCCTGAGGTGCTGGTACTTTGAAGTCATTTGGAATACGGGATGAGTGGGGGTTGGAGAGAGGGGTGTGTTTCTTTTCCTCCGATGTGGAGATATTTTATTCTTCTTTTTACTGTTGGGATGACAAAGGATAGCCATGGTTAAAGGTTTGTAAGGGGACGACCCTCCCCCCTCTCCTGCTGCCTGGGGCTGTGTTTTTTCTTTTTGTTTGTTCTTGGGGAAGGTGACCTGTGGTTCGAGTTGAGTATTTGTTTGGTGGGGCAGGGGGAGGTCAGCGGAGAGCCTTCTTCACAGGACAGAGAGGTGAGGGTGAGGGAGGGGGGCCAGTAGGAGGAGCCTTTGTGCAGGAGTTGCCACTGTGGTGATATGCATCACTGTATATACGCAAGGGGTTAATGTAAATACACTACAACTAAGTAACCACTAGAGGGACCACCTGAGATGTCATGACATGCAGACATACAACCAATGGGTTATTACAACAGGACATAACTAATGGGTAATCAGGACACCCAGAGGTGGCATTTCCGCAAGGGGTCACTTCACAACCCATATAAAAGGACAGGGCACACATGCTCTGCCTCTTTCCACAGACAGACATCTAGAGAGTACATCAGGGTTGATCAACAGCATCACACTCAGCACGTGGCTTAGAGCAGGCTGGTAAAGATAGACTGAGTTACTACAGCTAGATTAGCAGAGAGTCGAACTCATTTGAGAACTGTGTTAATAGTTCAATAAATACGTTGAACTCATTTCATAGTCTGAACCTTCCTTTGTCAAAGCATACATCAAGGAAGCAGCGTTTGCTACACGAAGCAGCATAACACAACATGATACCAGGAGTGCCTGTTCAATCTATTTTGTTCAACTCAGCAAGATCCGTGACAACCAGCAACGATGATCAAGATTCCGGTTCCTAATCCACTCAGGTACCACGGCAATCTCAGTGCCAACTGGCGTGCATTCAAGCAGCGATTTCAGCTTGAAATGGAAGCATCCGACCTGACTGGCGTGGCCGATGCTGAGAAGATTGCTCGTCTACTCACCATTGCGGGTGAACATGCAACAGAGATCTTCCGCTCCTTTAAAGACTCCTAAGGGCAGGACCGAAAGCGATTCCAGACAGTCCTGGGCAAATTTGAAAGCGACTGCGAGATAAACACAAAAGAAATCGATACAACTGGCGCCAATACTCACCATGAGGCTGAGGTAGGGTTGCAACAGAAGCAAAAGGCAATTTTGATTGGCAGCCATCTTGCGGTATCCAGTCGGCCAGTCCACACATGCGTAGTTCCCTGGACGACGCAAACCGGCAAAACAGTGTTTTGCGCATGCGCGAGAAGCCACACATGCGCAGTTGCGAAAAGAGCTACCAGTAAAGGAAAAGCGATTTGAGTATGCGCAATACATTCCTAAGCTTTACGTCACGAGCATCATGACATAAGAGGCCCCGGACCACATCCACTTAAAAGGGAAATGTGTGAAAATTAAAAAGAAGAGTTTTAAAGCCACAAAACACCATTCTTGCACCTCGAAAGACAGGACAATGCCTGAACTTCTACAAGTAGTTGAAATCAACCTCCGCAGAACCCTGCAACAAGCAGTTAGCACCGCCCAAAGTGATGATTTGGTCCTTGAAGACTACCACTCAGACGATGATTTCTTCCTTGGACACAGAGAGCGCAATGACAATACCGAAACATAAGAAGATAATTGGTTTATCGAAGAATACTACTCAGACATGGCTGAGTTATTCTGATATGCTGATCACAGCATCAGCAACACGGTTGCAAAGCTCAACACGACTCTACTCATGGTAGATGAATCCAATACCATGATGCCATGGCAGATCGTCGATACATTGGATGACAGCAACCGGTCAAATATCCACAAGGAAGATGAGAGAGAGCGGCCTGATGCCACACGAAAAGTGGTCCATGCACCACGAAGAGTCCCCAACTCCACACAGAGGGTGGTCCACGCACCACGATGAAAGACTCCACAGTGAGACCACTGCACGACTCCGTTGAGAGTGCACAGATCGACTCCACAGCGAGACCACTGCACAACTCCACACAGGAAACAATGCCAGACTCCGCAGAGAGAGCGACACAAGCCTCCACAGCGAGCTCATTGACAGACTCCACAATGAGAGCAACTCAAGACTCCACAGCGCAGTCCGTGCATGAACAAGACCATGAAGGTCTATCCACCTTCTCTGAACAACCAGCAGCAGACGATGCAAGTTTGCCATGCTCACGTGAACAACAGAAAGACTATGACAGTCTACCCAGATTACTTGAGCCACCAGAAGAAGACTCTGACAGTCTACCCAGCTCATCTAACCAACAAGAAGACAGTGCAGGTCTACCCACTGTATGTGAGACAAGTGACGAAGGCATCACAATTCCCATACAAGATGTGCAACATCACAGCGAGACTGACAGGTCTCAGCTTGTATGTACAGAGGCACTCGACAATCAAAGTGAGACTCCTAGTGCGTCCAGTGAGACCACGTCAATTGAAACCTCATCCACTCGAGCCTTTCCACAAGAAAATGAAATCTTGACCATTTTGATTCCAGGCGAGGAGCATCAAGAAACCGAAGATGATTCAAGTGAACCTGAAATGACTCCAACAGAGGACCATCAAGAAATCAAAGATGATTCAGGTGAACCAGGACATGACTCCAGACGGGGAGCACCGAGGAAGCAAAGACAAAACGCTCAATGCAACAGCAAATGCCACAAAGGACGCTGACACAAGTAACTTTGTGAAGGACTTGAATTCTCCACTCGGAATGGTCATTGAGCGCAACAAGCACAACAACAAAACCTACAAAAACAACAACAAAGACAACAAGAAGCGTACCAAAGGCACCAACGTCAACACCACGCACGACAAAACCAACAACACTGGAACAGTGACTGGTACGACATGGTACAACTCTGCAAATGCAGGACACTGTGACAGCACAGCTCAAGACAATGGCAAGTGTGCAAACATACCATGGCATGACAACGCATCTTACCAATTCACGTTTGCGACACTACAAACAAGCAAACCAGCTTTCAGGAAAGGTGACATCAAGAATCGCTGCCACAAGCATCGAAAAAAAATGATCCTGTTCATATTCCAGATACTCACGGTGGTATGGGGGGGACAGGGCAGGGGGGGGGGGGGGGGGTCATGCCAAGCCTGCCATGGGAAACCGCTATGCTGCAGGGGTCTTACTTCATTGCCTGACGCCGACCTCCACCTCATCGACTGCCCTCTCTCTGGGCCCACCGACCAGCAGTCGGACACAGCAAGCACAGGGAGTGGGCAGCTAGTGGCCTTCATGCCAGGGCACCCGGCCCTCGGGGTCAGTATGGGTCCTGGTATGTGGTGCAGGGTGGGGAGTGAGCACACTGCCAGCGGGTGGTGTTCGGTCACCCTTTGGATGGGGTTACAGGTGTGTGGGACGGGGGTTGGTGCCGGGGGTGCAATGCTGCTTCCTCACCCTGACCGCCCGGAGGAGGACTGCAGCTTATTTCGGCACTGCTGGCCGGTTCTGGCGGTGGGGTCCACGGTGCTCACAGCCTCTATGTCCAGGCCCGGTGGACAGCAACGGGTAGCAGTCTCCTTCCCACCCCGGGGAACAGGGTGGCCCACCTTTCCTCCATGGTGTCCAGCAGCATCTCCAGCTCGGCGTCCACGAATTGGGGTGCCACTCTGCCACGACTGCTGCCACCTTGTTGGCTGGGACGAGTGGCAATCCGACCACGGCGAATCAGACACTGTTTTACATTGGAATCGATCGCGTTCCATGTATCGCTGGTGCTAGCCCATTAACCGATCCTGAATTGCTGCGAAGCCCGCGCCAATTTAGTTGTCTTAGAAGTCCACCGATTCAGTCCCGGCATCATGACTTAGGGCTGGATCCTCCGATCGGCGACGCCAAAATCGCGTTTGGTGATTGACCGGAGAATCCGTTTTTATGGCTTTACACTGCGCGGCTGCTAGCCCTCCATCGGACGGAGGACCGGTGCGGGCGCGGCACCGATTTTCTGGTCGGACATAGCCACAGGATCGCAGAATCCAGCCTATAGCTTCTGAAACGGAGAGTCCCGCCAAGGGTATTTTTAGCCCAGTGGCATTAGTTGTTTTAGAAGTGCCTGCGCATTTAGAACTTTCATGGAAAAAGGTGATGCTTCCAGTTTGCAAATGTAAAATTTGGAATTGAATGGTACTGATTCCAGCTGGGATCCCATTATCCCAGTTCGGACCAATGCCTGCCACTACCACGTTTCCCCTCAGAGACCTTTCAGCCTGGCTCGGCTGTGCTGAAGTTACAATTCAGGTGACGTCAAGCCCAGTGAGCATGAGCAAACGCACAGAGGCGCATTGCAGAGGGTTACTGGGTCAGACGAGGCACCCGCTCCGGAATCATGCCGCCAGTTCTGGGTCACGACAAGCGAGAACTCAGAAACATCCACCTTTCTTCTCCTGTGGTGCAACATCAAACCGCTTCCCGCGCAACCCAATGACGTTCTTTCACAACACATCAAGCTGCCTTTTCTCTGTTGTAACCAGAAAAGTGGAACGATTGCACAGGAAACATTAAACCATTCTGGATGGTGGTTTCAGCCGAGAGGGAGAGAGAGAGAGAGGGGTAAAACAGCTATAGAATGACAGCAAATTGCACTTACCAAAGATTGTGGGCAGGGTCAAGATCTTCTAGAACAGGAGATACTCCTGCATTTCATATTGGCAACTTTGCAAAAATACTTCCACATTGTACCGATGATGCAATTCAAAGCTATAATTCTGTTCAGAAGCAAATGTTTTCGCTTAAGCAGCAAAACAGGCTAATCAAAGCCTAATTTCAGAACTCCTCAAACTTTCCAGAGGAAATCAGCTCGCCTCCTCATGGAAATCATCCAGCATAAAAGATTCAGCCGGCGTTTTGATTTACGCGAATAATTCTTGTGGCCCAGTTCAAACTCCAATGAAAACAAACACTGCCCACCCACCAAGCTCTCCTGCACTCGTATCGCAAAATACCTGAGACAAGTGCTGTCTGTTATGACGTGCAAGGTTTGCTGGTATTTTGTCATTTTCCAGTCCATTGGAAGCAGGTCCAGCCTCACAGATTTGGCAGGAGCTGTCAACCTACCCTTGGCAAGTAGCTGCAGTGCATCTGGTAGATGCTACAAACTGCGTTATGAGCTCAAAGACTACAGTCGTTCTATTGTAATGTCTTTACTGAACTGAATGTAAGATGGCTGCCCCCAGACATTCCCTTGGGGCACAGGTCACCTTGCCATATCCAGGTGAATTGTGCCCCGAGGGAATGTCTGGGGACAGCCATCTTATATTCAGGTAGGACACTGAGCAATGATTACAAACAACAGCAAATGTAGCATGTGTACCTGAGAGTTATCCAGTACAACACTACTGGTCTTGCGCATTAACAAACTTCTGGCTTATTATCGTCTGTCTCTACACATGCATTGCACACAAAGTCATTAAATTATGCAGGTCTCGTAATGGTATGCGCGTGCGTTGTCATTGTCCATCTGGATGATGTTCCTTCTCGAGGGAGTGTCATTAATGTGGAACTTGTTATTGCCGTGGTAACTATTGTTGTTGTTCCATTTCCATTGTTGGGTATCAGTGGACTTCGGGGACTGATGGTCGTTCTGTACTCCGCAGTTGATGAGTTCTCTCATCTTCTTGACCAGTCACCTGCAGTGAAGGAAAAGCTTCTCTAGTTGTTCGTTTTTTGTTCCGGTTGCGCCGGAATATTTGGTCAATCACTTCCACTGCGTACGATCGAGGTGAGAACTGCTCTATGGCTGGGCAATTTGCCACGTGGGCTGACTCGTGTTGGAAGAATTGAAGGTTTGCATCCCGACTGGCTCTCCGGTGCAACACTGACAATGGTTTGGCAGTCTTGCCAAAATTAAATTTGGCTTTCTGCTCTTTCACCGTGATTTTTTCACCCACGCCATTCACCGCTTCTGGCTTCAGTGGCTTTTTTGCTGTTGGAAGAGTAGTTTGGATGCGAGGTGACATTGGTCTTTGGATTGAATTAATTTCCATGCCTTATTTCACTCTGTCCCTCCACTCGAGGATGACATTCCATCTTACCGGTGCGAAAGAAGAACCAGGCAATGTGCCTCAATGACTATCGTCCGGTGGTCCTGACTTCAGTTGTAATGTAGTGCTTCGAGAAGTTGGTCATGAAGCGCATCACCTCCATACTCCCAGAACGCCTTGATCCACTGCAATTCGCATACCGCCACAACTGGTCCACAGCAGACACCATTTCCCTGGCCCTACACTCATCCCTAGAGCATCTCAACAACAAGGACTCCAACATCAGACTCCTATTTATTGACTACAACTCCACCTTCATCACCATAATCCCAGCCAAGCTCATATCAAAGCTCCAAAACCTAGGACTTGGCTCCCCACTCTGCAACTGGATCTTCAACTTTCTGACCCACAGACCACAATCAGTAAGAATGAACAACAACACCACCTCCACAATAGTCCTCAATACCAGGGCCCAGCAAGGCTGCTTACTTAGCCCCCTACTCTACTCCCTGTACACACACGACTGCGTTGCAAAATTTGATTCTAACTCCATCTACAAGTTTGCTGACGATATGACCATAGTGGGACGGATCTCGAATAACGATGAGTCAGAATACAGGAGGGAGATAGAGAACCTAGTGGAGTGGTGCAGCGACAACAATGTTTCCCTCAATGCCAGCAAAACTAAAGAGCTGGTCATTGACTTCAGGAAGCAAAATACTGTACACAGCCCTGTCAGCATCAAAGGGGCCGAGGTAGAGATGGTTAGAAGTTTCAAATTCCTAGGGGTGCACATCTCCAAAAATCTGTCCTGGTCCACCCACGTCGAAGCTACTACCAAGAAAGCACAACAGCGCCTGTACTCCCTCAGGAAACTAAGGAAATTCGGCATGTCCACATTAACTCTTACCAATGTATACAGATGCACCATAGAAAGCATCTTATCTGGCTGCATCACAGCCTGGTATGGCAACTGCTCGGCCCAAGACCACATGAAACCTCAGAGAGTCGTGAACACAGCCCAGTCCATCACACGAACCTGCCTCTCATCCATTTACTCCATCTACAACTCCCGCTGCCTGGGGAAAACGGGTAGCATAATGAAAGACCCTTCCCACCCGGCTTACTCACTCTTCCAACTTCTTCCATCGGGCAGGAGATACAGAAGTCTAAGAACACACACAAACAGACTCCAAAACAGCTTCTTCCCCGCTGTTACCAAACTCCTAAATGACCCTCTTATGGACTGACCTCATTAACACTACACCCTTGTATGCTTCATCCGATGCCGGTGCTTATGTAGTTACATTGTATACCTTGTGTTGCCCTATTAAGTATTTTCTTTTATTCACTTTTCTTCCCATGTACTTAATGATCAGTTGAGCTGCTCGCAGAAAAATACTTTTCGCTGTGCCTCGGCACACGTGACAATAAACAAATCCAATCCAATCCAATCCATTGTAATCCAGATTTGTTCACTTTCTTGGTCATCTCTTTGGTAATTTTCACTGCTAGCTCAGCCTTTCCACTCAACTGGGTATAGCGTGGAGATGATGTGTGTAGTGTTGAATTTCCCAATCCACTGTGAAGCTGCTGAATTCTTCACTCTTGAACTGAGAGCCATTGTCACTCATCAGAATGTCTGGAATGCACTGGCCTTTAATTTCATTGCTCACGTTTGGCCAGAAAAGCACAGCTCTTGCCTTTCTCAGAGTCTTTTCAATTCCTTGACGGCTTGCATGGAGATACTCCATCATCTCTCCTCTAATCTCCTTCGGGATGATGCCTTTGTTCAAGATACAACCCTGATTTGTCACTTTATCCCATGTCCAATATGCTCTTGTGACCACAAGCCAGTCCATGATGCTTTCAGGCCATCGTCTCATCAGTACTTCTTGCAGAACTTAAGGATTTGGATAATTTGCTTGATTTCAGCAAGGTGCTTGTCTGACAGATTCAATGTCTCTGCTGGGTTGATGGCCTCCAGAGCATGTCTCACCTTGAACCTGGAACATTTTACTTTCGGTTGCAGCATCCTCGGCTTTCTTTATGAGGAGTGCTGCTCTCGTCAGCTTGTCAGTGATAGACATGTGTTGCCATAGCTCGTATATCACACCCAGATAATATCTCTGTGGGGAAAAGTAATCTTCTTCGTTGATGTGTTGGAGCAGATAGAAGTGATTTGTGAAAAAACGCTTTGAAGTGGCTTGTGGCCAGACTCCACTGTTACTTTGTCTGTCCCAACCAGGTATTGACGGAAACGCTCACAAGCAATATCAATAGCCAGGCACTCTTTCGCGATCTGACCGTAGCCTTGTCCAGTTTGTGTTAACGTTCTGGATGCAAATTCAGCTGCTTGGTCTCGCTGCATTCGTGTTCTCCCAAAACCTGCTGGCGTCACACGGAAAGGTGAACGCATCATTGATGTCATAGTACTTCAGCACTACGTTGTCACTAGTTGTTTGAGTTTAGTGAACGCTGCTCTTATTCTGTGTCCTAATACCACTGCACCTCCCTGGGGCTGGTTTAGCACAGTGGGCTAAACAGCTGGCTTGTAATGCAGAACCGGTCCAGCAGCGTGGGTTCAATTCCCATACCAGCCTCCCCGAACAGGCGCCAGAATCACGGTAACTTCATTGAAGCCCACTTGTGACAAGGAGCGATTATTTTTATTATTATTATTGGCAGCGAACTTGCATGGTTCATACTCTGATAACAAATGAGGCAACAGTTTTGCTGACTAATTCACAAATGCAACAAATGGCTGCACTGCGTTCATATCTGTTGGTTGCTGCATCGCTGTCACAGCGTTCACCTTGACAGGGTCTTGTCGAAGACCATTCGTTGTCAGCACATGAGCTACGTACTTGAAGTTGCAAATTTTTCAGGTTCATCTGCTAAGCTCTCTCTAGCAGTCGTATTAAACTCTGATCATGGTCAGCTATGGTTTCTTCCATTGTACCGCCACATTCATAGACTGATAAATCATCCACTATTGGCTTCCACTCTGCCACATTCACTGACTACCTCACGCTGTCTGTGTTGATACTCTCCTGCAGGCAGGGACGTGCCAAACGGCATGCACAACCATCTGTATATCTTAAACGGCATCCAGAATGTAGTTTGAGGGTCCTTCCTGTTTGCTTCCTGTTTATTCCTTTCTGTTCCCTTTCTTTCCTTTTTGCTATTGCATTTTGATCCATGGAGGATTAATGGACCTGTGACTTTAAGGCAAAGAAGCTTGTAAGTGGCCTGTGCCTTTAATTTGAGCAGAGGATTGCAGCAGCAGGAAGGCATCAGTGATGAATCGCTTTGATTGACTTCACTGCTTTTTTTTACAAATTTAGAGTACCCAATTACTTGTTTCCAATTAAGGGACAATTTATCATGGCCAATTCACCTAACCTGCACATCTTTTGGATTGTGGAGGTGAAACCCATGCAGAGGAAAATGTGCAAACTCCACACGGACAGTGACCCACGGCTGGGAGTTGAACCCGGGTCCTCAGCGCTGTAGACCCAGGGCTAACCACTGCACCACATGCCGCTCTTGATTTCACTGCTGGCCAATGGAGTGGCCCAAATGTCTGTACCCTGCCTGTGACCAGTGGGGATTGATGCTGATCTCACTGACATGTTTCTCAGTGTATCAGAAGCCTGCAGTAAGTTTCACTTTGATTATGAAGCTCGGATGGAGGATTTCCAACTCTCTCTCTCTGGAAGAACTCTCTCCAGAAATCTAGTGGAAGAGCTCTTCTCTCTCTCTCTCGCAAGTCTGGGCATGGCTGTCTTGGGACTGCAGAGAAGTGAAGTCAAACCACAGGCTAGAAGCAGGGTTTGATGTGAGACAAAGTGTTTCAAGAAAGAAATAGGCCTGAATCTTCGAGTTGACGGACCAGATTAATAAAAAATGAAGTGATCTCCACAAGAAAGCCAGCTGTTTGTAAGTACCATACTGAATGAACGATTCTGCCAAGAAGGCGGTCAACAACTGTAGACCACAGACATTGAACAACCAATGTGCTGTGAAGACAGCCTGATACAAAGAACTCATCATTTGAAGCTAAAACACTTACCTTTTGACCTTAATCCTTCTTATTTTTTTACCCACTTCCACCCCTCAGTGTTTGTGTGTCTTGTGTGTGTGGGTAGAGTGTGGGTAAAGGGGATAGTAGATTACCTCACTTGTTATCCAGCTGTAATTACTGTATGTTCCATCTTTATTCCTGTTATAAATGAACTGTAATTGTGTTTCAATTTACAAACAGGTGACTGTAATTATTGAGCAGCTAAGGGCCGAAGTCTTTGGGAATTTTTGCAATAATTATTGGTTAATTCACTTGTGCTGTGACTCCAGGCCCTGTGGGGCTCGAATTGACCGCACTCTAGCCCAGTATTCAGGATGCTGCTGCTTTCATCAAGCTTTACTTGCCAGTAACCATCCATCGCTTCTCAGGTAGTGAAGGTCTTTGCACTGGCAAGTTGTGGCATGGGAAAGTGAGATCTCTTCAGTCCTTTATTTTAGATCCTTTAGGTTCAGGCATAATCTCATCTTTACATGTTGTTTCACTGCTACCATGCTGCTAATCCCGTCTGTAAGAGTAATCGAACGTTCTTGATTACTCACTTCTTTTCCAGATCTTTTATCTTATTTTTTAGTCTTGAAGGAAGCCGGAAAACTTCTTTGGCAGATACCGAATTGGTCCGACAATCTAATCTACTTCAAGATGATATTATCCAGGTAGACATTCAAACCCCTGTATACGCATCTTTCTACTCCTCCAGGATCTGTTCAGCAGTCAATTATTTTGTATGCTGTGATGCACGATCAATTGCACAAAGACTAAAGTTGGGTACAACTGTGGCTTTACTACAGTCCGATGCATGGCCTCCTGCTGCAGCTGGCGAAATGGCAGGGCACTGGAGGTCATACATATTTATACAGTTCCTAGTGGGCGGAGCCAGCCAGCAGGGGCTACCGGCGAACCTGTAGTGTAGGTCCTACCTTACATCCCCTAATACAGTGGTTCACCACATTCACCCCCTGTTAAAAATGAGTCCGGCTGGGGTGATGTGAAACTATATACAAATAGTGCAATTATGTACAGTGGTAGAGAAAGAAAAGTCCATGTTGACGGTCCGGAGTCCGTCAAAGGTTCAGCCGGTCCGGTGCTTTGGTGCTTCGGTGGGAGCGGCGTAACGGTGGCGGCGAGGCCAGTGCTGGCGGTGGTGGAGGTGGCACCGCTGGCGGTGGCGGCGGTGCTGATGCTGGCCAGTCATCGGGGAACTCCGGGAGCGTGCCAAAGTCCTCTTGTGCAGAAAAGGGGGGGGGTTGGTCTGGTGGGGTCAATGTTGGCGGCGCGATGGGAAGGGGGGGTCGCATGGGTGGGGGGGGGTTGGGTTGGAACCTGACGGTGCCAGGTCCCTGAGTGAGACAGTATTTTGGCGGCCGTCGGGGAACTCAACGTAGGCATATTGAGCATTGGCATGGAGCAGGTGAACCCTGTCCACCAAGGGGTCCGCCTTGTGGAGTCGGACGTGCCTACGGAGAAGGACCGGTCCTGGAGCTGCGAGCCAAGTCGGGAGCAACACCCCGGATGTGGACTTCCTGGAGAAGGTAAAAACACGTTCATGGGGTGTGTTATTAGTGGCGGTGCACAATAGTGACCGGATGGAGTGTAGAGCGTCAGGGAGGACCTCCTGCCAGCGAGAGGCTGGGAGATTCCTGGATCGCAGGGCCAGCTGGACGGCCCTCCAAACCGTCCCATTCACCCGTTCTACTTGCCTGTTTCCCTGGGGGTTGTAGCTGGTCGTCCCGCTGGAGGCTATACCCCTGCTGAGCAGGAACTGACGCAGCTCATCGCTCATGAATGAGGATCCCTGTCACTGTGGATGTAGGCGGGGAAACCGAAAAGAGCGAAGATGGTGCTGAGGGCCTTGATGACGGCGGCAGACGTCATATCGGGGCATGGGATGGCGAAGGGGAATCTGGAGTACTCGTCGACCACACTGAGAATGTATGTGTTACGGTTGATGGAGGGGGCCCTTTGAAAGCCACGCTGAGGCGTTCAAAGGGGCGGGAAGCCTTCCCCAGGTGCATACGGTCTGGCCGGTAGAAGTGCGGCTTGCACTCCGCACAGACCTGGCAGTCCCTGGTGACTGTCCTTACTTCCTCGACGGAGTAGGGCAGATTGCGAGCTTTGACCAGATGGTACAATCGAGTGACCCCCGGGTGACAAAGGCTGTCGTGTCGGGCCCGGAGTTGGTCCACTTGTGCGCTGGCACATGTACCTCGGGAGAGGGCGTCTGGGGGCTCGTTGAGTTTACCGGGGCGATACAAAATCTCGTAATTATAGGTGGAGAGCTCGTTTCTCCACCGCAAGATTTTATCATTTTTGATCGTGTCCCGTGTGTTATTGAACATGAAGGCTACCGACCATTGGTCCATAAGGAGAGTGAATCTCTTACCGGCCAGGTAATGCCTCCAATGCCGCACAGCTTCAACGATAGCTTGGGCCTCCTTTTCGCCGGATGAGTGTTGACTTTCAGAGGCATGAAGGGTGCGGGAAAAGAATGACACGGGTCTGGTTTAGAGTGGCGGCAAGGGCGACGTCTGAAGCGTCGCTTTCTACCTGAAAAGGCAGTGACTCATCCACTGCGCGCATCCCGACCTTGGCGACATCTTCTCTGATGCGGGCGAAAGCGCGTTGTGCCTCGGCCGCGAGGGGGAATTGGGTGGACTGAATGAGTGGGCGGGTCTTGTCCGCATGGTTTGGGACCCACTGGGCGTAGTAGGAAAAGAACCCCAGGCAGCGTTTGAGGGCCTTGGGGCAGTGGGGGAGGGGAAGCTCCATGAGGGGACGCATGCGGTCGGGGTGGGGCCCGAGAAGTCCGTTTTGGACGACATAGCTGAGAATGGCTAACCGGGTCGTGCTGAACACACACTTCTCTTTGTTATAGGTCAGGTTGAGAAGAGTGGCAGTGCGGAGGAATTTATCGAGGTTGGCATCGTGGTCCTGCTGGTCATGGCCGCAGATGGTGACATTATTTAAGACCGGAAAGGTGGCCCGCAAACCGTACTGGTCGGCCATTCGGTCCATCTCCCTTTGGAAGGCCGAGACCCCATTTGTGACGTGAAAGGGACCTTATGGAAGTGGTAGAGGTGACCGTCTGCCTCAAAGGCCATGTATGGCCGGTCCGACTTCCGGATGGGGAGCTGGTGGTAGGCGGATTTCAGGTCAATTGTTGAGAAGACCTGGTACTGCGCAATCTGATTGACTATATCAGATATGCGTGGGAGGGGATACACGTCGAGCTGCGTGTACCGATTGATGATCTGGCTGTAGTCCACGACCATCCTGTGTTTCTCCCCAGTTTTAACCACTACCATTTGGGACCTCCAAGGGCTGTTGCTGGCCTCGATAATACCCTCCTTAAACAGCCGCTGGATTTCGTACCTGATGAAGGTCTTGTCCTGGGTGCTGTACCGTCTGCTCCTAGTGGCAACGGGCTTGCAATCCACAGTTAGATTGGCAAAAAGGGAGGGGGATCGACCTTGAGGGTCGCGAGGCCGCAAACGGTAAGGCGGGGTAAGGGCACGCCGAATTTGAGGGCGAGGCTCTGGAGGTTGCACTGGAAGTCCAGGCCCAACAGGAGTGCAGCACAGAGATTAGGAAGGACATGGAGGCGGAAGTTATATGCCCTGGACAGTGAGGGCGACTGTACAGAAGCCTCGGATCGGGATGGAGTGGGATACGGAGGCTAGGGAGATCCTTTGATTGGCCAGGTGGACCGCGAGGGAGCAGCGCCTTACTGTATCTGGGTGAACGAAGCTTTCGGTACTCCGGGAGTCCAGCAGACACGAGGTCGCGTGGCCGTTGATTTTAACCGTCGTCGACGCGGTGGCCAGGTTGTGCGGGCGAGATTGGTCCAGTGTCATCGAAACGAGCTGCGGGTAGCCGTCGGATGCTTCGGGTGGAGAGCGTGTGCGGTTCCGATCTCGGGAAGTCCGGAGACCCTGTGGGGGACAAGATGGCGGCGCCGATGGTACGCCAATTGCGGGGTCGGGACAAGATGAGGGCGCCCATGGGGCGCACGTGGCCCCGGGAGGAGAAGATGGCGGCTCCCATTGGTCACACATGGCCCCGGGAGGAGAAGATGGCGGCTCCCATTGTGCATCTGGCGTGAGGGAGGGGGCGATAGCGGCCGCGGCGACTGCGCGGGCCTGGCACACAGCTGGGAAGCAGCCCTTTTTACTGCAGGCTTTACAAACTGCAGTGCGGGCCGGGCAGTTTTGGCAGCGGTGCTTCTGCTGACCGCAGAAGTAGCAGCGGGGACCCCCGGGGTGTGCGGATCGGTGTGCGGCGCAGGCGTATTGGGAAGGCAGGGCCCCGGCTGAGGAGGTTGTCGGCGGGGTCCAGGAGGGGTAGGAAGCGGCAGAAGGGTGGGCAGTGCGGCGGGAGGGGTACGATTGCACATTACGGGATGTGACCGTCATGGAGAGAGCCAAGGTTTTCGTCTCCACCAGTTTGAGCGTGGCCCCTTCCAGTAATCGCTCTGGGATACGGTCCGATGCAATGCCCGTCACAAAAGAATCGCGCATGAGGAGGTTAGCGTGTTCGGCGGCCGTAATGGCCTGACAGTCACAGTCCCGGATGAGTGGGATTAGGGCCCGCCAGAAGTCTTCGATGGACTCACCAGGTAGTTGCGAGCGGGTGCCGAGTACATGCCTGGCGAAGAGCGTGTTCGCCTTCTGCGCGTAGTGTTCCTTAAGGAGTTCCATTGCTTTCATGTAATTTGTGGCGTCTTGGATCAGCGGGAACATGCTCGAGTACAGGATGTTTATCTTCTGAGCCTCCGTTGGCGGGGGTCCGCCGCGTTGATGTAAGCCTCAAAACATGCTAGCCAGTGAGTAAAGTCTTTCCTGGCGTCGGGCGAGTGAAGATCCAGCTGCAGGCGATCGGGCTTAATTCTGATATCCATTCTGTGGAAAATCTGACTGTAATAAATTGATGCACGATCAATTGCACAAAGACTAAAGTTGGGAACAACTGTGGCTTTATTACAGTCAGATGCGTGGCCTCCTGCTGCAGCTGGCGAAATGGCAGGGCACTGGAGGTCATGCATATTTATACAGTTCCTAGTGGGCGGAGCCAGCCGGCAGGAGCTACCGGTGAACCTGTAGTGCAGGTCCTACCTGACATCCCCTAATACAGTGTTCACCACACGCTGTGATACATTTTAAATCTCTGTTGTCACATTTAGAGTTACCAGTCCAAGCTGGACTTGTTCCAGCTTAGAAGAGTGGCTGTTGCATATGATCTGGAACTCCAGGTGTTATGTATCTCGGAATACATTCTGCATCACGCGATGCATAGCGACGTCAGCAGAGTGTTTGCGCAGGGTTTGGGCAGGTCACCACCTTTATCGCATGAGCAACACCCATGATAAACCTCTCATCGTGTTTTACAAGAATCCAGAGTGTGCACAATTCCATAACTTTGCGTCAACAAAGAAATATAACAGGAGAGAAAACTGGCGATGAGGATTGCATGTAGAAAAATTGCTGGAAAGAAGATTTTTGTTGACAAATTGTGGGACCAAACTCTCACAAAAACAGAAGTCGGGCGAAGCACTGCCGGTGATGTGAACGTTCAACAAACATTTTTGACAGCAACTACGTGTAGGAAGACTGACAGTCAGTGAAGACATTCTTGCATTGATGTGACTGCGTGGTAGCACAGTGGATAGCACTGTTGCTTCACAGCTGCAGGGTCCCAGGTTCGAAACCTGGCTTGGGTCACTGTCTGTGCAGAGTCTGCACGTTCTCCCCGTGTCTGTGTGGGTTTTCACCGGGTGCTCCGGTTTCCTCCCACAGTCCAGAGATGTGCAGGTTAGGTGGATTGACCATGTTAAATTGTCCTTAAGATGTCCAAAAAAGGTTAGGTGGGGTTCCTGGGTTATGGGGATATGGAGGAAGTGTGGGCTTAAGTCGGGTGCACTTTCCAAGGGCCGGTGCAGACTCGATGGGCTGAATGGCCTCCTTCTGCACTATAAGTTCTATGCTTCTATGAATGGGGTCTGGGCTTCAGGGAACTGCGCATATATTGAAGCTATATGTGGTACAGGGAAAGGCGATTTCTAACCCTGCCAACACTGCATGAACCACAACTTGGCAGAGAAGTCGAAATACACAGTCAGAAAAGGGAAAGGTTTCCTTGTTGCTTGTTTAAGGAATTGATTCTGCCATACATTACAACACAGTCGGAAGGGAGGAAGTGTAGACCCTAGGAGCCGGGACCCAAAAATGGCAGGATAAACGAGAACCTTGGAGACGTTTGATGAGGAATATGAAACATGGAATTCAAATAAAGAAAGATTCCAATTGTTTTTAATAGCCAACCAGATGCTGGGGGACCTGAAGCTCACAATATTCCTCAGCTCAGCTGATCGTAAAACATTTATGCTGCAACAAAATCTAGTTCACCCAGCAAAACCAGCAGACAAGCCCTTCAGTGAATTAATGACAATCTTAGAGGGACATTTTTACCCTAAAACATTACAGATTGCAGAGGTTCCAGTTCCACTGCTGTAGTCACAAAGAAGGTTAAAATATTTTACAGTTTGAAGCATTTTTAAGGTGATTAGCTAGATATTGTAAATTTGGCACAGCACTTGATGATACTCTTCGAGACAGGTTGGTTTGTGGATTACGTAGTGAAACAATTCAGAGAAAGCTGCTTACTATCAGTTATTTAACTCTAAAAGCTGCTGTGGAAGTTGCCACATCTCTGGAGCTTGCTACAAGAGAAACCTGGCAGATAGGAGCTGAAGTGAAAATCCACAAAATGGATACCTCAAGGAATAATGCTGGCAAGGTGCAACTACGTCACTCTTGTACACAGGCTGGTCACTCAATGGGGGGATGCTGGAGTAAATCTTAAACATGCAAGAACTGTGGTAAGTGGGGCCACATTGCCAAGGCATGTTGGGCTCAGAAACCTCCCACCAAGAAGGTGCAAGAAGAATAACACAAGTAAACAATCTAGACATGTCTACAAATTAGTGGATAAAGCTCATGACCACTGAAAAGACAGCAAAACCGAACTACTGCAAGAGCTTAAGCTAGGTGTCTTGTCAATACAGGGTGATCAACAGTGTTTTGGGGCATAGCCAAAATTTGCAGGATATGAAATTAAAATGGAAGTGGACATGGGCACAGCCGTATCGTTCATACTTGAGACAATTTGTCATCAAAACATGAAGAATCTATTTTTAAAACCATCAAATGTAAGTCGAAGGGCGTTCACCGAAGAGGTTGTACCATTAAAAGGATGCATTATGCTGAAAGTAGAGGCAGATGGGCAAATGTTGTCCGTGGAAACTTTCCTGCTCCATTTGGCAGAGTATGGTTGGCTAAGATTAGGCTTAACTGGGAAACAGTCAATAAATTAGTGGATTCAAAGAGCAGTTTTCAACAAGTTCTGAAGAAGTATGAGAAGGTGTTTTAAGATTCACCAGGCTCTATGACTGGAGTTGCGCAAAACTTGAAAATCAAGTCAGACAGCACAGCTAAATGTCTCAGAGCTAGAAGCGCACCATAAGCCATGAAGCCTAAAGTTAAAGAAGAACTAGACAGATTAGGAAGGCCAGGAGTGATTGATCTAGTTGCTACAAGTGATTGGGTGACACCAATCGTTCCTGTAATAAAACAGGATGATTCATCGAGAATTTGGGAATATTTTAAAACTACTAATCACCCAGTTTTGTGAGTAGACCATTATCCACTACTGCTTATTGAAGACTTGTTGCTGGACCTTCTGCAGGACAGAAATTCAGTAAAATTGATCTTTCACAGGCATATCTGCAGATGTATGTGGCTTTCGAATCACAGCAACTGCTCAACATCCTATCACAAAAATACGAACTGTGCCATACAAACTGGCAAAGCGAAGGAT
Source organism: Scyliorhinus torazame (assembly GCF_047496885.1). Classification (NCBI taxonomy): domain Eukaryota; kingdom Metazoa; phylum Chordata; class Chondrichthyes; order Carcharhiniformes; family Scyliorhinidae; genus Scyliorhinus; species Scyliorhinus torazame. The sequence goes on along the minus strand of NC_092720.1, from coordinate 23,638,966 downwards.
GTAGGGGTTTGCCTCCTCACCAACTCCTCCTGATGCTTGGATGTGGCGGCCCTGGCGATCTACTGCTCATTGGACTTGGAATACTTGACCGTGAAGTGCCGCCCATACTATCTTCCACGTGAGTTCACTTCAGCCATTATCACAGCGGTCTACATCCCACCCCAGGCACAAGTGAAGAAGGCGCTGGATGAACTGTACACAGTTATAAACAACTATGAAACAGAACACCCGGAGGCCTTGTTCATCGTGGCCGGAGACTTCAACAAGGCCAACCTCAAGAGTGTACTGCCAAAATTCCACCAGCACATCTCCTGTCCCACCAGGGACGACAACACTCTTGACCACTGCTACTCAAAACTCAAGGGCGCCTACCGTTCCATCCCCCGACCGCACTTTGGGAAATCAGGCCATAAAACGGTGCTCCTTCTCCCGGCATACAAGCAGAAACTCAAGCGGGAGAATCCAGCTAAGAAGGTTGTGCAGTGCTGGTCCGAGGAAACGGAAGAGCTCCTACGTGACTGCTTAGATACAGTGGACTGGTCCATATTTAAGAACTCAGCGACCAACTTAAATGAGTATGCCACCACCGTCACAGACTTCATCAGCAAATGTGTGGACGACTGCTTGTCAAAGAAAGCAGTACATATGTTCCCCAACCGGAAACCATGACTCAATCGCGAGATTGACTCCCTCCTGAATGACAGGTCTGAGGCGTTCAAGTCAGGTGACCCTGACCTATACAAGAAATCTAGGTACGACCTCCACAAAGCCATCCGAGATGCCAAGCGAGAATATCAGACCAAGCCAGAGTCACAGACTAGCGTTACAGACTCTCGGCGGTTGTGGCAAGGCCTAAACAACATAACGGGCTACAAAGCAAAGCCGAGCAGTATCTCCAGCAGCAGCGCACCCCTCCCCGATGAACTCAATGCATTCTACACGCGGTTCGAGCAGGAAACCGACGATCCGTTGTCGAATGCCGCAGCAGCCCATAACACACTCATACCCACCATCACAGCTTCCAAAGTCAGATCGGCCTTCCTGAAAGTGAACCCCCAAAAGGCGATGGGTCCGGGTGGGATGCCTGGTCATGCACTCAGATCCTGCGCAGACCAGCTGGCAGATGTGTTCATGGACATCTTTAACCTGTCCCTACGCCGCTCTGAGGTCCCCAGCTGCTTCAAAAAGACCACCATCACACCGGTGTCAAAGAAGAACCAGGCCACGTGCCCTCCAGTAGCCCTGACTTCAGTTGTAATGAAGTGCTTCGAGAGGTTGGTCATGAAGCGCATCATCTCCATACTCCCAGAACGCTTTGATCCACTGTAATTTGCATACTGTCGCAACCGTTCCACAGCAGACACCATCTTCCTGGCCCTACACTCATCCCTAGAGCATCTTGACAACAAGGACCCCTACATCAGACTCCTATTTATTGACTACAGCTCCGCCTTCAACTCCATAATCCCAGCCAAGCTCATATTAAAGCTCCAAGACATAGGACTTGGCTCCTCACTCTGCAACTGGATCCTCGACTTTCTGACCCACAGACCACAATCAGTAGGAATAAACAACAACACCTCCTCCACAATAGTCCTCAATACCGGGGCCAGCAAGGCTTCGTACTTAGCCCCCTACTCTACTCCCTGTACACACACGACTGTGCTGCAAAATTTGGTTCCAACTCCATCTCCAAGTTTGCTGATGATATGACCATAGTGGGCCGGATCTCGAATAGCGACGAGTCACAATACAGGCGGGAGATAGAGAACCTGGTCGAGTGGTGCAGCGACAACAATCTATCCCTCAATGCCAGCAAAAAAGAGCTGGTCATTGACTTCAGGAAGCAAAGTACTGTAGACATCCCTATCAGCATCAATGGGGCTGAGGTGGAGATGGTTAGCAGTTTCAAATTCCTAGGGGTGCACATCTCCAAAAATCTGTCCTGGTCCACCCACGTTGACGCTACCACCAAGAAAGCACAATAGCGCCTAGACGTCCTCAGGAAATTCGGCATGTCCACATTAACCCTTACCACCATTTACAGTTGCACCATAGAAAGCATCCTATCTGGCTGCATCACAGCCTGGTATGGCAACTGCTCGGCCCAAGACCACATGAAACCTCAGAGAGTCGTGAACACAGCCCAGTCCATCTCACGAACCTGCCTCCCATCCATTGACTCCATCTACACCTCCCGCTGCCTGGGGAAAGCGGGCAGCATAATCAAAGACCCTCCCACCCGGCTTACTCACTCTTCCAACTTCTTCCATCGGGCAGGAGATACAGAAGTCTGAGAGCACAGCACGAACAGACTCAAAAACAGCTTCTTCTCCGCTGTTAACCAGACTCCGAAACGACCCTCTTATAATCTGACGTGATTCACACTACACCCTGTATGCTCACCCAATGCCGGTGTCTATGTGGTTACATTGTGTACCTTGTGTTGGACTAACCAAATTAATACTACCAGGGCAGGTTAAAAGCTATGAATCCTACGGCTTGTAACTCACCTTTTTGATCCCCCAAAGCCTGTCCACCATCTACAAGGCATAAGTCAGGAGACGTGTAATGGAATACTCGCCACTTGCCTAGATGAATACTCGCCACTTGCCAACAACATTCAAGAAGCTCGACACAACCAAGGACAAAGCAGCCCGCTTGATTGCTCCCCCTTCCACAAACATTAAATCCCTCCACCACCGAAGAACAGTGGCGGTGCGTACCATCTACACTGTGCATTGCAGTAACGCACCAAGGTTCCTTAGGCAACACCTTCCAAACCCATGACCACTACCATCTAGAAGGACAAGAGCAGCAGAAACCTGGGAACCCCACCTGGGTTCCCGTCCAAGTAACTCGCCACTGTGACCTGGGAAAAATATCGCTGTTCCTTCACTGTTGCTGGGTCAAAATCTGGAACTCTTTCTCTACCAGCACAGTGGGTGTACCTACACCTCAGGAGTGCAGCAGTTCAGGAAGGCAGCTCACCACCACCTTATGAAGGGTAACTAGGGATGGACAATAAATGTTGACCTAACCAGCGACGCCCACATCCTGTAAAGATGAAATAAAACAAAACATTTTGCAAAGGAACCTTTCTACAAATCATATTGTTAAAAAAATGAGAAATTTCAAAAGCCTAATTGAGGTAATAATATCGACTGAATATTTCTAGAGAGGCTGTGGCAATCACTGTGTCAAGAATAAATGATGTGGAGATGCCGGCGTTGGACTGGGGTGAGCACAGTAAGAAGTTTTACAACACCAGGTTAAAGTCCAACAGGTTTGTTTCGATGTGATCCAGAATGAAGCGGATGAGTTGCAGAATTGCATCTGGAGATTGGCAGTTGTCGGTGTTGAGTACTGAGGCTGTTGCAACAATGCCGTCGTCATGGGGGATGCTGGTATAGAGTGCCGAGACGTGCATTGTGACGAGGAATGTTCCTAGTTCAACTGGTCCATGGGTGCGGAGTTTCTGTAAGAAGTCTGTCGTGTCGCGACAGAAGCTGGGCGTACCTTGTACGATGGGTTTCAAGATGCCCTCGATGTAGCCAGGGAGGTTCTCACACAGGGTCCTATTGCCTGAAACGATAGGACGGCCTGGTGTGTTGGCCTTGTGTATTTTCGGTAGACAGTAGAGATCTCCAATGCGGGGAGTACATGGGATGAGAGCACGTAGGGTGCTCTGAAGATCTGGATCCAAGGTCTTGATCAGTCTGTTAAGTTGGCGTATGTGTTCCCTGGTCGGACCTGCGGGTAACTGTGTGTAGTGTTCTTGGTTGTTCAGTTGTTGGTATACTTCTATGCAGTAGTCCGTTCTGTTCAGTATGACAGTGGCCCCTCCTTTGTCTGCTGGTTTGATGACGATGCTGCGGTTGGTCTTGAGAGCGCAGATGGCATTGCGTTGTGCTTGGGTGACGTTCGGGGCTGTCTTGCGAATGCGACTGATGAATCTGGCATTGACGCGACTCCCGACAGCCTGAGCATACATGTCGAGTCTAGGGCAGCGGCCTTCCGGATGGGTCCAATTCGACTCTTTCCTCTTCGGTTGCCGCACCGCAGATCTCTCGGTCTGCTGTTCTGGTTCATTGATAGTCTGCGTGGATTCGCTGTTGGCCTCTTGGAGTCTGTGGAAGAATTCCCGGAGCCTCATTCACCTGTCTGCCGCGAGACTGATGGGGTCCATTTTGGTGGTGGTGCAGAAATTGAGCCCTGTGCTGAGGATTTCGATTTTTCTGGTTAAAGGGTGTAGTCTGACAAGTTGACAATAGATTTCCCTGTATTGTTTTCTACTGTGGTACTGGGGGTAGCTTGGTTGCTGCTGGTGGTGCTGCCGAGTTTCTCAAGCTTTCTGTTCTTGGTGTGCATATAGATGGCATAGTATTGTTGTCTCATCTGTTTGGCGGTGTTCCGTAGCTGGTCTGCTGCATCCTGAGCGCTGAGAATATGGCCTCTATCTTGGTTTCCAGGTTGTGTCGTCTGCTGTAGAGCTGGCGTACGAGATGGTTGAGGAGCGTGAGAGAGGTGTGACGGCAGAGTCTCTCAGAGTAGACTGTGTTGTAGGTCGACTTGAGTGGGTTTGTGATCTGTAGCCCTTTCGGGATCTTGTCTGCTTTCTTGCATCTTTGTAGAAACTTAATGTCAGTGTCTATATGTGCGATCTTCCTGGAGATCCTCTCCACTTTGAGCCAGCAGTTTGTGGTGTCGATGGTAGCCATGATGTGGAGATGCCGGCGTTGGACTGGGGTGAGCATCGTAAGAAGTCTTACAACACCAGGTTAAAGTCCAACAGGTTTGTTTCGATGTCACTAGCTTTCGGAGCACTGCTCCTGCCTCAGGTGAATGAATAAATGACAGCATTTTAATCACATTCTCACGGGGGGGAAAAGCAGAGTTGCAGTGAGAGAGGGATAAACACGAGCTGATGAGGAGAAAAGAACCGAGACGGTGGCGCGATTCTCCGACAACCCGCCGGGTCGGAGATTCGCCGGGGGCTGGGGTGAATCTTGCCCCCGCCGTGTCCCGAATTCTCCGCTACCAGAGAATCGGTGTGGGCGGGAATCGCGCCGCGCCGGTCGGAGGGCTCCCTCCGGCGATTCTCCGGCCCGCGATGGGCTAGCGTCACGCCGCTGTCAACCCTCGCCAGCCGCCGTGGATTGAACCACCTACCTTAGTGGCGGGAGCAGACGGCGCGGGCGTGCTCCGGGGTCCTGGGGGGGGGCGCGGGGCAATCTGACCCTGGGGGGTGCCCCCACAGTGGCCTGGCCTGCGATCAGGGCCCACCGATCGGCGGGCGGGCCTGTGCCGTGGGGGCACTCTTTTGCTTCCGCCTTCGCCATGGTCTTCGCTATGGTGGAGGTGGAATAGACCCCTTCCACAGCACATGCGCGGGAATGCCGTGAGCGGCCGCTGACGCTCCCGCGCATGCGTCGCCTGGCGAAGTCCTTTCGGCGGCGGCTGGCGTGGCGCCAAAGTCCTTTCCCGCCAGCCGGCGGGGCGGAAATCACTCCGGCCCGGGCCTAGCCCCTCAAGGTGAGGGCTTGGCCCTTAAAGGTGCAGAGAATTCCACACCTTTGGGGCGGCCCGACGCCGGAGTGGTTCCCGCCACTCCATTACACCGGATTCCCCCGCCCCCCCCGGGTACGGGAGAATCCTGGCCAGTGTCCTTGTTCTTGCTTGTATTCAATTAAAAAATGAATTTTGAAGCTGACTAATATCTACCCCCCTCCCCCCCCATTTCCTTTTGTTGACAGTTAGGAAAGGTCAGTGCTAGTGGTTAAGATTTGTGAGACAGATATTCTAATTTTGAAATATGAGAGAGAGAGACACAGAACACACACAAATAGAAAAGAAAAAAGCTCTGTCATTGGTTCCCTCTGCAGGGTGCACTGGATTGGATTGGATTTGTTTATTGTCACGTGCACTGAGGTACCGTGTGATGCACTATCAATTACCACAAAGATGAGAGTAGTGAATAATCAAGCCTTTATTGAGCAAAGATGTTGTGCCTCCTGTAGCTGGAACCAGAATGGCTGCAGCACCGGCGAGCACACACATTTATACTCCGCCTACTGGGCGGAGCCAGCAGGCAGGGATTTACCCATGTACCTCTACTCTACGGGCCTTACCGTAATGCATGTAATACTACTTAGTGGTGACTACCACACCGTGAAAAGTATTTTTCTGCGCGCAGCTCAAACAGATCATTTAGTACATAAAAATAAAATTAAATAAAAAGAAAATACATAACAGGGCAACAAAGGTACACAATGTGAATACATAGACACCGGCATCGGGTGAAGCATACAGGAGTGTAGTCATAATCAGGTCAGTCCATATGAGGGTCGTTTAGGAGTCTGGTGACAGCGGGGAAGAAGCTGTTTTTGAATCTGGTCGTGCGTGTCCCCAGACTTTTGCATCTCCTGCCCGATGGAAGAAGTATCATCCGAGATTTGCTTGATAATGTTTCCTCCCTTGTTAACTTGATTGCTGACGACGATAAGAGCAGCAACATTTTCAAAACACTCTTATCTCAAAATGCCCTTCCAAGTCAAACAACGCATCATAAATGGTCATCGGCCTGAACTGTTGATTCTGTTTCTTGCCACTGATGCTTCTTGACCTGGGGAGTGTTTTCAGCTATTTCTGTATTTCAAACATCAAGCAGACTCGGACACATATCGTGGTTCTTTCGTCCGTACTGGGCCCTCAGTTTGGAATTCCCAAGCCAACACCACCCCATGAACACTGCCACTATGAAGACTGCAATAGTTCGGGGAGGGGGGGAGAGAAGGAAAGGGCCATCTCAGGGAAGCTGGAGTTGGACAATACATGCACCTTGTTAGTTTTGCAAAGATCCTGAGAAGAACTTGATCCAAACGAACGAGCTGTAAAACTACTGGATTTGTATAAAGGTGGTTTCCAACCTTCATACTATCACACTACATGATAATGACCAATTCAGTCAACATCCACAAAGGCTTCCGAAGGACATAAGAAACAGGAACAGGAAGAGGGTGCAATTCAACTAGATTATGGCGGATCTTCTGCCATCTCTTTGGACCATTCCCATATACCCTCATCTCCTTAGTAGCCAAAACTCTGTCAACCTCTATCTTGATCATACTCAATGATTGGGACTCCACAGCCTTTGGAGGAACAGCATTCCACGGCCCTCTGAGTGAAGACATTCCTTCTTATCTCAGACCTAAATATCTGACCTCTTAACCTGAGACTGTGACCCGATGCCACAGACTCCCAAACCACAAGAAATATTTTCCCAGTGTTTGCCCGGACAAGCCCCTTAAGAATTTCACATGCTTCAGTGAGATCTTTGATCCATTCTACTGAAATTGCGGGAACATAGGCCCATTCCTCTCAATGTGCACTTATAGAATCGTATAATCCCTATAAAGCAGGAGGCCCTTCGGCCCAAGGGCTTTGCACTAACCCTCTGAAAGAGCATCCTGCCTAGCCCCACTCCCTCGCCCTCTCCCGGTAAACTGCTAACCCCAGTTAATCTACACATCTTTGGACACTAAGGGACAATTTAGCATGGCCAATCCACCTAACCTGCACATCTTTGGACTGTGGGAGAAAACAGGAGAAATCCCACGCAGCCACGTAGAGAACATGCAAACTCCACACAGACTCAATGGCCAATCCTCTCCCCTCATCCCAGTGTCATGTGAGAGTACCTTTAAGAAATGGATGTTTAAGTAATGTACCTTTAAAAAATGGAGCTGATCAAATTACTGAAGTGATGTCAGAGGGTTGGCGGAGCTGAGCTCACTTCTGCTTTTTTGAGTTTCAGTTTGGAGAAGGCAGCTGGGAGTGTCTGTGTGTTTTGCTGTGAGCTGCAGGAAGAAACACAGAGCAGGTCTGTTGATGTCTGCAATCCAAAGACTATCAATATATTGAATGTAACCTAATGTGTCCTTATTTTTGAAGGTTTGAAGTCTTTTGGATGTTTAAAGGAACAGTTTGAAGGATTATTTAGTGTTGTAGTCTTTTGGGGTTATCTTTGAAGTAATGGGTGTTAAGATATTCAAAGTTTGTTTTTAAAAGGTTAACTTGAGTTCATAGAATAAACATTGTTTAGTTTTAAAAACCATTTGTCCATTTCTGCTGTATCACACCTGGAGAGTACGCCGTGTGCTTCCCACACCACAATCTATAACAAGTTGTGGGTCGGTTAAACTCCATGAAACACTTTGGGGTTCTGTAAACCCAGACCCATAACACTAGAAATTGGTCTAGTTAATCTTAATTGCACTTTCCTAAGACAAGTATATGCTTCCCTATGGAAGGGCACCAAATACGTTGACACTTCTCCAGCTGTTGTCTCACCAAGGCCGTATATCATTGCAGGAAGTTTACTTTACTTACAATGCAATCTCTAATATACCATTAGATTATGCTGAAAGGTCATCGACCTCAAACCTTGGCAGGGATTAAGCTGTCATGTAGCACGTCCCAACATGGGTCCCAAATTCTGGAGGGCACTGGCACTATGGACCATGGTGGAAATCATCCCGCCAGTCGCCAATTCAGAGCCATCTCCACAAGTACTCATGAATTAAGGATGGGGTGCAGGTCGCAGCCTTAACCTGCAAGAGGTTACAAGTGGAATGAAATGGCAGGCAAGCAGAAATCTTTAGAGTGGGCTTCTCCATTGCCCGATGGCGATATCGTGAACCTTTCTGACAGCCAAATGGGGTGCGGCACCGGTTTGACGCCGGTTTTCTATTTTCCACCCCCTCCGAAATGGCGTAATCGCATTGCGCATCACGCGTTGTATGCCATTGGAACGACTTTGGTGCGTCACCTGAAGGCCCTCCTCCAATGCTCTGACCCCGCTGGGCCAAGTTCCCGACTGCGCGGGAGACGCATGGGCTCAGCAGTCGTGAAACAGGCGTGGCGGCTGGGGACTGTGTCCAGGCGCTGCCGCAGTCGGCCGGGAGATGTGCTGCGGGCCGGGAGGATGTGGGGCTGCCGCGAGGGCTTGGGGACTGGTGGGGAGGTGACCAGGGGGGCAGTATTTAGCAGGTTGGAACCGCGCACAGCCGGCAGCATGTTTTACGGCGCGGCTACCGCAGGTCATCGCTGTCCGCATGCGCGGCCACGGACCCGGCCATTCTCCAGCCGTTTTTGTCGTGGGAGCCGGAAGTTTTCCTCGGCATGGCTGGTAGCCGCTCACCGTTCCTGGGACCGGTGAGGATTTGGTGCCGAATTTGACATCGTAAAATGCTACAGTTCCCACACCGGCTTCGACACTTAGCCTCAAAATTGGAGAATCCAGCCTTTAGTATTGTGCTGGGGTCCCCATTTCTAATCGGGCTTGCTCTTTGGAGCGTGCAGTCTCTGAAAATCAACATTCCCTCTGACCCCAACTCCCCCAAGAAATCTCTTGCATGGAGGTAGTCTTGTCAAATGGAGGGTGTGGGGAGGATGCCACCACCTGCAAAATTCCAATGACCCCAGAAAATGCCCATTGATTGGTCTTTAAATTATGTAAATTGGCTGCCCTCCTCTGGTCCGTGGGTGGCTGTCATTCCCTCTACTGGGAATATCCCCTGGCATCTCCAATGGGCTGGTAAGATTTCAGCTGTTAACTCTGCTGCTCTCTCTCTGCAGATGCTCCCTGACCTAGTGAGTGTTTAAACCATTAGATTTCCTAACTGCTTGCTGCCTCTACATGTTGGTGTGTTGCAGATTACTCAGGGAGTGTACGTCACTCTGGCAACATGCACTATTAACATATTGTAGTGTGGGGCTGTGGGCAGTGTTGGTAGATGCTCCGAGTTTCTTTTCATTCCCTGGCTGACCAGCGATCTCGTCCATCCTCACTGCCTGCCATTGCCATGTGTTGGGAGGTTTTTCAGGCTGATAGTCTACCTGTTTAGCTGTGTTATGATGTACCTTCCATGACCCTCAAGGCCCGGGGTGGGGAAACGAATCCAGAGCTCCTAGCTCAGAGGTTGGAACACTACCCATTGCACCACAAAACCATCTTCTTCCGCAAGTTGGCTTTTTGCAATTTATGTACAAGGTAACGACCTGATTTCCCAATCTCTCACCGCTTAAAAAAAAAACTTTTATTTGTTCTGCAAAACTGGGTCATCTTTACGTTTCTTCACATTATATTCCATCTGGCACATTCTTGTCCACTTAATGATCCTGTTTGTACCCCTTTGCAACCACTTTGCCCTCCTCACATCTCACTTTCCCACCTCACCCTAACCTGTGCCATCACCAAACCTGGGTGCATCACTCTCAATACCCTCGCCTTCGTGAATGTCATTTGAACATTCAAAACATTCCAGTCACGGGCTTCACTTTATCGACACTGTTGGTTACAAACTCCAACAGATTTCTCAGGCACCAGATTCCCTTTCATAAATCCATGTTGACTCTGTCGATCATATTATGATTTTCAAAGTGCCCTGTAACCACATTCTTACTAGATTCCAGCATTCTCCTCACTACTGATGTCAGGGTGTCTGTCCTCTAGTTGCGTTTCCTCCTCCCTTTATTGCTTCAATAACGGAGTTACATTTGCGAATTCGCAATTTTCGTGTTGAGGGTATTCTAGAATATAGAACACCGTACTCGCAATTGGGCTCTCATTGAGGCTCTCTATAATGGAGATCACAGGGAGGAAGTTCTGTTGAAGCAAACTTTGGCGAATTATTGCAAGTGGTTTCTGGAGGTTGCGCATGCAGACAGTTCTGAGGTTTTGTTTTTCTCTGTTTGTCTATTTTTCTGAGTCCCTTTTTCTCTCTGTCTGTCTCATAGATTTAAAGATTAGAATCTCTGTCTTACAGATGTAAGTTTTTAAAAATTCGGTTATGGGACGTGGGTGGCGCAGACTGGGGCCAGAATTTATTGCTCATCGCGAAATGCCCTTGAGGAGGACAGTTAAGAGTCAACAATCGCTGCTGTGGATCTGGAGACACATGTAGGCCAGACTGGGTAAGGGCGGCAGATTTCCTCCCCTGAAGGACATTAGTGAACCAGATGGTTTTTTACGACCATCGACAATGGTTTCATGGTCATCATTAATGTTCTAGTTCCAGACTTTTATTGAATTCAAATTTCACCATCTGCAGAGGCGGGATTTGAACCTGGAATCCCAGAGCAGTACTCTGGGTCTCTGGATTATTAGTCCTGTAAAAGTGCCACTGCTTCCCCTCTGACAACATCCTTCCACATATTTTACCATTGTGAACACCACACACCCCTGCCAGGGACACTACATCATTGTGGGGCTAACCGGGCGTCAATAGTACAAAGGGGGCTGGATTATCCGATTCTGAGGCTATGTCCCCATGCCGGCGAGATAAAGACCCCCTGCCCGTGGATCGACCCTCCCCCCCCCCCCCCACCCCGACTGTGGCGGTGCTGGACTGAGTCCGCAGCCGCTACGCCGAGTTCCCGACGGTTGGGACCATGAGAGCCTCGCGCCGTTGGGAAGTCGGCCGGTCGGGGGGCGGAGCATGTGGGGGCCTCAGGCAATGTCGTGAGGCCGTCAATACGATGTGCGGCGTACTCGAGAGTACGCTTTGAGGTGGGCGGAGCATTGTGAAAGCGGCGCCGCCCCTGATTTGGGCGGGAACTGTGATTCTCTGGCCGATCGACGAATGCGATTTCGGCGTCGGCGGCTGGAGAATCGAACACGGTGTGTCGGTGCTGAGTGAAAGGTGTTAGGGTTCCTTCCTGTTAATATAACCGGTGTCTGATATGACGTGCAAAACTGTTGTGCAAAAGAAACAAAGAAAGGAGGTGGGACTTGTCTTTATATAACATCACTGATGATCTCAGGCTACAACAACATGCTTTATAGACATTCTCAGCAGCTATCTGGAATGAGAAACAGAGATGCTGGGGTTGGATTTAATGGACCCGCCATATTGCCTGCGACCCGCCTGTCCAAACTATAACTGAAAGGTTGGTCAGGAGGCAGTCCACCAAAATGCCGGCCACCCAGCAGCCATTCTATTGCTGACAGAGCATTTAATTGCCTCACTGAGGGCGAGGATTACGCTCCCAAATGGAAGAGGCGAGAGCTGCGGGCCATCAGAGTGGCCGGCAGCCCTGTAGTCCCAGCAGCATAGGTTAGCATGGTGGCTACTGCTGGGACTACAGCCAGTCTCTGCACTGTTTAGAAGGACAGAGAAGATTCCCTGTGTCCCTCAACCAAAATCATCTCAAGAAATCGGATGTCTGGCAGACACCACATTGCTGTTTATGAAGTTGACTATTTGCTCCATCGAACCTGCTCTGCTGTTCAATAAGATCATGGCTACTCTTTTACCTGATGCGATCATGTGAATGATCGTGTAAGATTTTCTTTTTATCAAACAGTTGAATGGTCTGTTTCCTTGCCATCTATCCTGTATACAATCTTATAATAGAAACCAAGATGGCGCTGGAGCGTGGCGATTCTCTGCGAGCTCTCTCACACAGATCCGTTTCCTACACGTCTTATAACCATACTGACCTTTTAAAACTTAATTCTAACACTAACATTATTTCTCTTTCATGCTTAGTTGCAGGTCTGAAGATCGTCCGACGTCTGTGGGCCGGCCCCGCTGACCTGACAGAACCCAACCCGGCAGTGCTCCTCTGGCGACCCGACCCTGACCTCGCGCTGGAAGCAGAAGAAGCCCGCCGCAGAAACCCGACCTCGCGTGGAAAACAACCCGGCTCACAGGCTGCTCGACCCAACCGAGGGAGCGACTCTGGCCCCGAAGCGTCCGACCCGCCACCCGGAATACCCGACCAGGCCCCCAACCACGAGCCCCGACCTGACCCGGAGAGGCCCGCTCAGAGCCCCAGCTACTGGCAGATGGAGAAGAGGAAAATCGACATGGAGGCCTACCAGGCCTATTCCAGGGCCCGATTCCAAGACGGCCTGTCCGGATCACCAATGCTGGAACCAAACACGTGACGTTGCTCAACCTGACTCAGGAAGAGCCTGCCAGTGACCCAAACGCAGGCTCAACACCCCCAAAACAGCGAAGACCCCACGTGAGGACCTGAACATGCCGAAAGGTTGACCCGTCCTGGCAGAACTCCAGGGCCCGACAGGATCACAAACTTGACCCCAAAATCGCAACCAGTGCCCGGGACCCCGCCAGATTCCCCCACTTACCTACCGTAAGGTCAGACTTCTCCCATCGGATCCCAGGACCACCCAGAAGCAGCCGCCAACCGAGGAAGTGAGGGAAACGCGCTGGTCTGCAGGTGAAACTAAAGCAACGCGGTTTCAAGTCTCCCCTCCCCAGCATGCTCCTGACAAATGTCCAAGCGATCGAAAACAAGCTGGATGAGCTTAATGCTACACTTAGCTCTCAGAAGGAAGTAAGAGACTGCTGTGTGCTTGGTTACACAGAGACATGGCTCACTCCAGCCTCACCGGACTGAGTCTTACAGCGGGAGATTGGCGATGAGGAACATATCAGCCATGATTGAATGGCGGAGCAGACTCGATGGGCCGAATGGCCTAATTTGGCTCCTATGTCTTATGGTCTAAGATAGGAGTGTAATGGAATACTCTCCACTTGCTTGGATGAGTGCAGCTCCCACAATACTGAAGAAACACAACACTGATGTATTAGGCAGGTAGGTTCGATGTGGACTGCACTCGATGCAGGGAAGCTCGAAACATATGGCTAACTCTGGAGAAGATCCAACACTGTTTTATTCAATGATAAAACTGATATACATATTCAGCTGTGGGTCGACACTATACTGAACTGACTGGAGATGTTGTAGTAGCCTGACCAGATTTACTAGCTACCGCATGGTTTGCACTGGCTAGCTTGTGGACTCTGACTGTCTCAGTGGCTGGGTCCCTCTGGCTTTATAGTGGTAGTGTCCTGTCTGGTGATTGGCTGCACTGTGTTGTGTGCTTCCTGGTCATCCTGTGTGTCAATCACTGCCTGTCTGCACTTCATTATATACATGAGTGGATATTATGACACCATCGTTTAGCACAGGGCTAAATCGCTGGCTTTGAAAGCAGACCAAGGCAGGCCAGCAGCACGGTTCGATTCCCGTAACAGCCTCCCCGAACAGTCGCCGGAATGTGGCGACGAGGGGCTTTTCACAGTAACTTCATTTGAAACCTACTTGTGACAATAAGCGATTTTCATTTCATTTCATTTCAGTTTTTTTAGATAAATAAATACTAAGGTGTGCATGTGTGTATATATATATATATATATGCCTGCCTATATACAAAAGGTGTCTAAATGAACGTATTTACATAGGAAGGTGTCGATGGTACAGATACATGGCAAATGAAACAATATTTACAGAGGTTAAATCGATGAAGTCACAAAATGTACAAAAGTTCAGTCTATAGGTTCAATCTTTGTGGTCGGCGACAAATTCTTGTTGATCGCCGCAGAGGTGGATCAGGAGCCGCCTGCACGTGGATAGGCGGGATTGCTGCCATCACGGTGGTCGCATGGGCCGGCAGGATTGCTGGAAGATCGGTGGCCTCGTGGCAGGGTACGTCCGGAGGAAGCAACGTAGGCGGCGGGGCACTTCGGTCAGGTAGCGGGCGTGGAACTCTTCGCAATGCCCGTCTGTTGCGACGTAGCAGGGAGCCATCAGCCATGCGGACAAGAAACGACCTTGGGGCCACTTGTTTGATCACAACAGCTGTGGCTGACCAGCCGCCCTTAGGCAACTGGACACGAACATGATGAGTTGGGGCCAGCTCGGGTAGATCCGTGGCATGAGCATCGTATGTGGCCTTCTGTTGGGCCCATGACTGCTGCATTTTCTGTAAGTCTGTGAGGTGTTCAAGGTCTGGAACATGGATGGCTGGAACTGTGGTCCTCAGAGTGCGAATCATGAGCATCTGCGCTGGAGACAACCCAGTGGACAGTGGGGTTGCCCTGTATGCCAGCATCGACAGGTTGAAGTCGGAGCCTGAGTCTGCAGGTTTGCACAGCAACCGCTTTACAATATGGACCCCTTTCTCGGCCTTCCCGTTTGACTGCGGGTAGTGGCGACTGGAGGTTACGTGTCGGAAGTTGGAAGAACTGTGCAAAATCAGACCAGTCCTGGCTGTAAAAGCAAGGACCGTTGTCGCTCAATACCGTGAGCGGAATCCCATGCCTGGCGAACGTTTCTTTGCAGGCTTTGATTACCGCCTTTGACGTGAGATCGGACTGTTTCACCACTTCTGGGTAACTGGAGAAGTAGTCGACCAGGAGTACGTAGTCACGTCTCTTTGCGTGGAAAAGGTCTACACCTACTTTGGACCATGGAGAGGTCATGATCTCGTGCTGTTGCAGCGTTTCCTTGGGTTGAGCTGGTTGAAACTTCTGACAGGTAGGGCAGTTGAGGACTGTGTCGGCAATGTCCTGGCTGATGCCCGGCCAATAGACCACCTCCCGAGCTCTGCATTGGCATTTGTCGACCCCAAGGTGACCCTCATGGAGTTGGCCCAGCACCATAGCCTGCATACTCTGAGGAATTACGATCCTGTTGAGTTTCAGAAGGATTCCCTCCACCACCGTCAGGTCGTCTTTTACGTTCTAGAACTGGGGACATTGTCCCGTCTGCCAGCCATTGGCAAGGTGCTGCATCACACGCTGGAGCAGAGGATACTTGGCCGTCTCCTCACGAATTTGGACCACCCGTTCATCAGAGGCCGGAAGGTTGGTGGCACACAACTGCACTTGCGCTTCTATGTGGCTGATGAAGTCACTTTGTTCACACGGTGTGGTGAATGACCTGGATAGGGCATCTGCAACGATCAGCTCTTTACTTGGCGTGTAGACAAGTTTGAAGTCGTAGCGGCGTAGCTGAAGAAGAATTTGCTGTAACTGAGGTGTCATGTCATTTAAATCCTTCTGGATTATATGGACTAGAGGCCTGTGGCCCGTTTCTACCGTGAGTTTTGGCAGGCCGTAAAGGTAGTCGTGAAACTTGACTATCCCTGTCAGGAGGCCCAGACACTCCTTCTCAATCTGAGCGTACCATTGCTCAGTGGGCGTCATGGTCCTGGAGGCATACGCCACTGGAGCCCAGGACGAGGAGTCATCTCGCTGAAGGAGCACCGCCCCAATGCCGTCCTGGCTTGCATCAGTCGATATCTTGGTTTTCTTGGTTGGGTTAAAGAACGCAAGAATGGGGCTGTGGTGAGCTTTGCTTTCAGCTCACGCCATTCCTCTTCATGCGTGGGCAGCCACTGGAATTCCGTCGACTTCTTGACGAGATGGCGGAGGGCCATGGTGTGGGATGCCATATTGGGAATGCATTTCCCGAATAAGTTGACCATCCTGAAGAAGCGGAGGACCGCCTTCTTGTCCTCCGGGGTCTTCATGGCGTTGATCGCCGAGACCTTGTAGGCATCTGGCCGCACGCCCTGCTGCGAGATGTGGTCACCCAGGAACTTAATATCCGATTGACTAAATGAGCACTTGGCCTTGTTGAGCTGGAGACCATGTTCATGAATTCTCTGGAATACCTTCCTGAGGCGAGCGATGTGTTCCTGGGGCATTGTGGACCAGATAATTATGTCGTCAACGTATACTCGCACCCCCTTGATGCCCTCCATCATCTGCTCCATGATGCGGTGAAATACTTTGGAGGCAGATATGATCCCAAAATGCATCCGGTTGTAGCAGTAGCGACCGAACGGGGTGATGAACGTGTACAGCTTGCGACTGGACGCATCCAGCTGTATTTGCCAAAAACCATTGGAGGCATCCAGCTTAGTAAAGAATTTTGCATTAGATATTTCACTGGTCAACTCTTCACGTTTTGGTATCAGGTAATGCTCCCGCATGATGTTGCGGTTTAGATCCTTAGGGTCAATGCAAATGCAAAGCTCCCCTAATGGCTTCTTTACGCAGACCATGGAGCTGACCCAGTCTGTTGGCTCTGTGACCTTCGATATGATGCCCTGGTCTTGGAGGTCCTGTAATTGCTTCTTCAGACGATCCTTGAGGGGTGCCGGCACCCGGCGTGGTGCAGGAATATCAGGGGTGGCGTTCGGCTTGAGCAGGATTTTATATCGGTATGGGAGTGTGCCCATTCCATCGAATACGCTGTGGTACTGCGTGATAATGTCATCTATGTCGGCTTGCAAGTTTCCATCAGGCGAGGCCGTCGCCGGTGATGATGACATGGTGAGGACTCGCTGAACCAGCTTCAGGAGCTTGCAGGCTCGAGCACCGAGCAGGGACGCTCTGTCAGGCCCGACGATTTCAAACCGCAGTGTTGCCTTGATCGCCTTGTTGGATACCCCTAGTTGACAGGAGCCACTGGCAGCTATGGCATTGCCGTTGTAGTCAAGGAGCTGGCAGGCCGGTGGAAGGATGCTTGGTCTGGCGCGGATGGTGTCGAGGTCGGATTTTGAGATGAGGTTTGCTGATGCGCCGGTGTCCAGTTTCAACCGGATGCGAGCCTTGTTCACTGTGAGGACAGCACACCACTCGTCGTCGGGATCCACACTGAGGATCGAGAGGCGTTTCGCCGTTGTGGTGGAAGACAGCGCATGTGTAGTTATGATGCTCACCCGGTATGGGGACTTGAGGCACTCAGCATCAGGGTCTGTTGGGCTGTCGGGATCGGAATCTGGCATGCCTTGTTATATTGAGCTTACACTTCTGCGCCGCAGCTGGGATCGCTGGCTGCTGAGCGGTGGAGATCTGCAAAGGGCTGCGTAGTGGCCAAGCTTGCCACACTGTAGACACCGGCACCCTTTTGCCGGACATTGCCGCTTTAAATGGGCGGAGCCACAATTCGGACATGTCATGACGCCGACGTCAGCGCGTTCCGTGCGCCATCGCGCATGCGCAGTGTGGTCGGTCGACGTACGCACCTGTGCAGTCGGGCTGTCGGGCTCGTCATCCACTCGGCCGTGGCGCGCATGCGCAGGGACCCGGGAAAAGTGCGCGAAACGGCCACGCTCCTCGATGCTCAGGCTGTGCATTTGTGCAATGGCCTGCAACCTTTCTGCCTCGTGGGAGGCCAGCTTTGCAGTTTCTGCCGCCCTGATGTGGGAGTAACGATTCTTAGCATGCTCATGGACAACGCACGTCTCGATAGCGACAGAGAGGGTCAACTGTTTGACTTTCAGGAGCTGCTGCCAAAGGGAGTCGGAGTGGACCCCGAAGACGATCTGATCCCGGATCATGGAATCAGACGTCGAGTCATAGTTACATGACTGCGCTAGGATGCGGAGATGGGTCAAGAAGGACTGAAAATGTTCATCCTTACCCTGAAGCCTCTGCTGGAAAATGTACCGTTGAAAGCTCTCATTCACCTCAGTGTCGCAGTGGCTGTCAAACTTCAGCAGAACTGTTTTGAATTTTGTTTTGTCTTCGCCTTGAGCGATCGTAAGGGAGTAGATGTGGATGGCGTGGTACCCCGCGGTGGAGAGAAATAGCGCGATCTTTCTGGCATCCGATGCTGCTTCGAGGTCGGAGGCCTCGATGTACAAGAGGAACTTTTGCTTGAAGATTTTCCAATTGGCGCCGAGGTTGCCGGAGATGCGGAGCTGCGGAGGAGGCTGGATGTTTTCCATGTCACCGGATGGCTGCTTGCTGGTCGATGCTGATTCACTCGAGGTAGGTCCTTCAAGATCAATATCACTCTGGTACCATGATGTGTTTGGCAGGTAGGTTCGATGTGGACTGCACTCGATGCAGGGAAGCTAGAAGCAAGCGTCTAACACTGGAGAAAATCCAACACTGTTTTATTCAACGATCGAACTGATATACATGTTCAGCTGTGGGTCGACACTATACTGAACTGACTGGAGACCTTGTATTAGCCTGACCAGACTTACTAGCTACCACATGGTGTTTGCACTGGCTAGTTCGTGGACTCTGACTGCCTCAGTGGCTGGGTCCAGAGAGAGCGGGAAACCTAGTGCCCTCAGGCTTTCTCGTGGCAGTGTCCTGTCTGGTGATTGGCTGCACTGTGTTGTGTGCTTTTCGTCATCCTGTATGTCGATCACTGCCTGTGCAGCACGGTAGCATGGTGGTTAGCACAATTGCTTCACAGCTCCAGGGTCCCAGGTTCGATTCCCGGCTTGGGTCACTGTCTGTGCGGAGTCTGCACGTTCTCCCCGTGTCTGCGTGGGTTTCCTCCGGGTGCTCCGGTTTCCTCCCACAGTCCAAAGATGTGCAGGTTAGGTGGATTGGCCGTGCTGAATTGCCCTCAGTGTCCAAAAAGATTAGGTGGGGTTGCTGGGTTACGGGGATAGGATGGAGGCGTGGGCTTAAATAGTGTGCTCATTCGAAGGGCCGGTGCAGACTTGATGGGCTGAATGGTCTCCTTCTGCACTGTAAATTCTATGATTCACTCTGAGGAGTAAACATTAGGGGTGGGGTCGGGGGTCGGGGGCGGGGGGGGGGGGTTGAGGGGACAGGGTTGGTGCAATCTCCTCAGCTAATCTCACAGTAATGTGTCTTGTCTTACTGAGATAAAGGGTCCCTTCACATGTGATCTTTCCCAGATTGAGTTTGAGAAGGAAGATGGATGGCTCTGAGAGAAGAGTTGAATGTCCTCACCCTTTATAGAAAGAGCCCTGCCTGCTTTCAGTTGCGCTGAGGTTTTGTTACATTTCGTCCTGTCTCCTCTCCATTCTAACAGAACAAAAGTAATCACTTTGGGCCCAACACCCCATCTGGCAAGGCCCTGTTGGGAAGCCAATGGGCACAGGGCCGAGATGGTTCACGGCGAGCCAGCCAAACCTGATGCAGTGGCTGGCACTTTCACCTCTGGGTGGGACGATCGTGGGTTCAAGCCCTACTTCAGGGACATAAGCACCAAATAACATGTCAGCGCAGTCCTGAGCAGGTACTACAATGCAGGAGCTGCCATCATTGGGTTGAAATGTTAAACTAAGGCCCTTTTTGCCCTCTCAGGCAGATACATAAGATCCCATGGCACTGTCCTGAAGAAGAGTGGATAGAGTCCTCCTCTTCGTCCTGGCCAATATTTATCCCTCAACTGACATCTAAAGGTCTGCTGTTTATGGGAGCGTGCTGTGCTGTTACAATCCCAGCTGCTGTTACTACTGGACGGAAAGATTCTGGAATGGAGCACTGGCTCAAGATGATCGCCTGTGGGATTCTCCGCCGGCGGGATCCTCCGCTTCGCCGGCAGTGCACCCACGTCTGCGGGTTTCCCAAAGGCGTGGGGGTGGCCACAGTGGACCAACTACGGGAACGGACAATCCCACTGCCGGCGGGGCCGCGCGTGTCGGAGAAGAGGGCTGGCAGGACGGAGAATCAAAGAACAAAGAACAAAGAAATGTACAGCACAGGAACAGGCCCTTCGGCCCTCCAAGCCGTTGCTGATCATGCTGCCCGATCCTACCCAACCTTTACTTTTTTTTTTAGAAAACGTGGAGGAACAGTATCACAGTTCCATTCATTAGCTTTAACAAGAAGAAAACATTTATTACACATTAAAAGTTTGCTTATGATACAATACTCCTTTACTCCCCCCTTAGCTTCACAGATGTGTACAGTTTTCAAAATTAATACCTCACTCTGACCCAAATGGCTGATGCCACTCAACCAATCTTCGACAGATTTCTCTCACAATCCTTCCACATGATTGTCACATGAGTGTTTCCAAACTCCAGCCCCAAAAGGCACGCTTTAAAATCTTCTTTCAAAAAATACGGCATGGTGGCACAGTGGTTAGCACTGCTGCCTCACAGCGCCAGGGACCTGGGTTCAATTCCGACCTTGGGTGGCTGTGTGGAGTTTGCCCATTCTCTCCGTGCCCGGGTGGGTTTCCTCCGGGTGCTCCGGTTTCCTTCCACAGCCCAGAAGATGTGCAGGTTAGGTGGATTGGCCATGCTAAATTGCCCCTTGGTGCCCAAAAGGTTAGGTGGGGTTACTGGGTCATGGGGATAGGGTGGGGGTGTGGGGATGGGTAAGGTGCTCTTTCAGAGTGTTGGTGCAGACTCGATGGGCCGATGGCCTACATCTGCTCTGCAGCGATTCTATGATAATTCTTTCCATCAGCTGTTTGCATTAAACATCCTTTCCAGGTTTTCCAAACATCCTTTCTTTATTGCTCCACTTTTTAACAAGGAATCCAGCACCAGGTTTTCCAACTCTCCATTCAGGTTCCCCTTACCTTAAATGCTTTTACATGAACTTCGGTTCTCAGTACCCAGCAGAATACGACTGCTTCAAACACTGGGAATAAGGACTTCAAACATTATGATAGCTTCACATATGTGGCTTGTCTGTAGCCAACCACGTCAGCTCGTCTCTTCCCAGGCCTGACTTTAACTTCCATGAACAATATTCTGTTTTCAAAGGTAGTTTGTTTTTGTTCCTTTAATTTCAGACTTCTTGGAAACTGTTCGTCATTTCTCTAGTTTCCATAAATACCTGTTCTTTAAGTTTCCTGTGCTTGTTTTCTTATGCATTACTCCATGGTCTGGTGTTTCTTCAATCAAAGCTGACAGAGATGTTCCCTCTCTGAAACCACGTGCCAATGCATTCAGCTAAAACTACACCCAGAAAGCCTTCCTATCCTAAAGGTGCTGCTGGTTTCTAAGTTTTGTGAAGGCCACAAAGAATCCAGCACGAGTTTCAAGGATACTAAGAAATAACATTTATTTACAATAACATATATACACACAACAGCAGCAACCTCACTTGCTGCTTACTCCTTCCTGCTAGTTCCAAACTGGCCAGCTTTATTTATACAGGGAGTCTGCTAATGATTTCTCCTCGCCCCCCCTCATTGGGGAAGCTCATACTCCCACAGGATTGTGGGATTGTCATTAGTCCCCAGCCAATGGTAAGCAGGCAGGTTATAACACTAAGCAACGTTTTTTTTTATCTCTCTCAGCTTTTATTTACCTTTCATGCTGTAAACCTCTCTCAGCACAATAGAAGCACAGTTGGAATTGAGACCAAAACTCCCAGGTGCAAACACCTTTGTCTAAGATTAATCCTAACTATAGATTTACCCTTCCTTACACAACAAAGCTAAATTAAACCCACATAGAACCAGAGAAAAGGTACAGCATAGATGAAGCCATTTGGCCCATCTTGTCCATGCCAGCCCGAGGACACCCAGGTTCCCTTTCTAATCCCACCTTCCTGCACCCGTCCCATAGCCCTGTAGCTTACAGTGCTTAAGGTGCAGATCCTGGTAACATTTAAAAGAGTTTAGGCTCTCATCTCCACTATCAACTCAGGCAGAAAGTCGCCTCAGAGCAAATAATGTTGACTGATGAACCTCAGAACATTCAATTTGTTAAAGAGATCAAACAGGGATGGGGAACGAAAACAGATTGTTTGCTAGATACTGGTCTTCACTGGATCTAAAACCAGCCTCTGCTGAGTAACATTTGCCACATTTTCCTTTCAGTAAGAATTTGCTACTTCTCGTGGCTATTCTCAAAACACAAGGCCGATTGATTTGCTTCACTGGCTTTTCCAGCATTACTACTGCCAATACCGCACTCGGTTCAGGTGGCACGAGATACGAATTGGAGCATTTTTACATCAGGAAACCCATCCTGTCAGTCTGGTCTGGCTCTGAAGCCAGTTCACAAAGGTCAGGGGACAGTGTTCAACCGCTTCGGTCCCACCCACCCCTCCAACCTTTGCCACCGTACCCCATCCCCATTTGGGAAGTAGATTTAGGACTGAGTTTAGGAGGAACGTCTTCACCCAAAGGGTTATGAATCTATGGAATTCCTTGCCCAGTGAACCAGTAGAGGCTCCTTCATTAAATGTTTTTAAGATGAAGACAGATAGTTTTTTGAAGAATAAAGGGATTAAGGGTTATGGTGTTCGGGCTGGAAAGTGGAGCTGAATCCACAAAAGATCAGCCATGATCTCATTGAATGGCGGAGCAGGCTCGAGGGGCCGGATGGCCTACTCCTGCTCCTAGTTCCGAAGGGCCAGAAGGTTGATCCGAGGGTTTTCTGGTGAAGACCAAGGCTAGTAACTGAACTGCAACAATACACTAATGGTAATACTAATGGACTTGATTGAGTCATTACTGTTTATCCACAATGATGTACTCACCTGCAGGATCTAAACTCTAATCATTGGACTGCACAAAAAACAAATGTACCAATCCAACGCATAATGCCTTAAGGTGTGGACTTGTGTAAGAAGGACTGGCAGATCTAATATTTAGCAATACAAATATAGATCGCTGAAAACAACTCCTGTTTTCCTGACAGTGCACTAATTGGCTGACATGTTTCCTACATGACCAGTTATTACATTATGACATACTTAATTGACTGTAAAGCATTTTGGGTGAGTTAATGAACGGAGCTATGCAGCTGCAATTCTTTCTTTGTTAGACTGGGGTCTGGATTTTGAATGGTGATTCCTGTCACCTCGTTTGGGGTTGTAAGGACTTAGACAGCAGTATCTGTCTCTGGCGTACAATCCATGTGACGTATTGGGCTGAATTTCACGCTGGGCTTTGGGATCAGGGTGTAAGGTGGGTCCCAAGCCCGCACTTGACAGCAGCAGAATTAGCTCAACAATTGTACCTCACGCAGCCGCTCACTTGTACACCCTGCACCTGATTAAAGGTAGTGAGGGGGCTCTTGTCTCTGGCAGTTGAATCAGAGGGTCAGCAGTTCTGGAGCCTCAGCGATGCCACTGGGAAGGGTGGTCACCACTGGGGGCGGCAGGTGTCAGCAAATCTCTGGTAGGTAGGTAAAAAATGAATGAAAAATAATCACAGGCTGGAGGGAAAATCCCTCTGGAGAGACCATTGGGCGCCATGTTTCTTTCCCACAGCTCCCTATCTGGGCCATCAAGCCTCTTGCCCATTCCCAGGTTGGTGGCATCTCCATGTAGCAGGGCATCACCCTGCCATTGAGACAATTCCAGTGGCCCCCTACAATAGCCCATTAAAGGATCTTTATGCGTGTAAATTATCTGCGCTCCTCCTTCGAGTGGGTAGCCTCTCCGTATCTGGTCTCGCTGCAAGGAAAATGCCCCACTGTGGGACTGCATCTGGGAGCTGGCCTAACAGGACTGCCTGCTATTTTACAGGCCCCCACCACCTTTCTGCCTGCCACCCAGGGGTCAATAGAATTACGTCTTTCGGGCGGTATTTTTTAGGTTGGTGGGGCGCCGCCACTGACCAAGCCATTCCTGCCAACGTCAGCGGCCCCACACCATTTACCATTGCGTGGCGCAATTATTGGCTTGAGGTGGCTCTTCCATCCCTCGACCTGGAGGACGTTGGGCATCAGAAAGCTGCCATGCAGCCAATCTGATTGGCGTTCCAGCAAGATAACCCCAGGAGCAGTGGTCACTGCCTCAACTACATCTCACCCCAGAACAAAATGCCAGGGGTTTCAGGACCAGTTGTGCTTGCGGAGTAGGGGGGGGGGGGGGGGGCAGGAAGGGGGGCGGGGGGGGGGGGCAGGAATAGGAGGGCAGGGGAGGTCACCCTGGCCGGGAAGTGGTTGAGGGGAGCGATTGAGTTGGAATGCTGGTTGGGAGGAAGAGGTGGGGGGAGCGGTAGGAGTCGCCACTGAGGGTCTGTGGGAGCAACCATAAAGGGGAAGTGGATAGGGAAAAAGGGCCCATTAGGGATTCCTGCCATCTCTCACACAGAGGCCCCCCTCCCGGAGATCTGAGCCGCCTGACCTGGTCTTCACTCTTGTCCCTGACCTCTTCCTGCCAATTTCAGAATTGAGGCTGGGTGGGAAGCAGCCCTTAAATGGCCATTAACGTTTGAATTAAGGACTTCAATTGGGGAGGGGTAGGATGGGTGGACAGTCTGCCCTAGACCACCCCCCCCCCCACCCCCCTGTAAAATGTGAGATGGGGCAAGTGGAGAGGCAGGAGGAGGGTGGGCAGCACAGTAGCATAGTGTTTCTTCACAGCTCCAAGATCCCAGGTTCGATTCCCGGCTTGGGTTACTGTCTGTGTGGAGTCTGCACGTTCTCCCCGTGTCTGCGTGGGTTTCCTCCGGGCGCTCCGGTTTCCTCCCACAAGTCCCGAAAGACATGCTGTTAGGTAAATTGGATATTCTGAATTCTCCCTCTGTGTCCCCGAACAGGCACCAGAGTGCGGCAACTAGGGGCTTTTCACAGTAACTTCAGTGCAGTGTTAATGTAAGGCTACGTGTGACATTAATGAAGATTATTATAATTGGTGAATTTTCCAGGCCCCCTGCCAACAAACCCATCAACAGGGGACTGAGAAACTCTGCCATTTATATCATTCAATTGTCCGTTTTTAACAAGCAGTCCCTCTGAGCCAAATTTAATATTACTTCGCCACCTGGTGGAAATCATAGGTATTCAGTCTCTCGACACAGGACAATTGTGGATGAAGGACGTCATTCATCGTAGTTACAGGTAATCCCATGGCACCCTTAAGTTCAGCATCCAATAATTTATTTGATGTTCCCAGGGTTTTCAGGTCCACCGATGCACCTGGAGATCTACCCTCTAAATCGATCATGTGCTGTGTAATAGCCGATAGTTGTCATTGCAACGTTTGTTCTGGTAGCAGTACAGACATTAGTCGGGATTTTCCGTTGCCTGACGCCGAAATCATATTCGGTGATCGGGCGGAGAATGGGCTCCAACGTCCAAATCGGTGCCGGCGCCGGTTTGATACCTGTCAGCCATGCTCCGTCCCTTCGGAAATGGCATCATCGCGTTGTGCGCCGCTGCAATGCCGTTGACGCATCACCCGCCAGTCCTCCCGTGATGCTCCGACCCCAATGGGCCGAGTTCCCAACGGCGCAGGACACTTGTGGTCTCAGTGTGCGGGAACCTGGCGTGGCGGCTGCGGACTGTGTCCAGTGCTGCCATACTCAGCCGGGATCGGTGCCGCTGGCCAGCAGGGCTTCCGTGAGGGCCGCGGGGGCTGGTGGGGTGCAGCCAGGGGGTGGGCTGTGGGTTACGGATGGCGGGTCGGGTCCGCACATGGCCGGTGCTATGTTGGACGGCGCGACCCGGGACCCGGTCATTCTCCAGCCATTTCTGGACGGGAGGCGGGAGTTTCGCTCGGCGCTGGTGCTTGTCCCTCACCGGTCCCGGAATCGGTGAGGGTTCGGCGCCAATTTCTTGGCCGTAAAAGACCACAAATTCTCTGCCGTCGGATTCTCCATTTTGCCGGCAGGCCGGGGGTTTCCCGACGACGTGGGGCTACCCCACAATGGGAAACCCCATTGACCAGCCGGTAAAAGGAGAATCCTGACGGTGTGCGGGATGCAGAAACCCGCCCCACACATGCTTCGCTGCCGCCGGCACTTAGCCGCTGAAACAGAGAATCTAGCCCACTGTGCGAAATTGAATTGAACATTTGACTGACTATATTTGGGCAAGTTCCAGCATTCGGATGAGAGTAAGGTGTATTGTCTTTGGATTGGATTGGATTGGATTTGTTTATTGTCACGTGTACCGAGGTACAGTGAAAAGTATTTTACTTAACAGATCATTAAGTACATGAGAAGAAAAGGGAATAAAAGAAAATACATAATAGGGCAACACAACATAGACAATGTAACTACATAAGCACTGGCATCGGATGAAGCATACAGGGTGTAGTGTTAATGAGGTCAGTCCATAAGAGGGTCATTTAGGAGTCTGGTGACTGTGGGGAAGAAGCTGTTTTTGAGTCTGTTCGTGCGTGTTCTCAGACTTCTGTATCTCCTGCCCGAAGGAAGAAGTTGGAAGAGTGAGTAAGCCGGGAGGGAGGGATCTTTGATTATGCTGCTCGTTTTCCCCAGGCAGCGGGAGGTGTAGATGGAGTCAATGGATGGAAGGCAGGTTCGTGTGATGGACTGGGCGGTGTTCACGACTCTCTGAAGTTTCTTGCGGTCCTGGGCCGCGCAGTTGCCATACCAGGCTGTGATGCAGCCCGATAGGATGCTTTCTATGGTGCATCTGTAAAAGTTGGTAAGGGTTAATGTGGACATGCCAAATTTCCTTAGTTTCCTGAGGAAGAAAACGCACTGTTGTGCTTTATTGGTGGTAGCGTCGATGTGGGTGGACCAGGACAGATTTTTTGACATGTGCACCCCTAGGAATTTGAAACTACTAACCATCTCTACCTCGGCCCCGTTGATGCTGACAGGGGTGGGTACAGCACTTTGCTTCCTGAAGTCAATTACCAGCTCTTTAGTTTTGCTGACATTGAGGGAGAGATTGTTGTTGCTACACCACTCCACTAGGTTCTCTATCTCCCGCCTGTATTTGGACTCGTCGTTATTCGAGATCCGGCCCACTATGGTCGTATCATCAGCAAACTTGTAGATGGAGTTGGAACCAAGTTTTGCCACGCAGCCGTGTGTGTCCAGGGAGTAGAGTAGGGGGCTAAGTACGCAGCCTTGTGGGGCCCCGGTATTGAGGACTATTGTGGAGGAGGTGTTGTTGTTCATTCTTACTGATTGTGATCTGTTGGTCAGAAAATCAAGGATCCAGTTGCAGAGTGGGGAGCCACGTCCTAGGTTTTGGAGCTTTGATATGAAATTGTGTAATTGTAAATGCTTTACAAATGCTCTTCTGCTCCCCACCCTCTGCATCATTCACTCAGCAGTCCTGGCTGAAGGTGGTTGCAGAAATTTCAGCCGTGTCTGCGTACTACTGTCGGGCATCATTCGGAATGGGGATGTTTGACGGGGTTTCTCCCCTGGTTTGCTGTTTAATTGGTCGCCACCGTTCACAACTGGACTAAAAGAAAATTACACGGCTGGATTCTCCATTCGCCGTTCTGACGGCGAGATTCTCTCCTCCTGCCGCCTGTCGAACATACAGTGCAGAAGGAGGCCATTCGGCCCATCAAGTCTGCACCGACCTACTTAAGCCCTCACTTCCACCCTATCCCTGTAACCCAATAACCCCTCCTAACCTTTTTGGTCACTAAGGACAATTGATCATGGCCAATCCACCTAACCTGCACGTCTTTGGGCTGTGGGAGTAAACCGGAACACCCGGAGGAAACCCACAGAGACACGGGAGAACGTGCAGACTCCACGCAGACAGTGACCCAGCGGGGAATCAAACCTGGAACCCTGGCGCTGTGAAGCCACAGTGCTATCCACTTGTGCTACCAAAACGGTTGAGGGCTCTGGGTCTGTACTCGTTTGAGTTTAGAAGGATGAGTTGGGATCTTATTGAAACCTACAGGATGCTGCGAGGCCCGGATAGAGTGGCGGTGGAGAGGATGTTTCCATTTGTAGGAAAAACTAGAACCAGAGGACACCATCTCAGACTAAAGGGACGATCCTTTAAAACTGAGATGAGGAGGAATTTCTTCAGCCAGAGGACAGTGAATCTGTGGAGCTCTTTGCCACAGAAGGCTGTGGAGGCCAATTCACTGAGTGTCTTTAAGACAGAGATAGATAGGTTCTTGATTAATAAAGGGATCAGGGGGTATGAGAAAAAGGCAGGAGTCATGCTTGAATGGCGGAGCAGAGTCGATGGGCCGAGTGGTCTAATTCTGCTCCTATATCTTCCGGTCTTCTGGTCCTTCCTGTTTATTCTTGTTTATTCCCTTATTTTCCTTTTCTTTTATTCTTTTATCTTTGCTGTTTTGTGGACTAGGGCTTAGAAACTCCAAAGTGTATTATGAAGCTCACCTGACCTATAACTTTTATGTTGAATTTGGCTAGGATTAGCACAAGAGCCTTCACTTCAAGTGTGATTCATCAGACTTCCTTGGCGCTTTTATCAAAACAAAGTTTAATATAAGAATGTTGTTAATATATATGAAACATTTGTCAAGAATTTATTATCAATTGCAAGCATAAAGAAAGCACAACAGCTCCAGTTATCTATGTTTCTAACTCTTGTTGACCCCCCTTAGTAACTGTTCCATTCAATACAAAATCCAATAAACCAAAACCCCTTTCAAGGGCATGACCCAGCACACTGTAATCTCAGTTGAATGGGACTGGTCCTTTCCCTGAGATCCAGCCTCCAACCAGCAGATTCAAAATCCCTTCCGGAAAGCAACTCCACCTTTAAAGGTACCAAGGACGTTTGCCACACGCAATGTACTTGCGGTTCCCTGGAACAGCTTTTAAAATGAAAACAGGGAAACACTGCTTCTCTTCGGCAGTCCAAAGCAACAAACCGAAACTGAAACCCAAACACTAAATCCCGTCTCACCTGACAGCCACAGCCCAGCTCCCACAAATGACATCACGGAAGCCATCCTACAGGTCATGTGGTCAAAACATTTCTTAAACGGACACTCATATGACAACTGTTATACTTTTTATCCACGGATGTTTAATGAACCTGTGACTTTAAGGAAAAGCATCCTGTAAGCAGCCTGTACCTTCAATTAAAACAGCAAGGTCCAGAAAGCTGTGCTGACTTAGACTGGTGATTGCCGATTGGCCAGTGTCAAGTGATAATTCGGCTTGATTGGTTTTGCTGGTGGCCAATGACTGGGCCCAAAAGGCTGTGCTCTGCCCCGTAACAGATGGTGATTGAGTCTGATGCCACTGGACCGTTCTCAGAGTCATGAGGTTGCAGTCTGGTTCCACTTTTGATTCTGCAGCTTGGAAGAGGGGGGGGGGGGGGGTTCTCATTAATTATCTTCAAAAAGATCTAACTAATTCTCTCTGTAAGTAACAGTAATTGTGCTCAACTTACAAACCTGGTGACTGTGATTGATGGGCAGCCAAAGGCCAATGACCTCAGGAATCCTTATAAGATTTATTGGTTAATATCGCTTCTCGACCTTTTGGCTAAGATGAGTGTGAGGTCAGGTGTAATGCCTGGAACTGGTATGTCTCTCTTGTGGGGACCATGAATTGGATTCAAGTTGAATTGGTTTTTGGAGTAGGCAAGGAGCTGGATTAGGGGTTTGCCCCTGTCCACACTCTGAGCCCTGGCTTTGTAACTCTGATGAAGTAATAAATTTAAAAAAAGATTAATGGTTGATTCACTTGTGTTGTGACTCCGGGACGAGTGGGGCTGGAATTCACTGCACACGAGCCCAGGGTGTCGTAATATTAGTTTATTGCATGTCCAGCAAACTTTGATGCCTGAACAGTGTGCTTGTATTCTAGAAGCGTCAGCGCCGTAGAGGAGCTTTGACAAAGGGTCATCTGGACTCGAAACGTTCGCTCTTTTCTCTCCCTACAGCTGCCAATCCTGCTGAGATTTTCCAGCATTTTCACTTTTGGTTTCAGATTCCAGCACCCGCAGTGATTTGCTTTTATTTTAGCACCGGTGAATCATCTGCCAAAAGTCAAACATTTAAGAGCAGGGCTTCACTGGTGTGGCTCCTCTAAGTGTGTGGATGAGCAGAGGACAACTGAGCACGGTCTCCCTAATGTCTCCAGCAGAGGTCTGGGGTCTAGAAGCACCTGATGTGGCCGGCGGTGAGTGTGCAGAGCAGCGGTGAGCTGCGGAGGTGCAAGTTGGGTGAATCAGACGACGAGGGAGCCTGTGATGTCGAGAATCTTGTGGAGGCTCCTTTTTGGCACTAAGTGCCGTTGAATATGGCCTGCGACCTTGCCAATGTCGCCATCATGAGACACCCCGCCAAACGCGCCCAAAACCAGACTTTGAAATGTTTCCATTTAATCGTGCCCATAATCCCCCAAACGGAAAGTCCGGCCCAGGATATCTCAGGGCCGCAGAGCTTTGAGTTGATCTGTGGGATCACTTAGCACATTCGTGTTGTCCTATGTTATTGCTTCACTGGGTTGGCATTTCATTTGAGGTGTACCTGCTGCTCCTCCTGACAAGCCCTCCATGCCGGAGGGCCTTCCTGCACTCATTAGTGCTTTGGCCTGATGTTAATGCCAGAATGAGTCGGTTAGGATTACATTGACTGGAGCTCAGCAGAATGAGGAGGGATCTCAGAGAAACCTATAAAATTCTACCAGGCCTAGACAGTGTAGAGGCAGGAAAAATGTTCCTGATGGTGGGAGTGTCCAGAACCAGGGGTCATTGTTTCAGGATACGGGGTAGACCATTTAGGATTGAGATGAGGAGAAATTTCTTCGCCCAGAAAGTGGTGAGCCTGTGGAAATTGATACCACAGGAAGCAGTTGAGGCCAAAATATTTCTTGTCAGAGTTCCCCACTCCACCCATGCAGCCTGGCCTCTCAGGGGCTCAGAATTCTGACCGAAACTTTAAAGCCTTGACCTAAAAAAAGGTCAATTCTGATAAATGTTTTACACTAGCTATGGGTTTGTATCATTGGGAATTCTTGGATAGGTGCTTTACCTGAATATATGCCTGGATCCCCATTCTCCGGCACCGTTCTTTGGGTGCCCGCGGGATCACCGCCATGCCGGTCGCCCCGGCGATTCTCTGGGCCTCGATGGACCGACGGGATTGTCCGAGTCCCGCCGGCGTGGATTACTCACCTCCCACACGGCGGGACCTGGAAGGTAAGTGTGCAGGGGCCGTCCTGGAGGGGGGGGGGCGAGGGGATCTGACCCCGGGGGGAGGGGGACCCACGGTGGACAGGCCCGCGATTGGGGCCTACCGATCGACGGGCAGGCTGGTTCCGTGGGGGCCTACTTTACTCTGCGCCGGGCGCCTGTAGGCCTCCGCCATATTTCCCGTGGGCCGGCACGGAGAAGGGAACCCCCGCCCATGCGCGGAAATATTCCGGTCGTTCCGTGCATGCACGGAAATACGCAGGCCGCTCCGCGCATGCGTGGAAATACGCAGGCCGCTCCGCGCATGCGCGAACTCACGCGGGCCGTTCGCCGCTGGCTGGAGCTGCGGGGACCACTCCAGCACCAACCTAGCCCCCGAGAAAGTGGAGAATTCCTCACTTTCGGGGACCATTGACGCCGGAGTGGTTGGCACCAGTTTTCACGCTGGCGTGGGGACATAGCCCCATTATTAGAGAATCCCGCTCGCGGTGTATACAGAGGGATTTAGACAGGTTAAGTGAGTGGGCAGAAATTTGGCAGATCGAGCATAATGTGGAAAAATATGAACTTGTCCATTTTGGGATGCAGAGTAGAAACGCAGTATTTAATGCGAATGGAGATGGACTGCAGAACTTCACAGTATAGAGGGACCTGGACGTCCCGGTACATGAATCACATAATATTTGGTTGCAGGTGCAGCAAGTAATAAGGCATAAATGTTGGTATTTATTGCAAGGGGAATGGAGTATAAAAGGAGAGAATTAAAGCAAAATACTGCGGGTGCTGGAAAGCTGAAATAAAAACAGAAAATACCGGGAAAACTCAGCAGGTCAGGCAGCATCTGTGGAGAGAGGAACAGAGAGAATGTTTTGTGTCCGTTTGGCCCTACTGCAGAGCTGTAGGGAAGTTAAGCTTCAACAGGGAATTTGTGAGATCACAGCTGGAGTGCTGTGTTCAATTCTAGTCTCCTTACTTAAGAAAGTAAGGACTCACCTGATGAAGGAGCTGTGCTCCGACAGCTTGTGATTCGAAACAAATCTGTTGGACTTTAACCTGGTGTTGTTACTGTACTTAAGAAAGGATATAATTGCTTTTGAAGCAGTTCAGGGAAGGTTCACTTGACTGATTCCTGGGGTAACGGGATGATTTTATAAAGAGAGGTTGGTCTGGCCTACATGTGACTCCAAATACACAGTAACATGGTTAATCTTAACTGCCTTCTGAAATGACCGAGCAAACCACTCCGTTCAAGCGCAATTAGGGATGGGCATTTACTCATTAGAGTTTAAAAGAATGAACGGTAATCTGACAGAAACAAATAAGACCCTGAGGGGACTTGACAGGATGGATTTAGAGAGGATGTTCCCCCTTGTGCGGGAGCCTAGAACCACGGCTTAAAAATTAAAAGTATCCCATTGAAGACTAAGAGAATAAGGAGAACTCGGAGGGTCATTAGTTTGTAGAATTCACTTCAATAGCGAGCAGTGGAGGCTGGTACAGTAACGACAAGGGGAGTCCATCAAGGAGATGTTTATTCAGCTTTACAGCAGCTCATACATAGGGCCCAGTTACACATTACCAGGTCCTTACTCCTCTCTCTCGACTATAGTAGCTCTTATTGTGGGCTCCTATAAGAGGCCGACCAATTATACGAATACTGGTTAATTCCCTGTCCAATCAGGACAAGGGAACAATCATTCCCAACTGGGTGAACTTCATGCATGTCACATGCAGGTTATTACAGCTGGGTCATTGGATATGTTCAAGGCTGAGTTGGAGAGATCAGCAAGAGATTCAAGGGTTATGGGGCGGGGGGGAGGGGGCAGACAGAAAGTGGAGATAAGGCCACAGTCAACCATGGTCATATGGAATGACCGAGCAGGTGCAAAAGGCCAATTTGCTTATCCCGTTTCTAATTTTCATGTTCTTGTGTTCAATGTCACTGGAACAGAAATCCAGAGGTCCAGTCGAATGTTCTGAGGCTATATGTTTAATCCCACTGCAGCGGCTAAAACCCAATGAACAAATCATGAAGCTCGCCCCAGTAACGATGACCATGACGACAATCATTTATTGTTGCAAAAACCCACCTGGTTCACTAATGTCCTTTAGTGAAGGAAATCCGCCCTCCTTACCTGGTCTGGCCTACATGTGACTCCAGACGCACAGCAAAGTGGTTGACTCTTAACTACCTTCTGAAATGACTAAATGAGACACTCAGTTCAAGGGCATTTGGGGATGGCCAATAAATGCTGGCCCAGCCAGCGACACCCAATCCCCATGAACGAATAACAAAAAAAAGATTTTCTTGCATTTCCAATTCTTTGTTGAAATCATCGAAAGGGGATGGGGGGGGAGGATGAGGTTAATACAGTTGGATTTGCATATTTGTTTGATAAAGTATCACAGAGTACATCTGGGTTCGAATTCTCCGGACTGTTCCCGCCGGCAGATTTCCCAGTGGCGGGGGCCGCTTCAATGGGAAATCCCATTTACAGGCAGTGGGAAGAGAGAATCCCGCCACTAGTGGACAGCGTGCTGCCGGGAAACATGCGTCTGAGGGACCGGAGAATCCAGGCCCTGTTGGCAAGATTGAAGTCTACGGGATTAAAGGGACGACATCATGGATACAACATTAGCTAAGGTTCAGAAACTGAGAGTGATGGTGATCTGTTGCTTTTCAGACTGGAGTGGTGCTTCCCAGGACCACTGCTATTGCTCTTCATTAATTGTGAAGTTCTCTGTTTTCCTTATCTGGATGTCTTGAATGCGTAGTGTTGAACAAAGAACATCACGCTAAGTAAATTAACAAAGCTGATTTATTAACACTACTTAAATAAGATTCAAACTTATTCCTAAATATAAAGTTGCTAAAATAAACTATGCTATCTCTAACTACAGAACTCTCAAATACACAACTATTCTATCTCATGCCTAAACACCTCCTAGAATCAAGGGAATCAGGTGATTATATATGTGACTGCTCTTGATCACCATCTGGTGGTAAGAAGTATTTACATTAAATTGTTAACCCTTTATCTCATACAATATGCATATTGTTACATTAATACTAAAATTGCATATTCAGGACACAACTTCAAAGTTTGCAGGTAACACAAAACTCTAAAATGCTGTAAAGAAAATGTGTACACCTCCCGCTGCCTTGGGAAAGGGGGCAGCATAATCAAAGACATCTCCCACCCGGGTTATACCCTCTTCCAACTTCTTCCTTTGGTCATGAGATACAAAAGTCTGCGAACACGGGCTAACAGGTTCAAAAACAGCTTCTTCCCCACTGTCATGATATTCAAACACACACATCATGATGGACACACTAACAGGCAAATCAGAGTACACAACACCACAACCAATCACAGACAAGAACACCAACCACATAAAAAGCACGAGCACGACACCTGGTGGTCAGTAGGTCTGGGGAGAAGGGAACAAGAAAGAGCTGTTAAAACATCACAAGCAGGGAACCCCCACGTGCAGAGTGCAAAGACCAAACTGTAAATAGTAAGTTTAAATAAAGTAGCGTTGTACCATATGCAACCGTGTTGGCTCATCTGTGTGTCAGAGCACCCAACACCACATGGTACAGGAGTGGATCGATACCTGCCTACTAACCTGCCATTCTGGACATGGACCACACCGACGGACCGCAGCCGATGCAAGTCGCGGGGAACCTAGGCACCAATTGGAAGCTCTACAGGCAGCGATTTGACCTGTACATCCGTGCCACCGAAAAACAGAATGTCTCGGATGACACGAAGATTGCAATGCTCCTCTTCTACGCAGGTCCGCACGCCACCGACGTCTTCAACTCACTGGTGTTCGAAGAAGGCGAAAACCAAGCCAAATATGACACGGTCATCCTCAAACTGGACCAGCACTTTCAAGTTGAAGTAAATGAAAGTTTTGAAAGATACCTCTTTCAGCAACGCCTGCAAGGTAAGGAGGAGCTTTTTCAACCCTTTTTGACGCACCTCCGGATTCTAGCGCAGTCCTGCGGTTACGGCACCATCACAGAGTCCATGATCAGGGACCAGATTGTTTTTGGCGTTGCCTCTAGTGGCCTACGCCAGCAAAGAAGCTTCTTAAAATGAAAAGCCTCACCTTAGCGTCTGCTGTGGAAGCCTGTGTCCTCCACGAAAATGCTACCTGCCGTTTTGCCCGATTTCAGGCGTCCGAGTTGGCACGGAGGGGGTCCCCAGCCGTCGAATCGGCAAGCCAGGCCGCCCACGACGTCGAACGCATCCAGGCCGTCGGTTACTTCCCGACCCACGGCCCGGACGACAGCGGCCGCTTCCCGCGCTTTTCGCGGTCTCCCGCGCAGGTGCGCGCCAAAAATAACGGCCACAACGAGGGACGCACTGCGCAGGCGCGCCCACCGCAAGATCGCACTGCGCATGCGCAGTGGCGCAACGAACGCCGTGACGTCATGACGTGCGGCAATTGTGGAGCTCTACATTTAAAAGGGCAATGTCCTGCAAAAAACCGACAGTGCCGCAGATGTGGCAAGATGGGCCACTACGCAGCCCACTGTCATTCGGCTCAACCCATGGATCCGGCGCATCCTCGACAATCTCGCAGACAAGTCAGGACCGTCCAGCCCACGCATCAAGACTTCCAGTTAAGTGATGCAGATGACCAGGATGCCTTCCGCGTTTCCGTCATTGATGTCAACAAGGTCAATGCCATCAATCCAGCCGATGAGTGGTGTGCCACCCTGACGGTCAACCGATCGCGCGTCGCCTTCCGTCTGGACACCGGCGCATCCGCCAACCTGATTGCTTACTCTGCACTCCAGGCCATGAAGGTCAAACCACCCATCACGCCATCCCGGCTCAAGATGGTTGACTATAACGGGAACGTCATCCCGTCCATAGGATCTTGCCAGCTACAGGTGACTCACAAGATGTACACGGCCACACTCCCCTTCGAAGTTGTCGGCTCATCAAAGGACTCGTTACTGGGCGCACAGGCGTGTAAGGTCCTTCACCTGGTACAGCGCATTATGTCTCTCTCTCCAGATGAGATATCCGACTTCCCGGATGCTGAGTTCCACGCAAATCTCCATTCCCTCCTTGCTCACAACCAGGAGGTTTTTGAAGGCATGGGGACATTGCCATACACGTACAAGATTCGACTCAGACCGGACGCCATCCCTGTCGTTCACGCACCTCGCAGGGTTCCTGCGCCACTCAAAGACCGCCTCAAGGCACAACTGCAGATTCTTCAGGACCAAGGGGTCCTATCCAGGGTCACGGAGCCCACGCCATGGGTCAGCTCCATGGTCTGTGTAAAGAAGCCCTCTGGCGAGCTCCGTATATGTATAGATCCTAAAGATCTGAATACCAACATCATGCGGGAACACTATCCCATCCCGAAACGAGAAGACCTCACCAGCGAGATGGCGCGAGCCAAAATATTCACTAAATTGGATGCGTCCAAAGGATTCTGGCAGATCCAACTGGACCCGGCCAGCCGAAGACTATGCACATTCAACACCCCTTTTGGCAGATTCTGCTACAACCGGATGCCATTCGGCATCATTTCGGCATCTGAAGTTTTCCACCGCATTATGGAGCAGATGATGGAAGGCATCGAAGGGGTACGTGTATATGTGGACGATATCATCATTTGGTCCACCACTCCGCAGGAACACATGCATCGTCTACGACGTGTCTTTACCCGCATACGACAAAATGGCCTGCGTCTCAACCGTGCGAAGTGTGCCTTCGGCCAGACGGAGCTGAAATTCCTCGGGGACCACATCTCAAGGTCAGGGGTCCGTCCCGATGCAGACAAGGTTAGCGCCATCACAGCCATGCCACGACCGGCTGACAAGAAGGCTGTCTTAAGATTCCTGGGCATGGTCAACTTCCTTGGGAACTTCATTCCCAACCTGGCTTCTCATACAACAAATATGCGCCATCTCGTAAAAAAATCGACAGAATTCAACTGGCACCAATCGCATCAGCGGGAATGGGAGGAGCTCAAGCACAAACTGGTCACGGCACCAGTGCTGGCCTTCTTTGACACGACTCGCCCTACAAAGATCTCAACAGACACCAGCCAATCTGGTATTGGAGCGGTACTCCTGCAAAAAGACAGCACGTCGTCATGGGCCCCGGTTGCATATGCCTCACGAGCCATGACCCCTACCGAACAGCGCTACGCGCAAATCGAAAAAGAATGCCTGGGCTTGTTAACTGGACTGGACAAGTTCCACGACTATGTGTATGGCCTGCCACGATTTACGGTCGAAACTGACCACCGCCCCCTGGTCAACATCATTAACAAAGACCTGAACGACATGACTCCTCGCCTCCAGCGCATCTTACTTAAACTCAGGAGGTACGATTTTGAACTGATCTACACTCCGGGGAAGGAGCTCATCGTGGCGGACACTCTTTCCCGAGCAGTGAGCACACCACCAGATGCGGAGGGGTTCGTGCGTCAAATTGAGGCACACGTAACTCTGACAGCAGCAAATCTGCCAGCTGATGATCCTAGTCTGGCCCACATACGCGCAGAGACGGCGACTGACCCCCTTCTGCAGCGAGTGATGCGCCACATGACGGAAGGGTGGCTAAAAGGGCAGTGCCCCCAGTTTTATAATGTGCGAGATGATCTCACCAACATAGACGGGGTCCTTATGAAATCACACAGGATCGTTATTCCGCACAGCGTGCGCCAGATGATTCTTCATCAACTACACGAAGGCCACTTGGGCGTCGAAAAATGCAGATGAAGGGCCCGGGAGGCGGTATATTGGCCGGGTATTAATGAAGACATAGCCAACATGGTGCTCAACTGCACAACCTGTCAGAGGTTTCAGCCGGCGCAACCTCCGGAAACACTTCTACCACACGAGATGGTGACGTCCCCCTGGGCGAAGGTGGGTGTTGACCTATTTCACGCGCTCGGCAGAGATTACATTGTTATTATAGACTACTTCTCAAACTACCCGGAAGTCATGCCTCTCCATGATCTGACGTTGTCCGCAGTCATTGGGGCCTGCAAGGAAACATTTGCTCGCTATGGCATTCCAAGGACTGTCATGTCAGACAATGGACCTTGTTTCGCCAGCCGTGAATGGTCGTCCTTTGCCGCAGCATATGGTTTCACTCATGTGACATCCAGCCCTCTGCATCCACAATCGAACGGGAAGGCTGAAAAGGGTGTCCACATCGCCAAGCGGCTCCTGTGCAAGGCGGCTGCTGCCGGATCGGACTTTAACCTTGCCTTGCTGGCCTATCGATCGGCCCCGCTATCCACGGGTCTCTCGCCAGCGCAGCTACTAATGGGTCGCTCCCTCAGGACGACGGTACCTTCCATCCTGGCACCAACAACAGACCATGAGGCGGTTCTTCGGAACATGCAACTGCAGCGTGATCGCCAGAAAAGTCGGTACGACACACGAGCGACGGACCTGCCCCCCCTGTCCTCCGGAGACAAAGTACGCGTCCATCAACCGTATGGTGGCTGGTCAGCACCGGCCGAAGTCCTCCGACAAGTGGCTCCCCGCTCGTTCCTGGTTCGCATGCCGGATGGTTCCGTGCGTCGCCGCAATCGGCGCGCCCTTCGCCGACT
Source organism: Scyliorhinus torazame (assembly GCF_047496885.1). Lineage (NCBI taxonomy): Eukaryota > Metazoa > Chordata > Chondrichthyes > Carcharhiniformes > Scyliorhinidae > Scyliorhinus > Scyliorhinus torazame. The sequence continues at coordinate 23,599,995 of NC_092720.1, read as the reverse complement.
TCCACGCTCACAGCCACACAGCACGCACACGCCAGATCCTCAACAGGCTTCCGAGGATGACTTTGTGGAGCTGCCACACATCACGCCCTTTCCATCGCCACCCATGGCCATGCCTGCACAGCAGCCGGTGGTTCTTGATCCACCCTTAAGGCGGTCAACCCGAACTCGTCGCAAGCCCATCAGACTGGATTTATAATACCGTTCATATGTTTAACAAGTTGCACAATTTTACATGATAACCTGTTGTTGTTTATCGTTCCAGATGTCGTCTGACTGGACAACTGTTCAAGTTTTTTTTTCTTCTTCTCTCGTTCGCATTTATGTTATGTTATGGTACAACTTGGTTCATGTGACGCACCCGACATCGCCCCATGTACATAGTTCCGTCATATGCACATGCTGCACACGACACACACACTCTTAGATGCACTCACGACACGATCATATTTATTACCACGTAGGCACATATCTTTGTAAAAAGGGGGGATGTCATGATATTCAAACACACACATCATGATGGACACACTAACAGGCAAATCAGAGTACACAACACCACAACCAATCACAGACAAGAACACCAACCACATAAAAAGCACGAGCACGACACCTGGTGGTCAGTAGGTCTGGGGAGAAGGGAACAAGAAAGAGCTGTTAAAACATCACAAGCAGGGAACCCCCACGTGCAGAGTGCAAAGACCAAACTGTAAATAGTAAGTTTAAATAAAGTAGCGTTGTACCATATGCAACCGTGTTGGCTCATCTGTGTGTCAGAGCACCCAACACCACACCCACTGTTACCAGACTCCTGAATGACCCTCTTATGGACAGAACTGATCTCTTCACACATCTTCTCTACTGAGTAGTACTACACTCCGGATGCTTCACCCGATGCCTGTGTCTATGTATTTACACTGTGTATTTATGTATGTCCTGTGGCTTTTTCCGTGTACAGAGCGATCTGTTTGGACTGTACGCAGAAGAATACTTTTCACTGTACCTCGGTACACGTGACAATAAATCAAATCCGATCCAATCCAAAATTGAGGGGTTTAGTCACAAACTTCACGAGGACACAGAGACTGGTGCAATGGTCAGAAACATGGCAGATAAAGTTTAATGCAAAAAAATAATGGAGTAATTCATTTTTAATAGGAAGAAGGGGTGGCAAAATAGACTAAAAGGCACAATTTCAAAAGTGATGGAGACATGAGGATGTGGGTTGCCAAGACCTGAAGGTGGCAGCAAAGGTTGGCCGGGCTGTTTGAAAGCATACACAATCCTTGGTTTTACAGAGTATGCAAACAAGGAAATCATGTTGAAATGTTCATAAGAACACTGCTTAGGCTCCTGTTGGCCAAGCCACTTTAGGGAGGATGTCAAGGCCTTGGAGAGTCTGTGGAAGACGGTAGAATGGATGAAAAAGACTGGAGAGACGGAGCAGCACAGTAGCTCAAGTGATTAGCACTGTGGCATCACAGTGCCAGGGTCCCAGGTTCGATTCCCTGCTGGGTCACTGTCTGTGAGGAGTCTGCACTGATGTGTTGGGTACTCTGGATCTGTGGAGACTGCGTTTACCTTAGCAGTAACATAGACAGGCTACCAACACTTGTAATAGTACAACTCTATTTTATTTAACCAAGAGCTGTTAAACATACTTGCACTGTGGGTCGACACTATGTTAGATTGACTGAAGACCTATGCCTAACCTGACCAGCCTATACTGCTAGCACATGGTGGATGTTTGTACTACTGACTGCGGGCTCTGTCTGTCTCAGAGGCTGCATCCCGAATGAGCGGGAAAACTAGTGCCCTCTGTCTTTATAGTGACGGTGCCCTAACTGGTGATTGGCTGCTGTGTTGTGTGTGTTGATTGGTCTTGCAGTGTGTCAGTCAGTGTGTGTCTCTGCACCATTATATACTGATGTGCATATTATGACATCCCCCCTTTTCTAAAAAAATGCGTTTGTGGCAATAAATAATGTAGTATGCGAATGTACCTAACTATGTGTGGCACATGTGAGCATATTTACAGGACCGTGTACAGAAACTCTAAGATATTTACATTGGAAGGTGTCTAGTGCAGATGGACAGTATGTAACACAAAATATAACTAGAACAACAGTATGTGCAAACCAGTGAGTTAATCAAACAGGGTAATGAAACAATCAGTTCATGAGTTCAAAGAGTCTATGAATTCAGGCAGTTCATAAATTCAGTCTCTGAGGTGGGCGACGAATTCTGGTTGACCAAAGGAGCATTTGGCCCTGTTGAGGCGGAGGCCATGCTCATGGATTCGTCGGAAGACGCGTTGGAGGCGATCAATGTGCTCCTGCGGGGTGGTAGACCAGACGATGATGTCGTCCACATATACGCGAACCCCTTCGATACCTTCCATCATCTGCTCCATTATTCTGTGGAACACTTCCGATGCAGAGATGGTGCCAAACGGCATCCGGTTGTAGCAATACCGGCCAAATGGAGTGTTAAAGGTGCAGAGCTTCCGAATGGATGCGTTGAGTTGGATCTGCCAGAACCCCTTGGATGTGTCTAGCTTGGTGAATAGTTTGGCGCGAGCCATCTCACAGGTGAGTTCTTCGCGCTTTGGAATGGGATAGTGTTCTCTCATAATATTGCGGTTGAGGTCCTTGGGATCAATACATATGCGTAATTCGCTGGATGTTTTTTTCACGCACACCATAGAGCTGACCCAGTCAGTCGGTTCTGTAACTTTCAAAATTACGCCCTGGTCCTGGAGGTCCTGCAGCTGCTGCTTGAGGCGGTCCTTGAGGGGTGCTGGTACCCTGCGAGGCGCGTGCACCACAGGCGTGGCATTTGATTGTAACAAGATTTTATAAGTGTATGGGAGTGTGCCCATGCCCTCGAATACACCGTGGTATTGGGTGATGATGGCGTTCAGCTGTGTTCGAAAGCCAGCGTCCTGAGATGCGGAAGCGTCAGCGGGTGACAGGGAGTGAACCGTCTGGACAAGGTTTAGAAGTTTGCACGCCTGAGCACCAAGCAGGGAGGCTTTAGTGGATCCCACTATTTCGAATGGCAGGTTAGCCTTTAATGACCGGTGCGACACTTCAAGCTGGCAAGAGCCACTGGCAGCAATGGCCTTACCATTATAGTCCAGAAGCTGGCAGGTGGATGGCAGGATGTTAGGCTTGACATGGAGGCTTTCGAGGTCAGACCGTGCAATGAGGTTGGCTGAAGCGCCGGTGTCCAGGCGGAATCGGATGCGGGATCGGTTGACCGTGAGGGTGGCACACCACTCGTCGTCCGGATCGATGCTGAATATTGGGAGAGACTTGGCTTTTGTCTTCTGGGGCATCTTGTGTTCGGTGATGATGCCCAGCCGAAATGGTGCTTTAGGGTTGTAGTGCACAAAGACTCCGTGAGACGAATAGAGTGAAGTTGATGAGGCTTTATTAAGCGTGTCTGTTCCCCCGCAGCTCGATAGTAAACTGGCCTGGGGGGGAAGACTCCGGCTTCTTATACTCCGCCTTCAGGGCGGAGCTTGAGGTCAACGGCCAACCAGGACCCGGGATCTGTCAGCCAATGACATTAGGGCTTCCAGTCCCACATGACCCCCAATACATACTACCACGTTCACCCCTTGTCAAAAATGAACCCGGCGGGGTGATGCTTCGTATGGTGGTAAGGGTTTACAGGGCTGGTCCTGGGAGGGCAAAACATTCACATGGCAATACAGTATTGGACAATTTTGTCCTGTTGCAACTATATACAGAGGGTATAGGAAGAAAAGCAAAATGTTCTTGTGAACAGTCCATATTTGTTTTACATCGACGCCACGAGTCGGTCGGGCGGTCTGGTCGTCCGTGTCGATCGCCTCGGCCCCGGCGGTGGTGGTGTACCAGTGTTGTCGCCTCCAGGAGCCGTACGGTTTCAGCTCGGGCTTGATTCTTGGTCGGTTCTGAGGGGAGGGGGACCGATCCTCCTGGGAAGGGGGCGGTCGCGGGGTGCGGCGGTGGCAGGTAGGGGGGGGGTTGGGTTGATGGTGTTGGGGGGGTGTGCGTGTTGCCGGCGGATGCCAGATCCCGTAGGGAGACCGTGTCCTGTCGGCCGTCGGGGTACTCCACGTAGGCGTACTGGGGGTCGCGTGGAGGAGGTGAACCCTTTCGACCAACGGGTCCGCCTTATGTGCCCGCACATGCTTTCGGAGCAGGATGGGTCCTGGGGCCGCCAGCCAGGTCGGCAGCGACGTTCCAGAGGAGGACCTCCTAGGGAAGACAAGGAGACGCTCATGAGGCGTTTGATTAGTGCTCGTACATAATAACGACCGGATGGAATGGAGAGCGTCCGGGAGGACCTCCTGCCACCGTGAAACTGGGAGGTCCCTGGACCGTAGGGCCAGTAGGACGGCCTTCCAGACCGTGCCGTTCTCCCTTTCTACTTGCCCGTGCCCCCGGGGGTTGTAGCTGGTCGTCCTGCTTGAGGCTATGCCCTTGCTGAGCAGGAACTGGCGCAGCTCGTCACTCATGAAAGAGGACCCCCTGTCGCTGTGGACGTATGCGGGGTAACCGAACAGTGGGAAGATGCTGTTCAGGGCTTTAATGACTGTGGCCGCGGTCATGTCAGAACAGGGAATGGCAAAAGGGAAGCGGGAGTATTCGTCCACTACATTAAGGAAATATGCGTTGCGGTCGGTGGAGGGGAGGGGCCCTTTGAAATCGAGACTGAGGCGTTCAAAGGGGCGGGAAGCCTTAATCAGGTGCGCTCCATCTGGCCTGAAAAAATGCGGCTTGCATTCCGCGCAGATGTGGCAGTCCCTTGTGACTATACGGACCTCCTCTAAAGAGTATGGGAGATTGCGGGACTTCATGAAGTGGTAAAACCGAGTGACCCCCGGGTGGCAGAGGTCCTCGTGGAGGGTTTGGAGGCGGTTAATTTGTGCGTTGTCACATGTGCCGCGGGATAGGGCATCGGACGGCTCGTTCAGCTTTCCGGAACGATACAAAATCTCATAGTTGAAGGTGGAGAGCTCGATCCTCCACCTTAAGATTTTGTCGTTTTTTATTTTGCCCCGCTGTGCACTATCGAACATGACGGCTACCGACCGTTGGTCAGTGAGGAGAGTGAATCTCCTGCCGGCCAGGTAATGCCTCCAATGTCGCACAGCTTCCACCATGGCTTGGGCTTCCTTTTCTACTGAGGAGTGGCGGATTTCTGAGGCGTGGAGGGTCCGGGAGAAAAAGGCCACGGGTTTGCCCGCTTGGTTAAGGGTGGCCGCTAGAGCTACGTCAGAGGCGTCGCTCTCGACCTGGAAGGGGAGGGACTCGTCGATGGCGCGCATCGTGGCCTTTGCGATATCCGCTTTGATGCGGCTGAAGGCCTGGCAAGCCTCTGTCGACAGAGGGAAGGTCGTGGTCTGTATTAGGGGGCGGGCCTTGTCTGCGTACTGGGGGACCCATTGGGCGTAGTACGAAAAGAAGCCCAAGCAGCGTTTCAGGGATTTTGGGCAGTGCGGGAGGGGAAATTCCATGAGTGCGTGCATACGTTCTGGGTCGGAGCCTATTATCCCATTGCGCACTATGTAGCCCAGAATGGCTAGCCGGTCGGTGCTAATAACGCACTTGTCCTCGTTGTACGTGAGGTTCAAGGCTTTGGCGGTCTGGAGGAATTTTTGGACGTTGGCGTCGTGGTCCTGCTGATCCTGGCCGCAGATGGTTACATTGTCGAGATACGGGAACGTGGCCCGCAACCCATGTTGGTCAACCATTCGGTCCATCTCCCGTTGGAAGACCGAGACCCCGTTTGTGACGCCAAAAGGGACCCGTAGGAAATGGTATAATCGCCCGTCTGCCTCGAAGGCTGTGTACTTGCGGTCACTTGGGCGGATGGGGAGCTGATGGTAGGCGGACTTGAGGTCCACGGTGGAGAAGACTTTATATTGGGCAATCCGATTGACCATGTCGGATATGCGGGGGAGAGGGTACGCGTCTAGTTGTGTGTACCTGTTGATGGTCTGGCTATAGTCAATGACCATCCTTTGTTTCTCCCCTGTCTTCACTACTACCACCTGCGCTCTCCAGGGACGATTGCTGGCCTGGATTATGCCCTCCTTTAGTAGCCGCTGGACTTCGGACCGAATGAAGGTCCGGTCCTGGGCGCTGTACCGTCTGCTCCTAGTGGCGACGGGTTTGCAATCCGGGGTGAAGTTCGCAAACAAGGACGGGGGTTGCACCTTGAGGGTAGCGAGGCCGCAGATAGTGAGTGGGGGTATGGGGCCGCCGAATTTGAACGTAAGGCTCTGTAGATTGCATTGGAAATCTAATCCCAGCAAGGTGGGGGCACAGAGTTGGGGAAGGACGTTTAGTTTGTAGTTTTTGAACTCCCTCCCCTGCACCGTTAGGGTAACTATGCAGAATCCCTGGATCTGTACGGAGTGGGATCCTGCAGCTAGGCAAATCTTTTGTGCGCTGGAATAGGTGGTTAAGGAACAGCGTCTTACCGTGTCGGGGTGTTTAAAGCTTTCCGTGCTCCCGGAGTCGACTAGGCATGGCGTCTCGTGGCCGTTTATTAGTACCGTTGTCGTCGTCGTCTGGAGTGTCCGGGGCCGAGCTTGATCGAGCGTAACCGAAGCGAGCCGTGGTTGTAGTAGTGGAGTGGGGTCCGTTGTTGCCGTCCAAGATGGCGTCAGGGATGAACAAAATGGCCGCCCCCATACATCGCACGTGGCTGGGGGGTCACAAGATGGCGGCGGGGGTGGACAAAATGGCCGCCCCCACGCGTCGTACAGGTCTGGGGCGGTCCAAGATGGCGGCGCCCCTCCTCCCCTCGTGGTGGCCGGGACCCAAAATGGCAGCGTCTGCGGGTCGCACATGGTGTGCTGGAGGGGCTGGGGAGCGCTAGGACCGCGAGCGCTAGGACCGCGCGGAGCTCCCTCACCGCGAGCACTAGGACCGCGAGTGATAGGACCGCGCGGAGCTCCCTTACCGGGGACAGCGGTGGTCGGGGCCCAAGTCGGCGGCGCCGGCAGGTCAGGCGTTGGGCCGCGAGCGCTAGGACCGCGCGGAGTTCCCTCACCGGGGACAGCGGTGGTCGGGGCCCAAGTAGGTGGCGCCGGCGGGTCAGGCGTGGGGCGCGCGGTGGGTGTGAGGGTGGCGTTAGGGACGCGGAAAACTCCCTCCTCTCCGTGGAGAGTGTTGGCCGGGACCCAAAGCGGTAGCGCCGGCGGTGGGTCATACATGGGCTGCGGGGAGGGGGGTTGGGGGGCGTAGGCGGCGTGCAGGGCTCCCAGTTCTCCCGGGACCGCGGTGGTCGGGATCCAGAGCGGCTGCGCCTGCGGGTCGCACATGGCGTGCTGGGGCGTTTGGGGCACGTAAACTGCTTGCAGGGCTCCCTGTGCTCCCGGGACAGCGGCGACCTCGCGGGACCGGCACACAACCGCATAATGGCCCTTTTTCCCGCAGCTTTTGCAGATTGCTGCGCGGGCCGGGCAGCGTTGCCGGGGGTGTTTCGCCTGGCCGCAGAAATAACAGCGGGCGCCCCCGGTGCGACTCGGCGTTTGGACCGCGCAAGCCTGTGGGGGGGGTAGGGGGTTTGCCGCGACGGTTACGTACGGGGCCCAATGGGTTGCCGCGCGGTCGGGGCCGTAGGCGCGGGTATTACGCGCAGCCACGTCTAGGGAGGCTGCTAGGGCCCGTGCCTCTGAGAGTCCTAGCGACTCTTTTTCTAGAAGTCTTTGGCAGATTTGGGAGGATTGCATACCTGCCACAAAAGCGTCGCGCATTAACATGTCCGTGTGTTCGTTTGCGTTTACCGACGGGCAGCTGCAGGCTCGTCCCAAAATCAACAGCGCGGCGTAGAACTCGTCCATCGATTCTCCGGGAGATTGCCGTCTCGTCGCGAGCTGGTAGCGAGCGTAGATTTGGTTAACTGGGCGAACGTAGAGACTTTTCAGTGATGCGAAGGCCGTCTGGAAATCGTCCGAGTCTTCGATGAGGGGGAAAATCTCCGTGCTCACCCTCGAGTGCAGGACCTGCAGTTTTTGGTCTTCTGAGACTCGGCCGGTGGTCGTTCTGAGGTAGGCCTCGAAGCAAGTCTGCCAGTGCTTGAAGGCTGCTGCCGCGTTCACTGCATGGGGGCTGATCGTCAGGCATTCCGGAATGATCCTGAGCTCCATAGACCTTTTTAGGCACGCTTAATAAATTGTAGCGCACAAAGACTCCGTGAGACGAATAGAGTGAAGTCGATGAGGCTTTATTAAGCGTGTCTGTTCCCCCGCAGCTCGATACTAAACTGGCCTGCGGGGGAAGACTCCGGCTTCTTATACTCCGCCTTCAGGGCGGAGCTTGAGGTCAACGGCCAACCAGGACCCGGGATCTGTCAGCCAATGACATTAGGGCTTCCAGTCCCACATGACCCCCAATACATACTACCACAAGGGTCCTCTGTGTCAATGTCCGCAATCAAATCAGAATCGGTGACCGGTGGCTGGATGTTTCGGACATCCCTGCGTGGCTGGTTGGAGCGACGAGAGGTAGTTAGTTGAGCAGACCTGCATAGGGCTGCATAGTGGCCAAGCTTGCCACATTGGAGACAGCGTCGGGATTTTGCAGGACATTGCCGCTTTAAGTGGGCGGAGCCACAGTTGCCGCACGCCGTGACGTCAGAACATTTGGTACGCCACCGTGCATGTGCGGCCATTCGTAGTGCGTGCCTGCGCAGTACGGTCTTCGGCCTCACCGTCCCCTCGGTCAGTGCGCGCATGCGCGGGAGCCCTCGAAAAGCACGCGAAATGGCCGCCCTCATTGAGGCTTAGGCCCTGGAGTTGTTTAATGGCTTGCACATGCTGTGCCTCGTGGGGTCCTTGCCGCGCCGTTTCAGCCGCTTGAATGTGTGAGTATCGGTTAGTGGCATGTTAATGCAGAACGCAGGTCTCGATGGCTATCGCAAGGTTGAGCTGTTTAACCTTGAGGAGCTGCGAGCGCAGGGGGTCCGATTGCACACCGAAAACGATCTGGTCACGGATCATCGAGTCGGAGGTGGAGCTGTAATTACAGGACTGCGCGAGGATGCGAAGGTGGGTGAGGAAAGATTGAAAAGATTCATCCTTACCCTGCAGACGCTGTTGAAAGACATAGCGCTCAAAACTTTCATTTACCTCGATGTCACAGTGACTGTCGAATTTGAGCAGGACTGTCTTGAACTTGGACTTGTCTTCACCTTCAGCGAAAGTGAGAGAGTTGAAGATATGGATGGCATGGTCCCCGGCCGTGGAAAGGAAGAGAGCAATCTTCCTGGCGTCTGAAGCAGCTTCCAGGTCTGTAGCTTCGAGGTATAGCTGGAATCGTTGTTTAAAGATTTTCCAGTTCGCACCGAGGTTGCCGGTGATGCGGAGCAGCGGGGGGAGGGCGGACGCTGTCCATACTACCGGATGGCTGATTGCTGGTCGAAGGCAGATCACTTGAAGGTAGGTCTATTAAACTCTAACATCACATACTGGTACCATGATGTGTTGGGTACTCTGGATCTGTGGAGACTGCGTTTATCTTAGCAGGAACATAGACAGGCTACCAACACTTGTAATAGTAACTAGGAGCTGTTAAACATACTTGCACTGTGGGTCGACACTATGTTAGATTGACTGAAGACCTATGCCTAACCTGACCAGCCTATACTGCTAGCACATGGTGGATGTTTGTGCTACTGACTGCGGGCTCTGTCTGTCTCAGAGGCCGCATCCCGAATGAGCGGGAAAACTAGTGCCCTCTGTCTTTATAGTGACCGTGCCCTAACTGGTGATTGGCTGCTGTGTTGAGTGTGTTGGTTGGTCTTGCAGTGTGTCAGTCAGTGTGTGTCTCTGCACCATCATATACTGATGTGTATATTGTGACATGCACATTCTCCCCATGTCTGCGTGTGTTTCCTCCGGGTGCTCCGGTTTCCTCCCACAGTCCAAAGACGTGCAGGTTAGGTGGATTGGCCGTGATAAATTGCCCTTAGTAACCAAAAAAGGTTAGCTGGGGTTATTGGGTGCTGGGGATAGGGCTTCTGCACGGTATGTTCTATGAAACTGGTGTTGTTCCCGTTAGAACAGAAAAGATCAATGGGTGGATTGACAATGGTGATGAAAATCATGAAAGCCTTTGATAGAGTAAATCAGGAGAAATTGTTTTTCGCAGCAGAAGGGTCGGTACGCAAAACAGTTTACGGTGATTAGAAAGAGAACTGCAAGCGGCATGAGGTCAAAAAGTAAGCTGTTGTGATCCGGAATCTAATTCCTGAAAGGGTGTTGAAAGCAGTTCCAATCCTAATTTTGAGGAGAGAGCTGCAAAAATGATTGAAACGAGAAATTTAAAGGGCCAATTGTGAGGGCAGGGGAGCCGCTTAAAATTGTTCTGAAGTCGGATTTCCGGACTCCAAGATTTACTTACAAAATGCAAATTAAAAACTCTGCCTCCTCCCGAACCAACGGTCAATGTCAGCGGTCTCCCTCCATAAATTTTCGGAGTACCTGTTTAAAACAAATAAATGAGCAACCTGTTTTTAAATAGGGGCACGTTATTGTAACGGAGCCAAAAACACCAAAGAAAACTGATGAAGTTAAAATACTGCTGCCAGGAATGATGATGCACTTCAGCCTCTGGGGCATCCGCTGGTCATGGAAGGCCTCGAGCGCACTGGCAGACACCGTCTGCTCCCTCTCCGACGACATCTCGGCACAGACATAACCGCAGAAGACAGGCAGACATGTGAGCCAGACAACACCCTCAACAGTTTGTTTATGTGCACTGTGGTCAGGCCTCGGGGCTCTTTATTGTCGGGGCTGGAGGTGGGTAGTGGTAGGTTAGCGGTAATGCCACCGGGCTAGCAATCCAGAGGCCCAGGTTAATGCTCTGGAGTTATGGGTTTACATCCCAGCAGGACAGCTGGTGGAATTTAAATTCAATCAATTAACCTGGAATTGAAAGCTCGTCTCAGTTACCATAAAACCATTGTCGGTCGTCAAAAAAACCCTTGCCCTTTAGGGAAGGGAATCTGCTACTTTTACCTCGTCTGACCTGCATGTGAACTCCAGATAGAGCCTTGCATTTGACTCTTAAATGCTCCCTGAATTGGTTCAGCAAGCTACTCAATTTTGGCGAAGTCTAAAAGGAAGGAAACTTGACCCGGCATCGACCTAGGTATCGGGAATGGTAATGACAACATCCTTGACCCCCCTCCATCCCAGTCCCCACACCCCAAATCAACCCTGCAAAGTCCACCTTATTAACAACTGGCGTGCTTATGCCAAAATTGGGAGAGCTGCCGTACAGACTAGCCAAGTAACTGCCCCACGTTGTGTGTTAGGCATGGTTATGACCATGCTCCAGGCACCGCCATCATCATCCCTGGGTATGCCCTGTCCGTCCTGTAGGGCAGACTCAGCAGAGGTGGCGTCGGCACAGTGGTACATAGTTGGGAGTGAGTTGTGCTCAGCGGCACGGTAGCATTGTGGATAGCACAATTGCTTCACAGCTCCTGGGTCCCAGGTGCGATTCCGGCTTGGGTCGCTGTCTGTGCGGAGTCTGCACGTCCTCCCCGTGTGTGCGTGGGTTTCCTCCGGGTGCTCCGGTTTCCTCCCACAGTCCAAAGACGTGCAGGTTAGGTGGATTGGCCATGATAAATTGCCCATAGTGTCCCAAATTGCCCTTAGTTTTGGGTGAGGTTACTGGGTTATGGGGATAGGGTGGAGGTGTTGATCTTGGGTGGGGTGCTCTTTCCAAGAGCCGGTGCAGACTCGACGGGCCGAATGGCCTCCTTCTGCAATGTAAATTCTATGATAATTCTATGAGTCTTCAACACTGACTCTGAACCCTGGGAGATTTCATGGCATCAGGTCAAACATGGTTTTGGAAACCTCCTTACTGGTTACAACCTACCCCGCCCTGCTGTCCCCATTTAGCTGATGAATCATAACTCCCCGATGTTGAGCGCTATTAGAGGAGGCACTAAGGGTGTCAAAGGCAAAAGTGAACTCTGAACTCTAGGTCCTGAACTTTATCGTCCATCACCAAGAATGGCTCGGTAGCGCCATTGAGTGACTTAGCCGAGTCCCTGTAGGCAATAGGACCTCAAACACAAATATAGCGCTCTTGATTAATTGGGGGTTTTCTTGATTAATAATGGGACCAGGGGTTATGAGGAGAAGGCAGGAGAATGGGGATGAAGAGCATATCAGCAATGATCGAATAGCGGATCAGAGCCGAAGGGCTGAATGGTCTAATTCTGCTCCTATATCTTTTGGTCTTATATCTACTGGATTAGATTTGTGGGAGATGGTGAGGGAACCAATAAGAAGGAAAACTCTTCTTGATCCTGTCATAGAATCATACAATTTACAGTGCAGAAGGAGGCCATTCGGCCCATCGAGTCTGCACCGGCTCTTGGAAAGAGCACCCCACCCAAGGTCAACACCTCCACCCTATCCCCATAACCCAGTAACCGCACCCAACACTAAGGCCAATTTTCTGGACACTAAGGGCAATTTATCATGGCCAATCCACCTAACCTGCACACCTTTGGAATGTGGGAGGAAATTGGAGCACCCGGAGAAAACCCACGCACACACGGGGAGGATGTGCAGACTCCGCACAGACAGTGGCCCAAGCCGGAATCGAACCTGGGACCCTGGAGCTGTGAAGCAATTGTGCTGTCCACACCAATATACCTGTCAGAGACCCATCTGTCTATGACATCATTGGTAGAAGTTAACACCACACAGTACTTCTGGAGGTAAATTCCAGTCTTCACATTGAGGGAATCCTCCATCGTGGTGTCTGGCACTTTGACTGTGATAAATGGGATAGATTTCACCATCCTGACTAGGAGCCAAATCACTCGCTGCTCCATCACTGTCATTGGGCCCAAATCCTGGAGCTCCATTTCTAACAGCAAGTGTACCTTCTTCAAAGCGGTTCTAGAATGAGTCTCACCACTACCTTTTCAAGGGCAATTAGGAATGGGAAATAAATGCTGGCCTAGCCGCCAATGCCCACATTCTGTGAACACACACAAAATAATGCAATCTAGCTGTGCAGCCTTAACCTCAATGAAACAATAACAGACCAGGAACAATTGCATTAATTGTATTGCTCTTTCAGACAGCTGGTGCAGACATGATGGGCTGAATGGCTTTCTTTTGTGCTACAAAATGTTTCATAGAACATAGAACAGTACAGCACAGAACAGGCCCTTTGGCCCTCGATGTTGTGCCGAGCATTATCCCAAAGCTATCCCACTCCCTGTCATTCTGGTGTGCTCCATGTGCCTATCCAATAACCGCTTGAAAGTTCCTAAAGTGTCCGACTCCACTATCACAGCAGGCAGTCCATTCCACACCCGAACCACTCTCTGAGTAAAGAACCTACCTCGGACATCCCTCCTATATCTCCCACCCCGAACCTTATAGTTATGCCCCCTTGTAACAGCTGCATCCACCCGAGGAAATAGTCTCTCAACGTCCACTTGATCTATCCCCCTCATTATCTTATAAACCTCTATTAAGTTGCCTCTCATCCTCCTCCTCTCCAAAGAGAAAAGCCCTAGCTCCCTCAACCTTTCCTCATAAGACCTATCCTGCAAACCAGGCAGCGTCCTGGTAAATCTCCTTTGCACCCTTTCCAATGCTTCCACATCCTTCCTATAGTGAGGTGACCAGAACTGCACACAATACTCCAAATGTGGTCTCACCAGGATCATGTACAATTGCCGTATAACCCCGCGGCTCTTAAACTCAAGCCCCCTGTTAACAAACGCGAACACACTATAGGCCTTCTTCACGGCTCTATCCATTTGAGTGGCAACCTTCAGAGGTCTGTGGACATGAACCCCAAGATCTCTCTGTTCCTCCACATTCCTCAGAACCCTGCCGTTGACCCTGTGATCCGCATTCAAATCTTTTCTACCAAAATGAATCACCGAGCACTTATCAGGGTTAAACTCCATCTGCCATTTTTCGGCCCAGCTCTGCATCCTATCAATGTCTCTTTGCAGCCTACAACAGCCCTCCACTTCATCCACTACTCCACCAATCTTGGTGTCATCTGCAAATTTACTGACCCACCCTTCAGCCCCCTCCTCCAAGTCATTGATAAAAATCACAAATAGCAGAGGACCCAGCACCGATCCCTGTGGTACACCGCTGGTAACTGGTCTCCAGTCTGAAAATTTTCCATCCACCACCACCCTCTGTCTTCTATGTGATAGCCAGTTACTTATCCAATTACCAAATTTCCCTCTATCCCACACCTCCTTACTTTCTTCATAAGTTGACCATGGGAAACCTTATCAAACACCTTACTAAAATCCATGTATACGACATCAACTGCTCTAACTTCATCTACACACTTAGTTACCTACTCAAAGAATTCAATCAAATTTGTGAGGCAAGACTTACCCTTCACGAATCTGTGTTGACTATCCCCGATTAAGCTGCATCTTTCCAAATGGTCATAAATCCTATCCTTCAGGACCTTTTCCATTAACTTACTGACCACCGTAGTAAGACTAACCGGCCTATAATTACCAGGGTCATTCCTATTCCTTTTCTTGAACAGAGGAACAACATTCACCACTCTCCAGTCCTCTGGCACTATCCCCATGGACAGTGAGGACCCAAAGATCAAAGCCAAAGCCTCTGCAATCTCATCCCTTGCCTCCCAAAGAATCCTTGGATATATCCCCCATCTGGCCCAGGGGGTTGTTGACCTTAAGGTTTTTCAAAATTGCGAATACATCCTTCCTCAGAACATCTACCTCCTACAGCCTACCCGCCTGGATCACACTCTCATCCTCAAAAACATGGCCCCTCTCCTTGGTGAACACTGAAGAAAAGTATTCATTCAACTCCTCTCCTATTTCTTCTGACTCCTTGCACAAGTTCCACTACTGTCCTTGACCTCTCACCCTGGTCATTCTTTTATTTCTCACATAAGAGTAAAAAAACTTAGGGTTTTCCTTGATCTGACCCGCCAAGGATTTCTCATGCCCCCTCTTAGCTCTCCTAAGCCTCTTTTTTTTAGCTCATTCCTTGCTACCTTGTAACCCTCAAGCGACCCAACTGAACCTTGTTTTCTCATTCTTACATACGCTTCGTTTTTCCTCTTGACAAGACATTCAACCTCTTTTGTGAGCCATGGTTCCCTCACACGGCCATTTCCTCCCTGCCTGACAGAGACTTACCTATCAAGGACACTCAGTATTTGTTCCTTGAACAAGCTCCACTTTTCATTTGTGCCTTTCCCTGACAGTTTCTGTTCCCATCTTATGCTCCCTAATTCTTGCCTAATCGCATCATAATTACCCCTCCCCCAATTATAAACCTTGCCCTGCCGTATGGCCCTATCCCTCTCCATTACAATAGTGAAAGACACCAAATTGTGGTCACTATCTCCAAAGTGTTCTCCCACAAACAAATCTAACACTTGGCTCGGTTCATTACCCAGTACCAAATCCAATGTGCCCCCCCCCCCCCCCCTCTTGTCGGCCTATCCACATATTGTGTCAGGAAATCCTCCTGCACACACTGTACAAAAACTGCCCCATCCAAACCGTTCGACCTATAGAGGTTCCAATCAATATTTGGAAAGTTAAAATCACCATGACAACTACCCTGAGACTGCCAACTTATCCATAATCTGTTTTGCAATTTCTTCCTCCACATCTCTATTACTATTTGGGGGCCGATTGAAAACTCCTAACAACGTGACCACTCCTTTCCTATTTCTAACTTCAGCCCATATTACCTCAGTAGGCAGATCCCCTTCGAACTGCCTTTCTGCAGCCTTTAAACTATCCTTGATTAACAATGCTACTCCTCCACCTCTTTTACCACCTTCCCTACTCTTACTGAAACATCTATACCCCAGAACTTCCAATAACCATTCCTGTCCCTGTTCTAACCATGTCTCCATAATGGCCACAACATCGTAGTCCCAAGTACCAATCCACGCTCCAAGGTCACCTACCTTATTCCGGATGCTCCTTGCATTGAAGTAGACACACTTCAACCCACCTTTCTGTCTGCCGTTTACTCCTGCAACCTTGATACCCTGCTCAGTACCTCACTACTATCAACACTGGCTTCTGGACTACAGCTCGTTTTCCCATCCCCCGACAAATTAGTTTAAACCCCCCCAAAGAGCCGTAGCAAATTTCCCTCCCAGGATATTGGTGCCCCTCTGGTTCAGGTGCAAACCGTCCTGTCTGTACAGGTCCCATCTTCCCCAGAATGTGCTCCAATTATCCACGTCACTGAAACCCTCCCTCCTACACCATCCCTGCAGCCACGTGTTTATCTGCATTCTCTCCCTGTTCCTCACCTCACTAGCACGTGGCACCGGAAATAAACCAGAGATGACAACATGGTTTGTCCTGCCTGTCAGCTTCCGCCTTAGCTCCCTAAATTCCTGTTTTAAATCCCCGTCCCTTCTCTTACCTATGTCGTTGGTACCGATGTGTACCACGACTTGTGACTATTCCCCCTCCCCCTTAAGGATTCTGAAAACACGGTCCGAGACGTCACCTCCCTTCCATCATAAGGTCAGAAGTGGGGATGTTTGCTAATGACTACACAATGCGACACAATGGGCGGCAGAGTAGCACAGTGGTTAGCACTGTTGCTTCACAGCGCCAGGGTCCCAGGTTCGATTCCCGCTTGGGACACTGTCTGTGCAGAGTCTGCATGTTCTTTCCATGTCTGCGTGGGTTTCCTCCGGGTGCTCCGGTTTCCTCCCACGAGTCCCAAAAGACATGCTTGTTAGGTGAATTGGACATTCTGAATTCTTCCTCAGTGTACCCGAACAGGCGCCGGAGTGTGGCGACTAGGGGATTTTCATAGTAACTTCATTGAAGCGTTAATGTCAGCCTACAATAATACAGATCATTATTATTGTATGTTCAGCACCATTTGCGACTCCTCAGATAATGAAACAGTCCATGTCCAAATGCTGCAAGACCTGGACAATATCCAGGCTCGGGCTGACAAGGGGCAAGTTACATTCGTGCCACACAAGTGCCAGGCAATGACCATCTCCCACAAGAGAGGATCTAACCACCACCCCTTGACATTCAATGGCATTACCATTCGCCATAATCAACATCCTGGGGGTTAACATTGATCAGAAACTGAACTGGACTAGCCACATTAATACTATGGCTACCAGGGCGGGTCAAAGATTAGGAATCATTTGGCGAGTAACTCAGGTCCTGACCCCCCAAAGCCTGTCCACCATCCACAAGGTACAAGTCAGGAGTGTAATGGAATACTCTCCACTTGCCTGGTGAGTGCAGCTCCAACAACACTCAAGAAGCTCAACACCTTGTGTTGAGTAGGGCGCTGATCACGAGGGTGGAGGGGGTTGAATACTCGGCCATTGCAGTCTCGGACCATGCCCCACACTGGGTGGACCTGCGGCTGGGGGCGGAGCGGGGTCAGCGCCCTCTCTGGTGAGTGGATGTGGGGCTGCTGGCGGATGAAGAGGTGTGTGGGCGGATAGGGAAGAGCATTGAGAACTATGTGGGAGTGAATGACACAGGGGAGGTAACGGTGGCAGTGGTGTGGGAGGCTTTGAAGGCGGTCGTTAGGGGAGAGTTCATCTCCATCAGGTCCCAGAGAGAGAGGGAGAGGGCGGAGAGGGAGAGGCTGGTGGGAGAGATACTCAGGGTAAACCGGAGATACGCGGAGGCCCCAAAGGGGAGGCTGCTGAATGAACGCCGGAAACTTCAGGCGGAGTCCGATTTGCTGACCACGGGGAAGGCGAAGGCGCAGTTAAGGAAAGTGAAAGGGGCAGTCTACGAGTATGGGGAGAAGGCGAGTAGGATGCTGGCGCACCAGCTGTGCAGGAGGGAGGCGGCCAGAGAGATTGGGGGAGTGCGGGATAGGGAAGGCAACATGGTGCTGAGCCCAGAGAGGGTTAATGAAGTCTTCAGGGAGTTCTACGGGAAGTTATACGAGTCGGAGCCCCCTGGGGAGGGGGAAGGGATGAGGCAGTTTATGGACCGGTTGAGGTTCCCGAGGGTGGAAGTGGAGCGGTTGGAGGGATTGGGGGCCTCTGTGTGGACCCCGATACGGAATAACCATAGATTTGCTCCAGGTAGGATGGATGGGGGGGTTCCAAGGCTGGAATAGGGCAGGTATTAGGAGGATGAGGGACCAGTTTATAGACGGGGCTTTCCCCAGCATGCAGGCGCTGGAGGAGAGGTTCGGCCTGCCCCCGGGGAATGCGTTCAGGTACTTCCAGGTTGTGGACTTTCTTAGAAAACAGGTGGGGACATTTCCTCTGCTGCCCCCGCGTAGGATCCAGGACAGGGTGGTGTCTGGCATCTGGGTAGGGGAGGGGAAGGTGTCAGACATATATCAGGAGCTGCAGGAGGTGGAGGAAGCCTCAGTGGAGGAGCTGAAGTGCAAGTGGGAGGAGGAGCTGGATGAGGGCCTGTGGGCTGACGCCCTGGGCAGGGTGAACTCCTCCTCATCATGTGCCAGGCTCAGCTTAATTCAGTTTAAGGTGGTGCATCGGGCGCACATAACGGCGGCAAGGATGAGTAAGATTTTTGGGGTGGAGGACAGGTGCCCGAGATGTGCAGGGAGACCGGCGAACCATGCCCATATGTTTTGGGCATGCCCGGCGCTTAAAGAATTCTGGCAGGGGTTTGCGAGGGTGATGTCTAAGATTTTGGACACTCGGGTGAAGGCGAGTCCAGCAGTAGTGATATTTGGGATGTCGGAGGATCCGGGAGTGCAGGAAGCGAAAGAGGCCGAGGTACTGGCCTTTGCCTCCCTGGTAGCCCGGAGACGGATCTTGTTAATGTGGAGGGATTCAAAACCCCCGGGTGGGGAGACCTGGGTTAGCGACATGGCGGGGTTCCTCAGCCTGGAGCGAATAAAGTTCGCCTTGAGAGGGTCCTTGATGGGGTTCTCCCGGCGGTGGCAACCTTTCCTTGAGTTTCTAGGGGAGCAGTAATTGTCAGCAGCAGCATCCTGGGGGGGTTGGTTATGTGGGGGGGGGGGGGGGGGCTCAGATGGGGGGAATTGTTGATATAATGTAAGTTTTATAGGAAGACAACACCCACCTTATTTTGTTCAATAATTCTTGGTTATTTTTATTTGTATTATTATTTGTACTTCTATCTTTGTTATGTAAAAACGTTGGTTGGAAAAGCTTTAATAAAACATTTATTAATGCTCAAAAAAAAAAAGAAGCTCAACACCATCCAGGACAAATCTCCCGTGTGATTGCTCCTCCTTCCACAAACCTTCAATCCCTCCACCAGCATCGAACAGTGGTAGCCGTGTGTACCATTTACAAGACCCACTGCAGTAACTCACCAAGGTTCCTTGGGCAGCACCTTCCAAACCCACAACCACTACCATCTAGAAGGACAAGAGCAACAGATACCTGGAATCCCCACCACCTGGCGGTTCCCCTCCAAATCACTCACCACCCTGACTAGGAAATATATCGCCGCTCCTTCACTGTCGCTGGGGCAACATCCTGGAACTCCCTCTCTAACAGCACAGTGGGTGTACCTGCACCTCAAGGACTCACCACCACCTTCTGAAGGTCAACTAGGGGTGGGCAATAAATGCTGGCCTACCCAGTGATGCCCACATCCCATAAATGAATAAAAAAAAGTCACCTTGCCTCACTGAACTCTGACTTCCACACAAGTGTTCTCAAATTCCACTTTCAAAAGTCACACTTTCAAATATTCTCTTAAATTATGCTTCGCCTCCGCTGCTTCTATAAAACTTTCACTTTCAGGTTTTACACCTCTCCCTTCACGTTTCCTTTCGCTTAAAGGCTTTTGCATACACTCTGAGGTCTGTCGATTTCCACAATTAATTCAATAATGTCTCCCAAGCTGTAGCAATTTCTCACAAACCTGAGCACTACTGTAGATACCTGTCTGATCTCTCATGAGGCAATGCCTTTTCAACTCTGTGACTTTTACTGAACAGTAATCTGTTCTGGTTCCCAATTTCCTCTGTTCCGTTAACTCCGGTCGCCTTGGAAACTTCTCTTTGTAGTATGGCTTTTCTTCCATCAAGGCTGAGAGAGATGTACCCTCGGGCACGATTCTCCGACCCCCCACCGGGTCGGAGAATCGCCGGGGGCTGGCGTGAATCCTGTCCCCGCCGTGTCCCGAATTCTCCGCCACCAGAGATTCGGCGGGGGTGGGAATCGCGCTGCGCTGGTCGGCGGGAATCGCACCGGCCGGCCGGCCCACCCCCGGTGATTCTCCGGCCCGCAATGGGCCGAAGTCCCGCCGCTGTCAACCCTCGCCAGCCGGCATGGATTAAACCACCTACCTTGCCGGCGGGACAAAGCGGCGCAGGCAGGCTCCGGGGTCCTGGGCGAGGTGCGGGGCGATCTGGCCCCGGGGGGTGCCCCCACGGTGGCCTGGCCCACGATCGGGGCCCACCGATTCGCAGGCGGGCCTGTGCCGTGGGGACACTTCTTCTTCCGCCTTCGCCATGGTCTTCACTATGGCGGAGGCGGAAGAGACCCCCTCCCCTGCGCATGCGCGGGGATGCCGTGAGCGGCCGCTGACGCTCCTGCGCATGCGTCGCCCGTCGAAGACCTTTCGGCGCCGGCTGGCGTGGCGCCAACGGCCTTTCCCGCGGAGCGGAAACCACTCCGGCGCGGGCCTAGCCCCTCAAGGTGAGGGCTTGGCCCCTAAAGGTGCGGAAAATTCCGCACGTTTGGGGCGGCCCGACGGCGGAGTGGTTCCCGCTCCATTACGCCGGAACCCCCCCCGCCCCGCTGGGTAGCGGAGAATCCCGCCCCTCTTTAGCCTTCTAAAACCCACTGCACCTAGCAGAGTTGTGAAAGCTTCCTTCTTTCTCACCACCTATCTCCAACTGCAATCAAATTAGATAAACCAAAACTTAAAAGCTGCTCTACCTTACAAGGCATCAGTTGCTAAGCAGTCGCTGTCTAGTTATTTACTCTTCACGCTGTACCCCTCTCTCAGCACAATAGAATCACAGTTGGAACTGAAACTAACACCGACACATCCAAACACCTATGTCCAGCATGAATCTAACCATAGGTTTTTCCCTCCCAGGTACAGAAACATTAAGGGTGGGATTCGTCATTTGGGAGACGATGTTCTCCTGCCGGAGCTGAATTGCAACTGATTTACGATCCCCAGGGAGCGCAAACCGGTACGCAATTCCGTATTCCTTGCCAAACAAAGATATGTATGAATATGAGGGATTCCCAGGGAATTTCATTATCGGATTGCCACTTTGAGTGGATGACCCGATAGTGAGGTCCTGGGGCCGGGCACCCCACCATCACTGCAAATTGTTCCCAAACCCACCCCTGCGCTGCACAGTGGCCTCCCAGTGCTGATTGCCTGAGTGCCTCCCCATGACAGGGGTCCCTGTGGGGGTCTCCTATAACAGGGGTCCCTGTGGGAGATCCACATATTACAAGGGTCCCTGTGGGGGGGTGGTCTCCCTATTACAGGGGTCCCTGTGGGGGATCCTCATCTTACAAGGGTGCCTGAGGGTGATTCCCATATTTAAAGGGTGCCGGGGTGGGGGTGGGTGGGGGGGGTGGGGGAGGGGGGGTCCCCCTTATAGGGGTCGCTAGGGTCCATCATTACAGGTTCTTGGGGGGGGTCTTCCTAGTCCCCCTATTTCAGGGCTACCTGTGGGGGAGTCTCCCTATTACAGGGGTCCCTGGGGGGTGCCCCCTATTATAGGGGTCCCTATGTGGGAGGGGCAGCATGGTCTGCACAGATTTGGAGCGCCGAAGGGCCTGTTACTGTGCTGTCTTGTTCTTTGTTCTTAAATGTTTGCAAACTTGACATTGTAAATACCTTCCTAACAATTTGGAGCCTTGTAGCCTAACCATGTGAACACAGAGGCTACCGCCATTGTCTCCAAGAATTAACATCCTTCTTTCCAGCAAAACAACCCGGGCCTCCCTTTATTCTTAAACAGCCACTTCACAATTGCTTGTTGCTAGGCAGACTTCAGAGCATGTCAAAGAACAAAGAACAGAGAAAAGTACAGCACAGGAACCTGCCCTTCGGCCCTGAAAGCCTGCACCGACCATGCAGCCCGTCTTACGTAAAACCTTCTACACAACCGGGGTCCGTATCCCTTTATTCCCATCCTATCTCACATGACCCTTTACAATTTATTCTAAATTAAAGACAGAGTCCCAAAACATAACAATCCTCTGAACCTAATATTTCCAACAAAAGGACAAGAGGCCTTAACAACTTCGGATTTTCAGGGAGGATTTCTCTTACCCCAATCTTCAATGTGTGCAATGTCTGTGCTTCTCTCAGGAACTGATCACCGAGTCTTCAGTCTCAGAGCAGGGTGAGGATGGCACTGACTCTGGCTCTGAAAGGTAGCCATGGCCATGCACCTCTTCATGCTGTGATCCTTCCTGATGTCACCGGGAACATCTCCAGGATCTCCCAATTCACGATCCACTGCTGCGCAAAGGAGGCGACTGACACACTGGGCAGGATTTTCTACACAGCCCTCACCGGATGTGTCGCACCCCTCACTGTTATGAAACCCCTGCCTTCCACTCTTTCCAGAGAGAAGTAGGTGGTGCGTGCACATGTACATGCCTGATTCGCAGGACCAGACCTGCAGAGCCCGATGGAGGGAATGGCTGGAAACTACATCCAGGAAGATGTAGGATTGATGCTCAAGTCCGTGGACAACAGGAAATCAGGAGCTCATTCCCTGGTGTTTTCCATGCATTCATTTTAATGGATTTTAATTACAATCCAGAGACACATCGACGAGGAAATGGGCGCCCACAGTCTTGTAGTTATTATAGAGCTTAAAACTTTCTGATAAAAAATACTGGACTCCCACTGCAGCAATACCCACATAGTATCAAAGCACTATCTGATGTGAACTGTAATTTTCAAAGTAACAGCAAATGTTATCTCTCTGGCCCGACAATCAATACTTGAACATCTCGACAACAAGGACAGCTACATCAGACTGCTGTTCATAGACTACAGCTCCGCCTTCAACACCATTATCCCAACAAGACTAATAACCAAACTCTGCAATCTTGGACTTGACCCCTCCCTGTGGAGCTGGATCCTTGACTTCCTCACCAACAGACCGCAATCTGTCAGGATAGGTAACAGCACCTCCTCCTCAACAGTCCTCAACACCAGAGCCCCGCAAGGATATGTACTCAGTCCTCTACTGTTCTCCCTAGACGCACACGACTGTTTGTCAAGATTTAACTCCAATTCGATCTATAGGCTTGCGGATGATATGACTGTGGTGGGTCGTATCCCAAACAGTGTACAAAAGGGAGATAAATGACTTGCTTGCATGGTGTACCGAAAACAATCTCTCTCTGTATGTTGGAAAGACCAAGCGTAGCGTCTACATCAATGGCTCCTAAGTGGAGATAGTCGATAGCTTTAAGTTCCTGAGGATCCCCATCACCAACAGTCTGTCCTGGTCCAATCACGTTGATGCAACAGTCAAGAAAGCCCAACAACATCTCTACTTCCTATGGAAGCTAAAGAAATTTGTCATGTCTGCATCGACTCTCACAAACTTCTACAGATGTGCGATGGAGAGCATCACAGCCTGGTATGGCACATGCTTGTCCCAAGATCGCAAGAAACTGCAGAGTGTGGTGAACTCAGCCCAACGCATCACACAAGCTTGCCACCATTCCATTGATTCTGTCTACACCTCCTGAAGCCTCGGAAAGGCAGACAGCATTGTCAGAGACCCATCGCCTCCAGGCTTTGCCTTCTTCCAGGCCCTTCAGTTCCCAGTAAGAACACTATTCACAATGCCCTATGCTGCTCTTGATCATGTAATAATAATAATCTTTATTCTCACAAGTGGGCTTACATTAACACTGCAATGAAGTTAGTAAGTTCGCAGACGACACACAAATTGGTGGAGTTGCGGATCGTGAAGAGCATTGTCAGAGGATACAGTAAGCTATAAACTGGTTGGAATCTTGGGCGGAGAAATGGCAGATGGAGTTGAATCTGGAAAAGTGTGAGGTAATGCACTTTGGAAGGTCCAATGCATGTAAGAATTACACAATAAATGGTAGAACTCTTGCGAGTACTGACAGGCAGAGAGATCTGGGCGTGCATGTCCATCGATCACTGAAAGTGGCAAAGCATGTGGATAAGGTGGTCAAGAAGGCATACAGCATGCTGGCCTTCATCGGTCAGGGCACTGAATATAAAAATTGGCAAGTCATGTTGCAGCTGTACAGGACCTTAGTTAGGCCTCATTTGGAATATTGTATACAATTCTGGTCGCCACACTACCAGAAGGTTGTGGATGCTTTGGAGAGGGTACAGAAGCAGTTTACTAGGATGTTGCCTGGAATGGAGTCCATTAGCTATGAGGAGAGGTTAGATGAACTCAGTCCGTTCTCACTGGAACGACGGAGATCGAGAGCCGTCCTGAGAGAGGTCTACAAGATTATGAGTAGCATGAACAGAGTGGATAGTCAGATGATCTTTCCTAGGGTAGGGGAGTCAAGTACTAGGGGACATAGGTTTAAAGTGCATGGGGAAAAGTTTAGAACTGATGTGCGAGGCAAGTTTTTTACACAGAGGGTGGTAAATATATGGAACGTGCTGCCTGGGGAGGTGGTGGGAGCAGGTACGATAGCGGCATTTAAGGGGCATCTAGAGAAATATATGAATAGGATAAGAATGGAAAGATACGGCATCCGTAAGTGCAGACAGTTTTAGTTTAGGCAGGTACCATGGTTGGCGCAGGCTTGGAGGGCCGAAGGGCCTGTTTCTGTGCTGTATTGATCTTTGTTCTTTTTTACTCTGAAAAACTCCGGCGCCTGTTCAGGTACACTGAGAGACAATTCAGAATGTCCAATTCACCTAACAGCACGTCTTTCGGGATTTGTGGGAGGAAACCGGAGCACCCGGAGGGAACCCACGCAGACACGGAGAGAATGTGCAGACTCCGCTCAGACAGTGACCCAGCGGGGAATCGAACCTGTGACCCTGGCGCTGTGAAGCAACAGTGCTAACCACTGTGCTACCGTGCCACCCAAATTATTGACCCCATGGCGGTGGCTAGAGTTTGAAATATTCCGGGCTTGACACACCTACCTCAAGTGTCCTGAATGGTACTATTTTTGTATTACTTTGTTTGGCCCTTGTTCCGTACTACAACCAATCGCTATTTGTTGATGTACCATTGTCAATGTACTGTGTTGATTATCCTTTCATCTAGTATGTACGCACTGTACTTCCGTACATGTGACAATAAATATCAATCAATCAAATCAATCAATCTGACTGAGGAATGTGTTTGAAGAGTTCACTGCACTCTTCAAGCTTCCAGCAATACAAGGCATCCAGGAAAGTTGGAAGGGTAGGATCCACTGTGGAAACTCTTGTGCTATTTGAATAAGGAGGAGGGAGCACTTCATTCCTTGAATGTAGGTAGATACCTGAAGCTGCACTTGCAATCCCTACACTGCTCTGTTGGTACACAATGCTGGAGACAACCCCATTCCCCACCAGGCATGTCTGAGAGGAGGTGTGTTCATTCCCTCAGATTTATGTGACCACTGAAAGAGAAGGGAAGAGGGGATGAGAATGCTTGTCTTCATTACATGGGGTATCGAGTATAAAAACTGGCAAGTCATGCTACAGTTGTATAGAACCTTGATAGGCTGCACTTGGAATATACAAAAAGAACAAAGAACAGAGAACAAAGAAAGTTACAGCACAGGAACAGGCCCTTCGGCCTTCCCAGCCAATCCAGATTCTTTATCTAAACCTGTCGCCTATTTTCCAAGGATCTACTTCCCCCTGTACCCAGCCCGTTCATATATCTGTCTAGATGCATCTCAAATGATGCTATCGTGCCCGCCTCTACCACCTCCGCTTGCAAAGCGTTCCAGGCACCCACCACCCTCTGCGTAAAAAACTTTCCACGCACATCTCCCTTAAACTTTCCCCCTCTCACCTTGAAATCGTGACCCCTTGTAATTGACACCCCCACTCTTGGAAAAAGCTTGTTGCTATCCACCCTGTCCATACCTCTCATCATTTTGTAGACCTCAATTAGGACCCCCCTCAACCTCCGTCTTTCCAACGAAAACAATCCTAATCTACTCAACCTTTCTTCATAGCTAGCACCCTCCATACCAGGCAACATCCTGGTGATCCTCCTCTGCACCCTATCTAAAGCATCCACATCCTTCTGGTAATGTAGCGACCAGAACTGCACGCAGTATTCCAAATGTGGCCTAACCAAAGTCCTATACAACTGAAACATAACCTTCGACTCTTGTACTCAATACCCGGTCCGATGAAGGCAAGCATGCTGTATGCCTTCTTGACCACTCTATCGACCTGCGTTGCCACCTTCAGGGTACAATGGACCTGAACTCCCAGATCTCTCTGTACATTAATTTTCCCCAGGACTCTTCCATTGACTGTATAGTTCGCTCTTGAATTGGTTCTTCCAAAATGCATCACCTCGCATTTTCCTGGATTGAACTCCATCTGCTATTTCTCTGCCCAACTCTCCAATCTATCTATATTTTGCTGTATCCTCTGCCAGTCCCGCTCGCTATCTACAACTCCACCAATCTTAGTATCATCTGCAAACTTGCTAATCAGACCACCTATACCTTCGTCCAGATCATTTATGTATATCACAAACAACAGTGATCCAAGCACGGATCCCTGTGGAACACCACTAGTCACCTTTCTCCATTTTTAGACACTCCCTTCCACCACTACTCTCTGCCTCCTGTTGCCCAGCCAGTTCTTTATCCATCTAGCTAGTACACCCTGAACCCCATACGACTTCACTTTTTCCATCAACCTACCATGGGAAACGTTATCAAACGCCTTACTGAAGTCCATGTATATGACATCTACAGCCCTTCCCTCATCAATTAACTTTGTCACTTCCTCAAAGAATTCTATTAGGTTTTTAGACCTTCCCTGCACAAAACCATGCTGCCTATCACTGATAAGTCTATTTTCTTCCAAATGTGAATAGATCCTATCCTTCCCTATCTTCTCCAAAAGTTTGCCTACCACTGATGTCAAGCTCACAGGTCTATAATTCCCTGGGTTATCCCTGCTATCCTTCTTAAACAAAGGGACAACATTAGCAATTCTCCAGTCCTCTGGGACGTCACCCGTGCTCAAGGATGCTGCAAAGATATCTGTTAAGGCCCCAGCTATTTCATCCCTCGCTTCGCTCAGTAACCTGGGATAGATCTCATCTGGACCTGGGGACTTGTCCACCTTAATGCCTTTTAGAATACCCAAAATTTTCCCCTTTCTTATGCCGACTTGACCTAGAGTATTGAAACATCCATCCCTAACCTCAACATCCATCATGTCCCTCTCCTTGGTGAATACTGATGCAAAGTACTCATTAAGAATCTCACCCATTTTCTCTGACTCCACACATAAATTCCCTCTTTTGTCTTTAAGTGGGCCAATCCTTTCTCTAGCTACCCTCTTGCTCCTTATATATGAATAAAAGGCTTTGGGATTTTCCTTAACCCTGTTAGCCAAAGATATTTCATGACCCCTTTTAGACTTCTTTATTGCACATTTGAGATTTGTCCTACTTTCCCGATATTCCTCCAAAGCTTCATCAGTTTTAAGTCGCCTAGATCTTATGTATGCTTCCTTTTTCATCTTAGCTAGTCTCACAATTCCACCCATCATCCACTGTTCCCTAATCTTGCTATTTCTATCCCTCATTTTCACAGGGACATGACTGTCCTGCACTCTAATCAACCTTTCCTTAAAAGACTCCCACATTTCAAATGTGGATTTACCCTTAAACAGCTGCTCCCAATCCACATTCCCTAGCTCCTGCCGAATTTTGTTATACTTGGCCTTTCCCCAATTTAGCACTCTTCCTTTAGGACCACTCTCATCTTTGTCCATGAGTATTCTAAAACTTATGGAATTGTGATCGCTATTCCCAGAGTAATCACCGACTGAAATTTCAACCACCTGGCCGGGATCATTCCCCAATACCATGTCCAGTATGGCCGATTCCCGAGTTGGACTATTTACATAGTGCTCTAAAATACTCTCCTGGATGCTTTTTACAAATTCTGCTCTATCTACGCCTCCAACACTACATGAGTCCCATTTAATGTTGGGGAAGTTAAAATCTCCCATCACGACCACCCTATTGCTCCTACATTTCTCTATAATCTGTCTACATATTTGTACCTCTACTTCACGCTCGCTTTTGGGAGGCCTGTAGTAAAGTCCCAACAATGTTACTGCACCCTTCCTATTTCTTAGCTCTACCTATATTTCCTCAGTGCTCGATAGTGCCTGATGCACGATCAATGACTACTAAAGTGAGGTTGTAGTCCAACTGAAGGCTTTAATAAGCTCGATGTTTCCCCCAGCAGCTCAGGTACAGAAAGAAATCTGCTGGGGCAGCACGGGCTCTTATACTCCGCGTTGCAGGGTGGAGCTACCATACAGCTTGTCCAATGGGAAACATACATTATCTACCAATGTTGTTCCAGCATTATTAGGTCCCGTAATACCTCGACACAGACTGCCACATTCACCCCCTGTTAAAAAAGAGTCTGATGGGGGTGGTGGCTTGGTATTACAACATGGTAACGTGGTAGAAGTTATAGTTATGGAGGTACCGTAATACCTCCGTACAGCGTTTTGTCTTATTGTTGTAACTATTTACAATTTCACAATTAACTATATACACTTTAAAATGAAGCAATCAGTCGATCGGGGGCCCTGGTGGTCCTCTGTGATCGTCAAAGTTTTGGTGGTGACGCCGGTGGAAGTTCGGGCGTCTGTGACTCCGGGAGCGTGGCCTCGATCTCTGTGGCAGCTTCAACACCCCTAGACTGCTTTGCTGTGATGTCACTCTTCAAATTTATCCCCAAAGACCCTGTGGCAGCTGTTAAGCAGCGAAGCAGCTAGTTTAAATACTCACCGCTCCACTCTGTAGCTCCGCCCACTCCAACAGCGGAATTCCCGCCGAAAAGACTCAAATGCACGAAGCAGCTCGTTTAAATACTCACCGCTCCACTCTGTAGCTCCGCCCACTCCAACCAATATTGCGCACAATTCTGATCTCCACACTAGCGGAAGGATGTGGGGGCTTTGGAGAGGGTGCAGAGGAGGTTTACCAGGATGTTTCCTGGTCTGGAAAAAGCTTTGCGGAAAGGCTGAATAGACTCGGACTGTTTTTATTAGAACGACGGAGGTTGAGGGGCGACCTGAAAGAGGTCTACAAGATTATGAGGGGCATAGATAGAGTGGATGGGCAGGCACTCTTTGCCAGAGTGGAGGGGTCAGTCACTAGGGGTCATCGGTTTAAGGTCCATGGGACAAAGTTTAGAGGAGATGTACGAGGCAGGTTTTTTACACAGAGGGTGGTGAGTGCCTGGAACACGTTGCCAGGTGAGGTTGTGGAAGCAGATACATTAACGGCATTGAAAAGGCATTTTGACAAACACATGGATAGGATGGGTATAGAGGGATACGGCACAAGGAAGTGCTGAGGGTTTTGGCCAAGGTTGTTATCATGACCTGTACAGGCTTGGAGGGCCGAAGGGCCTGTTCCTGTGCTGTTTTGTTCTTTATTCTTTGGAAGAGGGAAGAGAAGGGAAATGAATGACAGCGAAGAGTTGGCGGGTAGGAATGGGAAGATTGCCAGCAATGTAGGGCAGGCAATTGAATGGCAATAGTTAAAAGTTGGGAAATAAATGTTAAACAAGAGCAAGACAACATTCCTAACCTCCCGAACACCTCACACTGGAAAGTGTGATTTTTGAATTTCAGCTGAGGGGAAGATTGAATGCTCTGTCTCTGGCCTCACACTTAAACAACAGGTCCAGGTTGACATCTGTAATTGCCATGGTTGTCAGGGGCAGCAATGAAGAATTTTTGTTTTTTATTTAGTTCCTTCTTTCCCTCACTGGTTCGGATATTGAACGACCCATTGCTCAAACTAACAGCTGGATTGCGCCAACTGGAAGGATGCCGGTGTGTTGGTTCCGGTGATGTGTGTTTTACAAGCTGTTCTGCGTTGCATAACCTCACTGGGGAAACTTTGCTGGACTGCCATGCAGAAACAAATGTCAACATTAGAAAGGATAACAAGTTAGGCGTGAGTGCTTATTTTAAACTTTGGAGCATCTGTATGTGTGGAGTGAAGGATGGAAGGAGGGCTGGGGGATTCAGGGTGAATGGGAAGGGGAAGGATGTATATCAGAACATCCCAGAGCTTCTCCCCATGACCTCCTGTCTGTTAAGACTGGAGGTGAAAAGACAGATATTGCCAGGATATTTCATGGAGGTATTCTATAGCCATTCTGTTCACACTGTGCTTCTGGCAAAGTAATGATGATAGAATGTGAGCAGCTCAAAGGGAGTTCCCGCACAAGGAAACAGTTATATCTCATTAAATTTTCTGTTTTCTGAAAGGGATAGCATTTAAGCTATTACATGTGCATGCCAGCTGGTTTAGATATTCTTAATACAGCATTATCACTTTTCCCATTAATAATAATAATAATAATAATAATATTTATTAGTGACACAAGAAGGTTTACATTAACACTGCAATTAAGTTATTGTGAAAAGCCCCTAGTCGCCACACTCTGCCGCCTGTTCAGGCACACAGAGGGAGAATTCAGAATGTCCAATTCACCTAACACGCACGTCTTTCCGGACTTGTGGGAGGAAAAAGGGGAGCCCGGAGGAAACCCACGCAGACACGGGGAGAACGTACAGACTCCGCACAGACAGTGACCCAAGCCGGGAATCGAACCCGGGTCCCTGGCGCTGTGAAGCAACAGTGCTAACCACTGTGCCACCGTGCCACCCAATACGTTAGAGAAAACTGGCCAATTCTATCAATGGCTACAGACAGGACAGGGGGGAATAAAGCACCGCCATTATACCGAAACCACAGTCAGGATTTTCTGGCCTAATTCCTGCCCAAAGTGTGTCTTGTCCCGCTCGCGAAGGGTCGCACCGCGCACGGGGACATCTCAGGCCTTGGAGAGCGTGCAGCAAAAGATTCGCAAGGCTGACTAATGGAACGAAAGGATTTTTCTGTGAACAGAGGTTTGAGAAGACTCGGCCTATCCTCCCTCGAGGTGATCTCATTGAAACATATTCCTCATCTTTTTATGGTTTGTTGTTCTTTATAATGTTTGTGGCTTTCAGCAAAAAAGAGGTGAGCAAATGACTTGAATTGAATTCCATAACCCTGTGTTTATTCTGTTACTATTCATTTGGTGAACAGAATAATTCCCACTCACAATGTATTGCTTTCAATAAAATGCACACAAACGTAATGGAGAAATAAAGATTTTTTTGTAATTTTCATGTAAGGTGTTTATCATGATACATTGACGTTTGTACAAAATACAAATTCTTACACATGGTGACATGGCAATTAGCATGATTATTTCGATCAAATTAGCTCTACGATAATATAAACAAAAGCAACAGAAGTGATAAAATCTTCTTATGTGGTGAATATCAGTGTTGCGATGTCGTTACTGAGACTTAAAGCTGAAGGGGATACGTGTGACTCGCCCAATGACAAAATCCAAAGAGTAAGATGTGGACATTGGTAAGTATAAACAGGATAATTTCTTGCCGATTTTCATCCCAGTGGTTACCATTAAAGGGTAGATAACAGTTGGCTGGTGGGATTCTCCGGTCGGGGACTCCAAACTCGTGTTCGGCGATTGGCCGGAGAATCACAGTTCACACCAAAATTGGGGGCGGCGCTGCTTTTGCGATGCTCCATCCCCTCCAAAGCGCCGTACTCTAGGAGTACACCGCACACGTACACACTCCCCCCCCCCCCCACCCCCCGATGCTCCGCCCCCGACTGGCCGAGTTCCCGACGGCGTTGGTCACTCATGGTATTGCTTGTCGGGAACTCAGCGTGGCAGATGCGGGCTCAGTCCAGCGCGCCACAGTCGGGGGAGGCCCGATCCGCAGGCAGGGGGGACTTTGGCAGTGGCTGGGGGCACCGTTGAGCGGTGGTCCGGGAGTCATGAGCGGCCGAAGGGGGTGGGCGGGGTCGCTATTTGGCAGGCCGGATCCATGTTGCACGGCGCGGCCGCTGTAGGTCGCTGCCGTGCGCCTGCACGACCACAGCCTGACAATTCTCCGGGCTGTATTGGCAGCTAGAGTCAGATGCTCCACGCTGCTAGCCCCCGGCCTAACGGAGGATCGATGGCCGTTTTGCGCTGAATGTTCGGTCGTAAAAGGCCACCGTTCCCAGGTCGGCATCAGGACATAGCCTGAAAATCGGAGAACCCCTCCCTTAGTTTTAAATCACATCCGTGAATCAGTAATAAATGATTGCTGACTTTATCTTGTTGCATGGCCAATATAAATTTTTAAACCATTCTGTCTCCCCTCTTTTTCCTTCCTGTCAAAATCCAGGCTCATTACATTCTGCCGTGCTAATTCAGTCTTTCCCGGGGCCGTGGGGGAAGAGTGCAATTCCTCACTTCCCACAGCCATTCCTTCCTCTTCCAAGTCTGGCATCGTGCAGTGACTGTTTCCCTGACCCTCCCAGTCCATTTACCTCTGCTGCTGGCCGGTTG
Source organism: Scyliorhinus torazame (assembly GCF_047496885.1). Taxonomy (NCBI): domain Eukaryota; kingdom Metazoa; phylum Chordata; class Chondrichthyes; order Carcharhiniformes; family Scyliorhinidae; genus Scyliorhinus; species Scyliorhinus torazame. Next base: position 23,567,371 of record NC_092720.1, on the reverse strand, counting down.
GTAGAGGAATTGACTATTCAACTTTGTTCCTCAATTGAGAACCAAAGCTGTATGAATTTGATTTTCACACTGCGGCGCTGAGCAGAGTCAGGGCGTGTGGTTGAGTGAGGGAATTCCGACGGAATTAAACTTTCTTGCCTCCATCCCGAGCCAGGAAGAGTTCAAGCAGGTTGTGTGACAACCTGGGAGCCATCCGTTTTAGGTTTTGTGCTCTGTCTTTCATCTTTTCAGAGTGGAGGTGGGCCGATGTTAAAGACTTTAAAGAGAAGATTAAACTCTAGAGAGTGAACAGCGTTCGCTCCTCGTTCTGACATCCCTTGGCTATTCACGAATGTAAACTGTAAAGCTCAGCACAATCAAAGCTTTGCCAAAACTCCCTCCTCAGGCCTACGGTCACTGATCTTTGCCTACTGGTGACCTACTATATTAAAGGTGCTGTATCAATCATAGGATCATCGAAACCCCATAATGTAGAAGTCAAGTCTGCACCGACCCTCCGAAAGAGCACGCTACCTAGGCCCAACCCCCTGCACTGTCCCCGTAACCCGACCCAACCTTATGGACACTCGGGGACAATTTTAGCACGGCCAATCCACCTACCCTGCACATCTTTGGACTGTGGGAGTAAGCCGGAGCACCCGGTTTACAGACCCGGTGAGAACGTGCAGACTCCACACAGATAGTCACCCAAGGTCGGAATTGAAACCGGGTCCCTGGCGCTGTGAGGCAGCAGTGCTAACCACTGCGCCACCGTGCAGGTGAGTTGTTGTTGTGAATAGTGATGAATAAAGGCAGATTATCTGCTTAGTAGAAAACAAAGAGTAAATGTGGCCTCATTCTGTCATTTCGCACATTGGTCTGCCATACCCTGTGATAGTCTACAATCCTTTTGCAATAAATTACAGTCGCAGCACAGAACTGCCTCGTGTGGACTGAGTGTCGGCCGGAATTCTCTGGTCGTTGGGATTCTCTACCCCTGCTGGCAACACAACCCCACCCATGGGTTTCCCACAGGCATGGGGTGGCTTCAATGGGCAATTCTATTGACAAGCGGCAGGAAGATAGAATCCCATCACCAGCAAACGGCACGCTGCCGTGAAACAGGCGGCTGGGGGACTGGAGAAACCCACTCATGGACCAACGGAAAACATGGGGCGGGATTTTCTGCGCATTCCGCTGCGTGTTGCACGGTGGCAGAGGCTGCCCGCCATTGGCTGATGGCGGGATCTTCCGGTCCCACCATTGTCAATGGGGTTTCCCATTGAATGCACCCATCACCGCCGGGAAGCCCACGGCGGGAGTACGCCACCGACAGGACAGGGAGACCCCGCTGGCATGAACAGCCAGAAAAGTCCAGCCAGTGAGGTTCGATTCCGGCTTTGGTCACTGTCTGTGTGGAGTCTGCACATCCTCCCCGTGTGTGCGTGGGTTTCCTCCGGGCGCTCCGGTTTCCTCCCACAGTCCAAAGATGTGCAGGTTAGGTGGATTGGCCATGATAAATTGCCCTTAGTGTCCACAATTTCCCTTAGTGTTGGGTGGAGGTGTTGACCTTGGGTAGGGTGCTCTTTCCAAGAGCCGGTGCGGACTCGATGGGCCGAATGGCCTCCTTCTGCACTGTCAATTCTATGATAATCTATGATTAATCTTGGACAAAGGTTCGGCACAACATCGTAGGCCGAAGGGCCTGCTCTGTGCTGTATTTTTCCATGTTCTATGTTCTATGTAAGCATTTGGAGTCAATGCAAACATTTACCTTCCCCGCCAGATTTAATTGGGTTTTTGGGATAAGCCCTAAAGCAGGGCAGACAACTTCATCCCAGAGATGTCACTGAAGAAAAATCACACCTTAATTCTGTTACTCTCTCCACAGATACTGCCAGACCTACTGAGATTTTCCAGAATATTCTGCTTTATTCCATCCAGAAGGATGATGTGATTGGCAATGTGGCTTGATGACTTGCCCAACTCTCTTAAGATCAGCCATGATCTCATTGAATGACGGAACAGGCTCGAAAAGCCAGATGGCCTACTTCTGCTCCTAGTTCTTATGTTCTTATGGAGGCTCCAAATGCCTGGCTGTGGGATCATGCTTTGGTTGGTGTACACAAACTGGGGAGTACTAACCCAGGGATAATAGCTGGCTAGACCTGGATGAATCTCCTCTGCATCCTCTCCAGTGCAATCACATCGTGCCTATAGTGTGACGACCAGAACTACACACAGCACTCCAGCTGACGAACGTTTTATACAGCTCCATCATAACCTCCCTGCTCTTGTATTCTGTACCTCAGTTAATAAAGGCAAGCGTCCCATATGTCTTTTTAGCCACCTTATGAACCTGTTCAGCTATGACTCGAGTCTGGTTAGGCGGGGGTTGTTTTCCTGAGAGCAGAGAAAGGCTGAGCTGTGGTTAGGGCGGGGGCGGGGGCACCTGATTGAGGTGCACAAATATTAGTGTAGATAGGAGGGAACATAGAACATACAGTGCGGAAGGAGGCTACTTGGCCCATTGGGTTGCCACCGACCCACTTAAGCCCTCATTTCCACCCTATCCCCGTAACCCAATAACCCCTCCGAACCTTTTTTTGATCACTGCGGGCAATTTATCATGGCCAATCCACCTAACCTGCACGTCTTTGGACTGTGGGAGGAAACCAGAGCACCCGGAGGAAATCCATGCAGACACGGGGAGAACGTGCAGACTCCGCACAGACAGCGATCCAGCGGGGAATCGAACCTGGGACCCTGGCGATGTGAAGCCACAGCACTATCCACTTGTGCTACCGTGCTGCCCTAACCTTTCCCCTGAGTAGAGGGGTCAATACCCAGCGGGCTTAGATTTAAGGTAAGAGGTAGAAAGCTGAGAGATGAGTTGAGAAACTTTTTTACCCAGAGGGTTGTAGGAATCTGGAACTCACTGCCTGAAATAGTGGCACTGGTGGTAACCCTGATAATGTTTAAGAAGCAGCTAGATGAGCACTTGAAATTCCAGAGCGCACAAGGTGCTGGAAAATCGGGTTAGACTAGATAGGTGTTTGATGGCTGGCCCAGACAGGATGGGCAGAAGGGCCTCTTTTTGTGCTGTAAAACTGATGACCTTAAGGATGGCAATCTGGTCATAATTTCATCAGCAGCGGATCCAAGCGGCTAAATAACTACCTTTCATGAATGCAGGAATTTTGAGACAGTTCAGCATTACTGAAGAATATGTGAGCCACAAAACGATGGTATTCAGAATACCTTCAGTTGCAATCCAGTCATGCTGCAAAAAAATGGCGGAAATTAAATTTGGCCGTCGGCCGTTCTGAATAAGCTGTCCTTTAGCCCAAGCGATTCAGTTGCTTGAAGATTGCGACATTAACCTTGGGCCAATGAACGGCAGCTTGCTGAGGAGGGTCTCCCTGAATCGGTCACCCAGCATGAAATAGAAAATGGGATTTATGGCGGAGCTGAGGTAGGCGATGGGTCTTGTGATTGCGTAGCCAGCTTTTATGTTCTTGCGCACAGTGCACGTAAAATACATGTTGTCCATTCTGGAAGCAATGCGGACATTGCGCATAATATGGTAAGGAGTAAAGAGGACCAAGAAAATGACCAGTGCCAATATCACGAGCCGATGAGGTTTTTCAAGGTTAATTGTCCTGTGACGCTGGGTGCTTATCTTCCTTAAGCTCTTGGCCGTTCTGATGGAGCAGAACCCCATGATGCTGAGGGGGAGGATGAAATCAAAAGTGGTGAGGAACATGCTGTAAATCAAACTGTGACTGGCATTCCCCGAGCTGGCATAATCGACACACACTATTGTGTTCTCATCATTATCTGTGATGTTCTTGGGGCCAATGAAAGTGAACATGGGGACCAGCTCCACTGTGACGAAGATCCACAACAAAAAGCAGATGATGGTAGCTGACTGCTTCTTCTGGAACCAGTAGAGCTTTGTTGGGTTTCTCACCAGCAAATATCGATCGATACTGATACAGGTCAGGTAGAGAACACTCAGGTAAAGGTTACAGTTGAGGAAATACCGATTGAATTTACAACACAGATCGCTGTAGAACCATTCACTGTCATTTGCATACTGGATCACAAACATTGGAAGTGTGCAAATAAAAAAGAGATCTGTGATGGAAAGGAAAAAGAGATAGATGTTACTGCACTTCCATTTCTTCAGGCAGAAGATGTAACCACTTATCACAGTGACGTTCCCTACTATCCCCAGAATGAACTCGATGGAGTACATTGTTGTGAGGTAATACTTTTCCACGTCAGAATTGATATCTGTGCAAATCTCCTTCTTTTCCTAGAAAGTAGAAACAAGTGAGAGTTAGCTGAAAGAGCGACATAAAGGCACGCAACTAGATATACTGAAGAACTGATGCCTTGGCTTAATGGGTAGCCAGCATCTAATCTGCTCTGAGACACCTAGTGCAGGACTGAGAGAATGCTGCACTGTCTGAGGCAAATCATGGCAGCCATTTTGTACAAAGCGACGCCTGATAATTTAAAAATAAATTTAGAGTACCCAATTCATTTTTTCCAATTAAGGGGCAATTTAGCGTGGCCAATCTACCCAGCCTGCATATCTTTGGGTTGTGGGGACGAAACCCACGCACACACGGGGAGAATGTGCAAACTCCACACGGACAGTGACCCAGAGCCGGGATCGAACCTGGGACCTCGGCGCCGTGAGGCAGTTGTGCTAATCACTGCGCCACCGTGCTGCCCTGCGAGGCCTGATAATTAGCAGTGCGATAATGACCAGAAAATGTTTTTAGTGATGTTGGCTGAAGAATAAATATTAGCTCGGACGCTTTGGGTGGCATGGGAGCACAGTGGTTAGCATTGTCTGTGCGGAGACTGAATGTTCTCTGAACGTTCTCCCCGTGTCTGCGTGGGATTCCGCCAGGTGCTCCTGTTTCCTCCCACAAAAGTCCCAAAAGACGTGCTGTTAGGTGAATTGAACATTCCGAATTCTCCCTCTGTGTATCCGAATAGGCAACTGGGGGATTGTCACAGCAACTTCATTGTCGTGTTAATGTAAGCCTACTTGTGACACTAATAAATATTATTAGAGAGAACTCCTCTGCTAATCTTTATGATACTGCCATGGAATCATTTTACATCCACAGGGCAGAAGGGAGCCTTTGCTTCATGTCACATCCGGAAAAAAAATTAAAACTTATTCAAATGTTAATATGATATTAGACAACGTGACCGTCAGGTTTTGATTTGATCCTCAGTCAGTAGCATGACCTACAGTTAGCATTCCACACCTAACACTCAATTTTATCAACTGTCGGCAGAAGAAGATAAGCAAAACTGGCAGAGTGAGATGACATTCTCCTTGCATGTTCGAATGAACGTTTATTCTGTCCTGCTTGTGAAGGGGATGCTGCGGCTGACACTGTGTCATCTCTTCAGCTGTAACTCTGCTGGGAATGTGTAGTGAAGGCCAGGCATTGATGAGGGACCTGCAGATAACAAGACTTAACCACTGGTGGATGTGTTTTCCAGGCTTTTCCCTCCTTAAATCTGGAATTCTCTCCTTAAATCACTCCACATTTCTGTCTTCCCTCCTTCTTGATGACGTACCTTGAAACCTACTCCTTTACAACTTTTACTTGATAAAGCTGCTGTGTTGGATTTTCCATCCCATAGTCTAAGTGCTCCTGTCGGATTAGAAACGCTCCTGGTCTCCGCTGGCCCTCGGAGCGATGCCCAGGAACGATTCACTCCCCTTTTCCATGTATTCATGGAAGGGAGCCTGCGGGATTCTGGATTTTCAGTGGTCGTCCCCATACCAATGCCCCCTGTGTCTGGCCCCCTCCCCCACAAAATGCAAATCCTGTCCCCTCCTCCGCTGACAAGTGGGGGCATCCTCGCCACCACAACCACATTTATTGTCCTTCTCTTACTGCGCTTGAGAAGTTGCTGCCTTCTGGAACTGCTGATGCCCATGTGATGACGTTGCACCCACAATGATGTTAGGGCGGTAGTTCCAGGATTTGTACACGGTGGCACTGAAAGAACGGCAATACAGTTCCAAGTCATGTTGGTGTGTGATTTGGAGTGGAGCTTGCAGACGGCGGTGTTCCACTGCATCAAATGAGTATTAATCCTACGGAGGACGAGTTTTTGGAGTGTGTTCGGAAATATTTTATGGAGCAGTATGTTGAGGAACCAACTAGAGAAAAGGATATTTTAGTTCTAGTGTCATATAATTGACAAGGGTGAGTTAGTAATCTTGTTGTAAAAGAACGTTTAGGGATGAGTGACCATAATATGATGGAATTTTACATTAGGTTGAAAGTGAGGAAGTTCAATCCAAAGGCAGGGTGTTAAATTTGAACAAAGGAAATTATGAAGGAATGAGGGCCAAATTGGCTGAGGTGGATTGGGAAAATACATTGAAAGGCAATTCTGTACATAAGCATTGGACAATTTAAAAAAAACTATTACACAGTTTACAGCAATCATACATGTGTTAAAGGTACAAAAATCCCAAAAAGAAAAGTCAGTCAACCATGGCTAACAAAGTAAGAAGTCTTACAACACCAGGTTAAAGTCCAACAGGTTTGTTTCGAATCACCAGCTTTCGGAGCACTGCTCCTTCCTCAGATTCACCTGAGGAAGGAGCTGCGCTCCGAAAGCTAGTGATTTGAAACAAACCTGTTGGACTTTAACCCTGTGTTGTAAGACTTCTTACTGTGCTCATCCCAGTCCAACGCCAGCACCTCCACGTCATGGCTAACAAAGGAAGTTAAGGATTGTAAATCAAAAAGGCTGATAAAGTTGCCAGAAATAGGTGTAAACCTGAGGATTGGGAGGATTTAAGAATCGAGAAAAAGAGGTGAAGAAACTGATAAAGAGAGGGAGCATAGAATATGAATGTAAACCAGCAAAAAATGGGACGTGAAAGCTTTTATGGGCGTGTAAAAGGAAAATGTTTGCCATGACAAATGCGGGTCTATTACAGGCTGAGCCAGGAGAATTTCTAATAAGGAATAGAGAGATTGCTGAGAAGCTAATTGATTACATTTGTGTCTGTCTTCACTGAGAATGAGGCAAGACATCTCCCAGATTTAGAAATCCAAGGGACTATGGAGAATGAGGAATTGAAAGAAATCTGTATTAGTATGAAGATTGCCTGGGAAAAGTTAATGGGACTGAAGGTTGATAAATCCCCAAGGCCTGATGATCTACATTTCAGTGTGTTGAAAGAGGTAGCTACGGAGTTAATGGAAGCATTGATGATCATCTTCAAAATTCTATAGATCCTGGAATGGTCCCTGCAGATTGGAAGGTGGCAAATGTCATGCCACTATTTAAGAATGGAGGGAAGAGAGAAAGTAGGGAATGACATTCCTGTTAGAATCACATCAATAGTCAGAAAAAGGCGAGAATCCAATAGAAAGGATGAGATAAATGGACACTTAGATATCAATCAGATTGGGGATAGTCAACGCGGAATTATGAATGGGAAATCATGTCTGACAGACGTGTTGGAGTTTATTCAGCATGTTACAAGCAGAACTGACAAAGGGGAGTTGGTAGCTGTGGTACATTTGGACTTTCAGAATTCTGCTGCTGATGGTCCACATGATGATCATGGGGATGAGCCTGAAATATCACGGGTGGGCTTCCGACTGGGTTTCCGCCCACTGAGGCCTCTCAACAAGGAGGGCCATTCAGCCTTGCCCCAGTTTGAGGCCCTTGGGTGGCCAATTATTGGCCACTTCGGTGATATTTCCTGTTCAGCCTCAATTTTTAGGTTGGTGGGAGAATTTCCCCTTTATGGTGCAAGCCCGAAAATAATCAGGTTTAGGCCTTCGATGAGAAGAGGGGGAACTGCCAACATCAGAAGTACCTTTAACGTCCGGTAATTCCTGGATTAAGCCCAATTTACTTTGCCTCGCCTCAAAGGAAAACCCCTCCATTGAATCATAGAATAGAACCATGGCATTCCAACAGTGCAGAAGGAGACCATTCGGCCCATCGGGTCTGCACCGACCCTCTGAAAGAGCACCCTACCTAAGCCCACGCCTTAACCCCGTAACCCCACTGAATGTTTTGGGTACTCAGGGGCAATTTATCATGTCCAACCCAGCTAACCAGCACATCTTTGGACAGTGGGACGATTCCGGAGCACCCGGAGGAAACCCACGCAGACACGGGGAGAACATGCAAACTCCACACGGTCGGTCACCCAAGGCTGGAATTGACCTGGATCCCTGGTGCTGTGAGGCAGCAATGCTAACCACTGTGCCATATCAAAATGTACTGCCCTGACCAGGAATAAAACACGATTCATCCCAGGGAGCAAGCTAGTGAATCTTCGCTGTACTGCGTTCAATACAAGTAAATCTTTTCTTAAAAGCGTAGACCAAAACTGTACACAGTATTCCAGATGTATTCTCACCAAAGTCCTGTACAACTGTAGCAAGACATCTTTGTTCCTGTACTCCAATCCCCTTGCAATAAAGGCAAACATGCCATTTACCTTCCTAATTGCTTGCTGCATCTGCTCGCTAACGTTCTACGTTCTACGTTCCTTGTGTATGCACAGCCAGGTCTCTCTGAACACCAACGCTTATAAATTTCACAGCTTTTAGATCAGTTGAAACTGAATGGCACAGAACAGGTTCAAGGCACAGGCTCCCATTCCTTTCTGTCTGTGGTTTAATCTACCTTTGAGATCTGGGGGAACCTAGAGAACCCCTGAGATGTTCGTGTGAAGTGATATCCTTGTTAAAATCGTCCTGCAGAAAATGAAACAACCGACTTCTGCATTTCGCGGGTGAGGAATGTCCTGTTGTACAAATGGACATTTCACAATCTCCAACTAAAATTCACCGGTTTACAGATCCTCGGACACTGCATTGTTAACTTTTCCAGGCATCACAAATGGCTCGAGCGTTTTCTGGAGTCCATTGAACTTTCCCGCCTATCCCCCCCGAGAAAAAAATCCCCCTCACCTCATCCCAATGCTTTCCGATCCTGTTCCCCTTTCCCAAATCTTCTGGTTCCCTCTCCCTCTGACCCCATAACTAGCCTCATGACCTCAATTGTTCTCCCTGCTGCTGCTGATGGACTTGCCATCGATGCCAAGCAGTTTTATGGTGGGTGCCTCATTTGGGATTATCAGCGAAGACTTGCTGTTTGTTGGATGTTGCTGTGCCCAACTTGTTGCCTCATTCCCTACATTGCATCGACAATTAAACTTCAAAGGTACTTCACTGGACATCCTCAGGTCCGAAAGGGCGCTATGGAAATGCAAATCATTTGTCCTTTCTTAACAGTTAATGAGACAGGCAACCTAAAAACATTTTCAACTAAATTATCAATGTTTATGAATCCATTTATAATAATAATTGTTTATTGTCACAAGTAGGCTTACATTAACTCTGCAATGAAGTTACTCTGAAAAAACCCTCGTCGCCACACACCGGCACCTGTTCGGGTACACAATTCGCCTAACAGCGCGTCTTTCGGGACTTGTGGGAGGAAACCAGAGCACCCGGAGGAATCCCACGCAGACACGGGGAAAACGTGCAGACTCCGCACAGACAGTGACCCAAGCCGGGAATCGAACCTGGGACCCTGGCGCTGTGAAGCAACAGTGCTAACCACTCTGCTACCGTGTCGCCCATTTATTTGCTCTGAAGTTTTTTTAATTGGAATCATTTTATTTCCCCTTATTAATTAACTTTGTTAATTCTCAGCTTTAGGTATTCCATCTGTTCAAAGCACAGGAGCAGACAAATGCTTTTGCTGTAAGCAAACGGTGGAAATATTCTGCTTGATAAGAGTTTGCTGGACTGGAATCTGCATCGATAATGATTTACTTTTAAAGTTGAGTTATTGACATAAAAATTGAAAAGTCTGTAAAAGCTGGACATCTGCAAGACTAAACCTGCAATAATACAATAAAAGCAGAATGAACAGGTCTGATATCAGTGGTGGAGAGAGAGAAAGAAGAGAGTTCACATTTCGGAGTCCTTATAAATCTTTTCCTTTGCAAGTAGTCATGTGGCCTTGAAACATTAACTTTGTTCTTCTCTCTCCACAGATGCTGCCAGGCCTGCTGAGCTTCCCCCGCCTTTTCTGTTTTTATTGCAGATTTCCAGCATCTGCACTATTTTACTTTGGTTTTCGTGTAATAACGCAAACACAGGCTCTTTGAGACGTTGTCACTCAACCGATATCCCACCTTCCTTCAAGGATCTCCTGTGCAGTTTTTGTTTTTGAGCATGATTTCCCCTGAATCTTTTATTCATAGAATCCCGACCGTGCAGAAAGAGGCCATTCGGCCCATCGGGTCTACACCGACCCTCTGAAAGAGGACCCGAACCTAGGCCCAATCCCCCACCCCAACTTCGCTACCCCACCTAGGGACAATTTAGCTGAGTCAATCCACCTAACCTGCACAGCTTTGGACTTTGGGAGGAAACTGGGGCACCCGGAGGGAACCCACGCAGACATGGGGAGAAATTTCAAACTCCACTCAGACAGTCACCCGAGTTCAGAATCAAACCCGGGTCTCTGGCGCTGTGAGGCAGCAGTGCTAACCACTGTGCCACCATGCCACCCTTGCCTTTCTATTTTTACAGGTAAATTAATGGGAGCTACTCAATGTACAAGCATGTTAAAATTGGATGTGGTTACAATTCTGTACCAACAATATTAAATATACTTCTCACTGCAAAAGGATGAGGCTTTGTTTCTGAGCATTAGTTGCTCTTTCAACTAGAGATTGCTGTAACAGAGACTGGTCTGCACTACTAACCCAGATAGTAAATTAGATTTATACGTTTGAGGTTTTAAATTTAAAAATTCAAAACAGACATCAGTAAAACCATTCAATCAGGGAATTTAGGGACAGGCAACAAATGCTGGCCTTGCGGGCAAAGTCCATATTCCAAGTATCAATATGTTTCACAAACAATTTCTCTTAAAATTTATCCAGGAGCAGAGAAAATGAGAGGGGAAATATGCTTGGGGACTGGAATGTAAAATGAGAATGAGAAACATACTGTCATCGTTCTTCAGCAAGATTGCTTAATTCTGCTTCAAACTTGTACATTTTCCGCTGAGAATGAGATAGCTCTTGAATCATTTGCTGAAGGTAATCCAATTAATCGCTGGGTTTTAATTGATGGTGATTGCCGGAAGCGGCTATGCTGGATTGTCCAGTCTGCTGTTGGTCCTAGAATTCTCCAGCTCCCCCATGAGGATATTTCAAATCTACCTTTCCTCAGGTGCCTCTACAAAGCGCAGAACCCAAAAAGAAGAAATGGAAGAATGTACTTACCATAACTGTGACTCGAAGGTTTGTGGCTCTGCTAAGATTGCCCGACTAAAACATGTTTCCTTTGATTGACACAGTTCTGCAATTATTGTGCCAATGCTGATACACTCACTTCACATAAACAGCATCAGGGCTTCTGATTTGGTGCTGCTATTTAGCCAGTTAAAATCTACACCCTCGTTCACGTTGCCCCTCCCTCACTATGAGGTTGGGAGCTATGAGGAAGAAGTGAAGGGTTTTAAAGGTTTTTGTTAAAGGAAAAGAGAACTAAAATATGTGTAAAGTAAACAGCAACACACTGGAGGTTTCAGGTTAGGAAAGACTTTTCAGCCCACCTATCCCACCATGCTATAATACTCTCATGTTATGTTCTTGAAACCGTTGGGCAGAATTTTCCATTTCTTGTTCCAGATGCGACAGTGGGCCAGAATGGTGTGACATGTGACTGATTCCGCACTTGGAGTGCCTCCTTGCTTCACCTGGCAGGTCGTAAGCTGATTTGGCCACCCATTGTCAGCTGGCAAGTTCGAAGACCTGGGAGCCATATGTAAACGTCAGTCCAGCACACTTGTGTCACGCTCTCCGGCTCACCTGTACTCACAAGACCGTGCAGGATTCCTGGAACCAGAGGCAAAAGGCTAGAAGCCTCACTGGGCTAGAAGCCTAGTGGAGTGGTGCAGCGACAACAATCTCTCCCTCAATGCCAGCAAAACTAAAGAGCTGGTCATTGACTTCAGGAAGCAAAGTACTGTACACACCCCAGTCAGCATCAACGGGGCAGAGGTGGAGATGGTTAGCAGCTTCAAATTCCTAAGAGCGCACATCTCCAAAAATCTGTCCTGGTCCACCCACATCGATGCTACCACCAAGAAAGCACAACAGCGCCTATACTTCCTCAGGAAACAAAGGAACATGTCCACATTAACTCTTACCAACTTTTACAGATGCACCATAGAAAGCATCCTATCGGGCTACATCACAGCCTGGCATGGCAACTGCTCGGCCCAGGACCGCTAGAAACTTCAGAGAGTCGTGAACACAGCCCAGTCCATCACACGAACCTGCCCCCCATCCATTGACTCCATCTACACCTCCCGCTGCCTGGGTAAAGCGGGCAGCATAATCAAAGACCCCTCCCACCCGGCTTACTCACTCTTCCAACTTCTTCCATCGGGCAGGAGATACAAAAGTCTGAGAACACGCACAAACAGACTCAAAAACAGCTTCTTCCCCGCTGTTACCAGACTCCTGAATGACCCTCTTATGGACTGACCTCATTAACACTACACCCCTGTATGCTTCATCCGATGCCGGTGCTTATGTAGTTACATTGTATACCTTGTATTGCCCTATTATGTAGTTTATTTTGTTTCCTTTTCATTTCATGTACTTAATGATCTGTTGAGCTGCTAGCAGAAAAATACTTTTCACTGTACCTCGCTACACGTGACAATAAACAAATCCAATCACAAAGAAGTTTGTGCCCCGATTCAATCGCCATGCCCTTGAGGCTTTTGATTCGAGTAGCCTGGGCAAGAGACATGTTTTCTACCCGAGGGATGGCCCAAGGAAGCCTGGAGGCAGAGGTGGATTTAAACTTTGTGGGGTCCCATGTTCACTTTCATTTCTGGGCCCCCACCATGATGTCACGTCTCTCGCAACCCCACCCATCCTCGCCCCACAGAATGCAAAGGACCGAGGCACAAAAATACTCAAATTGACCAACCAATTTCTAATTTCCGTCATCTCATGTCTCTCGACCCTCGGAAAATGGGACTAATGAAGACTCCCAATCTGCTTTCGGCTTCCAACCCCAAAATATTTTGCCATATTACCTCCATTTTCTGGTTCATTTCATATAAAATATTCCATCATATCCAGTGGAACAGATTTTGGCCGTAAGGCAACGTTTCCAAGGTGAGTTTCTTCCCTCTCTTCAACATGAGAATCAGAAATACCTTGTAGTTCCATTGCCATTTCAGAGTCCACCTCTTGTTCCATTTTTGAGGTGATGCGGATTCACACATACTTTTGGTCGATGAGGATGTATGTGCAGTTTGTTCACTATTCAGTAATTGGAAGAGTTGGAGGAAAGGAAAATGTGAAATGATAAGCAATGTCCTTTACAGTGAAGGTTCCTCACAGGTCCCAAACATGCTCCAGAAATCCAAACATTTTGTTTAATGAACTCATTGCGAACTTGCTCAGTGCAAACTCAAAGAACAGCACCTCATCTTTGGACAAAGCCCTTTGCATCTTTTGAACCGTGTCATGTGAGAGTACGTTTAAGAAATGGGAGCTTATAAAAATATCTGTAGTGGATGTACCTTTAAGAAATGCGTGCTTATCAGTGATGTCAGAGTGTGGGTGGAGCTGGGCTGTCTGTCTGCTTTACTTTCGTTTTAGGCTGTTTTTAGTTTCGTTTTGAGAGCTGGATAGCTGCAGGCAAAACAAGGAGCTGTACAAGGATCTCTCTTTGCAAACTAAAGATTTCAAAGTGCTGGCTGCTCTCAGTAGTGAATTTAAACCTGATCTCTGTGTTAAAAAGGGTCTTTTGTCTTATGGATGTTAATAAGGAAAGATTAAGGTTTACTTATAGAATATTGTACCTATGGAGAGGATTGGTGTTGATAGTTGTTAAGATGTTTACTGTGGGTTTATAAAGTGTTAACTCGTTTCATAAATAAACATTGTTTTAATTTAAAAGTACTGTGGATCTCTGGTGGCATCACACCTCTAGAGTGGGCCCATGTGCTCCCCATAACCACAATCTATTAAAGGTTGTGGGTCAGGTGAACTTCATGATACACTTTGGGGCTCCCTAAACCCTGGCCCATGACAACCCAACACTGACTCCAACAGCTTCAGATAAAAACCATTATGGCGCCCATTTTGTTCACCCAGGTTGAGGTTCTGCTGTCGCGATTTACACCTCCTCCATACTCCCCATCTGTTTTGATTATTACCCCAATCATCGACAACGATAATGTTTTTTTAAAATAAATTTAAAATACCCAATTCATTTTTTCCAATTAAGAGGCAATTTAGCGTGGCCAATCCATCTACCTTGCACATCTTTGGGTTGTGGGGCAAAACTCATGCAAACACGGGGAGAATGTGCAAACTCCACACGGACAGTGACCCAGAGCCGGGATCGTACCTGGGACCTCGGCGCCGTGAGGCCGCAGTGCTACCACTGCACCACCGTGCTACCCTTACAACAATAATGTTAATAAAATATCCCAAGGTGCTTCACAGGAATTTTGTAAAACAAAACATGACAGAGGATCACAGAAGGAAATAGCAGGTCAGATGACCAAAAGCTTGATCAGAGAGGCCAGTTTTAAGAAGTGTCTTAAAGGGAGAAAGTGAGGTGTAGGGAGGGTGGGAGGGTATTCCAGAGCTTGGGGCCTTGGAAGGTGTGACCACCCATGGTGGAGTAATTAAATAATAATCTTTCTTATTGTCACAAATAGGCTTACATTAGCACTGCAATGAGGTTGCTGTGAAAATCCCGGATTCACTGAGGGAGATTTCAGAATGTCCATTTCACCTAACAAGCACATCTTTCCGGACTTGTGGGAGGAAACCGGAACACACAGACAACGTGCAGACTCCACACAGACAGTGATCCAAGCCGGGATTCGAACCCGGGTCCCTGACGCTGTGAAGCAACAGTGCTAACCGCTATGTTACTGTGCCGCCCATGGTAAATTCAGGGAGTATTAGAGGAGTGCAGATCCCAGAGGGTTGTGGGGTACGAGGAGATTCCAGAGATATGGGGTGGGATTCTCCGAGCCCGTGCCGGTTCGGAGAATCGACGTTCACGACTGAAAGTCACGCGACGCCGGTCCGACGCTGTTTCGCAATTCTCCGAACAAGCGAAAATGGCGTGGTCGTGAAATGCGCCATGCGGCCCGGAGAATCGCCTGAGAAATCTGCTGAGCAATTGTCCGGCCTCCCGGGGATACTGCGGCCCGTATGTGCCGAAGTCCCGACTGCGTGACCCGAGGTCACGCCGGCACGGTTCGAATGTGGTTTTAAAAATCGTCAGCCAGTCGTGCTGGCTGACGATGTGGCAGGAGGAGGTAGGGGTCGGTGTGGGAAGGACCTAGGGCTGGCGGGACGGGCACGGCTGTGGCTGGGGAGCGGGGTGGGTGGGGGGGGGGGGGGTGAGGGGGAGAGACCCTCCGGGTTCGGGTGGGGGCGTGGGGAGGTTAGCCCCGCCGGCCGGGAACGGCCCGCCTTGGCAGGGTGGTGCCAAATCCACAGACACCATAAGGCAGCCAGGCAGAGCTACTAATGGGTCATCTGCTTCGGCCTCGCTCAGACCTGCTTTTCCCCAACTTGGCAGGGAGGATGGAGGCGCGACAGGCCTCCCTAAAGAAGCAGCACGATTATGGAAAAGGAAACAGGTCATTTATAATTGACAACCTGGTTTTGGTAAGAAACCTTTTGTATCTGGCTCTTTGTGATTACCTGCAGATTTACGGCGAGGTCTGGTCCAGTCTCTTACCTGGTGGACTAGCAAGGCAGGCGAGTGCGGCAGCACATAGACCATGTAAGGAATGGAGCGGTCACTACCTCAACGGCTGAACAATTCTACCTTTGTGCACAGTTGACTGCAAATGACCCATGTTGTATATATATTCCCGAGGGATTTAAGGGGCGAGGGATATGGTCCTGCGGCTCCTTTAAGGGGCGATCCCTTGTAGTCCATGTGACAGGCTCGGGGCCTATCGTGCATGAGCGTGCCAACACCGACCAATGGGTAAAAAGCATGGGGCCCTGGGAGCCGGGTCCTGGACAGTGTGGACCCAGGAGTCATAGAGTGTAGACCTGTTTCAGAGACCTCTGTGCCGGTATATAGTTAACCTTTTCCTTGTTCTCAATAAAGCCCTTTTGATTACACAAGAATCCTCCGCAGTGTTGCCTGGGGCTATCACAGATATCACTTATAAAATAGCAAAACATCCAAAGGTGCTTCACAGCAGTGAACTAAGCTGCTTTAACCAATGTTAGTCAGAAGGAACAGGGAGACGGCTTGGCAAATTACCACCATTTTCCAAGACTTGGAGATGTAATATCATCCAGCGATCATCAGTGACACTGTCCAACGCGGGGTTGAGTTTGGGTATGTGAAGATACAGTCAGTTTGTAACACGAGGGCACCGGTACCCTGGCTTACAATGACGAGCAATGTCCCGGGGGGGATTGATCATGCCTGGGGAAGAGTACAGGAGGAATAAGGGGACGTGATTGGATGAGCAAACCTGTCATAATATCTACTCATGTATATACTAACGTGCAGACATAGAATTACATAGACTTTACAGTGCAGAAGGAGGCCATTCCGCCCATCGAGTCTGCACCGGCTTTTGGAAAGAGCACCCTACCCAAGTCCACACCCCCACCCTATCCCCATAACCCAGTAACCCCACCCAGCACTAAGGGCAATTTTGGACACTACGGGCAATTTAGCTTGGCCAATCCACCTAACCTGCACATCTTTGGACTGTGGGAGGAAACCGGAGCACCCGGAGGAAACCCACGCAGACACGGGGAGAACGTGCAGACTCCGCACAGACAGTGACCCAGTGGGGAATCGAACCTGGGACCCTGGAGCTGTGAAGCAATTGTGCTAACCACCATGCTACCGTGCTGCACAGGCAGTGATCGACATACAGGATGACGAAAAGCACACAACACAGTGCAGCCAATCACCAGACAGGACACTGCCACGAGAAAGCCTGAGGGCACCAGGTTTCCCGTTCTCTCTGGACCCAGCCACTGAGGCAGTCAGAGTCCACGAACTAGCCAGTGCAAACACCATGCGGTAGCTAGTAAGTCTGGTCAGGCTAACACAAGGTCTCCAGTCAGTTCAGTATAGTGTCGACCCACAGCTGAACATGTATATCAGTTCGATCGTTGAATAAAACAGTGTTGGATTTTCTCCAGTGTTAGACGCTTGCTTCTAGCTTCCCTGCATCGAGTGCAGTCCACATCGAACCAGTCAGCCTAACACATCAAAACCAAAGAGTGAAACAAGCTGTGAAAGTTTACCATTTATGGCTGCATGTAATGACATTGTTATTCTGGGCCCCAATGGAGATGCATGGACATGTCTGGAGACTGCACTGCTGGAATTTGCTGGGATTGATTTTAAACATATAGGATGGAATTGTCCCAGAAATCGGCAATATCCGATGTCGGGGAGGGAAACCGGCGTTGGTCCCATTGACACCAATGCGTTTTTTTCCATCGTATTCTGCGTTACTTAGTGCAAAACCTATCAGGCACAGGTTTCATGTAGTATTGCTGCCGGGCAGTCTCTATTCACCCACCATACCGTGTCATCAGAGCTTCAGCAATCCGGGCACCATATTTAAAGGCCACCCCTGCACACAGCCAGCAACCTTCAAGAGATAGAAAGTAACTGTGAACTGATGGCTACGTAAGCAAAGGAGTTTACTGCCCCCAAAATTAGCGACACCCCCCACGAGCAACTGCTGGACACAGTGGAGACCCGCCGTGATGTCCTCTACCCACACTTTGGGCAAAGATCACCAAGCAAGGGCGCCAATCCAGCATGGGAGGCTGGTGGCATTGATGGTCAGAGCCAACACCCTCCAAAGGAGGAAAGCCATTCAGTGTTGAAAGAGGATGAACGATCTCCTCAACTCTGCCATGGTAAGTCACTCTTCTCATCACTCCCAACTCACACACACATTACACAACCACAGGGATCTAGCTCAAGGGGCACCGCCACTCACGCTCTCACACATCTTCATCTCCCCGGCACGTCTTGTCCTCATCACATCCACACATACGAGGCATCCTTATCATCTGTCCTGGCAGGCGTCCTGCTCGCACCCTCTCCATCTGTCTTCATGCAGGACAAGCTGGCACATAACAAGAGGGAGAGATCCCAGACTAATGGAGTGATGCCTGAACTGACTTTGAGGAAAGAGCGATTCAGCTGGCTGACGAGGAAATAGACCATACGAGTGCTGATGATGAGGTCTGTGGCTCTTTACCAAGTGAGAATCTTGAACCACGACATGCATCAGACAACCAGGCTGGAAGTGACATCTCCTGTTTCACAGGCCCCTGTAATGCCCCAACAACCTCTCCTTTCTTTCGCAGGTATATCTGGAAAGCAGCTGAGGGGGGCCCACCAGCCAGGTCCTTGACTCCAGCCCTGAGAACACTGTGTGAGAGGAATCCGCAGACACAGGCATTGAAGACGTGTCACAGCGCTCACTGACACTCTCCACCAGTGCAGAGCCTCACATCTCGGTGGGCCCCAGCTCAAGAGTAGGCTTGGGGGTCACAGGCTGGTGAGACCATCGCACTGTCTGATCCTCAGCAGGCGGAAGCAGGGACATCCCAGAAAGCCGGCACTCGGGAGTATTGCTGGAGGCCTTGAACCTGCTGAGTCCCAGTCAGATGAGGAACCTCTGGGCTAGGTCACCTCAGTTGCTGCTGTGGGAACATGGGGAAGGGGTGTGACTGCAGTCTTCAGATTGCAGGGCATGCTGGAGGAGTCTGCCCGCTCCCAGGGCGAGGTGGTAGCGCTGACAGGCCAACAAACTGAGCCCAGTACTGGTGAGGTGGCAGCCGTCATGGAAACCTTGGTCCAATACACCTGTCCTGCACTGCTGCAGGAGCTGCACTCCTGGACCAGTGGCCCAGAAGCCTGTCAGCTAAGTTCACCCACCGAGGTGTGTATCTCCACAATGGTGGGTAATGCGGATGATAGCTGTGATGCTTCAACCTGTCCTCCTCCGAGATCTCCTCCAAGGTGCTTTCGAGGGTGGATGGTGAGGCGTTGCTGGTAGGCTGGTCAGGCTCTTCAGTTGATGTTCCTGCGAGGTACGTGGCCTGGTCAAGCATTTGGACAACAAAGCACTCAGTTGAGACTGATCATCTGGATGAAGGTGTAGTGGCTCCTCATTTTTCTCCCTCAGGCCAACTCCGCTCTCAGTGCAGGCCCCCTCCTGTTCCGTCCCTGTGAGCTCCTTGGTCCTCTCTTAGAATGGTATTAGGATCCTCAGCTCGGACATTCCACTGTCCATTTTCTCTCTCTCTCTCACCACTTGTGGGCTGTCTTCTACCGCAGGGACACAAAAGCTAGAGGCCTGGTGGGGCAGAGGCCGATGACAACTGGCATGATTGGCAGTGCACCTAAGCAGGGAGAGGTGTGTCCGGGGGGGTTTGAGGATGCTGCTGGGAGTTCTGGTGCTGGGAACCTGCGAGGTGGCGGCATGGGAGGTGATATTCCGGGTGTGACAGAGATGGGAAGCACTTATCCTGACTGATTGTAGTCGGTCATTGTCACTGTCTGTGCGGAGTCTGCACGTTCTCCCCGTGTGTGCATGGGTTTCCTCCGGGTGCTCCGTTTTCCTCCCACTGTCCAAAGATGTGCAGGTTAGGTGGATTGGCCATGATAAATTGTCCTTAGTGTCCAAAAAAGTTTAGGTGGGGTTACTGGGTTATGGGTGGAGGTGTGGGCTTAAGTAGGGTGCTCTTTCCAAGAGCCGGTGCAGACTCGATGGGCCGAATGGCCTCCTTCTGCACTGTAAATTCTATGATTCTATGATCTTTTGACACTGCACTCCCGCCCTCTTGGGCAGGCCGCTGGCACCGATCAGTCCTGCCACCATCTCCCTGATGGGATTTGTGACCTTGCTGGAGCGTCCCCTGCAAGTCTGAAGGAAGATAGCTGCTCTTCTCTCCTCTATGAGATCTACCATCCTTGTGGGGGCCCCCTCAGTGAACCGTGGAGCTGGCTTCCTGGCTGCCATCCTCCTGGCTTGACTGTGAGCAACTGCTGTGGAGCCATTTAAATGCTGCTCCCTCTTGATTGATGTGCTCAGATGACCCGCGGGGTGGGCGAATCAGGCACTCGCATCTTCAGGCACGGTGTTTTTCATGTGGGGAAAACATTCTTTTCAGAGTGCCTGAAGGTAACGATCCGGATCGAGCCACTGGAGGGAATTGTACCAATTTTCTCATCGAAAATGACACTTTGCCATTTTTGAGGAATATTCCACCCCTCGTGATGCACTAAAGCAGACTTTCAATGTTTCCTTCGCTAGTTATTCCTGGAACATGTCTCTTGTCTGTTGCCAGAGGCTTATAGCTTGTTGGACGCTACTCCACATCAAGGTTGGCTGACCAGGATTCTCTCTCACAATTAGTGTGAGAGATATTTGCAAGGATTCTTCAGGTTGGCACTCAAACCTGTCTTGGCCGCATTATGAACAAACCTTCCTTGGCCATCAAATCCTGGGGGTGGGACTAAAACCTGGAGATTCTGGCTCAGAGGCAGAGACACGATGCAGTGTGCCACAAGACCGTCCACTTTGATGGATGCTTATGGCTTATTCTGTGGAATATGCGGGTGCCTGATAATTTGCTGACTTTATAACACCCTGGGGAAAGTAAGGAAACACGCTGTTCAATTCCTCCATTATTTCAACATCATTTTTCCTCCCACAAAGTCCCAGAATCGATTCCAAAGATGAGCGGCTCCTCGTCCAAGTCTTTTGACAGCCCCTGCTTGAAGTTTTGAATTAGATCCAAATCTTTGTGAGTCACTTTCCCATGTCTGAGATCCAAAGTTAGAACATAGAACATTACAGCGCAGTACAGGCCCTTCGGCCCTCAATGTTGCGCCGACCTGTGAAACCACTCTAAAGCCCATCTACACTATTCCCTTATCGTCCATATGTCTATCCAATGACCATTTAAATGCCCTTAGTGTTGGCGAGTCCACTACTGTTGCAGGCAGGGCAACGCCCTTACTACTCTCTGAGTAAAGAACCTACCTCTGACATCTGTCTTATATCTGTCTCCCCTCAATTTAAAGCTATGTCCCCTCGTGCTAGACATCACCATCCGAGGAAAAAGGCTCTCACTGTCCACCCTATCCAATCCTCTGATCATCTTGTATGCCTCAATTAAGTCACCTCTTAACCTTCTTCTCTCCAACAAAAACAGCCTCAAGTCCCTCAGCCTTTCCTCATAAGATCTTCCCTCCATACCAGGCAATATTCTGGCAAATCTCCTCTGCACCCTTTCCAATGCTTCCACATCCTTCCTATAATGCGGCGACCAGAACTGCACGCAATGTGCAAATGCGGCCGCACCAGAGTTTTGTACAGCTGCAACATGACCTCATGGCTCCGAAACTCAATCCCTCAAAAGCTAACACACCGGACGCCTTCTTAACAACCCTCTCAACCTGGGTGGCAACTTTCAGGGATCTATGTACATGGACACCGAGATCTCTCTGCTCATCCACATTGTCAAGAATCTTACCATTAGCCCACTACACTGTCTTCCTGTTATTCCTTCCAAAATGAATCACCTCACACTTTTCTGCATTAAACTCCATTTGCCACCTCTCAGCCCACCGCTGCAGCTTATCTATGTCCCTCTGTAACTTGTAACATCCTTCCGCACTGTCCACAACTCCACCGACTTTAGTTTCATCTGCAAATTTACTCACCCAACCTTCTATGCCCTCCTCCAGGTCATTTATAAAAATGACAAACAGCAGTGGCCCCAAAACAGATCCTTGTGGTACACCACTAGTAACTGCACTCCAGTCTGAACACTTCCCATCAACCACCACCCTTTGTCTTCTTCCAGCTAGCCAATTTCTGATCCAAACTGCTAAATCTCCCTGAATCCCATGCCTCCGTATTTTCTGCAGTAGCCTACCGTGGGGAACCTTATCAAACGCTTTACTGAAATCCATATACACCACATCAACTGCTTTACCCTCATCCACCTGTTTGGTCATCTTCTCAAAGAACTCAATAAGGTTTGTGAGGCACGACCTACCCTTCAAAAAACCGTGTTGACTATGTCTAATCAAATTATTCCTTTCCAGATGATTATATACCCTATCTCTTATAAACCTTTCCAAGATTTTGCGCACAACAGAAGTAAGACTCACTGGTCTATAGTTACCGGGGTTGTCTCTACTCCCCTTCTTGAACAAGGGGATAACATTTGCTATCGTCCAGTCTTCTGGCACTATTCCTGTAGACAAAGATGACTTACAGATCAAAGCCAAAGGCTCAGCAATCTCCTCCCTCGCTTCCCAGAGAATCCTAGGATAAATCCCATCTGGTCCAGGGGACCTATCTATTTTCACACTTTCCAGAATTGCTAACACCTCCTCCTTATGAACCTCAAGCCCTTCTAGTCTGGTAGCCTGAATCTCAGTATTCTCCTCAACAACATTGTCTTTTTCCTGTGTGAATACTGACGAAAAATATTCATTTAGCACCTCTCCTATCTCCTCGGACTCCAGGCACAACGTCCCACTACTGTCCTTGACTGGCCCTACTCTTACCCTAGTCATTCTTTTATTCCTGACATATCTATAGAAAGCTTTAGGGTTATCCTTGACCCTACCTGCCAAAGACTTCTCATGCCCTCTCCTGGCTCTTCTTAGCTCTCTCTTTAGGTCCTTCCTAGCTAACTTGTAACTCTCGAACTCCCTAACTGAACCTTCATGTCTCATCTTTACATCAGCCTCCTTCTTCCTCTTGACAAGTGTTTCGACTGCTTTAGTAAACCACGGTTCCCTTGCTCGACCACTTCCTCCCTGCCTGACAGGTACATACTTATCAAGGACATGCAGTAGCTGTTCCTTGAACAAGCTCTACATTTCCATTGTGCCAATCCCCTGAAATTTTCCTCTCCACCCGATGCATCCTAAGTCTTGCCTCATCGCATCATAATTGTCTTTCCCCCAGATATAACTCTTGCCCTGCGGTATATACCTATCCCTTTCCATCACTAAAGTAAACGTAATCGAATTGTGGTCACTATCACCAAATCTAACACCTGTCCTGGTTCATTACCCAGTACCAAATCCAATATGGCCTCGCCTCTCGTTGGCCTATCTACATACTGTGTCAGGAAACCCTCCTGCACACATTGGACAAAAACGGACCTGCCTAAAGTACTCGAACTATAGCGTTTCCAGTCAATATTTGGAAAGTTAAAGTCCCCCATAGCAACTACCCTGTTGCTTTCGCTCCTATCCAGAATCATCTTTGCAATCCTTTCCTCTACATCTCTGGAACTTTTCGGAGGCCTATAGAAAACCCCTAACAGGGTGACCCCTCCTTTCCTGTTTCTAACCTCAGCCCATACTACCTCAGTAGACGAGTCCTCATCAAACGCCCTTTCTGCCACCGTAATACTGTCCTTGACTAACAATGCCACCCCTCCCCCTCTTTTACCACCTTCCCTGAGCTTACTGAAATATCGAAACCCCGGCACCTGCAACAACCATTCCTGTCCCTGCTCTATCCATGTCTCCGAAATGGCCACAACATCGAAGTCCCAGGTACCAACCCATGCCGCGAGTTCACCCACCTTATTCCGGATGCTCCTGGCATTGAAGAAGACACACTTTAAACCACCTTCCTGCCTGCCGGTACACTCCTGCAACTTTGAAACCCTACTCATGACCTCACCACTCTCAACCTCCTGTATACTGGAGCTACAATTCAGGTTCCCAAGCCCCTGCTGAACTAGTTTAAACCCTCCTCAAGTTCCTTGATAATATTAACATAGAACATACAGTGCAGAAGGAGGCCATTCAGCCCATCGAGTCTGCACCGACCCACTTAGGCCCTCACTTCCACCCTATCCCCGTAACCCAATAACCCCTCCTAACCTTTTTGGTCACCAAGGGCAATTTAGCGTGGCCAATCCACTTAACCTGCACATCTTTGGACTGTGGGAGGAAACCGGAGCACCCGGAGGAAACCCACGCAGACATGGGTAGAACGTGCAGACTCCGCACAGACAGTGACCCAGCCGGGAATCGAACCAGTGACCCTGGCGCTGTGAAGCCACAGTGTTAACCACTGTGCTACCGTGTCGCCCCCATCAGAACTTGAATTAAAGTTGGTGATCCCCCATGTTTGAGTTGTTGAGAGACACAGCTAGAAGGTGGTTACTGTTTAGTACAACGAACAGCAGAGGTTTTCTTTTATGTAATTGTCTACACTGCCGAAGGGTTAGATTTGGGCCTCCCTCAACAGATAGCACTTGCAGGCAATTATGTCCCAGAGTGTGGTAGAACCCGTACTTAAATGAAGCATAAGTCTGCTCGTGACAGCTCACGGTTAGATGGTGCCTTTAACACACATAAATATCCCGAAGATGGTTCACAGGAGATTATTGAACAAAATCTGACAGACAGAGGAGATCTGAAGACAGGTGATCAAACATTAGGTAAGAGGAATAGGTTTTGAGGAACATGTTAAAGGAGAAGTGAGAGAGAGAGAGACAGCGAACTGTAGGGCGGGAATTCCAGAGTTCAGAGTCCAGACAGCTAAAGATATGGCTGTCTATGGAGGGATGATGAAAAGTAGGGATGCACAGGCCACCAGAGTTAAAATGGCACTGGGTGGGAGCACGGTGGCGCGGTGTGTTAGCCCTGCAGCCTCACGGAGCCGAGGTCCCAGGTTCGATCCCGGCTCTGGGTCACTGTCCATGTGGAGTTTGCACATTCTCACCGTGTCTGCGTGGGTTTCGCCCCCACAACCCAAAGATGTGCAGGGTAGGTGGATTGGCCACGCTAAATTGCCCCTTAATTGGAAAAAATAAATTGGGTACTCTAAATTTATTTTTAAAAAAAGAAATGGCACTGGGATCTTTCTTGGCTGGATAGAGAGGGCCTTGTCTAGAAGGCTTACTTAGATGCATCAAATTTCTCACTTTGCAGTTTTTGTGAAGACATTGGGCAGAAACGTCCCGAAAGTTGACCCCTCTGGCGGGCGGGGAAAGCGGCTTTTAGACCGACAGCGGCGATGGTGGGCTTTCGGGCAGTATTGATCGGCACTTCAAGGAAAGATTTTAGGCCACGGGATTCAGACCACTCCGCGCATAATTAGCTCAGCGCATTAATCCTCAGGGGCGCTCCATGTGAAGGCCGCCTGTCATGTGAGAGTACCTTTAAGAAATGGGTGTTTATAAATGGGTGTGTATATAAATATCTGTGGTGAGTGTATCTTTAAGAAATGGGGGTTTATAAATGGGTGTGTATATAAATATCTGTGGTGAGTGTATCTTTAAGAAATGGGGGTTTATAAATGGGTGTGTATTTAAATATCTGTGGTGAGTGTATCTTTAAGAAATGGGTGTTTATTTCTGCAGTGATGTCAGAGAGTGGGTGGAGCTGGGCTGTCTGTCAGCTTTTTACTTTCGCTTTCGGCTTTTTGCTGCAGGGTGGGTTTGGTTTCATTTTAGTTTTGGAGAAGCTGCAATCACAGCAGGATGTGTGTGAATCTCTGCAAGCTTATGAATGTCCATTTGCTGATTTCAACGTGGTAACTGTTCTCAGTAGTGAAGGTAAACCTGAGGTGCTTCTGTTGAAGGTTTTGTTTTTAAGTCTTATGGATGCTAAAAGGAAAGCTGTGTTGTAGTCTTTGGGGATTGCATTTGAATTAATCATTGCTAAGATGTTCACTGTATGTTTTAAAAAGTTTAACTTGAGTTCACAGAATAAACATTGTTTTGCTTTAAAAAATACTTTTCCATTTCTGCTGTACCACACCTGTAGAGTGGGCCGTGTGCTCCCCATACCACAATCTAGTAAAAGTTGTGGGTCAGGTGAACTCCTTGCTACACTTTGGGGTTCTCTAAACCCTGGCCCATAACACGCCCCAGTGCTCACGAACCACATGTCCTTGGTCGACAGCAACTGATGGCTGCAATGAAGTCTGCTTCGAAAGTTCTCCAACACCTTCTTCAACAGACTGCTGGATGCATTGGAGGAAGCAGCGCGACGTCCTCTACCCAGGCACGGGGAGGAGACTTGCCAGCCGGGGTACCAGCCTAGCACGGGAGGCAGTGGCAGCAGTGATCAGAGTGCCACGTGAGTGCAGTCGATGCCACCTTGCACCTGTGGAAAACCGGACATCTGCACAAATCCCATGGTTCTTTTCTCCTGGCTTTCCTGACCCAGGTCAAAATGGATGAAGTTGTGTGTCCTCGCGAAGGCAGCCTACATGCACTTGCGTGTAGATGCTGCAAAGGTCACTTGTGGAGCCCTGGATGGAGACAGTTGCGTAAATGTTGAGGGCAACTGTGACTTTGAGCATCACAAACAGTCGGTGCTCACCTGGCATTAAATCCTGCAGAAGGGTGCGCAGTTGAGCCAACAGTTCCCTTGACAGGCAAAGTCTTCAGCGATGCTGGTATTGCAGGAAGGTAAGCCGCCATCTGTAGATTGAAGAAGATGCCTCTGAGCAACTGCTCTCTGGGGTAAGACAACAACTTTGCCATGCTACTGCATCTGGAGCTCTCATCCCAGGCGCAGGCATTGTCCTCAGCTTCACTCCAAGGACTTGCGCGCAATCTGGTCAATGGGGGTCGCCTGTCAATGTGCATCTCAGCACACATCTTATGGGTCAGAGCACTCTCCCCAGCAAGTGTGCCCTTGTGGATTGTCAGAGAGGATGCATGTGCTTTCCCTGTCAGACAATGATGCAGGGAGACCTTAGCACTCACTGAATCGGGATTTTGGTTTGCCAAGGGTTAACTGCTGAGCAGAAATCAGTGGCACTCACACACATCAGAGGTGATTTAGTGGGCATAATTGGGTGAGCAGTTAGACCCCAGGCACGTTAATTAAGTTGTAGCTCAACGATCCCAGCTACAGTTGACTGTACATTGCTGAAAGGTCCTGCCATTAGACTTGCCCTTGTCTGTAATGAGCTGGCAGAACGCCCAAAACATTTTAGTTGATGTCAGTCCATGATGACCGGCTGCTCACCCACTGCCCTGGCGTCTCTTCTCAGAGTTAGGGCCCTATAAGAAGTCTGTGACCTAGGAGCAGAAGGATGCCCCAGGAATGGTCTTTTAACACTAGGCTATCTCTCCACTTCTGGCCCTAGTGCCTTCACCCCTTTGCCCTAGGGCCTGTGCCGCTCAACATTGGGACCTTTGTCCTTCAACTGGGGTCTTTGACCCTCAAACTTGTCTTTTCCATGGACCGCCCCCCCTCCAAGTAGTTTTCCGGTCCACCCAAGTTCTTTCCTGGTACCCGTGAATCTTTCCATGCTACCCGCAAGGCCTACTCTGGTGCCCCCTCGCCCCTCTGACAAAGCGGTGCCACTTTGCAAGCTCTCCGCTTACCTCCAACCTCCCCTCGGAGGTAATCTCGTCAGGTGCACACCTTCTGAAAGCAGTCGCAATTCGAGTTGTCATAGTGCCACGCAGCCATGGGTGGAGTTTTGGACAGGGGTGGATGATTCTTGCCATGCAATCCAATAATGAGATGCGAATGTATTGAAATGAGGGACTCAATGCCGTGTGGTGGGAAATACGGCCGGCCCATGAAGATTACGGTAAGCTTTTGCACTGATTTAGAATGCAATTTGGGCATCTCCCATCGCCAAACCACCCAAAAGGAATTGGGAGCGAGCTTTGCCTGTGAGCAAGGATAGTATGGCAGGGGGGTGGGCACGGGAGCAATAGGTCAGAAGGTGAGAGCGTTGAGGGAGAACTAGGGAATATGGACAGTGTGGCTCTGAGGCAGAGCAGACGGGGAGAAGTTGCTGAACACAGCGGGTCTGGTGGCCTGAAGTGCATATGTTTTAATGCAAGGAGCATTACGGGTAAGGCAGATGAACTTAGAGCTTGGATTAGTACTTGGAACTATGATGTTGTTGCCATTACAGAGACCTGGTTGAGGGAAGGGCAGGATTGGCAGCTAAACGTTCCAGGATTTAGATGTTTCAGGCGGGATAGAGGGGGATGTAAAAGGGGAGGCGGAGTTGCGCTACTTGTTCAGGAGAGTATCACAGCTATACAGCGAGAGGACACCTCAGAGGGCAGTGAGGCTATATGGGTAGAGATCAGGAATAAGAAGGGTGCAGTCACAATGTTGGGGGTATACTACAGGCCTCCCAACAGCCAGCGGGAGATAGAGGAGCAGATAGGTAGACAGATTTTGGAAAAGAGTAAAAACAACAGGGTTGTGGTGATGGGAGACTTCAACTTCCCCAATATTGACTGGGACTCACTTAGTGCCAGGGGCTTAGACGGGGCAGAGTTTGTAAGGAGCATCCAGGAGGGCTTCTTAAAACAATATGTAAACAGTCCAACTAGGGAAGAGGCGGTACTGGACCTGGTATTGGGGAATGAGCCCGGCCAGGTGGTAGATGTTTCAGTAGGGGAGCATTTCGGTAACAGTGACCACAATTCAGTAAGTTTTAAAGTACTGGTGGACAAGGATAAGAGTGGTCCGAGGATGAATGTGCTAAATTGGGGGAAGGCTAATTATAACAATATTAGGCGGGAACTGAAGAGCATAGATTGGGGGCGGATGTTTGAGGGCAAATCAACATCTGACATGTGGGAGGCTTTCAAGTGTCAGTTGATAGGAATACAGGACAGGCATGTTCCTGTGAGGAAGAAAGACAAATACGGCAATTTTCGGGAACCTTGGATGACGAATGATATTGTAGGCCTCGTCAAAAAGAAAAAGGAGGCATTTGTCAGGGCTAAAAGGCTGGGAACAGACGAAGCCTGTGTGGCATATAAGGAAAGTAGGAAGGAACTTAAGCAGGGAGTCAGGAGGGCTAGAAGGGGTCATGAAAAGTCATTGGCAAATAGGGTTAAGGAAAATCCCAAGGCTTTTTACACTTACATAAAAAGCAAGAGGGTAGCCAGGGAAAGGGTTGGCCCACTGAAGGATAGGCAAGGGAATCTATGTGTGGAGCCAGAGGAAATGGGCGAGGTACTAAATGAATACTTTGCATCAGTATTCACCAAAGAGAAGGAATTGGTAGATGTTGAGTCTGGAGAAGGGGGTGTAGATAGCCTGGGTCACATTGTGATCCAAAAAGACGAGGTGTTGGGTGTCTTAAAAAATATTAAGGTAGATAAGTCCCCAGGGCCGGATGGGATCTACCCCAGAATACTGAAGGAGGCTGGAGAGGAAATTGCTGAGGCCTTGACAGAAATCTTTGGATCCTCGCTGTCTTCAGGGGATGTCCCGGAGGACTGGAGAATAGCCAATGTTGTTCCTCTGTTTAAGAAGGGTGGCAGGGATAATCCCGGGAACTACAGGCCGGTGAGCCTTACTTCAGTGGTAGGGAAATTACTGGAGAGAATTCTTCGAGACAGGATCTACTCCCATTTGGAAGCAAATGGACGTATTAGTGAGAGGCAGCACGGTTTTGTGAAGGGGAGGTCGTGTCTCACTAACTTGATCGAGTTTTTCGAGGAGGTCACTAAGATGATTGATGCAGGTAGGGCAGTAGATGTTGTCTATATGGACTTCAGTAAGGCCTTTGACAAGGTCCCTCATGGTAGACTAGTACAAAAGGTGAAGTCACACGGGATCAGGGGTGAACTGGCAAGGTGGATACAGAACTGGCTAGGCCATAGAAGGCAGAGGGTAGCAATGGAGGGATGCTTTTCTAATTGGAGGGCTGTGACCAGTGGTGTTCCACAGGGATCAGTGCTGGGACCTTTGCTCTTTGTAGTATATATAAATGATTTGGAGGAAAATGTAACTGGTCTGATTAGTAAGTTTGCAGACGACACAAAGGTTGGTGGAATTGCGGATAGCGATGAGGACTGTCTGAGGATACAGCAGGATTTAGATTGTCTGGAGACTTGGGCGGAGAGATGGCAGATGGAGTTTAACCTGGACAAATGTGAGGTAATGCATTTTGGAAGGGCTAATGCAGGTAGGGAATATACAGTGAATGGTAGAACCCTCAAGAGTATTGAAAGTCAAAGAGATCTAGGAGTACAGGTCCACAGATCACTGAAAGGGGCTACACAGGTGGAGAAGGTAGTCAAGAAGGCATACGGCATGCTTGCCTTCATTGGCCGGGGCATTGAGTATAAGAATTGGCAAGTCATGTTGCAGCTGTATAGAACCTTAGTTAGGCCACACTTGGAGTATAGTGTTCAATTCTGGTCGCCACACTACCAGAAGGATGTGGAGGCTTTAGAGAGGGTGCAGAAGAGATTTACCAGAATGTTGCCTGGTATGGAGGGCATAAGCTATGAGGAGCGATTGAATAAACTCGGTTTGTTCTCACTGGAACGAAGGAGGTTGAGGGGCGACCTGATAGAGGTATACAAAATTATGAGGGGCATAGACAGAGTGGATAGTCAGAGGCTTTTCCCCAGGGTAGAGGGGTCAATTACTAGGGGGCATAGGTTTAAGGTGAGAGGGGCAAAGTTTAGAGTAGATGTACGAGGCAAGTTTTTTACGCAGAGGGTAGTGGGTGCCTGGAACTCACTACCGGAGGAGGTAGTGGAGGCAGGGACGATAGGGACATTTAAGGGGCATCTTGACAAATATATGAATAGGATGGGAATAGAAGGATACGGACCCAGGAAGTGTAGAAGATTGTAGTTTAGTCGGGCAGTATGGTCGGCACGGGCTTGGAGGGCCGAAGGGCCTGTTCCTGTGCTGTACATTTCTTTGTTCTTTGTTTGTTTATTACTCACCTCCTCGGCTCCCCGAAGAAGCCCTTCTGGCAGATTCACATCTTTGAAAAGGAGTACTAACCGGCACCAGTGTGAGCACTTGCTGGGGAGGCTGCTGAATGACGGGAGGCCATTGGATACCTACAAGCCTTCTCCAGCGTCTGGTCATTGGCAGAGCAGCCGAGAGGCAGAAAATCAGATCGGACCCAGAAATGTCAGTGGAATAGATTTTGATTGTCTAATAGGGCTTTGGTCTCCCCATTGAACTCAGTGAAAGTAAACATTGGGAGAGAGATAGAATGGCTGCTGACACAGAATTGCCTGAATTACATGACAATAATAATAACCTTTTATTGTCACAAGTATGAAGTTACTGTGAAAAGCCCCTAGTCACCACATTCCGGCGCCTGTTCGGAGAGGCCGGTTGAATTGAACCCGCGCTGCTGGCCTTGTTCTGCATCCCAAACCAGCTGTCCAGCCCACTGAGCTAAACCAGCCCCTTCTTGCAGCTTCAGCTGCGGATACGGGGCCCCCGCACTTCCGGTTGCGAGTCCGCGCATGTGCACAGCGGCAGCCTGCAGCAGCCACGCCAAACTTGATGGCGGATTCAGCCGACGGACCTAGATGAGGAAAGAAGGTCCCAACGATCGGCCCCGCGCCGCTACATATAACACGCCCGATCACCACCCCGGCATTCCGTAAGGCCCGCCACCCACCACCCCCCCCCTCCCGGTACTTGATCCCCCGCACCCCCCACCAGAGCAGCCGCAGACTGAGTCCACAGCCGTCGCACCAGCCGACCACGACATCGGGAACTCGGCCAATTTTGCCCGGAGAATCGCTGGTGGGGGGGGGGCCTCTGTCAAGGCCCCCCAGCTGCACCGCATAATCCGTGCGCGAGCGATTCTCCGGGGACCGGGGAGTGGCGTTGGGCACGATTCCTGCGCGGACATCGATTTTCCGCCCCGGCTCCAAATGCGATTTTGACGCAGGGCTGCGGGGAATCCCACCCAGGAAGTGTGAGTTTACAAAGAGAGCTGCTTCTCTTCTAGTTGACCCGAACCCAGTTCCGCACATCATGCAGTAATCAGTACGAGGGCTAAGCACCTGGGTCACCTTCCCCCTTCCTGCGTTTTAAGGAGCTGATCTGGTACAAACAATGAAAAATGACTGAGTCAATGGTCAAAACTGTGCTCTTCTGCAGGATTGGTTTCAAGGTCTACCAAGTGTGTGCCTTGAAGATGTATTTTTACCGGATTTGGGGTCAGCCCGGTATAAAACTAATCTGAATTTTAAGAAGTTAAAAACAAAACAGTCAGAATGTCAAGCTCCAAACAAGGAAGTGGTTTACGAGCTCTGAGACCTTCTGGTGTTTCTTGACAATAACTTAATTGTACTGCGCCTGTGGCTTGGTTGGTCGTGCCTCAACTGTTGGTGGCTCCCACATGTTTACTGCATTTCAACTGAGTCATTCTCCGACTATTATTAAACTTCATACAAAAATTAAGACGTTAAAGTCCCTGAAATACTCCTTTCAGTTAAGCGTCCTCTGCAACAGCTTGGGGAACTAAATTGAAAGATGAATTGGAATGGATCCAATTTGGAGCTACCAGAATTGTTTGGGACAAATTCAGGTTGACTCTGCTCAAATCAACTTGTTTTGAACAATGGGAATATATATCTAGGAGCAGGAGTAGTCCATTCAGCCCCTCGAGCCTGTTCTGTTATTCAATTAGATCATGGCCGATCTGGATTTGGTCTCAATTCCACTTTCCTGCCTGCCCCATAACCCTTCTTTCCGCTTTGCATCAAAACTCTATTGGTCTGAACTCCACATTTACCTCAGCCGGGAATTTCAAATCCCGACATACTTTAGAGCTTCTGCGCATGTGCGGACTGGGAGCAGACTGCACATGCGTCGTTCTTGGGCCCAGGGCTGCCCCACTGCGCCTGGGGATAAAGGAACAGAGCGCGAAACCCCAAGTCAGGTGATCGGGAGCAGAGTGTCATTGAAATGCCCCCAGGCGTGAGACAGGCATAGGGGACGGGAAGAGGCTCCAAAGGGAAAAGGGGCAGGGACAGATCCCAAAGAAGAGTCCACGACAGCGGACAAAGACAGGAAGAGGCCCAGTTCCGTTAAAAAAAGAGGAGCAGAGAAAGAGGCTCCAAGCAGGAAGGAGCTGCAGTTAGCAGACTGTAAGTGAAGAAAGCTCAGAAGTCCTGACGATCCAAGAAGGCATCAGATGGTTGGTAACTCTATGTTGTGAGCTACTGAGGTAAATGTATGCCTTTGAAGCAGCAGTTTTATGCTTGGCCCAGCGAAAGAGCTGAAGTTGTGCTTGTCAGTCGGTGCTCGATTACAAACTTGGTAGTCCAGCATAACGGAATTGAAACCCTACAAAGTGGGACATCATCAATGCCATCTGAGTTGGAGCGACTTTCAGAGACAATTACATGGCAAGATATTCGAAGATGAAGACTGGAATTCATTGCGAGAGAGACAGAGTTTTAACAAGATGACTCAACGTGTTTATTGCCGTTTGGTTGGGTTGTTGAGAAATCTATGGTATCTGTCTTGGTTAACACAGGGCTAAACAGCTGGCTTTGAAAGCAGACCAAGGCAGGCCAGCAGCATGGTTCAATTCCCGTACCAGCCTCCCCGAACAGGTGTCGGAATGTGGCAACTAGGGGCTTTTCACAGTAACTTCATTTGAAGCCTACTTGTGACAATAAGTGATCTTCATTTCATTTCATTTGTCAATTATTGTGCAATTGTAGTGCATTCGATCATAGGTTGCCTATTAATTCACATGTACCTCATACTTTCGCTGAATGTTAGATTATAAGGCAGGTATTGTAAAAACTGTTTCATCTTTCTGACTTTGTATAGTAAAGTTTGTTTTTCTTTGTTCAAAACGCGTGGGATCTTGTGGCTTTAGTCTCTGAGCAAGTGTCTCGAATCTCAAAACTTGTTTATTTTAAACAAAACCTAATTGGAACCTCACAGTGTCTTACCAAAAACACTGATGGGGGTCTGATCAAGGATCATAACACTAACTAACTCAACCTTGAATAACTTCAATGACATGACCTCCTGGGAAAGAGAATTCCATGGTGAATGACCCTCTGAGAGAAAATAAAAGCTCTATCTTAAAAAAGAGACGGGCCTCTTATTCTTAAACTGTGTCCCCTCATTCTAGTCTCCTCAGAATGTACAATATATATTCTCGCAATATTCCTGCCAATTAAACAGACAATAAGTGTGCCTAAAGGAATGGATATTGTTTATGTGGCAATTGACCTTCAGAAAAGGATTCAACAGTAACAAGGTCCCTATTTACCATATTCTCAGAATATCACCAACCCCATTCACTCCCCTCACCACCACCCCCCTCACCACCGCCCCCCTCACCACCACCCCACCCCACTCACTCCCCTCATCACCCCCCTCACCACCAACCACCCTCACCACCACCCCCCCTCACCACCACCCCCCTCACCCCCACCCCCACTCACCATCACCACCCCCACTCACTCCCCTCACCACCCCCCTCACCACCACCCCCCCTCATCACCCCCCTCACCACCACCCCCCCTCACCACCACCCCCACTCACCATCACCACCCCACCTCACCACCACCACCCCTCACCACCACCACCCCCACCACCACCACCCCGCTCACCCCCCCCTCACCACCACCCCCCCTCACCATCACCCCCCCTCACCACCACCACCCCTCACCACCACCACCACCACCACCCCGCTCACCCCCCTCACCACCACCCCCCTCACCATCACCACCCCCCTCACCACCACCACCCCTCACCACCACCACCCCCACCACCACCACCCCGCTCACCCCCCTCACCACCACCCCCCCTCACCACCACCACCCCTCACCACCACCACCACCCCCCCTCATCAGCCCACTCTCACCACCACCACCCCTCACCACCACCCCCCTCATCACCACCTCCCCTCACCACCACCCCCCCTCACCACCACCCCCCCCTCACCACCACCATAACCCCCTCACCACCACCACCACCCCCCCTCATCAGCCCACTCTCACCACCACCCCCCCTCACCACCACCATAACCCCCTCACCACCACCACCACCCCCCCTCATCAGCCCACTCTCACCACCACCAACCCCTCACCACCACCCCCCTCACCTCCAATCCCCTCACCACCACCACCACCCTCACCACCCCCCTCCACCATCCCACCCCACTCACCACCACCCCCCTCACCACCACCCCCCTCACCACCACCACCACCCTCACCACCACCACCCTCCCTTACCACCTCCCCTCACCACCACCACCACCCCCCTCACCACCACCCCCCTCACCACCACCACCCCCCTCACCACCACCACCCCCCTCACCACCACCACCTCCCTCCTCACCACCACCTCCCCTCACTACCTTCTCTCCACCATCCCACCCCCCATCACCAACCCCCCTCCACCATCCCACCCCCCTCACCACCACCCCTCTCACCACCACCACCTCCCCTCACCACCACCCCTGCAATCCATGTCAATTAAGGGCCATATCCCACCGTTCTGATTTGACGGGTGGCAGGCGAAACTTGCTCAGCGGGTTTGAATCTCTGTGCTGCTTGTCAGTAAAATGTGTTGTTTCCAGGCTCCCTGCGTCAATCAGCTGGCCTTCTCCCATAGCTTTCCTCTCAATGTCCACCCTCCCCCTGTCCAACATGTCCCAGCTCCCTCGGAGCCTGGCCCCAGCGGGATCTCAGACATATCTGGTTGTGCACATTGCTCCCTTGGTACCTGCAGTACCAGCGGCGGCCACTGCCGGTGTGCAGCGCTATCGGCCCCCGATTGGTCAGCACCCAATCAGGTGGATGGTCTCATGGTAGGCAGTGTGCAATGTATCAGATTCAAATGTTTTTACAATCACTGATATTAGACCATTACTACTGACAATTCATCACCAGTGTTACACTAATGTCATTACTGATGTGGCTAGTGTAATTTGTGTGCTTATGTGCTGATGGTTTTGTGCCTATTTCTGACCTACTCCCGGCCCGAAACTGTAAAATCCTCAGTCCTTCCCCACATTATCCATGTGTGTTGGTAGGCGAAACATCCTCTGGGATACCACAGCCAAACCTGATCTTTTCCTCATTTTATGTGTATACAGGTCAAGTGCCAGCTGTGGGCTGTTTAGCACAGGGCTAAATCGATGGCTTTGAAAGCAAACTAAGGCAGACCAGCAACACGGTTCAATTCCCATATCCGCCTTCCCGAACAGGCGCCGGAATGTGGCGATAGGGGCTTTTCACAGTAACTTCATTTGAAGCCTACTTGTGACAATAAGTGATTTTCATTTCGTTTCAACGGTTCTCTGGCTAATTATCGAGAAATCTGGACCTAATTGAGCCTGTCCAAACTGGGAATGGGTGGAGGGAGAGTGGATAATGATATAAATTTTTACACACCCTAATCAAGTTGTCAACTCACATCAGGAATGGATTTATTGGTCTGGGAGGATTGGTGGCCATCTCACCCCACCCCAACCCAACCCAACCCAACCCACCTCAACTCACCCCACCTCATCCCACTCCACTTCACCTCACCCCACCTCAACTCACCCTACCCAACCCCACCTCATCCCACTCCACTTCACCTCACCCCACCCCACCTCACCCCACCCCAACCCAACCCACCTCAACTCACCCCACCTCATCCCAACCCAACCCACCTCAACTCACCCCACCCAACCCCACCTCATCCCACTCCACTTCACCTCACCTCACCCCACCTCACCTCACCCCAACCCCACTGCTGCTGTTTGGCTGAGGAGTTAATTGAAGGTTCACAAACATCCAGTTTCATTGCAGAGATGTGATATAAGCAGGAACACACAAGTACAGAGCCTGGAGTAGTTCTCCATGCAGTTAGCGCAATCAGGAACTAAACGGTAACAGCTGCAAAATCATCTTTTGTTTAAGAAATATCCTGACAAAGGAAGAAGTGGTGTACATGGAGCAATGCGGTAGATGCTGTGGTAAAAACAGGAGACACTGTTTCCACTTGCAAGAGGAACAGAACCAAAGTACACAGCTTTAATGATATTGGCAAAAGAATCGGAGGGGGTAGTGTTTAATGAGTGTGTTGTTGTGATGTAGTGTGTGCTCTGATGGTGCAACACAGGAGTGAATTCCTAGGAGCTAGTGCTGTCATGGAAATGTCGGTAGATCACTAATCCACTGACCAAGGCTGGTTGGTGTGTTTTAATCTCACCACTGCAACTGAAGAATTTGGAATTAAAAGCAAGCCTTGATAGCACCGTGATAACCATTACTGTGGAAGGGAAATTAATGAGTTGCCAACTTAGAAGCATGCTGGGAAATGCTTGACTATAGTCCAACACTGCGTTTTAGCGAAAATAAGTAGGTCAGGTAACATAAACGAAATACTGCTTAATATTCTGGTCTCAGCCTTATTATGAGAACACATTGTCCTCCAAAAGATAACAAAATGTGTACTCCAGTTGTTTTTAGCCAAGGGCAAGAACATACGTACTACGTATTTCATCTTACGTAATTTCCAAGGTCTATTTAATATAAACATGCCTGTTTACTTCAAGCTGTTATTTCAGACTATAAAGATGTGCTTTCTTCAATCGAATCTCAGAGTGCGGTGTGGCTTCGCAGCTGGAACACTCTCTCTCTGCAAATATATTTGTGTAAATAAATTTCCTTAAATCGACCCTCGAGGAATGTGTCTTTATTATGATTTCCACGACAATTACCAATTGCTGTAAAAACGCACCTATTTGGGAAAGGAAATCTGCCATCCTTGCTGAACTGGCCTATATGTGACACCAGATACAGCAGTGCTTTTGATTCTGAAATGCCCTCTGAAATGGCCAAGCAAGCTGCTCAACTCAAGGGCAATTAGGGATGGGCAGCAAATGCTGGCCTTGTTGGCGAATTACAAAAACTACCTGAAAGAAATGTGGAAGCAGTTACAGGAGGACCTTTCGTAAGAGAAATGGACAAATACTGGAGGGGGAGAAATTGTGGAGCTCCTGGGGGGAGACCATGGAAGTGGGACATGTTGGATTGCTCTGTCACAGAGCTTGCACAAGCAAGATGGGTCAAATGGCCTCCCTCTGTGCTGCATGGTTCCGTTCTGGTTTAGCTCGCTTGGCTAAGTAGCTGGTTTGTGATGCTGAGCGAAGCCAGCACTGTGGGTTCAATTCCCGCATGGGCTGAGGTTATTCATGAAGGCCCTGACTTCTCAACCTTGCCCATTCCTGAGGTCTGCTGATCCTCAGGTTAAATCACCACCAGTCAGCTCTCTCCCACCCCCCCCCCCCTCCTCAAAGGGGAAAGCGGCCTGTGGTCATCTGGGACTATGGTGACTTTACCTTACCCATGATTCCATCGTTCTCTATGGTCAGCTGACCCGAGGAAGGAGCAGTGCTCCGAAAGCTAGTGATTCAAAACAAACCTGTTGGACTTTAACCTGGTGTTACTCTGTGGTGCAGAAGAGAAATTCTCTTGTTGGCTGCATCACACCTTTTTAGACACCTGCCGAATGCTGGCACTAGAGAGCAGTGAATTGTTGGGACTGATGCACCACAATACAACACTGTAGAAATGTAAATGCTGCCGCAGTCCCAGAGGCTTCTCTCCCCTTTGAGGGTGGTGATTTCACCTGAGCGTCACCAACCACACCTCAGGCAGGGCCTTCATGTGCAGGAATCTAACCTGCTCTATTAGTGCCCCTCCATGGCATGAACTGGTTACCCAACCAGCTGAGCTACCCAACCCCCCACCCCCAACACTGTACCCAACCTGCATCACCCATGTTTATGCCATCACCCATTCTGCATGTGCGACATTGAACCAGATTGCTGTGGTTTCCTTTCAGACGTCAGCACACAGGATATAATGTCACTCACATTAGCCATCACGACAAACACTTGCGTTTCAATACTGTCTCATCACTGTTTCTACATCACCAGTGATACTTCACATGTGTCAGCTCAGCACCAATGCATCACCTTTACTG
Source organism: Scyliorhinus torazame (assembly GCF_047496885.1). NCBI lineage: Eukaryota > Metazoa > Chordata > Chondrichthyes > Carcharhiniformes > Scyliorhinidae > Scyliorhinus > Scyliorhinus torazame. The sequence goes on along the minus strand of NC_092720.1, from coordinate 23,528,510 downwards.
TTGGGAAACACTAACAGGTGGGGCAACATTCAATGTTTGGACATGTTTGAACGGTATTTATTTACATGGTTATGGAGACTAATTGAATCATTTAAGAAATATATTGACATTGAAAAACATAACGGTAACTGGCAAAAGAATTAGAGGTGAGCTGAGATCATAGAATCATAGAATTTACAGTGCAGAAGGAGGTCATTTGGCCCATCGAGTCTGCACCGGCCCTTGGAAAGAACACCCCACTTATGCCCACGCCTCCACCCTAACCCAGCAACCCCACCTCATCTTTTTTTGGGACACTATGGGAAGTTTATCTTGGCCAATCCACCTAACCTGCACATCTTTGGACTGTGGGAGGAAACCCACGCACACACGGGGAGAACGTGCAGACTTCGCACAGACAGTGACCCAAGCCAGGAATCAAATCTAGGACCCTGGAGCTGTGGAGCAACTGTGCGAACCACTGTGCTATTGCGCCGCCCTGATGAATAGCTTTTACACATTGAGTTGTTATGATCTTGAATGAATTATCTGAAAGGGGAGTGGAAGCGGATTCAATGACAAATTAGTGAAGGGAGATTTTGAAATCCAAAGAGAAAGGTTGAGGCACCAGAACAGTACAGCGTTGCGGGTGAAGGAAAGCAGAATGAGACAGGAAGGGACAGGGGTTTAACAAATATTGTATATTAAAGAATAATGGACTGGATTCTCTGATTCTGTGGCTAAATGCCAATGCCGGCGTGGGAACTGTGGCGTTTAATGACGGCAAAATCAGTGCCGGACCCTCACCGATTCTGGGACCGGTGAGGGCCTAGCAGAGGCGCTGAGTAAAACTCCCGGCTCCCGCGCCAAAAACGGCCGGTGAATGACCGGGTCCGTGGCCGCGCATCCGCACGGTGCTGATCTGTCAGGGTTGCGCCATACAACATGGCGCCGGCCATGCATGGATTTGACCTGCCAAATACAGCTCCACAGGACAACCCCTGGCCACCCCCACCAGTCCCCCAGCCCTCGCAGAAGCCCCCCCCCCCGACCAGCAGCCCGGCTCCCAGCCGACTGTGGCTGCACTGGACAGACTCCGCGGCCGCCATGCTGGGTTCCCAACCGCTCAGACCACATGTCAACCGCGCAGTTGGGAACTCAGCCAATCGGGGGCGGAACATTGGGGGAGGGCCTTCGGATGACACGCCAACGCCGTTCCAACGCCCTGCGGCGGGCGACGCGATGACGCCATTTCGGAGTGGGGGAGACTTGGAAACTGGTGTCAAACTGGCGCCGCCCCCAATTTGGGCATCGGAAGGGATTCTCTGCTCAATCGCCAATTACAATATTGCCGTCGGGCAACGGAAAATCTTGACCAATGTAATTGCAGGAAATAGAAATAAAAAATGAAATAAGGGACAATTTAGTGTATCCAAGTTAGCTAGATTGGGTATGCTAAATTGTCCCTCAGTGGGTTACAGGGATAGGAAGAGGAATTGGGCGTAGGTTGGGGTGCTCTTTCAGAGGGTCGGTGCAGACCCGATGGACCAAATGGCCTCCTTCTGCACTGTAGGGATTCTATGATTCTATAAGTTTCAGATAAATAACGAAGAAACTGCAAGAAGATGGATTAATTGGTGGCACAAATAGGGGCAGCACTAATGCAATTTAATCCACTTTTCAGAACGTTGTAAGTCTAGCGAGACTTTGTCTTGGCTAAATTAACCATCATGCCTTCTCTATGCCCAAACCTCACAGTTCTGTGCATATCTGTGGCCTGCGTTTTCTTTCCACCTCGATGTACCTTCTTCCACTATCTGGCAAATCCCCTGCACAGGGCTACACCACAATCAGTCAGCAACTATTAGTATAAATGTAATTACATAGTTAAGAATAGAAGTAATTAATGTCTCCTCTGATACGTGGCCCACATCTGGCCCTGGATTAATCTCATTTCCTTGGGAGGTCGGACATGTTGACCTGGTGCTTTCCATAGAATCCTTACAGTGCAGAAGGAGGCTATTTGGCCCATCAAATCTCTACTGACCCTCTGAAAGGGCACCCTACCTACTCCTCCGCCCAATCCCCGTAACTCTGTACCTCCGCCTAACCTGCACATCTTTAGACACTAAGGGGCAATTTTAGCATGGTCAGTCCGACTAAACTGCACACATTTGCTCCACATCTCTCGATATTGCTACCCACTGACAATTTATTAATCAACGTTTTGAAAATTCCAACACCATGCACATCCTTTTGGTCCATTTGATTAAAAAAATTATATCCTTGTTTTCAAATCTTCTCATTGCCTCCCCCTATCTCTGAGATCACCTTCAGCCCCACAACCCTCCAAGTGCTCTTCAAACTCTCATCTCTTAACTCACCCCCAATTTAAGTCATTCCAGCATTGGTGTTTGTGCCTTCCATGCCATTGCTGTGACCTAAGCTCCGGAATTCCCTCCCTATTGCTTCTTCAGCTCCCTACTTCACTTCCCTCCCTTTAAGATGAATGATGTACCTAGAACTCGCCTGTGATTATTAACAAATTCAAGATCTAACCCAGTAAATGAGGGGTGTGTGGTAGTCATCACTGATGTATTATACTGTATATATATGGGTTTTACGATAAGGCCCCTGTACTACAGGTACGGGGGTAGATTCCTGCCTGCTGGCTCCGCCCAGTAGGCGGAGTATAGATATGTGTGCTCTCAGTACAGCAGCCATTTTGTCAGCTGCTGTAGGAGGCCACACATCTCTGTATAATAAATCCTCGATTACATTCTACTCCCATCACGTCGTAATTGATTGTGCATCAGGGCGGAATTCTCCGACCGTTGCAATTCTCTGGTCCGGACGGCCACGCATTCCCGCCCATGGGTTTCCCGGGGGTGTGGGGTGGGAATGTGTTGCCATCCAGACCAGGGAAATCCCACCTACATGAGTTGTTGAGGGAATCCCACTGCAAATGAATGACGCGCGGCCAAGAAATATGCGGCTGGGGGAACGGAGAATCCCGCCCCGATCCTAAAAGCATAGAATCATAGAATATCCGGCACAGAGGCAGGGTCTTTGGCCCAAATTAGTCCATGCTAACCACAAACCCCACTGAGCTGACCCCATTTGCCTGCATTGGACCCATATCCCTCTAAACCTTTCCTATCCATGTATCTGTCCAAATGCCTTTCAAATGTTGTCAATGTCCCTGCCTCAACCACTTCCTCTGGCAGCTCATTCCACCTACCTACCACCCTGTGTAAAAAAAAGTTGCTCCTCAAGTTCCCATTAATTCTTTCCCCTCTTAACTGAAACCTACGCCCTCTGGTCCTCGATTCCCCAACGCTGGGGAAAAGACTGAGTGCATTCACCCTATCCATGCCTCTCATGATCTTACACACCTCTAAGATCACCCCTCAGTCTCCTACGCTCCAAAGAAAAAAGTCCTAGTCTGTCCAATCCCTCCCTATAACTCAGTCCCTTGGGCCCTGGCAACATCCTTGTACATCTCTTCTGCCCTTTCTCCAGTTTAATAACATCTTTCGTGGAGCAAGGCGACCAAAACCGAACACAATACTCCAAGGTGAGGCCTCACCAACATCCTGTACAACTGCAACACAACTTCCCAACTTCTATACTCATGCCAAAAGCCTTCTTTACTGCCCTATCTACCTGTGACCTTTAGAGAACCGTGTACCTGAACTCCAAGGTCCCTCTGTTCCACGATACTTCCTAAGGTCCGACCATTCACGTGAAAATCCTGCCTTGATTTGACTTTCCGAAATTCAGCACCTCATACATATCTGTATTGAACTCCATTTGCCATTTCTCGACCTTCTTCCCCAGCTGACTATCTATTTTAGTGTCATCTGCAAACTTATTGATCATGCCTTGTACATTCTCATCCAAATCGTTGATATAGATAACAAACAGCATTGGACATAGCACTGACCCCTGAGGCACACCACTAGTCGCAGGCCTCCAGTCCGACAAGCATCCTTCCACCATTACCCTCTGCCTCTGACCATCAAGCCAATTGTATATCCAATTTGCCAACTCTCCCTGGATTCCATGTGATCTAACCTTCCAGAGCAGCCTACCATGTGGAACTTTATCAAAGGCCTTACTGAAGTCCATATAGACTACATCCACCACCCTGCCCTCATCAACCTTCCTGGTCACTTCATAAATCTAACAAATTTGTAAGGCATGATCTCCCATGCACAAAGTTGTGCTGACTATTCCTAATCAAACCGTGTCATTCCAAATGCCTGCATATCTTATCCCTCAGAATCCTCCCTCGGAACGTACCCACCACAGATGTTAAGCTTACTGTTCTATGATTCCCAGGTTTTTCTTTGCAGCCCTTCTTAAATAAGGCACAACGTTTGCTACCCTCCCGTCTTCTGTTACCTAACGATGATGAAAATATCTCAGCCAGGGCTCCCACAATTTCTTCTCGGGCCTCACGCAATGTGGCAGCATATACCGAGTCAGGGCCAGGAGATTTATCCACATTCATACATTTTAATATGTCCATCACCGCCTCTACTGTAATGCGAACTGTCCCCAATATATCGTCACTAACCTTCCCAGGTTCCAACGTCTTTGTGGCTTTCTCCACGGTAAACACATAGGAGGAATATTCATTGAGAACCCCGCCCATCTCCTGCGGTTCCACACATATGTGTCCACCATGGTCCTTGAGGGGCCCTATTCTCTCTCTAGTTGTTCTTTTTCCTGAAGCTTAAAGGCAGAGTGGTGCAAAATGTTTTGCTTGGCTGCCATCTAATGGTCATCTTGATTATTCCATCAACATCTACGAAATAAAGGACGCGATTCTCCGAAAGGATTTCTAAGTGTTGCAGCAAGCGGAAACTGGCGGCATCGCTATTTAATGTTAATTGGTCCATTTAACGAGGCCCCGCGGGCTTCTCGCCGCAAATGAAGGCTTGCCAGCCCCCTGCTAACAAGGTCGAGCAGCACTTAAACAGCTTTTGCACTGCCAACCCCAGCTCGCAACTACGGGGCCGAGAAGACTTGTCCCAAGATCCGGCGAAGTGGACCTGCCCAGACTTCTAGACACACCAGGAAAGATGGCCTGGTTCCCTCAAGTGTCCCGAAGGGTGAGCCACAGGGCAGCCACTGCCGCCTGGCACAAGGTGGCGGCGGCTGTAAGTTCTGGGAGCGTTACTCGGAGATTGGCCGTAAGAAGATCAACAACATAGGCCAGGCACCAAGGGCAAGCAGGCACCAACGCCCCTACCCTCCCCCGAGATCTTTCCATCTCCATGCGAGCATCCCCCGCCAACTCTCCATGTGGCCCACAACCCACCCTTCACCCCCCTCTCCCTTCAACCCTTCCTTCACCTCCCCCCACCATTATGAAAAATGGGTGTGGCTAATGATGCCCTCTCTGTGTCTCCACAGGAGAAGCTCTCGCACAACCGTCGGGTGAGAGTCCAGGATGGCAACGTGGTGCTGGACCTTCGGATCCTCGCTACCTTCGAGGAATGGGCCCTGGAGGTGACTGGCGTGGCTAAAGACAGTGCGGTCACCCACGCGGTGGTTGGCAGAAGCTGCAGAGGTGAAGGTCCATCGGGTCCCACCCTGGACCCACCCGGAGGACTACTGAAAATGAGTTGTTATTGGCTTACTGACTGACCCATCTCTCTCAATGACCATATGTCCATTCTCCCGCAGGTCCTCCAGCCGATGGCACCAGCCCATCCCGAGGGCCCCCTCCCCAGCCTCCGGGAACACCTCGGAGGAGAGATCCGAACAAGACACGGTCGATGCGTGACAGCCGTCATCCCCACCAACGCAGAGATATACAACTCGGTGGGAAATGTTTGTCAGGCGTCTGGAGAACAATCTGGTGAGGACCACCAGGGTTACCAGAGCTGATGGAGACGTTAGGAAGTGGCCGAGACATTCCAAGGGAGATGTCAGCGACACTCCAGTGGGTCCAGAGCCGATTGGAGGAGTCCCAGAGGCTATGGACAGAGGATATGTTGCCGGCAATGCGTAGCACCGAGGCCAACACTGCTAGGGTGGCGACCGCAGTGGAAGGCCTGGTGCACGATGTCCGCACCATTCGTGAAAGTGTCCAAGGCATCGCGCAATCAGCGACGACCATGGCTGAGGGTCGCGGCAAAATGTCCGACTCGCTGGGGGATTTTATGCAGTACCAGGCTGACCTTCATGAGGTTCTGCGGGACATTTCGCATTCTCGGAAGGGAATGACCATGTCACTGAGGAGCTTGTCCCAGTCGCAGCTGGGCATTGCCAAGATACTGCAGACCATGGCCCAATCACTGAGGAGCATCGCCGAGGGCTTCGACACCTTGGTGCCGACATCTGGCAGGGCTGGCAGAGCCTGATGATGTCGGGGAAGCCGGGTCTCGAACCAGCTGCCCCTCTGTCCCAAGGCGAATCCCAGGGCCCTATGGGCAGATCGGGAGGAGAGGGGTGGGAGGTGCCAACCCGGACTGGCACCATGGAGTGGCGGCAGTGGCTACCACCTCCCCCAATGAGGCCACGTCTCGAGGTCAACACGCGACAGGGTGGCACGGCTGTGCAGGTGCTGCCGACAAGCAGGGCCCTCCGGGCACAGAGCCCACAGAGCAGCTCTGAAGGCCATGGTACGTGGGAAGCAGCTGGCTCCCTCCACCTCAGATGTGTATCCTGGGGAGACACCTAGACGTAGCCGCAGAGCTAGGAAGGCCAAGCACTCCGAGAATCCCTGAGGACACCGGGGGAGGGCCGAGAGGGTGGTGGTGGGGGGAGGTGGGGGGGGGGGGGGGGGTGGGGGGGGGGGGGTGATGGAGAGAGTGGGCGGCACCATCGGAGAGTGGGGAATTATATGACACCTGTGACACATTACAAACACAAGCACAACCAGTATGACGCCACTGTCACTTCCTCCTGCAATGCGGGCCGACCTCCGAACCCTTGGCCCCTCTCTCCAGGAGTGCACCCACTCCCTGGACACATTACGTGCAGGTGGTGGGTGTGAGCGAGCACTCAACAGACAGGCAGGGGTCAGACTGGCATAGATTTATGAGCACTGGTGCCCACCTCTCTCCGGGTTAATATCAATACCCTGTCCTCGACAGTGACCCTCTGACGGTGCCGACACAGTCCCAGCGCCCTGGAGTGATGTGACACAGACCTTGGGAGGGTGGGAAATGGGGGTGGGTTAGGTGGCGATCACAGACCAGGCCACGTCCTATGTGAAGCGGGCGAGTGTAAGGTCCACCCTTGCCCTCCGGACTTGCCGGACCCTCGCCGCTGCCGCCTGTCCTGCAGCCTCCGGCAGGTCCTCCGATCCTCCCTGGGATTGTCCTCCAGCCCCTGCTGGTCTAGCACCGCCACATCATCCTCGTCCTCCTCCTCGGTGGCCACATGTTCCTCATCCATAGCCTCCAGCACGTCACCCGCTGCTGTGCCTGGTTGTGGAGGATACAGCTGACCACCACAGAGCGAGCGACCCTCCGGGGGGTGTACCACAGTGCACCCCCAGAGTGATCGAAGCACTGGAACTATATTTTGAGCAGACCGATGCAACGCTCAATGACAGCCCGGGTGGTCACATGGGCCTTGTGGTATCAGGTCACGGCTTCTTTCTCCGGTCTCCGTACTGGGGTCATTAGCCAGGTCCTCAGTGGGTACCCCCAAGAGCCAACCGGCCATCCTGGGGTGGTCCTCGAAGAGGTCGGGGATGAATGACTGCCCCAGGATGTAGCTGTCGTGCACACTCCCTGGGAAGCGTGTACTGTTGCTGATTTTGCCTTGGTTCAATTGCTCTGTTTTATTACCTTTGCTCTCGAGTCGCCAGGTATCTTTATGATACCGCCACAAAGTTCAAGTCCAAGTAACGATCAATAATCCAATACACCGATTAGTAAGGTTTAAATCAAAGCACATTTATTATACACAGTAATCGCTACTCATGCACAAATTCTACGTTTAAGCTACTTCTACAACTAACAGGCCTATACTTAACTTGGAACTGGCCCACCAGGTCAGGGAAACAAATGGCCTTTCGTTCGGGTTTTGAGCCTGCGGGATTCGAAGTTGGTACAGATTGGTAGCTAGAACCGCCTATCTCGAAGCGAGCGTTGAATTAAGACTTACGATTTCGATCTTTACTGGAGTCACTGCACCGGTCACGGTCAATGTTGGTTCGTTGTTGCTGGGTGACCCAGGCAGGACGAAGAGCGCGAAGTGGTGGAGAAGAAGAGAGAGCTGGAGAAGAGAGCAATTTGAACTTGGGGCTCAATTCTTATAGTCCCCAGGGGCTTCCCGCCTTTTGGGACGGACCCTGTACCTGGTCCCAAGTGATTGGACTTTGTCCCAATCGCTTGGTTTGATTTTCTCCAATGCTGGAGCGGTTCCCTGATCGATGGGCGGCCTTTTGTGTAGGCTTCTGCTGGCGCCGAAGATTCTGGTTTTGCTTTGTGTGTCTATATGTTGCTTATTAGGGGTGGTGTTTGTGCAGTGTGTCCAGGAAGCTTTTCTAACACAGTATGTAGATTTTCCAACCAGAGGAGGGGCAATATTGGATTTAGTACTGGGTAATGAACCAGGGCAAGTGATAGATTTGTTAGTGGGGGAGCATTTTGGAGATAGCGACCACAATTCTGTGACTTTTACTTTAGTAATGGAGAGGGATAGGTACGTGCAACAGGGCAAGGTTTACAATTGGGGGAAGGGTAAATACGATGTTGTCAGACAAGAATTGAAGAGCATAAGTTGGGAACATAGGCTGGCAGGGAAGGTCACAAGTGAAATGTGGAACTTGTTCAAGGAACAGGTGCTACGTGTCCTTGATATGTATGTCCCTGTCAGGCAGGGAAGAGATGGTCGAGTGAGGGAACCATGGTTGACAAGAGAGGTTGAATGTCTTGTTAAGAGGAAAAAGGTGACTTATGTAAGGCTGAGGAAACAAGGTTCAGACAGGGCATTGGAGGGATACAAGATAGCCAGAAGGGAACTGAAGAAAGGGATTAGGAGAGCTAAGAGAGGGCATGAACAATCTTTGGCGGGTAGGATCAAGGAAAACCCCAAGGCCTTTTACACATATGTGAGAAATATGAGAATGACTTGAGCGAGGGTAGGTCCGATCAAGGACAGTAGCGGGAGATTGTGTATTGAGTCTGAAGAGATAGGAGAGGTCTTGAATGAGTACTTTTCTTCTGTATTTACAAATGAGAGGGGCGATATTGTTGGAGAAGACAGTGTGAAACAGATTGGTAAGCTCGAGGAAATACTTGTTAGGAAGGAAGATGTGTTGGGCATTTTGAAAAACTTGAGGATAGACAAGTCCCCCGGGCCTGACGGGATATATCCAAGGATTCTATGGGAAGCAAGAGATGAAATTGCAGAGCCGTTGGCAATTATCTTTTCGTCCTCACTGTTAACAGGGGAGGTACCAGGGGATTGGAGAGTGGCGAATGTCGTGCCCCTGTTCAAAAAAGGAACTAGGGATAACCCTGGGAATTACAAGCCAGTTAGTCTTACTTCGGTGGTAGGCAAAGTAATGGAAAGGGTACTGAAGGATAGGATTTCTGAGCATCTGGAAAGACACTGCTTGATTAGGGATAGTCAGCACGGATTTGTGAGGGGTAGGTCTTGCCTTACAAATCTTATTGAATTCTTTGAGGAGGTGACCAAGCATGTGGATGAAGGTAAAGCAGTGGATGTAGTGTACATGGATTTTAGTAAGGCATTTGATAAAGTTCCCCATGATAGGCTTCTGCACAAAGTAAGGAGGCATGGGATAGTGGGAAATTTGGCCAGTTGGATAACGAACTGGCTAACCGATAGAAGTCAGAGAGTGGTGGTGGATGGCAAATATTCAGCCTGGATCCCAGTTACCAGTGGTGTACCGCAGGGATCAGTTCTGGGTCCTCTGCTGTTTGTGATTTTCATTAATGACTTGGATGAGGGAGTTGTAGGGTGGGTCAGTAAATTTGCAGACGATACGAAGATTGGTGGAGTTGTGGATAGTAAGGAGGGCTGTTGTCGGCTGCAAAGAGACATAGATAGGATGCAGAGCTGGGCTGAGAAGTGGCAGATGGAGTTTAACCCTGAAAAGTGTGAGGTTGTCCATTTTGGAAGGACAAATATGAATGCGGAATACAGGGTTAACGGTAGAGTTCTTGGCATTGTGGAGGAGCAGAGAGACCTTGGGGTCTATGTTCATACATCTTTGAAAGTTGCCACTCAAGTGGATAGAGCTGTGAAGAAGGCCTATGGTGTGCTCGCGTTCATTAACAGAGGGATTGAATTTAAGAGCCATGAGGTAATGATGCAGCTGTACAAAACTTTGGTAAGGCCACATTTGGAGTACTATGTACAGTTCTGGTCGCCTCATTTTAGGAAGGATGTGGAAGCTCTGGAAAAGGTGCAAAGAAGATTTACCAGGATGTTGCCTGGAATGGAGAGTAGGTCTTACGAGGAAAGGTTGAGGGTGCTAGGCCTTTTCTCATTAGAGCGGAGAAGGATGAGGGGTGACTTGATAGAGGTTTATAAGATGATCAGGGGAATAGATAGAGTAGACAGTCAGAGACTTTTTCCCCAGGTGGAACACACCATTACAAGGGGACATAAATTTAAGGTGAAAGGTGGAAGATTAGGAGGGATATCAGAGGTAGGTTCTTTACCCAGAGAGTAGTGGGGGCATGGAATGCACTGCCTGTGGAAGTAGTTGAGTCGGAAACATTAGGGACCTTCAAGCAGCTGTTGGATAGGTACATGGATTACGGGAAAATGATATCGTGTAGATTTATTTGTTCTTAAGGGCAGCACGGTAGCATTGTGGATAGCACAATTGCTTCACAGATCCATGGTCCCAGGTTCGATTCGAGCTTGGGTCATTGTCTGTGCGGAGTCTGCACGTCCTCCCCGTGTCTGCGTGGGTTTCCTCCGGGTGCTCCGGTTTCCTCCCACAGTCCAAAGATGTGCGGGTTAGGTGAATTGGCCAATGATAAATTGCCCTTAATGTCCAAATTGCCCTTGGTGTTGGGTGGAGGTGTTGAGTTTGGGTAGGGTGCTCTTTCCAAGCGCTGGTGCAGACTCAAAGGGCCGAATGGCCTCCTTCTGCACTGTAAGTTCAATGATAATCTATGATTAATCTAGGACAAAGGTTCGGCCCAACATCGTGGGCCGAAGGGCCTGTTCTGTGCTGTATTTTCTATGTTCTATGTTATTGTTCCCGGGGATTGCTCATTAGTATGTAGATGGCTGTTGTTTTGTTATGCTGATGGTTGCTGGTATCAATAGTGTCTGGCCTTTCCAGAGGTAAATACACAGCCAACCTGCAGCTGCGCGTTTTTGTCTTGTTGGGTCACTTTCCCATCAGCCTTTGCCGTTCGCCATTTTGAATCGGGAGTTGGCCATTTTAAGTGCTACATACCCTCCTTGTGATGCTAACGCGAAGCGTGAAGGATCACATACCTATGTTGCTTTCCATTCCCTGACCTGGGTGGGGGGGCACTTCCTTCATGGCCTCTGCACTGACCATAGCTATGCAAAAAAAGTTTTAACTGACAATTCTAAGGGCGCTATGTCAAACAGGGACATGCATTACAAAACAATAAACTGGGAACCTCTAACTATTCTTAATACACTACACTGAGTTAAGCATTTCATTATCCTAACTTCCTCAACCATACAAACAAAACCATAGCAGTTTAGACACAGTTTTCCTGGCTTGGCAGTCAAGCTCAGGATCGTACAATTTGCTCATGAATAGTTCTTTACATTTCTTTATTTACAATAAAACGCAAGTGAATGCTCTTTATTATAGATCGCGGGGGTCGGGGGTCTGGTCGTATCCAAAAATAGGGGATCTGATCCTATATACCGGGGTTCGAGCGAGGTAGGCTCGCCTTCTCCATTTCCTTAGACGCATGGTCTGCACGATGCAGCAGAGTATTGCTAATACCAGTAAGGTTTCTATTACATAGGACAGAGAGTACCAGGTTATAAACCTGGCACACCAAGGTGGTGCGGTGTCGCTGGTGACTGGGCTCTGGGTACTGCGGGGAAGTGAAACATTAATGGCTGGGGGGCTTTAAGTCAAGGGGTTCGCGTTCACTCGCAACAAATGTCCATTATTATGAGGATGATCCATGTGGAGGAAGTCCTCATGGCTCTTCTCTTTCTTTTCTTTTCTTCTCTTCTCTGGCCCTGGAGCTTCTGGAGTTCTGTGGAAACAAGCATAGTGTCTGTAACTATCTTTGTTTAATATCTCGTATGATAGTCTGTCTGTCCTTTAGTGCCAATTACTCCCTTTATAATTGGTCACTATGTGTGACACCCTCATTTTTTTTTTTCAAAAACCGAACTTTAGGACAAGACACACTTCCCAATAATGAACCAGTGCGAGCCGTCTCGCAGACTGTGCAATTTACCATCCAAATGTTTGAGGATGTAAATAGCATATGGTTGGCAACCTAAGAGTTACCTGAAAGAAAACAAAACTTTTTGAATGAAAATCTCCAAAATGAGGTGCGTATGGGCTGCGACAGGTAAGAGTTGGATGGAGTCCCCGGGTAGGACGGCTACCAATGCCGTGTCTCTCCTACCCGAGCGTAGTTGACCAGAGGGGGGTTCCCAGGCAGGGCGGGTCCCAAGCCGTTTCTCCACTGCCTGAGCAACCGACAAGAACGGGCAAGAAATGTAGTCATCGTGGTGGGGCTGCCTTAGTGCTTCTTTCCTTCGAACCAGAAGAGCAGTTACGAACGGGCGTCTGGTACCTTAAAAGGTCTGCAGACAAACTAGTTCCGCTGAACTAGTGTCTGGCAATAGTGAGTCTCTGTGGGCAAGTCCACAGAGGTTTCGGCCGAAAAGGCGTGGGGCCGTGAAAATTTGTTTTCCTGTCTGACGAACAACATAAAACAAACTTACAAACAACATAAAACAGCCGGCAGGTTCCATCAGAAAGGACACCACTTCTCCCAAGCAGTTCCTTTTAAAACATCATCTGGACACCTCAGTTCTCGGTTGCGAACAGGGTCGCAAAGGGGTTCTCGGTTTGGGAGTCTGACCCAAGGTCATCTTCTCCCGGGTGCCAAACTCTTGAGTGTATCAGGGCTGAAAGGGCTGCATGGTGTGAGATGGGGTCGCTCTCGCGTTGCGGACGAGTCGGAACGAGTTATCTCGGTGCCAATAGTTGGTGTCTAGCTGTGTGGGGACAGAATTGGGGTCGTCAGTGTAGTTCGGTGGTCGGTGGTGGGGTTTGTTCAGGAAAGTGATCATGAAGGGATCACTCGGATCGTAGTCGGAATCGCTGGGTGTTGGTCCTGTTGCATGGGGATAGTAGGGAGGCGTGCTGTGGCTATCGTCCGTGCCACAGTCGCTGTCTCTGTTGCTGCAGTCTGTGGGCGTTCCGGGGCGGAGTGTATATTTTGGGGGTGGAGTTGAGGTTGAGTCCGTGGCTGGGCTGGACGTGGTGGGGGTTGGTAGGGTTACATCGGCTGTGGGCGGGATGTGGTGTGCTGCGTCGAGCATGACGTGGTGTGCGTGGTTCGACTGTGTCCCATATGCCTTCAGCTGGTTTATATGGAACCACGCAGTCTTACCGTTGGGGTACTTTATTTTATATACGGAAGGGCTTACTTGATCCACAATGGTGTATGGACCCGAGTATTTTGGTGACAGGAATGTGCTGAGGTTATATACGGAGAGCATGACTTGCTGTCCTCTACTGTACTCAGTCGCATGCACTGTCTTGTCAAAACAAGCCTTGCTCTGTTTCTTTCTGGTGCCCAATTTTACTGCGGCTGCTAGCTGAGCCGTTTTAACATTTGTAACTAATTGCTCTACTGCTTTCTCGTGTGTGAGGGCCGTCACTTCGGGGCTGGTCAAGTCTAAACCTAATAAATATTCTGTGCCTTTCATGGGGCGTCCGGCCATGAGGGTGTGTGGGGTGTAACCTGTGGAAGTAGAAATTGTATTACGCAAAAACATCAGCGCAAAAGGGAGGACTGAGTCCCAAGTGGTGTTGTTTTGCTGGACCATTTTTCTGAGGGTGGATTTTAGGGACCGATTCATACGCTCCACGATACCACTCGACTGTGGGTGGTATGCTATGTGGAATTTCTGGGTGATGCCAAATATTGTGAGGACATTCTGCATGACACGTCCCGTAAAATGGGAGCCTTGGTCGGATTCAATGCTGCGGTGGAGTCCCCATCTTGTAAAGATGTGGTGGGTCAAAATCTTGGCTGTGGTTTTTGCAGTGTTCGTGCGGGCTGAGAATGCTTCCACCCATTTCGTAAATGTGTCAATTACCACAAGTACATATTTATAGCCATTCCTGCAAGGGGGCAATGGTCCTATAAAATCAATCTGGAGATTAGTCCAGGGCCATTAACGGGTCAGGTGTGGCTGAGTTGAGCCTTTTGGGCATATCTGTCCGGATTATTCTGGGCGCAGATAAGACAATTCTCGATGTAATGGTTTACATCTTCCTTTAAATTCGGCCACCAACAAAGCTGCTTGAGATTGGCTGTAATGGGATCGATTCCCTGATGTCCATGACCGTCATGGAACAAACAAATCAGTTGATTCCTGTCCTGTTCAGGAACCACATAAAGGGTGTCTTTTAACACCACACCGTCATGTGTGGTCAGTGCATTTTTAAACCTCTCATAGGGTGCTGAATATTTTCCTTTTACAATCTCCCTGAGATTGCTGTCCTGCTTCTGGGCCTCCACTAGATCCTCGATCTTTGCCTGTGAAACCTGAACTGCACTCACTGGTGTGCTTTCGGGGGGTGTCCAACAATATCCATGCCTGGAACCTGCTTTAGCCAGTGCGTCGGCATTCACATTTCCAGGGAGGGAGGAACGATGGTGACTACGAACTTTGACTATCCCAAAAGTCCTGTTCTGTGCTCTCGCTAAAATGTGACGGAGCAATGGGACTGAGGGGAGGGGTTTTCCGTCTGCAGAAACAAATCCTCTTGCTTTCCACAGGGGCAGGAATTCCGTGAGGCTGTTGCAGACATAGAGGCTGTCCGAGTATATGTCTGCTGGGCTGGGGAAGGAATCTGGGTGGTCCACTATCTACGCGATGGCCGCGAGCTCTGCTGCCTGCGCGCCTAAGTGGCCTGGAAGTTTTAACGATATTTCCTCAAGGGCGCGTCCCTGCCCGTCCTCGACATAGATACCGCAACCTGTTATGCGCTTCCCATCCAAGACTGTGGAAGATCCATCCACATAGATCTTTATGGGCTCACACGTGTCTGTGTGCTGGGCTCTCTGGGTTGAACTACCTATCTTTCTGGGGGGTGTTTTCGCAATAAAGGGGCCTGTGTTGTGGTGTGGAGAGGTAATTTCGCATTCATGGGGGGTTCCGGGGTACTGTAAGTTGTCGGCTAAATAGGTGTGCGTCTTTGTCCTTTTAACAGTGATGTCCCATCCCTGCAAGAGAAGGGTCCATCTCGCTGCTCTAATCTGGCTTACTGTACCGTCCTTGAGTCGTCTGTCCAGTAAAAGTTGGGTGGGGGTGTGTTCGGTGAGAATTGTGATGGGGTTCAGTCCGGTAATATATGAAAAATACTGCACTGCCCAAAATACTGCGAGCAGGTGCCTCTCACAGGCTGAAAATCCCTGCTCCACAGCATCTAAAAGTCTGGAGGCGTAAGCTACGGGCCTTTCCTGGTCGTGCCGTTCCTGGAGGAGCACGGCCGAAAGGGTGAAGTCTGTGGTCGCTACCTCTATGGCGTAAGGGGAAAGCGGGTCTGGAACTTGTAGTGCGGGGGCTGCTATGAGTGCCTGTTTTAAAGAGTCCACAGCATCCGTATGCTGCGGAAGCCATTCCCAGCGGGCTCCTTTCTTTAGGTGGTCTGAGAGGGGCGCTGCCTTGCTGGCGAAACCGTCAATGTTGGTTCGGCAGTAGCCAACCAGTCCTAAAAATTACCCGAGGGCTGAAATGTCCTGGGGAAGGGGCAATTTAGCAATCGAGTCAATCCTTTTATGCTGGATCTCGCGTTTACCATGTGTGATAATTGTTCCCAAATATATCACCTTTTCTTCCAAAATTTGGGCCTTTTTGGGGTTGACTTTACAAGCGATTGAGTGTAAGAGGTCCAGGAGTTCGGACAGAAACTCAATGTGCTCTTCCTTGGTATCTGTCTGCAGTAGTAGGTCGTCTACATACTGAACCAGACATTCGGGGCGAGAAAATTTGGCTAAACCACTTGCCAGCTGTCGGTGGAAAATGGAGGGGGAGTTGTGGAAGCCTTGTGGCAGGCACGTCCATGTGTACTGCTGCGCTTTAAAGGTGAAGGCAAATTTGTACTGGCACGCCTTTGCCAATGGAATGGACCAGAATCCATTACTGACATCCCAAACCGTAAAGAATCGGGAATTGAGTCCCTGCTTGAGCATGGTCTCGGGACTTGTGGCTACTGTGGGGGCTGCTGCTGGGGTGGTTTTGTTGAGTTCCCGGTAATCGATGGTCAGTCGCCATGATCCATCGGGCTTTCTCACTGGCCAAATCGGGGCATTATTAGTGGAGGCTACTGATCTAAGTACGCCCTGCTCTAATAAGCTTTCTATTACCTTGGAGATTTCTCCCTCGCCTCTTGGGGAAATCCATACTGTTTTGGGGGTCTAGGGTCAAGTCCTGTTATCTGTACGGAGCCAGTCATCCGTCCACAGTCGTGCTTGTGGGTCGCGAATGCTGCCCTTTTCTTTTGCAGAACAGCCCTAACCTGCTTGTCCGTACTAAGCGTGGTCGGGTTGAACCAAAATTCGCCTACTGCGCTAATTTTGTTTGCGTACTCTCCTATGTTGAGCGTTGTGGGGGCTCTTGCGGATTTTGCCATCTTCCAGACACACTGGGCGCGATTCTCCACTCCCGCGCCGGTTGGGAGAATCGCCTGGGCCGCCAAAATTTCCCGCGACGCCAGTCCGACGCCCTCCCGCGATTCTCCCAAGCGGCGGGAACGACCCAGTCGGGTTCCGCGCTACGCAGGCCGGAGAATCGCCCGAGACACCCAAAATGGCGATTCTCCAGCACCCCTGCTATTCTCAGGCCCGGTTGGGCCAAAGTCCCGACGGCGTGACCCCAGTTCACGCCGTCGCCAATCACAGCTGCTTTTTAAAGTCGTCAGCCAGTCGTGCTGGCTGACGCTGAGCAGGGAGGAGGTGAGCGGACTGTAGCGCAGCGACCGGAGGCCGGGTCGGATTCCCCGAGAAGGCTGCGGCCAAAGGGGGGTGGGGTGGGGGTGGGTGGGAGAGTGTGTAGGTGGAGGGGGGGTGGGAGAGTGTGCAGGTGGGAGGGGGGATGAGGGAGAGTGTGCAGGTGGGGGGGGGGTGGGAGAGTGTGTAGGTGGGGGAGGGGTGTGTGGGAGAGTGTGCAGGTGGGAGGGGAGATGAGGGAGAGTGTGTAGGTGGGGGGGGGGATGAGGGAGAGTGTGCAGGTGGGAGGGGGGGTGGGAGAGTGTGCAGGTGGGAGGGGGTGAGGGAGAGTGTGCAGGTGGGAGGTGGGAGGGGGGAGAGTGTGGAGGGTGTCGTCCATCCGCGGATGCCACATGTCAGCCGCCCTGATATCGCAGGACGGTGACGAGGACACGGCCACAGGTTGCGTGTGGCTGATGGGCACAGGAAATTGGCACACTGGTGAGCAGTACGGTGTGAACTGACCATTGGGCGCAGACAGTGACCAGGTGTTAGGCTGCCTGCGTGTCTGCAGCGCGACCAGGCCACCGGGACACACAGGTATCCCATGCAACCCGGCTGGCGAGGTGTGGAAGAACCTCCGTGTAACATGTTGTTTCTCTGCCCCCCACCACCCTCCTGCAGGTCACCATGTATGCCAACCAGACAGCGATGTTCACTGCCGTGGTTGGAGCCGCAGAACTGCAGGTGGCCATCCAGCAGCGTAGAGTCGGACGGCCCACAGTGGCTGCAGATGCAGCGGTTGCCGGTGCAGCAGAGGGGATGGCCGCGGAGTGGCCCGTCGTCGCCGCGCAGGCCGCAGGCGCTCAGGACCCGAATGTACAGGGGGATGCCGAGGGGAACATTGACCGCCAGACGGCGAGGAATGCTGAGGAAGTGCCTGGGGGGGAGCAGTAGGAGGAGGAGCACGTGGAGCAGGGGATCCACTGATGGTGGTGCCAGGGTGCCACAGGCGTCCAGCAAGGCCGAGGGTGTACCGTGACAGAATGTCATTCGAGGCCCTACCGGACATCACATGCAGGAGGAGACTACGGTTCAGCAGGGAGACGGTCGCACATATATGCCAGCTCGTGACGCACCTTGCACCACGTGGGATGGGATGAGGACACGCGATACCAGTCCCCGTCAAGGTGACGGTGACCCTTAACTTTTACGCTACCGGTTCCTTCCAGGCGCCGAGCGGGGACCTATCCGGGAACTCACAGGCAACAGTCCACAGGTGCATCAGGGCCGTCAGCGACGCCTTGTACGCCATCGCGGACAGGTACATTCAATTCCCCGAGGACCGAGCACAGCAGGAAGCACGGGCACGTGGATTCGCCAAGGTGGCCGGGATACCGATGGTCCAGGGTGTCAGCGATGGTGTGCACGTCCCCATGCGCCCGCCTGCAGACAACAGGGAAGTGTTCATGAACAGGAAGGGCGCATACTCCATGAACATTCAGGTGGTGTGCGACCCCGGCAGCTCGTTACGTCCAGGAGGCTGCGCGACGGCACCGCCGCGGACAGCGGGCACGCGACGCGTTGGTGGCCGCACGGTTCCCGCCATGTCCCCCTCCCCAATATCCCCCATATCCCTCCTCCCCCATACCCCCCATATCTCCCTCCCCATATCCCCTCCCCATATCCCCCCTCCCCATATCCCCTCCCCCATATCCCCCAAATCCCCCCTCCCATATCACCCATATCCGCCCTCCCCCATATCCCCCCTCCCCATATCCCCCATATCCGCCCTTCCCCATATCCCCCTCCCCGTATCCCCCATATCCCCCTCCCGATATCCCCATATGCCCCCTCCCCCATATGCCCCATATCCCCCTTCCCATACCCCCATATCCCCCCTCCCAAAATCCCCCATATCCCCTCTCCCCCATATTCCCCCTCCCCCATATCCCCCATATCCCCCTTCCCCATTTCCCCCATATCTCCACTGCCCCATATCCCCATATCCCCCCTCCCCTATATCCCCCATATCCCCCTCCCCCATATCCCCCTCACCTATATCCCCCATATCCCCCCCTCCCCATATCCCCCCTCCCCATATCCCCCCTCCCCCATATCCCCCATATTCCCCTCCCCATATCCCCCATGCCCATATCCCCCCTCCCCCATATCCCCCATATCCCCCTCCCCCATTTCCCCCCTCCCCATGTCCTCCATGTCCCCCCTCCCCCATATCACCAGCTTGCGGCGGCTGCAGTCGCAGGTGGAGGAGTCTACCCACGTCCAGGAGCTGGGAGTGGTGCCGGTCATGCGTGCCACCCAGGCCGACACCGCACGGGTGGCGTCCGCGGTGGAGGCAATGGGTGCGAAGGTGTCAGACATGGGGAGTGGTTTGCGAGGCCTGGGGCTTTCCGTGCAGGCGGCGTCTGTGACCCAGGACATGGCTGCCCTCTCACAGGAGGCCAGGAGCCAGCGCCAGCGGCAGATGGCAGAGGGGCTCAACTCATTGGCACAGTCTCTGAAGGCCATGGCCCGTCTCAGCAGTCCATGGCCCAGTCTCAGCAGGCCATGGCCCAGTCTCTGAAGGCCATAGCCCAGTCTCAGCAGTCCATAGCCCAGTCTCAGCAGGCCATCGCTGGGGGCATCAGCGCCATTGCCCATGTGCGAGCCGGCGCCGCACAGTCATAGACATGGTTTGCCAACACCCTGAGCTCCATGACTGCAAACCTGCAGACCACTGTCGATACCAGCATGGGCCTCCAGGACTGGCAGCGCCAGATGTCGGGGGGGCGTCGGATGGCCAGTCCGTTTGCATCCCCCACCCATTTAGAGGCCTGGGGGCCATCGGGCACCCCGAGGGAGGAGGAGGTGCTGTGGCCCATTCCGGGTCCCATTGTAGGGGAGGTCCCGGAACACCTCAACACCTTGGGCTCCCCCCCCACTTCCGTCCCAGGTGCATCGGGTGGGCAACGGGCAGGACAGGCTGGCAGCTCGCCATCCCTGTCGCCCGGGCCACAGCCTGGCCCATCTAGGCCAGGACGCCCCAGGAAACGGTCGCGAAAGGGATCCCGTGTCAGAGGGCAGGAATCGCAGGAGTCCACCTCCAGTTCTGCTGTACCGCCTGGGGAACCACCTAGGCGTAGTCAAAGGGCCCGTAAGGCCAAACAATTAGACACTGAGTAAGTTGGCACGGGTGTAGGGCACAGGTGAGTTTTAGGGGCTAGGGCACGTGCATGAACTCCTTTCGTTATTAAAGTCAATGTTACACCTACCGAAGCTGCCTTTGTGCTCTGTCCAAAGCGTGCGGGCGTGTCATGTTCGTTGAACGCAAGTGTTGGTGTGAGGGGTGGTCTTACATCAGCCCCAGGTGAGTCTGCCCCCTTCCCCCTGGGCCGCCATCAACATCCCCCCGGGCAGAGGACGGGACCGTGCGCTGCAGTGTCACAGCCGCATGCAGGGATGGTCCGGGTGGATGGTGGTACTGTGGCCATGGGTCAGACATCGTTCAATGTTTTGGAGCCAGGAGCTCATCGCAGAGCAGGTTGTCATCATCCTCCATGGCCTGCAATAGACACGCGTCCACCGGCAACTGTGTGAGTCCGGCCATTGTGCCGCAGGTGGATCGGCAATGGGGGGGTGGTGTGCATGCGGTGGGGTGGGTGGGGTTGGGGAGGGGGTTGAGGGTGCTGAGTGGGTGGATGGGTGGTGGGTGTGGGTGGTCGGGTGTTGCCATGGTGTGCGGTCTGTGGCTATACTACCCGATTCCCACGCCCATCTAGTCAGTGAAGTGGGCGGCTATCAGCCTGTCCCGTGCCCGCTGGGCCAGCCGGTAACGGTGGACAGCCACCCGCCAATGTCTAGCCCGTCTGCCCTGACCATTGCCCCCATCCCCCTCATCTGGGAGGACTGCGCCTCTTCCTGCTGCTCCTCCACTCCGGCGTCATCTGCCTGCGGCACATCGCCCCTCTGCTGGGCTATGTTGTGCAGGACGCAGCACACTACAATGATGCGGCCGACCCTATCTGACCGATACTGGAGGGCGCCCCCAGAGAGGTCCAGGCACCTGAAACGCATCTTCAGCACGCCAAAGCACCTCTCTATCACTCCCCTTGTCGCTACATGGGCATCATTGTAGCGGTTCTCAGCCTCATTGCGTGGCCTCCGTATAGGTGTCATCAGCCACGATCGCAATGGGTAGCCCCTGTCGCCCAGCAACCAGCCCCTCAGCCGGGGATGGCGTCCCTCGTACATGACGGGGATGTATGACTGCGACAACACGTATGAGTCGTGTACACTGCCCGGGTAACGGGTGCAGACATGCAGGATCATCATGCGGTGGTCGCAGGCCACCTGTATGTTCATCGAATAGGTCCCCTTCCTATTGGTGAACACGGCCCTGTTATCTGCAGGTGGCCGCACGGCGGCGTGCATTCCATCAATCGCGCCCTGGACCATGGGGAACCCGGCCACGGCAGAGAAGCCCACGGCCCGGGCATCTTGGCTGGCCCGGTCCACAGGGAAGCGGATGTAGTGGTGCGCAATGTCATATAGGGCGTCTGTCACTGCCCGGATGCAGCGGTGCACCGATGTCTGCGATATGCCGGACAGGTCCCCACTCGGTGCCTGGAATGACCCCGTTGCATGAAAGTTCAGGGCCACCGTAACCTTGATGGACACGGGGAGAGAGTGTCCCCCGCCAGTGCCACGCGGTGACAGGTGTGCCAGCAGGTGGCAGATGTGTGCCATGGTTTCCCGGCTCATCCGGAGTCTCCTCCTGCTTTCCCGGTCCATGAGGTCCTGGCATGACAGCCGGGGCCGGTACACACGGGCGTCCTCGGGTGCCTCCGTTGCCGTGGGGCCGCGGCGTCCTCCTCCCCCTCCTCATCCTGTCGGGCGGGTATCCCTCCAGCCTGGTCGGCTACCGCCTGCGCTGCCTCTCTGGCACGCTCCTCCTCCTCCTCGTCATCCAGGGCAACGTGGACATTAGCGGTTGCCGCCACGGCGGCCAACATCGCTGGCTGACCGGAAAACATGACGGCCTGTGGGTGGGGGTGGGGGGGCGACGACATGTCATCATTGCCCAAACCCCCTACTCCCCCCAGCCAGGTGGCATGGACCGCATGGGTCTGACTGTTGGAGGCTGGCACCTGGCCAGGTGGACCAACTCACTTGCCCTCGCATCCCCCCTCCCCGGCACGCACCTCCCCGTCCCCTTCCCCGGCATGGGCCCCCACCCCCCGCGTCCCCCTCCCTGGCACGCACCTCCCCGTTCCCCTCCCCGGCACACACCTCCCCGTCCCCCTCCCCGGCACAGACCCCGCCTCACCCCCCCCCCCCCGCCGCCCACCTCCCCGGCACGGACCCCCCCCCGCCCACCTCCCCTGCACGGACCCCCGTCCCCCCGTCACCCTCCCCGGCACGAACCCCCCCCCGTCCCCCTCCCAGCACGCACCCCCCCGTCCCCCTCCCCGGCACGCACCTCCCCGTCCCCCGCCCCGGCACGGACCCCCCCCCCCCCCCCCCCCCCCGGCCACCTCCCTGGCACGGACCCCCCCCGTCCCCCTCCCCGTCACGGACCCCCCCCCAAGGCCACCTCCCCGGCACGGACCCCCCCCATCCCTCTCCCCGGCACGGACCACCGCCCCGGTCCCCCTCCCCGGCACGCACCTCCCCATCCCCCTCCCCGGCACGGACCCCCCCCCCCCCCCGGCCACCTCCCGGGCACTGACCCCCCCCCCCTCCCCGGCACGGCACCCCCCCCCCCCCGTCCCCCTCCCCTGCACGGACCCCCCCCGTTCCCCTCCCCGGCACGCACCTCCCCGTCCCCCTCCCCGGCAGTCATCCTCCCGTCCCCAGCACTCATCCCCCTCCCGGCACTCCCCCCGGAGCCCACCCCACTCTAAATCCCCCCCCCGCCGCACACACACACACACAACCCTACACACACCTCTCCCCCACACATTCAGACTGTGGCCACGCCATCACACCTCTCCAGCGGCCAACCCCCCAGGCCGTCACCCACCTCCACGCTGGTCGGCGTCAACCTTGAGCACTGGTTGAAAGGTGTTTTGATTTACGCCGATGTGACCCGTGGTCACGTCGGCGGGACTTCGGCCCATCCGGACAGGAGAATATCGGCAGCCCCGAAATCCATTGCCTCGCGCCCACACCGTGTCATTCTCCGAGGCGTGCGGCGCGATTGGCGCCCCGCCGACTTTTCTCCCTTCGGAGAATTCGGCGGGCGGCGGGGGCGGAATTCACGAAGGCCCATGGCGATTCTCCGACCCGGTGGGGGGGTCGGAGAATCTCGCCCCAGATGTCCTCCAAACCGGGCGAGGGAGGGTAGGAATAGATTTGGATGCATGTCAGTGTTACAAAGAAGGCAAAGGCAGATGAGAGGAGATATGCTCCATTGAAACAGCTATAGAGGAATTTTTCTGTCAAATGCAAGACCCACGACATGACCTGAGCACAAAATCTGGCAGATACCCCAGATCAGTACTGAAGGAGTGCTGCACCATCAAAGATGCAGTCATTAAGGTGAGACGTTACTCTGAAGCCTCATATGCCCTCTCAGGTGCATGTAAAATATCCCATGGCACTATTTTGAAAAGAGCAGGAGAGTTATCACCGATGTCCTGGCCAATATTTGTCCCTCAACCATTACCACGTTGCTGTTTGTGGGATCTTTCTGTGCATTCAAAAGGCATCTCGGCAAATACATGGCTAGGATGGGTATAGAGGGATACGGCACTAGGAAGTGCTGAGGGCTTTGGCCAAGGTTGGTATCATGACCGGTACAGCTTTGGAGGGCCGAAGGGCCTGTTCCTGTGCTTATCGTTCTTTGTTCTTTGTTGTTGTTCATATTGGCTGCTGGGTTTCCTGCATCACAACAGTGATTACACTTAGAAAGCACCTGATTGGCAGGAACGTGTTTTTAGATGCCCAGAGGTCCCTAAATGTGTTACAGAAAAGCTGATGTGTTTTTCGGCCTCACTAAAGAGCTCGAAACAGGGCATTGCGCGAGAGATAGGCATGAGTCTGGGAAGCGCCAAATTCTCAAGGAATTTGGAGGGGAAAAGAGAGGCTGGAAATGAAACAATACCTTCAAAGGACAGGAGTTCATTTGAAGTTTTAAATTCGGGAGGTGCAAGGGAGAGGGTGGTTTTGAAAGGGTTTCAAATGGTTTTGACAGCGTGCCAAGGCAACAAAATATTTGTAACATCTTTAACACGGTGGGATGGAAGAGGAGAATCGATTTTGAGGTAGTCAGCAGATTATTGGGAATGTGGTTGAGCGGTTTCCTGATTTTGTCCTCAGTGGCCCTCCTCGGATGGGAAAGCTATGTCCTCTTGCCCACCACTGGCAACGATTTTGCACTTTTTACATGTTCAATTCCTCTCGTAATCCTAAAAACCTCAATCAAACCACTTCCATATTCCAGGGGTGCATTGGTCTAACAGGGCCACAATTTCCTAGTTCCTATCTCTAACCTTTCTTAAATTATGGAGCTTGCAGTTTTCAAATGTAAAGGGATAATTCCTGATTTGAGAGAAATTTCCTTACCTCCTTCCTTTATAACACGGGGCGGGGGGGGGGGGGGGGGAGAGCCGTCAGGTGCAGGGGAGTTGTCAGTTTTTACTGACGTTAGTTTTTCTGATATGTTCTCTTGCTTATGAGAACTTCATGAGCTCCAGCACTTAGAGAATCATAGTATGAGCAGACAAAGTCAATATGGTTTGACAAAAGAGAAATCATGTTTGACAAATTTATGAGAGTTTTTAAGGAGGTAACAGATAGGGTAGATAAAGGGGAGCTGGCGGATGTAGTGGGCGGGATTCTCGGCGGCGTCAACATGGCCTCATGAGCAATGATTCTGACCCCTACAGGAGGCCAGCACGGCACTGGTGCGACCCACGCCGCTCCAGCTGCCGATCCCGGTGCCAGATGGGCGCCGCGGGTCTGCGCATGTGCAGTAGGATCGGTGCCAATGCGCGCATGCGCAGTGGGACCAGCACGATTGCCACACATGGTCTGAGGCTCCCTTCTCCGCGCTGGCCACGACGCAACATGGCATAGGGCTACAGGGGCCGGCGCGGAACAAAAGAGGCACCCAGCCCGAGAGGCCGGCCCGCCGATCGGTAGTCCCCCGATCGCGGGCCAGGCCACAGAGGAGGCCCCCCTACCGGGGTTGGACAGCCCTCCCCTCCAAGCAGGCCGCCCCTGGATCCATTAACGCCAAGGTCCCGCCGGGTAAGACCAGGTGTGAACGGCGCCGGCGAGACTCGTGTTTTTCTGAATGGCCATCCCAGGCCGAGAGTCGCTGGGGTGCCCCGTAGAGCAGCCCTCGACTGGCGCCACGCCGACCGCACCTGTGCCAATGGCACCGATTCTTCGCTCTCCGGAGAATTGGCGGACTGGCGACGTTGCGCAATTCGCGCTAGTCTCGCCGATTCTCCGGCCTAGCCTGGGATGAGAGAATCCCGCCCAGTATACCTGGGTTTCTCTGTGGGGATCATAACTTTACCCAATATTATGGGTAATGTTAAGGTGTCACATAAAAAAGGTAATGTACAAGGTAAGGGCTCATAATGTTGAGATAATATATTGGAATGGATTAGTTAATGGACAGGAGGTAGACAGTATGGATGAATGGGACATTTTTAAATCGGCAGGCCAGCAAAGTGCCACAAGGATTTGTTCAGGGGCCCTAGCTATTGACAATCTATATTAAGGAATTAGATGGGGGAAAAAACAAGAATAATGTATCCAAGCTTGCAAGTACCAATGTATCCAAGCTTTCCGAGTTTTGTATGCTGGTGATACAAAACTAGGTGGGAATGTAAGCTGTGAAGAGGATACAAAAAGGTTGCAAAGAGATAGAGAGGTTAAGTATTTGGGCAACAAAATGGCAGATAGAGTATCAATGCTAGGTTATGCACATGGGCAATATTATGATCCCATTCCTGAAAAGATAGGAATCCCCAAACATCACCGATGAGAGGAACTGATGGACAAGATTTCACTTTTTAAAAATTTACATTAATAGTCAAACACAAAATCAACATCAAATCAAGCATGCATTTATTGATTGACAAATGATATTTTAATAGAAATAGAAACTGATAAGGCTCATAGTAAATATACAGTGCAACAGTGATAACCCTCACAAATGTCCCAGCATCACTCCCAGTACAAGTGTGGCACCACATGTAGTCTCACAATCTTTCAAGCTTAGCCTCTGGGGGCGCGTGGGATCTCTCACTGTTCCCACTCACTGGACTTGGCCCTTGAGTCACTTCCAAAGGCAGCTCTATTCTACCCGACTTCCCCCGGATAATGATTAATGCCCGACAAGGTGCACTTCTATAAACCCTCTCAACATTGGTCACAGTTCTGATGCCATAGCTTTTCAGAGTTATTTTTCAATGACTATCCGATAACATAATGGTAAACGGTCTATCACTTCTGGTGCAAATACTCAAGTCTTTAGCGTGCCAGAGTTATTCACGCTGCCTTTAGCAGTCAGTCAGTTTCAGCGTGCTCGCACATTGCTTCACCAAGTACGGCAGACGATTTAATTATTCTTCTTACTACAATCAGAAAACTGTCCTTTCCTTTGAAAGATTTGCTTTTCCTCCTGTTCACCAGGAATTCTGTGCGTTCCACCATCAGCTGAAATTCGAGTTTCTACTTGCTTTTTTTTTTGAGTTACACAGCTTTTATCTCCAGAGCAACATCAAACCATCAGGTTCACTTCTCAGAAGGGGTATCACAGCTGGGAATTCCAGTTACAAATTTCCTTCCCTAAATTTAGGCTTAGGGGATAGCTCATAAATACAAGCTGTTTGCCAAGTGCTGA
Source organism: Scyliorhinus torazame (assembly GCF_047496885.1). NCBI lineage: Eukaryota > Metazoa > Chordata > Chondrichthyes > Carcharhiniformes > Scyliorhinidae > Scyliorhinus > Scyliorhinus torazame. The sequence continues at coordinate 23,501,531 of NC_092720.1, read as the reverse complement.
GTTCAGCACAGTAATAATGAAACAGCAGAACATTTCTAAAAAGGCACAAGGCTTTGAAATCTTAGTGTTCAGAGATCTTAGCAAGGATGTATTGCATTAGATACAGTGCAACAAAGGGTCACTAGATTGATTCCTAGGGTAGGAGGGCTGCCCTGTGATAAATTAAATAAATTGAGTTTGACTCTGGGTTTAGAAGAATGAGACGGCATCTCATTAAAACCTGGAAGATTCTGATGAGGCAGACACTGAAAGGTTGATTCCATTGGCTGGGGAATCAACAACACGGGACCAGTCTCAGGGTTAAGAGTTGGTCATTTCATATCGTAGTATATAGAATCCTTACGGTGAAGAAGAAGGCCATTCGGCACGTCAACTCTGCATCGACCCTCTAAAAGAGTACCCTACATAGGCCGACAACCCAGCCCTATCCTCACCTAACCTTTGGACACTAAAGGGGCAATTTATCATGGCCAATCACATCTAATCTGCACATATTTGGACTGTAGGAAGAAACCGGAGCACTCAGTGGAATCTCATGCAGACACAGGGAGAATGCACAAACTCCACAGCGGCAGTCACCTCAGGTCGGAATCAAACCTGGGTCGCTGAGGCAGCAGTGCTAAATACGGATGGAGATAAGGAGCAGTTTCTTCACTCAGAAGGTTGTGAATCTTTGAATGTCTCCCCTTCAGAGGGTTACGGGTGCTCCATTGTTGAGTATATTCAAGCCTAGGAAGGATAGATTTTTGATCTCTCAGGAAATCAAGGGATTTGGGGAATGGATGGGAATGTGGAGCTGAGGCAGTAGATCAACTGGGATGGTATTCAACACCAGGGTGGGCTCGAGAGGTTGTATGGCCCACTCCTGCTAATCTCTTATGTTCTTATATTCTTATGTGGGCCTTGATTGCTTCTTTGTTTCCCTAGAGTGTCAGGCACGTTAACAGATTGGCCTTGACCCCCATTAAGAAGACTGTAAGAAGTCGTACAATACCAGGTCAAAGTCCAACAGGTTTGTTTTGAATCACAAGCTTTCGGAGCACAGCTCCTTCATCAGGTGAATTCACCTGAGGAAGGAGCTGCGCTCCGAAAGCTAGTGATTCGAAACAAACCTGTTGGACTTTGACCTGGTGTTGTAACACTTCTTACTGTGCTCACCCCAGTCCAACGCCGGCATCTCCACATCATGACTAAGAAGACTGGCGCACGTATTTGCTCAACAAGTCTGCCATTTTCTTATTTTCCTTTGCAGCTTGCTGCACATAATCTTTTATGTTACCCCTGACTCCCCAATTTCTTCCTAAATAACTGTAATAAATGTTTTGTGTTGATCTTATTATCTATTGCAATTTTCCTTTTTGGAAGCAAAAGTTTGGTATCTGTAATGGTGGCAGTGTGACTTTTGGATTGCCATAAAAATCCATCTGGTTCACTACTGTCTTTTTAAGGACAGAAATCTGCCATCCTTATTTGGGCTTTCCTAATGTGACTCCAGATCCACAGCAATGTGGCTGACTCTTAACTAATCTCTGAAATGGCCTGGCAAACCACTCCATTGGATCCGCTCGGGTTCACCACAGCCTTGTCGAGGGCATTGACACTATTCTTTGCCCCTTTGAGATTGGTGAATTGACCCTCTGCAGGGTCAATTCAGCCCCCCTCCCCCTGCTGTGTTCACGATGAACCACGTCAGACTTTGAGGCAGGCCTCAAGAGCCAGGGCCAGAAAAATGTTCCTGAATGAGGAGGAAGCACTCTTGAGTAATCCTTGGCATTTGTATCTGTTGTCGACAGGTGGTGATGGGGAAGTATTTATATGGGGTTGGGTAGGATTGACAGCAGCTTGTGAACAAAACTTGTACCTACCCACTTGGTGCAAGAAAATGCGGCAAATTTAAAAACAACACATACCTCCAGACATAAATTCAGGGGGAAAACATTTTCTATTAACAAGTTTAACAAAAGAATAATTCAATGATACAATGATCAGCAACCAATGCTGTGAGATTGACATTGGATACATGTTCTGTGCAATCCTTTTGAAGTGTTGTGCTATGAATTAACAAAGTCAGTTAGATTTTCTCTGTAAACAAAAAGTCTTCAACAATGCCTTATCGAACTACAGGAAAAGTAATTCACAATGTATGTCAAAATAAAACAATTCTAATGTCATGATAAATAAATCACAGGATCCATCACGTTAACCACAAATATATCTGATTGAGTTGTGTTATCAGCTGGTGTTGGATGGATCTAGAAGACGCTGACATCTTGACTGCTCTTTCTCCATGAGGACCATGAATTGGATTCAATTTGAATTTGAACTGGATATTGTAGAAAGCAAGGAGAAGGATTAAGGGCTTGGCCCTGTCTACTCGGTGTATTGGCTTTGCAGCCACAAGAAAGGATTTCCCCTGTGCCAATAGATTATAACGGTGGTGGAAGATTAGCCTCAAGGAAATTACTGGCATTACTTTCCTCGTTCTTTCCGTATAACTAAATTTACTGCAGCTAGATAGAAACTAGACTTTACAATAGAGTTCTCTTCCTCCTGGCTCTGCCAGTTTCCATGACAACAGACTAGCAAACCTTAGACCTGGTGTGATGAGTTTGGAAACCTGTCTCCGTGAACTGTAAGATCAAGTCAGACATTCTCAGCTGATGGCAAGTCTCTGTGGCTAGGTAATGAAACTTTGAGCGTCCTGGTCTTTGAGGCCACCACCCAACCTGAAACTGTAAAGTCCTGCCATTGCCCAAAGTGACGGGCCTCTGTTATGGGCCTAGCCTTTCTTTGCCAAATCGCAGCAGATATCTTGAGCTGTGAGACTTTATTCTGATTGTAATGGTTTCCCTGAATTTATCCCCCGCAAGGAAGTAGAAAATAGAGTTTGTAATAATGCTGAAGAAAGCAACAGGCCTGGAGATAGTGTAAGCAGCCTTTATGCCCTCAATGTCACATTGCGAAAGGCTGATATTTTCCAATCTGGACACCATGCGGATATTGCGCAAGATGTGATAAGGAGTGAAAAATATGGAGAAAATAACAATTGCCAGGATAACAAGTGTGAGAGGCTTCTCAAGAGTAACAGTTCGATTTCGGTCTTGACTTAACTTCTTTAGCAAGCGTGCGGTTTTCACACAGAAGACCCCCATGATGCACATTGGGAGCAGGAAACCGATAAGCGTGAGACACACATTATATATCAGGTTGTGGATAGCATTTCCTGCACTTGCATAATCGACGCACTTAACAATGGTTTTGTTATAATGAACTGAGGGACCTATGAATGTTAACATGGGTACCACCTCCAGGGTGATAAGGATCCACAAGCTGACACAGATGATAATGGCAGCTTTTTTACTTTGAAACATGTGGGTCCTCATTGGGTTGCTCACCAGCAAGTATCGATCAATGCTGATGCAGGCCAAGAACAGCATGCTTAAGTACATGTTGGTGTAGAGAATGTATCTGTTCAGCTTGCAGAGAAACTCACCAAATATCCAGACTTTACCTTTGGCATAATAGATCACAAACATTGGAAGTGTACAGACGAAGGCCAGATCCGAAACGGAAAGGTTGAAGAGGTAAATATTGCTGCACTTCCATTCCTTCAGGCAGAATATGTAGCCACTTATCACAATGATATTACCGATCAACCCTAAGACAAACTCAATGGAATAAAATGTCGTGAGGAAGTACGTGTCCAAGATCTCATTAATCTTTGAGCAGGATTCATTCATTTCCTATAAACAAAAACCAATTGAATAGTGTTAGAGTCCTTCCTTTTGATTTTCATTTGTTCCCATTTCTTTTGTTTTATTTTATTATTTTGTCCATGGACTCATAATCTGAATGCACCTTTAAGCAGTGGGCCTAAGCTGAGATGGCCTGCCAATCAGGATTTGTTTTTTTGCAGAGGAGAATACAGACTCGGCAGTGCTGAGGGAATCTTAAAAACCAGCTCTGGAGGAAGTCGGTTCGATTGGCTGTCTGGCAACCTGTGGGGTGGCCAGGGGCAGTATTCTGGCTGACAACAGTCAGTGATTGTTTCCTGTGGGATGCTTCAGAAAGAGCTGGTCAGAAGTGATTAGATCTTGAACGAACAAGGAGCTTTGTCTCTCTCTCCCACTCTCTGCTGAAGTAAAGGACTGCTTTACTGTTCTAAACTAGTAAGTGCCTGGCATATCTTTACTTATATAGTTGAAATGATCTTGATTCTACAAAGAAAGTAGACAGTCTTGCCAGAGAAAACCCTCTCAAGCTTATGAGGAAGGAGCATCAAAGCAAAAGTTTGAGCTGAAAGACATTACTTGGAAACCATCATAGTGCATCGGACATCTTTTATCCTTTTTTACTTATTTAAAAATGTTTTTCCCTCTCCACCATCTTTCCCTCTATGTTGTCTGTGTGTGTATGAGAGAGAATGTGTGTGCGTGTGTATAGAATGGGGCGATTTGGAAAGGGGGTTTGGGTAGGGGCAATAGATAGTCATTTATATTTTCATCAGTTTATTTTACGGTGTATGGTAAAAGGTTATTTGTGTTAAAGTTACAAATCTAGTGGCTGCTGTCTATTGGGTTCAGCCAAGGTCCTCAGGTATTTAAAACAACATGCAATTACAATTCTGTTAAGTGAGGCTGGAATTGACTGGTCACGAGCCCAGGCGGTCATGAGAATAAGAATATTGGGATGTAAGGGCAAAATTCACAACCCAGTAGCAACAACAAAAACATTCATCTGAAGTGGCTGTCACTGGCTAGGCCAGCATTAATTGCCCATAATTAATTGACTTGAGAAGCTGGTGGGGGGGGGGGGGGGGGGGGGGGGGGGGTGAGCTGTTTTCTTGAATACAACTGAGCGTCTCGCTGGGCAATTTCAGAGGACAGTTAAGAGGCAACTATACGGTTGGGATGCGGAGTTACATGGAGGCCAGGCTGGTTAAGGCTGGCAGATTCCTGGGCGCCATTGCTGGGCTGAGTTTTCGTCTTTTCAGATTTATTTAGTTAATTAATTTTACCTGCTCCGGCTGAGGCAATGGGAATTGAAGCAATTTTATCATTTTTGCGCAATGGCTGGCATGGGTGGGAAACCTTCCATGTTCTATTCAGTTCGCCAGCTTCACAACCAGCATTTCTCACCAGATAATAATGCACCTGGCGCAAAGAAAATATGGAAGTGTGGCCCATGCTGTCAAGCCTGTGGCCAAAAAAAGCCTGCATTGCCACCTGGTCCCACCCTAGCACTGACCCAGTGGCACCCTGGCATCCTGGCACTGCCCCACGACACTGCACCTAGCCGCTCTGGCACTGCCTCCTGTCCAATTAACAAGTGAGTTAATTGAGAGACCACCATTTGGCTAGGTCACAGCATAACACTTCTGCTCTTCTTCAAATAGTGCAGTGGGTTCTTGTACATTTTCCTGAGAACAGTCAGTGTCTCGCTTTGCCATCCCTTCTCACTTCAGCACTCTTAGGGCTGGTTTAGCACAGGGCTAAAGAGCTGGCTTTTAAAGCAGACCAAGACAGGCCAGCAGCACTTCCCGTACCAGCCTCCCCGAACAGGCGGCGGAATGTGGTGACTAGGGGCTTTTCACAGTAACTTCATTTGAAGCCGACTTGTGACAATAAGCGATTTTCATTTCATTTCAGAACTGGACTGCGTGCTAGATTTCGATTTTTGAATTCGGGCCCTGGAGACGGGTCCTGAACCGCGACCTCGACTCAGGGGTGAGAATGCTACTCCACTGAGCTGAGGCTGACCCATGTTGGATACAGCACCAGATCCACCACACATGCACTGGGAGCCACTGCCAGTCTGCCAAAGGTTTCATTGTCACCAGCCTTGGTAAATGGGGCCGTACATCTGGGTACGTTATAATTCAACCATCTGTTCACACAACAAACTGGAGGATTGTGTGGAATTCCAAGACTCCTTTGCAGTCCTTCTCTGACTCTTTGGTCAGGATCTCTCTCTGTCGCCTTTGCAAAAGTTCTGATCAAGATATTTATTTTCTTTCTTCATGTTATTTGACTTTCTGGCCCTTTTTAAGAATGGAACAGGGTGGAAAGTGTCGGTAGAAATGCCTTTCTAAAGGAATTGTTTCAGTGCTTGCTGTCCTATTTTTGCCCCTCCAATCACTTCCTCCACTTGTTTGTTTTGCAGAGGGAAATACTTCCCTGCCAATTCAGTTGAATAGCTGATCGAGGGATTAGCGGCCTGCCACAATGCTGGCTCTCATACAGGAAAAATGTTGAAATACTTCCCAGAATAGCTGATTAGTGGCACCACTGGCACAAAGTCACTCGTGTTATTTTCCACGTTCCATCTCGGAACAAGTACAATGGAACGTTTTAAAAGGATTGGACTTGACGGGCGCACTTTTACAGCCACACTGCGCCCAAAAATCAGCTCGCTGCAGCGCAGCGGGGCTAATAGGTGCCGTGAGACCCCACTCGCAGGATGTACCTGGCTTGCAACACCATGTCTTTTTAGCAAATCTGCATACTTAAGTGAGACAGCTAGGCTCACTTTAATGTGCAGATTCCCGAGGTACCTGAGAGGTGGGATCAATCTCCTTTGCCACAGAGACCTGGATGAGCACTGTTCTACAAACAGGGAGCAGGTGGGATGGCACTCATTGGGGACTCCCAGGGGATTGGAGGTCTAGAGGTGCATACCCACCTGGGTACTGGTCTGGCACTGCCAAGGTGCCATGGTTTCACTGCCAGGGTACCAGGTTGGTGGTGCCAAGCTGATACTTTTTGCACGGTGGTGATCTAGCCAGGGGTGCCCTGCGTGGATGCTGAGGGCCGCGGGGAGACCTGGAACCCTCCTATGGTGCGTTGGGGCTTTGGTGGGGGGTTGGGGGTCACTTAGGGGGCTCCAGAGTTTTTAAAATGGCATCCTGACCTCTCGCTACCCTGAAGAGGTCCGGCAAGCGGAGTTCCTCAGTGCACAAAATGGGGTTATGTGCAGCCTCTGCTGAGCATTCCTCGCTGAGTCCCCTTATCTAATGCGAATGTTGTTTTATAGCATTGTGTTTCCCACGTGGTTAAACATGCTCACTATAGGACTTTGTTCCCAATTAGTTAAATTCCCCTTGTATGTCCCTGGAAAGCATCAAATCACAATTTCTGCTCGCGGAGAAGCAGTTAGATATTCGAGTGCTGACAAAATTATCCTCCTGCTCTGGCAGGGTAGTTTGCTGGAGACAAGAGTTACTTTTATTCCACATACTGATGCCAGGGATTTTTCTTTCACGTCATTGGATTACATTTACTTTTTAAAAATAAATTTGGAGTACCCAATTATTTTTTTTTCCAATTAAGGGACAATTTAGTGTGGCCAATCGACCTAACCTGCACTTGGGTTGCGCCGGTGAAACCCACGCAGACACGGGAAGAATGTGCAAACTCCACACAGACAGTTACCCGGGGCTGAGATCGAACCTGGGTCCACGGCGCCGTGAGGCAGCAGTGCTAACCACTGTGCCAACGTGCCGCCCCGTTGGATTACATTTACAACCGGCCTTCCTCGATGAAACCCCAGCCAGTATTTGTTCCTCAATGGATATCACTAAAAATGAATTGACCCGGCCAACATCGCATGGTTTGTTTGTGGGCTCATACTTGGCACTAGTACATCACTTCGGAAGATCCTGAGGGTATGAAAGGCTCAAAAACAAGCAAGAAGGGAGAGAGGAATGATGAGATTAAACAGGAACATAAAACAAAATGATAAAATATTTAACAGCCTCATTAATAAATACATGAAGGCTGTGATGGGAATAGAACCATTAACAAATGGACAGGATAATACCACAGATAGCAATAAAGAGATGACAGAAATATTAAATAATTATTCTACTTTAGTATTTAACAGGGAGGTGGAGCAGACAGACATGACATTGAATGATGTCATGGGGCTGGTTTAGCTCACTGGGCTAAATTGCTGGCTTTTAAAGCAGACCAAGACAGGCCAGCAGCACGGTTCAATTCCCGCACCAGGCGCCGGAATGTGGCGACTAGGGGCTTTTCACAGTAACATTTACATTTCATTTCATGAAGCGATGAGCACTGAGATAAGAGAATTTGAAAGTAAAATCAAAAGGGCGTGTTGCAGAAACTAAATAAAATGAAAGAGGATATAGCCCATGCTTGCATCCGTCTATTTTAAAATGATCTCGTGGAGAGATAGCAGAGTTAATGCAACAAATCTTTAATAATTCGTTGCAAAAAGGTGTAGAGCCAGTGAACTGACGGATAACTAATGTGATCCCTCCATTTAAAAGGGGTGGGTGGGGGACAGAATGCGACCAGGGAATTATAGATCAGTCGGCTCAACACTAGAGGTAGGAAAAATAACAGAATTCTGACAAAAGGAGAAAATAGAAAAATATCCAGAAGTGATAAACGTAACAATGACTATTCGGCATGAAAGGGGAAAGCTTGCTGACCAACCTTGTAGACATTTTTTGAGGAAGTTGCAGGGAGAGTAGACACTGGTAATACAGCAAATCTAATTTACATGGACATTCAAGAAAGTTCCATGGTGCGTTCCATGACAGATGAGTATGGCTAGAAAATGTCGAGACAATCAGGTGACAGAATTCACAGACTCACAGAATTCCTACGGAGCCAAAGGAGGCCCATCCTAGATTTCATAGATTTCATAGAATTTACAGTGCAGAAGGAGGCCATTCGGCCCATCGAGTCTGCACCGGCTCTTGGAAAGAGCACCCTATCCAAGGTCCACACCTCTACCCTATCCCCACAACCCAGTAACCCCACCCAACACTAAGGGCAATTTTGGACACTAAGGGCAATTTATCATGGCCAATCCACCTAACCTGCACATCTTTGGACTGTGGGAGGAAACCGGAGCACCCGGAGGAAACCCACGCACACATGGGGAGGATGTGCAGACTTCGCACAGACAGTGACCCAAGCCGGAATCGAACCTGGGACCCTGGAGCTGTGAAGCAATTGTGCTATCCACAATGCTACCGTGCTGCACTGTCTCGCCAACTGAGCATTATGAATGAGTGCCGTTCCTCTGCTTTTTCCCTGCACAATGTTTCTATTCAAATAATCTTCTAAGAATGGAAAGCCGGAACACAGAGACTGGGAGCAAAGGGTCAGAAGTGGCGTCTTGAAAGGGCCACTGCTGTTCACAATATATATCAACAATTAGCCCATGCAAATTTTAAATTTGCGGATGATAACAAGTTAAGGGGGGGTAGTCATACTGAGGAGGAGCGCAAAAATTTGCAGGAAGGCATTAATAAACTTGCTGAACGGGCAAACAATTAGCAAATGAAATTCAATGCAGATGTAAAGTAATACATTTCGGTCGGAAGAAAGCATAGAAACCATAGAAAAATTAAGGCACAGGTCGAGGTCATTTAGGTCATCGTGTCGACGCTGGCTGAACAAATCGAGCCGCCCATTCTAATCCTACCTCCCAGCACCTGGATTGGAGCCTTCCAGGTGATGGCATTTCAGGTGCAGACCTTGTAAATGAGTTGAGGGTGAAAAGGTTCCCCAATGTCCTCTCTGCTCCTTCTACCAATCAGCTGGTAGTTGACCTCTCTGCTCGGGGAAACAAGTATTTCCTGTCTGCTCCATCTGGGCATCTGATAAATTTGTACACCTCAATCAAGTCTCCCCTTAGCCTCCTGAGTTTTAAGGAAAACAATCCTAGACTATCCAATCTTTCCTCATGGGTGCAATTTTCAAGCCCTGGCAACATTCTTGTAAATCCCCTCTGCACTCATTACAGAGCAATTATGCCCTGCCTGTAATGTGGTGACAGAACTTTCCGCAAACTTCCAGCTGTGGCCTGACCAAGATTTTAGACAGTCCCATCATTACATCCTTGCTTTTGGCTTGTGTACCTTGTACAATAAAGGAAAGCATTCCATATGCCTTTGTTTACCACCTCATCCACCTGTCCAACACCTAAAGGGACCAGGGGGACAAGCAGCTGCCTCCTCATGTCTCCCTCAGCACCCCAATGCACACCGCTCACACCGCCATGGTGATCTCACTTCCACCCACCTTGTGGGCTCCCATCACTTGTCATGCACCGCCACTCCCCATAACTCCCCCAGTAGCTTCAGTGTCCCTTACATGCCCACTCTCACTTACCTCCAACGCATGCCAGATATCATTCTCATCTGACGTGGCATGACTCCCGCCTACACTCGTCCGATGTATCTCACTGTGGGACGAACCTAAGCATAACAAGGGTGAGCGGGCACAGCCGGCCAGAGTAATGCTGAAGCTCAAGACCCTAATGCCATTCGAGGTGAGAGCCCTTGTTCTTGTTGGAGAGGAACAGGCCCACTACCGTGCAAAGGGCGAGGTCATAGACACAAGTGAGAACCCTCAACACATCCAGCCATGGCACAAGCCGGGACTCGAACTTGGGACCCTGGACCTGTGAAGCAACAGTGCTAACCACTGTGCTGCCATGCCGGGTTTGATCTCAGCCTCGGGTCCCTGTCTGTGCGGAGTCTGCATGTTCTCCCCGTGTGTGCGTGGTTTTCCTCTGGGTGCTCTAGTTTCCTCCCACATCTAAAGATGTGCGGGTTAGGTGGATTGGCCGTGCTAAATTGTCCCTTAGTGTCCAAATGGTAAGGTGGGGTTTCAGGGTTACTTGGTTAGGGTGGGGCCTAGATAGGATGCTCGTTCAGAGGGTTGGTGTGGACGCGATGGGTCGAATGGCCTGCTTTTGCATTGTGGGGATTAGATGATTCTATGATATCGCAGAAATTTTATAGAGGCAACGGAGAGACTACAGAAAAGATATAGAGAGATGATACCAGAAATGTGCAATATACACACCAGGAAAGGATTAGCAGGATGAGTGTTTTATTTGGAAAAAGGCAGGTTGATGTGGGGTGATGTGATAGACGTGATTGAAATTATGAAAGGTTTTGATAGAGGATGTGGGGAAGAGCGTAACGCAAGGCCTTTGATGAAAGATAGTCACTAAGAAACTCAAGCAGAGGAAACATCTTTACCCATAAAGAGTGATGAGAACTTGCCACCACAGGGAGTGGTTGCAAAGAATAGGCTGGATGGGTTACAGAGGAAGCTAGACAAGCAAATGAGGGAAAGTGGAATCGAGTATTCATAGGTAGATTTAGATGAGGCAAGATGGGAGGAGACTCGAGGGGATCACATAGTGGCATGAACTGGTATGGCAGGATGGCCTGGTTTCTAAGCTGCATTCCTATCTAATATCTAATTGCAAGGTTCAGAGATCAAGGACATAAGAAATAGAATCATAGAACTTACAGTGCAGAAGAAGGCCATTCGGCCCATCAAGTCTGCACCGGCCCTCTGAAAGAGCACCCCACCCAAGCCCACACCTCCACCCTATCCCCATAACCCAACCTTAAGGGCAATTTTGGACTCTAAGGGCAATTTAGCATGACCAATCCACCTAACCTGCACATCTTTGGACTGTGGGAGGAAACCGGAGCACCCGGAGGAAACCCACGCACACACGGGGAGAACGTGCAGACTCCACACAGACAGTGAACCAAGCCGGGAATCAAACCTGAGACCATGGAGCGGTGAAGCAATTGTGCTAACCACCATGCTACCGTGCGGCCCTGACATCAGCACAAATAGAATCAGGAGTAGGCCACATGATCCCTTGGGCTGAATTCTCCCATCAGAGACAAAGTCCCGTGGCGGGGTCAGGAACAGGGAATGATTCCACCTGCAGCGGCTGACGGGAAACTATGCCATATCTCTGTCCCCAGCGTAATTAATTATGCACCCGGGCATTTTGCGCTGTCTTCCATGGGGGGGGGGAGGGTTTGGTGACACGTGCTATATTTAAAAGGTGTTCAACGTCACTGACCCACCATTGAAGAAAGAAGATGGATCTCCAGGAACACTGGCATTAGAAGGTGGACCTCCTTGAAGTCACTGAAACTGGAAGATCCATTGATAAGATTCTCCCCCGCTGTGGTGTTTCAGGCTCCATTGTTGCTGACAGCCTCTCCAGAGGCAACTCCAGGCATTCTTCAGATAACTCCCGAATCTGCGTGTTTTCTGACTGCTGTTGTGGAGATTTGGACGTGGGGGGGAAGGTTCCAGTCGGGCCTTCATCTGCATCCCATTAGCTGGATGCAAACTGGGACCATGTCGGCCTCCAACGAGATTCTGAATCCGTCATGGCGGACAGTATTGGAAGATTCCACCAGTATGAAATATATTTTTGGGCCTCCTGCTGTATTCTGCTTCAGATCCACACCCTCCCCTACTCCACAAACCCTCCCCCCCCCACCCATTTGACATTGATACCACTGGCAGGGGCATAAAATAATTCCACCTTTTGAGTTTACTCTTTCATTCATTAAGATCATTGCTGATGTTCCAGCTCAACTTCACCTCTCCGACCTACCTTTCAATTTCCTTGATTCCCTTCGTTGCTGAAAATGTATTGCTCCCTGACTTGAACATAGACAGTGGTCGAACAGCCACCTCTCTGGGGAAGAGAATTCCAAAGATTCGCTGAGTGAAGGAAATTCCCCTTATCTCAGTCCTGAGAGTTAGGCTACAATGAGATTTTCCGGCCCTTCCCACTGATGGGCTGTTCCGGCATGTGGTGCATTCCCGGGTGGCTCGCACACATAGATGGGACTGGAATATCCCCCCTGATAACTGATGCAGACCACCTCCACTGGCAGAAGATATGTGGCGGGGGGCCGGAATATCCAACCCCTTATACTGAGAATAAATTCTAGACTCTAGTTCGAGAGTCTTCGACCTCCCAGTATGATGAATGTAGTAATTTCAGATATATTGTATCATATGTATTTCATAGAATCATAGAATTTACAGTGCAGAAGGAGGCCATTCGGCCCATCGAGTGTGCACCGGTCCTTGGAAAGAGCACCCTACTTAAGTCCACACCTCCACCCTATCCCTGTTCCCCCACCTAACTGTTTTGGACACGAAGGGCAATTTAGCATGGACAATCCACCTAACCTGCACATCTTTGGACTGTGGGAGGAAACCGGAGCACCCAGAAGAAACCCACGCACACACGGGGAGAATGTGCAGATTCCACACAGACAGTAACCCAAGCTGGGAATCGAGCCTGGGACCCTGGAGCTGTGAAGCAACACCGCCAACCAGTGTGCTACGTGCCGCCCCACTGGTGCTACTGGTGCAGTAAAGGTCCAAAGCCTGGGTTATTGTGTGTATGACTGCTGGAGTAATTTAAAAAAAATAAAAATCATGGTTTGAAAGACCAGCAGACACTTTTGTTGCAAGGGATAACTAAAGCATCGTAAAAGTTGGGAAAATGCAAATGTGTTCATATGAAGAAGGTTCCCTGGAGAGTAGACAATTGGAGACATTGTGTTCAGCTGTTGTAAGATGATGCAGTTAATGGGAGGAGCCAGGGACTGAAGCAGTCTGGTGCCAGGTTTTGGAGTTTAGTTTTGATCTAACTGTGAACAGACTAGCAGTCTCTTTCCAAGCAGTTCATCCAAGACAACTCTTGACATCAAGTATTCATGGTTTTGCTAACTGATTTAAAAGTGGACTTTGACCGGAGATGAGTTTTGCTTGAGTGGAGATAAAAGTTAGCGGTTGGGATTTAATGTTTTACTGTCATGTTAAGTATTGTTTACCTGATAATTTTAAGCTATTTTCTTTGTGATGTTAAAGTTATTTTAATACTACATTAATAATAAACTTTTAACCTATTTGTGTGCGGAATTACTCCTCAAATTATCCTTTCCTCACGGTCTTACAAATTAAAATAAAATATTGGGGTTTCTGTCCGCTATCCTGGCAACTGTTGGGGCCTGGTCCGGTTAGTAAAACTATAGCCTATCCAGTCAAGCCCTGGAATAATGTCATACACTCCAATGGGGTCACCTCTCATTCTTCTAAAGTCCAGAGAATAGAACATAGACATACAGTGCAGAAGGAGGCTATTTGGCCCATCAAGTCTGCACCGACCCACTTAAGCCCTCACTTCCACCCTTGGACCCAGTTTACTCAGACTCTTATTATATGACCATCCTCTTAGTCTAGGATCGATTCAGTGAATCACTGTTTTCTTTCGGTGTACATAGCTTTTCTATATCCAGCAACCCAGTGACAAATTTGCACATGATAAAGATCTGATACACGCAACAGGCACACAGATTTTATCGATAATCCAGAAAAACATTGTTAGCGTTGAGGCTCAGGATGAGCCCTTTAACTTTGATGTTGACACGATTGAGGGCTGGTTTTTAACTTGAAGCTCCAGGGTGTGACACCGAGTGTTATTGGTCACACATTTCCTACTTCGCACACCTTCTATTTGTGTTGGCCTTAATGAAAATGTGGAAGCTTCTACAGTGGCTGGTCAATCTGGATCGGCTATTTTTTTTATAGACACAGGGAGGAAAATTGATCATCTGCATGACAGGGAACCCACGTTGATTGGTTAACTCCTGCCACAATATCAGAGCGCCTCTGATACCTTTATTCAATCCACAGCAATTTTCCGGTACAGGGGAAATTTAATCAGCCACACACCTTCCGGACCCATTACCTTCATGGTCAGTCTGTCCAGATGCCCAGCACAGTGCTGTGTACCAGCAATCCAAGGCCCCGCCTGCAGCCACCTTGACAATGATCAGTATGGAGGGCTCATCTTCATGTACATAGGGCCATTCAATCCATGGAAAAACTTTCCCGATTCAGTTAGATCATGGCGTAACATTTAACCATCTTGATGTTATTTGATATTCTTACCTCATTGAAACCTGTCGCTCCAATGCCGACTTGAATATGCACATTGACCCAGCTCGACAGTCTTTTGGATGGGACGAGAGTCAGATTTGCTCTATCCCTTGTATGTTCCCTTTGGAAATCCTAGCAGTAAGCACACCCTGGCTGAGTTTCCTCTCCCACTCTACAACAAAAATGAGGAGAAGGCACTTAAAAGTTTGACACTCAGGTTAGAAAATCCATCTGCTCTGGATTGCCGAGGCAAGTGGAAATTGCAAACGCTTGGGTTACAATCTTCCAATCATCCATAGCTAGCTGGGTGTTGCCAAAGGACTGGACGATTTTGGAAATGCTACGTCCCCGTTCAAATAAAAGGAGATGCATAAATCGATGGGAAGTGGGTGAGAGGAGTGTAGTTGATGTTGTCTGCCTGGAATAAGCAAAATTGAAGTTCGGGAATTAAAGGGGCAGTGGCTGTATGGAATTGAAGTTGGCTAAGGGACAGAAAGCAGAGTTTAGGGATCAATGGTCATTTCTAAGACTGGATTCAAAATGTGAAGTTGTGTTCCGCAGGGATGATGCTGGGACCACCCGTCTTTCTGACGTATACTGCCAACCTTGGCTTGGTTGGAGGGCATCATTTCAAAGCTACAAAACTCCAAAATGTAGTTAACAACGAGGAGGATAGTACCAAACTTCGGCTGGATAGAAATTGACGGTGAAATGGGCAGACTCACGGCAGATGAAATCTAACACAGGGATGTGTGCAGTGCTCCATTTTTGTCGGAAGAATGAAGAGAGGCAATGCAAGCTGAATGCCACATTTTCTACAGGGGTGCAGGGATGGGGAGACGAGGTGCTCTACCAGCTATGGGGCTAGTTTAGCACAGTGGGCTAAACAGCTGGCTTGTAATGGAGAACAAGGCCAGCAGCGCGGGTTCATTTCCCGTACCGGCCTCCCCAAACAGGTGCCGGAATGTGGCGACTAGGGGCTTTTCACAGTAACTTCATTGAAGCTTACTTGTGACAGTAAGCGATTATTATTATTATTACCTACACGAGCACTCAAGGAGAAGATTAGATGGAAACATTCAAAATCTTCAAAGGAGGGATGGGTTTTTAATGCCCCAATATCCCTTAACCCGAGGACTTAAGTGAGTCGCAGAGAAAGCAGAGACGCCATAGAATCCGAATTGCAGAATAGTACAGCAGAGAAGAGGCCCTTTGGCCAACGGGTCTGCACCAGTGAATTGAAAACATCTGACATGCGGAAAAAGCAAACATCACGCCACAAGGCGCAACAATCTGAAACATGCAGCCTGAAAAGACTGAGGGAGGCAGATACAATAATGACTTTCAAAAGGAAATGAGAAGAATGTTTGAAAAGGAAAGGAAGCACTGCGCTAAGGGGAAAGATACCGATGGAAGTTGAAAAATTAGATAGCTCCCTCAAAGAGCTAGCACCAGTGTGATGGGCCAAATGGCCACCTTCTGCGCTGCAAGGTTCTATTGGAATTCTCAGATTCGCCAAACTCAAGGAAAATAGCAGAGCAAAGCCATCTTTTCATCTCTGTACTGTGACTGTCAACTTTATTGCGGGTGAACTCATTAATTAAGTACACTGGCAGGATGAAAGTGGGTGAGAATCCTTGCCAGGAGATGGTATCAGGTTCGCAGGTTTTATCAATAATTTTTTTGTTTAAATTTGTAGTGGTGTCTTTGTTCTATGGTCACAGGCATTGAAACTATAAGGTGTGTGTGGAGAATTTGCTTCGCATTTCTATTTAGCTGGAATGTAGAATGTCTTAAAAATAACGTGTTTCAGTAAACAGGTTTAATCAGAATGTTATTCGAGCACACCCGGTTAACTGTCACTTACTAAAATGCATCCCCCCCCCCCCCAGCAAGATTAACATGATTGGGATCACTTGGTAGCAAGTATAAAAGGTGTGTAGTAATCCTGTGCCAGCTTTTTTGATTACCTCGAATGGAATCTCGTTGTCCGGAATCCATGTCAAATCGTATCGTATCAAATCGTAAATGATACGCTACCGCTACTGGGAAATATATCGCCGTTCCTTCAATGGTGCTGGGTCAAAAGCATGGGACACCCTTCCACACAGCACACCACACGGACTGCTCACTGCCACTTTCTCGGGGGCATTTAAGGATAGGGCAATGAATGCTGGCCTGGCCAGCAACTGCCACTCTCCCCCACCCCCCAAAGCCGCCAACCCTCGCACCCCTCCCCCCCACCCCCCCCCTCCCCCCCCCCCGCCCCCCAACCATCAACCGCCCTCACTCCCGCCCTCCCCACCACATCGCATGAACAACGAAAGAAAGAAATTTTCTCCGCTTGCAAGCTGGTTAGACAAGCGTTTACATTCACACAGCACACTCCCAAGCACGAAGCTGCCATTAAATCGTGGCCCATACACTTTTCCCCCCCCCTTGAGGAACAGTGGAAGGACTTCCCAAGCTGATTGTCAGACCATTGAAGTGCGTTTTGAATGTGTTGCCTGTGGCCAGCAAAGTCTTGCTCTTTGAACTCAAACCCAGGGCTGCTAGTTTAGAGGTAGTGATGCTACAATCGTGCCACAAGACCTCCAACATTTAGTTCAATTAAATATTATTGAGCAAATCCTTTTGACTGAAACTTTGGTACATGTACTTCGCATAAAGTCCTGCCCCTGCATTTATGTATGAACATGACGCAGGCAGGACTTTGTGCGAGCGGGTGGTCCAGAGATACATAATACAAGCTTTCGGCCATCATTTCCAGACAGAGGACCAAAGTGCCGTGGGCAAGACATTCTGACCCCCGACCCCATTTGATCCGTCTACACTCGTGCTGAGCGAGTCGCTGCCCTGGATCACAACCTCACAGTATTGGAATTACGACGGGTCATTTTTAGGAGACACCACTCCCAGTGCCATTCCCACCTTAACTGAGATGGTGGTACAACATTTATGAACCATACCTTTCTGCCAATGGTGACCGTCTGAAGCCTTGCATTACAGAAGTACCCATGTGCACTCTGTCTTACATATTGACAAGCCAGCCACAGTGCCTGATATGCCTTTAAAACATATTGGCATGAATAACTATTGGTGTTTTCAGTTGATTTAATTACAATTAGCGATTTTATTAAAATGAGAGACACACACTTACCCTTTAAGAAATGTATCCAAATTTTGGAGGCCTTTGTGGTTGTGATTCCACCTGTCGCAGTGTAGGTTTAAAATGAATTGTCGCCTCCTGCTCCGTGTGATGCTGATTCAGACACCGGCCAGTTACCACTGTCATTCTGCTCAAAATGAAACATACTGTCCTGTTGTTTATGCTTCTATAATCGACCAGGACTTTATCTGTGCCAAAGGTGTGCCATGTACCTTGTCGTTATTGTTCACCTGTTTCCTGGATTGTTAGCATAAGTTCCGCGAATAAGGCTTACAAAATAAATGCAGGGTAACAATCATTGTTATTAATCAAAGAACAAGGAAACAAATGCCACCTGTGATGCAAACCAAAAAATGGGGAAACATTTTCACAACCCCTGACACACCGCATAGGGAACACCTAAACACTTCGATAAAATAGCAACATGGGATTTGTAAGGTCCTCCTGAGAGGGTGGACAAGGCTCTCAGTTTAACCTCTCAATGTGAATCCTGGGCTAGATTTCCAACTTGCTACTTGAGCGTGAAGCTACTGACCTGCATCTGCTGCTTGCCACAGAAGCGACCCGTTTCTCGTCAGCTTGCTTTTGATTGTTTATGTGACATTATATCGAATGTCTAGTATATAAAGGGTTAATGTAATATCATAATTGACCACTAGGTGGAGCTGGGATCAGACCTATAAAAAAGGACTGATCCTCAGGCTTTTGGGAGAGCGTAGGAGAGAGTGGGAAAGAGTGTAGGGGAGTGCAGAGTGCATGAGACAAGTATTAGTATTCTGTAGACTGTAATTTAATTGATTATTGCTTGCTACGGGAGTAAGTGGCCGAGCTGTAGGTTAAGGAGTCATAGATTATCATAGAATTTACAGTGCAGAAGGAGGCCATTCGGCCCATCGAGTCTGCACCAGCTCTTGGAAAGAGCACCCTACCCAAGGTCAACACCTCTACCCTATCCCCATAACCCAGAAACCCCACACAACACAAAGGGCAATTTTGGACAATAAGGGCAATTTATCATGGCTAATCCACCTAACCTGCACATCTTTGGACTGTGGGAGGAAACCGGAGTACCCGGAGGAAACCCACGCACACATGGGGAGGATGTGCAGACTCCGCACAGACAGTGACCCAAATGTTGGCAGTGTAACAAATGTTAGCTTTGTTATTGAATTTAGCTTCTGTGGTCTTTGTGAACACAACGATATCCATCCTGAGTATAAGAAACAGAAAGAACACCACAGTTTGTCGTGACTGGAGGAGATCAGTAGTTAATCGCATGTACTCGTGGCAAAATGCAGCCAGGAGTTTCAGGTAAGAGCAGCTAGCACCGGGGTGGTGAGCTGCATTGCACTAAATGGGTGACCAATGCAACTCAACACCTTCTGACATCCCAAGCATTTGTTGCCCCCGCGGGATGTGGGCATCGTTGGCCAGAGCAGCATTTAATGCACATCCATAATTTACCTTGAAAGGCTGGTGGAGAGCTTGCTTCCTGACCCACGACAGTCCATGCGGTGTAGGTACACCCACAGTGCGGTTAGAGAGGGAGTTCCAGGATTTTGACCCAGCGACAGTGAAGGAACGCCCGGTGTATTTCCAAATCGGGCTGGTGTGTGGCTCGGATGAGAACTTGGTGGTGGCGTTCCCACGTGCCTGCTGCCGTTGTCTTTTCAGGTGCTAGAGGTCCCGGGTTTGCTGTGGAAGGTGCTTCGTGAGCTGTTGCAGTGGACTTGTAAATGACACTGTATCCACAGTGGTGGAGGTTGAAAGGGGTGATTGGGTTGCCAATCAGATGGGCTGCAATAACATGGACGATGTCTAGTTTCTTGAGAGTTGTTGGAGCGACACTCATCAGGCAAGTGGGCAAGATTCCATCACACTCTTGATTTCCCCCTTGAAGATGGTGGACAGACTTTGAGGAGTCAGGAGGTGGGTCATCCACTGCATAATTCCCTCTTCTGACCTGTTCTTGTAGCCACAGTGTTGATATGGCTAGTCCAGTTCAATCTATAGTCACTGCTGAACCCCGAGGATGTTGATTGTAGTGGCGGGGTGCAGGGGTGGGGTGGGTTCAATGACGGTAATACCATTGAAAGTCAAGGGCAGGTGGTTAGATTCTCCCTGGTTCTGATGGTAGTTGCCTGGCACTTGTGTGGTGTGAATGCGACTTGCCACTTGCCAGCCCAAGCCTGGATGTTGTCCAGGTCCTGCTGCATATTGGCATAGACTGATTCAGTAACGAGTTGTGAATAATACTGAACATTGTAAATCCATCAGCAAAACGTACGAGAGACAGGAAATTATTTCTTTATCAATCTTACCCTGGCATCATTCAGGTGTGTAATGTTGTCTAAGTATCTAATGCTGAGGATATCTATGTTGTTCCAGGTGTGTAATGGTGAGGAAATTCCATGCTGTTCCAGGTGTGTAATGGTGAGGAAACTCCATGTTGTTCCAGGTGTGTAATGGTGAAGAAACTCCATGTTGTTCCAGGTGTGTAATGCTGAGGAATCTCCATGTTATTCCAGGTGTGTCATGCTGAGGTTAATCCATGCTGTTCCAGGTGTGTAATGGTGAGAAAACTCCATGCTGCTCCAGGTGTGTAATGGTCAGGAAACTCCATACTGTTCCAGGTGTGTAATGGTGAGGAAACTCCATGCTGTTTCAGGTGTGTAATGGTGAGGAAACACCACGTTGTTCCAGGTGTGTAATGGTGAGGAAACACCATGTTGTTCCAGGTGTGTAATAGTCAGGAAACTCCATGCTGCTCCAGGTGTGTTATGATGAGGAAACACCATGCTGTTCCAGTGTGTAATGATGAGGAAACACCATTTTGTTCCAGGTGTGTAATGGTGAGGAAACACCATGCTGTTCCAGTGTGTAATGATGAGGATACCGTATGTTGTTCCAGGTGTGTAATGATGAGGAAACTCCATGTTGTTCCAGATGTGAAAAGATGAGGATACTGTATGTTGTTCCAGGTGTGTAATGATGAGGAAACACCATGTTGTTCCAGGTGTGAAATGGTGAGGAAACATCATGCTGTTCCAGGTGTACAATAATGAGGAAATATTATGCTGTTCCAGGTGTGTAATGCTGAAGTTAATCCATGCTGTTCCTGGTGTGTAATGGTGAGGAAACTCCATGCTGCTCCAGGTGTGTAATGATGAAGAAACACCATGTTGTTCCTGGTGTGTAATGGTGAGGAAACGCCATGCTGTTCCAGCGTGTAATGATGAGGACACTGTATGTTGTCCCAGGTGTGTAATGGTGAAGAAACACCATGTTGTTCCAGTGTGCAATGGTGAGGAAACACCATGCTGCTCCAGGTGTGTAATGGTGAAGAAACACCATGTTGTTCCAGTGTGCAATGGTGAGGAAACACCATGTTGTTCCAGTGTGCAATGGTGAGGAAACACCATGCTGCTCCAGGTGTGTAATGGTGAAGAAACACCATGTTGTTCCAGGTGTGTAATGGTGAGGAAACTCCACACTGTTCCAGTGTGTAATGATGAGGATACTGTATATTGTTCCAGGTGTGTAATGGTGAGGAAACACAATGCTGTTCCAGGTGTGCAATGGGGACAAAACTCAATGCTGCTCTAGTGTGTAATGATGAGGATACTGTATGTTGTTCCAGGTGTGTAATAGTGAGGAAACACCATGTTGTTCTAAGTGTGTAATCCTGAGAATGCTCCACACTGTTCCAGGGGTATAATGTGAGGAACATCCATGCTGTTCCACGTGTGTAACGGTGAGGAACCACCATGATGTCCCAGGTGTGTAATGGTGAGGAAACCCAATGCTGTTTTAGGTGTGTAATGGTGAGGAAACGCCATGCTGTTCCAGCGTGTAATGATGAGGATACTGCATGTTGTCCCAGGTGTGTAATGGTGAAGAAACTCCATGTTGTTCCAGTGTGCAATGGTGAGGAAACACCATGCTGCTCCAGGTGTGTAATGGTGAAGAAACACCATGTTGTTCCAGTGTGCAATGGTGAGGAAACACCATGTTGTTCCAGTGTGCAATGGTGAGGAAGCACCATGCTGCCCCAGGAGTGTAATGGTGAGGAAACACCATGTTGTTCCAGGTGTGTAATGGTGAGGAAACACATGTTGTTCCAGGTGTGTAATGGTGAGGAAACCCAATGCTGTTCCAGGTGTGTAATGGTGCGGAAACACCATGCAGTTCCAGGTGTGTAATGGTGAGGAAACACCATGCTGTTCCAGTGTGTAATGACGAGGAAACACCATGTTGTTCCAGGTGTGTAATGGTGAGGAAACACCATGCTGTTCCAGTGTGTAATGATGAGGAAACTCCATGTTGTTCCAGTGTGTAATGGTGAGGAAACACCATGCTGCTCCAGGTGTGTAATGGTGAAGAAACACCATGTTGTTCCAGTGTGCAATGGTGAGGAAACACCATGTTGTTCCAGTGTGCAATGGTGAGGAAACACCATGCTGCTCCAGGTGTGTAATGGTGAGGAAACACCATGTTGTTCCAGGTGTGTAATGGTGAGGAAACACCATGTTGTTCCAGGTGTGTAATGGTGAGGAAACCCAATGCTGTTCCAGGTGTGTAATGGTGCGGAAACACCATGCAGTTCCAGGTGTGTAATGGTGAGGAAACACCATGCTGTTCCAGTGTGTAATGATGAGGAAACACCATGCTGTTCCAGTGTGTAATGATGAGGAAACACCATGTTGTTCCAGGTGTGTAATGGTGAGGAAACCCAATGCTGTTCCAGGTGTGTAATGGTGAGGAAACCCAATGCTGTTCCAGTGTGTAATGGTGAGGAAACACCATCTTGTTCCAGGTGTGTGATGGTGAGGAAACCCAATGCTGTTCCAGGTGTGTAATGGTGAGGAAACACCATGTTGTTCCAGGTGTGTAATGGGAAAGAATAACCATGTTGTTCCAGTGTGCAATGGTGAGGAAACACCAAGCAGTTGCAGTGTGTAATGATGAGGAAACACCATGTTGTTCCAGGTGTGTAATGGGGAAGAAACACCATGTTGTTCCAGTGTGCAATGGTGAGGAAACACCACGCTGTTTCCAGTGTGTAATGATGAGGAAACACCATGTTGTTCCAGGTGTGCAATGGTGAGGAAACACCATGTTGTTCCAGTGTGCAATGGTGAGGAAACACCATGCTGTTTCAGTGTGTAATGATGAGGAAACACCATGTTGTTCCAGGTGTGCAATGGTGAGGAAACACCATGTTGTTCCAGTGTGCAATGGTGAGGAAACACCATGCTGTTCCAGGTGTGTAATGGTGAGGAAACACCATGTTGTTCCAGGTGTGTAATGGTGAGGAAACGCCATGCTGTTCCAGTGTGTAATGATGAGGATACTGTATGTTGTCCCAGGTGTGTAAAGGTGAGGAAACCCAATGCTGTTCCAGGTGTTTAATGGTGAGGAAACACTATGTTGTTCCAGGTGTGTAATGGTGAGGAAACACCATGATGTCCCAGGTGTGTAATGGTGAGGAAACACCATGCTGTTCCAGTGTGTAATGATGAGGAAACACCATGTTGTTCCAGTGTGCAATGGTGAGGAAACACCACGCTGTTCCAGTGTGTAATGGTGAGGAAACACCATGTTGTTCCAGGTGTGTAATGGTGAGGAAACCCAATGATGTCCCAGGTGTGTAATGGTGAGGAAACCCAATGCTGTTTTAGGTGTGTAATGGTGAGGAAACGCCATGCTGTTCCAGCGTGTAATGATGAGGATACTGTATGTTATCCCAGGTGTGTAATGGTGAGGAAACTCCATGTTGTTCCAGGTGTGAAACGTTGAGGATACACCATGCTGCTCCAGGTGTGTAATATTGAGGGTATTCCATATTTTTCCAGGTTGTTAATGGTGATGATACACCATGTTAAAGGTAAAGCAAAAAGTGAAGACAGGCCGGTCTTTACAAGCCAAAAGAGGTTCCACTCGATGAGCGGCAGCTGGTGTGTGCGCATACTTCCCGGGCAGTGTGCACAACGCCTTCAAGCTGGCATACTTGAAGGATCCTGATGCCTTTGAGCCCCCCACCCCCGGCTCCTGGGCGACAGGGGTTATCCGCTGTGGTCATAGATGGTGATGCCTATCCGGAGGCCAGAGACCGACACGGAGGCCTGCTACAATAACGCCCATGCCGCGACAAGGGGCATGATTGAGCAGTGCCTCGGCATCCTGAAGATGTGGTGTTCTGGTGCTTGGACCACTCTGTAGGAGCGCTCCAGGTCAGCGCTGGGAGGGTCTCCCACATCGTGGTGGCCTGCTGCGTCCACAATAACATCGCGCAGCAGAGGGACGACGTGCTGGAGGAGGAGGTGGGTGAATGTTAGTCTTCATCCGCTGAGGAGGGTAACGTTGGGCAGGACATGGGCCTGTGTAGGCTTGGGAGGCCGGATAAAGTATGCGTCAGTGCAGTCACCCACGGGACGCTCTGTTTACCTGCTGGGGGGACTGGCCAGGGGAATGGACATCGCAACCCAACCCTCCCCACACCCCACACCGCCCCCCCCATGGGCATCCTCCCTGCTCCACCTCCACCCCCCACCACTCCCGGCCTCCCTCCACTTGCAACCCCTCCGTGATTCCCACTTGCCTCACTGCGGGGTCTGGGAGCTGTGTTGGCAGTAACAGTGCGTCTGGCCCATGGAATGGAGGATGATGACAACCCGCTCTGGGATGAGCCCTGGTGCCCTGCACCGTCTGACAATGTCTGACTCCTGCCCACGGTAGCACTTTGAACCGTCCACCTGGGTGAACCCTGCCTGTGAGCTGGCCATTGAACACAGGAATGGCCCAGTTCCCTCTGGGACTGTACCAGATCAGCCAGTGACTGTGTCATCTCCCTCTGGGAGGGCCGCCTTCTTTTGTGTCTGTGCCAAATGAAGCAGTGCCTGAGCAATGCGCCGAATCTCTCAGCATCGTCCTCTCCCTCTACAGCGTCCAGGAGGGTCTCCAGTTCCGCGTCGGTAAACCTTGGTGCTGCTCGTCCTGCTGTCATCTTGTTGGCTGGAATGAGAAGTGTATATATGCGGCTGCAGCCTCCTGTCAATTGCAAATCTGGCGAATCCCTCACCATTTCTCATTGAAATTGGCCATGTTTCATGTGGCGCAGGTGATAGCCCCTTAACGGTCGTTAAATGCAGTTTCGCTATCGTAGAACTCCACCAATCCTGTCTAGCGTCAACACCTGAGTCTCAGGAACGGAGCACTCCGCCCCCTACCTTTCAATTTACTCACTGCAAATTAAGCAACTGCCCCTTTTTTAACTTCCCTCCACCATTTTACACACCTTAATTCTGGACAACGTTCAACAGATCTACTTTTCTATTGGCTCTCCCTGCCACTCCTCCAACTCTGTTCCTTCTCAGTTGGTATTTCCTCTGCCCCATTGCACTCAGTCAATCGCTCAGCATCAAATTATTTCTTAAAACCTCGTTGGGCTGAATCTCTCTCGCTCTACCTGCCCAACGTGAAAGAACAGCGCCAGGGAAGGTTCTGGTGTAAATACACGCAAACTTCATTCTTGAATGGGCGGTAAGGTACAGGGTCATGCAGACACACTGAGGTTCAGAATAGTTGGCTCCAAGTGATGTTTTCAGTTGGACTTTAGTATTGGGACAAGGGAGGGTTGGCAAAAGTTGAATAATGGTAAGTGCAGGATTAATACCATAAAGCATGTCTTCATACAAAAAGGGAACAACATGCATTTATATGGCACCATTTCCAACCACTCGACTTCTCAAAGCACCTTACAGTCAATCAAATATTTTTGGAATGGATCACCCTTGTAATTTTCCAAATTTCGCCAGCTAATTTTAGCACTGCGAGCCCCCACAAGGAGCAATGCGGCAGTAACAAGATATTCTGGGCTGGACCCTACGTTGGTGGGATCCTGCGCTTCGCCGACAGCGCACTCACATCCGCGGATTTCCCGACGGCCTGAGGTGCCTGACGGGGGCGCGCCGCGCCAGAAAACGGGTGCAGCGCGACGGAGAATCCCGCCCTCTGGTTTTTTTGAATGATGTTGGTTAAAGGGTAAACATTGGCCAGGATATTGGAGATGATTCTCCTTCTCTTCAAAAGCAGTGCTTGTTGGAGCGGTTTCACGACCTGTGTATTAAGTCAGCTTCCACGTGGGGTTATTTCCTGTGACTCAACTCAGTACAGAGAGGAAAAGACACATCGACAATCTGGACAAGATGGCTATTTAATCAAGCTTGTTACGTGTAGATGGAGAACAGACCTTGGATGTCTGCCAAGATCTGTTCTCCTGAACAAAGACCAGGGGCGTCATTCTCCGACCCCCCGCCGGGTCGGAGAATGGCCGTTGGCCGCCGTGAATCCCGCCCCCGCCCCCGCCGAAGTCTCCGAAGGGAGAAAAGTCGGCGGGGCGTTAATGGCGCCGCTGCCGCGGAGAATGTCACGGGTCTGCGCAAGGCAGCCGATTTTCGGCCTGCCGATATTCTCCCTTCCGGATGGGCCGAAGTCCCGTCGACGTGATGACCGTTCACGTCGACGTGAATCAAACCTCCTTTTCATCGGCGTGACCCGGTGCTCCAGGCTCACGCCGACCAGCGAGGAGGTGAGTGACGGCCTGGGGGGTTGGCTCTGGGCAGGAAATGGCGTGGCCGCAGACTGATTGCGTGAGGAGAGGTGTGTCTCGGCTTGTGTGTGTGTGCGGCGTTGGGGGGGGGGTGGTTAGAGTAGGCTGGGCTCCGGGGGAGTGCCGGGAGGGGGTCCGTGCCGGGGTGGAGGTTGGGGGGGGGGGTCCGTGCCGGGGTGGAGGTTGGGGAGGGGGTCCGTGCCGGGGTGGAGGTTGGGGAGGGGGTCCGTGCCGGGGTGGAGGTTGGGGAGGGGGTCCGTGCCGGGGTGGAGGTTGGGGGGAGGGTCCGTGCCGGGGTGGAGGTTGGGGAGGGGGTCCGTGCCGGGGTGGAGGTTGGGGGGGGGGTCCGTGCCGGGGTGGAGGTTGGGGAGGGGGTCCGTGCCGGGTGGAGGTTGGGGGTTGGGGGGGGGTCCGTGCCGGGGTGGAGGTTGGGGAGGGGGTCCGTGCCGGGGTGGAGGTTGGGGGGGGTCCGTGCCGGGGTGGAGGTTGGGGGAGGGGGTCCGTGCCGGGGTGGAGGTTGGGGAGGGGGTCCGTGCCGGGGTGGAGGTTTGGGGGGGGATCCGTGCCGGGGTGGAGGTTGGGGGGGGGGGTCCGTGCCGGGGTGGAGGTTGGGGGGGGGGGTCCGTGCCGGGGTGGAGGTTGGGGGTTGGGGGGGGTCTGTGCCGGGGTGGAGGTTGGGGAGGGGGTCCGTGCCGGGGTGGAGGTTGGGGGGGGGGTCCGTGCCGGGGTGGGTGATGGGAGGGCAAATGAGTTGGTCCACCTGGCCAGGTGCCAGCCTCCAACAGTTGGACCCATGCGGTCCATGCCACCTGGCTGGGGGGAGGAGGGGATCTGGGCAATGATGACATGTCGTCGTTCCCCTCCCCCGCACCAGGCCGTCATGTTTTCAGACCATCCAGCGATGTTGGCCGCCGTGGTGGCAGCCGCTCATGTCTATGTTGCCCTGGATGAGGAGGAGGAGGAGGAGGAGGAGCGTGCCAGAGAGGCGGCGCATGCTGCCCCAGAGGGGCAGGCGGCAGCCGCCCAGGCTGGAGGGACACCTGACCGACAGGACGAGGAGGGGGAGGAGGACGTCGCGGCCCCACGGCAACGGAGGCACCCGAGGGCGCCCCGTGTGTACCGGCCCCGGCAGTCATACCAGGACCTCACGGACCGGGAATGCAGGAGGAGACTCCGGATGAGCCGGGAAACCGTGGCACACATCTGCCACCTGCTGGCACACCTGTCACCGCGTGGCACTGGCGGGGGACACCCTCTCCCCGTGTCCGTCAAGGTTACGGTGGCCCTGAACTTTTATGCAACGGGGTCATTCCAGGCACCGAGTGGGGACCTGTCCGGCATATCGCAGACATCGGTGCATCGGTGCATCCGGGCAGTGACAGATGCCCTTTATGCCATGGCGCACCGCTACATCCGCTTCCCCGTGGACCGGGCCAGCCAAGATGCCCGGGCCGTGGGCTTCTCTGCCGTTGCCGGGTTCCCCATGGTCCAGGGCGCGATCGATGGGATGCACGTCGCCGTGCGGCCACCTGCAGAGAACAGGGCCGTGTTCACTAATAGGAAGGGGACCTATTCAATGAACGTACAGGTGGTCTGCGACCACCGCATGATGATCCTGCACGTCTGCGCCCGTCACCCAGGCAGTGTACACGACTCATTCGTGTTGTCGCGGTCATCCATCCCCGGCATGTACGAGGGACGCCATCCCCGGCTGAGGGGCTGGTTGCTGGGCGACAGGGGCTACCCATTGCGATCGTGGCTGATGACGCCGATACGGAGTCCACGCAATGAGGCGGAGAACCGCTACAATGATGCCCATGTAGTGACAAGGGGAGTGATCGAGAGGTGCTTTGGCGTGCTGAAGATGCGCTTCAGGTGCCTGGACCTCTCTGGGGGCCCCCTCCAGTATCGGTCAGATAGGGTCGGCCGCATCATTGTGGTGTGCTGCGTCCTGCACAACATAGCCCAGCAGAGGGGCGATGTGCCGCAGGCAGAGGAGGGCGGAGTGGAGGAGCAGCAGGAAGAGGCCCAGTCCTCCCCAGATGAGGGGGATGGGGGCAATGGTCAGGGCAGACGGGGTAGACACAGGCGGGTGGCTGTCCACCGTTACCGGCTGGCCCAGCGGGCACGGGACAGACTGATAGACGCCCGCTTCACTGACTAGATGGGCGTGGGAATCGGGTAGTATGGCCACAGACTGCACACCATGACAACAGCCGACCACCCACACCCCCCACCCATCCACCCACCCAGCACCCTCACCCCCCTCCCCAACCCCACACACCCCACCCGCATGCACACCACCCCCCCACCCCCAATTGCCGATCCACCGGCGGCACAACGGGCCGGGCTCACCCAGTTGCGGGTGGACGCGTGTCTATCGCAGGCCATGGAGAATGATGACAACCCGCCTCCGATGAGCTCCTGGCTCTACATCGTTGGACTATGTCTGACCCATGGCCACAGTACCACCATCCACCCGGACCATCCCTGCATGCGGCTGTGACACTGCAGCGCACGGTCCCGTCCTCTGCCCGGGGGATGTTGATGGCGGCCCAGGGGGAAGGGGGCAGACTCACCTGGGGCTGAGGTAAGACCACCCCTCACACACACACTTGCGCTCAACGTACATGACACCCCCGCACACTTTGGACAGAGCACAAAGGCAGCTTCGGTAGGTGTAACATTGACTTTAATAACCAAAGGAGTTCATGCACGTGCCCTAGCCCCTAAAACTCATCTGTGCCCTGCACCCGTGCCAACTTACTCAGTGTCTAATTGTTTGGCCTTACGGGCCCTTTGACTACGTCTACGTGGTTCCCCAGACGGTACAGCAGAACTGGAGGTGGACTCCTGTGATTCCTGCCCTCTGACACTGGATCCCTTTGGCGGCCGTTTCCTGGGGCGTCCTGGCCTAGATGGGCCAGGCTGCGGCCCGGGCGACTGGGATGGCGAGCTGCCAGCCTGTCCTGCCCGTTGCCCACCCGATGCACCTGGGACGGAAGGGGGGGAGTCCGAGGTGTCGCGGTGTACCGGGACCTCCCCTACAGAGGGAGCCGGGATGGACCACACCACCTCCTCCTCCCTCGGGGTGCCCGATGGCCCCCAGGCCTCTACATGGGTGGTGGATGCGAACGGACTGGCCATCCGACGCGCCCCCGACATCTGGCGCTGCCAGTCCTGGAGGCCCGTGCTGGTATCGACAGGGGTCTGCAGGTTTGTAGCCATGGAGCCCAGGGGGTTGTCGAACCCTGTCTGCGACAGTGCGACGCCAGCTCGCACATGGCCACTGGCGCCGATGCCCTCAGCGATGGCCTGCTGAGACTGGGCCATGGCCTGCAGAGACTGGGCCATGGCCTGCAGAGACTGGGCTATGGCCTGCTGAGACTGGGCCATGGCCTGCTGAGACTGGGCCATGGCCTGCTGAGACTGGGCTATGGCGTTGAGCGCCTCTGCCATCTGGCGCTGGCACTGGCTCATGGCCTCCTGTGAGAGGGCAGCCATTTCCTGGGCCACAGACGCCGCCTGCACGGAAGGCCCCAGGCCTCGCAAACCGTTCCTCATGTCTGACACCGTCGCACCCATTGCCTCCACCGCGGACGCCACCCGTGCGGTGTCAGCCTGGGTGGCACGCATGACCGGGACCACTCCCAGCTCCTGGACGTGGGTGGACTCCTCCACCTGCGACCGCAGCCGCCGCAAGCCACCCGTCACCCTATTCGCTCGTCTCCGTGTCGGTGGTTGCATCGGATCTATGTGTGGGTGTGGTAACTGCAGGAACCCGGGATCCATCTGGGCGGCAGATGTTCGCTTGGCCTGGGCTGCCCTCCGACCGCCCG
Source organism: Scyliorhinus torazame (assembly GCF_047496885.1). NCBI lineage: Eukaryota > Metazoa > Chordata > Chondrichthyes > Carcharhiniformes > Scyliorhinidae > Scyliorhinus > Scyliorhinus torazame. The sequence continues at coordinate 23,471,144 of NC_092720.1, read as the reverse complement.
GTCCCTCTGCTGCTCCTACCTCCACCTGCTGTACCGGGACGGCTGTGTTGTGCGCACCAGTGAGTGTACCAGACGCCTCATCACTAAAGTGCCTAACCGTGGTGAGTGTTTCTGCGATGGTGGAGGGTGTTGGTGACAGCAGTGGCGTTGTGTTGTGCTCTTCGTCCCACTCTGAGTCCATGGCACTTTGGGGTAGGGGTTCGTCTCCACCCATCCACTCTGAGTCACTGTCCGGTATTTCGTCTTCCCGGGTAGGGGTGTCCTGGGTAGTGCTGTCCCGGGTAGTGCTGTCCCGGGTAGTGCTGTCCCGGGTAGTGGTGTCCCGGGTAGGGGTGTCCTGGGTAGTGGTGTCCCGGGTAGGGGTGTCCTGGATAGTGGTGTCCTGGGTAGTGGTGTCCTGGCTCGGATGTGACGGGGGCCTGTGGCTGCCCCCCTCATCGCTGGGTGGACGCTCCCGCACGTGACGGGGGTGTCGTCTCCCTGTTGCTCCAGGTCTCTCCGTCTCCCGTGGTGTGCGAGGGGCATCCTGCGAGCGTCGCATGCTGGAGGGTCCGGGTCTCTCCGTCTCCCGTGGTGTGCGAGGGGCATCCTGCGGGCGTCGCATGCTGGAGGGTGCGGGTCTCTCCGTCTCCTGTGGTCTCCGAGGGGCATCCTGCGGGCGGTCTGCATCTGCGGGGATGGGTGCCTGGACGTTTGGTCCTGCGATATACAATGAAGCATGCATGGTTAGACATCAGGCAGTGATCAGGTGATACGGGGGAGGGGGATATAGGGGAGGGGGGATATGGGGACGGGCTGTTGGTGGCTCACTTGCTCGTGGGGCCCCGACCTCTGCATCAGCAACCTCCCGGTCCTCAGGTCCGCCAGCCAGTTCCAGGGCCCTTTCCTCGTGTACGGTCAGTGGCCTCTCATCAGCGGGCCCTCCTCCAGTCCTCACATGCTCCCTATTGTTGTGTGCGCGCTTCTCCTGGGGGGGGGGGGGCTGGTGGCAGGGGTAAAAGGCAACAGTGTTAGGCAGGTATATGAATGCACGCCATCGGTTGCGCGTGCATTGCAGAGGTTAAGGTTAGGGCTGGATTCACTTGGGGATATTGGGGAGGGGGGGATATGGGGGATATGGGGAGGGGGGATATGGGGGAGGGGGGAATATGGGGGAGGGGGGGAATATGGGGGAGGGGGGATATGGGGGAGGGGGGGATATGGGGGATATGGGGGAGGGGGGATATGGGGGAGGGGGGAATATGGGGGATATGGGGGATATGGGGGAGGGGGGATATGGGGGAGGGGGGATATGGGGGAGGGGGGATATGGGGAATATGGGGGAGGGGGGATATGGGGGAGGGGGGAATATGGGGGATATGGGGGGTATGGGGAGGGGGGGATATGGGGGAGGGGGGATATGGGGGAGGGGGGATATGGGGGAGGGGGATATGGGGGATATGGGGGAGGGGGGATATGGGGGATATGGGGGAGGGGGGATATGGGGGAGGGGGATATGGGGGAGGGGGGATATGGGGGATATGGGGGAGGGGGGATATGGGGAGGGGGATATGGGGGAGCGGGGATATGGGGGATATGGGGGATATGGGGGAGGGGGGAATATGGGGGATATGGGGAGGGGGGATATGGGGGATATGGGGGAGGGGGGATATGGGGGAGGGGGGAATATGGGGGATATGGGGGATATGGGGGAGGGGGGTATATGGGGAGGGGGGATATGGGGGAGGGGGGATATGGGGGAGGGGGGGATATGGGGGATATGGGGGAGGGGGGATATGGGGGATACGGGGAGGCTCACCCTGCCTGCTCTGACGAGGTCATTCACCTTCTTGTGGCACTGGGTGCCTGTCCGTGGTGTTAGGGCCACAGCGGTGACGGCCTCTGCCACCTCCCTCCACAGACGCCGGCTGTGGCGTGGGGCAACTCTGCGGCCGTGCCCGGGATACAGGGCGTCCCTCCTCTGCTCCACCGCGTCCAGGAGCGCCTCCACATCGCGTGACTCGAACCTCGGGGCTGAGCGACGGCCAGCCATCAAGTCGGGTGTTGCGGTCGGCTGTTCCGGTCGGGTGGGGGTGTTCTGCGCAGCCTTATGAGCCGTCACGCCGTGCAGCGCGTATGACGCTGCACGGCGTGAACCACTGCGCAAGCGCGGATCCCGTTACGTCGCTGCTAGCCCATTTCGGGCCGCAGACTATCGGCCCATTTTTATGACGTGACGCAAGTGGGATTTGCGCCGTTTTTTGCGCCGATCGGCGGACTTTCCGCCGATAATGGAGAATTTCGCCCCAGAACACAGCATTTATACAATGCTCAAAAATCAATAGCCCACCCCAGTTGGACGCGATCCAATCCCTGGAGCTGCTACGTTTAAACTTATCCAATAGAATTGCAAGCAGTGTTTAAACTTCACCCAATAAAATTGCAAGTAGCGCATGATTGATCCTCATCCTGACAGCTGAGCTTACGAGTAATTAGCTGTGCATTCACTGTCTGTGAGAAGCAGGACAGCCAAACCCACATCCTGGATTGATTCACAAAGACAAGGGGCGGGATTCTCCCACCCCCCCCCGCCGGATCAGAGAATCGCCGGGGGCTGGTGTGAATCCCGCACCCGCCGTGACCCGGAGTCTCAGAGATTCGGCAGGGGTGGGAATCACTCCGCACCGGTCGCCGGGGGCAGGAATCACGCCACGCCAGTCGGTGGGCCCACCCCCACCGATTCTCCGGCCCACGATGGGCCGAAGTCCCGCTGCTGGAATGCCTGTCCCACCGGCGTGGATTAAACCACCTTTTGAACGGTGGGACAAGGCGGTGCGGGCGGGCTCCGGGGTCCTGGGGGGGGGAAGAGGGCGTGGGGCGATCTGGCCCCAGGGGATGCCCCCACGGTGGCCTGGCTCGCGATCGGTGCCCATCGGTCCGCGGGCGGGCCTGTGCCATGGGGGCACTCGTTTTCTTCCGCCTTCACCATGGTCTTCACTATGGCAGAGGTGGCAGAGACCCCTTCCCCTGTGCATGCGCGGGGATGACGTCAGCAGCCGCTGACGCCCCCGCGCATGCGCGGACCCGCTTCGCCCGGCAAAGACCTTTCAGCCCAGGCTGGCGTGGCGCTAAAGGCCTTTCCCGCCAGCCGGTGGAACGCAAACCACTTCGGCGCGGGCCTAGCCCCTCAAGGTGAGGGGCCCGCCAACCGGCGCGGCGCGATTCCCACCCCTGCCGAATCTCTGAGACTCCGGGTCACGGCGGGGACGGGATTCACGCCAGCCCCCGGCGATTCTCCGACCCGGCGGGGGGTCGGAGAATCTCGCCCCAGAAGTGACGTCCTTTTGGTCAAGTTAACTATCCTAAATCCCATTTGATTACTTACTACTGCTATGTCCTAAAAATCCATGTGGAATGGTTAATAATGATTACTCAGTCGTATAATTCATCTAAATCCTCAATAAAGTAACTTATGCAAAACTACTTTAGTGACATCCTACCTAATTTTAAAAGGTATCATCGCTGAACCCCCCTTCAGTGCTGTGTGATCTTTTAGATCCACCTATGAGGGCAGACAGGGCCTTAGTCATCTGAATGCAGAAGTAGCACAGCAAAGAATCAGCTTTCACTATTAAGTGCTTAAATTCTCCACTGGGACTTGAATCCACAACCTCGTGGCTCAAAGCCAAGTGTGATGGTAACTGAGCCATGGCTGACACAAAGCATTCACATGCAACATCAAAGGGAAAAGCCTTCAAAGGCTTCATTTGCATTCCGACTGCAGAGGTGGTGCAATTTTGTTTAGCTTTGCATTGTGGTCTGGGACTTCCAGGAGAAGATCAGTTTGGGTCTCACAAGCTGATGTGTTGTGTGAACAACTCTTCACACTGATAATCCAACTGATCATACAGGGATAGAGTGGGGAAGTGGGCCTAGTTAGGGTGCTCTTTAAGAGGGTCGGTGTAGAATCGATGGGCCGAATGGCCTTCTGCACTGTTGGGATTCTCTGATCTATGATAATAAGCATGCACGGCAAATGCACCCAGATAAATGTGAGGTCATGCATTTTGCAAGGCCTAATGCCAGTTAGGAAATGCCAGAACCCTTAAGAGTATTGATAGGCAGAGGGATCTGGGTATACAGGTACACAGGCCAATGAAAGTGGCAATAAAGGTGGAGAAGGTAGTCAAAAAGGGATATGGCATACTTGCCTTCACCAGCCGGGGCATTGAGTTTAAAAATTGGCAAGTCATGTTGCAGCTGTATAGAACCTTAGTTAGGCCGCACTTGGAATATCGTGTTCAATTCTGGTGGCCACACTACCAGAAGGATGTGGAGGCTTTGGAGAGGGTACAGAATAGATTTACCAGGATGTTGCCTCGTAAGGAGGGCATTAGCTATGAGGAAAGATTGCAGAAACTTGGTTTGCTCTCACTGGAACGATGGATGTTGAGGGACGACCTGATAGAGGTCTACAAGATTATGAGGGGCATGGACAGAGTGGATAGTGGGAAGCTTTTTCCCAGGGTGGAAGAGTCAATTACTAGGGGGCATAGGTTTAAGGTGCGAGGGGCAAGGTTTAAAGGAGATTTTACACAGAGGGTGGTGGGAGCCTGGAACTCGCTGCCGGAGGAGGTGGTGGAAGCAGATATGATAGTGACTTTTAAGGGGCATCTTGACAAATATATGAATAGCATGGGAATAGATGGATATGGTCCTCAGAAAGGGAGGGGGTTTTAGTTTAGACGGGCAACATTGTCGGTGCAGGCTTGGAGGGCCGAAGGGCCTGTTCCTGTGCTGTACTTTTCTTTGCTCTTCTTTGTTCTTGTTCTTAAATATTGTAATGGTAGTTCTGGTAAATCTTAGTTTTCAATCGAAGGAACACGTGTGAGATGGGTTGAATGACCTTCATCATTGCGTCTTACATTATGAATTCAGGCTCCTATTAGGTCTAACAGTGCCAAACAGTGCTGGATTCGCCGTCAGCGCGATCCTCCGCTTCGCCGGCGGGTCACTCACGCTCGCGGATTTCCCGACGGAGTGGGGTTGGCCACAATGGGAAACCCGGTTAGTCGACTGCCAGGATGGAGAATCCCGCTGCTGGTCAGGGCGCACTGCACCAGAAAACGGGTCTGGCGGGATGGAGAACCCCGCCCATTATCTCTTGCTCTTGCATAATGAAGCAGTCCATGTCTAAATGCAGCAAGGCCTGGACAATATCCAGGCGTAGACTGACAAGTTATGTTTGCGGCCCTGAATTGCCAGATAATGACCATTTCCTCCAATAGAGGACCTAACCACTGCCACTTGACATTCAATGGCATTACCATCGCTGAATCCCCCACAATCAATATCCTGGTGGTTACCATTGATCAGAAACTGAACTGGACTAGCCATATTAATAGGCCAAAGTATAGGAATCCTACTTCGGGTAACTCGCCTTCTGACACCCAAAGCCTGTCCACCATCTACAAGGCACAAGTCAGGAGTGTACTGGAATACTCCCCACTTGCCTGGATGAGTGCAGCTCCAGCAACACTCAAGAAGCTCAACAACATCCAGGACAAAGCAGCCCGCTTGATTGCTCCCCCTTCCACAAACATTCAAACCCTCCACCACCGATGAACAGTGGCAGCCGTGTGTGCCATCTACAAGATTCACTGCAGTAACTCGCCACGGTTCCTTAGACAGCACCTTCCAAACCCACTTTGCCGTCTGGAAGGCACGAAGAGCAGATACCTGGCACTTTGAGGTTGCCCTCCAAGCCACTCACCAACCTGACTTGGAAATATATCGCCGCTCCTTCACTGTCGCCGTGGCAACATCCTGGAACCCCCCTCCCTAACAGCACAGTGGGTGTACCTACACCTCAAGGACTGCAGCGGTTCAAGAAGGCAACTAGAGATGGGCAATGAATGCCGGCCTAACAAGCGACCCCCACATCCCGTAAATGAATTTTTAAAAAGTGATAGACTGTAAGAATAAGACCATTAGAAAAGATGTAGGAGCTGAAGTAGGCCATTCAGCCCATCGCGTCAGCTCTGCCATTCATTGAGATCATGACTGATCTGATGTGATAATCCTCAATTCCATTTTCCAGCCTTATCGCCATAACACTAGATTCCCTCAATGTTTAAAATCTCTCTACCTCAGCCGTGAACATAATTAATGGCCCCACCTCTACAGCCCTCGGCGATAAATAATTCCACAGATTCATTACCCTCTACGAAAATAAATTCACCTTTTCTCTGACTTAAATGGGTGAAGCTGGGATTATGCCCTCTGGTCCTAGACATTCTCACAAGGGGAAACAACCTCTCAACATGTATCCTATAAAGCCCACTAAGAACCCTTATCTCAATAAGCTCTCCTCTAATTCTTCTCAACTCCGAAGAGTAGAGGCCTAACATATTCAACCTCTCATAAGAAAACTCCTCCATATCCTGCATCAAAAGTGGACGAGAGTATCCCTTACTGGAGGGGTGTAAACCTCTATTGGGTCAAACTCATTCAAACAACACAGCAGTCCATTGCTGTTCATATGAATGGCGAGGGTCTCCAACTAACACCATGTTAATAAACAGGGTTTAGTTGCATCTGTAGGGCAGGTGATGTATTATGCTATGGTCTGGCTCCTGTGTAAAAATGCATTTAACTTTACCAGATTGAAACCTGGACTGAGAAGATTATTTTGTGAGGAAAGGATAGACAGACCGAGCTTGTTTCCAATGGAATTTAAAAGAATGCGGTGAATTGATTGAGGTAAACAAGATCTTTTTTAAAAAATATTTTTATTAGTGTTTTCCAGTTTTTACAGAGTAGCTGCTCATGTGTATCTGGTATTTACAAACAAGTTTGTGTCTTATTTACAATGGTTTTTACACGAGCACCCCCCCCCCTCCCTCCCCTCCCTCCCCTTCCCTTGTTGTTCAAATTAGCACAGTGGGCTAAACAGCTGGCTTGGAATGCAGAACAAGGCCAGCAGCGCGGGTTCAATTCCTGTACCGGCCTCCTCGAACAGGCACTGGAATATGGCGACTAGGGGCTTTTCACAGTAACTTCATTGAAGCCTACTTGTGACAAGAAGCGATTATTATTATTAAATTCCCACAGCCATGCTTGATGCCACCTTTAAAAAATGAAATGAAAATCACTTATTGCCACAAGTAGGCTTCAATGAAGTTACTGTGAAAAGCCCCTAGTCGCCACATTCCAGCACCTGTTCGGGGGGGGGGCTGGTACAGGAATTGAACCGTGCTGCTGCCCTGCCTTGGTCTGCTTTCAAAGCCAGCGATTTAGCCCAGTGTGCTAAACCAGCAGGAGACTGGACGGAGGGAAGCTAGCAATTGGGTACCTGTACATAGAGGACACAGTCGCGACCTTGGACGAGCTGACGGAGGACATGAACCTGCCGACGGGACAGGAACTGAAGCACCTCCAAAATAAACACTTTCTCTACATGAGACGGCAAAGTACCCCAGGGCCCCAAGACACACTCTACTAAAGGAACTAATCAATACAGACAGTAAGGAGGGGGGAAACTGTGGGAACATATACGGATGGTTGTTGGATTGGACAAGACTACCACTGGATGAAGCTGGACAGAAATGGGAGGACGAATTGGGGGCGGAAGTGGGTTGGGGACTCTGGAACGAAGCCCTGAGCAGGGCCAACTCCTCCTCCTCATGCACTAGGCCCAGTTCATGCAGTTTAAAGTGGTGCATGGAGCCCACCTGACCAGAACCCAAATGAGCAGGTTCTTCCCAGAGGTGGAGGTCAAATGTGAGCGGTGCCAGGGAGGCCCGGCCAACACCGCCCACATGTTCTGGGCCTGCCCCAGACTTGTCGGTTCTGGTCAGCCTTCTACGAGGTGAGGTCAAAGGTTGTGGGGGGTGAGGGGGGAGCCGTGCCTGAGAGTGGCAGTCTTCGGGGTATTGGACCAGCCAGATCTCCACATGGGGAAGAGGGCCGACGCCCTGGCTCTTGCTTCCCTAATCGCACGCCGGAGAATCCTGCTCGGCTGGCGATCAGCAGCACCGCCCACAGCGGCAGGCTGGCTGGCAGACCTGGCGGAATTTCCTCACCTGGAGAAGATCAAGTACACCATCCGAGGGTCGCACGAGGGCTTCCCAAAAGCTTGGGGGCCATTTGCCAACCTGTTCCAAGACCTGCTCGAGGCCGACAGCGACTAGGAAGAGAGGAGAAGAGAGGGAAGAGAGGGAAGAAGACAAGGGCGGGCACTCAAAAGAGACAGGGGTGGTGGGGGAGGGGGGGAGGGAACCCAAGAGAAGCACAAAACAAAGTGTGTAAGATGTTGAACAGTCGTGACAAGGCGGATGTGGAAAGGTTGTTTCCTCTTCATAGAATGCATAGAATCCCTACAGTGCAGAAGGAGGCCATTCGGCCCATTGAGTCTGCACCGACCCACTGACAGAGCACCCCACTTAGGCCCTCACTCCACCCCCCCCCCCCTCCTATCCCCATAACCCTGTAACCCCATCTAATCTTTGGACACTAAGGAGCAATTTAGCATGGCCAATCCACCCAAACTGCTCATCTTTGGATGGTGGGAGGAAACCGGAGCACCCGGAGGAAATGCACGCAGACACAGGCAGAATGTGCAAACTCCGCACAGATAGTCACCCAAGGCCGGCATTGAACCCGGGGACCCTGGCTCTGTGAGGCAGCAGTGTTGACCACTGTGCCACCTTGCCACCCCATTTGTGGGTAAATCCAGAACAAGGGAGCACTGTTTCGAAATTAGGAGTTGCCCTTTTTGGACAGACGTTCTCTCAGACGTTTACGTGACTTTGGAACTCTCTGCCTCAGAAGACAATGGAGACGGAGTCATTGAATCTTTTTAAGGCGGAGGTGGATAGATTCTTGTTAGGCAAGGCAAAATCACGGGTTATCAGGTGTCAATAGGAATGTGGAATTCGAAACAGGAACAGATTGGTCCGGATGTTTCCGAGCAGGCTTGAGGGGCTGAATGGCTTAATTGTGCTCCAATTCCGTGCATTCATACGTAATTACAACGGGATAGTGAATTTAAAAATGTGAGACAGAAATAAAACAGATAGTTGAACGACCGGTCCCACAGGTAATATTTAAATATGATACAAATGTCAGCAAATCTTCCCTTACAGATTGCCTCATAAAATGTATTGCAGCAGGAAGAGGCCACATGAATTCTGATAATTATTGCAGGTGTACAGGTTGAAGAGTTGAGAGGGACTGAAATCTCTATCAATGTGAGGTTCATTGTATCACAGTCGTCCAAAATGCTCCCATCTCTCACAGGGTGCCGTCCAATTCTGAACCCTTTCCTCTGTCTCAACCCACCTGTAGCTGAAAGTATCATCCATCCCTTCGCCACCTCTGAACTTCTTACCTGTTCTCCAACCTTTCTGAGCTTCAGCTCACAATAAACCATCTCAAACATTGGCCTCCATCTCCTCGCTGTCCGACAGGCTTCTTGTGTCACCTTGGGCAAGTTTGGCGGGGTATTTCCCGCCCGCCTTTTGGGTGGGATCCACACTGGTGTTGACCCACACTCAGGGTGCGGTTCAATGGAAAGGTTTCTCAGTGTGGTCGCGAGCAGGAACTGCCGCCAGCTTCCCGACACTCAAGCCGATCCACACCCCCATCCACTCCTCATCCCTCCCTCTGCATCCCCCCCCCAACGATGAACGAAGCATATGGCTCACGATGCCCCCTCTGTGAACCCGCAGGAGAAGTTGGCCCACGACAGACAGGAGTGGACCCAGATGGGCGGCGGGGTGCCAGGCATCAGGGGCGTCATTCTCTGACCCTCCAGCGGGTCGGAGAATGGCCGTTGGCCGCCGTGAATCCCGCCCCCGCCGGTTGCCGAAGTCTCCGAAGGGAGAAAAGTCGGCGGGGCGTTAATGGCGCCGCTGACGTCGGAGAATGGCACGGGTCTGCGCAAGGCAGCCGATTTTGGGCCGATATTCTCCCTTCCTGATGGGCCGAAGTCCCGTCGACGTGATGACCGTTCACGTCGACGTAAATCAAACCTCCTTTTCATCGGCGTGAACCTGTGCTCCAGGTTCACGCCGACCAGCGTGGAGGTGAGTGACGGCCCGGGGGGTTGGCCGCTGGGCAGGCGATGGCGTGGCCGCAGTCTGAATGTGTGGGGGAGAGGTGTGTCTCGGGTTGTGTGTGTGTGTGTGTGTGCGGCGGGGGGGCGGGGAGTGGGGGGGTTAGAGTGGGATGGGCTCCGGGGGAGTGCCGGGAGGGGGGTCCGTGCCGGGGAGGGGGATGGGGGGGTCCGTGCCGGGGAGGAGGATGGGGGGGGGTCCGTGCCGGGGAGGAGGTTGGGGTCTGTGCCGGGGAGGGGGATGGGGGGGTCCGTGCCGGGGAGGGGGATGGGGGGGTCCGTGCCAGGGAGGGGGATGGGGGGGTCCGTGCCGGGGAGGAGGATGGGGGGGGGGGTGTCCGTGCCGGGGAGGGGGATGGGGGGTCCGTGCCGGGGAGGGGGATGGGGGGGGTCTGTGCCGGGGAGGGGGATGGGGGGGGCCCGTGCCGGGGATGGGGGGGTCCGTGACGGGGTGGAGGATGGGGGGGCCCGTGCCGGGGAGGAAGTCGGGGTCCGTGCCGGGGAGGGGGATGGGGGGTCCATGCCGGGGAGGGGGATGGGGGGGGTCCGTGCCGGGGAGGAGGATGGGGGAGGGCCCGTGCCGGGGAGGAGGTTGGGGTCTGTGCCGGGGAGGGGGATGGGGGGGGTGGGTCCGTGGCGGGGAGGGGGATGGCGGGTCCGTGCCGGGGAGGGGGATGGGGGTGTCCGTGCCGGGGAGGGGGATTGGGGGGTCCGTGCCGGGGAGGAGGATGGGGGGGGGGTGTCCGTGCCGGGGAGGGGGATGGGGGGTCCGTGCCGGGGAGGGGGATGGGGGGGGGGGTCCGTACTGGGAGGAGGATTGGGGGGGGGCCCGTGCCGGGGAGGAGGTTGTGGTCTGTGCCGGGGAGGGGGATGGGGGGGGTGTCCGTGCCGGGGAGGGTGATGGGGGGGGGGCCCGTGCCGGGGATGGGGGGGTCCGTGACGGGGAGGAGGATGGGGGGGTCCGTGCCGGGGAGGAGGATGGGGGGGGGCCCGTGCCGGGGAGGAGGTCGGGGTCCGTGCCGGGGAGGGGGATGGGGGGTCCATGCCGGGGAGGGGGATGGGGGGGGGGGGGGTCCGTGCCGGGGAGGAGGATGGGGGGGGCCCGTGCCGGGGAGGAGGTTGGGGTCCGTGCCGGGGAGTGGGATGGGGGGGTGGGTCCGTGGCGGGGAGGGGGATGGCGGGTCCGTGCCGGGGAGGGGGATGGGGGGGGTCCGTGCCGGGGAGGGGGATGGGGGGTCCGTGCCGGGGAGGGGGATGGGGGGGTCCGTGCCGGGGAGGGGGATGGGGGGTCCGTGCCGGGGAGGGGGATGGGGGTTCCGTGCCGGGGAGGGGGGGTGCGAGGGCAAGTGAGTTGGTCCACCTGGCCAGGTGCCAGCCTCCAACAGTTGGACCCATGCGGTCCATGCCACCTGGCTGGGGGGAAGGAGGGGATATGGGCAATGATGACATGTCGTCGTTCCCCACCCCCCCCCCCCCCTTCCCAACCAGGCCGTCATGTTTTCCGATCATCCAGCGATGTTGGCAGCCGCTAATGTCTATGTTGCCCTGGATGAGGAGGAGGAGGAGGAGGAGCGTGCCAGAGAGGCGGCGCAAGCTGCCGCAGAGGGGCTGGCGGCAACGGCCCAGGCTGGAGGGACACCTGACCGATAGGACGAGGAGGGGGAGGAGGATGTCGCGGCCCCACGGCAACGGTGGCATCCGAGGGCGCCCCGTGTGTACCGGCCCCGGCAGTCATACCAGGACCTCACGGACCGGGAACGCAGGAGGAGACTCCGGATGAGGCGGGAAACCGTGGCACACATCTGCCACCTGCTGGCACACCTGTCACCGCGTGGCACTGGCGGGGGACACCCTTTCCCCGTGTCCGTCAAGGTTACGGTGGCCCTGAACTTTCATGCAACGGGGTCATTCCAGGCACCGAGTGGGGACCTGTCCGGCATATCGCAGACATCGGTGCATCGGTGCATCCGGGCAGTGACAGATGCCCTATGTGCCATGGCGCACCGCTACATCCGCTTCCCTGTGGACCGGGCCAGCCAAGATGCCCGGGCCGTGGGCTTCTCTGCCGTGGCCGGGTTCCCCATGGTCCAGGGCGCGATTGATGGGATGCACGTCGCCGTGCGGCCATCTGCAGATAACAGGGCTGTGTTCACCAATAGGAAGGGGACCTATTCGATGAACGTACAGGTGGTCTGCGACCACCGCATGATGATCCTGCAAGTCTGCGCCCGTTACCCAGGCAGTGTACACGACTCATACGTGTTGTCGCGGTCATCCATCCCCAGCATGTACGAGGGACGCCATCCCCGGCTGAGGGGCTGGTTGCTGGGCGACAGGGGCTACCCATTGCGATCGTGGCTGATGATGCCTATACGGAGGCCACGCAATGAGGCGGAGAACCGCTACAATAATGCCCATGTAGTGGCAAGGGGAGTGATAGAGAGGTGCTTTGGCGTGCTGAAGATGCGTTTCAGGTGCCTGGACCTCCCTGGGGGCGCCCTCCAGTATTGGTCAGATAGGGTCGGCCGCATCATTGTGGTGTGCTGCGTCCTGCACAACATAGCCCAGCAGAGGGGCGATGTGCCGCAGGCAGAGGAGGGCGGAGTGGAGGAGCAGCAGGAAGAGGCGCAGTCCTCCCCAGATGAGGGGGATGGGAGCAATGGTCAGGGCAGACGGGGTAGACACAGGCAGGTGGCTGTCCACCGTTACCAGCTGGCCCAGCGGGCACGGGACAGACTGATAGCCGCCCGCTTCACTGACTAGATGGGCGTGGGAATTGGGTAGTATGGCCACAGACCGCACACCATGGCAACAGCCGACCACCCACACCCCCCACCCATCCACCCACCCAGCACCCTCACCCCCCTCCCCAACCCCACCCACCCCACCCGCATGCACACCAACCCCCGCCCCCCCCATTGCCGATCCACCTGCGGCACAACGGGCCGGGCTCACACAGTTGCGGGTGGACGCGTGTCTATTGCAGGCCATGGAGGATGATGACCACCCACCCTGCGGTGAGCTCCTGGCTCTACATCGTTAGACTATGTCTGACCCACGGCCACAGTACCACCATCCACCCGGACCATCCCTGCATGCGGCTGTGACACTGCAGCGCATGGTCCCGTCCTCTGCCCGGGGGAATGTTGATGGCAGCCCAGGGGGAAGGGGGCAGACTCACCTGGGGCTGAGGGAAGACCACCTCTCACACACAAACTTGCGCTCAACGTACATGACACCCCCGCACGCTTTGGACAGAGCACAAAGGCAGCTTCTGTAGGTGTAACATTGACTTTAATAACCAAAGGAGTTCATGCACGTGCCCTAGCCCCTAAAACTCATCTGTACCCTGCACCCATGCCAACTTACTCAGTGTCTATTTGTTTGGCCTTACGGGCCCTTTGACTACATCTACGTGGTTCCCCAGATGGTACAGCAGAACTGGAGGTGGACTCCTGTGATTCCTGCCCTCTGACACTGGATCCCTTTGGCGGCCGTTTCCTGGGGCGTCCTGGCCTAGATGGGCCAGGCTGCGGCCTGGGCGACTGGGATGGCGAGCTGCCAGCCTGTCCTGCCCGTTGCCCACCCGATGCACCTGGGACGGAAGGGGGGGAGTCCGAGGTGTCGCGGTGTCCCGGGACCTCCCCTACAGGGGGAGCCGGGACGGACCACACCACCTCCTCCTCCCTCGGGGTGCCCGATGGCCCCAGGCCTCTACATGGGTGGGGGATGCGAAAGGACTGGCCATCCGACGCCCCCCCGACATCTGGCGCTGCCAGTCCTGGAGGCCCGTGGTGGTATCAACAGGGGTCAGCAGGTTTGCAGCCATGGAGCCCAGGGGGTTGGCAAACCCTGTCTGTGACAGTGCGACGCCAGCTCGCACATGGCCACTGGCGCTGATGCCCTCAGCAATGGCCTGCAGAGACTGGGCCATGGCCTGCTGAGACTGGGCCATGGCCTGCAGAGACTGGGCTATGGCCTGCTGAGACTGGGCTATGGTGTTGAGCGCCTCTGCCATCTGGCGCTGGCACTGGCTCATGGCCTCCTGTGAGAGGGCAGCCGTGTCCTGGGCCACAGACGCCGCCTGCACGGAAAGCCCCAGGCCTCGCAAACCATTCCCCATGTCTGACACCGTCGCACCCATTGCCTCCACCGCGGACGCCACCCGTGCAGTGTCGGCCTGGGTGGCACGCATGACCGGCACCACTTCCAGCTCCTGGACGCGGGTGGACTCCTCCACCTGCGACCGCAGCCGCCGCAAGCCGGCCGTCACCCTCTTCGCTCGTCTCCGGGTCGGTGGTTGCATCGGATCTATGTGTGGACGTGGAAACTCCAGGAACCCGGGATCCATCTGGGCGGCAGATGTTCGCTTGGGCTGGGCTGCCATCCAACCACCCGGCCCCTCTGCTGCTCCTACCTCCACCTGCTGTACCGGGACGGCTGTGTTGTGCGCACCAATGAGTGTACCAGACGCCTCATCACTAAAGTGCCCAACCGAGGTGAGTGTTTCTGCGATGGTGGAGGGTGTTGGTGACAGCAGTGGCGTTGTGTCGTGCTCTTCGTCCCACTCTGAGTCCATGGCACTTTGGGGTGGGGGTTCGTCTCCACCCATCCACTCTGAGTCACTGTCCGGTATTTCGTCTTCCTGGGTAGTGCTGTCCCGGGTAGGGGTGTCCTGGGCAGTGCTGTCCCGGGTAGTGGTGTCCTGGGTAGTGGTGTCCTGGGTAGTGGTGTCCTGGGTAGTGGTGTCCTGGCTTTGATGTGACGGGGGCCTGTGGCTGCCCCCCTCGTCGCTGGGTGGTCGCTCCCGCACGTGACGGGGGTGTCGTCTCCCTGTTGCTCCAGGTCTCTCCGTCTCCCGTGGCGTGCGAGGGGCATCCTGCGGGCGTCGCATGCTGGAGGGTCCGGGTCTCTCTGTCTCCCGTGGCCTCCGAGGGGCATCCTGCGGGCGTCGCATGCTGGAGGGTCCGGGTCTCTCTGTCTCCCGTGGCCTCCGAGGGGCATCCTGCGGGCGGTCTGCATCTGCGTGGATGGGTGCCTCGACGTTTGCTCCTGCGATACACAATGAAGCATGCATGGTTAGACACGCAGGCAGTGATCAGGTGATATGGGGGAGGGGGGATATGGGGACGGGCTGTCGGTGGCTCACTTGCTAGTACGCCCCCGACCTCTGCATCAGCAACCTCCCGGTCCTCAGGTCCGCCAGCCAGTTCCAGGGCCCTTTCCTCGTGTTCGGTCAGTGGCCTCACATCAGCGGGGCCTCCTCCAGTCCTCACATGCTCCCTATTGTTGTGTGCGCGCTTCTCCTGTTGGGGGGGGAGGTGGGTGGGGGTGGTGGCAGGGGTAAAAGGCAACACTGTTAGGCAGGTATATGAATGCACGCCATCGGTTGCGCGTGCATTGCAAAGGTTAAGGTTAGGGCTGGGTTCACTTGGGGATATGGGGGAGGGGTGGATATGGGGGATATGGGGGATTGGGGGAGGGGGGATATGGGGGAGGGGTGGATATGGGGGATATGGGGGAGGGGGGATATGGGGAGAGGGGATATGGGGGAGGGGGGAAATGGGGGATATGGGGGAGGGGGCATATGGGGGAGGGGGGATATGGGGGATATGGGGGATATGGGAGATATGGGAGAGGGGGGGGATATGGGGGAGGGGGGATATGGGGGAGGGGGGATATGGGGGAGGGGGGATATGGGGAGGCTCACCCTGCCTGCTCTGACGAGGTCGTTCACCTTCTTGTGGCACTGGGTGCCTGTCCGTGGTGTCAGGGCCGCAGCGGTGACGGCCTCTGCCACCTCCCTCCACAGACGCCGGCTGTGGCGTGGGGCAACTCTGCGGCCGTGCCCGGGATACAGGGCGTCCCTCCTCTGCTCCACTGCGTCCAGGAGCGCCTCCACATCGCGTGACTCGAACCTCGGGGCTGAGCGACGGCCAGCCATCAAGTCGGGTGTTCCGGTCGTGTGTTCCGGTCGGGTGGGGGGGAGCAGCGTGGCCTTATGAGCCGTCACGCCGTGCGGCGCGTATGACGCTGCACAGCGTGAACCACGTGCGCAAGCGCGGATCCCGTTACGTCGCTGCTAGCCCTTTCGGGCCGGAGACTTTTGACCCATTTTTCCGGCGTGACGCAAGTCGGATTATCGCCGTTTTTTGCGCCGATCGGCAGACTTTGCGCCGATAACAGAGAATTTCACCCCAGAATCCTCACACCCCTATGAGGAATGGGCATTGGAGGTCGTGGAGGTGGCCAAGGACAGATCAAAGAACAAAGAACAATACAGGACAGGAACAGGTCCTTCAGCCCTCCAAGCCTGTACTGGTCATGTTACCAACCTTGGCCAAAACCCTAAAGAACAAATCGGTCACTGACATAAAGGTTGCCGTATGGCGCAGAGGTGAGGATTCACCGGCCACCAGTTCCAGATGACCTGTCACACGGGAGTTGTTAATGCCATACAGAATGACCCATCCCTCCCACTGGCCACACGTCCATTATCCTGCAGGGTTTCCATCGACGGTGCTGGCCCATTCGGAGTGGTTTCCCCCTCGGCCACCTCCCATGAGAGCACCTCGGAGGAGAGCTCCGAGGAGACCACCCTATTCACGGCACATCCGTCAGCCCCACCCTCCGCCTGTGCAGGCACACACCTCGGTGGGTGACAGGATTGGTCAGGCGCCTGGGGCACATTCTGGTGAGCAGCTCACAGTTACCGCTGTAGATCAGGGGGAGGCAGGAACCCCCAGGCGAGACAGCAGTCGGATCCCAGGGCCCAGCTGGGTCCCAGCCTGATGCTGAGCCTCTGGATCAGGGTGACCCGGGACTGGTGCGGACGCTAGGGTGCACCCGTGATATTCAGAGGGGGATGTCAGCAACTCTCCGGCAGGCCCATAGCCAATTGGTGGAGTCCCAGAGGCTACAGGCCAACACTGCTAGGATGGCAACCACAGTGGTGAGCCTGCTGCATGATGCCAGCAGCATACGTGGTGGTGTCCAAGGCGTGACCCAGTCAGTGACGGCCAGGGCTGAGCGCCTCGACAGCATGTCCGACTCATTGGCGGACATGCCCCAGTCCCAGTTAGACATTTGTGGCCCCCAGGAAGGAGGGGGCCCTGGGTGCCAACCCGCAGCCACCCTACGGAGTGACGATGGTGGCCACCAGCTCCCTGTTCCATCCCCTGACAACAGCACGCATCGGAGTCAGCACCCAGGCTGACATCGCAAGGCATGTGCTGCCGGCAAGTGGGCCGGGACCCTCTGGCCCAGGGACTCCAAAGGGCCCCACAAAGGGCATCGAAGGCCATGGGATGTGGTAATCATCAGACTGCATCCACCTCTGATGTGCATCTGAGGGTCATGAGGGTCACACCTAGATGGAGCAGTAGAGCACGGAAGGCTAAGGGCACTGCGGGGGAAAGGGGGGTGGGGATGAGGGGGGGAAGGTGGAGGGCGGGATAGAGAAAGGGGGGCTGCCAGAGGTGTCCAGGGACAGTGGGAGTTATGGTTGGTCGGTGGGACAGGCATCATGGGTTGGGGTTGGCCTCGTAACGGGTATATACAATCCAGAGAGTGGCATGGCGGCCCCGTGGTGCTGAGACACACTACCGACCCCCCCCCCTCCACCCCCTAGCCCAATGGTGGACCCCCTTCCCGACCAAGGCCACCCTTGGGGATCCCCCCCTGCAGAGCATCAGGGCAGCAACCCCAGTGCCCCGTGCTCATTGCCTGGGAGTGAAGATGGCCACTCACCTCCTACGATCTCCATTCCGCCAGCTTCACGTTTTTTAGAAAGTAATTCTAATCGGCGCCCGCATGACCGCTTGCTGGGGAGACGGTTAGATCATGGGTGGCTGTTAGATAGGGGGTCGTTCCCGTTAATTGTATAGAGATTGACATTAAGTGGTGGATTATGCTGGGTCACTGTCCGTGTGGAGTTTGCACGTTCTCCCCGTGTTTGCGTGGATTTCGCCCCCACAACCCAAAGATGTGCAGGCTGGGTGGATTGGCCACGCTATATTGCCCCTTAATTGGAAAAAATGAATTGGGTACTCTAAATTTTAAATAAAGTGGTGATTATTGCTTTTTTGCCACATAGAACACAGAACATAGAAAATACAGCACAGAACAGGCCCTTCAGCCCACGATGTTCTGCCGAACCTTTGTCCTAGATTAATCATAGATTATCATTGAATTTACAGTGCAGAAGGAGGCCATTCGGCCCCCTGAGTCTGCACCGGCTCTTGGAAAGAGCACCCTACCCAAACTCAACACCTCCACCCAACACCAAGGGCAATTTTGGACACTAAGGGCAATTTATCATGGCCAATCCACCTACCCTGCACATCTTTGGACTGTGGGAGGAAACCGGAGCACCCGGAGGAAACCCACGCAGACACGGGGAGGACGTGCAGACTCCGCACAGACAGTGACCCAAGCCGGAATCGAACCTGGGACCCTGGAGCTGTGAAGCAATTGTGCTATCCACAATGCTACCGTGCTGCCCTTAAGAACAAATAAATCTACACTATATCATTTTACCGTAATCCATGTACCTATCCAATAGCTGCTTGAAGGTCCCTAATGTTTCCGACTCAACTACTTCCACAGGCAATGCATTCCATGCCCCCACTACTCTCTGGGTAAAGAACCTACCTCTGATATCCCTCCTATATCTTCCACCTTTCACCTTAAATTTATGTCCCCTTGTAATGGTTTGTTCCACCCGGGGAAAAAGTCTCTGACTGTCCATTCTATCTATTCCCCTGATCATCTTATAAACCTCTATCAAGTCGCCCCTCATCCTTCTCCGTTCTAATGAGAAAAGGCCTAGCACCCTCAACCTTTCCTCATAAGACCTACTCTCCATTCCAGGTAACATCCTGGTAAATCTTCTTTGCACCTTTTCCAAAGCTTCCACATCCTTCCTAAAATGAGGTGACCAGAACTGTACACAGTACTCCAAATGTGGCCTTACCAAAGTTTTGTACAGCTGCATCATCACCTCACGGCTCTTAAATTCAATCCCTCTGTTAATGAACGCTAGCACACCATAGGCCTTCTTCACAGCTCTATCCACTTGAGTGGCAACTTTCAAAGATGTATGAACATAGACCCCAAGATCTCTCTGCTCCTCCACATTGCCAAGAACTCTACCGTTAACCCTGTATTCCGCATTCATATTTGTCCTTCCAAAATGGACAACCTCACACTTTTCAGGGTTAAACTCCATCTGCCACTTCTCAGCCCAGCTCTGCATCCTATCTATGTCTCTTTGCAGCCGACAACAGCCCTCCTTACTATCCACAACTCCACCAATCTTCGTATCGTCTGCAAATTTACTGACCCACCCTTCAACTTCCTCATCCAAGTCATTAACGAAAATCACAAACAGCAGAGGACCCAGAACTGATCTCTGCGGTACGCCACTGGTAACTGGGACCAAGGCTGAATATTTGCCATCCACCACCACTCTCTGACTTCTATCGGTTAGCCAGTTCGTTATCCAACTGGCCAAATTTCCCACTATCCCATGCCTCCTTACTTTCTGCAGAAGCCTACCATGGGGAACCTTATCAAATGCCTTACTAAAATCCATGTACACTACATTCACTGCTTTACCTTCATCCACATGCTTGGTCACCTCCTCAAAGAATTCAATAAGATTTGTAAGGCAAGACCTACCCCTCACAAATCCGTGCTGACTATCCCTAATCAAGCAGTGTCTTTCCAGATGCTCAGAAATCCTATCCTTCAGTACCCTTTCTATTACTTTGCCTACCACCGAAGTAAGACTAACTGGCCTGTAATTCCCAGGGTTATCCCTAGTCCCTTTTTTGAACAGGGGCACGACATTCGCCACTCTCCAATCCCCTGGTACCACCCCTGTTGACAGTGAGGACGAAAAGATCATTGCCAACGGCTCTGCAATTTAATTTCTTGCTTCCCATAGAATCCTTGGATATATCCCGTCAGGCCCGGGGGACTTGTCTATCCTCACGTTTTTCAAAATGCCCAACACATCTTCCTTCCTAACAAGTATTTCCTCGAGCTTACCAGTCTGTTTCACACTGCCCTCTCCAACAATATGGCCCCTCTCATTTGTAAATACAGAAGAAAAGTACTCGTTCAAGACCTCTCCTATCTCTTCAGACTCAATACACAATCTCCCGCTACTGTCCTTGATCGGACCTACCCTCACTCTAGTCATTCTCATATTTCTCACATATGTGTAAAAGGCCTTGGGGTTTTCCTTGATCCTACCCTCCAAAGATTGTTCATGCCCTCTCTTAGCTCTCCTAATCCCTTTCTTCAGTTCCCTCCTGGCTATCTTGGATCCCTCCAATGCCCTGTCTGAACCTTGTTTCCTCAGCCTTACATAAGTCTCCTTTTTCCTCTTAACAAGACATTCAACCTCTCTTGTCAACCATGATTCCCTCACTCGACCATCTCTTCCCTCCCTGACAAGGACATACATATCAAGGACACGTAGTACCTGTTCCTTGAACAAGTTCCACATTTCACTTGTGTCCTTCCCTGACAGCCTATGTTCCCAATTTATGCACTTCAATTCTTGTCTGACAGCATCGTATTTACCCTTCCCCCAATTGTAAACCTTGCCCTGTTGCACGCACCTATCCCTCTCCATTACTAAAGTGAAAGTCACAGAATTGTGGCTACTATCTCCAAAATGCTCCCCCACTAACAAATCTATCACTTGCCCTGGTTCATTACCAAGTACTAAATCCAATGTTGCCCCTCCTCTGCGCGGACAATCTACATACTGTGTGAGAAAAGCTTCCTGGACACACTGCACAAACACCACCCCATCCAAACTATTTGTTCTAAAGAGTTTCCACTCAATGTTTGGGAAGTTAAAGTCACCCATGACTAGTACCCTGTGACTTCTGCACCTTTCCAAAATCTGTTTCCCAATCTGTTCCTCCACATCTCTGCTACTATTGGGGGGCCTAAAGAAAACTCCTAACAAGGTGACTGCTCCTTTCCTATTTCTGACTTCAACCCATACTACCTCATTAGGGTGATACTCCTCGAACTGCCTTTCTGCAGCTGTTATACTATCTCTAATTAACAATGCCAGCCCCCCCACCTCTTTTACCACCCTCCCTAATCTTATTGAAACATCTATAACCAGGGACCTCCAACAACCATTTCTGCCCCTCTTCTATCCAAGTTTCCGTGATGGCCACCACATCGTAGTCCCAAGTACCGATCCATGCCTTAAGTTCACCCACCTTATTCCTGATGCTTCTTGCGTTGAAGTAGACACACTTCAACCCATCTCCGTGCCTGCAAGTACTCTCCTTTGTCAGTGTTCCCTTCCCCACTGCCTCACTACATGCTTTGGCGTCCTGAATATCGGCTACCTTAGTTGCTGGACTACAAATCCGGTTCCCATTCCCCTGCCAAATTAGTTTAAACCCTCCCGAAGAGTACTAGAAAACCTCCCTCCCAGGATATTGGTGCCCCTCTGGTTCAGATGCAACCCGTCCGGCTTGTACAGGTCCCACCTTCCCCAGAATGCGCTCCAATTATCCAAATACGTGAAGCCCTCCCTCCTACACCATTCCTGCAGCCACGTGTTCAACTGCACTCTCTCCCTATTCCTAGCCTCGCTATCACGTGGCACCGGCAACAAACCAGAGATGACAACTCTGTCTGTCCTGGCTTTTAACTTCCAGCCCAACTCCCTAAACGTCTTTATTACCTCCACACCCCTTTTCCTACCTACGTCGTTGGTACCAATGTGCACCATGACTTCTGGCTGCTCCCCCTCCCCCTTAAGGATCCTGAAGACACGATCCGAGACATCCCTGACCCTGGCACCCGGGAGGCAACATACCTTCCGGGAGTCTCGCTCGCGACCACAGAATTTCCTATCTATTCCCCTAACCATTGAATCTCCTACAACTATTGCTTTTCTATTCTCCCCCCTTCCCTTCTGAGCCCCAGAGCCAGACTCTGTGCCAGAGACCTGGGCGCTAGGGCCTTCCCCCGGTAGGTCATCCCCCCCAACAGCATCCAAAACGGTATACTTGTTTTGAAGGGGAACAGCCACGAGGGATCCCTGCACTGTCTGCCTGTTTGTTTTTTCCCCCTGACTGTAACCCAGCTATTCTTGTCCTGTACCTTGGGTGTGGTTACCTCCCTGTAACTCTTCTCAATCACCCCCTCTGCCTCTCGGATGATCCGAAGTTCATCCATCTTCAGCTCCAGTTCCCTAACACGGTCTTTGAGGAGCTGAGGTTGGGTGCACTTCCCGCAGGTACAGTCAGCGGGGACACCGGTGGTATCCCTCACCACCCACATCCTACAGGAGGAGCAACTGGCCTCGCCTCCATCCCCTCTTACCTGACAGAATATAGCTGCCCTGTGGACTAACTAGATCTCCGCCCTCTGACTCTGCTCCCAGTCAGCTACACTTTTTGTAAACTACTGGCTCTGTTTTCACTCTTTGCGGAAATGTCGGAAACAAAATGAAAGGAGCACCTTACTCCCTCCTCACCTAACTCCCTCAGTCACCAAACTCTTACTATAGCATTCAAAATGCACCAAATTCAGCACTCAGTGCAAACAAAGTGGTATCCTGATTTCGCTAACAGGTGTGGGCCAGTTAGATTGGAAGCTGATCGACAGCCGGCGAGGTTCTCGATTTTGGCCTCTCCTGCAATCTAATGGCTGCATCGTTCAAGCGCGGCGTGGCTGTAAAATTGCGCCCTTGGTCATTTTTGGGGCCTTGGGGTGTTTGTCCCTGGCCTAGCCCACACTGAGAAATCTTTCAACAGTGTGGAGCTGAACTCGTCAGTGAGACTGTCTCCTCAGAGATCGGGCCACCAGTTTGATCGGGCCCCATCTCTAACTGCGCTTGAGGGTCCCCACAGCCCCCACCCATGGGGAAAGTCACCCTCCCCGACCCCCCCTGCACACATGGACATTACCTTCCCCCCACAAGTGAGGACACCCCGCTATGCAGTCGCCGAGCGGTCAGCCTTTTCATGCCTCCCCAAACCAACCCGCTTTTGCCCCCTCCCCTTTCAAGACCCCTGATTCTTACCCCCCAAATTTTATGAGGCCCCTTCATACCAGCCCTTCACCCCCCTCCCCCCCCCCCCCCCGACCTCTGCCCTTCATTTTTTTTGGAAAATCTTTTTATTGGCTATTCTCATATTTATAAACAGTTGTTACTTATATACATTACATTTTTCTTGCCCGCGTTAATTTGCTTTATTTTACAGAGAGGTTTGTTTTGTCCTTCATTTGATGAACTGTACGTCCATTTTGCTGCCCTCTGGATCGGTCTATGATATCCCCCCCCCCCCCCTCCCCAATGGTTTCAGCACTCTTCCTCTTCTCTTGTGGTTTCCCCATTTCCCCAAAGTGCCCAAGTGCCAGCAGGAGTGCCAGGGTGACACCCGACCTTGTTGCCGACCACCCAGGGGTCTCCAAAGCTTGTGAGACTCCCCAGGTGTCATGTCGCCTGGTCCACAATGGCACCTGGCGAGGTCTCCCAGGTGAGGCCTAATGGCTTCTTTGAATATCGCCCAGTGAGAATGAGATCCAGATTGCAACGTCTCGTGAGGTTTGATCGAATCTCAGAGACGTTGCGAGCGTCTCGCGAAACTTAATAGCCTTGGCCAGACACCAAGTCGGTTGCGACGAGGTAGATGAATCGTGCCCATTGTCTTTGACATTCTCTACCACTGAAGGCTGTTGCAGCTAAATCGTTGAATATATTGAGGAAGCAAATAGATTTCTGGACTCTAAAGATGTCAAGGGGTATCGGGC
Source organism: Scyliorhinus torazame (assembly GCF_047496885.1). Classification (NCBI taxonomy): domain Eukaryota; kingdom Metazoa; phylum Chordata; class Chondrichthyes; order Carcharhiniformes; family Scyliorhinidae; genus Scyliorhinus; species Scyliorhinus torazame. Next base: position 23,447,245 of record NC_092720.1, on the reverse strand, counting down.
GAGCACTGGAGTATGGTGTTGAGATAGAGGGTGAGCTGTGATCATAATAAATGGTGGAGTCGGCTTGAAAGACTGAATGGCCAAATCCCGTCACTATTTCCTGTTTCTACGTTAAATTACACCAAATGCTCCCACAGCTGGGAGGAGCATGAGTGTTGTCCCAACTTTACAAGCTTCACAATTGCCCCAGCTCTTCGTGTAGCCCACTGCAACCTCCCCAAACCCCATCCACATAGCATGAAGTGCCTCAGCCATTGAAAAAGTTTCCTTCAGAGAGCTAAATGTCAATTTCTTTGGGGGAAATTGATCCAGCAGCGCTCTTTTAAAAGATACAAACTGATCCTAATTCAGTCACTCTGGAGGCGCGAGGCAATGCCAGGTAATAATAAAGAACAATGTTTATTGGCTTAAGATGAGGGTAACTTGAATACAGGCACAGGGTCCCTATGGAGCACTTTGGCTGCCAGGTTCAGTCTGACCAGAACCCCACTTCCCGGGCCTTGTACTTTTTCCTCATTGGTCAGAATTCACGTGCTCCCGTATGCTCGGCCCCGAACCAGTCACGTGGACAGCGAGGGCACGCCCCTTAAAGGGGCAGCGCTACCACATCCCTCCCCCCCCCACTTAAGTTCCTGACTAACAGATGTACAAACAAGCTATGTACATTAACGACATACCAGACAAAAGGGAAAAGAGTCCAAAAAGTCCATCAGAGCGTTAACTTATCGGGAGATTTCCTGGGTCTTGTGGACAATTTTAATCTCCCAACTGGTCCTCCATCACGGAGGCAACGACATCCTTAGCAGATTGTTCCTGAGGTCTATCCAAACTTGTCCATCGGCATCCTGAGGGTGGAGATTGGCTGTAGGGGGCAGTGTATGCTGTGTCTGGCAAGGCGCACCATGTGTTCAATGTCCTTGTCTATACCATAGCATCAGCTGTAGCTACCAACGAACATTTTCATTTTTGTCTGGCCCAGATGGCACTATGCAATTCTTGTAACAACAGCACTTGGCCTAGGGGTGGCACTCGCATTTGGGATTGCCGGAGTATGACTCCAACCTCACAACCAAGTTTGCCCTTACGGGTAAGGTACGGTCTCGATTGGTCGGATTTATCGTGGTACCACTGGTTAAGATCATGCATTTCACTTCGGGCAGGACTGGGTCACGTTGTGCGCAATCCGTTATGTGGCTGGGTGAAACTGGTAGGAAGTCCGCAAAGATCAATACCAAGATGATTTCTTGATATATCGGCGGGGGTGCCACATTCTGTGGACGTGGGAGCCGACTCAGAGAATCAGCCTTCGACTGCGATGGCGCGTCCCTTAAAGGGGCCATGCTACCACAGCCATCTTCCTGAACTATCTCTTCCAAGTGCCCACGATCCTGAATTTCACACTCCCCCTCTGGTGTGTTTGTAGGCAGGACGCGAGTGTGAAATATGACGTTGGACTTTCCACTGGCGTCCTGCCGACATCTCAGCAAATTTATGCTGGGGCAGGCGAGGCCTTGGATGGAGAACCCACCCTCACCCCAAGTGAGGCCCGCTAGTCGGCAATTATTGACCATTTGAGGGCCGGTTCCCACCCAGCCTCAGTTTTTAGGCTGGTTGGAGGCATTGGGAAGCCCAAAAATAATCATGTTTGGGCCTCAAGGGAGAAAAAGGGGGGGAGTGGGCACACTGCAATCAGAAGCCCCTTTTGAAAAAAGAAAATCGCTTATTGTCACAAGTAGGCTTCAAATGAAGTTACTGTGAAAAGCCCCTAGTCGCCACATTCCGACACCTGTTCGGAGAGGCTGGTACAGGAATTGAACCATGCTGCTGGCCTGCCTTGGTCTGCTTTAAAAGCCAGCGATTTAGCCCTGTGCTACACCAGCCCCATAGGATGGGCACCCTCCGACCCCGACTCCTCACCCCCACCCCCCAAGGTCCGGTATTCACTGGACCTCCTTCCACCACCCCAACCCCGGCCTCTCCTCGACACCCCAAACCTAACTGACTACCCACCCGCATGTCTCCCTTCCCCTTCCTGCCCTGAGACCCTCAAAACATACCTCCCTCTATCAAGTCACCTCTCTGCCTTCTTCGCTCCAGTGAGAAAAGCCCTAGCTCCCTCAAGCTTTCTTCATAAGACACAGGGATCGGTGCTGGGTCCTCTGCTATTTGTGATTTTTGTCGATGACTTGGGGGAGGGGGCTGAAGGGTGGATCGGTGGATTTGCTGATGGCACCAAGATTGGTGGAGTGGTGGATGAGGTGGGGGGCTGTTGTGGGCTGCAGGGGGGCGTTGATGGGATGCAGAGCTGGACCGGGGGGGTGGCGGATGGAGTTTAGCCCTGATGGGTGCGAGGTGATTCATTTTGGTAGAAAAAATTTGGGTGCAGATTACAGGGTCGACGGCAGGGTTCTGGGGAATGTGGAGGAGCAAAGGGATCTTGGGGCTTAGGTCCACGGATCCCTGGAGGTTGCCACTCAGGTGGATGGGGCCGTGGAGAGGGCTTGTGGTGTGTTGGCGTTTATTGGTGGGGGGCTTGTGTTTGGGAGCCGCGGGGTTGTGTTGCAGCTGTACATGACCCTGGTGGGACCACATTTGGAGTGTTGTGTGCAGTTCTGGTCGCCTCATTGTGGGAGGGGTGTGGAGGCATTGGGGGGAGGTGCAGAGGAGATTTGCCAGGATGCTGCCTGGTTTGCAGGATAGGTCTTATGAGGAAAGGTTGAGGGAGCTAGGACATTTCTCTTTGGAGCGGACTGTAGCCACCTGGGTTGGCCACTTCCCGACTTAAAATGGAGAACCGCAAAGACTACAGGGAAATTCAACCAACACAGGCAAAAACTAGCAGGTGCAAAGTCTCCTGTGTATTAGAACTTGCAGAAGCCCAGACAGCACTGAAACCAGCAGCCATCTGCATATTAATGAGCGATCCCCAGGAACAATTGAAACATGTAAGGTGAATAAGGCCAAGCCAGACTCCTCGGCGCCAGCAGGAGCCAAGACAAAGAAGGCCAACGGACACTCAGGGACCGCCCAGCGATCAGGGAACAGCTCCAGTATTGGAGAAATCGATCCAAGTGATCAGAACTTAGTCCAATCACTTGGAACCAGGTACGGGGTCCGCCCCGAAGAGGCGTGAAGCCCCTGGGGACTATAAAATAGAGTCCCCAAAGTTCAATTCGTCCTTCTTGGCAGAGTCACTCAGCAACTCGAATCAACCCTTGTGAGTGAACTGCCTAGCTGCTGCATCAACCAAGTAAGTCTCCAGTCAACGCACGCTACGAGATAGGCGCTCCTAGCTACCAGTCCATACCAGCTTTTGAATCCTGCAGACTCAGATCGAACGAAAGGCCATTTGTTCCCCTGACTTGGTGGGCCAATTCCGAAGCTAAGTATAGGCCTTTTAGTGATAGTGAATAGTCTAGAAAGTAGAGTTTATGCATGAGTAGTGATTTACTGTGTATAATAAATGTGTTTTGATTTGAATCTTACTAATTGGTGTGTTGAGTTATTGATCAGTACTTGAAAACTTGAACCTCGAAGCGGTATCATAAAGAGACCTGGCGACTCTAGAGCAAAGGTTATAGAAACAGAGCAAATTCAGTAAAGACCCAACGGGCAACGAATTAAGAGCCAACCAAAGTTAGCAACAGGAGGAGGATGAGAGGCGACTTAAAAGAGGTTTATAAGATAATGAGGGGGATAGATAGAGTGGACGTTCAGAGACTATTTCCTCGGGTCGATGTAGCTGTTACAAGGGGGCATAACTATAAGATTCAGGGTGGGAGATATAGGAGGGATGTCCAAGGTAGGTTCTTCACTCAGAGAGTGGTTCGGGTGTGGAATGGACAGCTTGCTGTGATAGTGGAGTGAGACACTTTAGGAACTTTCAAGTGGTTATTGGATAGGCACATGGAGCACACCAGAATGACAGGGATTGGGATAGCTTGATCTTGGTTTCGGACAATGCTCGGCACAACATCGAGGGCCGAAGGGCCTGTTCTGTGCTGTACTGTTCTATGTCCTTCCTGCAAAGTGGGGACTTAGGCTACAGGAACTGCTTGCAGTCCCAGTTCTGTCCACTGCAGCTTCTGGTGCTGCAGGGGCAAGAGAGCTGCCGGCCAGTCAGATTGGCTCCAAGCGAGGGCCGGAAGTCCCATCTGCAACCAATGAATGTTCATAGGAGCATGAAGTGCCTGAAGAGCGTAGACAGTGTCAGCGGAGGCTGTATTCCCCCATGATGATCAGCCATGTTCGTGATAAATGGCGGAGCAGGCTCGAAGGGCCAAAAGGCCTCCTCCTGCTCCTATATTCTATGTATCTATATACATATGACTCTTCTGATGGCAGGATGGGAAACACCACTATTCTGGAAATCCTTGCCAGTATTTTCCTATTCTTTATCCGTGCTTGAGGTGATGTGGGGACAGTTTTACCGGTCATTCACGCTGGCGGGATCTTCTGGTGCCACATTGACGACGCATTCCGCGGCAGCGAGCGGTGCGTTAAACGGGAAACCCTGCTGAAAATGGTGGACCCGGAAGCTTCCACCGCCAGCTCATGGGGAGCCACCTTCAGCCTCAGAATTGTGCAGTGGACTGCCTGCAAATATCCGCCGGTGGATTAATATGGATTAGGTTGAGTTCAGCACAAAATAGGTGGCTCAGGAACTTTGAACATAGAACATACAGTGCAGAAGGAGGCCATTCGGCCCATCGAGTCTGCACCGACCCACTTAATTTCCACCCTATCCCCATAACCCAATAACCCCTCCTAACCTTTTTGGTCACTAAGGGCAATTTATCATGGCCAATCCACCTAACCTGCACATCTTTGGACTGTGGGAGGAAACCAGAGCACCCGGAGGAAACCCACGCAGACACGGGGAGAACGTGCAGACTCCGCACAGACAGTGACCCAGCGGGGAATCGAACCTGGGACCCTGGCTCTGTGAAGTCACAGTGCTATCCACTAGTGCTACCGTGCTGCCTTTGGAAGGAATGGAGTAGGCTTCATCAAAAGGTGCTTTCTAATCCCCAAATATAACAACCCCAAACGAAGCACACGGAATAACAAAAATAGCTACAAATAATAACCCACACCTCCAAAGAGCAAATTATCATTTATTTGAATCCAACTTCACAACAGTTTCTCGGATCATATTGACATACTGATAGCTGAGTTAGAAAAGTACTGTACATCTAAAATATTTCCAAATCGAAATCTTCAAAATGCAAAAATATTCCAACTTTACATTCTACTTACTGGGGTTACAACACCACTCAGAGAGGGTGCAAAATAGATTTACAACGATGTCAAGAAAAATACGGAGGGGGGAATATACCCATCAAGAGAGGACCAACAGGTCAGATCTCTTTTCCCTTTGCTTCCACTGGGTGTAGCTGAAACGCATAATATAAGGAAATATGTTGAAGAGGAGGGGAGATACGCATACGAAGGAGAAGGATATAAAGGGAGATGCTGATAGAATAGGACGAGGTCTGGGCTTGGTGTTGTATATCCTTCATAAGCAGAGATAGTTTTGGAGGGTAAGGGAATCCAGATTTGGAATCAGTGCAGGGCAATCTCCACCGACACAAAGCTTCCTAGGATTCCATGATAAAATCTGCCATCAGATGACATAAAATGACTTGACGTCGCAGTCATATCATTACGATCTTTATCATGGAGTGGATTTTATGGATGGAGGAATTAACTTCCATCAGTCACTGCAGTCGCCTCCCCTCCCCTGCACCCCACCCCTATCCCATACACGCGCACACACTCTCGGTCTAAAGGTCATAGAGTCATAAGAGTCATACAGCACAGAAAAGGCCCTTCGGCCCATCTCGCCTGCGCCAGTCAAAAACAACCACCTCACTGTTCTAATCCCATTTTCCAGCACTTGGCCCATAGCCTGGTATACCTTGGGATTGCAAGTGTACACCTAAATACTTCTTAAAGGCTATGAGGGTCTCTGCCTCCACCATCCTTTCAGGCAGCGAGTCCCAAACACCCACCCACCCTCTGGGTCCGTTGGCAACATGTTGCTGATCCAAGATCCGGCTGCCCCCCCCCCCCCACCCATCCCCCCCCCCCACCCCCCCCCGTCCCGCCAGCGCCCCTGCGATATTACCCTGGCAGTGGCCTTAATAGGGTGAGAGTGGGACTTCCGCCTCTCGAGGACAGAAAGTCCTGCCCAAGCGGGCTGCCGGTCAATCAGATTGTCTTGCAGCTCCATAGTCCCGGCAGCGTCAGAAGAAGACTATTCATCTGCAGGAGCCATCATGTTTCGAAGAGAAGGTTGCAAGGTTTTGGTGAATGAGCAAGAGACATGGGTCATGGGCGTTGCAGGCTGTGCCAGCATTTATTGCCCATCCCTAATTGGCCTTGAGCGTCAACCACATTGTTCAATGGAGTCCATTGGATTACAGTGAATGAAAATGTTGTGCCTTCTTGATGGAACCTTCATTCTGTCGCAAATAAACTTATATCCGAGCAACAATCATTGTCGGAACGTTACAACACTTAAACATTCCCTCAGCTTGTATCTGAAGCGCATTTCTCACGGAGTCTTCTGAGACCAGTTTCCAGGGAGTGAATGGGTAGGTGGGTGAAGTGGGCAGGTGGGTAGGGGTATGTGGGTAGAGGTTGTTTAGTGGGGAAGTAGGTAAGGCAGGGGGGGATGAGATGGAAAATGGCTAGGTGGGGGTGGGTGGGTCAGATGTGGAGGTGGATTAGTGGGTAGTTGACTCGGGGAGGTAGTTGGATCAGGTGGAGGAGGTGGCTGGTGTCGCAGGGGGTAGTCACGTTGGGTCGGGAAGATAATTGGGTGGTCGGGGTGATGGTCGCATCAGGTCCGGGAGATGGTTGGATTGAACCAGTGGGGTAGTTGTAGATTGAGGGGGTAGTTGGGGTCTGGGGGGGGAGTGGGCCTGATTGTGGGGGTGGGGGGGGAGTCAATTGTGCAATTCGCCAGAGGTTACACTAGGGTTAATCTATGTAACAGTTCCCGAACCAATATTCTGGTAAGTCCTGCTGATCTGCGAGAATTGGACACATTTGTGGGGGATCCTTGGGAGTAAATGAATTGCCGTTTGGATGTTGGAACCTTCTGGAAAAATTCCCATGGATGCCAGCACATCTGAACTTCCACAGGGTCAAACACGCCGCTCTACGGCAATCCGGAGACAAGACAATTTGGCATTATGTGTTTTATGCTTGAAAACAAGGGTTAATAGAGTAACCCTACTGAGTCACACCCTTTGCTCTGGAGGTATCTAGCGGGGGGTAGTTTATTCTACTCTTCTACACATTGTTGACAAGGTCAGTATTTATTGGCCATCCCCAGTTACCCATGAGAAGGTGATGGTTGGCCACCTTCTTGAACAGCTGCAGCACATGTGGTGAAAGCACTCTCGTGATGCTGTTAGTTAAGTCGTTCCAGGATTTTGGTCCACCATGAAGTGATGAAAGGGACATGCACAAAGTCAAGATGAGGGGGATCTTTGAGGTGATCTTCGAGCCAAGCCCTTTCTGCTCTTGCTTTTCTAAGTGTGGCGGTGATGAATCTGGGAGACGCTGGAGATGCAGCCTTGGTGAGTTTTTGAAACGCGTCCTGTGGAGAGCTCACACTGCACCCAAGGTGTGTCAGTGGTGGAGGAAGTGGGTGATCTCATGTGATTTGTTCAACAAATGAACTGATCTTGCCCCACCCCCCACTGATGCAAGTCAACACATTGTAACATTTCCAAAAGCACCTGTCACTTCACAAGGAAGGTACTTGTTTTTAGGGATGGGAGTTTCAGCGAGGAAGGGACATGAACATGTATAAAAGGCACAACAATGGGGGTAATATGTCGAAACAATTCGGGGGAAATTTCACAAGCCTTTCTTTGTAATGGTTTGTGAGCAACTGGACTGTGATTCAGATGTCCCAGCAAAAAGACTAATTGCAGAGTAACATTGTCCGTAATGTTTGTTTCATCCAAGTACCACAGTGCATGCTCAGAAACGGCCGTTCATACAGACACGCAAATGCTCTCTCCGTGACATGAGGCTTATTAGAGCCCAGCAATAGGCCGTGGCTTGGTACAAGCCTGTTCCAAGCAATGATTGGCACCAAAGAGACAATGGTGGAATGGTACAGTGAGTCACTTGACAACTGGTAAGAGAGAGCGAGCAGCTGGCGGTCAGCGTGTATCACCGACTGGCACTTGTAGAGGTAAAGGGGTGGAAGTTCATTAGAGAGACAATATGGCAAATAGGGAGGCCCCATACCTGGTCCTAAATTGGGCCTCTTGTCTCATTAATGACCCCCTGAACAGACAATTTGACTGTTGAGGAGAACAATTTTCAGGATGACTTCCTCACTGTGTAACTACCTTTAGAACGGTTATACAACTTGAATTAACCATTCCTGAATGTTGCTACTACTTTACCACAAATCGCTTTCAATGGCAATTTACACTGGGATTCTAGAGTCTGTTTCCTCACCTCCCTCAGTTTTGTCCCTTTTTCTAAAATATTGTTCATCTCTCAGTCTTGAGGAAGTTTATACACTGCCTGCATGCTCTGGACAGATGATGCCTGCCCAGGCCAAACTGTTTTTGTTTAAAATGTAGTCTATCCAGGAGAAAGAGGACTATCACAAGACACCTGGTGAAAATCCAAAGCGTCACAGGAATACTTTAAGTGCACACACCATCGCAGAAGAGCAACAAAATGGATGCCCCTACTATAACTTTCTTCCGGTTATATTTTGACCAAGTATGAGCTTTGCAAAATGTTCCTAAGGGAATATATTGTGTCAAGGGATAGCAACATTGGAAATACTATATGAAGAAAGACCAAGATACATCTGAGTATCAAAGTATCTAAGGCAGCACGGTGGCATAATGATTAGCACAGCTGCCTCACAGCGCCAGGGTCCCAGGTTCGATTCCCGGCTTGGGTCACCGTCTGTGCGGAGTCTGCACGTTCTCCCCGTGTGCGCGTGGGTTTCCTCCGGGTGCTCCGGTTTCCTCCCACAGTCAAAGATGTGCAGGTGAGGTGGGTTGGCCATGCTGAAGATTCGCCTTGGTGTCCTTGGGATATGAAGATTTGGGGTGGGGTTGTGGAGCTAGGACATGGGAGTGGGTCTAGGCAGGCTGCTCTTTCAGAACTTCGATGCAGACTCCATGGGCCGAATGGCCTCCTTCTGCACCGTAGGAATTCTATGATTCTAAATTTGTCTCCTGTTACCCCAGCACAATGATAATGGAGTTTTATGACGAATCAAAACAATCAAATTCTAACAAGTGTTGGACCTCGACAATCAGGTGAGCAAACCACCAGTCGCGGAGAGCTTTATGAACTATAGATTTTATTTACCAAATTGTCTCTGAACCTGTAGTTTACCCAATGGGCCTGGTGGTACTTTCTTCATTCTGATTGGAGACGCCTGGGTTTCTGAAGAAGATGCTTTTCAATTTGTTGAAAAAAAGCTCCCTGAACCTGTCCCCCAACAGGAAGTAGAAAATGGGGTTGGTGATGGAGTTGAGGAAAGCTATGGGCCTTGTGATAGTGTAAGCAGCCTTGACACCAAGTTTGCCACATTCAGACAGACCGTTGTTCTTCAATCTGGAAGCGATGCGGACATTGCGCATTAGGTGATAAGGGGTGAAGAATATCAAGAAAATGACAATGGCCAAAATGACCAGTGTAAGGGGCTTCTCCACCTGAATCTTGGTGCGCTGTTGCTGTATTTTCTTAAGGCCGCGAGCAGTTTCCATGTAAAAGAAAAGCATGGCACTGAGTGGGATGAGAAAACCAAAAACCGTGAGGAACATGCTGTAAATCAGATTGCGGGTGGCGTCTCCTGAGCTCGCATAATCTAAACACTTGAGGAAGGAGTCGCTTTCTGTGCTGTTGATAGCATCAGCATGGATGAAGACGAATATCGGCACCAACTCCACTGTTACAAATGTCCAAATACCAAGACAGATGATAATGACGTTCCCCTTTTTTTGAAAGGAGTGAAGCTTCAATGGCCTCATCACTAGCAGGTACCGGTCAAAACTGATGCAACAGAGAAAGAGGATGCTGGTGTACATGTTAGTGTGAAGGATGTATCTATTTAATACGCACATTACCTGGCCAAAGGTCCACTCGTTGCCTTTGCCGTAATAGGCTACTAGCATGGGGAGGGTGCAAATGAAAGTCAAGTCTGAGATGGAAAGATTGAAAAGGTAAATATTGCTGCACTTCCAGTCCTTCAGGCAGAATATATAGCCCCAAATCACAGAGAGGTTGCCTATGAGTCCTAAGATGAACTCTATTCCGTACATGGTCGGAAGGTAATACTTCTCCAGCTGAGAATTGATGTTCAAACACGTGTCATTTGTTTCCTGGAAGTCAAGAAAAAAACAACAGACATACGTTAGGGGCATAGAAAAAGGATTCAATAACATGTGATAAAAACATCATGTAGTTTTAGAGAAATCCTTTTGATATTAAAGATGCAATGATGTTGAACTACATTTACCATTTCAATGTCTTCGTGGTACAATAGGTTCAGCGTATCAGGGGACAATCGGTTCATTATTACTCAATTGGCAGAATCACGTGAGGCAGGACAATCAAGATCAGTTATGTTCAACAATTGGCCTGACCAATATAGAGCCATATGGAAAAATAGATGTTTACAGAACAGAAGGAGGCCATTTGACCTATGATGTCTACACCCGTTCTTTGCATCAATCTACAAACTATGCTACTTAACTTGTCCTGCAGTTGCATGAGTGTTATCATAGAATTTACAGTGCAGGAGGAGGCCATCGGCCCATCGAGTCTGCACCAGCTCTTGGAAAGAGCACCCTACCCAAGGTCAACACCTCCACCCTATCCCCATAACCCAACTCAATACTAAGGGCAAATTTGGACACTAAGGGCAATTTAGCATGGCCAATCCACCTAACCTGCACATCTTTGGACTGTGGGAGGAAACCGGAGCACCCGGAGGAAACCCACGCAGACACGGGGAGGATGTGCAGACTCCGCACAGACAGTGACCCAGCCGGGTATCGAACCTGGGACCTTGGTGCTGTGAAGCAATTATGGTATCCACAATGCTACCGTGCTGCCCCTAGTTATCTACTTGTTCGAAGTAGAAAATGTGTCCACATGAATTGCTTACCAACTAACAATTTGCTAAGTGTAGTTGGGAAAGCCCATTTGTGTTTCCATGAAGGTTTGACTGGCGATACTTGATCGTCTATGTGTGCGCTGACAAGGCCAATGCCCACCTCTGCATCTTGTTTGTGCCATTAACGGAATCCTGATATGAGGTCCTAGAATATGTGTTAGTGGATGATGCTCTGTCAATTAAGTGAATTTACTCCCGTACAGGAATTGGTAGCACCGTTTCATGCCAGAAATGATCCCTAAGGCTTCTTTCTCTGTCTGCGCATAATTGCATCCGGCCTTATTCCAGGTCCTGGATGCGAAGGCTATCGGCTTCTCTTCACCTCTGGGCATTATGTGGGAAACCACTACCCCCCTCCACCTAACCCCAAAGGTTGATGCATCACATGCCAGTTGCAGCAGTAAATTTGGATCAAAATGTGTCAGGCCTTCCGACTATAGTGCCTCTTTGGCTTGCACGAATGCTTTCGCACATTGATCAACCCATGTCCACTTTTTATTTTGACACAATAAATTTTTTGAGGGTTTTGGAACAGTAGTCAGATTAGGGATAAACCTTCCAGCACAATTTAGTAAACTGAAGAAAGATCGGAGTTGGTTCACATTCTGAGGTGCGGGTGCCCCAGTAACGGCTCTGGTTTTCGAAGGACCTTGGTGTCGATGACATGACCTAGATATTCGACTGACGACTGGAAAAATTCACATTTGCCTTTATGGACTCTTAATCCATAATCTTCTAATCTCTGGAGTGTGGCATCTATCTTACAGAAATGTTTTTCCTCATTCTTTCCAGTAACGAAGATGTCATCCAGGTAACTTCATCTAATCCTCTTAAAATTTAGTCCACAGCTCACCGGAACAAGGTCGGTGTGGGAGTGATGCCAAATGATCCATCTTTTATATTGAAATAACTGTTTGTGCGTCACAATCATCAAGAGGTGTTGTGATTCCTGATCCACATTCATTTGAAGATAAGTTTAACTGAGGTCTATTTTACTGAAGTGTTGGCCTCTAGTCAATCCAGCGAATAGATCATCAATCAGGGTAAAGGCTCTGCACACAGGACAGGATTAATAGTGACTTTAAAATCTCCACAACTGCGTACAGATCCACCTTTTTTCATTATGGGTACGATTGTTATGGCGAGTTCAATGCATAACGAGTTCAATTGGCACAACAAATTCAAGGACTACCATTCTGACCAGCCTCTATTCTGCATCTACCTTGGGTCTGATTGCATACGGCACTGACCTAGTCTTTAAGCATCTCACGTGACTTTCTTCCTTGATCTTCAGCTTTACTAAGATATCCTTCATGCTTCCCAGCTCACTGTTGAAGGCAAGTGCACGTTTCTTCAAGATTTTGGGTCGACCTGATTCGGAACCTGTCATTCTATGATTCTATGAGATTTACTTTGGCCCAATCTAGCCACGTTCATCCCATTAGTCTGGATAATTTCCATTGACTAACTGCAAGAACACATCTGCCGTCAGTCCATCTAATTGCACTGTTACATCAACACATTTCCTCAATGGAACCACTTCACCAGTGCAGGCTTTTAATAATAATAATCTTTTATTGCCACAAGTATGAAGTTACTGTGAAAAGCCCCTCGTCGCCACATTCCGCCGCCTGTTCGGGGAGGTCGGTACGCGAATTGAACCCCCGCTGCTGGCATTGTTATGCATTACAACCCAGCTGTCTAGACCACTGAGCTAAACCAGCTTTTAACACTACCTTTGAGGATTTCAAAGTAATATATCAGAGTTTTTCTTGATATGCAGTTGCTGGTACCAACAAGAATGCTGCCACAGTGTCCACCTCCATCTTCACCGACTGACCGTCTAAAGGAGTGACCCACTAACGATTTATTTCACCAGTAGCCTGCACCTCTAATGACAGTTCATCTTCGGACTGCAAATCAAATTTCTTCTCACATCCTTTTTTGCATCATGTGAACGCTTTTTCCATTATTCAGTTTCCCATTTGATTTATTCAGCTCTTGCTTTTTAAAAAATAAATTTTAGAGTGCCCAATTCTTTTTTTTTTTTGCCAATTAAGGGGCAGCATGCCCAATTCACCGACCCTGCACATCTTTTTTGGGTTATGGAGGTGAGACCCATGCAGACACGGGGAGAATGTGAAAACTCCACGTGGACAGTGACCCAAGGCCGGGATTGAACCCCGGGTCCTCAGTGCCGTGAGGGAAGCTCTTGTTTTTTGAAAAGTTTACCGAAAGCTTGTTTCCCTTTCCAACAAGCATGCTCAATGTGATCCTTTCCGACGCAATTTCTGCACATGATATCTTTGCTCAAACCATCTGCTGCTGAGTGCCCGGTTCTAGCACACCTACGGCGAGTACGAGTCTGTATCTGTGTTCGTGTTTCGGCGGCATCTTGAGAATTCTTATGCTCGACCTCAAATATTGAGCTTCCTTGGCTGCTAATTCCATGGATACAACAACTTCCAAAGCTTTCTTTAAGGTCAGGTTGCTTTTGATTAACAACCGCTTTTGAATAGCTTCGCTCTTTAAACCACAGACTAATCTATCTCTGATGGTATCATTTAACACATCTCCAAATTTCCAGTGTTCAGCCAGTCTTTTCAGGGTAGCTACAAACTGTGCAATCGATTCACCCTTTTCTTGGTTGTGCTCATGAAACCTAAACCTTTTTGTGATAAATGAAGGTTTTGGTGAATAGTAGCCCTGCAATATTTCCATTATTGCATTGTGGGTTTTTGTGCCTGCTTTTCTCACTGTACCGAACTCCTCAGGAGGTGAAATCCTTTACCCGTCCCCAGGAAAGTTGGAATTTTTATATCTGCTGCTATCTTGTTCGCTCGAACAAAATAGTTGAATCTCTCTATATATAAGCTGCATTGCTCTGTATTCTCAGCACACCGTCCCACAGAGCCAAACATTCTCACCAGTTTTCACTATTGAACAAATTGTATGTCCAAGATGTGCTACAATTGTTCAGCACTACCTTTCTTCCTTTCTCCCCAAAACAAGGCAAACATGAGCTCAGCCTGTTTTCCTTTCGTGTTTTACTACACCCCCAGCTCTAAATGTGTTGTAATTACTCCTCACGGCTACCGAGTTCATTTTGGGCAGAGCACGTTGCGGGCTTCTTTTCAAAGTTGTTTTCCCCGGATTCCTCGTTGACTTTTCAGTTCCACAAGTGGCTGTAACAGTTGTTTGGCTCCCCCATTGTCAGCTGTCTGAGCAACAATTTTAATTATTTATTTTCCGGTTTGCCGATCTCGTCGTCAGTTTTTAATGTGGTGGTTTTAAAATTAAAGTCTGCAGGCTTCAGAAATGCAAATAATCGAAGATTTCTATTGGAAGATGTTGCCACTCCAGGCTGCTATGTTACACTGACTGCCTGCCCGCACAAATGGCCTATGATGTCAATTGATCGGTCTCTTAAATTACACCTGTTCTACTGCAAGGCTGCTCGTAAGAAAGCACTAGAAATAGCATTAGGGTTAGGGTTAGGGTTGGACAACAGTCTACAATTCAGAAGTTTTCAGGGCTCTTTTAAGGTGCCCTTTTTATACTGACCATCTTGGTGGTCTGAGAGGCAGTTCTCACAGATCTGCTTGGGGATTATGTGGTCAGCCATGTAAGAGACATGACCTGACTGTAAGTTGAATTTCCTGGAGGACGGTCTCCATGCAGCCCAACACAATGAAGGACCTAATTGTTTATTAGTTTTGCTCTATCATTAAATTTTCATGACCTTGGGTGTCTTAGGTGGCAACATTCCACAGCTTTGATGTGCCACCTACAGCAGACCCAGGGTTCTGAACCTATGGCAGGGGCAATGGCCTGGTAGTGTTTGATTTTTCAGCTCAATATCTTGCTGCTTCCAGACATGATCATGCTGTTGGCATTTGGCAGAACCTGTCTCCTGGCCCTGTGGAGGAATATATTCCTGCGGCCGCATTTGGAGTATTGCGTGCAATTCTGGTCGCCGCATTATAGGAAGGATGTGGAAGCATTGGAAAGGGTGCAGAGGAGATTTACCGGAACAAAATGAAATGAAAATCACTCATTGTCACAAGTAGGCTTCAAATGAAATTACTGTGAAAAGCCCCTAGTCGCCACATTCCGGCGCCTGTTCGGGGGGGGGGGGGGGGGGGGGGGGGGTGCTGGTACAGGAATTGAACCATGCTGCTGGCCTGCCTTGGTCTGCTTTCAAAGCCAGCGAATTAGCCCTGCGCTAAACAGCCCAATGTTGCTTGGTATGGAGGGAAGATCTTATGAGCGAAGGCTGAGGGACTTGAGGCTGTTTTCGTTAGAGAGAAGAAGATTAAGAGGTGACTTAATCGAGGCATACAAGATGATCAGAGGATTAGATAGGGTAGACAGTGAGAGCCTTTTTCCTCGGATGGTGATGTCTAACACGAGGGGACATAGCTTTAAATTGAGGGGAGATAGATATAGGACAGATGTCAGAGGTAGGTTCTTTACTCAGAGAGTAGTAAGGGCGTGGAATGCCCTGCCTGCAACAGCAGTGGACTCGCCAACACTAAGGGCATTCAAATGGTCATTGGATAGACATATGGACGATAAGGGAATAGTGTAGATGGGCTTTAGAGTGGTTTCACAGGTCGCCGTAACATCGAGGGCCGAAGGGCCTGTACTGCGCTGTAATGTTCTATGTTCTATGTTCTAATAGTGGCATCAAACTGTCATGGTATGCATCAACAGTCATTTCTGGTCTTTCATACCACGTGCCTGGTTCTGGCTGAAACATGACCTCCGTCTTGGAGACGCTGGAGTCAGAGGCCAAAGGTTTTCAGCAGCAGTCGAGAACTTGTTTGTCGAGATCTGGGTGCCTTCTTTGTTGCGCATAGCTAGTACACAGTAATTTACCCGTGAAGCTCTCTGATTACTGCCTCTGTGATTATGGTGCAGACACACAATCTGGAGAGGCTGCATTGTAGCTTGGGGAGCAAATACCATAGACCAGGTCGATGGTCAAAAGCTTGAGTTAAGTCTATGAATAGCACGTACAGATACTGACGCTGTTCTCTGAATTTTTGTGTCTGACTTTAAAAATCATATCGCCTGTGATGCTCGATCAATAACTCCAGAAGCGAGATTGGGTGACAATTGAAGGCTTTATTGGACTAGATGCTTCCCCCAGCAGCGCAGGTACAGAATGCAGCTGCTAGGGAGACACAGGCTCTTATACTCCGCCTTACTGGGCGGAACCAGCAGGCAGGCTTCACCAATGATCTTCTTGTCTCAGGTACCTCCCACACCAATGGTCTTACAGCCTCAACCTAGGTACCGTAATACCCCTAATACCGACTACCACATTCACCCCCTGTTAAAAAAAAACAGTCCGGCGGGGTGGTGGTCTCGCGTCATACAGTGGTAGCGGTTATGGTGGTACCCGTCGGTGGTACAGTGTTTTGCCTTATTACATGTCACATCTATTTACAGTATTCATTTTACATGTACATATCAGAATGAAGCAATTAGTCGATCGGGGGCTCTGGTTGTCCTCTGTGATCGTCGCAGTTTCGGCGGTGATACAGGTGCCAACTCGGGCATCCGTGACTCCGAGAGCGTGACTTTGGCTTCTTCAGTAGCTTCATCACCTCTGGGTGGGACCAGTGGAAGAACCGATCCATCTGGGAAGGGGGCAGCCGTGGGGTGCGCCGGTGGGAGGGAGGGTGGGGTTGGTGGGGGGGGGGTGTGTGGGTGGGAATCCAGCGGGTGCCAGGTCCCGTAGGGAGACCGTAACCTTCCGGCCTTTGGGGTACGCCACGTAGGCGTACTGAGGGTTAGCGTGAAGGAGGTGGAGCCTCTCTACCAATGGGTCCGTCTTGTGCGCCCGCACGTGTTTGCGGAGCAGAATGGGTCCAGGAGCAGTCAGCCAGGCTGGGAGCGAGGTCCCGGAGGAGGACCCCCTAGGCAAGACAAAGAGACGTTCAGGAGGTGTTTCGTTTGTCATGGTACACAGCAGTGATTGGATGGAGTGGAGTGCATCGGGAAGGACCTCCTGCCAGTGGGAGACTGGGAGATTCCTGGAGCATAGGGCCAGTAGGACGGTCTTCCAGACTGTCCCGTTCTCCCTCTCTACCTGTCCGTTTCCCCGGGGGTCGTCCAGCTCGAGGCAATGCCCTTGCTGAGCAGGAATTGACACAGTTCGTCGCTCATGAAGGAGGACCCCCTATTGCTGTGTCTGTAGGCGGGGAAACCGAACAGCGTAAAGATACTGTGGAGGGCTTTTATAACGGTGGCTGCGGTCATGTCGGGGCAGGGGATGGTGAATGGGAACCGGGAGTACTCGTCAATCACGTTCAGGAAGTACGTGTTGCGGTCGGTGGAGGGGAGGGGCCCTTTGAAGTCCATACTGAGGCGTTCAAATGGACGGGAAGCCTTTATCAGGTGTGCTTTCTCTGGCCTGTAGAAGTGCGGCTTGCTCTCCGTGCAGATTTGGCAGTTCCTGGTGGCGGTCCTGACCTCCTCGAGGGAGTAGGGCAGGTTGCGTGTCTTGATAAAATGGAAGAATCGAGTGACCCCCGGGTGGCAGAGGTCCTCATGGAGGGCCAGAGTCTGTCCACTTGTGCGTTGGCACATGTGCCGCGGGATAGGGCATCAGGAGGCTCGTTTAGCTTCCCGGGATGAAACAAGATCTCATAGTTGTAGCTGGAGAGCTCGATCCTCCACCGTAAGATCTTATCATTCTTTATCTTGCTTCGCTGTGCATTATCGAACATGAAAGCTACCGACCGATGGTCGGTGAGGAGCGTGAATCTCCTGCCAGCCAGGTAATGCCTCCAGTGCCGCACAGCTTCTATTATGGCTTGGGCCTCCTTTTCAACGGAGGGATGACGGATTTCTGAAGGATGGAGGGTGCGTGAGAAGAAGGCCACGGGCCTGCCCGCTTGGTTGAGGGTGGCCGCCAGAGCTACGTCGGACGTGTCGCTCTCGACTTGGAAGGGGAGGGACTCGTCGATGGCGCGCATCGTGGCCTTTGTGATGTCTGCCTTTATGCGGCTGAAGGCCTGGCGGGTCTCTGCCGACAGGGGGAAAACCGAGGATTGAATTAGTGGGCGGGCCTTGTCCGCATAATTGGGGACCCACTGGGCGTAATATGAAAAAAATCCAAGACAGCGTTTCAGAGCCTTGGAGCAGTGGGGGAGGGGAAACTCCATGAGGGGGCGCATGCGTTCGGGATCTGGGCCTATGACTCCATCATGCACTACGTAGCCGAGGCTGGTTAGACGGTCGGTGCTGAACATGCATTTGTCCTTGTTGTAGGTTAAGTTAAGGGTTTTTGCGGTATGGAGGAATTTGCGGAGGTTGGTGTCGTGGTCCTGCTGGTCGTGGCCGCAGATGGTGACTTTGTCGAGGTACGGAAACGTGGCCCGCAAACCGTACCGGTCAACCATTCGGTCCATCTCCTGTTGGAAGACCGAGACTCCGTTTGTGACACCGAAGGGAACCCTTAGGAAGTGGTAGAGCTGCCCATCTGCTTCGAATGCAGTGGACTTGCGATCGCCCGGGCGGATGGGGAGCTGGTGGTAGGCGGCTTTGAGTTCCACCGTGGAAAAGACCTTGTTTTCAGTTTTGTGTTCAGTTTTGGTCTCCTTACCTGAGAAAGGACATATTGGCACTGGAGGGAGTGCAGAGGAGATTCACTAGGTTGATCCCAGAGTTGAGGGGATTAGATTATGATGAGAGGTTGAGTAGACTGGGACTGTACTCATTGGAGTTTAGAAGGATGCGGGGGGATCTTATTGAAACATATAAAATTATGAAGGGAATTGATAGGATAGATGCGGGCAGGTTGTTTCCACTGGTCGGGGAAAGCAGAACTGGGGCATAGCCTCAAAATAAGGGAAAGTAGATTTAGGACCGAGTTTAGGAGGAACTTCTTCACCCAAAGGGTTGTGAATCTCTGGAATTCCTTGCCCAGTGAAGCAGTTGAGGCTCCTTCTTTAAACGTTTTTAAGAAAAAGATAGATACCTTTCTAAAGAATAAAGGGATTCGGGGATATGGTGTACGGGCCGGAGAGTGGAGCTGAGTCCACAAAGATCAGCCATGATCTCATTGAATGGCGGAGCAGGCTCGAGGGGCCAGATGGCCTACTCCTGTTCCCAGTTCTTATGTTCTTATGTTTTGTGCAATCTGATTGACCAAATCAGATATGTGGGGGAGAGGGTGCGCGTCGAGCTGCGTATACTTGTTGATGGTCTGACTATAATCGATGACCATCCTGTGCTTCTCCCCGGTCTTTACAACCACTACTGAGCTCTCCAGGGGCTGTTTCTAGCCTCGATAATACCTTCCTTCAGTAGCCACTGGACATCTGACCTAATGAAGGTCCGGCCCTGGGCACTGTACCGTCTGCTCCTGGTGGCGACGGGTTTGCAATCTGGGGTGAGGTTCGCAAAAAGGGAAGGCGGGACGACCTTGAGGGTCGCAAGGCTGCAGACAATGAGGGGGGCCGAATTTAGAGGTTAAGCTCTGGAGGTTGCATTGGAAGTCCAATCCCAGGAGCGTGGCAGCGCAGAGATGAGGGAGGACGTAGAGTCGGAAATCTTTTAATTCTCTTCCCTGGACCGTGAGGTTCGCTATGGAGAACCCCTTGATCTCTACAGAGTGAGACCCGGAGGCCAGGGAGATTCTTTGGTTAACTGGGTGTATGGGAAGAGAACAGCGCCTTACTGTGTTGGGGTATATGAAGTTCTCTGTGCTCCCGACGTCGATCAGGCAGGATATTTTGGGCCCGTCGTCGTCGCGTTCGGGGCTGAGACTGGTCCAGGGTCACCGAGGCGAGTCATGGAAAAAGTTCAAGATTTTCCTCGGGCGGTGTGTGGTCATCCGAATCGGGGTACTGAGATACCAGCCAAGCTGGCGGCACCCACGGGTCGCATATGGCTGGGGGTGGGCAAGATGGCGGCACCCACACATCGCACATGGTCCCTGGAGAACATGATGGCGATGCCCGGGGCCCGCACATGATACAAGAAAATGAAGATGGCGGCGCCCGTAGCCCGCGGCCCACACGTGGCCCGTGGAGAGATTTGTGGTGGCAGCCCGGTTCGCCCCCAGAGACAGCGGCGACCGCCCGGGCCTGGCATACCGCCACAAAATGGTCCTTTTTGCCACAACCTTTGCAGGTGGAGGAGCGGGCTGGGCAGCGCTGCCGGGGGTGCTTGGCTTGCCCGCAAAAATAACAGTGGGGCCCCCCCAGGTTGCCTGGTAGCCACACGGCACAAGCTTATGGGAGGTTGGGGGATGCGTTGGGGTCGGCCGCGGGTGGGTTCCACGCTGCCCAAGGGGCTGCCGCGCGGTCAGGGACGTACGCGCAGGCATTTCGGGAGGCCACATCCAGGGAGCTAACAAAGGCCCGTGCCTCCTTGAGGTCTAGTGTCTCTTTCTCCAGCAGCCGCTGACGGATTTGGGAGGACAGCATACCTGCAACGAATGTGTCCCGGATTAAAAATTCTGTGTGGTCGCTGGCTGAAACTTGCGGGCATTCACAGTTCCTACCCAGTACCAGGAGCGCGCGGTAGAATTCATCCAGCGATTCCCCTGGGATTTGTTGCCTTGTCGCTAGCAGATGTCGGGTGTAAACCTGGTTTACTGGGCGAATGTAGTGTCCTTCCAACAGGGCTATCGCGGCCTCGAAATCGTCCGTATCCTCGATGAGGGTGTAGATCTCTGGGCTCACCCTCGAGTGGAGAACTTGCAGTTTCTGGTCCTCGTGGCCGTCCTGAGTTACCCTTTGAAGCACGCCAGCCAGTGCTTGAAGGTTGCCGCTGAGCTTGCCGGGTTGGGGGCTGAGTTGAAGACACTCTGGCTTGATTCGGAGCTCCATTCTTTAAAATCTAGTCCAATAAATTGATGCTCGATCAATGATTCCAGAAGTGAGATTGGATGACAATTGAAGGCTTTATTGGACTAGATGTTTCCCCCAGCAGCGCAGGTACAGAATGCAGCTGCTAGGGAGACACAGGCTCTTATACTCCGCCTTACTGGGCGGAACCAGCAGGCAGGCTTCACCAATGATCTTCCTGTCTCAGGTACCTCCCACACCAATGATCTTACAGTCTCAACCTAGGTACCGTAATACCCCTAATACCGACTACCACAGCCTGTCCCATGGTTAGCCCTAAGACCACACTGTGATCCCGGGAGCCCCAGTATATGATCCAATAGGATCTTTGTAAAGATCGTTCCTATGATTAAGAGAAGACTTATTCCTCTATAGTTGCGTCAATGGTGTAGCACTGAATTAAGTGCAATGCCAATGAAAATAGATAGACATAACTGAACAGGCGGAATGCCTTTCCCCATCCATATCTAGCTCTTGATTTAAACATTTATTAAATGGGAAGCATGCATATTGAAAGAGTTAATTCTTCGACCTGATGAAGATAGTAAATCATTACCTCAGTGCCGAAGTTGGAATGTACAAGATATGTTATCTTACCATGTTGGGATGTCGGTCTCCCCCCCGACCAAGTTTGAAGTTGTGATGCTGAAAATGTATCGTGCAGTGGATAGACCGCACCTCGTCTACCACCCCCGATTTACATAATAAAGCTCTTGTCCTGGATTTTCCCAATCTCCGGGAGGATATGCCATAAATTTGGTACTCTAAAAAAGAAAGGAACCAGATTCAATGAAGTGAGATGAAAGCTTTCTGCTGACAAGGAGATGCAAATAAAAGTGTGAAGCGATTGAGAATTGAATTGTTTGCTCAACCGCTCTTTTCTCACATTTATTCCAGGTGAACTACTACAAGGGCAGAGGTAACAATTAACTAACAGTTTAGTCACAAACACCATTGTCACTGGTATTGCTTATTGATGCACGATCAATTGCACAAAGACTAAAGTTGGGAACAACTGTGGCTTTATTACAGTCAGATGCGTGGCCTCCTGCTGCAGCTGGCAAAATGGCAGGGCACTGCAGGTCATGCATATTTATACAGTTCTCCGTGGGCGGAGCCAGCCGGCAGGAGCTACCGGCGAACCTGTAGTGCAGGTCCTACCTTACATCTCCTATTACAGTGGTTCACAACATTCACCCCCTGTTAAAAATGAGTCCGGCTGGGGTGATGTGAAACTATATACAATTAGTGCAATTATGTACAGTGGCAGGGAAAGAAAAGTCCATGTTGACGGCCCGGAGTCCGTCAAAGGTTCAGCCGGTCCGGTGCTTTGATGCATCGTTGGGAGCGGCGTAACGGTGGCGGCGAAGTCGGTGCTGGCGGTGGTGGAGGTGGCACCAATGGCGGTGGTTGCAGTGCTGATGCTGGCCAGTCATCGGGGAACTCCGGAAGCAGCAGAAGTCCTCTTTGTCCTCCTGTGCGGAAAAGGGAAGGGGGGGTGCTCTGGTGGGGTCAATATTGGCGGCGCGGTGGGAGGTGGTGGGGGGGGACACACGCATTGGTGGGGAGGTGTGTTGGGGTGGAACCTGACGGTGCCAGGTCTCTGAGTGAGACAGTATCTTGGCGGCCGTCGGGGAACTCAACATAGGCATATTGAGGGTTGGCGTGGAGCAGGTGAACCCTGTCCACCAAGGGGTCCGCCTTGTGGAGTCGGACGTGCCTACGGAGAAGGACCGGTCCTGGAGCAATGAGCCAAGTCGGGAGCGACACCCCGGATGTGGACTTCCTGGGGAAGGCAAAAACATATTCATGGGGTGTGTTATTAATGCACAATAGTGACCGGATGGAATGCAGAACGTCAGGGAGGACCTCCTGCCAGCAAGAGGCTGGGAGGTTCCTGGACCATAGGGCCAGCTGGATGGCCCTCGAAACCGTCCCATCCCATTCTCCGGTTCTACTTGCCCGTTTACCCAGGGGTTGTAGCTGGTCGTCCTGCTGGAGCCTATACCCCTGCTGAGCAGGAACTGACGCAGCTCATCGCTCATGAATGAGGATCCCCTGTCACTGTGGATGTAGGCGGGGAAACCGAACAGAGTGAAGGTGGTGCTGAGGGCCTTAATGATGGTGGCAAACGTCATATCGGGGCCAGGGATGGCGAAGGGGAATCTGGAGTACTCATCGACCACACTGAGAATGTATGTGTTACGGTCGGTGGAGATGAGGGGCCCTTTGAAAGCAACGCTGAGGCGTTCAAAGGGGCGGGAGGCCTTCACCAGGTGCGCACGGTCTGGCCGGTAGAAGTGCGGCTTGCACTCCGCACAGACCTGGCAGTCCCTGGTGACTGTCCTTACTTCCTCGACAGAGTAGGGCAGATTGCGAACTTTGACCAGATGGTACAATCGAGTGACCCCTGGGTGACAAAGGCTGTCTTGTCGGGCCCGGAGTTGGTCCACTTGTGCGCTGACCTCGGGAGAGGTCGTCTGGGGGCTCGTTGAGTTTACCGGGGCGATACAAGTTCCCGTAATTATAGGTGGAGAGCTCGATTCTCCACCGCTAGATTTTATCATTTTTGATCTTGCCCCGCTGTGTGTTATTGAACATGAAGGCTACCGACCGTTGGTTCATAAGGAGAGTGAATCTCTTACCAGCCAGGTAATGCCTCCAATGCCGCACAGCTTCAACGATAGCTTGGGCCTCCTTCTCGACGGATGAGTGCCGAATTTCCGAGGCATGAAGGGTGCGGGAAAAGAATGCCACGGATCTGCCTGCCTGGTTTAGAGTGGCGGCAAGGGCAACGTTTGAAGCTTCGCTTTCTACTTGGAAAGGCAGTGACTCGTCCACTGCGCGCATCCCGGCCTTGGCGATGTCTGCTCTGGTGCGGGCGAAAGCATGTTGTGCCTCGGCCGCAAGGGGGAATTGGGTGGACTGAATGAGTGGACGGGTCTTGTCCGCATAGTTTGGGACCCACTGAGCGTCGTAGGAAAAGAACCCCAGGCAGCGTTTGAGGGCCTTGGGGCAGTGGGGAGGGGAAGTTCAATAGCGGGCGCATGCGATCGGGGTCGGGCCCAAGAAGTCTGTTTTGGACGATATAGCCGGGTCGTGCTGAACACACACTTCTCTTTGTTGTAGGTCAGGCTGAGAAGAGTGGCAGTGCGGAGGAATTTATTGAGGTTGGCATTGTTATCCTGCTAGTCATGGCCGCAGATGGTGACATTATCTAAGTACGGAAAGGTGGCAGGCAAACCGTACTGGTCAACCATTCAGTCCACCTCTCTTTGGAAGACCGAGACCCCATTTGTGACACCGAAAGGGACCCTAAGGAAGTGGAAGAGGCGACCGTCCACCTCGAAGGCAGTGTATGGCCAGTCCGACTTCCTATTTATTGACTACAGCTCTGCCTTCAAGCCTTCAACACCATAATCGCAGCCAAGCTCATATCAAAGCTCCAAAACCTAGGACTTGGCTCCTCACTCTGCAACTGGATCCTCGATTTTCTGACCAACAGACCACAATCAGTAAGAATGAACAACAACACCTCCTCTACAATAGTCCTCAACTCCGTCGCCCCGCAAGGCTGCATACTTAGCCCCCTACTCTACTCCCTGTACACACACGACTGCGTGGCAAAACTTGGTTCCAAGTCCATCTACATGTTTGCTGACGATACGACCATAGTGGGCCGGATCTCGAATAACGATGAATCCGAATACAGGAGGGAGATAGAGAACCTAGTGGAGTGGTGTAGCAACAACAATCTCTCCCTCAATGCCAGCAAAACTACAGAGCTGGTAATTGACTTAGAACATAGAACATAGAACAATACAGCGCAGTACAGGCCCTTCGGCCCACGATGTTGCACCGAAACAAAAGCCATTTAACCTACACTATGCCATTATCATCCATATGTTTATCCAATAAACTTTTAAATGCCCTCAATGTTGGCGAGTTCACTACTGTAGCAGGTAGGGCAATCCACGGCCTCACTACACTTTGCGTAAAGAACCTACCTCTGACCTCTGTCCTATATCTATTACCCCTCAGTTTAAAGTTATGTCCCCTCGTGCCAGCCATTTCCATCCGCGGGAGAAGGCTCTCACTGTCCACCCTATCCAACCCCCTGATCATTTTGTATGCCTCTATTAAGTCTCCTCTTAACCTTCTTCTCTCCAACGAAAACAACCCCAAGTCCATCAGCCTTTCCTCATAAGATTTTCCCTCCACACCAGGCAACATCCTGGTAAATCTCCTCTGCACCCGTTCCAAAGCTTCCACGTCCTTCCTATAATGCGGTGACCAGAACTGTACGCAATACTCCAAATGCGGCCGTACCAGAGTTCTGTACAGCTGCAACATGACCTCCCGACTCCGGAACTCAATCCCTCTATCAATAAAGGCCAACACTCCATAGGCCTTCTTCACAACCCTATCAACCTGGGTGGCAACTTTCAGGGATCTATGTACATGGACACCTAGATCCCTCTGCTCATCCCCACTTTCAAGAACTTTACCATTAGCCAAATATTCCGCATTCCTGTTATTCCTTCCAAAGTGAATCACCTCACACTTCTCTACATTAAACTCCATTTGCCACCTCTCAGCCCAGCTCTGCAGCTTATCTATATCCCTCTGTAACCTGCTACATCCTTCCACACTATCGACAACACCACCGACTTTAGTATCGTCTGCAAATTTACTCACCCACCCTTCTGCGCCTTCCTCCAGGTCATTGATAAAAATGACAAACAGCAACGGCCCCAGAACAGATCCTTGTGGTACTCCACTTGTGACTGTACTCCATTCTGAACATTTCCCATCAACCACCACCCTCTGTCTTCTTTCAGCGAGCCAATTTCTGATCCACATCTCTAAATCACCCTCAATCCCCAGCCTCCGTATTTTCTGCAATAGCCTACCGTGGGGAACGTTATCAAACGCTTTGCTGAAATCCATATACACCACATCAACTGCTCTACCCTCATCTACCTGTTCAGTCACCTTCACAAAGAACTCAATAAGGTTTGTGAGGCATGACCTACCCTTCACAAAGCCATGCTGACTATCCCTGATCATATTATTCCTATCTAGATGATTATAAATCTTGTCTCTTATAATCCCCTCCAAGACTTTACCCACTACAGACGTGAGGCTCACCGGTCTATAGTTGCCGGGGTTGTCTCTGCTCCCCTTTTTGAACAAAGGGACCACATTTGCTGTCCTCCAGTCCTCTGGCACTATTCCTGTAGCCAATGATGACATAAAAATCAAAGCCAAAGGTCCAGCAATCTCTTCCCTGGCCTCCCAGAGAATCCTAGTATAAATCCCATCAGGTCCCGGGGACTTATCTATTTTCAGCCTGTCCAGAATTGCCAACACCTCTTCCCTACGTACCTCAATGCCATCTATTCTATTAGCCTGGGGCTCAGCATTCTCCTCCACAACATTATCTTTTTCCTGAGTGAATACTGACGAAAAATATTCATTTAGTATCTTGCCTATCTCTTCAGACTCCACACACAATTTCCCATCCCTGTCCTTGACTGGTCCTACTCTTTCCCTAGTCATTCGCTTATTCCTGACATACCTATAGAAAGCTTTGGGTATTCCTTGATCCTTCCTGCCAAATGCTTCTCATGCCCCCTCCTTGCTCGTCTTAGCTCTCTCTTTAGATCCTTCCTCGCTACCTTGTAACTATCCACCGCCCCAACTGAAACTTCACACCTCATCTTCACATAGGCCTCCTTCTTCCTCTTAACAAGAGATTCCACTTCCTTGGTAAACCACGGTTCCCTCGCTCGACGCCTTCCTCCCTGCCTGACCAGTACATACTTATCAAGAACACGCAGTAGCTGATCCTTGAACAAGCCCCACTTATCCAGTGTGCCCAACACTTGCAGCCTACTTCTCCACCTTATCCCCCCAAGTCACGTCTAATGGCATCATAATTGCCCTTCCCCCAGCTATAACTCTTGCCCTGCTGTGTATACTTATCCCTTTCCATCATTAACGTAAACGTCACCGAATTGTGGTCACTGTCCCCAAAGTGCTCTCCTACCTCCAAATCCAACACCTGGCCTGGTTCATTACCCAAAACCAAATCCAACGTGGCCTCGTCTCTTGTTGGCCTGTCAACATATTGTTTCAGGAAACCCTCCTGCACACACTGTACAAAAAACGACCCATCTATTGTCCTCGAACTATATCTTTTCCAGTCAATATTTGGAAAGTTAAAGTCTCCCATAATAACTACCCTGTTACTTTCGCTCTTATCCAGAATCATCTTCGCCATCCTTTCCTCTACATCCTTAGAACTATGAGGAGGCCTATAAAAAACTCCCAACAGGGTGACCTCTCCTTTGCTGTTTCTAACTTCAGCCCATACTACCTCGGAAGAAGAGTCCCCATCTAGCATCCTCTCCGCCACCGTAATACTGCTCTTGACTAGCAGCGCCACACCTCCCCCTCTTTTGCCTCCTTCTCTGAGCTTACTAAAACACCTAAACCCGGGAACCTGCAACATCCATTCCTTTCCTTGCTCTATCCATGTCTCCGAAATGGCCACAACATCTAAGTCCCAGGTACCAACCCATGCTGCCAGTTCCCCTACCTTGATTCGTATACTCCTGGCATTGAAGTAGACACACTTCAAACCACCTACCTGAACACTGGCCCCCTCCTGCGACGTCAAATCTGTGCTCCTGACCTCTATACTCTCATTCTCCCTTACCCTAAAACTACAATCCAGGTTCCCATGCCCCTGCTGCATTAGTTTAAACCCCCCCAAAGAGCACTAACAAATCTCCCCCCCAGGATATTTGTGCCCCTCAGGTTCAGATGTAGACCATCCTGTCTGTAGAGGTCCCACCTTCCCCAGAAAGAGCCCCAGTTATCCAGAAATCTGAATCCCTCCCGCCTGCACCATCCCTGTAGCCACATGTTTAAATGCTTTCTCTCCCTATTCCTCATCTCACTATCACGTGGCACGGGCAACAACCCAGAGATAACAACTCTGTTTGTTCCAGTTCTGAGCTTCCATCCTAATTCCCTGAAAGCCTGCCTGACATCCTTGTCCCCTTTCCTACCTATGTCGTTAGTGCCAATGTGGACCACGACTTGGGGCTGCTCCCCCTCCCCCCTAAGGACCCGGAAAACACGATCCGAGACATCACGTACCCTTGCACCTGGGAGGCAACATACCAAACGTGAGTCTCTCACGCTCCCACAAAATCTCCTATTTGTGCCCCTGACTATCGAGTCCCCAATTACTAATGCTCTGCTCTTCTCCCCCCTTCCCTTCTGAGCAACAGGGACAGACTCCGTGCCAGAGGCCCGTACCCCATGGCTTACCCCTGGTCAGTCCCCCCCCCCCACAAGTATCCAAAGCGGTATTGTTTCTCAGGGGAACGACCGCAGGGGATCCCTGCACTGACTGCTTTTTCCCGGTCCCTCTTACAGTCACCCACCTATCTCCAATCTTTGGTGTAACTAATTCCCTGAAGCTGCTATCTATGACCTCTTCTGCCTCCCGAATGATCCGAAGTTCTTCCAACTCCAGCTCCAATTCCCTAACTCGGTCTTGGAGGAGCTGGAGATGGCAGCACTTCCTGCAGGTAAAATCAGCAGGGACACTAACTGCATCCCTCACCTCAAACATCCTGCAGGAGGAACATTGCACTCCCTTCCCTGCCATTCCTCTAACTTTCTACCAAGATCTGGCTAACAACTAAATTAAATTTTTTATAAAAAATAATATTAATATAATAAAATATGGTACTTACATCAGACCAATGGGTTTTATTATTAGGTTAGAGGAGGAGGGCGGGTGGGAGACACTACACGTGTAGTGTCTCGGGTTTCCTCTCCACCAGGATTTATTGGTGAGGGTCTTCCCAGACGTCCGCGGGTCGACTTCCTGTTCCCGCCTAAAACACTAATTTAAAAAAAAAAAAATTCTCAGCTCCTGCTGAAATTGACTAACCAGCCAGCTCCACTCCCGCCGAAATCGACTGGCCTGCCCCTGCAAAGACAAGTGCTTTTAAAGAACAGACTTACCTCCCAGCAGCCACTTCCGCACTGCTCCCGCTGAAACTGACTCACCATTTGTTCTCCCGCCGAAATCGACTGGAAATCTGGAAGCAAAGTACTGTACACACCCCTGTCAGCATCAACGGGTCCGAGGTGGAGATGCTTAGCAGTTTCAAATTCCTAGGGGTGCACATCTCCAAAAATCTGTCCTGGTCCACCCACGTCGACGCTACCACCAAGAAAGCACAACAGTGCCTATACTTCCTCAGGAAACTAAGGAAATTCGGCATGTCCACATTAACCCTTACCAACTTTTACAGATGCACCATAGAAAGCATCCTATCGGGCTGCATCACAGCCTGGGATGGCAACTGCTCGGCCCAGGACCGCAAAAAACTTCAGAGAGTCGTGAACACCGCCCAGTCCATCGTATAAACCTGCCTCCCATCCATTGGCTCCATCTACACCTCCCGCTGCCTGGGGAAAGCGGGCAATATAATCAAAGATCCCTCCCACCCGGCTTACTCACTCTTCCAACTTCTTCCATCGGGCAGGAGATACAGACGTCTGAGAACACGCACGAACAGACTCAAAAACAGCTCCTTCCCCGCTGTCACCAGACTCCTAAATTACCCTCTTATGGACTGACTTCATTAACACTACACCCTGTATGCTTCATCCGATGCTGGTGCTTATGTAGTTACATTGTATATGTTGTGTTGCCCTATTATGTATTTTCTTTTATTCCCTTTTCTTCTCATGTAATTAATGATCTGTTGAGCTGCTCGCGGAAAAATACTTTTCACTGTACCGCGGTACACGTGACAATAAACAAATCCAATCCAATGGGGAACTGGTGGTAGGCGGATTTCAGGTCAATTGTTGAGAAGACCCGGTACTGCGCAATCTGATTGACCATATCAGATATGCGTGGGAGGGGGTACGCATCGATCTGCGTGTACCGATTGATGGTCTGGCTGTAGTCCACGACCATTCTGTGTTTCCCCCCAGCTGTATTACAGTCAGATGCGAGGCCTCCTGCTGCAGCTGGTGAAATGGCAGGGCACTGGAGGTCATGCATATTTATACAGTTCTCAGTGGGCGGAGCCAGCCGGCAGGAGCTACCGGCGAACCTGTAGTGCAGGTCCTACCTTACATCTCCTATTACAGTGGTTCACCACACTTCTAAGAATGAAATAACTTGCACTTAGATAATGCCCATTACAAATTCAGAACGTCCTGAAATGCTTCACAACATTTCATTCTAGTCATAGTTATTGTATTAATTGAGCTCCCCGTGGATCTCGTGAACTACAAACTCGCTGCAGGGCGGAGGCCTAGCAGCTGGAACTCCGGAACCAGATACCTAAAGACCGGTCAGGATTGGGACCGACATGATTGGTAGCCCCAGTTGGTATTTACGAACTGTATATTGCGTTGCGGCCTTTTGTTTGCCAAAATAAACCTTCATTATTTAACCTTCTCAGTACTCCTGAGGCTAGGGCAGCACAGTAGCACAAGTGGATAACACTGTGGCTTCACAGCGCCAGGGTCCCAGGTTCGATTCCCCGCTGGGTCACTGTCTGTGCGGAGTCTGCACGTTTCCCCATGTTTGCGTGGGTTTTCTCCAGGTGCTCCGGTTTCCTCCCACAGTAAAAAGACATGCAGGCTAGGTGGATTGGCCATGATAGTGACCAAAAAAGGTTAGGAGAGGTTATTGGGTTACGGGGATAGGGTGGAACTGAGGGTTTAAGTCGGTCGGTGCAGACTCGATGGGCCGAATGGCTTCCTTCTGCACTATATGTTCCATATTATACGGATAATGCAGAAAACGGGGCAGTCTATTTTTTATACCACAAGTCTCCACAAACAATGTGATAAAACCTGATTTAGTGACATTGGCTGAGGGATAAATGTTGTCCACGAACCAGATGAGTTCCTTCTTTGAATTAGTTCCATGGGATCATTTCTGTTCACCTGAGGAGGTGTACTGAACGTCACCATAACATCTCGTTCAAAAGTCAGACCCTCTGCCTGTGCCGCACTCCCTCAGTTCTGCACTGGACTGTCAGTCCATATTTTGTTCCCAGGTCTCTACAGCAGGGCTCTAACCCACATCTTCTGACTCAGAGACAAGAGTGGCAGCAACTGAGTCATGGTTGACATCTGTGTGGCTGGTTGCACATCAATCCCATGCCCTTGTTGGGGGAAGATTGGGATCTCTAAGCCTATTGACAACCTTTGCTCGGGTGCTGCGTTTGGGCAAGGAGGAGTTTGTCTGACTGAGCGAGGTTGTGCATTCAATATCAGGTGGACTAAAAGCATTTATCTGGACTTGCCAGTAACTTGGTTGGCAGAATTTTATGGCGAGCGATGGTTTTTTCATACATGGCAACCAACGATTGACATAACAACGTGACAACAGCAGCGGACAAAATTTTCCGGCCGTACCCGCCGGTGGGATCTTCCACCCCCTCCGATGGTGACCCCCCCCCCCCCCCCCCCCCCGCCCCCCCCCCCCCCCCCCCCAGTCTCATGAATTTACCAGCGGCAAAATGTCTGAACAACGGGTAAACCCATTGACAGCAGCTGGACCAGGAGATCCTGCCACAGGCCAGTGGGGGCCGACGTCTACTGCTGCAGAACACACTGCGGCGGGGGGGGGAGAGAAAATCCCAGCTAATGTCTATTTATACAGTACCTGTAAAGTAGCATATAAAGTGCTTTGGAGGAGTGGGAGAAAGCCAAATTTGATGCAAAGCCATATATTAGGGCAGATGGCCATGATGTGACCATCAATTCACTCGAGACAAGAATAGAAGTAAACCGTGGCTTTAATCAACTTAGAACAGTGCCTGCCTGCGACTGATTCAACACTGAGAACCGCCTACAGGTCGACTGCTCTTTATACCTCCCTTCAAGGGGAGGAGCCATGGGCGGAGCCCATACAGGCCCCAACATGTTCCCCTGTGAATAATGCCATACAATGGCCCATAGGTGGAGCGCACAAGGGCAACAGCATAGCACAGATACAAATACAAGGGCAAAGCATGGTACAGACACAATGGTGGATTATTGGTATAATACATTCACCACAGGCCAAAATTCTCTTAAAGAGATAGTTGGTACGATGTATCTTAAAGGTGGAAAGAGAGTTAGACCCAGTAGGAAAATGCAGTTCAGACTACAGAATTCATAGAATCATAGACTTCACAGTGCAGGAGGGCATTCGGCCCATCGAGTCTGCACCAGCCCTTGGAAAGAGCACCCCACCCAATCCCACACCTCCACCCCATCCCCGTAACTCAGAAACTCCACCTCACCTTTTTTGGTCACTAAGGGCAATTTAGAATGGCTAATCCACCTAACCTGCACATCTTTGGACTGTGGGAGGAAGCCGGAGCACCCGGAGGAGACCCACCCAGACACGGGGAGAATGTGTAGACTCTGCACAGACAGTGACCCAAGCCGGGAATCGAACCTGAGACCTGGGCACTGTGAAGCAACTGTGCGAACCACTGTGCTACCGTGCTGCCCCTAAGTAGTCTTATTTCCCTGTTTGACTGGTTTTTTTTCCTCTTCTGGGGAGTTAGACGGATTTAGGGAGTGAGTTCCAGAGGTAGGGCCTAGGCAGCAGAAAGCATGCCCAACGCTGAGGCAACAATCAACATCACGGAACCAACATCAAAAAGCCAGAACTCGAGGAGCACAGACGGTTGTGTTGTGGTAAGGTCACTGAAAGGCTAATAACCTGGGGGCATAGCTTTAACTGGTGGAATTGAAATTCCGTAAATAAAATCTGTAATTGGAAGCTGGCCTCAGGAACGGTGACCATGGATTGATTGTCATAAAAACCCACCTAGTTCACTAATAGCCTTTCTGGAAGAAATCTGCCATCCTTATCTGGTTTGGCTTACATGTGACTCCAAATCCACAGCAACTGGTAGTGGGCCACTCAGTTCATGGGCTATTCGAGATGGGCAGCGAATGCCAACCTTGCCAGTAACTGGATCATTGTATTAATCCATTTTTTCAGAACGGGTGGGGGATGGAGAGATTTTAAAAAAAAATTGTTTTATTCGTTCATGGCATGTGGGCATTGCAGACTGGGCCAGCATTTATTGCCCATCCCTAATTGTCCTTGAGGTAGTCTGGAATCGCATGTACACCAGACCAGGTAAGGAGGACAGATTTCCTTGCCTAATGGACATCAGTGACCTAGATGGGTTATTACGACAATGGTTTCAGGGTCATCATTAGACTTGTAATCTGCAATTTTTTTTATTGAATTCAAATGTCACCATCTGCAGTGGTGGGATTTGAAGCTGGGTCCCCAGAGCATGACTCTGGGCCTCTGGTTCACTAGTCCAGCGACAATACCATTATGCCACCGCCTCCCCTACAGAGAGGGGGAACGGCAAGGTCACATTGCTTGACCAGGAACCAACATGTTAATGCACAGGGGTGATGGTGGAAAGGAACATTGCGTGAGCAAGGACAAGGGCAGCAGAGGTCAGGATGATGTCAAGTTTGTAAAGGGTCAAGTGTGAGAAGCCAGCCAATAGTGCGTTGGAATAGTCAAGTCTAAAGATAACAAAGGCATGAATAAAATTTTCAGTGACAGATGAGCTGAGGCAGGACTAAGTCGGGTGCGCGATGTGACCTTGGTGATGGTCTGGATGAGTGCCTCAGGAGTTCATGTCAGGGTCAAATATGACACCGAGGTGTTTCATAGATTTTATTGAATTTACAGTGCAGAAGGAGGCCATTCGGCCCATCGAGTCTGCACCGGCTCTTGGAAAGAGCACCCTACCCAAGGTCCACACCTCCACCCTATCCCCATAACCCAGTAACCCCACCCAACACGAAGGGCAATTTTGGAGACTAAGGGCAATTTATCATGGCCAATCCACCTAACCTGCACATCTTTGGACTGTGGGAGGAAACCGGAGCACCCGGAGGAAACCCACGCACACACAGGGAGGATGTGCAGACTCCACACAGACAGTGACCCAAGCCGGAATCGAACCTGGGACCCTGGAGCTGTGAAGCAATTGTGCTATCCACAATGCTACCGTGCTGCCCCATGTTGAGAAGACCTGTTCAACCTCTGACCTTAGCCAGCGTTGGGAGCAGTCATCGAGGCAGCAGAGTTTGGAGCTCAGGAAACAGAGGACAATGAATTAAAATTGTTTGAGCTCAGAAAGGTTGAAGGAATTTGATAGGGAAGATACAGAGTTACTATTCCCTCTTGTATTGAAATGCAGAAGAGGAATGGCACATAAACCATTCAAATTAAATCAGGAAGCAGATAGGGGCGAGGAAGGGAGAAGTTGTGAGTTCTAATCCACAACATTATTGGGTGAATTGTGCTTCCCTGTCATTCACCTTATTAAAATATTAACCCCCCTCATTGTGTGTCACATTCCTGGATTTACACTGTTAATAGGAATTAATCTCACAGCAGCGGTTCAGGTTAGTAATTCATGTTACAGGGGGCTTATTAATGCTTTGATTTATTTTCCGGCAGTATTTCACACCCAGGAGGCCCAGAAGAAGCGACTGAAGCTGTGAAATCTCAATCCTCTTTTGGCACAGTGGCTAGCATTCCTGTATCTAAGCCAGGAACTCTGCATTCAAGTCTCGCCTCAAGGGTTCGATGGTCAAGAAAGGCGTGTTGACAATGCGGTCAAGAAGCTCGAGCATAGATCCTTCACACACTAGTTGGTGTGGAGGACATAGGGGCGGTGGTAAGATTAGGAGATTCCTGTGATCGCTGTTTTCTTTGTCTGGATGTCTTGAATGCGTAGTGTTGAACAAAGAACATCACGCTAAGTAAATTAACAAAGCTGATTTGTTAACACTACTTAAATAAGATTTGAATTCATCCCTAATTATCAGGTTGTTAAAATAAACTATGCTATCTCTAACTACAGAACTCTCAAGTACACAACTATCCTATCTCATGCCTAAACAGCTTCTCCTAGAATCAAGGGTCGTCACGTGATATATATGTGACTGCTCTTGATCACCATCTGGTGGTAAGAAGTATTTACTTTAAATTGTTAACTCTTTATAATAATTATTATTATAATCACTTATTGTCACAAGTAGGCTTCAATGAAGTTACTGTGAAAAGCCCCTAGTCGTCACATTCCGGCGCCTGTTCGAGGAGGCCGGT
This sequence comes from Scyliorhinus torazame, assembly GCF_047496885.1. NCBI lineage: Eukaryota > Metazoa > Chordata > Chondrichthyes > Carcharhiniformes > Scyliorhinidae > Scyliorhinus > Scyliorhinus torazame. The sequence goes on along the minus strand of NC_092720.1, from coordinate 23,411,994 downwards.
ACAGGAATTGAACCCGCGCTGCTGGCCTTGTTCTGCATTACAAGCCAGCTGTTTAGCCCACAGTGCTAAACCAGCCCCTATCAATGTGCATATTGTTACAATTCCTTAGTCAGCCATGTGATAGAAAGAAGGTGCTGGATTCTCCAATTTTGAGGCTATGTCCGGAGGAAGTGTCTAGTTTTACGATGAAAAAGTCGACGACGCCCCTGCACCGATGCTCCGCCCAGTGGGGGGTTAGCAGCCGTGCCACGTACCTGCAGATATGGATGTAGCATTGCCGGGTCCATGGCCGTGCATGTGCGCGGTGGTGACCTGCAACGGCTGCGCCGTGCAACATGGCACTGGGCTCGTGCGAACCCGGCCTGCCAGATAGTGCCCCCCTGTAACCCCCATCGCCGAAGCCCTCCGAGACAGCAGGATGCCTCCCCACCCCGACTGTGACAGCGCTGGACACAGTCCGCAGCCGCCACGCAATGTCCCCGAAAACTGTGAGGACATTCGACTGACTGCGTTGGGAAGTCGGCCCATCACGGGCGGAGCATCGGGGGAGGGCCTCACGTGACGTCCTGAGGCCGTCCCAACGGCGGGTGGCGTACTCAGCAATTATGCCGTTTTTGAGGGGGCAGAGCATCCGAAAAGCGGTGCCGCCCCCGGTATTGGTGTAAAAACGGATTCTCCGGCCAATCACCAAACGCGATTTCGGCGTCAGCAATCAGAGAATCCCGTCCAAGGCTAGAGCCTCCATAACTATCCATATCTCCTGACTACAGCAGCCATGTTAAGGTGCATGGTGCCACAGCACCTTGGATCTCCTTGGTGAATTGTGACACAGCGTCACCAATCTCACTCCCAACAACAGCAACTTGTCCAGAGAAACTCTTTAATACCTAGCTGATGCCAAATTTGTTCGGAAAGTTTGCGCTGCCGTCACTTATTATCGAGAATGATTTTTGAGGTTAGTCCAACTCATTTCAAGTGGGATGGATCCTCCACGCGCATTGAGTTCCCCATTGTCTGAACATAATGGGATTTGTGCCGTTGAACTGAAAGGAAGTATTGTTGTAATGACCTCACGCTAATCTGTCACCTTTGTTATAGCATTGATGGCCCTGCTTTTCATTGTTTACAAAAACTGAACTGAAACTGAGCTGAACTGTGCCAGGGTTTGAATGCTACTTGGCATGCAAATTGTTCAGTCTTCTTAACCATTGCAATCCCATTGTATCTGGATGTAGCTTTTCCAGCTGATTGTGCCAATTTTTGGAGACTAAGGGCAATTTATCATGGCCAATCCACCTAACCTGCACATCTTTGGACTGTGGGAGGAAACCGGAGCACCCGGAGGAAACCCACGCACACACAGGGAGGATGTGCAGACTCCACACAGACAGTGACCCAATCCGGAATCGAACCTGGGACCCTGGAGCTGTGAAGCAATTGTGCTATCCACAATGCTACCGTGCTGCCCCATGTTGAGAAGACCTGTTCAACCTCTGACCTTAGCCAGCGTTGGGAGCAGTCATCGAGGCAGCAGAGCTTGGAGCTCAGGAAACAGAGGACAATGAATTAAAATTGTTTGAGCTCAGAAAGGTTGAAGGAATTTGATAGGGAAGATACAGAGTTACTATTCCCTTTTGTATTGAAATGCAGAAGAGGAATGGCACATAAACCATTCAAATTAAATCAGGAAGCAGATAGGGGCGAGGAAGGGAGAAGTTGTGAGTTCTAATCCACAACATTATTGGGTGAATTGTGCTTCCCTGTCATTCACCTTATTAAAATATTAACCCCCCTCATTGTGTGTCACATTCCTGGATTTACACTGTTAATAGGAATTAATCTCACAGCAGCGGTTCAGGTTAGTAATTCATGTTACAGGGGGCTTATTAATGCTTTGATTTATTTTCCGGCAGTATTTCACACCCAGGAGGCCCAGAAGAAGCGACTGAAGCTGTGAAATCTCAATCCTCTTTTGGCACAGTGGCTAGCATTCCTGTCTCTAAGCCAGTAACTCTGCATTCAAGTCTCGCCTCAAGGGTTCGATGGTCAAGAAAGGCGTGTTGACAATGCGGTCAAGAAGCTCGAGCATAGATCCTTCACACACTAGTTGGTGTGGAGGACATAGGGCCGGTGGTAAGATTAGGAGAGTCCCTGTGAGCTCTGTTTTCTTTGTCTGGATGTCTTGAATGCGTAGTGTTGAACAAAGAACATCACGCTAAGTAAATTAACAAAGCTGATTTGTTAACACTACTTAAATAAGATTTGAATTCATCCCTAATTATCAGGTTGTTAAAATAAACTATGCTATCTCTAACTACAGAACTCTCAAGTACACAACTATCCTATCTCATGCCGAAACAGCTTCTCCTAGAATCAAGGGTCGTCACGTGATATATATGTGACTGCTCTTGATCACCATCTGGTGGTAAGAAGTATTTACTTTAAATTGTTAACTCTTTATAATAATTATTATTATAATCACTTATTGTCACAAGTAGGCTTCAATGAAGTTACTGTGAAAAGCCCCTCGTCGCCACATTCTGGCGCCTGTTTGGGGAGGCCGGTACAGGAATTGAACCCGCGCTGCTGGCCTTGTTCTGCATTACAAGCCAGCTGTTTAGCCCACAGTGCTAAACCAGCCCCTATCAATGTGCATATTGTTACAATTCCTTAGTCAGCCATGTGATAGAAAGAAGGTGCTGGATTCTCCAATTTTGAGGCTATGTCCGGAGGAAGTGTCTAGTTTTACGATGAAAAAGTCGACGCCGCCCCTGCACCGATGCTCCGCCCAGTAGGGGGTTAGCAGCCGTGCCATGTACCTGCAGATATGGATGTAGCATTGCCGGATCCATGGCCGTGCATGTGCGCGGTGGTGACCTGCAACGGCTGCGCCGTGCAACATGGCACTGGGCTCGTGCGAACCCGGCCTGCCAGATAGTGCCCCCCTGTAACCCCCATCGCCGAAGCCCTCCGAGACAGCAGAATGGCTCCCCACCCCGACTGTGACAGCGCTGGACACCGTCCGCAGCCGCCACGCAATGTCCCCGAAAACTGTGAGGACATTCGACTGACTGCGTTGGGAAGTTGGCCCATCACGGGCGGAGCATCGGGGGAGGGCCTCACGTGACGTCCTGAGGCCGTCCCAACGGCGGGTGGCGTACTCAGCAATTATGCCGTTTTTGAGGGGGCAGAGCATCCGAAAAGCGGTGCCGCCCCCGGTATTGGTGTAAAAACGGATTCTCCGGCCAATCACCAAACGCGATTTCGGCGTCAGCAATCAGAGAATCCCGTCCAAGGCTAGAGCCTCCATAACTATCCATATCTCCTGACTACAGCAGCCATGTTAAGGTGCATGGTGCCACAGCACCTTGGATCTCCTTGGTGAATTGTGACACAGCGTCACCAATCTCACTCCCAACAACAGCAACTTGTCCAGAGAAACTCTTTAATACCTAGCTGATGCCAAATTTGTTCGGAAAGTTTGCGCTGCCGTCACTTATTATCGAGAATGATTTTTGAGGTTAGTCCAACTCATTTCAAGTGGGATGGATCCTCCACGCGCATTGAGTTCCCCATTGTCTGAACATAATGGGATTTGTGCCGTTGAACTGAAAGGAAGTATTGTTGTAATGACCTCACGCTAATCTGTCACCTTTGTTATAGCATTGATGGCCCTGCTTTTCATTGTTTACAAAAACTGAACTGAAACTGAGCTGAACTGTGCCAGGGTTTGAATGCTACTTGGCATGCAAATTGTTCAGTCTTTTTAACCATTGCAATCCCATTGTATCTGGATGTAGCTTTTCCAGCTGATTGTGCCAATTGTTCTCTTGGGCTCAACTGAAGAAGGCCACTATTTTTTAAACAAATGCATTGGATGAACACCTGACCCGGCTGCTCACCTGACCCGGCTGCTCACCTGACCCGGGCAGCCCACCTGACCCGGGCAGCCCACCTGACCCGACTGCTCACCTGACCCGACTGCCCACCTGACCCGGCTGCCCTCCTAATCTGGCTGCCCACCTGGCGTGATCCAACTTCTAAATTGTTTTTTCCAAATGCTGATTACTCACCTGCACTGAAGGAGGGGATAATCCCATCGTTATCTCCCTGAACTCTTCTCTAATTTGTATAAAACAACATGAGTGCTGCGAAGGGCTATTTCCTCCTTCAGGAGGCAAGGATCCAGTTCAGCTTAGTGGCTTTATGCGAACGGGAGAAATGTGTTTAAGGTGAAGCTAGTTGCGAGGCTCAGAACATTCTGTACCAGGACACATCTGCAGCCGGAGCTATTGGTCACCCCCTAAGCATCTAGACCTGACTGCCCTCTTGGCCTGACTATCACCTATCCACTCATTAACCCACACTCCTTCAGGGAAAGACTTGAGGGGTGGAATTCTCAGTTTCTGAGACTAAGTGTTGACACCAACACAGAATTTGTGGACTTCCACAAGAGCAAAACTGGTGCCACACCTGGACCCATTCTGCTGCTGTTAAGGGGCTAGCGCCTGCGCCACGTGGAACACAATTGATTCTAATGAGAAATGCCGGATTTTCCGGTCCCGTGATTGACACTCTGGAGGCCGACAAGCTGCAGCCGTACATACACACTTCTCTCCCCACACACACCATTCCAGCCAACAAGATGGCAGGCAGGATAGCAGCCCTGTGATTTACCGATGCCGAACTGGAGACCCGCTTGGACGCGGTAGAGGAGAGGTGAGTGACCCTGTACCCCGGCCCGTGAAGGAGGCTGCCAGCCACCGTTCACCGTGCCTGGGCACAGGTGGCAGAGGCTGTCAGCGGCGTGAACAACACCGCCCGGACCAGCCAGCAGTGGCGCAAAAATTGTACAACCTCCTCAGGACGGCCAGGATGAGTAGGCAGCATTGTGCCCCCGGCACTAACCCCCGTAACCCGACCCCCCCGCACCCCTCACCCGGAGGGCGGCCGTACCCCCATCCCGCACCACATGCCAGCCACCATGGCCGGGTGCCCTGGCCACTGAGGCCACCAGCTACTCACCCCCGGGCTGCAGGTGCCCTGGACGTTGTCTGTAGACTGGAGGAAAGGGAGGTCGCTGAGGTGGAGTTCAGCCGTGGGTGAGGAAGTGAAGCCCCGCTTAGTTGCTGTTCTTTGAAGATGTAACTGGTACAGTTGACAATGATTTGGATGAGGGAACAAAATGTAACATCTCAAAGTTTGCGGATAATACCAAGATGGGTGGGAGGGTGAACTGTGACGATGCTGCCGAGATCCTGCAGTATGATCTGGACAGGTTGGGCGAGTGGGCAAACCAATGGCAGATGCAGTATAATTTGGATAAGTGTGAGGTTATTCGCTTTGGAAGCAAAAACAGGAAGGCAGATTACCACCTGAATGGCTGTAAATTGGGAAAGGGGGACCTGGGTGTCCTTGTGCGCCAGTCGCTGAAGGTAAGCATGCAGGTGCAGCAGGCGATAAAGAAGGCTAATGGTGTGTTGACCCTCATTGCGAGAGGTTTCGAGAACAGGAACAGGGATATGTTGCTGCAATTATACAGGGCCTTGGTGAGGCCACACCTGGAGTATTGTGTGCAGTTTTGGTCTCCTTCTCTGAGGAAGGATGTTCTTGCTCTCGAGGGAGTGCAGCTGGAATTCAGAAGAATGAAGGGGGATATCATAGAGACTTATAAAATTCTAACAGGACTAGACAGGGTAGGTGCAGGGAAGATATCAACAATGATAGGTGTGTCCAGAACCAGGGGTCACAGCCTGAGGATTCAGGGTAAACCATTTCGGACAGAGATAAGGAGACATTTCTTCACACAAAGAGTGGTGAGCCTGTGGAATTCATTACCACAGGAAGTAGTTGATGCGAAAACTTTGAATAATTCAAGAGGCGGCTGGATATAGCACTTGGGGAGAACGGGGTCAAAGACTATGGGGAGAAAGCAGGATTAGGCTATTGAGTTGGATGATCAGCCATGATTGTGATAAATGGCGGAGCAGGCTCGAAGGGCCAAAAGGCCTCCTCCTGCTCCTATCTTCTACGTATCTATGTGAGCCGAGCAGCGATGAGAATAGTAGCACGGACACCAGCCCTCCACCAGGGGAACCCGGATCTCGAGTCGGAGGGTGACACTGATTTCCCATCACAGCTGTCTCCAACACCCTCCACCATCCCAGAGATACTCACCTCGGTGTTCATGCTCCTCCTCCTCCAGCACGTCGCCCTTTTGCTGCACAATGTTGTGGAGGATGCAGCAGGCCATCAGGACGTGAGCGATCCTCCCAGCGTCCTGAGCGCTGCCTGGGCTTCGTTGTAGTGGATCTCCCCGTTGGTCTGTGGCCTCTGGATAGGTGTCATCAGCCATGACCGCAATGGATAATCCTTGTCACCCAGGAGCTAACCCACCAGCCGGGGGGTGGGGGCATCTCGAACATGTCAGGCCAACAAAAGGCGAGGCCAAATTGGATTTGGTTTTGGGTAATGAACCAGGCTAGGTGTTAGATTTGGAGGTAGGTGAGCACTTTGGGGACAGTGACCACAATTCGGTGACGTTTACGTTAGTGATGGAAAGGGATAAGTATACCCCGCAGGGCAAGAGTTATAGCTGGGGGAAGGGCAATTATGATGCCATTAGACATGACTCGGGGGGGATAGGTTGGAGAAGTAGGCTGCAAGTGTTGGGCACACTGGCTATGTAGAGCTTGTTTAAGGAACAGCTACTGCGTGTTCTTGATAAGTACGTACCGGTCAGGCAGGGAGGAAGGCGTCGAGCGAGGGAACCGTCGTTTACCAAAGAAGTGGAATCTCTTGTTAAGAGGAAGAAGGAGGCCTATGTGAAGATGAGGAGTGAAGTTTCAGTTGGGGGTCTTGATAGTTACAAGGTAGCGAGGAAAGATCTAAAGAGAGAGCTAAGACGAGCAAGGAGGGGACATGAGAAGTATTTGGCAGGTAGGATCAAGGAAAACCCAAAAGCTTTCTATAGGTATGTCAGGAATAAAAGAATGACTAGGGTAAGAGTAGGGCCAGTCAAGGACAGGGATGGGAAGTTGTGTGTGGAGTCTGAAGAGATAGGCGAGATACTAAATGAATATTCTTCGTCAGTATTCACTCAGGAAAAAGATAATGTTGTGGAGGAGAATGCTGAGACCCAGGCTATTAGAATAGATGGCATTGAGGTACGTAGGGAAGAGGTGTTGGCAATTCTGGACAGGCTGAAAATAGATAAGTCCCCGGGGCCTGATGGGATTTATACTAGGATTCTCTGGGAAGCCAGGGAAGAGGTTGCTGGGCCTTTGGCTTTGATTTTTATGTCATCATTGGCTACAGGAATAGTGCCAGAGGACTGGAGGATAGCAAATGTGGTCCCTTTGTTCAAGAAGGGGAGTAGAGACAACCCCGGCAACTATAGACCGGTGAGCCTCACGTCTGTTGTGGGTAAAGTCTTGCAGGGGATTATAAGAGACAAGATTTATAATCATCTAGATAGGAATAATATGATTAGGGATAGTCAGCATGGCTTTGTGAAGGGTAGGTCATGCCTCACAAACCTTATCGAGTTCTTTGAGAAGGTAACTGAACAGGTAGACGAGGGTAGAGCAGTTGATGTGGTGTATGTGGATTTCAGTAAAGCGTTTGATAAGGTTCCCCACGGTAGGCTATTGCAGAAAATATGGAGGCTGGGGATTGAGGGTGATTTAGAGATGTGGATCAGAAATTGGCTAGCTGAAAGAAGACAGAGGGTGGTGGTTGATGGGCAATGTTCAGAATGGAGTTCAGTTACAAGTGGCGTACCACAAGGATCTGTTCTGGGGCCGTTGCTGTTTGTCATTTTTATCAATGACCTAGAGGAGGGCGCAGAAGGGTGGGTGAGTAAATTTGCAGACGACACTAAAGTCGGTGGTGTTGTCGACAGTGCGGAAGGATGGAGCAGGTTACAGAGGGACATAGATAAGCTGCAGAGCTGGGCTGAGAGGTGGCAAATGGAGTTTAATGTAGAGAAGTGTGAGGTGATTCACTTTGGAAGGAATAACAGGAATGCAAAATATTTGGCTAATGGTAAAGTTCTTGGAAGTGTGGATGAGCAGAGGGATCTAGGTGTCCATGTACATAGATCCCTGAAAGTTGCCACCCAGGTTGATAGGGTTGTGAAGAAGGCCTATGGAGTGTTGGCCTTTATTGGTAGAGGGATTGAGTTCCGGAGTCATGAGGTCATGTTGCAGCTGTACAAAACTCTGGTACAGCCGCATTTGGAGTATTGCGTACAGTTCTGGTCACCGCATTATAGGAAGGACGTGGAAGCTTTGGAGCGGGTGCAGAGGAGATTTACCAGGATGTTGCCTGGTATGGAGGGAAAATCTTATGAGGAAAGGCTGATGAACTTGAGGTTGTTTTCGTTAGAGAGAAGAAGGTTAAGAGGAGACTTAATAGAGTCATACATAATGATCAGGGGGTTATTCGGGCAGTATGGTCGGCACGGGCTTGGAGGGCCGAAGGGCCTGTTCCTGTGCTGTACATTTCTTTGTTCTTTGTTCTTTGTTATAGGGTGGACAGTGAGAGCCTTCTCCCGCAGATGGATATGGCTAGCACGAGGGGACATAGCCTGAAACTGAGGGGTAATAGATATAGGACAGAGGTCAGAGGTAGGTTCTTTACGCAAAGAGTGGTGAGGCCGTGGAATGCCCTACCTGCAACAGTAGTGAACTCGCCAACATTGAGGGCATTTAAAAGTTTATTGGATAAGCATATGGATGATAATGGCATAGTGTAGGTTAGATGGCTTTTGTTTTTTGACTTCCCATGTCGATGCAACATCGTGGGCCGAAGGGCTGTACTGCGCTGTATCGTTCTATGTTCTATGTTCTATGTTCTATGTGCCAGGATGAATGCATCTCCATTCTGTCACCTGTCAAGTTTGTTGGCTGCTGTAGGGTGAGTGGATTTAGTCGCCACGGAGGAGTCCGGGAAGGAGAGTTCAAACAAAAGGTTTATTGTCTAGAGGAACGCATTGACAAGGAACAGTCCCAGCCCCAGGCTGGACTACTCTGCAGCTTGGCTCCTACTTGGGCTGACGGGGAGATTAATCGGGTCGTCTCTGTGCGTCTCTCATTTACAGCGACGATTCACTCATTTATTCCCTGGCCCTCCCTCAACTGGATTCTACGAACAGATATACCAGAGAAACCAATCAGTCCGGTTTTAGTTTCTGGGTCGGCAAGCAACACCTGATGGAAAAACTAATTAAATGAGTAAGAGCCTAACTCTTGCAAAACAGACCTCCAAAAAGACACCAGAGCTCTTTAGAAATAAGAATGTTTCGATGAGTAACAGTATCTGTTCAGCGTTACAGTGTGGATGTGCAGGTTGGAATATAAGCAAGACTGTGGACGATAAATTAAAGGCAGCAGAGAATTCTGCAGCCCCTCCCGCAGGCAAGGTCTTCTGGTCCCGTCAATGGCAGGAATTTACAGAGCTTGAGCTGTTTTGAACAGCTCGCCGCAATATCCAATCCGGCCCTCATTTCGATGGGGCCGTAAACTGCCGCCCATGGCTTCTGAGCTGGAAGGTGAGGATCACTGAGAAAACTCACAAAACTGATGAGGAAAATGTCGAGGTAAGGGCTGGGCAGCAGGACATTATGTGACTGTTACCATTCAGCCCGCTTGGCATTCCCCCAGCCCAGGTCTAATTTCAAACCCTTATATTCTTACAAAGTACGGTTTAATCAGCATCACTCACCATTGAGTTTAACGTCACTGCCGAGGTGGCAATGGGGTGAAGTAGATTGTCTGTCCATTCTGGGACCCCTATGACATTTATTATCATCACAATCAATTGAAATGAAAATTGCTTGAGCTCAATAATTGGCAAACGATACACTCGGCCAATTGAGAGGACAAGTGCTGAAGATTGGACAATTGTCACACTTGACAATCTGTTGTGCTGGCATGTGCTGGTGCCAGTAGTTTATTACAACCAGCAGTCAGGGTACACAGAAATGCAGCCTATCTTTTTCCCAGACTGATTCTGGCCTCTTGAGCATATCCGATCTTAATCGTTTCAACATTGGTAGCTGTGTTTTTAGTTGCAGGGCCCTCGGGTCATGGAATTCTCTCTCTGAACCTTTACACCTCGAAGACACTTTCAGCCCCATTTTTGGTTACCTCTGCCCTAATACCGCCTTCCGTGTTCGCTGTCCAATTTTGATTGGTTCAACGCATTTGAATTTCATTGGGGTTCATTTTGCCAAAGGCATTAGGTAAGTGTGAGTTGTTATTGGTATCCACACAGGTTAACATATTTATATGGGGCGGGATTCTCTGGTTGCCAGCAGCAAAATCCCGTTCGGCGATCGCCGGAGAATCCCCGTTCACGACCGTATCGCGGGTGGCGCCGCTTTAGCGATGCTCTGCCCCCTCCAAAGCGGCATACTGTAGCCAGTTAAAATGGCTAACTCCCGATTAGAATGGCCAAACCCTGATTTAAAATGGCAAACGGAAGAGGCTGATGGGAAAATCAGCCAACAGGGCTCAAACAGGCAGCTGCAGGTAAAACTGTGTATTCACCTCTGGGGAGGCCAGACAGAATCGATACCTGCAGCCATCAACATAACAACGCACCAGCCATCTGAATATAAATTAGCAATCCCCGGGAACAATGTGCAACAAATTAGACACACAAAGCCAACCCAGACTTTTCGGCGCCAGCAGGAGCCTACACAAAAGAGAGGTGAACGACCACCCCAAAACCGCCCATCGATCAAGGAATCACTCCAGCATTGGAGAATATCGAACCAAGTGATTGGGACAAAGTCCAATCACTTGGAACCAGGTACAGGGTCCGCCCCGAAAAGGCGGGAAGCTCCTGGGGACTATAAGAATAGAGTCCAAGTTCAAATCGACCCTTCTTCACCCTGCTGCAACCCCTGCTGCCTTCTGCTGACCTTCTGCAACAGCCGCTAGAATCTTAAGTCTTACTTCAACGCTCGCTACGAGATAGGCGCTCCTGGCTATCGACCTGTACCAGCTTTGAATCCCGCAGGCTCAGAACCCATACGAAAGGCCATTTGTTTCCCTGACCTGGTGGGCCATTTCCAAAGTTAAGTATTGGCCTGTTAGTTGTAGGAAGTAGCTTAGAAGTAGAATTAATGTATAAGTATTGATTACTGTATATAATAAATGTGCGTTGATTTAACTCTTACTAAGCGGTGTGTTGGATTATTGATCATTACTCGGACTTGAACCACGTGGCGGTATCAGAAAGATACCTGGCCACTCAAGAGCAAAGGTGATAGAACAAGAGCAATTAAACTAAGGCTAAAACGAGCAACAATACTTGCGCGCCATATCGATGGCCTCAGGACACTGCCTGAGGCCCACCCCCCCCCCATTGCTCCTCCCTCGACCGTCTGAGTTTCCGACGGTGTCGGTACTGTGTGGTCTCTTCCGTCAGGAATTCGGCGTGGCAGCTGCAGACTCAGTCCAGGGCCGCCACAGTCAGGGGGCGGCCGATCCTACGGAAGGGAGGACTTGGCCAGGGGCTGGGGGCACTGTTGGGGGGTGGCCCAGGGTGCGTGAGCCGTCCAAAGGGGGGGGGGGGGCACTATTTCACAGGCCGAGTCCATGAGCGGCCACGGACTGGTAATTCTCAGGGCCATATCGGCAGGTGCTCTACGCTGCCTTGCTGCTAGCCCCCAGCCAAACGGAGGATCGGTAGCCATTTTACGCCATTTTTTCTGTCTTAAACACCACCATTCCCACGACGTCGTGGGGAAATAACCTCAAAATCAGAGAATCCAGCCCATGATATTCGAAAAGTTGCCCTCAAAATCTCATTTGTCCGTTAGTCCTTTGGCTCTCCAGCTAATCTTGGCCATTTTACTATTTCTCCATCCTTCTTGGCATCTCCATTTTCTCTGTTCCTTAACGTTAGATGCTTCAGATGTTGCCTCGCAGGTGGTGAGGAACAAATCATTGCAAGTTATTGATGAGACAGTTAAACAAGGTACAGGAATTGGTCAATTGCTATACAGCAAAACTTTGAATTGATATAGCACATTGAACTGAGTAAAATATCCCAAGGTTCATCACAGGAGAAAAATTGGACAAAAATTGACACGGAGTTAAATATGGCGACTTTAAGACAGGTGATCAAACAATGGGTCAAAGAGAAAGGTTTTCACACATAAGGAGGGAAGAGTGCTAGAGAGGTAAGGGTGTTTGGTGAGGGGACATCTAGAGCCTCGGCCTAGACAGTCAAAGTAAGAAGTCTTACAACACCAGGTTAAAGTCCAACAGGTTTGTTTCGATGTCACTAGCTTTCGGAGCACTGCTCCTTCCTCAGGTGAATCCTCAGGAGACAGTCAAAGGCAATGGACAATGGATGGACAATGAAAGACCTCCTTAATCAATGCAAAATAAATATTGCGTGTTGGTTTCCATTTTGAAAAACACTTTTTAAACCCTTGAATGGAATGAAGTGCCCTCCCTGGCGAATTGGTGCTTTTAACTTGAGGCAGTAGAAGGTAATCTTCCGAGTTCAGGCAAGAGGTCTTCATCGTTGCGAAATAGAAGACGTTTCAATCTGGAGCTAGCTATACCAGACCGGGGAATACTTGCTGCTGACACCAGGAACCAGTGAGATCATTCCGCCCTTCAGCACTAAGATCGCCCGCTTGGTTGATTAATATTGAGAAAGGTATTTTATCTCATTTCCTTTTGGCCCTGTGAACGTCATTTGCGTTGCCCTCCGGTGGAATGCAATGGTATTTGAAGCCGTGGGAATTTGCATTCTGAGTGACAATCTGGAAAGTGCAGTTCGCCCAATGTTTGCGCGCTTGTGCAAGCTGAGGCCCGATCGCTTCTGAGCACCAATTCATTACAGTGCTGGGAGTCCCAGAGAATTGTAAGGCTGAGCTGACTCTTTATGAATCACACAAGAGCATCATGCTCTGATTCACTGTTGAACTGCAGGCTTGCAAGTACAAGGAACAATTCGCTCCCACTCTGTCGCTCCCTAACATCTGAAATACTTTCATACCTGACACCTTTGATTTCAACTGAATTGGTTTGACGTCACTCCATTCATGTTTCTTCAAAAAAGCGAAACAACTTGCTTATCGAGGTTGTGCCAACTATACTGTTCAAAGTTTGTGGATGTTGAAAATTTTGCACTGAGACATTAAGTTCCTCCAGCATTATTTCAGTTGGCAGCTCTCTTGTCTCAGAGGCTGATTAATGCAAGTTCAGATCACCACCCAGAGGTGTTATTTAAGGTGACACTCCAGCATTAGGGAGTGCAGGGAGCTGTGACGAACTGGGAGGCACGGTGGCACAGTGGTTAGCACTGCTGCCTCACAGCCAGTGACCCAGGTGCAATTCCTGCCTCGGCTGATTGGCTGTGTGGAGTTTGCACTTTATGCTAATAACCTTTATTGTCACAAGCTGGCTTACATTAACAATGCAATTGTCATGATATTCAGCTAAACATCATGGTGCAAACACACATACACACTGATGGACAGATCGATGGACCAATCAACACACACGCAACATCACAGCCAATCACAAGCAACAGCACATGCACTATAAAACAGGGAACACGAGACTTCCGATTCATTCCAGCAGGACACAGCTTTGGGCACAGAGCTCACAGCAAGCCACTCAGACATTCACCATGTGCTGAGTGCCTCTCCAAGATAATGTTAGGACTGGGTCCACAGGTTAGAGGGTAATGAACGAACCACAGCAACCAGTTTACAAATGTTAATAATTGTTAGGAATAAAACTGAGTTGTACCTTCTGCAACCACGTTGGTTCGTCTGTGTAGCAGAGCACCCAACACGACATAGTACCAGGATTGGAACCCAGTACCTGTGAGACCTACCTACGCATCTTCAGGAATCCGCCATCCTGCGCCATGGACACCATCAGCCCGCCGCAGCCGTTCCAAATCGCTGGAAACCTCGGCGTTAACTGGAAGTTGTTCAAACAGCGCTTCCAGTTCTTCCTAGAAGCTAGAGAAAGGGAGAATGCTTCGGACACCAGGAAAATCGCCCACCTCCTCTCCACGGCAGGGCAACACACCATCCACATCTACAACTCCCTGGTGTTCGTGGAAGGTGAGGACAAGACGAAGTACAAGATGGTCCTTCTCAAACTCGAGCAACACTTCAGCGTCTAGGTAAATGAGAGTTTCGAGAGGTACCTCTTCCAACAGCGCCTGCAGGGTAAGGATGAGCCTTTTCAATCTTTCCTTACACACCTCCGTATCCTCACGCAGTCCTGCAGTTACAAGGCCACCTCCGATTCCATGATTCGGGACCAGATAGTTTTTGGTGTCACCTCGCGCACCCTACGCCAGCAGCTCCTCAAGATAAAAAGTCTCACCCTAGCCACCGCCATCGAAGCCTGCGTCCTCCATTAAAACGCGACCAGCCGCTACTCCCAATTCCAAGCGGCCGAATCGGCACGGCAGGGGTCCTATGCGGCCGAATCGGCAGGACAGGGGTCCTACGAGGCCGAGCGGGTCCAGTCCATCGAGTTCCTCCCGGCCCGCGGCCCGGACGAGGGTGGCCATTTTGCGCACTTTTCGCGGCCTCCCGCGCTTGTACGCGGCAAAAGAGACGTTGACGCAGAGGGACGTGACACGCAGGCGTGCGCTACGCAGGACCAAACTGCGCATGCGCGATGGCGCAACGAACGCCATGACGTCAAGACGTGCGGCAACTGTGGATCCGCACATTTAAAGCGGCAATGTCCAGCAAAGAACCGACAATGCCTCCGCTGTGGCAAGATGGGCCACTACGCTGCCTGCTGCCGAGCAGCTCAACCTGCCAACGCTCCCCAATTCCGACAGCCTCGCAGGGACGTGCAGACCATTCAGCCTCCATACTCCGAATCATACCCGGACAATATACAGACCGGCGATACAGACGACCAGGAAGCCTTCCGCGTTGCGGTCAACAACAGGAACCGGATGTCTCCAAGCAGGACCCACCAGCCGATGCCAGTGAACAGTGTCAATCCGGGTGATGAATGGTGTGCCACCTTAACAGTCAACCCGAATTTGTCGCCCACCTACTAGGCTGGACTTATGAGCCTGTTTGAACATTGGACTCACTAAAGGTTTTATGTCACTATGTTAATAAGTTTCTCTTTTGTCGTTACAGGAGTTCGTTTTGATGCTTGATGTTTACACTTGTTTTGTTGATGGTACAACCTCATTGCTATGTTGCACCTAACACCTTCCTATGTATATAGTTTAGCCTCATGTACATGTTGTAGATATTGCACACACACACATTCAGCTGCACTCAGTACACATCTATATTTATTACCACATAGGCACATATTCTTGTAAAAAAAGGGGGATGTCATGATATTCAGATAAACATCATGGTGCAAACACACATACACACTGATGGACAGATCAACGGACCAATCAATACACACGCAACATCATAGCCAATCACAAGCAACAGCACACGCACTATAAAACAGGGAACACGAGACTTCCGATTCATTCCAGCAGGAGACAGCTCAGGGCACAGAGCTCACAGCAAGCCATTCAGTCATTCACCATGTGCTGAGTGCCTCTCCAAGATAATATTAGGGCTGGGTCCACAGGTTAGAGGGTAATGAACGAACCACAGCAACCAGTTTACAAATGTTAATAATTGTTAGGAATAAAACTGAGTTGTACCTTCCGCAACCGCGTTGGTTCGTCTGTGTAGCAGAGCACCCAACACGACAGCAATGACCTTACTGTGAAAATCCCCGAGTCGCCACACTCCAGCGCCTGTTCGGGTACTGGGGGCGCGATTCTCCACTCCCACGCCGGTTGGGAGAATCGCCTGGGCATCCAAAATTTCCGGAGACGCTGGTCCGACACCCTCCCGCGATTCTTCCAAGCGGCGGGAACGGCCCGGTTGAGTTTCGCTGGCTGCAGACCGGAGAATCGCCGGAGACACCGAAAATGGCGATTCTCCGGCACCGCTGCTATTCTGAGGCCCGGATGGGCCGAGCGGCCAGGCCAAATAGGCGGGTTCCCCCCGGCGCCGTCCACACCTGGTCGCTGCAGTCGTAGGCGGTGCGTGAACGCTGGGGGGGGGGGGGGCGAGGGGGGATCCTGCACCGGGCTTCACCTGGAATGTGGGGTGGCCCGCGATCGGTGCCCACCGATTGTCGGGCCGTCCTCTCTGAAGGAGGACCTCCTTCCTTCCGCAGCCCCGCAAGTTCTGTCCCCCATCTTCTTGCGGGGCGGACTTAGAGAGGACGGCAACCACGCATGCGCGGGTTGGCGCCGGCCAACCCGCGCATGCGTGGATGACGTCCGTTATGCGGCGCCGGCCGTGTCATCTATGCAACGCCACTTTTACACGGGCGACAAGGCCTGGCGCGTGTAGATGACGTGGCCCCGATACTGGCCCATTGTCAGGGCCTGAATCGGTTGGGACCGGGGCCGTTCCGCGCCTCGACGGCGTTCACGACGGCACGGCCACTTCGGCGTGGGAGTGGAAAATCGCGCCCACGGAAAGAGAATTCAGAATGTCCAATTCACCTAACAGCACATCTTTCGGGACTTGTGGGAGGAATCAGAACACCCGGAGGAAACCCACGCAGACACTGGGAGAACGTGCAGGCTCCGCACAGACAGTGACCCAAGCCGGGAATCGAACCTGGGACCCTGGTGCTGTGAAGCTACAGTGCTAACCACTGTGCTACCATGCCGCCCATTTCTCCCCGTGTCAGCGTGGGTTTCCTCCGGGTCCTCCGGTTTCCTCCCACAGTCCAAAGATGTGGTGGATTAACCGTGCTAAATTGCCACTTAGTGTCCAAAGATGTGGGGTTATGGGGATAGGGAAGGAGAGTGGGCCAAGTAGGGTGCTCGTTCAGAGGGTCTGGGCAAACATGATGGCCTCCTTCTGCACTGTCGGAATTCTATGGTTCTAGGAAGCACTTCCTGACCCCTAATCGCACTCTTTGAAGGTGTGTGCTATCAATAATTATCCTTCAACTACATCATTAAAAAAATAGATTATCTTCTCATTTATTTCACAGTTGAAGAGGAGAGGTAAGAACTGTTTTTTTCTAACCCGTTTCAACATCAGTGGCTGGGCCAGCTTTTACTGCCAACTGGAGCTGAGAGAGGCCATTTCAGAGTCAACCACATTGCTCTGGGTGTGGAGTCACATATAGACGGCATGAGGTAGGCTTGGACATCGCCTCTCACCATTGATGGATGGGGCATCGGACAGAGACATTATGTGCCTCATGCATTGCTGATGATACCGGTAGTAACCTCCTGAGGTCCGATGTGTGTTGGATTACAGGTCCGAGCGTCTCCCTGGAACCCCTGACTCTGTTCCTGAAGCTACCTCTCCATGAGAGTCACCACACTCTCAGTGGAGAAGGTACAGTGCAGTACCCGCAGAGCCAAATCCCTAATGCCCACCAATGTGTTGGTATCTACACTGGTGTCTGGATCAGAGAAGGTGCGACCCTGGTGAGGGGGCTCCAAATCACTTAATCAGAGTTTAATGGCGGGGGGGGGGGTTCCTTGGGGTCAACTGTGGTTCTTGCAGATGCGCATGTGCAGGACAAAGACAACCTGTCACTCGATTCAATCATAACATCGTCATTGCACGCGCTCGAAGGATTGACGGGACAATGGAGACCTGCAGCATGATGCCATCTGCATTGGAGCTTCAATGGGCATTCTGGCTGTGACATTTCCATTTCAGATGGGGCGATCCCATAATATTTGCATTCCCCGTCGGTCAAGCATCAGCGCACTGTAACCTTCATCTGAGACCCCTGCCTCACCATGACTCATGGAACGAGCTGGGGAGAGGCTCCAGCTCCAGCCCACCACTGCTGCAATAGCTGAGGATGCAGAGATTAGGCACGGCACTGCCTGTTCTGTGGAGCTCTGCAGCCTTTTGGCTTCCGTTCTTCTGAAAGGGAACAATTGATTCCATCATTGGTGCTCCTTTACCCTGAAGGTCCATTACGGCTTCTCCGGTTAGCGTACCATAGTGGCGCACTTCACCCTCCAATCCACTGAGGCTAATCGTGCAGATACCCCAGACTTTGCAGCGCAGACTTTAGTGCTAGTTGATACCCCCCAAGCGTCCCACGGAACGGGCTCGCCCCTACACTTCTCCACACAGGTCCATGCCACCTCTGCACTTACAACCGCCGACTGAGAAAGATCATTGAACCATTGTGACACTGAACCCACAGGTGATGTATCACATCCTGCCAACAGACCTGGGTGGCAAACTCTGCCCTGACCGTATTGGTTCAATGGGGCCTTCTCTTGCCATCCCTAGGCATCAGTGTGCCCTGCCTGGCATTTGACCTCCTCCATCAGAACTCCCAGGCACTCATCCAAAAACCAGGGAGCTCTGTGTCCACTGGATGTGCCGCCCCGCCTTCCTTGCCCACCAGGTGCTGGCGGCAATACCACTCCAAATTCTTACTGAAGTCTTCAGAAAACACCCTTGGCCTCCCCCAAGCCCCTTGGCAGACATCTGGCTTCTATCTACACAGTGTTTAACCCCCGCTGGTGGGTATCTGTTGGTCCCGCTGCCCGACTTGTTCCCACCCTTGCCCGCACTATCAGTCCAACCAGAACTCACATTTCAGGCTGGGCGGGCCTTAATTGGCAACCCAGTGGGAAATTGCAGTGAAAACGCGATCTTGGCCATGGGTGGGTTGAACAACAGCTCCTGGCCTCGCTGACTTCACAAGCATGCCAAGCATAAAATTTAGGCCCAAATCTTTCATACCTCACTCCCACTCCATCGGCTGTATAATTTTGGGGGCAGGCGACACGCGACCCCAGAAAAAGCACTGATGTGAAGCCAACATGCTCTGTAGAATGAGCAATCACGTGATTCTGTGATGACACGGCTACTTAAAGGGTCACGTGACAGATGTGCGGGAGATCTCCCCAGAGTTTTGGCAGAGTTACAGCATGTAAAAAGATGCTCAGAATACTAAATAAATAGTTGTTCTAATAAAATTATAGAATTTACAGTGCAGAAGGAGGCCATTCAGCCCATCGAGTCTGCACCGGCTCTTGGAAAGAGCACCCTACTTAAGCCCACACCTCCACCATATTCCCGTAACCCATTAACCCCAGCTAACCTTTTTTGAACACTAAGGGGTAATTTATCATGGCCAATCCACCTACCTGCACAGCTTTGGACTGTGGGAGGAAACCGGAGCACCCGGAGGAAACCCACGCAGACACTGGGAGGACATGCAGACTCCGCACAGGCAGTGACCCAAGCCGGGAATCGAACCTGGGACCCTGGAACTGTGAAGCAATGGTGCTAACCACTGTGCTACCGTGCTGCCCTAAAGTCCTCGTTGCCACTCATTAGAACCTAGCACTTCTACATGGTGTCAGGAGTTGGCAGTGTGGCACAAGACGTTTGCCGCATCAACCCGCTAGTGTTTGATGAAAACATTGCTGGCAACCGAGCCAAATTTGAAAAGGAGTCTGCTGTGGCGTCAGATTATTGGACAGATCAAAAAAGGCACAAGCCTGCACCTTATTAAAACTAGCGGGCCCCGAGGCCGACGAGGAGTCTGAATCGTTTGTCTTCCAAATGGAGCAGCACAAAGAGGACCCTGAAATAGCTTTAAAAGTTTGAAAACATTTGCCTGCCAGTGAAGAAAGAGCATAATACTCATCAGGCACGCGTTTAGCACCACAAGCCAAAGATATGACAAATCGTTACAGTCATGTACGGCAACCTTAAAAGTCTCAGCAAAAAGAATGTGCGTTTGGCACCCTTACCGATGAATTAGTCAGGGATCGCATAGTCAGCGGCATCCACAATGACCTGCAAGCAGCTGCTGGGAGAGAAAGATTTAACATTGCAAATGGCCTTCAGCATTTGCATGCAAAACGAAGAGTCTGAAAAAAGCAGCAAGAAGTTTAGACGGGAAACAGTAGTTTTTGCAGTGCAGGGCTTGCCCTGCCCCAACTGCAATGGCCATCACCCTCAGAACAGAACAGCATGGGTGCGATTCTCCACTCCCACGCTGGTTGGGAGAATCGCCTGGGGTGCCAAAATTTCCGGGGACGCCGGTCCGACGCCCTCCCGCGATTCTCCCAAGAGGCGGGAACGGCCCGGTCGAGTTTCGCGGGCCGCAGGCTGGAGAATCGCCAGAGACACCCAAAGTGGCGATTCTCTGGCACCCCCGCTATTCTGAGGCCCGGATGGGCCGAGCGGCCAGGCCAAAACGGCGGGTTCCCCCCGGTGCCATCCACACTTGGTCGCTGCAGTCGTGGGCGGTGCGTGAACGCTGGGGGGGGGGGGGGGGGCGGCCTGCGGGGGGCGAGGGGGGATCCTGCACCAGAGCGTACCTCAGATGTGGGGTGGCCCGCGATCGGTGCCCACCGATCGTCGGGCCGTCCTCTCTGAAGGAGGACCTCCTTCCTTCCGTGGCCCCGCAAGATCCGTCTGCCATCTTCTTGCGGGGCGGACTTAGAGAGGATGGCAACCACAGATGACGTCCGTTATGCGACGCTGGCCGCGTCATCAATGCGGCGCCGCTTTTACGCGGGTGACAAGGCCTGGCACGGGTAGATGACGCGGCCCCGATACTGGCCCATGGTCAGGGCCTGAATCGGTCGGGACCGGGGCCGTTCCCGCCGTCGTGAATCTCAACGGCTTCACGACGGCGCGGCCACTTCGGCATGGGGGTGGAGAATCCCGCCCCATGTTTGGCATTTGGTAAACGCTGCAATAAATGTGGCAAGTGGAACCATTGTGCGAAATGCTGCAGAACGAAACCACTACCGCCTTCCTCTGCCACCAGCCACATTGCAGCCAGTCAGTACTCCAAAGGCAGGAGCGTCAGCAATACAAACTGGAATTCAGCCAGAACAACCAAACCACTGAGCCTCCAACAACAATATTGTGAGAGTGTCGGCACTGTCACAGAAAGGGTGAGATCTTCACCGTCCTCAACGTGATTTGCGGAACCATAAGACTGAAGGTAAATATTGACCTTGGTGCAAAGTATAACCTTATCGCCCAGCCGGATGCAACAGGAACTAGACCCATATATAACACTGGACCCCTGTACCCAGGTGGACTTCATAGCTTATGGTGGACAAGCCTTGCAAACTGTGGCCACTCTCCACTGCACAAAGGGCAGTTTCAAGTCTCATATGGTTAACCAGAACAATAACCCATTGTTAGGTCTTCGGGAAAGCGTTACAATGGGGCTCATCCAATTTGGTCTGGAGTTGCATGCTACACAACACCAGGCCCCAGAAATAACAGCATGCAAATACCTCTTCAACCGCGACATCATTGGTAAGCTACAGTAGTGTACCACATGAGACGAGATGAGGACCAATAGCCATCAAGCAGAAAGTAGCCAATGAGCTGCATCGGACGACGACATTGGGTGCCATAACTCTCAGAGACGAGGCCACATAATGTGTCTCCGCAATGTTGTTGCCCTCTTGGAGAGTCCAGGAGTTCAAAGATGCCTTATAGACGGACATCTTGGTGGTGGTAGTCCAATTGAGGAGGAGGTCAATGGCCCAGCACTGTATAGCACAGCTCCGACAGCAGTCCTGGTCTGAGGTCACTGGTCCAGGGGTGCCACAGCAACATCCAAGAGGTAAGAGCCATCCCACAAAGGTGTCTCACGCAGATGTGGTGGATCATACCTGCCACATTCTGCAGGCGGTTCTCATGCCCCATGGACCGGGAGGACATCCCCTGCCAATGGCCCAAAATTATTTTGCCTGCAGATCGTTCTAGGCCACCTTTACTGCATCTCACGGACTTCAGTTCAGAAATGTATCAAGGAGGTGACAGATGTCCTCTACAGTAAACATCATCATTATGTGAGGTTCACACTCGAAGCTAGCCAAGCTGCTAGATTTCTGGAGTTTGCAGATATCATCACCTGACTCCCACTCAGCTGGTGCCTGATCTCCAGCAGTCCTCCCACTGCCAGAGACCTGGGGCGGGATTCTCTGGTCTCCGACAGCGAAATCGCGTTCGGTAATCGACCAGAGATCACGGTAATCGGTAATCGACCAGAGAATCAAACTTTCCGACCAAATCGAGGGCGGAGACGCTTTCGCGATGCTCCGTCCCCTCCGAAGCGGAAAACTCGGAGAGTACGCCCCGCGACGTATTGATGGCCTCACGACGTTGCCTGAGGCCCGCCCCCCCGATGCTCCGCCCCCGACCGGCCGAGTTCCCGACGGCGTGGGTCTCTCATGGTCTCATCCGTCGGCAACTCGGCGTGGCGGCTGCGGACTCAGTCGGGGGACGGCCGATTCCCGGGCAAGGGGGACTTTGCCAGCGGCTAGGGGCACTGTGGGGCGGGGGGGGGGGGGGGGTGGGGGTGGTCCAGGATGCGCGAGCCGGCCAAGGGGGGGGCACTATTTTGCAGGTCGGGTCCGCGAGCGGCCGGGGCCATGTTGCACGGCGCGGCCCCTGCTGGCCGCCGCTGTGCGCATGCGCGGCCACGGAGCCGGCGATTCTCCGGGCTGTATCGGCAGCTGGAGTCGGGTGCTCGACGCTACCTTGATGCGAGCCAAATGGAGGATCGGTGGTCGTTTTACGCCATTTTTTCTGTTGTAAAACGCCACCGTTCCCACACCAGTGTGGGGACATAGCCTCAAAATCAGAGAATCCAGCCCCCTGTGCTGTCACTGCCTCCGACTGCTGTGAAGAACTGGCTGTGAGGCTTTTCCGAGAATGTGACTGAGCCTAATCTAGAACTGTGACCCATTCGGGTGTGAGTCCCTGCACTGGTGGTGGGTGCAGGTGAATGCATTGATGGGTCTCTTCAAATTAATCCTCATCATCCTCCTCTGATGTGGGATCAGGGCGTGTATTGGCTCTGCTCGTCTGAGTGGGCCTCCTGCTATCTGGAAGAGAGAGAAGATAGATTTGGTTCATGAGCAGACTGAATCTAACATTGCAAGCCACTCACTGAAAACGCCAGGGTGTGATCGACTTATGGACGGCTCATCTGCACTGATTTACTGGGAAGGGCTGAACTTGCCTTCACCACAGGAGAGATCTCTGTCCTTGCCCGCCAACACGGCGTCATCCTCCACCTATTCGGAAGGGCCGCCCTTCCTCCAGTTTGGGACCCCTCCCTCTTGTAGTGGGCAAGCTTGTCCTGCATTGAAACAAATGGGTGGAATGCGATGAGAAGGGACGGAGCGGAGTTCGGGACACATGCATACCTGCTGTGTGTACTGCGCACCTCCCAGTGAGGGCTGCGGATGGAGCTTGTGCACCATGATTTATGAGATTCTGATGATGTTAAAATGTTCGTGAGACAATCAATGCTGATGACTACCCCGCTAATTCTGTGGGAGATCCTGTGCAACCCTGAGAGTGCCTGATGCCATTAAGAGAGTGTGAGATTGGAGTGGGGTTGAAGGTTGACTTACCCTGGCGGAGTGGATGAGGTCAGTCAGCCTCTTCCTGCATTGGATGCCGTTTCTCAGGCAGGTACCCCATGAGCTAATGTTCCTTGCAATTGTCTCCTAAGCCAGCGAGGTGAGGCAGCTGTGCCTCCTGGAACCATGCGCCAGGTAGAGGACAGCCCGGTGCTGGTGCTCTACATGCAGAAGGACACTTTTTGCAGCTTTTTTCTTGGACACAGGCTTATCAAAACGTCTCTTTCACTCTTTCACGCAGCTGTGCTGTAGAGTGTGGATGTGCGTGTTCAAGTATTACAGCTCCAGGGTCCCAGGTTCGATTCCCGGCTTGGGTCACTGTCTGTGCGGAGTCTGCACATCCTCCCCGTGTGTGCGTGGGTTTCCTCCGGGTGCTCCGGTTTCCTCCCACAGTCCAAAGATGTGCAGGTTAGGTGGATTGGCCATGATAAATTGCCCTTAGTGTCCAAAATTGCCCTTAGTGTTGGGTGGGGTTACTGGGCTATGGGGATAGGGTGGAGGTGTGGGCTTGGGTAGGGTGCTCTTACAAAGAGCCGGTGCAGACTCGATGGGCCGAATGGCCTCCTTCTGCACTGTTGATTCCATGATGACATCTACAAATAATGCAAATTTTGAACGCAGCTTAAAATATATTAAAATCTGGTCTGGGGTGCCACTGTGTCCACCAGTCACGCACAGTCTCAAGCACACCAGTGGACATTGCATGCTTCGCCACTGAACTCCAGATGTGGAAGAGGGGCAAGCAGGCGGACCGAAAGACCCCCTTGACTGCGTGTTGCCTGCACCTACAGATAGTCTCCTTAAAGAGGCTCAGGACCAGTCCTGCGACTTGTCCACTACCCCTCCGCCTGGAGTGGTCAAAGATCTGGAGCGTGAAAACTGAAGGGTGCCTTACTGTTAAAATGCTGACAACTGTTGGGTGGCACATTAATATTGCTGCGTCTGTAGACATGCCTGCCGCCAGAATCACACATATAAACCAAAGACTGAAAAGAAGGAAACTGCATTGCAAAAGATTGTAATGCAACAAGTTAAAGTGGAGCATTTTCGAATATAATCATTCTGCTTTTTAATAGGAACTTTTGCTTTTTTGCCACTCTGCTTTTCTTCTCCAAGTCCCTCTGCTGTTCAAGTATTAGTCAACTATCTTCCCGAAGTAGCTATTCTTCAGTGAGTGGTGGCAATAAGAGGGGCGACCTGATTGAGGAGTACAAGATTATGAGGGGCACGGACAGGGTGGATAGAGAACGGATGTTTCCCTTAGTTGAAGGGTCAGTTACGAGGGGACACAAGTTCAAAGTGAGGAGGGGTGGGAGGTTCAGGAGGGATTTGAGGAAAAACGTTTTCACCCAGAGAGTGGTGACGGTCTGGAATGCACTGCCTGGGAAGGTGGTAGGCGCGGGATGCCTCTTATCCTTTGAAAAGTACCTGGATGAGTACTTGTCACGCCATAACATTCAAGGCTATGGGCCAAGTGCTGGCAGGTGGGAGTAGGTGGGCAGGTCTGGGCCTTACATGCGTCGGCGCAGACTGGGAGGGCCGAAGGGCCTCTTCTGCACTGTAGCATTCTGTGAATCTGTAATAATGGTGTGTAACAACAGTCAATTTTTAGCCCTCGCTCCATAATCATAAAATTCTCGGACTTATTGTCCGAACAGTTGTGAGCATGACTTGCTATTACATCAGTGCAGCTTTTTGTTCTGCCTCATTCAATACAGCAGCACATAACCACTCAAAAGTTTCATTTTCTGTTATTTCCTTGATGCTTCACACAATCTCTATCAAACTGGAAGGGATGACAGTGGGCTGGATTCTCCGCTTCCCCAGCCGCGTGTTTCTCGGTGACGCACCGTTCACTGGCGGGATTCTCTGTTCCCACTGCTTACCCATGGGATTTCCATTGAAGCCAATCCATGCCGCTGGGAAACCCATGGCGCTTCCAGCAGGAAAAGTGAATCCCGGCGACCGGACAATTCCGTCCCGTCTCACTGCCGTCTTGTTTACTTGCCCATGTGACTTGATGACAGGCTGGATGGAGGCAAGCAGGCCTACTCCCTTGGGGTGGTTGACTTACTCTCCCTCACAGCGGCCTACACAACAGCAACACTGCGGCCAAAATGATGGGAACATACTGAGACATAAACACCTGATGACGCATTGTTCCCTTTTGTACAGGTACTGTGGGGAGGTCATTTTCACCTTTCACTAATGGAACACATCACCCACTATCATCGAACCTGGTTTGTCTTAAAATCTGACCAATTTACACCCCCCACCCCCCCCTCCCAAATAATGAATATGAAAGTTCACCCACTGGTGTGTGACACTATGACCCAGTGGTAGCACCCTTCCCTCGGATTCAGAAGGTTGTGGGTTCCAAGGGTAAAGTCGAGGCTGATGGGGCAGCACGGTAGCACAGTGGTTAGCATTGCTGCCTACGGTGCTGACGACCCGGGTTCGAATCCCGGCCCTGGGTCACTGTCCGTGTGGAGTTTGCACCTTCTCCCCGTGTCTGCGTGGGTTTC
Organism: Scyliorhinus torazame; assembly: GCF_047496885.1. Classification (NCBI taxonomy): domain Eukaryota; kingdom Metazoa; phylum Chordata; class Chondrichthyes; order Carcharhiniformes; family Scyliorhinidae; genus Scyliorhinus; species Scyliorhinus torazame. The sequence goes on along the minus strand of NC_092720.1, from coordinate 23,386,015 downwards.
ACCCCCACAACCCAAAGATGTGCAGGATAGGCGGATTGGTCACACTAAAAATTGCCCCTTAATTGGAAAAAAATAATTGGGTGCTCTAAATAAAAGTCGAGACTGATGGTCCCAGATACAGCCAGGTGGATGATAAAAGTCCCCAAGTCGCAGAAGGACAGCAAAGTTCTCCCCGGTGTCGTGGTCAAAATGTAATCACTTCACGAATCTCACTAAAGACAGTCTTGATTGCATTGCTGTCTGTCAGACCTTGCTTTGAGACCTTGGCTGCCACTTGTGAAACAGTGACTAGGTTTGAAAAGTACTTAATTTGCCACAAAACACTTGGGGTATCTATAGCTTGTGGAAGATGCAAGCCCTATCTTTGTGTCAAACCGGTGCCAAAGGATTCCGCGTGAAGCGTACTCATGTGGAGAAATGGTGCTGCTGGCTTCCAGCAGAATTATCGTTCATTTGTTTATTTTCTACCCCTCCAGTACTTTAAAGATAAAATCAGCAAAGCAGAAGCTGCAGCAAAGGATTACTCACCAGATCAGAAAAGATCGTAGAAGGATCAAGCAGGTTACTCCAGCATCACTATTGACCAGCTCCTGTTTCAGTCCAGTTGTGTTTGAGTTCAGTCTTCAGAGTGCGTCTGAACGATAGAGGAAGCAAAGAGAAATCTAGAGAAAAGGGGAAATAATGTGATGCGTCCGGTGAGAGCTTTCTCTGTAATCTTTCTGTGCTGTTGTCTAGGAGCTGTTCCTGTGCAGTGACACCAAGACCAGTCCTCTCTGGGTGTTGAATGATCTTGAAGTGCAGAGAACTACTGCTGTACTAAACTGCGAGCTTTCTTTACCTCACTTTGCAGAACCGCGCAGCATGCGGTGTATGAGGAACGAAGAGCATTTTCCAGTCAAGGAGCAGATGATCTGACACCAGCAGCTGTTAAAGGGGAGCTGGCCGTTTATAAAGCTGCCAGGTGATCTTCTTTGGAACTGATGGCCAAACGTCGGAGGAGCAAGGGAGCAGCAGGTTTGGAGGTGGCGTTACTCGTGGCCCAAAGCTGGAATCCAGGTGAGGAGGGAATTTGGAATAAAATCCTGGAAACACTCAGTAGGCCTGGCAGCATCCGTGACAAGAGAAACAGAGTTAATGGACAGAATTCCCCAGCTCTTCCTGTCGGCGGAATCTTCCAGTCCCGCCGCAGTCAACCCCGCATTCGAGTTCCCAGCGGCCGCACGAGCGAGAAATGGAAATGGCAGTAGACTTCGGCGGAATGGGAAGATCCCAATGGCAGGTCAGCTCCGCCAGAAGAAAACCCACCACGGAGGGCTGAAGAATTTCATCCAACGTCTTAGCTTTGTGATTTTTCCAGCATTTTCTATTTTTATGTTGGAGTTTCACCATCTGCGGTACTTTTGTTTTGTATTATTGGGGAAGAGAATCGTTGGATCTCGGAACACTTGCAAACGTTTTTCTCACTTTTAATTTATTTTGTATTGTTCTCGTTAACAGTGCTTCGGTGTAAGTTGCCGCACAGTGGGAGAACGTGCTTACTGTTAATGTTCTTTCCTAACTTTGTGTACCTACAATTTTACCAGGGCCCTGTCTAGCAATGACTTTTGCCCGAGGCCCATTGCATATGTCAAACAACAAGCAGCCAAATACACAGCCAGGCAAGGCACTTGCATGCTACATATTCAGTTGATGAAGGGTCACTTAATATATGTCCCTTGGCTCCTTGCAAGAAAAAAAGATGGACCTGAACACAAAACTTGCATTGATATGGCACCTTTTTCAACCTCAGAGCACCCAAAGCCCTCGACAGCCAATTACTTGCTCCTTGTGATGCAGCCAATAACAAATTCCATTTAATGCCCAGCAACCTCCACATAGCAACGTGATAAAGACCAACACAACTATTTTCGCTGTTGGTTCGGGGATGAATGTTGACCGGGACAAATTTCATGCCTTTCTTTGAACTGATACCATGCGACCTTTAACATTCAACTGAGAGCTGAGCTCAGTTCAACATCTGGCACGAAAGAAACAGCAGTTCGCTCAGAAAGTGCAGCACTCCATCGGATAATAGCCAGTGTGCTTGGGAGAGGGACTTTGACCCATTATCCCCTGACTCAGAAGCGCGAAACGGCTGACGGAGCCACAACAGTAGGCGTCACTCCAGACTGGGTTTATTGCTGTTGTAGATTCCCAATCACCATGCACTCCATAGACTTGAACACAAAAACCTACACTCGGAATAATGCAGTAATAAGGGAGTGCACCACTCAGATAAAATGTTAAACTAAGGTCTTGCCTCCCCCGGGTGAACATGGAATATCCCAAGGCACTATTTCAGAAAGGATGGGAATTATCCCTGGTGTCCGAGCCAATCTTTGTCTATCAATTAATGGCTGGAATTTTCCCATATTTTGGTGAAGCATGGTTCTGGGCGGCAAAAGCAGTGGTTAACCTGTCGGCGATGGGTACTCCCGCTGTATTTTTAAGTACTTTTGGAAACTTTTTTTTCCACAGGTTTCACGCTGTCTCCTTGTGGCCGGACTCTAATTCGTTCACCCTCCAATCAGCAGAGTGCTTCAATCAGAGGGTGGCTCCATTTAAAGGCCACCCCAACACACCCCAGACGCATCTTCAAAGACCACTGATGAGACTGGCTGCTTAAGCGTCTGCCCAAAGATTCAGTGGCACACCCTTTGGCAGAATGCCGGTCGCCATGAAGGAGCGTTGGCACATCCTGTACCCACGAGTGGCGAGGAGATGCTTGAGCAAAGTCACCAATGCCTCATAGGAGGCAATGGTGCCGTTGCTAGGCGCCAGCTTCCTGCAGAGGGGAGAAATCCAATGCCACAAGAGGATGTATGATCTCCTCCATTCAGCCAGGGTAAGTCACTCTGCCCATCACTCTCCACTCACCGACTCACTCACACACATCACACATCACACATCCACAAGAAGCTCATTCACTGCCACCTGAAGGGACACCTCCACTCATTCTCCTCACTTCCTCATATTCCCTGTGGCTCACCTCCTCGCCAAACACATACGCCAGCCATCCTTACCATCTGCCCTGGCATGTGGCCTGCTTACGCTCTCTCCATCTCTTATGCAGGGCAAGCTGTAACACAATTAGAAAGAGAGATCCCAGACAGGCGGAGGGATGCCTGAGTTTAAAATCCTCTCTCAGCTCGAGGAGAGCGTGCTTAAGCTGGCCAGGGAGTAGGAGAGCATTCCTGCGCTGAGGGTGAGATGGGCACCGACATCCAAGTGAGGACACAGAACACCATCCTCCATCACATCAAGCTAACATGAGTGCTGCCTCTTTTATTGTGATGTACTGATCATGTCATGTCCTTTCCTGTCATGTACAGATAACATCTTCCGTCTCTTGCAGGCATCACAAGGGAGAGGCCGAGTGCCCCCAACAGCCAGGCGCATTAATCCACCCCAGACACCAGTTCTGATGCATTTTCAGATATGGAGATTGAAGAGGTACCATGGCTTTCACCCACACCCTCCATCAGCGCAGAGACACACACCTCGGTGGGACGCGGTGGGCGGGATTCTCCCCTATCCGGTGGGGCGGGCAGTCCTGGCGCTGAGGAGCGGCGTGAACCACTCCGGCGTCGGGCCGCCCGGAAGTTGCGGAATCCTCCGCACCTTCGGGGGCTAGGCCGGCGCCAGAGTGGTTTGCGCTGCGCCGTCCGGCGCGGAAGGAGCTTGGCGCCACGCCAACCGGCGCCGAAGGGCCTCCGCCGGCCGGCGCAAGTTGGCGCATGCGCGGGAGCGCCAGCGTGTGCTGGCGTCATCCCAGCGCATGCGCAGGGGGGTTCATCTCCGCGCCGGCCATCGTGGACTGTTACACCAGCCGGCGCAGAGGAATAGAGTGCCCCCACGGTGCAGGCCCGCCCGCCGATCGGCGGGCTCCGATCGCGGGCCAGGCCGCCATGGGGGCACCCCCCCGGGGCCGGATACCCCCGCACACCCTCCCGAAGACCCCGGAGGCTGCCCGCGGAGCCAGGTCCCGCCAGTAAATACCTGTCTTAACGTACGCCGGCGGGACTGGCCGAAAGAGGGCGGCCACACGGCCCATCGCGGGCCGGAGAATCGCCGGGGCCCCTGACCGGCGTGCCGTGATTCCCGCCCCCGCCAAATCCCCGGCGCCGGAGAATTCGGCAGCCGGCGGGGGTGGGATTCACGCCGGACCCCCCCCCCGGCGATTCTCCGACCCAGCGGGGGGGTCAGAGAATCCCGCCCACTATTAGCGAGGCCTCAGGGTCACAAACTGGGGAGTACCTCACTCTGTCTGGTCCACAGCAGGCAGAAGCAAGGACATCCCAGGAGGCCGACTCAGAGGGTTGCTGGAGGCCAGAACTCCACTGAAGCCCAGTCAGAACACCAATACACGGAGATTCCCCTCCCAATGAATCACCATTCTGTCTTGGAAATATTTCGCCATTCCTTCACTGTCGCTGGGTCAAGACCCTGGAAGTCCCTTCCTAACAGCACTGTGGGTGTACCTACACCTCATGAACTGTAGTGGTTCAGGAAGACAGCCCACCACCACCTTCTGAAGGGCAATAAATACTGGCCCAACCAGCGACGCCCACATCCCGTAAATTAATTATAAAAATGACTCGCCTCTGCACTCGGTCCTCAGTTTTTCTTTAATAAATTTAGAGTATCCAATTCATTATTTCCAATTAAGGGGCAATTTAACGCGGCCAATCCACCTAGCCTGCACTTCTTTGGGTTGTGGGGCAAAACACATGCAAACACGGGGGGAATGTGCAAACTCCGCACGGACAGTGACCCAGAGCCAGGATCGTACCTGGGACCTCGGCGCTGTGAGGCAGCACTGTGAATACACTTGAATACATAAGACCCAGCCTCGACAGCCCTTTTCAGCATCGGGCAGCTCGAGGAGCTGCTGTTGGGCTGGAGCTGATTTGGTCACTGTGCCACCGTGCTGTCATGACTTGGTCCTCAGTTACTGGAACTCCAAAGGCAATGTCAGAAATAGCAAGAATGGATGTCAGCTGCACCCCTTGGATTGAGAGGCCGAATGGAGGAGTCCCAAGACTCCTCTCTATGGAGATGGTGCCGACACTCCGAGGCAACCAGGTCAACACTGCGAAGGTGGAGGCGATAGTGGAGACATTGGTACGAGAAAGGATTTTAAACCTGGAATGAAGAGCTTGTCGTGTGAGGAACGGTTGAGGACTCTGGGTCTGTACTCGTTGGAGTTTAGAAGGATGAGGGGGGGATCTTATTGAAACTTACAGGATACTGCGAGGCCTGGATAGAGTGGACGTGGAGAGGATATTTCCAATTGTACGAAAAACTAGAAGCAGATGACACCATCTCAGACTAAAGGGACGATCCTTTAAAACAGAGATGAGGAGGAATTTCTTCAGCCAGAGGGTGGTGAATCTGTGGTACTCTTTGCTGCAGAAAGGCTGTGGAGGTCAAATCGCTGAGTGTCTTTAAAACAGAGATGGATAGGTACTTGAGTAATAAGGGGGTCAGGAGTTATGGGGAGAACGCTGGAGATTGGGGATGAGAAAAATATCAGCCATGATTGGATGGCGGAGCAGACGCGATGGGCCAAGTGGCCTCATTCTGCTCCTATGTCTTATGGTCTCATGGAGACTCCTGTCCAGCACCAATGGAAGGCTTGTCCTCCATGGTGCAGGACATGCACTACGGTTCAGGTATGCAGTCCATGGTGCAGATGTTCGTGTGCATGCATGATTGCCAATGCCAGAGGATGGCAGGGCTTTTCGACCTCATGACAGCTGCCCCTCAACCCCAAGGAAGAAGTCAGGGGCCCTTGAGCACCCACAAGGAAGAGGAGAAGCTGGTGCATAGCATAGAGTCTTCCACCCAGGAGACCTTTGGAGTGTCCAGCCCATCTGACTCCCCTCTTCCTCAGACCAAATCAGCTCCAGCCCAACAGCAGCTCCTCGAGCTGCCCGATGCTGAAGAGGGCTGTAGAGGCTGGGTCTTATGTATTCAAGTGTATTCAAGGCTTGAGACAGACAGATTAATCAGCAAGGGTATCAAGGGTTATGGAGTTGTAAATTATCATATTCGATCAGTCATGATCTCGCCAACTGGCAGAGCAGATTCAATGGGCCGAATAGCCTACTTCTGCCCCTACATCTTATGATTTTATGGTATAAGGGGCGGGATTCACTCAGCCCGGGGCCGGGCCGGAGAATCCCCGCGACTGCCGCGAATCGCACCACGCAGCCCCGGCGCCGGCACTCGATTCTCCGCAGAGCAGAGAATCGGCGCCATTGGCGCTGGCGTGGTTGGCGCGGCGCCGGTCAGGGGCCGCTCTATGCGGACGGCCCGTCGATTCTCGCCCGGGATGGGCAGTGCGGCCGTCGTAAAAAAAACGAGTCCCGCCGGCACCGTCCACACCTGCTCTCAGCCGGCGGGAACTCAGTGCGGAAGGGTCAGGGGGCGGCCTGTGGGGGGGGTGAGGGGGGCGTTCCAACCCCAGGGGGGTTTCCGATCTGGCCTGGCCCACCGATCGGCGTGCCGGCCTCCCTGGCTCACGGCCTCCTTTCTTCCGTTGTCCTGCGCCATGTTGCGTCGGGGCCGGCGTGTCGAAGAACAAAGAACAAGAACAGTACAGCACAGGAACAGGCCCTTCGGCCCTCCAAGCCCGTGCTGACCGTGCTGCACGTCTAAACTAAAATCTTCTACACTTTCTGGGTCCGTATCCCTCTATTCCCATCCTATTCATGTATTTGTCACGATGCCCCTTAAATGTCACTATCGTCCCTGCTTCCCCCACCTCCGCCGGCAACGAGATCCCACACCCATGACCCTCTGTGTAAAAGACTTGCCTCGTACATCACCTCTAAACCTTGCCCCTCGCACCTTAAACTTATGCCCCCTAGTAATTTACCCCTCTACCCTGGGGAAAAGCCTCTGACTATCCACTCTGTCTATGCCCCTCATAATTTTGTAGACCTCTATCAGGTCTCCCCTCAACCTCCTTCGTTCCAGTGAGAACAGTGAGAAAAGTACAGCACAGGAACAGGCCCTTCAGCCCTCCAAGCCTGCGCCGACCATGTTGCCTGTCTAAACTAAAATCTTCTACACTTCCTGGGTCCATATCCCTCTATTCCCATCCTATTCATGTATTTGTCAAGATGCCCCTTAAATGTCACTATTGTCCCTGCTTCCACCACCTCCTTCGGCAGCAAGTTCCAGGCACCCACTACCCTCTGTGTAAAAAACCTGCCTCGTACATCTCCTCTAAATCTTGCCCCTCGCACCTTAAACCCATGCCCCCTAGTAATTGACCCCTCTACCCTGGGGAAAAGCCCCTGACTATCCACTCTGTCTATGCCCCTCATAATTTTGTAGACCTCTATCAGGTCTCCCCTCAACCTCCTTCGTTCCAGTGAGAACAAACCGAGTTTATTCAACCGCTCCTCATAGCTAATGCCCTCCATACCAGGCAACATTCTGGTAAATCTCTTCTGCACCCACTCTAAAGCCTCCACATCCTTCTGGTAGTGTGGCGACCAGAATTGAACACTATACTCCAAGTGTGGCCTAACTAAGGTTCTATACAGCTGAAACATGACTTGCCAATTCTTATACTCAATGCCCCAGCCAATGAAGGCAAGCATGCCGTATGCCTTCTTGACTACCTTCTCCACCTGTGTTGCCCCTTTCAATGACCTGTGGATCTGTACACCTAGATCTCTCTGACTTTCAATACTCTTGAGGGTTCTACCATTCACTGTGTAAGGAGGCCACTGCGCATGCGCGTGTTAGCGCCGGTGCCACTGCGCGTGCGCGGATCCCGCGGCGCCCATTTGACGCCGGGGTCAGCAGCTGGAGCGGCGTGAACCGCTCCAGTGCTGCGCTGGCCCCCTGCAGGGGCCAGAATTGCTGATCCTGGGGCCGTGTTGACACTGTAGAGAAACGCGACGGCGTTTCCGACGGCATCAACACTTAGCCTCAGGATCACAGAATCCCGCCCAAGATACCTGCAGACTCCCGAGAGACCCTGGCTTGTGACTGACCAAAATGAAGAGGACTCATTTGGGAAGGCAATGGACACATCGAGACACTTCACTGGGAATGTGCAGAGGCAGAGGAAGTAACAACTCACCAAACAACACACCTTAATTCCTCACATTTCAAGCTCCACCCGCTCCGCATGCGGCAGAATCTTGAGACTGTGATTTGGAATTGTCATCTGACTCAGAACCCATTGAACCGGAGTGGAGGCAAGTCATCTTCCATCCCAATGGACTGCATAGAAGAAGGAAGAAGGACACAGGATGCAATTACTCCTGAAGGATCCCTTGATAGCACCCTCCCCCCCCCCCCCAAACCTATACCCTCTCTACGTTAGAACGGCAAGGGCAGCTTAGGAACACCATTACCTTCAAGCTTCCCTCTGTAGCGCACAAAGACTCCGTGAGACGAATAGAGTGAAGTCGATGAGGCTTTATTAAGCGTGTCTGTTCCCCCGCAGCTCGATAGTAAACTGGCCTGCGGGGGAAGACTCCGGCTTCTTATACTCCGCCTTCAGGGCGGAGCTAGAGGTCAACGGCCAACCAGGACCCGGGATCTGTCAGCCAATGACATTAGGGCTTCCAGTCCCACATGACCCCCAATACATACTACCACATTCACCCCTTGTCAAAAATGAAGCCGGCGGGGTGATGCTTCGTATGGTGGTAAGGGTTTACAGGGCTGGTCCTGGGAGGAAAAAAAAAACATTCACAAGGCAATACAGCATTGGACAACTTTGTCCTGTTGCAACTATTTACAGAGGGTATGGGAAGAAAAGCAAAATGTTCTTGTGAAAGTCCATATTTAGTTTTAGATCGACGCCACGAGTCGGTCGGGTGGTCTGGTCGTCCGTGTCGATCGCCTCGGCCCCGGTGGTGGTGGTGCTTGTACCGTTGTCGTCGTCTCCAGGAGCCTTACGGTTTCAGCTTGGGCTTTATTCTTGGTCGGTGCTGAGGCGAGGGGAACCGATCCTCCTGGGAAGGGGGCGGTCGCGGGGTGCGGCGGTGGCAGGAAGGGGGGGGGTTGGGTTGATGGTGTCGGGGGGGTGTGCGTGTTGCCGGCGGGCGCCAGATCCCGCAGGGAGACCGTGTCCTGTCGGCCGTCGGGGTACTCCACGTAGGCGTACTGGGGGTTCGCATGGAGGAGGTGAACCCTTTCGACCAACGGGTCCGCCTTATGTGCCCGCACCTGCTTTCGGAGCAGGATGGGTCCTGGGGCCGCCAGCCAGGTCGGCAGCGACGTTCCAGAGGAGGACCTCCTAGGGAAAACAAGGAGACGCTCATGAGGCGTTTGATTAGTGCTCGTACATAATAACGACCAGATGGAGTGGAGAGCGTCCGGGAGGACCTCCTGCCACCGTGAAACTGGGAGGTCCCTGGACCGTAGGGCCAGTAGGACAGCCTTCCAGACCGTGCCGTTCTCCCTCTCTACTTGCCCGTTCCCCCGGGGGTTGTAGCTGGTCGTCCTGCTTGAGGCTATGCCCTTGCTGAGCAGGAACTGGCGCAGCTCGTCACTCATGAAAGAGGACCCCCTGTCGCTGTGGACGTAAGCGGGGTAACCGAACAGTGTGAAGATGCTGGTCAGGGCTTTAATGACTGTGGCCGCGGTCATGTCAGAACAGGGAATGGCAAAAGGGAAGCGGGAGTATTCGTCCACCACATTAAGGAAATATGCGTTGCGGTCGGTGGAGGGGAGGGGCCCTTTGAAATCGAGACTGAGGCGTTCAAAGGGGCGGGAAGCCTTAATCAGGTGCGCTCCATCTGGCCTGAAAAAATGCGGCTTGCATTCCGCGCAGATGTGGCAGTCCCTTGTGACTGTACGGACCTCCTCTAAAGAGTATGGAAGATTGCGGGACTTGATCAAGTGGTAAAACCGAGTGACCCCCGGGTGGCAGAGGTCCTCGTGGAGGGTTTGGAGGTGGTTAATTTGTGCGTTGGCACATGTGCCGCGGGATAGGGCATCGGACGGCTCGTTCAGCTTTCCGGGACGATACAAAATCTCATAGTTGAAGGTGGAGAGCTCGATCCTCCACCTTAAGATCTTGTCGTTTTTGATTTTGCCCCGCTGTGCATTATCGAACATGAAGGCTACCGACCGTTGGTCCGTGAGGAGAGTGAATCTCCTGCCGGCCAGGTAATGCCTCCAATGTCGCACAGCTTCCACTATGGCTTGGGCTTCCTTTTCTACTGAAGAGTGGCGGATTTCTGAGGCGTGGAGGGTCCGGGAGAAAAAGGCCACGGGTCTGCCCGCTTGGTTAAGGGTGGCCGCTAGAGCTACGTCGGAGGCGTCGCTCTCGACCTGGAAGGGGAGGAACTCGTCGATGGCGCGCATCGTGGCCTTTGCGCTTTGATGCGGCTGAAGGCCTGGCAAGCCTCTGTCGACAGAGGGAAGGTCGTGGTCTGTATTAGGGGGCGGGCCTTGTCTGCGTACTGGGGGACCCACTGGGCGTAGTATGAAAAGAACCCCAAGCAGCGTTTCAGGGCTTTTGGGCAGTGCGGGAGGGGAAATTCCATGAATGCGCGCATACGTTTGGGGTCGTGGCCTATTATCCCATTGCGCACTACGTAGCCCAGAATGGCTAGCCGATCGGTGCTAAAAACGCACTTGTCCTCGTTGTACGTGAGGTTCAAGGCTTTGGCGGTCTGGAGGAATTTTTGGAGGTTGGCGTCGTGGTCCTGCTGATCGTGGCCGCAGATGGTTACATTGTCGAGATACGGGAACGTGGCCCGCAACCCATGTTGATCAACCATTCGGTCCATCTCCCGTTGGAAGACCGAGACCCCGTTTGTGACGCCAAAAGGGACCCGTAGGAAATGGTATAATCGCCCGTTTGCCTCGAAGGCTGTGTACTTGTGGTCACTTGGGCGGATGGGGAGCTGATGGTAGGCGGACTTGAGGTCCACGGTGGAGAAGACTTTATATTGGGCAATCCGATTGACCATGTCGGATATGCGGGGGAGAGGGTACGCGTCTAGTTGTGTGTACCTGTTGATGGTCTGGCTATAGTCAATGACCATCCTTTGTTTCTCCCCTGTCTTCACTACTACCACCTGCGCTCTCCAGGGGCTATTGCTGGCCTGGATTATGCCCTCCTTTAGTAGCCGCTGGACTTCGGACCGAATGAAGGTCCGGTCCTGGGCGCTGTACCGCCTGCTCCTAGTGGCGACGGGTTTGCAATCCGGGGTGAGGTTCGCAAACAAGGACGGGGGTTGCACCTTGAGGGTTGCGAGGCCGCAGATAGTGAGTGGGAGTATGGGGCCGCCAAATTTGAACGTAAGGCTCTGTAGATTGCATTGGAAATCTAATCCCAGCAAGGTGGGGGCACAGAGTTGGGGAAGGACGTTTAGTTTGTAGTTTTTGAACTCCCTCCCCTGCACCGTTAGGGTAACTATGCAGAATCCCTGGATCTGTACGGAGTGGGATCCTGCAGCTAGGGAAATCTTTTGTGCGCTGGGATAGGTGGTCAAGGAACAGCGTCTTACCGTGTCGGGGTGTATAAAGCTCTCCGTGCTCCCGGAGTCGACTAGGCATGGCGTCTCGTGGCCGTTTATTAGCACCATTGTCGTCGTCGTCTGGAGTGTCCGGGGCCGAGCTTGATCGAGCGTAATTGAAGCGAGCCGTGGTTGTAGTAGTGGAGTGGGGTCCGTTGTTGCCGTCCAAGATGGCGTCGGGGATGGACAAAATGGCCGCCCCCATACATCGCACGTGGCTGGGGGTCACAAGATGGCGGCGGGGGTGGACAAAATGGCCACCCCCACGCGTCGTACAGGTCTGGGGCGGTCCAAGATGGCGGCACCCCTCCTCCCCTCGTGGTGGCCGGGACCCAAAATGGCGGCGTCTGCGGGTCGCACATTGGCGCCCCTCCTCCCCTCGTGGTGGCCGGGACCCAAAATGGCGGCGTCTGCGGGTCGCACTTGGTGTGCTGGGGGGGCTGGGGAGCGCTAGGACCGTGAGCGCTAGGACCGCGAGCGCTAGGACCGCGAGCGCTAGGACCGTGCGGAGCTCCCTCACCGTGGACAGCGGTGGTCGGGGCCCAAGTAGGTGGCGCGGGCGGGTCAGGCGTGGGGCGCGGGGTGGGGGTTAGGGTGGTGTTAGGGACGCGCAAAACTCCCTCCTCTCCGTGGAGAGTGTTGGCCGGGACCCAAAGCGGTAGCGCCGGCGGCGGGTCATACATGGGCTGCGGGGAGGGGGGTTGGGGAGCGTAAGCGGCGTGCAGAGCTCCCAGTTCTCCCGGGACCGCGGTGGTCGGGACCCAGAGCGGCTGCGCCTGCGGGTCGTACATGGCGTGCTGGGGGGGTTGGGGCGCGTAAACTGCTTGCAGGACTCCCTGTGCTCCCGGGACAGCGGCGACCTCGCGGGACCGGCACACAACCGCATAATGGCCCTTTTTCCCGCAGCTTTTGCAGATAGCTGCGCGGGCCGGGCAGCGCTGTCGGGGGTGTTTCGCCTGGCCGCAGAAATAACAGCGGGCGCCCCCGGTGCGACTCGGCGTTTGGACCGCGCAAGCCTGTGGGGTGTCCGGGGGGGGGGGTAGGGGGTTTGCCGCGACGGGTACGTACGGGGCCCAATGGGTTCCCGCGCGGTCGGGGCCGTAGGCGCGGGTATTACGCGCGGCCACGTCTAGGGAGGCTGCTAGGGCCCATGCCTCTGAGAGTCCTAGCGACTCTTTTTCTAGAAGTCTTTGGCGGATTTGGGAGGATTGCATACCTGCCACAAAAGCATCGCGCATTAACATGTCCGTGTGTTCGTTTGCGTTCACCGACGGGCAGCTGCAGGCTCGTCCCAAAATCAGCAGCGCGGCGTAGAATTCGTCCATCGATTCTCTGGGAGCTTGCCGTCTCGTCGCGAGCTGGTAGCGAGCGTAGATTTGGTTAACTGGGCGGACATAGAGACTTTTCAGTGCTGCGAACGCCGTCTGGAAATCCTCCGAGTCTTCGATGAGGGAGAAAATCTCCGTGCTCACCCTCGAGTGCAGGACCTGCAGTTTTTGGTCTTCTGAGACCCGGCCGGTGGTCGTTCTGAGGTAGGCCTCGAAGCAAGTCTGCCAGTGCTTGAAGGCTGCTGCCGCGTTCACTGCGTGGGGGCTGATCCTCAGGCATTCCGGAATGATCCTGAGCTCCATAGTCCTTTTTAGGCACGCTTAATGAATTGTAGCGCACAAAGACTCCGTGAGACGAATAGAGTGAAGTCGATGAGGCTTTATTAAGTGTGTCTGTTCCCCCGCAGCTCGATAGTAAACTGGCCTGCGGGGGAAGACTCCGGCTTCTTATACTCCGCCTTCAGGGCGGAGCTAGAGGTCAACGGCCAACCAGGACCCGGGATCTGTCAGCCAATGACATTAGGGCTTCCAGTCCCACATGACCCCCAATACATACTACCACACCCTCCAAGCCACATACCATTCTGAATTCAAAATATATCATCCTTATTTCCCTGTCCATGGATCAGAATCCAGGGACACCCTTCCTAACAGCACTATGGGTGTATCTACACCACATGGATTCCAGTGCTTCAGAAAGGTGGCTCACCACCACCACCTCATACGCTTTTAGGAGATGGGTGGTGCCCACGTCCCAAGAAAGAATGAAAAATGTAGCTGCTGCTCAGCCGCCAAAGTATATCAATATTTCCACTAGTTGAACTGCATTCCCTCCAGCTGGACTTTTCCATCCTCCTCTTGACTCCTGGATGGGTGATCTCCGCGCACACACTTCATTTAGGTTATGCAAACCCGTATCAGATGTTGCGATGGAATGACGTCAGCAGCTAATGGGAGCTTGTTTAAATTCTTACCTGCAAGGAGACTCCTGCATCCTTTATTGCAAGCTGACTGAAGCCAATGGAAATCAAAGATCAGGAGAGTTGTCAGACATGCCGACAGCTCACTATAGTTCATTTTACATTGTCATCCAGAGTCAGGATTGAACCCTCCCTGTGGTTTTTTAAGGAGGTGTTAATTGGTTTTGAGCAGCTGGGTAATGGCTGCTTCACAGTACCTCAAAGAGGAATGTCGGGCCTGAGTGTTAACCCCTTCAGTCCTGAACATTCTGAACAGACAGATATGTTGTGGTGTGCAGGATATTCCAGCATTTTAATAATAATAATAATCTTTATTATTGTCGCACGTAGGCTCACATTAACACTGCAAGGAAGTGACTGTGAACATTCCCTCGTCGCCACATTCCGGCGCCTGTTCGGGTACAAAGAGGGAGAACTCAGAATGTCCAATTCACCAAACACCCAAGTCTTTCGGGACCTGTGGGAGGAAACCGGAGCACCCGGAGGAAACCCATGCAGACACGGGGAGGACGTGCAGACTCCGCACAGACAGTTACCCAAGGCCAGGAATTGAACCTGGGACCCTGGTGCTGTGAAGCAACAGTGCTAACCACTGTGTTACCGTGAGAATCTATAACTATTTGAGCGATCATGGTGGAAGGGATTGCTTCAACTCCTGGGCTCACTTTGAGGTCCTGCACAAGGAGCTCATTTGGCCCAGTTTGGTCAGCTCTCAGAGAGAAACTTAAAGAGCACAGCCTGCTATTGGTGTCTGTATGAGCGGGGTGGGAGTAGGGGTGGGAGTATGTGCTGCTATCAGAGCTGTGAATAGCAGGCAAACAGGAGGAGAGCGGGTACTGCACCTGTGAGAATCTCGACGATCCAAATGGTAAGGATAAGCAGTGACCCCAGCACCACACATCCCACGATACGGGATCAAAAACAGAAAACGCTGGACAATCTCAGCAGGTCTGACAGCCTCTGTGGAGAGAGGAAGAAGCTAACGTTTTGAGCCTGAATGACTCTTTATAAAAGCTGGAGAGAACTAGGGATAGGGTCAGATTTATACTGTTGTTGGCCGGGGTGGGGGGTGCGGGGTGGGGGGGGGGGGGGGTCATGGAGCAGTGGGGCTGGATGGGTGGAGATTGACAAAGATGTCATGGACAGAAAGACAAAGGG
Source organism: Scyliorhinus torazame (assembly GCF_047496885.1). Lineage (NCBI taxonomy): Eukaryota > Metazoa > Chordata > Chondrichthyes > Carcharhiniformes > Scyliorhinidae > Scyliorhinus > Scyliorhinus torazame. The sequence continues at coordinate 23,371,006 of NC_092720.1, read as the reverse complement.
GATGTAAATTGGGATGATCAAGGCTGAGAAGGATGCTGATGGTGGCACACAGAGATTAGAATGTGTTAATGGCAGGACAAAGGTTATTTTGATTTCTTCCATCGTTCTGTTCTTTCCCTCACCATTGTCTTCCCACCCGACGTGGGTCATCTGTTCCCTGGTTCCAGTTGCCCTTTGACACACAGCTTACCTTTGTTCTGGAAGTTTTGCAGCTAGAGTGGGACCATCTCTCTCATCCCTGCGAGGAGAAAAGCCGTACCATGGAGTAAGGGGCAAAAGAATCAACGGCAGGACCTTTACGAAAAGCTAATTAAGGAACCTAGAGAAATGAAGAGAAGTTTCCAAGATGTCCGAAGTTAAAGGAACATAGAGGAACTGAAACTAGAACAGTGCACTGTTCACTGAAGACAGACAGAGCTGAGAAAGAGTTGGCTAATGAGAAGCCAGAAAGATATCTGAAGTGGTTCTAAGGTTTGTTCTACCTTGCTACAGCTTGTAAGGTATCCATTGAAATAATTGTGAAGCAATCAGTGGCTGGATCTCAGATTTTGTGTCAAAGCATTCAAATCAAAAGGAATCCTGAAAGCTGAGTTGGAAAATCTGGAGGTGAATCCTTGATAAAACAGTGGTGAAGAAGCGGTGTTGGAAAGGATAGTTGTAAAACCTAGATTCTTGATCAAAATAGCTGATGGAAAGCATTGTTTAAAAGAAGATTTTGAACTGGGTCTTTTTGAGAGTGGATTTTAGAAACATTCGTGTAACAATGATCTGAGAAGAATTTGAGGAAAAATCCACGGAAGATCGATTGAGTGGCATCAGCCATTTGGTTTCAGAATGTGGTGCTATCCTTGAAATCTGTGTATATTTGTGAAGGAGTATTGTACTTTATTCAATATTTTCCTGTTCAATCGATGCCTTTTTATCTTGATATTAAAAAGTAGTGACAATCTTGTGACTCTGTTCCTCCACGTTTTCTAAAAAAAAAGTAAAACATTACGACCTTCTGAGCCAGAATTCCATTCTGGGACCTTCATGCCCAGGAGTAACATCAACTGGAATGCCGGGGCTGGTTTAGCACAGTGGGCTAAACAGCTGGCTTGTAAAGCAGAACAAGGCCAGCAGCGCGAGTTCAATTCCCGTACCAGCCTCCCCAAACAGGTGCCGGAATGTGGCAACTAAGGACTTTTCATAGTAACTTCATTTGAAGCCTACTTGTGACAAGAAGCGATTTTCATTTTTTCAACATCTTAAACTTCCAGTCGTAATCTACCAAAGCGCAACTGCCTTTCAGTTGCGCACTTTCCTCTCCTGTTGACTATCGGAGCCTTTTCAATGAGCAATACTACTAGGAAAAAGAACACACAAGCTGCTCTCCCAATGTCTTCTTGACATTAATCTTCTAGGATCGTGTTTTCGGGATCCTTAAGGGGGAAGGGGAGCAGCCCCAAATCGTGGTCCACATAGGTACCAATGACATAGGTAGGAAAAGGGATAGGGATGTAAGGCAGGAATTCAGGAAGCTAGGGTGGAAACTTAGATCTAGGACAAACAGAGTTATTATCTCTGGGTTGTTACCCGTGCCATGTGCCACGTGCTAGCGAGACGAAGAATAGGGAGAGAGAGGAGTTGAACACGTGGCTACGGGGATGGTGCAGGAGGGAGGGTTTCAGATACCTGGATAATTGGTGCTCATTCTGGGGTCGGTGGGACCTCTACAAATGGGATGGTCTACACCTGGACCAGAGGGGTACCAATATCCTGGGGGGGAAATTTGCTAATGCTCTTCGGGAGGGTTTAAACTAGTTCAGCAGGCGGTTGGGAACCTGAATTGTAGCTCCACTATACAGGAGGTTGAGAGTAGTAAGGTCATGAGTAAGGTTTCAAAGTTGCAGGAGTGTACCGGCAGGCAGGGAGGTGGTTTAAAGTGTGTCTACTTCAATGCCAGGAGCATCCGGTATAAGGTGGGTGAACTTGCGGCATGGATTGGAACCTGGGACTTCGATGTTGTGGCCATTTCGGAGACATGAATAGAGCAGGGACAGGAATGGTTGTTGCAGGTGCCGGGGTTTAGATATTTCAGTAAGCACAGGGAAGGTGGTAAAAGAGGGGGAGGGGTGGCATTGTTAATCAAGGACAGTATTACGGTGGCAGAAAGGACGTTTGATGAGGACTTGTCTACTGAAGTAGTATGGGCTGAGGTTAGAAACAGGAAAGGAGAGGTCACCCTGTTAGGAGTTTTCTATAGGCATCTGAAAAGTTCCAGAGATGGAGAGGAAAGGATTGCAAAGATGATTCTGGATAGGTGTGAAAGTAACAGGGTAGTTGTTATGGGGGACTTTAACTTTCCAAATATTGACTGAAAACGCTATAGTTCGAGTACTTTAGATGGGTCCGTTTTTGTACAATGTGTGCAGGAGGGTTTCCTGACACAGTATGTAGATAGGCCAATGAGCGGCAAGGCCATATTGGATTTGGTACTGGGTAATGAACCAGGACAGGTGTTAGATTGGGAGGTAGGTGAGCACTTTGGTGATAGTGACCACAATTCAATTACGTTTACTTTAGCGATGGAAAGGGGTAGGTGTATACCGCAGGGCAAGAGTTATATCTGGGGGAAAGGAAATTATGATGCAATGAGGCAAGACTTAGGATGCATTGGATGGGGAGGGAAACTGCAGGGGATGGGCACAATTGAAATGTGGAGCTTGTTTAAGAAACAGCTACTGCGTGTCCTTGATAAGTCTGTACCTGTCAGGCAGGGAGGAAGTGGTCGAGCGAGGGAACCGTAGGTAACTAAAGTAGTTGAATCACTTGTCAAGAGGAAGAAGGAGGCTTATGTAAAGATGAGACGTGAAGGTTCAGTTAGGGCGCTCGCGAGTTCCAAGTTAGCTTGGAAGGACCTAAAGAGAGAGCTAAGAAGAGCCAGGAGGGGACATGAGAAGCCTTTGGCAGATAGGATCAAGGATAACCCTAAAGCTTTCGAGAGATATGTCAGGAATAAACTAATGATTAGGGTAAGAGTAGGGCCAGTCAAGGACAGTAGTGGGAAGTTGTGTGTGGAGTGCGAGGAGATAGGAGAGGTGCTAAATGAATATTTTTCGTCAGTATTCACACAGGAAAAATACATTGTTGTCGAGGAGAATACTGAGATACAGGCTACTAGACTAGAAGGGCTTGAGGTTCATAAGGAGGAGGTGTTAGCAATTCTGGAAAGTGTGAAAATAGATAAGTCACTTGGGCCAGATGGGATTTATCCTAGGATTCTCTGGGAAGCTAGGGAGGAGATTGCTGATCCTTTGGCTTTGATCTTTATGTCATCATTGTCTACAGGAATAGTGCCAGAAGACTGGAGGATAGCAAATGTTGTCCCCTTGTTCAAGAAGGGGAGTAGAGACAACCCCGGTAACTATAGACCAGTGAGTCTTACTTCTGTTGTGGGCACAGTCTTGGAAAGGTTTATAAGAGATAGGATGGATAATCACCTGGAAAGGAATAATTTGATTAGAGATAGTCAACACGGTTTTGTGAAGGGTAGGTCGTGCCTCCCAAACATTATTGAGCTCTTTGAAAAGGTGACCAAACAGGTGGACGAGGGTAAAGCAGTTGATGTGGCGTATATGGATTTCAGTAAAGCGTTTGATAAGGATCCCCATGGTAGGCTATTGCAGAAAATACGGAGGCATGGAATTCAGGGTAATTTAGCAGTTTGGATCGGAAATTGGCTAGCTGGAAGAAGACAAAGGGTGGTGGTTGATGGGAAATGTTCAGCCTGGAGTCCAGTTACTAGTGGTGTACCACAAGGATCTGTTTTGGGGCCACTGCTGTTTGTCATTTTTATAAATCACCTGGAGGAGGGCGTAGAAGGATGGGTGAGTAAATTTGCAGATGACACTAAAGTCGGTGGAGTTGTGGACAGTGCGGACGGATGTTACAAGTTACAGAGGGACATAGATAAGCTGCAGCGCTGGGCTGAGAGGTGGCAAATGGAGTTTAATGCAGAAAGGTGTGAGGTGATTCATTTTGGAAGGAATAACAGGAAGACAGAGTACTGCGCTAATGGTAAGATTCTTGGTAGTATGGATGAGCAAAGAGATCTCGGTGTCCATGTACATAGATCCCTGAAAGTTGCCACCCAGGTTGAGAGGGTTGTTAAGAAGGCATACGGTGTGTTAGCTTTTATTGGTAGAGAGATTGAGTTTCGGAGCCATGAGGTCATGTTGCAGCTGTACAAAACTCTGGTGCGGCCGCATTTGGACTATTGCGTGCAATTCTGGTCGCCGCATTATAGGAAGGATGTGGAAGCATTGGAAAGGGTGCAGTGGAGATTTACCAGGATGTTGCCTGGTATGGAGGGAAGATCTTATGAGAGAAGGCTGAGGGATTTGAGGCTGTTTTCGTTAGAGTGAAGAAGGTTAAGAGGTGACTTAATTGAGGCATACAAGATGATCAGAGGATTAGATAGAGTGGATAGTGAGAGCCTTTTTCCTCGGACGGTGATGTCTAGCATGAGGGGACATTTCTTTAAAATGAGGGGAGATAGATATAGGGCAGATGTCAGAGGTAGGTTCTTTACTCAGAGTAGTAAGGGCGCGGAATGCCCTGCCTGCAACAATAGTGGACTCGCCAACATTAAGGGCATTTAAATGGTCATTGGATAAACATGTGGATGATAAGGGAATAGTGTAGATGGGCTTCAGAGTGGTTTCACAGGTCGGTGCAACATCGAGGGCCGAAGGGCCTGTACTGCGCTGTAATGTTTTATGTTCTATGTATACTTGAAGAAAATCCAAGTTCTATTCCCAAAGGATCCTCCTCCGCCTGTAAGAATCCAAGGCCCCTCTCTGTTCTTGCTCTTCTGCCATCACCACCAAAAACTCACTGCTCCCATTGATCATGAATTGTTACCCTGAGCATCGGGCCCTTACCTGGGCTTTGGACGACGATGTACGTTTCCATGGGGGATCAGGATATTGAACTTGACGGTCAGCCATGATTCTAATGAATGGCGGAGCAGAATCGAAGGGCCAAATGGCCTCCTCCTGCTTCTATTTTATATGCATGTTTCTATGTATGTAGGAGAGCAAGGGTAACCACCCCTTGAGCTCTCAATGTACGTTCAAGGCAGAAAAGGGTTCAAAATCACAGAAGGTAGGGCGAAAGGATCCACCTCCAGGTTTCCATGTTTAACAAAATATGCCTTAATCCTGTGAACTATTAAATGTGGAGTAGAGACATTATTTGGAATAGTGAATAGAATCAGAAGATGAGCTTTTAGCCCTGTGAATAGAGTAAAACTAGTGCCAACAAGTATATGGTATTCTGGGATTGATTAATAGGGGCACAGGAGCAAGGAGTTTATGCTGAACTTATACAAGACACTAGTTAGATCTCAGCTGGAATATTGTCTACAGTTTTGGGTACAACGCTGTAGGGAGAATGTGAACGCATTGGAGAGAGTGCAGAAGAATGGTTCCAGGGATAAGAAACGTTAGTTATGAGGGTAGATTGGAGAGGTTAGGACTGTTCACCTCAAGAGTGATGCTCAAAATCATGAGATGGCTAGACAGAGTAGATAGGAAAACCCATGCTCAGAAAAGGAGGTGGAACCAGAGGGCACAGAATTAATGTGATTTGAAAAAGGAACAAATGTGATGCGAGAAGAAACCTTTTCACACAGTGAGTGGTTCTGGTGTGGGATGCACTGACTGGAAGTGTGGTGGAGGTGGGTTCAATTGAGGAATTGAAGGGGGCATCAGATGATTGTTTCTTCATAACCCTAACAATACCGCGATTCTGTGTCGGTGAATCAGTAATAAAGCCTGAAGATGACAAAGGAATGGAAGAAAGTTTCAGGGGTAAAAATAGACATTGCCATGGAGGTGGCATTCGTATGTTTTGAAACGGTAATGCTGAGGGTATGAAAGCTTAGCTCAGAATCACTCTGAGGCGTAGACAAGATGGGCCTGTTTCTGTGTTACACAAGACCTTGACTATTTAGCTCAGACTGGCACCATGGCCAGGGTGTGGAATGGAAGTTCTGCTGAGGACAGTTTTATTTACAATATTTGGAAATTCATACCTATTGAGCTATAATCAAATTTTGCAATTTGATGTTAATTGCATCAATATTAATTTCATGAGAAAAGGTTAAATTAAGAATTACAAGACAAAAGGTAGGAAGCAAAATATATGTTTTACAAATTTAAGTATGCACTATGAGGACGGCACGTGGCACAGTGGTTAGCATTGCTACCTGTGGTGCTGAGGACCAGGGTTCGAATCCCGGCCCTGGGTCACTGTCTGTGTGGAGTTTGCACATTCTCCCGTGTCTGGGTCACTGTCTGTGTGGAGTTTGCACATTCTCCCCGTGTCTGCGTGGGTTTCGCCCCCACAACCCAAAGAAGTGCAGGGTAGGTGGATTGGTCATGCTAAATTGCCCCTTCATTGGAAAAAAATAATTGAGTGCTCTGAATCCTTTGGATTTCGGCGGCAGCGGTGCGCAGGGGCCTTCTTGGAGGTGAGTAGCGACTTTAAAACCACTTACCTTTACAGGAGCAGCCCTTTGGATTTCGGCGGCAGCGGTGCGCAGGGGCCTTCTTGGAGGTGAGTAGCGACTTTAAAACCACTTACCTTTACAGGAGCAGCCCTTTGGATTTCGGCGGCAGCGGTGCGCAGGGGCCTTCTTGGAGGTGAGTAGCGACTTTAAAACCACTTACCTTTACAGGAGCAGCCCTTTGGATTTCGGCGGCAGCGGTGCGCAGGGGCCTTCTTGGAGGTGAGTAGCGACTTTAAAACCACTTACCTTTACAGGAGCAGCCCTTTGGATTTCGGCGGCAGCGGTGCGCAGGGGCCTTCTGGGAGGTGAGTAGCGACTTTAAAACCACTTACCTTTACAGGAGCAGCCCTTTGGATTTCGGCGGCAGCGGTGCGCAGGGGCCTTCTTGGAGGTGAGTAGCGACTTTAAAACCACTTACCTTTACAGGAGCAGCCCTTTGGATTTCGGCGGGAACCGGAAGTTCGACCTCTGGCAAGTCCCCCCCCCCCAACCAATAAATTCTGGTGGAGAGGAAACCCGAGACACTACACGTGTAGTGTCTCCCACCCACCCTCCTCCTCTAACCTAATAATAAGACCCATTGGTGTAAGGTAAGTGCCATATTATATTATTGTATTATTAGCATTGTGCAGGTCAAGGATTGGAGGTGGAGGAGCAGTCTCTGTCAGCGAGAGAACCTGAGAACATCTCAGAAGGTAAGCAAGTGATTTTTACTTTTATACCTTTTTTCAAATTGTGTGTGTCGGGGGGAAACTGAAGTGACATCACAGAAAAGCTGTGACCTGAGTGGCTGGTTGGGATTCTAACCTAAATTTTTTTTTTGAGTATTTGGGAACTAATTAAACATAATAACTTAATTATAATTTAGAGGATATCTAAGCCAGAGATCGGAGAATATTATAGTTAGCTATCGCATTTCTATTAGAAATCTAGTGCTAGGAAACAGATAGTTGACAGTAACTTTGCAATTTAAAAAAAAAGTATTTAAAAAAAAAAAAGACAAATTTTAATTTTAATTAATTGACGCAATGTCAGTTAGAGGGGTGCTGTGCTCTGACTGTGAGATGTGGCAGGTCCGGGAGGCTTCCAGCGTCCCGGATGGCTTCATCTGCAGAAAGTGCACCCAACTGCAGCTCCTCACAGACCGCATGGTTCGGTTGGAGCAGCAATTGGATGCACTTAGGAGCATGCAGGTGGCGGAAAGCGTCATAGATCGCAGTTATGTAAATGTGGTCACACCCAAGGTGCAGGCAGAGAAATGGGTGACCACCAGAAAGGGCAGGCAGTCAGTGCAGGAATCCCCTGTGGTTGTCCCCCTCTCGAACAGATATACCCCTTTGGATACTGTCGGGGGGGATAGCCTATCAGGGGAAAACAGCAGCAGCCAGAGCAGTGGCACCACGGCTGGCTCTGATGTTCAGAAGGGAGGGTCAAAGCGCAGAAGAGTAATAGTAATAGGGGACTCTATAGCCAGGGGCACAGATAGGCGCTTCTGTGGACGTGAAAGAGACTCCAGGATGGTATGTTGCCTCCCTGGTGCCAGGGTCCAGGATGTCTCCGAATGGGTAGAGGGAATCCTGAAGGGGGAGGGCAAACAGGCAGAGGTCGTTGTACATAGTGGTACTAACGACATAGGCAGGAAGGGGAATGAGGTCCTGCAGCAGGAGTTCAGGGAGCTAGGCAGAAAGTTAAAAGACAGGACCTCGAGGGTTGTAATCTCGGGATTACTCCCTGTGCCATGTGCCAGTGAGGCTAGAAATAGGAAGATAGAGCAGACAAACACGTGGCTAAACAGCTGGTGTAGGAGGGAGGGTTTCTGTTATCTGGACCACTGGGAGCTCTTCCGGGGCAGGTGTGACCTGTATAAGATGGACGGGTTGCATCTAAACCGGAGAGGCATAAATATCCTGGCCGCGAGGTTTGCTAATGTCACACGGGAGGGTTTAAACTAGTATGGCAGGGGGGTGGGCACGGGAGCAATAGGTCAGAAGGTGAGAGCATTGAGGGAGAACTAGGGAATAGGGACAGTGTGGCTCTGAGGCAGAGCAGACGGGGAGAAGTTGCTGAACACAGCGGGTCTGGTGGCCTGAAGTGCATATGTTTTAATGCAAGGAGCATTACGGGTAAGGCAGATGAACTTAGAGCTTGGATTACTACTTGGAACTATGATGTTGTTGCCATTACAGAGACCTGGTTGAGGGAAGGGCAGGATTGGCAGCTAAACGTTCCAGGATTTAGATGTTTCAGGCGGGATAGAGGGGGATGTAAAAGGGGAGGCGGAGTTGCGCTACTTGTTCGGGAGAGTATCACAGCTATACAGCGAGAGGACACCTCAGAGGGCAGTGAGGCTATATGGGTAGAGATCAGGAATAAGAAGGGTGCAGTCACAATGTTGGGGGTATACTACAGGCCTCCCAACAGCCAGCGGGAGATAGAGGAGCAGATAGGTAGACAGATTTTGGAAAAGAGTAAAAACAACAGGGTTGTGGTGATGGGAGACTTCAACTTCCCCAATATTGACTGGGACTCACTTAGTGCCAGGGGCTTAGACGTGGCAGAGTTTGTAAGGAGCATCCAGGAGGGCTTCTTAAAACAATATGTAAACAGTCCCACTAGGGAAGGGGCGGTACTGGACCTGGTATTGGGGAATGAGCCCGGCCAGGTGGTAGATGTGTCAGTAGGGGAGCATTTCGGTAACAGTGACCACAATTCAGTAAGTTTTAAAGTACTGGTGGACAAGGATAAGAGTGGTCCGAGGATGAATGTGCTAAATTGGGGGAAGGCTAATTATAACAATATTAGGCGGGAACTGAAGAACATAGATTGGGGGCGGATGTTTGAGGGCAAATCAACATCTGACATGTGGGAGGCTTTCAAGTGTCAGTTGAAAGGAATACAGGACAGGCATGTTCCTGTGAGGAAGAAAGATAAATACGGCAATTTTCGGGAACCTTGGATGACGAGTGATATTGTAGGCCTCGTCAAAAAGAAAAAGGAGGCATTTGTCAGGGCTAAAAGGCTGGGAACAGACGAAGCCTGTGTGGCATATAAGGAAAGTAGGAAGGAACTTAAGCAAGGAGTCAGGAGGGCTAGAAGGGGTCATGAAAAGTCATTGGCAAATAGGGTTAAGGAAAATCCCAAGGCTTTTTACACGTACATAAAAAGCAAGAGGGTAGCCAGGGAAAGGGTTGGCCCACTGAAGGATAGGCAAGGGAATCTATGTGTGGAGCCAGAGGAAATGGGCGAGGTACTAAATGAATACTTTGCATCAGTATTCACCAAAGAGAAGGAATTGGTAGATGTTGAGTCTGGAGAAGGGGGTGTAGATAGCCTGGGTCACATTGTGATCCAAAAAGACGAGGTGTTGGGTGTCTTAAAAAATATTAAGGTAGATAAGTCCCCAGGGCCGGATGGGATCTACCCCAGAATACTGAAGGAGGCTGGAGAGGAAATTGCTGAGGCCTTGACAGAAATCTTTGGATCCTCGCTGTCTTCAGGGGATGTCCCGGAGGACTGGAGAATAGCCAATGTTGTTCCTCTGTTTAAGAAGGGTGGCAGGGATAACCCCGGGAACTACAGGCCGGTGAGCCTTACTTCAGTGGTAGGGAAATTACTGGAGAGAATTCTTCGAGACAGGATCTACTCCCATTTGGAAGCAAATGGACGTATTAGTGAGAGGCAGCACCGTTTTGTGAAGGGGAGGTCGTGTCTCACTAACTTGATAGAGTTTTTCGAGGAGGTCACTAAGATGATTGATGCAGGTAGGGCAGTAGATGTTGTCTATATGGACTTCAGTAAGGCCTTTGACAAGGTCCCTCATGGTAGACTAGTACAAAAGGTGAAGTCACACGGGATCAGGGGTGAACTGGCAAGGTGGATACAGAACTGGCTAGGCCATAGAAGGCAGAGGGTAGCAATGGAGGGATGCTTTTCTAATTGGAGGGCTGTGACCAGTGGTGTTCCACAGGGATCAGTGCTGGGACCTTTGCTCTTTGTAGTATATATAAATGATTTGGAGGAAAATGTAACTGGTCTGATTAGTAAGTTTGCAGACGACACAAAGGTTGGTGGAATTGCGGATAGCGATGAGGACTGTCTGAGGATACAGCAGGATTTAGATTGTCTGGAGACTTGGGCGGAGAGATGGCAGATGGAGTTTAACCTGGACAAATGTGAGGTAATGCATTTTGGAAGGGCTAATGCAGGTAGGGAATATACAGTGAATGGTAGAACCCTCAAGAGTATTGAAAGTCAAAGAGATCTAGGAGTACAGGTCCACAGATCACTGAAAGGGGCTACACAGGTGGAGAAGGTAGTCAAGAAGGCATACGGCATGCTTGCCTTCATTGGCCGGGGCATTGAGTATAAGAATTGGCAAGTCATGTTGCAGCTGTATAGAACCTTAGTTAGGCCACACATAGAGTATAGTGTTCAATTCTGGTCGCCACACTACCAGAAGGATGTGGAGGCTTTAGAGAGGGTGCAGAAGAGATTTACCAGAATGTTGCCTGGTATGGAGGGCATAAGCTATGAGGAGCGATTGAATAAACTCGGTTTGTTCTCACTGGAACGAAGGAGGTTGAGGGGCGACCTGATAGAGGTATACAAAATTATGAGGGGCATAGACAGAGTGGATAGTCAGAGGCTTTTCCCCAGGGTAGAGGGGTCAATTACTAGGGGGCATAGGTTTAAGGTGAGAGGGGCAAAGTTTAGAGTAGATGTACGAGGCAAGTTTTTTACGCAGAGGGTAGTGGGTGCCTGGAACTCACTACCGGAGGAGGTAGTGGAAGCAGGGACGATAGGGACATTTAAGGGGCATCTTGACAAATATATGAATAGGATGGGAATAGAAGGATACGGACCCAGGAAGTGTAGAAGATTGTAGTTTAGTCGGGCAGTATGGTCGGCACGGGCTTGGAGGGCCGAAGGGCCTGTTCCTGTGCTGTACATTTCTTTGTTCTTTGTTCTTTGAATTTTGTTTTTAAGTATGCACGATGAAAAGGAGAAATCAAAAGACCAAATAAGGAAGTTAAAACAACCTATGGAACATAAACAGCAATGCAAAGTACAATAAATCAAATATAATGCCCACAGAAAGGTCACCCGGGGGCCAATTGAATTCAAAAGATAGAGGAGCGTGACAAAATTGGACATTCCCGACTTCAAGAAGAGGGAACAAAGGTTTTTGTTGGCAATGCATCCAGTCAGCATTGTGTTAAAGATCGGACTTTTCTAAGGTTGAGAAAAGTGCCACAGTGGAACAGGATTTGCTTAATATGTCAGCTCTGATCTTCGTGCTTGTCATCAAGACCAGGGAGAAGGTCACAAGAGCAGTTCTGCTTTATTTCCCGTGTACAATACTTCTTTTCTCCCTTTATTCTTTCATGTAATGTTGCCCTCAATGGCAAGATCAAACTTTTGTTGCCCAAACCTTATTGCCCTTAACCTGAATGGTGTGCTCAGCCATTTCAGAGGTCAGTTCAGAGTCAACCACATTGCTGTGGCTTTGGAGTCACATGAAGGCCAAGCTCAGTAAGGAGTGTCCCATCTCGAAAGGGCACTGGTGAACCAGATGATGGTTTCGTGGTCACTACTGCGGAGACAAGTTTTCATTCCTGATTTATTTTTATTTATAGATTTCAATTCCACCAGCTGCCGTGGTGGGTTTTGAACCCTTAGCACTTATTTGTATTCAATTTCAACTGTCATGGTCTGTCTACTTGTATATTCTATGCATTTTGATATGGGCTCTCTTTACTTCACATTATCAATCCCTCCATGCTCTATTAAGTTTGAACTGACTGGTTTGTACAAAGTTTCTGAATCCATTAATGCAAATATAATTAAAGGATAGCCAGGGTTCCAATCATAATCATATAAAAGCAAAATGCCATGGATGCTGGAAATCTGGATGATAAAGAGAAAATGGCAGATAAGCTCAAGGGGACAAATCAAGAAAACAAAAGGCAAAAAGGGGGCAGTCAAGACGGAGGGGAATCTTCATATTCTTAAACTGTTGAACTCGATGTTAAGTCCGGAAGGCTGTAATGTTTCTAATCGGACAATGAGATGCTGCTCCTGCAGTATGCATTGGGCTTTACTGGAACATTGCAGCAGGCCAAGCATTGGACATGTGGAGATGCGAACAAGGGGCTAAGTTAAAATGGCAAGCAGCAGGAAGGTTAAGGTCCTGCTTGTGGACGGAGCGAAGGTCTTTCGCAAAATGGTCACCCAGTCTGGTTTTAATTTCCCCAATGTGGAGGAAATCACATTGGCAGCAGCGAATACAGCAGACCAAATTGAAGGAGGTGCAAGTGAAAGATGTGTTTGAGCCATTGGAGAGTGAGGAGGGAGGAGCTAAAGGGGCAGATGTTGCACCTTCTGGGATTACAAGGGAAGGTGCCGTGGGTAGGGAATGAAGGTTGGGGGCAATGGAGGAGTGGGCCAGGGTGTCACGGAAGGAGGGGTCCATGTGGGGTGCTGACAGGGGGGTTGAGGGGAAGATGTGTTTTATGGTGACATCATGCTGGAGTTGGTGGGAATGACGGAGGATAATCCTTTGAACGGGGAGCTGGTGGGGTGAAAAGTGCATTCAAGAGGTACCTTGTCATGGTTCTCAGAGGGAGGGAAAGGGGTGAGGAAAGAGGTGCGGGAGATGGGTCAGATGCGGTTGAGTGCCCTGTTAACCACCATGGGAGGAATCCTCGGTTGAGAAAATAGGCAGATATGTAGGAAGCTCTGTTTGAAAGTGGCATCATCGGAACAGATGTGGTTGGGGTGGAGTAACTAGGAGAATGGGATGGAGACTTCACAAGAAGTGGGATGTGAGGAGCTGTAGCCAATGTAGAATCATAGAACTCCTACGGTGCAGGAGGAGGCCATTCGGCCCTTGAGTCTGCACTGACCCGAGTCATCCCGGCCCATCGAGTCTGCACTGAGGGAGCTGTGGAAGTGGGCGGGATAGTAATGAATATTGGTGGTCAGTCTATTACTGGAAATGGAGACAGAGAGGTCAAGGAAGGGAAGTAAAGTGGTCGGAGATGGACCATGTGAGGTAAGAGAGGTGTGGAAATTGGAAGCAAAATTGATACATTTTTCCAGGTCCAGACGAGAGCATTAAGTGGCATCAATGTCACGGAACAAATTGCAAAAACGGACCTCAGAAAAACTGGAACAAGGAGAGTTCCACATACCCCACTAAAAGACTGGGACCCGCACAGGTACACATAGCCACACCTTTAATTTCCAGGCAATAAGATAAGTGAAAAGGGAAATTGTTGAGCTAGAGTAGTGCTAGATGGGAATTGTTTGGCCTCTGTTCAAGAAAGAATCAAAGAGCTCTGACACCTCCTGGTGGGGGATGGAATAGGGAAGGATTGGATGTTTATACTGAAGAGGAGGTGGTTAGGGCCGGGGAACTGGAAACTGTTGATGTCACATAGAGAATTGCGGATAGACTGGACAAGGAGAGAGAACATGGAGTAAAGATAGGAAGAAATGAGTTCTATGGGGCAGGAACAGGCTGGTTTGATGGATCTATCAGGGCAGTCCTATTTGTGGGTTTTGGAATTGGTGGACATGTGCTATCCGGGATAGGGGGACTATGAGGTTGGAGGTTGTGGAGGGAAGATCACTGGGGGATTTGAAGCAAGTGTTTTTTATTCCAATCATAATCCATTGTGTGCACCACCTAGTATTTCCCCCCCCCACCTCAATGTTGCAGTATACACTGCTTCCTGCTCCACAGCCTGTTTCCTGTCCATTCTTGTTGCAACAGAGTATTTCAAAATTATTTAATTGTCCTGAGGTCATGAAAGATGGCCAGGATTCACCGTCCCGGGACTCCCGGATTGCGTTCCCCGATAAGACGGAGAATCGGGCATCAGGGCTAAATTGGGATTGGAGCTGGGTGCCGACCCGAATGCAATACTCTGCCCCCCCCCCCCCCCCCCCACCGCCCCCTCTGGCGGTGGGATCAAGAACCACACCGCACACCAACGGGAGCATGGAAATGAATGCAAATAGGTCTCAATGATCCATCTGCATCTATTCAACGAACCCAGTGGCCTCTGCTCCGGCCTCCCACGATTCTCTGCTCCCTGCAGCTGAGAATCACTTGGGGCGAATCACCAGCATGGTCCAGGCATCGTGGACCTTGCGGTGGGCCAGGACAATGCTGGTAGAGACCATCCGAGCCTGTCCAAGCCCATCCGAGGCCCCCCCACCCCCGCAACAATGCACTGCCTGCCCACGGATCCTCTACCAGATTCCCCCTCCCCCCGCTACACCCACACACCCTCCTTACGGGGACCCCTGGAATAGGGGTACCCCCACAGGGACCCTTGGAATGGGGACCCCTCAGGGACCCCTGTATTAGGACTACAGCCCACAAGGACCCACAGACTAAAGGAACCCCCTCCACAGACCCCCACCACACATAGATGCTCCCCACACATACCCCCACCCCCAGAAAAGGGATCCCTGTCTGGAAGTTGGAGAGCAGCCAGACAGGGGCAGTTGGAAGCATTATACCTGTAACACTTACCTTGCAGCTCTATGTGTCCATTCCTCGAAAGAGAGCTTTCCTCTCTTTGATGTGGTCAATGTTTACACACATGGGGGTCTCACCCCTTAAGCCAATGAATCTTTAATGGATATGAATAGATGTTTACAAACATGGGAATCGTGAAGGCACAGGGGCCTGAATGTTGTGCCACCGGCGGGTGTGTTTCCCGCAGTGAGGGACATGTAAAATAAGGTGGGTGCTCATCTCACCACCTTCCTGCCCATCCCTGAGTTCACCCCCATAATACGAGCAGGTGCCGAAACCATGGTTTCTGAAGAATTACTCTTGTGGAAACCTGGGTCTGACTCATCACTGTGAACAATGATCTTCCAGCAAGCCTCACATGATGAAGAAAAGCTAATCAGACCAAACAGCTAAAGTTCCTCTGTGGGCTAATGCCATTCCACACGAGGTCAAGGGGTGGTTAGGAATTTTCGTTTAGGCCTACAATTTACTGCCAGGATTTAAAATTGCAACAGGATTGGTTCACCATTATAGAAGCCGCCCAATTATCATTTCCACTGAAATCAATGGAAATGTCAACAACAGGGAGGCAGTGATGTGGGTTTTCAGGAGCATTCTAAAGAAATAGAGGGAAGCAGGGATGGGCTGCTTGACGGAGAGAATTTCACAGCTTCAGCAACTGATGACACAGCTACCAATGGTAGAACAAAGCCAACCAGGAATGTTGAAGAGTGTGGAATTGGAGGATTGCAGAGAGCTCAGATGGCCATAGAGCTGGAGCTGGTTACATAGACAGAGAGGGGCAGGCCCAAGGATTTGAACACAAGTTGTGGTTGTGCTGGGTTCCCAATTATTGACAACAAGGACTTGTGACAGACAATGTTTTACTCACTAAGTGAGCTGCTACCCTGTGCTTGTGCTCTGTCCTCGCTGTCGAGGGCAAGACAAAGATGTGCATCATGTTTTTGCATCGCGCCCCCCCCCAAACAAGCATGTCACCGATGATGATTTGGCAGGTTGGCCTGCAAAGAGTTGCTCCATACACCGCTAGAAGATCTCGCTGCCAATGGAGATCCCAGTGGTAATACAAAAAAACAACATCTGCCTACCGGAGACATGAATGTGATTAGTTTAGAAGATTCTTCATCCAACGTATTACGATCCTGGACCTAGCCAACAATGGTTAGGTTACTGGGCAGACGTCTCAATATTTTATTTCAATTTTGTAAGACTGTGAGGAAAGGATACCTCACTCCAGGAGTGATTTCATGCAAAATAGGGATATGGTATATTAACACAAACTTTATTACTAACACAGTATTAAAATATCTTTAACATCACACTAGAAATAGCTTATAATTACCCCTTAAACAATGCTAATCAATACAGTGACACAATAACCCTTAACTGCTACCTTTACTTCCACTCAAACAACAAGACTATCTTAGATTACAATCCACTTCTAAATACAGTTAGCAGACTCAGGGTTACTTGCTGTATAGAGATGTCTTTTGAAATTCTTTGAAAAGATAGACCTGTATCCTGTTAGACAATGCACAATCTCTGGCTGTATTTCTTCAGAAACTTCTCAGCTTGCCTTCCCGACACAAACTAAACCTGAACCTCAACACCTGACTGAACAAAGAACAAAACAGCACAGGAACAGGCCCTTCCGCCCTCCAATCTTGGACCGGTTGATTGCTTTAACCCCTGGCTCCTCCCATTAACTGCATCAACTCACTAAACTGACCACAATTTCTCCAATTGACTACTCCGCAGGGGACCCTCCTAATAGAAACATAAATACATCAGCCCAAACGTTTACAATGTTTTAATTGCATCTTTGGCTCCTAAAAAGCCTAGCTGCCTTGCAAACCAGGATTTTTGACACCATGACTGCAGCAGTCACACACTAACCCAGGCCTTTAACCCTTACCACGCCAAATACATACAATACAATATTTCTGAAATTTCTGCATTCATCACTAATGGGATCTGCCAGAACCCACGTTTTGAATCCAGGATGCTGAAAACATTAACATTTGACATGTCTACGATCACCTGTTCCACTGTCTACAGAGGGTGGTTCAGTCCGAGCACTGCCAAACCCACTCACCCACTCCTAATTACCCCTGAGAAGATGATGGTGGGTCATTTCTTGAACCACTGTAGACTGTGTGGTGAAAGCACTCTTGATGTTTCCAGTAGTTCCAAGATTTTGAGCCACTCAGAATGAAATAGTGAAAGGTGTATGTCAAGATGCTGTGTGACGTTGAGAAGATCTTGGGGAAGGTGACTGTAAAGCTCCGATGGTAATCCTATAAATGCACTGGAAAGTAAGTCTTGACTTCTTCGACTCCAAGTTTATTGTGTTCCGTCATCACTTCTCCACAACCAAACAGTGCCACCTGTATCCCCTTTATACACTGGTGCAGTCTACGAAACAGTAAGTGCAATCTATGTAACAATTAAACCCCAAGTTGCAACTTAAGTATTAAGGAACATTAACTCTTTCCTAGCAATGACGATCCCAACTCTGCCCTTCTGCCCTTCCTTTAATAATTGGTGGAGCCTGTGAATCTGGGAGGTGCTGACAATGACGCCTTGGCAAGTTCTTGCATTCATTCCTGCGGATATTTGACAGGACACCCAAAATGTGCCATTGAGGAAGGGAGTGAATGATCCTATGTTATTTTTTTAACAAATAAGCTTATCATGCCTCCTGTCACTCCCACGGACGCAAAGTCAACACATTATAACAGCTTAAAAGGCCTCACAAAGAAATTATCTTGTTTTAGGGGTGATTGCCTGTAATATGACAGATGGACGTCCAATGAGTTGATTAATTAATAACAGTTTATTGAAGTAATGACTATATGGAGAGAGTGAGTTGAAAGGCTGCCATGTTCCAAGACCAATAAACTCTTAACTGAGTGGGAAAACTGAGCTCCGCCTCAAGTGTTCATGTGCTCTGACCCCATTGGCTGATGGGGGTCACATGACACTCGGGGGACATCTCCCCTTAAAGGGGCAAGCTGACACAGGGTCGAGGTGAGGGAGGGACATGGCAACAATAGAAAGACTGCAGGATCTCTTATTTTCTAATAAGGGACCCGCGGGCTCCGGTGGTAGTTTGAGATTGAGTTTATTGCAAAACTTGATGAGTACATTTTCAATTACAGACAAAAGAAACAAAAAGCCCTGCAAGACAAAAGAAAGAGGACAATGGAAAGAGAACAAAGAAGAGAGAGGGCACCACGAGCTTTTTACCTGCACGTTCTGATATTACCCCCGCTCTCTGACCCTAATTGGCTTACAAGTTTGGAATTGTGACTCCTGAATGGTGCTCCAGACCAGCACTCACCCTGGTATCTAATTTACTGGCTGTGCACATTTTCAGTCCAGACCCGGAAAGTCTGGTGTAACATTTCACTTTTATCACCGGCAAATTGCAAATGTATAATCTGACCTTGACTCAGAGCAATACAAGCTTGTATTTCACCTACAAACTTGGTTTTAATATTTCCTCACAAAGACCTGACATGGTTGATTGGGGGTTAAATCAAATAGGTCTAAGGGAAAATTCCACAGTCCTTTCTTTGTAATAGCTTGTGAGCAACTGGACTGTGATTCAGATGTCCCGGCTCAAGACTAATTACAGAGTAACATCACCTGTGATGCTTGATTCATGCAACTCTCACTGCGAATGCTCAGAGATGCCATCCCCTGAGACCTTAGGCCTGTTAGAGACTAGCAATAGGTATGTGAAGCCTCCTCACCTTGGTGCAAGATTCCGCTCAGCCGTAATTGATGATTTGTTGTGGAGAAAATGTTAGAAAGACACAGCGGACCAGCTGACATCTGACAAGAGGAAGATGATCAGGAGCTGACAATAAGCATGTATTCCCTTGTGGTAAGTGACACTTGAGAGGGAAAAGTAGTGGCAATTCTATAGGCACCCACTTCCAGGGCAAGCAAGAGGCCCAAGGCCTAAGTTTGCCACCAAATCGTGTTGTGGTGTATACCTTGGAGTTCTGCAAAGATGATACGCCTTTTTTAAGTGTGTCTAATAGTTTGACTCAATGCTTTAAAATGTCCGCTCTGCTGCCGCTGCTTTCCTACAGTTTATTTTCTGTTTTATCAGTAAAAACACACCCAGGCTTAACTGATCACACATAGAGAATAGAGGACTGACATCAGATACACATTATCAAATAATAAACAATAAAATTATTGAACACCACATCTTCACATCGTTACCTCCGTGTAAGACTAAAGAAATTATTTCAAATTAAACCATCCTAAACAATAAGCATTCAGTAAAAAGGAGCAATGCTCCGAAAGCTAGTGATTTGAAACAAACCTGTTGGACTTTAACCTGGTGTTGTAAGACATCTTCCTGTGCTCACCCCAGTCCAATGATGGCATCTCCACATCAATAAGCATTCAGGCATTGAGTCATTTCTCGAACTACAGAAGGGGACTTTGAGATATTATGATCCCTGATGATGTCGCAGAGATCTACAAATTGGAGAATGTGGCTTGGTGTTGACACCCTGGGCTAGTGCGCGGTCAATTCCATCCCCACAGGCCCCACACAAGTGAATTAACCAATAATCCCTACAAAGTTTCCGAGATTTTGGCCCTTGACTTCCCCAGTGACTTACAGACACCAGATTTCCAGATTTGTAAGTGAAACACAACAACTGTTTATTTATAACAACAATATATATAAAACATGCAACAATTATGATAGAATAACAGTCCAGCTAATCTACTACTCCCCCCCCCTGCCCTTTACCATCCCTCTATTGACCTAAACACTCATGCACAGAGGGAGGGGCAAAATAAAAGAGGTTTAATGTGAGATGGAAGATGAATGCCCTTGCTTCAGATGTTGAAGTTGTTTTTCAGCTTACTTTCCTTCCAGGGCGCAGAATGATTAAGAACATTTATTGGATGACTAAAGAGGATCTTCTGGCTGTAACATGCAATCTGAATCCCCAGACTGTGGGATTCCCTCTGGGGAGTCACTTTCACTTTTAATAACCTGGGCCTTCACTCAGAAGATCAGCCTCAGGCTCATGTAATTGTTATTTATTTCCAACTCCACCAGAATGCCCCCTAGCTTTACTGAATAAAAACAGAGTTCCCCACATGAGATTTTAAAGAGGGTCCCTGCCTGCAGCTGCTGCTGGACTGAACTTCCTTGCAGTTCAACCTGACTGTAGAGAGGGAAAGGTCTTTACCCTGGACCCTCAGAAAGAATCCGTTAGGTGAACAGCTTCTAATTCAGGCTTTAAACACTCACAGGCTGGGTAGAGAGGAAATCTGGCTGCTCCGTTTACCTGGAGCAGGTCCCAACCATGTCTTGAAGAGAGTTCCACCCTTTATCATTGAATCATAAAATTTGCAGTGCAGAAGGAGGCCATTCAGCCCATCAGTTCTGCACTGGCCCGTGGAACGAGCACCCTACCTAAGCCCACTCCTCCACCCTATCTCCACACCTCCCCATACCTCCACCCTATTCCCGTAACCCAACGTAACCTTTTTTTGGACACAAAGGGCAATTTAGCTTAGTCAATTCTGCTAACCTGCACATCTTTTGGGACTAGTGGGAGGAAACCGGGACACCTGGAGGAAACCCACGCAGACACGGGGAGAACGTGCAGACTCCGCACAGACAGTGACCCAAGCCGGGAATCGAACCCGGGACCCTGAAGCTGTGAAGTAACTGTGCTAACCACTGTGCTACTATGCCGCCCCTATGGGAGAGACATTCAAAAGAGCTTTCTTCAGCTCTGAACTCAAACCAAAATTAACTTGGAAATTGCCTCACAAAGAAAATAAAAATCTAGGACAGTCGCTACAAATCAGCACAGGTGACCAGCTGAGATCCTGGCAAAGTAAAGACCATCAAGAGGCGTCATCGCCGATGACAGTGCATATCCTGCTGGATTCCTTTTTTTTAAATTAAAGGTGAAGACCAACCTTAAGGGTGAAGACAAATTTTTCTCCAGGTACAAAAATTATAATAGCCAAAATAGCAGAAAATGAAAGGAATTAATAGAGAAAACAAGGTATGTACAGGAGGATCCTTACAATGTGATCAATTCGATGAGTCACATGATGAAGACTACAGTTACTCATCGGAAAAGGAAATATACCCTCATAATCAGTGTCCTCGAGAGAGCCTGGTCTGCTCATTGTCAAGTATCATGGGCTGGATTCTCCGTCAGTGGGATCCTCCGCTCTGCTGGCAGCGCACTCACGCCCGCGGATTTCCCGACAGCGTGGGGTGCCCACAATGGGAAAGCCCATTGGCCGGCTGGCGGGTCGGAGGATCCCACTGCTGGCGGTGGCACGACGCACCAGAAAACGGGTGCGGCGGGACGGAGAATCCCGCCCGATGTGTTCCACCTTGCGTTGTCATCCAGCCATTCAACACATGAATGATTTTGATGTTTTTGTGTTGTCATGTGTAGGTTTTCTTTCAGTTGCTGCCACTCTGAGCCCTAGGAAGTCAATCTCGGATGCCAGAATTTCCTTGTTGAGCATCAAACTGTGCTGCGTAAGTCAAGTGAGTCCTGCTGATAACTGCTGAATGTGCTTTGCCTTGTCCTTTCCATTGGCAGCAATGTCATCAATTAGGTTGAGTGTGCCTTCATCATTTGGCGACTGAATAAATTATCTTCCGGAATGCATTAAGTGCTGAGCTTAGTCCGTAGGGCAACTGCGATATTGATACATCCTTTCATGAGTAATAAACGCTGTAAGGTATTGGTTTTTCTCCACTAGTGGTATCTGGAGATTGCTCCACCACATTTCAAACTTTGTGAAGACTGTGGAGTCATGAAATGAATGAAATGAAATGAAATGAAATGAATTCTGCTGACTGTTTGTGAATTGGAGGAAGTAGATACATATCTGGTATGATACTTTTTGTTAACTTTCTTAAAGTTAACACATAGACTACGTTTGCCATTTTTGCATTGAACAATGGCTACACTCAATATCCATGCTAACAATTTGCTCAAGGTTACCATCAACTTCAAGTTATTTCAGATCCTGTGTTACTTTGGCATGGATTTAAAAAGGCAACCATCTCACAAGTTGTGAAACTGACAGACTTGATGATTCGATGTCACGAGCATGCACTGCCCATTAATCTCCCCAAATCTGGTAAATAAGGAAGGATAAGATGTGTAATCGGCATCATTGATCATGTTAATATGTGCTCACATGAATCTGCAATTTTGAAGCTCACGATATCAAATAGGTTGACCCCCACAAAACCTCTCCCTTTGGCTCCCTTGAGCACAAACCTGTCTACAGTGATGCTTTTGTAGTTTACTGGGGCTGTAAATGTTCTCATACCAACATAATCCCTTTGGAAGAGACTGTCGCAGGAGTGAGAGAATTTTGTGAAAAATACCAATGGTCCAGTTTGTCGCTCAGTGTAGACACTTACATGTCAACATTGAGAAGACATGACACAGAGCTCCCACAATCTTTTTTTCATAGAATCCCTACAGTGCAGAAGGAGGCCATTCGGCCTATCGAGTCTGAACCAACTGCCGAAAGAGCACCGTACCGAGGTTCATGCTCCCTGCCCTATCCCCGTAACCTGACATCACCTTTAGACACTAATGAGCAATTTAACATGGCAAATCCATCTGACCTGCACAGCTTGGGAGGAAACCAGAGCACCCTGGGGAAATCCACACCGACATGGAGAGAACGTGCAAACACCACACACTCAGTCATCTAAGGTCGGAATTAAACCCGGGTCCCTGGCGCTGTGAGGCAGCAGTGCTAACCACTGTGCCACTGTACCACCCTGAGCATTTGAGCAACCCTTAAAATGACCCAGTGATTTACCTTTTTGATGTTACATTTATGTCATATATCACTCTCAGTGAGAAACTCCGCCAAGCCAATAAATTCCACTTCTTCGGACTGCACCCCTTTGCAAATTGATTCCTCTTTAAGCATGAGTTTCACTTTCCCCGGCTAGCTGGACATGGTGTTGTGAATCGCTGAGCATTTTCTGCAAGTTGGGCACAGTTTTTAGGGTACCTGTCCGTGATGGAACATGTATTGATGAGACTGCTACGGCCTCTTTGTCCATGACCCTTCTACTTGAGCTGGTTGGGCAAGTTGTGTCCGCGACCCACATTTGAGCATTTCTGTGCAAGCTCTTCCAATCTAACATGGCAGATTCAATTTGGACTGCCAAAGCCATGGATTTCTCCAAAGTTAAATCATCTTCCTCCATGAGTAGGAGTTTGTGAATTCATGGAATTGACGTATTTTAATGAATTGGTCACAAATTCGTTATCATGCTAACTGTACACATAGGTGCCAATTGCTGCAACACTGCCACATATTCTTTGGGTACAGAATGTCCTTGATATCTCTGGCAGAATGCATATAGTTCCAGCATTGCACTTTTCTTTGGACCAAAGTATATATTGAGCACTAACTGTTGGTTCAAACCTGTGAGATCCTCAAATAGCCATTGGCCTTCTGCTTTGAGACAATGTACAAGTAACATCTTCTTACAGATTGCTACTACCCCAGGACACTCCGCATAGCATCAAGTAGGCTTGAACCTCAAAACCGTTAGATCCCACAGCATGGGTGGATCTCCCAGTGAAGAAAGAAAAGTTGAACGAGCTGGTATGTTTAAATTACTGCATATTATCCTCCTTGTCAGTTGTTGCTTTTATGCCTTGGAGATATCCAGAGATGACACACCATGTTTTGTGTGGGCACGGGAGTTTTATTCAGTGCTTTAAAATGTTCCCTCTCATGTGTTCAGCTGCTTGATGACAGATTAATTTCTCTTTCCGGAATAACAACACCCAGTTTAGCTGATCACATGCACAGCGAATAGAGAAGGTACCATTCACACAGAATCAAACACCAGACAATTGAGCACCACACTCATTCACATTTCTCCGCCTGTCACTCCCGCACTGCCGCCTTTCTCGAGAAGATACTTTTCAGTTTGTTGAAAAAAAGCTCCCTGAACTTGTCCCCCAACAGGAAGTAGAAAATGGGGTTGGTGATGGAGTTGAGGAAAGCTATGGGCCTTGTGATAGTGTAAGCAGCCTTGACACCAAGTTTGCCACATTTGGACACACTGTTGCTCTTCATTCTGGAAGCGATGCGGACATTGCGCATTAGGTGATAAGGGGTGAAGAATATCAAGAAAATGACAATGGCCAAAATGACCAGTGTAAGGGGCTTCTCCACCTGAATCTTGGTGCGCTGTTGCTGTATTTTCTTAAGGCCGCGTGCAGTTTGAATACAGAAGAAAAGCATGATACCAAGAGGTATGAGAAAACCAAAAGCCGTGAGGAACAAGCTGTAAATCAGACTGCGGAAGGCATGCCCTGAGCTTGCATAATCTAAGCAGTCGGCCATGTCTGTCCCATTGGCATCATGGTCCTTGATAAAAACGAATATCGGTACCAACTCCAGTGTTACAAATATCCAAATACCAAGACAGATGACAATGGCGTTCCACTTTTTCTGAAAAAAGTGAGACTTCAATGGTCTCATCACTAGCAGGTACCGGTCAAAACTGATGCAACAGAGAAAGAGGATGCTGGTGTACATGTTGGCGTGAAGGATGTATCTATTGACGACGCACATTACCTGGCCAGACGTCCACTCGTTGCCTTTGCCATAGTAGTCTACCAGCATGGGGAGGGTGAAAATGAAAGTCAGGTCAGTGAGGGAAAGATTGAAAAGGTAAATATTGCTGCAACTCCAATCCTTCAGGCAGAATATATAGCCCCAAATTACAGAGAGATTGCCTATGAGTCCGAAGATGAACTCTATTCCGTACATGGTCGGAAGGTAATACTTCTCCAGCTGAGGATTGATGTCCAAACATGTGTTATTCATTTCCTAGAAATTAAAAATAAAAATAAGTCACAACACAATAGGGGCGTGGAAAATTAATAAATGACAAAAACACCATACAATTTTTGTGTAACAGTTGTATTATAGAATTATGTTGAACTGCGTTTTCCATTTCAATTTTTTAGTGGTACAATAGTTTAATTTGTACCAGGAGATAATTGGTTTATCATTAATCAATTAACAGATTCCTATGTTAGAGCGCGATTCTCCGCCCAATCGCGTTTCCCGGTTCCAGCATCACTGGGCGGAGAATCCCGCCTGTACCCATGAACAGGCAGTAGAGGCTCCTTCATTAAATGTTTCTAAGATAAAGATAGATAGTTTTTTGAAGAATAAAGGGATTAAGGGTTATGGTGCTCGGGTTGGAAAGTGGAGCTGAGTCTACAAAAGATCAGCCATGATCTCATTGAATGGCGGAGCAGGCTCGAGGGGCCAGGTGGCCTACTCCTGCTCCTAGTTCTTATGTTCTTATGAACTAATCATTGCACACACTTCTATTTATTTGATGCTTGGTATGTTGAACTGTAGACGTACCTCATTCCCACTAATTCAGTATATTTTATATTTATCCAGTGTTTTATGTTTTTTTTATCTGTGGGAGAAAGTAACCACCTGAGGTGTGCACCCTGCAGTGTTTATCAGATGGTAGGGACAAAGAATGCAGAGAGCAGCGAGACAAAGGGGCGAAGAATCCTGACCAAAGATATCATCAATGGGACTTGGAGATTGGACCTTTTATTGATAGAAGGAATAAGGACACAAGAATACATACACGCCAATGTGCCAAGGCCGGTCATTAAGCTGCGGGCTCAGACTGGTTATACAACCAGACACCCTTGACGGGACTTTCTGTCTGTTCCCGCTGGCAGGGTCTTCCAGTCCCGTCAACAGCGACCCCCCAATGTGGTTTCTCTAGTGGCGGCGGGTGCACATAACGGGAAGCCCCATGACAGAAGATCCCGACATCAGAAATGCTGCTGTTGCAATAAATGCTGCGACAGGGGGTGGGGGTGGGGGGGGTGGGGGGGTGGGGGGGGGGGGGTCCTCATAAAATCCTTTCCTCTGTTTGCAACAACCCTCAGAGACAATGACTGCCTTCGGAAGAATGTTAGTGGCTTTCATCCCACCTTATCTGGGCTAAGGTATTCCAAAGAAAGGACATCCATTACTGGCATGCACCCAGAGGCTCCACCTCTGCCATTGTGGCCATTTGTTAGATGACCAAGGAAGGGGCGCTGGGGTGCCAGAGATGAATCACCAAGGTGATGCGCAATCAATTACTCTCAAGACAAGGTGAGGCATAACTAATAGGCTTTAATCTGCTAGAACTCTTCCCCAGCAGCTTCGATACAGAAAGTGAAGGCTGCTGGGACGGCATCAGTTCTTATACTCCGCCTCTCAGGGCGGAGCTATGTACATCAGCCAATGGTAGACTCCTGGGTCTAACCAATGGTCATCCACTTCTCAGGTACCGCAATACCTGGTATTACCACATTCACCCCCTGTTAAAAAAGAGCCCGGCGGGGTGATGGCCAGCGTTAATAGTCGCCTTTCGCATGGTATGACCAGGTATGGAGGTACCGTGATGTCGGGGGTAATAAGCAAGTGTTCATAGTGCAGCAATCAGTCGATTGGATGGCCTGGTCGTCCTTCTGGAGCGTCTGAGCTTCGGCGGTGATTCTGATGGGGGTCCCGGCGGTTGCGACTCCGGGAACGTAATGTCGTCCTCCCAGGCAGCTTTGTCACCCCTAGGCGGCGCTGTTGGGGCAAATGGTGGATAGGGGGGAAAGGACGCCTGTAGGGGGCGTTGGTGTGTTCGGGCCTAGGCAGGAGCGGCGGGAGTACTGACCCTACAGTTAGGTGCTGTGGGGAGGGTGGGGGTGGGAGCAATGGTGCGGGTGGGCGTGGGGCTCCGGCGGGTGCCAGGTCCCGAAGGGAGACCGTGTCTTGGCGGCCATCAGGGAACGCTACTTAGGCGTACTGGGGGTTGGCGTGCAGCAGGTGGGCCCTCTCGACCAACGGGTCCGACTTGTGCGCCCTCACATGTTTCCGAAGCAGGATGGGACCGGGTGTCGCTAGCCAGGTTGGGAGCGAGGGGACCTCCTGGGGAAAACAAGGAGACGTTCGTGAGGTGTCTGATTCGTGGTTGTGCAGAGCAGTGACCAGATGGAGTGGAGGGCCACTGGGAGGACTTCCTGCCAGCGGGTGACTGGGTGATTCCTGGACTGTAGGGTCAGCAGGACGGTCTTCCAGACCATTCCGTTCTCCCTCTCTACCTGCCCGTTTCCCCGAGGGTTGTAACTTGTCGTCCTGCTCGAGGCGATGCCCTTGCTTAGCAGGATTTGACGCAGTTCGTCACTCATAAAGGAGGACCCCCTATCACTGTGAATGTATGCGGGGAAACCGAACAGTGTAAAGATACCCTGGAGGTCTTTGATGATGGTGGTTGTGGTCATGTCTGGGCAGGGGATGGCGAATGGGAACCGTGAGTACTCGTCAATCATGTTAAGGAAGTACGTGTTGCAGTCGGTGGAGGGGAGGGGGCCTTTGAAATCCATGCTGAGGCGTTCAAAGGGACGGGAAGCCTTTATCAGGTGCACCCTCTCTGGCCGGTAGAAGTGCGTTTTGCACTCCGCGCAGATTTGGCAGTCCCTGGTGACGGTCCTGACCTTCTCGATGGAGTAGGGCAGGTTGCGGGTCTTGATAAAATGAAAAAAATGAGTGACCCCCGGGTGGCAGAGGTCCTCGTGGAGGGATCGGAGGCGGTCCACTTGTGCGGTTGCACAAGTGCCACGGGACAGGGCATCAGGAGGCTCGTTCAGCTTCCCCGGGCGGTACAAGATCTCGTAATTGTAGGTGGAGAGTTCTATCCTCCACCGCAATATCTTGTTGTTCTTAATCTTGCCCCGCTGTGCATTATCGAATCTCCTGCCGGCCAGGTAATGCCTCCAGTGTCGCACAGCTTCTACTATTGCTTGGGTCTCCTTTTCGACCGAGGAGTGGCGAATTTCAGAAGCATGGAGAGTACGGGAGAAGAAAGCCACAGGCCTGCCCGCTTGGTTGAGGGTGGCCGCCAGAGCTACGTTGGACGCATCGCTCTCGACCTGGAAGGAGAAGGACTCGTCGATGGCGCGCATCGTGGCTTTTGCAATCTCTGCTTTGATGCGGCTGAAGGCCTGGCGGGCCTCCGTCGACAGGGGGAAGGTTGTGGACTGGATCGGGGGTCGAGCCTTGTCTGCGTAATTGGGTACCCACTATGCATAATAGCTGAAGAACCCGAGGCAGCGCTTCAGGGCCTTGGGGCAGTGATGGAGGGGGAACTCCATGAGGGGACGCATGCGCTCAGGGTCGGGGCCTATGACTCCACTTCGCACTACGTAGCCTAGAATGGCTAGACGGTCGGTGCTAAACACGCATTTATCCTTATTGTATGTCAGATTAAGGATTTTCGCGGTCTGGATAAATTTGCGGAGGTTGGTGTCGTGGTCCTGATGGTCATGGCCGCAGATGGTGACGTTATCCAGATACGGGAACGTTGCGCATAAGCCATACCGGTCAACCATTCGGTCCATCTCTCGCTGGAAGACAGAGACCCCGTTCGTGACACCGAAGGGAACCCTTAAAAAGTGATAGAGCCGCCCGTCTGCTTCGAAGGCAGTGTACTGGCGGTCACCATTATGGAGGGGTAGCTGGTGGTAGGCGGACTTGAGATCCACCGTGGAGAAAACCTTGTATTGCGCGATCCTGTTCACCAGGTCGGCTATACAGGGGAGAGGGTACGCATCCAGCTGCGTAAACCTGTTGATGGGTCTGACTGTAGTCAATGACCATCCTATGTTTCTCCCCGGTCTTTACCACCACTACCTGAGCTCTCCAGGGACTGTTGCTTGCTTCGATGACCCCTTCCCTCAGCAGCCTCTGGACCTCCGACCTGATAAAGGTCCGGTCCTGGGCACTGTACCGTCTGCTCCTGGTGGTGACGGGTTTGCAATCCGGGGTGAGGTTCGCAAACAGGGAAGGCGGTTCGACCTTAAGGGTCACGAGGCCGCAGACAGTAAGGGGGGGTATAGGGCTGCCGAATTTAAAAGTCTGGCTAAGCAGATGGCACTGGAAATCCAGCCCAAAGAGGGTAGCTGCGCAGAGGTGCGGCAGGACATACAAGCGGAAATTGTGGAATTGCCTGCCTTGGACAGTGAGGTTCGCTAGGCAGAACCCCTTTATCTCCACTGCGTGTGACCCGGAGGCCAGGGTGATCCTTTGATTTACGGGATGGGTGACAAGAGAACAGCGCCTTACCATTTGAGGGTGAACAAAGCTTTCCATGCTCCCAGAGTCAATCAGGCACGACGTCACATGGCCGTTGATGGAGATCGTCGTTGTAGCTTTCGCAAGCGTCCGGGGCCGACTCTGGTCCAGAGTCACCGAGGCCAGCTGTAGTAATGGAGAGTTCTGGTTGGGCAGCATGTAGTTGGCTGTGCTGGGGGCCTGGGGCCCCATCCAAGATGGCGTCACCCATGGGTCGCACATGGTGTCCGGGGATGAAGAAGATGGTGGCGGCGAGGGACAAAATGGCGGCGCCCACCCATCCAGCGTGGTGTCCGGGGGGCAAAATGGCCACGCCCGTGGGTCGCACATGGCCTTAGGATAGGGGGGGTGGCGGTAAGCACTGGGCGGTCGGGGCCTGAAAGGGGGGTTGCCGATAGTCGCTGGAGACCGCGGCCACGGCGCGGGCCTGGCAGACCCCCACATAGTGGCTCTTCTTGCCGCACCCTTTGCAGGTTGCGGTGCGGGCCGGGCAGCGCGGGCGGGGATGATTCGCCTGCCCGCAGAAGAAACAGCGGTGTCCGGCGGAGTTAGCGGGCCGTCTCGCCGTGCAGGCTTGCGAGGTCAGGGGAAAGGTCTGAGGGGCTGCCGCTACAGGGTGCCATGCAGCCCAGGGGGCCGCCGCATGATTGGGAGCAAAGAACCGTTCGTTTTTATATGTAACGTCCATGGACCCCGCCAGGGCCCATGCCTTTGCAAGTCCCAGAGTGTCAATTTCTAGGAGCCTTCGGCGGATGTCGGGGGAGGTCATACCTGCCACAAAAGCATCCCTGCTCAAAAGTTCCGTGTGCTCGTTCCCCGAAACTGGCGGGCAGCCACAGTTTCGGCCCAGCACCAGCAGCGCCCGGTAGAAGTCTTCCAATGTCTCCTCGGGGCTTTGCCTCTTAGTCGCCAGCAGGTGACGAGCGTAGACCTGGTTCACAGGGCGGATATAATGTCCTTCTAGCAGCTCGATCGCGGCAGCATAATTTGCCGCCTCCACGATAAGAGGGTAGATCCCAGGGCTGACCCGTGAGCATAGGAGATACATCTTTCGTCCTTCCGTGGGGGTGTCGGCGGCCGTGTCGAGGTAGCCCTTAAAGCACGCCAGCCAATGTTTGAAAATAGCAGCAGAGTTGTCCGCGTGGGGGCTGAGCTGAAAGCACTCCGGTTTGATACGGAGATCCATCCTTTCAACTGAAGTTGTAGCAGATTAAATTGATGCGCAATCAATTACTCTCGAGACAAGGTGAGTCATAACTAATAGGCTTTAATCTGCTAGAACTCTTCCGCAGCAGCTTCGATACAGAAAGTGAAGGCTGCTGGGACGGTATCGGTTCTCATACTCCGCCTCTCAGAGTGGAGCTATGTACATCAGCCAATGGTAGACTCCTGGGTCGAACCAATGATCATCCACCTCTCAGGTACTGCAATACCTGGTATTACCACACAAGGCAACAAACGGTCAATCTGATCACCTGTTCTGTGTTAAAGGGGAAGATGTGGGAGGGATCGGAATCAGACAAAAAGGAATACAATTGGTTGCCCCGATGTTTGTGGGTGTGTCCCTGTGTCTGTGGGAGAGGGGGAGGGGGAGAGGTTTCTTTCTTGCGCAAATCAGGGCACCCTTTAAAGATGGCACCCATATCTCTGTGGAACCGGCATTGTCACCAGTCCCCTCCCGCCAGAGTAATGGCGCAAACCACGCCCTCAGATTCTCTGTGCACAAAGTGCCAGAGAATCTAGAGACAAAGCTCGACTGGAGAGCCACACACCAGTTTTCTCACGGAAATCAACGCTCTGGCAAATTTTAAAAAGATTCTGCCAATCGACCAGCAGTCCGACGACAACCTATAGGGCAAACCCATGTATGTGGGATCATTACGCACCTGGCACTGTGTGTATGCTCTGGCCCATAGAGAAAAAATGATTGCCACCTGAATTTTAAATTGCATCCAAGACAGGTTAACCCAGAGCATGGGTTCTGAATCCTATATGGTACTGAGGCCCCTCCCACCCTGCCTGTTCAAGCGTTTTACCGAAGCATCCAACAATTGGCTTAACGAACAGAGCCATAGAGCATCAGAAATTTGAGGAAAAAAGGAGACCACTAGGCCCATGATTTCTAGACCAGCTCTCTGATGAAGCAATCCACTTAGAAAGGGAATCTTTCTCTCACACAAGATAGGGGGCGGTATTCTCCGACCGCGCGGCGGGTGGGGACGCGAATCACGCGACGCCGCTCCGACGCCGGGCCGCCATTTCTACGGCGACCGGAGAATCGGCACCAATGGCGCCGGCGCGATCGCCACAGTGCCGGTCGGGGGCCGCTCAACGTGGCCCCTCCCCCGGCAATTACTCACGCTCGATGGGCCACATGTCGGCTGAGTCCGGCCGAGTCCCGCCCGCGTCGATCGCGTGTGGTCCTACCCGGCGGGACCTCAGCTTTCTGGCTCCGGGGACCATCCTGGTGTGGGGGAGGGGTGATCCGACTCTGGGGGGGGGCCTCCACGGTGGCCAGGCCCGCAATTGGGGCCTACCGATCGGCGGGCGGGTTAATCCCGGGGGGGGCCTATGTTCCTCCGCGCTGGGCCGGCGCGGCGAAGGCGCCCCACGCGCATGTGTGGACCCGCGCCGCCCGTGCCGGCGCCCGTATTGTCAGCTGGAGCTGCGTGAAGCGCTCCAGTGCTGTGCTGGCCCCCTGTGCGGCGCACGGTCACTGCTCCTAGGGGCCAGATGACACCGTCGTAAAACGCTCCGGCGTTTACGACGGCGTCAACACTTAGCTCCATTATCGGCGCATCCCGCCCAAGGTCTCCTGGCATTTGGGGTGATATAATCGCGGGTATTGAGAATTGATTAAGTGACAGAAAATAGGCATTCTCAATAAATTGCCATTTCTGTATTGGCAAACGGTAAGTAGCAAGTACAGCAATGGCCAGTGCTTGGGCCTCAGCTGTTTATAATATACATCAGTGACTGTGTTGAGGTAATCAAGTGTTGCGTATCCAAATTTGCAGATGGTGCTACAATCCTAGTGGAAAGGTAATGGGATGTAGACAGTTTGGGATGAAATTCTAACCTACAGAGAGTGGACTGGGAGGTGGGATTAGTGGGAGGGTGGGAAGCGTGTGTCAAAGGGTTAAATACGGAAGAAATATTGGCTTGTCAGAAACCTGACATGATCCCACTATTTAGCTTGTTCGTGTTTCAAGGCATGCAGGAAACCTCCGATGGACAGGCGACCAATTAGAAAATATGAGATGTGTTTGTCTTTTTGGGTGGCACAGTGGTTAGCACTTTTGCCTCACAGCTCCAGGGTCCTGAGTTCAATTCTGGCCTTGGGTCACTGACTTTGTGGAGTTTGCACTTTCTCCCCGTGACTGCGTGGGTTTCCTCCGGGTGCTCCGGTTTCTTCCCACAGCCCAAAGATGTG
Source organism: Scyliorhinus torazame (assembly GCF_047496885.1). Lineage (NCBI taxonomy): Eukaryota > Metazoa > Chordata > Chondrichthyes > Carcharhiniformes > Scyliorhinidae > Scyliorhinus > Scyliorhinus torazame. The sequence continues at coordinate 23,338,246 of NC_092720.1, read as the reverse complement.
CAGGTTAGGTGGATTGGCCATGCTAATTTGCCCTTTCGCGTCCAAACGATTAGGTGGGGTAGGATAGGATGGACGTGGGCTTAAGTAGGGTACTCTTTCCAATGGCCGATGCAGACTTGATGGACCAAATGGCCTCCCTCTACCCTGTAAATTCTATGATTTACTGTTAAGACATTCAAAATATAAATTGGAAAGTAAGATATCTTGCTGCGATTATATTGGACCTTGTTGAGGCCACACCTGCTGTATTCTGTGTTCTTTTGATTGCCTTGCCTTTTTGAAATTGCTTCATGAGATGTGGGCGTGGCTAACTCGGCTAGCATTTATTGCCCATCCCTAATTGCCCTTGAGAAGCTGGTGGTGAGCTGCCTTCTTGAACTGCTGCAGTCCATGTCGTGTAGATACACCCACTGTGCTGTTAGCGAGGGAGTTCCAGGATTTTGACCCAGCGACAGTGAAGGAACGGCGATATATTTCCAAGTCAGGATTGTGAGTGGCTTGGGTGGGAACCTCCAGGTGTTGGCGTTCCCAGATATCTGCTGCCCAGGTCCTTCTGGATAGTCGTGGTCGTGGGTTTGTAATGAGGTGACATCTAGGTTCACCTAGGTTCAGAGATTGATTTCTGGGATGAATGGTTTGCTCCATAAGGAGAGATTTGCAAGAATGGGCCCATAATGTTGAAGTTTAGCAGAATGAGAGGTGAGCTCAGTGAAACGTTTTTTGAAGATTTCACATGCTAGTTGTTGAGAAGTTGATTCCCTTGGTTGTAGATTCCAGAACTAGTTCCTTAAGAGTATTAGATGTATGAGTAGAAATAGGCCTTTCGGCCCAACGATTCTGCTCTGCCATTCAATGAGATCATGGCTGATCTGATAATCCCCAACTCCACTTTCCCTTCTTATCCCCATAACCCTAGATTCCCTTACTGATTAGAAATCCATCTATTGCAGGCTTGAACATACTTAACCCAATCTCCACAACCCTCTGCATTAGAGAATTCCCCAGATTCACTATCTTCTGAGAGAATATGTTCCTCCTCATTTCTGTCTTAAATGGATGACTCCTTGATCTGAGATTATACCCTCTGGTCCTAGACTCTCCCACAAGGGGAAACATCCTCTCAGCATCTACCATGTCCAAGTCCTTGAGAATCTCACATGTCTCAATAAGGTCGCCTCTCATTCTTCTCAACTCCAATAAGTACAGTCCCAACCTACTCAACCTCTCCTCATGAGAAAGTTGCACCATACCCAGGATAAACCTAGTCAACCATCTCTGGACTGCCTCCAATGCCAGTATATCTTTCCTTAGATAAGGGGACCAAAATTGTTTCCAGTATACCAGGTATAGTAACTAGTGTCCTGTATATTTTAGTAAGATTTTCCTATCTTTATATTCTATTCGCTTTGAAATGAAGACCAACATTCCAATTGCTTTGATGATAGTTTGATAGTTAGATTAAAGTTGCTTTGATGTTAGTTTCTCTGCTGTTTGGCCTTTCACACCTTTTTTTCTCTCTGGGGACTGCCATTAGCACTCTTTCCCCTTGGTTTCTCTGGTCATTAGCACCCGGTTTCCCTGGGTTTCCGTGACTATGACTCATCTTTCATTCTCACTCCACAGTATAAATATTTCCCACTTTCTCTGTCTGTTAGTTTTGATAAAGAGTCATCGGACTCGAAACGTTAGCTCTTTTCTCTCCCTACAGATGCTGCCAGACCTGCTGAGATTTTCCAGCATTTTCTCTTTTGTTTCAGATTCCAGCATCCGCAGTAATTTGCTTTTATTCCATTTGCTTTTCCTCTTACTTGCTGAACTTGCATGCTAGCTTTTTGTGAATTATATTTGAGGATCCGCTAACCTCTCTTTGCTGCGGCTTTCTGCAGTCTTTCTCCATTTGAATTATATTTGGCATCTTTATTCTTCCTACCAAAGTGCATAACTTTGCATTTTCCTACGTTATGTTCAATCTTTTTGCCCATTCACTTCCGTTTCATTTTGGTTTGAATGAGAAGAAGCTTCTTGACTCAAGGAATTGTGAATGTTTGTACTTGTGTCCCCCACTGGATGCTCAATCATTGAAAGTTCTGGTGGAGGGTGGGGATGGGTGAGGATGGGGAGGAGGGGTGAGGGGGGGGGGTATGGGGTTGGCTGTACAGGTGTACTGATAAATTGGTTATATTATGAGGTCAGATTGCACAGACTGGCTTTGCATTCTCTTTTATGTTCCTGCTGTTGTGGGCGGGTTTCCTGTTGAATGCATCCTTCACCGCCGGGAAACCCATGGCAGGGATGCGCCATCAATGGGACCAGAAAATCCCATTGGCGTGAATGGCTGGAAAGGTCCAGCTGTCATGTGAGAGTACCTTTAAGAAATTGGTATTTATCAAATAGCTGTAGTGGCTGTACCTTTAAGAAATGGGTGTTTATCAAATAGTTGCAGTGATGTCAGGGTGTGGGTGAAGCTGGGCTGTCTGTCTGTTCTACTTTCGCTTTGAGCTAGCAGCTACAGGGTGTGTTTAGTTTAGTTTTGCAGATTGGGAGCTGCATCCAGAGAAACAAGGTGTAATTCTGGTCTCTTTCTGTATGAAAGGAATGCCTTCAAATCACTTGCTAATTTAAAAGTGATAACTGCTCTCAGTAGAGAATTTAAACCTGATGTCTGTGTTGAAGAGAGTATTTGTCTTATGGATGTTGTAAGGAAAGATTAAGGGTTACTTATAGAGTACTGTATTCTTTGGGGGCGTATTTGAGTTGATAGTTGCTAAGATGTTTACTGTGTGTGTTTAAAAATGTTAACTGGATTCATAGAATAAACATTGTTTTTTTGTTTTAAAATACTTTTAGTTCTCTGTTGCATCACACCTGCAAAGTGGACCCTTGTACTCCCCATAACCAAAATCTATTTAAAGTTATGGGTCAGGTGAACTCCATGATACACTTTGGGGTTCTCTAAACCCTGGCCCGTAATACAGCTAGTTAAAACTGGACCAATTGGCGATGCTATCAGAAAGCACTTAAGGGCAGTCATTATTTATAATTCTCTCCCCCAAATAAAGATGTTGAGGTTGGAGTTCAACTGAAAATATCAAAACTGAGGTTGTTAGTTTTTACTAAGTAAGCGTGTTAAAGTTTTGGAGATAAGGTACAGACCAGCCAGGATGTTGTTGGATGGCACATCAGACTCCTCCTATCCCCAGGTTATTTCCAATGCTCCTCGTATCTTTGAACCGAAACCGACTCTTCATTCAGCTTTTCATAGAATCATAGAATACATACAGTACAGAAAGAGACCATTCGGTCCATCAGGTCTGCACCGACCCACTGAAAGAACACCCTACCCAGGCCCACTTGTCCACTCTATCCCACCCCACCTAACCTTTTGGACACTAAGGGGCAGTTTATCATGGCCAATCCATCTAACCTGCACATCTTTGGACTGTGGGAGGAAATCGGAGCACCCACAGGAAATCCATGCAGACACAAGGAGAATATGCAAACTCCACTCAGACAGTTACCCAAAGCCGGAATTGAACTCTGGTCCTTGGCACTGTGAGGCAGCAATGGTAACCACTGTGCCACCGTGCCACCCCGTTTTAGCTTAATTCTCCTTGAAGTCACTTCAATGGTTGCTTGACATATTTTCGCCACCCCAAATATCCTCCACACCCAACCTTCTCAGTTCTCTCTTTTTCTCTGAAGAAAGGTGTGACCAAGTGCAGCTCCTTTGTTGTTGCCTTCGACTTCAAGTAGTTGTTGTTGATCGTGTGTCAACCTGGGCTGCGAATATTGGCATGGCTTTCACCTGAGGTGAAAGTTTAAAGTTGAACGCTAAGCAAAAAACTGAAATAAGATCCTAATCCTTTCCCAACACCCTTTCCTGTTTATTGTCTCAGAAGAATCAGGATTCCTGATTTCCCAGGAAGCTGACACCAATCTTCATAAAGGATAAAGACCAAATTTGCTTTTCTGTAGAGGTATACGTGAATTAGCAAGTAAACTGTGGGTGGACACGTGACACCTCACACTAAATGGCAGGTGTAACCAAGGTGGACTTCATGGATTTCTCAATAACCCACCCAGACGTCAGTAAACACATGAGTCAACCAATCCAGCTTAAATTCTGCTCTCTTACAAGCAATTCCAGTCTTCACCTTCAAGAGTCTTGCCTTCGAGTTCTCTCCATATGTCGTTCCAACTCGGTGGCATCAACAACGGCCCTCCTCATGTCATGAGATTCTATTTCCCTGGATTCCCCACCCAGCTCTCAAGAACCAACTCACAAGCACACCTTTAGCTCTTATCGAGGAGGATATTACGGCACTAAAAGCTACCCTTCTCCCCAACGACACACAGCATGGAGTCAGCAACCTTCTGCTGCCTCTTCAATTCCCAGGGATCCTCCTGAGCGCTCTTCACTTAAAGTCTGCCAACAGCATCTATTTTCCTGTTTGGGGCCTCTTTCTCTGTTCCTCTCCTTTTAAGTTAACTTGGGCCTTTTCCTGTTGCTTTTCCCTATCTGGGATTCTTCCTTTGGACCTCTCCCTGTCCTCTCTCTCTGTTCCCTGGCTGGAACAGTTGTCTTCAATGATGCCTCACTCCTGGTCATATGATCTGCATTTCCGTGCTTTTTTTTCTTACTGAGCATGCGTGCTGGGCCGTCCTTGCCATGAAGAACTCCAAATGCTGAACTGCACATGTGCAGTCCACTCGTGCACTGTGAACACGAGGAAACTCTGAGGTCTGCCAGGATTCTGAGTTCCCGACCTTGGCTCTCAATGTGGAGGGATGTTGCGTTCATAACAAATCACAGTTTCAATGTAGTGAAACATGACACCCAAGTAGTAATGTGATAATTGACCAATCTATCTTGCTGCAAACACATGTTCTTAATTCAAAATAATTCCATAGGACCTTTCACATTCACATGAGAGGGCAGAAGGGATATCGAAAGATATTGGTAAAAATTATGAGAGAATGATGCAATTTCAATGATGTAGAGGACACTTTAATGCTTTTGCAGTGAAGATAAATTGGTGAGATAAGTGAGGCTGAATGGCTTTCTGTATCCCCGTCCATCTTTAAGCCTTTATTAAATTGGAAAAATGTCCTTTGAAAGATTTGATTCTTTTGTTTAGTGAAGGATTTTCATCTTTGCAGAGAGCGATGTTTTGAAAAAAGAGACTTGAACTTTCAGTTACTAGCTGAAAAAATGACATTTCAAGATTTCATGTCTTAAATCCTTTCCTATAACAAATGGTAAAACGCACTAGTGACAAAACACTGAAGGCAACTTATACTTTAAGTTGTAGAAGTGACCTTCCCCTTTGATGCTCATTGCAGTCTCCACGAAATTACAGTCCCTTTTGCAAATAGTCATCGTTACCCCCAGCTTCCAATGGGAACTCATTTTCCTGTTTCACTGAGTGGGAACTTTCAGTTAGAATCTCCAGGTGCTTTCCTCGTTTTTCAGAAAGTTTCTTCAATCCATCACGAGCAGTAAAGCCTGTTCCAGATGATGATTCTTCACTCTGGCCATTCCAGGAAGCATTTCCCGCAACCCTTAGATGGCCGCAGGGTGAATCGCTTTGACTAATAAACCGTCTTCTTTCTGATTCTGGTTCTGGTAGTTTGCAAAACCAAGTAGCCCATTCTCTTTGCTCAGCACAGAGACGATCTGGGGCTGGATTCTCCGCACCCCATGCCAAAATTGCGTTCAGCGACAGGGTGGAGAATCCGTTTTCACGCACAAAATTGGGAACGGCGGCGGTTTCACTATTTTCCGCCCCCCCCCGGAAATTGACGTACTCATGGAGTACGCCACGTCGACTATCCGCCGCCTCAGGCACGGATCTAACATGGTCCTGCCACTCAGGGACCTCATGTCGTGGCTGCAAACTCAGTCCAGGGTTGCCACAGTTGGGGGAAGGCCGATCGGTGGGCAGGGCGAGCTTAATTTGGGACTGGGGGCTACGTGTGTAGGTGGTCCGGGAGACTGGCCGATGCGGGGCACTATTTTGGCGGTCAAGGGCCGCGGACTGAATCCGCCATGGAGCACGCCGCGGTCGGTGGAGGCCACCGCCTTGCACGTGCGCGGCCTCTGACTCGGAAGTGCTGGGGGTGTATCGGTAACTAGAGCTGCGAGCTCTATTACGGCTGCCTGCTAGCCCCCAGCAAGATGGTGAATCAGTGGCCTTGTGACACCAGTTTTCCTGGCATAAAAGACCACAGTTTTCACGACAGCGTGGGGACATAGTCCCAAAAACAGAGAATCCAGCCCTGGCTGTCTTTCCATGAAAGTCATTGATTTGCAGCAATCTTGCAATCTGATCTTAAAAATGGTTGACCCTGCCCTGTAATTATTCTTACTAATTGCAAGGTGAACCATATTAACCTTGTATCCAGATAGAAACGCCAATTAGCTATCCTTGATCCCAACTCCTTTCCTGTTCGATGTAAAAGGGCAGTTTACAGCACAACAGTCTACATACAACCTGGTGCCAACAACACCTTCTGGGACTTTGGAGATTTATTGTAAACTTAGAGGCTGTGGCCATTGTTTCCAAGCGTAAATACCTTGAAACTTCTTCTCAGTAAAATAACCTAAGCCTTCCATTGATCCCTAATTAACGAACCACCCAGGCTTGCCAGCAGGCAACCTTCAGAACAAGTTAACTAATCCTTTAATTTACCCTAAAATGCAGACCCAAAATAGAGTACCAAACTCTGGACAGAGTAGATAGGGAGTAATTGTTCCCATTCGTGAAAGACTCCATAACGGGAGCGCACATATCTGAAGTAATTGGTGAACGAAACAGAAGTGATGTGAGGCAAAACTTTTTCATGCGGCGAGTGGGTAGAGTTTGGAAGGCACTGTCTGAGAGCGTGGTGGAGGCAGGTTCATCGGAAGTAATCAAGAGGTAATTAGGGTGTTATCGGAAAAGGAAGAATATGCAAGGTTATGGGGAGAAGGCAGGGAAATGACACGAGGTGAGTTGCTCATCTGGAGGGCTGGTGCTGACATATTTGGGCCAAATGACGTCCCTCCATACCACAACAATTCTGTGAGAAACTAATCTTGTAAACCGTATAATTGTAACAGAAGGTTGTCAATTATTAACACGGAACTGAAGTTGGAAGAGACTAAATGTGTTATCTTACCATATTGGAATGTAAGGCAGGAGCTGTGAGGTTGAAGATATATTGTGCAGTGGGAAGCCCACACCTCGCCTACTCGGCCCGATCTTAGAAAGGGACTCTTGTCTTCGATGTTCACAATCTCCCGGATTCATAAGCCGGGAACATGTGGCACAGGTTTCGCGTTCTGAAAAAAAGAAGCAACGCAAATTCAGTGAAATGAAATAACAGCTTTTTATCGACAAAAACGTGGGAAACATTGTACAAAGGGATTGAGAATTCAATCGCTTGTTGTTGGCAGTTACGGCTCAGGTTTATCTTTTGCACGTTTATTTCAACGGACTAACGCATTGACGCCTCTGTCAAGGCACCGGAGAATTGCGTTTTGATATGAACCCGGCATCCACCACGATTTTGGCGTAAAAACTCCGATCCCCAGAGAGACCCTCACGAGTGCCGTTCTGTCTGCTCCCCGCTTGTGGAGATCAGTACTGAATGGCACATGCCCGAGGTCTCCGCGGAAAGGGGAGTTAGATCTTGTGATGCGTTGCGAGCCGGGTAGATCACGGGAGCTGGGTCTCCCGGTGTCTATCGGCCATGTTGCGCTACAGCACGTGCTTTTCAGTGGGAGCGTCGCCGTTCAATCCTGTCCAATATATGGTTTGTATCTGATGGCTTGGTGAATACACTGAGACACATTAAGATAGTCAAGAAAGTCTTGAGATAGGAAACCATATAATGTGCCAATGATTGGCTGTCTAGTTAATAGTAAAAGAGCAAACATCCGGGGTGTGATTCTTCATTGGCTGATGCCAAAATCAGGAAAGGCGATTGGGCGTAGAATTGGTTTTTACGGCAAAATCGTGGTGGGTGCCAGGTTTATATCAAAACGCAATTCTCCGGCACCTTGACAGAGGTGTCAATGCGTTCCACTCCGCAATGACAGTAAATGCTGTTTGCATATTATTAGCGGGCCTGACCCGGTATTCTCTGGGGCCTCCGCAATGCTCCGGCCGCACCGGGGGGAATTCCCGATGGCGAGGTTGACTTGCACTTTTAAAAATCAGGAAAGCAGGTGCTGTATGAGGGAGAGAGAGGAGGTAGGACACGGAGAGGCACGACTGTGGGACTGTGGGGTACCGGGCCGGGCACTGGCCGGACTGGCTTGGGTTGGGGGTGTGGTGTTGGGTGCACAGATGAGCCAACACAGTTGTATGTGGTACAACTCTATTTTATTTTAACTCTTATAATACAGTTCGTTCTGGATACTCTGCACGTGCTGTCTTCCTGAGTGTGTTTGGTGGCAGATGTGTCCTGGTCTTCCTCTACAGCTAATACTGACCACCGGGGGTCGTGTCTGTGCTTTTATATCTTTCTGTCATTGGTTGTGGTGTTGTGTGTTCTGATTTGTCTGTTGGTGTGTCTATCATGATGTGTGTGTTTGAATATCATGACATCCCCCCTTTTTACAAAGATATGTGCCTACGTGGTTATAAATATAATTGTGTCGTGAGTGCATCTAAGAGTGTGTGTGTGTGTGTTGTGTACAGCGTGTGTATATGACGTAACTATTTACATGGGGCGATGTCGGGTGCGTCACACTAACAAGGTTGTACCATAACAAAACTTGGATGCGAGAGAAAAAAAAAAACTTGAACATTGGTCCGGTCAGACGATATCTGGAACAATAAACAACAACAGGTTATAATACAGAAGTGTTTGACTTTTTGAACGTATGAACAGCGTTATAAGTCCAGTCTAATGGGTGACCGCCTCAAGAATGGGCTGGTCCTCAAGCCGGTTCAGCTGTGGAGATTTGGGGTCACACTGGTTCACCTTGGACTGTTGGAGGTGATGCTGTTGCCGAAGTCTCTACTTTACCATTTGTTGTACTTCGTGCAGTGCTTGGTTTTTTCATTCGTGCAAATATAACATTCAACATCTTTGTTAGTGGTGCCTTGGCTGTGGTTTGGTTCTGGTGGCGATGGAAGGGGCATGATCCGTGGCATCTCCACGAAGTCATCCTTGGGAACCAGTGGAGGATCCGGCGTGTGCGTACGGTTCAGTTGCGAGCGTGGAAGGCGGCGTAAAGCTCGCTGATTGCGCCTACGCACCAATCCATCCGCCCTGCATGCCAGGAACAAGGTGGAGTCTTTTTTCTTTTTATGTTTGTGGTGGACGGCATCTTGTAGCCGATGGGTCGTTGCCATCGAAGTAGCACCATCACTAATATCATGCAAGGCGATGACTGTGCCAGATGTGGAAGTTGGCCGAGACCGTGCACGCTGGTTCCGGCCACCTGCTGTGCCGGAAGGGCGACTCCGCAGAGAAACGTCGAAGCATGTCGCCTTGGAGAGAGAATTGTTGCTCGCATCAACGTCTGGCGATGGCGCGAATTGGTGTGTCCATCTTGGACCGCCGGTGCTGGTTGCCACTGCCGACCCAGTGGGACTGCCACGCGATCCATTCCCTGTCGCCGTGGCATCCGCCGTCACCCTGAGCGTGCCATCACCGAGGCCGCGACACCGCCCGTCCGGAGCAAGGTCTGGCGTGCGCAAATCAGAGTCGGCGCTTGGCTGCTCCCCATCTGGAGTCCGGTCTGCCTTCCGTCGATGCCCCCCGTCCGGAGTCCCAACAGGTTCACTGGAGGCAGCCGAGATTCCCTGAAGCTGCACTTCTGGAGTCGGAACATGCAGGAATGCACCAACCAGTGGAGAGGCTCGAGCCATCGAGGGTGGAAGCGGTGCGCCGCCACCGCAGTCGTCAGTGGTCCCACCGTGATCGTCGAGTGCCTCGGTACGCACTAGGCGAGGTCTGTCACCTTGCACCTTTTGCATGGGAAGTGGGATGCTGTCGTCACTCGTCTCACATCCCGTGGATAGATCCTCATTAGCTGTTCACTAGGGTTGGATAAATTGTCAGAGTTTTCATCTGGTGGTGCACACCATGTCGGTGGACTGTCATTGTCTTGCCGTTGTCCTTCATTTGGGCTTTTCTTCTTTGGAATTTTAAATCTTCCCCCAGACATTGCAGAACCTTGTTTATTACCCCCAAATTCTCCCATATGTATGGTCTCGAATATAGGATCCAATGTTTCTATCGACATTGTACTATTTTCCAAAGAACATTCCGTTTCACTTTTCTTCTCAGGTGCCTCATATGTATCTTTGTCTAATGTACATGCCTTCATGGTCTCTGGGTCTGATTTTGCTGGGACTGGCATGGTCACAGTCTCTCTTTTACTGTTCTCAATTGCCCACATTATACTCCCCATACATAACTGCTTAATCACTGGGGTTAGTGTGGTACAATGGATAATCGGGTCGACCTTATCTGCATCTTCACCATTAGTGGAAAGCACACTTGGTTCACTTGAAACTGCTGTGGGTTTTAAATTCGTTATCTGGCTACTCGATGTCGGTGTCCTCAGGATTCTTGCTCCAATGTTCTGCTCATTTATCAGTGGAGTGTGTATAGGTTCAATGCAATTAATGTTCCCCTCAAGGTTTGAAGAGTCATTACTGACTAACTGCTGGTCTCCGAAGTTGGGATTTTGCGGCGTTGTGCTGAAGGGAGATATTTGTCCCTGCTGTAGATATGATTCAGGTTGTGTTATTTCCATTAACTGAGGATCAATGCTTGTCCATTTTTTCGATCCGTACTAAAACACTGGCAATTCTCAGTCTGCTCCTTGCAAGTTAAACATTCAATAAATTTCTTTAGCAAATCCTCAGCATCCTTCTGTGGCTGTGCAGCATTATTAATCTCTGTTCGGCTATAATGATCCTGAAGGTCAGAGCATAAACCTTTTTTCTTCGGGCTTGGACGAGGCGATTCCTTTGGCTTGTCTTCCGTTGGGCTTGAACAGTCATCAGCGCTGTGCCCTTCATTGTAGCATGAGAGACCTTTATGGTCATGCTGCTGTGTAGTGGAGCATGGTAGGCTGTTATAGCCTTCTTGCTGTTCACGTGAGCATGGCAGACTTGCATCATCTGCCGCTGGTTGGTCAGGAGAGGTTGCTAGACCCTCATGGTCTTGTTCCTGCAAGGACTGCACATTGGAGTCTTGCGTTGCTTCTATCGTGGAGGCTGTCCACGAGCTCTCTGTGGAGGCTTGTGACACTGGAGTCACTTCTTGTTCGTGCAAGGACTGTGCTCTGGAGTCCTGCGTTGCTTCTATCATGGAGGCTGTCCACGAGCTCTCTATGGAGGCTTGTGACACTGGAGTCACTTCTTGTCCGTGCAAGGACTGCGCTCTGGAGTCTTGCATTTCTGCAATTGTGGAGTCTGTCCACGAGCTTGCTGTGGAGGCTTGTGACACTGGAGTCACTTCTGGTTCATGCGAGGACTGCGCTCTGGAGTCTTGCATGTCTTCTTTCATAGAGTCGGGAACGTTGAGCGGGACGTGGACCACGCTCTGTGTGGCAGCAGGGTGCTCTCCGTGTGCTTGCACCGCTCCCTGTCTGTTAATGTCAGGCTGCAGCATCATCCGGTACTGATAAGTTGGAACGTCATATCTGCTGGATTGAAGATCCTCAAATCCGAAAAATGAATCCGCATCTGCGTCGGATTCAATGTGGGGGCCGCCAATGTGCAACACGAAAGGTTCGTCCGAGTCATAGTCGTATAGGACCACGGAGCTATCATTGGGCTCGCGAGGTCCGGAAACACTGTAAAGATCGTCATCGAAGTATTCGAGGTCGGAATCATCGGCTTGTGCGTAGGTAACTGCTTGTCGGAGGGTTCTTCGGAGGTCAAATTCATCTCCTGGGTCAATTTGCGGCACTGTGCTGTCATTCCAGGTGAGGGAAGGTTGTTTTACAGCTTTAACAGATTTTTGTTTTTTTGATTTGGGACGTTTCCCTTTTAAATTGGATTTGGGACATTTCCCCTTTAAATTGGTGCAGTCTGGGGCCTCTGACATCCTGACACTCGGTATGTAGCACGTAGGAAGCGACTGCGCATGCTCAGATCGCTGTTCCTTTACCGATGGCCGTTTTCTTGACTGCGCATGCGCAGCATCTCGCGCATGCGCAAACGAAACTTCCGGTTCTGCGCACTGCTCGCGCAACTGTGCTAGCGTGATACCTTTAGCAAGATGGCCGCCGACCTCGACCCAGCCCTCTCTCAGGCCCGGGATTTCGGCCTCTGGGAATTCGGGCTCCGGGATCCCAGCCACGAGGTGAGTACTGCAGCTTTTCTTACCTTTATTTGCCAATTGGATTGCGTTTTCTTCACAGTACTTGGAAAATTTGTCCAGGACTGCCTGGTAATCGTACCTTTGCTGCCTCCTGAAGAACCTGAACCTTCTGAATATTTCTCTTGCCCTTGCACCGGCGATGGTGAGGAGAAATTCAATTTTTTCGCTATCATCCAGGTCTTGGAGTTCAGCTGCCACCAGGAACAATTCGAACCATTGCCGGAATCGCCGCCAGTTTTCGCGGAGATCGCCGAAGCACTGGAGCGGCTGCGGAACCGGGAGCTCTATCATTTTGCCTGGGCACTGCTGGTTGTCTCTGTACACTGAGGTATGCCGGCAGGTATCGATCCCACTCCTGATACCATGTGGTGTTGGGTGCTCTGGTGCACAGATGAGCCAACACAGTTGTATGTGGTACAACTCTATTTTATTTTAACTCTTATAATACAGTTCGTTCTGGAGACTCTGCACGTGCTGTCTTCCTGAGTGTGTTTGGTGGCAGATGTGTCCTGGTCTTCCTCTACAGCTAATACTGACCACCGGGGGTCGTGTCTGTGCTTTTATATCTTTCTGTCATTGGTTGTGGTGTTGTGTGTTCTGATTTGTCTGTTGGTGTGTCTATCATGATGTGTGTGTTTGAATATCATGACAGGGGGGGGGGGGGGTGTTGGTGGTGATGGGGGTGAGGGGGAATGGGCCTTGCATCCGGGTGACCCCACAAGGGACTGGGGCGGTGTCCAGGCATAGACCGCCATTGCTGTGGCCTGCAAGGCAGCCATCTTGCTGTGCACCCCACTGACTACCCACCCCTGGATCTGCAGAGTGCCATCGGCCGTATGGGTCACTGTCTGCGTGGAGTTTGCACTTTCTCCCTGTGACTGCGAGGGTTTCCTCCGGGTGCTCCGGTTTCCTTCTACAGTCCAAAGATGTGCAGGTTAAGTGGATTGGCCATGCTAAAATTGCCACTTAGTGTCTATAAGGTTACATGCGGTTACTGGGTTACGGGGGTAGGGTGGAGGCATGTGCTTTAGTAAGGGTGCTCTTTCCAAGGGCCGGTGCAGACCCGATGGGCCGAATGGCCTCCTTCTGCACTGTAAATTCTATGATTCCATATCACAAAGCTAACTTTGTTGATCACAATATCACCAGATAGGCAGCACAGACATCCTGAACTAATAAAATAATGTAGGCAACTGGTGGTTTCCATATAAGCACACATGAAGCTGCCGATTTAAAAATGTAGCATAAGGTGATGTTTGCACTTGTAAATGTGGGCTTTGCTGGATGGGCCAGCATGTATTTCCCATTCCTAATTGCCCTTGAGAAGGAGGTGGTGAGCTGCCTTCGTGAATTGCTGCAGTCCATGTGATGTAGGTACACCCACAGTGCTGTTAGGGAGTGAATTCCAGAACCTTGACCCGCCGTTTGAGAAGGAACAGCGGTATCTTTCCAAGTCAGGGTGGTATGTGGCTGGGAGCTGGTGGTGTTCCCATGTTTCCGCTACCCTTGTCCTTCTGGGTGGTAGAGTCCAGGGTTCGGAAGGAGCTGTCAAAGGATGTTTGGTGAGTTGCTGCAATGCATCTTGTCGATGGCACACACTGCAGCCACTGTGCGTCAGTGAAAGTGGAAGTGAGTGTTCAAGGGGACAGTGGGGTGCTTTATCCTGGATTGCGTTATGTAACCTAAAATGGCTGGTCAGGGAAATTTCTGAAGTATGCTGGGACGGAGAAAGGCCAAGTGAAGCGAACCCAAACTATTGAAACAAGTCTGAACTCGTTCTGTGACGGGGAACAATAGAACTCTGTGTGGACCAGTCAGTTGATCCCTGCAGATACCTGATATGGGTGATTGAAATCAAATCTGCAGCCAAAGTATGACAAGTTCAGCAAAGACACTCGAGGGGTACTAAGAGAATGAGTGTGTTAAACAGTTTGTCCTGTCTTGCACAGAACTCATATCATGTGAAAGCACATCACTAAATTGCTCAAAGAAAGACTTAAGTGACAAAGAACAGTTAATGAGTGATGCACGATCAATTACACAAAGACGAGAGTAGGGTGTAATCGAAGCTTTATTACACTGAGATGCGTGGCCTCCTACAGCAGCTGACGAAATGGCTGCTGTACTGGGAGCACACATATTTATACTCCGCCTACTGGGCGGAACCAGCAGGCAGGGATCTACCCCCATACCTGTAGCCTTACCATAAAGCACCTGTATCGACATCCTATATGTACAATATATACATCAGCCCTGCACAGGAGGACAGGTATCCAGTGTTGCAAAAGGATGAATGATCTCTGTCTTGATAGGGTGGGTAACTCTTCACATAACTCTCAGCTCAACACATTCACACGTCCACTGACACGTACAGGGAGCTCACTTCCTGCCAGCATCACTTACTCTCCCACACACACAGCTTCCTCTCCCTGCGCTAATCACCTCCCGTCTCCCACTCCCCATACGTACTTGTCCGACATCCTTACCATCTGCCCTGGCATGTGTCCTACTTACACCCTCTCCATCTGTTTCCGTGCAGGACAAGTGGGCATATCATAAAAGGGAAAGATCCCAGATGGGCGGAGGGATGCCCAAGTTACCGGGCAGCACGGTAGCATTGTGGATAGCACAATTGCTTCACAGCTCCAGGGTCCCAGGTTCGATTCTGGCTTGGGTCACTGTCGGTGCGGAGTCTGCACATCCTCCCCGTGTGTGCGTGGGTTTCCTCCGGGTGCTCTGGTTCCCTCCCACAGTCCAAAGATGTGCAGGTTAGGTGGATTGGCCATGATAAATTGCCCTTAGTGTCCAAAATTGTCCTTAGTGTTGGGTGGGTTACTGGGTTATGGGGATAGGGTGGAGGTGTTGACCTTGGATAGGGTGCTCTTTCCAAGAGCCGGTGCAGACTCGATGGGCCGAATGGCTATCCTTCTGCACTGTACATTCTAATTCTAATTCTAATTCTAATTCTTAAGAGTCCTCACAGAGTTTGAAGAAAAAGCCCTCCAGCTCACTGGGGAGGAACTCGACTGCCAAGGTGAAGTGGGCAGCGACCAGCCAGGTGAGGATCCAGTTCCGCATCGTCCAGCACACCAAGCTAACAGAAGTTATGTCTCCTGAATCTGAAGATCTGTACCATGCACTAATGACATCTCCTTTCTCTTGCAGGCAAATCAGGGAAGAAGCCCATGATCGCCACTACACAAGCACAAGACTCCAGCTGACAGATCATCGATGAAGATTTCTCTGACGTGGGGACAGAAGAGCCGTCACAGCTATCACCCACACCTCCTATCAGTACAAAGCCACTCACCTCGGTGAGACCTGGTCCTGGAGAGTCACAAGCTGGTGAGCACCTCACTCTCTGATCGACAGCAGGCAGAGGCAAGGATATGCAAGTGTGCTGGTGCTCGGGGGATTACTAGAGGGCAGGGCCCTGCTGAGGTCCAGTCAGATGAGGTGCCTATGGACTTGGTCGTGCCTCAGTTGCTGGAGCGATAAAGGAAAAATCTGGATGTCAGCTACATTCCTCGGATTGGAGGTTTCCTACTGCCTTCTGTCTAACGAGGTAGTGTCGACACGTCAAAGCAATCAGGTTGATACAGCGAGGGTGGCCGTCACAGTGGAGACCTTGGTGCAAGACTTCTATTCTGCACTGCTGCAGGACATGCACTCCATGGTGCAGGACATGCACTCCATGGTGCAGGACGTGCACTCTGCTGCAGGACGTGCACTCTGCTGCAGGACGTGCACTCCATAGTGCAGGACATGCACTCCATGGTGCAGGACATGCACTCCATGGTGCAGTACATGCACTCTGCTGCAGGACGTGCATTCCATGGTGCAGGACATGCACTCTGCTGCAGGACATGCATTCCATGGTGCAGGACATGCACTCTGCTGCAGGACATGCACTCCATGGTGCAGGACATGCACTCTGCTGCAGGACATGCACTCCATGGTGCAGGACATGCACTCCATGGTGCAGGACATGCACTCCATGGTGCAGTACATGCACTCTGCTGCAGGACATGCATTCCATGGTGTAGGACATGCACTCCATGGCGCAGGACATGCACTCCATGGTGCAGGACATGCACTCCATGGTGCAGGACATGCACTCCATGGTGCAGGACATGCACTCCATGGTGCAGGACATGCACTCCATGGTGCAGGACATGCACTCCATGGTGCAGGACATGCACTCTGCTGCAGGACATGCACTCCATGGTGCAGGACATGCACTCTGCTGCAGGACATGCACTCCATGGTGCAGGACATGCACTCCATGGTGCAGTGCATGCACTCTGCTGCAGGACATGCATTCCATGGTGTAGGACATGCACTTCATGGTGCAGGACATGCACCCCATGCTGCAGGACATGCACTCCATGGTGCAGGACATGCACTCCATGGTGCAGGACATGCACTCCATGGTGCAGGACATGCACTCCATGGTGCAGGATATGCACTCTGCTGCAGGACATGCACTCCATGGTGCAGGACATGCACTCTGCTGCAGGACATGCACTCCATGGTGCAGGACATGCACTCTGCTGCAGGACATGCACTCTGCTGCAGGACATGCACCCCATGGTGCAGGACATGCACTCCATGGTGCAGGATATGCACTCTGCTGCAGGACATGCACTCCATGGTGCAGGACATGCACTCTGCTGCAGGACATGCACTCCATGGTGCAGGACATGCACTCTGCTGCAGGACATGCACTCTGCTGCAGGACATGCACCCCATGGTGCAGGACATGCACTCCATGGTGCAGGACATGCACTCCATGGTGCAGGACATGCACCCCATGGTGTAGGACATGCACTCCATGGTACAGGACATGCACTCTGCTGCAGGACATGCACTCCATGGTGTAGGACATGCACTCCATGGTGCAGGAAATGCACTCCGTGGTGCGGGACATGGACCCCATGGTGCGGGACATGGGCCCCATGGTGCGGGACATGGGCCCCATGGTGCGGGACATGGGCCCCATGGTGCAGAACATGCACTCCATGGTGCGGGACATGCACTCATACTTCTGGGCATCTATGAGTGCCAACGTCAGAGGATGGCAGGGCTTCTTGAACTCACTCCAGCTGCCCCTTTCTTCCCAGGAGGAAGCCGCGGCTCTTGGGCACACAGAGGGATGAGAAGAAGCTGGAGCGCAGACAGGGGCCAACCACCCAGGTGACTCCAGGAGTGTCCAGCCCATTCAAATCCCCTCTCTTCCTGGGTCCATTGCAGCTCAAGCTGAGGGGGGTGGTATTGCCTCACAGCATCACCCCAAAGGAAGGCCCCAGGTCTCAACCCTCCAGAGGATGCCCGCCATGGTCAGCACAGACAACCGGGCGTGACGTGTTCTCATGTGGAGAAATGGTGCTGCTGGCTTCCAGCAGAATTATCGTACATTTGTTTATTTCCTATCCCTCCAGTATTTTAAAGGTAAAGCCAGCAAAGCAGAAACTGCAGCAAAGGATTACTCACCGGACCGGAACAGATCCTGGAAGGATCAAGCAGGTTACTCCAGCATCACTATTGACCAGCTCCTGTTTCAGTCCCGTTGTGTTTGAGTTCAGTCTTCAGAGTTCGTCTGAACGTCAGATGAAGCGAAGGGAATAAAAATCTAGAGAAAAGATTAAATGAATGTGATGCATCTGATGAGAGCTCTGTCTGTAACCCTTATGTGCTGTTGTCCAGGAGATGTTCCTGTGCAGTGACACCTAGACCAGTGCTCTCTGGGTGTAGCATGGTTCTGAAGTGGAGAGAAGTGCCGCTGTACTATTCTGCAGATCAGTTCCTTTGCCTCAAGTTGCAGAGCGACACAGTACACGGCGCCTGAAGGAATGGTAATTAGACCACTGTTTTATTAAAATATCGACAAAATTGTTTGGACAACTGGAGCGTTCTGTTCAATTCCGGGAATCCAGGGAGAAAATTAAGGAATTGGCGAGAGTGCAGAGGGGGTTTCAGTGAATGTTTCCCGCAACGTGAGACTTCAGTTACGTGGATAAATTGGAGAAGTTGCGCTCTTCTCCTTCGCGACGAGAAGGTTCAGAGAAGATTGATAGAGGTGTTCAAAATCATGAGGGAGTTGGACAGAATAGACAGGAAGGAAGTGTTCCCATTGGCAGAAAGGTTGAGAACCAGAGGACACTCATGTAAAGTACTTGGCGAAAGCATCAAAGGCGGAGGAGGTCAAACATTTTCATGCTTTGAATGGTTATATTCTTTAACGTATTGCCTTAAATTATGACAGATTCTTGGAGCTTATATAACTATGGCATCGGCACCTGAAAAATAAATATTGCAGGGTTACTGAAAAAGGGAGGGCAAGTCGGGCACTGAGCTGGAACTGCCTTGATGAGCGAATGGTCCCATTCTAGGCTCGAACAATGCAGTGATTCTATGAGTGGGATTAATTGGATGGTGGATTTTGGTACCCTTCTAAAGAACGACTGGAAGCCGGATTGAAGGTAATTTGGGGGCATCACGGCTGGCAGGCAGCAGCGAGAAGAGTAAGGGCTTTGGGAGGCCAAGTATTGAGAGGCTGGAAAATGAGGATTAAAAGGGGGCTACGACCGTGACAGGGTGTGCCTCTGATGGAAACAGGGGACCCCGAAAGGAAGTACTCCCACCCTTGCCCAACATCAGCCCGAGAAACTAAAATTTGGTCTGGGCCTCCCCCTGGCACCGGTAAAATAATGGCAGGGGCAGGATGAGGTACTTAAGTTGCCTTTAATTGGCTACCTAAGGTCCTCAACAGGGCCAAGGTCGAGTGGGCATCACAACACCTCCATCAACCCCATAAAATGGGAGACAGGGAGGGGGAATGCTGTGCAGGTAAGTGGCAGTGAGGACACATGCTGCACCCGTCACATGGTCCCCTGCCTGGGGGTATGAATGTACCCCCCCTCCCCATGCATTCACATTCATACCCACTGGCAAGGAACTGCAAAGTTCTGCCGTCTGATTCGATAAATCAATAACTTTTTTAAAGGAGCCTCTTTACAAATTAATTCTGATACTTTCAACAACTTCTGGAATGATACCAATATCCAAAAGGTTACAATTTAAGGACTGTTTCCATGGTCTTGGCTTGCACTTCTTCAAATATAGAAGATCATGGGATTAAGGAGTTAAAAAAAAGGCTAGCTTTGATGGTGCTTTCACAATCACCTTCAACCAATTCAGACCCTTTGAAGTGCAGGTCACTGTTGAAATGGAGGAAACACAGCAGCTAATTTATCTTCAATAAACTTCCACAAACGGTAGTCTGACAATGACTAGTAAACCAGTTTTTGTCATGTTGTTTGGGGATAAATATTGGCCAAGGCACTAGTAATAATTCCCCTGCTCTTATTCAAAATAGTGCCATGGGATCTTGTCCATCCATTCAAGCGGTCAGGTGGGGCCTTGGTTTAATGGTTTATCCAAAATGAAAAGACAGCGGGCGCGATTTATCGGCTGCGTCCTGTTGGAATCGGGATGGGACACGGCTGGGAATCCTGACCGTCGGTACGCCTCGCAAGATCTAAGATATTGCGATCTTGATCCCGCCACAATGGGCAGGACCCAGACTTGCAGGGTTAAGCGAGTTTAAAAGCCCACTTAACTCTGCCAACACCAGATTGAACTGGCTCCCAGGGCCAGCCTGGCACCTTGGCAGTGCCAGGGTGCCCAGGTGAGCTGCCCAGCTGGCAGGGGCAATGCCAGGGTACCAGGCTGACAACGCCAAGGTACCCAGCTGACATTTTTCCCAGACCGGGGATCGGGCGCGGGGGGTGCCAAGCCTGTGTGAGGTGGGATGGAGGGGGGCCAAGGTCCCCCCAGCAGGTGAGTTGGGGTGTAGAGGGGGTCCTGAGATTGTGTCGGATGGCCGAGAGATGGCACCCTGCACTGGGGAGCTCCGCTCATCTGGGCGAATAATGCAGAACGAGGAGGCCTAATCTTAAAATTAGAGTTAGGCTGTTCAGAGGTGCAACCAGGAAATAGTGAAAGTCTCTACTCCAAAAGGCTGCTAAATCTGGGATTGGATTGTAAATTTCAAACCTAGATATTATAACCCCCACAAGACTCATGGGGACAATCAGATTGATCTCCCCCTGGGGTCGTGGAGTAAGAGCTCCCCCTGCTGAGTGGTGGATGCCCAATAGCGGGCTCGTTAATTCCGGGATATAAAAGCCGGCTCAAGAAGGGCCCGGAATCTCAGAATGGTTCCGGCTGGGACTTGGGCTGTTGCTTAGTTGCTGCATTTCCTAACTGTGAGGAGGAAATAAACTACTTTTGACTCTCCTTTTCGGGACTCCTCATTGACTACAATTCTAGGATTGAGAGATTTTTGTGAGACAAGGCCACTAAGCGTTTCAGAAGGAAAGATGGAGTTAAGATACGGATGATCTAAAGGAATGGGGAACAGACTCCGAGGGCTGAATGGCCTGCCCCATTCCTACATTCCTATCCTCTAGTTCAAGGTCACTGCTGTGCTATTGAATATTCAAATGACCCTTTCTTTTCAGACTTAATTCGGTCAACGGTACTTATTTTTTCAGTTTTTGTTCACGGGATGTGAGTTTGCCAGACCATTGCAGTCTATAAGGGGGATATAATCTTAAAACAAATTACAGAAAGGGGAAAGAACAACGTCTCAAGAGATTCAGCCGATGAAAATAAAGATGGAAAAGTGACGGTGCAACGATATCTAATTGCTGACAAGAATATGTATTTTGCGTCAACTCATGTGATTTATGGGTAATTGCTTTAAAGTATGATCTTGATTAGCGGCCAATCCAACCTGAGTTGCTGCTGAATGGCCCATTGGAAAGGGTCAAGTGATTCTATTCCGTTCAAAATAGCTTAATCTGAGGGACTCACATGTCTTTTCACCAAAGCCCTTCAAGCACAATGAGGGCTGTTAACACAGCTCCGTTACACTAATCCTAACTTTCTTTGTCAATATGTCCACAGGTTACATTGAGCTTCAAAGAGGTCAGGAGATGGGTGAGAGGAATGAAAAAGCTAATACACTAAATTTCGCAGCAACAGTTAGTTAGTTTTTGATCAAGGGGGATGAAGGGAGACAATATCAACAAAGCAACACATTTTAAATTCATACCTTTGCTTTTACCAAAGATACCTTCAGCCTTCTGGAACCTGCTTAAACTTCCAAATGCAACATAAGTCCTGTTCTCAGTGTGATGTCTTATTCACAAATCCTATTCTCTGCCGTAAGCACGTCCACGTTTACAAAGCTTTCCAACTGTTAAGCTGCATCCCCTCCGATTAGAATTTATACATCCACCTGATATTTCCAAACGGCATGACCTTTTATCCTCTCGTTGCGTAATCTCCATGCACACCTTATCACTTACCTCATGCAAATCTATATCAGATGTTGCTATGGAATAATGGAAGCTTGTTTAAATTCTCGCCGTACAAGGAGACCTCTGCACGCTTCTGCTGATTAAAGTTAATGGGAATAAGATATTGAAAGAGATGTCGAACATGCTGGCAGCTCACTATCGTTCATTTTCCATTCGCACCCAGGGTCTGAGCCAAACTCGCTGTGTACTGTTTTTAAGGTTTCATTGGTTGGGACAGGGCTGCTTCAGAATACCTCAAAGGGAATATAGGGCCTGATGAGACAGTTACGTTGTGGTACTTAGGATATTCCAGAATTTTGGAATCTATTTTGGAACCTATCTAATAAACATTTTATCTGTCATGTAGTTAGCTTGCTTCAACTCCTGGGCTCTTAGTGGGATCCTGTAACAGGAGCTCCTGCAGCTTGATCTTGCCAGACCTGATGAGAGGCCTCACATTGGACAAAATTCCCCATCCATGAGACTAAGTGCAGTGACGGGAGCTCCAACTCTGCTGGCTGGAATGGCAGGAACACACACCTGACCCCCTGCTTCAGAGCTCATTCATTATGGGCAGATGAGTATGGGGCCAAGGTGCCATATTTAAGTACCATGCATCTCACTCTTTCCAGGCAGTCTGTCTTCTGGAGACAATCACGGATGCCTGGTAACCAGGAGAACATGGCTTTCAGTCTCAGGGAGAAGGTGCCCGGTTCGCCCACCAGACCGTCGAGGATTTGAGCTGAGGGGTGTGGGTGCACAGTCATAGTCCTGTATCCCAGCGATGGTACCAACCAGGAAGCTTACCAACCTCACAGAGCAGTTCAGCGCGGCTGGTAACTGTGCCCAAAATACCATCCAGTGCTGGAAGAAGATGAAAGACCTCATTCGAGCCGGCAGGGTAACTTCAGCTCCCTCCAATATCAAACTCTGATCATGGCAAGGAGTTAAGGCAAGCTAACCTTACAGCAGCTAAAATGTTCATCAGATAGATTGCAAAATAGACTCTAGAATTCTGGAATGTGCTGTCCATCACAGCATGTCTGTTTGATCGGGCCCTACAATCCTCGCCCAGGGAGGTGGCTCAGGAAGAACCGTCACAGTATTCACCTGCACCCTCCACCAGTGCAGACACAGACATCATTGGTACACAGCTCCAGATTAGACCTGGGTTCACTTTCTGGAGAACGCCTCACCGACGCATCCCCGCAGCATTCAGAGGCAGGGACAGCCCAAGTCCCGGACACTCGGAGGGCTACTAGAGAGCAGACAGTCGGTTAGGCCAAATTAGATGATGCGCCTCTGGACGCACCCTCGAACTCAATGCTGGAAATGCAACAGGCGACGGAGCATCAGCCAGAGATTCAGCAGTCATTCAGCAGATGAGAGGGAATGATGGAGGAATCCATTCACGTTCTGTCTGATGTTGTAACACTGACATGCGAGCGCCTCAAGGTCACCATTGGGAGGTTGGTGACCATCATGGAGCACACTGGGCTAAATCGCTGGCTTTTAAAGCAGACCAAGGCAGGCCAGCAGCACGGTTCGTTTCCCGTACCAGCCTCCCCGAACAGGCACAGGAATGTGGCGACTAGGGGCTTTTCACAGTAACTTCATTTGAAGCCTACTTGTGGCAATAAGCGATTTTCATTTCATTTTCATTTCATCTAGCAGATCTTGCCGGATTTGAGCTCGGCTCTGCACTTCATTACCACACACTCTAGGGGGCACCAGCAAGATGTAGGCATCATGGGCAATAAGCACCTTGCCTTCTTTCCAGGTGCACCAATCCAGCAGGAGTCATGGTGGTTGCTCTCTGGCACCCACAGGAAGCATCAGCCAGACAGTACTGGGGCCTATCTCAGCACATTCGAAGTGTTTACAGCCCCTCACACACATCTCTGTTTGTGACCCCATGCACTCCAGTTGCTCAGGCTGCTCGGGGCACTTCTGCCCCAGAGCAGGACACCCTTATCAGGCCAGGTCCCTCCAGGCCTCATGTCACCAGAGGACATCTGCCAAGGTCGGTCCAGACATCAGGACGTAGACATCAACAGGCTGCTTCCTATTGTGGATGCTGGGGATGCAGGAGAACTGGTTTGGGAAAGTTAAGAATTTTGATGTCACCTTTGGGTGATGGACGTGCTATCAAAAGAGATTGCACTTTTGTGAATACATTTGCTGGCTATGTGACTTTGGTGAATTGAAGGTGTTTCAAATTTTTACATTGGAATCCTCTTATTTCAAGGTTGAACCATCCTCCCACTCAGTGGTAATGTCCCACTGTGAGATTAACATTCAGGTAATAATAATAATCTTTATTCGTGTCACAAGTTGGCTTACATTAACACTGCAACGAAGTTACTGTGAAAAGCCCCTAGTGGCCACATTCCGGTGCCTGTTCGGGTACACAGAGGGAGAATTTAGAATGTCCAAATTACCTAATAGCATTGGCTGGATTCTCCGTCCCGCCGTGCCAGATTTCTGGTTCAGCACGCCGGTGGGATGCTCCGTTTCGCTGGCTGGTCAATGGGGTTTCCCATTGTGGGGCAGCCCCACGCTGTCGGGCATCCCCCGGGCTGCCGGCAAAACGGAGCACCCCGCCACCGGAGAATGTCTTTCGGGACTTGTGGGAGGAAACCGGAGCACCCGGAGGAAACCCATGCAGACATGGGGAGAACGTGAAGACTCCGCTCAGACACTGACCCAAGCCGGGGATCGAACCTCGGACCCTGGCGCTGTGAAGGAACAGTGCTAACCACTGTGCTACCGTGCTGCCCACTCCTCAAACACTCTGCATCCTTTTGTGATGTCAGAGAGATGTGTTTAAATCTTTCTTTGAAGTGTGTGCTTTATGCATTTCTAATACTTCTTCCCCAAGGAACACCAATTGAGTGAGGGCATCTCATCTGCATTGACTGTCCAGTGGCATTTGTGTCTCCTCAATGTTGGTCGCATATACATTTTAGAATGAGGGGCAAAATTCTCCCCCAACGGCGCGATGTCCGCCGACTGGCGCCCAAAACGGCGCCAATCAGACGGGCATCGCGCCGCCCCAAAGGTGCGGAATGCTCCGCATCTTTGGGGGCCGAGCCCCAACATTGAGGGGCTAGGCCGACGCCGGAGGAATTTCCGCCCCGCCAGCTGGCGGAAAAGGCATTTGGTGCCCCGCCAGCTGGTGCGGAAATGACATCTCTGGGCGGCGCATGCGCGGGAGCGTCAGCGGCCGCTGACGGCATTCCCGCGCATGCGCAGTGGAGGGAGTCTCTTCCGCCTCCGCCATGGTGGAGACCGTTGCGGAGGCGGAAGGGGAAGAGTGCCCCCACGGCACAGGCCCGCCCGCGGACCGGTGGGCCCCGATCGCGGGCCAGGCCACCGTGGGGGCACCCCCCGGGGTCAGATCGCCCCGCGCCCCCCCCAGGACCCTGGAGCCCGCCCACGCTGCCTTGTCCCGCCGGTAAATAGCAACTCTAATTTACGCCGGCGGGACAGGCAATTTATTGGCGGGACTTCGGCCCATCCGGGCCGGGGAATCGAGCGGGGGGGCCCGCCAACTGGCGCGGCCCGATTCCCGCCCCCGCTCAATCTCCGGTACCGGAGACTTCGGCAACCGGTGGGGGCGGGATTCACGGCGGCCAACGGCCATTCTCCGACCCGCTGGGGGGTTGGAGAATGACGCCCGAGATCACTAGGCATATCCCCATCTCAGTTCCATCAGTGTTTGCATCATTAGATGGTGCTGACAACTTCAGGTATCGTCTTGCATTATGCTCTTGTATCACGATTCAAGAACATACCCCAACAGTGGCTAGGACTGGACAGAAACCACAATATTTTATTTAAATTTGTAGGACTTTGAGGAAAGGATACCTCGCTCCAGGATTGATCAAATAATAATCTTTATTGTCACAAGTAGGCTTACATTAACACTGCAATGAGGTTACTGTGAAAAGCCCCTCGTTGTCACATTCTGGTGCCTGTTCGGGTACACAGAGGGAGAATCCAGAATGTCTAAATTATCTAACAGCACGTCTTTTGGGACTTGTGGGAGGAAACCAGAGCACCCGGAGGAAACCCACGCAGACGGGGGGAGAATATGCAGACTCCGCACAGACAGTGACCCAAGCTGGGAATCGAACCTGGGACCTTGGATCTGTGAAGCAACAGTGCTACCCACTGTGCTACGGTGCTGCACTTTACAGAAAGAAATAGGGATATATTTTATTAAACAAATGTTATTACTAACACAGTATTAAAATATCTTTAGCATCATACCAGAGAATGACTTAGAATTACCCCTTAAACAATGCTACTCAATATAGTGAATACAATACCCTTAACTGCTATCTTTATTTCCACTGAAACAACAAGAAATAACATATCTGCTCTCAATCCACTATTAAACCATTGGCACTCAGGAATATTTGCTTTACAGAGATGCTCTTTGAGAAATAGAGATCTTCCAGAACCACTTTAAAACACGATCTGACTCCTGTCAGAACCATGCAGAAACTCTGGTTGTATTTCTTCAGAAGCTTTTGAGCTGGCTTCAGCTCCCCTTGTTCTCAGACAAGTCAGCACTGCTTTAAAGATTGTTAATCTCTTTTAACTGAACTGCTGTGAGAGCAAACTGCTTCACTTTTGGTCACAGCTACATTTAGCTCACAACTGAACTACTTTCTGCAAAACGCCTGATGCCTTAGTTCCACCTAGCAACAACATCATGAACCAAGCTGAAAACGAAGGGAATCCCCTGAATCAAACAGCATTCAATGGGCAGCATGGTAGCATTGTGGATAGCACAATTGCTTCACAGCTCCAGGGTCCCAGGTTCGATTCCGGCTTGGGTCACTGTCTGTGCGGAGTCTGCACATCCACCCCGTGTGTGCGTGGGTTTCCTCCGGGTGCTCCGGTTTCCTCCCACAGTCCAAAGATGTGCAGGTTAAGTGGATTGGCCATGATAATTTGCCCTTAGTGTCCAAAATTGCCCTTAGTGTTGGGTGGGGTTACTGGGTTATGGGGATAGGGTGGAGGTGTTGACCTTGGGTAGGGTGCTCTTTCCAAGAGCCGGTGCAGACTCGATGGGCCAAATGGCCTTCTTCTGCACTGTAAATTCTATGATTAATTTCTATGATATGATCAATTAGCCCAAGTTTTTTACATTGCTTTAATTTCCCCGGCTCCCAAAATATGCTTGTCTTTCAAACTAGGATTTCTTTTAAAATATGATTGCAGAAGTCACACACACTAACCAGCACCAAATACCTATAATACAATACATCTTAAATTCCTATTTTCATCACACTTGTTCCTTGGGACTCTCAGTTCCCAGAGTCAAAGGTGCACCGGATCAAAGCAGAGATCATGGTCTGGCAATTCATGAGTGTGAATGCTGGACGTGTTCTGGCTGAGAGTCATTGGACATTCTCTGAGATGAAAGGGAATGACCTTGAGGGCTAGCAGAGATGTGACAACCTTCCTCCATTGTGATTTGCACCCAATCCGACCCTCTCCTAAGCTTCCTGGGTCTCTGGGCCTTCATCCTCCCATGAGCTCTCAACCTCCTCTAGTTCACCCTTTGCCAAAGAATATTGCATATGTGATCCCTTGCTAGAGGGTCCCATTGAAGCCACCCCATGCTGCCAGGAAACTCATGGGTGGGGTGCACTGTCGGCGCGACCAGAGAATCCTGCTGCCAGTGAGCGGCCAGAGAATTCCGGCCATTGAGCTTTTGGTGTCAAATGTAAGCTTTCTTTTTATGCCTTATCTTACCCTGTAAGCTCCTTGACATTTATGGGGCTCTAGATTTGGCCATGTCACCCTCTGAGCTCCTTGTAAATCCCTTTTGAATGCCTCCACCACCAATTTACCTTCCAATCGCTCTTTCACTGCTGCTAAATCATTCCACAGTTTAGTGAAATTGGTCTTGCCCCAATTTAGAACTCTAACTCCTGTTCTATCTTTGTTTTTTTCCATAATGATGCTAAACGTAACTGAATTCTGATCACTATTATCAAAATGCTCCCCCACTGTCACTCCTTCCACCTGCCCAATTTAATTTCCTAAAACTAAATCCAAAACCGCGCCCGCTCTTGTTGAACTTGCTACAAACGGGCCAGAAAAGTTCTCTTGAATGCACCTCAAGACTTCCTTTTCTATTCCTGTTAACATTGGGGTAGTTAAAATCCCCTACTATTAGTGCCTTACTTTTATTGCACTTCTCAGAGTTTTACCTCCATATATGCTCTTCTATTTCCTCTGGCTGTTTGAGAGTCTATGGTATACTCCCAGTAGCTGTGATTTCCCCCTTTTTGTTCCTTAGTTCAATCCATATGGCCTCATTTGATGATCTTCTGACATATCAACCCTCCTCTCAGCTGGAGTTGTTTCTTTGTCCAAAATTGCTGCCTTCTCCTGTTTTATCTCCCTTCCTTTCTCATCTGAAAATCCCGTAACCAGGAATGTTGAACTGCCAATCCTGCGGCTCCTCTACCTTCCAGACGTAACCGCTAATTCTCTGCCCTACCTTTTCATTTCTGATTTTGGCCCAACTGCATCTACCCATACAGATTCCACATCATCTGTGCTAATATCGTTCCTGAATATTGTATCAATATCTTCTACATTCAACAATGCAACTCCACCACCTGTTCCTTTCTGTTTGTCCTCCCGAAAAACTGGATCTTGAGAAAAGCTTACCAGAACTTGCCACATGAACCAAATTCACATCTCTCTCTACATGTAACTCATGTGTCTCTCATGTCTGCACATCCCTTATTGTCACATTGCTGTGGGTCTAGATTCACTAGATCAGGAGTGCATACTAAATTTCCTTTTCTAAAGGACAGTCGTGAAACAAATGTATTTTTACAACAATCAACGATAGTTTCATGGCCACCATTACTGGGACAAGCTTGCAAGTCCAGATTTATTAATTGAATCTGAATTCCTCCAACTGCCCTGGAGGATTTGATTCCATGCACCCAGAGCAGTAGCCAGGGCCCCTGGTATTACTCAACCAAAAGGAAATGACTGCGGCTGGAATCTGAAACAAAAACAGAAAATGTTGGACAATCTCAGCAGGTCTGCCAGCATCTGTGGAGAGAGAATGGAGCTAACATTTTGAGTTTGAATGACGCCCTAAGCCTATTTCTGGCCTCCCACTAATCAGGATTCCGTTTTTTCCAGTTTGATATTATCCCTTAAGTTATCCGCAGATGATTGAGCCTTCTTACAATTACTTTATTTCTCAATGGAATACATCTTTGTTGAGAATTTTGAAATGTCTCCTCAATTGTCTGTCACTGCCTATCGACTTTCTTACCTTTTAACCCATTCTATCAGTCCAATAAAGCCAACTCTATTTTTATACCATTGTAATTATCTTTATTTAAGTTTGGGGCATTTGTTTCTGACCCAGGTTTCTCACTCTCAAACCAAATGTAACATTCTATCAGGTTATGATAACACCAGCGTTACTAAAAACAGATTACTCAATCATTTTTATAATGCAACTCTGTCATTGTTACAATGCAGTTTGTTGGAGCTTGCATTGGGCATATTGACTGCCAGGTTTTCTACATTCCAACAACAGCTGGATGGGCTGCAAAACACGTTGGGATGTCCTGGAGTTGCATGCTTTTTTCAAATAGTTTCTCTTCACAAGGATTAAGATGGCAGTGTGTCTTGTGGCAAAGTGATTAAAGAGAAATCTCTCAGTGAGACACTGAAGCATCCAGATCTGCAGAATCCAGCCTCAATTCCTAGGTTGAGTCAACTGATGTCATCCAAAATGGCCGTCGGGAGTGTCGTTGCTCTCAATGCGTTTGGATATAGAGAGGGAAACATATGACCCAGGTTTTCACTATACTGATTACTATCCAGTAACCCTTGGAAGAGAGTTTAGTCACTTATTGTGAGAGCAAGATCAGGCTCCTTTGAGGTGCCCACCATTATTCATCACCGAGCTTGAAGTGTAAGAAATGGTCACCTGGGTGCAACTTTCGAAGCATACTTTGTCAAAACTTTACGTGTATCATAAACCATAATTATGTCGTCAATTGTACTGTGTCTGCACGATATCCATCGAATAAACCATTGTGTCTCCAAAACTGTAGTGTTGTAAAACATCCCCATGCTGCAAACCACCCTCTGCATCGTAAACCATACCCCTGTCATGGATTGAGCCTGTTATAAATGACACTATGTCTTCATTTGTACTGTACTATGAACTGTATCCATGCTGTGAATCCGACTGTGTTGTGAACCATACCTGTATCGTCAATAATATTCGGTTGTGGATAGTGTCCATGTTATAAATTGAACTGCAGCATGAATTGTACATTGCTGCGAATTGACCCTGTCTTGTAAATCAAACTGTTACAAATTGTACTTTGTTGTGGATCATACCCATGTTTTAAATCAAACTGTGCTGTGAATCACACTGTGCTGTGAATTGTACCAGTGCTGCGAATCATACGCAGAGCATGAACTAACATGAACATTCAATTACGAGTGAACAGAAAAACACAACATTGTTTCTTCCACAATAAGTTGAATATCCCCTCCTCCCCTGTGACCTTCACACAGCACGCTGAAAGTAAGGGGAAAGGCTCAGAATTTGCAATGAATTGAAGCAATGGGCTGGACTCTCTGCTTCACGACGCCAGGAGCGAGAATCACGATCGGGCAGAGAATTATGTGAAAAGGAAACCACCAGTTTTACGCTCGGCACCGATTCCAACGCCACGCTCCGGTCCTTTGCTGGCGGCGATATCGAGGTTTGTGGCCCGCGCTGGCGGATTCATGCAAAACCGCCATGTGCATGGATTTAAATCTCATTAACGGCTTGGACCCTTCATGCTCAACCCCTCCACGATACTCCACCCCTCCACGATGCTCCACCCCTCCACGATGCTCCACTCCTCCGCGATGCTCCGCCTCTCTTAGGCGGAAGTCTCGCGGACACAAATTAGTGCAAGTATTTACAAGCGGAGCCTGGGTGCCATAGTTAGCATAATGGGAGGGGGAGGCGAGAAAAACTCTGAAAAGAGCCTCAGAATTTGCTGGGGGGTGGCTGCTCTGGCCGGAGGCAGTACTGGGGAACAACCTGGTGACAAGTCCAAGGACCCAGGATGTCCCCCTTGGGGATCAGGGTGGCCTAGCTGAGCCCCCTGTTGCTGCAGAATATGATTAAACGCAGCACCAAATCCTTTGAATGCTTAGAGGGCCTCCGGTCATCTGGGAACCCACCAGCCCCCCACCCCCTCCCCTCTGGACACCCTCACACCCCAGCTGTTTCATCAAGCAGATGGGTATGGCCAAGTTCAATCAGGGGCACACCAGGTGTTGGCACTCTTCAGAAGCACTGTCCCGCTGCTGAGGAAACAGGGAATCAGCAGAGCTCACTCCAACCAAAGGACACCTGCACTGCGGCTTTTGGAACCATCTCTTGTTCTCTGCCCCTCTCATGGAAGAGGCTTCGCCAGCGAACCCCACCTGGTTAGGCTGGCAGCACAGACCTCCTCTGCCAACTACTCCCAGGCGCTGTTCAGGAAGGCAAGCTTGAGTCTGCGGCCCACACTGGGGAAGAGGGGTCCCTCTGCTCCTCATTGGCATGGAGCTGTGGGTCCACTTTGGACATGAGAACATAAGAACTAGGAGCAGGAGGAGGCCCCTCGAGCCTGCTCCACCATTCAATGAGATCATGGCTGAAACTTTGTGGACTCAGCTCCACTTTCCGGCCCGAACACCATAACCCTTAATCCCTTTATTCTTCAAAAAACTATCTATCTTTATCTTAAAAACATTTAATGAAGGCGCCTCAAGTGCTTCACTGGGCAAGGAATTCCATAGATTCACAACCCTTTGGGTGAAGAAGTTCCTCCTAAGCTCAGTCCTAAATCTACTTCCCCTTATTTTGAGGCTGTGCCCCCTAGTTCTGCTTTCACCCGCCAGTGGAAACAACCTGCCCGCATCTATCCTATCTATTCCCTTCATAATTTTATATGTATTTATAAGATCCCCCCCCCCGCATCCTTCTAAATTCCAACGAGTACAGTCCCAGTCTACTCAACCTCTCCTCGTAATCTCCTGGACTCCTGAGCTCGCGGTGTGGGGGTGGTGGTGGTGGTGGTGGGGGGGGGGGGCAGGTCTTCTGTGAGCCATTTTCAGGGCCGCAGTGAGTGCATGGTAAGTGGAGCGCTTAAAAATAGCTCCAGCTGCCAGGCTCTTTGGCACTAACTCAGGCCCCAGTGGTTACAACGCCCACTGGGCCAGGAATTGCTCTCAATTCGCGGCGATAGCGTGCTGGCCCATATTTATGTCCTGACTCGCTGACTGAATAGCGCCCCCAATGGCGAATCACACACTGTTCAGTCCCGGTGGGAATACTAGTCTCCCAGTTGGAGAATTCCGACTGACATCTCAGCTTGTGGAATATTCTAAAATCGCACATATTGCTCAAGCGCCGGGCAGTTACACCAGCAATCTTGTGTAAAATGTTTCCTTTGACATTTGATCGTATCAAAATCAAGAACTGCAACTCATGGTCAGTTTACATCTCAGAGACTTCCCTGTTCAATTTTCTGTAATTAACGTTGAAAACAAGATATAAATAAAATTGAAGGAAAGGCAGAATGCTGTCGATGCTTGACATAAAAACAGGATTTACTGGACATACAGGGCAGCAGCCATGGAGGAGAGAAACAGAGACAATAGGGTCAGGAACGTGTTTGTAGTGTGTTGCACATTACACTAGATGTGGCAGATTCATACTGGTGATACTTTTGCAAACATGAATATTCAATAGCAGAAAATGTTTTAAAATAAAGTCCAACCATCTTGGGATGAAAACAGCTGAAATCAGGGAGGGGAGCAGGAGAATGGCAGCTTCGTTGGAAGCTCAGGACTAGCAAGGCTGACTCAGTGGTGGCGGAGTGCGGTCGGGAGCATGAAGGAGTGGAAGAAGGATTGAGTTCGGGCAAAGAGTGGGATCAGTGGAATGGAGGGATGGAAAAGGAATGGAGGGGATAGAGGTTCGGGTCAGAGGCATGTACAACAAAAATAGTGCATGGTGTGGGAATAATTGGTCAAGATAGGAAAATTATGGACCTTAAGGGCAGTGTCACTACTGTCCGCGTATTAGTGCACCGCAAGGTATTTGCTGGCAGAGTTAATATGGAGCTTTGGGTTCATCTGCAAGATTACAATTATTCCACTGAGTGATTTTGGACAATGTTCTTTACAATACATAGAAAGGAAGAACATCTGAGTTTGTCAGATCAACCATGTCCCACAGAGATGTGACCCAAGACTGGACATGAACATGAACATTTATTTCGATCCCAGACACAAACAGTAGCTAGGATACTGGACAGAAGACTGTGAGGAAAGAATACTTTGTTCCAGAAGTGATTGCACAAAGAAATAGGGATATGGTATATCAAACCAAACTTTATTACTAACACAGTATTGATATCTTTAACGTCCCCCCAGAAAATAGTTTAGAATTACCTCTTAAACAAGACTACTCAATACAGTGAATATAGCAGTGAATGCATTGGAGAGAGTGCCAAAGAGGTTTACAAGAATGGTTCCAGGAATTCTAAACTTCACTTATGAGGATGGATTGGAGAGGTTGGGACTGTTCTCTTTGGAGAGGGGAAGGCTAAGAGGAGATTTGATAGAGATGTTCAAGATCATGAGAAGGCTGGACAGAGTAGATAGGGAGAAACTGTTCCTGTTGCTAAAATGATTGAGAACGAGATTTAATGTGATTTGCAAAAGAAGAAAACGTGATGTGAGGAAAACATTTTCACACAGCGAATGGTTCAGGTGTGGAATGCAGTCTGGAAATGTGGTGGAGGCAGGATCAGTTGAGGCATTCTAGAGGGCATTAGATGATTATTTGAATGAAAACAATGTGAAGGGGGTGCGGGGAAAAGGCAGGGAATTGGGACTAAATCATAATGCTCATTTGGAGAGCCGGTACAGACACAATTTGCTAAAATGACCACCTTCTGCACGGCAGCCTTTCTGTGATTCTATGTTTCGATTTGTTTGTGAATTGAAGTTTAACTGCAGAAAATGGGATAGATGCAATTAAATCAAGCTTGGAGTCGATTACACTCAAAAGGGTGTGGGCCATGTTGATTTAAGAGAGGAACAGATAGAAAAACGTAAGGTCACAAAACAGCAGGTGGGCAGGGATAGCTGTGAGCTGAAGATGTTGATGTTAATATGGATACGTCTTATGAGAGAATTCTTGGGCAAGAAAAAATTAAACTTGAGTGAACAACCTGTGTAACAAAGAACAAAGAACAAAGAAATGTACAGCACAGGAACAGGCCCTTCGGCCCTCCAAGCCCGTGCCGACCATACTGCCCGACTAAACTACAATCTTCTACACTTCCTGGGTCCGTATCCTTCTATTCCCATCCTATTCATATATTTGTCAAGATGCCCCTTAAATGTCCCTATCGTCCCTGCTTCCACTACCTCCTCCGGTAGTGAGTTCCAGGCACCAACTACCCTCTGCGTAAAAAACTTGCCTCGTACATCTACTCTAAACCTTGCCCCTCTCACCTTAAACCTATGCCCCCTAGTAATTGACCCCTCTACCCTGGGGAAAAGCCTCTAACTATCCACTCTGTCTATGCCCCTCATAATTTTGTATACCTCTATCAGGTCGCCCCTCAACCTCCTTCGTTCCAGTGAGAACAAACCGAGTTTATTCAATCGCTCCTCATAGCTTATGCCCTCCATACCAGGCAACATTCTGGTAAATCTCTTCTGCACCCTCTCTAAAGCCTCCACATCCTTCTGGTAGTGTGGCGACCAGAATTGAACACTATACTCCAAGTGTGGCCTAACTAAGGTTCTATACAGCTGCAACATGACTTGCCAATTCTTATACTCAATGCCCCGGCCAATGAAGGCAAGCATGCCGTATGCCTTCTTGACTACCTTCTCCACCTGTGTTGCCCCTTTCAATGACCTGTGGACCTGTACTCCTAGATCTCTTTGACTTTCAATACTCTTGAGGGTTCTACCATTCACTGTATATTCCCTACCTGCATTAGCCCTTCCAAAATGCATTACCTCACATTTGTCCGGATTAAACTCCATCTGCCATCTCTCCGCCCAAGTCTCCAGACAATCTAAATCCTGCTGTATCCTCAGACAGTCCTCATCGCTATCCGCAATTCCACCAACCTTTGTGTCGTCTGCAAACTTACTAATCAGACCAGTTACATTTTCCTCCAAATCATTTATATATACTACAAAGAGCAAAGGTCCCAGCACTGATCCCTGTGGAACACCACTGGTCACAGCCCTCCCATTAGAAAAGCATCCCTCCATTGCTACCCTCTGCCTTCTATGGCCTAGCCAGTTCTGTATCCACCTTGCCAGTTCACCCCTGATCCCGTGTGACTTCACCTTTTGTACTAGTCTACCATGAGGGACCTTGTCAAAGGCCTTACTGAAGTCCATATAGACAACATCTATTGCCCTACCTGCATCAATCATCTTAGTGACCTCCTCGAAAAACTCTATCAAGTTAGTGAGACACGACCTCCCCTTCACAAAACCGTGCTGCCTCTCACTAATACGTCCATTTGCTTCCAAATGGGAGTAGATCCTGTCTCGAAGAATTCTCTCCAGTAATTTCCCTACCACTGAAGTAAGGCTCACCGGCCTGTAGTTCCCGGGATTATCCTTGCTACCCTTCTTAAACAGAGGAACAACATTGGCTATTCTCCAGTCCTCCAGGACATCCCCTGAAGACAGCGAGGATCCAAAGATTTCTGTCAAGGCCTCAGCAATTTCCTCTCCAGCCTCCTTCAGTATTCTGGGGTAGATCCCATCAGGCCCTGGGGACTTATCTACCTTAATATTTTTTAAGACACCCAACACCTCGTCTTTTTGGATGACAATGTGACCCAGGCTATCTACACCCCCTTCTCCAGACTCAACATCTACCAATTCCTTCTCTTTGGTGAATACTGATGCAAAGTATTCATTTAGTACCTCGCCCATTTCCTCTGGCTCCACACATAGATTCCCTTGCCTATCCTTCAGTGGGCCAACCCTTTCCCTGGCTACCCTCTTGCTTTTTATGTACGTGTAAAAAGCCTTGGGATTTTCCTTAACCCTATTTGCCAATGACTTTTCATGACCCCTTCTAGCCCTCCTGACTCCTTGCTTAAGTTCCTTCCTACTTTCCTTATATGCCACACAGGCTTCGTCTGTTCCCAGCCTATTAGCCCTGACAAATGCCTCCTTTTTCTTTTTGACGAGGCCTACAATATCACTCGTCATCCAAGGTTCCCGAAAATTGCCGTATTTATCTTTCTTCCTCACAGGAACATGCCTGTCCTGTATTCCTTTCAACTGACACTTGAAAGCCTCCCACATGTCAGATGTTGATTTGCCCTCAAACATCCGCCCCCAATCTATGTTCTTCAGTTCCCGCCTAATATTGTCATAATTAGCCTTCCCCCAATTTAGCACATTCATCCTCGAACCACTCTTATCCTTGTTCACCATTACTTTAAAACTTACTGAATTGTGGTCACTGTTACCGAAATGCTCCCCTACTGAAACATCTACCACCTGGCCGGGCTCATTCCCCAATACCAGGTCCAGTACTGCCCCTTCCCTAGTTGGACTGTTTACATATTGTTTTAAGAAGCCCTCCTGGATGCTCCTTACAAACTCCGCCCCGTCTAAGCCCCTGGCACTAAGTGAGTCCCAGTCAATATTGGGGAAGTTGAAGTCTCCCATCACCACAACCCTGTTGTTTTTACTCTTTTCCAAAATCTGTCTACCTATCTGCTCCTCTATCTCCCGCTGGCTGTTGGGAGGCCTGTAGTATACCCCCAACATTGTGACTGCACCCTTCTTATTCCTGATCTCTACCCATATAGCCTCACTGCCCTCTGAGGTGTCCTCTCGCAGTATAGCTGTGATATTCTCCCGAACAAGTAGCGCAACTCCGCCTCCCCTTTTACATCCCCCTCTATCCCGCCTGAAACATCTAAATCCTGGAACGTTTAGCTGCCAATCCTGCCCTTCCCTCAACCAAGTCTCTGTAATGGCAATAACATCATAGTTCCAAGTAGTAATCCAAGCTCTAAGTTCATCTGCCTTACCCGTAATGCTCCTTGCATTAAAACATATGCACTTCAGGCCACCAGACCCGCTGTGTTCAGCAACTTTTCCCCGTCTGCTCTGCCTCAGAGCCACACTGTCCCTATTCCCTAGTTCTCCCTCAATGCTCTCACCTTCTGACCTATTGCTCCCGTACCCACCCCCCTGCCATACTAGTTTAAACCCTCCCGTATGACACTAGCAAACCTCGCGGCCAGGATATGTAGTAATGAACTATGTTTTAAATTAACAGTGATGGTTTTGTTAATTCTTTTATGCAATAAAGTTTCATTAGTTAACAGAAAGTGAAATCTTTGGCGTAGTTTCATCAGTTAAAACAACTTTCTCTCCTGTCAGCGATCGTTGGTGCGCCGTACATGCGCGGCATGAAACCCGGAAGTGCGGCCGTAAGGGCATGCCCGGTGAAAGCGTGCAGCGTTTAAACTCCCAGCAATTTTTATTTTACAAGATCGAATCCCTGCGTTGGAGCAGCTGAATGAAAGATGCAGCTGCAGCACTAACTTGGACAACCTGCCCGGGTTTGAGGTGAGTTTTTACACCTTTTTATTTGCACTTTTATTTTTCAGTCTAGCGGATGCAGGGAGCATCAGGAAACATTTTTTGGGGCGGTTAATGTTCTACATTATTAGTGTTTAGCATTTATAAATACGTTTGAAATGCAAATAAAGTGAAAGGAAGGTATATTTTTATTTATATTAAACTTTGGTTTGTCGTGAGGCTGTTAATTCCATTAAAAGGGTTCTTTACTGTATAAAGTGAGTTTGGAGTCACAGATAGTGAAATAAATATTTTTTTAAACTTTGGTGTGTCATGAGGATGTTGATTTCATTAAAGGAACTGTAATGGATAGAATGCGATGATCACTCTCTAACGGATATGATTATCC
Source organism: Scyliorhinus torazame (assembly GCF_047496885.1). NCBI lineage: Eukaryota > Metazoa > Chordata > Chondrichthyes > Carcharhiniformes > Scyliorhinidae > Scyliorhinus > Scyliorhinus torazame. Next base: position 23,300,482 of record NC_092720.1, on the reverse strand, counting down.
ACCTCAGATACTCTGTGTCACTGGCCATGTGCTCTGTGGGTCCTTGAGTGAAATGAAATGAAATGAATGAAAATTGCTTATTGTCACAAGTAGGCTTCAAATGAAGTTACTGTGAAAAGCCCCTAGTCGCCACATTCCGGCGCCTGTTCGGGGAGGCTGGTACGGGAATTGAACCGAGCTGCTGGCCTGCCTTGGTCTGCTTTAAATGCCAGCGATTTAGCCCAGTGTGCTAAACCAACCCCACCAGAGTGGCTGATGAACCGAGAGCCCTATCTTCAACCATTCACTTACCAAAAGTTTCCAAAAGGTGGGATTGGTCCTTGAACTCTTAAGTCGCGGGAATTCCTTTCTCAGGCTCCTTTTCCGTGCCTCCTCTTGCCGTCGGGTGTCCTCGAAGAATTGTGACCCTTCAGTCAGGAGGTTCCTTCAAGTAAGTCTCTTCTGAGCAAAGGTCTCCCAGGCATTGATGTCTATGTTCCATTTCTGGAGGTAAGCCTACAAGGTGTTTTTGAAGAACTTCCTTTGTCCTCCTCTTGTTCGGGATCCTTCCTTAAGCTGGGTGAAGAAGATTTGCTTTGGTAGTAGGGACTCTGCCATCCTAAGCAAACGGGCGGCCCAGCAGAGTTCGTTTCGGATGATCATGGCCTCGATTTACTCCTTCAAGGACATTAAAATTAGCAACCCTGTCCGCCCACCTGATTTAAAGCTAAAGTACATTTGAATTTTGCAATGTATTTTAAGCTGTGTTGTTTAAGAGTCTCCCTCATGTAATATTCATCCTCACAATGACTACTTCAAATACTTAAACAAAGTTTAATGCGTTAGTTAACGTATGCAAGCCTCCTGTAAGCTAATGTGAACTATCTCTCTGACAGGTATTGCAGAATCCAGTTAAGATTCAAAATCTGTAGTCAGCCTACATCTCCACCTGGCGAGAAAGCAAATTACCCACTGCACGTGTTCCAGTATACTGCTCTTCAGCAGGTGCTGCTTTCGGACTTTGAGCTTGTGACATTGACAACTAACCTGTTAAAACCATCCTCTTCCTCCCTCCCCTCCTTCCTCCCTCCCTCTGTCCTTCCTCCCTCTCCTGTCCCCCTTCCGCTCTTCCATCCCTCCCCTTCATCTCTCTTCCCTCCCTCCCCTTCCTTTCTTCCCTCCCTCTCCTTTCCCTCTTCTTTCCTTCCCCTCTCCCTCCGCTCCCCCTTCCGCTCTTCCATCCCTCCCCTTCATCTCTCTTCCCTCCCTCCCCTTCCTTTCTTCCCTCCCTCTCCTTTCCCTCTTCTTTCCTTCCCCTCTCCCTCCGCTCCTCCCCTCTGCCCTCCCCTACTCCCCTCTCCCCTCCCTCCCTCCCTCCCCATTACAGATAGATAGATAGAACCAGTGTTTAAGTGAAGAAATATATTTTATTTGCAAGAAATTTGCGAACGTTGAGACAGTTTTATGTCATTGTTCAGCTAATAAAGCTAAATGTTAAGTTAAATATTAACTAGTTTCGAAGTTAGGTATTTCTAAAATTATTTTTGTTAATAAATGTTTCGCATTAAACTTTACAAGCTTCTCTAAATGTCTTACTGAAACATCAAAACACAACATTTAATTATGAGATAATTATAAATGAATAAGATAATTGAAGTAAATAAGGCATGAACATATTTAACACGGGTAACACTGTGGGCCACAAATGAGTGCTGCTGTCTCACAACACCAGGGACCCGTGTTCAATTCAGACCCTGGGTGACAGTGTGGTGTTTGTACATTCTCCCCTTGTCTGCATGGGTTTCCGAGAACCATGGATTAGAACCATAGAATTCCTACAGTGCAGAAGGAGACCATCACGTCCATAATCAAAGATCCCCCCCACCCGGGTTATTCTCTCTTCCAAACTCTTCCATCGGGTAGAAGATACAAAAGTCAGAGATTCAAAAACAGCTTCTTCCCCGCTGTTACCAGATTCCTGGGGCGGGATTCGGTGCAAATCGTCGGGGGGGGGGGGGGGGGGGGGGGGGGGGCGGAGACGGCGCAAACCCTGCGGGAATCACTCCGGCATCGAGCTGCCCCAAAGGTGCGGAATCCTCCGCACCTTCGGGGGCTAGGACGGCGGCGGAGTGGTTTGCGCCATGCCGTGCCGGCTGGCGGGAAGGGGCTTGGCGCCACGCCAACCGGCGCCAAAGGGCCTCCACCGGCCGGCGCGAGTTGGCGCATGCGCGTGAGCGCCAGCATCTGGTGGCGACATCCCCGCGTATGCACAGAGGGGGTTCACCTCCGTGTCGGCCATCGCAGATCGGTACAAGGCTGACGCGGAGGAATGAGTGCCCCCATGGCCCAGGCCCGCCCGCGGATCGGTGGGCTCCGATCCCGGGCCAGGCCACTGTGGGGGCACCCCCCGGGGCCAAGTAGCCCCAAGCCCCCCCGAGGACCCAGGAGCCCGCCCACGGAGCTGGGTCCCACCGGTAGCGACAAACCATGATTCACACCGGCGGGACCCTTGCTAAACGGGCGGGACTTCGGACCAACGCGGGCCGGAGAATTCGGGCGGCCCCGGGGCATATTGCGTCGCACTGGTCCCCGCCATTCTCCAAGTCAGGCGGCGCAATTCACGCCGTGGCGATTTTTTGGGGGCCGGAGAATTCGGAGGACGGCGGGAGCGGGATTCATGCCGACCCCCGGCGATTCTCCGACCTGCTGGGGGTTGGAGAATCCCGCCCCTGAATGACCCTCTTATGGACAGAAGCGAGGCGGGGGGTCCCAGCGGGATGGAGCGGCGTGAACTACTCTGGCATCGGGCCGCCTCAAAGGTGCGGATTTCTCCGCACCTTTAGGGGCCAAGCCCTCACTGTGAGGGGCTAGGACTGCGCCGGAGTGGCTTCTGCTCCACCGGCTGGCGGGAAAGGCCGTTGGCGCCACGGCAGCCAGGGCCGAATGGACTTCGCCGAGGGGCGGAAGTCCGCGCATGCGCAGGAGCATCAGCGGCCGCTGACGTCATCCCCGCACATGAGCAGGGAGGGGTGTCTCTGGCGCGTCGGCCATTGCGGAGGCTGTGGTCGAGGCAGAGGGAAAAGAATGCCCCCACGGCACAGGCCTGCCCGCGGATCGGTGGGCTCCGATCGCGGGCTAGGCCACCGTGGGGGCACACCCCCGGGGCCGGATCGCCCCGCGCCTCCCCCAGGACCCCGGAGCCTGCCCGCGCCACCTAGTCCCGGCGGGAAGGTAGGTGGTTTGATTCACGCCGGCGGGACAGGCATGACAGCAGCGGGACTTCGGTCCATCGCAGGCCGGAGAATCGCCGGGGGGGCCCGCCGACCGGCGCGGCGCGATTCCTGCCCCCGCCGAATATCCGGTGCCGGAGTATTCGGCGGCCGGCGGGGGCGGGATTCACGCCAGCCTCTCTACTGTTTTAACACTATACTCCATATGCTTCATCCGATGTCTATGTCTATGTATTTACATTGTGTATTTATTGTATGTCTTATGTTTTTCATGTATGGAACGGTCTGCTTGGACTGTACATTAAACAATATTCTTCCCTGTACCATGGTTCATGTGACAATAAATCTAAATCTAAATCTAAATCTAAGCAAACTTCTGCACCGACCCTCTGAAAGCGTACACTACTTAGGTCCACTCCCTCACCCTATCCCTAACCTGTACAGCCCTCAACACTAAGGGACACTTTATCATGGCCAATCCACCTAACCTGCACATCTTTGGACTGTGGGAGGAAGCCTGAGCACCCGGAGGAAACCCACGCAGACCTGGGAAGAACGTGCTGACTCCGCACGGACAGTCACTCGAGGCTGGTATTGAACCCCGGTCCCTGGCCCTGTGAGGCAGCTGTGCAGCCTGTTTAAAAGAAAGAACAAAAACAACTGTTAAAAAAATGTCTGTATACCTTTAAAACACTTGTTAAAAAGGTTGCCTGTTGTTTTCTAACTAAATCGGCTGTTTAAATGCCTGCCCTCAATGAGCGTTCCCAAGCTGGTCCCGTCAGAACGGGGCGGGGCTGTGCTCCTCCTGCACCACGCTGGAGCTTGTGCAGATTGTTGCGCTGGAGGCTTGAAGCTGCTGCAGGGAAAGGAGGGTTCGTCGCATCATCCAAATGCAGGTAAGTGTGCTGTTTTCTCTATTAAAATCGGCGGCCCGTGGCATCCTGCTGTGAGCCAAATGTTCCGGGCCAAGGTGGTCAAATTTATCTTGTATTGCACAGGTCATGTCATTTCCTGAAGGAAGTTGATCAGGCAAATTGTTCCCTTTCTGGAGGTAGGTTGGCCATTTCTTGTTTAGCCATATATTTATCATACAGGTACACCTCCTGTTGGTAAGAGGAGGACTGTTAGCTGAAACGAGGACCTCTCCTACTCCATGGATGCAGAAACACAGACGTACCTTTCTGACCATTGTGTAGAATGTAGTTGGCTTCATCTGGTTTACACCTCTCCATTTATAACATAAGAACATAAGAACTAGGAGCAGGAGTAGGCCACCTGGCCCCTCGAGCCTGCTCCACCATTCAATGAGATCATGGCTGATCTTTTGTGGACTCAGCTCCACTTTCCGGCCCGAACACCATAACCCTTAATCCCTTTATTCTTCAAAAAACGATCTATCTTTATCTTAAAAACATTTAATGAAGGAGCCTCTACTGCTTCACTGGGCAAGGAATTCCATAGATTCACAACCCTTTGGGTGAAGAAGTTCCTCCTAAACTCAGTCCTAAATCTACTTCCCATAATCTATGGTGCACATCCATCAATAAAAGAAACATTGAGCCCAGGAAAGGGTCTACAAAGTCAATGTGTCCTCTTACCCAAGGCCTACCTGGCCATTCCAATGGGTGTAGAGGGACAGCAGCGGATATGTTGTATTGTTCCTGTCATTGGTCACATTGTTTAACTGTGTCCGTTATTTTGGTGTCAATGCCAGGCCACCACCCCAACTTCTTGCCAACATTTTCATTTTTGATACACTATACAATTCTTCATCTCCCGGTATCGGTATACATGCTACCATGTCTGTCCTTTAACCCCTGCAGAAAATGGATTTTGGCATTCAGCCAGCAATGGCAGGCATCTGCATGGCCACCACTGAAGTTGCACGAGCAGGAACTGCGCGGGGAGGGTCCTGAAGAACTGGAGCCTGCCCCGGAGGGGAAGGGGCCAGCCGGTGATGATGGAGAGCCAGCCGCCCAACGGGCAGAGGAGGAGGAAGGGAAGTGCCCCATCAGGTCCCGTGTATATCAGCAGCGCCTGACCATTGAGGACCTGCCGGAGTGAGCGATGGCGATGCTGGCTGAGTACCCGGAACCGCGGTGTATTGGGGAGGAGGCTGGGCTGGTGACCCGTAATGGGTCACTCCCGCGTAGGATCTATGACATGGTGTCACCGCCGGCCTCCCACTGCATCTCCCCCCTCCCCACACCCCACCCCCACCCGGCCACCTTCTGTACTCAACCCATTGAGATCGAGGACCGAGGCAGTTCGAAACGTCGGTGAACAGGTGTGTCTTTGTGTGTATACGGTGCTATGTACAATATCTGTGCCCTCGCCCCTCATGCTTTCCCATCTGCTGCACCCGTGCAAACTTCACTGGTGTCTACCTTTCTGACCTTACGTGTCGTAACGCTCCTTTTGGGTGGTCCCCCGCTACATCAGCCCTGGAGGTGACTGTTGCGTTTCCAGCCCTGTGACCTGGGTCCCCTTTGATGAACGTCCTCTGGAGCGACCAGACGTGGATGAGCTTGGAAAGTCTTCCAGCTGGCATGGTGCCACCCTGTTCTGCCCACTGCCCATTGGATGCGACAGTGACAACTGGAGGAGATTCAGAGTTACTGCGGTGTTCCAGCACCTCCCTTGTGAGTGTCACCATCACGGGCCCCATCATCTACTCCTCCCTCGAGGTGCCCAGTGACACCACGCCTACTCTGTAGGAGGGGGAATGGCCAGAGCGACCTCTGGGGGCTCCGCAGTCACCTGGCGCTGCCAGTCCTGGAGATCTGCTCTCATCTCGATCAGGGTCTTTACGCTCTAGGCCACGGAGCACAGGGACTGTGTCACGTCACTCTGGGCTTGGGTTACGTTATTCAGCGACCATGCCACCATTTTCAGTGACCTTGACTGGCTCAGGTCAGCCAGTGCCAGGCCAATGCTCTTGACACCCGCATTGATGGCCCGTTGTGACTGGGCCACGCTCTGGAGCGCCGCATCAATGTCCATGTGGCCCTGGTACATGGCTGTCTGTGACATGACCGCCCTGTCCTGTGTCTCTGCCACCACCCGCACAGTGTGCCCCAGGCCTTGGACATCTTGACCCATGCCCGACACGTTCACACCCAAGGCCTCCACCGCAAATCCCACCCGTGTGTTGCGCATTGTGGTACAGCACTGCCTCCTGTTCCTACAGGCGGTTGGACTCCTCCACATGCAGGCGCTGGATGGTTGCTGACACACCCTCATGTATTCCCCGGCTCTGCGTCAGCATCCCTAACATTGATGGGACCGCCCTTTCCAGAAGCGCAAGACCTGTCTGGACGGCAGCTAGTCCCTGGGATCGAGCCACCCTCTGAACATCTGCTCCCTTGGAGGCTCCTACCTCCAACTGATGTACCGCTGGGTGTGTGTGGTGTTCCCCAGGAGTCTCTTCACTGGAGTGTCCAATTGTGGTGAGTGTCTCTCGGACGCTGGAGGTTGCCAGTTGCCAGTGATGAGAAGTCGGTGTTGTCCCTGGACGTGTGCTCCGGGCGATGGGGGGGGGAGCATGGGAGGGGGGGCGGGGGGGACCTTGGACCCTCCCGCCACGCCGCCTGGTGAGTCACGGAGGGCGAGGGACAACAGCTGGTCCCGCATGATCGGGAGGTGACCTTGCAAATCACATGACAAGACGCATGGTGAGATCGCAGGTAGGCATGGTGTGGGGTGGGGAAGGGTGACTCACGTACCATAGGGACATTGTAACACATTGGGGGGCTTACTTGATTGTCCAATGCCGAACTCCGCCTCGGCAACTGCCCGCTCTGCCACCCCATAGACCAGGTCCAGCACCCTCTGCTCCATGGCGATGAGAAACCACAGCTCCCTCCGATCTCCTCCCAGTGGAACAGATAATGCACAATGCACACTCGGACATGGCAGCGTGGAGGGTCAGCAGCTGGCGACCTGTGTGTGCGGCGCACTCGGTCATGGCCGGCGGTATGGGGGTTGGCATGTGGTATGGAGCAAGGTGCAGGGTTGCAGCACCTGGGGTTCGGTTGCTCTCTGTGGGGGGGGCAGAATGGGTTACGAGAGTGTGGGTGGGAGTGGTGATAAGAGCGCGGTGGTGGCGGCTAACCTTGGCTGGCCTGGGAGATTATCCATCCTCACCCAGTGCTGCCAATCGGTCCGCCTGGTGGGGGTCGCATGGGTGGGGGTGAGGGGTGTGTGGGACGGGGGTGGTGCCAGTGGAACGGAGGTGGTGACTCACCCAGCCGCCCTGAGGAGGTCGTGTAGCTTCTTTTGGCACTGTTGGCAAATGCTTGCGATGGGGTTATGGGGCCCACGGCGTTCACGGCTTCTGCCACCTGTGTCCCGGCCCAGCTGACATCAACGGATGGCAGCCTACTTCCCACCCCAGGGAAGAGGGTGTCGTGCCTCTCCTCCATGCATCCAACAGTGTCTCTAGCTCTGTGTCAGAGAACGGTGAGGGCGCTCTTCATGGTGCCATCTTCTTGGCTGGAATGAGAGTGTGTGTTGAGTGCTGAGAAGCAGCTCCAGCCTGTCAGGCCCTCCAGTGCTAATCCCGACCTCAGCAAATCCAACGCCGGCTGGAGTTGGAATTGCACTAGTTCGATGTGGCGCGAGTGCTGGCCCATTGGCAGGTCCTGAATTGCTCCAGGACTGGCACATGCATTTGGACAGTGGAACACCCCCCTTTCAGTCCCGGCATCAGCACTTAGTCTCTCAAACAGAGAATCCTGCCTAATATCTCGGTCCACGTAACACTCCCTCAGTACCATGCTGCAATTTCAACCTACCTTCTGGTGCAGAGGCAAGAGTGCTACCACCTCGCCGTGGTTGTTCGTTGTGTGGCTTAGCTGGGTAAACGTGGTCAAAACTAACAGTAGATGATAGTGCCTTTGGTTGTTTAGAGGATGGATCCTACTCAACCAACCCATGCTTGCAAAACACAAAACAAACCATCTACTTTATGATGTGTTGGGTAGGCTGGGTCGAGGTGAACTGCACTTGATGCAGTGTAGCGAGAGACAGACCTCCAACATTTGATAAAATGCCACACGATTTTATTCAACATCCAAACTATTATAGTTCAACTGTGGGTTGACACTATGCTGACTTGACTGGACACCTGACACTAGCCTGACCAGGCTAACCTAGCTACCACATGGTGTAGGCACTGGCTAGCTCACGAGCTCTGACTGTCTCAGAGGCCGGGACCCGAGAGCGGGAACACTGGTGCCCTCTGGCTTTATAGTGGTTGTGTCCTGTCTGGTGATTGGCTGTTCTGTTCTGTGTTTTTACTGGTCATCCTGTGTGTCAATCACTGTCTGTCTGCACTCCATTGTATACATAGATGTATATTATGACACTTTATATTCAATTCCAATTGCTGAACAATCCTGAGTGCTCTAATAACTACACTAATAACCAATTAAGGATAATCAGTCGAGCCCGCAACATGGTTCGTTGATTGATGCCAGAGGCGACATTCATTCATATGCAGCGACTGTTCTCCACAAACAAAAGTAATATGCTCCATAAATAAAAATAATGTGCTCAAGTCTTTTTTAGGTTTTTTAAAATTTGCCTGGGGCTTGGAGAGCCTTGAGTCCCCGTTGCTTTCTCCATGGCAACGCCTCGGTCAATCAGAGCCCTGTTCTCCCGTAGCATAAAGTTTTGTGATTGTCTGTAATTTGGAATACTTGCATTTGCCCTGATGAGTACAAGACGAAAAACTTCGACAACATGTTTCTCCTTTCAACAATACCCAAGTTCTGGACCACCAAATGATTATTTTCACTTTTATGACTTATAATACATTGACACCTAATTTATTTATGATGGATATATTTCCGCTGGTGGTTTAATGAGCAACATTGCACGATGTAGTGCGGATCCATGCACATCAGACGGATATAAGTTTGAATTGCCAGTAATGACTACATCATAGTGTTCTTTGTACACATATCTATGATTTTGCTGTGAATACTGAATGGAGTAAAAATCCATATGTGTCTGACTTTACTGTGACTAAATAGCAGTAGTGCTATTCAGTAAACCCTGCGTGAAGTCTTCATGTGTTATAAAATACACCTTCCGTGTACACATAGATTTATAAAGACACTGGGAATCCAAAGATGTGGGTATAGTGGGAAATATAAAGGGCAGCACGGCAGCATTGTGGATAGCACAATTGCTTCACAGAGTCCCAGGTTTGATTCCGGCTTGGGTCACTGTCTGTGCGGAGTCTGCACATCCTTCCCGTGTGTGCGTGGGTTTCCTCCAGGTGCTCCGGTTTACTCCCACAGTCCAAAGACGTGCAGGTTAGGTGGATTGGCCATGATAAATTGCCCTTAATGTCCAAAATTGCCCTTACTGTTGGGTGGGGTTACTGGGTTATGGGGATAGGGTGGAGGTGTTGACCTTGGGTAGGGTGCTCTTTCCAAGAGCTGGTGCAGACGCGATGGGCCGAATGGCCTACTTCTGCACTGTAAATTTTATGATAAGTGGAGTTGTGCAGTAATCAGTGATGATGTAACTGAATGATAGAGTAGCTTTGTTGGGTGACACGGCCCACTTCTGTTCCAATTTCATTTATGTTGCGATGTTGCAATTTAGCTGAAAGTGCTGCTTGTTTTCTGTTGAAGTGCAGGATAACTTGGTGTAGCAAGTTGACTCCACCACTTAGGCACAAACAGCAAACATTTATTTACGCAACATGCTATTTACAGAGTAGCGAAGCCGCAAGGCTGCCAGTCTGTCTCCTGGATCGGACGGAGGAAAAAATCCACGATCTACTCAGCGATTCCGGGCGCTAATTGCCGATTGGATAGACGGGTCACATGACTCTTTATCACCCCTTTAAAGGGGACAGCTACTGCATCCCTCTCCCTCTTTGTACCCGAATACATAGGATAATTGTTACCTTTTACAGTTCCCCATACTTTATAACAATGGATATTTTAAGCAGTCCATCAAATGTTCAGTCACTCGGGTGGCTTTCGCTTCCTCGGACTGGGAGACTTCTTTTGGGGCACTTTCTGTAGAAACTGTCACAGGTCTCTGTTCTGGAACTGAGGTTTCAACGTTCCGTCGGAACAATACTCTCGCCTGTCACAGGCTCATTGGAAATGAGCAGCCAACACCAACTCCAGCTGGCACGAATCAGACTGTAACACTGGCTCCTGGGCCGAGTCCCGTTTACGCAGGTGGTCCACATGTTTCCTCAAAATCCTGCCCTGTACACTTACTCCATAAGAAGATGATCCCGTCTTGGCCACAGCGATCCCTGGTAGCCAACTTGGGCCACTCCCGAAATTTCTCACGTACATTGCTTCATCCGTTTTGAAAGATCTTGGGCGGGATTCTGGGTCCCGCCAGTCCCGTTTTCTGGCGCAGCGCACCCCTGCCGTCAGCAGGATTCTCCGTTCCAGCAGCCGGCCAATGGGGTTTCCCATGGTGGCCGTCCCACGCCGTCGGGAAACCCACGGGCGCGGGTGAGCTGCTGGCGTGAAGCAGAGGATCCCGCCGAAGGAGAATCCCACAGCTTGCAGCTTTCGTCGAATCATGGTTCCTGTTGAATCTGTCCTCTCCGCTAAATTGGGGAATGCCAGGCTAAGCCTGCTCCTTAAATGTCAGCCCATCAATAGCTCTTCTGGAGATATGCTTGTCGTAAATAAGGGATAGTCCTGTACGCTGAGGGGAACTGGGCTGTTTTTGTTTTCAAAGGTGCAGCTGGCCGTTTCTTTAAGCCAGCCTTAAAGGTTTGGACTAAATCCATGACTATCATCTAGAAGGACACAGGCAGCAGATACCTGGGAACCCCACCACCTAGAGGTTCCCCTCCAAGTCACTCAACCACCCTAACTTGCAAATATATCACCGCCCATTCACTGTCGCTAGGTAAAAATCCTGGAACTCACTCACTACCAGCACTGTGGATGTACATACACATCAGGGACTGCAGTGGTCCAAGAAGGCAGCTTACCACCACCTTCTGGAGGGCAACTAGGGATGGGCAATAAATGCTGGCCTAAGCAGCGGCGCCCGCATCCCGTAAATGAATTCTAAAAAAAACAAGTGCTTCAGGTAACCCATGGGGCTCGATTCTCCGACCCCCCGTCGGGTCGGAAAATCGCTGGGGGCTGGCGTGAATCCAGCCCCCGCCGGTTGCCGAAGTCTCCGGCATCGGATATTCGGCGGGGTCGGGAATCGCACCGTGCCGGTCTGCGGGCCCCCCCTCCCCCCGCCCCCCGCCGATTCTCCGGCCCGCGATGGGCCGAAGTCCCGCTGCTGGAATGCCTGTCCCGCCGGCGTGGATTAAACCACCTTTTGAATGGCGGGGCAAGGCGGTCCTGGGGGGGGCGGGGGGGGGGCGCAGGGCGATCTGGCCCCGGGGGGGTGCCCCCACGGTTGCCTGGCCCGCGATCGGGGCCCACCGATCCGCGGGCGGGCCTGTGCCGTGGGGGCACTCTTTTTCTTCGCCATGGTCTTCACTATGGCGGAGGCGGAAGAGACCCCCTCCCCAGCGCATGCGCGGACCCGCGTCGCCTGGCGAAGACATTTTGGCCACGGCTGGCGTGGTGCCAAAGGCCTTTCCCACCAGCCGGTGGAACGGAAACCACTCCGGCGCGGGCCTAGCCCCTCAAGGTGAGGGCTTGGCCCCTAAAGGTGCGGAGACCTCCGCATCTTTGGGGCGGCCCGACGCTGGAGTGGTTCACGCCATTCCATCCCGTCGGGACCCCCCGCCCCGCCGGGTAGGGGAGAATCCCGCCCCTGGAGTGTGAAGCATTAGCGAAGCTTCTCGACTGTGGCATGTGCAGTTGTGGAACTCATTTCAAAAACTTATAACCATTCAACGTGGGCATCGATCAGTAATATTAATCTTGCCAAAAGATGGTCCTCCATAATCTATGCGTGCCGCACCAATAGCCGACCTGGCCGTTCCCAAGGGTGCAAAGAGGCTGGAGCGGCCAACTCTGCTGTATCTAGCTCTGAACACAGTGTTTCACTAATCTCTGAGTATCGGCATCATAGCTCCTGGCAAGCCTTTCCATTTTTGGCATGCCCGGATGGGCACTACGCAATGCTGCACAGGGACAATTACCCTCGCTCCCCATAGGATGATGCCGTCCTCACAGCTGAGCTAGTCTTTCCCTCCGTGGTATGGCTTTGGGGCCTTCAGAAATCCTCTCATTCTGCCAACCTCGGGTTATATCTTTCACAACAACGGGTCTTTGCTGCTCACAATTTTATTTGCTGTGCTGACACTGGACACATGTCTAGAAAATTCATTAACATCATGATCCCTTGCGGCATTGGGTGGCAGAGAGGGTTGGCGTTGTACTCTCTGGCAGTGAAAGTCGACCAAGGGCATCAGCATTGGCTGTCTGTGGCCCTGGTCCCTGGTCAAATGTATATTCATAATCTGATAAGATCAATGCCCAGCACTGAATCCTGGCCGATGCATAGGCGGAACAGCCTTGCCCTCCTTGAAAAGTCACAGCATTGGTTTGTGGTCTGTTACAACATTAAAATATCTTCCTCACTGCATGCACAACAGTCAGACCCTCTTTTCCTGACTGTGAATAACCTTCCCCAGCTACTGAACGGGTTCTTGACACATATGGACTAGGCCTCTCAGACCCAACATCCACTCTGTGAGATAAAACTGCCCCAACTCCGCATGGGGAGGCATCACACTTTAGCATAAAATTCTTTGACGGGTCAAAATATATCAGTAGGCATGATGAATGCAATAGCTGTTGGACTTTATTAAATGCTTCTCTCTGTGGTGCTTTCCAGAACCATCTCTGGTCTGTCTTCAGTGACACGTGTAAAGGAGCTAATTGTGTTGGACATTTTTGGAAGAAAACCGTGACAATTAACCATCTGCGGAAATTATTTAAGCTCCGAGGTGTTCCTGGGCGGCGTGGGGGCGGGTGGGGGGGGGGGGGGGGTGTACCTCTTTTCTTGCCCTTATTTTGTCCTCAAATTTTGTATTTGAATGCCCCCCCAGCCAGTCTTGCATATAAGGATAGGATATCTGTCCAGCTTTGTTGATTAGTTTACTGTTAATTTATATTCCCCGCAGACGCCGAATGTCTTAACTAGTTTAACAACAGGTACAATGGGGGCTGCCCATTTGGCGAGCTGGACTGGCTAAGTGACATCCAATTCTTCAAGCCTTTCTGGCTCACACTCAACTTGTTCTGGCATTATCCTTGAAATATTTTGGGGTGGCTTCTGGATCTACATGAAGATTACATGGATTTACATGAAAGGCCTTTAAACCTTTGATTTTTCCCAGTTCATCCTGAAAAGTGCCCTGAAATGTCCCAACACCAAATCGGGCGCAACTAGGCCACTGACTAGCGCCTACCCTGCTTCCAATGTCAAGACAGCTGTTTGGGTGTTTTTCCACATTGTGCCTTGTTTAAAAACTTCCATCTAAATACGCACTGGCTGAAATCATCCATCCTCGTTCACGGCTGGGATTTTCCAGTGCCGTTGAAAGTGAATGGAGTTTTGGCCGGAACGCCAAATTTTCCGTTCTCGCTCTGAACCGCTCGTGCCATGGACGAGGCCAGGGAATCCCACCCATTATGTCACAGGCCTAACGTTGTTGTGGACAATGTCATCAGATAAGTGGCATAGATGATATGAAGTATTGAGAATAAACATAAACAATTGATACTTTCCACATGAGAGCCCATAGTATTAGTAATTTGAACTTTTAGCATACGATGATACACACTTGTGGATGATACAGCCTTCTATATAACATGGATTTATAAAAAGGAAATCATGTTTGATAAAGCTGTTAGAGTTTTGTGAGGCGGTACCTAGCACAATGAATAAGAGGTAACCAATAAATGTGATGTACATGGGTTTTCAGAAGGCGTTAGATCTGGTCCCTCACGAGAATTTCATCAGATGGTATAATTTCACCTTTTATTCTGATGAACCACAATTCAATGGCCCATGTGTCTTTTATCTATTAGCTCCCGATATGATGTTGCTCCGCCCAGAATCTCCTGTCAGTTCCTCTGTGTTGCGGACATAGAGCTGAATCACCTTGGGCAGGATTCTCTGATCCTGAGGCTAAGTGTTGACGCCGTCGCAAACGCCGTTGCATTTTACGATGGCATCAACAGACTCCCAGGAGCAGCGGTCCTGCGCCCTACTGGGGGCCAGCATGGCACTGGAGTGACTCACGCAGCTCCAGATGCCAATGCCGGCGCCAAACGGGCGCTGTAGGTCTGCGCATGTGTGCTGCGACCGCCACGAACTCGCCCATGCGCGCTAGTTTCCTTCTCCGCGCCGGCCCCGTGCAACATGGCAGAGAGCTACAGGGGTCCGGTGCGGAGTAAAAGAGGCCCCCACCAGGAGAAGCTGGCCCGCCGATCGGTAGGCCCCGATCGCGGGCCAGGTCATGGTGGAGCCCCCCCCCCCGGGGTCAGAGCCCCCTCCACCCCACCAGGCCTCCCCCCACAGGATGGACGCCGAGGTCCTGCCGGGTAAGACCACATGTGAACGGCGCCGGCGGGAATCGGCCTATCCCGGAGCTATTCAGCCCATCCCGCGGGGAGAATCGCCGGGGGGGGGGGGCTGTGTAGAGCGGCCCCCGACTGGCGCCGCACCGAACGCGCCGGCACCAATGGCGCCGATTCTATAGTCACCGGGCCGGCGTCGCGTGAATCGCGCCCGGCCCAGCGATTCTCCGACCCGGCCCGGGGTCAGAGAATCCCGCCCCTTGTCTTTTCCTAGCTAGATCACAGCGTGAAGTTATGGCTGCGATGTCCATTGTTCAGTATCTCTGCTTCTTAAGCAACATCATGTTCCTCTTTGATGTCCTTCCTTTCTTTCTCTGCCATAATCATTTTTTTCCCCAGTCAATATAGCTGGATTAAAATGGTCCTACCTTTTTGTAGGGTCAATTATCTCAATCTCTGGTTGTTAAGATGTTAATCTCCATTGGACTAATGACAAATCAAGCTGCTGTTTATAAAAGACATAAACATCCTGGTTGGATGGCAGCCACAGTCACTTACCATGATGTAGAAACATAGCAAATAGTTTGGCTCCTTGAGCCCGCTCTGCCATTTAACTACATCATGACTGATCCTCTATCTCGATGCCATTTTCCCATATGCCCTGATATTTTTAATGCATAGTCATCTCTTGATCTCCATCTTGAACATACTCAATGACTAAGCTTCCACAGCCCTCGGGCGTAGGTACTTCCAAAGATTCACCATTCTCTCAAACAGAAGTGAAGGGATGATGGTATCTGATGTTGGTTGGAATGTGTCAGTAGAGACCTGGATACACTCTGAGTTTATATGCTGTGGAGCTCAGGGGTGGGATTCACCCCTACCCGGTGGGGCGGGCGGTCTTGGCGCCGAGGAGAGACGTGAACCACTCCGGCGTCGGGCCGCCCGGAAGGTGCGGAAACCTATGCACCTTCAGGGGCTAGGCCAGCGCTGGCAGGGTTGGTGCCGCAGGGCTTGGCGCCACGCCAACTGGCGCCTAAGGGCCTCCGCCGGCGGGCGCGAGTTAGCGCATGCGCAGGAGCGCCAGCGTGTGCTGGCGTCATCCCAGCACATGCGCAGGGGGTTCGTCTCCGCACCGGCCACGGCGGAGGTCCACACCAGCCGGTCTGCAGGGAAAGAGTGCCCCCATGGCACAGGCCGGCCCATGGATAGGTGGGCCCTGATCGCGGGCCAGGCCACCGTGGGTGCACCCCCCCAAGGCAGATCCCCCCGCGCCCCCCCCCCCCCCCCGAGGACCCCGGTGGCCAACCGCAGAGCCAGGCCCCGCCAGTAAGGACCAGGTCTAATTTATGCCGGTGGGACCGGCCTAAAATGGATGGCCGCTCGGCCCACCGCGTGCCGGAGAATCGCCGGGGGTGCCACTGTCAGCGGCCGCCAACCGGCACGGCACGATTCCCGCCCCCGCCAAAACCCCGGCGCCGGAGAATTCGGCAGCCGGCAGGGGTGGGATTCACACCGTCCCCCGGCGATTCTCCGACCCGGTGGGGGAGGTCAGAGAATCCCGCCCCAGGACTCCAAGAGAAAAGGTATTGGAATCTTTCTTCATTTTTGCCGTTATTATTTTCGATCCATGGATGCTTAATAGGCATGTACCTTTATGTCAAGCATCAGAGAGAGTGAGGAATTCAAGACGTTGCAACATAGTATATGGTGCTGCTAGCTTTGGACACCAGGGGCGAAATTCTCCGGAAACGGCGCGGTGTCCACCGACTGGCGCCCAAAACGGCGCAAATCAGACGGGCATCGCGCCACCCCAAAGGTGCGGAATGCTCCGCATCTTTGGGGGCCGAGCCCCAACCTTGAGGGGCTAGGACGGCGCTGGACGAATTACCGCCACGCCAGCTGGCGCGGAAATGACATCTCCGGGCGGCGCATGCGCGGGAGCGTCAGCGGCCACTGACAGCTTCCCACGCATGCGCAGTGGAGTGAGTCTCTTCTGCCTCCGCCATGGTGGAGGCCGTGGCGGAGGCGGAAGGGAAAGAGTGCCCCCACGGCACAGGCCCGCCCGCGGATCGGTGGGCCCCGATCGCGGGCCAGGCCACCGTGGGGGCACGCCCCCGGGGCCAGATCGCCCCGCACCCCCCCCCAGGACCCCAGAGCCCGCCCGTGCCGCCTTGTCCCGGCGGTAAGGTAGGTGGTTTAATTTACGCCGGCGGGACAGGCATTTTCGCGGCGGGACTTCGGCCCATCCGGGCCGGAGAATCGAGCGGGGGGGCCTGCCAACCGGCGCAGCGAGATTCCCACCCCCGCCGAATATCCGGTGCCGGAGACTTCGGCAACCGGCGGGGACGGGATTCACGCCAGCCCCCGGCGATTCTCCGACCCGGCGGGGGGGTCGGAGAATCTCGTCCCAGAACCCTGACTCTGTGGCACATGATACTGGGACTCGGTTCGACTGGTTCATTGGCGGCCAATGAACTGGCCAAAAGGCTGTGTTCTGCCCAGTAATAGGTGCTGATTGGATTCTGCCTGAGCGAGATGATGTCCAGAGAGTTGAGACCTGGACTCACTCTCTCTCTCGTGTGTCTGTGCGTGTAGAGGGTGGGGTCAAGTTAAAGTGGGAGATCAGGAATTGGTCAGTAATTAACGAGCAGTATTTGCTGCCTATTTCATTATCATCCTTGTGATAAATAAAAAGTAATTGTGTTTAAACTTATACACCTGCTGACTGTAATTATTGAGCAGCTAAGGGTCAAAGACTTAGGACATTTTTACAAGAGTTATTTGTTAATTCAACTATTTTGCGACTCTGGGTCAAGTGAGGCTGGAATTGACCGTGCTTCAGCCCAAGGTGTTGGAACAACAGTTATAACATCTTACTTACTTTCTAACCCTGCCTCTACATTTCCATGTTTTCCAATTAAGCAAAACAACATGGGCAAAATTCTCCGGAAACGGCACGATGTCCGCCAACTGGCGCCAAAAACAGCGCAAATCAGACGGGCATCGCGCCGCCCCTAAGGTGCGGAATGCTCCGCATCTTTGGGGGCCAAGCCCCAACATTGAGGGGCTAGGTCGGCGCTGGACGAATTTCCGCCCCGCCAGCTGGCGGAAAAGGCCTTTGTTGCCCCGCCAGCTGGTGCGGAAATGACATCCCCGGGCGGCGCATGAGCGGGAGCGTCAGCGGCCGCTGATGGCATTCCCACACATGCGCAGTGGAGACCGTGACGGAGGCAGAAGGGAAAGAGTGCCCCCACGACACAGGCCCGCCCGTGGATCGGTGGGCCCCGATCGCGGGCCAGGCCACCGTGGGGTCACCCCCCGGGGCCAGATCGCCCCGCGCCCCCCCCAGGACCCCGGAGCCCGCCCGCGCCGCCTTGTCCCGCCAGCTGGTGCGGAAATGACATCCCCGGGCGGCGCATGCGCGGGAGCGTTAGCGGCCGCTGACGGCATTCCCGCGCATGCGCAGTGGAGGGAGTCTCTTCCGCCTCCGCCATGGTGGAGACCGTGGCGGAGGCAGAAGGGAAAGAGTGCCCCCACGACACAGGCCCGCCCGCGGATCGGTGGGCCCCGATCGCGGGCCAGGCCACCGTGGGGGCACCCCCCGGGGCCAGATCGCCCCGCGCCCCCCCCCAGGACCCCGGAGCCCGCCCGCGCCGCCTTGTCCCGCCGCTAAGGTAGGTGGTTTAATTTACGCCGGCGGGACAGGCATTTTAGTGGCGGGACTTCGGCCCATCCGGGCCGGAGAATCGAGCGGGGGGGCCCGCCAACCGACGCGGCGCGATTCCCGCCCCCGCCGAATATCCGGTGCCGGAGACTTCGGCAACCGGCGGGGGCGGGATTCACTCCAGCCCCCGGCGATTCTCCGACCCGGCGGGGGGTTGGAGAATCTCGCCCCATACCTTGAATACCACTCATGGATAACGTTAATCAACCAGGGGTTTTCTTGCTTATATTGGTTTAAAGACTTTTAGAGAGAAAGAGTCCTTTAAGAGCAAACTGAACCATGTCTATCCAGCTTGGGTTACCAGAAGCAACACACAAACCTAGCCCCTCCCATTAACTATGCCACCCACAATCCAGAAGCACACCACATTCTTGTGTCCTGTTGCAAAAGGTTACATTGCCCCCGAAAAAATATTCAATGATTCTCTCCCTTTGTAATCACAGCAAAAATACTAAATGCAAACCTTAAAATGTGGAAATTTCTCATATTTATCACATCAGCGTGTGAGATGAGTTAGTCTGCTGCACATTATACCAGGAGATGTATCCTGCTATGGCAACCCTGTTTCTGAGTTGCAGCATTCCCTCCACATCGAGTTCCGACTCTGCAACACTGGGACGGCAGCATTGGCCCTTAGAGCTCCAAATTCCGTGGAGAGTGAGAGTGGGGATGGTGATGTGGCTTTGGACACAGTCGTGTTTGATATCGGCCCCATATCAATCCCAACGTGACCTGCGGGGGAGAGAATGGACCGCGGTAGACGAATGGCGCAAATTCCAGTTAGTAGAGAGTTCTGGTTAGTACAGTGAGGGGAAACAGAACTTTTGTTGCATTTGGTCTTTATTGCATTGCTGTTTGTCGGACTTTGGTAATAATAATAATAATCTTTAATACTGTCACAAGTAAGCTTACATGAACACTGCAATGCAGATACGGTGAAAAGCCCCCAGTCGGCACATTCCAGCGCCTGTTCAGGTACTCGGATGGAGAATTCAGAATTCTCAGCTGGAATGGGAATTGAACCCGCGCTGCTAGCCTTGTTCTGCATCATGGGTTTGTGCAAATTGGCTGCCACTTGTGAAACAGTGACTAGGTTTCAAAAGTACTTAATTTGCCACAAAACACTTGGGGTATCTATAGCTTGTAGAAGATGCAAGTCCTTTCCTTGTGTCAAACCGGTGGCCTCCGCGTGAAGCGTACTCATGTGGAGAAATCGAGCTCCTGGCTTCCAGCAGAATTATCGTTCATTTGTTTATTTCCTATCCCTCCAGTACTTTAAAGGTAAAGCCCGCAAAGCAGAAGCTGCAGCAAAGGATTACTCACCGGACCGGAACAGATCCTAGAAGGATCAAGCAGGTTATTCCAGCATCACTATTGACCAGCTCCTGTTTCAGTCTCGTTGTGTTTGAGTTCAGTCTTCAGAGTGCGTCTGAACGATAGAGGAAGCGAAAAGAATACAAATGTAGAGAAAAGAGGAAATGAATGTGATGCGTCTGGGGAGAGCTTTGTCTGTAACCCTTCTGTGCTGTTGTCTAGGAGCTGTCCCTGTGCAGTGACACCAAGTGTAGCATGAAGTGCAGAGAATTGCCGCTGTACTACACTGCGAGCTTCCTTTACCTCAATCTGCAAATCCACACAGCACATAGTGCACGAGGAACGAAAAACATTTTCCAGTCAGGGAGCAGATGATCCAACAACACCAGCAGCTCGGAAAGAGGTGCTGGCCATTTCTAAAGCTGCTCCGCTTCTTTCGGAAAGTGAGGAGGGTGGTTGCTACAATCATTTGCCACAAGATAACACCGATTAATAAAAGTAGGTTTGGAGGGGCATGGGACATGTCCTACAAAACAGTGACTCTTTTATGGAACTGATGATCACACCTTGGAGAAGCATGAGGGCTGAAGTTTTGGAGGTGGCTGAGAAAGGAACTGTTCGTTTTACACATGCGTGAGAGCTGGAATCCGGTGAGGAGGGCATTTGTTGGAAATACGAACCCTGACAAAAGTTTTTTCTCAAATGTACTTAATTTTATATTGTTCAGTTATGAAGTACATTAATAGTGCTGCAGTTTAAGTGTGGAGCATAGGGGGAGAATGCACACCATTGAGTGCACAGTTGAGGTACTTTCCAACATTCATGGGCCTACATTTTACTAGCAACAGGTTTAGTGAGCAGTGGGGTTTCCCTATGTTACAACAGCACTTCACAAATTATTTCATTGACTGAGGACATCCCGAGGTTGTGAAAGTTGCTGGATATATTTGGGCAGCACGGTAGCACAGTGGTTAGCACAGTTGCTTCATAGCTCCAGGGTCCCAGGTTCGATTCCTGGCTGGGTCACTGTCTGTGCGGAGTCTGCGTGGGTTTCCTCCGGGTGCTCCGGTTTTCTCCCACAGTCCAAAGATATGCGGGTTAGGTGGATTGGCCATGATAAATTGCCCTTAGAGTCCAAAAAATGTTAAGTGGGGGTTACAGGGTTATGGGGATAGGGTAGATACATGGGCTTCTGACGGGTGCTCTTTGTAAGGGTCGGTGAAGACTTGATGGGCCGAATGGCCTCCTTTTGCGCTATAAATTCTATGAATTATTTAGTTCTTTCCAGGCAGTCGAGGGCAGGGACTCCAATGGCCGAGGAATAAAAACAGGACATGCGAAAGAGGAGATATTTGAGACACTGGATTGCCTGAGAATTGTTCAAGAGGTGGTTTCAGATAGGATGGCTCTACTTAAAGTCGGTCAGTCACCAGGACAGGTTGAGATGCATCCAAGGATACTTAGGGGAGTAAGGTTGGAACTTCCGGGAGCCCTGGCTATAATCTTCCAATCCTCCTTAGGTAGAGGTGCCAGCAGACTGGAGAATTGCAAATTTCATAACTTTGTTCAAAAACCAGCGACCACAGAACAGTCAGTTCAACCTTACTGGTCAGGAAATGTTTTAAAAATAATTCAGGACAAAATTAAAAGTCAATTAGACAAACGCGGATTGGTTTGGCAATAAGACGTGAAAGGAAATCAAAACTGTTTCTGTCAAAACTTTACTTATTTTTTCTGCTTGTATAACGACTTCTATTGGACCTCAAGAAGGCTGCAACAAGTCACATGATCCCCAATGGTTCTGGAAGCTTCCAACAGAGATTACAAGAACAAAGGGGTTCCCAGTCTCATCATTGTAGAATCTCACACCCCATTATAATCGTGAAATTAGATTACTAATGGATGAGCTGACCCCCCCCTTGCCCGAGCTGGAACAATAACAAGGAATTAATTATAATTAAATCTAATTGGCTGAAATTTTTCACTCTCGTTAGCATGAGTTGGTAAAGTCACACTTTACGTTGGCGTGAAAGTTTGCTGCGATTGTCTCCTGCTGCCCGTCTGTGAAGGGCTGCATTTCCCACGGATCAACAACCGGAACATCTTTGTAATACATTTGTATTTGAAGCTTGGGACAGGGACTGTAAAAGAGATGAGAGCTCAGGATG
This sequence comes from Scyliorhinus torazame, assembly GCF_047496885.1. Taxonomy (NCBI): domain Eukaryota; kingdom Metazoa; phylum Chordata; class Chondrichthyes; order Carcharhiniformes; family Scyliorhinidae; genus Scyliorhinus; species Scyliorhinus torazame. The sequence continues at coordinate 23,278,569 of NC_092720.1, read as the reverse complement.
CGGCAGAGTGGCCAAATCCATGACTTGGTCATGTCGTCAGGGGAAAGGTATGGGGCCTTGCCAAAGCAGAATGCAAACTGAGTACTGGGCATCAATGTGGCAGCTAGGACATGAGTCAGTGGGCTTTGAGAGGCAGATTCAGATGATGAAAGGGAAAAGGGTGGTCCTTGGGAGACAGGAGCTTACCGCCAATTCTGTCTCTTCGACATTGCAGTGAGGAGAACATATGAAAGATGGAGCCTGGTGAACTCACCGCCATTCTACTCGCTGATAGGGAGGAGAGACGAAAATGCTAACAGAAGCACCTGACTAACCAAAGGCAGGAGCAGAACCATGAGGAGGAAAGATTGGCAAGTCCTGTTCCGCACGTAGAGGTTGAACCCGAGAGAGCCGTCGCTTGTAGGCACCTCGCTAAACCCAGGGTCTAGAGGCAGCAGTAAATATACCTGCAGATGTGCGAGAACCAGTGTCACCAAAGACTACACGTGTCCAGGGAACTGGTTGGCCACATAGGCCATCTTCTGCAGGATTTGTCCCCATAAGGGCATCCACTGCCTGTGTTGCTGAAAATGACTTGGGCACTCAATTTGTACGCCAGTGGGTCCTTCCAGGGCTCCACATGCCCCTGGACACAAGTGCAGCCAGGAGATGACAGATATTGGCCGGGATTCTCTGGAATCCCGGCCAAGTGTTGACCCCGGCGTCAAAACCGGCGCCAGCGACTCCGGCGTCAACGGGTCTCCAGGCCCAGGCATTCACCCCCTCTAGGGGGCTAGTATGGCGCCAGAGTGGTGTCCGCTGCCCCGGTGCTCAAAAGCCAGTGCACAACGGCCGGCGCTGGTCCGCGCATGCGCGAGGGTTGCCGTCTCCGCGCCACCCGGGCAATATGGCAGAGCCCTATGGGGGCCCGGTGCGGAGGAACATAGGCCCTCACCGGAATTAGCCTGCCCGCCGATCAGTAGGCCCCGATTGTGGGCCTGGCCACCGTGGAGGCCCCACCTGGAGTCGGATCCCCCCCACCCCCCAGCAGGATGGTCCCCACAGCTAGAGCTCCAAGGTCCCGCCGGGTAGGACCATATGTAACCTACGCCGGCGGGACTCGGCCGAACTCGGCGGGCACTCAGCCCGTCGAGGCGCGGAGAATCGCTTGGGGGGGAGGCGCATTCAATGGCCCCCAACCGGTGTGGCGGCGACCCCGCGGGCGCGATTGCCACCAATTCTCTTGTCGCCGGAGAATCGGCGGCCCGGTGTCGGAGCGGCGAGGCGGGATTCGCGCCCCTCCGGCGATTTTCCGACCCGGCGCGGGATCGGAGAATCCCGGCCATGACCTTTACGAGGGCACACAACTTCATCCATTCCAACCAGGATCAGGCAAGCCAGGATGCAAGAGCTTTGTGCAAATCTCTGGCTTTCCATCGATGCAGGGCGCCATTAATTGCACTCGCTTGACATTCAAATTTCCAGGACATCAGGTAGTGAACTATGTGACCTGAAAGTGATGCCACTCTGCGACCATACCAAACTCATCCTCCAGATGTTTCCTCGACTCCCAGTGAGTGTGCGCAATGCATACATTCTGAGCCACTCCTAGATTCCTGACATCTTTCTATGCTTCACAGTGGCTGCAGGGTTCACTCCTCAGGGAGAAGGGCTACCCACTGAGGAGGTGGCTGATGATGCCCGTTCAGAGGGCACAGAGGGCACCTGAGAGAATGTACAATGAGGCTCATGATGCAACTCACACTTTGGTCAAGCAGACCATAGGGATGCTGAGGTTGAGGTTCCGGTGCCTGCACATATCTGGTGGGGTGCTGCAATACAATCTGGAGAGGGTCGTTTGCTGCAACAGGGGGAATAACTGCCTGAGGAGGAGGTGGAGGAGCGACACTGTCCTCTGATGAGGAGGAGGTCGAAGGGGACAAGGTTGAGGAATCCTTGAGCGAGAAGATGTTGGCCATGAGGCAATGTCGATGTCTAGGCAAGGCAGATAAGCTGAGGACACGCTCATTACTGCTGGAGGGTGATGAGGAGATCCAGTGAGGAGACCCCATTATCTTCACATGGATTCTGCGCTCATTGCTCTCCTATTTGAGAGATGGCAGCGCACACACTCTGTGTTAAGTCTCCTATGATGGGGGGACACAGTTGCCGATGGTCTCTACATTCCAGGGGCATGATGACGACTTGCAGTGGGGGCAGTGCATAGATCCTCACAGAGCTTCTGTAAATGTCTGACTCGTGTCTAGCCAATGGCATGAGGCAATGACTAAGGTCATAAAATGGTGATGCAGCGGGGAAAGCTTCACCTCTCCTGCTCTTACGTTATCCTTCGTGAATTCACCCTCGATATTCAGTATCATTGGAGGCTGAGGTAGGTGGGATGGGGGAGGGGGGGGCAGCTGCAGCTCAAAGCTGCAGAGATCAGACATTGACAATGATGGGGATAAGAGACGCTAGCCCTTTGCATTGTGGGAAACGTCCTCATTCCCTGTGAGAAACAGACATGACTGATGTGTTCCGCCGCTGTGACTGGACACCACCAATGTGCTGGAAAGTTGCACAAAGCACATGGAGGAAGCCCTGGACTGAGTGCCCTGCCTTTTACTGGTGCAGGAATCCAGTTTTCAGGGCGGGATAGCAGGATCACAGTTTATTGGAACAAGGAGCCGTAGGAAGTGCGCAATTAGTGAGAGTTCATTTACAGAGACGAATGTTATGTACAAGTGCTTAACATTCTTCACTTAACGTCCCACGCTGTTCAACGAGAGCTTCTTAACCTTTTTAACCCTGTCGCTATGCCTTGGTGCATCCCCAACATCCGCAGTGTGGGTGGAGGCAGGCTGCTGTCTGCCACACCCCTGTTGCTTGTGATGATCTTGGCAGCTGCCCTCTGGAGGGCTGAGACCGAAAGGGCCTTGGTATGAGTTTGATGTCCTGCTGTGTGGCAGTGCCACCCTCCTTGGCCTGTGGGGCTGGAGTCTGAAGCAGCCACAGGAACAGAGGATTCAGATGGGAGGGATACTATTGGAATCACCTGGGTGGATGGTCCTGGGGTGTGCAGCAGCTGATCCTCCTCCTTTTGGGTGCCCGAGGTCCCCTGCTTTCCTCAGTGGGATGGAGGCGTAGCTGGAGTGAGGGTGAGAATCCCCACACTCCTCTGGTGTTGGCACTCATGGAGTGCATGTGCTGCAGCAGTGTGGGGTAACAAGCTTGCACCAAGGGTCATAGGGGTGTCGGCACAATCATCTCAGACATAAGGCAGGCAGACTCCTCCATGCAGCCTTTCAATCCAAAGGGTTTCCCAGACATATCTTCCCAATTATCCCTGCCTTCCCTTTGGAATTCCAGCAACTGAGGCATGATCAAATAGAGAGGATGATCATCTGACTGAGACTCAGCAGGTTCCAGCCATCCTCTGAGGTCCAGCACCCTGGGAGGTCCCTGGCTCGAGCTGCTGTGCCTTTGTGAGTGTGATGTCCTCACCAGATTGGGACCCCAAGATGTGTGCCCCTGTGCTGGTGGAGGGTGTGGGCAAGCGCAGAGTCGGTTCTCCTGTATCGGGTCCATGGATCCCTTCTCTGTGCTGCTGTTGGGGATGGAGTCGAGGGCCTGTCTGTCAGACACCCGGGGCTGCTTCACAGATGTGCCTGCCGTAGAAAGGTGGTCATTAGTGTATGACAGGGGTCTTTTGAACCAGGACACATGACTCACAGCATGGTTGTCTGATGGGTGATATAGTGCTGGATCCCCACTTGGTTTATTGCCGTCGATGTCACCGTCAGGACAGGAACGGTCAACATCTTCCCCGGCCAGCAGGCTGGCTCTGTCCTCAAAACGATTGAAGGCCTTGAGTTCTGGCATCCCTCTGCTCATCTGGCATCTCTCCCTCTTGTTGGGTGCCAGATTGTCCTGCATGAAAACAGATGGAGAGAGTGTAAGCAGGACACGTGCCTGGGCTGAGGATAATGATGCCTGGCATGTGTGGATGGTGAGTGGGACCAGCGAAGTGGTGAGGATAAGACCTGCAGGGGTGATCCCTATGATTTCATAGTGACGAGGAGAGTGATTCACCCTGACAGCTCAAAGAGATTATTCATCCTCCTGCGACAATGGATAGATGTCCTGCAGGCATTTGACACTCACGGCCGCTGCCTCTGCCCCCCGTGCTGGGTCAGTGACTTTGCTGCTAGATTTCCACCCTGAGCGTGGGTTGATGATGTCACGGGTGGGGCTCAACAGCAGTGAAGAGACTGTCCAGGGAGGCATCGGAGAACTTCCAGGCAGATCACCTGGGAGCCTTCAGGTCCACAGTTCCCTAAAAGTGGCAACACAGGCGGCCAAGGTGATTAAGGAGGCATATGGCATGCTTGCCTTCATCAGCCGGGGCATTGAGTACAGGACTTGGGAAATCATGTTGCAGCTCTCGAAAACCATGGTTAGGCCGCACTTGGAGTATTGCGTTCTGGTCACCACATTATCAGAAGGGCGTGGAAGCTTTGGAGAGAGTGCAAAGAAGGTTCACCAGGTTGTTGCCTGGTCTCAAGGGTGTTGGTTATGAGGAGAGTTGAATAAACTGGGATTGTTTTCACTGGAAAAATGGAGGCTGAGAGGACACCTGATAGAGATCTCCAAAATTATGAGAGGCATAGACAGGGTGGATAGTCAGAGGCTTTTTCCAAGGGTGGAAGTGTCAATGACAAGGGAGCACAGATTAAAGGTGAGAGGGGGAAAGTTTAAGGGAGATGTGGGGAATAATTTTTTCACACTGTGGTAGTCACCACTGTTGTATTGTATGTACCGCATATGAGGTGTATTACGGTAAGGCCCCTGTACTACAGGTACGGGGTAGATCCCTACCTGCTGGCTCCACCCAGTAGGCAGAGTATAAATGTGTGTGCTCTCCGAACGGCAGCCATTTCGGCAGCAGCTGTAGCAGGCCACACATCTCTGCGTAATAAAGCCTTGATTACTCTCTACTCTTGTCTCATCGTAATTGATAGTGCATCAATTTATTACGCAGAGATTTCACAACGATGGATCTCCGCATCAAGCCGGATCGCCTGCAGCTGCACCCTCAAGCAGACAACGCCACGTCGGCCTTCACACATTGGCTAGCTTGCTTTGAAGCATACATCGGATCTGCGACAGACCCACCGTCAGAGGCACAGAAGCTCCAGATCCTCTACACGTGGCTGAGCTCCGATATCTTTTCCCTTATCTGGGACGTGCCTACATACGCTGAGGCCATGGCGCTACTGAGGAGAACTATGCTCAGAAGACCAACAAAATCTACACCAGGCATCTTCTGTCCACGCGGCATCAACTCCCCGTGAGTCTGTGGAAGATTTCTGGCGTGCCCTGCGCGCCCTGGCAAGGGACTGCGATTGCCAGGCCGTTTTGGCCGTTGAACATTCTGAACTTCTAATTAGAGACGCGTTCGTTATGGGCGTAGGGTCAGCGTACATCCGCCAGCGACTCTTAGAAGGGGCTACCCTCGACCTCGCGGCGACCAGGAAACTAGCGCTCTCCCTCACAGTCGCCTGACGCAATGTACAGGCGTATGCCCCCGACCGCATGGCACACCCCTCCTGGGCATCATGGACCCCGCCAGCGAACACCCCATCGTGGACCCCACCAGCGACCGCCCCCAGCCAACCCCAGGCCTGCACCGCGCGGCAGCCAACCAACCCCGGGGGACCCAGGTGCTACTTCTGCGGACAGTCAAAACACCCCCGGCAGCACTGCGCGGAGCGCGCTCTGCAAGGCCTGCGGGAAGAAAGGGCATTTTGCTGTTGTGTGCCAGGCCCGCTCGATCGCCGCTATTGTCCCTGCACCCCCCACATGCGACCCGTGGGCGCCGCCATCTTCCTTGCCTCAGACCACGTGCGGCCCGTGGTGCTGCCATCTTGCTCGCCTCACAACACGTGCGGCCCGTGGGCGCCGCCACCTTGCCTGCCTCAGGACACGTTCGGCCCGTGGGCACCGTCAGCTTCCCCACCTCAGGACACCTGCTCGTCGGGCATCTCATAGGGCCGCTCATCGCCTGCAACTGCCGCCGACCAGCCGCGTCTCGCCTCCATCACGATTGACCAGTCCCGACCGCACAACCTCGCGACCGCCTCGACGACAGTAAAGGTCGACGGGCACGAGACATCCTGCCTTCTGGACTCCGGGAGCACTGAGACCTTCATCCATCCCGATACGGTAAGCCGCTGCTCGCTCGCAGTTCACCCCATTAACCAAAAAATCTCCCTGGCCTCCGGATCCCACTCCGTGGCGATCCGGGGGTACTGCACCGCTGCCCTCCCCACCCAGGGCGTAGAGTTCAGCGGCTTCCAGCTCTACGTCCTCCCCAATCTCTGCACTGCCTTGCTACTCGGCCTGGACTTCCAGTGCAACCTCCAGAGCCTAACCCTGAAATTTGGCGGGCCCCTACCACCCCTCACTGTCTGCGGTCTCACAACCCTTAAGGTCAACGCGCCTTCTCTATTTGCAAACCTCACCTCGGATTGCAAACCCGTCACCACCAGGAGCAGACGGTACAGCGCCCAGGACAGGACCTTCATTAGGTCTGAGGTCCAGCGGCTGCTGCGGGAAGGCATCATCGAGGCCAGCAACAGCCCCTGGAGAGCCCAAGTGATAGTGGTGAAAACGGAGGAGAAAAACAGGATGGTCGTTGACTACAGCCAGACCATCAACAGGTACACGCAGCTCGACGCGTACCCCCTCCCACGCATATCTGATATGGTCAATCAGATTGCACAGTACCGGGTCTTCTCGACAGTGGACCTGAAATCTGCCTACCACCAGCTCCCCATTCACAAGGCGGACCGCCCGTACACCGCATTTGAAGCGGACGGCCGCCTTTATCACTTCCTTAGGGTTCCCTTTGGCATCACTAACGGGGTCTCGGTCTTCCAACGGGAGATGGACCGAATGGCTGACCGCTACGGTCTGCGGGCCACCTTCCCGTACCTGGATGCCATCACCATCTGCAGCCACGACCAGCAGGACCACGACGCCAACCTTTCCAAATTCCTCCACACCGCCAAACTCCTCAACCTAACCTACAACAAGGAGAAGTGCGTGTTCAGCACGAACCGATTAGCCATCCTCGGCTATGTGGTTCAGAACGGAGTCCTAGGGCCCGACCCCGATCGCATGCACCCCCTCATGGAACTCCCCCTTCCCCACTGCCCCAAGGCCCTCAAACGATGCCTGGGGTTCTTCTCGTACTACGCCCAGTGGGTCCCAAACTATGCAGACAAGGCCCGCCTACTCATCCACTCCACCATTTTCCCACTGACGGCTGAGGCTCACCAGGCCTTCGAACGTATCAAGGCCGACATCGCCAAGGCCGCGATGCATGCGGTCAACGAGACACTCCCCTTCCAAGTCGAGAGCGATGCATCAGACGACGCCCTGGCCGCCTTTCTCAACCAGGCAGGCAGGCCCGTGGCATTCTTTTCCCTCACCCTCCATGCCTCTGAAATTCGGCACTCCTCCGTCGAGAAGGAGGCCCAGGCCATAGTAGAAACTGTGCGGCATTGGAGGCATTACCTAGCCGGCAGGAGATTCACTCTCCTCACTGACTAACGGTCGTTTGATTCATGTTCAACACCACATAGCGGGGTAAGATCAAAAATCGAGCTCTCCACCTACAATTACGAGATTTTGTATCGCCCCGGTAAGCTCAATGAGCCCCCCCGATGCCCTATCCCGAGGGACATACGCCAGCGCACAAGTGGACCGACTCCGGACCCTGCACGATGATCTCTGTCACCCAGGGGTCACCCGTTTTTATAAAGGCCCGCAATCTGCCCTACTCCATCGAGAAAATCAGGGCTATCACCAGAGACTGCCAGGTCTGCACGGAGTGTAAACCGCACTTCTACCGGCCAGACCGAGCGAACCTGGTGAATGCTCCCCGCCCCTTTGAACGCCTCAGTGTGGATTTCAAAGGGCCCCTCCCCTCCATCGACTGAAACAAGTACTTTCTTATTCTCGACGAATATTCAAGATTCCCCTTCGCCGTCCCATGCCCCGATATGATGTCTGCCACCGTCATCAAAGCCCTCAACACCATCTTCGCTCTGTTCGGTTTCCCCGCCTACGTCCACAGCGACCGGGGATCCTCATTTATGAGTGATGAGCTGCGTCAATACCTGCTCAGCAGGGGCACTGCCTCAAGCAGGACGACCTGCTACAACCCCCGGGGAAACGGGCAGGTGGAGCGGAAGAATGGGACGGTCCAGAAATCTCCCGGCCTCCCGGGGGCAGGAACTCCTCCCCGACGCCCTCCACTCCATTCGGTCGCTCCTTTGCACTGCGACTAACGAAACTCCCCATGAACGTCTCCTTGCCTTCCCCAGGAAGTCCACCTCCGGGGTGTCACTCCCAACGTGGCTGGCAGCTCCAGGACCCGTCCTCCTCCGCAAGCACGTGCGGCTCCACAAGGCGGACCCATTGGTTGAGAGGGTACAGCTACTTCACGTGAACCCGCAGTACTCCTACATAGCGTCCCCTGACACAGTCTCCGTTAGGGACCTGGCACCAGCTGGGTCCCCACACACTCCCCCCCCCTGGCCCGGCGCCACCCTCCCTCCCCCCTGCGCACCCCACCACAGCCCCCGCTTCAGGACGATCTGTCCTCCCCTTGGTCCCACCCGGGGATGAAGATGAGGTCGACACGCTCCCGGAGTCACCGACAACCGAACCAACGCCTGAATCACCACCGAGACTATGGCGTGCACAACGACAGATCAAGGCGCCCGATCGTCTGAATTTATAAACTTTTCCTAAAATGTTAAACGCCTACATGTAAATAGCCTTCTACCACCCCCGTTGGACTCTTTTTTAACAGGGGGTGAATGTGGTAGTCACCACTGTTGTATTATATGTACCGCATATGCGGTGTATTATGGTAAGGCCCCTGTACTACAGGTACGGGGGTAGATCCCTGCCTGCTGGCTCCACCCAGTAGACGGAGTATATATGTGTGGGCTCTCCGAACTGCAGCCATTTCGGCAGCAGCTGTAGGAGGCTACACATCGCTGCGTAATAAAGCATCAATTACACTCTACTCTCGTCTCGTCGTAATTGATAGTGCATCACACACACAGAGTGGTGGGTGCCTGGAACGAGCAGCCAGAGGACGTGGTGTAAGCAGGCACATTATCAACATTTAAGAGGCATCTGAATGGATAGATGAATAGGGAAGAAATAGAGGGACACAGACCGAGTAAGGGCAGAAGGTTTTTTGTTTCGTTCGGGTATCATGTTCGGCACAGGCTTGGAGTGCAGAGGGGCCTGTACATCTGCTGAACTTGCCTTTGTTCTTTATCACCCTGGGCTTTCTTAAGACCAGTTTTAGCTTACTGGTGTGCTATCTTTTGTTTTTAAACTTAATTCAACCAACTTGCTTTTACTCTGCTAATCTAATCTTTAAAAATATGTACAGGAAGTGGAAGGAAAATGTCTCAAGAGATTTCACTGATAAACATGAAGACAAAAAAAATGCCGGTGTAACTACATCTCCTTGTTGACAAGAATATATATTTTTCATCAATTTATGTGATTTATGGGTAATTGCTTTAAAATGAGATCTTGATTCGCAGCCTGTCCAACCTGAGCTGCTGCTGAATGGCCCATTGGAAAGGGTCAAGTGATTCTATTCCGTTCAAAATAGCTTAATCTGAGGGACTCACATGTCTTTTCACCAAAGCCCTTCAAGCACAATGAGGGCTGTTAACACAGCTCCGTTACACTAATCCTAACTTTCTTTGTCAATATGTCCACAGGTTACATTGAGCTTCAAAAAGGTCAGGAGATGGGTGAGAGGAATGAAAAAGCTAACACACTAAATTTCGCAGCAACAGTTAGTTAGTTTTTGATCAAGGAGGATGAAGGGAGACAAAATCAACAAAGCAACACATTTTAAATTCATACCTTTGCTTTTACCAAAGATACCTTCAGCCTTCTGGAACCTGCTTAAACCTCCAAATGCAACATAAGTCCTGTTCTCAGTGTGATGTCTTATTCACAAATCCTATTCTCTGCCGTAAGCACGTCCACGTTTACAAAGCTTTCCAACTGTTAACCTGCATTCCCTCCGATTAGAATTTATACATCCTCCTGATATTTCCAAACGGCATGACCTTTTATCCTCTCGTTGTGTAATCTCCATGCACACCTTATCACTTACCTCATGCAAATCTATATCAGGCATTGCTATGGAATAATGTAAGCTTGGTTAAATTCTCACCGTACAAAGAGACTTCTGCTGATTAAAGTTAGTGGGAATAAGATATTGAAAGAGATGTTGAACATGCTGGCAGCTCACTATCGTTCATTTTCCATTCGCACCCAGGGTCTAGGCCGAACTTGCTGTGTATTAGAATCATAGAATTTACAGTGCAGGAGCAGGCCACTCGGCCCATCGAGTCTGCACCACCCCTCAGAAAGAGCGCCCTACCTAAGCCCACACCTCCACCCTATCCCCACACCTCCACCCTATCCCCGTAACCCCACCTCACCTTTTCTGGACACTAAGGGCAATTTAGCATGGCCAATCCACCTAACCTGCACGTCTTTGGACTGTGGGAGGAAACCGGAGCAGCCAGAGGAAACCCACGCACACACGGGGAGAATGTGCAGACTCCGCACAGACAGTGACCCAAGCCGGGAATCGAACCTGGGACCCTGGAGCTGTAAAGCAACTGTGCTAACCACGGTGCTACCGTGCTGCCCAGTTTTTAAGGTTTCATTGGTTTGCAAGGACTGGACTGCTTCAGAATATCTCAAAAAGGAATATAGGGCCTGCTGAGGCAGTAAGATGTGGTGTGCAAGATATTCCAGCATTTTAGAACACATTTAATTAAACACTTTGACTGTGATGTAGAACATAGAACATAGAACATTACAGCACAGTACAGGCCCTTCGGCCCTCGATGTTGCGCCGACCTGTGAAACCACTCTAAATCCCATCTACACTATTCCTTTATCGTCCATATGTCTATCCATTGACCATTTAAATGCCCTTAGTGTTGGCGAGTCCACTACTGTTGCAGGCAGGGCATTCCACACCCTTACTACTCTCTGAGTAAAGAACCTACCTCTGACATCTGTCTGATATCCATCTCCCCTCAATTTAAAGCTATGTCCCCTCATGCTAGACATCACCATCTGAGGAAAAAGGCTCTCACTGTCCACCCTATCCAATCCTCTGATCATCTTGTATGCCTCAATTAAGTCGCCTCTTAACCTTCTTCTCTCTAACGAAAACAGCCTCACGTCCCTCAGCCTTTCCTCATAAGATCTTCCCTCCATACCAGGCAACATTCTGGTAAATCTCCTCTGCATCCTTTCCAATGCTTCCACATCCTTCCTATAATGCGGCAACCAGAATTGCACGCAATAGTCCAAATGCGGCCGCACCAGAGTTTTGTACAGCTGCAACATGACCTCATGGCTCCGAAACTCAATCCGTCTACCAATAAAAGCTAACACACCGTACGCCTCCTTAACAACCCTCTCAACTTGAGTGGCAACTTTCAGGGATCTATGTACATGGACACCGAGATCTCTCTGCTCATCCACACTGCCAAGAATCTTACCATTAGCCCAGTACTCTGTCTTCCTGTTATTCCTTCCAAAATGAATCACCTCACATTTTTCTGCATTAAACTCCATTTGCCACCTCTCAGCCCAGCGCTGCAGCTTATCTATATCCCTCTGTAATTTGTAACATCCTTCCGCACTGTCCACAACTCCACCGACTTTAGTGTCATCTGCAAATTTACTCACCCATCCTTCTACGCCTTCCTCCAGGTCATTTATAAAAATGACAAACAGCAGTGGCCCCAAAACAGCTCCTTGTGGTACACCACTAGTAACTGGACTCCAGTCTGAACACTTCCCATCAACCACCACCCTTTGTCTTCTTCCAGCTAGCCAATTTCTGATCCAAACTGCTAAATCTCCCTGAATCCCATGCCTCTGTATTTTCTGCAGTAGCCTACCATGGGGAACCTTATCAAACGCTTTACTGAAATCCATATACACACATCAACTGCTTTACCCTCATCCACCTGTTTGGTCACCTTCTCAAAGAACTCAATAAGGTTTGTGAGGCACGACCTACCCTTCAAAAAACCGTGTTGACTATGTCTAATCAAATTATTCCTTTCCAGATGATTATACATCCTATCTCTGAAAACCTTTCCAAGATTTTGCGCACAACAGAAGTAAGGCTCACTGGTCTATAGTTACCGGGGTTGTCTCTACTCCCCTTCTTGAACAAGGGGACAACATTTGCTATCCTCCAGTCTTCTGGCACTATTCCTGTTGACAAAGATGACTTAAAGATCAAAGCCAAAGGCTCAGCAATCTCCTCCCTAGCTTCCCAGAGAATCCTAGGATAAATCCCATCCGGCCCAGGGGACTTATCTATTTTCACCCTTTCCAGAATTGTTAACACCTCCTCCTTAAGAACCTCAAGCCCTTCTAGCCTAGTAGCCTGAATCTCAGTACTCTCCTCGACAACATTGTCTTTTTCCTGTGTGAATACTGACGAAAAATATTCATTTAGCACCTCTCCTATCTCCTCGGACTCCAGGCACAACTTCCCACTACTGTCCTTGACTGGCCCTACTCTTACCCTAGTCATTCCTTTATTAGCTTGCTTCAACTCCTGGACCCTTTGTTGGCTCCTACAACAGGAAGGGTTGGATTTTAAAGCGGCGGGGGTGGGGGGGGGGGGGGGGGGGTGGGGGGGTGGGGGGGCGGAGGAGTGGGATGCAGGAGGAGAGTCGGTCGACAGCTGACACATTGGAGAGAAGCGCGCCCCGTAGACATAACATGCTTTGGCTGGCCTAACCGAGCTGAGATCGAGGCTTTCACCCTGCAGTGGGAGGGAGCCCCGCCCCATGAGCAGCCCGAGCAGTCACACCAGTGCCAGTGTCCAGAAGAGGGCACTGCAGGGACTGCAAGTAGGAGGGCGAAGGAGAGTGACGGCTGCCGCAGAATCGTAAGTCCCAGGCCTTTAGAGCGGGGAGAGATCAGAGAGCCCAGGGAGGGGGAATTGGTATGGGGGATGGCAGGCGGGGGGTGGGGGGGGGGGGGTGGGGGGGTGGATTGACCTCTAATGTTGCCATCTGACATACTAATGTCCCTTTTCCACATGCAAAGTCCAGCCCGAGCTTCTCCAGCCTGACCTAGCCAGATATGATGAGGCATTCATCCATCTTCACTTTTACAGATCCAAACCACCTCATTCTGAATTTCTTATGGTCCTTGAGCCTATATTTATTCATCAACCATAAGGACATAGTAGGACTAGAAGTAGACCACACAGTACCTCAAGCCTGCTCCACCCTTCAATAAGATCACAGCTGATTTGATCAAGGCCTCAACCTCATTTTCCTGCCGGTAGCCAATGTTTACGTTCAGTCGGTCTTGCGAAGAGGATCTAAGTGTTTTTTGAATACATATAAGCTATGTACACATATCGCCCAAGATACAAGATAACTCCATGCCTGCTTCTACGCAGGTCTCTGTCCAGTCCACAAATGATTCTAGCCTCATGCCATGTGTCTCTTTACATCACTTTGCGGGTCTAATTGTTATCGGTCCCACATTAACCCTTGGTATGCCAGTTACCCTTATACTACATCTCCCTCACGTCTTTACCCAATGTGCTCTCCAGCCGCCTCAGAATCTCATCATATGTTTTAATCTTCTAACCTCCAATGAGTATCGGCCCAATCAGCTCAACCTTTCCTCACACGACAACACCTTCATCCCAGGAAATCAACTTTGCGACTCTCCCTGAGCTGCCTCCAAATTAAGCAGATACCTCTTTAAATTGGGGTACCAAAACTGTGTGGTCTCACCAATGCCCTGTGTAATTCTAGCAAGACTTCCCCATTTTTATACTGCTTGCCATATAGATCAACATCCCAATTGCTTTCCCAATTACTTGCTGTACCTTTTCATGCTAACATTTCATGCTTCATATACGAGGTCATCCAGGTCCCCCTGATCCACAGCCTTCTGTCGTCTCTTAATTTGAATATTATTTTCCTTTTTCACACTTCTTCCCAAAGTCAATCCCTCACGTTTGACCACATAAGACTCCACCTGCCAATTTATTTGTTCACTGTAGTAAAGGATTGGCGACCACCGGTCAGTATGTATTATAAATTATAACGGTTTATTTACAAGTTGCATTTACAGAGTGTCTTTCACGATACTATCACAACTAGGTCGAGGATCTACTCTGGCTGTGAAAGCACCAATAACCCCGCGCTTGATCCCATTGGGTGACGGGGTCACATGACCCTCCCGATGTACACCCCTTAAAGTGGCCAGCTACTGCACCCCTCCCCCTCTAAGTCGTTATTATACAATATATGAAATAGTTATACCATTATACCATTAACAAAACACCAGTACACAGAAACACTTCATGTATGCAGTCCATTAAAAACTCAATCTGTCAGGGGACCTTTTCTTCCTCTGGGAGTGACGTAGCTCAACTGGCTATGGCCTGACTGTCGAGGTAGATAATGCTGCAATTATCTCACGCAGACTCTACTCTGGAATCTGTGTAAGATCAAGTCTCTCCCCCCAGCAAGATCAATGGACAAACCCTTCCAAATGTGGATCATTTCTCACACCAGGGTAGCCACCTCTCTTCGAAGGCTGACATTGATGCGGAGATCCAACATTGTATCCAATCTACGAACGCCTCCTTTGGACGCCGAAGGACGAGAGCCTTTGATGATTGTGACGTCCATGAAGATCCTCATGGACAATGCGGTCGGCATCCCAACTCTTCTGTATGGCTCAGAAACTTGGATTACGTACACGCACAACCTAAAAGCCCTGGCGAGGTACCATCCATGCTTCCTGAGATAGATTCTCCACATCAGCTGGGAGGACAGGTGTACTAACATCAGTGTCCTTGAAGGAGCCAAGGGCACCAGCCATCGAGGCCCTTGTCATCTGAAACCAACTCCGTCGGGCCAGTCATGTGCTTCGGTTGCCAGAGTCCCGACTTCCAAAGCAAGTCTTCCTTGCCCAAGCTCAGGGAAGGTTTACGAGCAAGAGCAGGACAAAGGAGGCGCTTCAAAGGCACCCTGAAGGCTTACCTCAAGAAATACAACATCAACAGCAATGCCTGGGAAACCCTTGATCAGAGGTGACCTACTTGGAGGAACCTCCAGACTGAAGGGACGCAATTCTTGAAGGACAACCAACGGCAAGAGGAAGCCCAGAGAAGGAGCCACAGAAAGGAATACCAGTGATGTAGAATCGAAGGACTGATTCCACCTCCTGGAAACATCTGGCAAGTGTGCCGGTGAAGATGTGGCTCTAGGATCGGGCTCATCAGCCACACAAGGACCCACAGAGCCCATAATAAAACCGAGTTTCTCAGGTGGATAATCACATTCGTTAGCGAGTGATTGCCGAAGAAGAAACGGCTTAATATCAGGAGCCTCCAGAGATGTTAAACTTCGAATCAGATTACATCTCTGGGTCCCGCAAACGGTAAATAAAATGACTTTCTGTCTCTCCTCACCCTATATTGCATTAACCCAATCGTTCGATATAGTGCACCCAATTCTCAGCAGTCGGGTTCAAGGCTTCTAGCCTCCTGAAGAGAGGCATGCTTGTTCTCTCTTTCTCAGGCCTCTGATTCACTTTGCATTTTTCAACGCCACTTTCTTTGAATTCCTCACTGCTCAGGAAATTGCGAGTGTAGTCGAGGAAGGATTGGCGACCACCAGTCAGTGTGTATAACAAATAATAACGGTTTATTTACAATCAGTATTTACACAGAGGGCTGGATTCTATGTCCCCCACGCCGGAGTGGGAATGGTGGAAAACCAGCGCAAAATGGCCACCGATTCCCCATTTGGCTGGGGGTTAGCAGGAAGGCAGCTTAGAGCATCCGGCTCAACAGCCGATACGGCGTGGAGAATCGCCGGGTCTCTGGCCGTGCATGCGCACGGCGGCGGCCTGCAGCGGCCTGCAGCGTGCTTCATGGCGGATGCCGCTCAGGCACCCGGTCCGCAAAATATTGCCCCCCCTTCGGCCGGCTCGCGCGCCTTGGACTGCCCCACCAGTGCCCCCAGCCCCGAATAATGGCCCCTCGACCCGCAGATCGTCCCTTCCCCGACTGTCACCATGCTGGACTGAGTCCGCAGCCGCCACGTCGAGTTCCCAACGGATGAGACCACATGTGTCCCGCGCCGTCGGGAACTCGGCCGGTCGAGGGCAGAGCATCGGGGGGCGGGCTTCAGGCAATGGCCGCCCCCGATTCTGGCTAGAATTTTGATTTTCCGGCCTGTCGCCGAACGTGTTCCGCTGTCGATGACCAGAGAATCCAGCCCAGAATCTTTCACAATGCTCTAGCTCTAGGCAGGATCCCAGGTTGGATTCCCGGCTTGAACCACTGTCTGTGCGGAGTCTGCACGTTCTCCCCGTGTCTGCGGGGGTTTCCTCCGGTGCTCCGGTTTCCTCCCACAAGTCCCGAAAGGCGTGCTTGTTAGGTGAGTTGGACATTCTGAATTCTCCCTCTGTGTACCCGAACAGGTGCCGGAATGTGGCGACTAGGGGATTATCGCAGTAACTTCATTGCAGTGTTAATGTAAACCTACTGTGACAATAATAAAAGATTATTATTAGTTTGGTCGCAAAAGATCTGCACCAAGATCCTTGCCTTTGATTTCCATTGGGTGATGGGGGTCACATGACCCTCCCAGTAAATGCCCCTTAAATATCCATATCCTTTTTGCAGACTCTTTTCTTGAACTTTGGCTCCTGAAGTCAGGTAAAAATTCCTCACTTCCCAAACCTGACTGAGGAGAAACTGCTCCAAATGGCCAGTTTTTTGCTCTTGGCGGAGGGGAGGCGGAGGAGTGGTTGTTGGCGGGAGGGTGCTGGTGTCAGTAGCAGGGGTGGTTTGGAGGCAGACCCAGTGTGGATAATGTGACTCAGTCGCAGTTTAAAAGGAGACCCGATAAGCAGCTCTTGCAAAGTGGATGCAAATGTTACTGTTGCTCGGAGGAAACGTCAGTCACCAGTCAGGTAAATACTAACTGTAAAAGTTGTCCAACTGATTACTGACACTGAAAGGGATGACCCATCACGGGCTTTCCAGAGGAGAATTGTCCTGCTGCTGACTTCCCATTGTAACGGAGGAGCACGCAACCTGGAAAAGCCACACAACACAAATGAAGATGGGACTGTTATATTTTAAATAATGACTTATCTAAAATATATATATTACTCTTGAATCCACCAGGATGATAAAATGACCAATAGTCTTTTTGTTGAAAGGTGAACTATTTATTGAGTAATAAAATAATAAACTGTGAGTCCTTTTACTCAATACTAAATTAACAATAAAGAATTAAAGTACAATAACTATACACTATTATAACAAACTAGTTCTAACTTCCCTCACGCTAGCTATTCTATGTCTTGCTTGTTCACTGTTCTGAATCACATCATCATCTGAATTAGAAAATGCGGGAAACCAGTTCTTATAGTATCTGACTGTGAGCCATCTAGTGTTGAAATGACTGTAATTCATTTACATACATTGATCATGTATATTGATATCTGAATATCACTACAGGGACCATCATCTGTTCGCAGTATTCTACATTGGCCTGACCATAATACCTCCGGGCATGACTGATATGCACCACATTTGCCATGGCCCTTTTGTCCTATCCTCTACCCTCTTTTCATCCATCTCTCAGGCACACAGTTGTGCCTTGGCCAGGACTCTCACTGTCATGAGAGAACAGTGTGACTCAGGGAGATCAGGTCAGCAGGGTAGTTTGTGTACAGGAGCAGAACACACCATCTGGGAATGACAGGAACAAATTCAGGCAAGCTGCATTCCTCCAAACCCATTTTGCCCTTCCTGCTCCCAACATTTTTAAAATAAATTTACAATGCCCAATTCATTTTTTTCCAATTAAGGGGCAATTTAGCGTGACCAATCCACCTACCCTGCACATCTTTTGGATTGTGGGAGCGAAACCCACGCAAACGTGGGGAGAATGTGCAAACTCCACACGGACAGTGACCCAGAGCCGGATTGGACCTGAGACCTCGGCGCCGCGAGGCAGCAATGCTGACCCACTGTGCCACCCTGCTGCCCTCCTGCTCCCAACACCACTGATGAGATCGAGAGCGTGGTTCACAAGCAGACATGTGTACATGAGACCATTCGAAGCTGGAAGCCTTATATGCCAGGTTCCATCATGAGTTCAGCAGGGGACCAAAGAAGACCTTGGATCCAATACAGGAAGAGGTTATATGACCTGTGTACTCTGGTATGGTGAGCTGTTGAACATAAGCACACTGAGGTCCACGTGATGGTTCGCATCTGACTGCTGCATCTATGGTGAGAGACGTGGCACATAACGCTCTTATAGCATGGAAGCTTGTGATTCAAGCTGCTCCTGAATGCTGTGCGAAAGGCAGTCATCCACACATGAGTATTACCTGGTCACTTCAGTCGATTTTCAGCATGTCAAGATGTCATGGGTACTCCAGGGAAACTGGCTTGTGTGATCTCCTTATCCCATTGTGTTTGGCAGCATTGCATGTTGCAGATATCACACACTCCTGGAACTAGATGCCCACGATTGATAGATAATTTTAGAAGGTAGTAAAAGGAGTTGCTGGAACACACGGCAGCACCTTCTGTACCTGTGCTCCACCACCGCGAAGAACAAGGGCAGCAAGCTCATGGGAATCCACCTCCTGCAATTTTATCAAACTGCTTCAGAAAAGTCACAAAGCAATGAAACTGGATGGATCACCCCACATCAACCTAAGCACTGCTAACGGCAACAGCAGACTCAGCCCTGTCGACTCTGTACAGTCTTTCGTAACATCTGGGGTCTTGTGTCAAAATTGAGAGATTTGTCCCAAGGACTCATCAAACAACAGCCTGATATTATCTTTTCATCAAATCATCCCTTACAGACAAAGATGAAAGAACAAAGAAAAATTACAGCACAGGACAGGCCCTTCGGCCCTCCAAGCCTGCGCCGATCCAGATCCTCTATCTAAAACTGTTGCCTATTTTCTAAGGATCTGTATCCCTCTGCTCCCTGCCTATTCATGTATCTGTCTAGATACATCTTAAATGATGCTATCGTGCCCGCCTCTACCACCTCCGCCGGCAATGCGTTCCAGGCACCCACCACCCTCTGCGTAAAGAACTTTCCACGCATATCACCCTTAAACTTTTCCTCTCTCACCTTGAACTCGTGACCCCTAGTAATTGAGTCCCCTACTCTGGGAAAAAGCTTCTTGCTATCCACCCTGTCTATACCTCTCATGATTTTGTAGACCTCAATGAGGTCCCCCCTCAACCTCCGTCTTTTTAATGAAAATAATCCTAATCCACTCAACCTCTCTTCATAACTAGCACCCTCCATACCAGGCAACATCCTGGTGAACCTCCTCTGCACCTTCTCCAAAGCATCCACATCCTTTTGGTAATGTGGCGGGTGACTTGGAGGGGAGCTTGCAGGTGATGGTGGTCCCATGTCTTGTAGATGCTACAAGATGCACTGCGGCAACTCACCAAGGCTCCTTTGTCAGCACCATCCAAACCTGTGACATGGGACCACCATCACCTGCAAGCTCCCCTCCAAGGCACACACCATTCTGACTTGGTAAAATATCGCTGCCCCTTTGGTGTCATTCAGTCAGAATTAGGGAACCCCCCTCCCTAAAAGCACTGTGGGTGGACCTACACCTCAGGGACTGCACTGGTTCAGGAAGGTTCTTCTCAAGGGCTCACCTTCTCAAGGGCAATTAGTGATTGGCATAAATTGCCCAGGCAGCGATGGCTTGAGGTGTGGTGATCCTCAGCTTAAAATCAGTCCGCTCTCTCCCTCAAAGGGGGGGGGGGGGCATCTGGGACTATGGTGACTCTACAGTGCTGTGAGCTGTACCTGTGTGATGAATCCTGCTGTATTGTGAACCATGCATTTGTTATTTACGATATTCAGTTGTGGTTAATAACTGTGCTGTAAATCAAACGGTGACATGGATTGTACTGTGCCATGAATCATATCTGACTTACAAAAAAAACTGTGTGATAGATTGCTCCTGGTTCTCATGTATTTACAATCTATATCAACGTCTTGGTTGAAGGGACCAAATGTATGATAGCTAAATTTGCCGATGACATCAGGATAGGTCGAAAGGTAAGTTGTCAAGAGGAGGCAGCGAGTCTGCAAAGGGATATTGACAGGTTGAGTGAGTAGGCAAAAAATTGGCAGAAGGATTTTAATGTGGGAAAATGTGTGAACTTGTCCCACTTTGACAGGAAGAATAGCAAGGCAGTATGAACTGTTTAAATAGAGAGAGATTGTGGAACTCTGCAGTACAGAGGGATCTGTGTGCCCTGGTACATGAATCACAAAAAGTTAGTATGTCGGCACAACGAGAAATTAGGAAAGCAAATTGAATGTTGTCGTTTATTGCAAGGGGAATGGAATATAAAGTTGGGAGGTTTTACTGCGGTTGTCTAGGGCTTGGTGAGACCACTGGGATGATGTTGCCCTCGCTTTAGCAAAATACCGAGAGAATTGGATTCTCGCCGGTCAGATCTCATTTCCCGATTTTTCCCGCTCCTCGCCATGACGTTATAAGGTTCCAGCGGGAGCCTTATTTAAATGCATTTTATCAATTTTAATATAATTACCGGCGTTCCTGGCCATATGTTGCCTCCACATTTGGAATTCTCCCGTAACTAACGTAGCATTACGTTGCCGAGGTTTACAACTGCTTTTGAAAAATGGTAGAGGGGAATCAGCTGGGGGAAGCACAGGAAAGGGAAGAGGGACATTCCCTCAGAACCCTGGGAGCGCACTTTGGCAATGCCACCCTGGCAGTGCCATCCAGGCACTGCAAGGAACAAGTCCTCGGGGGAGCTTACCCTGGTGCTTGTTGGGTTGTTGAAACCTTTTTAAAAACTGTTTATTTATAACAAGAGATAAACATGTATTGATAATAAAAGAACAAAGATCTGTTAATCTAATTATTCCCCTAACCCCATCCCACCCTCCACCCAGATGCACACAAGACAGGCACATGGAGGGGGTACAGAAAGGATCAAAAGCAACAGGGATTAAAAGTGCGTAAGGTGAATCTTTGCTGCTGAGGTTATGCTCTTTGCAGTCGGTGATCTTCCAAGGGCATGAAGTCTTGATATCATCAGTTGGTTTGGATCTTCTAATCTTTGTCTCCAACTATAACATGCAGGCTGTACAATGTCCGCGGAATCACTCTCATTTGAATGACCTCCACCAGACTGGCTCTCAGCCTCACTGAGATATTAGAATTCTTCACCTGAGGATTCTAAGTGGGTTTTCAAAAGAGCCCCCTGTGCCTGTGGTGCTGGAATGGATCCTCCCTCAGTTTGAACTGACTGCAGAGAGCAGGTTCTTTGAACACAGGCCATCAGTTGAGAAAAATCAGATTCAGCTCCCTAGCCTTTTAATACGAAGTGAAACTTTCACAGACCGGGCTGAAAAGAGTTTTAATCACCAGCCTTAGCTGACAGAACGTGCTGCTTCCTAGGTTTTCATAGAACGGGGAGCCAAAACGGAATCTGTCTTCTGTTACAGGTGTTTCTGAAGAGCTCTACCAATCACAATTGAAAACAGGATATGTCCTGGAATTTCAGAAGAGCCGGTTTGCTCCCGGCCAAGTCCATCAAAATGACATCATGGTACCCCACCACAGAGCTCACTGTCTGAAGGGGAATCTCCTTGGGCAGGTTCAAATAGCAGCTTGCGGCAGGGGGTTTCAAAAGTCTGTAGTTTAAACCCAAAATCTGCAAGGTTGGTGCAGCCAGTAAGGGCAGCACGGTAGCACAAGTGGATAGCACTGTTGCTTCACAGCGCCAGGGTCCTAGGTTCAATTCCTCACTGGGTTACTGTCTGTGCGGAGTCTGCACGTTCTCCCCGTGTCTGCGTGGGTTTCGTCCGGGTGATCCGGTTTCCTCCTACAGTCGAAAGACATGCAGGTTAGGTGGATTGGCCATGAGAAATTGCCCTTAGTGTCCAAAAAGGTTAGATGGGGTTATTGGGTTACGGGGATAGGGTGGAAGTGAGGGCTTAAGTGGGTCGGTGCAGACTCGATGGGCCGAATGGCCTCCTTCTGCACTGTATGTTCTATGTAAGACAGGAATTTAAGGTCACAGGGATCAGACAAGGATTTAAAAGAGGTTCCTTCCATACTCCCATTTGAAAAAAAACTGCAATTGCATTAAAAGCAGTTCAGAGAACACCCATTTGACTTTGCGATGAAGTGCTTCCCCTTTGAAGAAAGGTTTGATAGGTTTGTCCTGTACCCATTGGAGTTTAGACGAATGAGATGTGACCTTATTCAAACAAAATAGATCTTGAGGTGACCTGATAGGGAAACCAAGGGATGCTTCCTCTTACGGTCGAGACTAGGAATAAGATATCTACCTGGGGGGTCACCATCACCAAAAGTCTGTCCTGGTCCACTCACGTTGATGCAACAGTCAAGAAAGCCCAACAACGTCTCTACTTCCTACGGCAGCTAAAGAAATTTGGCATGTCTGCATCGACTCTCACAAACTTCCACAGATGTGCCATAGCGAGCATCCTATCCGGCTGCATCACAGCTTGGTATGGCAATTGCTCAGTCCAGATAACAAGAAACTGCAGAGTGTGGTGAACTCAGCCCAACGCATCACACAATCTTGCCACTCTCCCATTGATTCAGTCTATACCTCCCTCTGCCTCAGAAAGGCAGACAGCATTGTCAGAGACGCCTCACACCCAGGTTTTGCCCTCTTCCAGACCGTTCCATCAGGCAGAAGATACAGAAGTCTGTAGACCCGCACATCCAGACATAGGAACAGCTTCTTCCCCACAGCTATTAGACTCCTCAACGACTCCCCCTTGGACTGATCTGTTCCCTGTGAGAACACTATTCACGACGCCCAGTGCTGCTCTGGCTCATGTATTGCTTGTTTGGCCCTTGTTCCGCACTGTAACCAATCACTATTTGTTGATGTATCATTTGTCAATGTATTCTGTCGATTATTCTTTTGTCTCCTATGTACGTACTATGTACGTTCCCTTGGCTGCAGAAAAATACTTTTCACTGTACTTCGGAAGATGTGACAATCAATCAATCAATCAAATCAATCTACCCTGAAGATTCTGCCAGCGGCCAAGGCTTACCTAACCTTTGCAAACCGCGCCGCGGGGAAGGCATGGAAAATCACGCCAGGTGGATCGCACAAGCACCATGACTTGTAGACACGTTGTAAACCATTCTGAAGGGCGAATATTATGTAAAAAAGGTCAGAGTCTGCAAGGACCTGAAGCAATGCCATAGCTCACGGAGTGTTTTTAAAACTCACAAGTTGCGCAAGTGTCGGGCAGTTGCACCAGCAAAGGGTCGGGATTCTCCCCTACCCGGCAGGGTGGGGGGTCCCGGCGGAAGGGAGTGGCGTTAACCACTCCGGCGTCGGGTCGCCCCAAAGGTGCGGATTTCTCCGCACCTTTAGGGGCCAAGCCCTCACCTTGAGGGGGTAGGCCCACGCCAAAGTGTTTGGCACGCCGCCGGCCGGCAGGAAAGGCCTTTGGCGCCATGCCATCACGGAGGCTATGGCCGAGGCGGAAGGAAAAGAGTGCCCCCATGGCACAGGCCGTGGGGGCACCCCCCCGGAGCCAGATCGCCCCGCTCCCCTCCCCAGGACCCCGGAGCCCACTCGCGCCGCTAGTCCCGCCGGTAAGGTAGGTGGTTTGATTCACGCCGGCGGGACTGGCATGACAGCAGCGGGACTTCGGCCCATCGCGGGCCGGAGAATCGTCGGGGGTGGGGCCCGCCGACCGGCGCAACGCGATTCCTGCCCCCACCGAATTTTCAGTGCCAGAGTATTTGGCGGCTGGCGGGGGCGGGATTCACGCCGCTCCCCGGTGATTCTCCGACCCGGCGTGAGGTCGGAGAATCCCGCCCAATATAAGGGGCGTAATTCTCCCCCAACGGCGCGATGTCCGCCGACTGGCGCCAAAAACGGTGTACTCCGCATCTTTGGGGGCCGAGCCCCAACATTGAGGGGCTAGGCCGGCGCCGGGGGGATTTCCGCCCCGCCAGCTGGCGGAAATGGCGTTTGTTGCCCCGCCAGCTTGCCGAAATGGCGTTTGGTGCTCCGCCAGCTGGCGCGGAAATGTGGCGCATGCGCGGGAGCGTCAGCGGCCGCCGACAGTTTCCCGCGCATGCGCAGTGGGGAGAGTCTCTTCCGCCTCCGCCATGGTGGAGGCCGTGGCGGAGGCGGAAGGGAAAGAGTGGCCCCACAGCACAGGCCCGCCCGCGGATCGGTGGGCCCCGATCGCGGGCCAGGCCACCGTGGGGGCACCCCCCGGGGTCAGATCGCCCCGCGCCCCCCCCCCAGAGCCCGCCCACGCCGCCTGGTCCCGCCGGTAAATACCAGCTTTGATTTACGCCGGAGGGACAGGCAATTTCTGGGCGGGACTTCGGCCAATCCGGGTCGGAGAATTGAGTGGGGGGTCCCGCCAACCGGCGCGGCCCGATTCCGCCCCCGCCCAATCTCCGGTACCGGAGACTTCGGCGGGGGTGGGGGCGGGATTCACGGCGGCCAACGGCCATTCTCCGACCCGGCGGGGGGTCGGAGAATGACGCCCCAGGAACGGCTACCAATTATAAGTTAATATGTAAGAGACTTCCTTGATCAATTTGTTGTAGTTAATGTTCAAATCGCGGCAACACGTAAGCAAAATACTTTGGACGCTGGAAATTTGAAATAGAATCAGAAAATGATGGAAACACTCAGCAGATCTGGTAGCAGCTGGACAGAGAGGAAGAGGGTTATTATTTCAGGTCAATGTTGATAGCATCTGTCAAAAGTTAGTCAACCTCACAAGAGACTGTAGCTTTATTTCCCATGTACAATACTTCACATATTTGTGTGAATTTCAACTGTCACTGGTCTCTATACTTGTATTTTCTATTCATATCATCACAGGCCCACCATCCTTCAGATTATCCGTCCCCACAACCCCTGTGGTAGATTATCTTTGATCGCTGACTCGTTTGTGCGAAGTTTCTTAATCCGTTAATGTAAATATAAATAAAGACCAGCTGAGGTTCCCATCATAATCCATTGCGCGAACCACTTTGTACTTTCACCCACATCAATGTTGCTTCATTAACCCATTACACACGCCTTACTGCTCCACAGTCTATTTCCTCCATAGTGCCAAGTTTGCTTTGAGCCACATTACAACAGTATAGTTCAAAATTACTCTTTTGGCTGTAAAACCCTCTGAGAAGTCCTGAGATCATGAAAGGTGCTATACAAATGCAAGTCTTTTCTTTCCTACTGCTCACCTTAAGGATTGGGATTTTGTGGGAATCTTTCTCAAAACTCTTTTGAATTCAAAGTACCCCATGTCGCACAGTATTCCTCAGGTCATGCGACTTCCTCAAGAAGGTTAGTCAGGCAGATTGTTCCCCTTCTGGGGGTAGGTTGGCTGTCACACTTTGAACTAAGTCATCACCATCATGCAAGTAATCTCAAGTTAACCTCTGGTCCAAGTCTGTTGTTGCAATCCCCCCCCCCCCCCCCCCCCCCACCAATTATTGATTTCCTCGTGATGCTGATGATGTGATCAATCCTGGTGACACAAATGGACATAGGTCAAGACGTTGGCCATTCAGTCTGTTCTCACATTCAATTAGATCATAGTCAATCAGTATCCTAACTCTATCCACCTCATGTTGTCCATATCCTTGGCCTGCAAAAGACTGTCAACCTCAGACGTAAGTTATTAACTGATTGAACAGAGGTCATGCGGTGCAATGGGGAGCTTCGCTGCCTCAGAGCCAGACACCTCCAGGTGTCTGTCCCACTCCCAGACTTGACGGCCAAGGACAATGCATTCACAATGCGGCCAAACACAATGAGTATCGATGGCAGGTCGTAAGAGCTGGAGAGGTTCCTGGTCAGCCCATGTGATTGAAAGGAATTTGTAAGCGTGAGTTCCACATTCTACCATAAGAACATAGAACAGGAGCAGGCCATCTGGCCCCTCGCACCTGCTCTGCCGTTCAATTGTGGACTCAGTTCCACGTACCCACCCGCTCACTGTAACCTTTTATTCCTTTGCTGTTCAAAAATCTATCTCTTTGCCTGAAAAACATTTAACGAGGAAGCCTCAACTGCCTCACTGGGAATTCCACAGATTCACGACCCTTTGGATGAAGAATATCCTCCTCAACTCAGCCCGAAATCTGCTCCCCCTTATTTTGAGGCTATTCCCCCAGTCCTAGTTTCGCCCGCCAGTGGAAACAACCTCCCTGCTGCTATCCTAAAAGAATGAAGAAGTGAAACTGAATTTCTTTCCTTAAAGGCCTGCCTCTGATTATCTGGTGTTGTCTTTTTGTCCTCACCCCCCACCAGTGGAAAATAAAACTCTCGATCTTCCTTACCAGTTTCGTTCAGAATCCTAAAAATCCCAGGCAAGTCTCGCCTTGACCTTTTATATTTCATGGAGTACCAGACCAGCTTATGTACTATCATCGTATAGTCAAATCTTGGGAGCCGCTCTGGTATTATTCTGGTAAATTTGTGCCCCACTCTATTCAAGGTATTTTGCAAGGTGTGATGCCCATAATTATTGACAATAGTCCAGATGTGGTCTAACCAGGGTTTTGCTTAATGGGTGATCATTCACTTTGGACTCAAGAAAGTTTGTTCAGGGTATTTTCGAAATGACAAGGAACTGTGGAGGATTTCAAATACACAAAGCACTGGAGGCAATGGATGTATACAAAAAAAATGGAACCTTAAGGGGGCTGAAATACAAAGGGGTGGTTGTTAGGTTACGGTTATATTAAACTCTCGTTAGGACATCTTGACCTCAGAGGTCGGCTCGGCCAGGTTCAGCAGTCTGCTGTCGGGGAAAGCAGGGTGAAAGAGGCCCGGTGTAAGAGACAGGATTGTATTTTCTTAAGTATAGAATCATATGGCGGGATTTGGTCGAGCCTCCGAGATTTCGCCTGTCAACTGGAGAGTTGGCAAGATCCTCGAGACACCTCTGTTCGGGAAGTGTTCATCAGTCACGTAACTACACAGTGGCAGGGTTCGATTCCCGGCTTGGGTCACTGTCTGTGCGGAGTCTGCACGTTCTCCCCGTGTCTGTGTGGGTTTCCTCCGGGTGCTCCGGTTTCCTCCCACAGTCCAAAGACGTGCAGGTTAGGTGGATTGGCCATGCTAAATTGCCCTTAGTGTCCAAAATTGCCCTCAATGTTGGGTGGGGTTACTGGATTATGGGGATAGGGTGGAGGTGTGGACTTTGGGTAAGGTGCTCTTTCCAAGAGCCGGTGCAGACTCGATGGGCCGAGTGGCCTCCTTCTGCACTGTAAATTCTATGATAATGATCTAGTTATCGCTTAATTGATGCTTCATGCAGTCTTAGCAGAACGTCCTTACTTCTTGATTCTCCTGCCGGGCTAATAAAGGAAAATATTCCGCACACATTGTTACCCCACCATTTATAACTACCCTGTTATCTTGAGAGACCTGTGGACGGACATGCACTCCAAGACCCCCCTATTCCTTTGCCTTTCTCAAATCCTAACACCTATTTGAATTTCCTTGCCTCATTTACCCTCCCCAAATGCATTATCTCGCCAATACCCAGATTTAATTCCATTCACAATTTTTCTGCCCAACAGATCAGTCCTTTTGTACTTTATGGTGTCCTATCAGGCAGCACGGTAGCACAGTGGTTATCACAGGTGCTTCACAGCTCCAGAGTCCCAGGTTCAATTCCCGGCTTGGGTCACTGTCTGTGCGGAGTCTGCATGTTCTCCCCGTGTCTGCGTGGGTTTCCTCCGGTTTCCGCCCACAGTCCAAAGATGTGCAGGTTAGGTGAATTGGCCGTAATAAATTGCACTTAGTGTCCAAAAAAGGTTAGGTGGGCTTATTGGGGATAGGGTGGAGGTGTGGGCTTAAGTAGGGTGCTCTTTCCAAGAGCTGGTGCAGACCCGATGGGCCGAATGGCCTCCTTCTGCACTGTAAATTCTATGATTCCATGATTCTTTCTCTGTCAATGCTATACCAACTCTTTTATCACCTGCTAACATGTTTATTGTGCCTCCTCCATTCAAATCTAAAAGAAAATTAAGGGATGATTTAATTGGCTTGTTTAAGATAATCAAAAGGATTGATATAGTGGATGAATTATTTCTTCCTGAGGGACGGAATGGCCTGCTGCTGTTCCTACGGTCTAGATTTTTTAAAAATAAATTTAGAGGAGCCAATTATTTTTATTTTTCCAATTAAGGGGCAATTTAGCATGGCCAATCCATCTAACCATCTTTGGGTTTTGGTGCTGAACCCCACGCAGACATGGAACGGTCTAGATTTTTAATGTAATTTATTAATCAATACTGATTTAAATAAACAGCAGAAAAGGCGGATCTTTCATTTCTAGGCTGGAATATTGGTTGAGGGATCTGCTGTCTACATCTTGGGTCCAAGTTCCTCATGTTACATAAGGAACATTATCTAATTTTGAAAGGTGAATAATGTTCAAAGGGCTTAATGACTCATTCTCTGCAAACAAATTAAGTACTTTTTGGAAAAAGCAAACAGATTTAAATGACTCCTTTGGCATAAATAATGTTAATGTTTTCTGTCTAAGCTTCAAATGATGCATGTTTCAATTATCAGACCAAGTAGCCATTATTTAATTATGTGCCTATCGATTTTACGCCCCCAGTGAACGTCAGCTTTTATCTGTTCATTCTGCGAGGGGGGGAGGCATTTATTGCCATTGCACTTCCGTGGGCCTGGAACAGTGGAACTGATTGTGAAATTAAATTAATACTCTCGCTGGTTCGACAGGCATAATGCTACTCGGTTCCTTCAATTACTCTGAAGATGTTCTTAAGACGTTCTTATATGTTGGGTAGAATAAAAATTGACATAAAGCCTTTCATGATTTCAGGGCATCACAAGGCAACTTGGGCACGATCTAACTAAAAACAAAATAGAATCCGTTCTGGGCGGGATTAGCGGTGTCGTTCCCAGTGCTTGTAGCCGGGGGGGGGGGTCTTAAACTCACTTAGTCGTGCGAGTCTGGGTCCCACCTATTGTGGTTAGACCTGGCGTGGCACAACGACCTTTGGGAATCCAGGGAAACTCCTCTCCCATGATCTACTAGCCGCTCAAGCCCCTGTTCAGGAGGGATGCAACTGGTAGAAGGCACCCTTTATAACCAGTGTTGTACTTTTTAAAGTGTAGCCAATTTGTAATGTGAGAACTATGGCAACCAGTTTGTTCATGTTCAGCTCCTACCATCAGCAACTTGATAATAGCCATGTAACCTGCTTTAGTGATGGGGGTAATGAGATAAGTATTAACTTTGAGAGATGAGAGTGCTGTTGATGGGGCATACAGATATCTGTATTACACAGCAACACTTAATTTTAAATGATGTGTGTGAAGTCAAATGGACCATTGGGTTAACCAAGCTGATATATGTATTTTGCAGTCTATTTAGTCCCTGGATTGTGCAACTGAGCCCAATGCAAATGTTGTAAATGAACAGTTACAGGGGGGTACATTGACACCACTGTCATGAAATGGAAAAGTGAACAGCTAGGTGGGGTTGCTGGGTTTAGGTGATAGGTTGATAGGGCCTGGCCCTAGGTAGGGTACCCTTCCAAAGGGTCGATGCATACGCGATGGGCCGAATGGCCTCCTTCTGCACTGTAGCGATTCTACGATTCAAATGCTCCGGCGTTTGGGATTTGATGGGAAAATTTAAATTCAGTTTTTAAAAACTGGAATTAATAGTCTAATGATGACCATGAAGCAATTGTCGTAAAAATCCATCTGGTTCACTAATGTCCTTTCGGGAAGGAAATCTGCCGTCCTTACCTGGTCTGGCCTACATGTGACTCCAGATCGGCAGCAATGAGGTTGCCCTTGGGGATGGATGACTGCTACCCAACCAGTGATGCCCACATCCCATGATGAATGTTAAAAAGCAGATTGTAGTTATAGAATCTAAGAGTTTTACAGTACAAAGTAGGCCCTTCGATCCATCATGTGCCAGCCATCAAGCCATGTCTGTTATAGCATTTCAAATACTCATCTCAATGCTTCTTAAATCTTGAGGATTCCTGCCTCTGCCATACATTCAGGCAGTGAGTTCCAGATTCCCACACTCAGGACGAAAATAATTTTTATCAAATCCCCTCTAAATCGTTTGCCCCTTACCTTAAATCTACGTCCCTCGGTCATTGACCCCTCAACCAAGGGGTAAAGTTTCTTCCTATCTACGTCCCTCATGAATTTATATACCTCGATCAGGTCCCCTCTCAGCCTTCCCTGCTTTCATGGAAACAGCCCAGCCTAACCAGCCTCTCTTCACAGCTGAAATGCTCCAACCCTGACAACATCCCGGTGAATCTCCTCTGCATCCTTTCCAATGCAATCACATCCTTCCTGTGGTGTAGTGACGACAGCTGCACACAGTGCTCTAGGGGTGGCCGAACAAGTAATTTATAAAGTTCTAACATGCTCTTATAAAGGTAAGTATCCCATTTCGTTGAATTCATTGATTTATTTATTCATTTACGGAATGTGTGCATCGCTGGTTAGACCGGCATTCATTGCCCATCCCTAGTTGCCCATCAGAAGGTGGTGGTGAGTTTCCTTCTTCAACCGTTGCAGTCTGAGGTGTAGGTATACCCACTGTGCTATTAGGGAGGGAGTTCCAGAATTTTGACCCAGCGACACTGAAGGAACAGCAATATATTTCAAAATTGGGATGGTGAGTGATTTGAAGAGGAACTCCCAACCCCAGGAGTTGTAGATGGTACACACGGCTGCCACTGTTCGGCGGTGGCGGAGGGATTGAATGTTTGTCGATGGGGGAGCAATCTAGCGGGCTGCTTTGTGCTGGATGGTGTCGAGCTTCTTCAGTGTTATTGAAGTATCCAGTATCTTCAGCCGTATATTGATTTCATCGAATCATAGAATTTACAGTGCAGAAGGAGGCCATTTGGCCCATCAAATCTGCACTGGCCCTTGGAAAGAGCACCCTGCTTAAGCCCAACCTTCCACCCTATTGCTGCAACCCAGTAACCCTACCCAACCTTTTTGGACACTGACGGAAATTTATCATGGCCAATCCACCTACCTGCACATCTTTGGACTGTGGGAGGAAACCGGAGCACCCGGAGGAAACCCACACAGACATGGGGAGAACGTGCAGACTCCTCACAGACATTAACCCAAGCTGGGAATTGAACCTGGGATCCTGGAGCTGTGAAGCAACTGTGCTAACCATTATGCTACCATGCTGCCCATATAGAGTGAATCATATTGGTCGAAGGCTGACATCTATGAAGCTCGGGACCTCTGGAGGAGACCGAGATGGATCTTGCACTTAGCTCTTCTGGGAAAGATTGTTGTGAATTCTTCACTCTTGTCTTTTTCACAGATATTCTGGGCTCCTCCATCATTGAGGATGAGGATATTTGAGGAGCCTCCTCCTCCACTGGGTTGCTTAATTGTCCACCACCATTCACGGCTGGATGTGGGAGGACTGATGCGTTTGTTGTGGAATCACTTAGCTCTGTCTATTATTTGCTGCGTTTGCTGTTTGGCACACAGGTATTCCTTTTTGTAGATTCACCAGGCTGACACCTCATTATTAGGTATGCCTGGTGTTGCTCCTGGCATACTCGCCTGCACTTGTACCAGGGTTAATCCCTGGCTTGGTGGCAATGGTAGAGTGGTGGATATGCCGGGCCTTGATTGTAGTTGAATACAATTCTGCTGCTGCTGATGGCCTCTTGAATGCCCAGTCTTGAGTTGCTAGACCTGTTCAAAGTCTACTCCATTTAGCATGGTGGTAGTGCCACACAACATGGAGGATATCGCTGTCTCCACAAGGACTATGCAGTGGTCACATCTACTGATACTGTCATGGACAGACTGCATCTGCAGCAGATAGATTGGTGAGGATGAGGTCAAGTATGTTTTTCCCTCTTGTTAGTTCCTTCACTACCTGCTGCAGTCCCAGTCAAGTAGTTATGTCCTTTAGGACCCGGCCAGCTCTGCCTGTGGTGGTATTACTGAGCCACTCTTGGGGATGGACATTGAAGATTCCCAACCCAGAGTATATTTTGCACCCTTGCCACCCCCAGCGCTTCCTCCAAGTGGTGTTCAACATGGCGGAGTACTGATTTATCAGCTGACAGTGGACGGTATGTGGTAATCAGCAGGGGGTTTCCTTGCCCATGTTTAACCTGAAGCCATGAGACTTCATGGGGTCCAGAGTCGATGTTGAAGACTCCCAGGGCAACTCCTTCCCGACTGTATACCACTGTGCCACCACCCATGCTGGGCCTGTCCAGCTGGTGAGACAGGACATACCCTGGGATGGTGATAGTGGTGTCTGGGACATATAGAATCATAGAATTTACAGTGCAGAAGGAGGCCGTTCGGCCCATCGAGTCTGCACCGGCTGTTGGAAAGAGCACCCTACCCAAGCCCAAACCCCCACCCTATCCCCATAACCCAGTAACCCCACCCAACACTGAGGGCAATTTTGGACACTAAGGGCAATTTATCATGGCCAATCCACCTAACTGGCATATCTTTGGACTGTGGGAGGAAACCGGAGCACCCGGAGAAAACCCACGCACACACGGGGAGGACGTGCAGACTCCGCACAGACAGTGACCCAAGCCGGGAATTTAACCTGGGACCCTGGAGCTGTGAAGCAATTGTGCTATCCACAATGCTACCGTGCTGCCCTTGTCTGTAAGGTATGATTCTGTGAGTATGGCTACGTCAGGCTGTTACTTCACTAGCCTGTGAGACAGCTCTCCCATCTTTGGCACAAGTTAGCAAGGAGGGACTTTGCAGGGTCGACAAGCTGGGTTTGCCATTGTCGTTTCCGGTGCCAGGGTCAATGCCAGGTGGTCCGTCCAGTTTCATTCCTCTTCTGTGTTTTTGAGTTGGTCGAATGCAACTGAGTGGCTTGTTGGCCATTTCAGAGGGCATTTCAGAGTCTGCTGTGGCTCTGGAGTCACATGAAGGCTAGGCCCACAGGTAAGGCTGGCACATTACCTTCCCGAAAGGGTGTTCGCGATGGATCTTTTTACGACAATGGCACCATGGTCTTTCGACTTTTAATTCCAGAAATTTTGTTGAGTAGTAAATTCCACCACCTGCCTTGATAGGATTCGAACCAGGGTCCCCAGATCATTACCTGTCCAGCAACAATAACACTCCGCCACGCCCCCTGAGGAAGGATGTTCTTGCTATGGAGGGAGCGCAGTGAAGGCTTACTAGACTGATTCCTGGCATGGCAGGACTGATGTATGAGGATAGTTTGAGCCAGTTACGATTATATTCGCTGCATGTTTGGAGGAATCTCATAAAAACCAATAAAATTCAAATCATTGTATGTTATCAAGAAGGATTTGGATGTCGCTCTTGGGGCTGAAGGGACATCAGCTGTGATCATAATGAATGTTGTAGCAGGCTCGAAGGGGCGAAAGGCCTCATCATGCTCCTGTTTTCTATGTTTCAATGTTTCTCTTTCATCTCAGAATAACCAGAAAAACAAAATGGGGGCGATTCTCTGATATTGAGCCCAAGTGTTTGCGCCGTCGTGAACACTGTCACATTTCATGATGGCGTGAACAGGGCCTGGGCACGACCTATTCTGCCCCCCACAGGGGGCCAGCACGGCGCTGGAGCGGTTCACGCCGCTCCAGCGTCCTTACGCGGCGCCAAATGGGCGCTGTGCCAACCCGCGCATGCGCAGTTGGGGTAGCCCAATCCTGCGCGTGCGCAGTTCGGCTGCGCCTTCCTGCGCATGCGTGGGGAACGTCTTACGCATGCAGGCCCCTCACCAACATGGAGCCGGTGTTCTGGGGCCACGCGCGGAAGTAGGTAGGCATGGGGAGGGAGAGGCCGGCCCATCAATCGGTGGGCCTCAATCGCGGGCCAGACCCCATCGGAGGCCACCCCCGGTGAAGGAACCCCCCTCCCCCCCCCCCCCCCCCCCCCCCCCACAGGTTGCCCCCCAGCATTCCCGCAGAGCTCCCGCCAGCAGTGACCAGGGGTGGACGGAGCCGGCGGGAGCCTGTCGTGTCGTAGCGGCCGCTCGGCCCATCCGGGCCGGAGAATCACCGCTCGCCGGTTCACCGAGCGGTTTGGTGCAAATCGCGCGCCGTTGGTTTCCGGGGGTGGGAGAATCGCATGAGGGGGTCGGGGCGGCGTGGCGCGATTTGCGCGGTGCCCCGGCGATTCTCCCACCTGCCATGGGGTGGGATCGCGCCCAATATCATTGGGGGAATGAAACCCAAGAATCCCGGGGTCGGGAGACAGCTCTTTGTTCTTGTTTTTTTAATAAGCTGTTTCCATTATTTTAGCAAGCGTAAATAATTTAATTCCCCATGTTTTGTCAAGGTTCTTGGTTCTTCTAATTAATGAGATCAGAATTTTCTTCATCTTGAAATTAAACAACTGAAAGTTCCTTTTCGTCGAGATCCCCTTCGAGATTTAACTATATATCTAACCGCAGCAATTTCACACACTCTGTTCAATACTTGTTAATCTTGCTTCACTGCACTCCCGACTTTAAATTGTGAATAATGAATATTGGAAGAACAATTAAGCGGCGCTGGTCTCCTTGAGAGTGTTCCATGTGAACTAGCATTGTGTGTTGTTAGTTAGAAATCCATTAAAGCAACGTGAAATTCCTTAGTCTGCCATTAACAAAATACACACACTGACTTTAATTCCCCAGGATTGTCTTGTTCATTGAAACATAGAAACATAGAAAAAATAGGAGCAGCAAGAAACTATTTGGCCTTTCAAGCCCGCTCCGCCATTCATTATGATCATGGGTGATCATCCAAATCAATCGCCTAATCCCCCTTTCCTCCATATCCTTTGATCCCCATTGCCCGAAGTGCTATATCTAACTGCTTCTTGAAACCCATACAATGTTTTGGACTCAACTATTTCATGTGGTAACTAATTCACAGGCTCAGCACTCTCTGGGTGAAGAAATTCTCCCCATCTCTGTCCTAAATAGCCTACCCCGTGTCTCCTGGTTCTGGACACACCCACCATCGAGAACATCCTTCCTGCATCTACCCTGTTTAGTTCTGTT
This sequence comes from Scyliorhinus torazame, assembly GCF_047496885.1. Taxonomy (NCBI): domain Eukaryota; kingdom Metazoa; phylum Chordata; class Chondrichthyes; order Carcharhiniformes; family Scyliorhinidae; genus Scyliorhinus; species Scyliorhinus torazame. The sequence goes on along the minus strand of NC_092720.1, from coordinate 23,243,302 downwards.
TGAATTTTATAGGTTTCTATGAGATTCCCCCCTCATTCTTCTGATCTCCAGCGAATACAATCCTTTTTAAAAATAAATTTAGCGTACCCAATTCATTTTTTCCAATTAAGGGGCAATTTAACGTGGTCAATCCACCTACCCTGCACATCTTTGGGTTGTGGTGGCGAAATCCATACAAGGACGGGGAGAATGTGCAAACTCCACACGGACAGTGACCCAGTGCCATATGGTGTGGGGCGGGAGTGGTATGGGGTCTTGATCAACTAGCATGTGGATTACGAACCAAGCATCAATGTTGTGGTTTGGACATGAGTCAGTGGGCTTTGAAAGGCAGCTTCATATGATGACTGGATCAATACTGGTCCTTATAGCAGACAACTGCTAACCATCACATCTCCCTTTTTGATATTACAGTGAGGAGATTGTCAGGAACATGGAGCCTGGTGATCTTGCTATCACACTTCTCGCTCATAGGCAGGAAAGAAGAATAAGACATCAATAACGGCACTTGGCTCACCAAAGGCAGGAGCAGAACTATCAAGAGGAAGGGGTGACAGGGCCTGCTCCACAGGTAGAGGGTGAATCCCAGAGAGTCGTCACTCAGAGGTGCATCTCTAGACCAATGGACCACACCGGCACTTGATAAACCTGCAGATATCTGATAACCAATGTCACTGAAGACTACACATGTCCAGGGTACTGGTGGACACATCTGCCACCTTCTGCAGGATTTGATGCCACGGGGACTTGGAGGGATCCACTGCCTACATTGCTGAAAGTGACTGCGTCACTCCATTTCTATCCCAGTAGCTCCTTCCACAGGTGACCTCTGAGCGATTTCACAAGGCTCTGCACACAAGTGCATCCAAGATTTGTCGGATGCGAACATCATTAGGGGACACAACCTCTTCAATTTTGACAGGATCAGACAAGCCAAGACACAAGAGCGATGGGCTTTGTGCAAATCTTTGGCTTTCCACAGGGGCAGGGTGCCATTGCCTGCACTCACGTGTCACTCAGATCTCCGCGGTGAACTGCAAGTTCTGAATGTTCAGCTGGTCTGCGTTCACACCAAGCACATCCTCAATGCGTGTGCTCGATTCCCAGGGAGTGTGCACGACTCCTACTTCCTGTGCCGCCCTCAGATCCCTGACACCTTTCAGGGCCCACCGAGGCAGCAGCGCTGACTCCTCAAGGACAAGGCCTTCCCACTGAAGAGGCTGCTGATGATGCCTGTGCGGAAGCCACAGAGAGCAGCCCAGGCAAGATACAAGGAGGCTCCGGCTGCTACTTGCACTTTGGTGGAGCAGACCATAGGGGTGCTGAAGAAGAGGTTTTGTTGTGTGAACCTGCCTGGAGGAGCCCCGCTATACAATCATTGTCTGCAGTGCTGTACTCAACCTGGCACTGCAAGGGTGGGGGGGGGGAGGAACTTCCTGAGGAGGAGATGGAGGAACAGTACATCACCTCCAATGAGGAAGATATCGAAGGAAACGAGGCTGAGGAGGTTCTTGAGGGTGAGGATGTCAACCATGATGTCCAGGTGGGCTTGAGATGCCCTCATTGCCACGAGATTCAAGGAGATAATGAGGACATCCAGTGAGTTCACCCTATTATCATCACATCACATGGAATCTGTGAGCGTTGCTGTCCTGTGTGATTGATGGCAATGCACATATCCTCTGTGACAAGGCTAGTATCATGGGGAGGGAGCGATTGCCTATTGTCCTTCCGCTGCAGAAGGATGATGGTGACCTCGCAGCGGGGGCAGTGCAGCGATCCTCACAGAGCTTCAGTGAATGTCCTGTGGCTGATTGTAGCTCGCTTGCTCTCAGTGACCTGGGTCGTAACATACCGATGTCGTGTGGGAAATTTCACTTGTCCTGATCCTACGGCAGCCTTCGTGAGCTGGACCCTTCAGCGAGAGTGTCACCAGAGTTAGAAACTGATTGGTTGGGGGGAGGTCAGCCACACCTCAAAGGTGCAGAGGACACACAGGCAGAATGACCTCATTCTGTGGTACAAGCCCAATACATTCTGGCAGACATTATAATTCCTATTGAGATAAAAGTATGACTGATATTTTCCGTCACTATGAAGGGACACCATCAATGTGTTGGGAAGGTTGTACACAGCACAGGCAGGAAGCCCAGGACTGTAAACCCTGTCCTTATCCTGTGCAGCAATTAGGTTTTCACTTCAGAATACAGGAGCACTGCTCGTCATAACTAGAAGCCATAGAGAGGGTGAAATTAGTAGACGTTTACTTACAGCAGTGAACATTATGTACAAATTATTAAAACCCGTGCCCACGCTGTGAAACTACAACTTCTTGACCTTCCTTACCCTGCTGCTATCCCTCGATGCATCTCCAACAGCCCCAGCAGAGGTGCAGGCAAACTGCTGACTGCTACGCCCTATTGGCTGGGATGACCATGGTGGGCATCCTCTGGAGGGATCAGACCTGCAGGTTCTGGCCTGCGTTTGGGTCCGGCTGTGCAGAAGTACCACTCTCCTCGGCCTGTGGAATGGGAGCTGATGAGGGGGTTTACAGGAAGAGAGGATTCACATGGTCTGGACACCTCCTGACTCACCTGGTTGGATGGGCCCAGCTGCTCCTCATCCCTATCGGTGCCCAAGGGCCCCTGGTTGCCTCCTTGAGAGGGAGGGGCAGCTGAAGTGAGCTTGAGATGGCCCGTCCCCTTCTGGTGTTGACACTGATGCCAGCAAGTGCCTCAGCCATGGAGAGCAGCTCCTGCAGTAATGCAGGACAGATGTCCTGGACCATGGTCTCCACAGCGGACACCACCCAACCAGTGTTACCCTCGGTACGTTGGCCTGTCAGTGGCATCACCTCAGTCTGAAGGCGCACGGGGTCCTCCATCATGCTTTGAAATCTGACGAATATAGCAGACACCCATTCCCGATATTCCCAAGCTTGTGTTGGTAGCTCCAGCAACTGAGGCATGACCGAGTCCAGAAGCTCCTCATCTGACTGGGACTCAGCAGGTTCCTGGCCTTCAGCAATCCTCCGAGTGCCGGCACCCTGGGATGTCCTTTCTTCCGGCTGCTGTGAATCAGAGAGAGTGGGGTGCTCACCAGATTGTGACTCCGGAGGCTGCTCTAGAACTAGGTCCCAATGAGGTCTGTGCGACTCTTTGCTTGTCGGGAGTGTGGGTGAATGCTGTTCATGTTTTTCATGAGACCCGCCCCTCTGCTGTTGTTGGGGCTGGAGTCGAGGACCTGGCGAAGGGGAGTTCCCTACCTGCGAAGAAGATATGGCGGGGAAGCGCTACAAATACATTTCAATTAATTTCAATTAATTTAATTGAGGCTCCTGCCCTATCTGAAACGGAACCTCCTTGCATCACCGGGGAAAATCTGAGTGTGGGATCACTTCGCCGAGATTCCGTTCCTGCGATCCCACGGGATTTTCCACCGCGTCACTGTTTTCTCCCACGACAAACGCTGGCAAAAGTCCCCGCCCTAGCCTTTGTCATATTTGAAATTCTCGAATTGTTTACATGCGACAGATTAGAGAATCCAGCAGCTTGTTAAGTGAGCGCATGATTCAGCATGAATCCCCACACAGCCGTGACATGACTGTGACATTTTAACAGCACATTCCTGCCGTAGATGCTGCATTGTGCCAGTGCACTTTATTACTGCAGGTGGCATCATCGCACTAAACTGTTAGCTCAGTTGGCTGGACAGCTGGTTTGTGATGGAGATAATGCTTAACAATGTCGGTTCAGTTCCTGTACTGGCTGAGGGTATTCCTGAGGTTATTTTCTGAACCTTTCCCCTTGCCTGAGGTGTGGTGATCCTCGGGTTAAATCACCACCAGTCAGTTCTCTCTCAAAAGAGGAAAGCAGCCTATGGTCCTTGATGACTGTGGCAACTTTATATTTGTTTCAGGACTTGGAAATTCTCCATTCTAAAGTTCTCAGGGAAGATACTCCTCCGTTCCTGAGACATTGGGCGGGATTCTCCCCTTGCTGGCGCCGAAACCGTATTCGGCGATCGGGCGGAGAATCCCCCTCGACGCCGAAATCGGGGGCTGCGCCTGAAGGCCATCCCCCGATGCTCTGCCCCCGATGGGCCGACTTCCCGGACGGCGTGGGACAAGTGTGCTCTGAGTTTTTGTCAACCTCGTGTGGCGGCTGCGGACTGTGCCCAGCGTCGCCACAGTCGGGAGCGGGGGGGAGCCGTTCCGCTGGCCGGGCGGGGGTTCGGCGGGAGCTGGGGGGGACTGGTGGGGGGGGATGGTCCGGGGGTGGCGAGGGGGGTTACAGGGGGGCACTATCTGGCAGGCCAGGTCCACGTGCGGCCGGAGCCATGTTGTACGGTGCAACCACTGCAGGTCGCCGCCATGCACATGCGTGGCCACGGACCCGCTAATAATCCAGCCGTTTCTGTCGGTTTACGTGGTGCGCCTGCGAGTCCCCCACGGGGTGGAACATCGGTGCAGGGGCGACGCTGACGTTTTCATCGTAAGACTGGACACATTCTCCGGATATAGCCTCAAAATCGGACAATCATGCCCTCAGTGTTGAGGCAGGGGCAGGTTGGTGGACTTCTCCGACATAAAACTTGTGTCGCACCTGGACCCATTCAATAACCGTAGAGGGGCTAGCACCGGTGCCGTGTGAAACACAATGGATTCCAATGGAAAATGGTGCGGGATTCGCCGAGTTCGGTGGGCTCACAAGCTCACAAGCTGCAGCCACATATACACATTACACTCCCCACACACACTCATCCCAGCCAACAAGATGGCACTGGTTGCGTAGGTGCGCATCCATCCCATTGATGGGTCGGCTGGGGCCAGAGGTCACCTAGGGGGGTGGCCTGGGGGGTTCCCATACATCCCGTGGCGCTAAGTTCACACTGGGCAGTCGGCAGCGTGCGCAACTGCATGGCTGCCTTGCCGGCTGCGGCAATGGTATTCAATCTCCGTCCACCCCAACCTCACGACTCCCCTCCTGGCTGCCCCCCCGCTACTCTCCCCAGCCCTGGCAGAAGCCCCCCTCGGCCAGTAGCACCACTGTCAGCACGCTCGAGCGATGTTGGACTCAGCTCACACTCCCTCTCTCCCCCTCCTCAGCCACGGCAACTGCCGCATGATTTTAAAAGCACAAGTGAACCTCACTGTCGGGAATCGCGGAGGCCCCGGAGAATACCGGGTCAGGCCCGGCAATGATATGCAAATGGGATTGACTGGACATGTGGAGTGGAACACACTAACGCCACTGTCGAGGCAACAGAAAGTTGCGACTTGGCGTGAACCTGGCGTCCGCCACGATTTCGGCGCCAAAACCGGTTCTCCGCCCAATCGCCTTTCCCCATTTCCACTTCGGCCGACGGAGAATCCTCCCCCTCAATTTTGTGTTCGAACCTCAACCCACCCAATGCAACATTCTCCAGCGCTCCAGCCATCCGATCTCGGCAATCTCTGATTCTGGCCTCACGTGCATTCCCGCGTTTCTCTGCCTTCAGTTTCGGAAACTTTCATCTCTGGAATTATCTCGCGAAATAAACAAAGAACAAAGAAAAGTACAGCACAGGAGCAGGCCCTTATTGTCACAGGATCACAGAATTGTAACGGTGCAATTCTCCTGCCTTCCAAATTGTTTCCATTTAAAGAACCGCCTAATGACCTCTTAAATGCCTCGATTGGTCCATTCTTCACCACACCTCCAGGCAGTGCATCCCAGACCCAAACCACATGCTGGGTGATAATGTTTTTTTTTCCCACATCACAGTTGCTTCTTTTGCAAATCACCTTAAATCTGTGCCCTCTCATTCTTGATCCTTGTTGGGCTGCAGGTGTCAGCTGTGGCTCACTTGGCAGCATACTCTCCTTGGTTCAGAAAGTTTTGGGTTCAAATAACACTCGTGAGTCTTGAGCACAGAATTCAAGGCTGACTGCATTGTGGTACTGAGGAGGTTACTTTCTTTGGACGTCCCATGATTTAGAGGATTTTTTAATGAGGAAAAAGAGCTGGAGTAGGCCATTTGGCCCATCAAGTCTGTTCTGCCATTCAATAAGATCATGGTTGATGGTCCCCTCATCCGCACTTTCCTTCCTATTGCCCATAATCGTTTTCGCTCTGTCGATCAAAAACCTGTTTAATTCAACCTTGAATATATTCAATGGCCCAGCCTCTTCTAGTCGCTTGAGTGGAGATTTCCAAAGACTAACAACCCTCTGAGAGAAGAAATTCCTTCTCATCTCCATCTTAAATGTGTGAGGCCTTCTCTCCTTCTTAGGCAGTCCCTCCGGGTCGAGGATGACTTGCTTCACATTAAAAATGAATTCTTAGGTGACAGAGGAGTCCAACGCGCGATGTACAGCTTCTGTCACAGGTGGTTGGAGGAGCAGAGGGGTGGAGTGCCCTGGTTGTCATACTTGGCATCAGCTTGCTCTCGGCGATGAAATTTGAGGGGATGAATTCTCTGCCTCCCCAGCCGCGCGTTCCTCGGTGATGCGCCGTCGTCAGCAATGGTATTCTCTGTCCTGGAGCCAGCCAATGGGATTTCCCACTGCGGCCATCCCACGGTGCCGGAAACCCACGGGCGGAGCTGCGCTGCTGGCGGAATGGAGAATCCTTCCTGAATGCTTTTCCTCCACTTCGAGGGCCAGGGATTCCTAGGTGTCGGTGGGGATGTTGCACTTTTCAAAGGAGGCTTTGCGGGCGTCCTTGAAGTGTTTCCTCTGCCCTCATGGGGGTCAATTGCCGTGTCAAAACTCCAAGTAGAGTGCTTGTTTCAGGAGTCTCATGTCAGGTCATGCGCAATGTGACCTGCCCTGTGGATCTGATGGAGCATGGCCAATGATTTGAAGCTGGGGATATGGGCCTGAGTTAGAACACTGATGGCAGTTTGCCTACCTTGCCGATGTCTTTGCAGGATCTTGCTCTGGCAGCACTGGTGGTACATCTCCAGGGTTTTTAGGTGCCTGCTATACATAGTCTACATCCCTGAACTATACAGTGAATGGTAGAACCCTCAAGAGTATTGAAAGTCAGAGAGATCTAGGTGTGCAGGTCCATAGGTCACTGAAAGGGGCAACACAGGTGGAGAAGGTAGTCAAGAAGGCATACGGCATGCTTGCCTTCATTGGCCGGGGCATTGGATATAAGAATTGGCAAGTCATGTTGCAGCTGTATAGGACCTTAGTTAGGCCACATTTGGAATACAGTGTTCAATTCTGGTTGCCACACTACCAGAAGGATGTGGAGGCTTTAGAGAGGGTGCAGAAGAGATTTACCAGGATGTTGCCTGGTATGGAGGGCATTAGGTATGAGGAGCGGTTGAATAAACTCGGTTTGTTCTCACTGGAACGACGGAGGTTGAGGGGTGACCTGATAGAGGTCTACAAAATTATGAGGGGCATAGACAGAGTGGATAGTCAGAGGCTTTTTCCCAGGGTAGAGGGGTCAATTACTAGGGGGCATGGGTTTAAGGTGCGAGGGGCAAGATTTAGAGGAGATGTACGAGGCAGGTTTTTTACACAGAGGGTAGTAGGTGCCTGGAACTTGCTGCCGAAGGAGGTGGTGGAAGCAGGGACGATAGTGACATTTAAGGGGCATCTTGACAAATACATGAATAGGATGGGAATAGAGGGATATGGACCCAGGAAGTGTAGAAGATTTTAGTTTAGACAGGCAACATGGTCGGCGCAGGCTTGGAGGGCTGAAGGGCCTGTTCCTGTGCTGTACTTTTCTTTGTTTTTTGTCCTTTGAACCCAGTAGGAGGGTGCGTATCACTACTGCTCTGTAGATCATGAGCTTGATCCTGGGTTTGAAGTGCTGGTCTTTAAACAGTTTCATCCTCAGGTGAACAAAGGCTGTGTTGGCACACTGAAGAGAACTCGTCCTCGATGTAATCTTTGTTGACAGTGGGCACCCAAGGAATCAAAAGTGGTTCACGTTGTCCAAGGCCTCATCGCGGATTTTGATTGCTGGGCTTTGTGGTGAGCAGGTTGGTAGAGGACCTTTGTCTTTTGGGTTATTAGGGTAAGGCCCATGCTCTCATATTGCCTCGGTGAAGGTGTTGATGTTGGCTTGGTGCTCTGAGTCTGTGCGCAGACACAAGCAGCGTTTGCATGCTATAGTTCAACGGAAGATGATGGGTGACTTTGGATCTGGCCTGCAGATGGTGAAGGGTGAACAGATTCCTGTTTGTCCTGTAATTTAAGTCAACTCCAGCAAGGAGCTTACTGAGGGTGAGATGGATCATTGCAGTTCGGAAGATTGAGAAGAGCGTCAGTGTGAAGACTCAGTCTTGTTTGACCCCAGTCCAAATGTGAATTGGGTCTGTGGTGGGTCCGTTGGTCAGTTGGTCAGGATCAGAGATTGCTTGTCACCGTGGAGCAGGTAGAGAATGGTGACAAACCTTTGGAGGCAGCCAAAATGAAGGGGGACGCTCCATACCCCCTCGTGATTGACAGTGTTGAAGACCTTTATGATGTCAAAGGCGGCCATGTACAAGGATTGGTGCTGATCCCTGCATTTCTCTTCAAGTTGCCAAGCGATGAAGATAATGTCCATTGATCTCTTAGTGGGTGAATCCACATTATGACTCTGGGAGGACTCTGGGAGGGTGAGGATACTCACCCTCCTACAGGGTTCAGCCACAGGGAGACGGTAATTAGGGAGGACTCATGACGGTCCAGCAGCAGGGAAATTCGTCTGTAGTTACTGCAGTCGGGCTTGTCACCTGATTGCAATATTTCTGAGATCTCCTGACATGCTCTCCTCGTTCCAGATAAGGGAAATGAGGTTGTGTATTTGGGGATGCCTTAGTTCTAGACACCTCCCGCAAGGCGAAACATCCTCTCAACATTTAACCTCTAAAACCTCCTCAAAGCGATTCATATTTCAATCAGATCATTTCTCATTTTCTAAACTCCGATGAGTACTGGCCCAAACTTTCCATTAGATCTCTAATTTTTCTAAACTCCAATGAGTATAGATGTAAACTGCTCAATCTCTCTTTATAAGACAAGTCCTTCATCCTTGGAATGATTCTAGTGAACAGATATAAAATGAGGAAAAGAGACACCCATGGGTGAAGACCCTACCTACACTTTAACCAACCCCTTCCTGCCCCCTACCTTATCTGGAATTCCCAGACTGGCCCCGTGACTCCGTCTCAGCTGCCTTTTGTCCAGCACTCTGGTGAGCTTTTGAAAATTCCGTTGATTGGCATGTACGGAGCTATACCGGCGATAGGCAAGAAATCAGATCTGTGTAAAAGGATAACCTTAACAAGGTCAAAGGACTCAATTTTGATATATTGGCGTGAGTAGTGGGCTCCAGTGTTACTCAGTGTTTTATGGGGTCATGTCCTCAGGGTCAAATAGCACATGTAAATGTAAGTTGAAACCAGCCTGTAGGCCTGAAATGTGTGTCCATGTTCTGCTCTTAATAAAATAAGAACACCAGGGTAAAGTCCAACAGGTTTGTTTCAAATCACTAGCTTAAGGAGCACTGCTCCTTCCTCAGATGAATGAAGAGGTAGGTTCCAGAAACATATGTATAGACAAAGTCAAAGAGAAAAGACGATACTTTGAATGCGAGACTTTGCCGGTAATTAAGTCTTTACAGATCCAGAGATCCAAATTACCTGCAAAAGCTCGCATTCAAAGTATCATCTTGCATCTTTGACTTTGTCTATATATATATTTCTGGAACCCACCTCTTCATTCACCAGAGGAAGGAGCAGAGCTCCGAAAGCGAGTGATTTAAAACAAACCTGTTGGACTTTAACCTGGTGTTGTAAGACTTCTTACTGTGCTCACCCCAGTCCAATGCCGGCATCTCCACATCAAGGCTCTGAATAAAGTTAGTTACCAACAATGATATTGGTCATCCTGTAACATAAAAATAAGACATCACTCGCCAGTCGATTTCTTTGTGGGTTAGGGGGAAGGCAAAAGGAGAAACAATCACACATTATCCAGTGCTTGTTCTGGAGATCTAATTTTGCAACATTTAGTCTGGTCTCAATTATTTATCCCTTGACTACATGTTCTGCTGATTTAAATCTAAAAGTTTACTCGTGGGGTCCCCTGGCCCCATCCTGTTTGAACTTAGCAATTCCTAAATGTGATTCCAGGTTCAGACTCAAAGTCTTCAAGGAATACAAATCAGCACTTTTCTATATCAGTCCTATGAATAATTGATTTTGCTGAGGGCATGCTCTAAATTTACATTCCTCTTGCAGCTCATTTGCCAAAGCTGCCTCGAAGTGTAATTGGGTTTGTTTTCTCTCGAAAAGGGAAGACTCTGATAGGATTTTATGATTCTGAATAGTTTGACAGGATAAACACAAAGAAAATGTTTCACTTGCGGCGGAGGCCAGGATGATGGTCCATAGAGAGAATAGAATAGAATCCCTACAATGCAGAAGGAGGCCATTCGGCCCATCGAGTCTGCAATGACCTTTGGAAAGAGCACACCATTTAAGCCCATGCTTCCACCCTATGCCTGTAATCCAGTAACGCTCACCTAACCTTTTGGACGCTAAGGGGCAATTTAGCATGGCTAATCCACCTAACCTGCACATCTTTGGACTGGGGGAGGTTCAATTCCGGCGTCGGGTGACTCTGTGGAGTTTGCACTTTCTCCCCGTGTGTGCGTGGGTTTCCTCCGGGTGCTCAGGTTTCCTCCCACAGTCCAAGGATGTGCAGATTAGGTGTACCGGCCATGCTAGTATCGTCGAAAGCTAAGGTGGGGTTACGGTGATAGGGGTGGGGCATTGGGCTTAGCTCGGGTGCTCTGTCGGAGCAAGGATCGGTGCAGGCTTGATGGGCTGGGTGGCCTCCTTCTGCACTGTAGGGAATCTATGATTCTATGAAAGTGCAAAGTCCACACAGACAGTCACCCAAGGCCAGAATTGAACCTGTGAGACAGCAGTGCTAACCGTTGTGCCGCCCGACTATAATATAGTGGCGAATAAATCCGTCAGCGAATTGCAAAGGAACTCAGATTGGTGGGAATGTAAAGCTTTTGGCCACAGGGGATAGCTGAGATGAATAGTGAAGTTGCATTTGGGGGAAATCTGCGCACGTGGAATAAAGGAGTGGAAGGATATGGTGATGCGGTTTAGATGAAGAAGGGTGGGGGGGAGGCTCATCTGGAGTTTGGCCACCAGAATCAAGTCGGACTGTTTCAAATACTTTGCACAGAAATTTCCCATCCCGTCCATGGTGACTTTCATGGCAGGAGAGAGTGGGGGAATCGAGCAGCAGGCAAAAACACCTCCAGGCGTAAAATCAGTTTGCAATGCTCCCAATTCTCTCGCTGCTGACTGGCGTGCACATCCTTTGCATTCATTTAACTCTCGTGACTGCTCATTAAAACAGCTGCTCACCGCAATTTCCTCACGCCTTCCAATCTTGTGCCACTCCAGTGGGAAATTACATCAGCGTCAAAACCCGTTTGGAAATGAGTGGCATGCACAAGCTGGACCTCAATTCTCTTGCAACTTTGAGGGGAGTGTGACATATGTCATGTGAGAGTACGTTTAAGAAATGGGTGCTTTTATAGAATAACTGTAGTGGGTGTTCCTTTAAGAAATGGGTGTTTATTACTGCAGTGATGTCAGAGAGTGGGTGGAGCTGGGCTGTCTGTCTGCTTTTAGTTTCACTTTGAGAAAAGCTTGAGTGTGACTGTGTTTATTTTGGTTTCGTTTCAGTGTTGGAGCTGCAGCCAGCCAGAGAAGGTGTAATGTTGTTCTCTCTGCCACGTACTGATCATTTGATGAAATCAGATTTATAACTGTTCTCAATAGTGAATTTAAACCTGATCTTTGTGTTAAAAGGGTCTTTTGTCTTCTGATGTTGTTTGGGAATTTATTAAAGATTACTTAGTGTTGTATTCTTTGGGGGTTGCATTTGAATTAATGGTTGCCAAGATGGTCACTGTATGTTTTAAAAAGGTTAACTTGAGTTCATAGAATAAACATTGTTTTGCTTTAAAAAAAATACTTTTCCATTTCTGCTGAACCACACCTGTACCACAATCTAGTAAAAGTTTGGGTCAGGTAAAATCCATGATACACTTTGGGGTTCTCTAAGCCCTGGCACATAGCACATATATAGCCTATCTGGCAAAGCACTGTGCTGTTCTCATTATGTTGAACGGCACTCTGCTGCAGCTGTTGAGTTGGACTATTCCTGCTCCTGGCCAGCCTTGTCCGCAGGGACAGCACGATGCTGCAGTACCCATGCCGAATCGCATTTTGACAGACAAGCATTTTGACGGTGGGGGGTCGGTGACAAACTCATGGGCGGGGGCTATCGAAAGATGGGCTGTACGAGGGCAGTGGTGGGGGGAAGGGCATGGGGGCACTATGGAAGGCAGTGGAGAAAGGAAGTGAAGGAGGTTGAGAGCTCATCGGAAGATGAAGGCTCAGGAGGCTGCTCAGGGTCAGTATGAGCACTATGACGCCACGGAGGAAGGAAGACATGGGAGACGTTCCCGTGATACTTTAATTGCTGCCAGGTTCCAGGAAGCGTAAGGACATATCGTCATATCTCTCTTGGCCCTCAGTGTCACTTCCTTTTATTTCAGGGCAAGCCCAACCACGCGAGAACGAGTCTAGCATTCACACTTGCGTCTTCAGGCTTTATGAACCGCAAGGCCATGACTTTGGGTTGCGATGCCCTGCACCTGCGCTCACTCTGGGAACTGAGGAACAAGAGCAATGCGAGAGAAGACTTGGCGCTTGGACACCATCCAATGATACAAACCCTGCCACGACAGGGATGAGGGCCTGCCTAGAGCTCTCCTCCGCCCATACATCATTTGTGTTCTGGCACTGCCTCCTAGGGGACACAAATGCTGTTACAGTATGAATGCTGATGAGTTGTCCTCATTCAATCTTACTTCGTGAGGAAGAAGGGAGATAATACCTCTAAAATAAAGATCTCCCTGATGTCACACAAGGGTGCGGAGACTAGTTCAACTGAGGCTGACATCACATTAATGATCATCTTCGAGTGGGACATTCCACTGAGTGGGACGATAGCTAAACCTTGAGGTAAGAGGATTCCTATCTACAAATTCGCAAGGCTTTCAGCTGACAAAACCATAAAACGTTTTTATTCATAAACGTGCAATTTCTTTACAATTATATACTTTCCTAACCCTACCGCTATGTTTTGGGTGCAGCTATGACCTCTGCAGCCATGCTGGATGCAGACTGTTGACTGGTACATCCTGATGCCTGCAATGACCTTGGTGCCCCCTGGTGGCCCAAGGCCTCGGAGGCCCCAGTGGCCCTCGGCAGCCTGAGTAGCTGGAGTGGTCACGGTCACAGGCAAATGGGGCTGCGAGCTGCTGCACAGCCTTGGAGTGGAGGCCCCCAGGTGTCCGGCTGACACTCATCCTCCCAGTGCGTGCCTGAGGACCTTGCGCTGACTCCTGCAGGAGATGGTGCACCTAGCGGGATGCCAAGGTGCTTTGTCTTCATGTCGTCCAAATCTTGATGGAGCCAACCAGGGTGTGTACCCAGGGCCGAGTGCAAATCTGACAAGACCTGTTGGGCCAAGGGCTCCATGGTGGTCCTGACCTTCCCTTGGTGACCATAAGGTACTCACAGGTTGCAAAGGCGAAGGTTGGAAGAATTTAAAGAACAGCAAACCATGACAAAACGATTGACAAGGAGGTGAAAACTAGAGTACGAGTGAAAACTAGCTAGTAATATAAAGGCGGACAGTAGGAATTTGACATTTAAATAAGAAAAGAGTGAATAAAGTGAGCATTGATCCAATAGAATTATGTCTGGATAATTGATAATGGAAAGTAGGGCAATGGTGGACGAATTAAAACAGGTATTTTGCATCTGCCTTCACAATAAGTACCATTCCAAAAATTGCAGTAAATCGGGAAATGGAAGAGTTAGAGGAACCCAGGAAAATTACAATCACATGGGAAATGGTTTGAGCAAATTGTTGGGTCTGCAGGCTGACAAATCCCTTGATCTGGATGGACTTCGTCCTATGATCTTGAAAGAAGTGATTAGTGAGATAGTGGCTGCATTGGTTTTAATTATCCAAAATTCCCTAGATTGTGGGACGGTTCCGTTAAATTGGAATAGAAAATGTAACTCCCTTCTTCAAAAATGAATGACCCTCTTATATCTGAACTGATCTCTCCACGCATCTTCTCTGTTGGGTAGTACTACCCTCCTGTATGCTTCACCTGATGTCTGTGCCTATCTATTTACTTTGTGTATTTATCTGTGTTTTTTTTCATGTATGGAATGATCTGTCTGGACTGCATTCACAACAATATTTTACACCGTACTTCGGTATATGTGACAATAAATCAAATCAAAAAGTGAGGTAGAAAGATAGCAGGAAACTAGAGGCCAGTTAGCCTAACACCTGTCATAGGGGAAATGTTGGAAGCCACCGTTAAAGATATTATAGCGAGGGGTCACGTGATGTGACCGTGGGAATAGCTGTGTTTCCCTGAACTCTGGCACTACTCAGTTTATAATCCTTGCATTTATCGCATTCACACAACATGTGCTTAATATGAGCACTCCATATTATGTCCCTGGACAATTTCTGGCTAAACGTTGGCGACAAAATGCCGAAAAGTATTAAGGAAATAGTTGAACAAGAAAGAGCAGTCAGGTGACTGGGGTGGAAGTGGCTCCTCAAGACGGCGACTTAGTGAATGAACAGGCTCTCGATCCGGCACTCTCAAAGGCATTGAATCTGATGAATGCAAATATTATTAAGGTCATTGACAAGAAACTCGGTCTGTGAGCACAAAATATCAGTGCTCATGCTTTTGACCTGCAGAATAGGGGTAATAGGCTTGATGTAGCGGAGGAGAGAATTAGTACTGTCGAAACTGCAACTTCCTCTGTAGATGCACGCTTACAATCCTTTGAAAAGCAGATGCATGGTATGTCAGAATTCCTCGACGACCTGGAAAACCAAAGCCAGAGGATAATTGTCCAAATGTCGGTTTGCCAGAAGGAGCTGAGGGTAAGCTCCCAGTTAAATTCTTTGAGAGCTGGCTACCACGCTTCTTAATTTAGAAATGAAAACTATCCGTGTGGAGTTTGCACTTTCTCCTCAGGCCTGCATGGCTCTTGCTCCTACAAATCAAAGATGTGCTGAGTAGGTGGATTGGCCACGCTAAATTGCCCTTCAATTGGAAAAAAATAATTGGGTGCTCTAAATTTTTTTTTAAAATTAGAAATGAAAGGTGGGCACATTAAAATTAGAAAGGGCACATTGTATCCTGTCTCTGAGGTCTATGGACAACCCTCGCCTGTAATTATCCTTTTTCATAACTTCATGGATCGCCAAAAAGTATTGGAGGCAGCTCGACGCAATGGGGCTTCACTCTACGAAGAAGCAAAGGTCTTTTTTTCCAAGAGTTTTCAGCAGCGCTATATCAGAGACGCATGGGTTTGTTGAAGCTGGAAGACACTTGTTGGCCATTGGAGTGCAATATGCCCGTCTGTACCCTGCTGCACTGCGGGCGACATCCGACAACTCCCTAAAGACATTTGACAATCCGACTAAAGCCTTTGTTTTTGTGAGCTCCATGGAATGCAATCATTTGGAGTAACAGACTGCAGTTCACTGTACAATCCAGCCCGCATCCCTCTTCATTATAACATCTTACTGATTCTGTGTTGGTGTTTTTCATTCTAACGGGGATGATTTAGCAATTGAGCACTACAGTGAGTTTTTATTATTAAGAATGGTGAGGACTTCCATCTGTCTTTAATGAAAATTACTCCTCAACGTGCTCCTTCTAGTTAAGGAATACACTGTGCTGATTGTATGACACTAGGGCTGTGTGAAGAATATCCTTCCCCTCTTTCATTTTATCTGCACCATTATGAAATGAAGGGAAAAACGCTTATTGTCACAAGTAGGCTTCAATGAAGTTACTGTGAAAAGCCTCTAGTCGCCACATTCCGGCGCCTGTTCGGGAAGGCTGGTACGGGAATCGAACCATGCTGCTGGCCTGCCTTGGTCTGCTTTAAAAGCCAGCTATTTAGCCCAGTGTGCTAAACCAGCCCCATATTGGAGGGACATGTTCCATGGTCTCCTTTGTTCTTTTTTAAAAATATATTTTTATTGAGGCATTTATTTAAACAGTAAATACAAAAACAAAAACAAACAGTAACGTCAGAATAAATAACACTATTTGAGCTACTGAACACCCAAACCACCCCCCCCCCCCCCTGTCCTACCACTCCTCCCGTCCTGCCTTCCTGATTTAACCCCTTTATACCCCCCCCCCATCCCCCGACACCCCCGACACCTCAATCTTCCTTGAAGAAGTCGATGAATGGCTTCCAACTCCTGGCAATCCTCTCGACCGACCCTCTTGAGACAAATTTGATTTTTTTTCCAACCTTAGGAACTCTGGCAGGTCACAGACCCTTACCCCCGCCCCCCCCCCCCCCCCGCTTCGGTGGCACCGCGTCCATCCACCCAAGCAAAATCCGTCTCCGGGCTATCAGGGAGGCAAAGGTCAGGACTCTCTCGTCCCCTCTACTCCCAGGTCTTCTGACACTCCAAATAGCGCCATTTCTGGACTCGGGAGCACCTTCACCCTCAACATCTCGGACGTTCCGTCTGCAAAACCCTGCCAGAACCCCTTCAGTTTTGGACAAACCGAGAACATGTGAACATGGTGGGCGGGCCGCCCCGCCCATATCCTCCACCCCCTCAAAACATTTACTCATCTTAGCCAGTGTCATAATAATAATAATCTTTACTGGTTCATAAATAGGCTTATATTAGCACTGCAATGAAGTTACTGTGAAAAGCCCCTAGTCGCCACACTCCGGCATCTGTTCAGGCACACAGAGGGAGAATTCAGAATGTCCAATTGACCTAAGACCATAAGACCATAAGACATAGGAGCGGAAGTAAGGCCATTCGGCCCATCGAGTCCACTCCACCATTCAATCATGGCTGATTTCAACTCCATTTACCCGCTCTCTCTCCATAGCCCTTAATTCCTCAAGAAATCAAGAATTTATCAACTTCTGTCTTAAAGACACTCAACGTCCCGGCCTCCACCGCCCTCTGTGGCAATGAATTCCACAGACCCACCACTCTCTGGCTGAAGAAATTTCTCCTCATCTCTGTTCTGAAGTGACTCACTTTTATTCTAAGGCTGTGCCCCCGGGTCCTAGTCTCCCCTGCTAATGGAAACAACTTCCCTACATCCACCCTATCTAAGCCATTCATTATCTTGTAAGTTTCTATTAGATCTCCCCTCAACCTCCTAAACTCCAATGAATATAATCCCAGAATCCTCAGATGTTCATCATATGTTAGGCCTACCATTCCTGGGATCATCCGTGTGAATCTCCGCTGGACCCGCTCCAGTGCCAGTATGTCCTTCCTGAGGTGTGGGGCCCAAAATTGCTCACAGTATTCTAAATGGGGCCTAACTAATGCTTTATAAAACTTCAGAAGTACATCCCTGCTTTTATATTCCAAGCCTCTTGAGATGAATGACAACATTGCATTTGCTCTCTTAATTACAGACTCAACCTGCAAGTTTACCTTCAGAGAATCCTGGACTAGGACTCCCAAGTCCCTTTGCACTTCAGCATTATGAATTTTGTCACCGTTTAGAAAATAGTCCATGCCTCTATTCTTTTTTCCAAAGTGCAAGACCTCGCACTTGCCCACGTTGAATTTCATCAGCCATTTCTTGGACCACTCTCCTAAACTGTCTAAATCTTTCTGCAGCCTCCCCACCTCCTCAATACTACCTGCCCCTCCACCTACCTTTGTATCATCGGCAAACTTAGCCAGAATGCCCCCAGTCCCGTCATCTAGATCGTTAATATATAAAGAGAACAGCTGTGGCCCCAACACTGAACCCTGCGGGACACCACTCGTCACCGGTTGCCATTCCGAAGAAGAACCTTTTATCCCAACTCTTTGCCTTCTGCCTGACAGCCAATCGTCAATCCATGTTAGTACCTTGCCTCGAATACCATGGGCCTTATTTTACTCAGCAGTCTCCCGTGAGGCACCTTATCAAAGCCTTTTGGAAGTCAAGATCGATAACATCCATTGGCTCTCCTTGGTCTAACCTATTTGTTATCTCTTCAAAGAACTCTAACAGGTTTGTCAGGCGCGACCTCCCCTTACTAAATCCATGCTGACTTGTCCTAATCCGACCCTGCACTTCCAAGAATTTAGAAATCTCATCCTTAACAATGGATTCTAGAATCTTGCCAACAACCGAGGTTAGGCTAATTGGCCTATAATTTTCCATCCTTTTCCTTGTGGTAGGAAACCGGAGCACCTGGAGTAAACCCATGCAGACACGGAGAGAGAATATGCAGACTCCGCACAGCAGGGATTCGAACCTGGGAGCCTAGTATTGTGAAGCGACAGTGCTAACCACTGTGCTACCGTGCCGCCCTATGTGCACCGTATGAATTACCTTGAACTGGATAAGGCTAAGCCTCGCACAAGACGAGGATGCATTCACGCTCCTCAGAGCCTCCTCCCACATCCCGGTCACCATTTCCACCCCCCCACCCCCTCAGTTCCTCCTCCCATTTCTGTTTGACTTCTCCTACCGGGCTCCCTCCCAGTCCATTAACTCCTGATAAATCCCGGACACCTTACCCTCACCCATTCCTTCTCTCGATAGCACCTTATCCTGCAATCCTGGCTAAAATCCGGAACCTGTCAATATCTAGGCCCATTCCCGCTGGGTAGCTCATATTCGTCCTCCAAGGGCGGCACGGTGGCGCAGTGGGTTAGCACTGCTGCATCACAGCGCGGACGTCCCAGATTCGGTCCCGGCTCTGGGTCACTGTCCGTGTGGAGTTTGCACAGTGTCCCCATGTTTGCGTGGGTTTCGCCCCCACAACCCAAAAGATGCGCAGGCTCGGTGCATTGGCCATGCTAAATTGGCCCTGAATTGGAAAAAAAGAATTGGGTACTCGAAATTCTTTTTTTTAAAATCCTCCTCCAGGCCCTCTAAGCTCGCAAACCTGCCCCCACAAACAGGTCCCTAAACTGCTCGATCTTTGCCTGTCGCCACCCCCGAAGCCTCACATCCAGCCCCCCCTCCCTCCACCCCACCCTTCCCTGTGCTTTTTGCAAATTGGCGCCCACACCGAGGCACTGCTGGAGGGTGGGCATGTGGATTAAGTCTCAATAGGAAGGGTTGGAATTCAGGAAGAGCATTTTGTGCTTGTCCTTTCAGT
Organism: Scyliorhinus torazame; assembly: GCF_047496885.1. Classification (NCBI taxonomy): domain Eukaryota; kingdom Metazoa; phylum Chordata; class Chondrichthyes; order Carcharhiniformes; family Scyliorhinidae; genus Scyliorhinus; species Scyliorhinus torazame. The sequence goes on along the minus strand of NC_092720.1, from coordinate 23,224,060 downwards.
GGTAAATTTTGTCTTCTCTTTATTGAAGAGAAAGACTCCTTGGTGTAATTATGGATGGTTTGTAGGTATAGCCTCACAGAGCCTCACATTTGGTGAAGTTAACTCGCTTTAGTGAGATGGGTGTTTTTTTTATTATTTTGGGGTGTAAGAATTGTGAATTGGTTCCAGGCAAGTCTCATATCCTAGATAAAAACTTTATAATGTGTCACTGGCGTTTCCAGTATGGCTGGAGAGGGGGGTATGTACATTTTGGTGCAAAACCGAGCGGGGCAGGAAAACCTTTGGCTGTATTTCATAGCACAGCATTTGGAAAGCAGTGGTATAATCAGGCAAAGTCAGCATGGATTTATAAAAGGAAAGTCATGTTTGACAGAAGATGTAACTGATGTGTTATGTACTTGTGGTGGTATGTATTAGGGGTAGTACGGTACCCAGTGATGCCGAGAGGCTATTGGTGGACAGACACTGGGTCCTGATTGGATCTGCCGCCTGCTGCCTCCACCCAGTAAGGCGGAGTATAAGAACCCGGGTTCTCCCAGCAGCCGCATTCTGTAACCGAGCTGCTGGGGAACAAGTCTGCGTAATAAAGCCATCGATTGACTTCATCTCTTCTCGCCGCATGAGTGATTGATTGTGCGACAGTACTCTGGGATAACACAGGCTGCAACTGGATGCAGCTTTGACCAAAAGATACTCCAGACATTGAAGTTAGTTCAATCTGATTTATTGAACCAGTAGCACAGTTAGCACAGTTTATATTCATTGGCGTTCAGAAGAGTGAGAGGGGATCTCAAGAGGGGATGTATGGCAGGAGATCCCAGACCCATGTCATGCTCCTCGTGTGCGGTGTGGGAGCTCGGGGCCACGTCCACTGTCCCTGGCTCCTTCACATGCAAGAAGTGTGTCCAGTTGCAGCTCCTGTTAGATTGCTTGACAGCACTGGAGCTGCGGATGGACTCACTTTGGAGCATCCGCGATGCTGAGGACGTCGTGGATAGCACGTTTAGCGAGTTGGTCACACAGCAGGTAAAAGGTACTGAGGGAGATGGAAAATGGGTGACCAAAAGACAGAGCAAGAGGAGGAAGGCAGTGGAGGTGTCCTCTGCGGTCATCTCCCTGCAAAACAGATATACCGCTTTGGATACTGTTGAGGGAGATGGCTCACCAGGGGAAGGCAGCAGCAGCCAGGTTCATGGCACCATGGCTGGCTCTGCTGCGCACCTGGGCAGGAAGAAGAATGGCAGGGCTATAGTGATAGGGGACTCAATTGTAAGGGGAATAGTCAGGCGGTTCTGCGGACGCAATCGAGACTCCAGGGTGGTATGCTGCCTCCCTGGTGCAAGGGTCAAGGATGTATCGGAGCGGCTGCAGGCTGCATTCTTGGGGGGGGGGGATGAACAGCCAGCTGTCGTGGTGCACAGAGGCACCAACGATATAGGTAAAAAACGGGACGAGGTCCTACAAGCTGAATTTAAGGAGTTAGGAGTTAAACTAAAAAGTAGGACCTCAAAGTTAGTAATCTCAGGATTGCTACCAGTGCCACGAGCTAGTCAGAGTAGGAATGTCAGGATAGAGAGGATGAATGCGTGGCTCGAGAGATGGTGCAAGAGGGAGGGATTCAAATTCCTGGGACATTGGAACCGGTTCTGGGGGAGGTGGGACCAATACAAACCGGACGGTCTGAACCTGGGCAGGACTGGAACCGATGTCCTGGGGGGGGGGGGGTTTGCTAGAGCTGTTGGGGAGAGTTTAAACTAATGTGGCAGGGGGATCGGAACCGATGCAGGACGTTGGAAGGTAGTAAAACAGGGACAGAAACAAAAGGCAGTAAGGGGGAAAGTGTAAGGCAGAGAAGCCATAGTCAAAAATCAAAAAGGGCAACAATACAATATACAGTGACTGAGGGGAGCTCAGTGAATAGGACCAGGAATACTAAAAGGAATAAAACGGGAAGTGAAAACATTAATGGTAAGCAACGCGGCAGGTTGTTACAGGAAGATATGGGTTCAACGACAAGGAAAATTAGGAGACAGATTCAGAGGAAATATAACTTAGGAGAGGTTACTGATCGAGGTGTTACGATTCAGAACAGAGGTAAAAAAGCCAACATACGTGTACTTTACCTGAATGCTCGTAGTATTCGGAATAAGGAAAATGAGTTGATGGAGCAAATCATTGTGAATGACTATGATTTAGTGGCCATTACTGAAACATGGTTAAAGGATGGTCACGACTGGGAGTTAAATATCCGAGGGTATCAAACTATTCGGAAGGACAGAGTGGATGGTAAGGGAGGTGGTGTAGCTCTGTTATTTAAGGATGACAGCCTGGCAATAGTATGGGATGACATCGGTGCTATGGAGGATAAGGTTGAATCCATTTGGGTGGAAATCAGGACTAGTAAGGCGAAAAAGTCACTGATAAGAGTAATCTATAGGCCACCAAATAGTCACATTATGGTGGGGCAGGCAATAAACAAAGAAATAACTGATGCATGTAGAAATGGTACAGCAGTTATCATGGGGCATTTTAATCTACATGTCGATTGGTCTAACCAGGTCGGTCAAGGCAGCCTTGAGGAGGAGTTTATAGAATGTATCCACGATAGTTTCCTAGAACAGTATGTAATGGACCCTACAAGGGAACAAGCGGTCCTAGGTCTGGTCCTGTGTAATGAGACAGGATTGATTCAGGATCTCATAGTTAGTGATCCTCTCGGAAGGAGCGATCACAATATGGTGGAATTTAAAATACAGATGGAGGGGGCGAAGGTAAAATCAAGCACTAGTGTTTTGTGCTTAAACAAAAGAGATTACAATGGGATGCGAGAAGAACTAGCTAAGGTAGACTGGGAGCAAAGACTTTATGGTGAAACAGATGAGGAACAGTGGAGAACCTTCCAAGTGATTTTTCACAGTGCTCAGCAAAGGTTTATACCAACAAAAAGGAAGGATGGTAAAAAGAGGGAAAATCGACCGTGGATATCGAAGGTAATAAGGGACAGTATCAAATTGAAGGAAAAAACATACAAAGTAGCAAAGATCAGTGGGAGACTAGAGGACTGGGAAATCTTTAGGGGGCAACAGAAAGCTACTAAAAAAGCTATAAAGAAGAGTAAGATAGATTATGAGAGTAAACCTGCTCAGAATATAAAAACAGATAGTAAAAGTTTCTACAAATACATAAAACAAAAAAGAGTGGCTAAGGTAAATATTGGTCCTTTAGAGGATGAGAAGGGAGATTTAATAATGGGAGATGAGGAAATGGCTGAGGAACTGAACAGGTTTTTTGGGTCGGTCTTCACAGTGGAAGACACAAATAACATGCCAGTGACTGATGGAAATGAGTCTATGACAGGTGAGGACCTTGAGAGGATTGTTATCACCAAGGAGGTCGTGATGGGCAAGCTAATGGGGCTAAAGGTAGACAAGTCTCCTGGACCTGATGGAATGCATCCCAGAGTGCTAAAAGAGATGGCTAGGGAAATTGCAAATGCACTCGTGATAATTTACCAAAATTCACTAGACTCTGGGGTGGTCCCGGCGGATTGGAAATTAGCAAACGTGACACCACTGTTTAAAAAAGGAGGTAGGCAGAAAGCGGGTAATTATAGGCCAGTGAGCTTAACTTCGGTAGTAGGGAAGATGCTGGAATCTATCATCAAGGAAGAAATAGTGAGGCAACTGGATGGAAATTGCCCCATTGGGCAGACGCAGCATGGGTTCATAAAGGGCAGGTCATGCCTAACTAATTTAGTGGAATTTTTTGAGGACATTTACAGTGCGGTAGATAACAGGGAACCAATGGATGTGGTAATCTGGATTTCCAGAAAGCCTTTGACAAGGTGCCACACAAAAGGTTGCTGCATAAGATAAAGATGCATGGCATTAAGGGGAAAGTAGTAGCATGGATAGAGGATTGGTTAACGAATAGAAAGCAAAGTGTGGGGATTGCTGGGTGTTTCTCTGGTTGGCAATCAGTAGCTAGTGGTGTCCTTCAGGGATCAGTGTTGGGCCCACAACTGTTCACAATTTACATAGATGATTTGGAGTTGGGGACCAAGGGCAATGTTTCCAAGTTTGCAGACGACACTAAGATAAGTGGTAAAGCGAAAAGTGCAAAGGATACTGGAAGTCTGCAGAGGGATTTGGATAGGCTAAGTGAATGGGTCTGGCAGATGGAATACAATGTTGACAAATGTGAGGTTATCCATTTTGGTAGGAATAACAGCAAAAGGGATTATTATTTAAATAATAAAATATTAAAACATGCTGCTGTGCAGAGAGACCTGGGTGTGCTAGTGCATGAGTCGCAAAAAGTTGGTTTACAGGTGCAACAGGTGATTCAGAAGGCAAATGGAATGTTGTCCTTCATTGCTAGAGGGATGGAGTTTAAGACTAGGGAGGTTCTACTGCAATTGTATAAGGTGTTAGTGAGGCCACACCTGGAGTATTGTGTTCAGTTTTGGTCTCCTTACTTGAAAAAGGACGTACTGGCACTGGAGGGTGTGCAGAGGAGATTCACTAGGTTAATCCCAGAGTTGAAGGGGCTGGATTACGAGGAGAGGTTGATTAGACTGGGACTGTACTCGTTGGAATTTAGAAGGATGAGGGGGGGGATCTTATAGAAACATATAAGATTATGAAGGGAATAGATAGGATAGATGCGGGCAGGTTGTTTCCACTGGTGGGTGAAAGCAGAACTAGGGGGCATAGCCTCAAAATAAGAGGAAGTAGATTTAGGACTGAGTTTAGGAGGAACTTCTTCACCCAAAGGGTTGTGAATCTATGGAATTCCTTGCCCAGTGAAGCAGTAGAGGCTCCTTCATTAAATGTTTTTAAGATAAAGATAGATAGTTTTTTGAAGAATAAAGGGATTAAGGGTTATGGTGTTCGGGCCGGAAAGTGGAGCTGAGTCCACAAAAGATCAGCCATGATCTCATTGAATGGTGGAGCAGGCTCGAGGGGCCAGATGGCCTACTCCTGCTCTTAGTTCTTATGTTCTTATGTTCATAGAAACTTATATCTTTCTAACAGGATTAGACAGGGTAGATACAGAAATGTTTTTCCCAATGGTGGGGGAGTCCAGAACGAGGGGTCATAGTTTGAGGATAAGGGAGAAACATTTTAGGACTGAGGTGAGGAGCAATGTCTTCACCCAGACAGTGGTGAATCTGTAGAATTCACTATCACAGAAAGTAGTTGAGGCCAAAACGTTGTGTAATTTCAAGAAGGAATTAGATATAGCTCCTGGGGCTAAAGGGATCAAGGGATTTGGGGGGGAAGGCAGGATCAGGGTATTGAACTTGATGATCAGCCATGATCATAATGAATGGCAGAGCAGGCTTGAAGGGCCGAATGGCCTCCTCCTGCTTCTATTTTCTATGTTTAGATTTTCCATCGGGGGGTGCCAGAATCAGGAAAGGGAATGGGCAGAGAATCGGTTTTGACGCCAAAATCATGGCAGGCACCGGTTTCAAATCGCAATTCCCCAGTTTCTCGACAGCGGCACAATGCATTCCACTCCGCACGTACAGTAAACACCATTGGCATGTCATTAGTTGTGTTACATGCCACCGTAGAGGCTGTTTACTTCAACCAAAATAAAACTCCAAGTTAATTTTTTAACTTTTTAATTATCTTCATTGTCACAAGTAGGCTGACATTAACTCTGCAATGACTTTACTGTGAAAATCCCCTCGTCGCCACATTCCGGCACCTGTTCAGGTACACTGGGAGAATTCAGAATGTCCAAATTACCGAACAGCACGTCTTTCGGGACTTGTAGGAGGAAACCGGAGCACCCGGAGGTAACCCACGCAGACACAAGGAGAATGTGCAGACTCCGCACAGTGACCCAGCGGGGAATCGAACCTGGGACCCTGGTGCTGTGAAACAACAGTGCTGTGTTATTGTTTATTGGGAGGGGAATTATATGCAAAAGTGGGGAGGTTATACTTTGGTGGTGCAGGACATTGGTGAAATGACATTGAATTTGGACTGAGCATATGGCTGGTCTCCAGTAGCCCTCTGAATGCCAATGGTCTGGGCTGTCCCTGCCTCTGACTACTGTGGGGACGTGTCAGTGAGGTGTTCTCCAGAAAGTGAACCCGGGACTAATCGAGAGCTGTGCCCAACCGAGGTGCGTGTCTCTGCACTGGTGGAGGGCACGGGTGGGCGCTGTAAAGATTCTTCCTGAGCCTTCTCTTCAGACATGATCTGGGAACTTGGACTGGTCCTCGGCTGCCTTGTGGGTCTCGATCTGCTGGTATCGAGAAAATAGAGAGCAGGCGATGAGCATGAGCAGCAAAGATTGCTTGGGACTCCCTGTGATTCCTTTGTAAGTCCTGCCACTTGCAGGGCCGATAAATCCTGGCTAAGGCCACACTGGGTAATGGGAGTTTACAATTAACCAAAAATGTCTTTGAGCTGGAGAATGTCTCGCACAGTCGCACAGTGATTAGCACTGTGGTTTCACAGCACCAGGGTCCCAGGTTCAATTCCCGGCTGGGTCACTGTCTGTGCGGAGTCTGCACGTTCTCCCCATGACTGTGTGGGTTTACTCCGGGTGCTCCGGTTTCCTTCCACAAGTCCCGAAAGACGTGCTTGTTAGGTAGCTTGGACAATCTGAATTCTCCCTCTGTGAACCCGAACAGGCGCCGGAATGTGGCGACTGGGGGCTTTTCACAATAACTTCATTGCAATGTAAGCCTACTTGTGACAATAAAGATTATTATTATTATATAGTGCGAGCAGTTTTTTAAATCTTTCTTTACTTGCTCTTCAGTTTTTTAGTCCAGTTTCCCAAGAACAACAGCTTGCAAATATGACGACAATACCTTGCAAGTCAGGCAGCAACTATAGAGAGAGCAAAAAAGTTGCTTTCTGAGACCTCAGTGTCGGATTTCAGGGGGTACCCTAATGATGCACGGGCGAATCCCCCGCGGAAGATCTTCAGCGAGGGTTTACGCGGCAATGGCCCAGAAACGCTAACTACCCCGAGACAATTGCGCTGGGCTGGGAACCATCCAACAAAACGAATTAGTTTTCCAGCTTCGGATGGTTCTGTCAGTTTTACATCAATAGTTATTCTGAAAGAGTTAGAAGGAATAAAACCACTTCTAACTTCAAACGTACCATCCGCAGCGCTAACCTGGGCCACTTACCCGGCTATTTGGTGAGTTTTTACACCTTTTTATTTACACAGAATGTTTTCAGTCCAGCAGAGGCAGGAGACATCAGGAGACATTTTTTTGGTAGGCTAATGTTCTCTATTATTAGGGCTTCGCATTTATTAATATGTTTAAAAGTGCAAATGAAATGAAAGGAAGATATATAATTATTTTTTTAACTTTGGTTTGTCATGAGGATGTTAATTCTATTAAAGGAACTATAATAGAGAAAGGTTAAGAGGAAATATAACTTAGGAGAGGTTACTGATCGAGGTGTTAAGAACAGAGGTAAAAAAGCCTACATAAGTGTACTTTACCTGAATGCTCGTAGTATTCGGAATAAGGTAAATGAGTTGATGGCGCAAATCATCGTGAATGACTATGATTTAGTGGCCATTACTGAAACATGATTAAAGGATGGTCACGACTGGGAGTTAAATATCCGAGGGTATCAAACTTTTCGGAAGGACAGAGTGGATGGTAAGGGAGGTGGTGTAGCTCTGTTATTTAAGGATGACATCCGGGAAACAGTAAGGGATGACATCGGTGCTATGGAGGATAAGGTTGAATCCATTTGGGTGGAAATCAGAAATAGTAAGGCGAAAAAGTCACTGATAGGAGTAATCTATAGGCCACCAAATAGTAACATTATGGTGGAGCAGGCAATAAACAAAGAAATAACTGATGCATGTAGAAATGGTACAGCAGTTATCATGGGGGATTTTAATCTACATGTTGATTGGCTTAACCAGGTCGGTCAAGGCAGCCTTGAGGAGGGGTTTATAGAATGTATCCGCGATAGTTTCCTCGAACAGTATCTAATGGAACCTACGAGGTAACAAGCGGTCCTAAATCTGGTCCTGTGTAATGAGACAGGATTGATTCAGGATCTCATAGTTAGGGATCCTCTCGGAAGGAGCGATCACAATATGGTGGAATTTAAAATACAGATGGAGGGTGAGAAGGTAAAATCAAGCACGAGTGTTTTGTGCTTAAACAAAGGAGATTACAATGGGATGAGAGAAGGACTAGCTAAGGTAGACTGAGGGCAAAGACTTTATGGTGAAACAGTTGAGGAACAGTGGAGAACCTTCCAAGTGATTTTTCACAGTGCCCAGCAAAAGTTTATACCAACAAAAAGGAAGGACGGTAAAAAGAGGGAAAATCGACCGTGGATATCTAAGGAAATAAGGGAGAGTATCAAATTGAAGGAAAAAACATACAAAGTAGCAAAGATCAGTGGGAGACTAGAGGACTGGGAAATCTTTAGGGGGCAACAGAAAGCTACTAAAAAAGCTATAAAGAAGAGTAAGATAGATTATGAGAGTAAACTTGCTCAGAATATAAAAACAGATAGTAAAATTTTCTACAAATACATAAAACAAAAACAAAAAAGAGTGGCTAAGGTAAATATTGGTCCTGTAGAGGATGAGAAGGGAGATTTAATAATGGGAGATGAGGAAATGGCTGAGGAACTAAACAGGTTTCTTGGGTCGGTCTTCACAGTGGAAGACACAAATAACATGCCAGTGACTGATGGAAATGAGGCTATGACAGGTGAGGACCTTGAGAGGATTGATATCACCAAGGAGGTAGTGATGGGCAAGCTAATGGGGCTGAAGGTAGACAAGTCTCCTGGCCCTGATGGGATGCATCCCAGAGTGCTAAAAGAGATGGCTCGGGAAATTGCAAATGCACTAGTGATAATTTACCAAAATTCACTAGACTCTGGTGTCGTCCCGGCGGATTGGAAATTAGCAAACGTGACACCACTGTTTAAAAAAGGAGGTAGGCAGAAAGTGGGTAATTATAGGCCAGTGAGCTTAACTTCGGTAGTAGGGAAGATGCTGGAATCTATCATCAAGGAAGAAATAGCGAGGCATCTGGATGGAAATTGTCCCATTGGACAGACGCAGCATGGGTTCATAAAGGGCAGGTCGTGCCTAACTAATTTAGTGGAATTTTTTGAGAACATTAACAGTGCGGTAGATAACGGGGAGCCAATGGATGTGGTATATCTGGATTTCCAGAAAGCCTTTGACAAGGTGCCACACAAAAGGTTGTTGCATAAGATAAAGATGCATGGCATTAAGGGGAAAGTAGTAGCATGGATAGAGGATTGGTTAATTAATAGAAAGCAAAGAGTGGGGATTAATGGGTGTTTCTCTGGTTGGCAATCAGTAGCTAGTGATGTCCCTCAGGGATCAGTGTTGGGCCCACAACTGTTCACAATTTACATAGATGATTTGGAGTTGGGGACCAAGGGCAATGTGTCCAAGTTTGCAGATGACACTAAGATAAGTGGTAAAGCAAAAAGTGCAGAGGATACTGGAAGTCTGCAGCGGGATTTGGATCGGCTAAGTGAATGGGCTAGGGTCTGGCAGATGGAATACAATGTTGACAAATGTAAGGTTATCCATTTTGGTCTGAATAACAGCAAAAGGGATTATTATTTAAATGATAAAATATTAAAACATGCTGCTGTGCAGAGAGACCTGGGTGTGCTAGTGCATGAGTTGCAGAAAGTTGGTTTTCAGGTGCAACAGGGGATTAAGAAGGCAAATGGAATTTTGTCCTTCATTGCTAGAGGGATGGAGTTTAAGACTAGGGAGGTTATGCTGCAATTGTATAAGGTGTTAGTGAGGCCACACCTGGAGTATTGTGTTCAGTTTTGGTCTCCTTACTTGAGAAAGGACGTACTAGCACTGGAGGGTGTGCAGAGGAGATTCACTAGGTTAATCCCAGAGCTGAAGGGGTTGGATTACGAGGAGAGGTTGAGTAGACTGGGACTGTACTCGTTGGAATTTAGAAGGATGAGGGGGGATCTTATAGAAACATATAAGATTATGAAGGGAATAGATAGGATAGATGCAGGCAGGTTGTTTCCACTGGCGGGTGAAAGCAGAACTAGGGGGCATAGCCTCAAAATAAGGGGAAGTAGATTTAGGACTGAGTTTAGGAGGAACTTCTTCACCCAAAGGGTTGTGAATCTATGGAATTCCTTGCCCAGTGAAGCAGTAGAGGCTCCTTCATTAAATGTTTTTAAGATAAAGATAGATAGTATTTTGAAAAATAAGGGGATTAAGGGTTATGGTGTTCGGGCCGGAAAGTGGAGCTGAGTCCACAAAAGATCAGCCATGATCTCATTGAATGGTGGAGCAGGCTCGAGGGGCCAGATGGCCTACTCCTGCTCCTAGTTCTTATGTTCTTATGTTCTTATGTAATAGATAGAATGAGGCGATCACTAGCTAACGGCAATGATTGTCCACGTAAGATATTCCATGTTATTGGTCACGGGTTCTGTGGGTCCTTGCAAAGCTGAGGATCCCGATCCTAGAGCCCCATCTTCAATCACTCACTCGGCAGTGGTTTCTAAAAGGTGGGGTCGGTCCTTGCACGCTAAGTCACGGGTATTCCTTTCTCAGGCTCCTTTTCCGGACCTCCTCTTGCCGTAGGGTTTTCTTGAAGAATGTGGCCCTTCAATCAGAAGGTTCCTCCAAGCCTCTGAGCAAAGGTCTCTGAGGCATTGACAAAGAACAAAGAACAAAGAAAAGTACAGCACAGGAACAGGCCCTTCGGCCCTCCAAGCCCGTGCCGGCCATGCTGCTAAACTAAAATCTTCTACACTTCCTGGGTCCGTATCCCTCTATTCCCATCCTATTCATGTATTTGTCAAGATGCCCCTTAAATGTCACGATCGTCCCTGCTTCCACCACCTCCTCCGGCAGCGAGTTCCAGGCACCCACTACCCTCTGTGTAAAAAACATGCCTCGTACATCTACTCTAAACCTTGCCCCTCACACCTTAAACCTACGCACCCTAGTAATCGACCCCTCTACCCTGGGGAAAAGCCTCTGACTATTCTCTCTGTCTATGCCCCTCATAATTTTGTAGACCTCTATCAGGTCTCCCCTCAACCTCCGTCGTTCCAGTGAGAACAAACCGAGTTTATTCAACCGCTCCTCATAGCTAATGCCCTCCATACCAGGCAACATTCTGGTAAATCTCTTCTGCATCCTCTCTAAAGCCTCCACATCCTTCTGGTAGTGTGATGACCAGAATTGAACACTGTACTCCAAGTGTGGCCTAACTAAGGTTCTATACAGCTGCAACATGACTTGCCAATTCTCTGTTCCATTTGAGGTAAGCCTACAAGGTGTCTTTGAAGAGCTTCCTTTATTATTCTCCCTTGGTAGGGATCCTTCCTCGAGCTGGATGAAAAAGATTGCTTTGACAGTCGTGACCATGATATCCTAAACATATGGGCGGCCCAGCGGAGTTGCTTTTGGATGATCATGTCCTCAATACTGGTGCTATTGACTCCTTCAATTACATTAATGTTCGCATGCCTGTCCTCCCAGTTCATTCAGAGCTAAAGCACATTCGGACTTTGCAATATATTTTAAGCTAAGTTGCTTATGAGTTTCCCTGGTGTAATATGCATCCTTAGAAGCCTCAGTTATCACTTCAAATAATTTAACAAAGTTTAATGCCTTAGTTGACGTATGCGAGCCTCTTGTGAGCTAATGTGAACTATCTATCTGACAGGTATTGCAGCGAATCAATCAGCCAGCCTTAAGAGTGTACTACCAAAGGACATCCCAGAATGATGTCAGAGGAGATGTGTGCCTAGACGCTGCGCTTCAGCAGCTGCTGCTTTTGGACGTTGAGCTTGTCAATTAACAATTGTGAAAACCCTCCCCTCCTCCTTTTCCTCCCCCCCTTCAATCCCTCCCCTTTACAAATAGACAGGACTATTGTATTTCAGTGATAAAATATATTTTATTGCAAGAAATTTGTAAACGTTGAGGCAATTTTATGTCATTGTTCAGCTGATAAAGTTAAACGTTAAGTTAAATGTTAACTGGTTTCTCAGTTTTGCATTTATAAAATTATTTTTGTTCATAAATGTTTTACATTAAATTTTACTAGCTTCAACTAATGTCTTACTGAAATATTTAATTGACATAATATAAATGAATAAGATATTTGAAGTAAACATATTTAACATGGTGACACACTAGCTAGCACTGCTGCTTCATAGCACCAGGGACCAGTATTCACCTTGGGTGACTGTGTGGTGTTTGTACATTCTCCCCGTATCTGCACGGGGTTCCTTGCAGAGTTAATGTTTACAACAGAAACAGAGCTCACGCTTCAAGTCCGCATGACCCTTCTACAGAAGTTTTGCAGACGAGACATGCAGACTCGAAACATTAACTCTGTTTGTCTCTCCACAGATGCTGCCCAACCAGCTGAGTTTATCCGGCATTTTCTGTTTTTATTTCCGATTTTCAGAGTCCGCAGTGTTTTGCTTTTATTTGAGGCCTTACAGTGGAAATTGGTGGGAAGCCCATCCCAGCTATGGAGACGGGGATGTCAGGGAAGAGAAGGGAAGGGTCAAAGGTGGACATTGCGAAAGTGAGGGAAGGTGGAAATTGGAAGCAAAATTCATGAAATTCCTCCAGTTGGAAACAAGAGTAGGAAACAGCACCAGTGTCGTCCTCAATGTATTGGTAAAAAGAGTGAGGGCGGTCAGCTGAGCAGGACTGGAACAAGGGATTTTCAACATATCCCGCAAAATGGCAGGTATAGTCAGGATCCATGAAGGTTCCCATAGCAACAATTTTCTATTTGGTCGAAGAGAGTGGAGTCAAAGGCTGGGATTTTCCATTCCTGAGGCGGACGTGATGGCAGGAAGTAAAATATTTCAGGAGTGAAAATGTCTCTTTTCTGTCAGTGCGATATCAGGTTTTGTTCAAGCGCTGCAGATTTCAATGGCGGAGACCATTTCCGGCTGCACCATGTAGGGAATGCAGTTTGAATATATTCGACTATCATGAATGGTCATTATTAAACTAGCTGCCCAGAGTCACATTCCAGCACAGGATCAAAAGGCCACCCTGGTCTCTAATTAGACCGATCGGAGATAAGTGATGTGTACCTCAGCAACACTCTGCAGATGGTGAACAGGTATTATCAGCGAGGTCTTTTTGGAGCATACTCGGTCCCCAAGGAGCCAGCACGGCAATTGCCAAGGTCCTTCATAATGGCACATGGGAGTGGGTCAGAATGTGGGCATCGTGAGAGCGCCCTAGGAACAAAGCACAGAAATAGAGGATTTGCTTTATGTGATCGCATATCAGCTCCGTGTTCAAAGAGTGGAATCTTTTTCTATTGACAATGTTACTGGCTGTTGCCTGGGAGCTCTCTTGTGCGTGCAGTCAATTGTGCTTCTCTGGGACTCTGTGATGGCAGCAAATCCTGGCTTTCAGGATCCAGGCAGAATTGGACAAATTGGGGCGTTCTCCTGAACAGGGCACTTGTCATCTCCCAGATGCACTTGTGTGTCACTGACAGGGAGATGCTGCACAGTTCCCCAGTGGTGCCCTGGAAGAAACCACTGGAAATGAATTATATAGCAGTGGTGATCTTTGATACCACCAGCATGGGATTCCCATCAACCCTTGTGATGGCTGATCATTGCAGAGAAGCTGGTAGGTGTGTGTAACCACATTGTGGGACATTCTAAGGTACCTCCAGAATCGCCTTTTATCTATTTATAGATAGCTGCACCGCCTGTAATATAAGTAGAATCAGGCCATTTCTTGCCTTTGCAGTTCACCAGCATCCTGACCTTCTTGAAGTCCCACTGCCTTTTGCTGCTCAGGTCATTGCTCCCACTGGCACCGTGCCAATATGCCCTGCTTCCTCTCATTGGGATGACAGCCCAGTAGAAAGGCAGCATTGGCTGGAGCCTGCATTATCAGGGGCCCCATCCTTTCCCCATAAAACCCTTCACCCAACCAGCCATTGGAAACCCTACACTCCACACATAAGGCCCCTCCGTCCCTCCCATGTCGCTGAACCCTCCCATTACCTCACTGTCTCCCCCCTTCCTTGGACAGTTCTTCCCTCTCCGGACAGTCTCCACCTTCCCCTTTTCACCTGCCTCCCATGCCCAACCTTCACACAGTTTGCCCTACAAGCCCGCGATGTTACTCAAGTCATGAGGGTCCCAAAGGCCAAAGCAGCATTTATTCACTTCAGAGTTGTGGAACAAGTGATACTCTCCTGCTGGAAGCCATTTATATACCGTTGTAAAAGCGAGAATTCTAGGGCGCGATTCTCCGATCCCGCGCCGGTTTGGAGAATCGCCAAATTTTCCCGCCACGCCGGTCCGCCACCCTCCCGCAATTCACGGAAGCGGCCAGATCAGCAGAATCGCGTTTTGCGCGGCGAGGTCCAGTGAATCGCCTGAGACAACCAAAATGGCGATTCACCGGTACCCCCGCGATTCTCAGTGCCGGATGGGCCAAGCGGCCTGTCCAAAACGGCGGGTTCCCCCCCGGCGCCGTCCACACCTGGTCGCTGCCGGCGGGAACAGCGCGGGAACGCTGGGGGGGGGGGGGCGGCCTGCGGGGGGGGGGGGAGAGGGGGGATCCTGCACCGGGGGGGGGGGGCCTCAAATGGGGTCTGGCCCGCGATCGGTGCCCAACGATCGTCGGGCCGTCCTCTCTGAAGGAGGACCTCCTTTCTTCCGCAGCCCCGCAAAATCCGTCAGACATCTTCTTGCGGGGCGGACTCAGAGAGGACGGCAACCACGCATGCGCGGATTGGCACTGGCCAACCCGCGCATGCGCGGGTGATGCCAGATATGCGGCGCCGGCCACGTCATATATGCGGCGCCACCTTTATGCGGCGCCAAGGCCTGGCGCGGGTAAATGACGCGGCGCCGCTCCTAGCCCATTATCGGGCCCTGAATCGGTCGGGAGAGGGGCCGTTTCGCGCCGTTGTGAACCTCGACGGCGTCCACGACGGCGCGAACACTCTGCCTCCATTTCGGAGAATCCCGCCCCTAATTTCTTGCTGGTGGAGATTTAGAGGGGAGATTAATTCCGACTAAGTGGCATTTTGATGAGCATACATGGCATGATAATGCTTCCAAAGGGCTTCCCAGTATTGTTCATCAGGAGGTTTGACCCCCCCCCCACCTTTAGCCCACCTTTAAAGTCCCGAGAACTTAATTCCTCGTCTTCATCCTGATGTTGATAAACTGATTTTTGGCCTCAGACCAAACTAAGTTCTCCTGCCTGCTACGTTTCCTGTGCTGGTGGGAGCTGACGACTACGCTCTATGTTTCTGACTATTAGCTTTAAAAGAGCTCTCCTGGACCATGCATGTATCCAGATATTTGATCATCCGGGAATCATTTTGCCATCACAATATATCGACATTGACGGAATTACAATGTAATCGGGGCTTGACTTCAATTTGTCAAACCTCTTTACTGACAGTGTAGCCCAATTATTCTATATTGCAGAAAGTAAGAAACCTTAGAAGAGCAGCAACTTCAAATTTTGAAATACATATTTAAATTGCCATTGACCTGAAATTGTCTGAAACTCCTGTGTGTTATTTTAGACAGCCGTCAAAAAACTGTGATGTAAATCGACAAGAGGAAATCTTGCAGCGCCTGGCAAAATGACATCGCCAGCAAGGCAAAGAGGAGATCTCATCTATCAGCCAACGTGCAGGTACAAAGGAGAATTAGGGAAATCAAGAACCAATGTTGAACTGAGAAAGCTAAGGAGTTGCAACTCCTCGCCGACAAGCATGCAATCCGGGGCTTCTTCAGTGTTCCAAGGCAATATATGGACCAAATATCCTCGGCTTCAAACCGATGCAGAGGAAGGATGAACCTTCGTGAGGCAGAGGAAACATCGACTTTCGCTGGAGAGAACACTTCAAAGAACTCCCAAACTATTACATTTTTAAGGACGTGTTTGGAGAAATTCCCCAACTCCCCATCAAAGATGATCTTGGACTCTAGCCAAGCGTGGGTGAAGTTGAAACCGCCATTAAACACTTGAAGAATTGAAAAGCCACAGGGGTGGAGGGGAGGCAAGCTGAGATTTTCAAACTTAGAGAAGAGACCACCCTTCATCTCCACCAGCTGTTGCTGAAAATCTGGGACAGAGAAGAAATTCCTGCAAACCTCAGGGTCATCGCCACCATCTTCAACATCTCCATCATTTGGAAGATCATCACCCGAATTCCCGCTAGCCACGTCCTCCAAGTCTCTGAAGAAATAATTCCAGAAAGCCAGTGCAGGTTCGACCAAACTATAACAGTGGTCATGATTTTCACTGCTCGGCAAATTCAAGACAAGTGCCGGCAGCAACATCAACCGCTCTACATGGCCTTCATTGATCTGACCAAGGCTTATTACTCAGTCAATCGAGAGGTGTAATGGAAGATCCTGTCAAAGGCCCTGTCCAGAGCAATTCATCAACATCCTCCAACTCCTCCATGACAAGATGTCGGTAACGGTCCTCACCGACGGAAATAAGAGAGAAACCTTTGAGATCAAGACTGGAGTCAAGCAGGGATGTGTCATCGCCCCCACCCTTTTCTCCATCTTCATCACCACCATCCTTCACCTTGTCAACAGAAAGTTACCTCGTCTACAGCATGGACGGAAAACCTTTCAACCTCGACAGTTTGAAATCCATGAAGAAAACCATACTGACATTGCTCATGGAGTGTCAGTGTGCGGATGATATCATCATCTCCACTCTCTCAGAAGAGAATCTCCAAGACATGCTTGACACCTTCGCAGAAGCATAGCAAAGATTTAGTCTCAGCCTCAACCTCAAGAAGATTCAAGTCCTTTACCAACCTGCCTCAGGCCAAGATCCGGTCTCTCCCTCCATCGCAATCAATGGATAAGCCCTCCCAAATGTGGAACATTTCCCATACCTTGGGAACCACTTCTCCTCAAAGGCTGACAAGGATGTGGAGCTCCAACATCATATCCAACTTGCAAGCGCCTCTTTCAGATATCTATGGATGAGAGTCTTTGATGACCATGAAATCCATGATGACACCAAGATCCTCATGTACAAGTGGTCACCCTCCCAACTCTTCTATATGGCTCAGAAACCTGGACTATGTATAAATGCCACCTCTTGTCCTTGGAGGGGCACCATCAACGGTGTCTGAGATGCATTCTCCAAATCAGCTGGGTGGACAGGCGTACTAACATCAGTGTCCTTGAAGGAGCCAAGAGAACCAGCATCGAGGCCATGATCATCCAAAACCAACTCTGCTGGGCCGGCCATGTGCTTAAGATGTCAGAGTTCTGACTGCCAATGCAAATCTTCTTTGCCCAGCTCAAGGAAAACTTCCAAACTAGAGGAGGACAAAGGAAGCGCTTCAAAGACACCCTGAAAGTTTACCTCAAGATATGCAGCAAAGACATCAGCACTTGGGAGGCAGTTGCTCAGAAGAGAGCTACTTAGTGGAACATCCTGATTGAAGCAACGCAATTTTCAGAGGACACCTGAAGGCAGGAGGAGGCCCGGAAAAGGAGCCTGGGTAAGGAACAAAAGCGATCTAGAATCCAAGGACCAATCCCACCTCCTGGAAACATCTGCCAAGTGTGCGGTCGAAGATGTGGCTCTAGGATCGGGCTCATCAGCCATGGAAGAACCCATAGAACCCATGACTTGTAACACGTAGTTTCTTCGGAGGACAATCATGCTCAATAGCAAGTGATCATTGAAGGAGAAGATTGGCTTACAAAAAATTGTGGTATTGTAATTGAAAATATGGAAAGATGTGTCATTTGAAACATGGAAGTCTGGCAATATCTGGTCTGAGAGAAACATGAGAGAATGTAGGGAAAGATCCTACAAAGGGTTAACAGCAGCTGCCAGGAGAGGATTGTAAAATGCAGATAGCCTTGGTCAAACAGGCTTAGTAAACAAAACAGCAGATCTTTCAAGTCACAATTGAGTGAATCTTTAGTATAAAGCTAAAAGCAATATGTCACACCTTCATTGAAGTCAAGTAAGCAGCTGGAAAGGGATGGATAAGGTTTAGTTGAATTAGGTGACAATTCTAGGTGTGAAATTTTGCTGACACCAGGTAAATTAAAGAAAACTAAAGACAACCTGTCTACACGAACACAAATTAGACCCAAATCAAAGCCAAAATGATGACCTGGGGACACAATTTGATAATAAAACTATAGAACTGACAGGAACCAAAATTCACACCCCTATTGAAATCAAAGCATTTTGAACATCACAAAGGACACAATGTAATCAGATCTATGGGCTGAGGTCATGCCCAAAATGAATACTTAGTCGAGTTAGAAAAATTTAGATTAAAGGTACCTTTTACAATTCAAGTGAAATAAAAGTTACTTTACAATAAAGTCATAAAAATTTAATAACTGTTAGAAAGATATATAAACCCTGAGAAAGGGGCAGAGAAGCAGAGAAGGAATTAGAGTCAGCTCAGTCAGCTCTCATAGCTCGGTCATGGGAAAGGGATAGAGAAAAGCAGCCGAGCAGAACAGTGAATCCATCTGAGAAAGACCTCCAAAAGCTAAAAAAGAGGAGGCAGAGTCAGCTCAGAGGCAGAGGGCAGAGTCAGCAGAGTCAGCTCTCATAGCTCGGTACATGGGATCGACAAGACATAGCAACCAAGCTAACCAGCGAATACATCTAAAGAAGACCAGACTTTAAAGAAGGTTGATTGTCAAGGTGGGCCTGAAGGTCCCTTCATCCAACCAGGAGGGTCCAGAAGCAAGATCTTTTTACCTTTCTGTGAAGACAGTGACTGCAGCTTTTAAAAGAAAAAATATAATATAAAATAACTTTAAAGTTTTAACCTGAAACAGTGGTTATTCCTAAGCCTACTTTATTACTTAGCAATGCAGGACCCAGGACATCGATGCTACTAAGTGGTAAGTAGGTAAAATCCTTCTATGAAGATATGGGTTATACTGGGGGATAACTTGAAAATATAGTTTGACATGAAAAGCACCCACCAAAGTCTGCATAGGAGTCAGGGAGTGAGAATCCCTGTTCACCATTTAGAATGTCGGCCCTTTTTGATATAGGGGGACTTCTAAGAATAGTGGTGAGTTTTCAACAACAATATAAATAGGTTAACCAGTGATCAGGATAAAATTAAAGTATGAAAGTTACTTTTGGTCTAATTGTGGATGAGCTTTTCAACCCATTTCTCTGTTCTTTATTTTAAACCCAGATTATTGATCATACGACCATAAAACCACAAGATGTAGGAGCAGAAATAGGCCATTCGGCCCATCGAGTCTGCTCTGCTATTCAATGAGATCATGGCTGAAATGATGTAATAATCGTCAACTCCATTTTCCCGCCTTATCCTCCTAACCTTTGATTTCCTTACTGATTAAAAATCTTCTATCCCAGCCTTGAACAAACTTAACGACCCAGCCTCTACAGTCCTTTGTGGTAAAGAGTTCCACA
Source organism: Scyliorhinus torazame (assembly GCF_047496885.1). Lineage (NCBI taxonomy): Eukaryota > Metazoa > Chordata > Chondrichthyes > Carcharhiniformes > Scyliorhinidae > Scyliorhinus > Scyliorhinus torazame. Next base: position 23,204,584 of record NC_092720.1, on the reverse strand, counting down.
GATTCACTACCCTCTGGGAGAAGAAATTCCTCCTCATCCCTGTCCTAAATGGGCAACACCTTATTTTGAGTTAATGCCCTCTGGTCCTAGACTCTCCCGCAAGGGGAAACAACTTCTTAGCATATGCCCTGTCCAGCCTGCTGAGAATCCTATATGTCTCATTAAGGTCACCTCTCATTCTTCTAAACTGCAATGATTACAGTCCAACCTACTCAACCTCTCATAGGAAAATCCCTCCATACCCAAGATCAAGCTCTCTAGACTGCCTCCAATGCCAGTATATCTTTCCTTAGATAAGGGAACCAAAATTGGGGTCCAACTAGTGCCTTGTATAGTTTAAAAAAAAAAAAAATGTATTAATGGTTTTCATAAAATATCAATAACAAAATGAGAAAAAAAAAGAACCCAACAGGGTTAAGTACAAAACGCAGTCCAGAAAAGCAACCCTCCATACTCCCCTCCCCCCTGTACATAAATAATAATAAATTAACATTAACACCCTGACTTAACACAACAGGTATATACACCCCCTCAGTAAATAACAAAAACAATAATAAAGTAACCCCCCCCCCCCTCACCCCCCACCCCGGGCTGCTGCTGCCATTGACCAATGTCTATCGTTCTGCCAGAAAGTCTAAGAACGGTTGCCACCGCCTAAAGAACCCTTGTACCGACCCTCTCAAGGCGTATTTCACCCTCTCCAATTTAATGAACCCTGCCATATCGCTGATCCAGGATTCCACGCTTGGGGGCCTCGCGTCCTTCCACTGAAGAAGAATCCTTCGCCGGGCTACCAGGGACGCAAAGGCCAGAATACCAGCCTCTTTCGCCTCCTGTACTCTCGGCTCCTCTGCCATCCCAAATATTGCAAGCCCCCAGCCCGGTTTGTCCCTGGATCCTACCACCCTCGACAGCGTCCTCGCTACGCCCTTCCAAAATTCCTCCAGCGCTGCGCATGCCCAGAACATATGGGTGTGATTTGCTGGGCTCCCTGAGCACCTAACACACCTGTCATCACCCCCAAAAAACCGGTTCATCCTTGTCCCGGTCATGTGTGCCCTGTGCAGCACCGTGAACTGTATGAGGCTGAGCCTCGCGCACGATGAGGAAGAGTTCACCCTCCCTAGGGCATCTACCCATGTCCCTTCCTCGATCTCCTCTCCTAACTCCTGCTCCCACTTAACTTTCAACTCTTCCACCAAGGACTCCTCCTCCTCCTGCATCACCTGGTAAGTTTCCGAGATCTTCCCCATTCCCACCCACCCCCCCCGAGAGCACCCTGTCCTGTACTGTGTGTGGCAGTAGCCGTGGGAATTCCACCACCTGCCGCCTGGCAAACGCCCTTACCTGTAAGTACCTGAAGGTGTTCCCTGGGGGGAGCCCGTACTTCTCCTCCAGCTCACCCAGGCTCGCGAACTTCCCGTCCACAAACAGGTCCCCCAACTTTCGTATCCCTGCCCTGTGCCATCCCGAAAACCCTCCACCTGTTTTCCCTGGGGTGAACCGGTGGTTCCCCCGTATTGGGGTCCACGCCGAGGCTCCAACTTCCCCCCTATGCCGCCTCCACTGCCCCCAAATTTTGAGGGCAGCCGTCACCACCGGGCTCGTGGCATACCTCCTTGTAGGCAGCGGCGCCGTTGCCAGCGCCCCCAGACTCGGACCCACACAAGACGCCGTCTCCAGCCTCTTCCATGCCGCCCCCTCCCCCTACATCACCCACTTGCGCACCATCGTCGCATTGGCGGCCCAGTAGTACCCACAGAGGTTAGGCAGCGCCAGCGCCCCCCTATCTCTACTCCGCTCCAGGAACACCCTTCTCACCCTCGGAGTCCGTCGCGCCCACAGAAACCCCATTATACTCCTGTTAACCTGCCTGAAAAAAGCCTTCGGGATAAACACGGGGAGGCACTGGAACAGTATCAAAAACCTTGGGAGCACCGTCATTTTTGATTGACTGCACTGTGAAAGAGTACAAACTCAGCAATAGCATGATGGGAAAAATAGCCAACTTATGTAACCAAGTGTGAGACAGCTGTGTCAGCTAAGTGCCAAGATCAGACCCTGACAAACTAGACAAAGCTAAGAATCCACATAATTGTATCATACAAGGCCAGAAGAGGGAAGATAGTGCCTGACCTTATTAAAACCTGATAACAAAGCCACGATCTAGGAATGTCCTAATATAACAACTTCCTCATGACCTAGGTCCATCTGCGTCAAGGCATCATGAGGGCAGAGGTAAAAACAAAATAGGACCACGTCTTAAACCCTCTAAAGACAAAATACTGCAAATAAGCCGAGTCAGGGTCTTTCCATGACAACATGTTTGATCAGAAGTTATGACTGTATTGACATTTTTGAACAAGGTCTGTTTTTGTAAAATGATACAGCTTTTGTATAAATATTGAACGTTTTCTCCATGTCTTTGCGAGCTTGAGAAAGAATGAGCAGGTTTACCTTAACAGCTCTCTCTCTCTCTAACCTGTAGCCATCTGCATGCAGACTTTGGTCAATAAAGACAAAGTTAGTTTTATCGAAACCAAGGTGTAAAGTTGTTTTTTTCACAGTCTTGAAGTAGGAAAGATTTTAAAAGACGACAGCACCCTACCCGCCAAGGACAGTGGCAACGCGTCCCATCTCTTGAACACCTCCTCCATTTGCACCACCAGCCATGTGAAATTAAGCCTATGCAGGGCCCCCCAGCTCCTGGCCACCTGGACCCCCAAATACCTGAAGCTCCTCTCCGTCCTTTTTAGTGGGAGCTCGCCAATCCCCCTCTCCTGATCCCCTGGATGAACTACGAACAGTTCACTCTTCCCCATGTTGAGCTTATACCCTGAAAAGTCCCCGAATTCCCTAAGAATCCTCATTACCTCCGACATTCCTCCCACCGGGTTCGCCACATACAGCAGCAGGTCGTCCGCAGAAAGCGACACCCTATGCTCCTCCCCACCCCGCACCAACCCCTTCCAGTTCCTTGACTCCCTCAGTGCCATAGCCAGGGGTTCAATCGCCAGTGCGAAGAGCAGGGGGGACAGGGGACACCCCTGTCTCGTCCCTCGGTGCAACCGAAAGTACTCGGACCTCCTCCTGTTCGTGGCCACACTTGCCATCGGGACCTCATACAACAGCCTAACCCACCTGACAAACCCCTCCCCAAACCCAAACCGCTTCAGCACCTCCCACAGGTACCCCCACTCTACCCTATCGAAGGCTTTCTCAGCGTCCATCGCCACCACTATCTCCGCCTCCCCCTCCCTCGCCGGCATCATGATAACGTTCAAAAGCCTCCGCACATTCGCGTTCAACTGTCTCCCCTTCACAAACCCCGTCTGGTCTTCATGGATGATCTGCGGCACACAATCCTCAATCCTCGTGGCTAAGACCTTCGCCAGCACCTTGGCATCTACATTTAGCAAGGAAATCGGTCTGTAAGACCCACATTGCAGGGATCCTTGTCCCGCTTCAGGATAAAGGAGATCAGTGCCCGGGACATCGTCGGGGGCAAGGCCCCCCCACCCTTGCCTCATTAAAGGTCCTGACTAACAGCGGGCCCAACAAGTCCATATATTTTTTATAGAACTCGTCCGGGAAACAGTCTGGCCCCGGTGCCTTCCCCGCCTGCATGCTTCCTATCCCTTTGATCAGCTCCTCCAGCCCAATCGGAGCCCCCAATCCCGCCACCAGTCCCTCTTCCACCTTTGGAAACCTCAATTGGTCCAGGAAGCGGCCCATCCCTCCCTCCTCCCGTGGGGGCTCGGATCAGTACAATTCTTCATAAAAGTCCCTGAAGACCCCATTGATGCCAACCCCACTCCGCACCACACTCCTTCCCCTGTCCTTAACTCCCCCAATCTCCCTAGCTGCGTCCCGCTTCTGAAGCTGATGCGCCAGCATCCGGCTTGCCTTTTCCCCATGCTCATAGATCGCCCCCTGGGCCATCCTCCACTGCACCTCCGCCTTCCTGGTGGTCACCAGGTCGAATTCGGCCTGGAGGCTACGCCTCTTCCTCAACAATCCTTCCTCGGGCTCCTCCGCATACCTCCTGTCTACCCTCACCATCTCCCCCACCAGCCTCTCCCTCTCCCCCCGCTCCCTCCGCTCCTTGTGGGCCCTAATGGAGATCAGCTCTCCCCTCACCACCGCCTTCAGTGCCTCCCATACCATCCCCACTCGGACCTCCCCGTTGTCGTTGGTCTCCAAGTACCTCTCTATACTTCCTCGGACCCGCTCGCTCACCTCCTCGTCCGCCAACAGCCCCACCTCCAAGCACCACAGCGGGCGCTGGTCCCTCTCCTCCCCCATCTCCAAGTCCACCCAATGCGGGGCGTGGTCTGAAATGGCTATTGCCGAGATTCAGTATCCTCTACTCTCGCTATCTGCGCCCTACGCAAAATGAAAAAGTCGATTCGGGAATAAGCCTTATGGACATGTGAGAAGAATGAAAATTCCCTAGCCCCCGGCCTTGCAAATCTCCAAGGGTCCACCCCTCCCATCTGGTCCATAAACCTCCCTCAGCACTCTAGCCGCCACCGGCTTCCTACCCGTCCTAGACCTGGAGAGATCCAGTGCCGGATCCAGCACCGTGTTAAAGTCTCCCCCTATTATCAGGCCCCCCACTTCCAAGTCTGGGATCTCGACCCAACATCCGTTGCATAAAACCCGCATCGTCGCAGTTCGGAGCATACACATTGACCAGTACCACCCTCTCTCCCTGCAACTTACCACTCACCATTATGTACCTACCGCCATTATCTGCCACAACGCTCGGCGCCTCGAATGACACCTTCTTTCCCACCAATATCGCCACCCCTTGATATTTGGCATCCAGCCCCGAGTGAAACACCTGACCTACCCACCCTTTCCTCAATCTTACCTGGTCTGCCACCTTCAGGTGTGTCTCCTGGAGCATAACCACGTCCGCCTTGAGCCCCTTCAGGTGCGCGAACACGCGGGCCCGCTTAACCGGCCCATTCAGTCCCCTTACATTCCAGGTAATCAGCCGGATCAGGGGGCTCCCCCCCCCCTCCCCCACCGACTAGCCATAGCCCCTCCTTGGCCACCCACGCGCCCGCACCACACACCCGGCCCGTTCCCCACAGCGGCATACCCCCGTCTCAGCCCCCCCCCACTCGCTCCAGCTCCCCCTTGACCATAGCAGCAGCAGCTCGATTCCCCGCGCCCCCCGGCTAGGATCCATCCTAGCTGATTTACTCCCCCCATTGCAAGTCCCCCCCTCGAGAAAAAAAACATAAACATAACATATTAACCACAGTGCCCAATCGCCCATGCCGACCCTCAATCTGTGTCCAGCTTCTCAGCCTGAACAAAGGCCCACGCCTCCTCCATAGACTCAAAAAAATGGTGCCGGCCCTTGTAGGTGACCCACAGTCGCGCCGGCTGCAACATTCCAAACTTCACCCCCTTCCTATGCAGCACCGCCTTTGCTCGATTGTACCCGGCCCTCCTCTTCACCACCTCCGCACTCCAGTCCTGGTATATTCGAACCTCTGCATTCTCCCACCTGCTGCTCCTCTCCTCCTTGGCCCACCTGAGCACACACTCCTGATCGATGAACCAATGGAACCTCACCAGCACCGCCCGCAGAGGCTCGTTAGCCTTGGGCCTCCTCGCCAGCACTCTATGGGCCCCTTCCAGCTCCAGGGGCCCCTGGAAGGACCCCGCTCCCATCAGCGAGTTCAGCATGGTGACCACATAGGCCCCCACGTCCGGCCCCTCCGGGAGGCCCAGAATCCGCAGATTTTTCCACCTCGACCGATTCTCCATCTTCTTGAACCACTCCTGCCATTTCTTGTGGAGCACCTTGTGCGCCTCCACCTTTACCGCTAGGCCTAAGATCTCATCCTCATTGTCAGAGATCTTCTGTTGAGCCTCGCGGATCGCCACCCCCTGGGTCGTCTGTGTCTCCAGCAGCTTATCAATAGAATCCTTCATCGGCTCTAGCAGGTCCGCTTTAATCTCCCTGAAGCAGCGCTGGATACCCTCCTGCTGCTCCTCCGCCCACTGCATCCACGCTGCCTGGTCTCCGCCCGCCGCCATTTTGTTCTTCTTCCCTCGCACCTTCTTGAGGTCCACCACCTTTTTAGTCGCCCCGCTCCTGGTTCAAGCCATATACTGACGGGGAGCTGTTATAAACTCCTTTCCACACCGGGAAACGTCGAAAAAGTGCCATTGGGAGCCCTCAAAAGAGCCCAAAAGTCAATTTTGCGGGAGCCGCCGAATGTGCGACTTAGCTCCGCATAGCCGCAACCGGAAGTCCGCCTTGTATAGTTTTAGCAATCACCGCCAATCTATTTGCTTTACGTGGTTGAACATCCTCCTTAAAATAATAGAGAGGAATGTTGTATGAGCAGGTTAAGATTTTATCAGTTAGCATCTCAACAGTCATTTCTCAGCTTTGTCCTCAAATGTTGCATCCACATGACAGCTTCAGTAGATCTGAGAAGCCGTTATCATTTTCCCAGCTTAAGTTGCTGAGCAAAATGATCTGGAACTTGTGCTGCGTATGAGGTTGGTGGAGGCGGAGACAGTCAACGATGTCAAAAGCAAATTGGATAGGAACTTGAGGGAAATAAACTTGTTGGGCTGTCAGGATAGAGAGGGGCAAATTAACGGATTAGGTTTTCTACAAAGAGCCAGCAAGGACTCAATGGACTGGAGTGCCTCCATCTGTGCCTTAATGACTCTAATAATGCCTCTATAAATAACGCCAATGTAGTTTCGGACCCAACGGAAAAGTTGAGCAGTGCTCTTGGGAGTGAATAGAATGGACCAGAACTTGCTAGGGCAGGGCATCGCCCAATTCACTCTTCAGCCCCGTCAGCTATTGGAAGCGCAAACTGATGATGAGGTAGCGAGGGTAACAGGGCATCCTGGAGAATGGTTGAACTGGGTTCAGCAGTCCGTCTGCTAAGTCAATGAGATTTACAGCTTGAGAAGAACACAGGAGGGAAAACAAAATAGGGTGAATTAAAGTCAACTTGGATGCAGAAAGAGGTCGAATGAGAGGGAAAGAAAGATTGAACTGAGAGAAAAAGAAAAAAATGGAAGGACTAAAAACTAGAATTCAAATGTCTGAATTTAAAACTTATTAAATCATAATTTATTATTGATAGGGATGAGACAGCAGTTTGAATGGTGCCGTTTCTAGATGGGGAACTATGCCCGCCACGCTCACTGGCTAGCACAGAAATAAACGTGACTCGTCCCAGTTGCCAAGGACACAAAATGGACCATCATTTGCATTTACAAACAAAGAACAAAGAACAAAGAAAAGTACAGCACAGGAACAGGCCCTTCGGCCCTCCAAGCCCGTGCCGACCATGCTGCCCGTCTAAACTAAAATCTTCTACACTTCCTGGGTCCATATCCCTCTATTCCCATCCTATTCATGTATTTGTCAAGATGCCCCTTAAACGCCACTATTGTCCCTGCTTCCACCACCTCCTCTGGCAGCGAGCTCCAGGCACCCACTACCCTCTGTGTAAAAAACTTGCCTCGTACATCTCCTCTAAACCTTGCCCCTCACACTTTAAACCTATGCCCCCTAGTAATTGACCCTTCTACCCTGGGAAAAAGCCTCTGACTATCCACTCTGTCTATGCCACTCATAATTTATTAGACCTCTATCAGGTCGCACCTCAACCTCTGTCGTTCAGTGAGAACAAACCGAGTTTATTCAACCGCTCCTCATAGCTAATGCCCTCCATACCAGGCAAAATTCTGGTAAATCTCTTCTGCACCCTCTCTAAAGCCTCCACATCCTTCTGGTAGTGTGGCGACCAGAATTGAACACTATACTCCAAGTGTGGCCTAACTAAGGTTCTATACAGCTGCAACATGACTTGCCAATTCTTATACTCAATGCCCCGGCCAATGAAGGCAAGCATGCCGTATGCCTTCTCCATCTGTGTTGCCCCTTTCAGTGACCTGTGGACCTGTACACCTAGATCTCTCTGACTGTCAATATTTTTGAGGGTTCTACCATTCACTGTATATTCCCTACCTCCATCAGACCTTCCAAAATGCATTACCTCACATTTGTCCAGATTAAACTCTATCTGCCATCTCTCCGCCCAGGTCTCCAAACAATCTAAATCCTGCTGCATCCTCTGACAGTCCTCATCGCTATCTGCAATACCACCAATCTTTGTATCGTCTGCAAACTTACTAATCAGACCAGTTATATTTTCCTCCAAATCATTTATATATACTACGAACAGCAAAGGTCCCAGCACTGATCCCTGCGGAACACCACTAGTCACAGCCCTCCAATCAGAAAAGCACCCTTCCATTGCTACTCTCTGCCTTCTATGACCTAGCCAGTTCTGTATCCATCTTGCCAGCTCACCCCTGATCCCATGTGACTTCACCTTTTGCACCAGTCTGCCATGAGGGACATTGTCGAAGGCCTTACTGAAGTCCATATAGACAACATCCACTGCCCTACCTGCATCAATCATCTTTGTGACCTCTTCGAAAAACTCGATCAAGTTAGTGAGACACGACCTCCCCTTCACAAAACCATGCTGCCTCTCGCTAATACGTCCATTTGCTTCCAAATGGGAGTAGATCCTGTCTCGAAGAATTCTCTGCAGTAATTTCCCTACCACTGACATAAGGCTCACTGGCCTGTAGTTCCCTGGATTATCCTTGCTACCCTTCTTAAACAAAGGAACAACATTGGCTATTCTCCAGTCCTCTGGGACATCACCTGAAGACAGTGAGGATCCAAAGATTTCTGTCAAGGCCTCAGTAATTTCCTCTCGCCTCCTTCAGTATTCTGGAGTAGATCCCATCAGGCCCTGGGGACTTATCTACCTTAATATTTTTCAAGACGCCCAACACCTCGTCTTTTTGGATCTCAATGGGACCCAGGCTATCTACACAGCCTTCTCCAGACTCAACATCCACCAATTCTTTCTCTTTGGTGAATACTGATGCAAACTATTCATTTAGTAACTCGCCCATTTCCTCTGGCTCCACACATAGATTGCCTATGCTTCAGTGGGCCTACCTTTTCCCAGGCTACCCTCTTGCTTTTTATGTACGTGTAAAAAGCCTTGGGATTTTCCTTAACCCGATTTGCCAATGACTTTTTGTGACCCCTTTTAGCCCTCCTGACTCGTTGCTTAAGTTCCTTCCTCCTTTCCTTATATTCCCACAGGCTTCGTCTGTTCCCAGCCTTCTGGCCCTGACAAATGCCTCCTTTTTCTTTTTGACGAGGCCCACAATATCTCTCGTTATCCAAGGTTCCCGAAATTTGCTGTATTTATCCTTCTTCTGCACAGGAACATGCCGGTCCTGAATTCCTTTCAACTTACATTTGAAAGCCTCCCACATGTCAGATATTGATTTACCCTCAAACATCCACCCCCAATCTAGGTTCTTCGGTTCCTGCCTAATATTGTTATAATTAGCCTTCCCCCAATTTAGCACATTCACCCCTTTTAATTGTCATGAAGCAGGTTAGTTGGTCTTATTCAGAGAACAGTAAGAAGTCTTACAACACCAGGTTAAAGGCCAACAGGTTTGTTTCAATGTCACTAGCTTTCGGAGCGCTGCTCCTTCCTCGGGTGAATTCAGAGAAGCCCATTGGGAACTGAGGTTGGAAAATATCCATGTTGGACATTGGGGTGCAATTGATGATGATACAATTACGTGGCACAGAAAGAGCCATGCAGTCCTATTTTTCTTGTGCTATTTCTGGGAAAGAACTATCCAATCAGTCCTATTCTGCTACAGCCCTGCAAAGATTTACTTTTCAAGTATATAACAAATTCCTTTTTATGATTGAAGCTGCTGTCAATGTCCTTTCAGGTACCGAATCCCCGTGGTTATAACAATATATTGTTACGACACACTGGGCTAGTGCGTGGGCAATTCCAGCCCTACATGCCCCAGAGTCCCAACACAAGTGAGTTAACTAATAATTTGTATATATTTTCTGAGATTATTGACCCTTGACTGCTCCAATGATTTACAGGCACCAGATTGTAAGTGACACACAAAAAAACATGTTTACTTACAACAAGAGAGATAAGGTATGCAGTAATAACAGTAGAATATCAGCCAGCTAACCTATTACTCCCCTCTTTTTTACAGCCCCACGCTCTACCCAAACATACAGAAGACACACACACACAGGGGAAAGGGATAAAATAATAGGAATTAAAAATGGAAGAAATGTCCACATGAGATTTGAAAAAGGGTTCTTTAAACTATTGGCCTGCCTACAGCTGATGCTGGACTGAAATTCCTTGTAGGTCAATCTGACTGTAGAAAGAGATTTAACCCCCCCGCCCCCCCACCCCTTTCAGGCAGAGAGAAAACTTAAAGCCTTCTGCAGCTCTCACCAAAACAAAACTAACTTCAGAATGAGGTCTGCCTGTCTGTGCAGATCATTCTGGAACAGACAGCCCCAATCAGCATTGGGTGTTAGGTAATATCCGGGAATTTAAAACAGCGTATTGGCTGTCAGCCAAGTCCATCAAAATGTGCCATAACTGAGGCTAAAACAAGCAGCACATCTCAACGGAGGTTCCCTGAGGCCAGAGCAAATGGCACATCTTGCCAGGGGGGTTTTTAGTCATCGTCCATGAAAGTTATTAAAACCAAAACAGCAGAAAATAAAGGGACTACACATGGGAAACTAGGTTTAAACAGGAGGATGCTTACAATATAGATTTTTTTTTCTTACCTTGTCTCTGTTTTTTTTCACCAATTATATTTAATTATTTTCTCCAGTTACTAACACCCATGCCATTGGAAAGCATTTGTTCTTAAATCATCTATTATTGATTTTGAACACCTTTAACAATCAAAGATTCTCCACTTGGGAGAGTTATGTTCTCCCGCTGAAGCTGTATTGCAACCAGTTTACGATCCCCCTGGGAGGTCAAACCGGCAAGCAATTCCATATTCCTTGCCATGCAAAATTATGCATGACGTGGAACATTAGGGATTCCCAAGAGAATCCTGCCACTCGGCCGCCTACTCAAAGTTAGACTCAATGGCCGAATAGCCTCCTGCTGCAATGTAAGGATTCTATGATTCTATGAACACATAGACTCACAAAGTCTCACACACACACAGCTGCACACACACACATTCATACAAACTCATACACTCACTCACAGTCTAACATACACAGACTCACACAGTTTAACGTGCACAGACTCACACACACTCATACAGACTCATACACTCTCACGCACAGACTCGCTCACACAGACAGACTCGAACAGTCTCACACACACACACACTCACTCACACTCTCATTCAGACTCTCACACACACAGATTCACACTCTCACACAGACTCACACAGACACACTCACTCACACAGACACACTCACTCACTCAGACTCATACACTCACTCAGACTTACACAGACTCACAGTTTCTCTCACACACATACACATACTTATTCAGCCTCCCACACAGTCTCACACACACATACAGATTCATACACTCACACAGAGACTTACTCACCACAGACTCACGCAGTCTCCCTCACACATACACATACTCGTGCACTCTCATTCAGTCTCACACACAGTCGCACATACACAGTATCGCACATACGCACATGCACAAAAACATACACTCACTCAGACTCTTGCACACAGAATCACAGATTCACACAGCCATATACACAGGCTCGCACAGTCTCCCTCCCTCACTCACACTGTCCGTGAAGCACTTTGAGACACATTGAGATTGTGCACTTAAAAACAGTTTGCTTCTCGAAAGAGAGGGAATCAGATGGTGACATGTGATGCATTCAAGTAACAAGTGTAGAAAATAAAAGGCTCTTTTCCAATTGCTGTTTCTCATGATTTACCTGCTTACTGGGTGTTTAATGCATTCCCCTGACAGCGGGGTAGAGGAGTGAACGGCGGGAATGGGGGGGAAGGAACGCCAGGTCCACTTATGGGGCTGCCCAGTGAAGCAGCGTCCAAGAAAACATTGCAATTAATTTAACAGAAAGGCATCAATTGGAATATTTGATACTGGCACTCGGGGGAAGAAGTGTTATGTTCATAAAAAATTCTCCTGGATGAACACCAAATTTATGAGTTTGGAGTGTTGTAAGGTTTTCGGGCAATTCGGCCCTTTTTGGACTGCCCAAGAATAAAACCCAGAGACTGTAAACTGACTTTTCAGCCAAGAGAACGTAACCAGATTTCCCAGCAGGCTTGGTCCGCTGAGCTGAGTAAGGGCATAGGTATTTACAAACCCCCCCCTAGGAGCTACAAGGAAGAAGGAGCCAGACAACGAGATAAGATCAAAACACAGACAAAGGGGCACGGGAATACACAGGGGGCCTGCCTGCAAGCAGGACAATGGGATGGTCATAGCCCCATGCAGATGTAAATGACCTGGCCTCCACCAGAGCAGAATCCAATTAACACCCCATCAACATAGCAAGGTGAGAATAGCAGCCATCTCCGGAGCAGCTGGAAGACTTTTGAAAATCTTCACAAGAGAGCTTAACCTTGTTATCCTAAAAAACAGACTGTCTGGGCTCAGTATATTGCGCTGGAAAAGCCCCTTGAAGATAAGCGGTAGAAAAAACCAAGTTGGAGGCGGACCTGGGGGAGGTACTCCAATCTTGACAGAAGCCACCGGCAGGAACTCACTGGGAGGAGGGGGCGGAGTCGGCGCCAAATTCAAATCGCGGCAGGTCTGCCTGGCTGGAAGGAGCGGACCTGCGAGGAATACCCGGAAGCAAACAGCTCTGACCGGCTCAAAGGGGGCGGGACCAGCGGGAACTTTAAACTTGGACTGATACAACGCAAAGGAGGAGGAAAACCCGGAAGTCGACAGCTCTGACCGGCTCAAAGGGGGCGGGACCAGCGGGAACTTTAAACCTTACCAATTCAATGCAAAAGGGGCTGGCCGAACACAGGAAAAAGCCAGGTAAAACGGGTATAAAAGGGGCTGTGTTTCGATTGAGGGGCTCTTGGCTCGACCTCTCCACCTTTGACTTGACCTCTGCAGCCTGTGACTGTAAGTACCCTGCAGCAGCTTGCGAAACTCCCTTGACTTTGATAGTGGTTGAGGCTTTGGGGAAGGGGACTTGATTTGTGTTCTGTGTCATTGCTAAAACTGTGTAACAATAAGATTTTTCGTTGTGTCCGTTATAGTACTTTCTGAATAGACTTAGTTTGTGCTAGAGTTTAAGATTTTATTATAATTTCTTCTGTTTGATGATTTTGACCTGGGTTTTGCAATAAACCTTGATTTGCTGATAATTGGAGTCGTTTAAATTCTTCAATCTCTCACCAGCGATCTCTGACCAAGTCATTGTTAAAATATTCCTCACCTTAATTCCGGGTTCAAGAATCTAGGGTCATCTTGAGCGATTCACTCAGGACAGGCTGCTGGTTAGGTAATAAACAGCAGTGTCCTATTCTCTCTCTTGGGAAAGCTACTCCAGCGAAGTAGGAACCGGGTGGGTGTTGCACCACCGGCAAGAGAGAGAATCACCTGGGCATTGGTAGGGGTCTGGATATCTGTGTGATATTAGCCTCAGGCTTCCGGTTAGGGATAAACGGCAGGCTTGATTCAGTGCTCTCTCCCGCGGAGGTGTCCCAGTGCGGCATCCCCTGGCCTCTGAAGTTTCAGTGCCAGCTGGAGAGAGACACACACAGATACTCAAACCCCGAGCATCGGCCCAGTAGTGGAGTAGCAGAGATGGCACCCTCTACAATGGCGACCGCGGCAGGACCCCGGTGGTTTGGAGTATGTGACTTGGCAGAGGGGGTGAGGGAACGAAGTAAAATGGAGGAGAGAATCTTCTCGAATCTGTGGCAAAAGGTCAACCTCACCAAACCTTGGGTCTCAGAACTAATCAATGCGGAGCAACCGGTAATGGCAGCGGCTGCATGGACAGAAAGTAAGGCGCACAAAAAGCACTTGGAGAAGGCAGTTTGGCTGGTCTGCCTGTCCCAACAGGTAGTCATAACAGAGCAAAGGGTCGAAGAGTTAGAGCAGGAGTTGGGAGAAGTGAGGGCCAGCGCAGGGGACAGCGCTAGCGCAGCGGAACGACTGCGGGAGGAATTGGCAGAAATTAAACGGGCAGCCTACAGGAAAGCGAGTCTAACCGGTGCGAGAAGGACTATCTCCACTGCCAGATAGTGGAGGGTAAAGAAAAGGAACGGAGGCTCCAGGAACTCTATGCTCGGAGTACAGAGCAGTGTAGGAAGCTGGAGGGGAAGTTCCGGGACATCCAGGCAGCGTACCGAGTGGCTCGCGAGGAAGTAGGGGACTGTGCCCACGGGCCGTGCCAGGCACGAATAACGGAGTTGGAGGAGGCCTTGTCCAAGGTCAGGGGACAGGTACACCTGGTAGGTCCAGGGGGGTTCCCAAGGGGCAAGGTGCTCCTCGCAGCGGATGATTCCCCAAAGGCCAAGGGGAATAGACCGCCTCCTGAGGCACCGGGATTGTGTCCGGGTCGGCAGGGGGGGATCGGACTGCACGTTCAGGGGCAAGTCCAAGGGGGGTCGGCAGGGTACCCCCAGCTGGCGGCGTGTCCGCCTGGTTTCGTATGTGGGTCCCCATGGGATGGGGACAGACCGCTGCCTGGGATGCCGGTGATGGGGCCGGGTCAGCAGGTAGGGTTTGGACTGCCCGGTCAGGGGCAGGTCCAAGGGGGGTCAGTGGTGTATCCCCAGATAGCGGCGTCTCCTATATGGGTAGTTAGCCCGGGGACAGGGGGGCTACCCAACGGGGCAGGAGAGCTGGACAGTGGGGAGGAGGAGCAGGAACCCCAGGTAGGGCGGATGTGCCCTGTCAGGCAGAGAAGGTATGGTCCCCCGGCGGGGCTGGCAGATAGGGGACTGGTTGAGGGCGACATTATCATTCCTCATGGGGCATCCGCGCTCAGGGGGATGGTGGCCCACGTTCCCAGGCTAACTCCAAAAGGGGATCCGTCGCTTCATTTTATGGAGGTGGAGCAGGCAGCCAGCATTAATGAATGCGACGAGGGGGAGCAAATAAGGATGCTCCTGATGACCCTAGATCCCCAACTATGCAGGGCAGTGACCTCCGGGAATGGGGGACGACCTGACACATGGGTGGCAGCACGGACTGCTGTTCTGGAGGCAATGGGCTTGAATCTGGGTAGCCCCTTCATGAGGGTGGGGGAAACCAAGCAGCAGCTAGGGGAATCGCCAAATATGTTCGCAGACAGGCTGTGGACTGTCTATGTGGAGGCGTGCGGGACTCCCGCGGATAGGCAGAATTTAGATGAGAGAACAGCCCACTGGCTGAAGACCCTCGTAGCTAACTGTCTCCCTCACGTTAGGGCAAAGGCCGAACACTGGTTCGACCCGCAGAGTCCGGACCTTAATGAGGCAGAGGTCCTTAGAAAACTCACCCTTGCATATCGCAACGGGGAGAGGAGAGAGGAAAAGCCCCATAAGGGTCAGGTGCATGGAATCACACCAGCACCCCCTAAGAGCGAGTGGAAGCATGAGGGCTCCCGGACCTCCGACAAGAGACCGGTAGGCTACGGGTGTGGAAAGACCGGGCATTTCAAGAGGGAGTGTGAGAACCCTAGCAAGGAGGAGAGGGCTCCCGCAGTAGAGAGTCAGACCCCGGCGGTAGGAGCAGCTGCCCCGGGAACCATCGAGATAAGTAAAATTTAAGCCCTTTTGCAAGGCTCAGGACAGGTGGCAATGGCAACGGGCCAGGGCCTGCCCGCACCCACACCACAAGAACCCATATGACTACCCAGGGAGCAGCCTCAGGAAAAAGGGAGCGCAGGGGTAGTTCTAGCCCCAGACCCTGGTCCGGTCCAGGTGCAGGGTCCCATTCTGGAGGCTTCCTCAGCGGCTATTTGCAGTTTAAATCCCTTAAGGTGGGACCCATGCGAACGCCACATCAGTCAATTTAAATTGTTCCACCCCATAAGGGCAAGAAAGAGCAAGGTGGGGGGAAGACTGGGGGTGGTAGTGGAGAAACCCCCCGTAGAATTAACGACGGTGGGGGAGGTCCCTGACTCCACGGTCACACAACCGGTGACAAGGTGCTGTCCCGAAGGGGCAGTCCCAAAGAGACCGACAGTGCTGCAAGCACCCAGCCCAGGGACAGTAACGATTCCCAAGCCCTTACCTGTGGGTCAGGTGGCCTGCCTTAGTATAGAGGCTAAGGAGGCGGAGGAAGTAGAGGTATCACCTTGGGCTTGGGAACCAGTCAGGGGACGAAGGAGCAATCGGGTCTCCAAGCCCCCTCTAAGATGGTCCCCATCACACCTCCCTAGAACCCGGTCCCGCAGTAAGGGGGCCCGAGTAGAAGGGAACGCTGAGGGATCCCCGAACCCTGTTGGGGAAGGAGAGGCAAGGGGCAGCCTGAACCCCCGGGAGGGGACGGTCTGGCCCGAGCCGTTGGACCAAACAGGTGAACTGCCCCAGTTTAGCGGGGCACAGTTTTAATTTGGCCACCCGGAGACGGGTGGCATTGTATATATCATTTTCCCCCTGCTAGTTCTAATTAGTGTGTAGTGGTGTGTGGATTATTTAGGATCGTGGGTTAATTTGGCCACCCGGAGACGGGTGGCATTGTATATATCATTTTCCCCCTGCTAGTTCTAATTAGTGTGTAGTGGTGTGTGGGTATTTAGGATTGTGGGATCACAGAAGCGCCTAGTGCAATGGTATAATGATGGAGCAGCAGGCACTAGGACCCTGGTGGAGCCGGGCTGTGGACACAGAACCACAGACAGGCTGCGGCAACTTCAAAGCGGGAGCTGCTGCTGCCGCCGGATAGCAGCAGGCACTAGGACCCTGGGGGAGCCGGGCTGTGGACACAGTGCCACAGACAGGCTGCGGCAATTTCATGTTGATTTCACAACTTCAAAGCGGAAGCTGCTGCTGCCGCTGGATAGAACCCATGCACTTTAAGGTAGGTAGGGCTGTAGAGGCAAGGATGCGTTTTGTCTGTTTTACAGATGGGGCACCCGACGATGTGGAGCTTGCTGATGATCTTGGCGATGGTGGGACCGGGAGAACTCCGCAGAGGTGAGACAGAAGAGTCCTTCGACTGACCGGGTTAGGGTGACTGAGGGCAGGCGGGTGTGTTTAACCTGTGAGGGGGACGTTCCTTTGGGGAGATGGTGGTGGCCCAGGAAGCTGAGGCTGGACATGAGGGATCGGTCCTCGGACTGGGAACGCCTGGACAACAACACCTACCGGACCATCACGGGGTCACCGGGTAGGATCACCGTTTGCTGGGATAAGTGGTGGGCTTCTGACCAGGGCATTTATTTGTGTTTATGGGGGTCTACCAAGGCATGTCCACAAGGGGCATCGATCACTTTTGTTAGGCGGTGGCAGAACCCAGGGAACGGGATGAATTGACCGCAGTGGGGAGGGATGTGTAACGCCCAGGGAAGGGATGACTGTAAAAGCTACCGAACTGCTGGTTCAGGTAAAGCGACCCCTGCCCACAGCCCAACCGATCGACCCTCACAACTGTCCGATCACCACCAGGGGGGCCTGAGAATGGTTTGGTGTTTGTCCCCACAAAGAAAATGTTGTACAAGGGGGTACATTATGCTGTCGCCTCAGTTGGACTAAAACTCTCAGCTGCAGGTATCGACGACGGAGGAAAAATGAAGAGCCTTCAACGGGAAGAAGCGAAGTGCAGCCAAGAAAAGAGGATCCTTAGTGAAATAAAGAGATTCAATTGTAAATAATTGTATGGATTCGCGGGTTTCAGTTACTTGATTGTGATATATGTACAGGGACCCTTACGTTTGGGGTTCCGGTGAAATGTGTATATGTTACTGTGTGTTTGAATTAAGTATGGTCTTGTCTTTCCCTTTCAATGAAATTAGGGGTAGCCTAGATTAAGGGAACTGTCTTGGGACTTGTAGTTTCGCATGTTGTTGAGGGGGGGCCTACGGTCCACACAAAAGGAAATGATTGCCCTTCACCTGTGTCGATACGGTCCAAGCAGGTAGGGACGTATCGAAGGGGCATCTGTAAGGTTTTCGGGCAATTCGGCCCTTTTTGGACTGCCCAAGAATAAAACCCAGAGACTGTAAACTGACTTTTCAGCCAAGAGAACGTAACCAGATTTCCCAGCAGGCTTGGTCCGCTGAGCTGAGTAAGGGCATAGGTATTTACAAACCCCCCCCAGGAGCTACAAGGAAGAAGGAGCCAGACAACGAGATAAGATCAAAACACAGACAAAGGGGCACGGGAATACACAGGGGGCCTGCCTGCAAGCAGGACAATGGGATGGTCATAGCCCCATGCAGATGTAAATGACCTGGCCTCCACCAGAGCAGAATCCAATTAACACCCCATCAACATAGCAAGGTGAGAATAGCAGCCATCTCCGGAGCAGCTGGAAGACTTTTGAAAATCTTCACAAGAGAGCTTAACCTTGTTATCCTAAAAAACAGACTGTCTGGGCTCAGTATATTGCGCTGGAAAAGCCCCTTGAAGATAAGCGGTAGAAAAAACCAAGTTGGAGGCGGACCTGGGGGAGGTACTCCAATCTTGACAGAAGCCACCGGCAGGAACTCACTGGGAGGAGGGGGCGGAGTCGGCGCCAAATTCAAATCGCGGCAGGTCTGCCTGGCTGGAAGGAGCGGACCTGCGAGGAATACCCGGAAGCAAACAGCTCTGACCGGCTCAAAGGGGGCGGGACCAGCGGGAACTTTAAACTTGGACTGATACAACGCAAAGGAGGAGGAAAACCCGGAAGTCGACAGCTCTGACCGGCTCAAAGGGGGCGGGACCAGCGGGAACTTTAAACCTTACCAATTCAATGCAAAAGGGGCTGGCCGAACACAGGAAAAAGCCAGGTAAAACGGGTATAAAAGGGGCTGTGTTTCGATTGAGGGGCTCTTGGCTCGACCTCTCCACCTTTGACTTGACCTCTGCAGCCTGTGACTGTAAGTACCCTGCAGCAGCTTGCGAAACTCCCTTGACTTTGATAGTGGTTGAGGCTTTGGGGAAGGGGACTTGATTTGTGTTCTGTGTCATTGCTAAAACTGTGTAACAATAAGATTTTTCGTTGTGTCCGTTATAGTACTTTCTGAATAGACTTAGTTTGTGCTAGAGTTTAAGATTTTATTATAATTTCTTCTGTTTGATGATTTTGACCTGGGTTTTGCAATAAACCTTGATTTGCTGATAATTGGAGTCGTTTAAATTCTTCAATCTCTCACCAGCGATCTCTGACCAAGTCATTGTTAAAATATTCCTCACCTTAATTCCGGGTTCAAGAATCTAGGGTCATCTTGAGCGACTCACTCAGGACAGGCTGCTGGTTAGGTAATAAACAGCAGTGTCCTATTCTCTCTCTTGGGAAAGCTACTCCAGCGAAGTAGGAACCGGGTGGGTGTTGCACCACCGGCAAGAGAGAGAATCACCTGGGCATTGGTAGGGGTCTGGATATCTGTGTGATATAAGCCTCAGGCTTCCGGTTAGGGATAAACGGCAGGCTTGATTCAGTGCTCTCTCCCGCGGAGGTGTCCCAGTGCGGCATCCCCTGGCCTCTGAAGTTTCAGTGCCAGCTGGAGAGAGACACACACAGATACTCAAACCCCGAGCATCGGCCCAGTAGTGGAGTAGCAGAGATGGCACCCTCTACAGTGTCGATAGCTGATGAATTCAATGGATGGTAAAACACATTGTTGAAGAAAATCGATGAAATCCGAAACAAGTAGAAAATCCTGTCAGTGTCAAATATCACTGTTTATGGCTTCTCAGTGCGTTAGCACCCATTTGGTGTGCGGTCGTATTCACCCACCGGGGTGTCGTGTTGGGTGTTCTGGTGTACAAGTGATCCAACACGGCTGGAGGTGGTGTAACTCAATTTTATTTACTACTTAACTATAACAGCACACTGCTAACTTGGGTACGTGCATTACCAGCTAATCTGTGGACCCTGTCCCATTACTATCTGGGTGAGGCACTCAGTACGGGATGAATGTCTGAGTGGCAGGCTCTGAGCTCGGTGCTCTGAGCTGGCTGCTGCTGGAATGAGCGGGAACTGTAGTGTCCCCTGTTTTTATAGTGCGTGTGCTCTCACTGGTGATTGGCTGTGATGTTGTGTGTGTGCTGGTTGGTCCTACTGCATGTCCATCAGTGTGTGTTTGATTGCACCATGATATGCTGATCTAAATATCATGACACGGGGTAGTAACATCTCACACGTAAAATCGCGCCTCCGACAGTGCAGCACTCTGTGAGCACAACATTGGAGGGCCAGCTGAGAATTTTGTGATCAAGTCTCAGAACCCGCAACCTCCTGACTCAGGTGAGGTGAATTTGTGCTTGGAAATGCTGATGGTAAATGTGACTGAGGCAGCCGATGACTGGATAGTTGTCCATTCATCACTTGCTTTTGACTGGCTGCTAACTTAACTTGCATTGTTTGTGTTCATCGCATTTGCCTTTTACCCTTTTCAGTTCATTATCATTTTCCTGCTCCACATCTGCCTGCACAAAACCTCATTGTTGAAATACGCCCCAACAAAACACCCACTCTTCTTCACTGCACCACAGCTAGGTGTTGCATCATTGTCACTCAATCAATAATGTTGCCATGTTAACCCTAGACCTGCACCTCAATTTGCGCTTTCATTTGGATTTGATGAATAATTTAAACACCACTGCTTTGCAGCGAACATGCCCATGTCACTAATTTGTCCCTATCTCTGTATTCTCCTCCAGCCTAAAACCCTTCGAGATCGCTGCGCTCCTCTTCCTCTTGAACATCCCTGATTTAAGGTATTTCATCCATGCCAATTGTATCTTTAATTAGAACATATAACATACAGTGCAGAAGGAGGCCATTCGGCCCATCGAGTCTACACCGACCCACTTAAGCCCTCACTATCCCCGTAACCCAATATCTCTCCCAACCTTTTTGGACACTGAGGGCAATTTATCACGGCCAATCCACCTAACCTGCACGTCTTTGGACTGTGGGAGGAAACCAGAGCACCCGGAGGAAACCCACGCAGGCACGGGGAGAACGTGCAGACTCCGCACAGACAGCGACCCAGCGGGGAATCGAACCTGGAACCCTGGCACTGTGAAGCCACAGTGCTAGCCACTTGTGCTACCGTGCTGCCCTTACCAAGACACTGCGCTCCAGAATTCCTTCCTAAACCTCTCCACTCAATTAACACCCTTAAGCCATTCATTAAAACATACCTCTTTTCCCATGCTCGCAGAGTTTTAGAGAAACAGGCCCTTCGGCCCACCATGTCTGTGCCAGCCCTCAAGTACTCATTTATTCTAATCCCATTTTCCAGCACTTGGCCTGTGCATGCGCTGGAGTTTCAATCGCTCATCTAAATGTTTCTTAAATGTTGTGAGGGTTACCACCCTTTCGGGCAGCGGGTTGTAATTCCCACCACCCCCTGGGTGATAATGGGCGGGATTCTCCTGCCCCGGCACCCCGCTGCCGGCTGCCGAATTCTCTGGTGCCGGGATTTTGCCGGGGGCGGGGAATCGCGCCACGCCGGCCGCCGGCCGCTGGCAGCGGCACACTCCCCCGGCGATTCTCCGCCCCGCGATGGGCCGAAGGGCCGCCCGTTTTCGGCCAGTCCTGCCAGCGTAAATTATGCAAGGTTCTTACCGGTGGGACCTGGCTCTGCGGGCGGCCTGCAGAATCCTCGGGGGGGGGGGGGGGGTGCGCGGGGGGATCTGGCCCCCACGGTGGCCTGGCCCGCGATCGGGGCCCACCGATCTGTGGGCGGGCCTGTGCCGTGAGGGCGCTCTTTCCCTCCACGCCGGCCAATGTGAACCTCTGTGATGGCCAGGCGCGGAGACAAACCCCCCTGCGTATGCGCTGGGATCACGCCAGTGGTTCGGTACATGCGCCAGAACACGCTGACACCGGCCGGCGGATGCCCTTCGGCGCTGGTTGGCATGGCGCCAAACACTCCGCTGCCGGCCTAGCCCCCGAAGGTGCAGAGGATTCCGTATCTTCGCGGCGGCCCGACACCAGAGTGGTTCACGCCACTCCTCGGTGCCGGTACGAGCCGCCCCGCCGGTTAGCGGAGAATCCCGCCCAATGTTTTGTTCCCCCTCAAATCGCCTCTAAATCTCATTCCCCTTACCTTACATCCACGGCCCCCTGGTTATTAACCCCTCTACGAAGGCGCGTGCAAATCGACACATTCAAAAGCTGCATTTTTGCAGAATGAGAAATTTCAAAGGGAATTATTTTTGAAACTATCCCAAAAGGCCTGAGATATAGAAGAAAGAATTGTGGAAATTAGACAAATGTATTTAGGGAGTGGAGGATGTGTCAAGAGTGTGATAATTTTCCACAAGGTCTGTCCTGTTGAAAACGGGTCACTGCCACTTAAAGGCAGACCCTGCCATGTTCTCCTGGTAACTGGAACGGGTAAACACGATCCAGGGGTTGGCATGGTGGTGCGCAGAGCGGTTGCTGCCCCCCCCCCCCAAGCACAGCCCCCCACAACCCCGCCTAGCACCCCACCCCTGCAGAGGATCCCCCACCCCAGAGAGCCCCTCACCCCTCACAGAGCACTGGGGTGTCAAACCCAGCACTCCCGGGCTCTTTGCCTGTGAGCAAAGATGGCTACTCCCCTCCGTGGCTCCCCACAAAGACCCTTCCGCCAGGTTCACATTTTGCGAAAGGAGTACTAATTGACGCCAGCCTGAGCACTTGCTGGGGAGGCCGCTGATGACGGGAGGCCGTTGCGTGTGAGATAGCTCTCGTTGATTGGATGTAAATAGGGCTTAAGTGGTGATAATTGGTTTCCCGCCACGCTACGGCGAGATCCCGATTTTGCCTATGGGAGCGGGCCGATTGCATTGCAAACTGTTTGGCGCTAGCCGCGGAACTCGTTTATGCCCTCTCTCGCTATTTATCGCCCTCGATTCGCTTAAGCGTGAGTGTAACGATGCCGGAAGATCACGCCCATGGTAAATCCAATGAACATTTATAGCCATTCTGTCTGCTGAAGGTGTTGCCTTGTGCAGGAGCATGGGATGGCAGAGCCTCCAGCGTCTGCAGCCCCCCTCCTATTTTCCCGAATGGTGCTGAGCGAGCTACGATAGTGAGTTAGCCAGTGATGCACGATCAATTGCACAAAGGCTAAAGTTGGGTACAACTGTGGCTTTATTACAGTCAGATGCGTGGCCTCCTGCTGCAGCTGGCGAAATGGCAGGGCACTGGAGGTCATACATATTTATACAGTTCTCCCTGGGCGGAGCCAACCGGCAGGAGCTACCGGCGAACCTGTAGTGCAGGTCCTACCTTACATCTCCATTTACAGTGGTTCACCACATTCACCCCCTGTTAAAAATGAGTCTGGCGGGGGTGATGTGAAACTATATACAATTACTGCAATTATGTACAGTGGTAGGGAAAGAAAAGTCCATGTTGTCGGTCCGGAGTCTGTCAAAGGTTCAGCCGGTCCGGTGCTTTGGTGCTTCGTTGGGAGCGGCATAACGGTGACGGCGAAGTCGGTGCTGGCGGTGGTGGAGGTGGCACCAATGGCGGTGGTGGCGGTGCTGATGCTGGCCAGTCATCGGGGAACTCCGGGAGCGTGCAGAAGTCCTCTTCGTCCTCTTGTGCAGAAAAGGGGAGGGGTGGGTGGTCTGGTGGGGTCAATATTGGCGGCACGGTGGGAGGTGGGGGGGGGGGGGGAGGCGCATTGGTGGGGGGGGGGGGGGGGGTGTTGGGGTGGAACCTGACGGTGCCAGGTCCCTGATTGAGACAGTATCTTGGAGACCGTCGGGGAACTCAACGTAGGCATAGTGAGGGTTGGCATGGAGCAGGTGAACCCTGTCCACCAAGGGGTCCGCCTTGTGGAGTCGGACGTGCCTACGGAGAAGGACCGGTCCTGGAGCAGCAAGCCAAGTCGGGAGCGACACCCCGGATGTGGACTTCCTGAGGAAGGTAAAAACACGTTCATGGGGTGTGTTATTAGTGGCGCTGCACAATAGTGACCGGATGGAGTGTAGAGCGTCAGGGAGGACCTCCTGCCAGCGAGAGGCTGGGAGGTTCCTGGACCGTGGGGCCAGCTGGACGGCCCTCCAAACCGTCCCATCCCATTCTCCCGTTCTACTTTCCCGTTTCCCCGGGGGTTGTAGCTGGTCGTCCTGCTGGAGGCTATACCCCTGCTGAGCAGCAACTGACGCAGCTAATCGCTCATGAATGAGGATCCCCTGTCACTGTGGATGCAGACAGGGAAACCGAACAGGGCGAAGGTGGTGCTGAGGGCCTTGATGTCGGTGGCAGACATCATATCGGGGCATGGGATGGCGAAGGGGAATCTGGAGTACTCGTCGACCACACTGAGAATGTACGTGTTACGGTCGGTGGAGGGGAGGGTCCCTTTGAAATCCACACTGAGGCATTCAAAGGGGCGGGAAGCCTTCACCAGGTGCGCACGGTCCGGCCGGTAGAAGTGCGGCTTGTACTCCGCACAGACCTGGCAGTCCCTGGTGACTGTCCTTACTTTCTCGACAGAGTGGGCAGATTGCGAACTTTGACCAGATGGTACAATCGAGTGACCCCCTGGGTGACAAAGGCTGTCGTGTAGAGCCCAGAGTTGGTCCACTTGTGCGCTGGCACATGTACCTCGGCAGAGGGCATCTGGGGGCTCGTTGAGTTTACCGGGGCGATACAAGATCTCGTAATTATAGGTGGAGAGCTTGTTTCTCCACCGCAAGATTTTATCATTTTTGATCTTGTCCCGCTGTGTGTTATTGAACATGAAGGCTACCGACCGTTGGTCCGTAAGGAGAGTGAATCTCTTACTGACGAGGTAATGCCTCCAATGCTGCACAGCTTCAACGATAGCTTGGGCCTCCTTTTCGACGGATGAGTGTCGAATTTCAGAGGCATGAAGGGTGCGGGAAAAGTATGCCACGGGTCTGCCTGCCTGGTTTAGAGTGGCGGCAAGGGCGACATCTGAAGCGTTGCTTTCTACTTGGAAAGGCAGTGACTCATCCACTGCGCGCATCCCGGCCTTGGCGATGTCTGCTCTGATGCGGGCGAATGCATGTTGTGCCTCGGCCGCAAGGGGGAATTGGGTGGACTGGATGAGTGGGCGGGCCTTTTCCGCATAGTTTGGGACCCACTGAGCGTAGTAGGAAAAGAACACCAGGCAGCGTTGGAGGGCCTTGGGGCAGTGGGGGAGGGGAAGTTCCATGAGGGGGCATTCGCTCGGGGTCGGGCCCAAGAAGTCCGTTTTGGATAATATAGCCGAGAATGGCTAACCGGGTCGTGCTGAACACACACTTCTCTTTATTGTAGGCCAGGTTGAGAAGAGTGGCAGTGGGGAGGAATTTATCGAGGTTGGCATTGTGGTCCTGCTGGTCATGGCCGCAGATGGTGACGTTATCTAAGTACAGAAAGGTGGCCCGCAAACCGTACTGGTCGACCATTCGGTCCATCTCTCTTTGGAAGAGTGAGACCCATTTGTGACGCCGAAAGGGACCCTATGGAAGTGGTAGAAGCGACCGTCCGCCTCGAAGGCAATGTATGGCCGGTCCGACTTCCGGTTGGGGAGCTGGTGGTAGGCGGATTTCAGGTCAATTGTTGAGAAGACCCGGTACTGCGCAATCTGATTGACCATATCAGATATGCGTTGGAGGGGGTACGCGTCAAGCTGCGTGTACCAATTGATGGTCTGGCTGTAGTCCACGACCATCCTGTGTTTCTCCCCAGTTTTAACCACTACGACTTGGGATCTCCAGGGGCTGTTGCTGGCCTCGATAAAACCCTCCTTAAGCAGCCGCTGGACTTCGGACCTGATGAAGGTCTTGTCCTGGGTGCTGTACCGTCTGCTCCTAGTGGCAACGGGCTTGCAATCCGCAGTTAGATTGGCAAAAAGGGAGGGGGGATTAACGTTGAGGGTCGGGAGGCCGCAAACGGTAAGGGGGGTAAGGGCCCGCCGAATTTGAGGGTGTTGCTCTGGTGGTTGCACTGGAAGTCCAGGCCCAACAGAAGTGCAGCGCAGAGGTTAGGAAGGACATAGAGGCGGAAGTTACTAAATTCTACGCCCTGGACCGTGAGGGTGACTGTACAAAAGCCTTGGATCGGGACGGAGTGGGATCTGGAGGCTAGCGAGATCCTTTGATTGGCCGGGTGGACCGCGAGGGAGCAGCGCCTTACTGTATCTGGGTGAACGAAGCTTTCGGTGCTCCTGGAGTCCAGCAGGCACGAGGTCACGTGGCCATTGATTTTAACCATCGTCAACGCGGTGGCCAGGTTGTGCAGGTGAGATTGGTACAGCGTCATCGAAGTGAGCTGCGGGTAGCCATCGGATGCTTTGGGTGGTGAGCAAGTACGGTTCCGATGTCGGGATATCCGGGGACCCTGTGGGGAACAAGATGGCGGCGCCCATGGTGCACACATTGCGGGGTCGGGACAAGATGGCGGCGCCCATGGGGCGCACGTGGCCGAAGGGGGACAAGATGGCGGCACCCATTGTCATGATATCCATATTAACATATCATGGTGCAATCACACACACACTGATGGACAGGTAGACGGACCAATCAACACACACACAACATCACAGCCAATCACCAGTGAGAGCACATGCACTATAAAACAGGGAACACTACAGTTCCCGCTCATTCTACCAGGAGATAGCTCAGAGCACAGAGCTCACAGCGTGCCACTCAGACATACACCATGTGCTGAGTGCCTCTCTAAGATAGTGCTAGGGCTGGGTCTAACTGGTGAAGTACGAACCACAGCCTGAGGTTAACAGTTGTTATTGTACAGAATAATAAAACAGAGTTGTACCATCTACAACCATGTTGGTTCGTTTGTATATTGGAACACCCAACACGACACCCATTGGTCGCACATGGACCCGGGAGGAGAAGATGGCAGCTCAAATTGTGCGCCTGGCGTGGGGGAGGGGGCGATAGCGGGTGCCCTTTTTACTGCAGACTTTACAAACGGCAGTGCGGGCCGGGCAGTGTTGGCTGGGATGCTTCTGCTGACTGCAGAAGTAGCAGCGGGGACCCCTGGGGTGTGCGGATCGGCGTGCGATGCAGGCGTACTGCGAAGGCAGGGCCCTGGCTGAGGAAGTCATCAGCGGGGTCCAGGAGGGGTAGGAAGCGGTAGAAGTGTGGGCAGCACGGCGGGTGAGGTACGATTGTACGTTACGGGATGTGACCGTCATGGAGAGTGCCAAGGTTTTCGCCTCCGCCAGTTTGAGCGTGGCCCCTTCCAGCAATCGTTCTCGGATGCGGTCCGACGCATTCTCCGTCACGAAGGCATCGCGCATGAGGAGATTTGCGTGTTCGGTGGCCGTGACGGCCTGACAGTCACAGTCCCGGACGAGTGGAATTAGGGCCCGCCAGAAGTCTTCGATGGACTCACCAGGTAGTTGCGAGCGGGTGGTGAGTACATGCCTGGCGAAGAGCGTGTTCGCCTTCTGCGCGTAGTGTCCTTTGAGGAGTTCCATCGCTTTTGTGTAAGTCGTGGCGTCTTGGATCAACGGGCACACGCTGGAGCTCAGTCTGGAATACAGGAAGTTTATCTTCTGAGCCTCCGTTGGTGCGGGGTCCGCCGCGTTGATGTAGGCCTCGAAACATGCTAGCCAGTGAGTAAAGTCTTTCCTGGAGTCGGGCGAGTGCGGATCCAGCTGCAGGCGATCGGGCTTAATTCGGATATCCATTCTGTGGAAAATCTGACTGTAATAAATTGATGCACGATCAATTGCACAAAGACTAAAGTTGGGTACAACTGTGGCTTTATTACAGTCAGATGTGTGGCCTCCCGCTGCAGCTGGCGAAATGGCAGGGCACTGGAGGTCATGCATATTTATACAGTTCTACCTGGGTGGAGCCAGCCGGCAGGAGCTACCGATGAACCTGTAGTGCAGGTCCTACCTTGTATCTCCTATTAAAGTGGATCACCACAGCCAGGCTCCTCAATGGTGAGAGATCAACAAAGTCAAGTACATTGCTGCCCTGCTGTGCATTCCCCCATTCCTCCACCTCCCATCATCTCCTTTGTCCTCCCATCGGTGGCCGTGTCTTCAGCCTCTCTGGAATTCCCCGTGGCCCAATCTCCAACCTGCTGCCTTCCTTCTCAGGCATCCTTCGAGCCCACCCTCAACAAACCTTTGGATCATCCATTGCAAGGTCTTCTCTTTAGCTCAACATCAATCCGTGTCAATCTTCTGCCCATTTCGTTTGCAGCGTAAGAAAAAAAAGGATAGACTTTTTAATTGTTAAAAGGAAACATGTTCGAAAGTCTCTTACAAAGCTAACAGCCTGTGGGATAAGCTCGGAAACTCCAAGGATATTCATTCAAAATCTGGAGTTGGATGGGGTGTTTGGGGGGGGGGGGGGGGGGGGTTGCCTGTTGGGGTGATGGTTGGCTTGGGGGGGTGGGGGGGGGTGGATGGTGGCATTAAAAGTTGAGAACACCCTCATGATGTGGTTTCTTTTAGCTTCCAGTGAGCCGGGACCTGACAGCTAACAGGTACTGAACAGTATCATGTTGCCCTTGGTTACACAGTTGCTAAGTTCTGCCTACATACTCGCTGCTAACTTTCGTCAAGCAAGCAAGTCATGCTTAATCACGTGTCCCAATGGCTGATGTTCCCTCTTGCTGCGAGAGTTCCTGTAAATGCGTTCCAGGTCCCAATCCATCTCTTCTTTTCCCCCCATTTCCCTCCCTCCCTTCCTCAATTCTTTCCCCCCCTCCCTTCCTCAATTCTCCTCCCCCCACCCCCCCCCCCCCACCCGCCCCCCTCACTCCCGGGGCTTGCTCCGTTCCTTCTAAGCTCTGTTTCGCTGGGAGAAAAGCATCTCCAGTTCACTTGCTTCATTCTGAATCAACTCTTTCGGGACGTTAACTCAATGGTATCATAGCAATATGCGAGCAAGAGTATTAAGGGTAGGAGCTCACTCCCTTGAGCCTGTTCCCTGATTCAGTTAGATCATGGCTGATCTGTATCCTAATTCCAGTCTTGCTTCCATATCCTTTAGTATTCCTGGTTCACAGAAAATCGATAGATCCGAGATTTAAAATGATTAACTGTGTAAGGAGGAGGCTTTGTGGTGCTGTCAGTGTCTGCGAAGGAAAGAGCTTTCAAACATGACCAAACAGGTTGACCATCAGGCCTGCGCAACCTTCCAATATGCCTGCTGGCAGGCAGTAAAGAGTGGGGAAGTTTCCTGGTCAGCCATATGGCATGAGTCAATGGTCTTGTGTTCAGATTTGGTCCAGTTACTTAAGTGAGGATGTAGATGCGTTGGAGGCGGTTCCGAGGAGGTTTATCAGATTGCTATCTGGAACGAGCGGGCTATCTCATGAGGAAAGGTCACACAGTCTGGGTTTGTTTCCGCTGGAGTTTAGAAGAGTGAGGGGCATCTTAATTGAAGTATATGAGAGAACTGAATTTGCCCATCCACCAGCCACGTGCTTATCAGCCGGGCGTCATTTACTGGCGGTGGGATTCTATACTCCCGCCGCTTGTCAATGGGATTTCCCATTGAAAACGCCCTATGTCGCCGGGAAACCTGTGGGCGGGGGTGCGCTGCCGCGGGAACAGAGAATCTCAACAGTCGGAGAATTCCAGCCAAGATCCTGAATGGTCTTGACAAGGTGGATGTGGAAAGGATGTTTCCCCTTGTGGGTGAGTCCTGGACTGGGGAGGGGGGGGGGGGGGGCACTGCTTTAAAATTAGGGGTCACCCTTTTAGGACAGAGAGGAGGAGAATTGTTTTTCTCCCGGAGGATTGTACAACATTGGAACTCTCTGCCTCAGAAGGCGGTGGAAGAGCGGGTGAGGGGGTCACGGAAAATATTTAAGGTGGAGGCCGATGGATTCTTGTTAAGCAAGGGAATCAAAGGTTATCATGGTAGATGGGAATATCGAAGTCGAAACACAAACCACGTTGAATGGTGGAGCAGTCTAGAGGGGCCAAATGGCCCACTTCTGTTCCTATTGCGTATGTTCGTATGTAACCACTGCAGTACCTCGCCAAGAATAATCATGGATCAATCCAATAGAAGTTCCTGTCCGCCAATGCTCTTGTAGGGCTTGGCACGTACCTGACGAGGAGGAGGAGGAACCCAGCTCTGCAGCTTTTTTGTGGGATGAAGAAATATTTCCTAAACTCTCTCCTGGGAACGAAACTCTGATTTTACCATCATGACCTTTGTCCTAGATTTCCCCATCAAATATGCGTGCGATCTACCCCATGAAACCATTTCAAAATCTTATAGAACTCAATCAAATCACCCTTTTGTCTTCAGGGCCCTTCTAGGTTGGGGCTTTTGTTCTGCCTCCTCATTTGGGATACTTTGAACTGATAATTCAGAGCATGCATATGGTTGGTAATGGTTCATTTCCTGCAATGCTTGAAATTCTCTTCTCGTCATCTCTACTCTCAGTTTGCAGTACAATTGCTCTGATTAAAATAAGAGAGAAAATGTTAACGCTATCCTCTCTTGGAGATAGATTAAAATTCTTGCAACTTGGAAATATCTTGGCTTGTTCCAACATCAGTGGTCCAAAATCCCAGAAGTCCCCAACTAACAACACTGGGAGCACCTTTACCACATGGACTACGGTGGTTCAAGGTGAAAGCCAGCACCACCTTCTCAAGAGTACTTCGTTATGGAAAATAAATGCCAACCTTGCCGACAAACCCCATATTCTGAGAACACTTGCAAAAAATAGTGATCACGAGCCCATATATTCTTAAAGACCAAAGGTTAATTTGAATGAAAGCATTATTAAGGTGCTTGCAAGGGACCTCCAGGGTGCAGGAATTTGGGTCAATCATGAATTATCTGAGCTCATGTATTCTGAATTCAAGCTGACACAAAAGGACAGGTTATTTTTAGAAGGATGAAGATTAATTTTATGCGGGAACAAGGGGAAATAAGGAGGTTCGTTCTTACTCAACAAGTTGTCACAATCTAGAATTCCAGTGCCTGAAGAGTTGCAGATTCAATACATAGATACATAGAAGATAGGAACAGGAGGAGGCCTTTTGGCCCTTCGAGCCTGCTCCGCCATTCACCACGATCATGGCTGATCATCCAACTCAGTAGCCTAATCCTGCTTTCTCCCCACAGCCTTTGATCCCATTCTCCCCAAGTGCTATATCCAGCCGCCTCTTGAATATAGTCAATGTTTTAGCATCAACTACGGCCTGTGGTGATGAATTCCACAGGCTCACCATTCTTTGGGTGAAGAAATGTCTCCTTATCTCTGTCCGAAATAGTTTACGTTGAATCCTCAGGCTGTGACCCCTGGTTCTGGATACTCCCAACATTGGTAACATCTTCCCTGCATCTACCCTGTCTAGTCCAGTTAGAATTTTATAAGTCTCTATGAGATCCCCCTTCATTCTTCTGAACTCCAGCGAGAACAATCCCAACCTAGTCAATCTCTCCTCATATGACGGTCCCACCATCCCTGAAATCAGTCTGGTAAACCTTCGCTGCACTCCCTCGAGAGCAAGAACATCCTTCCTCAGAGAAGGAGACCAAAACTGCACACAATACTCCAAGTGTGGCCTCACCAAGGCCCTGCACAATTGCAGCAACACATCCCTGCTTCTATACTCGAATCCTCTCGCAATGAAGGCCAACATACCATTAGCCTTCTTTACCGCCTGCTGCACCTGCATGCTTACCTTCAGCGAATGGTGCACAAGGACACCCAGGTCCCGCTGTACACTCCCCTCTCCCAACTTACAACCATTCGGGTAGTAATCTGCCTTCCTGTTTTTGCTTCCAAAATGAATAACCTCACACTTATCCAAATTATACTGCATCTGCCATTGGTTTGCCCACTCGCCCAACCTGTCCAGACCTTGCTGTAGAATCCCTGCATCCTCGTCACAATTCACCCTCCCACCTAATTTTGTTTCATCTGCAAACTTTGAGATGTTGTATTTTGTTCCCTCATCCAAATCATTAATATATATTGTGAATAGCTGGGGTCCCAGCACCGATCCCTGTGGTACCCCACTGGTTACGGCCTGCCAATTTGAAAAGGACCCATTAATCCCTACTCTTTGTTTCCTCACTGCCAACCAGTTTTGTATCCACCTCAATACATTTCCCCCAATCCCATGCGCTTGAATTTCCCACAATAATCTCTTATGCGAGACTTTGTTAAACGCCTTCTGAAAGTCCAAATATACCACATTGACTGGCTCCCCCTTGTCGACTGTACTGGATACCTCTTCAAAGAATTCCAACAGATTTATCAAGCATGATTTTCCCTTCATAAACCCATGCTGACTCTGACTGATCCTGCCACTGCTTTCTAAATGTTCTGCTCTAAAGTCCTTGATAATGGATTCAAGCATTTTCCCCACTACCGATGTTAGGCTTACTGGTCTATAATTTCCTGCTTTCTCTCTACCTCCCTTTTTGAATATCGGAGTGACGTGAGCTACCCTCCAATCAGCAGGGACAGTTCCAGAGTCTATAGAATCCTGGAAGATGACCACCAATACATCCACTATTTCCAGAGCCAACTCCTTAAGCACACTGGGATGCAGATTTTCAGGCCCTGGGGATTTATCCGCCTTCAATCCCATCAGTTTTCCCAGCACCATTTCTCTACTAATGTTGACCTCCCTCAGTTCTTCCCTCTCACCAAACCTTTCATTCTCCAAAATTTCTGGGTTCTGATTTATGTCCTCATTTATGAATACAGAACCAAAGTATGTATTTAATTGCTCAGCCATTTATTTGTCCCTTATTATGCATTCCCCTGTTTCTGTCTGTAGGGGGCCTACATTTTTCTTCACCAATCTCTTTCTCTTCACATATCTGTAGAAACTCTTAGTGTCAGTCTTTAAGCTTCCTTTCGTACTGTACTTTCCCCTTCTTAATCAATCCCTTTGTCCTTCTTTGCTGAATTCTAAACTGCTCCCAATCCTCAGACCTATTATTTTTCTTGGTCAATCTGTATGCTTCTTCCTTGTATCGGATACTATTTCTAATTTTCTTTGTAAGCCATGGATTGGCCCTCTTACCTCCTTTGCTTTTGTGCCAGACAGGAACGAACAGTTGCTGTCGTTCCTCCAGGCGTTCCTTGAATGTTTGCCATTGTCTATCCACTGTCATCCCTTTAAGTAACTCTCCCCAATCTATCAAGACCAACTCACGCCTCATATCCTCATAGTTCCATTGATTAACAGTCAGCACCCTAGTCTCCGAATCAACTACTTCACTCTGCATCATAGAATCATAGAATTTACAGTGCAGAAGGAGGCCATTCGGCCCATCGAGTCTGCAATGCCTCTTGCAAAGAGCACCCTACACCATCCCCATAACCCAGTAACCCCACCCAACACTAAGGGCAATTTTGGAAACTAAGGGCAATTTAGCATGGCCAATCCACCTAACCTGCACATCTTTGGACTGTGGGAGGAAACCGGAGCACCCGGAGGAAACCCACGCACACACGGGGAGAACGTGCAGACTCCGCACAGACAGTGACCCAAGCTGGGAATCGAAGCTGTGAAGCAATTGTGCTAACCACAATGCTACGGTGCTGCCATCTTGATAAAAAATTCTATCATGTTATGGTCGCTCATCCCCAAGGGGCCTCGTACAGCCAGAATGGCAATGATTCCCTTCTCATTACACAGTACCCAGTGTAAGATGGCCTGCTCTCTCGTTGGTTCCTCCACATATTGGTCAAGAAAATCATCCCGTACACACTCCAGGAATTCCTCCTCTACGGCATTGTGGCTAATTTGATTTGCCCAATCTATGTGAAGATTAAAATCACCTACGATTCCCGATATTCCCTTATTACATGCATCTCTAATTCTTGTTTAATGCCATTCCCAACCTCACCAGTGCAGTTTGGGGGTTTATATATGACACCCACTAATGTTTTTTGTCCCTTGGTATTTCTCAACTCTACCCATACAGATTCCACACTGTCAGAGCTAATATCCTTTCTCACTATTGTGTTAATTTCCTCTTTAACCAGCAGTTAATGCCACCACCTTTTCTTTTATGCCTGTCCTTCCTAAATACTGAGAACCCTGGGACATTCAGTTCCCATCCCTGTTCACCCTGCAGCCACGTCTCCGTAATCCCAATTATATCATACCC
This sequence comes from Scyliorhinus torazame, assembly GCF_047496885.1. NCBI lineage: Eukaryota > Metazoa > Chordata > Chondrichthyes > Carcharhiniformes > Scyliorhinidae > Scyliorhinus > Scyliorhinus torazame. The sequence continues at coordinate 23,170,476 of NC_092720.1, read as the reverse complement.
ATTGATATCTATCTGCGCGATTAGTTCATCCACTTTATTGCAAATGCTCCGTGCATTAAGGCACAGAGCCTTTAAGTTTGTCTTTTTCACAATGCTTGTCTTGCTCCCAATATTTTTCTCTACTGCCCTCTTTGAATTTTGCCCTTGGTTTCTCCACCTATCACTTTTCTTATTCACTTTTCTACCTTGTGCTTTTGTCCTTGCTCCCTCTTTCTCTGACTCCTTGCGTAGGTTCCCATCCCCCTGGCATATTAGTTTAAACACTCTCCAACTGCTCGAGCAAATAACCTCCCAGGACATCAGTTCCAGTCCTGCCCAAGTGTAACACATCCAGTTTGTACAGGTCCCACCGCCCCCAGAATTGGTCCCAATGCCCCAGGAATCTGAAACTCTCCCCGACACCATCTCTTCAGCCACGTATTCCTCCTATATATCCTGTCATTTCTATTCTGACTAGCACGTGGCACCAGTAGTAATCCTGAGATCACTACCTTTGAGGTCCGATTTCTTAACTTCCTTCCTAGCTCCCTGTATTCTGCTTTCAGGACCCCATCCCTTTTTTTACCTACGTCGTTTGTACCGATGTGTACCACTACCTCTAGCTGTTCACCCTCTCCCTCCAGAATGTCCTGTACCCGCTCCGAGACATCCTTGACCCTAGCACCAGGGAGGCAACATACCATCCTGGAGTCTCGTTTGCGGCCACAATTGAATCCCCTATAACTGCTTCACAGCGCCAGAGTCCCGGTTCGATTCCCTGCTGGGTCCCTGTCTGTGTGGTGTCCGCACGTTCTCCCCGTGTCTGCGTGGGTTTCCTCCGGGTGCTCCGGTTTCCTCCCACAGTCCAAAGATGTGTGGGTTAGGTGGATTGGCCATGATAAATTGCCCTTAGTGACCAAAAAGGTTAGGAGGGGTTATTGGGTTATGGGAATAGGGCAGAAGTGGTAGCTTAAATGGGTCGGTGCAGACTCGATAGGCCGAATGGCCTCCTTCTGCACTGTATGTTCCATGTTCTGTGTAACTATATTGCACTGTCACACTTTTTACTCCTCCCCTCTGCAGCAGAACCAACTGTGGTGCCACAAGCTTGGCTGTTGCTGTTTTCCCCTGAGAGGCCATTCCCCTCAACAGTATCTAAAGTGGTATATCTGTTCTGCAGCGGAATGGCCACAGGAGATCCCTGCACTACCTGCCTCGCTCTCGTGCTCTGTCTGGTGGCCACCCATTCCCTTCCTGCCTGCAGAGTCTGAGCCTGGGGACACAGGATGAAGTCCAGTCCGAGAGAGTGTGGCTGGAGACTGTGATGTAGAGTTTCTAGGCCCCTGGGGGTGGGGGTTTCGGCAGGAGGGCATAAAAAATAGGGTTGGTGTGTTGGTGCCCAGTTCACCATCTTTGCACCTGCCCCCAAGCTTGTCCCAATAACACAGTCACTGGACATGTGCCAAAATTGCTAGGCCGCCCAATTCTATTAAGGGTCAATAGAATTTGTTAACAAGCCAATGGACTCCATTAACACTGCACATGCCATAATGCGGTTGGCGTAGCAGGAGAACAGAAGTAGTCAGACCGTTCTTTAAGTAAGTTTTAAAAGAGTGGGCAGGAAGGATGGGTACTATCTTTTGGAGGGGTTCCTATTGCATATCAGAGGAAGCCCCCCCATTCTTAACCTTGCTGCCTGCTTTCCAAATCCAACCCCACCCCACCCCCCACCTACCCCACCCACTCCTCACACCCCTCCCAGCCACCCTGCTCCACCGCCCCCCCTCCCCCCCCCCCCCCCCCCCTCCCCCCCCCCCCCCCCCCCCTCCCCCAAAACTGGCCATACTTCGATCAATGCCCCAGAATTACTTTACTCTGGAATCCATTGGATGGTCTTTTTGGAACTAGCTGGAGAAAGGCTTTGCCCTGTACTGTGCTCTGCTGGGACCCCTGATCAACCTGATTGGCTGGCAGCTCCCAAAGGCAGGAATGCCTCCCCAGTGACGAGCAGCTGTCCCACTGTTAGTCAATTTAACCTCCCATAGCGCATCTTGGCTGAGACTGAATGAGTCGGCTTCCAGCCAACTCAGCTTCAGGAAAAGCAAGCTGTGCATCCCCTGGCCCCGCCACCTCCCACCCCCCACCCCCACCTCCCTTCCATCCACACCTCCTCCCCCCAGCCCCTACCTCCCCCCCAACCCCACCCCATCTCCTCCCCCAACCACTACCTTCTCCACCCCCCATCCTCCCCCATCCGCTTACCCCGCCACCTCCCACACCCCACCCCCAACTCCCCACCACCCCGAGCTCCTCCCACAACCCCTAACTCCTCCACCCCCACCCCAGCCCCTCCTCCACCCCCTCCTCCTCCACGCCCACCTCCCCCCCACTCCCACCTCCTCCCCCCAGCCTACCTCCCCCCAACCCCATCTCCACCTCCTCCCCCAACCCCAACCTCCTCCACCCCATCTCCAACTCCTTCCCCCCAACCCCCACTACCTCCCCCAAACCCCTACCTCCTCTCCCCCACCCAGACCCCCACCACCTCCCCCCATCCTCACCTCTTCCTCCCCACCCCTACCTCTTCCTCCCCACCCCTACCTCTTCCCCCCACACCAACCTCCTCCCCCCAGCCCCTACCTCCTCCACCCAGCCCCTACCTCCTCCACCCCCCCATCCTTCCCCATCTGCATACCCCCGCCACCTCCCACACCCCACCCCCAACTCTGCCCCACCCTGAGCTCCTTCCACAACCCCTAACTCCTCCACCCCCACCTCCTCCTCCCCACCCCCACCCCCTCCCCCCACACCCCTACCTCCTCCCCATCCATACATTCACCTCCTCCCCCACACTCCCACCTCCTCCCCCCACACTACCTCCCTCAACCCCATCTCCACCTCCTCCCCCAACCCCTACCTCCTCCATCCCCAAATCGTCCCCCATCCTCCTACCCCTGCTACCTCCCACACCCCCCCCACCTCCCCCCCACCCCCAACTCCTAACTCCTCCACCCCCACCTCCTTCACCCCACCCCCAACCTCCCCCTCCCCACCCCCTCCTCCTCCTCCCCCCCAACCCCACCCCTACCTCCTCCACCCCATCCCCACCTCCTCCACCCCATCCCAACCCCCTCCTCCTTCCTCCCCAAACGCACCCCACCTCCTCCCACAACCCCTACCTCCTCCATCCCATCCCCACCTCCTCCCCCACCCCTACCCCCCCCCAACCCCACCCCATCTCCTCCCCCAACCACTACCTCCTCCACCCCCCATCCTCCCCCATCCGCTTACCCCGCCACATCCCATCCCCCACCCCCACCTCCCCCACTCCCACCTCCTCCCCCCAGCCTACCTCCCCCAACCCCATCTCCACCTCCCCCCCCAACCCCAACCTCCTCCACCCCATCTCCAACTCCTTCCCCCCAACCCCCACCACCTCCCCCAAACCCCTACCTCCTCTCCACCAACCAGACCCCCACCTCCTCCCCCCACCCTCACCTCTTCCTCCCACCCTACCTCCCCCAACCCCATCCCCCCCACCCCATCTCCAACTCCTTCCCCCCAACCCCCACCACCTCCCCCAAACCCCTACCTCCTCTCCACCACCCAGACCCCCACCTCCTCCCCCCCACCCTCACCTCTTCCTCCCACCCTACCTCCCCCCAACCCCATCCCCACCTCCTCCTCCCCCAACCCCATCCCCACCTCCTCCTCCCCACCCATACCTCCTCCCCCCCACACCAACCTCCTCCCCCCCACACCAACCTCCTCCCCCCCACACCAACCTCCTCCCCCCAACCCTAATTTCTCTCCCACAGCCTTCCCCCACCCCTACCTCCATCACACCCTCCCCCTACCCCTACCTCCACCACACCCACCCCCACCTCCCCTCCACCCTACCTCCTCCCCCCCACCACACTCCACCCACCACCAGCACCTCCCCGCCCCCACCACACTCCACCCACCACCACCACCTCCCCGCCCCCACCGCCCCACCCCCACCACACTCCACCCACCACCACTACCTCCCCGCCCCCACCACCTCCCCGCCCCCACCACCTCCCCTCCACCTCCTCCCCCACAACCCCCACCTCTTCCCCCCACCCCCATCCCCCCACTCACCCCTTTCTCCTCCCCCACAACCCCCACCTCTTCCCACCACCCCCATCCCCCCCACCTACCCCTTTCTCCTCCCCACCCCCACCTCCTCCCCCACCCACCCACCCCTTTCCCCTCCCCACCCACCCCTTTCTCCTCCCCCACCCACCCCTTTCTCCTCCCCCACCCACCCCTTTCTCCTCCCCTTCCTCCTCCCCACCCCCACCTCCTCCCCCACCCCCACCTCCTCCCCCACCCACCCCTTTCTCCTCCCCCACCCACCCCTTTCTCCTCCCCACCCACCCCTTTCTCCTCCCCCACCCCCACCTCCTCCCCCACCCCCACCCCCTCCCCCACCTCCTCCCACCAATCCCCACCTCCTCCTCCCCAACCCCCACCTCCACCTCCTCCCCCCAACCTTACCACCTCCCCCCAACCCCACCACCTCCCCCCAACCCCCACCTCCTCACCCCTACCTCCTCCACCCCCATCCCCACCTCCTCCTCCATCCCCCTACCCCCACCACCTCCCATGTCCTACTCAATAGCCTAATCCCGTTTTCTCCCCATAACCCTTGATCCCATTCGCCTCAAGTGCCTTTTGAATGTAATAGAAAACTTTCATCCTCAGATCTGAACATTGTGTCTTAAGCGTGAGTGCGCTTACCCACTGAGCGACAGATTTACAGCATTCCAACATCACCCCTTACATGTCAGGAAACCTTTGAAGCATTTCGGAGGACGCGTGTGAGAAGCATGGAAGAAATGGCAAGAAAATTCTTTCAGCTTTTGTGAATTCAGGAATAGGAGCTTGCAAGCAGAGTTCCAGAAAACTGGGGCGAGATTCTCCGACTCCCCGCCGGGTCAGAGAATCGCCGGGGTCTGGCGTGAATCCTGCCCCCGCCGGTTACCGAATTCTCCGGCACTGGAGATTTGGCGGGGGCGGGAATCGCGACGCGCCGGTTGGCGCCCCCCCCCCCGGCGATTCACCGGCCCAGATGGGCCGAAGTCCCGCTGCTGGAATTCCTGTCCCGCCGGCGTGGATTAAACCACCTCTCTTACCGGCGGGGACAAGGCGGCGCGGGCGGGCTCCGGGGTCCTGGGGGGGGCGCGGGGCGATCTGGCCCCGGGGGGTGCCCCCACGGCGGCCTGGCCTGCGATCAGGGCCCACCGATCCGCGGGCAGGCCTGTGCTGTGGGGGCACTCTTTTCCTTTCGCCTTCGCCATGGTCTCCACCATGGCGGAGGCGGAAGAGACTCCCTCCACTGCGCATGCACAGGGATGCCGTGAGCGGCCGCTGACGCTCCCGCGCATGCGCCGCCCGGCAATGTCATTTCCGCGCCAGCTGGCGGGGCACCAAAAGCCTTTCCCGCCAGCTGGCGGGGCGGAAAGCTGCACTATTGAAACCCCAGTATTAACATCTCCATTTTAAATGGCTTAATGATCCTGTTAAAATGGTGGAGTTTGAAAGCAAACGTGGACACATTACCAACAAAATAAAAATAAATTGAAAGCCCCTTGCATCCAATCACAACTTACTGACAGCACAGAAACAGTCTATCAAGGTCTATTCTGGTGTTAATGCTCCACGGTAGCCTCTTCCGACTCTATTAAATCTCACCCCAGCAACACAACTTTCTAATAATTTCTCCTAATAATTTCTCCTTCGATCTTTTTCTAGTGTCCCCTTAAGTGCATCCATGCTATTAGCTTTAACAACTCTCAGTGGTGGCCAGTTTCATGTGCTAATCACACTCTGGCTGAAGACATTTGCCCTGAATTCCTTATTGGATTCGCTGGGGACTATTTTACATTTATGGCCCTGGTTTTGGATTCCTGACAGGGCAGATAGACTTGTATTTTTGTCATGCCTTTCACCACCTGCAGAATGTGCCAATGTGCCTTTTAGCCGATGGAGGATTGTTGACAAGTAGTTACTTTGGTGGCAGTGGGAATATTCATATCTCTGGGTTCAAACCCCACGTCAAGACATGATGGTCACAAAAGATGTGCTCATAACATAGCCAAATAGGCTGATTACCAGGCCGTACACCCTTGCAATATGTCCTATGACAGGCAGCAAGAGCAGGAGAGTTTCCAAGTCAGCCATACTGCAAGAGCTCACCAAGTATAACAATGGGAAAGACTGCAGCCAACTTGCACGCAGCAAATTGAGATCATTTATTGAATAATACATAGTGGACAGGACTCCAGGTGGACAGGACTACAGGATAACACTTGCTCTGTATTTATTTATTTGTTTACTTAATTATTCATTCATTCGTTCATTCATGAGATGTTGGCATTAGTGACATGGCCAGGAGTCACATATGGAACAGACAGCGGATTTTGCTTCGCTAAAAGACAGGGAGCTTCAGGGTGGCACAGTGGTTAGCACTGCTGCCTCACAGCTCCAGGGTCCCTGGTTCAATTTCCAGCCTCGGGTGTACCTCTGTGTGGAGTCTGCACGTTCTCCCCGTGTCTGCGTGGGTTTCCTGCGGGTGCTCCAGTTTCCTCCCACAGTCCAAAGATGTGCAGGTTAGGTGCTAAATTGCCCCTTAGTGTCCAAAGGTTGGTTTCTGGGGATCGGGTGGAGGCGTGGGCTTGGGTAAGGTGCTTCTTCCGAGGGCTGGTGCAGACTCGATGGGCTGAATGGCCATCTTCTGCACCGTAAATTCTATGATAATGAACCAGATGGATTTTTATGCCAACGGATTCATGGTCACCATTTTTAATTCTAGAATTTATTGAACTCAAATTTCTCCATGTGTCGTGGTGGGATTCAAACTTACCCTGGGTTTCTGGATTGCTAGTCCAGTGACAATACCATTATGCCAACGCCTCCTCATCTTCAGAATAGTGCCAAGGGATATTTTACATCCAGCAGAGAGAGTAGACGGGGCCTTGTTTCAAACCCAGAAGGATCACTTCTAACAGTGCTGCACTCCACTGCACTGTGGTACCAGCCGAGCTTTGTGCTCTGGAGTGAGATTTGAATCAACAATCTTAGGACTTGGAGTGTGACAACTGAGTCACGGTTGGCATTCTCTCCACTGAACCCTTTGCAATCTTTCAGAACTCCAGCAGGTTATGCACCAATCTCCCCTCCAGATCCAACAGATTGTCTTTTGCATTTAAATAAAGTGAATGTCACGTACATCATATAATTTCAATATTATTCACGCTAAGGATTTGAGCCTATTTTATAGATTCATGGGGGTTTACAGCACAGAATGAGGTAATTCGGCCCAACATGTTCACGTCGGTGATCAAGATTCCATTTTCCAGCGTTTGGTCCATTGCCCTTAAGGTGACAGCAGCTCTAGTGAATATCTAAATACTTCTTAAAATGTTTCTGCCGCAACCACCCTTTCAGGCAGTGAGTTCCAGATTCTCACCACACTCTGGGTGAAAAGGTTCCTTCTCAAATTCCCTTTTAGCTTTATAGCTAACCTTAACCTAACCTTAAATCTATGCCCCCTGGCGATTGACCTCTCGACTAATGGAAAAAGTGCCTTTTCCCCCCTATCTACGCCCCTCATAATCTTATACACCTCTATCAGATTCCCTCCCGAATTCACTACTCTAAGGAAAACAGCCCTGGCCTATCAAATGTCTCTTCACAGCTCATACCCTCCAGCCCAGGAAGCATCCTGCAAGACACGCAATATGAATTAGCGAGTGATTTCCAAATCAGGGCTTAAATTATTTACCCTTTTAGTAGCAATGAGGCTATGAATACTGGCCGTAACTTAGCGGCCACACTAGCTATGGGTGCAAATGCTGTAATGGCCACTAAATCGTGCGAGAGGCCAAAACGGGATTCGAGCTGGCGAGATTTCGGATCCGGACCCCCCCCACCCCCCAAATCTCCAACCAGGTGATTTGATCAGGTTCATAACCGGGAAGGGAGCAAGTCTGATTTGCATATATGATATAACTAGCGGTCTTGACACCGCTACTTCTGCCCTCAACATGTCTTCCCATCCAGCCTCGTGACATCACACCGCTGCGAATCGTGACTGGTTCGTGACTGGTTGTCAAAAATGAAAACCACTCGTAATGACCATGCCAGGGTGCACAAATAAGTATAGTCTGTTGTGGGTGACATGCCTGGGCAGTGTCCTGGCACATTGCCCCTGGTACGCTATTGTGGGTGTCCCATTGCGGATGGGAGGGGGGTGTTAGTTCCCCATATGTGAGCTGGCAGGGGTGCGACCTGATGCTTGTGGGGTGAGGAGAGGTGTGCCGATGTTTGTTGTGTTGTGACAGCCTGGGCTAGTGTGCGGTCAATTTTAGCCCCACAGGCCCCAGAGTCACAACACAAGTGAATTCACCAATTATTCTTATTCAAATTTCCAAAATTCTTGGCCCTTGGCTGCCCAATAATCAGTTGAAACACAATTACTGTTTATTTATAACAGGAATAAAGATAAAATATGCAGTAATTACAGCGGCTTAACGATAAGCTAAAACCGGACTTCCCGCTTTAGCTGCCCCGTCCTCTACTTACACACATACGACAGACAAACATGAAGGTGGTGGAAAGGGGTCACAATAATAATGATTAAGGTCAAAAGATCACAGTCGTTGCTTCAGCTGATGAGTTCTTCAGGCAACATTCTTCACAGTATGTGTGTGGTTTAAAGTCTCTGGCCTACTGCCTGTAATGATCTTCTTTTCAGTTCAGCAGTATATCATACTCGCAGATTTTCCGGAAGAGGACTCTGGCCTCACAGCAGTCTGTTCTGCAGAGGGAGTGTCAGCAGGTTCTGGTCGCTCCTTCGCATGGTAGCACAGTAGTTAGCACTGTTGCTTCACAGCGCCAGGGTCCCAGGTTCGATTCCTGGCTTGGGTCACTGTCTGTGTGGAGTCTGCACGCTCTCCCAGTGTCTGCATGGGTTTCCTCCGGGTGCTCCGGTTTCCTCCCACAAGTCCCGAAAGATGTGCTTATTAGTTAAATTGGACATTCTGAATTCTCCCTCTGGGTACCCAAACAGGCGCCGCAGTGTGGCGACTAGGGGCTTTTCACAGTGACCTCATTGCAGTGATAATGTAAGCCTACTTGTGACACTAATAAAGTTTATTATTATTTTACATCAACCTTTTCTGGAGAGAGAGAGAGAGTTATCAGGGGCGAAATTCTCCCCCAACGGCGGGATGCCCGCCGACTGGCGCCAAAGCCGGCGCAAATCAGACGGGCATCGCGCCGGCAAAAAGGTGCGGAAGTCTCCGCATCTTTGGCGGCCTAGCCCCAACATTGAGGGGCTAGGCCGATGCCGGAGGGATTTCCGCCCCGCCAGCTGGCGGAAATGGCGTTTGTTGCCCCGCCAGCTGGCGCGGAAATGCGGCGCATGCGCGGGAGCGTCAGCGGCCGCTGTCAGTTTCCCGCGCATGCGCAGTGGGGAGAGTCACTTCCGCCTCCGCCATGGTGGAGGCCGTGGCGGAGGCGGAAGGGAAAGAGTGCCCCCACGGCACAGGCCCGCCCGCGGATCGGTGGGCCCCGATCGCGGGCCAGGCCACCGTGGGGGCACCCCCCCGGGGTCAGATCGCCCCGCGCCCCCCCCCAGGACCCCGGAGCCCGCCCACGCCGCCTGGTCCCGCCGGTAAATACCAGGTTTGATTTACGCCGGCGGGACAGGCAATTCCTGGGCGGGACTTTGGCCCATCCGGGCCGGAGAATCCAGCGGGGGGTCCCGCCAACCGGCGCGGCCGGATTCCCGCCCCCGCCCAATCTCCGGGAGCGGAGACTTCGGCGGGGGCGGGGGCGGGATTCACGGCGGCCAACGGCCATTCTCCGACCCGGCGGGGGGGTCGGAGAATGACGCCCCAGATTCTCACAGTGGCCTTCTGGTGAGAATTGACTGGATATTCATGAAGTGAGTTGGTTAGATTCCTCCAACAAACCTACAGAAGCAAAGTGAAACTACAATGGAACCTTGGGTGGAATTCTCCGACCCCCCCCCGCCGAGTACGAATCGCGCCACACCGCCCCAACGCCAGGACGCAATTCTCCGCAGTGCGGAGAATCTGCGCCATCGGCGGCGGCATGGTCGGCGCAGCTCTGGTCGGGGTATGCACTGACTCCCTGGGCCCGGGCCGGCAAGGGCTGGCGCATCGATTCTCTGGCCCGGATGGGCCGAGCGGCCATCATCAAAAAGCCGAGTCCTGCCGCCGCCATTCTAACATCCTCTGAGCCGGCGGCGGGACCTCGGCCTTGAAGAGTCTGCGGGCAGCCTGTGGGGGGGGGAAAGGGGGAGTCCAACCCCAGGGTGGGATGGCCTCCGTAGTAGCCTGGCCCATGATTGGGGCCCACCGATCGGCAGGCCGGTTCTGTGCCCCCCGGCCTCCTTTCCTCCGCGCCAGCTCCTGTAGCCCTGCGCCATTTGGCGTCGGGGCCGCCGCGGGGAAGAAGGTCACTGCGCATGCGCGAGTTGGCGCCGCCCCAACTGTGAGTTCAGGCCGGGAGCGGCAGCTGGGGCGGCAGAGGCCGCTCTAGCGCTGTCCTAGCCCCCTGTGGGCCGCAGAATGTGGTCCCGGAACAGGCGCCGATGCTGGGCTAAACCACTCCCATTTTTACTCCAGCGTCGGCACTTAGACGCCCGTTGGGAGAATCCCGCCCCTTGTGTCTCTGTGAATCATTCCAGTGAAGCAATATCCAACCACCACCGGTTACTGAGCAGGGCACAGCCTCCTGGGCCCATTCATTGGTCACCAGCCACATCAATCAATCTGATTAATCACTGATGTCAGTCCTAATCAGCACAATATTCTGCTCGAATTAAAGGCATAGGCCACTTACTAGCTGTTTTGCCTTAAAATCACAGGTCCATTAATCACACATGGATCAAAAATCTAACGGCAAAATAAAAGAAAGGGGAAGCAAGATAATAAACAGGAAGGACCCTTACCGTGGGGAGGAGTGTCCCGATGCCTGTGACGGGTGGGGCTGTGCCCTGATGCTTGTGGGGTGGGGATGAGGTGCGCTAATGTTGTAGGGGGGGGGGGTCAGTGGTTACCCTGGTGCCTTTGTAGTGGTGGTGGTGGGGGAGGGGGTGCTCGATGCATGTTGAGGGGGGTCCTCAGTTTCCATGGGTTGGGAGGGGTGGGGTTGTTGGGAGTTTATTTTCAGTGCAGATCTAGCACCCTTTAAAGTTGGTGCCCCGATCTCAGTGGAGCCAGCCTTGCCGGCTCCATCAAGCCCCATCCCGACAGAGTGACGGCGCAAACCACAACCCCAGATTCTTTGTGCACGATGAGTCCTAAAACCTGGAGAAAAAAACTCGGCTGGCATCTGCAGAGCTGCATGTTTCCAGTCGAACCTGACTCTGACTAAGTTTGGGATGATTGTACAGATGCTCTTACCTTTGAGAAACTGATAAAAGTGAATGATGGTTCCCCAGAGTCTTCGCATTCATACTTCAAAGAACACAACATATGACTCATTGAAGGTCTATCATCTTAGCTCAGTTGTAAACGCAGTGGCCTATTGCATCTAAAAGGGGCGGAAAGCTGTTTATTGAATTCCTTTGACGTGTAATAACTGTTCATACTTAGGCAAACATAGCATTCTATACAAGGTACAACCCCACATCCAATTATGAAATAAGGATAGGTTAGTAATTTTGTTTCTGTGATGTTGTTTATGAATCTTCAATCCCCCCTTCAACTACAGTGTCAGTCACATGTCAACCTTGTTAAAGAGCTCAAGTGCTGAAATGGAACCTTCAACTTAAGCTGACACAATGTTGGCTGCCACCGTGTATTTCACATCCGGACATTTAGAATGGCAAACAGAACTCGGAAAGAATTATGTGCAAACATTAAAAAATTTACAGCTTGCAGTATCCCACCCTAACTTTGTTCCTCCCTATCTCTGTAATCTCCTTCAGCCCAACAGCCCTCAGATCTCTCAGCCCTCCTCTCATTCTGCCCTCCTGTGTATTGCCAGTTTCTACTGCTTCACCATCAGTGGCTATAACTTCGGCTACTTGACCCTCTCCGCCCTTCCTCTGTTTAGATGCTGGACGGGATTTTCCATTCCTGTTCTTCCCAGGCGCGGGAGCGGGAATGTCCACGAGAGGCCCAACTCGTGTTCTACGTCGGCAGGAAGTCTCGTCACGATTGCCAGCAAATCCCGCCCACCACCAGCGCCATAACTGGAATCCCGACGTTCAGCGACGGGAACACTATCATAATAAATCTGAATGCCATTATCAGACCTCTATGGCTGATCATCCCGGTCCCTACTGCAATCTCCCCGTCCTAACCCCCACCTTCCCCCCGTTAGATAATCCATTCACCTTGACGTGAGAGCACGCCAGTGTGAATTACAACTTGTTTCCAATGGTGTGCGTTATGTTCCGTGTTGTGGCCATGGTAAAGATGCACATAGAACATCTAGTTCTTTGACTAGTAAGGTAGTTAATTAACAAAACGAACACGTGGAAAGATAACTGACGAACTATAATACTAGCGGTAACGAATAAGTGAAATCTCCTGGAGCTACTTCTAACGCGACTGTCCTCTAGTACGACTTACTAGCAATTGCCAATTTATGGAGCCACACGGTAGATCACCATCCCCACTGCTGGTCGGAGGTCGTACATCGAACTGTTTACATTGCTATGCATATGCATATTACACAGATCTGTCAGAGGAGTTCAGGTGAGGGCATTGCTCAGCAGGAGGGTCATGACCGGACAGTGCCATTTTAACTTTTGTGTACTTAGGCGAGGGTAGTGGGTGCCTGGAACTCGCTACCAGAGGAGGTGGTGGAAGCAGGGACGATAGTGACATTTATCTTGACAAATACATGAATAGGATGGGAAGAGAGGGATACGGACCCAGGAAGTGTAGAAGATTGTAGTTTAGTCGGGCAGCATGGTCGGCACGGGCTTGGAGGGCCGAAGGGCCTGTTCCTGTGCTATACATTTCTTTGTTCTTTGTAATAACAATGTCACCCCTATCTTTAAAAAAAAATCTTGCTCGTGGGGGATCGGAGCCCGCTCCATTTGTGTGATGTCTTGGGACGCACCCCTTCAGGTTTTTTGGACTATTCTCCTCACACTACGGTGGAGCGAGCCGCTGTTGGTGCCGATGGCCTTCAACTTCGATTTTCCCGCCCACTGCCACACTGTGAAAAAAATGGTAAAATTCCACTCATGACATTGCCTCAGGTTTCTGAGCTCTTGACCTGTTACCTGGCCCGGTGCCACACTTTGTTGTTAATGCTCCCTTGACGTGCCTGGGGATCTTCAAAGACACTTGATGAATTCAAATAGTTGCTGCACTGCTTGTACCTTTTTCGAAAGTTGTCATTGTTGCTGTTTTGAATGGCTGTTCACTCACAAACCTTCTATGTGGGGACTGCGATTCCACTCATGCTTTGCATTCCAGTGCCCGGCAGCAAATGGAGCAATGTAGAACCAGAGTAACGTTAGCAGACTGCGGAATGCAGCCCACACACGCCATTTCTTCAGTGTCTCCTCATCCAGCCATGTTTTAGCCATTGTTATAGAGCAATCCAACATGGTTTATTTTGTGAATTAGGGTGCCAGTAGATTAGACCTCTAACCTTTCACTCTTCTTTCCAAATCCCTTCTTGGTCCAGGCCCCTCCCTCTGTCTGTAATCCCCTCCAATTCCACAACCCCCAGTGGGATCTGTACTTCTCTAATTCTGGCCTCTTGGGAATCCCCCATTTGAATTGCTCCACCATTGGTGGTCAGGTCTTTAGTTGACTGGGCCCTATGGTCTGGAATTCCCTCCCTACATTTCTCTGCTCGTCTTACTCACTTCCCTCCTTTTAAGAGAACAGTAAGAAGTCTTACGAGACCAGGTTAAAGTCCAACAGGTTTGTTTGGAATCACTAGCTTTCGGAGCACTGCTCCTTCCTCAGGTGAGTCAGCACTGTGAGTGGTCAAAGGATGATGTCACCCCTTATTTGCAGAGCCCTATGAACTGTTTCAAAATGCCATTTTTGACCGTTATGAGACCCCCAAAGAGGCCTCACAATGTTTCAAGGGTTCTCGCGCCCCTGACCACATGATAACCTATGAGATCAGAAGAAGTTTCAAGATTCTCTTAGAGTTTCATCCTGTCAGTGTCCCTTTGTGGATACAAAGGGAATGTTTCCTGACCTATTAGAATGAAAGGATTTTGGTCTTTTCATTGACGATGTCCTGCCTCGTGAATGTAGCACATAAAGGTGTTAAGAACCCCGCTGATGTTAACTGCCAGAGTATCCCAAAACCCAGAGCGGTAAGTTGGAAAACCGGTTCTTAGTAGCGTATATTTTTTATTTGGTATACTGTGAGAAAAATGTGTGAACCAGGGAGGAATAATCCAGTCATTGTGCGAACAATTAATAAGGAATATTTCTTAACTTAGAAAAAAAAACACACCACAAGAAGGACTATGACAGACTACAATATTTAATTACACCGATGGCTGTACACAGAGAGTGGCCGGAATTCTTCGGCCGTTGGGATGCTATGCTCCCGCCGGCAATGCACCCCCACCCGGGAGATTCCCGATGACGTGGGGGTGGCTTCAATGGGAAATCCCATTGACAAACGGCAGGAAGCGAGAATCCCGCCTCCAGCCAATGGTACGCTGCCGTTAAACACGTGGTGGGGGAAACGGGAGAATCCAGCCCAGTGTCCCATGATGTTACCCCTAGGTTTCCAACTATCTACATTCCTTGAACTCTGAGATGCCTCCTTTTCCCCAACAAACCTCCAATATTATTTCACTCCATGAGCTAAATCCAGCAGAGAGTTACCGGTCGCAGGTTATTGGCCAAGTTTGGGAAATCCGTCTTCCGTTTCGGCGAAGGTCAAATCTGCTTTGTGTTTTCGGGAGATAGTTTCCGCAGTAAGGTGTGGCTGTGGTAGCAGCTGTGTCCGTGTCCCTCTCCCCAATCATTGCGCCATGGATATATCATTCCTTCCCTTCCCCCGTAGATCCAACTTTTAGCATACATGTGTCAACTTCCGTATCTCTCCACTTTGAAGTTCCCTCTTCCACTCCCTATTGTTTCCCCTAGTCGCACAAGTTAAAAGCTTGCTTTTCTCACTGAAGTGAAATGAAAATCGCTTATTGTCACAAGTAGGCTTCAAATGAAGTTACTGTGAAAAGCCCCTAGTCGCCACATTCCGGCGCCTGTTCGGGGAGGCTGGCACGGGAATTGAACCGTGCTGCTGGCCTACCTTGGCCTGCTTTAAAAGCCAGTGATTTAGCCCAGTGTGCTAAACCAGCCCCTTCTCAACTCGCTGTTTGATTTGTTTTATCCCAGTTCAATATTTAATCTTAATTTTCCCTAATTCTTCATATAGGGCGCAAGATGCTTCATACAGAATTCTGTTTAAGTGCTTATTTGCACAGATCAATTGACCATTACTATTTCCATTCACTTAATTCTTGTGTTCCCACAAAGGTCAAGCTCGCAAATTCAACAGTGGTTAATTTGACTCAATATATTATGCATTATGCACATTCTCACAGCAAATAGACATAACTGTAGTTATAATATAGTCATATATCCAGCTGAAAATTAATCAGATTCTACATCATTTCAGGATTTTCTGTCTACATCACAGTTCATGACTCTGTTCTTTCCATTGACCACATTCGCCTGTCCCTCCTCCTCTTTTGACCGCATTCCTCTGACCGGATTTAATGGCTGTGTCAGCCGTGGACGCAATTCGCTTAATGGCCACTAAATCTTGTGAGGTGCTGAGAGGGGGGGGGAGGTGTCTGTGAGGTCAGCGGGTGGGCCTTGGTCTGTGCCATGAAGCCTGGCCAGCTGGACTAGACTGGGTGGGTGGGTGACCACATGACAATGATTGTTGAATCCCCCTCCTAGGCAGTTGGATGGGGTTACTCGGCGGGCGGGGGGTGGTGGGGCTGTGCTGGCTGCAGCTGATTTGTATTATGGAGCGATGGCAGCAATGAATTCCCTGATGGCTGCCACCTGAGTTACCAAGGTTTCTATTAGCACTGCCGAGCACTGAGGGAGGAACCAATTATGCCCAGTTAGTAAGCTGAGATTTATGCTTGTGATACTGATTGACCCTCAGAATATAACCTTTGGCATGATCAGCTGCTCACACCGCTACATCCAAGGCTGAAAGTCAGTTTTTTGGTAAGAGGGCTGGCCATTGTCCATTGTCTCAGAAACAAGGGCCAAGTTGTTCACCGCTCCCCAGGGACCCCCCCCCTGCTCCTGCATTAGCGGTCCCATTATATTTTCCCCCCCCGCCCCTTCCCAACAACCATCCCACCATCCAAATGTGAATGGGCAGGTGTGATCAGGAAACTCAAGGTCCTCCTGAAAGAGCCTTCAGTGGTCCCATGCACATGGGCAGGAGTGCTCAAGACACCCTCATCACGACAATGTTCCAGGAGGTCCAGGATTAGGGAGGACACAGGTGACCTCCAGACATTTCTCTCTGAGGCACACAGGGGGCTCGCGAGGGCTCACAACTCAAGGAGCTGGTGATGGGAAATCCACAAAATGGTCGCTGCCCATTCAATGCAGGAGGGGGATGATGACTTGCAATGAGGAAAGGGCTGAGATGCTCCTCAGAGATACTGTGAACGTCTGATCCCTGTCTGGCTGATGGCAGCTTGCAGACTCCCTGTGGCTTGATTCATTTCAGAGCGATGATATGCGGAGCCCATCCTGATGTTGTCTCAGAGGGCTGGGGGTTCCCTGTATCATTACTGAGTCCTGCCAGTACGAGGGAAACACGTGCACTGAGGTGACATCATCGCATCGAGGGTTGGCGGAGGTGCGGCAAGTTCAAATGCATCCCTAACATTAAATGTGTCATCGCTGGCACCAATCAATGGCGATCGGACAGCCTAAAAGTGGTTAACAAAGTTGAGTTTAAATACATAGTGAGATCAAATATATACAAACGTGTTTGCTCTATATCTGCAAGTGCCTAACATCACCTACATTGTGTGACTACAATTTCTTAACCCTCCTAACGCCAACACTGGGTGTCTCCCCCAAGATCCACATCTGAGGTTGAGGTGGCGTGCTGTCTCCCTTGTCCCTGCTGCCTGAGATTACCTTGGTGGGTGTCCTCTGGAGGGTTGGGTCCTGGAGGGCTCTATTTACCTGCGGTGGGCTCGGGTGTTGTGGTGCGACCCTGTTCCGTTTGCTGGGCCGGAGGATCCTTGGTCTGCAGAAGGGGTGAGGCAGATGGACTGGACACTCCCTGGGCCTCCTGCCCGCCCGCGGGTAAATGGTCGCAGGCCTCTCCTCCCTGTCAGGGCACCCTCCTTGTAACTGTCTTTCTTGCTGCCTCGTCTTGGCTGGATTGTGAGCAAGTGCTGTGGAGCTGTTTAAATGTATCTACCCCCTTGATTGAACTGCTCAGCTGACCCGTGGGGCTGCCGAGTATGACAAATTGCGTCGTGCGTGCGGCGTTATTCCCATTTTGAAAAGTGTTCTATTCAAGTGCTGAACGATTCCAGGCTACTTCACGCCAACAAGGCTTTCGAACCAAAAATGATACTCAGCCAAAGTTTGGTAAGATTCCTGCCCCGTCTCACTCCTCCTCCCATCTTCATTACCCAGTATCAGTCTCTCCCTGAGGCTCCATTCTCCAGTCTCACTCACTCCATCAGCCCTAATTCACAGTCACCTCTCACACATGACCTGATTCACCCAGTTTTCCTCTCTCTCTCTCTCATTGAACACCCCCAGCCTTTCACTCTCTCTCCTCGATACTACTCTTATTTCACTCTCTCCCATTGATTCCATTCCTTTGCCTCATTTTCTCCCTCAACCCTGTTCCTTCTCCTGAACCCCCATTTCCCCAGTCTCCCTGTGGTAGTGTGCCCCCTTTAAGGGGGCGAGCTTTGGCGGGTCACGTAACCCACGTGGGGCCCATTGCGCGGGAGCGCAAGAGTCCCAACCAATGGGGAAAAAGCACGGGGACCTGGGAGGAGGGGCCTGCATAGTGTGGCCCTGTGAGTCAAGGAGTAAAGACCTGTGTGAGATACCTCTGTGCCTGTATATAGTTAAACCTCACTGTTGTTTCCAATAAACCTCTTTGTCACATAAGGAGCTTCCTCAGTGATGCCTCGTACTATTACACTCCCTCGCTCTCATTTCGCACTCTTCTTGACCCCATTTCCCAGCCTCCCTCCCTCCCCTCGCCTCAATACCTGTTCTCACTCTCTCCTCGGGTCATAGTCTCCTGTCTCACTAGGCTAGACAGCTAAATCAGGAAGCACTCTTTCACCAGAAGAGTAGTAGATATCTGGAACTCTCTCCCTAAAAGGTTTCTGGGAAAATTGAACCTTGCAAGGCTGAGATGGAATTTTCTTGGGGAAGGCTATCAGGCGCTATGGAACCAAGGATGGAAAATCGGACCAGGTAATCCATGGTCGAAATGAATGGCAGAACTTGCTCTATGATTACCAAAGATTCTGTGCCCTCCTCTGGCCCTTAGAATATGTTAGGGAACATCTTACAACATCTTACCTCTGTGCCTGTATATGCTTTGACTCTGACTCTTGGGGAGGTGGTGAAATGTAAGGAAATGGGTTTCCCACACTTTGTCGCCTTGAACCGCGTAATGGCAAAAGGTAAGCTCAACGGGGATGGAAAATGGGTAGGAGCAAGTTGATCGGACATCTTTCCATTGACCTTGCAAGTTTCAAGGCCATGTAGGGGCTGGAATGGATAATTGGGCTCCAAGGTTAAGGTCCTGTGCTGTATTGTTCTTTGTTCTTTGAAACAAGGACAAATTATTTTTATTCTTTCAGAAAACTGTAATTTGTAGATGGCCCCTAAATTGTCAGGAACTTCATATCGCAATGGGATGTCAGTCTTGGCTTGTTGATCTCTCTGTCTGATGCGACCTGCGTGAACTCAATTGAATGGAATGCTGCAAAGGAGCCACTAGGCAGGTCTCAGCTGGGTGTGCCCCTTCCATCAGGAGTGTGTGAAATGGCAGTGGCCATGAGCATCAGCCCCACACAGAGCCTGCAGCTCAGGACGCCTTGATGTTCCTGACGATTCAACAGTGCTTGTGGAAGCGGGAGAAGGAAGGGCTCACTGGCTTTCCTTACAGCACCTCTGAGCGGACCTTGTGGTGAGTTTCTGGGTATGTTGACTGTTCAATGTGTGCTACACGTGGAAAAGAAGAGTGGTCACAGGGTGAGGGTAATCAGAGACCGGGATTGGAAAGAGTTTTGTGTGCTCAGGGATGACAAAGTGAGACGTCTCCCATTGATTTGCTTCAAATTAGCCAATCAGAAACAAACGTTCCACAGATACATTTCAATTGCTGAATTGATACAAAGCAGCTTTGGTTTACACTGATCGGATAATTCCACCGTCCGGGTGTTGGCTTTTATATAGGGGAATCTCAGCCTAGCGAGTCAGGTTTACAGTGTTGTACGTCTACCTCCAACCCCTAGTCCTGCTGGTGGCCGATAGTCTTCATGGTGAAGGTGGGACTTTGCACGAGCGGATCTGGATGGATGGCAGATTTCCTTCCCTCAGGTTCGTTCGTCAGCTAGATGATGACAATCATGGAATTCAAATTTCACCATCTGGCGCCGTGCGATTGGAACCCGGGTCCCTAAGTCTTGCCCTGGATCTCTAGATTACCAATCTCGTGACAATACCACCTATGTTACTGTCTTCCCATCGATAAACATATAGGGGCCTTTACTACTGCCCATGTTGAGATCAGCTAAATCTGCAGCAATATTTTACTGCCTGGAGTAAGTGTGTTCTGAATCATGAAATACTGTAAACAGATAAACCCTGTATTCGGGAAGCTGGGGACCGGATATTTTATAGATTTTGGGGCCTGAATAAAATGTGAAAATAAAGAATAAAGGGGTTTTATCCTTCAAATTGTTACCCAGGGCATCAGCTTCAGATGTAGCCAGTTATCAGGTCCTTCCAGAGTTTGGGACACCAGATAAGGGATCCAATTGGGCTAGAGGGGGAAAAAAACCAAATAATAATTACTCTGTGATTTAATCATGAGCATTGGGGTTGTTGGTGACTCAGGAAACAGGCTGTGTGTGGTGAACGTATTATGGTAACCATTCACCACTGTACTACATTGTACCATGCTGTTGCCCATGTGGGCTCTACCCATGGACCATTGTACTGTACTACACTGATTGTATCATGTTGGTGCCCTTGTGGGCTCCGCCCCTGGCTCCGCCCCCTTGAGGGGACGTATAAAGAGCAGCTGCCCTGTAGGCGGCTCTCATTGCTGAGCAGTCACAGGCAGGCACTGTTCTAGTTGATTAAAGCCTCTGATCACTTCTATTCTCTGTCTCAAGTGAATTGATGGTCACATCACTGTGTCACCTCGCGGAATATTAGGACCTGCAAGGGCCATCTACATTTCACCATCACCAGCAACATTTACTGAATCCGATAAAGATACCTGTAAATTATGGATTTTTACGTGGCTGTCCTCACGAGGAAAAATGTGTGATTATATTGGCTAATTCTGTATTTGTGGCCAAGGACAGGCCAATTCAGAAGCGCCATCATTCCTCGCGAGGCGTCCACTGTTGCTCTGTTGACAGCACCGTGAGCAAGGGACCTGAAGAGAAGCTGATTCAGTGCAGCACTGAGGGAATGCAACAGCAGCGGAGGTGCTGCATTTCAGATGCCATATTAAGCTAAAACCACCGCTTAGGCAGATGAAAGATATCCCTTTGAACCTATTTGAAAGGGAACTCTGTCCAGTGTCCTAATCAATATTTATCTGTCAGCCATGAAACAGATTACCGTACCATCATCTCAATGCTCTTTGGGGGGAGTTTGCCTATATTGGCTGCCATGTTTCCTACACTACTGCGGTGAACATATTCAACAGCATTTCATTGATTCCAAGCTCTCTCATGAGCCCTGATATCTCAAAAGGTGTCTTATATATATTTAAGTTCTTTCTCTCTTTATTGATCGAGGTTCTTACTAGATCAAGTTCTGAAATGGTTGCCCTGGCTAAGGTAAAGGATGTGACTGGAGCCTATGGAAGAAGAGATCAATGTCAGATTGTAGAAGTTACAGGCTGAGGGATAAGTCACACCCTGACATGAGCATGTGCGAATATCACGGGCGGAATTCTCCGACCCCCCGCCGGGTCGGAGAATCGGCGGCAGGTCGCGCAAATGGCAGGACGCGATTCTCCACACAGCGGAGAATCGGCGCCACCGGGGCCGGCGTGGTCGGCGCGGCGCCGGTCAGAATATGCGCCGACTCTCCGGCCTGGGCCGGCACAGGCCGGCGTGCCGATTCCCCGGCCCGGATGTCACCAAAAAGCCAAGTCTTGCTGGCGCCGTTCTAACATCCTCTGAGCTGGCGGGACCTCGGCGTTGAAGAGTCCAGGGGCGGCCTGTGGGGGTGGGGGGGGGGTCCAACCCTGGGGGGGGGGGGGCCTCCGTAGGGGCCTCGCCCGCGATCGGGGCCCACCGATTGGCGGGCCGGCCTCTCTGTCGGGGGGCCTCCTTTCCTCCTGTAGCCCTGCGGCATTTGGCTTCAGGGCTGGCGGGTGGTCGAAAGCCACCGCGCATGCGCCAGTTGGCGCCGCCCCAATTGCGCATGCGCGGACCCCGCGGCGCTGCGTTCAGGCCGGGATCGGCAGCTGGAGCGGCGTGGGCCCCAGCACCGTGCTAGCCCCCTGTGGGCCGCAGAATGGGGTCCCGGAACGGGCGCTGACGCCGGAGTAAAACATTCCCGTTTTTACACCGGCGTCGACACTTAGCCGCCCAATGGGAGAATCCTGCCCATTCCTCCCCAAAAACTCACAAGCTGAGGAGACTTCCAGCAGAATTTAACGTAACTGGAATAGAGCCAGAGGGGCGATGGGCAGGATTCTTTTAACACAAGGAACTGTTACAATTTGGAATGCATTGCCAGAAAGGGGAATTGGGAACAGCTTCCATAATAATTTGTGGATGTGAACTGGATATATAATTGGAGAGGAGAATATTTACAGGGATGCGGGGAAAGTGCGGGAGAGTTGGACAGATCCTTCAGAGAGCTGGCAGGGTATGATAGGCCAAATAGCCTCTTTCTCTGCTGTAAGAGTGCACGATGTTCATCCTCATCCCTGTCAACGCACCACGATCCAGAGACTGACAGAAACGAATGCCGCTGCATTTTCTGCCGTCATGAATTTTCCCCCTTTTTCTTAAGTCCTGGTCTTTTTGATTTTCCTCATTGGGGGTGAGCTGAATATTTACTCTGGGCCTGACATGTACCACAAAGGCTCAATATTTCATCGCAGACTGTGACTAGATGTGGTTTGCATAGGTCAGTAATTCCTCACTGCTTTGCGAAAGGTGAAGGAAAAGGCGGGCAGCTTGCCAAGTTGGAACACAGCCTTGCTATTATGCCGATTTTTGACCATGAGGAATGCCGCAGTGAATTTCAGCTCTCTCACGAGCTTATTGGGGCAGCGAAGAAAGGGAGTCGGTTACGAGCAACAAGGCTTGAAAACATGCTGGGGGTGATTGGCTGTGTGGGGTTGTGGGGTGGGGGGGGGGTGGGTGGTGGGGGGTTCATGGAGTGGGTTCACAAAGCCGTGTAGCTTGGGGTTAAACCCACTGACTCAAGTGCAATGGGCGTCAGACACTCGCAGTAACTCGACTGGGCTGGGCTGTTCATACCCTGACAGCGCTGTGATAATAATAACAATCTTTATTGTCACAAGTAGGCTTCCATTGCAATGAAGTTACTGTGAAAAGCCCCTAGTTGCCACACTCCGGCGCCTGTTCGGGTACACAGAGGGAGAATTCCAAATGTCCAAATTATCGTACAGCACGTCTTTCGGGACTTGTGGGAGGAAACCCACGCAGGCGTGGGGAGAACGTGCAGACTCGGCACAGACAGTGGCCCAGCCGGGAATTAGACCTGGGACCCCGGAGCTGTGAAGCCACTGTGCTAACCATTGTGCTTCCGTGCTGTTTGAAGGGGGAGATAGATGTTTACAATTGGGTATCCTTGCTGAAGGAGGAAGCTGTGTGCGTTGGAAATGCCTGTTGAACAGTATCCAGTAACCTTGTAGCCAAGGATGAAATGTAGAAATCTGCCAATAAGGGACAGTTGCCTGGTGATATCACACGTTCTCTCCCCTCCAATGAAAATCATTGTTCACCAGTATCTGCCGTGGCCACTTTACTGCGTGTCTGTGGAGTGCACTGGACCAGGTTTCCGGATGAAAATATTAATAAGCGCTTCATGATTTAAAGAAAAATAATAAATCTCATTCCAGTGCGACTGAGCTCATTCACTATCCTTCAGAATAAATGACGGTAAGGTGGTTTACTTTCTCATCCCTTAACAGTTCCTACGTTGTGTGTGTTGCAGGGGGGGTTAACCTGCCCCAGTGCTGGGGCATTTGTAGACTCATTTCATTGCAACAGGTAGGAAGGCTGCCGAGTTAGTCAAGGTATAAATGAGCCATTAAGTACCAAACTGTTGCCGCGACTCCAACAGATTGATGTGCTTTTTCCTGTTGCCAGGGAAACCTTTCCAGGAAGCCATGAGTGTGTCTTCGTTTGCTTGATTTTTTTTTTTTCCCCTTGCTGCTTTTGAGGCCTGTCCCCTTTCATTGCTCGCGTCATGGGGTATTCAGCGAGCTCAGTGCAGGATTTCCCAGTCCGAACGAATGCAGACTAAGTGTGCTCTGGGAGTATCTGATGACTTCCTCCGTCTCTGATGCATTCGCCAACGGCGGTGAATCAATATGACGTGGGGCTGTACAGAAAATGACAAGAAGAATCCATACTGATGCCAGACTGTAGACACGGTCTCATGGCTGGAGTTGCTTTGCCTTTATTTAGTGCGTATTGTACTTGTGACTTGGTTGTGACTCCTACCTCATGTCCGACTGGCATTATCACATTCCTGTTTGTGTAAACACAAGCTGGCTGCCACCTTCTAATCGTCATTTCACCTCAAAAGTTCTCCTTCGGCTGTCGATTGCGCAAGGTGCTATGCAAAAGCAAATCTTTTTTGCACGGTCACTTTTCCTGACCCCTGCATTTTATTTGACTCAGTAACTTTTTTTGGGGGGGGGGCGTGGAGCCGGAGCTCATTGTTGCCAGAGGGGTGAAACATTACATCAACGCCAAGCAGCAGGATGCAGGACCGCTGATCGTCCCGCGCAATAGTCCTCTAGTCTCAGTTCAGGTTCCCTTGGAGAGTTATTCATTCTTCACCCCTTTCAGGAATAAGGAAAAGCACTGGGCGATCAAAAGATTCGAGCAAACTGCAGGTCCTGAGGGCAGCACGGTGGCACAGTGGTTAGCACTGCTGTCTCACGGCGCCGAGAGCCCGGGTTCGATCCCAGCCCCGGGTCACTGTCCGTGTGGAGTTTGCAAATTCTCCTCGTGTCTGCGTAGGTCTCACCCCCACAACCCAAAGATGTGCAGGGTAGGTGGATTGGCCACGCTAAATAGCCTCTTAATTGGAAAAATTGGAAAAAAAAGAAGAAAAATTTGAAAAGTAAACAGTTGCCGGTCCTGTCGTTCACCTCTGTGGGTGTTGGGCAATATTTGTTCTCGGGATGTGGCCGGCTTGACCATCCTTATTGGTTCTTGGGAAGGTGGCGATGGGCTTTCTCATTAAGCGGCTGAGGTCGTTGTGTTGGAGGTACTCACATCATACAGTAGCAGGTCGATGCAAGCAAGCTGCTTGAGAGGGCAGCTGAGAGTCAAACACATTGGATTCAATCCAGAATGTAACACAAGTTGCGACAAACACTCAGCGCATAACCAAGAAAAGTTAGAGGGTGCGTTGACTGGAGTCCTGCGAAGGACAGAAGACTTCTATCCCTAAGGAACGTTGGGAGATTTATGATAGTCCGATACCCAACAGGGTGTTGGCTGTCACCCAGTTGATCAAACTTCTGTCTCTGAGCCAGAGGATTGTGGGTTCAAGCCCCACCACAGAGAGCTGAGTTCAGATATCGAGGTTGATGTTCCAGCACAGCACCGAGGGAGTGGTACAGTGCTGGAGGTACGGTCTTTACGATGAGAAACCGAGGCACCCGTTTGCTCTCTAAGATGGGTTTAATATGTCCCGTGACAATTTGGCCAATTATCATTCTTCAGTCGACATCCCATGATGTGGGCACGATCATAAAGCTGTTTGAGGAAACGCAAACTGGCTGCTAGTTTCTTAAAACAGTCATTACACTTCAAACGTTTTTCATTGGATATAATCAGCCCATGGTTATGGAAGGTGCTGTATAAATGGAAGCCTTTTCTTGTGGTCAATGTTCCTGATACCGGGGCAGTACAATGGTGCAGTGGTTAGCACTGCTGCCACACAGTGCCAAGGACCCGTGTTCGATCCCGGCCCCGGGTCACTGTCTGTGTGGAGTTTGCACATTCTCCCCGTGTCTGCGTAGGTCTCACCCCCGCAAACCCCAAGATGTGCCAGGTAGGTGGATTGGCCACGCTAAATTGCCCCTTAATTGGAAAAAAATAATTGGGTACTCGAAAAAAAAAATTTTTTTTTAATTTCCTGACACCGGCATTTATTTACAAATTCAATTTCCGTGTTGGGACTTGACCTCCCTCTTTCTGGATTCTTAGCCGAGATTCTGGATTAACAGATCCCTTCATAGAATCTCTACAGTGCAGAAAGAGGCCATTCGGTCGAGTGAGTCTACACCAAGCCTCCTAGGCCCACTCCCTCGCCCTATCCCCGTAACCTGTACATCTTTTGACTGTAGGAGGAAAAGGGAGCACCCGGAGGAAACCCATGCAGACACGGGGAGAATGTGCAAACTCCACACAGACAGTGACCCAAGGCCGTAATTGAACCCAGGCCCCTGGATAGAGAGTTATGAAGATAAATTTTGGTGAGAAAAAGTGGAGGAGGCTTGAGTGGAGCATAGACGCTGGGGGCTGGCTGGGCTAAATCGACTGTGCTGTATTTCCTTTGAATCTTATGTAAAGTTTGCTGACCAGATTCAGAAGTGCTTCAGTCCCCCAGGACTGGCTAATTTTGCGTTAACTCATATGACTAGAAATAACATTATACTAACAAATCCACATAAATATTCACCCTCAAGACAGCTAAAATAGGCAGAGAACTGTGAAGAAAATTGAGCACATTCATTCTGCTGCCCACTGGGTGTAATTCAGACTTCATTAGAAATTAAGCTGGTGAGAAATGTATAACGGCTCACTGGCCCCAATATCGCACATTCTGCACTTGTTATCCAAAGTGAAAATTAGCCTCCTTCTCTTTTTACTTCTCTTTTCAATTAGCGTTACTTGTTACTTCCTAATAGGAAAAATAGAAACAGTAGACCGTGCATTTATACAGCACTCGATTTCAGCATTACAATGGTGTGAAGATACTGGGCGAGATTCTCCGATCCCCCACCGGGTCGGAGAATGGCCGGGGGCTGGCGTGAATTCCGCCCCCGCCGGTTGCCGAATTCTCCACCACCGGAGATTCGGCGGGGGCGGGAATCGCGTCGCGTCGCGACGTTTGGCGGGCCACCCGCGATTCTCCGGCCCAGATGGGCCGAAGTCCCGCCGCTAAAATGCCTGTCCCGCCGGCGTAGATTAAACCACCTACCTTACCGGCAGGACAAGGCGGCGCGGGCGGGCTCCGGGGTCATGAGGGGGGGCGCGGGGCGATCTGGCCCCGGGGGGTGCCCCCACGGTGGCCTGGCCCACGATCAGGGCCCACCGATCCTGTGCCGTGGGGGCACTCTTTCCCTTCCGCCTTCGCCACGGTCTCCACCATGGCAGAGGCGGAAGAGACTCCCTCCACCGCGCATGCGCGGGAATGCCGTCAGCGGCCGCTGACGCTCCCGCGCATGCGCCGCCCGGAGATGTCATTTCCGCGCCAGCTGGCGGGCCACTAAAGGCCTTTCCCGCCAGCTGGCGGGGCGGAAATTCGTCCGGCGCAGGCCTAGCCCCTCAAGGTTGGGGCTCGGCCCCCAAAGATGTGGAGCATTCTGCACCTTTGGGGCGGTGCGATGCCCAACTGATTTGCGCCGTTTTGGGCGCCAGTCGCCGGACATCGCGCCGTTTCCGGAGAATTTCGCCCACTTTTTGGAGTTAATTATCTTTTGGAGTGCAGTGGTTACTGTGATTTAGGCACATGGAACAGGCAGTTTCGATCCCTGATCAGCTTCCGTCTGATCACAAACGTCTCGAAGCTTTTATTTAACTGGTTCCCCGATGCCAGCCCTGAGTGGCGTTGGGCGTTCGAGAAATTTACAAAAAAATTTTGACGAGGGAACGTTTCTGGATCAGCATCACGAAAATAACGTTGGAATGCCCTTTAGGCCCGAGGGGGACAGCCAATAATTGTGGGGGGGTTTTTTTTGCAGCGAGCTCCTCCATGACTGGCGAGCAATGTTTTTACTTTTCTGGGAATGGGCATGCGCAGACCGGGCACAGCGCCAATCGGTCAGCCAGGATTTCCTCGTCGCCATAAATACGACAGGTCCCACTGTGGGAGGGATGCCTCCGTGGTCGGTTTTCTCCCTGTGCCCACTGCTTCTGGGCAAGTCACTCCCTCTTGTGGCCATTGTTTGGCGACTTGCTTTGAACAGCGGGAACAGGCTTACACCCCGGTCGTTCTGAGACTGGGACACTGGGATTGTTTGCACAGCTTGAAGTTTCATTTCATCAAACTGCTTCGGAGCACCATAAATTGATTCGCCTGCATGAACTACTTTTATATGCCACCTGTCATTCATCTCTCCCCAGTTTAATTTCTAATGAAGTCAAAAGCACTCCCAGCGTGCAAAGCAGAATTAATGTGCTTAATTTTCTTTTAAGTCCTCTATCTATGTTAATGGCCTATGGGCGAGTATTCTGCTAAATGTATTCATATAATGTCATATTGGCAAACAGAGCAGCCAATTTGCACTCAACAAATAACAAGGAGATAAATCAACAATTCATCGGGTTTTGATGAAAGGAGGAACTGGGACGTGCAGAGAGATTTATGTACCAACTGCAAGTTTGCAATTGACGGATGACATGACTGACAGAGCATTCCCCGCCTAAATGACACGTTCACATATTGCAACAGGAATTGAACGCACACCTTCGTGCTCACAAATGCGTGTTTTATTGACAGCTAATCAGCAAACAGAGCAGCTTGCTTTTTTCACACAAAGTATAACACATTTTAATGACGCCCTTTCTTAATACCAAATCCGCCGTGTCAAAGATCGGAGACCTTTAAAAGTGAAGGACCTGTGGAAAACGTGATCAGAGCAACCCTGTGGTCAGTTTGACACCTCGAGGTATCTAAGTTCTGCCACTCGGTGGAAAATTGTGGGACTACAAGATTGCAGCACTTTTGTAAAGTGTTTGGGGTCTAAACATTCGCACCTGAACCTGATAGCAACCAAGTCTTATTTATTAAAACCCTGAATGGGAAACGATGTTTGCAAGAATGCAGATAATTATTTCTTAATTGTCACTGCTTGCGGTTAAACATTCATTTGTAAGTCTTAGCAGCGTTGTCATGCCATTAAACTGCTGTTGACTGCCAGCAGCCCTGGACACACCCACACCCACCATCACAGCTTCCAAAGTCAGATCGACCTTCCTGAAAGTGAACCCTCGGAAGGCGACGGGCCCAGGTGGGGTCCCTGGTCGTGCACTCAGATCCTGCACGAACCAGCTGGCATCCGTTCCGAGGTCCCCACCTGCTTCAAGAAGACCACCATCACACCGGTGCCAAAGAAGAACCAGGCAACGTGCCTCAATGACTACCGTCCAGTGGCCTTGACATCGATCACAATGAAGTGCTTCGAGAGGTTGGTCATGAGGCACATCAACTCCCAGAACGCCTAGATCGAGGCTGCGTACTTAGCCCCCTACTATACTCCTTATACACACATGGCATGATGGCAAAATATGAATCCAACTCCATCTACAAGTTTGCTGACGACACGACCGTGGTGGGTCGGATCTCGAACAACGATGAGTCACAGTACAGGAGGGAGATTGAGAACCTAGTGGAGTGTGCAGTGACAACAATCTCTCCCCCAATGCCAGCAAAACTAGAAAAGCTGGTCATTGACTTTAGGGAGCAAAGTATTGTACACTCCCCTGTCTGCATCAACGGGGCCGAGGTGGAGATGGCTAACAGCTTCAAAACCCTAGGTGTGGTCATCACCAAAAATCTGTCCTGGTTCACCCACATCGACGCTATGACCTAGAATGCACACCAGCACCTAAATGTCCTTAGGAAACTAAGGAAATTCGGCATGTCCACATTGACTCTTACCAACGTTTACAGATGCACCTTAGAAAGCATCCTATCTGGCTGCATCGCAGCCTGGTATGGCAACTGCTCGCCCAAGACCGTAAGAAACTTCAGAGAATCATGAACACCGCCCAGTCCATCACGCAAACCCGCCTCCCATCCATTGACTCCATCTACACCTCCCGCTGCCTTGGGAAAGCAGGCAGCATAATCAAAGACCCCTTCCACCCGGCTTACTCACTCTTCCAACTTCTTCCATCGGGCAGGAGAACACGCATGTACAGACTCAAAAACAGCTTCTTCCCCGCTATGACCAGACTCCTGAACGGCCCTCTTATGGACTGATGGACCTTTGGACTGATCTGATCTCTTCACACATCTTCACCTGATGAAAATGAAATGAAATGAAAATCGCTTATTGTCACAAGTCGGCTTCAAATGAAGTTACTGTGAAAAGCCCCTAGTCACCACATTCCTGCGCCTGTGCCTGATGCCTGTGTCAATGCATTTACATTGCGTATTTTATGTTTGCCCTATTATGTTTTTTCTTTTCACGTACGGAATGATCAGTTTGAATTGCACACACAACAATACTTTTCACTGTACCTCGGTACACATGACAATAATCCAATCCATGATCTGACCAAAATGATGGAAACAGGGCCTGTGGCTGAATGGCCTACTGCAGGTTCAGGGTTCCAAAGTCAACATTTCTCTGGGTTTGATGGTGGATGCTTTTAAAGTCCTGGGATTCAATAGGAGAGCTGGGGGAGAGGGGAAGGGAGGGAACCTTCAGGTTTCCTGTTGCTACAGCATCTGCCCCCCAAGAGCACACTTGTGGTGTATTTAACCTGGTAGTTTCTCAACAGAGCAATTAATTCACGTATCAACTCAGCTGACTGTGCGACTGGAAATAACCCAGGACAGCATAAGTAAGATTCAAAAACCTTTGCGAGAACGATAAGGACGGCAATAATTCAATGAGTCTAAAAGGATTAAATTATGAGGGTGGGTTGCATAGATGAGGCTTCCACATCTTTGAGTACACAAGATTAAGGGGTGATCTAATTGAAGCGTTTAAGTTGACTAAAGGTGTTGATAGGTCCTTGGGAATTATTTACCAAACTATGCCAAAATGCCACGATTTTTGTATACAATAAGTAGGGTGCAGAGACAGACTTTGAGTCTACCTCAGCGAGAACTGGGATCAAACCCTATGTGCTTTGTCTGCATCTGATCTGCCATCTCATCAACTGAGCTATAAGCAGACCCCCAGATTGAGGCGGTCGCCTTTATATAACGTCCAGATAAGGTTATATCAACCTTATATCAAGGGGCAATGCCAGGAAGCACTTACTTCTTCACTCAAAAGGGAGTGGAAATCTGATGCCCTTATGGTGGATTACAACATTTATTAATATTAATAATCAAGATCCAGTGTGCCTTCTGTCTAATTCATTCTCGATCTCAATGAGGAGGAACTGGACCCAAGGACAGGTAAATTGGTTATGAGCCATGCCCGACCTCCGAATGGAGGATTCAAAGCAGCCAGAATTATGATCTCCTCCTTGATAGTCTTTTTATGCAACTACTTCCCCGATATTATATGATATATTATATGAAACTCCTCAGTAAATGTTCTCTTACCACAAGAGAACTGGAGTAGGGGTTTGTGAGTCTTTGATATAGAAGTCCAAATGAGATATTTATGTTTTAAGCATACACAAATGTATTTGAACATGAAAGCATGGAATTGTGGTTATGCATAAGGTATAAATCACAAACTGGATAAACCCCAAAATAGAAAAGGGAGCTAGTTTTTATTCCTATAAGGGAATCCTAGGTTTACATTTCACTTGTTACTGATGTAGCATTTTTTAAAAATGAAGAACATCCATCAAGTATTAAAGTAATATTACCTGAATCCCCAAGAACATGAGACTAGTTCGATTGGGCCAATTCATTAGGGATGTGGACGTCCTAGTGTTATGACACCCTAGGCGAGTGCGCAGTCAATTCCAGCCCCACTGATCTCCGAGTCCCAACATAAGTGAAGTAATCAATAATTAATGTATTTTACTGAGATCTTTAACCCTTGCCTGCCCCAATGAGTTACAGGCACCAGATTTATAAGTAAAACATTTTTTTTTAAACGGTTTATTTATAACAAGAGTAATTGGTGAACATATAATGGAACTGATGGAACAATGATCTACTAGTCTAACTATTCCACAAATCCCATCCCACCCTCCACCCAGACACACACAAGACAGGCACATGGTGAAGGGGTAGGAAAGATTTTTTTAAAAACAGGGATTATGAGGTATGAGAGATTTAAGGATCTTTGCTGCTGGGGCTGAGGTCTTTGTAGGTGGTGATCTCATCAGAATGCGAGGTTTTGAACTTCTGGTTGTTTTTGGATCTTCAAGCTGGGCCATTCAGGCCGGATTCTTAGGCTGTGGGATCCCCTCTAGGCACGCACTTTAACTTGTGTTGGGCTGAGCCTTACCCTCGGAAGATGCACTTCAGGTCTGCTCAGATTCTGATATGTGGTCAGCTTCAGCAGACTCACCAACAACCTGTCTCAGTTGAACAGAATATCAGAGCAGCAGTTTTCACTTGGCCTTTGAGTGGTCTGGCAACTTTAAGAGGAGAGGAATGTGGAAAGTTCACCTTCCCCAGCTCTATTTTCGGGCTTTGAATGCTTACTGACTGCCCTGTTTACCTGAAGGGATCCCCAGCTAAGATTTGAGAGAGAATTCTCCCCTTCTGAGAGAGAGAGAGACAGTCCAAAGGATTCTGCTCAGCTTTGCAGCCCCAAGCAAAACTGAAACCAAACACACGGAGAGTCACTCAGCAGGGCATTCCAGGAAAAAGACACCAATCTGCATCAAAGATCTGCTTAGCCACGGGATTGCAATGGAGTGGATTGGTTGCTAGCCAAGTCCATCAAGATGATATCACGGGCTATTCCACAGAGCATACTGATCAAAATATCACTCCAAATAGCAATTTTCAGAGGGGGGGGGGGGGGGGGTTTAGTTCAAAAACAAAAGTCTAAGATTTTAAAACCAACCAGCAAGACAAGCGTTAGGAGGATGCAAGGATTAGACTAGGAGTTAACAAGTTCCTTATAATAAAAATAATATCTTTACTGTCACAAGTAGGCTTACATTAACACTGCAATGAAGTTACTGTGAAAAGCCCCGACTCGCTACATTCTGGCGCCTGTTCGGGTACACAGAGGGAGAATTCAGAATGTCCAAATTACCTAACTGCACATCTTTCGGAACTTGTGGGAGGAAACTGGAGCACCCGGAGGAAACCCACGCAGACACTGGGAGAATGTGCAGACTCCACACATACAGTGACCCAAGCCGGGAATCGAACCTGGGACCCTGCCGCTGTGAAGCAACAGTGCTAACCACTGTGCTACCGTGCCGTCCAAAACTCATTACATATTTATTTATGTTATTCATTTACAGGATGTGGGCATCACTGGTTAGGCCAACATTTATTGCCCATCCCTAGCTAACCTTGAGAAGGTGGTGGTGTGTACCTTCTTGAACCACTACAGTCCTTTAGTTGTAGGCAAACCACAATGATGCTAGGGAAAGAATTCCAAGATTTTGACCGAACGACAGTAAAGGAACGGTGATATATTTCCAAGTCGGGCTGCTGAGTGACTTGGAAGGGAACCTCCAGGCGGTGGGTTTCCCAGGTATCTGCTGCTCTTGTCCTTCCGGATGGTAGTGGTTGTGGGTTGGAAGGTGCTGACTAAAGAACCTTGGCGAGTTCCTGCAGTGCATCTTGTAGATGGTACACTGTTTGTCGGTGATGGAGGGTTTGAATGTTTGTGGAAGGGGGAGCAATCAAACAGGCTGTTTTGTCTTGGATGGCGCTGAGCTTCTTGAGTGTTGTTGGAGCTGCACTCATCCAGGCAAGTGGAGAATATTCCATTGCACTCCTGACTTGTGCCTTGTAGATGGTGGACAGGCTTTGGGGAGTCTGGAGGTCAGTTGCTCGTCATAGGATTCCTAGCCTTTGTAGGGCTAGTCCAGTTCAGTTTCTGATCAATGGTAACCCCAGGATGTTGATTGTGTGGGATTCAACCATCGTCATGCCATTGAATGTCAAGGGACAGTGGTTAGATCCTCTCTTGTAGGAGGTGGTCATTGCCTGGCACTTGTGTGGAGCAAATGTCTCTTTGTCCATGTTTGAACCAAGGCTGTAATGAGGCTAGGAGCTGAGTGACCCTGGTGGAATCCAAACTGAGCGTCCGTGAGCAGGTTCTTGCTGAGGAAGTGTCACTTGATGGCATTGTTGATGATTCCTTCCATCGCTTTGCTGATGGACAATATATGGCAGTAATTGGCTGGGTTGGATTTGTCCTGTTTCTTGTGTATAGGACACACCTGGGCAACTTTCCACATTGCTGGGTAAATGCCAGTGTTCTAGCTGTACTGGACCAGCTTGGCTAGGGTTGTGACAAATTCTGGAGCACAGGTCTTCAGTACAATTGCCCGGATATTGTCAGGGCCCATAGCCTTTGCAGTATCCAGTGCCTTCAGCCATTTCTTGACATCACGTGGAGTGAATCGTATTGGCTGAACACTGGCATCTGTGATGCTGGGGACCTCCGGAGGAGACCAAGTTGGATCATCCACTCGGCACTTCAGGCTGAAGATTGTTGTGAATTCTTCAGCCTTGCCTTTTGCACATACGTGCTGGGCTCCTCCATCATTGAGAATGGGGATATCTGTGGAATCTCCTCCTCCAGTGGGTTAATTCTCCACTGCCATTCACGACTGGATGTGGCAGAACTGGAGCTTAGCACTGATGCATTTGTTGTGGAATTGCTTAGCTCTGTCTATTACTTGCTGCTTATGTTGTTTGGCATACAGGTAGTCCTGTGTTGTAGATTCACCAGGTCGACACCTCATTTTTCGGTGTGCCTGGTGTTGCTCCTGGCATGCTCTCCTGCACTCTTCATTGAACCAGGGTTGATCCCCTGGCTTGGTGGTAAGGATAGAGTGGGGAATATGCTGGGCTATGAGTTTGCAGATTGTGTTTGAGTCCAATTCTACTACTGCTGTTGGTCCACAGGGTCTCATGGATGCCCAGTCTTGAGTTATTCAGCTGTTGGACTTTAACCTGGTGCTGTAAGACTTCTTACTGTGCTCACCCCAGTCCAATGCCGGCATCTCCACATCATATCTCATTTAGAACTTTGGTAGTGCCATACAACACGATCGAGGGTATCCTCAATGTGAAGACGGGACTTTGTCGCCACAAGGACTGTGCAGTGGTCACTTCTACCGATACTGTCATGGACAGATGCATCTGCGGCAGGCTGGGTGGTGAGGATGAGGTCAGGTATGTTTTTCCCTCTTGTTGGTTCCCCCACCATCTGCTGCAGTCCCAGTATAACAGCTATGTCCTTTAGGACACAGCCAGCTCAGTCTGTGGTAGTATTACCGAGCCAGTCAATGTGATGGACTTTGAAGTTCCCAACCCAGAGTATATTCTGCGCTCTTGCCACCTTAGAACTTCCTCCAAGTGGTGTTCAACATGGAGGAGTACTGATTCATCAGCTGATGGTGGCTTGTACATGGTAAACAGCAGGAGGTTTCCTTGCCCATGTTAAACCTGAGGCCTTGAGACTTCATGGGGCCCAGAGTCGATGTTGAGGAGTCCCAGAGCAACTCTCTCCTGACTGTATACCACTGTGCTGCCACCTCTGCTGGGTCTGTCTTGCCATTGAGTGGTGTCTTGGATACTGTCTGTAAGTTATGATTCTGTGAGTATGACTATGTCAGGTTTTTGCTTGACTAGTCTGTGAGACAACTCTCCCAACTTTGGCACAAGCCCCCAGAAGTTAGTAAGGAGGACTTTGCAGAGTCGGTTGTCGGTTTCGGTACCTGGGTCGGTGCTGAGTGGTCCTTTCATTCCTTTTCTACGTTTTTGTAGCGGTTGAATACAACTGAGTGGCTTGCTAGGCAATTTCATAGGGCCATTAAAAGTCTAACGATTGTCGCAGAAATTTGTCTGGTTCACTAATGTCCTTTTGGGAAGGAAATCTGCCTTCCTTACCCGGCCTGGCCTACATGTGACTCCAGAGCCACAGCAATATGATTGACTTGTAAGAATCATAGAATCCCTGGAGTGCAGGACGAGACCATTTGGCCTGTAAAGAGGTACTGTAAAGAGCACCCCACCGAGAGAGAGGCACTGACCTTCCGAGAGAGTGCCCCACCGAACCCTTTCCACTCACCCTTTCCACGCATCCTCACCTAACCTGCACATCTTGGGACACTAAGGAGCAATTTATCATGGCCAATCCACCAAACTTGCACAACTTTGGACTGCGGGATGAAATCGGAGCCCCCGGAGGAAACCCGCGCAGACACGGGGAGAACGTGCAAAACTCCACACGGTCACCCGATGTCAGAATTGAAAGCTGGTGCTGTGAGGCAGCAGTGCTAACCACTGTGACACTGAGAATGTCCTCTGAAAAGGCCTAGCAAACCACTCATGGGCAGTGAATGCTGGCCCACTTCCCCTGAATAAATTTTTTTAAAGCTGTCCTTGGCAGTGTGTCCACGCCTGTACCCCTAAAAAACAGTGGAAGAATCTCTGATATTCTACAAGCACTGGCGGCTGGTTTTTCTGTCCGGGCCCTCGTTGGATACAGTTACTAATGGCTTTCCAGTGCTGTGTTATGATATATGGACATGTTATGATGCACAGTGCCATCAAGAGGCTATTAGCTACATTGCATTGGAACGTATCAAACCTTCTTTAACTGGAACAGTTATTTGTTTATAAAGCCGAGATTCATCGCCTTATCTGTTTGTCGAAAACTGAGACGGCAACTACCATCAGATGATGTGGAGCCAGAGACCTTCCCTGTCGCAGATTGGTGTGAAGTCAAATACCTCCCTGATGGAATGGAAGATCTGCCACACTACAAAATTCAAGTACTTCAGCAAGTCCATATTCCACCTCCACTCTCAGCAGTTCCTCTCTCCCACCCCACTTTATTCCACTTTCTGGCTCCACTTTACCCATCAATAAGCTCTCACTCCATTTGATCTACTGTCAGTTCCTTGTTCTCCTTTCACCAACACTCTCTCATTAGCTGTGAGCTAGAAATGTGAGCTGCCTTACATGCCACCACTTTTTGAATCATTCGACGTGTTCTAAAATCTTTTCACTGACTGACGTTTATTTTGCAGCTCAGGACATCTCTGACAATGTAGAATATCCTGGGCGCCGTGCCGAAAGTCAGGAGCAATTATCGATGACGCCTGTACTCAATGAAGTCTCCCCTCGAATGACAAGCGACACAAATTCAAAAGTATTGTGAACTGTGAAAAGATAGTGCTAGACATCAGAGGGACACAGACAGGAAAGGGAATGCAGAGAAGGGGGAAGTGATATATTTTGGTGTGAAGAATGAGGAGAAACAATAAAAAATAGAGGACACAATTCGAAAGGACGTGCAGGAGCAGAGGGACCTCGGGGTACAGGTGTCAGGGCAGATTGACAAAGTCGTTAAAAAGCATCAGTTTATTTATTTTTTTTAATTAACAAATGATAACAGAATGACCAGGTCCACAAAATGCCACCCATCTGCATGAAAGCACAGCATGTATGCTGCAAGTAACAAAAGCTCAGTCAGTGAATGGAAGCCACCAATATCCAGAAAAATGAAATGCTGAGCTGTGTCTCCGGTTACTGTGATGTATGAAGGGTGTTAGTGTAGCGGCCAGTCTGCCTGTCCCCGCTTGATTTCAGCTCTCACTGCTGGCTAGCAGTATAACTATTGTGAAGAATGAGCAGAGTGGATCAGCCTCTTCATCAGCAAGCCGTATGCCGTGCCTCTCATGGCAACATATACAAAGTGGATATCTTGCTACTGGGGACTCGGAGACGGCCCGCCCCACCCCGACACGTGGCGTACAGGTTCACAACATGTTATTCCGCCCTGGTGCTCATGAACTAGATCCCAAGCTATGGGTAAACGGCCCCAGTGCCTGGTGTGTGTGCACTTGGAGAGAAGAAGGCTAAGGGAATAAATCCTGACAGAAAGCCCAGAGTGGACTCCTTCAGGCAGCAATCTGTCACCTATCAGGCCGCTTTCCGGGAACTCCTCCAGCGGTGCACTGGTTTAATCCTCTCCAGTGGCATTGCTGAGAGAGTGCCCTGTTGCTTAGGAAGCTCAGGGTCTCCATACTACTTCCTCAGACCTGCGCCCTGGAGAGGGAATCTGCACCGTGATCTCCGGATCACCCCACCCCATTATGCCCAGATCCCTACTTGCTGATATACAAATCTCACCCCACATCCTGTTCACTTAATTTAGAAACTTACCTTCTCTCTTTCAATGGGCCCTTTAAACCCGCCTGCTTTATGGCAACTAATGCCATGCAAACTGCATTCATTTTTTACTTTGCTGCTGGAGCGGGGGAGGGGGGTGCTTCACTTCTTCAATCTCACCCGGTCTGAGTCAGGAAGGTCGGGTGAGACAGGCACTTTCCACTTTAAGATCAGGTAAGTGTAGCGCACAATGACTTACGCGAGACGAGAAGCAAAGAAGTCTATCTAGGCTTTATTCAGCGAGACTTGTCCCCAGCAGCTCAGCAACAGAATGAGGCTGCAGGGAGAAGCCCGAGCTCTTATACTCCGCCTTCAGGGCGGAGCCAGAAGTCGGCAGATCCAACCAGGACTCGGGACCTGTCTGCCAATAGCCTCTCGGCTTCACAGGTACCACATTACCCCTAATACATACCACCACAGTAAGTCGCTACGGATTGCCAATCCGCCGCTAACTGCCTCTCCAAGGAACTTGCCTCTGGCAAGAAGAAGAGGCATCATGTGAGTCTGGAGTGGATTTGGCAGTAAACAATACTCTACTCACGATGACTGAACCCCAACGGAAAGTTCAGAGATACCTCTTACTCTTTGCTTGTCAACAAACACCAGTCCAGTTCTCATGTGCATCGATGTTCCAACACTCACCCCCACCCCAGATGGGAAGTGCTGAGGCACTTGGCGCAGATATCCCAGCACCAGGTATGGTGCCTTCTCGGGTCTTCAATGTAAGGGTGGGTACTGACTACATAGCTCGGCCAACATGCATAGAGCAGCAGGGAATTGGGAAGGTGAACTAAAATGGACACAGATAGTTGGAGCTATGTTGTTACCATGGGCTCTCGGTGAAGAACAGCTAATTCCAAACCAAACGGAGGCATCAAAATGACCTGGAGGCATTCTAGATCACACCCAAGGCACCAGTTAGACCTTATCGCCAGATATACCACCCTCAACAGTGTCTTCATTACTCATAGCATTCACATGTTGACGGGCGGCACGATAGCACGGTGGTTATCACTGTTGCTTCACAGTGCCAGGGACCTGGGTTCGATTCCAGGCTTGGGTCACTGTCTGTGGGGAGTCTGCACGTTCTCCCCATGTCTGCATGGGTTTCCTCCGGATGCTCCGGCTTCCTCCCACAAGTCCCAAAAGACATGCTTGTTAGATGAATTGGACATTCTGAATTCTCCCTCAGTGTACCCGAACAGGTGCCGGAATGTAGGGACTAAGGGATTTTCACAGTAACTTCATTACAGGGTTAGGGTAAGCCAACTTGTGACACTGATAAAGATTATTATAATGACACTGATCACTCCCTGATGTGTAACAAGGTCAAACTTCAGCCAAACTATACCATTCTAAAAAGAAAGATCGCTCTCCAAGCAACACTTGCTGTACCACAGACTCAGAAAGTACCCGGGAATTCCTCAAACAGACTCTTTCGGACAACAATTTCCAAGGCCAGAGTGCGCTGTCAAAGTGGGATCGCCTGCGTAATCCCATCTATAACTCTGCATTCACTGCATCTGGGAAAAGAGCTCAGAAAAATGCTGACTGGCTCCAGACTTCTCTGGAGCTAGTTACTGCAACCCTCATGATCCCAGCAAACAAAGTCTAGATTATCTCAGAGCTGCCTCAATCACGTCTCAGAAAGCTACTCGGCACTGTGTCAATCAACACTGGTTGAAACTTCAGACCTGCATGCAATCTGCTGCTGAATCCAGCGAAGAATGAGGGATGCTTGGTAGGAATAACAGCAAAAGGGATTATTATTTAAATGATAAAATATTAAAACATGCTGTGCAGAGAGACCTGGGTGTGCTAGTGCATGAGTCGCAAAAAGTTGGTTTACAGGTGCAACAGGTGATTAAGAAGGCAAATTGAATTTTGTCTTTCATTGCTAGAGGGATGGAGTTTAAGACTAGGGAGGTTCTGCTGCAATTGTATAAGGTGTTAGTGAGGCCACACCTGGAGTATTGTGTTCAGTTTTGGTCTCCTTACTTGAGAAAGGACATACTGGCACTGGAGGGTGTGCAGAGGAGATTCACTAGGTCAATCCCAGAGCTGAAGGGGTTGGATTACGAGGAGAGATTGAGTAGACTGGGACTGTACTCGTTGGAATTTAGAAGGATGAGGGGGGATCTTATAGAAACATATAAAATTATGAAGGGAACAGATAGGATAGAGCGGGCTGGTTGTTTCCACTGGCGGGTGAAAGCAGAACTAGGGGGCATAGCCTCAAAATAAGGGGAAGTAGATTTAGGACAGAGTTTAGGAGGAACTTCTTCACCCAAAGGGTTGTGAATCTATGGAATTCCTTGCCCAGTGAAACAGTAGAGGCTCCTTCATTAAATGTTTTTAAGGTAACGATAGATAGTTTTTTGAAGAATAAAGGGATTAAGGGCTATGGTGTTCGGGCCGGAAAGTGGAGCTGAGTCCACAAAAGATCAGCCATGATCTCATTGCATGGCGGAGCAGGCCCGAGGGGCTAGATGCGCCTACTCCTGCTTCTAGTTCTTATGTTCTTATGTATGAAGGAATGAAGAAAGCAATGGACCAAACCGCAATGTAGCCAGCTCCCTTTAAAACAAAGACAGGGAGGATCATCACTGAAGCTCGCAAGCTGGTGGGTAGGTGGGTGGAGCTCTGTGTCAAACTCTCTCCAATGAAGAACGTTGTGGCTGAAGAAGCTCCCATCCTCTTTCCAGACCTTCCTGGCATGGAGGAGCAAGCCAGCGAGCCCACCATAGTGTAGTTCAACACGGCCGATCACCATCTTGCTGGTGGTGAAGCCCTGGGAAATGATAGAATTCCACCTGAAATCATTAAAGTGGAAAAGCGGCCCCTGCTGAAGCATCTCCATGAATCTCTGTGTCTCTGCTGGAAGGAAAGATTTGAGCTTCAAGACCTCCGTGATTACCTTATGCAAAAACAAAGCGAATCACAGTGGCTGGAACAGTTACTGAGACATCACCTTGTTAAGTTCAGGGGAGGCGATGACACAGTGGTGTTGTCACTGGACTGGTGATCCAGAGGCCCAGGGTAATCCTCTGGGGACCCGGGTTCGAATCCTGCCACGGCAGATGGTGGAAATTGAATCCAATAAATACCTGGAATTAAAAGTCTGATAACCACGTGAAAAACCCAACTGGTTCATTCATGTCTTTTCGGGAACGAAATCTGCAGTCTTCACCTGGTCCACGTGTGATTGCAAATGCACAGCAACGTGGCTGACTCTTATATGACCTCTTGTATGCAAGCCGCTACGGTGTCAATAAAAAGGAAAGAAACCAGAAGGACCACTGTCAGCCTATGCACTGGAAACGAAAACAAGCCCTGTAAAATTCTCCTTGCCAACATCTGAGGCATTGCGCCAAAATTGGGTGCGCTGGCTCACAGACTAAGTCATGCTTATTGAGTTATACCTTACACCAGACTTCACTATCACCATCCCTGGGTCCCACTGGCAGGGCAGACCCAGCAGAGATGGCAGCATAGCTATGCAGTCAGAAGGGAGTTGCCCTGGGGAGTCCTCAACTTCGACTTCGGACCCCATGAAGTCTCATGGCTTTAAAATTGGCAAGGAAACATCTTGCTGATTACCACATACTGTCCACCATAAGCTGATGAACAATAAAGGTAACAAGGGCACAGAATCTGCACCAGGGGCAGCACAGAAGCACAAGTGGATAGCAGTGTGGCTTCACAGCGCCAGGGTCCCAGGTTCAATTCTCCGCTGGGTCACTGTCTGTGTGGAGTCTGCACGTTCTCCCCGTGTCTGCGTGGGTTTCCTCCGGGTGCCCTGGTTTCTTCCCACAGTCTAAAGACGTGCAGGTTAGGTGGATTGGCCATGATAAATTGCCCTTAGTGGCCAAAAAAGGTTAGGACGGGTTATAGGGTTACGGGGTTAGGGTGGAAGTGAGAGCTTAAGTGGGTCGGTGCAGACTCGATGGGCTGAATAGGCCTCCTTCTGCACTGTATGTTCTATGTCTTAGCCTATGTCTTGGAATGTACTCTGGCTATCGATCACCAGGAATGGCTTGGTAGCATCACCACGGACCGAGTGATATTGCTGCCAGACTGTGATTGTGACAGGTGATGAGGGAACAAACAAGTGGAGAAAACATATTTGACGTAATCCTCACCAACCTGCCTGCCACAGATGCATCTGTCCATGACAGTATCGGTAA
Source organism: Scyliorhinus torazame (assembly GCF_047496885.1). Taxonomy (NCBI): domain Eukaryota; kingdom Metazoa; phylum Chordata; class Chondrichthyes; order Carcharhiniformes; family Scyliorhinidae; genus Scyliorhinus; species Scyliorhinus torazame. The sequence goes on along the minus strand of NC_092720.1, from coordinate 23,128,568 downwards.
GAATGACCACCACATAGTCCTTGTGGAGACAAAGACCCTCCTTCACATTGAGAATATCCTCCATTGTTTATGTGACACTACCTCTGTGCTAAATGGGATAGATTCATGATATATCTAGCAACAAAAACTAGGCGTCCATTAGATACTGCAGGTCATCAGCAGCAGAATTGCACTCAGCCACAATCTGTAACCTCATGGGATGGCATATCCCCCACTCTACCATTACCACCAAGCCAGGGGATCAACCCTGGTTCAATGAAGAGTGCAGGAGGGCATGCATTGAAAAATGAGGTGTCCAGTTGGTGAAGAAGTGATCGACAGAGCAAAGCAATCCCACAACCAACAGACCAGATCTCTAAGCTCTGCAGTTCTGCCACATCCAGCCGTGAATGGTGGTGGACAATTAAACAACTCACTGGAGGAGGAGGCTCTACAAATATCCCTACCTTAACAGGAATAGAAGGGGACAAAAGAAATGACCAGACGTTGGAAAAGAGACCTCACTGAAAGAAAAAGAATCAGTCAACCTCGTGCCAATGCTATTCAGCTGTGCCAGCTGCAGGAGGGACTGCCACTCAGGTATTGTTCCCCTACAGCTACAACAGGTGATGTTCAATCCAGAAATGATATACCCCCTGGGCACAGTCCACCATTTCTAGAGGGAGAGGGATGCCATCATAAAGTACTCAGAATAGATGAGGTATATTATCTCCCCTTCCCCTCACTTCCTTGTTTTAGAATGCCATTTACTCCATTTGCAGAATCCATTAGTTAATTGCAGTAGGAATGCCGATCAGCGCATCAGGACAGCAGTATCCGAGGTGAACACTCTACATTGTACTCCTGGACTGGAGCACAAGCTACGTGAACACATTCTAATTGGACGACGGTTTTCTACATGAAATGAGACAGCTAGGTGTGTTGAACAAGAGAGATCATTCAGCAATTGAAGTGACGATCAGTTTTCACTATAGGTGACAAGCATCTAGCTCAATGGAGGGGTCATTTCTTTCAGCAATAACAATAATCTACATTTATATATCGCACTTTTCATGTCATCAAATATCCAAAGTTGCTGAAGTGTTATCAAAACAACGTTTGACAATGAGTCACGTGGCAAAAGGGTTGGTCAAAGAGGTAAGTCTTAAGGTGGATCTTGAAGAAGGAAAACGAGAGGTGGACAGGAAGGGAAGGTTAGGAAGGGAATTTCGGAACTCACGCTCCAGGCAGGCGAGTCTCAGCCACCAAAGATGCAGTGGCTAAGATCAGGGTTGTGTATCTGATCAGAATGAAGGAACAGATAGAAACGTGAAGGCTGGGGACTCAGATTATAAAGAAATGCAGCACATAGTACTCAGAAGGCTGCCTTTTGATGGTCTCGCCCTTTTGTGATCAAGAGGAATCGAGGAAGATCACAACAGGCGGTCGCTAAGTCTTAATGCCAATCGCTATTCTTTTTCAAAAGCAAGTCGGAGAATAAATTCAAGACATTTCCTTTGCCTGCGAGCATCCCAGGAGTGCACTGAAAATATTGATTAGCAGCTTTAGATCTGAGTTTATGAGTGTCCAGATAAAATCAGAAAGTAATGTCATTTCTGTCTGTCCAGCTGGCAGACAATGAGCTTTGGTTTTTAGCATCGCTTCCACAGGGAGCAATTGAGTTGTCTGCACATTTAGGTGTAAACATAAGAACTTCAGAAATAGGAGAAGAGTAGACTATATCGCCCATTCAGGCTGCTCTGCCATTCAGTACAATTTTTTTTAAACTTCAGCTTCAACTCCACTTTCTCACCTATTCCCCATGTCCCTTAATTCAACGAGAGGCAAAAGGCTGTCGATCCCAGCCGTCAACGTATTCAGCGATGGAGCACCCACAATCCTCTGGGGTAGAGAATTCCCAACATTCACAGCCCTCTTGAGTGGGCCCAGTAGGAAGTCTTACTACACCCGGTTAAAGTCCAACGGGTTTGTTTCAAATCACCTGCTTTCGGAGCACAGCTCCTTCCTCAGGTGAATGAAGAGGTGGGTTGCAGAAGCATATATATAGACAAAATCAAAGATGCAAGACGATACTTTGACTGCGAGACTTTGCAGATAATTAAGTCTTTACAGGTCCAGACAGAGCAACTGGAGAGAGGGATAATCACAGGTTAAAGAGGTGTGAATTGTCTCAAGCCAGGACAGTTGCTAGGATTTCACAAGCCGAGGCCAGATAGTGGGGGGTGAATGTAATGCGACATGAATCCAAGGTCCCGGGTGAGGCCGTACTCATGTGTGTGGAATCAGTTTCTGCTCGGCGATTCTGCATTGTCGCGCGTCCTGAAGGCCGCCTTGGAGAACGCTTATCCGGAGATCAGAGGCTGAATGCCCTTGACTGCTGAAGTGTTCCCCGACTGGAAGGGAACATTCCTGCCTGGCGATTGTCGCGCGATGTCCGTTCATCCGCTGTCGCAGCGTCTGCATGGTCTCGCCAATGTACCACGCTTCGGGACACCCTTTCCTGCAGCGTATGAGGTTCACCTCTTGAGTGAAGTAATTTCACCTGATTTCAGTCCTAAATGATTGGCTCCTAATCCTGGGACTGTATCCCTGTGCCTTAGATTGCAGGAAAAACAGCCATGGAAAACAACCTCTGACTATCATGCCCCTTCTGGGTGGTGCATCCTTATTTAAGGAAGGATGTAAATGCGTTGGAGGCGGCTCAGAGCAGGTTGACTGGATTGATACCTGGAATGAGCGGGCTGCCTTTTGAGGAGAGGCTAGTCAGGCTGAGCCTTATTTCCACTGGAACTTTGACGAGTGAGGGGTGACTTGATGGAAGTGTATAAGAACCTGAATGGTACTGGCAAGGTGGATGTGGAAAGCATGTTTCCTCTTGTGGGTGATTCCAAAACTAAGGTCACTGTTTTAAAATTAGGGGTCGCTCTCATAGGACAGAGCTGAGGAGAACTTTTTTCTCTCAGTGGGTTTTGTGGCGTCGGAACTTTCTGCCTCAAAAGGCGATGGAAGCGGGAATATTTTTAAAGTGAGGAAGATAGATTCTTATCGGGCAATGGGTATTGTGGGAAGATGGGGGATGTGGAACTCAAGACAAACAGATCAGCCATGATCTTACTGAATGCCAGCTCAGGTCAAGGGGCTGAATGGCCTACTTCTGCTCCTCTCGCATATGTTTGTGTATGATCGCCTCTCAATCTCCTGAACTGCAGAGATTATAGACCCAATATACTCAGCCTCTCATCAAAGGACTGCCCTCTTGGCCCAGAGACCAACCCAGTGAACCTTCACATCACTGCCTCCAATGCAAGTATCCTTAAATATGGAGAACAAAACTGTGCAGAGTGCTCCAGGTGTGGCACATCAAAAGACCATGGACAATTGCGAGACTTCCTCTTGTTCCCCAACTCCACTGTAATAAAGACCATTATGCCATTTACCTTCCTGATTGCTCGCTATACCTGCATACTAACTTTCTGTGTTCCTTGTATGAGTAAACCCATGGCCCTCCAAACAAGAATATTTGCAAGTTTCTTGCATGAAAAAACATTTGTGGGCTGGATTCTATGACGTAAAACACGGCAGGGTGAGGAGACACAAAAAACATATTGAGTGTCCTGTCCACGCCAATCCAGTCCCCATAAAATGGCAGCTGCTGAAATCACAGGCCACCGCCATCTAAGAAATAACAGGCAATTGAGCTTGATTACAAGCCAATTGACCTGAATGCTTCGCTGCCAAGTCGGAATACGGTTGGTGTGGGCAGGTGAGCAAGCATCAAAAGGCCGTTTTTGAAAAATACTTTGTGGAAAAGGTGGGAAGGAAGTGGGGACACATCAGTCGGTGGGCCCTGTGTACATCGGCACCACCTCTCCAAGGTGCTACCCTCCACTCTGTTCCTCCCTGCCTGGCCTCTGAATCCCGTATGACCACCACACATTTCTGCAACACAGCCCCTCCACCCCTGCACCCCCACTCCCTAGGGGTCCTTCCCTGTCCAAACCCAGGCTTACCTAGGTCTGGATGGCATGGCTGTCTTCATCTCCGGGCCTACTTGCAGTTCCAGCAGCATCCACTACTGAGTTCTGGGGCTTCCGGTGATCCGAATGGTTGGATTTCCCCCCATTATGGGGCAGAAGACTGACCCTCACCTCCTCAAAGCTGCCTGGAGCACAGTTTGGCCGCTGGGTGACCTACATCAGTTGGTGTGGAGCCAACTTTCCAGACCCCATTAAATTCAGCTCTGGCGGCGCGATTTACTGGAAACATTTCGGTGTCATTTTCGGCATGGTTGACGGGGTGTTTCTCAACGGCGGCATTGGCAAGATTGCAGCTCATATTTAACGCCACTTAGTGCCAAAAAATGAGCCCCCATGAGCTTCTCACCATTACTGGCTGTCTCGCCGTCTGATCCGCCAGACTCAAGCCTCAGCGTCTTGCTGCTAACACAAGGGAGATGCTTTTAAAGGCCCCCTCATCACTCACTCCAGTCAACACACAGGAATGGCAGCACCCAGACCTGCTCCTCACTTTGGCGATGCCAACCTGGCCAGGCTTCTTGATGTGAATGAGAGACGGGGCTTTTTGATCCCCCGAGGAGGTCGGAGGACCAGCAGGAGGGTCACCAATACCGCCTGGGAGGCAGTGGCAGCGGCTGTCAGTGCGGGCAACATGACCAGGAGGACCAGCGTCCGATGTCGGAAGAAAACCAACAACATCCACCGAGCTGCAAGGGCAAGTTACCTTGCATCTCTCCTGGCATCAGTTCCGCCTCTTTGCATCTATATTATTTCTTATGTCTGAATGAAGCTCGTAGTCTTCCAATTGTAGTAAATGCTTTATTGAGTAAGTTTGTTCTCTCTCCAGAGCTTATACTAGATGTTACATGCGAGCTGTCTGTCTGTGTCTGGTCACTAGCTGCCGTTCCTGTGAAGAGTGAGATCCTGGGTCCCGTCTGTCTATTTTATACTTCTCTAGTGCTCCCTCTAGTGATTACTTAGTTGTAGTGTATTTACATTAACCCCTTGTATAAATGCAGATGTGCAGATCAGTACTCCCCACATCCGATCTTTGTGCTTGTTCCTCAGCATCCCCTGGCATCCATCAGCCCTTCATGTCCAGTTGTGGTGCCCACGCATGCCACCTGCAAAAGACCCCCGAACCATCAGGCGCACAGCTCACCATGCCATCTCTTTGTCCTGGCAGGAGAAGATAGCCCATAATAAGTGGAAAAGGGCCACGATGGGCCTGTAGCTCGGGGGAATGGAAATGTCAAATGTTCACAATTTTAAAATGTTAGATCTGATACATACAAAGTCTCTAAGACGTTAATCTTCACAACGGGCCTGCCTGCACCCTCATCCCATGTTGACCTCAGCTACCCTTAACCCCCGCCACTCGCCACCGGAGCACAATGGTCCAATATCAGATGCATGAATGTAGACACCGTTCAGAGGATGAGTGTGAGCACGCCATCTGCAGAAAGGAAGACAGAGGAGGATGAAAGGGAATGGGGGGGAAGGAGGGGAATGGGGGGCAGGGGGGTAGCTGATGGACAAAGTTGCGGACATGACAATCTAGTGATGTTGAGGGCCTCCAGGGTCCTTCGGAAGTGCCGGACCCACGCTGCCTGTCCTCCATTTTCCAGCTCCTCTTATGGGTCCTCCCTGGGCTCGTGCCCCATTGCCAACTGGTCCGCCTCAGCCTCCTCCAGACAAGGCCGTATGTCCCTCTTCCTCCTCCTCCTCCACCAGCATGTCACCCTGTGGCTCTGCCAGGTTGTGGAGGGCACAGCGGACCACCACAAAGCAGGAGACCATCTGGGGGGTGTACTGGAGGGAAGCAAGTTGTGTGGAGGATACAAAGGATGTGAAAAGGGATATAGGAAGTCTAAGTGAGTGCAGAAATCTGGCCGATGGACTATAATGTGAGAAAATGGGAGGTTTCCAACTGTGGCAGGAAGAGTAGAAAAGCAGAATGTTATTTAAATGGGGAGAGAGACTGCGGAAGGGATTGCGATGTGTATGAAGTGCAAAAGAATTTGCATGCTGGCACAGCAAGTAATTAGGAAGGCAAATGGAATATTTGCATTTATTGCAAGGGGGAAGTCCTGTTACAGCTGTACAGGGCATTGGTGGGACCAAACCTAGGATACTGTGTGCAGTTTTGCTCTCCTTATTTAATGAAGGTTGCACTTGCATTGGGAACAGTCCAGAGAAGGTTAAGTAGGCTGATTCCTGTGATGAAGGGGTTGTCTCATGTGGAAAATTTCAGCAGGTTGGGCCATACTGATTAATATTTAGAAAAAGGAAGGAGGGGCAGCACAGTGGCGCAGTGGTTAGCACCGCTGCCTCACAGCGCCGAGGTCCCAGGTTCGATCACGGCTCTGGGTCACTGTCCGTTTGGACAGTCTCCCTGTGTTTGTGTGGACAACCCAAAGATGTGCAGGGTAGGTGAATTGACCACATAAAAAAAAAATTGCCTCTTAATTGGAAAAATGGAATTGGGTACTCTAAATAATTTTAAAAGAAAGAAAAAAGAAAAATGAGGGAGGACCTTATTGAAAGATAGAAGATTCTGAGAGGATTTAACAGGGCAAATGTTGACAAGAAGTCTTCACGGGTGGGGGAATCTTGAACAGGTCTCCCATTTAAGACGGAGAAGATGAGGAATTGCATCTCTCAGAGGGTCATTAGTCTGTGGGATTATCTTCCCCATAGAGCAGTGGAGGCTGGACCATTAAATTAGTTCAAAATTGAGTAAGACAGATTTTTGAATGACTTGGAAGTCAAAGGTTATGAGGGAGATGGGGGGGGGGGGGGGGGGGGGGGCGGGGGGGAGGTAGGCAAGGAAGTGACGATCACAATCCGCTCAGCTGTGACCTTACTGAATGGTGAAGCAGGCTCAAGAGGCTGAATGGTCTGCTCCTGCTCCTAATTCTCATGATCCAATGATCTCAAGCGTGAGTTTATGAACCATTCCTGGAATCTAATCCAAAAGATTTCTTGACTCATTCAACCTCCAGCTGAAACACCTGGCAAACGCAGAGAATTCTGACTGTCATCGCCAAGGCGAGGCTTTAGAAGGAGGCAGATTTCCGGGCCGGAATTCTCTAACCTTGCCCGCGTCTGGGGTTCTCTTTACCCGACGCAGCGAACGGAGATTTGGCTGAGCACCAAATTGCCCGTCCTCATCGGCAGCGGTGATGGGACGAGACCTGGAGAATTCCGCTCCAGACGTTTTGAGGCAGAGCAATCTCAATAACCGGACAATCTAGCTATTCCTTTCCTCACCCCCCATCCCAACGCCACATCGTCAGTTCTCTCGTTCAACTACCGAGTGCTGAGGCAAATTAGGATGATAATCTTTACCTGGTTAGGTGGATATCTCTTTATGGTATCGTGAAAATCCAACCTCCTTGTAACGAATAAATACAAATCAGCATTTATTTATGCAATCACAGTGGTCAAGAAAAAAAACCACATTTTATTTAATATGCAACTAGTCGAGTTGACGAGGGGGAGCCAGTGGATGTGGTTTATTTGGACTTTCTGAAGGCTTTTGACAGTCCCACAGAAGAGATTAACGTGTAAAATTGAAGTGCATGGAGTTAGGGGTAATGTATTGAGATGGACAGAAAACTGGTTGGCAGACAGGAAACAAAGAGTAGGGATGAAAGGGTCTTCTTCCAAATGGCAGGCAGTGACTAGTGGGATACCGTAGGGATCAATGTTCGCAGCTACTCACTATATGTATCAATGATTTAGATGAGGGAATGAAACGTAATATCTCCAAATTTGCAGATGTCATGAAGGGGGTGGGAGGGTGACCTATGAGGAGGATGCAGAGGTGTTTAAGTGTGATTTGGACACATACCTAATTTCCATTGCACCACCATGCTGTGTCTATCTGAGGGATAGGATTAATGACCATTTGGAAAGATGCAGCTTAATCCGGGATAGTCAACACGGATTCGTGAAGGGTAGGTCTTGCCTCACAAATTTGATTGAATTCTTTGAGGAGGTAACTAAGTGTGTAGATGAAGGTAGAGCAGTTGATGTCGTATACATGGATTTCAGTAAGGCGTTTGATAAGATTCCCCATGGTCGGCTCATGAAGAAAGTAAGGAGGTGTGGGATAGAGGGAAAGTTGGCCAATTGGATAGGTAACTGGCTATCACATAGAAAACAGAGGGTGGTGGTGGATGGAAAATGTTCAGACTGGAGACCAGTTACCAGCGGTGTACCACAGGGATCGGTGCTGGGTCCTCTGTTATTTGTGATTTTTATAAATTACTTGGAGGAGGGGCCTGAAGGGTGGGTCAGTAAATTTGCAGATGACACCAAGATTGGTGGAGTAGTGGATGAGGTGGAGGGCTGTTGTAGGCTGCAAAGAGACATTGATAGGATGCAGAGCTGTGCCGAAAAATGGCAGATGGAGTATAACCCTGATAAGTGCTAGGTGATTCATTTTGGTCGGACAAATTTGAATGTGGATTACAGGGTCAATGGCAGGGTTCTGAGGAATGTAGAGGAACGGAGAGATCTTGGGGTTCATGTCCACAGATCTCTGAAGGTTGCCACTCAAGTGGATAGAGCTGTGAAGAAGGCCAAGTGTGTTAGCGTTTATTAACAGGGGGCTTGAGTTTAAGAGCCGTGGGGTTATGCTGCAACTGTACAGGACCCTGGTGAGACCACATTTGGAGTATTGCGTGCAGTTCTGGTCACCTCATTATAGGAAGGATGTGGAAGCACTGGAAAGGGTGCAAAGGAGATTTACCAGGATGCTGCCTGGATTGGAGGGCAGGTCTTATGAGGAAAGGTTGAGGGAGCTAGGGCTTTTCTCATTGGGGCGAAGGAGGATGAGAGGCGACTTAATAGAGGTTTATTAGTTAATGAGGGAGATAGATAGAGTGGACGTTCAGAGACTATTTCCTCGGGTGGATGTAGCTGTTACAAGGGGGTATAACTATAAGATTCAGGGTGGGAGATATAGGAAGGATGTCCGAGGTAGGTTCTTTACTCAGAGAGTGGTTCGGGTGTGGAATGGACTGCCTGCTGTGATAGTGGAGTCGGACACTTTAGGAACTTTCAAGCGGTTATTGGATAGGCACATGGAGCACAAAGGGAGCAATGGCTCCACGAGGAGAAGTCTTTTCAAGCAGAAAGTGGTTAGTATCTGGAATGTGCTGCCTGACTGAGAGTGCAGTGGAGGTAGATTCGATCGAGGCATTAAAAAGGAAATTGGACCATTATTTGAAAAGGATGAATGTAACGGGCTACGCTGAGAAGATGGGGGAGTGGCAATAGGAGAATTGCTCCTTCAGTGTGCACTGGCGCAGGCCCGATGGGCTGAATGGCCTTCTGTGCTGTTACCAAGCTGTGATTCTGTGACTTTATGTGATTCTGTGTTCCAAGCTAACCTTCTTGTATATTGAGCCACTGAACCAACACAGATTATTGCTGTTAGGTCAATTGGACATTCTAAACTTTCCTCAATGTACCCGAACAGCGCCGGAATGTGGCGACTAGGGGATTTTCACTGTAACTTCAATGCAGTGTTGAAGTTACTTGTGACAATAGTAATAATAATAAAGATAAATAAAGATGTTACATTAAGTCATTAGTGCATTATGTGTTTGCTTGCGAGTATGAACAGCAGCCAGTGCGTAATGTACTTCTTGTGAATAATTGCATGGTTAACCTATCATACACAGTTAGTCCACCATGATCATATACCTCGGCTGCAATGTAACTCTGGTATCCTCACGAGCAAGGTGCTTCAAAGCAGACATTAGCATCCTGACCTATTCACATTGTACTTGACTAAGATCAGTGCCGACACAGAAGGCTGGGTCGGTGATTTCTTTGCAGCTGGCTACATCAGACGTGCTTCCAAGGAAATGCAGATTGAACAGAGCAAAAACGCATAAAGGTCAGAAGTGTCATTCCAGTTATTGTGGCTGTTCTGTGATAGAGGCTATCTCAGGCAGCAGATATATATTGTGACGTTCCATATGTCGCCGTTTTAAAATTCAGCATGATTCCTGATAATATAAATTAGATCTTCCCCCTGGTGTTAACTTACAAGTGATCAATTGTGTCTTCAGCCTGGTTCAGTCCCCCTGATCTGCAGCTGGTTTTACAATCTTGGTTAATGGATTAAGGTGTGGGATTCTCATCACAGAACCTTCATCTTTGCTGCAGACAAGTATGATGGTGTTTACTGTGCTACTGATAATGTAGGGCATTTTATTGAATTAATTGTTGTGATTTTAACTATCTTCCTTCCTAAAGAGTGAGCTATCGTAGTGATCTGTCAAAACCAATAGGTGGGGTTCAATGGGAAGTGCTCCCATTTCTGAGTCAGAATGTTATACTCCTCCAGAGTACACAATCTCGACCGACAGTACTGAGGGGGTGTTGCACAGTTGGAGATGCGGTCTTTCAGATGAGATATTAAATCCAAGACCTTATCCACCATCTCAGAATTATGTAAAACATCACAAGGCATTATTCCGAAGAAGGGTTGAGGAATCCAAAGATACCCCCCATCCCCATCCCCCCCCCCCCCCCCCCCCCCCCCACACACACACACTCCTGCTCCTGCCCACTCACTGACCTGGGCAAAATTAACCCCTCAACCTTTTTCTTATCCATTCAAGGGATGTAGGCTTCTCTAACTAGACCAGAATTTATTACCCATTCCTAATTGCCCTTGGGAAGGTGGTGAGGTGGTGGTGAGCGGCCTTCTTGAACTGCTATAGTCCATGAGTTGTAGGTTGTCATGCGAGTGTACCTTCAAGAAATGTTTGTATTATTACATGGCTTCAGTGATGTCATTGTGTGGATGAAGCTGGGCTGTGGCTCTGAGTTTTACTTTTGTTTTAACACAGTTGGAAGTTGGATTCGGAAAAAGAAGGTTTCTTTGCTTTCTCCCTCTCTCTGTATGTTAAAAGGTGTCCAGATCACTTGATAATTTAAAAGTGATAACTGTTCTCTGTAAAGAATTCAAACCTACTGTTTTGTTAAAAAGGGTTTTTCTGGTTTATGGATGTTGTTACTTAAATTGAAACAGCAGAAAGGGAAGTTATTAAGGGTTATATATAGAGTACTGTAGCGGTGTGGGGTATTTATGTCTTTAGTTTATAAAATGCTTACTGTGTGTGTTTATACAAATGTTAGCTGAATTCATAGAATAAACTTTGTTTTTGATTTAAAAGTGCTTATGGCCTCTGTTGAATACAATCTGGAAAGTAGGCCCTTGTGCACCTCGTAACCAAAATTAATAAACAGTTGTCGGTCAGGTGAACTCCATGATATACTTTGGTGTTCTCTAAACCCTGGCCCATAACAAGGTACACCCATAGTGCTGGTAGGATGGGAGTTCCAGGATTTTGACCCAGTGACTGTGAGGGAACAAGGTTATATTTCTAAGTCAAGATAGTGAATGACTTGGAGGGGAGCTTCATGTGGTGGTGCTCCCCTGTATCTGCTGCTCGTGTCCTTAAGATGGTAGTGGTCATGGGTTTGGAAGGTGCTGTCCAAGGAACCTTGGTAAGTTCCTACAGTGCATTCTGTAGATAGTAAACACTACGGGCCACTATTCATTGGTGGTGGAGGGAGCGAATGTTTGTGGATAGGGAGCAAATCAAGTGGCTGCTTTGTTCTGGATGTTGTCGAGCTTCTTCAGTGTTGTTGGAGCTGCCAAGTGGGGAGTATTCCATCACTCCTGACTTGTGCCTTGTCTATTGTGTACAAGTTTTGGGGAGTCAGGTGGTGAGATACTCAACACAGGATTCCTAGCCTTGACCTTCTCTTAAGAACATAAGAACATAAGAACTAGGAGCAGGAGTAGGCCATCTGGCCCCTCGAGCCTGCTCCACCATTCAATGAGATCATGGCTGATCTTTTGTGGACTCAGCTCCACACTCCGGCCCGAACACCATAACCCTTAATCCCTTTATTCTTCAAAAAACTATCTATCTTTATCTTAAAAACATTTAATGAAGGAGCCTCTACTGCCTCACTGGGCAAGGAATTCCATAGATTCACAACCGTTTGGGTGAAGAAGTTCCTCCTAAACTCAGTCCTAAATCTACTTCCCCTTATTTTGAGGCTATGCCCCCTAGTTCTGCTTTCACCCGCCAGTGGAAACAACCTGCCCGCATCTATCCTATCCTATCTATTCCCTTCATAATCTTATATGTTTCTATAAGATCCCCCTGTTTCTATAAGATCCCCAACTCTTGTAGCCATTGTATTTAAATGGCCAGTCCAGTTGGGTTTGGGGTCAATGGAAACCCCCCCAGGATGTTGATTGTGGGGGAAATCAGTGATCGTAATGCCATTGACTGTCAAGAGACAATAGTTAGATTCACTCTTATTGGAGATGGTCGTTGCCTGGCACTTGTGTGACGTGACTATTACTTGTCACTTGTCAGCCCAAGCCTGGATATTGCCCGGGTCTTGCTGCATTTGGGTACGGACTGCTGCAGTATCTCAGGGATCACAAATGGTGCTGAACATTGTGCAATCATCAGCGAACAGCCCCACCTTCTGACTTTATGAAGAAAAGGAGGTAATTGATGAAGCAGCTGAAGATGGTTGGGCGTTGGATCGTAGAAATAGGTAATCTGTTTGCTACCTTAATGCTTTGTGAGACCTCACACTGTAAAATCTGGCTGCTGCACTTCCCACTATATTATTGCTGCGATTGCTCTTCAAAAACTCTTAATTGGCTACAAAGCACATTGGGACATCTGGGGTTGTGTGGTTATTAATGCAAACATAAAATACTGTAAATGCGGGAAATCCGAAATGAAAATACATTGTAGATGCTTGGCAGTTTTGGCAGTATTAGTGGAGCAAGAATCAGACACGTCAGTCTAGATTTTGCATTCAAGTCTCTGGAGCAGGACTTGAACCTACTACCTTCTGAATTAGAGATGGGAGCGCTGCTTGTTGAGCCTCACCTGATATGTGAAATAATTCACAGCAAAGAAAGTAAAAGCGTCAATCATCAAAACATTAGAAATCAGCACTATTTGAACAAGTGCAAAGGCAGGAAAGGAGGATGGAAAAGAAAGAACAAAACTTCTCCGATACACAGTGCAAGACAGGAGAAATGAAATGACAAAAGAGGCGAAGGTGAATGGCAAAAGGGGACGGCAATGGGACAAGTAAAAAAGCAAGATAAAGGATTAAAGGAGGTATAAATGGCGAGAGCAGAACCATCATCAGCACATGCTCCCTGCAGAAATGGCTATGGTCTGAAATTGTTGAACTTAATGTTGAATATTGATGTTGAATAATAAAAAATAGAAATCTTAGTTTTAATTTGTGTTTTTCTTCCTGTATAACTCATCTCGCATAACTGATGCTCAAAGGGTCAGTCTGTGTTTGAGAGAGAAAAGAGAATCAATTTTACCAATCCTCCACTCAGAGGGAATGTTGGCCCGATGATCATCGCTACACTGTGGGTCTCACTCTCTCTGAACATGGCTCCCCACTAATAAACCCACTCGAATAGAGGGTTTGAAAAAAAAAAATCAGGATTCAACAGGAGCTTACGCTGCAAATATTCTGGATCATCAATGTTTCCTCCCACTGTCATTATCTTTGACACATCTCACATGCAGACGTCGCAAAATTAAATTAACACCCGGTTCAGGAATTCCTGCTTACTTTCAATGTACCACTCAGTTTCCAGATAACCTGTCATTCACTTGGCATTTTATATGCTGTTGTTGCCAGAGGTGCTGAGTGGGGAAAATGACATTTGGATAACTTCAGGGCGGCATGGTGACACAGTGCTTAGCACTGTTGCTTCACAGCTGCAGGGACCCCAGGTTCAATTCCAGCCATGGGTGACTGCCTGTGCGGAGTCTGCACGTTCTCCCCGTGTCTGCGTGGGTTTCTTCTGGGTGCTCCGGTTTTCTCCACAGTTCCAAATATGTGCAGGTTAGGTGGATTAGCCATGCTAAATTGCCTTTTCGTGTAGATGGGGTTACGGGGATAGGCGGGCCTGGAGAGGGTGCTCTTTCAGAGGGTCGGTGCAGACTCAATGGGCCGAATGGCCCCCTTCTGCACTGTAGGTTTTCAATGTTTCTATAGAATGGCTGAGACAAATAACATTGATGCATTTAAGGGAAAGTGTATATGAAGGAGAAAGGAATAGACGGATATGCGGAGAGTGTGAAATGAAGAAGAAGGTTGAATGGAGTGTACCACTGGCATTGACCAATTGGGCAGAGTGGCATGTTTCTGTGTTATGTCTGCCAGGTATTCTAATTTAATCCGCTCTTTATTAGTAAGATCTGATGACATAATGAGTGAACGAGCATATTCTATGAAAACAATGGAATCAGAAATTAAGTTTATTACCGCCATTTTTATTTATCAGCCTAGTTAATGTTCATTGTTTTGTGATCTTTCTGCCTTCGCCATCAGCATTTACAGAGCTGTGTAACACAAGGTGATGTATCTGGGGTTCTATACTTTCAGCAAAGGATTTTGGAAGCACTATCACTACATGGATTGCAGCAGTTCAATGAGAGATCCCAGTGTCACTTTCTTGAGGATGACTCGGGCTGGGCAATAAATGCTTGACCTTGCCAGATCTGAAACGGAGTAATAATACAAATTCAAAAAGATGCTAAACAAACCAGTTTTCTGGATTGAGAGGCAATTGTCGCTTTGAATAGTTTGTCGATTAATTCTTGCCGGACCTCTTTTTTTGTACGGGTTGTTTGCTTTAAAATACTTATGGGTACACAGTCCAAATCACTGTCTCCTCCCATACACACCAGACACATTTTTCAACTCCATAATAATGTCATTGCACACATTATAAATTTAGCCATGATGCACACAATTATTCAGAAAATGAACCACACATGGGCTGAGATTCTCCACTGCAACCCCGCCCTGCCCCCGCTGCCAGCGAGGACGGAGAATTTGGCACTGCACCAAATCTCCCATTCACTGCAGTTGGGCGGGATCCACGCCTTCGTGCCATGGCAGGCGCCATTGGGTAACTTAAGTGGCGAATGACTTGGCTGACTATTAAGAGGCGGATAATTGTAGAGATGAGTAGAGAAAACCCCGTCCATGATGGGCGGGATTCTGCGACCCCCGCCGGGTCGGAGAATCGCCGGGGGCTGGCATGAATCCGGCCCCCGCCGGTTGCCGAATTCTCCAGCATGGATATTCGGCGGGGGCGGGAATCGCGCCGTGCCGGTTGGCGGCCCCCCCCCCCGTCAATTCTCCGGCCCTCGATGGGCCAAAGTCCCGCCGCTGTCAACCCACGCCAGCCGGGGGGGTGGGCCGCCAACCGGGACGGCAGGACAAGGCGGCACGGACGGGCTCCGGGTCCTGGGGGGGCGCGGGGCGATCTGGCCCCGGGGGGTGCCCCCACGGTGGCCTGGCCCGCGATCAGGGCCCACCGATCCGCGGGTGGGCCAGTGCCGTGGGGGCACTCTTTTCCTTCCGCCTTCGCCATGGTCTCCACCATGGCGGAGGCAGAAGAGACCCCCTCCACTGCGCATGCGCGGGGATGCCGTGAGCGGCCACTGACGCTCCCGCGCATGCGCCGCCCGGCAAAGTCAGTTTCGCGCCAGCTGGCAGGGCACCAAAGGCCTTTCCCGCCAGCTGGCGGGGTGGAAATCAGTCCGGCGCGGGCCTAGCCCCTCAAGGTGAGGGCTCGGCCCCTCAAGATGCGGAGACTTCCGCACCTTTGGGGCGGCGCGATGCCGGACTGATTCGCGCCGTTTTTGGCGCCGGTCGGCGGACATCGCGCCGATATTGGAGAATCCCGTCCAAGGTCTCTGAACTGGAAATCTGTGGGTTTAAACCCCACTCCAGGTACTTAAACACATAAGCCAGGCTGAAAATCCAGTGCAGTAAAGAGAGAGCACAGCAATATTGGTGGTGGTACCCTTTGGATGATGTGTTAAGGAGGATCCATTTGGCTTTTCAGATGGAGGTGAAACGGCACTTGATACGTGAGGACAGTCAGGGAAGATCTCCCCAGTGTCCTGGCTGACATTTACTCCTCCGTTTGCACCACTAAAGCAGATTATCTGGTCAGTTAACTCATTATTGTTTGTGGAACATTGCTGAGTGCCAATTGGCCACCGAGTGCTTCAAAAGTGCTTCAAGGGCGTTGGAGCACTTTGGGATGACCAGCACATGTGAAGGGTGTAAATCTAAGTTTTTAAAAATTCTTTCCACTCTTCTATTTCTATATCCCATATGCAATCAATCGTAGAATAACTTCAGGGGATGTCTTGCCATGATAAATCAACAGCTCCATCGTCATTGTAACATGCAACATGACCAGGATAGTGGAAACCAATTTAGTATCACCCGAACCGTTTATCATCTAGCATTTCCGATGTTCCTCATCCCAAAGCATAATTAAAAGTTTAATACTTCTTTTGGAAAATGTTTCACTTTAACTGCTAACTGGACTCAGGGATGGATTGGTTGTCAAAAAGAACAACAGTTGTGTGAGGTGTGGAAAATGGGTGGCTTGCTTCGACTGCCCATTTGCCCCATTGTCATCTCCATGTCCATAAACATGAGATGTAGGAATATTTCCCGCAGATGCTCATCCCCGAAAATAGTATATTGAAGATAATTTCTAAGTTTCAGGTTTTACGGTCAAGTCTGTGGTTTTATGAGATGAAGCCAAAGAGTGAATGAAATATTGATGTAGCTTTTCAGTTTTTCATTGTTTTATGCAAAAATAAAAGGATTGTGTCCCATCTACCATACCCCTGACGGAAAACATTTAAAAAAAAGATATAGCTGACATTTTTTGTCTGTGACTGGTCAGGAAATGTGCATATTAATGGTTTCTCTGTTTACGATATTGACTCTCTGTTTTTCTGCTCTTGGTTGGTGAAGAGTTCAGATGCAAAGCAAGTTCAAAGATCAAGTGCATTTATCATATTTTGCTGGTGATATTTTCTAATGGGAGCATGCCACTTGTTTTTAAGTCAGAAAGTCAAGGGTTCAAGACCCACTGGAGAACTTCTTTTGAATTCATTTACGGGATAATGGGGAAGCAGGCAATGGCAGAGGAATTAACAAAGAACAAAGAAAAATACAGCACAGGAACAGGCTCTTCGGCCCTCCAAACCTGTGCCGACCATGCTGCCCGTCCAAACTACAATCTGCTACACTTCCTGGGTCCATATCCCTCTATTCCCATCCTATTCATGTATTTGTCAAGATGCCCCTTAAATGTCCCTATCGTCCCTGCTTCCACCATCTACTCCGGCAGCGAGTTCCAGGCACCCACTACCCTCTGTGTAAAAAACCTGCCTCGTACATCTACTCTAAACCTTGCTCCTCGCACCTTAAACCTATGCCCCCTAGTGATTGACCCCTCTAACCTGGGAAAAAGGCTCTGACTATCCACTCTGTCTATAAATCAATACTTTGGTCAGTTTTCATGGTGGAAGACAATAATAATATTCCAAATACTAATTAATCAAGGGGAAAAAGGGGTGGAATAAATATAAAATTTATCACCAGAGAAAAATTACTAAGGAAACTAATGGAACTAAAGGCTGATTAAGATCCTTGAGCCTGTTGACTTCCATCCTATGATGTTAAAAGAAATAGCTACAGAGATAGTGACTGCATTGGTAGTGATTTTCCAAGAATCATTGAATTCTGGAAAAGTCCCAGAGGACTGAAAAACCGCACAATGCAACACCCTTATTCAAAAAGTGAGGAAGAAAAAAAAGCATCAACAGGCCAGTTAGTTTAGCATCTGTCAGTGGGAAAATGGTAGAGTCCATTTTAAAGGTTGTATTAGCAGAGTATTTACAAAAGCAAAATAGAATCGTGAACGGCTAGCATGACTTTATGAAGGGGAAATCATGCCTGACAAATTTATTAGGATTTTTTGAGATGGTAATGAGCAGAATCGATTATGGGGGACTAGTAGATGTAATATACTTTGATTTCCAAAAAGCATTTGATAAGGTACCGCACAAAAGGCTACTTAACAAGATAAGAGCCCATCGTGTTGGGGATAGTTTATTAGGATAAATAATTGGCGAACTAATGGAAGACAGAGAGTTGGGACAATAGGTGCATTTTCAGGATACCAACCTGTAACTCGTGGTGCGCCACAGGAATCAGTACTGGGCCCACAATTATTTACAACATATATTAATGACTTGTAGGAGGGAAGTAAATATATGATTGCCAAGTTTCCAGATGTCGCAAAAATAAGTGGGAAAGCAAGTGGTGTAGATGATAGAAGGAGCCTTCAGAGGGATACGGACAGGTCGGTGAGTGGGCAAAAGCTTGACAGATGGAATTTAATGTAGGAAAATGTGAAGCTATGCACTTTGTTCGGAAGATGGAGAAAGATTGCAGAACGATGCAGCACAGGGGACTTGGGGTTCTTGTTGATAAATCACAAAAGGCTCATATGCAAGTTCAGCAGGTAATGAGGACGTAAAATGGAACGGTTGACTTTATCTCAAAGGGAATGAAATATAAAAATAGGGTACGGAGAGATTTTCTTATGCGGTGGGATTGATCCCAAGTATGGAGGTGTTTTCTTAAGAGGACAGGTGGAGTGGTTTGGACTTGGACTCACTGGAGTTTAGAAGAATGAGAGGCGACCTTATTGAGAGATATAGGACACTCAGGGGGCTTGACAGGGTAGATTCTGAGAGGCTGTATCCCCTATGGGAGAGTCGAGGACCAGAGTATATAATCTCAGAGTCAGGGGTCACCCATTTAACACAGGGATGAGGAGGAATTTCTTCTCTCAGAGGGTAGTGAATCTGTGGACTTCTTTACCGCAGAGCACTGTAGCGGTTGGGTCGTTAAGTGTGTTCAAGATTGAGGTACACATTTTTATTCAGTAAGGGGATCACGGGTAATGGAGATAAGGCTGGAAAGTGGAGTTGAGGATTATCATATCAGATCAGTGATGGCCTCTCTTGATAATGGAGCAGACTAGATGGGCCAAATGGTCTACTTCAGCTCCTACAGCTTATGGTCTTAAATTGCAGCGGTTTGATTCAATTCAATGGTTTGTTAGTCTGCTTCAGTGTGAAGTTGAGTCAATTCCAGTGATGTGGGAATGGAACAAATGAGCCATAGAGTCATAGAATTTACAGTGCACAAGGAGGCCATTCGGCCCGTCGAGTCTGCACCGGCTCTTTGAAAGAGCACCCTACCCAAGCCCACACCTCTACCCGATCCCCATAACCCAGTAACCCCACCCAACACTAAGGACAAATTTGGACACTGAGGGCAATTTAGCACGGCCAATCCACCTAACCTGCACATCTTTGGAATGTGGGAGGAAACCGGAGCACCCGGAGGAAACCCACGCACACATGGGGAGAACGTGCAGACTCCGCACAGACAGTGACACAAGCCGGGAATCGAACCTGGAACCCTGGAGCTGTGAAGCAATTGTGCTAACCACCATGCTACCATGCTAGGCCCTAGTTGGATTTCCCCCCTGGTGGATGTGGCGAGCCATTCAAATGTCCGGTGTGTTTGGCAGAACTGGAAAATTCCGGCCTACATAAAAGGAAAAAGGGCTTCCGTACATGCCAATTGTGAACCAGTTTCATTTTTACAGCAACCTGTTTCCTGAACACTCTTTTTGAGTATTACTTCATAACATTGATATGGAGAAATTAGATTCAGTTTGTAGTGAGTTATTTCCTGAAGTTTTTGTATTATTTCAAGACTTTTTAAAGTTAGTGCAAAAGAACAAAGAAAATTACAGTACAGGAACAGGCCCTTCGTTTCCCCAAACCTGTTCCGATCATGATTCCCAAACAAAAAAAACCTTCTGCCCTTACTCAGTCCATATCCCTCTTTTTCCTCCTTATTCGTGTATCCATCCAGATGCCTCTTAAATGTTGCTAATGTGCCCGCTTCCACCACTTCCTCTAGCAGCGTGTTCCAGGCACCCACCACTCTGCTTGAAAAACCTAACACGCACATCCCCCTTAAACTTTACCCCTCTCACCTTGAATCTGCGCCCCCTTGTAATTGGCACTTCCACCCTTGGAAAAAATCTTCTGACTATGCCTCTCATAATTTTGTAAACCTCTATCAGGTCTCCCCTCAACCTTCGTCGTTCCAGTGAAAATAACCCTAGTTTATTCAACCTCTCTCCTCATAGCTAACACCCTCGAGACCAGGCAACATCCTGGAGAACCTTCTTTGAACTCTCTCCAAAGCATCCACATCCTTCTGAATAAATAAATCTAATAAATCGTTATTATTGTCACAAGTAGGCTTACATTAACGCTGCAATGAGGTTACTGTGAAAATCCCCCAGTCGCCACACTCCGACGCCTGTTCGGGTACACTGAGGGAGAATTCAGAATGTCCAAATTACCTAACAGCATGTCTTTCGGGACTTGTGGGAGGAAACCGGAGCACCCGGAGGAAACCCACGCAGACACGGGGAGAACGTTCAGACTCCACACAGACAGTGACCCAAGCCAGGAATCAAATCTGGGACTCTGGTGCTGTGAAGCAACCGTGCTAACCATTGTGCTATTGTGCCACCCTTGATAAGAACTGAGCCCTGTGATAACTGCCAGCAATACTCCAAATGCGGCCTAACCAAGGTTTTATATAGCTGCAACTTGATTTCCCAAGTCTTGTACTCAATGCCCCGGCTGATGAAGGCAAGCATGCCATATGCCTTCTTAATCACCTTGGCCGCCTGTGTTGCCACTGTTAGGGAATTGTGGACCTGCACGCCCAGATCCCTCTGTATGTTAACCTTCCTAAGGGGTCTGCCATTTACAGTATAATTCATACCTAGATTTGATCCCCCAAAATGCATCACCTCGCACTTGTTCGGATTAAACTCCATCTGCCGTTTCTGTGCTCAAGTTTCCAATCTATCTATATCCTGCTGTACCCTCTATCAATCTTCGGCACAATCAGCAACACCGATATTGTGTCATCCGCAAACTTACTGACCAGACCACCCACATTTTTCTTCCAGGTCATTTATATATACTGCGAATAACAGAGGTCCCAGCACTGATCCCTGCAGAACACCACTAGCTAGAGATCTCCACTCAGAAAGACATCCTTCCGCCGCTACTCTCTGCCTTCTATAACCAAGCCAGTTCTGCATCCATCTAGCCAGCCCATCCCAACTCCCGTGTGATTTTAGTTTTTGTACCAGTCTGCCATGTGGGACCATGCCTTACTAAAGTCCTTGGGCGCAATTCTCCGACCCCTGCACGAATCATGCCACGCCGCCCCAATGCCGGGACGTGATTGTCCGCAGAGCGGAGAATCGGCGCCACTGGGGCCGGCGTGGTCGGCGCGGTGCCGGTTGGGGTATGCGCCGACTCTCTGGCACGGGCCGGCGCGCCTATTCTCTGGCCCGGATGAGCCGAGCGGCCGTTAACAGAAAGCCTAGTCCCGCCGGCACCGTTCTAACATCCTCTGAGCCGGTGGTACCTCGGCCTTGAAGGGTCCGGGGGCGGCCTGTGGGGGGGAGGGAGGGGGGTTCCGACCTCTGGAGTGGCCTGGCCCGCGATCGGGGCCCACCGATTGGCGGGCCGGCCTCTCTGTCGGGGGGGCCTCCTTTCCTCCACGCCTGCTCCTGTAGCCCTGCGCCATTTGGCGTCGGGGCCGCCGCGGGGAAGAAGGCCACTGCGCATGCGCTAGTTGGCGCTGGGCCAACTGCACATGAGTGGACCCTGCGACGCCAGGTTCACGCCGGGATCGGCAGCTGGGGCGGCGTGGGCCGCTACAACGCCGTGCTACCCCACTGTGGCCCGGAGAATCGGGTCTCTGAACGAGTGCCAACGCCGGCGTAAAACACTCCCGTTTTTACAGCAGCATCGGGGCTTAGCTGTCCGACGGGAGAATACCGCCCCATATAAACGACATCTTCAGCACTTCCCTCATCAATTTTCTTTGTCACTCTTCAAAAAACTCCATCAAGTTGGTGAGACACGACCTTGCCCGTACAAAACCATGCTGCCTGTCACTAACTAGTGCTTTTTCCTCCAAATGTGTAGACATCCTGGGCGGGATTCTCCGACCCCCCCCGCCGGGTCGGGATATTCGGCGGGGGCGGGAATCCCCCCCCCCCCTCCGGCGATTCTCCGGCCCGGATGGGCCGAAGTCCCGCTGCTGGAATGCCTGTCCCGCCGGCATGGATTAAACCACCTCTCTTACCGGCGGGACAAGGCGGCGCGGGCGGGCTCCGGGGCCCTGGTGATCTGGCCCCGGGGGGTGCCCCCAAGGTGGCCTGGCCCACGATCGGAGCCCACCGATCCGCGGGCGGGCCTGTGCCGTGGGGGCACTCTTTTCCTTCCGCCTTCGCCACGGTCTCCACCATGGCGGAGGCGGAAGAGTCCCACTCCACTGTGCATGCGCGGGGATGCTGTGAGTGGCCACTGACGCTCCCGCGCATGTGCCGCCCGGCAAAGTCATTTCCGCGCCAGCTGGCGGGGCACCAAAGGCCTTTCCCGCCAGCTGGCGGGGCGGAAATCAGTCCGGCGCGGGCCTAGCCCCTTAAGGTTAGGGCTCGGCCGCTCAAGATATGGAGGATTCCGCACCTTTGGGGCAGCGCGATGCCGGACTGATTTGCGCCGTTTTTGGCGCCCGTCGGCGGACATCACGCCGATTGTGGAGAATTCCGCCCCCTGTCCCTCAGTATCTTTTCCAAAAGCTTCCCCACCACTGTTGTCAGGCTCACCGGCCTATGAATTTCTGGAGAGTTGGATTTTAGCTCATGTTCCCACTGTTTAGTTTACCAGAACCAGAACCAGGGATCACAAGCTGAGGATAAGGGATAGACCATTTTTAGACTGAGATGAGGAGAAGTTTTTTCACCCAGAGAGTGGTCGGCCCGCGGAATTCACTACTACAGAAAGTAGTGGAGGCCAAAACATTGTGGGCGCGATCCAATGGCAATGGTGCGCCGGAAAAGCAGCTCGCCGCGGCACAGCGTGGCCATTGAAAGCCGGGAGACCCCGCTCCCGGGATGTAACCAGCTGGCAATGCCTCGCGAGATCCAACGTGACCTTGCGATGTAAATCCCACCTATGATGGTCGGAATCACTGCATAGTAGAGCGAGTCGGTTAGCCTCACTCTAATGTGCAGATTCCCAAGGTACCTGAGGCATTGGCATTCATTTCCTTCATCTCGGAGACCTCGGGCGAGCGCCGTTTTTCACTGGACCCCACAAAAGGGGACCAGGTGGAATGGTACTCGTGGAGGCCCGCAGCTGCTGCATGCCTTTTAGGCAGGGTGGTGCCCTGGCCCTGATGGTGCCACATGGGCAACCTGGCAGTGGCACCTGGGTGCCAACCTGGCACTGCCAAGGTGCCCAGATGGCATTGCCAACTGGTAGAGGCACTGCCAGGGTGCCAAGATGGCATTTCTTACATACGCGATCGGGCTGGGTGTGCCCTGTGAGGCTTTTGGGGGGTGCAGAGGAGGTGCAGGATCCTCCCATAGTGCGTTCGGGCTGGGGGGGCGAAGGCGGTGTCCCGATCTCTCACTCCACTGGGAGTTTCAGCGAATGGAGCTCCCAGTATACACAACGTATACACAACGGGGCTATGTGTGGCCTTGGCCACGCGTTACCCGCTGAAGTCCCTTATACAATGCGAGTTGCGTTGAATCACCATGTGTTTCTCGGCAACGCAAGCACGCGGCTAAACGCACTCGCTGTGGGACTTTGTCCCCATTTTATTGAATTGAGTCCCGTATGTTTTCAAGAAGCAGTTAGATATCGTGCTTGGGGTGAAGGGGATTAAAGGATATGGGGGAAGGCGGGCTCAGGCGATTGAGTTGGATGATCAGCCATGATCATAATGAATGGCGGAGCAGGCTTGAAGGGCCGCCTCCTACTCCTATTTTCTATGTTTCCCACTCTGAATTGCCAATCCGGTAACATAACCCTTACACTATTCTATTCATCCAACAGGGAGGTTTATCCAATTAGCCGAGGAATAATTTTCTTTTCTTTTATGTTTTAAATTAATATGACGGTGAGTTCTGTTGCTAAAGGTTATTTTCTGAAGGACAATGCATTTTCTTTTGATTTAGAATTTAAAAATCATCGGACAATGGGTAGTTGGAAACATTAATGAGACTCCAGACAGAGGTTTAGACATGTACAGATGTAAGGTAGTTCTGGCATTGAAAGCTTGTCACCTATAATGAAAATGGAGCTACATTTTTACAGTATGGGAGCAATAAGGTGTTGTCGTTTTTTGTTCATTTGTTTATTCATGTAAAGTAAACTATCCTCTTGCTTTATGATCAAACATATGTCACCAGAAAGTTTTTGAGTTCAACTTCTGAAAAGTTGGCAGAAAACACTTGCTGGGAATGTCTCGTATGCTGTCATTTAATGAGCTGTTGGGTAGTAAAGATGTGTTTCAGGTCATATGGAACTTGAGGTTCACCCGCAGGGGAGAACTAAGACACTGATTTACTGAAGTTATTTAGCACAGGCCAACAGCAGTTACAACAGTGGCCAAAGGTCCTGAGGAATGCTCTTCCCAGAATCACAGAATTGTTACAGCAGACAGAGGCTATTTGGCCCATCATGTCTGCACCAGCTCTGCAAATGAGCATTTGGCTCAGTGCCATTCCCCTTCCTTTGCTCCATATCCTTCTCTGCTATTTTACCTTGATGCTAACACTCCATTTGTCTTGTGCACATGACATTTTTGTCAATCTCTCCATAGCTCCCACCTTTCCCTGACCTTCTATTCTGCTCCACCTGCTCCAACCCCACTCTCCCACTCTATAACTCATCACATTGCCAAACACTTCAGCTCTGAAGAAGAGTCATAAGGACTCGAAACGTTAGCACTGCTTCTCTCTCCACAGATGCAGCCAGGCCTGTTGAGTTTATCCAGCATTTTTCTGTTGCTATTTCACACTTATCTAACATGTTTGAGTTTTTTGATGGGGTTGGTGAGACAAATGTGGTTGACTTGGAGCTCGGAAAAAAACATTTGGTAATGTGCCACGTGACACCTTGTGTCATGTGAGAGTACCTTTCAGAAATGGATGTTTAAGCAATGTACCTTTAAGAAATGGAGCGGATCATATTACTGAAATGATGTCAGAGGGTGGGCGGAGCTGAGCTCACTTCTGCTTTTTTGAGTTTCAGTTTGGAGAAGGCAGCTGGGAGTGTCTGTGTGTTTTGCTGTGAGCTGCAGGAAGAAACACAGAGCTGGTCTGTTGATGTCTGCAATCCAAAGACTATCAATATATTGAATGTAACCTAATGTGTCCTTATTTTTGAAGGTTTGCAGTCTTTTGGATGTTTAAAGGAACAGTTTGAAGGATTATTTAGTGATGTAGTCTTTTGGGGTTATCTTTGAAATAATGGGTGTTAAGATATTCAATGTTTGTTTTTGAAAGATTAACTTGAGTTCATAGAATAAACATTGTTTTGTTTTAAAAAAACATTTGTCCATTTCTGCTGTATCACACCTGGAGAGTACGCCGTGTGCTTCCCACACCACAATCTATTAAAAGTTGTAGGTCGGTTGAACTCCATGAAACACTTTGGGGTTCTGTAAACCCGGACCTATAACGTTGTCAGCAAGGTTGGAGCCAAATGAGATAGTGGAAGGATAGGTACAAATTTGGCTGAGTGTCAGGAAACAGAGAGCAGTGGTGAATCATTGTTTTTCAGACTGGGTCGAGACCAGTGACCCCAGAGGTCCAAGACCACTGTTTTACTTGATATATATTGGGTGCACGGGGCACAATTTTAAAATTTGCAGATGGCACAATCCTCGGCAGTATTGTGAAACGTGAGGAGGAGGAAGATAAACATCAAGAGGATATAGACTTGCAGGTGGAATGGGCAAACAAGTGACAAATGAAATTTATTGGAGAGAATTGTGAAGAGATATATTTGGGTGGGAAGAATGAGATAAAGCAATCATGAAACAATGGGTGGAAATTTAAAGGGGGTGTAGGAACAGAGAGAGATCTGTGTGTGTATTTGCAGAAGATATTGAAGGCGGCAGAGCACGTTGAAAGGGACATTCTGAATGCTGGGATTTATAAATAGTGGCGCAGAGTACAAAAGTAAGGAAGGTTTGATGAAAGCTTATGAAGCATAGATCTGGCCTCAGCTGGAATATTGTGCCCAATGCATTCAAAGGTGGCGGAGATGTTGCAGAGAAGATTTACGAGAACAGTTCCAGGGTTGAGAGACTTCAATTATGCAGGTAGATTGGAGAAGCTGGCGTTGTTATTCATAAAGGAGAGAAGGTTGAGGGTAAATTTGAAAGAAGCGTTCAAAATCAGAATGGGTTTCGACAGAATAGATAGAGAGGAACTGTTTGCCTCCACAGAATCAGAGGGCACACTTTTTAAGGTGACCAGCAAAAGAACCGAAGGTGACACGAATGAAAATCTTTTTACCCAATGAGTGGTTAGGAGCTGGGATGCATTGCCTATGGGCAGAGGCAAATTCAATCGTGGCTTTCAAAAGGGAATGCGATAAACAACTGCAGATATTTTTTAAAATTGGAAGGTTACAGGGAAAGGGTGGGGAGTGAAATGAGTTTAATTGCTCTTGCAGAGAGCTGACAAGGACTTAATAGGGCTCGGGGCCTGCACTGAAATGAAAGAAAATCGCTTACTGTCACAAGTGGGCTTCAATGAAGTTACTGTGAAAAGCCTCTAGTCGCCACATTCCGGCACCTGTTCGGGGAGGTTGGTATGGGAGTCGAACCGTGCTGTTGGCCTGCCTTGATCTGCTTTAAAAGCCAGTGATTTAGCCCAGTGTGCTAAACCAGCCCCTTGCACTGCAATTGTTCCATAATTCTTGAGTCTTGGCTTTTTTTGAAGTGGTGCTCTGAATTTATCTGATCTACTCCACTCAATGATGTCTTGTACTCTTCTGTAAGCCCCATTGGTGGCTTTTTTTTTAAAGCAATGAGCTTTGATCCAAAGCCTGACCTTGTGGGGCCCACGTATCAGGAATTCATCAGCGCACTTCCCAACATTTCTGCCCACGAATTCGAAATTCGAGGCACAATTTAAATTGAATGGGTAGACAGCCATGCCCATGACTTCCATAAATGGGCTTGCTGTGACTGAAGCTCATTTATGAGGATGTTTGCAAAATTCGCCTTGTAATTCAAAGGCACATCTCTTAGGTTCAGAACACAGGAACATAGAACTAGCCCATTTTGACCCTCGGGTCTGTCCTGCCATTTAATTCAATGATGGCCGGTCTGTTGTATCTTAACTCCACCTCCTGCACCTTGGCTCTATACCCCTTCGTTCACCCCCAAAAAATCTGTCAATCTCTGTTATTGTGTATTTATTTGACCCCCAACTTCGACAGCATTTTGGGGGACACAGTTTGAGATTTCCACTAGTTTTAACATAAAAGGCTGTTTAGCAAATTTGAGGCTAATGGAAGAGGAGGGTCAGTGCTCAATAGGTATGAATATTGGCTGCATCAGAAAACTGCAAGTCGTGGGCAATGGTTATTTTTCAGATGGGAGGGTGGCTGATGACGATTCTCCCTGAGGGTCAGGACTGGGGCCACTGCTTTTCTTGTTATGTATTAACGGCTTGGATCTTGGAACGTCGAGTAGAATTTCAAAATTTGCCGATGGTACTAAATTTGGAGGAGCAGTAAACAGTGATGTTGCCTGCAAGATAGGCCAACACAAGGTACAGGCAGATGGCAGATGGAGTTTAATACAACAAAGTGTGTGGTGATGTATTTTGCCAGAAAGGATAGGAAGAGGCAATATAGGCTGAACAGCAAAGGGCGTCCAGAGCAACCAGGGCTGCCTGTGCATTGATATTGGAAGGTGGCAGGACCATCAAGAGAATGGTTAGCAAAGCCTATGGGATCGTGGGCTTCATAAACAGAAGCATTGAGCACAAAATCAGGGACCTTATTCAGAACCCTATGGTTAGGCCCCATTTCATCCAGTTCTGGTCACCACACCTTAGGAAGGATGTCCTTGAGAGGATGTAAAGAGATTGACCAGAATAGTTCCAGGGGTTTTAGTTACAAGGTTAGTTCTCCTTGGAACAAGGGGGAGATTTGATAGAGGCGGACAAGATTAGGACGGGTTTGGATACGGTAGGCATCGAAAAGCTTGAATCCCCACATTGCAGAAGGAGGCCATTCAGCCCATCGTGTCTGCACCGACCCTTTAAAGGAGCACCCTACCTAGGCCCAATCCCCCACCCCATTGCCGTAACCACATCTAGGGGGAATTTAGCATGGCCGATCCATCTAACCTGCACATCTTTGGACTGTGTGAGTAAACTGGAGCACCCGGAGGAAACCCACACAGACAAGGGAAGAACGTGTAAACTCCACACAGACAATGACCTGAGATGCGAATTGAACCCGGGTCCCTGGCATTGTGAGGCAGCAATGCTAACCCCTGTGCTGCATGCCGCCCCATTAGTTTTCTCTATCAGCTGATAATACAAAGATTAAGGGGCACAACTCTAAGAATTGGGGCAAGAGATGCAGGGGAATGGGAAGACAATTTTATTTATGCAGTGAGTGGTAATGATCTGGATCTACAAGGGTGGTGGAAGTGGAAAAAAATCAATTATTTAAAATAGAGATCAGACAGGTGTAATATTTTCGTCGGATGGCCTGATTTATATCACAAGAACACTTGTAGCTAACCCCACCACTTGGGGTTTTGTACTGCCATTTCACTGACCCCACCACCCACACTTTTGGGGACACTCTACCCCCCCATCTCCCAACCACAGTCTTGATGCCACTATCCCCCTTCACTTCACCATTGCAGTCACGGGGGCACTCTCCCCTCTGACCCCCCGTAACCCCCACCATAGTCTAAGGGTCACTCGCTCTCCCCCCTCACCCATCACAGTCACGGGGACATTCTCCCCCCCCCACCCCATCCTTACAGGCATTAACCCTCCCCAACATACACAAGGGAAACCCCTCCCATAGGACTCCCTAGAGGACTTATTGTCACAAGTAGGCTTCAATTAAGTTACTGTGAAAAGCCCCTAGTCGCCACATTCCGGCGCCTGTTCGGGGAGGCTGGTACGGGAATTGAACCGTGCTGCTGGCCTGCTTGGTCTGCTGTAAAGCCAGTGATTTAGCCCAGTGTGCTAAACCATTGCTCAATCCATGTCAGAATATTGGGCGGGTTCTCCAACCCTCTGCGCAGAAATTGTGCACGGCGCAGCGGGGGCGGGGGGGGGGGGGGGAGAATGACCCAAAATAGGCTCCCACACCGGCACGCGATTCTCCGGTGACCAGAGGCTCGCCGGCAGTCCCGCGCGCGCGCATCGACGTGGCGCCGGTCGGTGTCCGTTGGCGATTCTCCGCGCTCGACGGGCCGGGTGCCAGCGGAGTTCCGCCAGCGTGGTTCACATGTGGTCCCACCCGGCGGGACCTCGGCGTTCTGGCTGCGGGGGCCGTCCTGGTGGGGGATGGGGGGGGGGGGGCGGCGGGAGGACCAGACTCCGGGCGGGGGGTCTCCACGGTGGGTAGGCCCACGATCGGTGGCTACTGATCGGCGGGCACGCTCATTCCGGGGGGGGGGCCCTATGCTCCTCCAAGTCGGGCCCCTGTAGGGCTCCGCCATGTTGCGTGCGGACCCGCGGCCGGCCGCTGTGCGCAAGCGCGGCAGCGTGGGCGTGACTGCAGGCCCCGTCGGCAGCCAGAGCTGCGGGACGCACGCCGAGGCCCTGCTACCCCCCTTGAAGACGGAGAATCACCCCCTTCTTTCTGGGAAAAAGTCCAGAGATATTCTCGCCCGTTTTCCTGTAGGCCTGGGGACTTAGTCCCCAGAAGGGAGAATCCCGCCCAATCTCCAACACCATGAGCTCCTATCTTGCACAATAGCCTTTACTGTGGATCGTTATCAAAAGCCTTCTGAAATTCCAAATATACAACATGACTGGTTTTCCTCTATCTACCCTGGCTGATACCTCCTCAAGTGACTCTGGTACAATTGTCAGACGCTGGATTCTCCGTCGTCCGGATTCTCCGCTTCGCCGGCAGCGGACTCACGCCCATGGATTTCCCACAAGCATGGGGGGTGCCCACAATGCGAAACCTCATTGGCTGGGTGCCGGGACAGAGGATCCCACTGCCCGGCAGGGGTGCGCCGTGCTGGAAAACGGGTGCGGTGGGACGGAGAATCCCCCCCCCCCCCCCCAGGATTTCCCCTTCCTGAGACCATGCTGACTCTGCTTGATCAGGTTATGACTTTCCAAATGCACTGCTATTCTCTCCTATATAATCGATACTAATATTTTTCCAACAATTGACATTATGTTATGAAATGCTGCGACAATACAAACTCCCTCAGGTCTGGGCTGGGTATTTGTATTTTTGAAGGAAAATTGTAATCGAGCGGTTTCCATGGCAATGACAGAACCGCAACCACAATGGCTTATGGAGATGAAAATCGACTCCAAAAATCTATCTTTCCTCCAGCATTTCATGACTGGCTCATCATAATTCTCCCCGTCTTTCCCATACCTGCGGCTGGATTGTGAAATTTGGAGACTATGTCCACACGCCAGCGTGGGAACGGTGGAAAACTGGCGCAAAAGGGCCACCGATTCCCCGTTTTGCTGAGGGCTAGCAGAGAGGCAGCGTAGAGCACCCGGCTCGAGCTGCCGATACGGCCCGGAGAATTGCCGGGTCTGTGGCCGCGCATGCGCACAGTGGCAACCTGCAGCGGCCGCGCCGTGCTTCCTGGCGGATGCCGCTCGCATACGGCCCGCAAAATAGTCCCCCACCTCCGGCCGGCTCGCGCACCCCGAACCGCCCCACCATGGTGCACCAAGCCCCGAATATGTCCACCCCTGCCCGCGGATCGGCCCTCCCCCGGGCTGTGGCAGCGCTGGACTGAGTCCGCAGCCGCCACGCCGAGTTTCCGACGGGTGAGACCACACGCGACCCACGCCGTCGGGAACTCGGCTGGTTGGGGGTGGAGCATTGGGGGGGGGTGTGCAGGCCTCAGGCAATGTCCTGAGGCCATGGATATGTGGCGCGGCGAACTGGCAGAATACGCTGCTTTGGAGGGGGCGGAGCATCGCGGAAGCAGCGCCGCCCCCGATACTGTCGGGAATTTACTATCGATTTAGTTTCATTCCTTACTAATAATGCAACCCACCACCTCTGCCCATCTGTCTGTCTTCTCGATAGGGCACATATCCTTGGATGTTTAGACCTAAGCAGCAATCTCTCTGTGATACCCACAATATTGCACCAGCCAATTTCAATGTGCTCACCAAGTTCATTTACCTTGTTCTGTATATTGTGTGCATTTAGGTACAACACCCTCAGTATTGACCACCTCCCTTCTCATATTTGTCCCTGCTTTTGTTCTGCCTGACGATAGATTCCTGCCAGCTTCTGTACTCTCTGTTCTATTACATGTTCTGTAAACTTTACTAAACTCTCCTGGGCCCCTTTAACTAGTTCAAAGTCCTCATCATTAACCTTCCCTTTAACGTTGTTTTTTAAATTTGGCATACAACTGAAGCCGCCCACCCCCCACTATTTATTTTAAAGCCTATCTACAGCCCTAGTTCTGCAATTCACTGGGAGTCTTGATTCAGGTGAAGACCGTCCCATCAGAACAGGTCCCCTGTTCCCCAGTACTGGTGCCAATGTCCCGTGAGTTCAAACCCATTTCTCCCACACCCACTCTATGAGCCAAGCGTTTACCTCCTTAATATTTTTGACCCTGCGCCAATTTTTGGTTTTGCTTTTTAATTTCGCTCCGAGCTGTTCATACTCCCTGAACAGAATCTCTCTCCTTGTTCTACCTATGCCGTTGATACCTACGTGAACCACGACAACTGGATCTTTACCCTCCCACTCCAAGTTCCTCTGCAGCTGATGTTGGATAAGGATTTTGTTAATTGGTCGCATTCTCAAAGCCATAGATGGTCATTATCGGAAGCTACCCTGCATGGGGATTGGTCACTAGAAAGGTCTCATGAGTTTGTGTTGAATCCGTGGTAAGCAGAATGCATAGACGATAATAGAATTTAACGAGCAAGGTTTATTACAATTGTCATGTGAGAATATCTTTAAGAAATGGGTGTTTATAAATGGGTGTGTATATAAGTATTTGTAGTGAGAACACCTTTAAGAAATGGGTGTTTATTACTGCAGTGATGTCAGAGAGTGGGTGGAGCTGGGCTGTCTGTCAGCATTTTACTTTTGTTTTAGGCTGTTTGCTGCAGGGTGTGTTTTAGTTTCGTTTTCAGAGCTGGATAGCTGCAGTCACAGCCAGAAGGTGTATTAGAATCGCTGTCTGTAATCTAAAGACTGTAAATCGATCCTGGTGATTTAAAACTAATAACAGTAGTGACATCCACCTGATGTGCTTCTGGTAAAAGGTGTTTTAAGTCTTATGGATGTTAAAAGGAAAGCTTAAAGGATTACTTAGTGTTGTATTCTTTGGAGGTTGTATTTGAATTAATGGTTTCTAAGATGTTCACTTTATGTTTAAAAAGGTTAACTTGAGTTCATAGAATAAACATTGTTTTGTTTTAAAAAATACTTTCCCATTTCTGCTGTACCATACCACAATCTATTAAAAGTTGTGGGTCAGGTGAACTCCATGATACACTTTGGGGTTCTCTAAACCCTGGCCCATAACACAATACAATTCCAAAGCTCTTCCACTCCCCTCAAAGTCTCCTTCCCCAACCTGCACCAAGGTTGGGGTTTTTATATGAGTTGGGGCTCTCCTTGTTAAGGGGAAGCCCCACCCCCTTAAAGGGGAATTTCATATTCCAGGGAAGTCATGGGAAACCATATGGTCCTGATCCTGGGACAACTTGATGGATCATCCAATGATATATATGGATGTAAGGACAGATGTTGGAAAAAACAGAATAGAGTAACTCACACAGTTTACATTCATAGAATCGTAGAATCCCTACTGTGCAGAATGAGGCCATTCAGCCCATCAAGTCTGCACCGACCATTTGAAAGAGCACCCTACACAGACCCAATCCCCACCCTATCTCTGTAACCCCACGTAACCTTTGCACACTTGGGAGCAATTTAGTGTGACCAATCCACTTAACCTGCACTTCTTTGGACTGGAAGGAAACCGGAGCACCCGGAGGAAACCCACGCAGACACAGTGAGAATGTGCAAGCTCTAAACAGACAGTCACCTGCGGTTGTCCCTGGCGCTGTGAGGCAGCAGTACGAACCACTGTGCCGCCGTGCCGCTCCTCAGGGAGTTTACTGGTGACGACATTGGCTGTATTATGCACACAACACTTCCAACGGTAACACGTCTAAATATAAAGAACAAATCTACTGAGAACATTCTTGCTGGAGCAAAGACATGTTCCGATGGCATGTAGCTGTCTGGTGTTAAATTCAGCTGCTACACGTTACATTTTTCCTTGGCCGAATGGTTATTTCTCAACTCCTATCCCTGCCAAACATTCTTCAAACTGAACTAAGTGTTATTCAGAGCCAACCCTCATGTGACAATGAGATAACTTTCTATTTAAAAGCAAATAATGTTGCATTATACCTGTGACCTCTTAAACATGTTTGCAAGAGAAAAAAAATCAATTTAATTGCTGTTTGCTTTTTCCATCAGATTGAGTACTGAGAGCGACTATATCTGTTTATATGCATATAGTTGTATCCAGTTACATATCCAGGTTTCTCTTTACATTTTTTTTTCCAATTTAATTTTGTCTCTCCATTTCTCTTGTTCATGTGTCACTCTTTGTTAAGGCGTCAGGTTGATGATTTTCTCCCAAGTGTTCACCAATGGTGCTCTGAAAACAGGTTCAAATGTCAACGTTGATGATTATTCTTTCAAACGTTACTCTCTTCAACTACCACCTTCAAATTCTTGCAGAATGGTTGTGATAAGCAGCAATTTTTCAGGTATCAGCCTTGACTCAGAATGCTCTCATTACTGAGTCAGAAGATTGCTGGTACATCTCCCACTCCAGAATACGGAGTGGAAAATCTTGGCTGTATGGTGCTGAGGGAGTGCAGCACTATCAGTGCTGATATATTTTGATTGAGTGCAGTAAGGAGTCTTACAACACCACGTTAAAGGCCAACAGGTTTGTTTCGAATCGCTAGCTTTCG
The DNA here is from genome assembly GCF_047496885.1 of Scyliorhinus torazame. Taxonomy (NCBI): domain Eukaryota; kingdom Metazoa; phylum Chordata; class Chondrichthyes; order Carcharhiniformes; family Scyliorhinidae; genus Scyliorhinus; species Scyliorhinus torazame. The sequence goes on along the minus strand of NC_092720.1, from coordinate 23,094,428 downwards.
GAGCGTTGCTCCTTCCTCAGGTGAATGAAGAGGTATGTTCCAGAAACATATATATAGACAAATTCAAAGATGCCAGACAATACTTGGAATGCGAGCATTACCAGGTGATTAAATCTTTACAGATCCACAGACATGGATACCACCGTTACACGTGAGAACACCACCCACCAGGTACGCAGTCCAGACTCGTGCGGCTCTGCCAAGGTTGTCTACCTCATACGCTGCAGGAATGGATGTCCCGAAGCGTGGGACATTGGCGAGACCATGCAGACGCTGTGACAACGAATGAACGGACATCACGCGACAATCACCAGGCAGGAATGTTCCCTTCCAGTCGGGGAACACTTCAGCAGTCAAGGGCATTCAGCCTCTGATCTCTGGGTAAGCGTTCTCCAAGGCGGCCTTCAGGACACGCGACAACGCAGAATCGCCGAGCAGAAACTTATAGCCAAGTTCCGCACACATGAGTGCGGCCTCAACCAGGACCTGGGATTCATGTCGCATTACATTCATCCCCCACCATCTGGCCTGCAAAATCCTACCAACTGTCGTGGCTTGACACAATTCACACCTCTTTAACCTGGGGTTACACCATCTCTGGATCTGTAAAGATTTAATCACCTGCTAATGCTTGCATTCCAAGCATTGGCTGGCATCTTTGAATTTGTCTAGATATATGTTTGTGGAACATAGAACATAGAACGATACAGCACAGTACAGGCCCTTCGGCCCACGATGTTGCACCGAAACAAAAGCCATCTAACCTACACTATGCCATTATCATCCATATGCTTATCTACTAAACTTTTAAATGCCCTCAATGTTGGCGAGTTCACTACTGTTGCAGGTAGGGCATTCCACGGCCTCACCACTCTTTGCATAAAGAACCTACCTCTGACCTCTGTCCTATATCTATTACCACTCAGTTTAAAGCTATGTCCCCTCGTGCCAGCCATTTCCATCCGTGGGAGAAGGCTCTCACTGTCCACCCTATCTAACCCCCTGATCATTTTGTATGCCTCTATTAATTCTCCTCTTAACCTTCTTCGCTCCAACGAAAACAACCTCAAGTCCATCAGCATTTCCTCATAAGATTTTCCCTCCATACCAGGCAACATCCTGGTAAATCTCCTCTGCACCTGCTCCAAAGCTTCCACGTCCTTCCTATAATGCGGTGACCATAACTGTACGCAATACTCCAAATGCGGCCGTACCAGAGTTTTGTACAGCTGCAACATGACCTCCTGACTCCGGAACTCAATCCCTCTACCAATAAAGGCCAACACTCCATAGGCCTTCTTCACAACCCTATCAACCTGGGTGGCAACTTTCAGGGATCTATGTACATGGACACCTAGATCCCTCTGCTCATCCACACTTCCAAGAACTTTACCATTAGCCAAATATTCCGCATTCCTGTTATTCCTTCCAAAGTGAATCACCTCACCCTTCTCTACATTAAACTCCATTTGCCACCTCTCAGCCCAGCCCAGTTAGGCCACACTTGGAGTATAGTGTTCAATTCTGGTCGCCACACTACCAGAAGGATGTGGAGGCTTTAGAGAGGGTGCAGAAGAGATTTACCAGAATGTTGCCTGGTATGGAGGGCATAAGCTATGAGGAGCGATTGAATAAACTCGGTTTGTTCTCACTGGAACGAAGGAGGTTGAGGGGCGACCTGATAGAGGTATACAAAATTATGAGGGGCATAGACAGAGTGGATAGTCAGAGGCTTTTCCCCAGGGTAGAGGGGTCAATTACTAGGGGGCATAGGTTTAAGGTGAGAGGGGCAAGGTTTAGAGTAGATGTACGAGGCAAGTTTTTTACGCAGAGGGTAGTGGGTACCTGGAACTCGCTACCGGAGGAGGTAGTGGAAGCAGGGACGATAGGGACATTTAAGGGGCATCTTGACAAATATATGAATAGGATGGGAATAGAAGGATACGGACCCAGGAAGTGTAGAGGATTGTACATCTTGACGCCTTGTACAAGTCGGGCAGTATGGTCGGCACGGGCTTGGAGGGCCGAAGGGCCTGTTCCTGTGCTGTACATTTCTTTGTTCTTTGTTTGTAGCTTATCTATGTCCCTCTGTAACCTGCTACATCCTTCCACACTGTCGACAACACCACCGACTTCAGTGTCGTCTGCAAATTTACTCACCCACCCTTCTGTGCCTTCCTCTAGGTCATTGATAAAAATGACAAACAGCAACGGCCCCAGAACAGATCCTTGTGGTACGCCACTTGTAACTGAACTCCATTCTGAACATTTCCCATCAACCACCACCCTCTGTCTTATTTCAGCTAGCCAATTTCTGATCCACATCTCTAAATCACCCTCAATCCCCAGCCTCCGTATTTTCTGCAATAGCCTACCGTGGGGAACCTTATCAAACGCTTTACTGAAATCCATATACACCACATCAACTGCTCTACCCTCGTCTACCTGTTCAGTCACGTTCTCAAAGAACTCGATAAGGTTTGTGAGGCATGACCTACCCTTTACAAAGCCATGCTGACTATCCCTGATCATATTATTCCTATCTAGATGATTATAAATCTTGTCTCTTATAATCCCCTCCAAGACTTTACCCACTACAGACGTGAGGCTCACCGGTCTATAGTTGCCGGGGTTGTCTCTGCTCCCCTTTTTGAACAAAGGGACCACATTTGCTATCCTCCAGTCCTCTGGCACTATTCCTGTAGCCAATGATGACATAAAAATCAAAGCCAAAGGTCCAGCAATCTCTTCCCTGGCCTCCCAGAGAATCCTAGGATAAATCCCATCAGGCCCCGGGGACTTATCTATTTTCAGCCTGTCCAGAATTGCCAACACCTCTTCCCTACGTACCTCAATGCCATCTATTCTAATAGCCTGGGTCTCAGCATTATCTTTTTCCTGAGTGAATACTGACGAAAAATATTCATTTAGTATCTCGCCTATCTCTTCAGACTCCACACATAACTTCCCATCCCTGTCCTTGACTGGTCCTACTCTTACCCTAGTCATTCTTTTATTCCTGACATACCTATAGAAAGCTTTTGGGTTTTCCTTGATCCTACCTGCCAAATACTTCTCATGTCCCCTCCTTGCTCGTCTTAGCTCTCTCTTTAGATCCTTCCTCGCTACCTTGTAACTATCCATCGCCCCAACTGAAACTTCACACCTCATCTTCACATAGGCCTCCTTCTTCCTCTTAACAAGAGATTCCACTTCTTTGGTAAACCACGGTTCCCTCGCTCTACGCCTTCCTCCCTGCCTGACCGGTACATACTTATCAAGAACACGCAGTAGCTGATCCTTGAACAAGCTCCACTTATCCAGTGTGCCCAATACTTGCAGCCTAGTTCTCCAACCTATCCCCCCCAAGTCACGTCTAATGGCATCATAATTGCCCTTCCCCCAGCTATAACTCTTGCCCTGCGGTGTATACTTATCCCTTTCCACCATTAACGTAAACGTCACCGAATTGTGGTCACTGTCCCCAAAGTGCTCTCCTACCTCCAAATCCAACGTGGCCTCGCCTCTTGTTGGCCTGTCAACATATTGTGTCAGGAAACCCTGCTGCACACACTGTACAAAAAACGACCCATCTAATGTACTCGAACTATATCTTTTCCAGTCAATATTTGGAAAGTTAAAGTCTCCCATAATAACTACCCTGTTACTTTCGCTCTTATCCAGGATCATCCTCGCCATCCTTTCCTCTACATCCCCAGAACTATTTGGAGTCCTATAGAAAACTCCCAAAAGGGTGACCTCTCCTTTCCTGTTTCTAACCTCAGCCTATACTACCTCGGAAGATGAGTCCCCATCTAGCATCCTCTCCGCTACCGTAATACTGCTCTTGACTAGCAGCGCCACACCTCCCCCTCTTTTGCCTCCTTCTCTGAGCTTACAAAAACACCTAAACCCCGGAACCTGCAACATCCATTCCTGTCCCTGCTCTATCCATGACTCCGAAATGGCCACAACATCGAAGTCCCAGGTACCAACCCATGCTGCCAGTTCCCCTACCTTATTTCGTATACTCCTGGCATTGAAGTAGACACACTTCAAACCACCAACCTGAACACTGGCCCCCTCCTGCGACGTCAAATCTGTGCTCCTGACCTCTATACTCTCATTCTCCCGTACCCTAAAACTACAATCCAGGTTCCCATGCCCCTGCTGCATTAGTTTAAACCCCCCCAAAGAGCACTAACAAATCTCCCCCCCAGGATATTTGTGCCCCTCAGGTTCAGATGTAGACCATCCTGTCTGTAGAGGTCCCACCTTCCCCAGAAAGAGCCCCAGTTATCCAGAAATCTGAATCCCTCCCGCCTGCACCATCCCTGTAGCCACGTGTTTAATTGCTCTCTCTCCCTATTCCTCATCTCATTATCACGTGGCCCGGGCAACAACCCAGAGATAACAACTCTGTTTGTTCTAGTTCTGAGCTTCCATCCTAGCTCCCTGAAAGCCTGTCTGACATCCTTGCCCCCTTTCATACCCATGTCGTTAGTGTCAATGTGGACCACGACTTGGGGCTGCTCCCCCTCCCCCTTAAGGACCCGGAAAACACGATCCGAGACATCACGTACCCTTGCACCTTGGAGGCGACTTACCAAACGTGAGTCTCTCACGCTCCCACAAAATCTCCTATCTGTGCCCCTGACTATCGAGTCCCCAATTACTAATGCTCTGCTCCTCTCCCCCTCTTCATACCTCTTCATTCACCTGAGGAAGGAGCAACGCTCCGAAAGCTAGTGATTCGCAACAAACCTGTTGGACTTTAACCTGGTGTTGTAAGACTTCTTACTGTGCTCACCCCAGTCCAACGCCAGCATCTCCACATCATATTTTGATTGAGACGCTAAACAGAGGCCCCATTTGCCCTTTCAATTTGGTTTATGAGATCCCACGTAAACTAGTCAAAGAAAGACAATCAATTTCTCTTACTGTCCTGGCCAAGACTTATCCCTTACTAACATCATTTAAAAATAACTCGTTATCTGCTAACTATCTCATTCTGTTTGTATGAGCTTGTTACGTGCAAGTTGGCTGCCATGCTCTCCTATATTAAAGCAGGAGCTAATCTCAAAAGCACTTAATTGGCTATGAAGTGCCTTGGGATATCATGTGGTCATGAAATGTGTTGAACGCAATTTCATTCTTTTTCGATTAGTTGATCCTAAACTTCCAGTGAGAAGTTAAACTTGAGGGAACATGGTTACAACGATTAATTTCATCTTCATCATACTACTCACTTAAAGGCTACGTATTTTTAAAGAGGAATTTACATGGGATAATTAGGTTGAATTATATCAACTTATGCTGAATTAATAACTTCCTCTTAACCAACTCCATTAAAAGCACAGATGACCTGGCCATTTATCTCATTGACTTTGTTTTGTGCAAAATGGCTACCACGTTAGTCTGTGTTCCAGTGAAGCTCAACACAAACTGGAGGAACAACATCTCATCTTCCGGTTAGGCACGCTACAGCCTTCCGGCCTCAACATCGAATTCAACAACTTCAGATGATCAGCTCTACCCCACCTTGACCCATTTGTCTTCATCCCTATTTCATTTTAACTGTCTTTTACCATTTCTTTCTTTCTTAATATATATTTAAACCGCCCCCTCCCCTAAATCTTATCCACCTTTCCTTAACCTGTCTCCTCTTTGCTTCCCCCTTCCCCTCTCCCCACATCTACAGTTCATCCTCTGATGTTAGTTTCTCTGCTGTTTGGCCTTTCACATCTTTTGTTCTCTCTGGGGACTGCCATTAACATTCTTTCCCCTTGGTTTCTGTGGCCATTAGCACCCGGTTTCCCTGGGTTTCTGTGGCTATGACTCATCTTTCATTCTCACTCCACAGTATAAATATTTCCCACTTTCTCTGTCTGTTATCTTCGACAAAGAGTCATCGGACTCGAAATGTTAGCTCCTTTCTCTCCCTACAGACGCTGCCAGACCTGCTGAGATTTTCCAGCATTTTCTCTTTCGTTTCAGATTCTAGCATCCGCAGTAATTTGCTTTTAACCACGTTTGTCTGTGTTACCACAGCACAGTAAGAAGTCTTACAACACCAGGTTAAAATTCAACAGATTTGTTTCGAATCACTAGCTTTCGGAGCGCAGCTCCTTCATCAGGTGAGTGAAGATGAAGAGGTGGGTTCCACAAACACGTATATAGACAAGTTCAATGATGCAAGACAATACTTTGAATGTGAGTCTTTGCACGTAATTAAGTCTTTCCAGGTCCAGACGGGGCAACTGGAGAGAGGGATAATCGCAGGTTAAAGAGGTGTGAATTGTCTTAAACTAGGACAGTTCTTAGGATTTTGCAAGGCCAGGCCAGATGGTGGGGGGTGAATGTAATGAAACATGAATCCCAGGTCCCGGTTAAGGCCGCACTCATTGTGCAGAACTTGGCTATCAGTTTCTGTTTGGCGATTCTGCGCTGTTGCGCGACCTGAAGGCCGCCTTGGAGAACACTTACCCGAAGATCAGAGGCTGAACGCCCTTGACTGTTGAAGTGTTCCCCGACTGGAAGGGAACATTCCTGCCTTGCAATTGACGCGCGATGTCTGTTCATCCGCTGTCGCAGCGCCTGCATGGTCTCACCAATGTACCACGCCTCAGGATGTCCCGAAACTAGTGATTCGAAACAAACCTGTCGGGCTTTAACCTGGTGTTGTAAGACTTCTTACTGTTCCCACCTCAGTCCAACGCCGGCATCTCCATATAGAACAGACTTACACTGCAGAAGGAGGCCATTCGGCCCATCAAGTCAGCACCGACCCACTTAAGCCCTCACTTCCACCCTATCCCCATAACCCAATAACCCCTCCTAACATTTTTGGACACTAAGGGCAATTTAGCATGGCCAATCCACCTAACCTGCACATCTTTGGACTGTGGGAGGAAACCGGGGCACCCGGAGGAAACCCATGCACACACGGGGAGAACTTGCAGGCTCCGCACAGACAGTGACCCAGCAGGGAATCGAACCTGGGACCCTGGTGCTGTGAAGCCACAGTGCTAGCCACGTGTGCTTCCATGCTGCTCTTGATGTGGTAGCCACATCATGGCTACCACATCAAAGATCAGTGCGGGTTCAGTCTGATGTGTACCAGCGCTGCAACACATGAGCTAGAGCCAGATATGGATATTCTAGGTTCATTAGGAAGGTGTTGTGAGGGAGGATTTAGTGTCACATTCACACCGTTACACCTACGGTGTTATTGTAAAGGGACAGTTGCTTTTACAAACAAAAATGGAGAATATACAGTCTGTTTTAAACAGGGTAGTGTTGCGAGGTCAGGTCTTGTCTGTCATAATACATTGAACTGCACGAAGCTGGAAGTTAATCTGTTTGTCTGGACAGGACATTAAAAGCCAAACAATGAGATATCCCAATGAGAAGGTGTCAAAATCCAACCAGTCTGTTCTGTGGAATTAACAACTGCCACTGTCTAAATATCTGCAGAAACACGTGCACAATGGCCTTCAGGCTTCTTGCCTGCAGAATGGAATTTTGTTTGACGAATAATCTTTATTATTGTCACAAGTAGGCTTACATTAACACTGCAATGAAGTTACTGTGAAAATCGCCTCATCGCCACACTCCGGCGCATGTTCAGGTACACCGAGGGAGAATTCAAAATGTCGAATTCACGTAACAGCACGTCATTTGGGCCTTGTGGGAGGAAACCGGAGCACCCGGAGGAAACCCATGCTGACACGGGGAGAACGTGCAGACTCCGCGTTCACAGACAGTGACCCAAGCCGGGAATCGAACCTGGGACCCTGGCGGTGAAGCAACAGTGCTAACCACTGTGGCGGGGCGGTTCGGTGCACAAAGAGAGAAAATGGCTTGAAACTCAAACCTTATTGTGTTTCAAGCCTCAAGTCATCAGGGATCATTTGTGCGCACAACAGATACTGTCGTTACCTGACAGAAACCAGCTTGTGATGAGGAACAATCATGATCACACATTCAGTCAGCTCGGGGGACAAGGTGATTCAGATGGAAGAGGTCCAGTCCAGCAAATGAAGCACCCTGCCTCGAATCCACTAATGGGCCTCGAATCCACTAACGGGCAGAGGGACTAGCCTTCATCTACCATTTGAAGAACCAGGCCAGATCTTCAATGCAGGGGCTCTACTGGAGAAAAGCCACAAACCTGCTGCTGCAAGAGATAAGCGACTATGAAGTTGTCACTAGAAAGGTGAAAGGGAATCATCACGCCTGCAATGTCTCTGGTCTCAGTTCGAAATACTCAAGTAAAACAGTGAATTCTTTGGACTTTAAAAAAAACTTGAGGTTCATGTTACTTCTGTGTAACCATGTGTTATTTATTTTCATGTGTGTCTGTGGGGGGTGGGGGGGGGAGCGGATGTTGTGGTAAATGTATCTGGGCATTAACAAATCAGCATTTATTCTTCCTTTTCGAAAACGTATGAGAAAACCTGTTTTGAGTCTGTCCTTAAGCGCCAGAATGCTGAAAGGGTTAAAAACGCACCTTTCTGTGGTGGGTTCAGAGGTAGGAAAAGGGGGAACCGTTTTACCATCACTCCCTGTAAAACTGGAAAAGGATCAGGAACCAGAGGTCACAGAGTTAAGCTGCTGGCAAAAGGTGAGGAGACTGGTGATTTTTATCCAGTGGGTAATGATGTGTGGTGTACTGTCTGAAAGTATGGAAGCAGATTCAATAGTAACGTTCCAAATTGGAAATATTCTTTAAAAGCGGAAATAATTGCAGGGTGCTGGGGCAAGAATGGTGGTGGGGTTGGTTATCTATTTACATTGTGTACAGCCCCCTCTCATGGCCATGCAGGTGTGGTACAGGAGGATGAGTGGTCCTCCAGGAATGTTGCTGTTTTCTCAGTGCGAACGACACCACAGCAGGTGGCATTGTTTTACACAAAGGCAAAAACCTTTGTTGGAGTTAAATCGATGCTCCATGAAAAACAAAATTACCCCCCACCCCCTCCAGAATTTGTGCCTGATGCCAACTTGTCGAAGGGCTCACCTCGTCCACACTCTTTCCAGCCGTGGTGAGCTGCCAGGCAATCTGATTGGCTGGCGGTGCTCCAATCCCTGCAGTGACGGCGCTGCAATGGACAGAAGGCGAAATGCAGGAGGATACCTGAGCCTACATCTGGGCACCAGAGGCCCAGGTGGGTTCAGAGGGTCCCAGGGCAGGGAGGGTAAGGAACACCTGGGGGCAAAACCAGTCCTGGGGGAGAAGCCGGGGCTGGGGAAGGGAGTTCGTTCAGGATTTTCAGGTAGCGACGGGAGGCATCCAACTTCAGAACGGGGCTTCCACATTCTGGGATCAACTTTGTTGGTTTTCAGCCTCCCCCCACATGAGTTCCATCCTCCTGCCAGCCTAGAAATCAAGACTGGGCCAAAAATGGCACATAGGTGGCCAATAATTGCCCACATAAGGGCCTGAACTGGGGAAAGAATTGACTTCTCATCTGCGGCCTTGCCAGCGAGAAATCGATGAGTGGTCGGGGTGGATGTCCACTCCCTTCAACTTTACACTCCCCACCCGGCCTAAAGACCAGCTAGCGGGGAAGGGTACAACCCTGGCCTGTATGAGGCTGGCACAGTGGTTAGCACCGCTGTCTCACAGAGCCAGGGTCCCGGATTCAATTCCGGCCTTGGGTGACTGTGCGGAGTCTGCACGTTCTCCCCGTGTCTGCGTGGGTTTCCTCCGGGTGCTGCGTTCCCTCCCACAGTCCAAAGGTGTGGCGATTAGATGGATTGGCCTTGCTAAATTTCCCCTTAGTGTCCAGGGATGCGCAGATTATGTTACAAGATTTGGGCCGGGGGGAGGTGGGGTTGGAGTGTGGACCCGGTTGGGGGGGTGGGGTGGTTGGGGTGTGGACCCGGGTAGGGGGGTGTTGGGGTGTGGACCCGGGTGGGTGGGGGTTGGGGTGTGGACTCAGGTAGGGGGGGGTGGGTGGGGTGTGGACCCGGGTAAGGGGGGGTTGGGGTGTGGACCCGGGTAGGGTGGGGGTTGGGGTGTGGACCCGGGTAGGGGGGGTGGTTGGGGTGTGGACTCGGGTAGGGGGGGTTGGGGTGTGGACCCGGGTAGGTGGGTTTTGGGGTTTGACCCGGGTAGGGGGGGTTGGGGTGTGGACCCAGGTAGGGAGGGTTGGGGGTGTGGACCCAGGTAAGGGGGGGGTTGGGGTGTGGACCCGGGTAGGGTGGGGGTTGGGGTGTAGATCCGGGTGGGGGAGTGGTTGGGGTGTGGACCCGGGTAGGGTGGGGGTTCGGGTGTGGACCCGGGTAAGGGGGGGTGGTTGGGGTGCGGACCTGGGTAGGGTGGGTGTTGGGGTGTGGACCCGGGTAGGGGGGGCGGGTTGGAGTGTGGACCTGGGTAGGGGGAGATTGGGGTGTGGACCCGGGTAGGGGGGGGTTGGGGTGTGGACCCGGGTAGGGGGGGGTTGGGGTGTGAACCCAGGTAGGGGGAGGGTTGGCGTGTGGACCCGGGTAGGGGGAGGTGGTTGGGATGTGGACCCTGGTGGGGGGCTGGGTTGTGGACCCGGGCAGGGGGGGAGTTGGGTTGTGGACCCGGGCAGGGGGGGAGTTGGGGTGTGGACCCGGGTAGGGGGCCTTTGGGGTTTGACCCGGTAGGGGGCGTTGAAAAGTGGACCCGGGTAGGGTGGATGGTTGGGGGGTGGACCCAGGTAGGGGGGGGCGGGTTGGGTTGTGGACCCGGGTAGGGGGGGAGTTGGGGTGTGGACCTGGGTAGGGGGGTGGTTGGGGTGTGTACCCGGGTAGGGGGGATTGGGGTGTGGACCCGGGTAGGGGGGGTTGTGGTGTGGACCCGGGTAGGGGGGGTGGTTGGGGTGTGGACCCGGGTAGGGGGGATTGGGTTGTGGACCCGGGTAGGGGGGGGTTGAGGTGTGGACCCGGGTAGGGGGGGGCGTGGTTGGGGTGTTGACCCGGGTAGGGGGGGTTGGCGTGTGGACCCGGGTAGGGGTGTTGGGGTGTTGACCCGGGTAGGGGGAGGTGGTTGGGATGTGGACCGTGTGGGGGGGGTTGGGGTGTGGACCCGGGTAGGCGGGGGTTGGGGTGTGGACCCGGGTAGGGGGGTTTTGGGGTTTGACCCGGGTAGGGGGGTTGCGGTGTGGACCAGCGTACGGGGGGTGGTTGGGGGGTGGACCCAGGTAGGGGGGCGGGTTGGGGTGTGAACCCCGGTAGGTGGGGTTGGGGTGTGGACCCGGGTAGGGGGGGTGGTTGGGGTGTAGACCCGGGTAGGGGGGGTGGTTGGGGTGTAGACCCGGGTAGGGGGGGTTGGGGTGTGGACCCGGGAAGGGGGGGTTGGGGTGTGGACCCGGGTAGGGGGGGGGGGTTGGGGAGTGGACGCGGGTAGGGGGGGTTGGGGTGTGGACCCGAGTGGGGTGGGGGGTTGGGGTGTGGACCCGGGTAGGGGGTGTTGGGGTGTGGACCCGGGTAGGGGGGGTTGGGGAGTGGACCCGGGTAGGGGGGGGTTGGGGAGTGGACCCGGGTAGGGGGGGTGGTTGGGGTGTAGACCCGGGTAGGGGGGGTGGTTGGGGTGTAGACCCGGGTAGGGGGGGTTGGGGTGTGGACCCGGGAAGGGGGGGTTGGGGTGTGGACCCGGGTAGGGGGGGGGGGGTTGGGGAGTGGACGCGGGTAGGGGGGGTTGGGGTGTGGACCCGAGTGGGGTGGGGGGTTGTGGTGTGGACCCGGGTAGGGGGTGTTGGGGTGTGGACCCGGGTAGGGGGGGTTGGGGAGTGGACCCGGGTAGGGGGGGGTTGGGGAGTGGACCCGGGTAGGGGGGGTGGTTGGGGTGTAGACCCGGGTAGGGGGGGTTGGGGTGTGGACCCGGGTAGGGGGGGTTGGGGTGTGGACACGGGTAGGGGGGGGGTTGGGGAGTGGACGCGGGTAGGGGGGGTTGGGGTGTGGACCCGAGTGGGGTGGGGGGTTGGGGTGTGGACCCGGGTAGGGGGGGTTGGGTGTGGTCCCGGGTAGGGGGGCGTTGGGTTGTGGACCCAGGTAGTGGGGTGGTTGGGGTGTGGACCAGGGTGGGGGGGTTGGTTGGGGTGTGGTCCCGGGTAGGGTGGCTGGTTGGGGTGTGGACCCGTGTATGTAGGGGGGTTGGGGTGTGGACCCGAGTGGGGGGGGGGTTGGGGTGTGGACCCGGGTAGGGGGGTTTTGGGGTTTGACCCGGGTAGCGGGCGTTGAGTAGTGGACCCAGGTGGGGGGGCGGGTTGGGTTGTGGACCCGGGTAGGGGGGGAGTTGGGGTGTGGACCCGGTTAGGGGGTGGTTGGGGTGTGTACCCGGGTAGGGGGGTTTTGGGGTGTGGACCCGGGTAGGGGGGGTTGTGGTGTGGACACGGGTAGGGGGGATTGGGGTGTGGACCCGGGTAGGGGGGGTTGTGGTGTGGACCCGGGTAGGGGGGGGTGGTTGGGGTGTGGACCCGGGTAGGGGGGATTGGGGTGTGGACCCGGGTAGGGGGGGTTGGGGTGTGGACCCGGGTAGGGGGGTTTTGGGGTTTGACCCGGGTAGGGGGGTTGGGGTGTGGACCAGCGTAGGGGGGGGTGGTTGGGGGGTGGAGCCAGGTAGGGGGGCGGGTTGGGGTGTGAACCCCGGTAGGGGGGGGTTGGGGTGTGGACCCGGGTAGGGGGGTTGCGTGTGGTCCCGGGTAGGGGGGGTTGGGGTGTGGACCCAGGTAGTGGGGTGGTTGGGGTGTGGACCAGGGTAGGGGGGGGTTGGTTGGGGTGTGGACCCGGGTAGGGTGGCTGGTTGGGGTGTGGACCCGTGTATGTAGGGGGGTTGGGGTGTGGACCCGAGTGGGGGGGGGTTGGGGTGTGGACCCGTGTAGAGGGGGGTTGGTTGGGGTGTGGACTCGGGTAGGGGGGGTGGTTGGGGTGTGGACCCGGGTAGGGGGGCTGGTTGGGGTGTGGACCCGTGTAGGGAGGGTTGGTTGGGGTGTGGACCCGGGTAGGGGGGGTTGATTGGGGTGTGGGCCCGGGTAGAGGGGGTTGGGGTGTGGACTCGGGTAGGGGGGGTTGGGGTGTGGACCCGGGTAGGTGGGTTTTGGGGTTTGACCCGGGTAGGGGGGGTTGGGGTGTGGACCCAGGTAGGGAGGGTTGGGGGTGTGGACCCAGGTAAGGGGGGGGTTGGGGTGTGGACCCGGGTAGGGTGGGGGTTGGGGTGTAGATCCGGGTGGGGGAGTGGTTGGGGTGTGGACCCGGGTAGGGTGGGGGTTCGGGTGTGGACCCGGGTAAGGGGGGGTGGTTGGGGTGCGGACCTGGGTAGGGTGGGTGTTGGGGTGTGGACCCGGGTAGGGGGGGCGGGTTGGGGTGTGGACCTGGGTAGGGGGAGATTGGGGTGTGGACCCGGGTAGGGGGGGGTTGGGGTGTGGACCCGGGTAGGGGGGGGTTGGGGTGTGAACCCAGGTAGGGGAGGGTTGGCGTGTGGACCCGGGTAGGGGGAGTTGGTTGGGATGTGGACCCGGGTGGGGGGCTGGGTTGTGGACCCGGGCAGGGGGGGAGTTGGGTTGTGGACCCGGGCAGGGGGGGAGTTGGGGTGTGGACCCGGGTAGGGGGCCTTTGGGGTTTGACCCGGTAGGGGGCGTTGAAAAGTGGACCCGGGTAGGGTGGATGGTTGGGGGGTGGACCCAGGTAGGGGGGGGCGGGTTGGGTTGTGGACCCGGGTAGGGGGGGAGTTGGGGTGTGGACCTGGGTAGGGGGGTGGTTGGGGTGTGTACCCGGGTAGGGGGGATTGGGGTGTGGACCCGGGTAGGGGGGGTGGTTGGGGTGTGGACCCGGGTAGGGGGGATTGGGGTGTGGACCCGGGTAGGGGGGGTTGAGGTGTGGACCCGGGTAGGGGGGGGCGTGGTTGGGGTGTTGACCCGGGTAGGGGGGGTTGGCGTGTGGACCCGGGTAGGGGTGTTGGGGTGGTGACCCGGGTAGGGGGAGGTGGTTGGGATGTGGACCGTGTGGGGGGGGTTGGGGTGTGGACCCGGGTAGGCGGGGGTTGGGGTGTGGACCCGGGTAGGGGGGTTTTGGGGTTTGACCCGGGTAGGGGGGTTGCGGTGTGGACCAGCGTACGGGGGGTGGTTGGGGGGTGGACCCAGGTAGGGGGGCGGGTTGGGGTGTGAACCCCGGTAGGTGGGGTTGGGGTGTGGACCCGGGTAGGGGGGGTGGTTGGGGTGTAGACCCGGGTAGGGGGGGTGGTTGGGGTGTAGACCCGGGTAGGGGGGGTTGGGGTGTGGACCCGGGAAGGGGGGGTTGGGGTGTGGACCCGGGTAGGGGGGGCGGTTGGGGAGTGGACGCGGGTAGGGGGGGTTGGGGTGTGGACCCGAGTGGGGTGGGGGTTGGGGTGTGGACCCGGGTAGGGGGGGTTGGGGTGTGGACCCGGGTAGGGGGGGTTGGGGAGTGGACCCGGGTAGGGGGGGGTTGGGGAGTGGACCCGGGTAGGGGGGGTGGTTGGGGTGTTGACCCGGGTAGGGGGGGTTGGGGTGTGGACCCGGGTAGGGGGGGTTGGGGTGTGGACACGGGTAGGGGGGGGTTGGGGAGTGGACGCGGGTAGGGGGGGTTGGGGTGTGGACCCGAGTGGGGTGGGGGGTTGGGGTGTGGACCCGGGTAGGGGGGGTTGGGTGTGGTCCCGGGTAGGGGGGCGTTGGGTTGTGGACCCAGGTAGTGGGGTGGTTGGGGTGTGGACCAGGGTGGGGGGGTTGGTTGGGGTGTGGTCCCGGGTAGGGTGGCTGGTTGGGGTGTGGACCCGTGTATGTAGGGGGGTTGGGGTGTGGACCCGAGTGGGGGGGGGGTTGGGGTGTGGACCCGGGTAGGGGGGTTTTGGGGTTTGACCCGGGTAGCGGGCGTTGAGTAGTGGACCCAGGTGGGGGGGCGGGTTGGGTTGTGGACCCGGGTAGGGGGGGAGTTGGGGTGTGGACCCGGTTAGGGGGTGGTTGGGGTGTGTACCCGGGTAGGGGGGTTTTGGGGTGTGGACCCGGGTAGGGGGGGTTGTGGTGTGGACACGGGTAGGGGGGATTGGGGTGTGGACCCGGGTAGGGGGGGTTGTGGTGTGGACCCGGGTAGGGGGGGGTGGTTGGGGTGTGGACCCGGGTAGGGGGGATTGGGGTGTGGACCCGGGTAGGGGGGGTTGGGGTGTGGACCCGGGTAGGGGGGTTTTGGGGTTTGACCCGGGTAGGGGGGTTGGGGTGTGGACCAGCGTAGGGGGGGGTGGTTGGGGGGTGGAGCCAGGTAGGGGGGCGGGTTGGGGTGTGAACCCCGGTAGGGGGGGGTTGGGGTGTGGACCCGGGTAGGGGGGTTGCGTGTGGTCCCGGGTAGGGGGGGTTGGGGTGTGGACCCAGGTAGTGGGGTGGTTGGGGTGTGGACCAGGGTAGGGGGTGGCTGGTTGGGGTGTGGACCCGTGTATGTAGGGGGGTTGGGGTGTGGACCCGAGTGGGGGGGGGTTGGGGTGTGGACCCGTGTAGAGGGGGGTTGGTTGGGGTGTGGACTCGGGTAGGGGGGGTGGTTGGGGTGTGGACCCGGGTAGGGGGGCTGGTTGGGGTGTGGACCCGTGTAGGGAGGGTTGGTTCGGGTGTGGACCCGGGTAGGGGGGGTTGATTGGGGTGTGGACCCGGGTAGAGGGGGTTGGGGTGTGGACTCGGGTAGGGGGGCGGTTTGGTTGGGGTGTGAACTCGGGTAGGGGGGTGGTTGGGGTGTAGACCCGGGCAGGGGGAGGGGGGGTTGGGGTGTGGTCTCGTGTAGGGGGGGGTTGGCGTGTGGACCCGGGTAGGGGGGGGGTGGTTGGGGTGTGGACCCGGGTAGGGGGGTTGGTGTGGGTGTGGACCCTGGCAGGGGTGTTGGGGTGTGGACCCGGGTAGGGGTGGGTTGGGGTATGGTCTCGTGTAGGGGGTGGTTGGGGTGTGGACCCGTGTGGAGGGGGGGTGGGGGGGTGGGGGAGGGTTGGGGTGTGGACCCGGGTTGGGTTTTCTTTCAGAGGGTCGATGCAGACTCAATGGGCCAAATGGCCCCCAGCACTGTCGGGATTCTACAATTTTGTTTGAAAAGAATTACATTTTATCTCAACGAGTTATCCTCTGGAATTGGAAAGAATGTATTTCCAGCAGTTTACTCAGCTGAACAGTGACCCAAAACACAAAGTCGATGAGGACTCCAGCAGCTATTCTTTTTCTCATCGAACCATTCCCTTTCTACTCATTTCCTGATGCCTTGGATAATATTGAGTGTCGCATGGATCAGTTGCCCTCTGACACAGTATCCGAGTGCTATTGTAAAGTGTGCATACTGTTGACAGGAGTGTCAATCTGAGAGTGAGGTGTGGAGGTCTGAAGCAGGCACTTCTGACCATTAAAATTAATAAAGCCTTCAAGCAAAACGCTTGACGTCCATAGAGTCTCTATAAGTGTAGCCCAAGTGAATGTTTTCAGATTGGTTGGTTACAGGAGCACCGATTATTTCCTCAGTGGACAGCAGACAGCAGTTGGTGCACAGCAGTCTGGCATAAGCACCCTTCTGAATTTTCATTCTTTCATCCAGGCCTATTGAGATTAATTACAGTGTTTCAATCACATTTCAAACTTTGGGCCTTTGTGGTCGACTTAGTCATCTGGGTGAGCCTCTGTCAACACAAAATGCCTTTTTCTCATCAACCGCAGCTTCTGGTAACTCAAACCGAGCAAAATATATTTGGGAATTTGGACCAAAGCGGGAATTTAATGGGTTTTAAAATAAGCAGCCGAGTTAAAAAGGTAGCTGACTGAGCGACTGAGTGACATTTAAATATCAATCATCTGAAAGCCCTTTCCCTGAAAAAGAGAAGTCGTAGGAGCAGAATTCGGTTGTGTGTCCCATTAAGTCTGCTCCGCTATTCAATGTCATCATGGTTGCTCTGTTATTATCCTCTACTCTACTTTCTGGCCTGACCCCCATAACCCGCGACGCCCTTAATGATTCAAAATATGTCTGTCTCACTGTTGAATATACTGAACCACCCAGTATCTGCAATTCTCTGCAGTAAAGAATGCCCCAGAGTCACTACTCTCTGAGAGAAGATAGTCCTCCTCATCTCCATCTTAAATAGGTGCCCCCTTACTCTGAGATTATGCCCTCTGGCTCTAGGCCCTCCCACAAGAGGAAGCATCCTCTCAGCATCTACCCTGTCGAGCCACCCCCCCCCGAGAATCCTGTCTGTCAATAAAGATGCCTCATTCTTCTAAACTCCGATAGGGCCAACCTACTCAAACTCTCACAGAGACATAGTCATCGAATCATACAGCACAGAATAGGCCCTTCAATCCATCGCATCTGCGCCGGTCAAAAACAACCACATGACCATTCTAATCCCATTTTCCTGTACTTGACCCATAGCCTTGTCTGACCTGGGATTGCAAGTGCACATCTAAATACCTCTTAAATGTCATGAGGGTCTCTGCCTCTACCGCCCTTCCAGGCAGCGACTCCAAACTCCCACCACCCTCTGGGTAGAAATGTATTTCCTCACATCCCTTCTAAACCTCTTGCCCCGTACCTTAAATCAATACCTCCCCTGGTCAATCACCCCTCCACCAAGGGGAAAAGTTGGTTTCCCAAAAGCTTTTTCCTCATTGTCTCCTCGTAAGAAAATCCCTCCAATGCCCACGTGCAACCTAATGAACCTTCTGTGCAGTACTGCTCTTATGTTCTAGGTTCTCTGCACTGCCTCAATGCCAGTTTATCTTTCTTTAGATAAGGAGACCAAAACTGTTCCAGGTGTAGTCTAACTAGTGCCTTGTAAATCATTAGCAGGACTTCCCTATTTTATACTCCATTCCCTTTGAAATAAAGACCGACATTCGATTTGCCCTCCCAATTACTTGATGAACTTGCGCGCTAGCCTTTTGTGATTTATGCACGAAGACCCCCCACATCCCTCTGTGCTGCAGCTTTCTGCAATCTTTCTCCATTTAAATAAGAGTCAGCTTCTTCTACTTCCTACCATGCCTTCACATTTTCCTACATTATATTCCATCTGCCAGGTTTTTGCCCACTCACCTAACCGTCCTATAGCCCTCTGTAGATTCTTTGTGTCATCCTCACCACTTGCCTTCCCACCTATCTGTGTATCAGCCACAAAGTTGGCAATGGTACATTCATTGCTCTCATCCAAGTCATTAATATATAATGTGAGTAATTATGGCCCCAGCTCAGATCCCTGTGGCACTCCACTAGTCCTAAAAATGTCCCTCTTATCCCAACTGTCTGTCTTTAATTAATTAGCCAGTCCTCTAGCTATGCTAATATACTTAACCAACAACATGGGCTCTTATCTTATTTGTGGTGATATGTACATATGAATATCTGTAATAACTGTATATAATTGCACCAATGTGTATAACTGTACATAACAGTACCAATGTATATAGTTGATGATCAATGCATGTAGTGACAGTTATGACCTCCTGCCAGTAGGTGGAATCAGACACACGTGGAGCCAGTTATGTATACCGGATAATGGATGAGTCACAGGCACTTGGTAGCAGGATGGGCAACAGAACAGTTGCATCTCACCTTAGCTCTACAGTAACTTAGATATAATTGTATGTACATAGGTTTGTTGGTTACATCCCCATGTGTGAAGAATAAATACTTGTTATAACCATAGCCTCATGTTCTATGTATGTTTTCATGATCAGGGGAGCCATAGAACACAACATTATTAAGCAACCTTTTGTTTAGAACCTTATTGAACGCTTTTTGGAAATCCAAGAATATTACATCTACTGGTTCCTGTTCATTTATCCTGCTCTTTACCACCTCAAAGAATTCTAATAAATTTGTCAGGCATGATTTCCCCTTCTTGAAGCTATGCTGACTCTGCTTGATAATATTATGTAGTTCTGAGTGTTCTGTTATTGCATCCTTTACAATTGGTTCTAACACTTCCCCAATGACAGAAGTTAAGCTAACTGGCGTATAGTTACTTGTTTTTTCCCTCCCTCCTCCATTGAAGAAAGGTGTTACATTGGCAGTTTTCCAAATGCTCTGGGACTTTTCCAGTATTTAAGGATTGTTGGAAAATTACTACCAGTGCATAGGGCCTGATAGGTGTTGATTAGCAGGAAGCTAACCTAGAGAGTGCCACTTCTCGGCTCTATATAGTTCAGGTCTGTTTCAATCAGACAATTATTAAGTGGATGTACGTGCTTTGGGAGAGAGCACATCTTGAGTGTGAGGCACAGTCCAAGTGAGTAGATTTGGGAATTTGGATCAAAGTGGGAATTTGGTGCAGAATGAAGTTCAGTTGGCTTTTCCTTTTTGCTTTCCAACATTTTCACGCTTCAGAAAATGACCTTGTGTTGCTGCAAGAGTAGTTTGCTATTTAGTGCATATCTGATGAGTATCTAGTAAGTGTTTAAGGTTTATTCAATTTCTAAGGTTTAAAATAGCACAGGAACTGTTCTTTTGTACATTGAAAATATATAAAAAGCACCATGAATAATTAAATAATTTAATTAAGTAATTATTTAAACACATTAAGGATGGCAGGGCTGGCGATGTGTCAAAGCTGCAGAATATGGGAGCTCCCGGATGACATTGTGACCCAGGGCAAAACACGTCTGCAGTAAGTGCGGCACGAGGAGCCTGGGCTCAGAGTCTTTGACCTGGAGGCCGAGTTGCGGACACTGTGACACGTCAGGGAGGGAGAGAGTTACCTGGCCACTTTGCTTCAGGCGGAGGTCACACCACTTTGGATAGGGTCTTCTGGTTTGGAAAGTGGTCAGGGAGGACAGGGGAGGGGATGGCTGCAGCTGAGGCAGGTCAGCAGACTGAGAGGCAGGAGTGCAGGAGTGTCAGCCTCTGCAATTGTCCAACAGGTTTGAGACTCATCTCAAGTTGTTTGGATGAGAGTGAAGGCTACAGGATGGATGCGCTGACTGGCTATAGCACAGTGGTACAAGTGGGGGGAGCACATAATCAAACTTGATGGTAGAAGGGGACAGGATAGTGATGGGGATTGACACTGTTCACTGCAGCAAAAAGCCAGAGTTCAGAGTTTCTGCTTGAGCTGGAGAGGAACTTACGGTGGGAGGGGAGGATCCCATTGGCGTGGTCCATGTAGAAACAAATGACATAGGCAGAATAAGGAAAGGGGTTCTGCAGAGAGGGTTTGAGGAGCTCAGCATTAAATTAAACAACAAAACCTCCAAGGTTATAATGTTTGGATTATTACCTGAGCTGTGCGCAAATTGCCATCAGATATATAAAATTAGAGGGATGAATATGTGGCTCAAAGAAAGGTGTGAGAGAAATGAACTTCAGTTTGTGGGGCACTAGCATCAGGGTTGGGGAAAGTGGGCACTGTACCATTGGGGCGGCCAACATCTGAATCATGCTGGGACCAGTGTTCGTGCAAACTGCATAACTAGGGGAAGAGAGACGGCTTTAAACTAAGTGGAAGTAGGGGGAGGGATGGTTCTGGAGAGTGGACACTTCGGCATACATAGCAAAAGGATATGTCAGCTTTGCAAAGCAGCTATTTATGTTATACCAAGGCAGGAAGGGAAAGAATGTACAAACATTTTTAAAAAGCAGCAAATAGGGTCAAAGGGGGGTAAAATGGAAAAAGGCAAAATGACTGGCCCTTTACTTAAATGCACATAATATTCCATAGAAAATAAATGAATTAACGGCATGAATTGAGATTAATAGGTATGGATTTATAGCCATTACAGTGATGTGGTTGCAAGAAGATCAAAGCTGGGACCTAAATATTCAGGGGTATGTGAGTTTTCCTAAGAACAGACAGGAAGGAATGGGTGGTAGGGTAGCTTTGTTGGTGCGAGAAGGAAACGGCACAATAGCACGAAATGATCTTGGATCGGAAGTTGTAGAGCCCATAGGAGTGGAGGTGAGAAATAACAAGGGGAAGAAGACATTGGTGGGAGGGGTAGTCTATCAGCTCCCTAACAGTAGCTACACAGGAGAATAAATCAGGAGATAATGAAGAAATATAAAAAAATGCACAATCTTCACGTAGATTGGGAAATCAAATTGGCAGAGATAGCCATGAGGAAGAAATCATAGAGTGTATTCAGAACAGCTTCCTTAAACAGTACGTTATGGATCCAACCAGGGATCAGGGTATTTTGGATCTGGTAATGTGTAAAGAGGCAGTTTAATAAACAATTTCAGGAAACAGTGATCATAACATGGTCGAATTTAGCATTCAATTTGAGAATGTGAAACTAGGATCAGCAATAACTGTGCTAAAGTTAAATAAGGTTAATTACGAAGAAATGAGGGAAGGGTTGGCTGGAATACACTGGGAAAGGACTTAGCAGAAAAGATCGACAATAGCTGGCATTTACAAAAAGAGTTCATGATTCACAACAAAGATATATTCCAGTGAGGAAGGGGGATTCTGGGAAGGAGATACATCAACCTTGGTTAACTAAATATGTTAGGAATGGTATTAAACTGAATGAAAAATAAAACATATAATGTGGTAAAGATTAGTGGTAAGCCAGACGATTGGAAAAGTTTTAAAAACTAACAAAAAATGACCAAAAAAATAATAAAACCATGAGGGTAAACTAGCAAGCAATATAAAAGTGGACAGTAAGATCTTCTTTAAATATATAAAAAGACACAGAAGCCAAAGTGAACACAGACCCCTTAAAAAATGAGCCTAGGGAAATAATAATAGGGAAGCAGAAATGGCAGAAGAGTTAAATAAAAACGTTGTGTCAGTCTTCACAGCAGAAGACATTAATAGTATTTCAAAAATACTAAATAACCAAGGAGCAAGGGGGTGGTGGGAAGGGAACAGTACAAGAAAAACTATTGGGGATAAAGGCTGATAAGACCCCTGGGCCCAATGGGTTGCTTTCTAAGATAGTAAAAGAAGTAGCTGCAGAGATAGTGGTTGCATTGGTAGTAATATTCCAAGAATCCTTAAATTCTGGAAAAGCCCCAGAGGATATGAAAACTACCTATGTATCACACTTATTCAAAAAGAGAAATAGAAGTAACTATAGGCTAGTTGGCTTAACTTTGGTCACTGGGAAAATGTTTTGAGTCCATTATAAAGGATGTATTTAAGCAGTGCATTTTGAAATACGTAATATAATCTAGCAATGAATGGTAAACATGCCTGACAAATTTATTAGAATTCTTTGAGGTGATAACCAGCATGATGGATAAAGGGAAGCCAGTAGATGTAATATAATTTCCAAAAAGTATTTGAAAGGTGCTGCACAAAAGATTACTTAATAAATTAAGGCTCCATGTTGTTGGGGATGGTACATTGGCAGTCCAGAGGAGGTTCAGTCGGTTGATTCCAGGTATGGAGGGAGTTTCTTACAAGGAGAGGTTGAGTAGGTCGGGTCTGTACTCATTAGAGTTTAGACGATTGAGAGGCGATCTTACTGCGATATATAGAATTCTCAGGATTGACAGATTAGATGATGAAAAGTTGTTTCCCCTTGTGGGGGAGTCGAGGACCAGAAAACATAATCTCAGAGTAAGGTGCCGCCTATTTAAGATGGAGATGAGGGTGTTTTGTTACCTGTGTGGCAGGTAACATCTGCTACCCAATCCAGTTACAGCAGAGGCTTCTGGAAGAAGGCTCGAAGTCGTCCAGAACTTTATGTAAGGTTTATTGAGTAACAGAACTTAACAACTGCGTGAGTTCTTACTTTGAGAACTTTAAGAAGGGGCTGGTTGAGCACAGGGCTAAATCGCTGGTTTTGAAAGCAGACCAAGGCAGGCCAGCAGCATGGTTCAATTCCCATACCAGCCTCCCTGAACAGGCACCGGAATGTGGCGACTAGGGGCTTTTCACAGTAACTTCATTTGAAGCCTACTTGTGACAAGAAGCGATTTTCATTTTTTTCATTTCATTATACTAGTAGAAAGGTTACAACATTACATACAACAACTAGGCCTGACCACACTAACAGCCCTGAGCTAAATCTCTGCTTCTGCTCTCCTCACAGTCTAATCTGCCCAAGAGATCAGAGGGCTGCTTGCTTCTCCTTTTATACCTCCCAGTGCTGCCCCCTTGTGATCTTTCCATTTCCCATCAACCCCTTCTGTACATACCCATGTAAAGATCACTATGTTAAAGTTAATATTTTCCCGCTTCTGTAGTAGAAAGATTCAACACACTCGCTAAGACAGAATAACAAGCTTTATTTTTGAAAACAACTGCATGCATAATGGCTGAAACTTGAAGTCAGCGAGCAGTCAACAAAACTGCTGAGTCTTTCACAAGTTCCGCGCTTTCGCGGAGAATTAGCTCAATATTTATACATTTATCATTATCAAGATTATGTGACAACAGTATGGTCAGGAGTTTGATCGGAAATACAAACGGAAGCATAGACCAGACCATGTTTGGTCATATCACTCATACTATTATTTAGTCCTCGGAGGGAACATTGAAAGGTCGGAATAGACTTGTTTCTTCCTGAACTTATCTTGTTTTAAATTTCTACGGCCCTGGGTTATGACGAGTTAGTTTTATCAGGAGTTGCTGAGGTCTGGTGTTTTGGAATGGCTCGACCTTCACTGACCATTTTCAGACTTCAAGTTATGCAGAGTTGGCCTACGGCCATACTAGTCTGAAAATGGTTAGGGCAGCATTCTTTACATGGGCCTGGTGAACTGGAATGAGTAGTTTCAACCTTTCTTATATTGCATCAAACCTTTTGACCAGTCTTCCCATTGACCAGTTTTCCCATCATGCCATTACTTAATTCATTCCATATCACAACTACATCCCCCCTTTTTCTCTCTTTTTTTTTACATAGTTGCAGTGTTGTAACTAAATGGAACAAACACAGTTGGTGTCATGCACAAATACATTACAGAAATCAATGATTGCATCAGTTCAATGTTCACACATTCAGACGGTTGGGCGCTCGTCTGATTCGGGTTGATCTCCTAAGTGGGCATGGAGACCCTGAGGTTTTAGTGTCCATCTGGTCACTGGCTGATGGTGTAATGGGATGTTGAATGATATAGTCCTGCAGATCTAACGTCGGAAAGAGAGGTTGATGAGGTGGAACCTTCCGCAAGTCTCGTCTGAACAGCACACCCTCGTCGGACTTTATAATGTACGATCGTGGCAAGACTTGTCGTAGCACCATTGCCATGTTGGACCATCTTCCACCAGGGTGTCGCAGGCGAACCATGTCATTGATCGCTAACGGATGCAGCAATTTTGCATATCGGTCATAGTGCTGCTTTTGTGTGTGACGTTGGTGGTCCAGCACTTGCGAGTGATCCTGTTTGCTGAAGCGTAACGCTGGTAGCGTTGTCCTCACATCTCGATTGAAGAGCATTTGAGCCGGTGATAGCCCTGAGCTCAACGGTGATGACCGATATGATAATGGAGCCAAATATATGTTGGAATTCGAGTCAGTGGCCTTGCTTATGAGTTGCTTAATAATGTGTACACCTTTCTCTACCTTGCCGTTGGATTGGGGAAAGTGTGGACTCGATGTCACGTGCTTAAAGTTGTATTTCTTGGAGAATTCCGTCCACTCCCAGCTTGCAAAGCAATGACCATTGTCGGACATGACTGTTTGTGGGATGCCATGCCTCGAGAAGCTTTCCGTGCAGGCTTTGATAACTGTTGCAGATGTGAGATCCGGGCGTTTCATTACTTTCGGAAAGCTGGAGTAATAATCAGTGAGAAGAACATAGCTTCGACCCATGGAGTGAAAAATGTCTATGTCAACTTTGTCCCACAGTGGCGTAGCCATCTCATGCTGCTGGAGTGGCTCCTTGCCTTGTGTCGGTTGATGTTTTTGACACGTGTCACATGTGAATACCATGTTTGTTATGTCCTCATTTATCCCAGGCCAGTACACGGATTGCCGTGCTCTTCTTTTGCACTTCTCGTTTCCAAGATGTCCCTCATGAATCCTACGGAGCATGTTTGATCGGAGCGCCAGTGGAATGATGATTTTGTCATTTCACAGTATTACGCCATCCACCACTGACAGTTCAGTTTTGATGTTTTGGAACTGTGGGCATCGCCCTCTTGGCCAGCCATGCTGAAGGTTGTGCATGACCTGGAGCAAGGTCGCATCTTCTCGTGTAGCCAGACAAATTTGCTGCAGCATCTCGTCTGATGCCAGGAGCATCTCTCTGCACAACTATGCGTGAGCTTCTACATCGTTAATGGATGCCGGAGGGGAACTGTCAGCGTCAATGGCCCGGGACAGTGTGTCAGCGATGATTAGGTCCTTCCCAGGAGTGTAGACCAGTGTGAAGTCGTACCTCCTCAACTTCATCATCATGCGTTGTAGGCGCGGCATCATGTCATTGAGATTCTTGTCAATTATGCTGACCAGTGGTCTATGATCAGTCTCCACTAGGAACGTGGGA
The DNA here is from genome assembly GCF_047496885.1 of Scyliorhinus torazame. NCBI lineage: Eukaryota > Metazoa > Chordata > Chondrichthyes > Carcharhiniformes > Scyliorhinidae > Scyliorhinus > Scyliorhinus torazame. The sequence continues at coordinate 23,069,045 of NC_092720.1, read as the reverse complement.
AGGCCGTACACATGGTGGTGGAATTTTGTTATGCCTGTGATCAGTCCCAGGCACTCCTTCTCTATCTGTGCAAACCTGCACTCTGTGGCGGTCATCTCTCTAGATGCGCATGCCACTGAGACCCAGTCCGATTGGTCATTCTGTTGAAGTAGCACTGCACCAATTCCATGTTGACTGGCGTCGGTAGAGATCTTTGTGGGTTTTGTTGGGTTGAAGAATGCCAGCATTGGAGCTGCCATCAATTGGTGCTTTAGATCCACCCACTCTTCTTGGTGGCCTGGAGTCCAGGTAAACTCCGTGTCCTTCCTTATCACATTTTGTAATGCTGACGTCCTTGTTGATAAGTTCGGTATAAACATGCCTAGGAAGTTGATGAATCCAAGAAACCTGAGCACTGCTTTCTTGTCACGTGGTCGCTGCCTGTTCTGGATTGCTGCAATCTTTTCAGTATCTGGCTTCAACCCGTGCTCTGATATCGTGTCACACAGGAAGGTTAAAGATGAGCGTGCGAAGGTGCACTTGGATCGGTTGAGTTTTAACCCAAATTGGTGAATTCTTTTAAAGACTTGTCTTAATCGAGCAATATGATCATCCTCTGTCATTGACGATATTATGATGTCATCGACATATACTCTGACACCTTCAATGCCCTCCGTCATCTGCTCCATGACTCTGTGAAAGATTTTGGATGCGGAGATGATCCCGAAAGGCATTCGATTATAGCAGTATCTTCCAAACGGCGTGTTGAACGTACACAACAGTCGCCTGGAATCGTCGAGCTGCATTTGCCAGAAGCATTGAGAGGCATCAAGTTTGGTGAAGAGGTGAGCGTTTGCCATTTCACTTGTTATCTCCTCTCGCTTGGGGATGGGGTAGTGTTCCCTGCGAATGTTTTTGTTCAGATCTTTGGGATCTAAACAGATTCTGTGGTCACCTGATGGCCTCTTGACACACACCAGCGAGCTGACCCAGTCAGTCGGCTGTGTGACCTTTGATATGATACCTCGAGATTGTAGGCGTGGGAGTTCTGATTTTAGCCTGTCCCACAAGGGAGCTGGTACCCTCGTTGGTGGGTGAATGAGAGCTTTTGCATCTTCTTTGAGCAGGGTTTTGTATGTGTAGGGCAACGTACTCATGCCACGAAAGACGTCAGGACACTCGCTGAGCAGCAGCTGGATGGCATCGTCCAGTCGGGATGAGTCATTCGTGTGCATGAAAATTCTCTGGACCAGCCGCAAGTCCTTGCAGGTTTGAGCACCTAACAGCGATGTTTTTTTCGTCGTCCACGATCTCAAAGCTTGTAGGTGGAATGATCCCCTTGAGGTGATCTGGTTGCCATTGTAGTCTTTTAACTTGCATGCAGCAGGTATCATCTCGTGTGTCCCTGGGATGGATGCGAGATCTTTGCTTGTCATCAGGTTCGCGGACGCTCCCGTGTCGAGCTTGAACGTAATTGGGAGTTGTTCACTTGCACCATGACATTCCGTTCCCTCGTGGAGTCAATGGCATTCACGCATTGAGGAATCGTGATCGTCAAATGTATTATTCCGACACAGTATGTGTCCTCCCTGGAGTGGAAATCTTCGTGGTCGGAGAAATTTTTTTTTTCAGGTGTTTGCTTGTCCATTGCATCCAGTGTGCGAACCTTGAAGTTTCCATGGGCGAGTTTCTCCGACCCCCCGCCGGGTCGGAGAATCGCCGGGGGCTGGCGTGAATCCCGCCCCTGCCGGTTGCCGAATTCTCCGGCACCGGATATTTGGCGGGGGGCGGGAATCGCGGTGCACCGGTTGGCGCCCCCCCCCCCCCCCCCCCCCCCGGCGATTCTCCAGCCTGAATGGGCCGAAGTCCCGCTGCTGGAATGCCTGTCCCGCCGACGTGGATTAAACCACCTCTCTTAACGGCGGGACAAGGCGGCGCGGGCGGGCTCTGGGGTCCTGGGGGGTGCGTGGGGCGATCTGGTCCCGGGGGGTGCCCCCACGGTGGCCTGGCCCGCGATCGGGGCCCACTGATCCGCGGGCGGGCCTGTGCCGTGGGGGCACTCTTTTCCTTCCGCCTTCGCCATGGTCTCCACCATGGTGGAGGCGGAAGAGACCCCCTCCACTGCGCATGCGCGGGGATGCCGTGAGCGGCCGCTGATGCTCCCGCGCATGCGTCGCCCAGCAAAGTCATTTCCGCGCCAGCTGGCGGGGCACCAAAGGCCTTTCTCGCCAGCTGGCGGGGCAGAAATCAGTCCGGCGCGGGCCTAGCCCCGCAAGGTTAGGGCTCGGCCGCTCAAGATGTGGAGGATTCCGCAGCCTTGGGGCGGCGCGATGCCGGACTGATTCGCGCCGTCTTTGGCGCCGGTCGGCGGATATCGCGCCGATTGCGGAGAATTCCGCCCCATGTCTTTGTATTGGAGAGTGATATTTTGCTGTTGACTAACACTGTGAGGCGAAATGATTCATTTGGGGACACTTTAAACATCTATTCCCTTGTGCAGGACATTTCCCTTTTAAGTGGGCATTGCCACAGTGGTAACACGTCATGACGTTCATGACGTCACGCGTAGGCAGCGATCGCGCATGCGTGAATCGCTCCTCTGGCTGGGTTTGGTACTTTGCATACTGCGCATGCACAGCTTCTTGCGCATGCGCATACCGGGATCTCGCTGGATCTTGTCTCTCTTGACTGTGCGCATGCGCGTACGTGTTTGAATGGGAGTCGGTGACCGAAAGAGGATGCCTGTGAAGAGAGGCCACCATTTTAATGCCTTCCACCTCGTGGAGGATTTTCTCCACGTTTTTTTTCTCTAGAAACTCTAGGTACTGCTGTTGCTTTTGTTCTTGCTGTATGCACTTTGCTATGGTGGTTTTTAGAGTTCGATCATTTTGCTGCATTAGTGATTCCCTTAACTTTTCATCAGAGAGGCCAGAGATTAATTGGTCTCTGATGATGGAATCTGTACCATCAGCAAAGTTATAGCCTGTGCTAGTAATCGGAGATCTGTGACAAAATTAGAGATTGTCTTCCCGTTTTGCTGGAACCTGTTATGTTTGTTAAATCTTTCCATGATTTCATTGGGCTGTGTTTTATAGTGTTCGTCAAATTTTGCAATTATCACTTGAAAGGTAGCTTTGTCTTCATTGTCACCGTAAGTGAAAGAGTTATAAATGTCTACAGCTTGCTGGCCTTCCGTTGCCAGTAACAGCCCAATCTTTCTCCCGTCAGAGGCCGCATTTAATTCATTAGCTGCCATGTATATTTGAAGCTGCTGTTTAAACATTTTCCAGTTACCATTTAAATTACCTGTAGTTTTCAGCGCCCGTGGAAGTAGCGTGTGTTCCATCGTGTCGGCTCGTTGTCTGGGATCCAAATGCTGCAAAGTCTTCCACAGTCGGGCGGTCGGCCCTTTTCTTTTTGTTTATTTTCTTGTCTCTAACCTAATCTATCTAGTACTGTTCGATTAAAGCCAACCTGGTACCATGTTTTGTTACCTGTGTGGTAGGTAACATGTGCTACTCAATCCAGTTACAGCAGAGGCTTCCGGAAAAAGGCTCGAAGTCATCCAGAAGTTTATGTAAGGTTTATTGAGTAACAGAACTTAACAATAGCATGAGTTCTTACTTTAAGAACTATACTAGTAGAAAGGTTACAACTTTTACATACAACAACTAGGCCTGACCACACTAGCAGCCCTGAGCTAAATCTCTGCTTCTGCTCTCCTCATAGTCTAATCAGCCCAAGAGACCGGAGGGCTGTTTGCTTCTCCTTTTATAGCCCCCAGTGCTGCCCCCTAGTGATCTTTCCATTTCCCATCAACCCCGTCTGTACATACCCATGTAAAGATCACTACAGAGGGTAGTGAATCTTTGGATTTCTTTACCGCAGAGAGCTGTTGAGTAATTAGGTCCGTTCAAGTCTGAAATAGACAGATTGTTAATCAGTTGCCGATTATCATATCAGATCCGTTATGATCTCATTGAATGTGCAGCAGACTAGATGGGCTGAGTGACCTACTTCTGCTCCTATGTCTTATAGTCAAAGAGATGAGTGTTAAGGAGCACCTTAAGGAACGAGATTGAGGTAGAGGAAAAAGGTTTGGCCGGATTCTCCGCGAACCGGCGGGGCGGGACACTCCGGCGCCGAGGAGTGTCGTGAACCACTCCGGCGTCGGGCCGCCCCGAAGGTGCAGAATCCTCCGCACCTTCAGGGGCTAGGCCAGCGCCAGAGTGTTTGGCGCTGCGCCAGCCGGCGCGGAAGGGCCACCGCCGGCCGGCGCGAGTTGGCGCATGCGCGGGAGCGCCAGCCGCAATGGGGTTCTTCTCCACACCGGCCATGGCGGAGGTTGACAACGGCCGGTACGGAGGGATATTGTGCCCCCCGGCCGGGTCGAAGAATCCCACCCATGGTATTTTATGGGGTGTTGCCGTCCCTACATGCTTTCCGCCCCCTCTCCGCCACACCCAACCATGCTCCTAGATATCGGGGGACATATTAAGAGACTAGGGGCCGGACTTTGCTTGTTAAGAACAGGAAGGAACAGAGCTGCTGATAAATCAGAGGTCGACTGTTTTGTAGCGCCACCAGGAGCGGTGGTCATTGAGTATATAGCAGTTGGACGTCAGGAGCCAGTCAACACTCAATAGGGAGTTTGGAAGTGCTTTTCGCTGGATAATGCTGGCAGGCCTCGGTGAGGGAGGTGGGGGGTGGGGCTAGGGTTTGAGAGGCCATGTGGGGAGCGAAACCTGGCAAGTAATGCCTTGGGGGATCACCAATGTGGCCAGATCCTCCACTGGATTACCTCCACATTAAAACCTGCTGGTGGGGGAGTGTATAATCCAGCCTTTGGAGAGGCTTTGATGAATGGTTCCAGAGCTTAGGGCCTGAATTGGCAGCTAAAAGAATGGTCACCAATAGCGGAACAAATAAAATCCACTCCAGATGTCCAAATTGGAGGAACACAGAGCCCTCGGGAGGGTTGTCGAACTGGAGAGAATTCCAGGGAAAAGGATGGAGAGACTGGGAGGCCAGGTCACTGAGAGATTTGAACTCAAACATGATGGGGGCGATTCTCCGATATGGAGGCCAAGTGTTCGCGCCGTCGTGAACGCCGTCACGTTTCATGACAGCACGAACAGGGCCCGGGCACGACTTATTCTGGCCCCCATAGGGGGTCAGCACGGCGATGGAGAGGTTCACGCCGCTCCAGCGTCCTTACGCGCTGCCAAATGGGCACCACGCCAATCCGCGCAGGCTCAGTTGGGCCGCGCCATCCTGCGTATGCGCGGGGAACGTCTTACGCACGCCAGCCCCTCACCAACATGGTGCCGGTGTTTTGGGGCCGCGCGTGGAAGGAGGTAGGCCTGGGGGGGGGGGGGGGGGAGGGGTGGGAGGCCGGCCCGCCGATCGGTGGGCCCCAATCGTGGGCCAGACTCCATCGGAGGCCACACCGGTGAAGGACCCGCCGCCCCCAGCGTTCCTGCAGAGTTCCCGCCGGCAGCGACCAGGGGTGGACGGCGCCGGCGGGAACCTGTCGTGTCGTAGCGGCCGCTCGGCCCATCCGGGCTGGAGACTCACCGCTCGCCGGTTCTCCGAGCGGCCCGGTGCGAATCGCGCGCCGCTGGTTTCCGGGGGGCGGGAGAATCGCGTGCGGGGGTCGGGGCGGCGTGGCGCGATTCGCGCGGTGCCCCGGTGATTCTCCGACCCGGCGTGGGGGGGAGAATAGCGCCCGAGAATTTTACATTCGAGATGATGATGAGCCAGGAGCTGAGGAGCTATTTCCCCTGAAATAAATCAATCAATTTTTGTGTTTCAGTTCTGGCAGCTTCCCCGATACTGATTTAAAGGTTTTGTGCAACATGAGTCAGCAGGTCATTGTGGACGCTTGTCTGCTGTGGCAGCAGCTTGCATATCAGGCCCGCCACTGCTGCGCCACATCAAGGCAGCTGTCTCCAGGAGCTGACCTAAGCTGTCTGATGAGGGATCTCCAGGGATGGTGCACACTTGTAATGCTTGCTGCACACATCAGTGCATTATAATTAATGACGCTAGTGGGAGCAAGCTAAGGAACGCTTTCCTTTCTGCAAAGAGATCGTCTGTGGATACCAATATTTAATGATGGGATAAGCGAAGGCTGGCAGTAATCGGGCCATTTATGTCTTGACCTTTACGTTTGTCTTGCATGTTATATGGGAAGGTTTTGGTTTAATCCCTACACATGAAAGCTGAGCACGGGTTAACATTCCAGTGTGACACTGATTTATTAATCTGAGGCTCCATCTGCTCTCTCAGGTTGATGTAAAAACGAGGATTTTCTCTGGTGGCTTCAGAACCCCAACATTAGGCACAAATGGGGAAATTAGAGTCCCGCACTGTTTGGGGAACGGTTATTCACGTGTGGCATTCCCCCGAATGGGCCAATAATTGGCCAAAGCATGGCCAGTGGGTGGGCTTCTGGAGCAGGAGCACCAATAGGAGGCCCTCCAGCTACCATTGTCGGGGAATCTCTCCACAGGGTAGCCTATGGCTACAGTGAACCCAGTCTTCGGAGGGCCTCCAAGCCTGCCTGGAGTTTTGGCCACCCAGTCTGTCATGAGGAGGCCTCGCAGGCAGCTTCACAGTCACCTGCTACCTTTGGGGACCTGGAGGTGAACTGGGAAGTCCCAGAATTGGCCTTAAAGTGGCGATTGGCAGGGTCAGTTGGCTACATGTCACTTACTGCAACCCCAGTTTAACTCTGGGACAATGTCCTCGTGGAAGGCTGAAGCAGGAGAGCCAGCAGACCAGATTGTGGCACTATTTTGGCATCTGTGCCTGTTGTTAGCAAGTCCTAAACATTCAGTTCCCCCCCCCCCCCCCCCCCCCCCCCCCCCCCCCCCCCCCCCCCCCCCCCCCCCCCCCCCCCCCCCCCCACACCCGCACATATTGCTGTTTGGAGACTTACTGTATGCAAATTGGCCACTGTTTTGTCCTACATTATAACAGTGATAGCCCTTCAAAGCTGCATTCATTTCATCTATGATTCCTGAGGGGGTGGTACCTTATTTTTCTGTTGGTTGTAAAGATTCCACGTGGCAGTGTTTGTACTGTAGCAATCAGTATTAATTAATTAATGGGAGCATAAAACGGGCCCCTATTTGGGCAGTCACATTCCGACAAGCCACACGTTACATAAACTATTCCAGAATTCCTTGATAAACCAGTGACCTTTTAAAATGTTAAAATAATGGGCTGGGTTCTCCGCACACCAACGCCAAAATCACGTCCGGCACCGAGGCGGAGAGTCCAGTTTCACGCACGGAATCGGGAGCGACGCTGGTTCCTCGATTCTCCGGTCGCCGAAAAGCGGGGAGTACACCGTGCCGCGTCCACCACCTGCGGCCATTGCTTGAGGCCCGCCCCGCTATTCTCCGCCCCCCCCACCGGCCGAAGTCCCAATAGCGTATTTCTAATATGGTTCTAGCCGTTCGAGAAACTCGCGAGGCGGCTGCGAACACGGTCCGCGGCCACCATGGTCGGGGGTGGTCAATCGGGTGGGGGGGCCCTCATACGGGACTGGGCCTTTTGCTGTTGTTTACCACAGTGGGCTTAGACAACTGGTTTGTAATGCAGAACAAGGCCCATACCGGCCTCCTCGAACAGGCGCCAGAATGTGGCGACTGGGGGCCTTTCACAGTAACTTCATTGAAGCCTACTTGTGACAATAAGCGATTATTATTATTATTGTTCGGGCGGTTCGGGTCGGGCGCGTGGCTGTATAGAACCTTAGTTAGGCCACACTTGGAGTATAGTGTTCAATTCTGGTCGCCACACTACCAGAAGGATGTGGAGGCTTTAGAGAGGGTGCAGAAGGGATTTACCAGAATGTTGCCTGGTATGGAGGGCATTAGCTATGAGGAGCGGTTGAATAAACTTGGTTTGTTCTCACTGGAACACGGAGGTTGAGGGGTGACCTGATAGAGGACTACAAAATTATGAGGGGCACAGACAGAGTGGATAGTCAGAGGCTTTTTCCCAGGGTAGAGGGGTCAATTACTAGGAGGCATAGGTTTAAGGTGAGAGGGGCAAGGTTTAGAGCAGATGTACGAGGCAAGTTTTTTTTACACAGAGGGTAGTGGGTGCCTGGAACTCGCTGCCGTAGGAGGTGGTGGAAGCAGGGACAATGGTGACGTTTAAGGGCATCTTGACAAATACATGAATAGGATGGGAAGAGAGGGATACGGACCCCGGAAGTATAGAAGATTTTAGTTTAGACGGGCAGCATGGTCAGCACAGACTTGGAGGGCCGAAGGGCCTGTTCCTGTGCTATACTTGTCTTTGTTCTTTGTTCTTTGGGACACTATGTCCAGGTCCGTGGTCTGAGTCCGCCATGGGGCACGGGCGGTTCTGCTGGAAGCCACCACCATGCACATGCGCGGCCTCTGACACGGAGGTATGGGCATCCGTATCAGCAGCTGGAACTGTGAGCTGCAGGACAGCTGCCTGCTAGCCCCCTGCAAGGCTGTGAATCTGTGGCCTTTTGACGCCAGTTTTCCTGGCATAAAAGTCCGTAGTTTTCATGACGGCATGGGGGACATAGTCCCTGAAACGGAGAATCCAGCCCCGCCGGGTCAGAGAATCGCCGGGGGGGCGGCGTGAATCCTGCCCCGCCGCTCCGACGCTGGCTGCTGAATTCTCTGCCGCCAGTTTTTTGGCGGGGGCGGGGATCACGTCGCGCCAGTCGGGGGCCGTTGGCAGTGACCCCCCCCCCGGCGATTCTCTGGGCCCCGTTTTCGGCCGATCCCGCCGGCGTGAAATACACAAGGCCCATACCGGCGGGACCTGGCTCTGAGGGCGGCCTGCGGAATCCTTGGGGGGGGGGGGGGGGTGAGGGGGGATCCGGTCCCGGGGGGGGGGGGCCTCACGGTGGCCTGGCCCGCGATTGGGGCCCACCGACCTGCGGGCGGGCCTGTGCCGTGGGGGCACTCTTTCCCTCCGCGCTAGCCTCTGTAAAGCTCCGCGATGGCCGGCGCGGAGAAGAAACCCCCTGCACATGCGCAGGGATCATGCCAGCGGTTCTGCGCCTGCGCCAGAACACGCTGGCGCTCCCGCACATGCGCCAACTCGCGCCGGCCGGCGGAGGCCCTTCGGCGCCGGTTGGCGCGGTGCCAACCACTCCAGCACCCACCTAGCTCCCGGAAGTGTGGGGGATTCCGCAACTTCCGGACGGCCCGACGCCAGAGTGGTTCTCGCCACTCTTTGGCGCCGGTACGGCCCGCCTGCCGGTTGGGGGAGAATCCCGGCCCAGAGTAATGCTCTGGAGGCCTGGGTTTAAATCCCACCACAGCAGATGGTGAAATTTGAATCCAACAAGAGTCATGAAACCATTGTCGTCAAAACCCATCAGGTTCACTAATGTACTTTAGGAGAAAATCTGCCCTCCTTACCTCGTCTGGCCATGTGACTCCAGACCCACAGCAATGTGGCTGGCTCTTAAATGTCCTCTCTGTAATCCTGTACATTTGGGAATAGGAAATAAATCCAGGTCCAGCAAGTGACGCCCACATCCCCTGAATAAAAATATATTAAGGCACCCTCTCTTTCAGGTATATGCGCAAAATAGCACAACAGTACTCCCTGACAGTGCTGTTCAGTAGGACAGTTATGGAAAAATGATTTTCTGGGGTGGGGGAGTCAAGAAAAAGTGGACATCAATTTAAAAATTAGAACCAAGCCATTCAGGAACAAAACCATGGGTATCTGAGGCTTATGGAGCGAAGGCAAATAAATTCAGCTGATAGAAAGATCAGGCAATGTCAAACTAAATGGAAGAGGCTGAATACCTTCTAATGCTCTTCAAGGTGGACAGCGGGAAAAATCATCCTGATTCAACCAGGGCCCTTCCTTCCCAGACTAGGATTAAGGCAAGTATTTGGAAGGGGCTGTGGAGGGATCTCTACTGTCACTGACTGTCACGTATCAATGCTGGAAGATCACAATGGAGATAAACTGACTCACATTTCACATCCCTCTCCTGAATGCAATCAAAAATTCAAATGCTGAATAAAGGGTTGTGTTCTACATTTTATGTTATCACACGTCAGCTGCCTGCTAGAGTCAACTATGTCAAAATTGTGATCGAGATTTTGTTAAGCTCGTGCCCACGAGTGACCTGGGTGAGGCCGTGGGGAGAGAGGAGGGCGCACACACAGAGACAGACCTTTTGTGAAAGGGGGGAGAGGGAAGGGAAGTGCCTGATATTGAAAATGCCATTGCTAGGGACACCCCAACCACAACTCCCTCCCCCACCTCCCCCCAACCTTCCTGCTGGGGGTCTGAGCAGAGTGACATTACACGCTCCCTCCCTGCTGCTGAATCCAGTGTTCTTATGGAAGGGGGGGTTGTGTGGAAGAACCCAGCCCCACAACAGCTGTTATGACAGTAGAGTACACAATGCTGGGGAAAAGCACAATTAGAGGTCTTTTGAGAAAATAAAAGAGATATCAGATTATAGTTTAGCTCACCATGTCCCAGAGTTACCCACTATCATTGCTGCAGATGCATCTTGGTGAAAAGCGTGTCCCAGTTTACTCTGCGTCCCCTTCACTGACAGAAACTGAACAGAGAAGAAAGCATTAAACTTTACCTGGACTTCCGAAAGTTTGCCGATTATGTTCTTGGTCTCCACTTCAAGATCGAGACAAACCCTGAGTGACATTCTTAAATTCCGAGGGTTAGAAAAATTGCCTCCAAATGTACAACGATTCTGGGTCAGAAAATTCACGATTCAAAGCCCACTAAAGTTTCACCCTTGCATTCCAAACCCTCCGGGGTCTTGCTCCTCCCTATCCCCAACCACAATCCTGCAGTCCTTGGAATTCGTTGTGTTCTTCCAATTCAATGCGCTCCTTCAATTGTGCATTTTGTTGCATGACCATTAGTGGCTATTCCTCCATGCTGATTGTACCTAAACTCAGGAATTCCCACCATAAACCTCACTGTCTCGGTATATATCTCTATCTCCCCCCCCCCCTCTATATGGAGTTTGCACTTTCTCTCCATGTCTGTGTGGGTTGTCTCCGGTTTCCTCCCATAGTCCAAAGATCATAGAATTTACAGTGCAGAGGGAGACCATTTGGCCCATCGAGTCTGCACCAGCTCTTGGAAAGACCACCCTACCCAAGCTCCACACCTCCACCCATAACCCGGTAACCCCACCCAATACTAAGGGCAATTTTGGACACTAAGGGCAATTTAGCATGGCCAATCTACCTAACCTGCACATCTTTGGACTGTGGGAGGAAACCGGAGTACGCGGAGAAAACCCAGGCAGTCACGGGGAGAACGTGCAGACTCCGCACAGACAGTGACCCAATCTGGAAATCGAACCTGGGACCCTGGAGCTGTGAAGCAATTGTGATAACCACAATGTTACCGTGCTGCCCGACTTCGGCCTTGGGAAGTCTAGGTTAGGTGGTTTGGCCACGGTAAATTACCTCTTCGTGCCCAAAGATGTGTGTGGGTTAGTTGAGATAACGGGGATAAGGTGGGGGAAGTGGGCCCAGGTAGATTGCTCTTTCGGAGTGTCGGTGAGAGGCTGAATGGGCTCCTTCTGCACTGTAGCAATTCTATGATCACTCATTGGTGGCGATGGCAAACCCCACGGCTAGTGAAGCGCTCCAGAAATGCCAGGCTGTCTGCTCTTTTTTATCTTTCATTTCTGTCATTTATTTCATCTTTTATTTTGAGTCTGGCTGCCGTGTTTTCCTCTGTGGCAATAGTGACTGTTAGACCTCGGTCAAACATGCTGTATAACAGGCAAATCATCCGCGTCAAGAAACATTAGCGGAGCAGCGCAAAGTGACAAATTGATTTGCGGAAAAACCCCCGCTTCATTGCGAAAGCGCAAACCTTGCGGGTGCTAGAAATTTGAAGTAAAAACGGTAAGTGCTGCAAGCACACGGCACCACCTGTGGAGAGAAAGTCAAGAGTTATCGCCACCTCAATGACCTTTATCAGATCTCATTGGGCCTCTTCACTACAGCTGCCAGAGTCTGTGATTTATGCGACGACATTGCCTCAAGCTTCATTTATTACAAATGCTTTTGTTGAACCATTAAACTGAGTAAGTAGGACAATGAATGGGTCAATGTAACAAAACAAAATGCTAAACCGCTCGTTGTAAACACCACTGACGGGTATTCAGCACGTCACGCATGTAGGAGTTGATGGTGCGATTCGATACATACCACAGATGGACAGCTCCCTATGCTTCCTTTGTGATAAATTTTGCAGTGTAATTAAAATTGCATGAATTGTATTATATAATTGCTTTTTCAATCACCAATAAATAGACTGATAGACAATGATCGTAAAATATTTGCTTTCAGACTGAACTCTTTAGGAGCTGGGGGAGGAGAGGTGGGGCGCGTACTGTTGAACTCTGACTTTAGTTGTCAACTGCCACCTGCATTGGTTGGTGCCTCTGATGTGGTGAGTCAGCAGAGACAGACACCAATGAGTCGAGCAGAAGGACGCCGACAGGGAATTTTTCATAACCTGCCTCATCAGGTAATGACAGCGTGCAAATAGACACTCAAATCAGCTTGTTGGTCAAATGGGTTTGAAACAGTGATGCCAACATGATAAATCTGGATGCACATCAACACATCTTAACACATCTCTAGTGATTGCTGATGCAGAAAAATCGCACAAGCAGGACAGGGAGAGGTCACTTGTGCATGACGCCGACAACGACAATATGTTGCATCGATATATCTGCCTCCCATCCGATGACTCTGTCTGCACCTCCCGCTGCCTTGGGAAAGTGGGCAGCATAACCAAAGACCTCTCCCACCCGGGGTATCTCTCTTCAAATCTCTTCCATTGGGCAGAAGGTACAAAAGTCTGAGAACACTCACTGACAGACTAAAAAGCAGCTTCTTCCCCACTGTTACCATTCTCCTGAATGGCCATTTTCTCTATTGTTGTAGCACCATACGCCGTATGCTTCACCCGATGTCTATGTATTTATCGCATGTCCAATGTTTTTCATGGATGGAACAATCTAAGTGGTCTGTGTGCAGAACAATCTCAGGCTAAAAGGACGATCCTTCAAAACAGAGATGAAGAGGAATTTCTTCAGCCAGAGGGAGGTTAATCTGTGGAACTCTGTGCCGCAGCGGAGGCTGTGAAGGCCAAATCGCGGAGCGTCATTTAAGACAGGGGTAGATAGGTTCTTGATTAATAAAGGGATCAGGGGTTATGGGGAGAAGGCAGGAAAATGGGGATGAGAAAAATATCAACCATGATTGAATGGTGGATCAGACTCGATGGGCCGAGTGGCCTAATTCGGCTTCGATGTCTTATGGTCTTATGGTCTAATGCTTTTCATTGTACCCCGGTACACGAGATAACAGATCTAAGTCAAATCAAATAAATGTACAAACAATGACAGCCAGGGAAAGAATATTTGGTCCCTCCAACCTGTCCGACAGAACTGAAATATGTGTCTTAAAATATTTACATTCTCTATCCCACTTAAAACTATGTGATCTCCTCGAAGAGGCAAAAAGAAAACCCTAGCGGGAATGGGGAAATAAAATCAGTGAAATTCCTGTCCGACCCGTCCAGCTGATCAAAACTGGTCCACGAGATCACTCTCGTCCTGAAATCACTGGCAGAATGGGACAGACTGGATTGCTCTACAGAGAGCTTGTTGGTCTTCGCCACTGATTTGATTCCTCTGACTTCTCTTTCGTCCCTACATTTTGTACACGGTTGTGTCTGCATCAGTCAGAGACAGATACAACTGTCACTTGAAAGAATTCAGCGCGTGGCGTGGCAATCTGATCCAGACGTCCAATAGTCTCTGGGAAAAGACAACCCCTTGCATCTAAGCTTGAACTGGCCTCACGCAACTTAAAATTGTGACCTCTAAACCTCGCTATACCATTTAATTGGAACTGTCAACTGGACATAATCTATTCCTTTCGCAATCTGATGAACCAGGGGTTGGTTTAGCACAGGGCTAAATCGCTGGCTTTGAAAGCAGACCAAGGCAGGCCAGCAGCACGGTTCAATTCCCGTACCAGTCTCCCTGAACAGGCATCGGAATGTGGCGACTAGGGGCTTTTCACAGTAACTTCATTTGAAGCCTACTTGTGACAATAAGCGACTTTCATATTCAGGTGTTGCCAAAGTCTATGCTTCTCTGAAGTGTAGCCTCCCAAATCTTTTGATCTCCTGATGAAAAGCTATTTTACACTGGGTATTAGTTTAATGGCCTTCCTCCATCAAGCCTCAATATTACTTCAGCGTGGTCGAAATCTCTCAAGATGGTCATTTAAAATTTTACCAAAATCCACATCGGCAACTGGGTTTTAAAGAAAGAGGGAGAGCCAAAGAAAGAATGACAAAATCAGAAATCTGTTCAGGATTTTCTTTGGATTGCAAATAATAGATTTTTTGCCACTGTTGCTTCTGCTTACATCCTCTGTCATTCGTATGCAAAGATCTGGGTGTGGAGTGGATAGATTCCTGAGAACCCCTCCTGTTTTGTCAAAGTAGCATTGGCACAAACCCTGTAATCATGTGTTATGTTGCAAGGGGCTGGGCAATGATATAGGTGGGATTTTATATTGAACAAGTCTTGACAACCCCAATTGAGTTGAATCCATTTGTGGGTTCGGAGTTCAGCCAGTCATTCATAATGAAATTCCATTGCGATGAAATTCCAGAGCTTTACTACATCAAAACCTTTGAAGACAGCCAGAAGCTCGAACATCTGTCAAAGCTTTGAAGTCACGAAGCAGATGGCTGAACTATTACTTAAAGAGCTCAACCAACTGATCAAGCTTTGAAACAGATGGCTGAACTGAAATTAAATGGAAATATTAAAGTACAGGGGACAGTTGACAATGTGAACTTCAATATTATGCAATGAAAAAGAACCCTTTGACCAGTGGACAATGTACTCTAACTCAACTGAGGACATCTTTCCTTTTGCAATGCTGGCAATCTAACTTGTGTTTAGGAACAAAAGCCAATCATCAATCACTGTTATAAAGACATACATAAAGTGTCATATTGCATTTTAATATGACATGAACTCTGCAACACCTTTTGAACTTGCCAGTCAACAGGCGTATGATTCTAGAACAGCGTTTTCCCCCATTATTCATGACACCTCCGAGCTGGCAGCATTGGGACAAGTGCACGCAGGATCGTGACTCACATCCTTATACAGCGCTCTTCAAAATTGCTGGCAGTGGGAATGAGAATCATGGAGTCAGGCCTAGCATGCCATTATGAAAGCCTGCCTGATCTGGGTTAGCCCCTCGACAAGGTGGGAAAATCTGGCCCAAACAATTACTATGGCACTGAAGGAGGACCTTCAGTTCATTGAGTCCATGGCAAGTCTCAGGAGAGCAAACCAATCAGTCCCATTCCCCCACTATGTCGCTGTCATTTCAATCTGCTCAAGTGCAAGCAAACACTTTGTCAAAGAGGCAGCTTTTTAATGAGAGTCTTAAAGAAGTAAAGTTAATGGCTGAGAGGTTTAGGGAGGGGTCGGTGGAGCTCAGGACCTGGGCAGTTGAAAGCATCGTCATCAATGTTGGAGAAAAGAAAATCAGAGATGTCCAAAAGGCCTGACTTGGGAAAAGACGGAAGCGTTGGGAAGTTTGAACTGATGCGATAACCAAAGAATGCGGGCGTGATTTCCATTGATCCAGACGTTTCAGGATCCAGTTTCAAATGAATGAGAGTTGTTTTGTGTTGGGGCCCAGTTAAAGTGTAACAGTTGATGTTTCCAACACTCGTAATGGGTGTTGGGGAGGGGGGAGGCAGGCAGGGAGTGGGGGTGCTGTGGGCAGGGTGAGTTCCCCAGGCATTTCTTCTGTAACTTGAAAGTCCACCCTCAGGGCCGGCCTTTTATTTTGGAATTCAATACATGGAGTTTCCTGCGCACCATTGAGAAAACAAGAATCATAGAATTTACAGTGCAGAAGGAGGCCATTCGGCCCATCGATTCTGCCCTTGGAAAGAACACTATACTTAAACCCACACCTCCACCCCATCCCCATAGCCCAGTAACCCCACCTAACCTTTTGGACACTAAGGTGTAATTTAGCGTGGCCAACCCATCGAACCTGCTCATCTTTGGACTGTGGGAGGGAACCGGAGCACCCGGAGGAAGCCCACGCAGACACGGGGAGAACGTGCAGACTCCGCACAGACAGTGACCCAAGCCGGGGATTGAACCCGGGGCCCTGGAGCTGTGAAGCAACAGTGCTAACCACTGTGCTTCCATGCCGCCATAATAAATAAACGTTGCGTCTTTGCGGCAGCATTGACAGCAGTTATTGTCAATAGAACCAAAGAAAAGTCACGGCACAGAGAGAGGCCTTTCAGCCCATCATGGCTGTGCCAGCTGAAAAAGTAAAAACTAGCTGCCCATTCCAATCCCACATTCCAGCTTCTGTGCATCTGTAAAAACCATTAAAACAATTAAACCTGAAAGTTGAAAGCACAATGCTTTGCAATTTTTAACTCATCAATGCTGAGTGCAAGTAGTAAAGGTGCCCTTATGATTCAACCAAGTTATTATTTGTTGACACACATATAAGGAGATGAATGGAATGTAAAGTTGTCCTTGGTGCGGTAAGTGTGTGGACCAGACTCGCTGAGATTGGAGTTCAGTGTAATAATAGTTAAGCCAAGAAACTAGGCAGAGAAAGTGATTGGGAGGAAGGACGAGTTTCATTTTGTTCAAATACTTTAGGGCTTGCCAGATGTAACTCATCAATCATGCTGCTGGATTCTCCTTTGCCGACGCCGATATCGTAATCGGTGATCGGGCAGAGAATGGGCTCCGGTGCCCAAATCGGGGCTGAAGCCGGTAACACTTTCTTCCTCCAGCACATGATAGTGGACTGGATTCCCGTTTCAGCGGCTAAGTGCCGGCTCAAACGCAGCAATCACGGGCGTTTACTGACTCAAAAATCGATGCCGAACCCTCACCGATTCCGGGACCGGCAACGGGTTAGCAGCGGAGCCGGGTGAAACTCCCGGTTCCCGCGCCAAAAATGGCCGGAGAATGGCCACGCATGCTCATGGTGACGACCTGCAGCTGTCGTGCTTGCAACATGGCGCCAGCCATGCACGGACCCAACCCGCCATCCCACAGGTCACCCCCCTGGCCGCCCCCCCACCAGTTCCCCCCCAGCCCTCCCGGCCAGCGGCACGGATCCCGGCCGAGTGTGGCAGTGCTGGACACAGTCCGCAGCCACCACACAGGGTTGACGACCGCTGAGACCACGCGTGTCCCGCACGGTCGGGAACTCGGCTCATCGGGAGCGGAGCATCATGGGAGGGCCTGCTGATGCCATGCCACTGCCGTTGTAACGGCACACAACGCAATTACGCCATTTCAGAGGGGGCGAAGCATGGCTGACTGGCGTCAAACCGGCTTCAGCCCCGATTTGGGCATCGGAGCCCATTCTCTGCCCGATCACCGATTACGATATCGGCGTCGGCAACGGAGAATCCAGCCCAATGACTAGCAGTCTTGCCCCAAGAGACTTGATCACATGCTCCAGGCAGACAATGCAGTGCAGTACTGAGGGAGTGTTGCACTGCCGGAGATTCTTTCTATTATACCAAAACCTTGTTTGTTTACTGAAGTGGGTGTAAGCCTCATGAAGAGCAGCAGGTCCCCCTTGGTTCTTGTCCAATGTTTATCCTTCAGTTAGCATTGTTTAAAAGCAAAGGAAAGATTGATCAAATTGTTGTTTCCGGGATCTTGCTGTGCACAATTGACTGCTGCATTTTCCGCACTATTCCACTCAAGTGCTTCATAAATTGTAAAGAACTTTGGAATGTCCTGGGATTATGAAAGGGAATATATCAATGCAAATCCTGCTTTCGGCAGTATCAGCTTTCTCAAGGTGAAATATTTGGCAGGCAGTGATTGAGAGGCAGGAGAGATAAGAATGCGACAATTTATTTTTCAAGTTTGAGACTCATTCGATGGAATGTATTGATTCCTTTCAGTTTTTCAGTTCGGCACATTCCTGTGTTGCGCTATAAAGTGTTTTACTTACTTGAGCCTTGATGCAAATAACACTGAGCTCTTCCTCCAATCCAGTGGAAGGTAAAAATTGATCAACCGTGTTGCCATGAAGTTGAGGGTGATCCTTTAAGATTTGTTTGAGCTTGGTTTGTTAACCACCAGTTCTCGCAGCTTTAGAACTAAGTTACTTAGTTATTCCCGAACAACATGCAAAGGGCATCTTACATACTTTTTTTTTTTTTAATTTTAAATATTTTTATTCTCCTCCTTTTTCACATTTTCTCCCAAATTTACACCCACCAACAATAAACAATAATCAGCAACAAATATGTCAATCCCCATAACAATAACAACGATCCCATCCTCCCACCAAACCCCAAACATTAGCCCGCATGTTTACATAAACAAATGACAAACAGGAATCAGGAATCACCCATAGCCACCATTAACACACACCGCCCCCCCCCTCCCCCCAACCCTCCCACCCTCCCCCCCCCCCCCCCCCAACTAATGATCCATGTTATCCAGTTCTTGAAAGTGCATAATGAATAATGCCCATGAATTGTAGAGCCCCTCTGTCCTTCCCCTCAGTTCAAACTTAACCTTCTCAAGAGTCAAGAATTCCAACAGGTCCCCGCCACGCCAGGGCACAGGGTGGTGAGGTTGCTCTCCATCCCATCAGGATCTGCCTTCGGGCGATCAATGAGGCGAAGGCTACGATATCTGTCTCCACACCCGTTTCCAACCCTGGCTGGTCCGACACCCCGAATATGGCCTCCCGGGGACCCGGGTCCAGTTTCACGTGCACCACCTTGGAAATTACCCTACAAACCTCCTTCCAGTAATCCTCTAGCTTTGGACAGGATCAAAACGTATGAACGTGATTAGCGCCCCCGCAACGCTCACACACATCTTCTAATCCTTCAAAGAATCGGCTCATCCTCGCCCTCGTGAGGTGTGCTCTGTATACCACCTTCAACTGTATCAGCCCCAACCTCGCGCACGAGGTGGAGGCATTCACTCTCCGAAGCACCTCACACCAGAACCCCTCCTCCATATCCTCTCCCAACACTTCCTCCCACTTTGCTTTGATGCCTTCCAGTGGTGCCTTCTCCTTTTCCAAAATAGCTCCGTAAACCGCTGACACTACCCCCTTCTCCAGTCCCCCTGTCATCAGCAAGGGCATCTTACATAATTAAGTTCTATTCTCAGATAATACATGTCCTGAAATATTTGTACACTTCAGTAAGCACATTTTCAATCTTAATAATAATAATCTTTATTAGTGTCACAAGGAGGCTTACAATAACAATGCAATGAAGTTACTGTGAAAAGCCCCTAGTCGCCACATTCCGGCGCCTGTTCGGGTACACAGAGGGAGAATTCAGAATGTCCAATTCACCTAACAGCACGTCTTTTGGGACTTCTGGGGGGAAACCGGAGCGCCCGGAGGAAACCCACGCAGACACGGGGAGAATGTGCAGGCTCCGCACAGACAGTGACCCAAGCCGTGAATTGAACCTGGGTCCCTGGTGCTGTGAAGCAACAGTGCTAACCACTGTGCTACCGTGCCACCCTTAACAAGAGCACAAAGAACTGAGAAGATCAAGGGGCGATTCGATAAAGGGGTTCAAAATCATGAAGGGTTTTGATAGAGTGACTAAGGAAAAGCAATTCCCTGCGGCAAATATGTCAGCAATGAGGGAGCACGGGTTTAAGTCAAAGGAAGAAGAGGTGAACTGAGGAGAATTATTTTTATTCGGCAAGTTGTCATGATCTGGCTTTCAAAAAGGAACTGGATAACTATTTTAAGAGTGTGTTTAGATCGTGGACTTGGAAGAGCGGACAATTGGTTATCTCTGTTGAGGGGCTGACACAACACGATGGGCTGAATGGTATCTTGCTGTGCTGTAAAGTTCAATGATAATACACTTTACATAGTAAGATGGAAAATAGAGGAGTAAACCCTTCGGCCCAGCTCTGCCATTCATCGTGATCATGGCTGATCATCCAACTAATTAACCTGTTCCCACTGCCCCTCCATCCTCCTCTCCTCACCACCCCATTCACTGCAGTGGGAAAGGAGAATCCCATCAGCATCAACAAATGGATAATCCCTCCCACAATGTTTTGGCCCCAACTCCTTCCTGTGGTGGAGAAATCTACAGGCCCACCTCTCTCGGGTTGAAGAAACTTCTCCTAAGTGGCCTACCCCTGATCTTCAGACTGTGCCCCCTGGTTCTGGACTCCCCCGCCATCAGGAACATTCATCCTGCATCTATCCTGGCCAATCCTGTTACAATTTCAGAGGTTTCTATGAGACTCGCCCTCATTCTGCTGAACTTCAGCGAATACAATCCTAACCGACTCAATCTCTCCTCAGTCCCGCAATCCCTAGAATCAGGCTGGTAAACCTTCACTGGACTCACTCCAGAACTAGAACATCCTTCCTCAGATAAGGAGACCAAAACTGCACACAATATTCCAGCTGTGGTCTCACCAAGGCCCTGGACAATTGCAGCAAGACATCCCTGCTCCTGTACTTGAATCCTCTCGCTATGAAGGTCAACATACCATTTGCCTTCTTTACCGCCTACTGTACCTGCATGCTTACCTTCAGCAACTGGTGTTCGAGTACATCAGGTCTCGTTGCACATTCCCCCGAGGAATCTATAACCATTCAGATAATAATCTGCCTTCCTGTTTTTGTTACCAAAATTGATAATCTTAAAAGGCAGGAAGAAGTATTGACATATTCCCCCCCCCCCCCCCCCCCCCCGCCCCCCACAGTCAATTATTTCTGAACTGGAATGATTAGTAGCTGCATATGCTCAAGAAACGGCTGCACAATGGAAAGAAACATTTGATTTATATAGAAACTTTCACAGCCTCCGGGTGTGAGGATATGCCTGTGCACAGATCTGTATGTAGTAAGCGATGTGACCTCCAATCAGTTGGTGGCAATAGAGATCTGTCATGTGACTCGAGCCACCCGCCAGTTGGTAGTAAGTCGTACAAGAGGGTAGTCGTACTTAGAGTAGCTCCAGGAGAATTCACTGAATTCATTTAGTAGCCATTGTCTGTATTATAGTTTGCTAGTTATCTTTCCACGTGTTTGTTAATAAATCGTCATTGTAGTTAAAGAACTAGGTGTTCTGTGTACATCATTAACATGGTCACAACACAGAACACAACACCAGGCACCACAAATGAGGGCAACAAGTTGTAGTCATTGCTGTAATATAGGGAATGTGGCAGCTAATTTGTTCACAGCGTTGTAATAATGACCATCCTATCTGCTTGAGTGAGGGATTAATGTAGACCAGGACTTTGGGGAGAACCTTGATCATCTCTGAAATAATACCATGGGAGCGTTTACATCCATTGCAGAGGCAGACAAGATCTTGATTTGTTGTCTCGTCTGAAAGAGCTTTACCCCAACAAGCCTTGTGATGTGATGCTGGTGGATGGGCATCAGATTTATATGAAGCAGGTAGCCACAAGCATCTTACGGAACAATCTCTGGCAGTCGCCTGCACCAACAGGAGATCTGGCACCTGCCCACCACTGCATACCTCATCCACTTGGTAAGAAGCCCCCCCCACCCACCCCCACCCCCACCCCCACCCCCCCACTTCCCCAACCACACCAGCTCCCAGTGCACTTCAACTTGTTTTTGAGGGGTGAGGGATGCAGTTAGTGTCCCTGCTGATTTTACCTGCAGGAAGTGCTGCCATCTCCAGCTCCTCCAAGACCGAGTTAGGGAACTGGAGCTGGAGTTGGACGAACTTCGGATCATTCGGGAGGCAGAAGGGGTCATAGATAGCAGCTTCAGGGAATTAGTTACACCAAAGATTGGAGATAGGTGGGTAACTGTAAGAGGGACTGGGAAAAAACAGTCAGTGCAGGGATCCCCTGCGGTCGTACCCCCCTGAGAAACAAGTATACCGCTTTGGATACTTGTGGGGGGGACGACTTACCAGGGGTAAGCCATGGGGTACGGGCCTCTGGCACGGAGTCTGTCCCTGTTGCTCAGAAGGGAAGGGGGGAGAGGAGCAGAGCATTAGTAATTGGGGACTCTATAGTCAGGGGCACAGATAGGAGATTTTGTGGGAGCGTGAGAGACTCACGTTTGGTATGTTGCCTCCCAGGTGCAAGGGTACGTGATGTCTCGGATCGTGTTTTCCGGGTCCTTAGGGGGGAGGGGGAGCAGCCCCAAGTCGTGGTCCACATTGGCACCAACGACATAGGTAGGAAAGGGGACAAGGATGTCAGGCAGGCTTTCAGGGAGCTAGGATGGAAGCTCAGAACTAGAACAAACAGAGTTGTTATCTCTGGGTTGTTGCCCGTGCCACGTGATAGTGAGATGAGGAATAAGGAGAGAGAGCATTTAAACACGTGGCTACAGGGATGGTGCAGGCGGGAGGGATTCAGATTTTTGGATAACTGGGGCTCTTTCTGGGGAAGGTGGGACCTCTACAGACAGGATGGTCTACATCTGAACCTGAGGGGCACAAATATCCTGGGGGGGAGATTTGTTAGTGCTCTTTGGGGGGGTTTAAACTAATGCAGCAGGGGCATGGGAACCTGGATTGTAGTTTTAGGGTAAGGGAGAATGAGAGTATAGAGGTCAGGAGCACAGATTTGACATCGCAGGAGGGGGCCAGTGTTCAGGTAGGTGGTTTGAAGTGTGTCTACTTCAATGCCAGGAGTATACGAAACAAGGTAGGGGAACTGGCAGCGTGGGTTGGTACCTGGGACTTCGATGTTGTGGCCATTTCGGAGACATGGATAGAGCAGGGACAGGAATGGATGTTGCAGGTTCCGGGGTTTAGGTGTTTTAGTAAGCTCAGAGAAGGAGGCAAAAGAGGGGGAGGTGTGGCGCTGCTAGTCAAGAGCAGTATTACGGTGGCGGAGAGGAAGCTAGATGGGGACTATTCTGCCGAGGTAGTATGGGCTGAAGTTAGAAACAGGAAAGGAGAGGTCACCCTGTTGGGAGTTTTTTATAGGCCTCCTAATAGTTCTAGGGATGTAGAGGAAAGGATGGCGAAGATGATTCTGGATATGAGCGAAAGTAACAGGGTAGTTATTATGGGAGATTTTAACTTTCCAAATATTGACTGGAAAAGATATAGTTCGAGTACAATAGATGGGTCGTTTTTTGTACAGTGTGTGCAGGAGGGTTTCCTGAAACAATATGTTGACAGGCCAACAAGAGGCGAGGCCACGTTGGATTTGGTTTTGGGTAATGAACCAGGCCAGGTGTTGGATTTGGAGGTAGGAGAGCACTTTGGGGACAGTGACCACAATTCGGTGACGTTTACGTTAATGATGGAAAGGGATAAGTATACACCGCAGGGCAAGAGTTATAGCTGGGGGAAGGGCAATTATGATGCCATTAGACGTGACTTGGGGGGGATAAGGTGGAGAAGTAGGCTGCAGGTGTTGGGCACACTGGATAAGTGGGGCTTGTTCAAGGATCAGCTACTGCGTGTTCTTGATAAGTATGTACCGGTCAGACAGGGAGGAAGGCGTCGAGCGAGGGAACCGTGGTTTACCAAGGAAGTGGAATCTCTTGTTAAGAGGAAGAAGGAGGCCTATGTGAAGATGAAGTGTGAAGTTTCGGTTGGGGCGATGGATAGTTACAAGGTAGCGAGGAAGGATCTAAAGAGAGAGCTAAGACGAGCAAGGAGGGGACATGAGAAGTATTTGGCAGGAAGGATCAAGAAAAACCCAAAAGCTTTCTATAGGTATGTCAGGAATAAGCGAATGACTAGGGAAAGAGTAGGACCAGTCAAGGACAGGGATGGGAAATTGTGTGTGGAGTCTGAAGAGATAGGCGAGATACTAAATGAATATTTTTCGTCAGTATTCACTCAGGAAAAAGATAATGTTGTGGAGGAGAATGCTGAGCCCCAGGCTAATAGAATAGATGGCATTGAGGTACGTAGGGAAGAGGTGTTGGCAATTCTGGACAGGCTGAAAATAGATAAGTCCCCGGGACCTGATGGGATTTATCCTAGGATTCTATGGGAGGCCAGGGAAGAGATTGCTGGACCTTTGGCTTTGATTTTTATGTCATCATTGGCTACAGGAATAGTGGCAGAGGACTGGAGGACAGCAAATGTGGTCCCTTTGTTCAAAAAGGGGAGCAGAGACAACCCCGGCAACTATAGGCCGGTGAGCCTCACGTCTGTAGTGGGTAAAGTCTTGGAGGGGATTATAAGGGACAAGATTTATAATCATCTAGATAGGAATAATATGATCAGGGATAGTCAGCATGGCTTTGTGAAGGGTAGGTCATGCCTCACAAACCTTATTGAGTTCTTTGAGAAGGTGACTGAACAGGTAGACGAGGGTAGAGCAGTTGATGTGGTGTATATGGATTTCAGCAAAGCGTTTGATAAGGTTCCCCACGGTAGGCTATTGCAAAAAATACGGAGGCTGGGGATTGAGGGTGATTTAGAGATGTGGATCAGAAATTGGCTAGCTGAAAGAAGACAGAGGGTGGTGGTTGATGGGAAATGTTCAGAATGGAGTACAGTCACAAGTGGAGTACCACAAGGATCTGTTCTGGGGCCGTTGCTGTTTGTCATTTTTATCAATGACCTAGAGGAAGGCGCAGAAGGGTGGGTGAGTAAATTTGCAGATGATACTAAAGTCGGTGGTGTTGTCGATAGTGTGGAAGGATGTAGCAGATTACAGAGGGATATAGATAAGCTGCAGAGCTGGGCCGAGAGGTGGCAAATGGAGTTTAATGTAGAGAAGTGTGAGGTGATTCACTTTGGAAGGAATAACAGGAATGCGGAATATTTGGCTAATGGTAAAGTTCTTGAAAGTGTGGATGAGCAGAGGGATCTAGGTGTCCATGTACATAGATCCCTGAAAGTTGCCACCCAGGTTGATAGGGTTGTGAAGAAGGCCTATGGAGTGTTGGCCTTTATTGGTAGAGGGATTGAGTTCCGGAGTCGGGAGGTCATGTTGCAGCTGTACAGAACTCTGGTACGGCCGCATTTGGAGTATTGCGTACAGTTCTGGTCACCGCATTATAGGAAGGACGTGGAGGCTTTGGAGCGGGTGCAGAGGAGATTTACCAGGATGTTGCCTGGTATGGAGGGAAAATCTTATGAGGAAAGGCTGATGGACTTGAGGTTGTTTTCGTTGGAGAGAAGAAGGTTAAGAGGAGACTTAATAGAGGCATACAAAATGATCAGGGGGTTGGATAGGGTGGACAGTGAGAGCCTTCTCCCGCGGATGGATATGGCTGGCACGAGGGGACATAACTTTAAACTGAGGGGTAATAGATATAGGACAGAGGTCAGAGGTAGGTTCTTTACGCAAAGAGTAGTGAGGCCGTGGAATGCCCTACCTGCTACAGTGGTGAACTCGCCAACATTGAGGGCATTTAAAAGTTTATTGGATAAACATATGGATGATAATGGCATAGTGTAGGTTGGATGGCTTTTGTTTCGGTGCAACATCGTGGGCCGAAGGGCCTGTACTGCGCTGTATTGTTCTATGTTCTATGTTCTATGTTTTTGTTCTTTCATGAGATGTGTGCGCCACTGGCAAGCCCGGCATTTATTGAACTGGGTGAAAATTGTGTCATAATATACACCGGTATGTCATGGTGCAGACACACTGATGGACACACAGTGAGACCAATCAACATACACAATACCGCAGCCAATCACCAGTGAGAGCACATGCACTATAAAGACAGGGGGCATCAGAGTTCCCGCTCATTCGAGTAGCAGCTAGCTAGGAGCACAGAGCTCGCAGCCTGCAACACAGACATTCACCATATGCTGAGTGCATCAACTGGTTAGGACAAGGCAAAGGTCTTTAGTTAAAGCTGGTGTCATATTTACTCACAGTTCAAGTATGTTTAAATAGTTAACCTTTAATAAAATAGTGTTGCACTACTTCAAGTGTTGGTGACCTGTATGTGATCCAGAACACCCAACACATCATGATACCAGGAGTGGTTGCATACTAGCACTTCTTAGACCTACCTGCAAGTGATCTGCCTTCCGCCAGCATTCCGTCATTCTGCAACATGGACAACATCAGCCCGCCACTCCGCATCGCCGGCAACCTCAGGGCCAACTGGAAGATTTTCAAACAGCGCTTCCAGCTCTACCTCAAAGCCACGGACAGGGATGGTGCCTCGGACACCAGAAAGATTGCTCGTCTCCTCTCCACGGCCGGGTACCATGCCATCCATATTTTCAACTCTCTCACCTTTGCAGATGATGAAGACAAGCCGAAGTTCAGGACAGTTCTTCTCAAATTTGACACTCACTGCAGCGTAGAGGTGAATGAAAGTTTCGAACTCTACGTGTTCCAGCAGCGTTTGCAGGGTAAGTTCGAACCTTTCCAATCCTTTTTAACGCACCTCCGCATCCTTGCACAATCTTGCAGCTACGGGCCCACCTACGACTCCATGATACACGACCAGATCGTTTTTGGTGTTCAGTCGGACCCCCTATGTCAGCAGCTCCTCAAAGTAAAGCAACTCACCCTAGCGACCGTCACCGAGACCTGTGTCCTACATGAAAATGCCACCAGTCGGTACTCCCATATACAAGCGGCTGAAATGGCGCGGCAAGGTGCCCACGAGGCGGAACGGGTCCAAGTGATTAAACACCTCCAGAGCCTCAGCCTGGATGAGAGCGGCCATTTCGTGCGCTTTTCATGGACTCCCGCGCCTGTATGCACCAAACGAGGGGACGGCGACATGGAGGAACGTAATGCGCAGGCGCACACCATGCAGGACCGCACCGCACATGCGCGGTGGCGCAGCGAACGTGCTGACGTCACAACGTGCGGCAACTGTGGCTCCGCCCATTTAAAGCGCCAATATCCCGCAAAATCTCGACAATGCCTACGAAGTGGAAGACTTGGCCACTATGCTGCCTGCTGTCGAGCAGCTCAGCCTTCCAATTCATATCTCCTCAGCCAGCCTCGCAGGAATGTGCGGGCAATTCAACCCACGGTCACCGAGTCCGATTCCAACCTTCCACACAGCAGTGACACCGAGGACCCGAAGGCGCCTTTTCGAGTCGGTGTCGTAACGAAAAACAGGCTGTCCCTGAAGCAAAGACACCAGCCGCTGTCGGTATACAGCATCGATCCAGACGATGAGTGGTGTGCCACCCTGACGGTCAACCAGAATTCGTCACCCACCTCAGAGACTTAATTTGTGAACTTTGCACTAATGGACTCTCTGGTCTGTTCTGGCAAAGAACATAAGAACATAAGAACTAGAAGCAGGAGTAGGCCATCTGGCCCCTCGAGCCTGCTCCACCATTCAATGAGATCATGGCTGATCTTTTGTGGACTCAGCTCCACTTTCCGGCCCGAACACCATAACCCTTAATCCCTTTATTCTTCAAAAAACTATCTATCTTTATCTTAAAAACATTTAATGAAGGAGCCTCTACTGCTTCACTGGGCAAGGAATTCCATAGATTCACAACCCTTTGGGTGAAGAAGTTCCTCCTAAGCTCAGTCCTAAATCTACTTCCCCTTATTTTGAGGCTATGCCCCCGAGTTCTGCTTTCACCCGCCAGTGGAAACAACTTGCCCGCATCTATCCTATCTATTCCCTTCATAATTTTATATGTTTCTATAAGATCCCCCCTCAGTCTTCTAAATTCCAACGAGTACAGTCCCAGTCTACTCAACCTCTCCTCGTAATCCAACCCCTTCTGACGAATGTGATATAAAATAATTGTTTTAGAGATATTAGTTACTGTAATGTAGAGATAGGCCAGTCTCATTCTGGTGAGTTCACAGACAAAGGATTTCAGAACGCATGGCAAAGTAAGGAGGAGGTGTGTCCAGCTACGGACGGGGAAAGGATGCTGGGTAATAGGGGGCCAGAGGAAGGGATTGGAAGTGAGCCAATTAGGATGTATGGCCAGGTCAGGAGGGGTATAGGATGACCTATGGGAATCGTGTATGTGAAACTTGATGCCATTTGAATGTATCAGTAGAGATTCCTTTGTCCTACAGACTCACTCGATTCCGGGGGTGCAGAAAGCAGGATGTGTTCTGTACCACTGTGAATTGAGACAGACTTGCAAGTCAAATAAAATAACTAATGCAATACCTGCAAATCCATCTCGACTTTTATTGAGGCCAGACTGACGGGTAAAGAAAATTATGCTTTGTCACTTCAGATCTGGGATTAACCTAGTGAATCTCCTCTGCACACCCTCCAGTGCCAGTACGTCCTTTCTCAAGTAAGGAGACCAAAACTGAACACAATACTCCAGGTGTGGCCTCACTAACACTTTATACAATTGCAGCATAACCTCCCTCGTCTTTGACTCCATCCCTCTAGCAATGAAGGACAAAATTCCATTTTCCTTCTTAATCACCTGTTGCACCCGTAAACCAACTTTTTGCGACTCATGCACTAGCACACCCAGGTCTTGCTGCACAGCAGCATGTTTTAATATTTTATCATTTAAATAATAATCCCTTTTGCTGTTATCCCTACCAAAATGGATACCCTCACATTTGTCAACATTGTATTCCATCTGCCAGACCCTAGCCCATTCACTTAGCCTATCCAAATCCCTCTGCAGACTTCCAGTATCCTCTGCAATTTTTGCTTCACCACTTATCTTAGTGTCGTCTGCAAACTTGGACACATTGCCCTTGGTCCCCAACTCCAAATCATCTATGTAAATTGTGAACAGTTGTGGGCCCAACATTAATCCCTGAGGGACACCGCTAGCTACTGATTGCCAACCAGAGAAACACCCATTAATGCCCACTCTTTGCTTTCTATTAATTAACCAATCCTCTATCCATGCTACTACTTTCCCCTTAATGCCATGCATCTTTATCTTATGCAGCAACCTTTTGTGTGGCACCTTGTCAAAGGTTTTCTGGAAATCCAGATATACCACATCCATTGGCTCCCCATTATCTACCGCACTGGTAATATCCTCAAAATTAGTTAGGCACAACCTGCCCTTTATGAACCCATGCTGCGTCTGCCCAATGGGACAATTTCCATCCAGATGCCTCGCTATTTCTTCCTTGATGATAGATTCCAGCATCTTCCCTACTACCAAAGTTAAGCTCACGGGCCTATAATTACCTGCTTTCTGCCTACCTCCTTTTGTAAACAGTGGTGTCACGTTTGCTGATTTCCAATCCGCTGGGACCACCCCAGAGTCTAGTGAATTTTGATAAATTATCACTAGTGCATTTGCAATTTCCCGAGCCATCTCTTTTAGCACTCTGGGATGCATTCCATCAGGGCCAGGAGACTTGTCTACCTTTAGCCCCATTAGCTTGCCCATCACTACCTCCTTGGTGATAACAATCCTCTCAAGGTCCTCACCTGTCATAGCCTCATTTCCATCAGTCACTGGCATGTTATTTGTGTCTTCCACTGCGAAGACCGACCCAAAAAACCTGTTCAGTTCCTTAGCCATTTCCTCATCTCCCTTTATTAAATCTCCCTTCTCATCCTCTAAAGGACCAATATTTACCTTAGCCACTCTTTTTTGTTTTATATATTTGTAGAAACCTTTACTATCTGTTTTTATATTCTGAGCAAGTTTACTCTCATAATCTATCTTACTCTTCTTTATAGCTTTTTTAGTAGCTTTCTGTTGCCCCCTAAAGAGTTAGTCCTCTAGTCTCCCACTAATTTTTGCTACTTTGTATGCTTTTTCATTCAATTTGATACTCTGCCTTATTTCCTTAGATATCCACGGTCGATTTTCCCTCTTTCTACCGTCCTTCCTTTTTGCTGGTATAAACCTTTGCTGAGCACTGTGAAAAATCGCTTGGAAGGTTCTCCACTGTTCCTCAACTGTTTCACCATAAAGTCTTTGCTCCCAGTCTACCTTAGCTAGTTCTTCTCTCATCCCATTGTAATCTCCTTTGTTTAAGCACAAAACACTCGTGCTTGATTTTACCTTCTCACCCTCCATCTGTATTTTAAATTCCACCATATTGTGATCGCTCCTTCCGAGAGGATCCCTAACTATGAGATCCTGAATCAATCCTGTCTCATTACACAGGACCAGATCTAGGACCGCTTGTTCCCTTGTAGGGTCCATTACATACTGTTCTAGGAAACTATCGTGGATACATTCTATAAACTCCTCCTCCAGGCTGCCTTGACCGACCTGGTTAGACCAATCGACATGATAAAATCCCCCATGATAACTGCTGTACCATTTCTACATGCATCAGTTATTTCTTTGTTTATTGCCTGCCCCACCATAATGTTACTATTTGGTGGCCTATAGACTACTCCTATCAGTGATTTTTTCGCCTTCCCATTCCTGATTTCCACCCAAATGGATTCAACCTTATCCTCCATAGCACCGATGTCATCCCTTACTGCTGCCCGGATGTCATCCTTAAATAACAGAGCTACACCACCTCCCTTACCATCCACTCTGTCCTTCCGAATAGTTTGATATCCTCGGATATTTAACTCCCAGTCGTGACCATCCTTTAACCATGTTTCAGTAATGGCCACTAAATCATAGTCATTCACGATGATTTGCGCCATCAACTCATTTACCTTATTCCGAATACTACGAGCATTCATGTAAAGTACACTTATGTTGGCTTTTTTACCTCTGTTCTTAATCTTAACACCTCGATCAGTAACCTCTCCTAAGTTATATTTCCTCTTAACTTTTCTCCTAATTTTCCTTGTCGTTGAACCATATCTTCATGTGACAACCTGCCGCGTCGCTTACCATTAATGTTTTCACTTCCCGTTTTATTCCTTTTAGTATTCCTGGTCCTATTCACTGAGCTCCCCTCAGTCACTGTACCTTGTACTGTCACCCTTTTTGATTTTTGACTATGGCTTCTCTGTCTTACACTTTCCCCCTTACTGCCTTTTGTTTCTGTCCCTGTTTTACTACCTTCCAACTTCCTGCATCGGTTCCCATCCCCCTGCCACATTAGTTTAAACTCTCCCCAACAGCTCTAGCAAACACCCCCCTAGGACATCGGTTCCAGTCCTGCCCAGGTGCAGACCACCCGGTTTGTACTGGTCCCACCTCCCCCAGAACCGGTTCCAATGCCCCAGGAATTTGAATCCCTCCCTCTTGCACCGTCTCTCGAGCCACGCATTCATCCTATCTATCCTGATATTCCTACTCTGAATAGCTCGTGGCACTGGTAGCAATCCTGAGATTACTACCTTTGAGGTCCTAACTCCCTGAATTCAGCTTGTAGGACCTCGTCCCGTTTTTACCTATATCATTGGTGCCTATGTGCACCACGACAGCTGGCTGTTCACCCTCTCCCCCCAGAATGTCCTGCAGCCGCTCCGAGGCATCCTTGACCCTTGCACCAGGGAGGCAACATACCATCCTGGAGTCTCGATTGCGTCCGCAGAACCGCCTGTCTATTCCCCTTACAATTGAGTCCCCTATCACTATAGCCCTGCCATTCTTCTTCCTGCCCATGTGCGCAGCAGAGCCAGCCATGGTGCCATGAACTTGGCTGCTGCTGCCTTCACCTGGTGAGCCATCTCCCTCAACAGTATCCAAAGCGGTATATCTGTTTTGCAGGAATATGACCACAGAGGACACCTGCACTGCCTTCCTACTCTTGCTCTGTCTTTTGGTCACCCATTTTCTATCTCCCTCAGTACCTTTCACCTGCGGTGTGACCAACTCACTAAACGTGCTATCCACAACGTCCTCAGCATCGCGGATGCTCCAACGTGAGTCCATCCGCAGCTCCAGAGCCATCAAGCGGTCTAACAGGAGCTGCAACTGGACACACTTCTTGCACGTGAAGGAGCCAAGGACAGTGGACGTGTCCTGTTCTGTTCTTCCGTTTAATCGTTCAAGTGGTTTGTATATAGTGTTCATCTCGTTATTTGTGTGACACACTGTTTTTTTCTGCACCAGGCACCTTCCCATGTAAATAGCTTAGTTTTATGTACATAGCCCTGTAAATATTTCACGCACACATAGTCAGGAACATTCACCACACACTATTTATTGTCACGCAGGCACATATTTTTATATAAAAAGGGGATGTCATAATATACACCAGTATATCATGGTGCAGACTCACACTGATGGACACACAGTGGGACCAATCAACATACACAACACTGCAGCCAATCACCAGTGAGAGCACACGCACTATAAAGAGAGGGGTCATCAGAGTTCCCGCTCATTCGAGTAGCAGCTAGCTCAGAGCACAGAGCTCACAGCCTGCAACACAGACATTCACCATGTGTTGAGTGCATCAACTGGTTAGGACAAGGCAAAGGTCTTTAGTTAAAGCTAGTATCGTATTTACCCACAGTTCAAGTATGTTTAAATAGTTAACCTTTAATAAAATAATGTTGCACGACTTCAAGTGTTGTTGACCTGCATGTGATCCAGAACACCCAACACATCAAATTGCAAAGCCATTTCAAAATGCAATTATGAGTCAAGCATGTTACTGAGGGTCTAGAGTAACACCTAGGCCAGATCAGGTGTGGGTGGCAGATTTCCTTCCCTGAAGTGCATTGGTGAACCAGGCAGGTTTTTAACAACAGTCAATGATAGTTTCATGGTCGACTGAACTGCATAGTCTTGAATTCCAGATTTATCCATTTGATTTTGGGGAGACGGTGGCATAGTGGTATTGTCACAGGATTAGTAAATCAGAGGCCCACAGTAATGCTCTGCGGACCCAAGTTCAAATCCCACGTCTGCAGATGGTGCAATTTGAATAATCTGCAATTAAAAGTTCAATGATGACATTGGAAATCATTGTCGATTGTTGTAAAATCCCATCCGGTTCACTAAAGTCTTTTAGGGGAGGAAATCTGCCTTACCTGGTCTGGCCTACATGTGAGTCCAGACCTACAGTAGTTCGGTTGACTATTGACTGCCAGGCTAATTCACAGCCTTCAGAGCAAGTGCCAAAAAACAGACAGAGAAAGCACCTGATTCTGGCCTTGCCCTCAACTGCTGCCATTTACCCTGTAAGGGACCGGGGTGAAAATTCCATCCTTAACAATGTTGTAAATTAGGGGGCAGCAGGGTGGCGCAGTGGTTAGCACTGCTGCCTCACGCCGCCGAGGTCCCAGGTTCGATCCCGGCTCTGGGTCACTGTCCGTGTGGAGTCTGCACATTCTCCTAGTGGTTGCGTGGGTTTCGCCCCCACAACCCAATGATGTGCAGGGTAGGTGGATTGGCCACGCTAAATTGCCTCTCAATTGGAAAAAATGAATTGGGTACTCTAAATTTATATTAAAAAAAACAACAATATTGTAAATTCAACAAAAACAACTTGTATTTGGATACCACGCTTAACATAATGAAATGTCCCAAGGTGCCTTGCAGGATGTAGCCAGGAAAAATTTGATACCATGGCAAAGGTGGAGCTATTCGGATGGACGATCAAAAGATTGGTCAAAGAGGGTGGTTTTCAGCTGCCTCTTAAGGAAAGTGGTAGAGAGGTGAGGAAGTTTAGGGAGGGAATTCCAGAACAGGGGAGCGAGATACAGCTGAATGTGCAACCACCAAGGGTGAAGCGCTTAAAATCAGGGATGCTCAAGAGCCCAAAATTGCAAGCACACATATTTCAGAGTTGTAGAGATGGAAGAACTGGCAGAGATTGGGAGCAGTGAGGCTGTGGAGGGAAGATTTCCATAAAAAATATGTGCATCATGTATATTGCGCTTGCAGGATAAGATAATGTAATGCCGTGGGGTCGAATGCAATACTCAACAGAAGCTTATTAGACGGCTGTGAACTGTACAAAGGCTTGGCCTAGACCAAGCCGAAGGCCTGCAAAGCAGCCGATGCTATCACGGACTATCACGTGGCTAAACACTTAAGGTGACCATGCAACAACACAGCAACAACTCACCTGTATAACAGTATAACTAACATCCTGCCATGCCAGGACAGGTGTCACCGAAGATATGTGAGGCTGACAGGACTGCTGTAGATGTTTGGGGGCCCACCAATATTTTGAGGTGCTTCAGACTTCATTTTCCTCTTTGTTACCATCGGACTTTAGCATAAACCGCAACAGTGATGTTGTCATGTGAGAGTACCTTGAAGAAATGGGTGTTTATAAATGGGTGTGTATATAAATATCTGTAGTGAGTGTACCTTTAAGAAATGGATGTTTATTTCTGCAGTGATGTCAGAGAGTGGGTGGAGCTGGGTTGTCTGTCAGCTTTTTACTTTCACTTTAGGCTTTTTGCTGCAGGGTAGGTTTGGTTTCATTTTAGCTTTGGAGAAGCTGCAATCACAGCAGGATGTGTGTGAATCTCTGCAAGCTTATGAATGTCCATTTGCTGATTTCAACGTGGTAACTGTTCTCAGTAGTGAAGTTAAGCCTGAAGTCTTTCTGTTTTAAAGGTTTTTTAAGCCTTATGGATGTTAAAAGGGACAGCGTAAGCATTACTTAGTGTTGTATTCTTTGGGGGTTGTATTTGAATTGATGGTTGCTAAGATGTTTTAAAAAAGGTTAACTTGAGTTCATAGAATAAACATTGTTTTGCTTTAAAAAATACTTTTCCATTTCTGCTGTCCCACACCTGTAGAGTGGGCCGTGTGCTCCCCATACCACAATCTATTAAAAGTTGTGGGTCAGGTGAACTCCATGATACACTTTGGGGTTCTCTAAACCCTGGCCCATAACAAAGTCATTTCACCGAGTATGTGAAAGCTCCTCCAGAACGAGAACACCTGAGGCCAGACAATCCAGCTTCATAAAGTTCCATGTGCTTTCCAGCTCACTAATCCACTTATAGCATTTCTTCATTTAATTTGGCACCAGCTGTGTAAGCAGCTTTGTATTAGCCTTTCAGCCGATTTAAAGATTTAAATGATTTAAAGTGAAAACAATAAACATGTTTGCCACTCTGAAACCAGCGTGACAAATTTCTCCAAATCCACGATATACCTTCCCTCATGAAAGGCAGATGTTGCAGCCAGCAACTGAAAAAGGACGAACATTTATAGATCGGGTCGCAATTTGTCCAGTTTTGTCCTGTTTCCAGGCGGAATATCCTCTGCCCTCTACCCGATTTGAACCGGCCTTATTGTCCGCTATTTTTAAAGGGCTTGTTGTCCAGCCTGCAGGAAAACAATTAAAGTTAAAACACCTGCCTGTGGGGCAACCCACACCTGCCCAGCCTGCAAGGATCCTCAGGCCTAGCCCCGGCAGGCTATGGGGGCGAGGGGACTTGGCTGCACTCGGGGAAGAATGGAAACTGGCTATGTGCTCCTTCATGTTGCCCCTATGCTACGTCGCGACATCATTCGAGCACACTTATGCAGCTCACTGCTCTCAACTGAGCAGCTGGGAGAGAGCATGAGCGACACAACATCAGGGGGCAAAAGACTGATTAAAAACATCACTCAAATTTTTTCAACCTGCTTTAACTCCTCCAGGGTTTATCATTGGAATATCCTGATTGGGACTTACGGGCTGGAAATGATTATCTTCCCCGTGGTTGTTGCGGAGTCTGAACTCCAGCCGGTAAGAGACCCGCCAGGAATCTACCGGGAAGTGTATGTACCGTAATTGTAAATGAAACAAAGTTCTTTATTTTACGCGGTGTAGACACCCTGCATCCTTATTGAAATTATAAGTTGGAAATATCCAAGCTCTCCATGTTTCGCTCGCACTAAGACAATTATGTACGGTTTTATTTGCATTTTTAAGAAAGTGAATGGGTGTGTGCGGCGGGAGGTTGTGTCTGGTATTCCTGTGGTCTGAAGCAGCCCACGTTATGTATAGAGTGCCAGTGATGTCAACATACTTTACTGCCAATGATGTTCTTTGGAAGCATGGGCCAGGACTCTGCAAAATTACGGCCAAGTGTTGACGCCGGCGCTCAAAACCGGCGCGAACGACACCGGCGTTAACATGCCTCCAGGCCCAGGCAGTCACCCTTTCCTCGGGGGCTAGAATGGCGCCAGAGTGCTGTGCGCTGCTCCGGCGCCGAAAGCCGGCCCGCCACGGCCGGCGCGGGTTTGCGCATGTGTGCCACAGCTGGAGTATCCACGCTGGCGCCGGGCAATATGGTGGAGCCCTACAGGGATCCAGCGCGGAGGAACATAGGCACCCCCCCCCCCTGGAATGAGCCCGCCTGCAGATCGGTTGCCCCCGATTGTGGACCTGGCCACTGTGGAAGCCCCGCTTGGAGTCGCCTCCCCCCGCCCCCCCCCCCCCCCCCCCATCAGGACGGCCCCACAGCCAGAACGGCGAGGTCCCGCCGGGTAGGACCATACGCAAACGACGCCGACGGGACTCGGCCGAACTCAGCCTGTCGAGCGCGGAGAATCGCGCGGTGGGGGGGGGGGGGTCGTTTTCCACAGCCCCCGACTGGTGCCGCGGCGACCGCGCTGGCGCGATAGGCGCGATTCTCCGGTCGTAAAGCAACTAAACACCAATCAGCTCCCCAACAACTCAACTACCACCCAACCAGACTTCCGGTGACGGCGGACGGGAGGTTGCCGCACACTGGAGGGATCCCGCTCGGGAATAGAAATTTTGGGGTTTTAACGCCCGGTCCCGGGGGCAACGGAGGCTGAAAAAGCTGTAAGAAGGCACAGGGAGGAGAAATGTCCAAGCTTGGGGAAAAAAACGGCCATGAAAAAGGGGGTTAATGAAAGTCCGCCGGTGAGTGGAAAAGTCACAGCAGAAGAAATGACCATGGTGATGGCTGTGGAACTTGAAAAACAGTTCATAAAACACATGGAAGCGATGAAGAAGGAGATGGGGGTGGTATTGAAAGTGCTTGTGGAGGAGGCGATTGCCCCGGTGAGGGCGGCGGTATCCAGCGCAGTGGCGGAGGTGCGGGAGCAAGGTGAGACACTAAAGGAAATGGAAGAGGCATTATCGCTGCACAGTGATCAACTCACCTCGATGGGGAATGAGTTGCGGAAGGTAACAGAGACCAACAAGGGCCTGCGAGCCAAAATGGAAGACCTGGAAAACAGATCCAGGCGGCAGAATCTGAGGATCGTGGGTCTGTCCGAAGGGGTGGAAGGCCCGAGTCCAACGGAGTATTTTGCCACGATGTTGGCAAAGCTATTGGGGGAGGGGGACGATCCCTCTCGATATGAACTGGATCGGGCTCATTGGTCGTGGAGGCCTATACCAAAGGCGAGTGAGCCGCCAAGAGTAGTAACTCTGTGTTTCCGTAGGTATAGCGCGAAGGAGAAAATCCTGTGCTGGGCAAAGCAGAAGGGGGTGGTGCAGTGGGCTGGAGCTGGTATACGCATATACCAGGACTTTACAGTGGAGCTGGCGAGGAGGCGGGCTGCCTTCAGCCGGGTGAAGAAGGCACTGTACATCAGCAAGGTGCAGTGCGGCATAGTATACCCAGCTAAGTTGAGGGTGACCTGCAAATCCAAGGACTTTTATTTTGGGACGGTGGGAGCGGCGGAGGAGTTTGCGAAGGCAGAAGGACTGTGGCAGAATTGAGAAATGAGACTGAGAGCGGGTCGTGTACATTTGTAGCCTCATGTAACTTTATTTTTTCACTGCGTGTTGGTGTATGTACTAAATGAGTCGACACTGTATATATTTGGACAAGGGAAGAGATGGGACTTTCATTTGCAATAATGGTTCTTTGGGGCCTGGATGTGTACGTTGGGGTTGTGTGCTGAAGGGGATTTCTTGGTTTTCCTGGGACCGGGCAAGGGGGAAGGAGACCCGGGTGGGGGCCTCCACGCTGGCCGGTTTAAGCCGGCCAGTGAACGGGAGTGATTCCTTTTTCTTTTTTCCTTTCTTTTCCCTCCTTGGGAGGGTTTGTTTTATTTGATGTTTATATTGTCAGGTGGGCCGTTGTTTTTTTTTGGGGGGGGGGGCCCTTGTTTTTTTTGGGGGGGGGGGCGTGGGAGGATGGGATCGTTGTTGTTAATAAGGGGATTGACATTGCATTCGTTACCGTTTACTGTTTGTTGATGGGGTGTAAATTCTGAAGAAAATGTGAAAATGGAGAATAAAAAGTATATATTTTTTAAAAACTACCATCCAACCACTCGACTGCCCCCAACCACGCAACAACCCCCCCAACTCAAATAAACCACTTTCTGACCTGGCACAACATCCCCCTATCAACCTGACATGACTACCCCTCCCCCCAAGAACCCGACTAACCCCCAAACCACCTGATTACACCCCCCCCCCAACCAACCCAACTATCTCCAGCTCAATCCAATCAGTCCCCTACTACCTAACCATTCCCCCATATTCCCCCAACTGACATAACTACCTGGTAATCTAACCCACCACCCATCACTCAACTGCACACCCAACCAATCCAACTACCCAACGGCCAGACCCCTCTACCTCCAAACCACCTGATTAACCCCTGAGCCAACTACCCTCACAACCACTTCACAACCTACCCACTTCACTCACCTACCCATTCACTCAACCATTCATTAACCCTCACACATTTATTAAAAGACTGGACCTGTACTATCTATCTGAATATGGCAGCTACTGCCAGGAAAAAGGAACATGTCCGCCCCTTTGCTGGATTAATTTAGGAGATGCTGCACTTCCCATTTCTGCTGCAGCTGGGAATGGAAGATCCCAGAGGAACCCCGTGGGGGGCAAGGTAGCACCGTAGTTAGCTCTGTTGCTTCACAACACCAGGGTCCCGGGTTCGATTCCCGGCTTGGGTCACTATCTGTGCAGAGTATGCACATTCTCCCAGTGTCTGCATGGGTTTAATCCGGCTGCTCCGGATTCCTCCCACAGTCCAAAGATGTGCGGGTTAGGTGGATTGGTCACTGATCAATTGCCCTTAGTATCCAAAAGTTAGGTTGGGTTGCGGGGATGGGGTGGAGGTGTGGGCTTAAGTAGGGTGCTCTCTCAGGAGCCGGTGCAGATGGGCCGAATGGCCTCCTTCTGCACTGTAAATTCAATGACCCTATTCTATGAATATGACTCGAGGAAATGGAAAGTATGGTCGTGTTGGGAAAAACTTTGTGAGCAGTGACAATTGCCCAGGATTGTTGCTCACTGGGAAATTGAGGCCTAGGAAAACAGGGCACAGCAGAATTGCGTGAATGACCAGATCAGCTGTTTTAATGATGTTGGTTGTGGGATAAATATGGACCCAAACATCAGGGGGAACTCCCTGGCCTTCATTGAAAGAATGCCACGGATTGTCCGACTGAGAGAGCAGACAGAGCTTCCGTTGAAACCCACCTGGAAAAAGGCACCTCCGGCCGTGCAGCACTCCCTCTTTACTGCAGTGCAGTGGCAGCCTGGAATTGGTGCTCAGGGGCGGGATTCTCCGCGAACCAGCGGGGCAGGCCATTCCGGAGTGACCACTCCGGCGTCGGGCCGCCCCGAAGGCGCAGAATCCTCCGCACCTTCGGGAGCTAGGCCGGTGCCGGAGTGGTTTGGCAGGGGCGGGGGGGGGGATTGAAGGGGTTGGCATTCGGATCCTCACTCCCAAAAGAGACACAGTCATCGAGTTTTACAGCGCAGGAAGAGGAACTTCGCCCCATTGTGTGTGTGCCAGCCATCAATCATCCATCTGCCTTCTGCCATGCAATCATTTTCTCTCCCCTCTTTCACAGGTACCTCTGGATAACACTCGAGGACACCCATAAACCAGGCCCTTAGCTCCCGTTCCCAGGTCACCTGGGGTGAAGAGCCTGAGGGCAGCACATTTCAAGACCCACCACAGTTCTCAACCCCACCCTCCATCAGCGCAGAGTCACACATTTTGGTGGGACCCAGATTTAGAGCAGGCTTGGATTCACAATCTGGTCCACAGCAGGTGGAGGAAAGGGTGTCAGAGGTTGTCAGCACTTGCAGGACTGCTGGAGCACAATTCTGATGAATCAAATGAAGAGTCTCCGAGCTCAGGCGCAAATCAGTTCTGTGAACTGCAGCGACCATTCAGGGAAGGTCAGGAAGGCATGTCTGCTGCACTCCTCAGAATGCAATGAATGATGGAGGAGGCTGTTCCCATTCAATCCCAGGTGATAGCATTGGCATGCCAATGCACTGAGGCCAATACTGACAAGCATTAAACTCAACACTGAGGTTGGTACCACATTAGTCCTGCATTGTTGCAGGAGCAATGCTCCCTTGCTGTATCCCTTGGTGGCATCCATCAGTGGCTACGTGATAGGGGAGTGGGTCAGCTTTTTCTCAGTGCAACAGCCCCTACTCTTCAAGGTGTCAGCCATGGACCCTTGAGCACCCATAGGGAAGAGGAGGATCAGCAGGTGTACACCCTGGGGTCATCCACCTGGGTGACTCCTGGGGTGTCCATCTGATCCTTATCCTCCCTTCCTGTAACCCCATCAGCTTCAGCTCCACAGGCTGACGAAGTTGCACCTGCCCCACAGAAGGACACCCAAAGTAGGCTGGGGCCCTCCAGCTCTGGAACCTCCGTAGGATGCCCACTGAAGTCATCACAGATAATAGGGCGTAGCAGTCAGGAAGCCGCCTTCACCGGCGCTGTGGCTTTTGGGTAAGCGCCAAGATGTGGTGCTTAGGGCAGCACGGTAGCATTGTGGATAGCACAATTGCTTCACAGCTCCAGGGTCCCAGGTTCGATTCCGGCTTGGGTCACTGTCTGTGCGGAGTCTGCACATCCTCCCCGTGTCTGCGTGGGTTTCCTCCGGGTGCTCCGGTTTCCTCCCACAGTCCAAAGATGTGCGGGTTAGGTGGATTGGCCATGATAAATTGCCCTTAGTGTTCAAACTTGCCCTTAGTGTTGAGTGGGGTTACTGGGTTATGGGGATAGGGTGGAGGTGTTGACCTTGGGTAGGGTGATCTTTCCAAGAGCCGGTGCAGACTCGATGGGCCGAATGGCCTCCTTCTGCACTGTAAATTCTATGATGTGGTGGTAGGGGTAGGAAATCTAAGAAATGTTCGGAGCACAACAATGGCAGGAGTCTTATGCACCTGCTTACAATAATCATCAATGTACACAGAATACGAGACATTTCACATCTCCTTTTGCTTATGCCTCCACTTTATCATGAGCTATGTTGCTGTCAAACAGACGTGCCAGCCTGTCCCTTTACTTATCGTAGGTTTCACTATCATGCGCCTCTCATCTATGTAACCAGCTTTCATCACACAGGAGTGTATGCCTGTTCGAATCATTCCCGACACCAGTGATGCATCATCATTAATGTAAGGAGCTCTTGCAGGAGAACCTGTTTCAAATGCTTCGCAGTGTCATGCCATCCTGTTTCTTAGCTGTGTAAGGCTGAGGCTGCTTTCAAGAGAGGCCAAGGACTGGTGTGGAAGGAGAGATGTTTAAAGAGATAGAAAACTGTCATGTATCCTGGAACCCCATGTACTGTCTTTCATCCGGCATGCTTTTAGTCCTTCCTCACAGCTCGTGCAAGCTCCTGTGCACCAAGCACATTTCCAACATTCAGAATGCATGTGTGCTAAGCTCAACAATACTTCTGAGGTCTTTGCCACTTCAATGTGCCTCGGCTATGCTCCTCTCAGCCACCTTATGGCCATGGCATTCGGACCTACATCTTTTTACCTTTCAGCTGTCATTTAGCAGCCACAAAGCTCTATTCACGAATGTAGGATGAAGCAAAGAGTGTACCCTCACCTAAACCCTCATTGAGGTTAATGTATTGATTGGTGATATTCTCCTTTCAATGGAGCCTTAAAACAAGCTCTGGAAGCGCATACGATAGCTTGGTGGTACACTGAGCAAAGCTATTGGATAGGAGCGAGGATGTGGTAAAGTTGATGTCTGGTCTTTATTATCAAGTAGATATAGCCTTCGGTGTGTCATGCTGTCTGAGCCTGCTGCAGTTCATCAGGAACAGCCATGATGATGAACCATCTTTGCTCAAGAGGAGGCACAGTGATGTACGGAGGGCAACTGTTAGAATTTTGTCATCCTCAGGTGGTCCACATCCAGAGAAAGGTGAGGGTGACTGTAGGCCAGTACTGTCCTGAACTGCAGGTGCCAGGTAGAAGGAGGCATGGAGGACTGCGTCACGTCTAAATAGATATCGCAACACCTGCATTCGGGTCTTGGCAGCCTTGGCCGGAGTGGCTCTCTACTTTCTAAATGGGGAAATGCTTCGGAAAGTAGAAGCACAAAGGGACTTGGGAGTCCTTGTTCACGATTCTCTTAAGGTTAATGTGCAGGTTCAGTCGGCAGTTAAGAAGGCAAATGCAAAGTTAGCATTCATGTCAAGAGGGCTAGAATACAAGACCAGGGATGTACTTCCGAGGCTGTATAAGGCTCTGCTCAGACTCCGTTTGGAGTATTGTGAACAGTTTTGGACCCCGTATCTAAGGAAGGATGTGCTGGCCTTGGAACATAGAACATAGAACATACAGTGCAGAAGGAGGCCATTTGGCCCATCGAGTCTGCACCGACCCACTTAAGCCCTCACTTCCACCCTATCCCCATAACCCAATAACCCCTCCTAACCTTTTTGGACACTATGGGCAATTTATCATGGCCAATCCACCTAACCTGCACATCTTTGGACTGTGGGAGGAAACCGGAGCACCCGGAGGAAACCCACGCAAACACGGGGAGAACGTGCAGACTCCGCACAGACAGTGACCCAGCGGGGGATCGAACCTGGGACCCTGGCGCTGTGAAGCCACAGTGCTATCCACTTGTGCTACCGTGCTGCCCCTATTTTTTTTTTCTTTTTTTTTTCCAGAGGAGGTTCACAAGAATGATCCCTGGAATGAAGA
The DNA here is from genome assembly GCF_047496885.1 of Scyliorhinus torazame. Taxonomy (NCBI): domain Eukaryota; kingdom Metazoa; phylum Chordata; class Chondrichthyes; order Carcharhiniformes; family Scyliorhinidae; genus Scyliorhinus; species Scyliorhinus torazame. The sequence goes on along the minus strand of NC_092720.1, from coordinate 23,026,306 downwards.
ACTTGTTGTGTGAGGAACGTTTTAGGACTCTGGGTCTGTAGTCGTTGGAGTCTAGAAGGATGACAGAGGATCTTATTGAAACTTACAAGATACTGCGAGGCCTGGATAGAGTGGACGTGGGGAGGATGTTTCCATTTGCAGCAAAAACTAGAACCAGAGGACACCATCTCAGACTAAAGGGACGATCCTTTGAAACAGAGATGAGGAGGAATTTCTTCAGCCAGAGGGTGGTGAATCTGTGGAACTCTTTGCCGCAGAAGGCTGTTGCGGTCAATTCACTAAGTGCCTTTAAGGCAGAGATAGATAGGTTCTTGATTAATAAGGGGATCAGGGTTTATGGGGCGAAGGCAGGAGAATGGAGATGAGAAAATATCAGCCATGATTGAATGACGGAGCAGACACAATTGGCCAAGTGGCCTAATTCTGCTCCTATGTCTTATGGTCTTATGGTTCCTGTCAGTATGATCCTCGAGGTGACACAGAAAGTTTTGTACATATTGGTGTTGGCTCTTCTGCAGGAGCATTGTTACATTAAAAACATGAGCCCAGCGAGGCTAGGAGAGCAGCTGCTTCCTCCTGTAGGTTGCCATAGCAACTGGGATGCGTGAAAGATGCTGGAAGAGGGCGGACCTTCAGACATGTGACTCTGGGACAACTTACACCAGTCAGCACCCGATTTCTGGAGCTTATCCTGAGGTCTCACCATTCCGTAAAGGCTCAGGACAAGTTGAGCTTCCTGTGTGAGTATTCATAAGTGGAGACAATGGTTGAAATGAGAGGGATAGACATGCTAGTGTTTATGTGGGCCCATAATGCTTGTCCAAGAGCATAATCATTACTATTTATCACCATCCTCCTGGCATCAGTTGTCTATGAGGGCCTCATGTGCATGCTTGCCTCATCTGGCCCATGCTACGCCCTCTCCCTCTGCAGCCTCAACTTCCTCAGCCTCACCACCCTCATTCCCTTCAATGTCCTCCTAATTGGACATCCTCTTCCAGCTTGGGATCTGGCAGTTCCTTCCCCCATTTCAATGCCAGCCTGCGGAGCGCGCACAGCCATGATGATCTGCGAACCCTCTGGGGGGGGGGGGGGGGGGGTGAGCTGCAGTGAATTGCCAGATCTGGTCAGACATCAGAATCATATTTTTAAAATGTCTCTGATATGTTCCACAAATATTCAAATCCTCTCATGAGCGTCTTGCAGGTACGTTTTGTCCCCAAGGTGCCAACTCTGGATATTGTGTTGTACTTTGAAGATGCCCGGGATCTGCGATCTACCTAAGGTGTAGGAATCCATGATGGTTCTGGGATACCTCGTGAAAATCTATAGGATTTGTGTGCCGTCATCACACACCATTCAGTGAGTGGAAGCCTTTCCTGTTCACCACAGAATCACAGAATAATATGGGCAGCACGGTAGCTCAAGTGGCTTCACAGCGCCAGGGTCCCAGGTTCGATTCCCTGCTGGGTCACTGTCGGTGCGGAGTCTGCACGTTCTCCCCGTGTCTGGGTGGGTTTCCCCCGGGCGCTCTGGTTTCCTCCCACAGGCCAAAGACGTGCAGGTTAGGTGGATTGGCCATGATAAATTGCCCTTAATGACCAAAACGGTTAGGAGGGCTATTGGGTTACAGGGATAGGGTGGAAGTGAGGGCTTAAGTGGGTCGGTGCTGACTCGATGGGCCGAATGGCCTCCTTCTGCACTGTATGTTCTATGTTCCAATACAGTGCAGAACAGTCCCTTCAGCCCATCAAGTCTGCGCCAGTGCATGAAAGACATCTGACTTGCCTACCTAATCCCATTTGCCCGCATTTGGCCCATTGCCTCGAATGTTAAGACGCGCCAAGTGTGAGGCAACCCACCTCTACCACCCTCCCAGGCAATGCATTCCACACCGTCATTACCTCTGGGTAAAAACATTTCACCTCAAATCCCCCCTAAACCTCTTACCCCTCACCTTGAACTTGTGTCCCCTCATAACTGACCCTTCAAGGGGAACAGCTGCTTCCCCAGCCTGCCTGTCCGTGCTCCATTATTTCTTATGTCTGAATAAAGCTCGTAGTCTTCCAGATGAAGTAAATGTTTTATTGAGTGAGTGAGTTCTCTCTCCAGAGCTTATACTGGATGTTATATGAGAGCCGGCGGTCTGTGTCCTGCTCACTAGCTGCCGTTCCTGTGAAGAGTGTCTGCGTGGGTTTCCTCCGGGTGCTCCGGTTTCCTCCCACGGTCCAAGGGTGTGCAGGTTGGGTGGATTGACTATGCTAAATTGCCTTTAGGTTAGATGGGGTTGCTGGGTTAGGGGAATAGGGTGGAGGTGTGGGCTTAGATAGGGTGCTCTTTCCAGGAGCTGGTGCAGACTCGATGGGCCGAATGGCCTCCTTCTGCACTGTAAATTCTATGATTCTATGAGTGACCTCCTGGCTTTCGATGGTCGATTTTATACATCTCTAGTGCTCCCTCTAGTGGTTAATTAGTTGTAGTGTATTTACATTACCCCCTTGTGTATTTACAGTGATGCAGATCACTACACATGCCCCTCATAATCTTGGCACCTCGATCAGGTCGCCCCTCAGTCTTCTCTGCTCCAGCGAAAACAACCCAAGCCACTCCAACCTTGCTTTATAACTTAAATGTTCCATCCCAGGCACCATCCTGGTGAATCGCCTCTGCACCCCATCCAGTGCAATCACATCCTTCATATAATGTGGTGACCAGAATTGCATACGGTACTCAGCTGTGGCCTTAGCAATGTTCTATACAACTCCAACATGACCTCCCTGCTTTTGTAATCTATGCCTCAATTGATAAAGGCGAGTGTCCCATGTGCCTTTTTCACCACCCAATTAACCTGCCCTCCCGTCTTCAGAGATCTGTGGACAAACATGCCAAGGTCCCTTTGCTCCTCGGAACTTCCCGGTGTCAGGTCACTCATTGAATACTTCCTTGTCAAATTACTCCTTCCAAAGTGTATCAGCTCACACTTTTCAGGGTTAAATTCCATTCGCCACTTTTCTGCCTATTTGACCATCCCGTCTGTATCGTCTTGTAACCCAGGACACTCAGCCTCACTGTTAACCACCCAGCTAATCTTTGTGTCATCTGCAAACTTACTGATCCTGGCTTCCAGTCACTAATGTATTGCAGCACCTGTTGTTAGGGAGATCTTACAGCCACACTTGTGCAGTCAATAGTGCTCTTCACCTTTGGCAACCCAGAAATGACTGGGAAACCCAGTGCTCTGAGGTCCTGGCTTGCTTGAACTCTTGTGAGGTGCATGTAATTGTGGACCTGGGCGAATAGGTCACCTGTAACCTCCTGGATATGCTTATGTGTGGACACTTACAAGATCTCACAGAAGTTGCCAGTTGAGTCTTGGAAATAGCCACTCACTGGCCTAGACGTTCAGGGCCACGGTGACTTTCAGAGTCACTCGCAGTTGATGTCCCCCCAGTCCCCGTGACTAAGTCTTGGAGAATGTGGCACATATCCAGAGAATCCCTGCAGTGCAGAAAGAGGCCAATAGGCCAATCGAGTCTGCACTGATTCACTGAAAGGGCACCCTACCTAGGCCGACACCCCCACCCTACACCCGTAATCCACCTAACCTCCACATCTTTGGACTGTGGGAGGAAACCGGAGCACCCGGAGGAAATCCACGCAGACACTTGAAGAGCGTGCAAACTCCACACATAGTCATCAAAGGAGGGAATTGATGCTGGGTCCCTGGTACTGTGAGGCAGCAGTGCTAACCACCAGTTAGCACTGTTGAATATCCACTTTGAATATCCACTTTAAACCAAATTCCTAAATATACTCACTCAGTCCCTGTTCACTCAGGCTGAAGTCATCTGCACTGCACGTACGGCTCTTCCTGATCCTAATTTAAATCCCACCAGCTGTCATGGTGGGATTTGAAGCCTTTCCCACGGAGGAATAGCCTGGGCTTCTGGATTACTAGCCCAGTGACACGATGCCACCATCTCCAGGTGTCTGCACATGACGGTGACATGTAGGCAAATATTCACCCCTGAAATCCTGCCCAGCCCAGGCAGCATTTTAAGTTAACCTTCGCTTTAGATGGGAATACTAAACCTTTTGGCATTGCACGTTCAGCTACAAACTGAGATTATGTTTTGGGAGTGGCTGGGGGCCTTGGGGAATGGGCTGAGCCTTCGTATGTGCGAACATGCCCTCTGAACGATTGTAACCAGCATGCGAGGCCTGATTGCTGCTGACTCCCTTCTTGCTCTGGGGAATTTTGAAGATGTGATTAAGGGGGCACGGTGGCACAGTGGTTAGCACTGTTGCCTCACAGCACCAGAAACCCGGGTTAGATTCCGACCTCGGGTAACTGTCTGTGCGGAGTCTGCACATTCTTCCCGTGCCTGTGTGCGTTTCCTCCGGGTGCTCCAGTTTCCTCCCACAGTCCAAAGAGGTGCAGGTTAGGTGCATTGATCAAATTGCCCCTTAGCGTTGAAAGGTTAGGTGAGGTTACAGAGATAGGGCGTGGTATCGGGCCAAGTATGGTTCTCTTTTGATAACTCGATGGGCTGAATGGCATCCTTCTGCACTGGGATGCGATGGGATTGGTCATTAAGGGCAATTTATCATGGCCAATCCACCTAACCTGCACATCTTTGCACTGTGGGAGGAAACCGGATCACCCCGAGGAAACCCACGCAGACACGGGGAGAATGTGCAGACTCCACATGGGATTCTATGAAGGGGCCATACAAGTTGTTCGAATAGTGCCACTTAACTGTGTTAATCTTGCATGATTATCCTTCATTGGTAATCTTCCTGCTTTCTTTCATTGTGAATAGGCTCATAACTTGTCTCAGCTGTGCATCTCTCCTCATCTGAGAATGTTTACATCTGTTGGCTGGCCCCGTACCTCTCCTTACCCCCACAGAGCAATACATCAATCATCCAAGAGGCCCTCAGAAAGCTCAGCAACTGAGTTTGTCCTTGTTTATGGTGTTTGCTGCTCAATGACTTCATCTTATAAGATGATGGTGCTGAGCTCTCAGTGTCAGATCAATCCTCCTGGTGCACGTGACAAAACCCTTCCAAACATCCTCCTTGACTCCGTTGTGATTCCTGATGTGCTATGACCTGGGTGACCTTGCCTTTCCCCACCTTGATGCTTCTGGTACATTGTGATTTTGAAACCCTCAGGCCGCCACCCCCTCTCCACCCCTCCCACCATGAGACCTCTGAATGATTACCGTCTCCCCATCTATGAGCTACAGATGCCTCCTGGGCTGAGTGCACCATCTGCAGCCCATGACCCGCCACGGACCAACGCATGTGATGTTATGTCTGCGCCCTGCAGAAAACAATCTTGTGATAGTCGCTGGCCAGTCATGCCCACCCCCTTCCTGCACTGGGACAAGGAGAGTCTTGGCAAGATAAGCAATGTGAAGGAAAGCACATCCCCAATTCAACACCTTCCCATTCTGGCCCTAGGTCGCTGTTCTGTTAGAGTCTCACCCCATTCAAGCGCAGGCGTTCCCACCACAATCCCATCACCCCACTCATATGTGTGAGCCCCGCCACCCTCCAGTGCAGCACTTGTGATGCTGCTCCTGACTAATAACAGCAACGCCACATCACGGTACTTGCCCTGCAGCCCTGCTGGCCACTTAGCCCATTCCCTAGTCAAGGGCTGAGGTACCCTCAATAAGACGCTTAGAGTGTAAACGGTAAAGAAGGCTTTAATAGACTAAGAACTATGCTAGAGCTGAGACATGTGCTAACTGCTGCACAGCCCACAAGGCAGCCCCTTATATATGGCTCACAGATGGGCGGAGCCAGAGGCGGAGTCCCCAGGGTTCCAAGCCCGGTCTTAAAGGGGACATCACCTTACATGATGACAAGGCAGTAACATTTCATCACAGGGCCTTGTCCTGCAGCTGACTCCAAGTAACTCCCTCCTTACCACCGCTGCTTTGGGCCAGGACCTTACCCAGTAACCCTCCCAAAAGCGATGTGGTGTTGGCAGCGAGGCTTGCACTATACTCGAGGTGCCTCCAGCGCTGCGTGATGCAAGGTAGTCGCACAAACCTCAAAGCCCCGAGCGAAAAGCATGTCCCCCGAGCACGTCTCTTATATTGCGTTGTGAAACACGTTGGCCTAATTGCACGCTGACGTCCCTGATTGATCCAGTTTGTGGGGGGGATGATTCCGGCGGGCACCCCTTTAAACGAGTAGGACTGACATTGACAAGAGTGCAAAAGACATTCCCGACGTTGAGCAGCGAGAATAGCACCCCGCCATTGGAGGCACGATAACAAACGGTTTTCCGTGCTCTTGTGATATTTTCCACTCCCGCCCACCATGATGCCTGCTGAGGACACACCCAGCAATGAGGCCACAGCTGGGGGAGCCAGTGTTCTGCAGTGTTGCAGGGCTGGAGGAAGTTGCAGAGATAAGAAAGGGTGAAGCCAAATGGGAAGGGGGGTGGTTGGGATAGGAAGGAATCAATTTTGCATTATCTCCGTGACCATGATTCAACTCTCCGACTCTCCATCTCAAGTGGAACCGAGCGACATCTGCATGTGATCAGCTGAATATTGATGGGCAGTAAAGTGCACATGTTTTTTAACTTCTTCATCCTTTTCTCATTTGTTGTCATCTGACTTTAATAACAGACACTGTAATTATACAGATTTTATTGTATTGAATGCCATTAACCAATCATTCAGAACACTTCCCCATGTTGCGTATCTGACATTCGACGTGGCATTTTTGTCCATTCTTTCGTGCTATCTGACAATATTATTCAGTGGAAACTGTTGACTAGTTGCAGGTTTGACTTGGCAGCATCACTTTAACCGCACATGATCGGTTTAGTGGAAATATACCTCAGGTACACCAATCCAATTTTCATCACCACTCGGTCAAGAAGTAAAATGCTCACAGCGATCAAAAACACTCTGCATTTCATTTTACCAACAAATGTACAATCAGGTTAATGTCCACATGCACACAATGTACACATGTGAATATTGAGCACGGGACCAATGACACTGTCTATTCCTCAACTTTATTTCCTGATCAGGGCAGCACGATGGCGCAGTGGGTTAGCACTGCGGCCTCATGGCGCTGAGGTCCCAGGTTCGATCCCGGCTCTGGGTCACTGTCCGCGTGGAGTTTGCACATTCTCCCCGTATCTGCGTGGGGTTTCGCCCCCACAACCCAAAGATGTGCAGGGTAGGTGGATTGGCCAGGCTAAATTGCCCCTTAATTGGAAAAAAGAATTGGGTACTTTAAATTTATTTTTTAAAAAGTTTAGAAATTCAGTGAATCATATCTGGGTTGGCAAGAGTCACAGGTGGATAATGTCTAATGAATTGGGCAACCAAACTCGAGCACAATCTGAGCAAATGCTTCAAAAGCAGCCGCACTAGGAACTGAAGGTTTATCAAATTACAAGTCAGAAATGGAAGACAGTAAGAAGAAGAACTGGGGTAATTTTGACTTGAAACAGTATTGTGAAATTGGTGATAGGAAATGTATCTTGTCCTTGTCCCATAAAAGAGTCGAATGTTGCAGCACATGGGTTGAAGATAACAATCAATCAAGGTTTTTTATTTCTACCAATTTCTTTTAATTTCTTCCATCGATTCATTTGTCCCTTACCATTGTCTCCCCCATCGCTGCTCCCCCCCCCCCCCCCCCCCAGCCACACACATACACAATTAGGGCCATTTCATGGATCCTCATGGCTGCTCCGAGCTGAAAAGTCTCCTTTGCAGCAAACTCCATTGAAACAGCAATTTCAAATTGTAGACTTGGGTCTCATTCTGTTAATAATCTTCGCTGAACCCACAAACCAAACGGTCTCTAATTGTATCATCCAGCGAGGCACCAAATTCACAAAATTCTGCAAGGGTTGCATCGAACTATGCAATATTTTCCTTTCAAGTTGGTTCCTTCAATGAAATCGAAACCTTTCTGTGATGATTAATGGTTTTGGTATATAACTATCTTCTAGTATTTTAACCAATTTTTAGTACAAATTATCACCTGGTTTTTCGGGTTGGAGCAAACTTCGTCAGAAATTAAAAGTTTTGCTTCTAATTTCACTTAAAAATGCAGGTACCTAATTATCTTCTGATATCTTATTTGCTGGAGTAAAATAGTGGAATTTAAAAAAAAATCATTCCTGGGATGTGGCGGCCAGTATTTGTTGCCCTTATTGTCCTTGAACTGCATGGCTTGCTAGGCCATTTCAGAGGGGACTTTTAATAATCAACTCCATCGTTGTGTGGGTTGAGAGTCACGTGTAGGCCAGACCGAGTAAGGATAGCAGATTTCCTTCCCTGAAGGATATTGGTAAACCAGATGGGTTTTTGTGATAATTGGTAATGGTTTCTTAGTCATCATTAAACTTTTAATTCCGGATATTTATTGAATTCAACTTTCACAATCTGCCATGGTGGGATTCAAACTGGGACCCCAGTGCATTACCCTGGGTCTCTGGATTCTAGTCCAGTGACAGCACCACTACACCACCACCACAAAACATTCTAAGTGCTGTAACCATAATGTTTACAAACATCAACCACACCAAAGAGAGTTAAGAGCTGTCAATTTCCAGCTCAGCACTTCAAAACCACTCGAGCGTGATTGGAATGCACTTAAATCTCTTTGATGCGGTTGATGTTTGTAAACATTGCATTTACAACACCTTGCTTATTTCACCGTTTTTACTCGAACAGCTGTTTTGTGGAAGCTGTCGATCATGGCTCATGAGGAGAAATGAATGAATGGATTGGAGCTAAGAGATCTGAGGGGTTTAGATTTCAATTTTGATTTATTGTCACGTGTACCGAGGTACAGTGAAATGTATTGTTCTGCTTACAATCCAGGCCAGTCCAGATCGTTCCATACATAAAAACATTGGTCACACGATAAATACATTTGGGGCAGCACGGTAGCCTTGTGGATAGCACAATTGCTTCACAGCACCAGGGCCCCAGGTTCGATTCCGGCTTGGGTCACTGTCTGTGCGGAGTCTGCACATCCTCCCCGTGTGTGCGTGGGTTTCCTCCGGGTGCTCCGGTTTCCTCCCACAGTCCAAAGATGTGCGGGTTAGGTGGATTGGCCATGATAAATTGCCCTTAGTGTCCAAAATTGCCCTTAGTGTCCAAAATTGCCCTTAGTGTTGGGTGGGGTTACTGGGTTATGGGGATAGGGTGGCGGTTTTGACCTTGGGTAGGGTGCTCTTTCCAAGAGCCGGTGCAGACCCGATGGGCCGAATGGCCTCCTTCTGCACTGTAAATTCTATGATGAAAATACACAATATAAATACATAGACATCAGGTGAAGCATACCGAGTATTGTGCTATAACAGTAGAGACGATGCGCGGAGAGATCAGTTCAGTTCATCAGAGGGCCATTCAGGAGTAACAGCCAGGAAGAAGCTGTTTTCAATCTGTTAGTGCGTGTTCCAGACTTCTCTATCTTCTGTCCGATGGAAGAGGTTGTAAGAGAGAATAACCCGGGTGGCAGCGGGAGGTGCAGACAGAGTCAATAGATCGGAGGGATTCGCATGATGGACTGGGCTGTGTTCATGACTCTCTGTAGTTTCTTACGGTCTTGGGCCGAGCAGTTGCCATACCAGGCTGTGATGCAGCCAGATAGGATGCTTTCTATGGTGCACCTGTAAAAGTTGAAAACAGTCAATGTGGACATCACAGAATTTACAGTGCAGAAGGAGGCCATTCAGCCCATCGAGTCTGCACTGGCTCTCTTAGAAAGAGCACCCTACCCAAACCCACACCTCCACCCTACCCCATTACCCAGTAACCCCACCTATCCCTATTACCCCACCTATCCCCATTACCCAGTAACCCCACTCAACACTAAGGGCAATTTTGGACACTGAGGGCAATTTAGCATGGCCAATCCACCTAACCCGCACATCTTTGGACAGTGGGAGGAAACCCGAGCACCCGGAGGAAACCCACGCACACACGGGGAGAATGTGCAGACTCCACACAGACAGTGACCCAAGCCGGGAATCGAACCTGGGACCCTGGAGCTGTGAAGCAATTGTGCTAACCACAATGCTACCTAGTTTCCTGAGGAAGTATAGGCACTGTTGTGCTTTCTTGGTCGTAGCGTCGTTGAGGGTGGACCAGGGCAGATTATTGGTGATGTGTACAGCGAGGAATTTGAAGCTGTCAATCATCTCCACCTCAGCATCTCCCGACATCTATCGGCCATGCCGTGCCGCCTTTTGGGCGCAACATGGCCAGTAGATCATGCCTGGAGTCTCTGGAGATAAAGTTTATTCAATTCAGTGACAGTCCCCATTCAACAATTTAATTCCTGTGGCCCATGCAGTCACTGCAACGGGGCACACCAGGGGCGTCATTCTCCGACCCCCCGCCGGGTCGGAGAATGGCCGTTGGCCGCCGTGAATCCCGCCCCCGCCCCCGCCGAAGTCTCCGAAGGGAAAAAAGTCGGCGGGGCGTTAATGGCGCCGCTGCCGCGGAGAATGTCACGGGTCTGCGCAAGGCAGCCGATTTTCGGCCTTCCGATATTCTCCCTTCCGGATGGGCCGAAGTCCCGTCGACGTGATGACCGTTCACGTCGACGTGAATCAAACCTCCTTTTCATCGGCGTGACCCGGTGCTCCAGGCTCACGCCGACCAGCGAGGAGGTGAGTGACGGCCTGGGGGGTTGGCTCTGGGCAGGAAATGGCGTGGCCGCAGACTGATTGCGTGAGGAGAGGTGTGTCTCGGCTTGTGTGTGTGTGTGTGCGGCGGGGGGGGGGGGGTGGTTAGAGTAGGCTGGGCTCCAGGGGAGTGCCGGGAGGGGGTCCGTGCTGGGGTGGAGGTTGGGGGTTGGGGGGGTCCGTGCCGGGGTGGAGGTTGGGGGTTGGGGGTGGGGGTCCGTGCCGGGGTGGAGGTGGGGGGGTCCGTGCTGGGGTGGAGGTTGGGGGTTGGGGGGGGTCCGTGCTGGGGTGGAGGTTGGGGGTTGGGGAGGGGGTCCGTGCCGGGGTGGAGGTTGGGGGGGGGGGTCCGTGCTGGGGTGGAGGTTGGGGGGGGTCCGTGCCGGGGTGGAGGTTGGGGGTTGGGGAGGGGGTCCATGCCGGGGTGGCGGTTGGGGGGGGGTGGTCCGTGCTGGGGTGGAGGTTGGGGGTTCGGGGGGTCCGTGCTGGGGTGGAGGTTGGGGGTTGGGGAGGGGGTCCGTGCCGGGGTGGAGGTTGGGGGTTGGGGAGGGGGTCCATGCCGGGGTGGAGGTTGGGGGGGGGGTCCGTGCTGGGGTGGAGGTTGGGGGTTGGGGGGGGACCGTGCTGGGGTGGAGGTTGGGGGTTGGGGAGGGGGTCCGTGCCGGGGTGGAGGTTGGGGGGGGGTCCGTGCTGGGGTGGAGGTTGGGGGTTGGGGGGGGTCCGTGCTGGGGTGGAGGTTGGGGAGGGGGTCCGTGCCGGGGTGGAGGTTGGGGGTTGGGGGGGGTCCGTGCTGGGGTGGAGGTTGGGGAGGGGGTCCGTGCCGGGGTAGGTGATGGGAGGGCAAATGAGTTGGTCCTCCTGGCCAGGTGCCAGCCTCCAACAGTTGGACCCATGCGGTCCATGCCACCTGGCTGGGGGTAGGAGGGGATATGGGCAGTGATGACATGTCGTCATTCCCCTCCCCCCCACCAGGCCGTCATGTTTTCAGACCATCCAGCGATGTTGGCCGCCGTGGTGGCAGCCGCTCATGTCTATGTTGCCCTGGATGAGGAGGAGGAGGAGGAGGAGGAGGTGGAGGAGGAGCGTGCCAGAGAGGCGGCGCAGGCTGCCGCAGAGGGGCAGGCGGCAGCCGCCCAGGCTGGAGGGACACCTGACCGACAGGACGAGGTGGGGGAGGAGGACGTCGCGGCCCCACGGCAACGGAGGCACCCGAGGGCGCCCCGTGTGTACCGGCCCCGGCAGTCATACCAGGACCTCACGGACCGGGAATGCAGGAGGAGACTCCGGATGAGCCGGGAAACCGTGGCACACATCTGCCACCTGCTGGCACACCTGTCACCGCGTGGCACTGGCGGGGGACACCCTCTCCCCGTGCCCGTCAAGGTTACGGTGGCCCTGAACTTTTATGCAACGGGGTCATTCCAGGCACCGAGTGGGGACCTGTCCGGCATATCGCAGACATTGGTGCATCGGTGCATCCGGGCAGTGACAGATGCCCTTTATGCCATGGCGCACCGCTACATCCGCTTCCCCGTGGACCGGGCCAGCCAAGATGCCCGGGCCGTGGGCTTCTCTGCCGTTGCCGGGTTCCCCATGGTCCAGGGTGCGATCGATGGGATGCACGTCGCCGTGCGGCCACCTGCAGATAACAGGGCCGTGTTCACTAATAGGAAGGGGACCTATTCGATGAACGTACAGGTGGTCTGTGACCACCGCATGATGATCCTGCACGTCTGCGCCCGTCACCCAGGCAGTGTACACGACTCATTCGTGTTGTCGCGGTCATCCATCCCCGGCATGTACGAGGGACACCATCCCCGGCTGAGGGGCTGGTTGCTGGGCGACAGGGGCTACCCATTGCGATCGTGGCTGATGACGCCTATACGGTGGCCACGCAATGAGGCGGAGAACCACTACAATGATGCCCATGTAGCGACAAGGGGAGTGATCGAGAGGTGCTTTGGCGTGCTGAAGATGCGTTTCAGGTGCCTGGACCTCTCTGGGGACGCCCTCCAGTATCGGTCAGATAGGGTCGGCCGCATCATTGTGGTGTGCTGCGTCCTGCACAACATAGCCCAGCAGAGGGGCGATGTGCCGCAGGCAGAGGAGGGCGGAGTGGAGGAGCAGCAGGAAGAGGCGCAGTCCTCCCCAGATGAGGGGGATGGGGGCAATGGTCAGGGCAGACGGGGTAGACACAGGCGGGTGGCTGTCCACCGTTACCGGCTGGCCCAGCGGGCACGGGACAGACTGATAGACGCCCGCTTCACTGACTAGATGGGCGTGGGAATCGGGTAGTATGGCCACAGACCGCACACCATGGCAACAGCCGACCACCCACACCCCCCACCCATCCACCCACCGAGCACCCTCACCCCCCTCCCCAACCCCACACACCCCACCCGCATGCACACCACCCCCCCCCCCAATTGCCGATCCACCGGCGGCACAACGGGCCGGGCTCACCCAGTTGCGGGTGGACGCGTGTCTATCGCAGGCCATGGAGGATGATGACAACCCGCCCTCCGATGAGCTCCTGGCTCTACATCGTTGGACTATGTCTGACCCATGGCCACAGTACCACCATCCACCCGGACCATCCCTGCATGCGGCTGTGACACTGCAGCGCACGGTCCCGTCCTCTGCCCGGGGGATGTTGATGGCGGCCCAGGGGGAAGGGGGCAGACTCTCCTGGGGCTGAGGTAAGACCACCCGTCACACACACACTTGCGCTCAACGTACATGACACGCCCGCACACTTTGGACAGAGCACAAAGGCAGCTTCGGTAGGTGTAACATTGACTTTAATAACCAAAGGAGTTCATGCACGTGCCCTAGCCCCTAAAACTCATCTGTGCCCTGCACCCGTGCCAACTTACTCAGTGTCTAATTGTTTGGCCTTACGGGCCCTTTGACTATGTCTACGTGGTTCCCCAGACGGTACAGCAGAACTGGAGGTGGACTCCTGTGATTCCTGCCCTCTGACACTGGATCCCTTTGGCGGCCGTTTCCTGGGGCGTCCTGGCCTAGATGGGCCAGGCTGCGGCCCGGGCGACTGGGATGGCGAGCTGCCAGCCTGTCCCGCCCGTTGCCCACCCGATGCACCTGGGACGGAAGAGGGGGAGTCCGAGGTGTCGCGGTGTACCGGGACCTCACCTACAGAGGGAGCCGGGACGGACCACACCACCTCCTCCTCCCTCGGGGTGCCCGATGGCTCCCAGGCCTCTACATGGGTGGGGGATGCGAACGGACTGGCCATCCGACGCGCCCCCGACATCTGGCGCTGCCAGTCCTGGAGGCCCGTGCTGGTATCGACAGGGGTCTGCAGGTTTGCAGCCATGGAGCCCAGGGGGTTGTCAAACCCTGTCTGTGACAGTGCGACGCCAGCTCGCACATGGCCACTGGCGCCGATGCCCTCAGCGATGGCCTGCTGAAACTGGGCCATGGCCTGCAGAGACTGGGCCATGGCCTGCAGAAACTGGGCCATGGCCTGCAGAGACTGGGCTATGGCCTGCTGAGACTGGGCCATGGCCTGCTGAGACTGGGCTATGGCGTTGAGCGCCTCTGCCATCTGGCGCTGGCACTGGCTCATGGCCTCCTGTGAGAGGGCAGCCATTTCCTGGGCCACAGACGCCGCCTGCACGGAAGGTCCCAGGCCTCGCAAACCGTTCCCCATGTCTGACACCGTCGCACCCATTGCCTCCACCGCGGACGCCACCCGTGCGGTGTCAGCCTGGGTGGCACGCATGACCGGGACCACTCCCAGCTCCTGGACGTGGGTGGACTCCTCCACCTGCGACCGCAGCCGCCGCAAGCCACCCGTCACCCTATTCGCTCGTCTCCGTGTCGGTGGTTGCATCGGATCTATGTGTGAGTGTGGTAACTGCAGGAACCCGGGATCCATCTGGGCGGCAGATGTTCGCTTGGCCTGGGCTGCCCTCCGACCGCCCGGTGCCTCTGCTGCTCCTACCTCCACCTGCTGTACCGGGACGGCTGTGTTGTGCGCACCAGTGAGTGTACCAGACGCCTCATCACTAAAGTGCCCAACCGTGGTGAGTGTTTCTGCGATGGTGGAGGGTGTTGGTGACAGCAGTGGCGTTGTGTCGTGCTCTTCGTCCCACTCTGACTCCATGGCACTTTGGGGTGGGGGTTCGTCTCCACCCATCCACTCTGAGTCACTGTCCGGTATTTCGTCTTCCCGGGTAGGGGTGTCCTGGGTAGTGCTGTCCCGGGTAGTGCTGTCCCGGGTAGGGGTGTCCTGGGTAGTGGTGTCCCGGGTAGTGCTGTCCCGGGTAGGGGTGTCCTGGGTAGTGGTGTCCCGGGTAGGGGTGTCCTGGGTAGTGGTGTCCCGGGTAGGGGTGTCCTGGATAGTGGTGTCCTGGGTAGTGGTGTCCTGGCTCGGATGTGACGGGGGCCTGTGGCTGCCCCCCTCATCGCTGGGTGGTCGCTCCCGCACGTGACGGGGGTGTCGTCTCCCTGTTGCTCCAGGTCTCTCCGTCTCTTCGTGGTGTGCGAGGGGCATCCTGCGGGCGTCGCATGCTGGAGGGTCCGGGTCTCTCCGTCTCCCGTGGTCTCCGAGGGGCATCCTGCGGGCGTCGCATGCTGGAGGGTCCGGGTCTCTCCGTCTCCCGTGGTCTCCGAGGGGCATCCTGCGGGCGTCGCATGCTGGAGGGTCCGGGTCTCTCCGTCTCCCGTGGTCTCCGAGGGGCATCCTGCGGGCGTCGCATGCTGGAGGGTCCGGGTCTCTCCGTCTCCCGTGGTCTCCGAGGGGCATCCTGCGGGCGTCGCATGCTGGAGGGTGCGAGTCTCTCCGTCTCCTGTGGTCTCCGAGGGGCATCCTGCGGGCGGTGTGCATCTGCGGGGATGGGTGCCTGGACGTTTGGTCCTGCGATACACAATGAAGCATGCATGGTTAGACATCAAGCAGTGATCAGGTGATACGGGGAGGGGGATATAGGGGAGGGGGGATATGGGGACGGGCTGTTGGTGGCTCACTTGCTCGTGGGCCCCCGACCTCTGCATCAGCAACCTCCCGGTCCTCAGGTCCGCCAGCCAGTTCCAGGGCCCTTTCCTCGTGTTCGGTCAGTGGCCTCTCATCAGCGGGCCCTCCTCCAGTCCTCACATGCTCCCTATTGTTGTGTACGCGCTTCTCCTGTGGGGGGGGGGGGGGGAGGTGGTGGTGGCAGGGGTAAAAGGCAACAGTGTTAGGCAGGTATATGAATGCACGCCATCGGTTGCGCGTGCATTGCAGAGGTTAAGGTTAGGGCTGGATTCACTTGGGGATATGGGGGATATGGGGGAGGGGGGATATGGGGGAGGGGGGGATATGGGGGAGGGGGGGATATGGGGGAGGGGGGATATGGGGAAGGGGGATATGGGGGAGGGGGGATATGGGGGAGGGGGGTATATGGGGGAGGGGGGTATATGGGGGAGGGGGGTATATGGGGGATATGGGGAAGGGGGGATATGGGGGAGGGGGGATATGGGGGAGGGGGGGATATGGGGAGGCTCACCCTGCCTGCTCTGACAAGGTCGTTCACCTTCTTGTGGCACTGGGTGCCTGTCCGTGGTGTCAGGGCCACAGCGGTGACGGCCTCTGCCACTTCCCTCCACAGACGCCGCCTGTGGCGTGGGGCAACTCTGCGGCCGTGCCCGGGATACAGGGCGTCCCTCCTCTGCTCCACCGCGTCCAGGAGCGCCTCCACATCGCGTGACTCGAACCTCGGGGCTGAGCGACGGCCAGCCATCCAGTCGGGTGTTGCGGTCGGGTGTTCCGGTCGTGTGGGGGGGAGCTGCGCGGCCTTATGAGCCGTCACGCCGTGCAGCGCGTATGACGCTGCACGGCGTGAACCACTGCGCAAGCGCGGATCCCGTTACGTCGCTGCTAGCCCATTTCGGGCCGGAGACTAACGGCCCATTTTTATGACGTGACGCAAGTGGGATTTGCGCCGTTCTTTGCGCCGATCGGCGGACTTTCCGCCGATAACGGAGAATTTCGCCCCAGATGTCAATAACTGATGGGCAAATGGATGAAACTATCAGAATTGTTTACTGCTACTTAATGTATGATGCTTTTTAAAAATTGAGTTATTTGTTAACCTGAAGACACATTGGAACCTCAGAATATATCCGCTTTGATGTAGTTGCTTTACAGAAACTTGCCCACATATTTATAAAAGGCCCAATCTCCTTAAAGTGCCCTTAAGCCATCTGCAACAGGCAGCAAGCAGAATTGCCTCCGTTTTTCATACTGAGCTGCTAGCCCATAAGCAATTCTGCTCAGGACTCCGGGTCTGTCCAGCAGTGTGGTGATTGTCATTTTAAGACCAGCCTCACTAAGGGTCATGTGGTCTGAACAACCAATCAACAGCTAGCACAGGGAATAGCTGCGTCTATGGGGAGGAATTTTCCCAGTTGGAAAGAGTGTCCTATGAGCTAGCTCGAAGCATGCAGCTAACCAGGCAACCTTGGAAATAAAGTTTGTCCGTCCAACTTAAGAAGACTCTGGGGTGACACCTCTACAGGCAGCCTCTAATCCGGAAAAGTGAATCCTTCCAGTTACTCTCGTAGATCTGGTTTACAGTTTAGCTGTTCACACCTTGCCAGTCTATTCGAATAAGACCCAATATTAGGATAACCTCAGGTTTTCCCTGGTGCAGGGAAAGTATTGCAAAAATGGGTGTGCCCTCACCTCTATCCCCTGTAAATGCATTATAAATTCCTATCTCCATATTTAGAATTTTGTCTCACAGTATTTACCCCTATGGCCACATCACCACTGAGCAAGCTGGGAAGCTGATCGTGAGAACATTTTCTTTGTTACAGCATTTCAGATTCATTATTACCTCGATCAGTTAGAATCATGGCCAAGCAGCCTATACAGGAAAGCTGAATTAAATCTATTTTTCTTGTTCACTGTAGAGCCCTGTGCTAGCATTCTGACCTGAGGCAGCAACTTGTAGCTTCAAGTCCAACCCCAGCGACCCACAGCCTGAGGCTCCCTCATCCAGAACACAGCGCCTCTAGCAATGCAGCGTTCCCTCAGTACAGCACTGAAGGGCCAGCCAAAATATTGTGCTGACGTTTCTGGCGCAGGGTTGGCCCCCCATAGACGTCCGACACAGAGTCAAGAGAGCTACAAAGCTGCAACTGGAATTAATTCAGTGCAACTGAAATCCTTAGTTAATTAATATACCCAAACAGGCTGGAGAACTCTCAAAGTGTTCTCCTCATGTCCTTATGGAGCCAAGACAGATAAATGAAGTTAAGGTGCAGAAAAGCCCTCAATCCAACTGAAAAGTAGGAAAAGCTTGGGGCTGAATGGTCTACGTTGTTCTTATTTGCCTGGCCATTGAATGACAATTAAAATTGTCCTGTGCATCGTAATGACATTCGGTCAGAGACAGAATGTATTTCCTCTCTTACTGACTATAATCTCTATGAATGAAAAACAGTTTGTCTTTTTCTTACCTTTGGGACTATGTATTCCAAATAAATATTCTAGCAGCAAGCTTTTGTGAGTTTGAAATTAAGAAGATTATTTAGTTGTTCGTTTTTACCCTGGAAAAGCGCAACATTGTGCACCAGGGGCTGTTCATGCCAACGGGATCATTAGTGGGTTCCAGACGGTGTGGGATGGATTCAATGGTGGGCTACCTCCCACTGCTGAGAAATATGCCACGGGAAGGCGGGAGAGTCTCGCCCCAGTCTCAAGTGCCGCAGACACACACACATTGGATACAGATAAAGATAGTGCTCTTTTACACATTACAGTTAGTTCCGTCTCAGATTTACAATTTCCAGTCTCCAACTTTGCTGTGATTTCTTGGATGGATTTGACGATTCAAAGTTGAAGTGAGAGTCTTGTAGAGAGACGGGTTCGCAGCATGTTGAAAGGTTTCTTGTAGCCCAATATCTCGGAGGTTGGTTCTCAGGTGAATTTTGCAAATTGGATTTTGTTTATTGTCACGTGTACCAAGGTACAGTGAAAAGTATTTTTTCTGCGAGCATCTCAACAGATCATCAAGAACATGAAAAGAAAAGAAAAGAAAATGCATAATAGGACAACTCAAGGTACACAATGTAACTACATAACACCAGCATCGGGTGAAGCATACAGGGGTGTAGTGTTAATCAGGTCAGTCCATAAGAGGGCCGTTTAGGAGTCTGGTAACAGTGTGGTAATGGATCAGGTTAAGTACTTTGGATGCCTGATGAACATATATAAAGTATGATGTATTTTATTGGCTTATGATTGAAGGCAGCCATTACAGTTCAAGCTGGGTGGGTAACCATTATGCTTACTCTTGTACCTGAAATAGTCATATCAAATTTGTGCCTTTTGAGTGGGTTAATACCACCCACAATATTGTTGTACCCAGTCTGTGATTTCTCAGTCATTTTCTAACTCAGTGCCGTTCTGCCACCTATGTTAAGATCGAGCTCCAACTGACTCTTTCCGATTATCGGGACAGCCTTCCATTCCTTGGCCTTTGAATGAGTTTGCCAACCCATTTGAATAGGATGGAAGCAATGCTGAGCAACAACAACACCTTGTATTCACAAGTCACTTTTTGAAATTGACCCAAAATCCATAGCCTTTTTGGAGGCAAAAAAAAAAGTTGGCGATCTCCTAGTGCGACATAGGTGATGAAGGCAGTCCTCCTTATCCAATCTAAGTCACTATTTCAGGGTCTCATAGGCTCAGCTAGTTGAGGAAGGCTTGGCAGGGGGCTTCTGTAATTGGACCCACCGTTGGTCTTTCGATGGTGGAGTTCTCCCTCTTCTCCAACAATTTACAGGGTTAAAAGCAAAATCAGTGATGTACGCAAGAGAAACAATTCAGGGAAGACATACAGAAGTAATCAAACCAGAATTATGAATGGGGTACATCTTTAAGAGTATAGATTGTGCATTTTTTCAAAGTATGGCATTTTTAAAGGGTCAACAAGTGCCGTGCCCAGGAAATCATACAAACAGGATGCTGCTGTTTACTGAACCAACATCCTGCCTACCATATGAATAAGTAATGTAGTATATTTTAGTGTCAATGGGGTGCCAGGTTCCTCAGGCTGTACATCTCAATGACTGGATGATTGTATCAAAAAGCACATCTCTTTGGCAGCTCACAGTAGGCAAAGTACTGACCATACTCAACCAACCTGTGCTTGCAAAATCCAGAACATAATGTTGAATAGTCGTTTGGTGGTGCAGTGGTGATTGCTGAAAAAAAGACAGTTTGCTGAAGCTTTTCATCTTGCACTCACCAGGACAATCACTAGAATCCCAATGTCAGGGGAAACAACAGTTTTTTGGGAAGAGGGTGCTGATTGGTTAGAAATTGGACCCTGATTGGTATGGGCGTTGTCATGCAGAATGAATGCACCATTTGATGGTGCCTGGCAGTTAACTGCCAAGCATCATTTTAAACTTAAACCAGGCAGCTTGTCTCTGATTGGTCTGGGCATTGCCTGAGGAATGAACCAGTGAATGGCTATCACTTATTTTGGTTAGCTGAAACAGGTGCAATGTGTGTACATGTTATTTTGCCTGCAAAGTACAGGGCCCTGTGCATTAATATATGTAGCTTCTGGTAAATCAGTCAGGCTCACAGTCTGGTGTTTTGCATAATCTATAAATTACATAAAAGAAAGAACACTGCACCTGATTTAGCTAAAGAAAGTAAATGACAGCCATTTGCTGTTATTTTTCAGGGCAATGTCTTGATCAATCAGAGTCAAGCTGCCTGGATTAGGTTTAAAACAATGCTTAGCAGTTAACTTTCAGTCACCATTGAATGATGCATTTTCTATGGCAATGCCTCAACTAATTAACGTTTATTTAGCAACCAATCAGCGCTTTCTTCTCATACAGTGTAACGCTGTGGTTTCCCAGACATTGGTGTTCTTGTGATTGTCCTGATGGGTGCAAGGTGAAAAGCTTTGACAAAATGTCTGTTTCCAACAATAATGTCAAATGTTAGATGTGACTCCACAATCAGACAGCACTTGCTGAACAATCCCAAGAGTGATCAGGATTACACTAACATCCAATTTAAAATCATCAGTTGCACTTGCAATTTAGCTTACTTATGCTTGCTAGAAGCTACATATATCCACAGGGTCCTGTCCTCTGCAGGCAAAAGGAATATGTCCAGGCTTTGCACTTTAAAAAAAATTAATCAAAAGCACGGGACAAGAGTTCATGGATACATTCTACATGACAATGCTTTGACCAGTCACAATCAACCTGCCACCCCTTTTCGGCACCCTTTTCTCATGCAGAATTAATTGTTGTCCCTTTGAACCTTGGCATTCCTGCATCTGTCCTGATGAGTACAAGATGAAAAGCTCCAACAACACGCCTCTCTTTTTTAGCAATTATTTCCAGGGTAAAGGTGTTATATAAATGCAGACTGTTGTTGTTAGCTCCCAATTATAGCATTCCAGCTGTTTCTTAAACAGTTTCAACATTTTTGACCCCCGTTATCTAACCCGGGCGCCCATTAAAATTTGGGTGAAGATAAACGTTTTCGAGTTATTTACAAACTGTTTTTTTGCACGGTTGGAAAACTGGAATTTCCTCATGAAGGAACTTCTGCGGTTCAATATGGACCATTACATGGATAGCTAGAATTTACAGTGCAGAAGAATTAAATCTCTTCAGACTTTGCACATTTGGTCAATTTATCCACAGCTTTCATTGAGTTGTTTGTTTTTAGGGATTTATGGTGCCGATATCTATCCTGCCAGGAGATATTATGCTCTGATCCCAGTGAGCACAGCTGTTGTTTTCTAGCTGGATCTCAGTGTTGATACTCAAAATAACTGCCAGAATTCCTTTTGTATGTTGTGTCCAAGAAGAGCCAGAGAACATGGTCCAAAATCAGGCGATTGATTGAACTTCATTTGTCTCACTCAGCCACCAGTTACAGTAACTAGTGATTTTTTTGTTACCAGAAATACTTACCCAATGACATGTTTTGTTCTTCATCGAGAATCGTTTTTCCTTTACTTCAGGGTCTCATCGGGATTTTCATTCAGTAAACGCGCCGAAGGCGACATATTTCAGATTTTTGGTTAATGAAAGTTCAACGCGTTATTTTCCATTTATTTACTGAAAGTGTTTTTGGCTGAAGCTTTAAAGGAGGATTTGTTAGGCCATTTCGTCTGACTTCAATGAATCTTGAAAGCAAAACATTCAGACCAGGCAGAAGTGACTTTACAATGTAGCCAAAGTGTTTTGTGTTTAAAATGTAAAATGCTGAAGTGGATTTTTCTGTCTGATTTTGAATTGCACAATTACTCCATGCCCTTTGATCATCAGGTAAGTGATTCAGCCACAGCCCCATATCATCCTTTCAGTCTGTCCGCCTTTTAACCTTACATTTTTTGGATTGATCCCCATGTGCGCAATTTAACTAGAATTGGAACTTAACAGGCATATTTCACTTCAGATGTTTGACAGAGGGTTGGCGTTCAAAGAAATATATTCACTAATTTGGAGAAAACAAACTTGCATTCGTATAGTCATTTATTATGCCTCCTGTTCTAGAAATGGGATCAAGGAAATGGCTGTCCAACTAAAAGTATACTTTAGTTCTGTTTTCACAGAGGAGGACACAAATAACGTGCCAGAAATGTTGGGGGACAGAAGGATAAATGAAAGGGAGGAACTGAAGGAATTCAGTATTAGTCGGAAAATGGTGTTGAGGAAATTGATGGGATTGCAGGCCGATAATTCCCGAGGGCCTGATTATCTACATCCCAGAGTACTTAAGGAAGTGGTTCTAGAAGTAGTGGATGCATTGGGGGTCGTCTTCCAAGATGGAGGGTAACTAATGTAACCCCACTATTTAAAAAGGGGGTAGAGAGAAAACAGGGTATTGTAGATCTGTCAGCCTGACATCAGTAGTGGGGGAAATGCTAGAATCCATTATAAAAGATTTAATATCGGAGCAATTAGAAAACAAAGGCAGGATCAGACAGAATCAGCATTGAATTACAAAAGGGAAATAGTGCTTGACATATCTACTGGAATTCTTCGAGTATGTAACCAGTTGAGTTGATGAGCGGGAGCCAGTGGATGTGGTTTATTCAGACTTTCAGAAGTCTTTCGACAAAGTCTCACATAAGAGATTAGCATGTAAAATTTAAAGTGCATGGGATTAGGGGGAGTGTATTCAGACGGACAGAAAACTGGTTGACAGACAGGAAACAAACAGTAGGAATAAACGGGTCTTTTCCAAATGGCAAGCAGTGACTAGTGAGGTATCCCAGCTTTCACAATATAGAAATATGATTTAGAGGGAACTAAATATAATGTCTCCAAATTTGCAGATGGCACAAAGCTGGGTGGGAGGGTGAGCTGTGAGGAGGATGCAGAGATTCTTCAGTGTGATTTGGACAAGTTGAGTGAGTGGGAAAATGCATGGCAGATGCTGTATAATGTGGATAAATATGACATTATACACTTTGGTAACAAAAACAGGAAGACAGATTATTATCTGAATGGCAATGTATTTAGAGAGTGCAATGTGCAATGAGAAAAACGTAAGTGGTATGTTGGCCTTCATTGCGAGAGGATTTGAGTACAGGAGCAGACATGTCTTGCTGCAATTATACAGGGCCTTGGTGAGACCACAGCTGGAACATTGTGTGCAGTTTTCTCTCCCTATCTGAGGAAGAATGTTCTTGCTCTGGAGTGCAGCAAATATTTACCAGACTGATTCCTGGGATGGCTGAACTGATATATGAGGGGAGATTGAGTCTGTTAAGATTATATTCGCTGGAGTTTAGAAGAATGAATGGGGATCTCATAGACAGCTATAAAATTCGAACAGGACTCGACAGGGTAGGTTCCCGACGGCGGGGAGTCCAGAACCAGGAGTCGTAGTGTAATGATATAGATAAACCATTTAGAACTGAGATGCAGAGACATTTATTGATCAAGAGAGTGGAGAGCCTGTGGAATTTGCTGCCACAGAAAGCTTTTGAAGCCCAAACATTGTGGATGGGATTCTCCGTCGGCTGACCCCGGAATCGCGAAACACGATTGGGCAGAGATCGGTTTTGATGCCACAAACGTGGCGAGCATCGGATTCACAATTCTCCAGAGCCTCGACAGCGGTATCAATGTGTTCCACGCCGCACGCACAGTAATCAGCATTGGCATATCATTAGCAGGCCTGACTGCAGGACCTCTGCGATCCTGCGCCTCCACGAGGAGGAATTCCTGATGGCGAGGTTCACTTGTGCTTTCAGAAATCGTGAAACAGGTACCGCGGCTGATGGGGGAGAGAGAGGAGATACGGTAAGAGTTCAACATCGCGATAGTGGGCTGACAGTTGTGCCGCTGCCTTGGGGGGGGGGGGGGCTTCTTCTAGGGTCGGGGAGGAGCCAGGGGTGGGTGGGGGCGGGAGTAGCATGGGGGTGGCCAGGAGGTGGACAGTGGGGTCGGGGTGGACTGACACAGATCACCATTGGCGCAGCCTGCCAGGCAACCATGTGGCTGCGCACTCCGCTGACTGCCCACTGTGAACTTGGCGCCACAAGTCGTCTGGGTGCCCCCTCCCCAACATCCCCCCCCCCCCCCCACCCCCCCACGTACCCTCTCGCCCCAGCAGACCTATCAATGGGATGAACAGGCTCCAGTGTAAGCAGTGCCATCTTGTTGGCTGGGATGAGTGTGTGTGTGTGGGGGGGGGTGGGGGGTGGAGGGAGCGGAACGCTAATGTGCGCCTGCAGCCTCTCGAGTGCCAATTCTGACCCCAGCGAATCCGACACCGTTTTCCAGTGGAATTGATTGTGCTTCATGTGGCGCCGGCGCCAGGTCCTCAACGGTGGCTGGCCGGTCCAGGCGCGGCACCAGTTTTGCTGGGGTAGAACGCCAGCAATACCACCCCGGCATGAGGCTCAGGAACGGAGAATCCGGCCATGGATGTTTTCAAGTAGGCGTTAGGTGTAGCTCTTAAATCTAAAGGGATCAAAGGATCTGGGGGGGAAAGTGGGAACAGGTTACTGAGTTGGATGGTCAGCTGTGATCACAATGAATGGCGGAGCAGGCTCAAAGGGCCGAATGGCCTCCTCTGGCTCCGCTTTTCTGTTTCGATATCTCCAAATACTTCTCATGCTGGACAATGAAGGTCTTTTTTGCTTGCACCAGGAACATCACAAATAGCAATAAAATGAATAAGTTGTTTATTGTCTATTGAGCGGTAGTGGTGGTTAAGGAAGAAATGTTGACCAAAAACAAAAAGAAACATGCTTACAGGGTTATAATTATTCACCATAGAAAAATGTTAAGGCCACAATTGGATTCATGACATGTTTATCATGACAAACAAAGATGTTTCATCAGCAAGCATCCAGAGCTCGAACCCAAGCCCACTAGATGTAAAACCCACCTTGGTATATAGTGCAAAGGAATGTCATTCCCAAATTGGAAATGCTGTTACTTCCCATTGAGACATGTGAATACATATTTGATTGGAGTGGTTTCTTGCTGGAACAAGTCATTTGTGCTCAGCTCTGATACCTCCTATCAGCAGTTAATAATAATAATCTTTATCTTTCTTGTCACAAGTAGGCTTACATTGCAGTGAAGTTACTGTGAAAAGCCCCTAGTCGCCACATTCTGGCACCTGTTCGGGTACACAGAGGGAGAATTTTGAATGTCCAAATTACCTGACAGCACGTCTTTCGGGACTTGTGGGAGGAAACCGGAGCACCCGGAGGAAACCCACGCAGACACTGGGAGAACGTGCAAACTCCGCACAGACAGTAACCCATCCAGGGATTGAACCTGGGACCCTGGCGCTGTGAAGCCACAGTGCTAACCACTGTGCTACCATGCTGCCCATATTATGTTATTTACAGACCAGAAGGAGGACATTCGGCCCATCATGCCAGCAGCAGCTCCCATAAGAGCAACCTAGCTAGTCCCATTCCCCAGCCCTATCTCCACAGCCCTCTAAATTCATCACTTTCAAATGTACATCCAGCTCTCTTTTGAAACCTCCTATGGAATCCACCTCCACCACTCTCCCAGGCAGCGCATACGAAACTCCAACAACTCGCTGAGTAAAGAAGTTTCTCCTCATCTCACTCTGAGCTCTCTTGCTGACCATCTTGATATTGCGACCGCCTAGTCACTGACGTACCAACTCGTTGAAACAGAATATCCTTCTTTACCCCTTGAAAATTATTCATAATTTTGAATGCCTCAATAAGGTCACCTCTTAATCTTCTCTACTCCAAGGAGAACAAGCCCAATTTCTCCAATCTTTCCTTGTATCTAAAATTCCTCATTCCTGGTAGCATTCCAGTAAATCTCCTCTGCACTCTCTCCAGGGCTTTAACATCCTTTCATAAATGAGATGCCCAGAACTGACACAATAGTCCAAATGTGGTCCGAGCAATGATTTGTAGAGGTGTAGCATCACTGTGCCTCTGTTTATAAACCCAAGGATGCTATAAGCCTTCTTAACACCTGTTTCAACTTGCCTGGCCACCTTCAGAGAATGATGCACTTGAACTTCGAGGTCCCTCTGCTCCTGTACTCCCCTCAAAGTTGTACCATTGAGCCTATATCGTCTCCCCGTGTTTCTTCTGCCAAAATGCATTAGGTCACATTTCGCTGCATTGAAATTCGTCTGCCAGGTGTCTGCCCATTTGGCCAACTTGTCAATGTCCCTCTGAAGTCGCTCAGCGTCATCCTCACAATTCACTGTTCTCCCTTGCTTAGTATCAAAAGCAAGGGTCCCAACACTGAGCCCCAGGCAACTCCACTTTCAACCCATCTCCAGTTTGAGAAATGCCCATCTATTGCCTACCCTCTGTTTCCTATCTCTCAGCCAAATTCTAATCCATGCTGCCAGGGACACATCAATCCCAAAGATATTTAATTGCTTCGTTGCTGAGGTTTAACTCTGCAATGATTGCATGTCTGGATATCAAGCCTGCCAATCAGGCTGACCTCCGACGGGGACCCCGGAAATAAGAATACCAAGACTGTGAAATCACGACTCATAGAAATTCGGTGAACCCTGCCAACACTGTCCACACCCGTCAAGATTACAGTCACCTCGCACAGTTTCCCAGCCACTGATGTTAGGTAACTGCACGGTCATTGTAAGAATTTTTCCTGTACAAAGGGGTGAAACAGTTGCAATCCTCCAGTCCTCTGGCATCAGCCCCATATCTGAGGAAGATTGTGGCCAATGCCAGTGTGCAGTTTTCAGTAACCTAAGATGCATTTCATCCAGGCGGGTGACTTTCCTAATTTGACGACTGCCAACCTTTTAAGTACATTCTCTTTACTCTAATAAACATTTAGACTTTCTCCTCCTTTACTGCTACCTTCACTGCATTTTCTTCTTTCACGAAGACAGAAGGCTTTTGAATTGAATACAAAACTGGAGAGGTTATGCTTCAGTTGTACAGGGTACTGGTGAGACCACGTCGGGAGTGTTGTGTCCAGTAAGGTTTCTCAAACTTGTCCAACAGTGGAAATCGTTTGACCTCCCAAGAGTACGGAAGGAACACCTGAGGAACATTCTTATTGTATTGAGGAATTAAATCCCAAACAAATGATTATTATTGCGCAATAGGTACGGATACACAAAAATAAACTTAAAAGATGTTTCTATGTCAGTGTTCTTCAAACTTTTTTTCCGGGCCCCATTTTTACCAACCGGCCAACCTTCGGGACCCACCCCAGCCGACCTTCGCGACCCACGCCGGCCGACTTTGCGACCCACGCCGGCCGACCTGCGCGACCCACCATTTTCTCTCACCTTGTTTGCTGCTGACAAAAATGGAGGAAATGGTTTTTGCCCTCGTACACGCTCCTCCAAAGGAACCTGTTGGATGAAGGTGAAGCCTTCCGGTGTCGGAAAGTATGGAGTCTCCATCTGTCCAAAGTTCTGCATTTTTTTCCTGTAAAATTTTATCAGATAAAGCCCCCCCGAATTTGTAAAAATAAAATGAAAAAAATAAAAATTAAATTAATAAAATAAATGAATAAAATGAATAAACCCCCGCCCGCAAACTTGTAAAACAAAACGCTGCGACCGTTTAAAAAAAAGGCGGCCTTGCGCATGCGTGCCCGATGATCTGGCACGCATGTGCTGTGCGGCCGCATTTTCTTTACATGTTCACGGCCATTTTGAAGGCTGTTTGCAGCCAGCGTTATTAACAACCGGCTGCTGCGGCTATTGCGTGCAGATTGGTGTGATCGGGAGCGCGCGACGGACGGCACCGCGACCCTCCCGACACCCACCCGCGACCCACGGGGGGGTCACGCCCCTGAGTTTGACAATGCCTGTTCTCCACCCCCCCCACCCCGGCTTATCTTGCAATAACCCCCCACCCCCCTGGCCTCGGCTCTTCTTGGCCCTGCCCCCCACCTCCCAACACCGTGCCCTGACTCCTCGCTGACACCCCCCCAGCCCCACTCGGACACCAGACCTCATTTACGACAGAGATGAGGAGAATCTTTTTCTCTCAGAGGGGGTTGAGATTTTGGAACTCCCTTCTCCAGAAGGCAGCGGAAACAGATGCTTTGAATATTTTTAAGGTAAAGCCAGATAGATTTGTGATAAACAAGGGGTCGAAAGGGTAGGCAGAAATGTGGGATTGAGGTTACAATCGGATCAGACATGATCTCAGTGAATGACAGAGCAGGTTTGAGGTCCTGAATGGCCTACTCCCAATTACTATGTTTGTATGTTTATAGGTGCAAAGTGTTCATTTAGTGCCTCGACCATGTTCTCTACCTTCACAAGGAAATCTTCTTTTCACTATCCCGTTACTCCTTTTGTGTTGAGAAAATATTTTTGTATTCCCTTTTGTATTAGCTGCTAAGCTGTTCTTTATTCCCTCTTTCATATCTCCTCTTTGTTTTCCATATTCAGCATGACTCTCTCTAGAGTATTATTACTTAGTGGTTGAGACATATCAGAACATGATTAGTTGTTGTGATTTCCTGTTCAGCCATGTTAGAATGACTTGAATTGGTGTGATTTCCTGTTGGAAAGCTCCAGAGATAGGAATTGCTTCATGCCAAACCTGATGTTATTCCTTGGCTAGGAAATGAGCAGAAACACAAAACATTGGGCACACTTCCCCTTTTATTTCCAATACTAATGGTCACAGAAGCCGAAAGCCCATGTGCAATGTAACAAATCAGTTAGTTCCTCAATGATCCAGTGAAGTTGTCTTTAAGCATAATTCGCACCAAATTTCCTTCTCCTGGGAAGTCAGGGGAACACCGAAAGTAGAAATAAAGAATCATAGAATCTCTACCGTGCAGAAGGAGGCCCATCATGTCTGCACCGGCCCTCTGAAAGAGCACTCCACCCTCGTCCGATTCCCCACCCCATCCCAATCACCTCTTAACCTGATCTACACATCCCTGCACACTCAGGAGCAATTGGCTATGCCTAATCAACCTAACATACGCACCTTTGGACACTAAGGGGCAATTTATCAAGGCCAATCCACCTAACCTGCACATCTTTGGACTGTGGGATGAAACCGGAGCACCTGGAAACCCACGCAGACACGGGGAGAAAGTGCAAACTCCACACAGACAGTCACCCAAGGCCGGAATTAAACCTGGGTCCCTGGCGCTGTGAGACAGCAGTGCTAACCACTGTACCACCGTGCTGCCCCAAAGTTCATAATTCTATTTATTTTTTGTTATGCCAACATACCTGTAACTGGTACGATAGTTATATTAAGATATGAAGGTGACAGGCATTGGTGAATTAAGTACTTACAGCATTTATAAGGAGAGACTGTTGTGGCACTGGGTAAGCATAGAAACATAGAAAATATGAGGAGGTGGAGGCCTTTCGGCCCTTCGAGACTGCCCCACCATTCAACATGATTATTGCTGATCCTCTATCTGAACACCATACTCTAGCACTCTCCCCATACCTCTTGACACCCTTACGAGACTAGAAGTCCATATATTTCTTTCTTAAATAGTAGGTAGTACGTACTCTGCAGCAGGTAGGAAGCAGACATTTGTAACACTGCATTCAGTAAATAAACCAACCATCAAGAAAAGGATTTGAATTTAGCTTTACGCTTCACCATCTGACTAGGGATCCAATTAACCTGAAAATCTGATGAAGTAAAAATCCCAAATGTTTAGCTCGCATGCTGTCTCCATAGGATTTAAACTTATTGGTCATTTGAAAGAAAATGTACATTTCATTTAGAGAAGTATCAGATATTCCCTTTGGAGGCTGATTGGACATTAGTTTGTCATTAGGAATGGTCTTGGTCATGGCCAGCTGCTGAACACAGTCAAATGAACAAAGAACAAAGAACAAAGAAAAGTACAGCACAGGAACAGGCCCTTCGGCCCTCCAAGCCCGTGCCGACCATGCTGCAGAGGGTCCGTATCCCTCTATTCCCATCCTATTCATGTATTTGTCAAGATGCCCCTTAAACGTCACTATCCTCCCTGCTTCCACCACCTCCTCCGGCAGCGAGATCCAGGCACCCACTACCCTCTGTGTAAAAAACTTGCCTCGCACATCTCCTCTAAACCTTGCCCCTCGCACCTTAAACCTATGCCCCCTAGTAATTGACCCCTCTACCCTGGGGAAAAGCCTCTGACTATCCACTCTGTCTATGCCCCTCATAATTTTGTAGAAAGATGACCTGGGACCATGGCTCAGCCATTATTTACAGAGAAAGAAAGGGGCTTGCCTTTCGTGTCCTCAACATAGCCCAAGGTGTTTTCCAGCCGATAAGTTACTTTGCTGTGCAGTCACTGTCGTTGTGGAGGTGAGGTTAAGTAGAAGAAATGGCTGGTAACTGGGAGGATCAGATCAACAGAGCACATGAATGGAAAGAAGAACATTTCCCTGGTGGGGGAAGCCAAGAACAATGGAAAGTAATTTTAAAATGACAGCTGGGTCAGTCAGGGGTAATGTTCGGAAGCATTTCTTCACACAAAGGGGAGTGGAAATAGGGGCTGGTTTAGCACAGTGGGCTAAACTGCGGAACAAGGCAGCAGCACAGGTTCAATTCCCGTACCGGCCTCCCCGAACAGGCACCGGAACGTGGCGACGAGGGGCTTGTCACAGTAACTTCATTGACGCCTACTTGTGACAATAAGTGATTATTATTATTACTCTTTCCCTCAAAACACTAGGGATAGTGCCAGGAGCAGCAGAAGTTCCCACCTGCGGTTCTGCTTTATCCCTGGGAGTGGCCAGGTTGGGCGTTGGTACGTCTCCATGCCGGTTTTGCTGCGGCGGGGGGGGGAGGGGGCGTGGGGGAGGGAGCGGGAGGGAGGAAGCGGGGGGTGCGTGGGGGAGGAAGCGGGAGGGAGGAAGCGGGGGGGGCGTGGCCGGGGGAGCTGTGACCCACTGACTTTTATTCCTTTACGGGACTAAGCGATATTGAGAAAATGGAATTGCGGGGTGCTAATTAGCTGGGCTGAAGAGCCACTTCCTACGCCCTCGCGTTAAACCCCAATACTTATTCAATTGAAACCAGTAGGACTGCAGTCAAACATATGGCCGGTATTCTGCTGCGCCAGATTATCACCCAGTTAGCGAGGTTGAAAATGATCCCCTTTTTCACCTTGATATTGATTGTGGCGAACCTCTGCCGGAATTTTCCGGTCGATCTCGCCAGAGCGATCTTCCGGTCTTGCCTGCAGCGCACCCTGCCGCAGGATTCCTGGTGGCAAGGGTGGCATTCAATGGGAAACCCAGTTAACAACGACAGGACCAGACGGTCTTGCCGCCAGCCATCGGCAGGCTGCTTCCATCACCGCAAAACACGGAGTGGGTCTCGAAAGAAATCCAGCCCGAGATAGAATTGTAATGTCCTGGAGAAAGGCCTCGGGTACATGTTGCTGCATTGGTGTCATTGTAAACATAGCTCCATTGTTTCCTCTGCCACATATTGTGAGCAAGAATTTTGTGTTGAGGAGGATCCATACTCCCAGATGGAATCGAGAACCTTGTAGGTTGCTGAAGTCTGGTTTACACTGTATGAAAGAAGGTGGTGGAGGGAGCATAGACTCTGTCTAGTGGCAGCACTCTACAGTGTAAACTATCCGAGCTCCTTTTTACAAGCACATTGTGAGTTCACAAAAACGTCATCAATAAAAGTAGCAGTGGCGATGTCAGCAATGAATCTGGGTTCGGTGTAAGAGTAGGCCCCAGCACACTCTGGAGTTCAACTTCCCACTTGGAATCTCAAACTGACGTTTTCAATTACATCTGCTGGAAAAATATGATAAAGGACCAGGGAGGGATGAAATGAAAGTATTTCCATCTGTGGGGTCGATGGGCTGCAGATTGGCTGAGGGTATGATGAAGTCAGGGTCATGTGGAGTTGGTAGTATATAAAGACTTGCCCTCGTGGTGGGGGAAGGTGATCCAGAACAGGAACAAAGGACAAAGTAGCACACATGACCAATGCATGGTCAGCCACATGATCTCTTGTTTTCCCAAGAATTGTGCTGTTAGTAGCCGGCTTACCACGGAGTCTGAAAGTTGTGAGTTCAAGTCCCACTCTAGAGTTCTAGGTGTATAGGGTGCAGCACTGTCGGAGGTACTGCCTTTCAGGTAGGACCCTGTCTGCCCTTGCAAGTTCGAACAAGAGGAGGGGAGTTCTCCCTGTGTCCTGGTCAACATCTCTCCACCCCTCAACCACCACCACTGAAAGTGATAATCTGCTCATTGATGCATTGCTCTTTGCGGGATCTTTCCTTGGACCATTTGATGCTGCACTTCTACATTGCAACATTTCAAAGAAACGCTCGTGACTGTTGCGTTTTGAAAGGCGCTATATAAATGCAGGTTCTACACTCCTCCCCACCCTTAGACAGTCAACTACCACATTTCAAAGGGAAATGTTGTAACCCACACGGGACCCACGGGGCCAGGCTGATTAGTGTCCCCGTGAGTCTAGTGGAGTACAAACTTTCCCGCTGAGTGGTGGGGCCCCCTTATCAATGGGAGAGGAAATCAGAGTATATTAACCTGGCCCCTGTGTGAGCTGGGCACATTAGTCCCTGCTGGGACCAGTGTACATAGTCTTTTCATACTTCTGTAAGTAAAACTTTCGTTCCCAACGCTTCTGTGTGGTAGCTTCTCTGAACTCAACATTGAAATGAAATGAAAATTAAAATGAAAATGAAAATCGCTTATTGTCACAAGTAGGCTTCAATGAAGTTACTGTGAAAAGCCCCTAGTCGCCACATTACGGCGCCTGTTCGGGGAGGCTGGTACGGGAATTGAACCGTGCTGCTGGCCTGCCTTGGTCTGCTTTAAAAGCCAGCGATTTAGCCCAGTGTGCTAAACCTGATTGAGGGGAGCTAGCAGATGGTGCCATGTTCGTTGTAACCGGCCACCTCTCCGCAGACCTCTGGAGGTTGGTCCACCCGCCGTTACGATGCCGCACTTCGGGAATCTGGTCGATGTCTTGACCACGGAAACGTCTGAACAGGACCACCTGTATAACCTGGACAAGATGCTCCAGCGCCTTGAGGAGTCCAGCGTTCGCCTTCACAGAGAAAAATGCACTTTTCTTGCCTGAGAAGTGACCTATCTGGGTTATCGCATGGACCCAGTTAAAGTCAAAGTGGGAGCCATCCAACATGCCCCCAGGCCAGGAGGCGTGGCAGAGCTCTTTGATCCCACTAAACCACTCATGGCCACCTGCGACGCCTCCCCGTTTGGCATCGCCGCCATGTTGTCTCATCGGCTGAGCGATGGTGAGGAGCGTCTGATTGCTTTCGACTCGAGGTCGCTGGCCGGGGCTGAGCACAATTATGCTCAGATAGCGAAGGAGGGTCTGGCCGCTGCCTTCACCATAAAAAGGTTTCACCAGTCGGCCTATGGGTGTTGTTTATGGTATTGACCAATCACAAGTCGCTGTTGGGGTTATTCAAAAAGAGGACAGTGCCAGCCCACTGTTTACTTGTGCAGAGTTCGAAAATTTCAAGCAGATGATTGGAGTGCGCCACATACACACTGCTCCATATCCCCCCGCTTCAAATGGTTTGGCCGAAAGAGTGGTCCAAACGGTCAAGCGTGGCATGAACAGGCAGACTTTGGGCTCCCTTGATACACATTTGGCACGCTTCCTTTTCTGTTACTGCTGCATGCCGCACGCCACCGTCAGTGTGGCACTGCCGGAAATCCTCATGGGACGTTGGCTTCAAACTTGCCTCAGCCTGGCGTTACCCAATATCGGCAGAACGTACGAACAGGAGTAACTAGGGCGTTGCCCTGTCGAACAAACCCTACCTAGACAATTTGTACCAGGCGACACGGTCCACGTGCGCCACTTTGGAGTCGGTGTCGAGTGGGTTTCTGGCACTGTCGTTCAGCAGACTGGGCCTGTGTTGTACCGGGTTCCCGCACGGGACCGCAAATTGATAATCCCTGCGGTAAGAGCCCTGTGGTAGGCGATCCTCTTTTGGATGAACCGGGACAACCCCAGGCTGCCCTGGCACTGGCAGTTCCACAGGCGCCGTCCCACGTGGGACTTGACACTGAGATGTAGGATGCCGAAGGTTCCGACTCCGCAATTGACGTTCAGACATTTCCGATGAGGAATCCCCCGATGGCCACCCACTGACAGCGGTGCCGCCGCGGCCTTTTGATGGGGAATTGTTGGTCGTCAACTTGCTGTAACTGCCTGGCCCTGCTCTGATGATGCCCGAGAGGCAACCGCAGGCTAAGAGGTGTCGAGCTCCTCTTCCTCTTCCTTTGTCGGACTTTGCGGGGAAGGAATGCTGCAACGCCCACGGGACCCATGGGCTGGTTCGGCTCCCCGTGAGTCTCGTGGAGTACGAGCTTCCCCGTTGAGGGGCGCATCGCCCTGATCAGCGGGAGAGAAAATTTAAGCCCGGTTCAAGTGTGAGCCAGGCACGGTTGCCCCTGCTGGGACATAAGAACATAAGAACATAAGAGCAGGAGTGGGCCATCTGGCCCCTCGAGCCTGCCCCGCCATTCAATGAGATCATGGCTGATCTTTTGTGGACTCAGCTCCACTTTCCGGCCCGAACACCATAACCCTTAATCCCTTTATTCTTCAAAAAAACGATCTATCTTTATCTTGAAAACATTTAATGAAGGAGCCTCTACTGCTTCACTGGGCAAGGAATTCCATAGATTCACAACCCTTTGGGTGAAGAAGTTCCTCCTAAACTCAGTCCTAAATCTACTTCCCCTTTTGAGGCTATGCCCCGAGTTCTGCTTTCACCTGCCAGTAGAAACAACTTGCCCGCATCTATCGTATCTATTCCCTCCATAATTTTATATGTTTCTATAATCCAACCCCCTCAACTCTGGGATTAACCTAGTGAAGCTCCTCTGCACACCCTCCAGCGCCAGTACGTCCTTTCTCAGGTAAGGAGACCAAAACTGAACACAATACTCCAGGTGTGGCCTCACTAACACCTTATACAGTTGCCGCATAACCCCCCTAAGTCTTTAACTCCATCCCTCTAGTAATGAAGGACAAAACTCCATTTGCCTTCTTAATCACCTGTTGCACCTGTAAACCAACTGTTTGCGACTCATGCACTAGCACACCCAGGTCTCTCTGTACAGCAGCATGTTTTAATATTTTATCATTTAAATAATAATCCCTTTTGCTGTTATTCCTACCAAAATGTACAACCTCACATTTGTCAACATTGTATTCCATCTGCCAGACTCTAGCCCATTCACTTAACCTATCCAAATCCCTCTGCAGACTTCCAGTATCCTCTGCACTTTTTTGCTTTGCTACTCATCAGTGGGGCTGTTTAGCACAGGGCTAAATCACTGGCTTTGAAAGCAGACCAAGGCAGGCCAGCAGCACGGTTTAATTCCCCGTAACAGCCTCCCTGAACAGATGCCGGAGTATGGCGACTAGGGGCTTTTCACAGTAACTTCATTTGAAGCCTACTTGTGTCAAAAAGCGATTTTTATTTCAGTGTCGGCTGCAAACTTGAACACATTGCACTTGATCTCCAACTCCAAATCATCCATGTAAATTGTGAACAACCAAATCATCTATGTAAATTATGAACAATTGGGATCTGTGCACATAAACTTTTCACATATACTTCTGTAAATAAACCTTTCATTCCCAACTCTTCCCATGTAGCTGCTTCTGTGAGCTAACACGGTGCATGCAGACAAGTTAAAATCTCTCAGTTGCTGTCACAATAGCATCGTGGTCTCAATGATTCACCATGTGCTTTAGACCCAATATACCGAGCTGCTGCCCTTGGTTAAAATGATGTCTCAGCCAGCCTTGGAAATGAGTCAAAGTCCTTCCCACACAATGAATTACATTGAAAAGCAGAGAAGGTTTTCTTTTAACCAGACGTGGTGAAAATAGTAAGCGCTGATGAACAATAATAAATACTGCTCTTCAGTCTTTCTCCTTGTTCCTGGTTGAGAGGAGAATCGTAATCAGTGGATAAGGAGAACTTGCTGCCGTTCTTGAAATGGGAGCTTTCATGAAATTCCCACTGGTCGAAGCAAACTGCCAGGTCACAGCTAGTTGATGTTAATGATCCCGATGTAATTGGCTAGCTGCACCTGTGCCATTGCTAATTGGTTGTTGATGACTTGGCATCAGTCTCATTCATTTAAATAATCTGCAAAATGTTGTGAGTTACACCAAACCAATGTTTAAAATAAAATAAATTAAGCCAACCACTGATGAATTGGATATTACTTTCAACGGGTTTCACTGAATTTGATGGGTGGAGATAAGGGTTGGGATATTCCGGTCCCGCGGGAAACGTTGATGGACCAGGAAAATGCCTGTTGACTGGGGGCAGGAATTCCTGGTCTGGCCCAAGAAATGTTGTGATGTTACAGTGAACTTTGATTATAAAACTTCAGAAAGGTGACACTCTTGTCAGACATTTGGGTTCACATGAATGAGTGTTATATTTTCCAAAAGTATTCATAACATTTGTGAAATACTGGGGTCGGAATTCCCCCCCCCCCCCCCCCCCCAAATTACGAAGTGTAATTTCAGGCCCGAAATCGGTGCAAATGGAGTCT
Source organism: Scyliorhinus torazame (assembly GCF_047496885.1). Classification (NCBI taxonomy): domain Eukaryota; kingdom Metazoa; phylum Chordata; class Chondrichthyes; order Carcharhiniformes; family Scyliorhinidae; genus Scyliorhinus; species Scyliorhinus torazame. Next base: position 22,989,569 of record NC_092720.1, on the reverse strand, counting down.
TCCCACACTTGGTCATTTTGGGGGGGGCAAGGGGTGAAGCCTAAACATACCGGCAGGTCCAGTTCCTCAGAGATCAAGGCACCATTTTGAAAGAGAGCCCCAATCTCAATGTTCATTGTCAGGCCCTCATTTCCCCCACAGGTATTGTAACTCCCCCTCCTCCTTCCAAGATAAGGGGAACACTCCCAACCATTGACCACAAAAGGACAACCTCCCCACCGCCTCAACGCTAGATGGTCAGGTCACCACCACGTCCCATTCCCCCCCCCTCCTCCCCCCACCCCACACACAGACCACACAAGCATCAGGGTGACCCGACCCTGCCACCCCCATCTACGCCGGCATTAACCCCTCCGCCCACCCTCACTAACATCACTCCACCCCCGGGCCCCAATCGCCGACCTCAGCTGCCTCCCCCCCCCCCCCAATCGAATTGAGCAGCACTCTGCTATGGGGTCGGACCCCTTCAGGCCCTCTGTCAGACTCTGCCCCTTGGAGGTGGAAACCTGCCACTGCCCCCTGGCAGTGCCGACCTGGCAGCGTGAACCTGACATCCTGGAAATGTCACCTTGACAGTTCCAACCTGGAACCCTGGCTGGAAACAGCTTGGAATTGCCAGGGTGCACAGGTGCCAGGGTGCACAGGTGCCAGGGTGATGGGAGCAATGCTAAGTCAATGCTAGTGCAGTGCCAGGGCTCTGCCATGTCCCCGGCCATCTGGGAGACCCTATAGTCTCTGAGCCACTAGGTGTGATCACCATGTCTGGTCTCCGTTTGTGGAGACCAGCAGTGATTCTCACCGGCAGCACGTCATGCCAGCAAGTGGGAATATTGCACGTGGCCGGAAGATTCGGCATCAAGCTGGCTTTGCATATTTAAACCCATTTAAATGAATGGTAATCATGTTCACGCCCTCTCTGGGCATGATATTGATTACGTCCAGTGGGAGGGCCCAGGAATGTTACGAACTGTTTGATGCCCGGCACAAACCCCGTTTTAGGGCTCTCCCAGTATATTCCAGTATCGCGGGAAGCACAAGCAGAGAGCAGTCGGAAAATCACCCCCATTGTTTATAATTTCAAATTTGACTTTCTAAAAGGTGTGAAACTGATTGGCTTCTTTCACTACGGCCAGGGTTCTCCATTTGGGTGACTATGTTCTCCTGCTAGAGATGAATTCGAATTGATTTGCGCTCCCACTGGGACCGCAGGTGAGGAAGTAATTCAATATCCGTCACTGCGCAAATTTATGCATGGCGAGGAGTAGACGGGATTCCCGAGGGAATCCTGTTTACCAGCTGCCATTTCGAGCGGGCGGCCTAATAGCGAGGTCCGTGGCCGGCCACCAGCCCCCTTTCCCGCGCAATCTGTTAATGTTGTAACACTTACCTGGGCATACAGCTGCTGGCTCAGATAGAGGGAGCACCACATGTCCATTCCTGGAAAAAGAAAAGCAGTGACCAGTGTTTAAACCCCTCAGATCCTTTAGCCGCAAGCCATTCATTCATTTCTTCTCCTGGGTTGTGATTGACAGCTTCCATAAACACAGCTGTGAGCCTTGCTTCATTCATCTCCCTTCATGGATGAGTAACTCTTAAGTATTGTAACCACAATGCTTTTGAAGATCAACCACTTCAAAGAGAGTTAAGTGCATTCCAATCACCACCACCCCCTTCACGTTTGAGTGATTTTGAAGTGCTGAGCTGGAAATTGACAGCATTTAATTCACTTTGAGAATGTGCGGGGTGTCTGATGGGCATAGGGTGTCCCTTGGGTGGACTTTGGCGGCAGCCCCCTTCAGGGGTTACCCCCTTGTCCCACGGTGAGGACCACCAGGCCAGGGCCACGTTTGTACACACCTGTTGTAATCAGCACCCACGTGATTCCAGCCCAGAGGACGAGAGAATCATGAGGACACAGAGAATTTGGTGACCGCCCACTAAGTGGATGCAGATGGGTAATTAAGACTCGTTTGCATCATTCCGGGTGCGGCTATGCAGAGCTAGGTCGCATATTCGGCAGCTCCTGCTTGGAACGGACTTTTGGGCTCTTTTACAGGGCCCCCACGGCATTTGTTTGACATTTCCCGGTGTGGGAAGAAGGCTGCAATATTCCCCCGACAGTGTACCCCAGGAAGGGTATGTCTCTGGGTTGCCAGACACGGCAGAAACAGTAAAAGATTTGGCTGCAACTGCAGGATAAACAGGGCCTCTTCTAGCATGCAGGCGGGGGAAGGGCAAGCTTAAAGCTGCAAGCTGACCTGAGGGCCTTTATCAAAGGTGAATTCTAGCAGCAGAGGGAACAACTGTGAAAAGACCTCATCAAGGCCACTGAAGGGACTTCCGGTTGCGGTGATGCCTAGCTAGCCGCACGCTTCGGCGGCTCCAGCTCCGACGGACCTTCAGGCACTTTTAAGAGCCCCAACGGAGAATTTTTCGACGACGCAACCCGGTGTGGGGTGTGTGAGAAGGGAGTCCCCCCCTAACGAAGGAGGAAAAAACCGGCAGCGGCGGCTGCAGCGCGAGGAATCGTCGACCAAAGGGTCAGAAAGAGAGAAGTACAAGATGGCGGCGGTGAAGAGGGAGGTGCTGACCCCGTTGCTACAGGCAATTGAGGGGCTCAAGGAGACATTAAAGACCCAGGAGACAGAGCTCCGCATGGTGGAGCAGAAGGTGACAAATATTGAGGACGAGATCCTGGGCCTGGCGGTTAAGACACAGACGCACGAGGCACTTCATAAAAAGTGTACTGAAAGGAACTAAGCCCTAGAAAATGGAGCGCGAAGGAAGAACCTTCGGATACTGGGTCTCCCTGAGGGTGTGGAAGGAGTGGACTGTGGAGCGTACGCAAGTACGATGCTGAGCTCACTGATGGGTGCTGAGGCCCCTACGGGCCCCTTGGAGGTGGAGTGGGCAAATCGGATTCCGGCGAGAAGACCAAAAGCGGGAGAACCACCCAGGGCGATAATCGTGCGATTTTACCGCCTTAAGGATAGAGAAGAGGTCCTGAGATGGGCTAAAAAGGTGCGGAGTAGCAGATGGGAGAATGCAGTGGTACGGGTATACCAGGATTGGAGTGCGGAGGTGGCGAGAAGGAGGGCGAGCTTCAACCGAGCCAAAGAGGTGTTGCATAAAAGGAAGGTGAAGTTCGGGATGCTGCAGCCGGCAAGACTATGGGTCACGTATCAGGAGAGACACCATTAGTTCGAGACGGCGGAGGAAGCATGGACCTTCATCAAAGAAGAGAAATTGGATCGGAACTGAGGGACTGATGCTGCAGGAAATGTTATTGTTAATGTTATGGTTGAAGTTAATTGAGAAGTAAATTGGGAAGGGGGGAGACATTGGGGAAATGTGGGCGCCGGTGAGGGGGGAAAGACGGGACATAGTTGGAGAATGGGGAAGGGGAGGGGGAGGGGAAAGGGAGCTGCGCCATAAGAGGCGGGTCAGGTAAAGGGATGTTCCCGCGCCAGAAAGAATAAGGCGGGAAGACAGGCGCAAGGCGGATGGGAGTTCCCCACACGGGGGGGTCGAGGAGTGAGCAGGAGTAGCCGGGGTCAGTTGAAGTCAGCTGACTTACGGAAGTAATATGGGGGGAGCAATCATGCTAGAAAGAGATCTAGCGGGGAGGGGGGGGAGGGAGGGGGGGGGACGGACAACTGGGTTGCTGCTGCGGAAATCCAAAAGGAAGTGGCTAAAGAGTGGGTGGGCGGGGATGGTGTGCGACGCTGGGGGAGCGAGCGGGAGCGCGGAGGCGGGATATGGGACTGGCCTAGAGAAGGTAATGGCTAGTCGACACGGGAGGGGGGCAGGTAGCCCCCTAGTGAGGCTGATCACGTGGAACGTGAGAGGCCTGAACGGACCGATAAAAAGAGCCCGAGTGCTCGCGCATTTGAAAGGACTAAGGGCAGACGTGGTTATGCTCCAAGAGACGCACCTAAAGGTGGCGGACCAAGTTAGGCTAAGGAAAGGATGGGTGGGACAGGTGTTCCACTCAGGACTGGACGTAAAGAATAGAGGGGTGGCCATTTTGGTGGGGAAACGGGTAGCATTTGAAGCAAAGAACATCGTAGCAGATAGCGGAGGTAGATATGTAATGGTGAGTGGCAGGCTGGAGGGAATGGAGGTCGTGTTGGTTAATGTGTATGCCCCAAACTGGGACGATGCGGGATTTATGAGACGGATGCTGGGGCGTATACCGGACCTGGAGGTAGGAAACTTGATTTTAGGAGGGGACTTTAATACGGTGCTGGACCCGGGGCTAGATAGATCCAGCTCAAGGACCGGAAGAAGGCCGGCAGCGGCCAAGGTACTTAAGGGGTTTATGGACCAAATGGGGGGAGTGGTTCCATGGTGATTTCTTAGACCTAGGGCTAGGGAGTTTTCCTTCTTCTCCCATGTCCATAAAGTGTACTCACGGATAGATTTTTTTGTTTTGGGAAGGTCGTTGATCTCTAGGGTGGAAGAAGCTGAGTACTCAGCCATAGCGGTTTCGGATCATGCCCCACATTGGGTGGACCTGGAATTAGGAGAGGAAAGGGAGCAGAGAACACTCTGGCGATTAGATGTGGGACTGATGGCGGATGAGGGAGTGTGTGCAAGAGTGCGGGGGTGTATTGAGAGATACCTGGAGGTCAGTGACGACGGCGAGGTCCCTGTGGGAGTGGTATGGGAAGCACTAAAAGCGGTGGTCAGAGGAGAGCTGATCTCCATTGGGGCCCACAAAAGGAAAACAGAGGCCAATGAAAGGGAAAGATTACTGGGGGAGATTTTAAGGGTGGATAGGGAATTTGCAGAGACCCCGGAGGAGGAATTGTACAGGGAGAGGAGACGACTCCAGACGGAATTTGACCTTCTGACCACCAGAAAGGCGGAGGTACTGTGGAGGAAGGCACAGGGGAGGAGGTATGAATATGGGGAAAAGGCTAGTCGCCTGTTGGCTCATCAATTGCGAAAGAGGGCAGCAGCGAGGGAGATAGGAGGAATTAGAGACGAAAGGGGAGACACGGTGCGAAGGGCAGGAAAGATAAATGAGGTGTTCAAGACCTTCTATGAGGAACTGTATAGGTCTCAACCCCCAGAGGGAGAGGAGGGGATGCGGCAGTTCCTGGACCAATTGAGGTTCCCGAAAGTGGAGGAGCGGGGGGTGGTAGGCCTGGGGGCACCGATTGGGGTGGACGAGGTTATTAAGGGACTGGGAAGCATGCAAGCAGGGAAGGCCCCAGGACCAGACGGGTTCCCGGTGGAGTATTACAGAAAATATGTGGACGTGTTGGCCCCGTTGATGATGAGGGTGTTCAATGAGGCCAGGAAAGGGGGGACTCTCCCCCCGACGATGTCGGAGGTGACAATATCGTTAATTTTGAAGAAGGATAAAGATCCGTTGCAGTGCGGGTCCTATAGACCCATTTCATTATTGAACGTGGACGCCAAATTGTTGGCAAAGGTACTGGCATCGAGGATAGAGGACTGTGTCCCGGGGGTGGTGCACGAAGACCAGACAGGGTTCGTAAAAGGGAGACAACTGAATGTTAACGTGCGACGACTATTAGGGGTGATAATGATGCCCCCAGTGGAGGGGGAGGCAGAGATAGTGGCGGCAATGGACGCAGAGAAGGCATTTGATAGGGTGGAGTGGGAGTATTTATGGGAAGTGTTAAGGAGGTTTGGGTTTGGGAACGGGTTTATTAGCTGGGTTAGACTTTATGGGGCTCCAATGGCAAGCGTAGTTACAGGTCGACATAGATCGGAGTATTTCCGACTATATAGGGGAACAAGACAGGGATGCCCGCTGTCTCCATTGTTGTTCGCGTTAGCAATTGAACCTCTGGCCATGGCGTTGAGAGACTCCAGGAAATGGAGAGGGGTGATTAGAGGGGGAGAAGAACACCGAGTCTCGTTATACGCGGATGACCTATTGTTATACGTGTCGGACCCAGCGGGGGGGGTGATAGAGGTTATGCGAATTTTGAGGGGGTTCGGGGATTTCTCGGGGTATAGGCTAAACATGGGAAGAGTGAATTATTTGTGATACATCCAGGAGACCAGAGTAGAGAGATAGAAGGCTTGCCTCTAAGGAAAGTGGAAAGAAACTTCCGATACCTGGGGATTCAGATCGCTAGGAGCTGGGGAACCTTGCACAGACTTAATCTGACACGGTTGGTAGAACAAATGGAGGAGGACTTCAAGAGGTGGGACATGCAGCCTCTATCGCTGGCGGGCAGGGTGCAAGCAATTAAGATGATGGTCCTCCCGAGGTTCTTATTTGTATTTCAATGTCTCCCTATACTAATCACCAAGACCTTTTTTAATAAAATAGACAGGAGCATCACGAGCTTCGTGTGGGCAGGGAAAGTTCCGAGAGTAAGGAGGGGGTTCCTTCAGCGTAGTAGGGACAGAGGAGGATTGGCACTACCGAACTTGGGCGATTACTATTGGGCCGCCAATGTGGCAATGATACGTAAATGGATGATGGAGGGTGAGGGAGCGGCATGGAAAAGACTGGAGAGAAAGTCCTGTAAAGGGACGAGTTTAGAGGCGCTGGTGACGGCGCCGCTACCGATCTCACCTAAAAAGTTTACCACGAACCCGGTGGTGGCGGCAACATTGAATATCTGGGGACAGTGGAGGCGACAGAGAGGGGTGCGGGGAGCCCTGGTGAGGTCCCCAATCAGGAACAACCATAGGTTCGCCCCAGGAAGAATGGATGGAGGATTTCAGAGCTGGTACCAGTTGGGAATTAGGAGGGTGGGAGATTTATTTATAGATGGGACTTTTGCGAGCTTGGGAGCATTGGAGGAAAAGTATAAGTTGCCCCGGGGAAATTTCTTGAGATATATGCAGGTGAGGGCGTTTACTAGACAACAGGTGAGGGAATTTCCGTTGCTCCCGACACAGGGGATACAGGACAGGGTGCTTTCAGGGGTGTGGGTCGGAGAGGGCAAGGTGTCAGAGATTTACCGAGAGATGAGGGAAGAGGGGGAGGAGTCGGTGGGCGAACTAAAAGGAAAGTGGGAAGAAGAACTAGGGGAGGAGATAGAGGAGGGTATGTGGGCTGATGCCCTAAGCAGGGTAAATTCCTCTTCCTCATGCGCCAGGCTTAGCCTGATTCAATTTAAGGTGCTACATAGAGCACACATAACGGGAGCAAGATTGAGCAGGTTCTTTGGAGTGGAGGACAAATGTGGGAGGTGTGGCGGGAGCCCGGCAAACCACGCACATATGTTTTGGGCGTGTCCGGCACTGGAAGGGTATTGGAAGGGAGTGACGGGAGTGATTTCGCGGGTGGTGAAGGCCCGGGTCAAACCAGGCTGGGGGTTAGCTCTATTTGGAGTTGCGTAAGAGCCGGGAGTGCAGGAGGCGAAAGAGGCCGGCGTTGTGGCCTTTGCGTCCCTAGTAGCCCGGCGCAGGATCCTACTCATGTGGAAGGAGGCGAAACCCCCCGGACTGGAGGCCTGGGTAAATGATATGGCGGGGTTCATTAAACTGGAGCAGATAAAGTTTGCCCTGAGAGGATCGGCTCAAGGGTTCACCAGGCGGTGGCAGCCATTTCTCGACTACCGAGGGGAACGTTAGAGGGAAGACAGATGACCAGCAGCAGCAGCCCAGGGGGAAGTGGGGGGGGGAGGGGGGAGGGGGGGTTTATTTTAGTTTAGGTCAAAGATAAAGGGGTTTTGTTACTTGTGTATTGTTAAAAATTTCTGTATTGTTATTGTTGCGTTTGCTTTGTAAGAGGGGAAAAATTGTTGTTTGGGAAAAAAATTTCAATAAAACATATTTAAAAAAAAAAAAAATTGGAATCAATTTGCGCTGATCCCATTTTACGGTGGCCGCCTGATTCTCCTCCACATCAGGAACCCCGCTACCAGTGGTGGACGGCAGAGAATTTTGACCGGTATGTCTGACTTTTTCGCTTGCCTTTTGCAGATTATATTTACAATATACATTTACATTTCATGGCAAACATTCTCTGCCGTGAATGACGTTCAAGCAACAGGGAGAGGTGGATTCTAATTCAATCAGGTGACAAGATTAAAAATGCCCCCAAAGATTTCCACTTCCCAATCTGGCCAACCTTGTTGCTTTGCTGAATGGGATGTATAGATGATTGGTCATTGATATGCCAGGGTTGATGAAGTGATGGGAAATACAAGTGGCATGCCCTAATTTAGCCCTTGACCTCTCGACTTGCCCATCATAAAATTGCCCTGGATTTCTGTTTTCTGGTTACTTAGCCTTTGAGAAATGGTAATGATTCCTCCTTACTTACTCTATCAAAACCCCTCTTGATTCTGAACGCCTCTATTAAATCACTCCTTAACCGTCAGAAATTTTAACCCTTTCCATCACCCAGTTTTGCTGAAGTAAGTTCAACGACTGATCATTCAAAAGAAAAGTCAACTGCACTCTAAACGGCTGGCAAATTGACCAAAATTGGACTTCATGCACAAGCATATTAATTCTGCTGTAGCCTTTAGTTCTTAATTTAATGCAGACAAGTCATCCTTAGCCATGTTTTCTTGAACTACTATTAACGTGTACATGATATCAATGATGTAAATTCCGTAATCCCATTTGACAATGTTTTATTTTAAGGGCGACTGAATTGCGGATAATAGCATTTTAATAACACAGTCATATTAAAGGACTTTTTCATGTAATTGCATTATTGATACATGTTCAATTGTATATAGTAACCAGAGAGGATCTGGCCACTGTTGTTCCAGTCCGGTTCATGCATTAATAGATAGCATTATTACATTATACTTTAACAAGGACAAAATCTTATTATTTTCTCATTAAAGTGGTTGTATGTCATCACATCCTCCAATTATCCAGGGACTGAGCTGCAGACTAATGTAATTATGGGTTTCAGCTTCAGAAGATTACTGGGGGTTTGTAATAAACTGTAGAATCATAGAGAAAATACCTGACAATAAGTTGCAGAGTACAATGTAACAATAACGTTTTTCGTGGAAGCTTACAGCACAGAAAGAAACCACTCGGCCCATTGCATCTATGCTGTCTCTTTGCAAAAGCTATCCAGTCAGCTTTGCGGGTGGGATTTTCCTTCCCGGGATGCCCGGATTGCGTTCCCCGATGGAACGGAGAACCGGAACTCGGCATCAACCCGATCGCGATGCTCCGAGCAACCCCCCCCCCCCCCGCTTTGTTGGTGCCGGAAACGAAGGACCGTGTACCAGCCGGGGATGTAAATGAAGGCAAATTGGTCTTCATCATGCATTTGCATCATTTAACGTGCCTCGTGCCCTATGCTTGGGCCCTCCAATGATTCTCCAGTCCGCATGGTCGGCAATCACCTGGCCGTGGATCACTTGTGGTCACTACTAGTGTGGCCCCAAGAGGCCCCTTGGCCCACTGTGAGGTCCACCACGCCAGGGCCACGCTGATAGAGACCGTTCAAGTCCAACCGTGGGCCACCACAATGTACTACCTGTCCATTCCTTATACCAGAACCCCTCTCACATGCCCCCCCCCCCACACCCTCAGGGGTCCCTGTAAAGGGAAACCCCCACACGGGATACCTGTAATAGGGGCCCCCCCACAGGGACCTCTGTAATCGGGCCCCCCCCCCCCCCGCCCCCCGGGACCTCTGTAATAAGAAGACCCCCCACGGACTCCTAGAATAGGGAAACCCTCCACAGTGACCCCTGTCATAGAGAGAATTCCACTGTAATCAGCCAGAGGGTGGTGAATCTGTAGAATTCTTTGCCGTAGAAGGCTGTGGAGGCCAAGTCACTGATTGACTTTGAGACAGAGAAAGATAGGTTCTTGATAGGATGGCACAGTGGTTAGCATAGGTTTGATCCTGGCTCAGGGTCACTGTCCGTGTGGAGCTTGCGCAATCTCTCCGTGACTATATGGGTCTCGCCCCCACAACCCAAAAGATGTGCAGGGTAGGTGGATTGGCCACGCTAAATTTCCCCTTAATTAGAAAAATTGAAATAAAAGATAGGTTCTTGATTTATAAGGGGATCAGAGGTTATGGGAAGAAGGCAGGAAAATGGGGATTGGAAACATTTGAGCCATGATTGAATGGCAGAGCAGACTCGACCCGCCAAATGGCGTAATTGCGCTTCTATGTCTTATAGTCTTAAGACCTGATAGGGAAACTCTCCTACTGAGACCCTTGTAATAGGAAGACCCACCAGAGGGAACCCCTGACTAAAGGGACCCCCCCACCCACACACCCCCATGGTAAGTGCATTCCAATCACTCAAGCATGTGATTGCACTGCATTCAGCCCTCTTTGCTGTGGTCAATGTTTGTAAATATTGGAGTTTCACCGCTTAGGCCACTGAACCTGGAGGGAAATGAATGAATCAAAGTTTCAGATGGTTTGTAGATACTGTCAATCACAGTTCACAACTAGAAAGCCATGAATTACTTTTTCTAATGAATCTATGGGAACCAGAGGCAGGTCACATCTGTTCACCTTTAAGGAATGGACACATGGAGCTTCAAGGGAAGTGTTACAGCTGTAAGTCATCTCACTGCCCCATCTGGACTACTCTCTAGCTTACAGAGAGGGGTGTCTTTTTTTAGGGGGGGCTGTGTGGGAGGAGGGGTATGTGTGAGGTGGGGTTTGGGGCTGCTTTGCCTATCAAAATGGCAGGTTGCCACAGCAACCCGGACTCCCTGACTGAACGGTAACACACCACCACCACCACATATTCTGGCATTTATAATCCCTGATTCTGATCTTCCTGCGCAAGTGGATAAATCTCCTTTATGTCGACACAATTAGTTTCAGAACTAAAGACCTCTCATAGGTCACCCAGAGAAAAGAGCCTAGGCCCGTTGAATCATTCCTAATAGGCATAGAATCATAGAATCACAGAATTTACAGTGCAAAAGGACTTCTCAGTCCTAACTTCTCAGTTCTTGCAACATCCTGATTTTCAATCTGGTTTCACTCGCATTTCAGGCAGATCACAGCAGCACGAGGCATAAATTAAACAATTGAAAAAGGGCCATCTGGCTCTTTTCTCTCCCTACAGATGCTGCCTGACCTGCTGAGAGTTTCCAGCATTTTCGAGATGAGGAGTTTGTTCTTTCTAATCCATTATGTTTTTAACCGAAGATTTAAAAGCACGTTTATGGAGTGGTTTTTGCAAACTCCCATGTGTCAATCATCTGGGGGATTCGGAAGAGAAACCCAAACACACTAACTTGGGTTCAGAGTGGAGTGTGTATTACAACCACCAATCTGTGTGTTTAAAAGAAAGACTTTGTCAATGAGACCATCGTAGCTTCAAATGTATTTTGTCATCCGCGTTAGTCCTAAACTCTGTGCGTGATTGATAAACTAAGAGGAGAGTAAAGGAGTATAGTGTTATAATCCAATTTTTCCATGTTTAATAATTTTGTTGTTGTTAAAACAAATTAGCGGTCCTGTAACTCTGTTCCTCCACGATTGATAAAAAAAGTAAAAGTTGCAAGGCTGGATTCTCCATTCCTGAGACTAAGTGTTGACACCTCGGCAGGATTCGTGGACTTCCACGGCAGCAAGAACGGCGCCGAACCTGGATGGATTCAGCGACTGTGGAGGGGCTGGCACCGACGCCACGTGGAACACAATCGATTCCAATGAAAAATGGTGCGGGATTCACCTGGTCCATGAGTGACAATCGGAAGGCTGACAAGCTGCAGCCGCACATACGCATTGCACTCCTCACACACACTCATCCCAGCCAACAAGATGGCACTGGTCGCACTGGAGTGTGCCCTTCCCGCTGATAGGTCAGCTAGGACCAGAGTGCCCAGGTGGGACACCCATATGACCCTAAAATTCACAGTGGGCAGTCAGCCGTGAGCACAGCTGCATGGCTGCCTTGCAGGCCCGCTAATGATATGCCAACGAAGGGCAGCACGGTGGCACAGTGGGTTAGCCCTGTTGCCTCACCGCGCCGAAGTCCCAGGTTCGATCCGGGCTCTGGGTCACTGTCCGTGTGGAGCTTGCACATTCTCCCCGTGTTTGCGTGGGTTTTGCTCCCACAACCCAAAGATGTGCAGGCTAGGTGGATTGGCCATGCTAAATTGCCCCTTAATTGGAAAAAATAAATTGGGCACTCTAAATTTATATTTAAAAAAAAGAAAAATGATATGAAATGAAAATGAAAATCGCTTGTCACAAGTAGGCTTCAAATGAAGTTACTGTGAAAAGCCCCGAGTCGCCACATTCCGGCGCCTGTTCGGGGAGGCTGTTACGGGAATTGAACCGTGCTGCTGGCCTGCCTTGGTCTGCTTTCAAAGCCAGCGATTTAGCCCTGTGCTAAACAGCCCCGATGCCAACGGTGTTTACTGTACGTGGTTCTGGAATGCATTGACACCGCTGTCGAGGCGACGGAGAATTGCGGTTTGGCATCAAATCGGCGCCCACCACGATTTTGGTGTTCTACGCCCAATCTCGTTTCCTGACGCCGGCATCGGCAGACGAAGAATCCTGCCCATGGTCACTTGAGTCATGGTTCCATTCCGGGATTTTCTCAACCAGTTATGGCATCAACTGGATCGTAACAAAAGAGTAAATAAGAACGGCTGCAACAGGGTGGAGGGCAGCAGAGATTAAATGACAAGAAGGTTTTGTGGTGCAATAAACCAAAGAGAGGAGTAATGGGTAAAGTAAAGAAGCAAACGATGAACCCCAATGAGATGTGAATGGAGTTTGCTTGTGCTATTTATGATTTAAATTTTAAAAAGTCATTGGTGAGCCTTCCCTTGCCCAGGAGGCATCATATAAGTTTGGACACCAAGGGCAATTTATCATGGTCAATCCACCTACCCTGCACATCTTTGGACTGTGGGAGGAAACCGGAGCACCCGGAGGAAACCCACGCAGACACGGGGAGGACGTGCAGACTCCGCACAGACAGTGACCCAAGCCGGAATCGAACCTGGGACCCTGGAGCTGCGAAGCAATTGTGCTATCCATAATGCTACCGTGCTGCCCTTAAGAACAAATAAATCTACACTCTATCATTTTACCGTAATCCATGTACCTATCCAATAGCTGCTTGAAGGTCCCTAATGTTTCCGATTCAACTACTTCCACAGGCTGTGCATTCCATGCCCCCACTACACTCTGGGTAAAGAACCTACCTCTGATATCCCTCCTATATCTTCCACCTTTCACCTTAAATTTATGTCCCCTTGTAATGGTTTGTTCCACCCGGGGAAAAAGTCTCTGACTGTCTACTCTATCTATTCCCCTGATCATCTTATAAAACTCTATCAAGTCGCCCCTCATCCTACTCCGGTCTAATGAGAAAAGGCCTAGCACCCTCAACCTTTCCTCGTAAGACCTACTCTCCATTCCAGGTAACATCCTGGTAAATCTTCTTTGCACCTTTTCCAAAGCTTCCACATCCTTCCTAAAATGAGGCGACCAGAACTGAAGCAGCAGTGCGAACCACTGTGTTACCATGTCTCCCATATGCTGGTTTAAAGTGAGCCTTCCACTCCTATTTAATAACCAGCAGCTCGCTGCTCCCAGTCGCTCTACTGGGAGCAGTGGCCCCTGCTGGTAGCACAACAGAGCCTGGTGCAGAGGAGCCAGAGTAAAAGGTAAGTGGGTAGGGGATATTGCCCCAAGAAAGCCCCAGGCAAGGGAGGGATGAGGCCAGGGTAGATAGGCTTGGGGGGGACAGAGAGGGGATCTGTAGGGGAGAACAACGTGCCGGAGGTCGCCAATGGGCCCAAGTGGCCCATAAAGGAGACATCCCTCCCTCTGTCTACCACCAGCCTGCACAGCAAAAGCTGCCTGGAGAATCTTGGCATGGGCGTATCCTGCCATTGGTTATATCCCAGCACTGGTGGGATGAGGCACTTAAATAGACTTTGATTGCCCACTTAAGAGCCTCAATTGGGCCACAGGTGACTGGCAGCACCGCTGCAGGTAAAATTGCAGCAGCGGCTGGAGTGGGCAGGTAGGTGGCGGACAGGGCACCCAGGGCATTTTACAGTGTCCCCCACCTGAAAACCTGCTGGCCAAGGGGCTGTAAAATGCAACCCATAAACTTTGTTTCTCTCCGTGTTTTTTTCATATTGTACATTTTTCGATTGTAGGGTTGTTCTCTTTATCTGAGATTTAATAGATGTGTTAAAAGTCATAAACTGTTTCAAAAGTGTAAATAAGGAGTGTTGGTAACCAGAGGACACAAATTTAAGGCAACTGGCAAAAGATCCAGAGACAAGTTCAGGAAAATTGATTTTGCACACTGTTATGAGCTGCATCGCATTGCCAGAAAATGTGTTGAAAACAGATTCAGTGACAAGTTTCACAGGGATGTTTGTAGAAACATGTGAAGGGGGAAGATTTTCAGCACCGTGAGGTAAAAACAGGGCAGTGGGACTGATTGTACAAATCTTTCAAAGAACCAGGATAGATACGATGGGCTGAATGGTCCTCTTCTCTGCTGAATAATTCCCTGCAGCTATTTGTCAGAAGTGGGGTGAGGGAAAACAAGGAATCTTTCCTTGGGGAAATCCAAAAGAAAGGCGTGACTGATTGTTTTATTGGAACCCCTTGCCTACATTGGAAACACATTGGGTGAAGAGATATAGTATGGCAGACTGGATATCCCGTGACAAAGCTATTCATACAGCTTCACAGGACCATAGAGCACAGAAAGTGGCCATTCAGCCTGTCCTGTCTGTTAAGGCTTTCTGCAAGAGCGACTCAGCGAATGCCGCTCCCTTGCCTTTGCCCTGTAGCCCTCCGATTTTCCCTCTTCAGATAATTATCGTATTGATATGGGCCAGGGTTCAGTGAACCCCAAAGTGTATCATTTTCATAGAATTTACAGTGCAGAAGGAGGCCATTCGGCCCATCGGGTCTGCACCGGATCTTGGAAAGAGCAACCTACCCAAGGTCCACACCTCCACCCTATCCCCATAACCCAGCAACCCCACCCAACACTAAGGGCAATTTTGGACACTAAGGGCAATTTAGCATGGCCAATCCACCTTACCGGCACATCTTTGGACTGTGGGAGGAAACCGGAGCACCCGGAGGAAACCCACGCACACACGGGGAGGATGTGCAGACTCCGCACAGACAGTGACCCAAGCCGGAATCGAACCTGGGACCCTGGAGCAGTGAAGCAATTGTGCTATCCACCTGACCCACAACTTTTACTAGATTGTGGTATGGGCAGCCCACGGCCCACTCTACAGGTGTGGTACAGCAGAGATCTAAAAGTAATTTTTAAAGCAAAACAATGTTTATTCTATGAACTCAAGTTAACCTTTTTAAAACATACCGTGAACATTTTAGCAACAATCAATTCAAATGCAACCCCCAAAAAAATACAACACTAAGCTGAAGTTGCCCCCACCCGAATTGCTGAGAGGCAGTTATCTGTCAGTCACCTGAAACCTGCTTAGTGGCACAAGGGTGTACATTGTATTCTTCTGTTTGAAGCTTAAGTAGTGTGAGTCACCCTGGTTAGCTGAGGTCTGTGTAAAAGACAGACAGAAAGCATACTCAGGTGAGCTTTGCGCAGGTGAAGGAGACCCATCCTGAGTGAGACACATCCAGAGTGTGAATTGGAACTTGGTAATTTGGTGCAGTGAGGTAATTCGGTGCAATGGGAGAAGGTGCTTTTTCCCTACCGTTTTGTTCTCTTTCTTCTGGTTTGTAACTGTTAATCTGCAGGGAGAGAACCAGACCTTGTTGCTACACAATCCAGAAAAATCCCAGGATACTCATCCTTCAGTTGTCTGATTTTCCACTGGCTTATCACCAACAGTAGGCATTACTCCCACCTGCGATCCAGCTATGCCATTACCCAAGATAAACTGTATTCCTGGATGAGATAGTTTCTCTATTACTCTGATTACCACTTCACCACTCTTCACTGGACTTTCCAATCTTACCTTATATAATGGAACACTACTCTTCTCACCCTGAATTCCACATATTACCACTTTTTCTGGCAACATTCCTCCCAAACTACATAACTCCTTATCTCTTACCATTAAAGATTGACTAGCTCCCGTATCTCTTAAAAGTGTGACTTCTTTACCTGCTCCTCCTGATACACATGAGTAAACTTTACCCACACAAGTAAATGCTATAAAGACATCTGGCACCTTCTTATCAATCACCTCTTGATCAGGCTGTACAATCTTTTGCACCTCCTTCGCTTCACTTGGGCTTTCCTTTACCACTTTAACAAACCCCACAGTCTTATCCTGTTTTACCATATCAGCCTTCCCAGTGCTTTTCTTTAACCACCAACACTGTGACTTTACATGGCCTAGTTTATCACAGTGAAAACATTTGAAACTTTTCATTTCTTTTCCACCCTCCTGGATTAATTTTTTAATCTGAGGTACACTCTCCTTATTATCTCCCATCAGGTCACCTTTACCTTTACCACTTGAGTCCTCAGTTTCTATCCCTCACAGGCTGAAACTGATGTTGTGAACCAAACTTTGATTTATGAACTAATTCATAATCATCTGCCATTTCTGCTGCTAATCTCGCAGTTTTAACCCTCTGCTCTTCCACATGAGTTCTCACGACATCAGGAATTGAATTTTTAAACTCCTCCAAAAGTATAATTTCTCTGAGAGCTTCATACGTTTGGTCTATTTCAAAGCCCTTATCCATCTATCAAAATTACTCTGTTTGATCCTTTCAAACTCCATGTATGTTTGAACAAATTATTTCCTTAAATTTCTAAACCTTCGTCTGTAGGCTTCAGGCACTAGTTCATATGCACCTAAGATGGATTTTTTCACCTCCTCATGCATCCCAGATACCTCTCCCGATAGTGATGCAAACACTTCACCAGCTTTGTTTGAATTAGTAATACCCACATGTCCTCTGGCCATTTCATTTGTTTAGCCACCTTCTCAAATGAAATTAAAAAGGCTTCTACCTCCTTCTCATCAAACCTTGGCAATGCTTGGACATATTTAAATAGATCCTCACCAAGCCTTCGACTTTGATGCTCTTTCTCACTATCCTCATCAGTTTCCTCAAACTGTACGTTTCCCTTTAAATTCACCAATTTTAACTGACTGACATGTTTCATAGTCATTTTCCGAAGTTCAAACTCTCTCTCTTTTTCTTTTTCCTCTCTATCTCTTTTGTGTTCACGCTGCTTTAATTATTTCTCATGTTCAAGTTGTTTAATCTGTAACTGAATTTCCAATGAGTCAGACTGTATCTCAGGCATCTTTAAATGCTTAGCCACCGCCATAATTACCTCACCTTTTCGCATTTTGTCAGGTAATGGTAACTGCAATGTTTTGCCAAATCTAACAGTCTGCTTTTAGTCTCTGTCCATAAGGCACTGCGTGTGACCGTCTCCACTCCCAAAAACTTCAGAGCCTCTGAAAGAGCCATTGTCCACAACACACTCCCCACTTAAACTGCAATATCACACCTGAAAAACAACCACAATATGCTCACCCCTCACTTTAAGTTCATTAAGCCAATCCAATAGATAGACTTATATCCCACTCGAGCCCCCAATTTGTTATGGGCCAGGGTTTAGAGAACCCCACAGTGTATCATGGAGTTCACCTGACCCACGACTTTACTAGATTGTGGTATGGGGAGCACACGGCCCACTCTACAGGTGTGGTACAGCAGAGATCAAAAAGTAATTTTTAAAGCAAAACAATGTTTATTCTATGAACTCAAGTTAACCTTTTTAAAACATACCATGAACATCTTAGCAACCATCAATTCAAATACAACCCAAAAAACAATACAACACTAATTAATTCTTACTTTCCTTTTAACATCCATAAGACATAAAAAGGTCCTTTTAACAGTAGCACATCAGGTTTAAATTCACTACTGAGAACAGTTATCACTCTGAATTCACCAAATGATCAAGAGATAGTCTTTACATGGCAGAGAGAACAACATTACACCTTCTCTGGCTGACTGCAGCTCCAACACTAAAACAAAACCAAAGAAACACAGACACACCCAAGCTTTTCTCAAAGTGAAACTAAAAAGCAGAGCCAAAGCTCAACCCCACTCACACTCTGAAATCACTGCAGGAACTTTAGCAGACTACCATTTCTTAATGTGACATTCTCATGACACTATCCTCTTTCGAAGGTCTCCATTGAATCTGCCTCCACTACAATTTCAGGCAGTGCATTTCAAATCTTAACCACTCACTAGAGAAAAAAAAAATGTCCTTGTTGCTTCATTCACCAATCGTCTTAAATCGGTGACCTCTGGTTCTCACTCTATCCACAACCGGGAACATTTTCTCCTTATCTGCTCTGCCCAGACCCCTCAGGATTTTGAACACCGCTATCAAATCTCCTCTCAAACTTCTCTTCTCCATGGTGAACAGCTGCATCTTCTCCAATCTCTCCACCTGATCAATGTCTCTCTTTTCTGCACCCTCATTAATGCTTACCCATCCTTCCTAAACTGTGGTCTCCAGATGTTACATTTTCCCACCCATTTTTGGGAAGTGCCACCCAGGAACTAGCAAACGCTGGGAATAGGCCGACAGACAGGTTTGTATCCGTAATCTGGGCAATAGGATCCTCAAGGGCCATTTTCAGATCTGCAGATCGATCAATAGCCAAGTCTCCAGGTCAAGCGCTGAAAAATCTGGAAAGAAATTGATATTGAGCTTGCCGCAGTTCTCCCTACATGTGTGTAGAGGCAACTATGTACTCAGAATAGTTACACAGGAGCAGTAAACTGCTTTTTTTGGAAGTCACAATTATAACACGTATAAAAATGTAATGGTTGGCATAAGCATTTGTGCAATTTAATCCAATGTGCTATTGGAAATCCTTCTTCACCATCACCAGAAATACGTCTGCCAAAGCAAAGGAAAATGTATATTTTAATAATTCAGCATGTGGCTAATTTAAATTCCTTTCACCACATATTGGCAATGTAAGCTTAGGGTATCAATACATATCAATGTTGGCAAGTGGATAAAAAGTTAGAACTGGGTTAGATAAAAAGTTAGAACTTGAAAACTCTTTCATGCTTACATCCTGTCCCCTCACATAAGAGGGTGATTGCAACAAGAAAGCTGCTGGAGAAGGTTTATATAAACTCATGCGTGCCGTTATAGAAGGATCTTACCAATCCACCTTCCCACTTCCCACCACACCAGCCTGCATGGCTAAGACCACCGTGCTAAAGAGTAACAGCAGAGGCAGCAGGAATGGACCCAATCGCTACCACTGGAAACCACTTTCTCATCACAGATCCCACAGTCTGCCCACCCGGCCTGAACCTGCTGCACCAACGTTGGGAACTCCCCCACCGCTTCGGCACTGGTCAAGGCCTTTGTGCAACAAATTGGCACAAGTGGGGCCTTGCAGGGTACCCGGATTGCACCTGTGGTGTCCCCCAATCAATGACTCACATCACGAAAGACTGCCCCCTGACAAGATTCAGCAGAGGCATCAGAGAGCTCCCTTTTGCCACTGCGGAAGTTATTACCTGGCTTGGCGATTACGCCACCTGCTAAAACAAATGCTGAAAATTGGCAGGAAAATTATTAAAATGCATATATTCGGGTGCCAATTCACCAAATTCCTGCCCATGGGACTTTCAAGATGTGGGATGAAACCCAGTAGGGAGGAATGAATGCTGCTTCAACAACAATAATTTCTATTTATATGGCACCTTTTAAAAAGAAATTCCAATTCAGGGGCAATTTAGAGTGGCCAATCCATCTAATCTGCACACCTTTGGGTTGTGGGTGTATGAGCCACGCAGACACGGGGAGAATGTGCAAACTCCACATGGACTGTGACCCGGGGCCGGGATCAAACCTAGGTCCTCGGCGCCGTGAGGTTATAGCACCTTTAATGCAATTGGACATCCCAAGGTGCTTCACAGGAAGATTCTAAACTAAATATGACGCCAAGCCACATAAGGAGTTAAGTAGGGTGCTATTTCCAAGAGCCGGTGCAGACTCGATCGGCCGAATGGCACTGTAAATTCTATGATCTATGATCTAATAGGTCAGATAACTAAAAGCTTGGTCAAATGAGGTTTTAAGAAGTGTCATGAAGGAGGAGAGAGGTAGAGAGATGTGAGGAGGGTATGCTAGAGCCTGGAGCCGAGGCTACTGAAGCCACAGCCAAATTTGACGGAGCAATTAAAGTTTGGGGTGCACAATATGCCAGAATTGGAAGAGGACAGGTATCTTGACGGGTTGTGGGGTTCGAGGGGATTGCAGAGGCAGATAACAAGAAGGTAAGGCTGAAATGAAAAGGTTGAGAATTAAGCGGAAGAAATTAAAATTGGTTAAGCATTAGACTAGGCCTGAATTTACTCCCGATGTTGCAACTGTTCCAGAAAACCCATTCACTGCTGAAGCATTGGAAAACCCAGGACAGGTGGACAGTACTGAAGATTTGCTGTTCACAGAGATTAAGGGCGAAATAGCCCTCCCACCCATATGTTTCTCATTGAAAAAAAAACAGCACAGATTTTCCTGGGGACATTAGCCATGCTTTCACGTAGTGGGGACCCTCATGCGATGTTAAATTATGGAGTAAGTGGCTTATAACAATAGTTACAAAGCTCCATTTTTTTCTCCTCGGACTTTTGTACTGCTTCCTCGCTACCCTCACCAGTGAAAGGTCGATGACGACTATGATAGCTCCATCAGCACCAATTGAATGCTCAGTCATCCCATCGAATAATCAATTCAAATATAGAGATTGGAATTACTCCTGTCTTTAAAACCAGTTTTCACGCCACTGCCATTTAGATTGTAAAATTAAATGGCTCTTGATGATTGGCAGTGGAATGATTGAATTTAAATCCATTCTCTGGTCACATCAGAGGCTGATTATGCATCATAAATCTTGGAGAATCGCTAATAAATCCATTGAGAAATTCAGGAGAAGCATCTTTACCCAGAAAGTGGCTGAAATATGGAGCTCAGTACGTTATAGTGTCACATTGATCATAAAGAGCTAGGGGCGCATTTTTATGTGAATATATATCCTGGGGCGCCAGGTTTACTCTTACACAGCAGTCATGTGACTAGTTGCCAGTCTATGAGCCCACCGACTACACGGGGTTGTAACAAGAAATACATTCAATGAGGCTCCCACATTTTGAGTCTAAATTTGATTAATAATAATAGCTTATTGTCACAAATTGGCTTCAATGAAGTTACTGTGAAATGCCCCTCGTCGCCACATTCCGGCGTCTGCTCGGGGAGGCCGGTGCAGGAATTGAACCTGCGCTGCTGGCCTTGTTCTGCATTACAAGCCAGCTGTTTAGTCCACTGTGCTAAACCAGGCCCTATTTCTAACCTAAAGGAGCCTCAATATATAACAGAGTATATGAAGTGACTAGTGTACATGCATTTAAATGAAATCTAAAATATGTGCATTATGGGGAAAGGAATAGAGTCATGGAGTCATAGTCATAGATGTTTACAGCAGGGAAACAGACCCTTCAGCCCAGCTTGTCCATGTCGCCCAGTTTCTATCACTAAGCTAGTCCCACTTGCCCGCATTTGGCCAATATCCCTCTATACACAAGTTTGATCCCCGGCTTGGGTCACTATCTGTGTGGAGTCTTGACGTTCTCCCCGTGTCTGCGTGTTTCCTCCGGGTGCTCCACTTTCCTCCCACAGTCCAAAGATGTGCAGGTTAGGTGGACTGGCCATGCTAAAATTGCCCCTAGTGTCCAAAAAAGGTTAGGTGGGGTTACTGGATTACGGGGATATGGAAGAGGTGTGGCCTTAGGTAGGGTGCTCTTTCCAAGGGTCGGGGCAGACTCGATGGGCCGAATGGCCTCCTTCTGCCTTGTAAATTCTATGATACCCACCCTTCCCATGTAACTGTCTAACATCATACCCGCCTCTACCACTGCCTCTGGCAGCCCGTTCCAGATGCTCACCACCCTCGGTGTGAAGAAATTTCCCCTCTGGTCTCTTTTGTATCTCTCTCCTCTCACCTTAAACCTCTGCCCTCTAGTTTGAGACTCCTCTACCTTTGGGAAAGGATGTTGACTATCTACCTTATCGATGCTCCTCATTAATTTATAGACCTCTATAAGATCACCCCTAAGCCTCCTACGCTCCAGGGAAAAAAGTCCCAGTCTATCCAGCCTCTCCTTATAACTCAAACCATCAAGTCCCGGCAACATCCTAGTAAATCTAACAGAAGGTAATGTCAATCGGTTGAGATGAAGACCAATGGGAGGAAGCTCACGTGGAGCACAATCACAGGCATTGGCCACTTGGGCTAAGTGGACTGTCCCTGTGCTGTAAATTCTATCTAATTAATCACATAGTGGTAGTGAGAAGTTTAAGGATCCTCAGAGTTGGCTGTCGGAGGCCCATTGCCATTTAATGCTCACTTGTGCTTTGATTGACAGTGGGCAGGGCTTCCCTCCGCCCTTGGAAGGAAGTTCCGCCCCCGAGAGCTGTCGGCCAATCTGAGCAGGGGTCAGGAGGCAAGCGATCATGGCGTCGGGTCAGGTGGGGAGGTGGGGGGGTAGATCTAAGGTCCCGGATGGGAACACGCCCCAAATCTGAAGGGGCCTGCAGAGTGAGGCGCCCCCATCGCAACCCCCCCCCCCCCCCCCCCTCAGCCCCTCACACCCCAACCATCCCGTCCCCTCCCGAGATGGAGAAACTATTATTTCTGTTTTCCACCCACCCTGCTCACACCGAAAAATTGAGGCTGGGTGAAAAAGGCCCTTGATCATTAAGTGGCCACTTAAGTGCCTTACTAGGTGAAAAGTCGAGTTCCCCACAGGAGGCCCTACCCATCCAACCATGAAATTGCACCTGGGTCGGGTGAGCGGGATTCTGGGGGGGCATCCTGTCCATGTAATTTTGTGACTGCCCCCCCGACCTCAGAACGCACCTTGCAGGGAGTGTAAAAAAATGTCCAATGTTTTTACTGATTGCGATGTGCTGAAAGGGACATCGCATTGTCTCTTCAATAAGAGTGTTTTATTAATAATTCTTTTTCTGGTATTTTTTATTAACTATGAGCTCGATCTTTTGTCCTTGCTCAGGTTGAGAACGGAAGCGGCCAGGGCCCTGAAAATACTGGGACCGGCCGGGATGATAGTTTCCAGACCCTGTCCCTCGGCCACAGATGCTGAGCTTGGCTCAGGGCCTGGCAATGTTGCCTGTCTGCATGGGGCTGATAGGCTTATTAAGAGCCTTGTCCAAGGTAAGGTAGTTGTCTGGCTAAGATCAAGTGTAGGCTCAGGCCCGAGATCAGGTTTAATGCCTTTTCGTGTCAGCTTGAATAATGTATATGTCTCTTGTGGGGACTATGAATTGGATTGAATTTGAATTGATTTTTGCAGCAAACAAGGCGATGGATTAAGGGTTTACCTGTCCACTCTGCGCATTGGCTTTGTAACTCGAAGAAAGGAATGTTTGGGTCGGCCTCCAGATTCACAATGCAAAGAGTAGATCAACTTCCCAAAGGCAGGCTTCCTGCAGCTGGTCCACAGGCCCTACCCTGTCTTCCCGGGAACGCCAAGGGCTGCCCAATAGAGGGGGGCCTGACTGCTTTCTCTATTGTTCAATTTAAACAATGAAGGAGGCTGCTGAGAGCAGGGGCCAGGAGAGGGCGTGGAGACAACACCAATCAGCGGGGCCCGGGGGCTAGGGGGTGACCAGGCTTGGTATTTTACATGGAGTTCAAGGGCAAGGTTCTCAGGTCGCCGAATCCGAAATCGGGTTCGGAGATCGGCCGGAGAATCAATGTTTCCGATGAAATCAGAGACGGTGCGTTGATTCACGATGCTCTGCCCCCTCCAAAGCGGCACACTCTAGATGTACACCGGGCGCCTTTTCGACAGACTCAGGATGTTGCCTGAGGCCCTCCCCCAGATATTCCGCCCCTGACCGGCCAAGTTCCCGACGCCGTCGGTTGCGTGTGCTATCGTTCGTCAGGAACTCGGCGTGGCAGCTGCGGACTCAGTCCAGCGTCTCCATAGTCAGGCGAGGGACGATCCGCGGAGATTTTGGCAGAGGCTGGGGGCACTGTTTGGGGGTGGTCCGGGGGTCGCGAGCCGGCCAAAGTGGGGGGACGGGGAATATTTTGCCATGTTACACGGCGCGGCCGCTTCATTCTGCGCATGCGCGGTCACGGACCCGGCAATCCTCCGGCCGTATCGGCAGCAAGAGCCGGGTCCTACTAGCCCCCGGCCAAACGAAGGATCGGTGGCCATTTTGCACCGAATGTTCGGTCGTAAAAGGCCACCGTTCCCACGTCGGCGTCAGGACATAGCCTGAGAATCGGAGGATCCAGCCCCATGTCCTTCAGGGGAGCTTCACACCTGACAGACCAGCTTTTAAAAAAAAATGTAATCATCAATCGGAAGGAGACAGAAAACATCAGAGGGGTAAGATGTTTCTTGCAGGATGGACACTGTCAATAATATACACTGCCTGATTTTGATTGAAGTGAATTTGAAGACAGGTGCCCAATCTTGAGAATGGAGGAATAATAAATTGGTAAAAAGAATACGTCAGGTATCTTAAAAAGAAACAGTTGTGTGGATTTCTCGGGTTTATACCGCCGCTGATTGTAGCTGGGCCGTCAAGTGAGGTAAAATCAAGAAATTCATTTGTCTTTACAGGAAGCGCTGTGAGCCCAGCGTTGACCTGATCAGAACACAGTTAATTGGCCCCAGCGCAGAGGAGCTATGTGCCCTGGCATTGATCTCGGACGAATTTCAGTAATTCTTCATTTCGGTAATGGACAAGATTCCAGCTATCTGTCACTTTGTCTCAAGGCTGCCAGGTTTCCAAAATTAGCCCCACGGGGTTCTGGAAGATTGAGTTGTGGATTACCACGAGGGAGTAGGCTTGTGGGGCTGGGTGAGGGCGGCGAGGAGAGAGCTGGTGATTGTGGGGGGGGAGGGGGGAGGGGGCATGTCTGAACAGAAACAATGTGTAGGGATGTGGGGAGGGGGGGGGAGGAAGGAAGGGAATGGCACTAAGCTAAAAGCCCGTTGGAGAGCCGGTGAGCCAAATGGCCTCGTTCTGCGCAATAACGGCTCTGTGATTCTGTGAAATTCCTGATGTGTTCTCCTGGAACAGGGACAGGGAAAAGATTCAAGGCAGGACTGTGATGCACTATCAATTACGACGAGACGAGAGTTGAGTGTAATCGAGGCTTTATTAAGCAGAGGTATGTAGCCTCCTGCAGCTCCTGCCAAAATGGCTGCAGCTCGGTGAGCACACACATTTATACTCCGCCTACTGGGCGGAGCCAGCAGGCAGGGATCTACCCCCGTACCTGTAGTACAGGAGCCTTACCGTATTACCTCTCGTATGTGATATATACAATAGTGGTGAATACCACAGACTGTACATTTGTTCCCAACAGCTTGCATTGACATAGATCCCTTAATGCACTGAACTAGTCCAAGATGCTCAACCTGAGCACAAGAAGGCGCAATTTGAAATTGATCCGCAGAACGAGGTGTGGGTTAAAGTTTGGTAAAAGAGAAAGATTGCAAAATGCTTCTTAAAGGAGGGAGAGAGGTGGAGGGGCAGGCATGCAACTGGGGGGGGGGGGGGGGGGGGGGGGAGTTGTGGATGTTGAGGAGGAATGTTTGAAGGAGGTGGTAGGGTGGGGAGTGTGATGATCGTGTGGTCTGTACAGTTGGTTATTTGCTGCAACTGGTGGAAACACGCCTGCGCTGCCTGACACACAAGCAGTGTTGGAAAGGTGAGGCATAGAATCATAGAGTTTACAGAAGAGAAGGAAACCTGTTACACCGTCAATTCACTGTGAGACCGTGAGAACAAGTGAACATTAGGCTTTAATATCCATGAACCCGCCTGCCAGAGTCGGCTGTACAAATGAGTGCCACCCACAGGTGGCCGGACTATATATGGCCCCGGTGAGGGCGGAGCCAGAGGCGGAGCCCACCGGGGTTCCAGTACAGTACCTGGAAGTAGCCCATATCATTACTTCCAGGTCATGGGTCACATCATTATACAGACAGTAGAGACAGCACATGCATTAGGTGAAATACATTCACCACAAGACCATTTGGCCCATTGAGTCTGGACCGGCCCTTGGAAAAAGCTCCCTACTTAAGCACGTGCCTCCACCCCTACCCCCGTAACCCAAAACCATACCTAACCTTTTTGGTCACTGAGGGCAATTTATCATGGCCAATCCACCTAACCTGCACATCTTTGGACTGTGGGAGGAAACCGGAGCACCCGGAGGAAACCCACGCAGACACGGGGAGAGAATGTAAACGCCACACATACAGTCACCTGAAGCCGGAATTGAACCTGGGTCCCTGGAGCTGTGAGGTGGCAGTGCTAACCACTGTGCCGCCCTTGAGTCAGGTCCCACTCACCTCCTTTTACTTGTCGGGTGTCCCAGTGCACTTTGCCTGCCAGGATTCAAAATCAGGTTCATGTTAAAATGGAGACACACAGCCTTTTCTTTCTGACAGACCGCCCCCCGCTCCTGGCCCCGACCAAACAATCTCTGTTAAAAAAAACTAGCCATGGGTAGGTTGAAGGTGGCTTTTGACATTTGAAAACTATTGGTCACTGAGCCACTGGGCTCCTCCAGGCAAAGAGGGCTGGGAGAGTGTAGAACGAGAGGGTCAGTTTTTAAAACACAGATCAGGCGAAACCTTTTCTCTTTGGAACTCTCTTCCTTGAAAGACTGTGGAAGCTGAAACTTTGAATAATTTTAAGGTGGGGGTGGATGGATTCTTGGGAAGCCAGGGGGTGATAGGTCACCGGGGGTGGCGGGATACAGATGTGAGGTGGCTGCCAGATCAGCCATGACCTTATTAAATGGCAGAGCAGGTTCGAAGGGCTGAATGGCCTATTGTTCCTTGTTCAGATGCACTTAGGTTCAGAGTCATACTTAGAGTGTTTGTCCAGTTCCCTCTGGTGGTTAGCTACAGGGATCGTCAGCGACGGACAGCCAGGATTGGCAGCTGCCACTTTGATTCTACATTCGGCCCAGGTACAGAGGGCGCAGGAAGAGGAAGGGAAAAATAAATTAGCTGAGTAGCTCTTGTTAAGATTTGCCTTGAAATCACTCCCGGTTGTCCTTTATGTTTAAGTTTTAAGTCGCAACGGTCTGCGCATACTCCCAAGGCAAACTCCTCAAAAGCGTGAAGATTCACTAACATTGCTCAAAGCAAGCCGACCCCAGTAATGAGACAGAGCACCCATGGGTGCACTGTGTGTGACAGTACATCCTTATTTAAATATAACTGTTGCCAAGGAGATAAATTGAAGGTATATCTAATGAAAGTGACAACAGAGCCAGAGCAAATGGTTAGCAACTGACAGTGGGCACGTGAGTGTGTTGCATTTACTGTTTTGAGGTAAAATGAAGTTTATGATACAAATTATTGTGGGCACAGAGTGGGCGGTGGATAAGACTGCAGCCATGGTCCTTGTTTAGCGTGCCGGTTGATTGGCCTATCTTATCCCAAGTAACTCTAGTCTCAGTCAGGTCATTACTTTAAACTGCTTTATCAGAGCGATATACATAGAAGATAGGACAGTACAGCACAGAACAGGCCCTTTGGCCCACGATGTTGTGCCAAGCATTGTCCGAAACCAAGATCAAGCTATCCCACTCCCTGTCATTCTGGTGTGCTCCATGTGCCTATCCAATAACCGCTTGAAAGTTCCGAAATTGTCCGACCCCACTATCACATCAGGCAGTCCATTCCACACCCGAACCACTCTCTGAGTAAAGAACCTACCTCAGACATCCCTCCTATATCTCCCACCCTGAACCTTATAGTTATGCCCCCTTGTAACAGCTACATCCACCCGAGGAAATAGTCTCTGAACGTCAACTCTATCTATCCTCCTCATCATCTTATAAACCTATTTTAAGTCGCCTCTCATCCTCCTCCGCTCCAAAGAGAAAAGTCCTAGCTCCCTCAACCTTTCCTCATAAGACCTATCCTGCAAACCAGGCAGCATCCTGGTAAATCTCCTTTGCACCCTTTCCAATGCTTCCACATCCTTCCTATAATGAGGTGACCAGAACTGCACGCAATACTCCAAATGTGGTCTCACCAGGGTCCTGTACAGTTGCAGCATAACCCCACGGCTCTTAAACTCAAGCCCCCTGTTAATAAACGCTAACACACTATAGGCCTTCTTTACGGCTCTATCCACTTGAGTGGCAACCTTCAGAGATCTGTGGACATGAACCCCAAGATCTCTCCGTTCCTCTACATTCCTCAGAACCCTGCCATTGACCCTGTAATCCGCATTCAAATCTTTTCCACCAAAATGAGTCACCTCGCACTTATCAGGGTTAAACTCCATCTGCCATTTTTCGGCCCAGCTCTGCATCCTATCAATGTCTCTTTGCAGCCTACAACAGCCCTCCACCTCATCCACTACTCCACCAATCTTGGTGTCATCTGCAAATTTACTGACCCACCCTTCAGCCCCCTCCTCCAAGTCATTGATAAAAATCACAAATAGCAGAGGACCCAGCACCGATCCCTGTGGTACACCGCTGGTAACTGGTCTCCAGTCTGAACATTTTCCATCCACCACCACCCTCTGTCTTCTATGTGATAGCCAGTTACTTATCCAATTGGCCAAATTTCCCTCTATCCCACACCTCCTTACTTTCTTCATGAGCCGACCATGGGGAACCTTATCAAACGCCTTACTAAAATCCATGTATACAACATCAACTGCTCTACCTTCAGCTTCGCACTTAGTTACCTCCTCAAAGAATTCAATCAAATTTGTGAGGCAAAACTTACCCGTCACAAATCCGTGTTGACTATCCTGGATTAAGCTGCATCTTTCCAAATGGTCATGAATCCTATCCTTCAGGACCTTCTCCATTAACTTACCGATCACTGAAGTAAGACTAAACAGCCTATAATTACCAAGGTCATTCCTATTCCCTTTCTTGAACAGAGGAACAACATTCGCCACTCTCCAGTCCTCTGGCAGTATCCCCGTGGACAGTGAGGACCCAAAGATCAAAACCAAAGGCTCTGCAATCTCATCCCTTGCCTCCAAAGAATCCTTGGATATATCCCATCTGGTCCAGGGGACTTGTCGACCCTAAAGTTTTTCAAAATTGCTCATACATCCTTCCTCAGAACATCTACCTCCTACAGCTTGTATCACACTCTCATCCTCAAAAACATGGCCCCTCTCCTTGGTGAACACTGAATAAAAGTATTCATTCAATGCCTCTCCTATTTCTTCTGACTCCATGCACAAGTTCCCACTTCTGTCCTTGGCCGGCCCTAACCTCACCCTGGTCATTCTTTTATTTCTCACATAAGGTAAAAAGCCTGGGGGTTTTCCTTGATCCGACCCGCCAAGGACTTCTCATACCCCCTCCTAGCTCTCCTAAGTCCTTTTTTTAGCTCATTCCTTGCCACCTTGTAACCCTCAAGCAACCCAACTAATCCTTGTTTTCTCATCCTTACATACGCTTCCTTTTTTCTCTTGACAAGACATTCTACCTCTTTTGTGAACCATGGTTCCCTCACACGGCCATTTCCTCCCTGCCTGACAGAGACATGCCGACCAAGGACACGCAGTATTTGTTCCTTGAACAAGCTCCACTTTTCATTTGTGCCTTTCCCTGACAGTTTCTGTTCCCATCTTATGCTCCGTAATTCTTGCCTAATTGCATCATAATTACCCGTCCCCCAATTATAAACCTTGCCCCTGCCGTAGGGCCCTATCTCTCTCCATTGCAATAGTGAAAGACACCAAATTGTGTTCACTATCTCCAAAGTGCTCTCCCACAAACAAATCTAACTCTTGGCCTGGTTCAGTACCCAGTACCAAATCCAATGTGGCCCCACCTCTTGTCGGCCTATCCACATATTGTCCCAGGAATCCCTCCTGCACACACTATACAAAAACTGCCCCATCCGAACTGTTCGACCTATAGAGGTTCCAATCAATATTTGGAAAGTTAAAGTCACCCATGACAACTACCCCGAGACCTCCACACCTATCCATAATCTGTTTTGCAATTTCTTCCTC
The DNA here is from genome assembly GCF_047496885.1 of Scyliorhinus torazame. NCBI lineage: Eukaryota > Metazoa > Chordata > Chondrichthyes > Carcharhiniformes > Scyliorhinidae > Scyliorhinus > Scyliorhinus torazame. The sequence continues at coordinate 22,959,558 of NC_092720.1, read as the reverse complement.
CACATCTATATTACTATTTGGGGCCCATAGAAAACTCCTAACAACGTGACCGCTCCTTTCCTATTTCTAACTTCAGCCCATATTACCTCAGTAGGCAGTTCCCCTTCAAACTGCCTTTCTGCAGCCGTTAAGCTATCCTTGATTAACAATGCTACTCCTCCACCTCTTTTACCACCTTCCCTACTCTTAGTGAAACATCTATACCCCGGAACTTCCAACAACCATTCCTGTCCCCGTTCTAACAATGTCTCCGTAATGGCCACAACATCATAGTCCCAAGTACCAATCCACGCTCCAAGTTCACCTACCTTATTCCGGATGCTCCTTGCATTGAACTAGACACACTTCAACCCACCTTTCTGTCTGCCGGTACACTCCTGCAACCTTGATACCCTCCTCAGTACCTCACTACTCTCAGCACTGGCTTCTGGACTACAGCTCGTTTTCCCATCCCCTGAAAAATTAGTTTAACTCCCCCCCGAAGAGCCGTAGCAAATTTCCCTCCCAGGATATTGGTGCCCCTCTGGTTCAGGTGCAAACCGTCCTGTCTGTACAGGTCCCACCTTGCCCAGAATGTGCTCCAATTATCCACATAACTAAAACCCTCCCTCCTACACCATCCCTGCAGCCACGTGTTTATCTGCATTCTCTCCCTGTTCCTCACCTCACTAGCACGTGGCACCGGCAACACACCAGAGATGCCAACATGGTTTGTCCTGACTCTCAGCTTCCACCCTAGCTCCCTAAATTCCTGTTTTAAATCCCCGTCCCTTCTCTTACCTATGTCGTTGGTACCGATGTGTACCACGATTTGTGACTACTCCCCCTCCCCTTTAAGGATTCTGAAAGCATGGTCCGAGACGTCACGGACCCTGGCACCCGGGAGGCAACACACCATCCGTGAGTCTCTTTTGTTGCCACAGAACCGTCTATCTGTCCCTCTAACTATCGAGACCCCAATAACTATTGCTCTCCTGCTCTCCCTCCTTTCCTTCTGAGCCACAGGGACGGACTCAGTGCTGGAGATCCGTTCACTGTGGCTTACCCCTGGTAGGTCGTCCCCCTCAACAGTATCCAAAACGGTATACTTGTTACTGAGGGGAACGGCCATAGAGGATCCCTGCACTGACTGCTTCTTCCCAGCCCTCTCACCGTCACCCATCTATCTTGATTCTTCCGAGTAACTACATCCCTGAAGCTACTATCTATGACCACCTCTGCCTTCCGAATGATCCGAAGTTCATCCAGCTCCAACTCCAGTTCCCTAATGTGGTTTCTGAGGAGCTGGAGATGGGTGCACTTCCCACAGGTGAAATCTGTAGGGACACTGACGGCATGTCTCACCTCAAACCTTTTGCAGGAGGAACATTGCACTGCATTCCCCTCTAGATAAAACAAGAAAAAGAAAGAAAGGACGAGCTTACCTGCTATTCACTCAACCCCTTAGGTTAGAGGAGGTGGAAGGGTGGGGGACACTACAAGTGTAGTGTCTCGGGTTTAGGAACCGCCCAACTTAAATATAGGTAAAAATAAAACACTTAACCAGCAACCACTGCGCCCCGCATGAGAACAGCAATCAGCTGTTATGGGCATGCGCAAACAATTTAAATCTTTACTACTTACCCAGAAGTCACTCTGTCCTCACTCCGACCGGATTCAGCTGGAAACTCCCACCCATCTCCCAGTAAGTTTTTTAAAAATTTACTCCCCTTCTCAGCAAGCACTCGTTCAGCAACCACTGTGCCCTGCATGAGAATACGTTAAGGGAAAAGAAAAACAACTTACCAGTCACCAGCCAATCACTTACCTGCAGGCTGTGACATCACGGTTCAACTTATTTCTACTTCTACCTGCCCTCGAGTCTCCCTCTTGATCTTTACTCGGCTGGAATCCTTACAGTGATTGTTTTTTTTTGTTAAAGGAGGAGGTAGGGACGGAAACACAGAAGAAGTGTTTGGGGTTTAACTGTCACTTGACAACAGCTCCTCCACAAACCACCTTCTGGATACAGTGACCACAATGAACTGATACAAATTTTCCCCGCAACAGCCAATCAGCGTCTCCGCTCTGCCGCCCTCTGCTGGATGCTTGCCTTCACTTGAACACAGAGGGTGTCTTGCTCAGGTACACCTTCTGGATACAGTGACCGCAAAGTACTGATGTAAATTTTCCCCGCAACAGCCAATCAGCGTCTCCGCTATGCTGCCCTCTGCTGGTTGCTTGCCTTCACTTGAACACGGAGGGTATCTTGCTTAGGTACACCTTCTGGATACAGTGACCGAAATGCAGTGATGTAAATTTTCCCCGCAACAGCCAATCAGCAGCTCCGCTCTGCTGCCCTCTGCTGGATGATTCTCCGACCCTGCGCCGTGTCAGAGAATCCCCGGGGGGAGGAGCGTATCCCGCCACGTCGCCGTCTTCCCTGTTCTCCGACGCCGTTTTGCGGGCACCAGCATGATTCCCGCCACGCCGGCCGGGGGTCATTGACAGCGGCCCTCGCCCCGGCAACTCTCCAGGACCCGATGGGCCAATTGGCCGACAGGTTATGCCCAGTCCCGCTGGCATGGATTAATTACCTCACACATGGCGGGACCTGGCAGGTAAGTGTGTAGGGGCCGTCCTGGGTGGGGGGGGCAGGGCAATCCGACCCCGGGGGGGGGGGCGGGGGCCACGGTGGCCTGGCCCGCCATCAGGGCCTACCAATCGATGGGCGGGCTGGTTCCGTGGAGGTCTTTTTTCCTCCGCGCTGGGCCCCTGTAGGGCTCCGCCATACTGCCCTGGGGCCGGCGCAGAGAAGGGAACCCCTGTGCATGCACGGAAATACGCCGGCCATTCTGCACATGCGCGGAAATATGCCGGCCCTTCAGCGCCGGCTGGAGCTGCGGGAAACACTCCGGGATCAACCTAGCCCCCTAGAAAGGGGAAAAATCCTCACTTTCGGGGGCAATTGACGCCGGAGTGGTTGCCGCCGGTTTTCACGCCTGCGTGGGGACATAGCCCCATTATTGGAGAATCTCACCCATGGTGAGTCACAGAGCCCGTGGGTGGGATTCTCCATCCCTTCATGCTGATGGGATTCTCCGATTCCGCGATGTGAATGAAGTTTTGGCTGAGTGTCAAATTCTCAGGTCTCGCTGGCAGCGGTAGCAAGGCAAACTCTGATTGGAGCACTATGACCGGCATGTCTCTCCTGAGTACAGGTTTTCCATCTGCTTCACTGAATTTCCACCACACGAATGCTCATGTCACCGTTACAATGTCATACATCAATAACTTATTACCATAACTATTAACCCATTATACTGTACCCTGCTCCCCAAGTGTAATATCAACTTCTTTCATCACAAACTTTGACTGCTTCTTAAACTATTTACAATAGTGGCACGATTTAATCACCACATTGCGCCCGGCGTGGATCTGAGCGTACCAGTTAAATAGCGTGAAAGGCCAAAATCAAAATTAATTAGTTCACTATCTAACTGGCCCACTCCCGATGATGAGTTCCGGATCATTCCCCAATATGGCAAGCATATCATTGACATCAATTTGCATCAATTTCCAGCTCATTAGGCAGACGGAAGTCGAATGTAGCGGCCTCCTGGGAATGAACTGGCACCCTAGCGGGAAATCACGCGCTGTCGTTTAGTATTCCTTTTTAAAAACGTGAAGCTCGCGCAATGAATGCTGAGGGGAACTGATGAGGTGAGTAGCCATTTTTATTTCCTGGCATGCAGGCCAAGGACACTGGAACTGCTGCACCAGTGCTTGAAGGGGGAGGGGGGAGGGACCCACCTGAGAGTTGGGCTCGGTTAGCAGGCGGAAGAGTTCCAGGTCGGGGGGTGGACCCTGGGCTGGGAGGGAGAGGGGGAGGAGCAGGGGTTGAGGGGCTTATAGTCTGTGAGGCCTTCAAGCCATCTTTAAATATTGTGGAGGCCCATAACAGGGGCAACTACAGCTGCTGCCTGTCTGTTCTACCAAACACTTCCAGGACAGAGCCGAGTTCTTGGTTTTATGCTGAAGGTCACTTCAACTCCCTTTGAGTGTGAGCAGCCACTAGCTTCACAGTTGAAGGCTATTGCTAATGAAGAATTGACCTCCTTAGTTGTGAGAGCACTTCACAGCTGCAGGTTGTGTTTGCTGCTTGCTCCTGCTGGTGGCTGCAGATGCCTAGAGGTTGCTGTTGCTGTTTCCTTCTTTTCCTGTAGCCGGAAAGAAGGACAATTTTTTCTATGATCCCTGGGACCTGGAACATCAGGTATGAGTCCAGAAGAAAATCCGGTTTGAAGCACGAATTAATCCAAACGGACCATGTGATGATGCCGTTAAAGAAATGCTTTCGCAGATTGCTGATGCTTTTGTTGCTGGTGTGGTGGGTGCTGTATGTAACTGGCACATCACCGCGGGTTAAACCGCTGGAAGTCCAGGATGTTCAACTGCATCTTGAGCGCCAGTGGAATAAATATGGGGATGCCAGGATTTGATTCCGGTTTGATTAGGCTGTGTGTGGGGGGGGGGGGGGGGCCTGCACATCTGCGGCTCCTGGATGGAGAATGGCACTGATTGGCACACATTGAGTACCCAATATAAATTTAGAGTACCAAATTCATTTTTTTTTTCCAATTAAGGGGCAATTTAGCCTGGCCAATCCACCTAGCCTGCACATCTTTTGGTTTGTGGCGGCGAAACCCACGCAAACACGGGGAAAATGTGCACACTCCACACGGACAGTGACCCAGAGCCAGGATCGAATCTGGGACCTCAGGGCCGTGAGGCAGCAATACTAACCACTGTGCCACTGTGGTGCCCGACAGATCATTTCTACCACAAAGATCTGGACATGATAACACATTCTCAGACATATCCTGCAATATCTGTTGAGGAACCTGTGAGGGGCGATATCGTGTGTTTGGTTTTTTTGGGTGAAAATTAGCTGATGTAGCTTTGTATTGGTACAGATATCCCAATAAATGACATTTCCTTGTTGTTTCATGGTTAGTGTGATATGTGGAATGTTACGTAGTTGATTACTGTTGACCGTTTAATAAGCAAAATATTCACAAGTAGCTTTTCGTGGGTACATGTGCCATGTCTCAGTCACTGATTGTTGCATCACATGTCAATCAAACCTTGAAGCCTGAACAGTTTGCTTGAGCTCTAGAAGTGTCAGCACCACAGAGGCAGCAGCCAACAATCAAACACTCAAGAGCTGGGCTTCAACACTGTGGAAACCCTCGCAACCATAGGGTGAGTGTGTGGATCAGGGGAGGGCACCTGAGCACCGTCTTCCTAATGTTCCCGGCAGGGGTCTGGAGTCTGGGGTGCAGGGGGTCCTGCTGTGGGGGCCAGGGGTGAGCGTGCAGAATGATGTTACCCAGCACAACTAGCTCGGCGGATGGCACTCTGAAAGAAAGCGAGATGATTTGGACGAGAGAACAAAATGGAACATCTCAAAGTTTGCAGATGGGTTGGGTGAGAGAGTGAACTGTGACGAGGATACAGAGATCCTTCAGCATGATCTGGACAGGTTGGGTGGGTGGGCAAATCAATGCAGATGCAGTATAATTTGGATAAATGTGATCACTTTGGAAGCAAAAACAAGAAGGCAGATTACTACCTGAACGGTTGTAAATTGGGAGAGGGGAGTGTGCAGCGGGACCTGGGTGTCCTTGTGCACCAGTCGCTGAAGGTAAGCATGCAGGTGCAGCAGGCGGTAAAGAAGGCTAATGGTATGTTGACCCTCATTGCGAGCAGTTTTGAGCACAGAAGCAGGGATGTGTTGCTGCAATTATACAGGGCCTTGGTGTGGCCACACCTAGAATATTGTGTCCAGTTTTGGTATCCTTTTCTAATAATAATTGCTTATTGTCACAAGTAGGCTTCAATGAAGTTACTGTGAAAAGCCCCTAGTCGCCACATTCCAGCGCCTGTTCGGGAAGGCTGGTACGGGAATTGAACCCGTGCTGCTGCCTTGCTCTGCATTAAAAGCCAGCTGTTTAGCCCCTGTGCTAAACCAGCTCCAACAATCCTGAGGAATTTCTGAGGAAGGGTGTTCTTGCCCTCGAGGGAATGCAGCGAAGGTTTATCAGGTTGATTCCGGGGATGGCAGACTGACATATGAGGAGCGATTGACTAGGTTAGGATTGTTTTCTCAGGAATTCAGACGAATGAGGAGGGACCTCATAGAGACTTATGGAATTCTAACAGGACTGGATAGGGTGGATGCAGGAAGGCTGTTCCCGATGGTGGGTGTTGTGGTGTTGGGCGTTCTGACACACAGATGAGCCAACACGGTTGTATATGGTACAACGCTATTTTATTTAAACTTTCTATGTACAGTTTTGTCTTGATACTCTGCACGTGGGGATTCCCTGTTTGTGATCTTGTAACAGGTCTTGTCCGTGTCTTTGTCCCCAGACCTACTGTCCACTAGGTGTCGTGCTCGTGATTTTATGTGGTTGGTGTCCTTGTGTGTGATTGGTTGTGGTGTTGTGTGCTCTGATTTGTCTGTTGGTGTGTCCATCATGATGTGTGTGTTTGAATATCATGACATCCCCCCTTTTTACAAAGATATGTGCCTACGTGGTAATAAATATGATCGCGTCGTGAGTGCATCTAAGAGTGTGTGTGTGTTGTGTACAGCATGTGCATAGGACGTAACTATTTACATGGGGCGATGTCGGGTGCGTCACATCAACAAGGTTGTACCATAACAGAACATGAATGCGAACGAGAAAAAAAACTTGAACAGTGGTCCAGTCAGACGATATCTGGAACGATAAACAACAACAGGTTATCATATAAAATTGTGTAACTTGTTAGACATATGAACGGTGTTATAAGTCCAGTCTAATGGGCTTGCGACGAGTTCGGGTTGACCGCCTCAAGGGTGGGTCAAGAACCACCGGCTGATGTGCAAGCATGGCCATGGGTGGCGATGGAGAGGGCGTGATCTGCGGCAGCTCCACAAAGTCATCCTCGGAAGCCTGTTGAGGATCTGGCGCGTGCGTACTGTGTGGCTGCGAGCGTGGAAGTCGGCGAAGGGCGCGCCGATTGCGGCAACGCACTGAACCATCCGGCATGCGAACCAGGAACGAGCGGGGAGCCACATGTCGGAGGACTTCGGCCGGTGCTGACCAGCCACCATACGGTTGATGGACGCGTACTTTGTCTCCGGAGGACAGGGGGGGCAGGTCCGTCGCTCGTGTGTCGTACTGACTTTTCTGGCGATCACGCTGCATTTGCATGTTCCAAAGAACCGTCTCATGGTCTGTTGTTGGTGCCAGGATGGACGGTACCGTCGTCCTGAGGGAGCGACCCATTAGTAGCTGCGCTGGCGAGAGACCTGTGGATAGCGGGGCCGATCGATAGGCCAGCAAGGCGAGGTTAAAGTCCGATCCGGCAGCAGCCGCCTTGCACAGGAGCCGCTTGGCAATGTGGACGCCCTTTTCAGCCTTCCTGTTCGACTGTGGATGTAGAGGGCTGGATGTCACATGAGTGAAACCATATGCTGCGGCAAAGGACGACCATTCACGGCTGGCGAAGCAGGGTCCATTGTCTGACATGACAGTCCTTGGAATGCCATGGCGAGCAAATGTTTCCTTGCAGGCCCCAATGACTGCGGACAAAGTCAGATCATGGAGAGGCATGACTTCCGGGTCGTTTGAGAAGTAGTCTATAATAACGATGTGATCTCTGCCGAGCGCGTGAAATAGGTCAACACCCACCTTCTCCCAGGGGGACGTCACCAACTTGTGTGGTAGAAGCGTCTCCGGAGGTTGCGCCGGCTGAAACCTCTGACAGGTTGTGCAATTGAGCACCATGTTGGCTATGTCTTCATTAGTACCCGGCCAATATACCGCCTCTCGGGCCCTTCGTCTGCATTTTTCGATGCCCAAGTGGCCTTCGTGTAGTTGATTAAGAATCATCTGGCGCATGCTGTGCGGAATAACGATCCTGTCTAATTTCATAAGGACCCCGTCTATGTTGGTAAGGTCATCTCGCACATTATAAAACTGGGGGCACTGCCCTTTGAGCCACCCTTCCGTCATGTGGCGCATCACTCGCTGCAGAAGGGGGTCAGTCGCCGTCTCTGCGCATATGTGGGCCAGACTTGGATCATCAGCTGGCAGATTTGCTGCTGTCAGAGTCATGTGTGCCTCAATTTGACGCACGAACCCCTCCGCATCTGGTGGTGTGCTCACTGCTCGGGAGAGCGTGTCCGCCACGATGAGATCCTTCCCCGGAGTGTAGATCAGTTCGAAATCATACCTCCTGAGTTTAAGTAAGATGCGCTGAAGGCGAGGGGTCATGTCGTTCAGGTCTTTGTTAATGATGTTGACCAGGGGGCGGTGGTCAGTTTCAACTGTAAATCGTGGCAGGCCATACACATAGTCGTGGAACTTGTCCAGTCCAGTTAACAAGCCCAGGCATTCTTATTCTATTTGCACGTAGCGCTGTTCGGTAGGGGTCATGGCTCGTGAGGCATATGCAACCGAGGCCCATGACGACGTGCTGTCTTTTTGCAGGAGTACCGCTCCAATACCAGATTGGCTGGCGTCTGTTGAGATCTTTGTAGGGCGAGTCGTGTCAAAGAACGCCAGCACTGGTGCCGTGACCAGTTTGTGCTTGAGCTCCTCCCATTCCAGCTGATGCGATTGCTGCAAGTGGAATTCTGTTGATTTTTTTACGAGATGGCGCATATTCGTTGTATGAGAAGCCAGGTTGGGAATGAAATTCCCAAGGAAGTTGACCATGCCCAGGAATCTTAGGACAGCCTTCTTGTCAGCCGGCCGTGGCATGGCTGTGATGGCGCTAACTTTGTCTGCATCGGGACGGACCCCTGATCGTGAGATGTGGTCCCCGAGGAATTTCAGCTCCATCTGGCCGAAGGCACACTTGGCGCGGTTGAGACGCAGGCCATTTTGTCGTATGCGGGTGAAGACACGTCGTAGGCGATGCATGTGTTCCTGCGGAGTGGTGGCCCAAATGATGATATCGTCCACATATACACGTACCTCTTCGATGCCTTCCATCATCTGCTCCATAATGCGGTGGAAAACTTCAGATGCTGAAATGATGCCGAATGGCATCCGGTTGTAGCAGAATCTGCCAAAAGGGGTGTTGAACGTGCATAGCCTTCGGCTGGCCGGGTCCAATTGGATCTGCCAAAATCCTTTGGACGCATCCAATTTGGTAAATATTTTGGCTTGCGCCATCTCGCTGGTGAGTTCCTCTCGTTTCGGGATGTGATGTTCCCGCATGATGTTGTTATTCAGATCTTTAGGATCTATACATATGCGGAGCTCGCCAGAGGGCTTCTTTACACAGACCATGGAGCTGACCCATGGTGTGGGCTCCGTGACCCTGGATAGGACCCCTTGGTCCTGAAGATCCTGCAGCTGCAACTTGAGACGGTTTTTGAGTGGTGCAGGAACCCTGCGAGGTGCATGAACGACAGGGATGGCGTCCGGTTTGAGTCGAATCTTGTACGTGTATGGCAATGTCCCCATGCCTTCAAAAACCTCCTGGTTGTGAGCAAGGAGGGAATGGAGATTTGCGTGGAACTCAGCATCCGGGAAGTCGGATATCTCATCTGGAGAGAGAGACATAATGCGCTGTACCAGGTGAAGGACCTTACACGCCTGTGCGCCCAGTAACGAGTCTTTTGATGAGCCGACAACTTCGAAGGGGAGTGTGGCCGTGTGCATCTTGTGAGTTATCTGTAGCTGGCAAGATCCTATGGACGGGATGACGTTCCCGTTATAATCAACCATCTTGAGCCGGGATGGCGTGATGGGTGGTTTGACCTTCATGGCCTGGAATGCAGAATATGCAATCAGGTTGGCGGATGCGCCGGTGTCCAGACGGAAGGTGACGCGCGATCGGTTGACCGTCAGGGTGGCACACCACTCATCGGCTGGATTGATGGCATTGACCTTGTTGACATCGATGACGGAAACGCGGAAGGCATCCTGGTCATCTGCATCACTTAACTGGAAGGCTTGATGCGTGGGCTGGATGGTCCTGACTTGTCTGCGAGATTGTCGGGGATGTGCTGGATCCATGGGTTGAGCCGAACGACAGTGGGCAGCATAGTGGCCCATCTTGCCACATCTGAGGCACTGTCGGTTTTTAGCAGGACATTGCCCTTTTAAGTGTACAGCTCCACAATTGCCGCACGCCATGACGTCACGGCGTTCATTGCGCCACTGCGCATGCGCAGTGCGATCTTGCGGTGGGCGCGCCTGCGCAGTGCGTCCCTCGATGTGGCCGTTATTTTTGGCGCGCACCAGCGCGGGAGACCGCGAAAAGCGCGGGAAGCGGCCACTGTCGTCCGGGCCGTGGGTCGGGAAGTAATCGATGGCCTGGATGCGTTCGGCGTCATGGGCGGCCTGGCTTGCCGATTCGACGGCTGGGGACCCCCTCCGTGCCAACTCGGACGCCTGAAATCGGGCAAAACGGCAGGTTGCATTCTCATGGAGGACACAGGTTTCCACAGCAGACGCTAAGGTGAGGCTTTTTATTATAAGAAGCTGCTGGCGTAGGCCACTAGAGGCAACGCCAAAAACAATCTGGTCCCTGATCATGGACTCTGTGGTGCTGCCGTAACCGCAGGACTGCGCTAGAATTCAGAGGTGCGTCAAAAAGGGTTGAAAAAGCTCCTCCTTACCTTGCAGGCGTTGCTGAAAGAGGTATCTTTCAAAACTTTCATTCACTTCAACCTTAAAGTGCTGGTCCAGTTTGAGGATGACCGTGTCATATTTGGATTGGTTTTCGCTTTCTTCGAACACCAGTGAGTTGAAGACGTCGAGGGCGTGCTGACCTGCGTAGAAGAGGAGCATTGCAATCTTCGTTTCATCCGAGGCACTCTGTTTTTCGTTGGCTCGGATGTACAGGTCAAATCGCTGCCTGAAGAGCTTCCAATTGGTACCTAGGTTCCCCGCGACTTGCAACGGCTGCGGTTTGTCGGTGCGGTCCATGTCCAGAATGGCAGGTTAGTTGGCAGGTATCGATCCACTCCTGTACCATGTGGTGTTGGGCGTTCTGACACACAGATGAGCCAACACGGTTGTATATGGTACAACGCTATTTTATTTAAACTTTCTATGTACAGTTTTGTCTTGATACTCTGCACGTGGGGATTCCCTGTTTGTGATCTTGTAACAGGTCTTGTCCGTGTCTTTGTCCCCAGACCTACTGTCCACTAGGTGTCGTGCTCGTGCTTTTATGTGGTTGGTGTCCTTGTGTGTGATTGGTTGTGGTGTTGTGTGCTCTGATTTGTCTGTTGGTGTGTCCATCATGATGTGTGTGTTTGAATATCATGACAGGTGTGTCCAGAACCAGGGGTCACAGTCTGAGGATTCAGGGTAGACCATTTAGGACAGAGATGAGGAGAAATATGTTCACCCAAAGAGTGGTGAGCCTGTGGAATTCATTACCACAGGAGGTAGTTGAGGCTAAGATATTGCATACATTCAAGAGGTGGCTAGATATGGCACTTGAGGCTAATGGGATCAAGGGTTATGGAGAGAAAGCAGGATTAGGCTATTGAGTTGGATGATCACTTTTCACCACGGACTCCAGTGACAAGGCCGTCGCAAATAAGTTCATCTTTCTGTGCAAGAACTGACTGGGTAATATAGATATGTTTAGTAGTCAAGGAGGAGTCTGGATAGGAGAGTCAAACAATGGTTTATTGCCAAAAGTAAAGTATTTACAGCCAACAATCTGAGTCCAAGCCGGGATGATTCTGCATTTCGGCTCTTCCCAGGTCGGTTTCTATACCAATCAATCAACGAGCTCGCTGAAGGGCCTCCGCCCCTGAGCAGGGAACCCATGCTCCACGCGGCTCACGGGGAGATTAATCGGGTAGCGCCCGTGGGTCTTGAGGGGTTTGTAACAGTATGAAACAACGTGATTGATCTCCCTCAGTCTTTGGGGCCTTTAATTAAATCCCGCTCGATCAATCAACAAATATTCTTGTTGAATACTCTTTGGACCGTCTTGAAACCCGTCTTGCAAGGCCTCTTCTATCCCCTCTCAAGAGGATATAGCTGTTGGAAACTCATCCCATAGTGTAAAAGAATAAACCAACCTGGCGCTTCTACTCTTTGGTGAAACCTTCTCAATAACTGAGGAAGTGTTTCTTCCAAAACTTCCAATTTTGGCCCCTCTCTGGGCCCTCAAGACTTTCAAAGGGGTGGGGTAGGGACACTGAAAGCTCGTCGGATACTGCTACCAGTACCACTTTCAAGTGTCCTCCCTCTTTGGTGCGTTTGCAGATTCTTGCTTCCAACAAGTTTCCGTTCATTGATGCAGGTAGGGTGTTCCGTGGATGGCATTGACCCTTTGTTGGACTGGTGTCACATTCACCGCGACCATGGGTGGCATTCGCTAGCCCTTCCTGCTGGCGGGATCTTCAGGGTTCCCGGGAGTGAGGGTGGGTGGCGAGCTTCACGAGACGGGCAGATCCCAGCAACAGCTTGCCGCCTTCGCTGTAGGAAAACCCATCCGGGGGGGGGGCCTAAGGGGAGGGGGGTTGCGTGCAGGGGGAACTCCAGTCAATATTGTGTATGTTGGGTGTGTGGCCTATCTTATCTCGAGTAACTCTCGTCTGACTCAGGTCGTGAGCTCAAACTGCATTAATAATACTGTATACGCGATAGGCAACAGTATAGGAATGTCTCTCATGAATACAGGCTGTTCCATCTGCGCTAAAGAGTCTCTAGTTGCTACTGATGTCTCCATTACATCAGGAGGGACATGACTAACTCACTGCCATAACTATTCTATTTACCCATTGTACTACTGTCCTCTACTAAACAATTTCCATTGTGCTCCCGCGAGGAGACACGGAGTACAAGTCACTTTACAGGAAGGTGCAAAGTATAATTTCAAAATAGGTAGGTGACACTAAATTGGAGGGGGGGTATGGTTTTCCTATTCATTCATGGAATGTGGGCATTGCTGGCGAGGCCAATACTAATTGCCCTTGAGGAGATGGTGGAAATCCACCTTCTTGAACCGCTGCAGTCAATGTGTTGTAGGTACACCCACGGTGCTGTTAGGAAGGGAGTTCCAGGATTTTCACCGAGCGACGGTGAAGGAACGGCCGATATATTTCCAAGTCAGGGTGGCGTGTGACCTGGAGGGGAATTTGCAGGTGGTGGTGTCCTTCCCGATGGTGGAGGTCACAGGTGTGGAAGGTGCTGCAGGAGGAACTTTGGTGAGTTGCTGCAGTCCATCTTGTAGACGATGCACACGGCTGCTACTATACGGCAGTGATGGAAAGAGTGGATGTTCAAGGTGGCGGACATAAAGTAAGAAGGCGACAAAATAGAAGAATGGATTAATAAACTGGCAGAACCGGATTGTAATTGGCAAACTGATTTTGGTGCAACTAAGTGCATTGTTGGTAAGAAGAGAGAGATCCCAGTTTCCTTTAGATATTAACTCTAAATGAGGTAGAGGAGCAAAGGGCCCCTGGATACAAATACACAATTTATTCACTGTAGCCGCACAGGCCATAAGAAGAAGCTAACATGAGGGTTTATTTCTAAATGATAGAATTGAAAAGCGGAGACGTTGGCCGGAATTCTCCGACTGTTTGCTGGCCCTCCGGCAGCGCGCCCCCACTAACGGGTATCCCGATGTTGTAGGGTAGCTTCAATGGGAATTCCCATTGACAAGTGGCGGGAACAGAGAATCCCGCCGCCAGCGAATGGCGCGCCGTCCCCTGCCGCTGGGAAACTCCCGGCTGGGAAGTCGGAAAATCCCACCTGTTATGTTAAACTTGTACAGAAACTTGTATTTGGAGAGCTGTGCACAGTCCTGTTTCCCACAGAACCTAAAGGGTATATGGCAGTAGTGGATAAGGTGCAAAACAATTCACTAAGGTGCTATCAGTACTGAGAGGTTCTAACTATCAGGAAAAGTTGAACAGGCTGGAAGTCTTTAACCTGAAAGTGAGAATGCTGGAAGGTGGCTTGTGCGAGGTCAGTAAAACAGTGAAGGACCTTGGGCAAAATTCTCCCCCAACGGCGCGATGTCCGCCGACTGGCGCCAAAAACGGCGCCAATCAGACGGGCATCGCGCTGGCCCAAAGGTGCGGAATGCTCCGCATCTTTGGCAGCCTAGCCCCGACATTGAGGGGCTAGGCCGACGCCGGAAGGATTTCCGTCCCGCCAGCTGGCGGAAATGGCGTTTGTTGCCCCGCCAGCTGGCGCGGAAATGCGGCGCATGCGTGGGAGCGTCAGCGGCCGCTGTCAGTTTCCCGGCGCATGCGCGGGACCGTCAGCGCCCGCTGTCAGTTTCCCGCGCATGCGCAGTGGGGAGAGTCTCTTCTGCCTCTGCCATGGTGGAGGCCGTGGCGGAGGCGGAAGGGAAAGAGTGCCCCCACGGCACAGGCCCACCCGCGGATCGGTGGGCCCCGATCGCGGGCCAGGCCACCGTGGGGGCACCCCCCAGGGTCAGATCGCCCCGTGCCCCCCCCCAGGACCCCGAAGCCCGCCCACGCCGCCTGGTCCCGCCGGTAAATACCAGGTTTGATTTACGCCGGCGGGACAGGCAATTTCTGGGCGGGACTTCGGCCCATTCGGGCCGGAGAATCCAGCGGGGGTCCCGCCAACCGGCGCGGCCCGATTCCCGCCCCCGCCCAATCTCCGGTACCGGAGACTTCGGCGGGGGCGGGGGCGGGATTCACGGCGGCCAACGGCCATTCTCCGACCCGGCGGGGGATCGGAGAATGACGCCCCTTGTTTCAATAGAAGTGGAAAAATGTTTCCACTCATTGGGAGATCAGATATAGGACCCGCAAGTGTAAAATAGTCACTAATAAATCCAACAGGGAATTCAGGGGAACGTTCTTTACCTAGAGAGTGATGGGCATGTGGAATGCGCTGCCAAATGGAGTTGTTGAGATGAAGAACGCAGATGGATTTGAGGGGAAGCCCGAGGAACGCCCGAGGGAGAAAGTGGAAAGGCATGTTGATGGTGTGAGGTGAAGGAGGGTGGGAGAAGGTTGGTGTGGAGCCAACATCCGCATTGGGCTTGTTTCTGTGCTGTAAACCTGATGTCTTGACAGGGAAATTCACTCTGCCCAATGAATGGGCTAAACTGATATGAAACAAAACTAGGAAGAAACCCGATTGGAGTTCATCGCGTCTTGTGCAATGAAACTTGTAACGTGCGCAGAGGAGAGCTAAAAGAAAGGGGGTGCTCTCTTTAAGAAAACACTTCATTTTCCGTTCTCTTCTCACCACTTTTTCCCAGCAGCAGTGCAGAAGGAGGCCATTCGGCCCATCGAGTCCGCACCCTACCTAGGCACACTCACTCACCCTATCCCCGAAACCCCGCGCACTCATCATGGCCAATCCACCTAACCTGCACATCTTTGGACTGTGGGAGAAAACCAGAGGAAACGCATGCAGACATGAGGAGAGCGTGCAAACTCCACACATATAGTCACCCAAAGAATGAATTGAACCCGGGTGCCTGGCACTGAGGCAGCAGTACTAACCACTGTGCCACCGTGCTGCCTCATACCCTGGGGGAATTGACACCGAGTTGTTGTAAGGTTCCCTGATCTGTTCTCTGCTGAAATGTGCACATTCAGGAGAATGTAAAAGATCCCATGATGCTATTTGAAGAAAAAACAGCCAGTTTTATCCTGACCAACATCCAGCCCTCAACCCACTTCCCCAAATATTAACTTGGCCTTTCATCTCAATTGTTGTTTACGAGCCTTTCCTGTTTGCAAACTGGCCTGCTGCATTTTCGCTTCTGCACTACTTTATTGGCAGTAATCAATTGACATCCTGAGGATATTGATACAAGTGAAGGCCCTTTCTTTAATGAGTTAAATCTCAGCTGATGGCTTCACAAAGCTCCTGGAGCCTGCTGCACAGAACGAGGGAGAGCAGCCTAAATTGATATAACTTAGTCATTCCAAAACCTTAATGTGAACTGCGCAGCCGAAGATAAATAATTCAGTGTTCACACTTCGACTGAGAATAATTAGCAGCGAGCTCGCCTTCCAGGACCAGAGATTTAATTGAGCCTGCTGCCAGAGAAAAGAGCTTGAATTAAAGGCAAAACAAATGCCATGGAGAACGTGAGGTGAATATTTCAATGCATTCCTCCTTTCTTCAAGGAACCTGAAGGGTCAGTGAGAAAAGGGAGCTGTGTGTATGAAGTCATGCCTACTCAGGAAGGTTTGGCTCCAAATTTGTGCTACGTTGGCTACTGGTTGCAGCCAAGTTGGCAGGACGGGTCCTGCAGCCGTCTTGCTGCCCTCGGCTGGGTGAAGGAAGGCTGACTCAACCTCCAGCTACTGGTAAAGACAAATGAGGTTCCTGTTCCTGCTGTTTAGCAAATAGCCACCAACCTGATAAAGTGTATGTGCGTCCACGTGATGGTGGCAGATTAGGCAAGGGTCTGATGCACCCTCCCCATCCCCATCCACCATGGTGCCAATACACGCTCAAATGCAAATCTGTACCAAGATGGTGAGGGAGGTTGGGACATCGAGAAAATATAATTCAGTTGTGATCTCATTTGACATTAGCAGCAATGAATTGGAGTAACTAGTGTGCAGCTAGTTGCCAGTGCCTCATTGACTGCTCTTGCAAAGTGGTGTCGGAGATGGCTGGAAGCCAGAAGTTATTTACACTTGGCTGTGAAATGTCAAGTTACGATCCAAGCGCTGCCAGCCAAGTTAAAGTTGAGCGCTATTCCGCAGTTATGACATTAAACAAGCCTTTCAGTTCTTTCTTCGAGCGAGAAAAGGCATAATCAGGGCTTACGAGTTGATTTTAGAGCTCCCTGCCAGCCTCCCCATGGTGTACTGTCGCCGCATGTGTGTCTGTCTAAAGGAGGCTGAAACAATGTTTCAAATGCTGCTACTGTTTGCCTTGGAGCTGACATTTTTTTTTATAGTGGTAATAGGATCAGGAAAAAATTGGATTGGATTTGTTTATTGTCACGTGTACCGAGATACAGTGAAAAGTATTTTTCAGCGTGCAGCTCAAACAGATCATTTAGTACATGGAAAGAAAATATGTAACAGGGCAACACAAGGTACACAATGTAAATACATAGACACCAGCATCGGGTGAAGCATACAGGTGTATAGTATTAATCAGATCAGTCCGTAAGCGGGCCGTTTAGGAGTCTGGTAACAGCGGGGAAGTAGCTCTTTTTGAGTCTGTTCATGCGTGTTCTCAGACTGTTGCATCGCCTGCCCGATGGAAGAAGTTGGAAGAGTGAATAAGCCGGATGGGAGGGGTCTTTGATTATGCTGCCCGCTTTCCCCAGGCAGCGAGAGGTGTAGATGGAGTCAATGGATGGGAGGTGGGTTCATGTGATGGACTTGGCTGTGTTCACGACTCTCTGAAGTTTGATCATAGATCATAGAATTTACAGTGCAGAAGGAGGCCATTCGGCCCATCGAGTCTGCTCCAGCTCTTGGAAAGAGCACCCTACCCAAGGTCAACACCTCCACCCTATCTCCATAACCCAGTAACCTCACCTAACACTAAGGGCAATTTTGCACACTAAGGGCCTTTAAAGTGGCATTTATCATGGCCAATCCACCTAACCTGCACATCTTTGGACTGTGGGAGGAAACCAGAGCACCCGGAGGAAACCCACGCACACATGGGGAGGATGTGCAGACTCCGCACAGACAGTGACCCAAGCCGGGAATCGAACCTGGAACCCTGGAGCTGTGAGGCAATTGTGCTATCCACAATGCTACTGTGCTGCCCCCGATCTTGTGATCTTGGGCCGAGCAGTTGCCTTACCAGGGCTGTGATGCAGCCAGATAGGATGCTTTCTATGGTGCACCTGTAAAAGTTGGAAAAGCATCAGTTCCAAAGTCTATCCCTTTTTAATAGACTTCAACGTCATGGCCCAACTTCACACTATGTCCCTCAAACATATTGCTACGACCAGGTAGAAAGGTTGTGCTACCTCCCCTCCTTCTCAGTAGGTCACAACAAAGGTTTAAGTTTCTTTCTCGTGAAGGTATGCCTGTTCCAAACCACAATGTACTTAATTATTTACACTGTGAGCAGTAAGGAGCCAATCAAACAAAGTTCTCTTGAGTTACTGAAAAGCGTAAAAGAATATACGGTTAAGTGTCTTTTGATCTTCACCAAAAAGAATGAGGAGGTAGGTATGGAACTCAGGGGGAGAGACTGTGAGGTTCTTGAACAAATTGACATAGGGAGTGACAAGGTATTGGAGGTATTGGCCGGATTAAAAGTGAACAAATAACCAGGTCCGGACAAATTGTGTCTCAGGATGCTGTGGGGGGCGAGGGAGGAGATTGCAGGGGTTCTGACCCAAATTTTTGATTGCTCCCTGGCCACAGATGATGTGCCAAATGGAAAACAGCTAAAGTGGTTCCACTTTTTAAGAAGGGCTGTAGAGATAAGCCAGTGAACTACAAACCAGTGAGTCTTACGTCAGTCGTAGAAGAAAAAATTGGAGAAAATTCTGAAGGAGAGAATCTCCACTTGGAGAGGCAAAGTTTGATCAGGAATAGTCAGCATGGCTTTGTCAGAGCGAGACCCAATAATGGGGGACTCAATAATTTCAAGCTGCGTCTTCTAGTTCTAGTCTCTCCCACAAAGGGAAACATCTTTTGTATATTCACCCTGTGTAGTCCTCTCAGGATCTTGTATGTTTCAATAAGATCACTTCTCAATCTTATAAACTCCAATGGATACAGGCCGAGCCTCTACAACCTTTCCTCATAAGATAACCCCCCAATCCCAGGTGCCAGTCGAGTGAGGCTTCTCAGAACTCGTTCGAACGTATTTATATCGTTCATAAATAAAGAGGCCAATAGTTTACACAGTACTCTGGGTGTGGTCCCATCATAGAATTATAGAATATGAATTAGAGAATTTACAGTGCAGAAGGAGTCCATTCGGCCCATCAAGTCTGCACCGGCTCTTGGAAAGAGCACCCTACCCCAAGGTCCACACCTCCACCCTATCCCCATAACCCAGCAACCCCACCCAACACTAAGGGCAATTTTGGACACTAAGGGCAATTTAGCATGGCCAATCCACCTAACCTGCACATCTTTGGACTGTGGGAAGAAACCGGAGCACCCGTAGGAAACCCACGCACACACGGGGATGATGTGCAGACTCCGCACAGACAGTGACCCAAGCCGGGAATCGAACCTGGGACCCTGGAGCTGTGAAGCAATTGTGCTATCCACAATGCTACCGTGCTGCCCCTAAAACACCCTGCAAAACTATAGCAAATCGCTCCTAATTTTATGCTCCATTCCACCTTCAAAGAACAACAACATTCCATTTGCCTTCCTAATGATTTGCTGTACCTGCGTGCTAACGTTTCCGGAGTCCCATTTGAGGTCAACCAGTTCCCTCTGTTCTTCAAACTCTCTCCCCCTCTCTTGATCCAAGCAATCCCATAAACAACGGATCACATTTAAGCTCTGCAGTCCTGCTAAATCCAGCCATGAATGGTGGTGGACAATTAGGTACTCACTGGAGGAGGTGGCTTCAGATATATTCTCATCCTCAGTGATGGGGGAGCCCAGCATATCAGTGCAGAAATAAGGCATCTTTACAACCTTCAGCCCAAAGTGCCGAGTGGATGACCCTTCTTGGCCTCCTCCGGAAGTCCCCAGCATCGGAGATGCCAGTCTTCAAGCCTCATCAACTCATTTTATGTGACATCAAAAAACGGCTGAAGGCACTGATTCCCGCAAAGGCTAAGGGCGTTGACAATATTCCAGAAATATTACTGAAGTGTTGAGCTCCAAAATTTGCCGTGTCCTTGCCAAGCTGGTCCAGTACAGCTGCAACACTGCCATCTACCCGGCAGTGTGGAAGATTGCCCAGCCGTGTATGCACATAAAAAGCAGGACATATCCACCCTGGCCAATTACCGCCCCATAAGTTTACTCTCGATCATTAGTAAAGTGATGGAAGGGGTCAGCAACAGTGCTATCAAGTGGCACTTGCTGACCATGCTCACCAAGTTTGGGTTCTGCCAGGGTCACTCAGCTCCTGACCTCAATACAGACTTAGTTCAAACATGGACAAAAGAGCTGAACTCCAGAGGTGAGGTGAGAGTGACGTCCTTTGACATCAAGGCCGCATTTGCCTGAGTGTGGCATCAAGGAGTCCTAACGAAACTGGAGTCAATGGCAATCAATCTTCTGATCAGTCTTTACAGGAGATTTTTTCCGAGATGTAGTTTCTGGATTGCTTTCTTCTATCTCCAATGCTATTTTACACTAATTTAATTACTGTTTCTTTCAAGGAATAGGCTTCTGGTACCATGTGGTGTTCTTTGTGTTGCTTACTTAGGATGGATTGTGTCGTGTTCCGCAAAGACCACAGAATAGATTTTACATAAACAAAGCTATGATTTTATTTACGCTACAAAACTGGGTTTTGACTCTTAGTCATTTTAGAATACAGAACTGACCAATAAATCTAACTACACTCACCTACTGCTAATCTCACTCACTGGTATAACTATAATCTAACCTCTCACACTAACTGCTCTGCCTTACCTGAGAAAGGACATATTCCTTACCTGAGAAATGACGAACTGGCCCTGGAGGGTGTGCACAGGAGTTCACTAGGTTAATCCCAGAGTTGAGGGGTTGGATTACGAGAAGAGGTTGAGTAGACTGGGACCGTACTCATTGCAATTTAGAAGGATGCGGGGGGATCTTATAGAAACATATCAAATTATGAAGGGAATAGATAGGATAGATGCGGGCAGGTTGTTTCCACTGGCGGGTGAAAGCAGAACTAAGGGGCATAGCCTCAAAATAAGGGGAAGTAGATTTAGGACTGAGCTTCGGAGGAACTTCTTCACCCAAAGGGTTGTGAATCTATGGAATTCCCTGCCCAGTGAAGCAGTTGAGGCTCCTTCATTAAATATTTTCAAGTTAAAGATAGATAGTGTTTTGAAGAATAAAGGAATAAAGGGTTATAATGTTCGGGCGGGAAAGTGGAGCTGAGTCCACAAAAGATCAGCCATGATCTCTTTGAATGGCGGAGCAGGCTCGAGGGGCCAGATGGCCTACCCCTGCTTCTAGTTCTTATGTTCTTATGTTCTTATGACCTTATGACCTTCGCTAGCTGTCTCCTCCATACACACATCCCCTAAGGTCTAGCATCTAAGCTATGAGGAGCGATTGAATAAACTTGGTTTGTTCTCACTGGAACGAAGGAGGTTGAGGGGCGACCTGATAGAGGTCTACAAAATTATGAGGGGCATAGACAGAGTGGATAGTCAGAGGCTTTTCCTCAGGGTAGAGGGGTCAATTACTAGGGGGCATAGGTTTAAGGTGAGAGGGGCAAGGTTTAGAGTAGATGTACGAGGCAAGTTTTTTACGCAGAGGGTAGTGGGTGCCTGGAACTCACTACCGGAGGAGGTAGTGGAAGCAGGGACGATAGGGACATTTAAGGGGCATCTTGACAAATATATGAATAGGATGGGAATAGAAGGATACGGACCCAGGAAGTGTAGAAGATTGTAGTTTAGTCGGGCAGCATGGTCGGCACGGGCTTGGAGGGCCGAAGGGCCTGTTCCTGTGCTGTACATTTCTTTGTTCTTTGTTGTTCTTATGTAGTGGTATCTGCAGCTCCCTCTAGCGGCTATTCATGGTATTACATTAACACTTGTAATGCTGATAGTTATGATAATACTACAGTGGGAACAGAGAATCCCGCCGCCAGTGAATGGCGCGCTTTCTCCCGCCGCTAGGCAATACGCAGCTGGGAGGATGAGAATTCCGCCCATCATCTCTCCAGTCCAGTTTAGGACCAAGTAATTTCTGGATATCAGAATTTTCTGAATTCGGAGCCTAACCATAAGAGTACAAATTGGAAAACACTGTAGGTACAAATATTTACCCGAAACCAAACAGTGATAAAATATTATGAAGCAGTAGTTTTTTTTAATTGTCCAAATATTGTATCTTCCATGTTTCCATGCTGCTTCCTCATGTTGTAAACTGGACAGGCATCCGCATCATACACCTCAAACAGATTTTACACTGAAACACTCTTATCTAATTTCTTTTTGACAGCTGCCTTTCCGGACACTGGAATTGGAACATGTTTACACTATGCTGCACTTCTCTTACTTGCCATAGTGAGGGTTAAAAGGGCGGCATGGTAGCACAGTGGGTAGCACTGTTGCTTCACGGCTCCAGGGTCCCAGGTTCGATCCCCGGCTTGGGTCACTGTCTGTGCGGAGTCTGCACGTTCTCCCCGTGTGTGCGTGGGTTTCCTCCGGGTGCTCCGGTTTCCTCCCACATGTCCCGAAAGACATGATGTTCGGTGAAATAGGTTAATTGGATCTTCTAAATTCTCCCACCGTGTACCCGAACAGGCGCCGGAATGTGGCGACTAGGGGCTTATCACAGGAACTTCATTGCAATGTTAATGTCAGCCGACTTGTGATAATAAAGATTATTTTTTTAAAAACTATAGTCTGCGAATGCTGGGGTCTGCTCAAAGGCCCTGCTGCAAACGGAGAAGGGGGCGGGGTGAGAGAGAAAGGCTCAGAGAGAGCAGGCGGGATTCTCCGCAATCGGCGCGATGTCCGCCGACCGGCGCCAAAAAGTGCGCGAATCAGTTCGGCATCGCGCCGCCCCAAAGGTGCGGAATTCTCCGCATCTTGAGGGGCCGAGCCCTTAACTTGAGGGGCTAGGCCCGCGCTGGACTGATTTCCGCCCCACCGGCTGGCGGGAAAGGCCTTTGGCGCCCCGCCAGCTGGCGCGGAAATGACTTTGCCGTGCGACGCATGCGCGGGAGCGTCAGCGGCCGCTCACGGCATCCCCGCGATGCGCAGAGGAGGGGGCCTCTTCCGCCATGCCACAGTGAAGACCATGGCGAAGGCGGAAGGAAAAGAGTGCCCCCACGGCACAGGCCCGCCCGCAGATCGGCGGGCCCCGATCGTGGGCCAGGCCACCATGGGGGCCCCCCCCGGAGCTAGATCGCCCCCCCCCCCCCCCCAGGACCCCGGAGCCCGCTCGCGCCGCCTTCTCCCGCTGTTCGAAAGGTGGTTCAATCCACGCCGGCTGGCGTGGGTTGACAGCGGCGGGACTTCGGCCCATCGTGGACCGGAGAATCGCCGGGGGTGGGCCTGCTGACCGGCGCGATTTCCGCCGAATCTTTGGTGGCTGAGAATTCGGGACACGGCGGGGGCGGGATTCACGCCAGCCCCCGGCGATTCTCCGACCCGGTGGGGGGTCGGAGAATCGCGCCCATGGTCAGTGAGAGGGAGAGTCAGAGGGAGAAATCAAGAGAGAGGGACATAGATTAATATTCTGAAAGAAAGAGAGCGAGACCAGCAGACAGAGAGAGTGAGATGGAGAATCAGACTGACAGAGAGACAGGGACAGTGTGGAGGGGGAAATCAAATGGTTTTGTGTTGCCGTACCGCACGCTACATACCACCGCATCAGGTAAACTCATACCTTTCTGGTTTGCACAGTACCCAAACAATTGAGAAGTGAGTTGGTCTGCTCTGAACAACTCAAGACAAGAGGACCTCGGATTTACAGACTGGAGAGCTGATAGTGTATTCCACAGAGACCTGTAATTGTCAATATCATCAATAATCTACTTTTGTGTTTGAAGTACTACATACTTTCTCTTACTGAGGCTGAATCGACTCGGACTGTTTCATTAGAAAGACGGAGGTTGAGGAGTGACCTGATAGATGTCTACGTGATTATGAGGGGCATGGATAGAGCTGATGGGCAGGCATTCTTTCCCAGGGTGGAGGGGTCAGTCACCAGGGGGCAGAGGTTTAAGGTCCGTGGGGCAAAGTTTAGAGGAGCTGTGCGAGGCAGGGTTTTTATGCAGAGGGCGGTGAGTGCCTGGAACGCGTTGCCTGGGGAGGTTGTGGAAGCAGATACAGTAACGGAGCACAAAAGGCATCTTGACAAACACATGGATAGGATGGGTAGAGAGGGATACGGCACAAGGAAGTGCTGAGGTTTTGGCTAAAGTTGGTATCATGACTGGTACAGGCTTGAGGGCCGAAGGGCCTGTTCCTGTGCTGTATTGTTCTTTGTTTTTTGTTTTTTGTTCATTACAGTCTTCAACCAAATACAAACAAAATAACTGAATTACAGAGGTAAGTGAGAGTGACTGTCATAGAAACATAGGCATAGAAAATAGGAGCAGGAGGAGGCCATTCAGCCCTTTGAGTGAATATGATCATGGTTGATCCTTTATCTCAACACCGCCCTCTCCCCATATCCCTTGAAACCTTCAGAGTCTAGAAATCTATCTATTTCCTTATTAAATATATTCAATGCCTTGGCCTCCATAGTTTCTGTGGTAGAGAATTCCACATGCTCACCACCCTCTGAGAGAAGAAGCTTCTCCGCACCTCAGTGCTAACTGGCCGAGTCCGTATCCTGAAACTGTGATCGCTTGTTCTAGATCCCCTTGCCAGAGGACAAAACATCCCTGCTTCCAGCCTGTTCAGCCCCGTCGGAATGTTTTATGTTTCAATTAGATCCCCCCTCACTCTTCTGAACGCCAGTGAATCCAGGCCTGGTCGTGCTAATCTCTCCTCATACGACAATGCTGCCAGGAATCAATCTGCTGAGCGTAGGTAAGGGGACCAAAACTGCATGCAATACTCCAGGTGTGGTCTCACCGAGGTCCTGTGCAGCTGCAATAATACATTCTTGCTCCTGTACTCAAGCCCTCTTGCAATTAAGGCCAACATACTATTTATCTTTCTAACTGCTTGCTCTACCTGCATCCTTATTTTTAGTGACTGGTATACTCGGACACCCAGGTCTTTTTATACGTCAATATTTTCAAACCTATCACTATTTAAATAATACTCTGCCGTTCTGTTTCTCCATCTGAAGTGTATAACTTCAAATGTATCTGAGTTATACTGCGCCTGCCATGTATTTTCCCACTCACTCTACTTTTCTAAATCACCTTGAATCCTTAACAAGGAAGTATCTGACCAAGGAGCACTGGTAAAATTGGAATCAACGGGGATCAGGGGGAAAATCCTTCACTAGTTGCCGACATTCCCAGCACAATGATTGCATGGGTATTGGAGGCCAGTTACAATCCCAAACTAGTCAATCTCTCCTCATATGACAGACCCACCATCCCTGGAATCAGTCTGGTAAATCTTCGCTGCACTCCCTCGAGAGCAAGAACATCCTTCCTCAGAGAAGGAGACCAAAACTACACACAATACTCCAGGTGTGGCCTCACCAAGGCCCTGTATAATTTCAGCAACACATCCCTGCTTCTGTACTCGAAACCTCTCGCAATGAAGGCCAACATACCATTAGCCTTCTTTACTGCCTGCTGCGCCTGAATGCTTACCTTCAGCGACTGGTGCACAAGGACACCCAAGTCCTGCTGCACACTCCCCTCTCCCAATTTACAACCTATCTTTCAGGTCGTAATCTGCCTTCCTGTTTTTGCTTCCAAAGTGAATAACCTCACACTTATCCAAATTATACTGCAACTGCCATTGATTTGCCCACTTGCGCAACCTGTCCAGATCATGCTGTAGGATCCCTGAACCTCGTCACAATTCACCCTCACACCTAACTTGATATCATCTGCAAACTTTGAGATGTTACATTTTGTTCCCTAATCCAAATTAATATGTGAATAGCTGGGGTCCCAGCACCGATCCCTGTGGTACCCCACTAGTTACTGCCTGCCGATTTGAAAAGACTCTCTAATCCCTACTCCTTGTTTCCTCTCTGCCAACCAGTTTTCTATCCACCTCAATACATTTCCCCCAATCCCATTGTGATGGTATGTATTAGGGGTATTACGGTACCCTGTGATGCTGAGGGGCTATTGGTGGACAGACACTGGGTCCTGATTGGATATGCCACCTACTAGCTCCACCCAGTAAGGTGGAGTATAAGAACCCGGGTTCTCCCAGCAGCCGCATTCTGTAACCGAGCTGCTGGGGAACAAGTCTGCGTAATAAAGCCATTGATTGACTTCATCTCATCTCGCCTCGTGAGTGATTGATGGTGCTACAATTTATTACGCAGACTTGTATTTTGCACAATAATCTCTTATGCGGGACTTTGTCAAACGCCTTCTGAAAGTCCAAATATACCACATTGACTGGCTCCCCCTTTGTCAACTGTACTGGTGACCTCTTCAGAGAATTCCAACAGATTTGTCAAGCATGATTTTCCCTTCATAAATCCATGCTGACTCTGACTGATCCTGCCACTGCTTTCTAAATGTTCCGCTATAAAGTCCTTGATAATGGATTCAAGCATTTTCCCCACTACCGATGTTAACCTTCTTTAAACTTGGATACTTTAAACAAGTAGAGTAGTGTTCAGACCAAGCTCATCATCAATGAAGGTGGAGGGCTGTGTGATTTACGTACAAGGTTTCATATTCACCTGCTTGCCTTTGAGGGCAAAAGTCAGAAAGGCAACGGTTTGGGGAGATTCTAGATTCTGCCCATGTTAAGAAATATCTCCTTGAAAGGGCCAGGAGTTCGTGGTCAGGGAAAGCAGCCAGTTAGCTAACACGTGGCAGCAAACCCCTTATATGAAGAATGAGGAATGAAGAATGAGGAGGGCACAAGGATGTAATTTATTACTTGGCATCACTGACATGAGAGCTCTACACGTGGTCACAACAGGAGTTTAAGTTCGGATCAGGACAGGGCCATGTTAGTTCAGGACATCTGTCATAATAGTTTTTGGTTCCAGTGAAGTTTTTAATCGTCTAAGCGAATAGTATTTGACCTGACTGTCATAATATAGACCAGTATATCATGGTGCAGACACACACTGATGGACACACAGTGGGACCAATCAACATACATAACACCGGAGCCAATCACCAGTGAAAGCACACGCACTATAAAGACAGGGGGCATCAGAATTCCCGCTCATTCGACTAGCAGGTAGCTAGGAGGACAGAGCTCATAGTCTGCAACACAGACATTCACCATGTGCTGAGTGCATCGACTGGTTAGGACAAGGCAAAGGTCTTTAGTTAAAGCTAGTATCATATTAACCCACAGTCTAAATATGTTTAAACAGTTAATGGTTCAATAAAATAGTGTTGCACTATTTCAAGTGTTGGTGACCTGTATGTGATCCAGAACACCCAACACATCATGATACCAGGGGTGGTGGGATACTAGCACTTCTTAGACCTACCTGCAAGTGATCTGCCTTCTGCCAGCATTCCGTCACCCTGCAACATGGACAATATTAGCCCACCGCCATCGCTCCGCATCGCCGGCAACCTTGGGGTCAACTGGAAGATTTTCAAACAGCGCTTTCAGCTCTTCTTCAAAGCCACGGACAGGGAGGGGGCCTCGGACACCAGAAAGATTGCTCTTCTCCTCTCCACAGCCAGGGACCATGCCATCCACATTTTCAACTCTCTCACCTTTGCAGATGACGAAGATAAGACAAAGTTCAAGACGGTCCTCCTCAAGTTTGACACTCACTGTAGCGTAGAGGTGAATGAAAGTTTTGAACGCTACGTGTTCCAGCAGCGTTTGCAGGGTAAGGATGAACCCTTCCAATCCTTTCTAACGCACCTCCGCATCCTTGCGCAATCTTGCCTCTACAGGACCACCTCCGACTCCATGATACGCGACCAGATCGTTTTCGGTGTTCAGTCGGACCCCGTAAGTCAGCAGCACCTCAAAGTAAAGCACCTCACCCTAGCGACCGCCATCGAGACCTGTGTCTTACATGAAAACGCCATGAGTCGGTATTCCCATATACAAGCGGCTGAAACGGCGCGGCAAGGTCCCCACGAGGCGGAACGGGTCCAAGTGATTGAGCACTTCCAGGGCCTCAGCCTGGATGAGGGCGGCCATTTCGCGCGCTTTTCGCGGACTCCCGCGCTTGTATGCACCAAACGAGGGGACGGCGACATTGAGGAACGTTATGCGCAGGCGCGCGCCACGCACAACCGCACCGCGCATGCGCGGTGGCGCAGCAAACGTGCCGACGTCACGACGTGCGGCAACTGTGGCTCCGCCCATTTAAAACAGCAATGCCCCACAAAATCTCGACAATGCCTACGATGTGGAAGACTTGGCCACTATGCTGCCTGCGATCGAGCAGCTCAGCTTGCCAACTCATATCACTCCAGCCAGCCTCGCAGGAATGTCCGGGCAATTGACCACATGGTCACTGAGTCCGATGCGGACCTCCCACACAGCAGTGACACCAAGGACCCGAAGGCGCCTTTTCGAGTCGGTGTCGTAACAAAAAACAGGCTGGCCACGAAGCAAAGACACCAGCCGCTGTCGGTATACAGCATCGATCCAGACGATGCGTGGTGTGCCACCCTGACGGTCAACCGGTCCCAAATACGATTCCGCCTGGACACTGGTGCCTCCACCAATCTCATGGCGTGGTCTGCTTTCCAAAGCCTTCATGTCAAACCAGCCATCCTTCCATCAGCCTGCCAGCTATTGAACTACAATGGCAACATCATTCCTGCTACTGGCTCGTGCCAACTTGAAGTGACGCACAAGTCACGAAAAGCGATCCTTCCTTTCGAGATCGTGGGATCCTCGAAGGACTCCCTGCTTGGCGCGCAGGCATGCAAGCTGCTGAACCTCGTTCAAAGAGTCCACTCTCTCTCTCCTGATGACACGTCTGCCTTCCAGGACGCTTACTTTAGGGCGCAACTCGACGCCATCATCGACCAGCACCGCGACGTCTTCGAAGGCATGGGCACGCTCCCATATACTTACAAGATCCTCATCAAACAGAACGCCACGCCTATGGTGCATGCACCTCGCAGAGTCCCAGCACCCCTCAAGGACCGCCTCAAGCAGCAGCTGCAGGACCTCCAAGACCAAGGAGTGATCTCCAGAGTTACGGGACCAACCGACTGGGTCAGTTCCATGGTGTGCATAAAAAAGCCTTCCGGCGAGCTCAGAATTTGTATTGATCCCAAGGATCTGAATCGCAATATCATGAGGGAGCATTATCCAATCCCCAAGCGCGAAGAGATCACATGCGAGATGGCTCGCGCCAAGCTCTTCACCAAACTCGATGCCTCGAAAGGATTCTGGCTAATCCAGCTCGACAAATCCAGCAGGAAACTGTGTACCTTCAACACCCCCTTTGGCAGATATTGTTACAACAGGATGCCGTTTGGGATCATATCGGCTTCAGAAGTGTTCCACAGGATCATGGAACAAATGATGGAAGGCATTGAAGGTGTTCGCATCTATGTCGACGACATAATCATTTGGTCCACCACCCCTCAGGAGCATGTCAGTCGCCCCCAGTGCGTGTTCAAACGCATACGGGAGCATACGCATTAACAGAGCCAAATGCTCCTTTGGTCAGACGGAACTCAAGTTCCTCGGGGACCACATCTCCCAGTTGGGTGTGTGGCCGGATGCGGATAAGGTGGCTGCTATCACAGCCATGAAAACGCCAGAGGACAAGAAGGCGGTCCTCCGATTTCTGGGCATGGTCAACTTCCTAGGGAAGTTCATCCCTAACCTCGGCTCTCATACCACGGCTCTCAGGAACCTGGTCAGGAAGACAACAGACTTCCAATGGCTTCCTGCCCACTAGTGCGAATGGAGAGAACTCAAAACTAAACTCACTACGGCCCCGGTATTGGCGTTTTTTGATCCAGCGAAAGAGACAAAAATTTAGACCGATGCCAGCCAATCTGGCATTGGGGCAGTGCTCCTGCAACGCAATGAGGCCTCATCATGGGCCCCCATTGCATATGCGTCACGCGCCATGACCCCCACGGAACAGCGCTACGCGCAGATAGAAAAGGAGTGCCTGGGCCTGTTGACCGGTGTTGTCAAGTTTCATGATTATGTGTACGGCCTTCCCCAATACACCGTCGAGACCGACCATCGCCCGCTGGTCAATATAATACAAAAAGACTTGAACGACATGACGCCTCGCCTCCAGCACATTCTGCTCAAGCTCCGGGGATACAACTTCCAGCTGGTATACACCCCGGGCAAAGACCTAATCATTGCCGGCGCTCTATCCAGGGCAGTCAACACTCTGTGCGACCCAGCGGGATTCGTCTGCCAAGTTGACGCCCATGTGGTCTTCGTGGCCTCCAATTTACCTGCCACGGATGAATGCCTCGTCCAAATTCGCCGCGAGACAGCAGCTGACCCCCTGCTACAGCGTGTCACCTAACAGACGGATGGCTCAAGGGCCAATGTCCGCAGTTGTACAACATCCTAGACGATCTGGCGGTAGTCGATGGTGTTCTCCTGAAACTGGACCGCATTGTCATCCCGCACAGCATGCGCCAGCTCGTCTTGGAACAGCTACACAAGGACCACCTTGGCGTGGAGAAGTGCCGCCGACGGGCTCGAGAGGCAGTGTACTGGCCCGGCATCAATGATGACATCGCCAACACAGTGCTCAACTGCCCACCTGTCAGCGGTTCCAGCCGGCCCAACCACGTGAGACCCTACAGCCCCATGAGTTGGTCATGTCCCCTTGGTCCAAGGTCGGCATCGACCTGTTCCACGCGCTGGGCAGGGACTATGTTCTGATTGTAGACTATCTTTCTAACTACCCGTAGGTGGTACGTTTACGCGACATCACATCGTCTGCAGTCATCCGTGCCTGTAAGGACACCTTTGCTCGACACGGCATCCCACTCACTGTGATGTTGGACAATGGCCCCTGCTTCGTAAGCCAGGAATGGTCCAACTTTGCCAGAAGGGACAACTTTGTGCATGTGACATCCAGTCCCCTGTACCCCCAATCCAACGGCAAAGCGGAGAAGGGCGTCCACATAGTAAAACGGCTCCTCTGCAACGGCTGTCCCATGCACAGCACAAGGCGGCTCATGACTCCTGTGCAGCTGATCTCCCTGCTCTGGCTCCAGATGACAACGTCCGCATCCATCTTCCGGATGGTGGCTGGTCTGCAACCGCTGTGGTTCTTCGGCAGGTGGCTCCCCGCTCGTTCTTGGTTCGTCTGCAGGACGGCTGCATTCTGCGCCGCAATCGACGTGCCCTTCGTCTCGTTCCGTGCTCGCTACGTGATCCTCCACCATTGCCACGCCCTCCTGTTGCCCCTAACCTGGACTATGTAGAGATTCCGGTCATTCTGGATCCTCCTCACTGTGACGCAGTCCAGCTCGCTCCTCAGCCGGCGGCCCTCGACCCACCCTTGAGGCGGCCAACCAGAATTCGTCGCCCACCTCAGAGAATTAATTTGTGAACTTTATGGACTTATGGACTTTATGATCTGATCTGTTCTTCTGTTTCATCGTTCAAGTGGTTTGTATATAGTGTTCATCTCGTTATTTGTGTGACACACTGTTTTTCTGCACCAGGCACCTTCCCATGTAAATAGCTTAGTTTTATGTACATAGTCCTGTAAATATTCCGCACACACGTAGTCAGGAACATACACCACACACTATTTATTGTCACGCAGGCACATTTTTTAATATAAAAGGGGATGTCATAATATACACCAGTATACCATGGTGCAGACACACACTGATGGACACACAGTGGGACTAATCAACACACACAACACCGCAGCCAATCACCAGTGAGAGCACACACACTATAAAGACAGGGGGCATCAGAGTTCCCGCTCATTCGAGTAGCAGCTAGCTAGGAGGACAGAGCTCACAGCCTGCAACACAGACATTCACCATGTGCTGAGTGCATCGACTGGTTGGGACAAGGCAAAGGTCTTTAGTTAAAGCTGGTATCGTATTAACCCACATTCTAAATATGTTCAAACAGTTAATGGTTCAATAAATTAGTGTTGCAGTATTTCAAGTGTTGGTGACTGTATGTGATCCAGAACACCCAACACATCACTGACCTCAGCAGATTGAACATGCCAGCTGAATCAAACCTCCAAAAATGTACTGAACTAAGTGTAGCTTGGTTTGGACAGAAGTAGACAAAAGACCGTGCAAAGATTGTGAATTCAAGCCCAATGTGCTGGACAGATGCCTGTGGGATCATACCAGAGTTTGGGATGGTGTTACTGTTGCCCGGCAACGATGAGGTCTTTTAGAATTTGTACCAAATGTTTTGTCAGGATACTGTTTACATAGCCCTTCGTCTGAATCCAAGTTGGCACTGATCACATGGTTGGAGCATGCGAGGCTGGTAATCTGCGAATACAACTTTTAACCAGTACTGTGCCAGAGGCACATTTCTGGAAAGTGTTAATCACAAGTGTTGGTGGCATGGTAGCACAGTGGCTAGCACTGTGACTTCACAGCGCCAGAGCTCCAGTTTTGATTCCCAGTTTGGGTCACTGTCTGTGCGGAGTCTGCACGTTCTCAACGAGTTGAATAAACTCGGTTTGTTCTCACTGGAACGACGGAGGTTGAGGGGCGACCTGATAGAGGTCTACAAAATTATGAGGGGCATAGACAGAGTGGATAGTCAGAGACTTTTTCCCAGGGTAGAGGTGTCAATTACTGGGGGGCATAGGTTTAAGGTGCGAGGGGCAAGGTTTAGAGGAGATGTACAAGGCAAGTTTTTTACACAGAGGGTAGTGGCTGCCTGGAACTCGCTGCCGGAGGAGGTGGTGGAAGCAGGGAGGATAGTGAAGTCTAAGGGGCATCTTGATAATACATGAATAGGATGGGAATAGAGAGATACGGACCCCGGAAGTGTAGAAGATTTTAGTTTAGATGGGCAGCATGGTCGGCGCAGGCTTGGAGGGCCGAAGGGCCTGTTCCTGTGCTGTACTTTTCTTTGTTCTTTGTTCTTTGGTGTCTGCGTGGGTTTCCTCCGGGTGCTCTGGTTTCTTCCCACAAGTCCTGAAAGACGTGCTGTTAGGTCATTTGGACATTCTGAATTCTCCCTCTGTACCCGAACAGGCGCCAGAGTGTGGCAACGAGGGGATTTCATTGCATTAAGCCTTCTTGTGACAATAAAGATTATTATTCTGAACCTATAGGATTGGCGTAAGATTTGCCAGCTAATGTTGTTGATGCTGATTGAGATAATGAATTCTATTGCAGAATAAGGAGTAAACTTGCATTTAGCTATGGTTTGCTGTGCACCTTGATGCTGAAGCTGTTGCATCTGGAACACTCATTGATGTGGGACTGGATTCTCCCGTCCCCCAGCTGCATGTTCCTCGGCAGCGTGACGTTCGCAGTTAGCGGGTTTCTCTCTTCCCACCCCTTGTCAATGGGATTTCCCATTGAAGCCACCCCCCCCCCCCCCCCACTGCTGGGAAACCCTCGGACGAGGGTGCGTTACCATGGGAATAGAGAACCCCAACGTGGTGTCAAGACACTCCCACTGACACGTTTTGTTAAGCTTTTGGCAGAAGGAAGGTATTTCATGGGAGCCATGGAATCACACAGTGCAGGAGGCCTTTTGGCCCACCGTGTGTGCGCCAGCTCTCCAAATGAGCAAATTACTTAGTGTCACTCTCCCACCTTCTCCCGATAACACTGCACATTCTTCCTTTTCAAATAACGATCTGACTCCCTGTTGAATGCTTCGACTGAACCTGCCTCCACCACACACTCAGGCAGTGCATGCCAGACCTTAACCACTCGCTGCGTGAAAAAGGTTTTGTTCTCATATTGCTTTTACTTCTTTTCCCAATTGCTTTAAATCTGTTTCCTCTCGCTTTTGATACTTGCAAGTTAATTTATGCTTGATAATTTATCCTTATCCACTCTGTCCAGGCCCCAACCTCCATCAAATTTCCTCAGTGTTTTCTTCTACAAGGAAAACGACCCTCACTTGTCCGATCTATCTTCATGGCTGAGTTTTCTCATGCCTGGAACCATTCTCGTGAATCCTTTCCACACTCGCTCCAAAGTCTTCCCATCTTTCCAAAAGTGCGGCACTCAAAACTGGACGCAATAATCCAGCTGAGGCTGAACTAGTGTCTCATCCAAATTCAAGGTAGCCTCTTTGCTCATATACTCTGTGTCCCTATGAATAGAGCCTAGCATACTGCTGGATGAACAACTCTTTCAACTTGTCCTGCCACCTTTAATGAATTATGTACACACATACCCAGGTTCTTTGGCTCCCACGCCCCTATTCAAGTTGTACCGTTTGTGTTAGATTTCCTCTCCATGTTCATTCCACCCAAAAAATGTATTTTAATTCATTCCCGGGATGTGGGCCTCGCTGGTCAGGCCAGAATTTATTGTCCATCCCTAGTTGCCCTTCAGAAGGAGGTGGTGAGTTTCACACCTGAACCACTGAAGTCCTTGCGGTGTAGGTACACTCACTGTGCTGCTAGGGAGAGAGTTCCAGGATTTTGCCCCAGCGACAGTGAAGGAACGGCGATATATTTCCAAGTCAGGGTGGTGAGTGATTTGGAGGGGAACCTCCGGGTGGTGGGGTTCCCAGGTATCTGCTGCTCTTGTCCTTCTAGATGGTAGTGGCCGTGGGTTTGGAAGGAACTTTGGTGAGTTACAGTAGATGGTACACATGCTGCCACTGTTCATCGGTGGTAGAGAGTTAGAATGTTTGTGGAAAGAGGAGCAATCAAGCGGGCTGCTTTGTCCTGGATGGTGTCGAGCTTCTTGAGTGTTGTTGGAGCTGCACTCATCCAGGCAAGTGGAGAGTATTCCATTACACTACTGACTTGTGCCTTGCAGATGGTAGGCAGGCTTTGGGGGTCAGGAGGTGAGTTACTCATCATGTGATTCCTAGCCTTTGACCTGCCTTGGTAGCCACAGTATTAATATGGCTAGTCCAGTTCAGTTTCTGATCAATGGTAACCCCCAGGATATTGATTGTGGGGGATTCAGCGATGGTAATGCCATTGAATGTCAAGTGGCAGTGGTTAGGTCCCCTCTGGTAGGAGATGGTCATTGCCTGGCACTTGTGTGGTGTGAATGTAACTTGCCACTTGTCAGCCCAAGTCTGGATATTGTCCAGGTCTTGCTGCTTTTGGACATGGACTGCTTCATTTTCTGAGGAGTTGCGAATGGTGTTGAACATTGTGCAGTCATCTGCAAACATTTCCACTTCTGCCCTTATGATAGAAGGAAGGTTATTGAAGCAGCTGAAGATGGTAGGGCCCAGGAAAATGAATCATTTTACATTTCTCTGCATTGAACATCAGCTGCCCCCTTTCTGCCCATTTCACCAATTTGTCTCTAGATTTTAGAAGTTCGATACCAACTTCCTCACAGTTCACGTTTCCAAGCTTTGTATCATCCACAAATTTTGATATTGTCCACGACACACCAAGGCAACATCATCAATAAATATCAGGAACAGCAAGTACCCCAACATCGATCCTTAGGAAGCTCCACTTCCTCCAGCCCGAAACACACCCATTAACCATTATTTGTTGTTTCCTGTCACTCAGCCAATTTCATATCCAGGTTGCTGCAGTTCCTTTTATTCCATGAGCTAGAATTTTGCTGGCAAGTCTGTTGTGCGGCACTGTATCAGATGCCTTTTGGCAATCCATGTACACCACATCGGCAGCATCACCCTCATCAACCCTCGCTGCCACATCTTCAAAATACCCCAGCAAGTTAGTTAAAGACAAAATTGAATGCTGGGACGGAACCGCTGAGTTCCATTTGGTGGACCTTCCAATTGGTGTGAGGGCCCGGAGTATCGCCAAAGCCTCTGCCTCACAATTGGAGGTCTCCGTTGGGAATTTCCCTGTCATTTTACTCTGTGTGGAATGTCCCCTCGGCAGTCTGTTTAGACACACAGGACACAACGAAGCCTTGGTCGGCCATCTTGTGTTTTGCGGTGCAAGGCGCCCCTCTTGTGAGGGGCTATTTGAAGGGAACCCCATGCACCATTGGGGAATCTGGGGTGGAGATTGCTGCACACTGCAGTTCCATCGAAACCAGCTTTTAAACTGTTTCACGGATTCCTCGGCTGACTGTCCTTTGCAGCCTGGCTGCAATTCGTGTCTACCCAGAGCATTGAGAGATCACAGACCTTACTGCTCTTTTTTAAAGAAGCTTATTTCAACTGCTGGCTCCAACTTAGTCCCACGCTCCATTGACCACATGGGGGACAACGCTGCGCTCGCCTTTGCCATGAGTGCAAACGGCGACATGGGGGCAAAGTCCGGCAAGAAAAGGAAAACGAGATTCTCACTGGCATAATCTCATTTTCCGATTTCCCCGCCCCTTTGCCGATGGCGTAATGAGGCTCCCGCCAAGAAAGAGCGAGAACGTCATTGAAATAGATTTTAATAAATGTATACACAATTCAAGGACCTCCCTGCTATATGCTCCCCCCACGTAAAGAATTGCCCCCGTCACCAATGCGATGCCAGGTCGGCGAGGTTTGCAACCACTTCTCAAAAACGTGAAGCATTCAAGGGTTAGCCAGCCAGCGGCACAGAGGGAATAGTGCCCCTGGGGGAGAGGGACATGCCCGGGCACTGCCAGGGTGGCACTGACGGGCCGACCGGGGGGGTTCCGATGGGGTTGGGCCCCTTATGTGTGTGTGGGGGTTTGAGGTGAAGGTTGCTCTGGTGCTTGTGGGGTATGAGGGGGAGGGGAGATGGTTAGGGGGGTTGTCTTGTTACTTGTAGGGGAGTGGGATTGCCTTCACGTTAAGGTGCTAAACTGGGGAAAGGCAAATTACGATGACATTACACAGGAATGAGGAATTTGGATTGGTGCGGCTGTTGGATAGTAAATCAACGTCAGACACGTACGAGTCATAGATACATATACATAGAACATACAGTGCAGAAGGAGGCCATTCGGCCTATCGAGTCTGCACTGACCCACCGGCCCTCAATTCCAACCTATCCCCATAACCCAATAACCCATCCTAACCTTTTTGGACACTAAGGGCAATTTAGCATGGCAATCCACCTAACCTGCACGTCTTTGGACTGTGGGAGGAAACCGGAGCACCCGGAGGAAACCCACGCAGACACGGGGAGAACGTGCAGACTCCGCACAGCCAGTGACCCAGCGGGGAATCGAACCTGGGACCCTGGTGCTGTGAAGCCACAGTGCTAGCCACGTTGCTACCGTGCTGACCGTTCCACTGCAGCCGTAACATTACTCTTGCAGTCAGAACGAATGTCGAGAGCTTGGTTCAGTCACTTGAATTACGTGACCAATCAAATGTTTAGTATATCGCGTCTCGGGCAGCTGGAAAACTGATCATCTTTTGAGATTTCAGTAGAGGAACATTTTGGGAGTAGTGACCACAATTCCGTACGTTTTAGGGTATTTTTGGACAGGGATGGGGGTAACCCTCGCGTTAAGGTGCTAAACTGGGGAAAGGCAAATCATGATAACGTTAGACAGGAATTGAAGAATTTAGATTGTGTGCGGCTATTGAATAGTAAATCAACATCGGACATGTGGGAGTCTTTCAAGCGACAGTTGATTAGGATTCAGGAAAGTCACGTTCCTGAGAGTATGGGAAATTTAGGGAGCCTTGGATAGGGAGGGATATTGTGAACCTCTTCAAAAAGAAAAAGGAAGCTTTTGTACGCCCTAGAAGGGTGGGTACAGCTGAAACCCTTGAGGAGTATAAAGAAAGCAGGAAGGAACTGAAGCGGGAAATTAGGAGGGAAAAGAGGGGTCATGAAAAGTCCTTGGCAAGTAGGATTAAGGTGAATCCCAAAGCTTTTTATTCATATGTAAAAAGCAAGAGGGTGGCCAGGGAAAGGATTGGACCACTTAAGGACAGTGGGGGGAATCTATGTGTTGAGCCAGAGGAAATGGGCGAGAGACTAAATGAATACTTTGCATCAGTGTTCACCAAAGAAAGGGACTTTGTGGAGGATGATTCTTGGGTAGAGTGTGTGGACAGTCTGGATCACGTTAACATCAAAAAGGAGGCGGTTTTGCGTCTTTTAAAAGATATTGAAGTAGATACGTCTCCTGGACCAGATGGGATTTACCCCAGAATATGGAGGGAAGCAAGGGAGGAAATTGCTGGGGGCTTGACTGACATCTTCAGATCCTCATTGGCTACAGGTGAGATCCCAGAAGACTGGAGAATAGCTAATGTGGTACCGCTGTTTAAGAAAGGTAGCATAGATAATCTTGGAAACTATAGGCTGGTGAGCCTCACGTCAGTAGTAGATAAATTATTGGAGAGAATTCTCAGGGACAGGATCTATACCCATTTGGAAACAAATGGACTCATAAGCGATAGACAGCATGGTTTTGAGAAGGGGAGGTCGTGCCTCACTAACGTGATCAAGTTTTTTGAGCAGGTGACAAAGATGATTGATGAGGGGAGGGTGGAGGATGTTGTTTACATGGACTTCAGTGAAGCCTTTGACAAGATGCCTCATGGCAGACTGATACAAAAGGTGAAGTCACACGGGATCAGAGGTGAGGTGGTAAGATGGATATAGAACTGGCTCGGTCACAGAAGGCAAAGGGTAGCAGTAGAAGGGTATTTTTATGAATGGAAGGTTGTGACTAGTGGTGTTCCACAGGGATCTGTGCTTGGGCCTCTGTTGTTTGTAGTGTACATAAACGATTTGGAGGAAAATGTAGCCAGTCTGATTAGTAAGTGCGCGGATGACACCACTGTCGGTGGAGTGGCAGATAGTGTTGAGGATTGTCAGAAGATACAGCAGGACATGGATAGGTTGGAGACTTGGACAGAGAAATGGCAAATGGAGTTTAATCCGGACAAATGTGAGGTAATGCATTTTGGTAGGATTAACATAGAGGGGAAATATACCGTAAATGGCAAAACACTTGTGAATATAGAAAGTCAGAGAGATCTGGGTGTGCATATCCACAGATCTTTGAAGGTGGCAACACAAGTGGACAAGGTAGTCAAGAAAGCATACGGAATGCTTGCCTTCATTGGACGGGGCATCGAGTATAAAAACTGGCAAGTCATGCTACAGTTGTAGAGAACCTTGGTAAGGCTGTACTTGGAATATTGCGCACAGTTCTGGTTGCCACACTACCAGAAGGATGTGGAGGCTTTGGAGAGGGTGCAGAGCAGGTTTACCAGGATGTTGCCTGGTCTGGAGGGTGTTAGCTATACGGAGAGCCTGAATAGACTTGGACTGTTTTCAATAGAAAGACGGAGGTTGAGGGGTGACCTGATAGAGGTCTATAAGATTATGAGGGGCATGGATAGAGTGGATGGGCAGGCACTCTTTCCCAGGGTGGAGGGGTCAGTCATCAGGGGGCATAGGTTTAAGCTCCGTGGGCGAGGCAAGTTTTTAACGCAGAGGGTGGTGAGTGCCTGGAATGCGTTGCCAGGGCAAGTTGTGGAAACAGATACATTAACGGCGTTCAAAAGGCATCTTGACAAACACATGGATAGGATGGGTATAGAGCGATACGGCACAAGGAAGTGCTGAGGGTTTTGGCAAAGTTTGGTACTGTTATGGACCAGGGTTTAGAGAACCCCAAAGTGCAGCATGGAGTTCATCTGACCCACAACTTTTAATAGATTGTGGTGTGGGGAGCACACGGCTCACTCTACAGGTGTGGCACAGCAGAAATGGAAAAGTATTTTTTAAAGCAAAACAATGTTTATTCTATGAACTCAAGTTAACCTTTTTTAAAACATACAGTGAACATCTTAGCAACCATTAATTCAAATACAACCCCCAAAGAATACAACACTAAGTAATCCTTTAAGCTTTCCTTTTTAACATCCACATGACTTAAAAACAAAACCTTTATCTGAAGCACATCAAGTTAAAGTCATTACTGTTATTAGTTTTAAATCACCAGGATCGATTTGCAGTCTTTAGATTACAGAGAGAGATTCATACACCTTCTGGCTGTGACTGCAGCTACCCAGCTCTGGAAACGAAACTAAAACACACCCTGCAGCCTGCTCAAAAATGAAAGTAAAAAGCTGACAGACAGCCCAGCTCCACCCACTCTCTGACATCACTGATAAACACCCATTTCTTAAAGGTACATTTCTTAAACACCCATTTTTTAAATGTACTCTCACATGACAGAACCATGACCCGTACAGACTTGGAGGGCCAAAGAGCCTGTTCCTGTGCTGTATTGGTCTTTGTTCTTTGTTCTTTTCCAGTTGTCGACAAATGGACAAGAAAAGATTTGAGGATTGATGTCAATCGATTCTTTTATAGGATAAAGACATGGAGCTGAGACAAATAACTGGAGCTGAGGAACATAAGAACATGGGAACTGGAGAAGAACTATTCAGGTCCTTGAACCTGTTCCATCATTTAATAATATCATGACTGCCCTTTAACCTAACTTCATCTCAGTTTCAAACCCCTTAATATCCTTAATATTCCCTTTGGGGCGGCACGGTGGCACAGTGGTTAGCACTGCTGTCTCAGTGCCAAGGAAATGGGTTCCATTCCGACCTCGAGTGACTGTCTGTGCGGAGTCTACACATTCTTCCCGTGTCAGCGTGGGTTTCCTCCGGGTGCTCCGGTTTCCTCCCACTGTCCAAAGATGTGCAGGTTAGGTGGATTGACTGTGTTATATTGCTCCTAGGTGAGGTTGCGGGGATAGGGTGGGTGATCGGGCCTAGGTGATCTCTCAGAGGATCGCTGCAGCCTTGATGGGCCGAATGGCCTCCTTTTGCACTGTAGGGATTCCTAGGGTAATCAATCCATCTTAAAGTTAAGATTATTAGTTGTACTAGGAATGGCTGTTTTTTTTCAGAGAGCGTTACACTCTTCTTCCATCTTTTACATGAAGAAGTGTTTCCTAATGTCTCTCCTGAATAATCTGGTTCTGCTCCTCCAGTACATTCCCTTATCCCAGATTTCATCTTCATCATCATCCTTCTCTTTTTCTGTTTCACTTCATCCCTCTGGTCCTCCTTCTCTTTTCTCCCATTTCACGTGGGGGGCCACAAAGCTTATCCTAGACTCTCCCAAAAGTGGAAAAAGATTCTCTCTGTCTAACCTTACAATTCTTTTAAATTCCAAAAAACTTCAATTGGATTGGATTGGATTGGATTGGATTTGTTTATTGTCACGTGTACCGAGGTACAGTGAAAAATATTTTTCTGCGAGCGGCTCAACAGATCATTAAATACATGGGAAGAAAAGGGAATAAAAGAAAATACATTATAGGTCAACACAACATATATCATGCAACTACATAAGCACTGGCATCGGATGAAGCATACAGGGTGTAGTGTTAATGAGGTCAGTCCATAAGAGGGTCATTTAGGAGTCTGGTGACAGTGGGGAAGAAGCTGTTTTTGAATCTGTTCGTGCGTGTTCTCAGACTTCGGTATCTCCTGCCCGATGGGAGAAGTTGGAAGAGTGAGTAAGCAGGGTGGGGGGGGTCTTTGATTATGCTGCCCGCTTTCCCCAGACAGCGGGAAGTGTAGATGGAGTCACTGGATGGGAGGCAGGTTTGTGTGATGGACTGGGCGGTGTTCACGACTCTCTGAAGTTTCTTGCGGTCCTGAGCCGAGCAGTTGCCATACCAGGCTGTGATGCAGCCCGATAGGATGCTTTCTATGGTGCATCTGTAAAAGTTGGTAAGAGTGAATGTGGACATGCCGAATTTCCTTAGTTTCCTGAGGAAGTATAGGCACTGTTGTGCTTTCTTGGTGGTAGCGTCGACGTGGGTGGACCAGGACAGATTTTTGGAGATGTGCACCCCGAGGAATTTGAAACTTCATCTCTAATCCTTCCTCTTCTGTCCAGTGCAGTAGTACGTTTTGCAATCCCTCCTCCTCATGTAAACCTTGGAGCTATCCCCGTTGCACTCCTTCCAAGGCCAATATTTCCTTTCTGAAGTGCAGTTCACCGAACTGTATGCAGTAGGGTGGCACAGTGGCTAGTGCTGCCACCTCACAGCTCCAGGGTGCTGGGTTCAATTCCGATCTTGGGTGACTGTCTGTGTGGAGTTTGCACGTTCTCCCCGTGTCACGTGGGTTTTCTCCGGGTGCTTCGGTTTCCTCCCACAGTCCAAAGATGTGCAAGTTAGGTGGATTGGCCACGCTAAATTGCCCCTTAGTTTCCAAGGTTTCAGTGGGGTTACAAGGATAGGGTAGGGGAGTGGGCCGAGGTGAGGTGCTCCTTTTAGAGGGTCAGACTCGATGGTCAGAAAGGCCTGTTCTGCATTGTAGGGATTCTATGATTTTTTTGGATGTGCTCTTAGCCAGACTTTATATAGCTTTATCTTTCAACCATAATATGACAGAATGGTGGAACAGGTTTGAGGAGCTCTGTGACGTCCTCCTGTTCCTCTGCTCCAATCAATGTCCATAAGACCATAAGAGCATAAGACACAGGAGCAGATGTAGGCCATTCGGCCCATTGAGTCAGCTCCGCCATTCAACGAGATCATGATAATCCTCAACTCCACTTTCCCGCCTTAACCCCATAACCCTCGATTCTCTTACCGTGTTCAATTTTGGGTGCTTCAGAATGAGGAGAGACTTTCAGACATTGTGGAGTAGGGGATGAAAA
This sequence comes from Scyliorhinus torazame, assembly GCF_047496885.1. Lineage (NCBI taxonomy): Eukaryota > Metazoa > Chordata > Chondrichthyes > Carcharhiniformes > Scyliorhinidae > Scyliorhinus > Scyliorhinus torazame. The sequence goes on along the minus strand of NC_092720.1, from coordinate 22,917,167 downwards.
TGGAGCCAAACGGGAATAAACTGGAATTTTCTGACAGAATTGCAATGAGGGGAAACTGTTGCGCAATCGACGCCCTTTGACTCTGAGCCTGGCGTCTAAATCTGAACAGATCATATTGTGTGTCTGTTCTTAGACAGGGGAACAGACATTGCCACCCGAAAGCTGTTCAAATGGGGTGGTATGTGATCTGAAAGACTACACATACTATCATCCAATTGACATTATTGGAAGTTATGGAGAAGACCTTGTCCTCAAATGGCCCACTTCACCCCCGGTATCTGATCTGTAAGAGATTGCATCGTGGCAGCACAGTATGAACAGAAACAAAAAAAAATAGACAGTGATTTTCTTTTGAACTGAAATGGAAACCAAACAATATCTTTTATGTGCATTTGCATCTGAAACAGTTTATTCAAGTTATTCTAAACATGTGCTTCAAATGTTGCATACTAATTAATCCCATACCCTGGTGACCTCAGGAAGGGAGATGCATCGCGTACTATTCTTCACCTCACAATAAAAGTTGCTTAATTAAAATAAACTTCTGCACTTTACAAATGTTGTATAATTTCATACTTGGGATTTGGATTGCAGTCCACTCCAGCTAGATTGACTGAATGCAGAGCGACATCAAAAACCTGCATTTATATAGTGCCTTTAAAATAGCAACTATCCCAAGGTGCTTCACTGGAGTGTTATCAAACTGAATTTGACACTGTGCCGCATACGGGGGTATGAAGACAGATATCCAAATGCTTGAGCTGCTTTTTAATGATTGTCTGAATCGGAAAGGGTAGAGGTGTGGACAGGTTTGGAGCAAATTCCAGAGCTTAGGTGGCAGTTGAAAGCATGCCTGCCAATTATGGGATAAGAAAAATTAGGACACGCAGGACTGAGTTTAGGAGGAACTTCTTCACCCAACGGGTTGTGAATTTATGGAATTCCCTGCCCAGTGAAGCAGTTGAGGCTCCTTCATTAAATGTTTTCAAGATAAAGATAGATAGTTTTTTGAAGAATAAAGGGATTAAGGGTTATGGTGTTCGGGCGGGAAAGTGGAGCTGAGTCCACAAAAGATCAGCCATTGAATGGCTCGAAGGGCCAGATGGCCTACTCCTGCTCCTAGGTCTTATGTAACAATTAGAACAGTGTTGTCCATCAGGGATTCAATGTTTGCTAAACTTGTGGTGATTTGGTGACCATATTCACTACAAGGTACAAAATATATTCAGTATTGGTGAAACAATACCATTTGTGCAATGGGTTTGTGGTAATAAATCACCAGACAGACATACTCATTGCTTGAAAGGGGTTTGCAATCCATTGTTGCAAATCAAGCCTGCTGCATACACCTTTAGTGGGCGGTTGACAATCTGTTAACTGACATGTTCTGTTTCTGACGGTCTGTTCCAGTTTATGTAAAAAAAAACATTCTCCTGAAAGCACTAACATTCCATTGGCATCGGACAACATTCAGTCGCTCACCCAGCTGGACCATCCTTTATTCATCAGTCCAGCTCCCTGGGCTTCTCTGCGAGCTGCAAACCCTGCGAGGGCCAAATTGCAATCAACTCCATCAGTCCAGACTTTGAATGTTGGTACCATAGTGCATCTCAAACATAAAATTGAACCAGCTGAACCGTATCGGGTTATTTATCCTGCCATTTCCCAAAGTCATGCTACAATTATCTGGTTCATGTTTTCTGTTAATATTTTAGAGGTGATGTTTAGTTCTAGGAAAGCTGTTGTTTTGGAGGTAAGGAGAGTAAAATGCTGAGTTTCAGAGATCCCCAGAACACCTGAAAGAAAATGGCAGTTCAGAAGGTTGCCCATGTTTGTTTACGAGGGTCAGAGTAGAAGAGATGCAGCCATAAAACGGTACATAGATGTGCAGTCCAGAGAAATGTTTTGTTATGTGAATTAGAACTAAATTAGTTCAAAACATTCAGTGAATCCTGAAATGTGACATCGTCATGGAGGTGGGTGGAGCTTAAGAAGGTACTCTGGTTTCTATTTTTTGGTGTGTCTGCTGGGTGGGTTTGGTTGCAATTTGGCCCTCGTAGGGTTTGCAGCTCCCAGAGAAGCCCAGGGAGCTGTTAGCACACTCCAGTTGATTCGGGCTCAGAGAAAGAGAAGGTCACTGGTTCCATGCTAGGCAGTTAGGGCTACCAGAACCCATGGGAGCTGTTAATAGCTCAAGGCAGCCAGGAGATCGAATCGTAGAGAAGCCCAGGGATAGTGTCAGCTCAGTGAAGCTAATTGTCTACAAGATAGTTGTAAATGTGCTGGAAATTTAAGTCAGGAGTGCAGCATTGTGAATCCCATGGAATGTAGTTTCAGGGGAAGAGATTGAATATCGGGAGGTGAGCAGTTGTTGGGGAAGTCTGAGTTGGAACGGCTTTCGAGGAAATTCAGAAGCTACATCTTTGAGAGTCAAGAGGTGCAATGCCACATGTGGGAGACAGAATTTTAACAAGATTGTGACTCACAATGGTCACTGTCATCTGGGTGGGTTGTGAGAAATCCATGGGATCTGTCTTGGTCGTATCTGCCATTTATTGGCAATGCGGTATCTTTGACCACAGTTTGCCTGTTAATTCGTGTTAATTCGTATTAATTCTGAATGTTAGACAATAAGATCGATAGTGTAGATTTTACTTTTCTGACTTTGTACAGAAACGTTTATTTTGGTTGTTTGGAAGACTGAAATCTTGTGGTTTATTCTCCTTGTGGGTGACTGGGATCTCAAAACTTGCCTACTTTAAACCATATATTACCAGCCCTATCCAGATTGCAGCACTCAATACACACAAGCACTTTTCCACAGGCGGGATGAGAACACAATCAGGATTGAGAACCTCATTTTATTGTCTTTTCTCCCCGAGTGCCAGGGCATGCACTGTCAATCCAGCATTCATAACATCCCAGATCAGCTGCCTCAATAGAGGCCAGGGAATGACCCTGGGCATCTCCCATGTTTGAGTTCCATCGTGTGCAGCACATGAACTAAAAGGAGCAAAATTATCTTCCAATCAATGGACCTGACAGTCAAATGGCTTTGATGTTCGAGAATTCCTTTGCACTGATAGATGTGGCTTTCTAATTTCGCCCCCCCCCCCCCCAAAAACATATTACTCAGAAGAAAGGAATGGAGGGGGAGCAATTGGTCTTCGACAGGAGCACAAAATGGCAAACAGCGAATTAGCTGTATGATTTGCACCACCTCCAAAAGAGAAAAGGAAATTAACCGGGATGTAAAACTGACTGTCCATTTGCTAATGTCCGTGAGGCACGAAGAACACTAACCAATTCTTTGGAAAGGTAATGAAGAGGCCACATCAAGTTTGGTCAAAACAAAAACTGACTTTGTTTTACAATAATTATTATATACAGCTTCAGTAGATCCCTACTGGGTCTTCTTTAGTCGGTGCCTTACTGGCCGACTCTATGTATGCAAAGCCAAATATTGTTAAGGGGCCGCCGCCCCCTTATTGGGGGAGCTTGTAGCCTGCGGGATCCACGGGGTAGTTAATCATCCGTGCAGGTTATTCCGCACCCACAACGTGGGATCCTCTCAGCCCAGGCCGGGCTGGAGAATCGCCTGGACGGGTGGGAATCGCGCGGTGGCGCTGGCGCGGTGGCCGGCAATTCTCCGACCGGGATGGGCCGAGCGGCCACGCAAAAGAAACCCGAGTCCCGCCGGCGCCGTTCACACCTGCTCTTACCCAGCGGGACCTTGCTGTGCATGCATCCGGGGGTGGCCTGGTGGGGGGGGGGGTGGTCTGACCCGGGGGGGGGGGGCTCCGCGGGGGGGGGGGGCCTCAGCTGTGGCCTGGCCCACGATTGAGGCCAACTGATCTGGGGACCTCTTTTGTCCCGCGCCGACCCCTGTAGACCTCCGCCATGTTGCGTCGGGGCCGGCGCGGAGAAGGGAGACACTGCGCATGCGCGCATTGGCGCGGCCCCACTGCGCATGCGCAGACCCACGGGTCGCTCCAGTGCGATGCTGACCCCCTTTTGGGATCAGAATCGCTGCTCCTGCGGCCATGTTGATGCCGTCGAGAAACGCGACGGTGTTTACGACAGCGTCAACACTTAGCCTCAGAATCAGAGAATCTTTCAGAGAATGATTTTATAAAGGACAACAGCGAGGAAGAATATCGACAAAGTCGGAACTTGACCCGCGAGGTGGAGAATTCAGATCTTGCATTTCCACAGCCATGTGACAGAAATATTAGTGCTGTCCTCGAAAGGTCAAAGGTCACAAGGGAAGTTCACTTTTAGCCGTTTTGAAAATGTTCCCCCAGTGACTGACTATCCAACAAGGGAAAAGGATGCGCAAGAAGCTGGAGTTGACATTAAAAGTAAAAACCAAATGGAACTCCGACCTGCGTAGATAAAGTTCCCACAAATTGGGGCATTGTAATGGCCCTGTTAGCATGAGATGGTGCGGTTGTAATATTGAGCTGCCTTTCTATCAGGCACCTGGACAAGCAAGTCGGAAACCAAGCAACCATATCACATGAATAGGCCTGTCATAACAAGCAGTTTGCTTTAACACAAGTGGTTTAGGCTTCAGTATAATGTAAATCATGCAGTGTAATTGGGTTGAATGTTATATTAAACCCAGGGCCCTGTCTGCCCTGTTGGATGAAGAGATTATACCGAAGAGGGGAAGAGGACATTCACCCCAGCATCCTGATCAATATTTATCCACAACCGACAACACAAAAACAGAGTGTCTGGTTATTACCTCGACAGCGACTACACTGCAAATGAATTTCATTGGGCGAGATTCTCCGGAACAATTTCTAAGTATTGTAGTGAGCGGGCACTGCCCCCAGCTTACCGGTGCTCGCCCCGGCGAGGCCAGCAATGCTATTCAACGTTAATTGGTCCACTTAACGAGGCCCACAGCTTCTCACCGCAAGTTAAGGCTCATCAGCTGACCACTGACCACATGTCCAGTATCCCGCAGGTCCTCCAGCCGACGAAGCTGGCCAATCTGTGGCCGCCCCTCTCCAGCCTCCCAGGATACCATCTCAGAGGAGAGCTCCGAGGATGCCACCGTTACAGCCGCGGCACAGCAGTCATGCCCACCCTCCACCAGCACAGATACACACATCGCGGTGGGAAATGTTAGTGGTCAGGCTTCGGGGGCACAATCTGGTGAGCACTACACCACTGATGATGCACATCAGGTGGAGGCAGGAACCCCCAGGCCAGACAGCAGTCAGAGAGCTGCTGCATCCCAGAACCCTTCTGGGGCCCAGCCTGATGCTGAGCCTCTGGAACAGGTTTACCCGGAGCTGATGGAGACGTTAGGGAGCTTCCAGGAGATTCCAGCAGATCCATAGCCGATTGGAGGAGGCCCAGAGGTGAAGGGCAAAGGAGATGCTGCCAACGCAGGAGATGTTGCCGGCAATGCGTGGCACAAAGGCCAACACTGCTAGGGCGGCGACTGCATTGGAGAGCTTGGTGCACGTCGTCGGCACCATTAGTGAAGGTGTCCAAGGCATCGCGCAGTCAGTGACGGCCATGGCTGAGGGTCGAGCAGAATGTCTGACTCATTGGAGAATGTTACCCAGTACCAGGATGACGATGAGGTTCTGCGGGACATGTCCCGCTCTCCGATGGGAATGGCTAAGGCGCTGCGATGTTTGTCCCAGTCGCAGGTGGGCCCTGCTCAGGGGCTCCAGAGTCAGATTATGCAGGGGCAGCCAGAGCTTGAACTAGCTGCCCCTCCCTCCCAAGATGAACCCCAGGACCCTATGGGTACCAAGCGGGAGAGACATTATTGGCTGCCAATGCAGACCCGTCCCATGGAATGGGGATGGTGGCCACCAGTTCCACTCCTCTGAGGCGTGGTCTCAAAGTCCTCACACAGGATAGGGTTGTGAACGTGCTGTCGACAAATCCACCGGGGCCCTCCGGCCCCAGAACCCTCAGAGGACGCCCGCCAGGGGCATCGAAGTCCATAGGATATGGTAAGCAGCTGGCTGCCTCCACCTCAGATGTGCATCCTGGAGAGACACGTATTCGTAACGGCAGAGCAAGGAAGGCAAAGCACGTTGATGATCATTGAGGGCGCCGGGGGAGGGGGCATTGGGTTGGTGGGGAGAATGGGTATAGTTGGACACCTGTGACACAGTAACACTCCTGAACCACAAGCAGCAGGATGCCTGTCACTTTCGTCCGCTATGCGACCTGACCTCCAAAACCTTGGGCCATCTCTCCAGGCATCCCACCATCCCCGTAGCACTCGCTACGCACCCCCCCCCCCCCCCCCCCCCCGTTCCGGCCATGGACATGACCCCAGAACTGTGTCCCATCCCTTGGCTGTTTGGGATGTTGGCTGCTGCGTGTGTGGTGTTGCTTCCCGCAGTGTTCAAGCACAGTGCCCATGCATCAAGGTGTGATTGGGATGCTAGGCAATGACACCCACATGCTGCATGGCCTGCCGCCCCCCCCCCCCCACCCCTCCAATGATAATCCACTTCAGTTGTGTAAAGTGCTCAATTAACCACGATTGCCAATTCCCTATTAGAAATAGCCTTCAGCCACACGGCCAGAGGCCTCGCCAGTCAGTGTGGGGGTTATCGGTGGTCGGTGAGGCAGACGGGCAAGGGCTACGGTTGCCCCAAGAATGGTTACAAACGATCCAGGGATTGGCATGGTGGTGCCATGTGCGGTTACCCCACAGCGCCTCACCCTCCCCACACCTGCGGAGGGTGCACCCCCTTGCCCACACCTGCGGAGGGTGCACCACCCCCCCCCCAACTGAGTGGTAAGTCCAGCGGCCCCGGGCCCTTTGCCTGTGAGCAAAGATGGATACTCAGCTCCTCGGCTCCCCACAGCAGCCCATCCGCCAAGTTCACGTTTTTCAAAAGGAGTACTAATCGGCGCCAGCGTGACCACTTGTTGGGGAGGCCGACGAATCACAGGAGGCCGTTGGTTAAGGGGTTGCTGCTGTTAATTATATGAAAATAGGGCTTACGTGGTGATAATTGGTTTCTCGCCACGCTACGGCGAGATCCCAATTTCGCCTACGGGAGCGGGCCGGTGGCATCACAAGCTGTCTGACACCTGGCGCGGTTCTCGTTTACAGCCTCTCCCGCTATTCACCGGCCTCGTTTTGCTCAAGCGAGAAGGCAGTGAGACCTGACAATGGCGCCCGTTGTCTGTAAAACACTTTGGGACATCTTGAGGTTGTGAAAGGTACTATGTAAACATGAGTCTTTTTCGTTCTTTGCATTGGGTGTAAAGGCACATTTTCTGCTGGTGACTCCCTCATTGTGTGTAAATTTAAACATTATTTTTGGCTCCAGTATGTATTAGCCTGATTTATATCGACATTAACATCCATCTGCTTGTCCTTAGCCATCTGCTTAGTTGGTTCAGATCTTTTGAGTATTACTCATCCCTCTTTGTCATTCGGCCACAAAGCTTGGTGCCATCTGCAAATGTAATATTGCCGGCTTAACACAAGGGGAACGTTTTTCAACAGAAACAGGGGCACAGTGAGGTGAGTGACTGAGGGCTTCTTTTAATGCCTGGGACTGGCACGGGAAATTCCACTGGACGCGATGCAATAACGCCAGCGCTGCTTGCTCTTGTTCTACCGCCATTGTAGGTGCTTGAATTCAGTCACCTTGTTACCCACCATCGAAAGAAGTCTTGTCAGCAAAGAAATATAATTGTTCTTCAACATGATGTCCAACTGTCTTTATTGCAAGTTAAAGTAAGTTGGAGCCTTTCTTAGTGACAGATCACAGCTGTGAGTTCACATGACGTTGACCTTTACTCTTGCTGAAGGAGTTAGTCATATATAGCTGTATGCTACGGGACACTTTAGTACTTATATAATTGTGGTAGTCACCACTGTTTGTATATAGTACACATATGAGGTGTATTACGGTAAGGCTCCTGTACTTCAGGTACGGGGGTAGATCCCTGCCTGCTGGCTCCGCCCAGTAGGCAGAGTATAAATGTGTGTGCTCACCGAGCTGCAGCCATTTTGGCAGCTGCAGCAGGAGGCTCCACATTTCTGCGTAATAAAGCCTCGATTACTCTCTACTCTCGTCTCGTCGTAATTGACAGTGCATCAATTTATTACGCAGCGATTTTACAGCAATGGACCTTCGCATCAAGCCTGATCGCCTGCAGCTGCGCCCTCAAGCAGACAACGCCACGTCGGCCTTCGACCACTGGCTAGCTTGCTTTGAAGCATACATCGGATCAGCGACAGAACCACCCTCAGAGGCACAGAAACTACAGATCCTGTACACACGGTTGAGCTCCGATATTTTTCCTCTTATCCGGGACGCGCCCAACTACACTGAGGCCATGGCGCTTCTGAAAGATAACGACACACGGCTGATCAACAAAGTCTATGCCAGGCATCTCCTGTCCACGCGGCAATAACTCCCCGGTGAATCATTGGAAGATTTCTGGCGTGCCCTGCACGTCTTGGCGAGGAACTGCGATTGCCAGGCCGTTTCGGCCGTTGAACATTCTTAACACATAATCAGGGACGCTTTTGTTACGGGCATAGGGTCAGCGTACATCCGCCAGCGCCTCTTAGAAGGGGGTACGCTCGACCTCGCGGCGATCAAGAAACTCGCGACCTCGCGAATGGTAGCCTCCCATAATGTACAAGCATATGTCCCTGACCGCACGGCGACCCCATCCTGGACATCGTGGACCCCACCAGCGACCGCCCCCAGCCAACCCCAAGCCTGCGCCGCGCGGCAGCCAGCCAACCCCGGGGGCCCAAGCGCTATTTCTGCGGGCAGCCAAAGCACCCCCGCCAGCGCTGCCCAGCGCGGAGCGCAATCTGCAAGGCCTACGGGAAGAAGGGGCATTTCGCTGTGGTGTGCCAGGCCCGGTCGATCGCCGCTGTAACCAGCCCCTTGTTCCTGCACCTCCCACGTGCGACCCGTGGGCGCCGCCATCTTCCCCTCATCAGACCTCGTGCGGCCCGTGGGTGCCGCCATCTTTAATGCCGCCCACCACGTGCGCCCCATGGGCGCCGCCATCTTCGGCGCCATTTTGGACGGTGCCTCAGGACCCCTGCTCGTTGGGCACCTCATCGGGCCACTCATCGCCCGCAACCGCTGCCGACCAGCCCGGGGCCCACCAATACCAGCCGCAGCTCGCCTCCATCAGGCTCGATCAGTCCCGGCCACACAACCTCGCAACCGCGACAACGACGGTGAAAGTCGATGGCCACAAGACACCTTGCCTTCCGGGAGCACGCCCACCCCGATACGGTAAGGCGCTGCTCCCTCGTGGTACACCCCGTGACCCAACGAATCTCCCTGGCCTCCGGATCCCAATTCGTGGAGATCCGTGGATACTGCACCGCCACCCTCACCGTCCAGGGCGTAGAGTTCAGCAACTTCCGGCTCTACGTCCTCCCCAACCTCTGCGCTGCCTTGCTACTCGGCCTGGACTTCCAGTGCAACCTCCAAAGTCTAACTCTGAAATTACCTACCACCCCTTACTGTATGGGGCCTCACGACCCTTAAGGTCGACCCACCTTCCCTGTTTGCAAACCTCACCCCGTATTGCAAACCCGTCGCCACCAGGAGCAGATGGTACAGCGCCCAGAACAAGACCTTCATCAGGCTGGAGATCCAGCGGCTTCTGCGGGAAGGCATCATCGAGGCCAGCAATAGCCCCTGGAGAGATCAAGTGGTAGTAGTAAAGACTGGGGAGAAACACAGGATGGTCATTGACTTCAGTCAGACCATCAATCGATACACGCAGCTTGACGCGTACCCCCTCCCACGCATATCTGATATGGTCAATCAGATTGCACAGTATCGGGTCTTCTCTACAGTGGACCTGAAATCTACCTACCACCAGCACCCCATCCGCAAGGCAGACCGCCAATATTTGAAGCAGACGGCCGCCTTTACCACTTCCTTAGGGTTCCCTTCGGCGTCATTAATGGGGTCTCGGTCTTCCAATGGGAGATGGACCGAATGGTTGACCGGTACGGACTGCGGGCCACCTTCCCATACCTAGATAATGTCACCATCTGCGGCCACGACCAGCCGGACCACGAAGCTAACCTTTTCAAATTTCTCCACACCGCCAAACTCCTGAACCTAACGTATAACAAGGAGAAGTGCGTGTTCAGCACCAACCGCTTAGCCATCCTTGGCTATGTGGTGCAAAATGGAGTTCTAGGGCCCGACCCCGATTGCATGCGCCCCCTCATGGAACTCCCCCTCCCCCATTGCCCCAAGGCCCGCAAACGATACCTGGGGTTCTTCTCATACTACGCCCAGTGGGTCCCTAACTATGCGGACAAGGCCCGCCCACTCACCCACTCCACAGTTTTCCCCCTGAAGGCCAAGGCTCACCAGGTCTTCAACCGTATCAAGGCCGACATCACCAAGGCCGCGATGCACGCGGTCGACGAGACCCTCTCCTTCCAAGTCGAGAGCGATGCATCAGACGTCGCTCTGGCCCCCACCCTCAACCAGACAGGCAGACCCGTGGCATTCTTTTCCCACACCCTCCATGCCTCCGAAATTCGCCACTCCTCCGTCGAAAAGGAGGCCGATGCCATCGTTGAAGCTGTGCAGCACTGGAGGCATTCGGGAGATTCAGGAGGCGGGCAGGAGATTCACTGCCCTCACTGACTAAAGTTGGTTGCCTTCAAGTTCAACAACACACAGCGGGGCAAGACCAAAAACAATAAAATTGTGAGGTGGAGGATCGAGCTCTCCACCTACAATTATGAGATTTTGTATAGTCCCGGTAAGCTCACTGAGCCCCCCGATGCCCTATCCCGAGGTACATGTGCCAGTGCACAAGTGGACAGACTCCGGGCCCTACACGATGGTCTCTGTCACCCAGGGGTCACCCGGTTCTTTCACTTCATTAAGGCCCGCAACCTGCCCTACTCCATTGCGGAAGTCAGGACGGTCACCAAAGACTGGCAGGTCTGCGCAGAGTGCAAACCGCACTCCTACCAGCCAGACCGGACGCACCTGGTGAAGTCCTCCCGCCCCTTTGAACACCTCAGCATGGACTTCAAAGGGCCTCTCCCCTCCTCCAACCAAAACACGTACTTCCTTAACGTGGTCGACAAATACTCCAGTTCCCCTTTGCCATTCCATGCCCCAAAATGACGTCTGCCATAGTCATCAAGGCCCTCAATAGCATCCTCACTCTGTTCGGTTTCCCCGCTTACGTCCACAGCGACCGGGGATCCTCCTTTATGAGTGATGAGCTGCATCAATTCCTGCTCAGCAAGGGCATTGCCTCGAGCAGGACGACCAGCTACAACCCCCGGGGAAACGGGCAGGTGGAGAGGGAGAACGGGACGGTCTGGAAGGCCGTCCTGTTGGCACTATGGTCTAAATATCTCCCGGTCTCCCGCTGGCAGGAGGTCCTCCCCGACTCACTCCACTCCATCCGATTGCTACATTGCACTGCGACTAATGCAACCCCCCATGAACGTCTCTTTGCCTTCTCCAGGAAGTCCACCTCCGGGGTTTCGCTCCCAACGTGGCTGGCATCTCCAGGATCTGTTCTCCTCCGCAAACACGTGCGGCTCCCAAGGCGTACCCGTTGGTCGAGAGGGTACAGCTACTCCATGCAAACCCGCAGTACGCCTAAGTGGCATACCCCGACGGCCGCCAGGACACAGTCTCCCTCAGGGAACTGGCACCAGCTGGGTCCCCATCCCCCCCCCCCCATCTGCCCCGGCGCCACCCATCCTCCCCCCAGTGCACCTCACCACAGCCCCCGCCCCAGGACGATCCAACCTTCCATTGGTTCCACCCAGGGATGAAGATGAGGACTACATGCTCCCGGAGTCACCGGCGACCAAGCCGACGCCTGCATCACCACCGGGACTGCGGCGCTCAAAACGGAGGATCAAGGCACCCGACCAGCTGAATTTGTGAACTTTTCCAGAACTGAACATTTTTAAAATGCTTAGTTACATGTAAATAGTTTTCCACCACCCCTGCTAGACTCTTTTTTAACAGGGGGTGAATGTGGTAGTCACCACTGTTTGTATAGAGTACACATATGAGATGTAATACGGTAAGGCTCCTGTACTACAGGTACGGTGGTAGATCCCTGCCTGCTGGCTCCGCCCAGTAGGCAGAGTATAAATGTGTGTGCTCACCGAGCTGCAGCCATTTCGGCAGCAGCTGCAGGAGCCAACACATCTCTGCGTAATAAAGCCTCGATTACTCTCTACTCTCGTCTCGTCGTAATTGATAGTGCATCAATAATAGCCCTCATACCCTAAAGGCGAGTAATCCATTAGGAAATTAGTTTAAATCCTACCATAGCAATCTGAAAATTCAATTTTAAAAATCTGCAGCGGGATTCTCCTTCGCGGGAACCCCGCTTTCTCGGCAGCGCATCCAACGACGCGGGGTGGCCACAATGGGAAACCCCATTGGCCGGCTGCAGGAACAGAGAATCCCCCTGCCGGCAAGGTCGCACCCCGCTGGTAAACACAGCTGGTAATGATAATAATTATAATGATCGCTTATTGTCCCAAGTAGGCTTCAATGAAGTTACTGTGAAAAGGCCCTAGTCGCCACATTCCGACACCTGTTCGGGGAGGCTGGTACGGGAATTAAACCCGCACTGCTGGCCTTGTCCTGCATTACAAGCCCAATGTGCTAAACCAGCCTCTGGTAGACAGGGAATCCCGCCCTTGGTATTTTGAAACTATTTAACCTCGACTTCTATTAAAAAGGTTATTGACCTTGAATATTTGGTGGGGTTTTCGCACTGCTCCCGTCCCCCACCGGAATTCTCCGGCCATTGCGATTCAGTTTTCCCGTGGGTTTCCCGGTGGTGTGGAGTGGTCACAATGGGAAATCCCATTGGCAAATGGCGGGAAGAAAGAATCCCGCTACCAGCGAACGGCACGTGGCCGAGAAATACACGGGGCTGGATTCTACGGCCGCTGACGCCGAAATCACGTTCGGCGACCGGCTGGAGGATCCGAGTACCCGACGAAATTGGGGTCGGCGCTGCTTTTGCGATGCTCAGGCCCCACCACAGCAATCGGAGAGTACAGCGCCACGTATCGATGGCCTCAGGACGTTGCCTGAGGCCTGACCGTGCCCCCCCCCCCCCACCCCACCGATGCTCCGTCCCAGAACGGCCGAGTTCTCGACGGCATGGGACTCATGTGGTCTCACCCGTCGGAAACTCGGTGTGGCGGCTACGGAGTCAGTCCAGCGCCGCCACAGTCGGGGAGGACCGATCCACAGGCATGGCGGAACATTATTCGGGGCTGGGCGCACTATGGCGGGTGGTCTGGGGCGCATGAGCCGACCGAAGGGGAGGACTGTTTCGCAGGCTGGGTCCGCGAGCAGCCGGCGCCATGTGGCATGGCTCGGCTGCTGCAGGCCACTGCCGTGTGCATGCACGGCCACGGACTCGGCAATTCTCCGGGGCGTATCGGCAGCACGGACCTGCTCGCCCCCAGCATAACAGGGAATCGGTGGCCATTTTGCATCTATTATTCTGGCGTAAAATGTGACTGTTCCCATGCGGGCATGGGGACAGGGCCCCAGAATCGGATAATCCAGCCCATGGCGTGGGACCGGAGAATCCTGCCCAATATGTTCATTAAAAAAAGAATGAACCACTATGGGTTAGGTCAATTTACAGAAAAATGCCAGATGTGATGCAGTTTGGAACAATAATCTAAATATACCTGGGCAGCACGGTAGCATTGTGGATAGCATAATTGCTTCACAGCTCCAGGGTCACAGGTTCGATTCCGGCTTGGGTCACTGTCTGTGCGGAGTCTGCACATCCTCCCCGTGTGTGCGTGGGTTTCCTCCGGGTGCTCCGGTTTCCTCCCACAGTCCAAAGATGTGTGGGTTAGGTGGATTGGCCATGATAAATTGCCCTCAGTGTCCAAAATTGCCCTTCGTGTTGGGTGGGGTTGCTGGGTTGTGGGGTTTGGGTGGAGGTGTTGACCTTCGTTAGGGTGCTCTGTCCAGGAGCCGGCGCAGACTCGATGGGCTGAATGGCCTCCTTCTGCACTGTAAATTCAATGGTAAAGCTAAATTGCATGGTAACAAAATGCTTTAATTTCTGAGTTCTGTAGAATTGATCAAGGAATTGCAAAATTAATGCAATGGAGACCGTGCAGTATAATTGCTCCAATGAACTTACTCCCATCAGGGGGGCAGCTAGTTGTTTAACATTATTCACTCTCTCTACAGATCATTGAGGACATAATAAGCACGATTCATAGCATTCTGTGATTGGACAGCACTTGTTGAACAAGCCTGAGTGCATTAATCGTTACACTGACATTCAATTTAAGGTTATCAGAATGTGGCTCATTTACGCTTGCTAGAAACTACATACATTCATTAATGGGCCAGGACTCCTTCTCTGCAAACAAAAGAAACGTGTTCAAGCCTTTCACGCTATTTTGAATTCCCCAGGAGCTTGAGGCTACTAATGTTCCCGATTGCTTTCTCCATAGCAACGCCTCGGCTAATCAGCACCCCCTTCTCCAGTAAGATAAATTGTTGTGAGTGTTTGAAATTTGGCATTCTTGCCATTTGCCCTGATGGGTGCAAAATGCAAAGCTTTGCCTACATGTCTCTCTTTGCAGGAATATTTAAATTATTTTTCATTCTCTACAAAGGTTATCTCATATGCATAATGTGACCTTTCCCCATCATTCACAGAACTATTTTTCCTATTGCGACCGTCAAGCTGTCAGATTATCATTAAAACCCCAATGGTCTCTGTAATAGCCCTCACCAGACCCATGAGGACACCCCAATTAATCTCCCCGTGGGGCTTGTGGAATACGAGCTTCCCTGCTAAGGCGCGGAGGCCTAGCAGCTGGGCTTCGTGAATTTTGTACTTAAAAGCCGTCCGGGATTGGGACCGGCATGATCGGTAGTCCCGGCTGGGACTTGTGCGCTGTATGTTGCGTTGCGGCCTTTGCTGTTGTTTGCCAAAATAAACTTTGGCTTGTGTAACCTCCTCGGGACTCGTGAAGATTTTATAGTGACGCTCACGTCCTTGAGGAAGACGACCCTGTCGTTCTTTCCCAGTTTTGCTTATATGTGACTCTGTTTGGCAGAGGGTGTTAGCCGAGCTTGTTCCTTCCACGGACAATAGTAAAACCTGTGGAGAATCGGAGCTGCACCTTCTCTTCCGTGAGCTGTGGACAGGCATCCCTCTGGGTGGAAATCCATAACATGTCTGCAATTAAGATCTGTCCCTTCTTTTACCCTCAGAGAGTTTGGAAATCTGGAACACTCGATGTGGAAAGATGCTGGAAGCTGATTTCAGCACAAATAATAAAAATAAAAAATTTTAAAAATAAATTTAGGGTGCCCAATTCTTTTTTATTCCAATCAAGGGGCACTTTAGCGTGGCCAATTCGCCTACCCTGCACATTTTTTTGGGTTGTGGGGGTGAGACCTATGCAGACACGGGGAGAATGTGCAAACTCCACACGGACAGTGACCCGGGGCCGTGTTCGAACCCGGTTCCTCGGCGTCGTGAGGCAGCAGTGCTAACCACTGCGCCACCGTGCCGCCCCGGAAATAATTTTAAATGGACAAATGTGCGAGGATGACAAAGTTACAGAGGCACAGTCAAAAAGAAGTGGGCGTGTGGGGCTAAAAGTGTCGCTCATTCAAAGAGCCAAGCAGGCACACAACATGTAACCATTTGTCCCTATGATTTCCAGATACTTTGATTTTAAAATCTGTCTGAATCATTTGTGACACTCTACAAACAACTCCAGTTCCTTTTTTGATGGATGCCGAATAACCTATCTCAGATTTCTTTCATGGAATGTTTAATAATTCCATTTATAAAGCTCAGTTCTACCTGGCCATTTTGAATTGAATGAGGTCATGACAAAGACTAATGTTGCAAATAGGTGTGCAGGAAGGAATCAGAATGATCCCTTTTCTTCGCTCCACATTGGATAGCAACGTTTGTTTTTGAAGGATGCTGGCCAATTCAGTGAACGCTCAACTTAGGGCAGCACGGTAGCCTTGTGGATAGCACAATTGCTTCACAGCTCCAGGGTCCCAGGTTCGATTCCGGCTTGGGTCACTGTCTGTGCGGAGTCTGCACATCCTCCCCGTGTGTGCGTGGGTTTCCTCCGGGTGCTCCGGTTTCCTCCCACAGTCCAAAGATGTGCAGGTTAGGTGGATTGGCCATGATAAATTGCCCTTAGTGTCCAAAATTGCCCTTAGTGTTGGGTGGGGTTACTGGGTTATGGTGATAGGGTGGCGGTGTTGACCTTGGGTAGGGTGCACTTTCCAAGAGCCGGTGCAGACTCGATGGGCCGAATGGCCTCCATCTGCACTGTAAATTCTATGATCTGTTTATGTGCGATGACTATGAATGGCACAGACAGCATTGCTTGCAAGTTGTTAAATAAAAAGGAGATTGGCATTCAATCTGGCTTTATTGAAAGGGGAATCATGTTTGACAAATTTATTTGAGTTTTTTTGAGCTTATAAGTGCATTGCTCAGGAGGGAACGAGCCATGCCTGGGCACTGCCGCTTGGCACTGCCCCCATGACAATGCCCCTCGACTCAGACCTTTGGCACCGCCGAAGCAATGCCAGAAGTTAATGCCTGGAGGGGTGAAGGGGGGCTGGGCAGATGGGGGGTGGGTGTTGCATGGGCAGTGGCAGGGCCAGCTGGGGGGCGGGGGGGGGGGGGGGGGGGGGGGAGCGGTGTTCAGGAAGGGATTTTGGGGACGGGGGAGGGTGCTTTCGTTTTTTTGCATCAGGCCACCCTTTAAAAATGCCGATCCTCACAGCGCCGAGGTCCCAGGTTCGATCCCGGCTCTGGGTTGCTGTCCGTGTGGAGTTTGCACATTCTCCCCGTGTTTGCGTGGGTTTCGCCCCCACAACCCAAAGATGTGCAGGTTCAGGTGGATTGGCCACGCTAAATTGCCCCTTAATTGGAAAAAATAAATTGGGTACTCTAAATTTATTAAAAAAGGGGGAAGAAAAATGCCCAACCACTATTTAAGAAATGAAGTTGCTGGCGGGGCGAGCTTAATCAGCATTACATCATGGGACCCACGCCTGGTTTAACACAGTGGGCTAAACAGCTGGGTTGTAATGCAGAACAATGCCAGCAGCACGGGCTCAATTCACGTACAAGCCTCCCCGAACAGGCACCGGAATGTGGCGACTGTCATGATATGCAAACATGCAACCAATGAACACTCAGAATAGGACACAGCCAATGGGCAGTCAGGACACTCAGAGGTGGCATCACCACAAGGGGGCATGACATAAACACAATAAAAGGGATGAGGCACTCACACCCTGCCTCTTTCCACAGACAGACATCTAGAGAGTTAGACAGGGTTGATCAGCAGCATCACACCCCAGCAATTGGCTTAGAGCAAGCTGGTACAGTTAGACTGAGTTACTACAGTTAGATTAGCAGAGAGTCAAACTCATTTGAGAACTGTGTTAATAGTTCAATAAACGCATTGAGCTCATTTCAGAATCTGGAGCATCAAGTAGCAGCCTGTGTTATCCGAAGCAACATAACACAACAGCGACTGGGGGCTTTTCACAGTAACTTCATTGAAGCCTACTTGTGACAATAATGTCATGTGAGAGTACCTTTAAGAAATGGGTGATTATAAATGGGTGTGTATATGAGTATCTGTAATGAGAGTAACTTTAAGAAATGGGTGTTTATTACTGCAGTGATGTCAGAGCTGGGCTGTCTGTCAGCTTTTTACTTTTGTTTTAGGCTGTTTGCTGCAGGGTGTGTTTCAGTTTTGTTTTCAGAGCTGGATAGCTGCAGTCACAGCCAGAAGGTGTATGAATCTCTCTCTGTAATCTAAAGACTGTAAATTGATTTTGGTGATTTAAAACTAATAACAGTAGTGACTTTAACCTGATGTGCTTCTGGTAAAAGGTGTTTTGAGTCTTATGGATGTTAAAAGGAAAGCTTAAAGGATTACTTAGTGTTGTATTCTTTAGAGGTTGTATTTGAATTAATGGTTGGCAAGATGCTCACTGTATGTTTTAAAAAGGTTAACTTGAGTTCATAGAATAAACATTGTTTTGCTTTAAAAAATACTTTTCCATTTGTATTCTACCACACCTGTAGAGTGGGCCGTGTGCTTCCCTTACCACAATCTATTAAAAGTTGTGGGTCAGGTGAACTCCATGATACACTTTAGGGTTCTCTAAACCCTGGCCCATAACAATAAGCAATTATTATTATTCACCTTTTTCCGACTATCAGCCGAATGATATGATGGAGAAAGTCGTTATTTCCGCCCGCTGCAACACTCAGCTGAAAAATGGGAAAATTCCATCCCAGTGTCAGAATAAGATGTCGGCGTGTCGGCTATTTTGGACTGAAAGGCGGCAAAACATTTTCGCAGAAAGGGACATATATCTTAGGAATTCTCTACCCAGAAAGCCATGGATGCTCAGTAGTGAGTATATTTAAGACAGCCGCTGAATGGCAGGGCAAGTTTGAAGGGGCAAATGATCCACTCCTGCTCTTATTTCTTATGTTCTTATGTATTTAAGATGTCGCATGACAGATTGTTGCACGAGATAAAGACTTTGGTTGAAGAGTCTAGAAGAAGGGATTAAGGGGCCAACCAAAATGAGGAGCCGTCTCTTCATGCAGAGGGTTGTGAATCTTTCAAATACTTTATTCGAGCAAGCCACAGATGCTCAGCCATTGAATTCATTCGAGAGTGAAATCGGTAAATGTTTGAGATCTAGGTTAACCAGGAATTTAAAGTTGAGGTTCAAGGTCAGGAGTGATATTATTGGATGATGGAGCAGGCTCTAGGAGTCATATGGGCAGCTCCTGTTTTGATTTATGCTCTTATGGGACTCCCTGGGGTTGTGCAAGGCTCTATATCAACGCAAACTTTTTCCTGCTCGAGATATTCTGCCTATTCAGTGGTGCACAATGAAAAAAGAGCAAAGGATAAGATTGATCGGATGAATGTTTTCTCTGAGTACCTGGTCAATCAATTTCCAAATGAACAAACTTCGAAAGGGCTAATTAGTATCAATTTGACAAATATGTTTAGTCTTACAAACAAAGGATTTTTTTCTATGGGAAATGAAAGAATGTCACACTGGTACTCCAGGGGCAGCTCTTACGATGTTGGGGTTAAGGAATATTGATTACACAGAGTAAAGAGTTTGGAAGCTAATTGGACTGCACCTGACAAGTGTGCATTCCGACATTGACGTTGGGATTCTCCCATGAACACCCCTGACGGCGGGTTCTTTTAAAAAAAAAAAATTTAGTATACCCAATTCTTTTTTTTTTCCAATTAAGGGGCAATTTAGCATGTTCAATCCACCTACCTTGCACATCTTTGGGTTGTGGGGGTGAAACGCACGCAGACATGGGGAGAATGTGCAACTCCACACGGAATGTGACCCAGAGCCGGGATCAAACCTGGGACCTCGGCGCTGTGAGACTGTAGTGCTACCACTGCGCCGCCGTGCTGCCCCCTGATGGCGGGTTCAACGGCAGGCGGGACCGAGTAGAATTTGGCAGTCCCAAAATCGATTTCACATTGGCGTGAATTTCCCACGGGATCTTCCGCTCATGGCCGCCATGACAGATCGGGAAACCCGCTGAAGGCAGCATGAAACTGATTTGCATCCCATTAACAACATACAGGTAGAGGCCCGAACCGGAATATCCCCCCATCCCCGATTATCCACGATGCCAGCAGGAAAAGACGCCAGTCCAGAACACGTCAGAAAGAACCTGGCGCGCCGAAGCCGGGACTCATCTGAACAATGCCTGGGGCTGCCTCTGGAGTTTGGGATAGAGGCCGGCAGCAATCCTTGAACCTAGAACAGCACAGCTGTAGGTAGGACGGGGGGGGGGCACTTTTCAGGTAAATCTTCCACCCCAGTCTCATCAAGGAGGCCCATCTTCCAGCTTCACAGTGCCCCTGGAGATCCATCTTCTTCTTCAGGAGGTTCACCTTCGTTCTTCAATGGTGGGTCAGTGATGTTGGGCCCCTTTTCAATATGGCACCAGTTATGATGGCGGGATGTGTGTCGTCATGCCTGTTCCGCTACGGAATACGACATAAAACCCTCGAGTACATAATTAGCGAAGTTGGGGCCCGATGATTCGATGTGATTTCCCACCGTGGGAAACACTCCTCGCCCCTTCCCCCATCATGAGGCTCAATCCCAAATGGGAGAATTCTGCCCTCAAATGGGAATATATTCCTTTTTTCACATCTTTTACCTTGCAGAATGCAATTTCATTCTTTTAAATTGCTAAATGCGAAAACGTGTTGTTTAAACTATCCAGGATTTCAAAAAGGTGGTTTGGTCATGTTTTGGTCAGGTCTTGTTGAGATTCAGGTTTTAAAAGTAAACCTCTCTGTATTGGTTGATGATATGTCTGAAATGCTTTCAACCAATGTTCTAACAGAATATGAACATTTAAACTCTTTACACCACTACTAAAATAGTAATCAAGTTTCCCATGAATGAGTTAAATGGCCACAATCTTAAATTTTGCAGTGCAATATTGAAGCCTGTAATGAGAGGCTAATTGTACAGAGAAACATCAAAGATCACCAAATCGAGTAAATTAAATTTATTAATAATCTATCGAGTGCTAAAAGTACCTAATTAATATTTAGAATATTGAACTCTTACAGGCTGGTGAAGTTTGATGACTCTAAGAGCAGACTGCAAGTGATTCAACTGATCCCAGTTCTCTGAAATCTGGTAAGTCTTTCTATGCCTTGATTATTGAGACCACATTTTCCAAATGTTTGCTGTTCCTTCTATGAAGAATATATAAATTTGAAGTATGGCCACTTCTGCTCTTCAAACAGATTAATGTTTGCGTTTTAGAAAAACATGCAAATGTGTTTCGCCTTGAAAGGCTGGCGGACTGTCAATACCTATTGTCCTATATGTTTCATGCTTTAGTACATTGGTATAAAATTGTACATGTGAAATTGTGTATGTGTGCCGTAGATATGCATGCACTGGGATTGATATTGTGCAATCAACAGCAATTGTTCTTCTCTGAAACTAGGCTTGTTACTTGATAGGAGAGTACTTTTCCTCAGTAATGCATAAGGAACAATATTATGCCTCAGTAAGTGAACATTGGAAAAGGAAAAACATTTTAGTTGCATGGGGCGGCACGGTGGCACAGTGATTCGCACTGTTGCCGCACAGCGCCAGGAAACCGGGTTCAATTCCAGCCTTGGGTGACTGTCTGTCTGTGGGGAGTTTGCACTTTCTCCCAGTGTCTGCGCGGGTTAGCTCCCACAGCCCAATGAAGTGCAGTTTAGGTGGATTGGCCATGCCAAATTGCCCCTCAGTGTCCAGGGATGTGCAGATTAGCTGGACTTACGGGGTACGGCGGGGGAGTGGGCCCAGGTAGGATGCACTTTCAGCAGACTCGATGGGCCGAATGGCCTCCTTCCGCACTGTAGGAATCCTATGGTGCTGTAAAGGTGCATGGTAAAAGAGAAGCTGGTGGCACGAGCTGAAAGTACCTAATTAATATTTAGAATATTGAACTCTTACATGCTGGTGAGGTAAGACTGGACTAGCAACCATGGGTAATGCATTGGCGACCGAGGATTGAATCCCACTGTGGCAGAAGGTGAAATTACAGCAAAATCCTGATGCAAAAAAAATCTAGAATTGAGGGCGGGATTCTCCGCAATCGGCGCGATGTCCGCCAACCGGCGCCAAAAATGGCGCGAATCAGTCCGGCATCGCGCCGCCCCAAAGGTGCGGAATTCTCCGCATCTTGAGGGGCCGAGCCCTCACCTTGAGGGGCTAGGCCCGCGCCGGACTGATTTCCGGAAAGGCCTTTGGTGCCCCGCCAGCTGGCACGGAAATGACTTTGCCGTGCGGCGCATGCGCAGGAGCGTCAGCGGCCGCTCACGGCATTCCCGTGCATGCGCAGTGGAGGGTGTCTCTTCCGCCTCCGCCATAGTGGAGACCATGGCGAAGGCGGAAGGAAAAGAGTGCCCCCACGGCACAGACCCGCCTGCGGATCGGTGGGCCCCGATCGCGGGCCAGGCCGCCATGGGGGCACCCCCCGGGGCCAGATCGCCCCACGCCCCCCCCCCAGGACCCCGGAGCCCGCCCGCGCCGCCTTGTCCCGCCAGTAAGAGAGGTGGTTTGATTCTCGCTGGCGGGACAGGCATTCCAGCAGCGGGACTTCGGCCCACCGCGGGCCGGAGAATCGCCGGGGGGGGGGGGCCCTGCCAACTGGCGCGGCGCGATTCCCACCCCCGCCGTTTATCTGGTGCCGGAGAATTCGGCAACCGGCGGGGGCAGGATTCACGTCAGCCCCCAGCGATTCTACGACCCGGCGGGGGGTCGGAGAATATCCCTTAAAAGTCTAATGATGACCATTATCGATTGCCATTAAAAAAAACATTGGGTTCACCAATGCCCTTCATGGAAGGAAATCTGACCCGCTGACCTGGTCTGGCCTACACGTGACTCCAGACCTACAACAGAACCTTAATTGTCCTCTGAAATGTTCCGACAAACCGTTCAGTTCGAGGGGCAATGAATGCTGGCCCAGTGAGTGGCTCCCTCATGAGCAAAACAAAATAGATGGCATAAAGAGCAGCTTCATACCTCAGTAAACAAGAACATGGGTAAACACAAGAGAGGGGATTAATGTGTGGGCTCAATGATGAACTTGGTTTCTCGCCTCACAACTGTCAGTGACCTGCTGAGTATTTTCAGAATATCCTTTCTGATGCTTTTCCAGCAACCGCAGCACTTTGCTTTTATTTCTGTGATATAGCCAGTTGATCTCATGATGCCTCTGGTGTAATTCATACCGTGTCATCTCGACTCATTAGAAAAATGCCCGTCAGTAAAATTGGGAGATAGGACATCCTGTTGGAGGAATGGAAAACTCGGCTGTTGTTTTTACCGCCCTTAGTGGTCGCAGTCTCTGCCAAAAAAATAGAAGTTCACAATACAAACAGAATCTGCAGTCTGTAATTACTTCTATAATTGGTATCCTTCTCTGAGGAGTGTTGGTTGAAATAGAATGAGGGACAATTCTTTATTGGAGCGGATTGGCACGTTGGTTGGGATTCTCTGCCAGCAATGTCTGTGGCTGGAAATTGCACCCAATCGCTGAAATGAGAATCTCAGCAGCGAGGTTTCGTTCTCAGTATGAAACATACTGTGAGGGCTTCCCTGCCATATGATTCCCCCACGTTGACGGCTCCCCGAATGTCGGCGACAATGGCAGCACGTCGACGAGGTTTACAACTTTTGCAAGGTGTAAAGCGGGCGAGGTGGACCTACCGGGTGCGCAAGGGTAAGGGTAGCCCGCACAGGCAGAGCGATGTGCCTGGGTATTGCCCCGGCACTGCCTCTTAACACCCTGGCAGTGCCACCCTGACAGTGGCAACGTGGCTGAAGTACCAGGGTGGTGGTGCTGGGGGCGGGATCCTCTGGGGAGCTCTATTGGGGGACATTCTGCTTCTGTGTGGGGGCGGAGGGTTTCCCCCAGTGCTCATGAGGGGGGGTCCCGGATCAGGTGGGGGTGGGATGGATGATTGCCCCGTGTGTGTGGGGGGGGGGGGGGGTCCCCTTATCCGTGTGGACAGATCGCGAGCTCTTTAAAAAGGACACCTTGAACTCTAAGGCGCCAGCGTTGCCGGATCTATCAGGTCCCGCCCTGCCAGCATGGCGGTGAAAACCACTCCCGCAGATTCGCTGTTTACAGAGTGCCAGAGAACCTGAAGAGAAAACTGTGCAGCTGGAGAGCTGCACGCCAGTCTTCTCACCCCAGCCAGCCCTCTGTCCACAGTGTGTACAATTCCTCCCATTGGGTTTTTGCTTTCGAACCAAGTTGAGTCTTGGTGCCTGATGGCTGTAACCACCCCGTATGCAGTGCCAGGCTTCTGTGTCAGCTTGGCTTAGTGGTAGCGCCTTTGCCTTTAAGTCAGAAGACCGTGAGTTTTAATTCCACTCAAGGACTTGGTTATGTAATTATAATATGGTGTGCTTCGGGTATGCTGCTAAACTGGTGATCCAGTGGAAAATGGAGTTAAATCCCACCATAGCAATTTGAGAAGTTGAATTCAGTTTAGAAGAAACTCAGGAACTAAGATTTTGCCACCAACATAATACAAACATGGAGCTATCGGATTGTCATTAAAAATCTAGCTGGTTCACCAATAGCTTTCAGGGAAGGATGCCCGCCATACTTACGTAGGTCTGCCTAATCCCACACTAATGTAGTTGACACATAAGTGGCAACACAACCACTCCGTTATATTAAATTCTGGGCACCTAAGGAACAGTTCTGAAGAAGACACATGTCGGACTTAAAATGTTAATTCTAGTTCTCCCTATACAGATGCTGCCAGAGCTTTTCCAGCACTTGCTGTTTGTATTTCAGACTTCCAGCATCTGCAGTATTTTGTTTTTATCTGAGCCACCAAGGATGGGTAATAAATGCCAGTCTTGCCAACAACAGCCGTCTCCTTACGAATGTTGAAAACATCTACTTCATGGCAATACTAAAGGGGTGCCACATTGTTGGAGCTCATCTTTTGAATGAGGGCTGATCCATTGTTCTGTTGCCCTCTCGCAGTGGCTCAGGAATAAGAGATGCTGTGGTGGTGCTTTCCATAAAGCACCTTTGTTTCAAGTGACAACACCAAATATTGAATGGCCGCTCCTTATCTGATCGGCATCTTGGTGCTGTCTGTCTACATAACAGCAACAGCAGCTCAAGAGTAATTGGAAAGAGTTCTGCGACATCCTGAGGGTGTGATAAATGTTCTGAGCAGGAGGGGAATTAACATAAACAGACCTGACTTCTCCTCACTCCCCCCCCCGACCATACACTGGTGTTTTTGATTTCCCCTTTATAAGCGGCGGCCTATTTTCTCCAACCTTTCAGTTTGATCCAATCCTTTACTGGTGACACAAGTAGGCTTACATTAACACTGCAATGAAGTTACTGTGAAAAGCCCTGAGTCGCCACATTCGGGTGCACTGTGGCAGTCACCACTGTTGTATTACATTGTATATACTGCACTGCATACGAGGGTATTACGGTAAGGCCCCTGTACTACAGGTATGGGGGTAGATCCCTGCCTGCTGGCTCCGCCCAGTAGGCGGAGTATAAATGTGTGTGCTCTCCGAACGGCAGCCATTTCGGCAGCAGCTGTAGGAGGCTACACATCTCTGTGTAATAAAGCCTCGATTACTCTCTACTTTCGTCTCGTTGTAATTGATAGTGCATCAATTTATTATTCAGAGATTTTACAAAGATGGATCTCCACATCAAGCCAGATCGCCTGCAGCTACATCCTCAAGCAGACAACGCCAAAAAGGTCTTTGCACATTGGCTAGCTTGCTTTGAAGCAAACATCGGATCTGCGACAGATTCAATCCCAGAAGCACAGAAGCTCCAGATTCTGTACATGTGGCTGAGCTCCGATGTCCTTCCCCTCATCCAGGACGCGCCGACCTACGCAGAGGCCATGCGCTACTGAAGGAGAACTATGCTCAGCAGACCAACAAGATCTATGCCAGGCACCTCCTGTCCATGCGGCACCAACTTCCCGGTGAGTCTGTGGAAGATTCCTGGTGTGCCCTGCTTGCCCTGGTGAGAGACTGTGATTGCCAGGCCGTTTCAGCTGCTGGACATTCTAATCTGCCATTGAGAGACGCGTTCATTACGGGCATAGGGTGGGCCTACATCTGCCAGCGCCTCTTAGAAGGGGCTACGCTCTGCAAGGCCTGCGGCAAGAAAGGACATTTCGCTGCAGTGTGCCAGGCCCGCTCAATTGCCGCTATTGTCCCTGCACCCCCCGTGTGCGACCAGTGGGCGCCGCCACCTTGCTTGCCTCAGAACCAATGGGCAGAGCCATCTTGCCTCCCCCAGGACACGTGCGGCCCGTGGGCATTGCCATCTTCCCCGCCTCAGGACCCCTGCCCGTCGGGCATCTCATCGGGCCGCTCATCGGCTGCAACCGCCGACGACCAACCGCGTCTCGCCTCCATCACGATAGACCAGTCCCGACCGCACAACCTCGCGACCGCGTCGACAAAGGTGAAGGTCGACGGGCATGAGATATCTTGCCTTCTGGACTCCGGAAGCACTGAGAGCTTCATCCACCCCGATATGGTAAGGTGCTGCTCCCTCGCGGTACACCCCGCTAACCAATGAATCTCCCTGGCCTCCGGATCCCACTCCGTGGCAATCCGGGGGTACTGCATCGCCACCCTCACCATCCAGGGCGTAGAGTTCAGTGGCTTTCGGCTCTACTTCCTCCCCAACCTCTGCGCTGCCGTGCTACTCGGCCTAGACTTCCAATACAACCTCCCGAGCCTAACCCTGAAATTTGGTGGGCCCCTACCACTCCTTACTGTATGAGGCCTCACGACCCTTAAGGTCGACCCGCCTTCTCTGTTTGCAAACCTCACCCCGGATTGCAAACCCATCGCCACCAGGAGCAGACGGTACAGCGCCCAGGACAGGACCTTCATCAGGTCTGAGGTCCAGCGGCTGCTGCGGGAAGGTATCATCGAGGCCAGCAATTGCCCCTGGAGAGCCCAAGTGGTAGTGGTGAAAACAGGGGAGAAAACAGGATGGTCGTTGACTACAGTCAGACCATCAATCGGTACATGCAGCTCGATGCGGACCGCCTCCCACGCATATCTGATATGGTCAATCAGATTGCACAGATCTCGACAGTGGACCTGAAATCTGCCACCAGCTCCCCATTCGCAAGGCGGACCGCCCGTACACTGCGATTGAAGCGAACGGTCGCCTTTACCATTTCCTCAGGGCTCCCTTCGGCGTCACTAACGGGGTCTCGGTCTCCACCAACAGGAGATGGACCGAATGGTTGACCGGTACGGACGGCGGGCCACTTTCCCGTATGTGGATAACGTCACCATCTGCGGCCACGACCAGCAGGACCACGACGCTAACCATTCCAAATTTCTCCACACCGCCAAACTCCTCAACCTAACCCACAAAAAGGAGAAGTGTGTGTTCAGCACAAACCGATTAGCCATCCTCGGCTATGTGGTTCAGAACGGAGTCCTAGGGCCCGACCCCAATCGCATGCACCCCCTCATGGATCTCCCCCTTACCCACTGCCCCAAGGCCCTCAAACGTTGCCTGGGGTTCTTTTTGTACTTCGCACAGTGGGTCCCTAACTATGCAGACAATGCCCGCCCACTCATCCACTCCACCGGTTTCCCACTGACGGCCGAGGCTCACCAGGCCTTCACCAAGGCCGACATCGCCAAGGCCGCGATGCACGTGGTCGACGAGACACTCCCCTTCCAAGTCGAGAGCAATGCATCAGACGTCGCTCTGGCCGCCACCCTCAACCAGGCAGGCAGGCCCGTGGCATTCTTTTCCCGCACCCTCCATGCCTCCAAAATTCGTCACTCCTCCGTCGAAAAGGAGGGCCAAGCTATCGTTGAAGCTGTGCGTCACTGGAGGCATTACCTGGCCGGCAGGAGATTCACTCTCCTCACAAATCAACAAACAGCGGGGTAAGATCAAAAATGATAAAATCTTGAGGTGGAGGATCGAGCTCTCCACCTTTAATTATGAGTTTTTGAATTGCCCCGGAGGCTCAACAAGCCCCCCAATATCCTGTTCCGAGGTACATGTGCCAGCACACAAGTGGACCGACTCCGGACCCTGCACGACGATCTCTGCCACCCAGGGGTCATCCGCTTTTATCACTTCATTAAGGCCCGCAATCTGCCCTACTCCATCAAGGAAGTCAGGGCTGTCACCAAAGACTGCCAGGTCTGCGCGGAGTGTAAACCGCACTTCTACCGGCCAGACCGTGCGTGCCTGGTGAAGGCCTCCCACCCCTTTGAACGCCTCAGCGTGGACTTCAAAGGGCCACTCCCCTCCAACAACCGCAACACGTATTTTCTCAATGTGGTCGACAAATATTCCAGATTCCCCTTCGCCATCCCATGCCCCGATATGACGTCTGCCACCTCAACATCAAAGCCCTCAACACCATCTTCGCTCTGTTCGGTTTCCCTGCCTACGTCCACAGCGACCGGGGATCCTCACTTATGAGCGATGAGCTGCGCCAGTACCTGCTCAACAGGGGCATTGCCTCGAGCAGGACGACCAGCTACAACCCCCGGGGAAACAGGCAGGTGGAGCGGGAGAATGGGAAGGTGTGGAAGGCCGTCCAGCTGGCCCTACGGTCCTGAAATCTCCCGTCCTTCCCGACGCACTTCACTCCATTCTGTCGCTCCTGTGCACGCTGACTAACGAGACCCCCCCCCATGAACGTCTCTTTGCCTTCCCCAGGAAGTCCATCACCGGGGTTTCGCTCCTAACGTGGCTGGCAGCACCAGGACCCGTTCTCCTCCGCAAGCACGTGTGGCTCCACAAGGCGGACCCGTTGGTTGAGAGGGTACAGCTACTCCACGCAAACCCACAGTACGCCTACGTAGCATACCCCGACGGCCGCCAAGACACAGTCTCCCTCAGGGACCTGGCACCAGCTGGGTCCCCACACCCCACCCCACCCCTCTGCCCCGGCGCCATCCTCCTTCCCCCAGTGCACCCCTCCACAGCCCCCGCTCCAGGACAATCCGTCCTCCACTTGGTCCCACCCGGGGATGAAGAGGATGTCGACACTCTCCCGGAGTCACCGACGACCGAGCCGACGCCTGACTCGCCACCAGCACTGCGACACCCGCCCGTCTAAATTTGTAACCTTCTCTGTAACTATTAACTATGTAAATAGTTTTCCACCACCCCCGCTGGACTCATTTTTAACAGGGGGTAAATGTGGTAGTCACCACTGTTGTATTATATTGTATATACTGCACTGCATACGAGGGTATCACGGTAAGGCCCCTGTACTACAGGTACAGGGGTAGATCCCTGCCTGCTGGCTCCACCCAGGAGGCGGAGTATAAATGTGTGAGCTCTCCGAACGGCAGCCATTTCGGCGGCAGCTGTAGGAGGCCACACATCTCTGTGTATTAAAGCCTCGATTACTCTCTACTCTCGTCTCGCCGTAATTGATAGTGCATCATGCACGGAGGAAGACTTCAGAATGTCCAATTCACCTAACATGAACGTGGGAGGAAACCGGAGCACCCCGCTGAAACCCACGCAGACATGGGGAGAACGTGCAGATTCCACACAGACAGTGACCCAAGCCGGGAATCAAACCTGGGACCCTGGCGCGGTGAAGAAACAGTGCTAACCACTGTGCTACCGTGCCGCCGTGTCAGAAAAACCCAAGATAAGGTTAAATAAGAGGGCTGGTCTGTTTTACACACATACAACACAGGAAAGAGGTTTCTCAATGTCTGCCCTGTTCATATAACGGCAGGATAATGGCAGGAAAGGAGTACAGAAAGTAGGGATACAGAAAGTAGGGATACAACCATGAAAGTGTCCAACCATGCCATAGTTGTCAGTTGTGTCGCTGGCGGGGAGGGGGGGCTTCTGCCAAGTCCGGGGAGAGTAGTGGGGGGTGGCCAGAAGATGGGCTCTGCGGTCGGGGTGGACTGGCACGGAATACCATGCTGCGGTCTGCATGGCAATCATGCAGCTGTGCACACTGCTGACTGCGCATTGTGAACCTAGGGCTACAGGTCATATGGGTGTCCCCACAGGCCACTCCCCCTAGGCACCCTCTGACCCCAGATGACCCATCAGCCTTATGGGTGTGCTCCAGTGCAACCAGTGCCTTCCTTGTCGGCTGGGATGAGTGCGTGTAGGGTGTGAAGTGTGCATCTGAGGCTGCAGCTTGTCGGCCTCCGGAGTGTCAATCGCGAATCTGGCACCGATTCAGATTGGAATGGATTGTGTTCCATGAGGTGCCAGTGCTAGCCCCCTGACAGTCGTGGATCGGTCCAGGTGCGACGGCAGCTTTGCTGTCGTGGAAGTCCACGAATCCTGCCCGCCCGCCGTCAACACTTAGTCCTAGGAATGGAGAATCCCGCCACTGACCCTTCGCCCCAAATCTCATTAATTATGCATCCAGGGGTTTAACGCCATATTGCGTGGTGTGGCAGGTTTGAGTCTGCATGTCCCTGGGTGTCATGAAAGTGCCCAAAATTACTGACCCACCGTTGAAGGAAAAAGATGGATCTCCTAAAAAAGAAGATGGATCTCCAGGAACGTTCTGAGGTTGGAAGGTGGACCTCCGCAGTGACACAGAAACTGGAAGATCTGCTGATAGGGGCTCCCCTCCCACCCACTGCTGTTGTGCTCCAGGTTCCAGGGTCATTGACGGCCTCCATCCTGAGCCCTGGAGGCAACCCCAGGTATTCTTCAGGTAAACCTCCCACACAGCACATCATTCCATTGATGCCCTGGACCGGCACGTTGTCCCGTTGGAGTCTTAATAAATCAGGCTTTGGTGATAGATTCCCTCAGGCCTTCATCGGTATCCCATTAGTGGGTGAAAATCAACTTGACGCCGGCCTCCAGTGCCTTTTCCAATCCGCCAAAGCGATCACCAATGGAAGATCCCGCGGGAAATTCATGCTGGCGTAAAAACAATTTTAGTGCTTCCCTCTGAATCCTCCACGCCAGCCCCCCCACCCCCCTCCCCAACCCCACCCTCCTCACCGCCTGCCACTGAACCCACCAGTAGGGGCATGGGAAAATTCTGCCAGTGAGTGTTGCCAAGAGTCAGTATTACATCAGCAATCAGATCATGATGTTGGCACGCTGAACTGCAAAGAGGTACGATCAACATGAGTACGACGTCTCTTCTGTGAAGAAAACCTTTTTGGGGATATTCCACATAAAATCTTCATGGTGAAAGGCAGCCGCTATTTTTGCTGGCATCTTTTACACCATTTGAAAGAATTGGCAGCCTGTTGCCATTTCAAAACATGGTGCATCTCTGGACATGCATCATTTGTGGGAAAGGAGATAGTCAGCAGTGAGATCGAGGGCAGGAATCGGGCTTGATCCTAAGCCAACTCTGAAGCCTCAGAGACTCCCAGTTTAATTGGATCTTTTAGTATGTTATCATTGCCTTGAGTCCTTACCCCAGTCCGCAGCTTTTACATTGCGTACGAGGTAATATTTCTATTAGCTACTAAAGCTGTCGCATTTTAGTCATTGTTTAGCTGTGAAAATTGCGAGTGATGTAAATGGGACGATAATATTTATATTGTGAGGTGCTGGACCTGAATTTTCACATTGCAGTCACAGAAAACAGGGAATTACAGACAGCAGTAAATATTGGGAATGTCTTAATGTCGAAACGTTTTGCAAGCCAAAGATGTGACTTGTAAACGTTATGGTGGTTTTTGCCAGATCGATTCCCATGAATCTCCAAACACCAGATACGGTTTTCCCATCGGCCACAGAAAGTAGCAGGCAGTATGGTTCCAATAAAGACTAGTGATGGGTGAGGTCACTGACACTTACTCCGAGAACTTAAGCTATGAGGCACACGCAATGTCCAAAAGTGAGGATTAGTATTCCTTCATTCCCTAAATAGGATAGGCATGAGGAAGATATTTCTACTTGTTGGGGAACCAAAGCCATGACGACAAAATAGAACGAATAAATTCATGACGGAATTCAGCAGAAATATGTCTTGCTGCTGTTATATTGCAGTGAGACCACGGCAGGAGTATTGTGTGCAGTTTTGGTCTCCCTATCTAATAAAGGATATACTTGCCCTAGAGAGAGTGCAGCAGAGATTCACTAGGCTGATAGTGGGGTTGGCAGGACTGTGCTATGAGGAGAGATTGGTCTGACTGGGCCCGTATTCACTGGAACTTAGAAGGATGAGAAGAGATCTAATTGAAACGTATAAAATTCTAACAGGGCTGGACAGACTGGATGCAGGGAGGATGTTTTCCCTAGTGCGGGAATCTAGAACTGGGGATACAGTCGCTGGACACAGGGTAGACCATTTCGGAATGGAGATGAGGAAAATTCTCTTCATTTGAATGGCAGTGAACCTGTGGAATTCTCAACCATGGAGAGCTGTGGAAGAAAGTCAGGAAAGGGATTCTTTTTTTAGACTTTAATGGTGTCAAGGGGCATGAGGAGAATGCCAGAATATGGCATTGAGATTGAGGATCTGCCGTGATCATATTATCCCCAACAGCTAAGCTCTCAACGAGCCCAGCAGTGGTAATAGCCACGCTCCCAAGGTGGAACCAGCTAAGACAACACTTTGGTCTGATCGAAATGTCCACTACGGCCACCATCTGCAGCAATCACAGGTTCGCGCCAGCCAAAATGGCCGCCACCTTTAAAAGGTGGAGACAGGATGGGGGACACTGCCAGTTAGTGACTTCTACATGGATAACTGACACTAAAAGAACTGATGGCGAGGACTCAACTGACCAGGGGGAATGAGTAATGACACATGCAAGTAAAAACCTTCCCCCGTTGGGAATCAACGACATACCCACGGGCGCCAAGACACTCATTAATCAGAAGAACTGTTGGACGTGGGCGACTTAGAGGGGGGAGGGGGAAATTGTGGGTACCGGTATGGGCGACTATTGGGAAAGACAAGCTCTCCACTGGACGAGACAAGAGAAAAATGGGAGGAAGTGTTGGAGATCGAAATAGGGTGGGAACTCTGGAGTGAAGCACTGAAGAGGGTCAACTCGACCTCCACATGTGCAATGCTGAGCCTGATGCAGCTGAAGGTGTTACACAGAGTGCACCTAAGCAGAACCCAAATGAGGAGGTTCTTCACAGAGGTGGAGGACAAATGTGAGCGGTGCCAGGGAGGCCCGGCAACGAAGGGTAGGGTGGGGGGGGAGGGATGGGGGGGAGGGGGGGAGGGGTGGCGACAAGAAGAAGCGGGTATAGAGAGGGGGAGAAAATAAGGAGGCACATACGCTGACCACACCCTGTAAGGGGGGGGGGGAAACGACTCCCCTCCCCCAAATTGAAAGTTTGTAAATAGGTGCAGCCTACTAGGATCGATTTATCACTGTGTAATATATGTGTCACTGTACAACCTTGCCATGTATGAAAATGAAAGACCAATTAAAAGCATTTTATATTTTAAAAAATCTGAAGGGGGTTGTGGGGGTAATGGGGTTTAAGTCTTGGGGGTTTTAATGTTTGTTTTTTGTCAATTTCATTTGGTTTGTACAGATTTGTCTTTTATAAAATGAAAAACTCTGATAAAAACATTTTAAAAAGCCATGATCACGTTGAGTGGGAAACAGGCTCGAAGGGCCAATCGGCCGATTCCTGCTGCAGTTTCTCTGTTTCTACGAAGCATCTTCAAATGGGGAGTGGCTAGAACGTGGAACTCACTACCACAATAATTGATTGTTGAGGTGAACAGCAGTTGCACTTAAGAGGAAGCTAGATAAATTTGTGAGGGCGGGAGAGAGGGTGGGGGGCGGGGGTGGGATGGTGGGAAGGAAGACGAGGATTAGATGAAAAGATCCGAAATAAGGCTCGGGTGGAACATGAGAGCCAGGAACATGGACCAGTTGGTCTGAATTGTCCGTTTCTGCCTTGTACATTCTGTTTAATCCAAATAATTTTATGTCACAAGGATTACCTACAGCATTTTGCAACCATTGAAACAATTCTGAATTGTTGTCACGCCTGGACTGTGTGCTGACGGACCGGTTGTGTATTTCCAACTTATCTTATTTTTATTTC
Source organism: Scyliorhinus torazame (assembly GCF_047496885.1). Taxonomy (NCBI): domain Eukaryota; kingdom Metazoa; phylum Chordata; class Chondrichthyes; order Carcharhiniformes; family Scyliorhinidae; genus Scyliorhinus; species Scyliorhinus torazame. The sequence continues at coordinate 22,883,492 of NC_092720.1, read as the reverse complement.
AGACTTCCAGCCCCCGCGGTGTTTTGCTTTCGTGTCGTTGTGTCACTAATGTGCATGCGGCAATGTCCCAGTGACAGGAATGGGTTAAATGACCAGATCCTCTGTTTCAGTGATGACTTTTGAAGGCTGTAGTTTGAAGGCTAAATGTTGATTTAGACACTGGGAGAGCTCACCTGGTGTACTTCAAACCACAATTGGGATCTTTTTTAACTTCCTCAGATACAGTGGGTAGATACAGGAGTGGCTTATAGGCGCACCTAATAGACAGCACTCCCCACAGTTCGGCACGCCCTCAGTGCTACGTTGGAGTGTCAGCTTGGATTTTTGTGCTTAGGTCTCTGAATTGGAACTTGAGCCCGCAGTTTCTAACTCAGGATTCGGATGTGGTATGGCAGTGGTTGTGGTAATGAGTTACCAGCCCAGAGGTTGTGTATCTATAATTCCGCCATGACAAGATTCAATCATTCTAGTTGCGTGGTCAGCAGGCATCAGTAAACAAAATAACCACAGAAGCTGCTCGATTGTCATTGTTATTGAGACAGGCCTACACGTAACTCCAGTCCAGACCATGTGGATGAATCTTGATGCCATTTGACCTGCCCTATTGAGAAGCAGGTTTGCACAGTCAATGGTCATCGCAACACCCAAACACCATCTTATCCGGACACCTAATGACTGTGCAGTAAATGTGGCCCACTTCTAAACAACACATGAAATAAAAATGAAACATAGTTTTCTCAAACTGAAGGGCAGATCATATGCTGAGATATTATATGCAGAGAGATATCAAACGCAAGAGAGGTACTATACAGAGAGGTATATTCTCCTCTGGAATGTTGCAACATTAAAATAAATCCATTGCTTCTAAGTCTGTCTTTACCACATCTGCTTGCCACGCTTGGGTTCACAAATGGCAGGTGACATTCGCGCCACACAAAGTGCCAGAGTCAATGACCATCTTCAACAAGAGAAAATCTAACCATTGCCCCTTGACATTCAATGGCATTACCATCACTGAATCCTCCACTATCAAGGTTACCATTGAGCAGAAACTGGACTGGACTAACTAGATAAATACTGTGACTTCAAGAGCAGGGCGGACCTCATCTCCTGACTCCCCGAAGCCTGACACAATCTACAAGACACAAGTCAGGAGTGTGGTGGAATACTTCCCATTGCCATGATGAATGTAGCTCCAACAACACTTATGAAGCTTGACGCCATCAAAGACTAAACACCCCGCTTGATTGCCATCCAACAACATTTACTCCCTCCACCAGCCGTCTGTACCAACTACCACATGCACATCAGCAACTCACCAAGGCTCCTTAGACAGCACCTTTCAAACCAAAGTTCACTATTATCTCGAAGGGCAGGGGAAACAGCTACATCGGAACGCCACCAGCAGGGCGTTCCCCTCCAAGTCACCCACCATCCTGACTTGGAAATATATCACCATTCCTTCACCATCACTGGGTCAAAATCCAAGGACTCCCTTCCTGACTGCACTTTGGGTGTACCTACACCACAGGGACTGCAGCGGCTCAAGAAAGCAGCTCACTTTATCAAGGGAATTCGGGATGAGCAATAAATGGTGGCCTAGCCGGTGAAGCCCACATCCCTTGAATAATTTTTTTAAAGCTATTCAGAAGAGCAGGGAGATTTTTCCCCAATGTGCAGGCCAATATTGATCCCCCAATTAGCTATGAGGAGAGGTTGGAGAAACTCGGTTTGTTCTCACTGGAACGACAGAGGTTGAGGGGCGACCTGATAGAAATCTACAACATTATGAGAGGCATGGACAGAGTGGATAGTCAGAAGCTTTTTCCCAGGATGGAAGAGTCAATTACTCGGGGACATAAGTTTAACGTGCGAGGGACAAAGTTTAGAGGAGCTGTGAGAAGGAATTCTTTTTACACAGAGGGTAGTTGGTGCCTGGAACCCGCTGCCGGAGGAGGTGGTGGAAGCAGGGACGATAGTGACGTTTAAAGGACATCTCGACAAATACATGAATATGGTGGGAATAAAGGGATACGGGCCCCAGAAGTGTGAAAGGTTTTAGGTTAGACGGGTAGCATGGTCGGCGCAGGCTTGGAGGGCCGAAAGGCTTGTTCCTGTGCTGTACTTTTCTTTGTTCTTAATTAATGTCATGGAAGCTTGCTGTGCACACGTTGGCTGCTGCATTTCTTACATTACAACAGTAACTTCAGTTCACCAGCTATTGATTGTCAAGCACTTTAGCACTAAGGCCATGAAAGACTACCTTCCTTCCTTCCCGCTTCCCTTCCTTCTTCCCCTCATTCCCTCTCTCCCTCCCTTTCTTGCCTTTCTGCCTTCCTTCCCTTCCTTTCTTCCTTCCTACGCTCACTCCATCCCATTCCAGTGGGCACCCAAATTGATTTCCTCCTCTGCTGTCCTCACCCCTGCCCTATTCGGGACTACACATCCACAAACATATATTTGACGCAAAGCTCCCCTCTAGCAGGCCACCTAATTATACGAACTTGAGTAATAAAGTTTAGTAATTATAACTCCTGTGCATGTATGTGCATGCATGGAATGTGGGAAATGAGATTGGTAAGTTACAATTTATAATTGGGCAGACATTGCCATGTGGAAATGTGACGTTAGGGCAATAACAAGGATCCGACCTAATAAAGGGCAGGTCTGGTATGAATTATCCTGAATACAAGGGGCGTGTTGCTCCGTCCCGCCGCGCCAGATTTCTGGTTCAGCACGCCGCTGGGATGCTCCGTTTCACCGGCCGATCAATGGGGTTTCCCATTGTGGGGCAGCCCCACGCCTTCGGGAAACCCCCGGGCTGCCGGCAGAATGGAGCATCCAGATAGCGGAGAATTCAGCCCAAGGTGTCCAGGAAAGGAAGGAAAGGGTGAGGGGTGGTAGTTTTGATTAAGGAGTGCTTTACAGCACTGGAGAAAGAGGATGTCCTACAGGAGTCAAGGACAGAACCTGTCTGCCTAGAGCTAAGGAGCTAAAAAGTTGCAATGAGGAACAAATTTGTAAGTAAATTATAGCAGCACGCGAAAAGTACAGCTTAGGGGTGGCGATTCTCCAAAATGGATACTAAGTGTTCGCGCTGTCGTGAACGCCGGTGCGTTTCACGACGGTGTGAAACGGGCGCGAGGACGACCGATTCTGTCCCCCACAGGCGGCCAGCACGGTGCTGGAGCGGTTCAAGCTGCTCCAGCCTCCCTTCCCGGCGCCAAATGGGCGGCGCGCCAACCCGCGCATGCGCAGTTGGGCTGCGCCAACCTGCGCATGTGCGGGGGACTTCTTCAGTGCGCCAGCCCCTGCGCAACATGGCGTGGGGGTTCAGGGGACGGTCGTGCAACAAAGTAGGCCCGGGGGGGAAGAGGCCGGCCAGTCGAGCGGTGGGCCCTGATTGTGGGCCAGGCACCATCGGAGGCCCCCGGTGAAGGAGTGCTTTTCCCTGCCCCACAGGCCGCCCCCGACCCTTCGCGCAGAGTTCCCTCTGGCAGCGACCAGGGGTGAACGGCGCCGGTGGGACTCTGCCGTTTCCGCGCGGCCGCTCGGCCCATCCGGGCCGGAGAATCGGCGGTCCCGCCTATTTCGGCGGCCCGTGGCCAGCGCCGCGTCAAACGCGTCGACGCAAATGGCACCGATTCTCTGCACCTCGGAGAATCGCGCGTCGGGGCGCGGTTGTGGCGATTCTCCTGCCTGGCGCCGGGCTCAGAGAATCGCGCCTGAGGTCTTTAACTAGCCAGGTATAAACTGGGATGGTAATAGTGTTACTGACAGAGAGGTGAAAGAGTTCTTAGAGCAGTGTTCTTCAAAGTCGGGGGCGCGACACACGGGTGGGTCGCGGGCGGGTGTCGGGAGGGTCGTGGAGCCGTTGTCCGTGGCGCTCCCGCAAATCCCCGCGCAGCAGCTGGCTTTTCATAACGCCGGCTGCAAGCGACCGCAAACATGTTAAAAAAAATTTGGCCGCCTTGCGCATGCGCGCATGATGATCGGGCACGCATGCGCAGTACGTCCGCTATTTTTTTAAACGGTTGCAGCTTTTTGTTTTACAAGTTCTGCAGTGGTTTTTATTCATTTCTTTCATTTATTTTACTCATTTTATTTTTTATTTTTTTACAAGTTCGGGGGGGGTTTATTTGATAAAATTTTACAGGAAAAAAATTCAGAACTTTGGACCGATGGAGACTACATACTTTCCGACACCAGAAGACTTCACCTTCATCCAACAGGTTCCATTGGAGGAACGTGTACAAGGGCCAAAACAATTTCCTCCATTTTTGTCAGCAGCAAACAAGGTAAGAGAAAATGGTGGGTCGTGGAGGTCGGCCGGCGTGGGTCGTGAAGGTTGGCCAGTTGCTAAAAATGGGTCCCCGGAAAAAAAGTTTGAAGAACATTGTCTTAGAGTGTAGACAATTGATAATGTGCTGCGCAACATATTCCGAGCAATGTTAGAGCGCACGGAATGAAAGGACCAGCAGCATTGATACGAAATTGGCTCAGTGACAGGAAAGGGAGATGTAGATCTCCAAATTTCTTTCTCTGTCAGTCTGGCCTCAATAAAAGTTGAGACGGATTCGCACGTAAACAGAAGTTATTTATTTAGCTTGCAAGCTTGAATCATCTTACAGAAATGTAAAAGACATCCAGCCTCTTACACCCCAGAAAACGACTGAACTAAAAGACAAAGGGATCTCTGCAAAATCAATTCAAATGGTATCAAGTTTCACATACTCGACGGACATAGGTCAGCCTATGTCCCTCCTGACCTGTTCGATCTATTCTGATTGGCTCACTTCCAATCCCTTTCTCTGGCCCCTATCAATGCAGCATCACTCTCATAGACACACCTCTTCCTGCTTTTTCCATGCGGTCTCAAATTCCTTTGTCCCTAACTGCAAGAATCAAAGTGGCTTATTTCTACATTACATTAACTAGTAACTCTAAAGTAACTATTTTATATCACATTCGTCATTCCCTCCTTTTATCATTCCATGATAACCGAACTATCCAATCTATAGCTACGGTTCCTCATCTAAAAAGATCCGTCGCTGCATTTCCAATTCCTGTCTTAGCCCCCCTTCATCTGCCTCACCCTCATGGATTTTAACAGTTAAATTTTTTTTTCGGTGATTGGGGCGGTGATCTGATCTAGTGCACCCCGCATTCTACCCATCACACATTTAAGGATGGCCAGGCCCACAAAGATGCAGCCGATAGCTACCACTAGATACATGGCCATATTTATCAACCAGTCCTTCCATCCTCCAGATCCCCAGTTACCCCAAGAGTCAGGATCCTGCATCCCGTCCAAGTGATCCCGTATGCGATCCATAAATTTAGTAATGTTAGCGGTCAAGTCCTGAACACCCATGATACACTTGCCCTGTACTATGGCGCATACCCCACCCTCACGGGCCAGAAGATAGTCAAGAGCATACCGGTTCTGCATTGCAAACAACCGTAGCTGAGACAACTCCTTAGTTATTGCCCCGAGGGCTCCCAAGGTTTCATTTCCCAAGATGGTAAGGCCGCAAATAAAATAATTCCGATCACTAACAGCCAAGGAACCCCCACACCTCCCAGTGTCAATACGCTCAGAATGCCCCACCCGGCTGAGTGGCCCCGGTTGGGTGCAAGAACCTGAGGTTTTTTCCAGTTCTCGCAAAATTCAGCAGAGACTGCCCGGCGTGCTAACTGATTATGCAGGTTCCACGCCGAAGGGCAGGGGACTGTGGTAGGGACTAGAGTCCCTATAGCAATTCGGCGGGGAAATGGGGTGACAAAACGTTGGTCGCCGTACCATTAAATAAAAAGTAGTATCCTTGTTCCGTGTGGAGACTAGCATCACAATCAGCATATCGGTTGCGTAAGGACCTCCCAGTAGCCCAGTTTATCCAATTTTGAAATGCCCATTCGGGCCGCCCAGCAATGCGGAAAGCCCTATTCCCAACAGTGATATGAGAGACATTCGCCCAGCCACAAAGGAGCTGGAGGCCAGCGTTCAATGGAACGCAAGTGGTGTTATAACAAACGCATTGGCCAGACGCCTGGGTGATATGGCACCTCCTGTCCGTACAGGTGGGAAACAGACATGTTATATTTGTGTCCACCTCTACCAGCAAACAGCCATATCCTTCACTGCTGAAGCAATTCTCGTACGATCGGGAATCCCTATTGGGAGTGAAGTGGCTAGGTATGTACGCCCTCCACCGTCGCAGCCTATCGTACTGTGAATGGGAATTATCCCGAGGGAGGGGAAGGCAAATAGCCGGTGGTGCTGAATCCGGATCGTAAGGAAGAGTGACGTGCTCGGGCAATGGCTCGGAACGCTGACAATGAACCACCGTTTGGGGAGTGCCCCAAAGCGGTGAAACAGAAAATAACCTAGACACCGCTGCGGGGTTTGGGTAGCAGACAACCCGTCCCTGGCCATACAGACGGTGGTAAATCTGGTAGAAGAGATTCATACTACCCGGGTTTTCCTCAGTTTGGCCTTTAATTAACTTAAGTGCATCTCCCGGTAACCTACGTTCTAGCTGTACTTCCCTTCTCACACGCCCCGTCCTCTCTCTAGTCCCTTTCTCTTTCTCATGGTCTCTTCCTACACTCTTCTGACAGCCTGATGTTACCTTTATTGTACCACTTTTAACACATCCAAAATCAAATTTACATGTATTCCAAAAACAAGGCAATGTCCATATAATGTTCCCTTCCCATCGCCGGGATCGGTGCAGCTGCTTCATGACTCCCGCATTCTCCTTAACTTTGATGACCTTCCATGAGTCGATACCATGTCCTCGTATATGGGGGCAGTGAAGAACATCACCTTTGCATAGGTGATGTATCCTTGTAGATTGGTTGGGGCTACACAGATACATAATATTCCCCTTTTCCATGTCCATCGCCAATAACACGCCAAGCGAAGTGAGGCCAAATACCAGACAGACGATGCGTAGCCACTCCATCATGCTCCACACCTGGAAAATAGCACTGGAGAAGGGAGGCAGGTTAGTATCTGACCTTTTACAGTAGTGGAGATGGACTCAATTTACAGTGATGTAGGTGGACCCAAGCACTTCGCCCCTCCACTTTAACTGCTGTGGGGGTGGTAAGGAGAACTTGGAAGGGCCCGTCCCATCGCGGCTCCGACCCCTTCCTAGTCCAATTTTTTTGACCATGACATAACTACCGGGCTGGACTGAAAGTGAGCTAGGTACTGGGGCAATGGCTGGTGAGCCGCACGGACTGGGCCATGGAGTTCCTTGAGCACTTGCGTAAGGGCTAGAACATAGGTGGTCATTTCTTCAGTCATCTGATGAAACTGAACCCGTCTGGGAACCTGCAGGCTCCAAGGAGTTCTAAGAGGCCTGCCATAAAGAATCTCGGCGGGAGAGAGCCGGGCTGGTCCCGCAGGTGTAACCCGCAGCTGGAAGAGGGCAATGGGGAGCAACTTAAGCCATGTCAGTCCCGTGTCTGCTCTTAATTTAGCCAATTTAGTTTTGAGGGTCTGATTGTGTCTCTCAACCACCCCGGCTGCCTGCGGTCTGTAAGCACAGTGTAACTGCTGGCGTATGCCCAACTGGGAGCAAAACTCCTTGTTAATTTGTCCAATAAAATGAGGCCCATTATCAGAACTTAACTGAGCTGGTATACCGTACCGGGGAATGATTTCCCTCATCAAGACTTTAACCACAGTAGCAGCTTTACTATAGATAGTCGGATACGCCTCGACCCATCTGCTGAACACATCCACAATGACCAAAACATATTTGTAACATTGACACCTTTCCAACTCAATGTAATCCATTTGGAGCGTCTCAAAGGGACCACTGGGCAACGGGGTTTGCCCCTTCCCACAAGGGATACCTTTTCCGGTGTTATATTGCTGACAAATCAAACACCGATTACTGATACTTTGGGCCAACCCCTGCATTTTAGGGTGCCACCAAGTGTCCAGCAACAAATCACTAGTCCCTCGAGCCCCACAATGAGTTGCAAAGTGTACACATTCGATGACCCATAAAGCCAGTACATCAGACATACAAGTCTGATGTGCAGGCGTGGTCCATAAAGAGGAAACAGAATCATATGTACAACCTAACCGTTTCCACATTTGTTTATCACTCTCAGGAGCGTCCTCCTGTAACCTTATGACGTCTTGGATGGTTGGCATTGGCTTGTCAGAAGCAGACACATTCATAGTAGATCGTTTAGTCTGACTTAACATTTTAGGCACCATCACTTGCTGAATTTGTGCGGCTGTGCGCGCTGCACAATCTGCTCGTTCATTACCAACGTCAACTGGGGTTGTACCATTCGTGTGGGCAGCGCATTTAATAACGGAAATCTGCGCTGGCAGAAGGAGGGCCTGCAGTAGGTCATTAACTAAACCCCGGTGGGATATTTGACCACACATAATCATGTCAGGTTGTTCTGACGAAATGTCACTCAAATCGCCCCTTATTGTGGTAGTTTCCTGAATCAAGGCTAAACAGTCGTGGCCAGGTGCGTCTTCATGGACAGGGGGACCACTAAGAAAACAGGCTGGATTGATAGTGGTACAGTATTTAAATGTCAGACGTGGATTGTTCAAAAGGTATATCTCATACCTATTCTGACGAGCTGCGGTAAGATGCTGACCATTCGCCCCATATCCCTGGCATGGTACTGGTCATGGACCTGACGTGTAATATGAGGGCTTACCGAAGCTGACTGTGGCCATAAATGTGGTGATATTGTCACAAAATCGGCTGTACCTTCTTTTCCCGTGACTGTGGCTGTAACCTTGACTGGCCATTCGGTCTCAAGTAATGGCCGGTATTTGTCCTCCAACTCCCTGTTTCGTCCAGTTCTGTCATAGGCCAGGGTAACGTGATGCAGTGACTGTTCAATGTCTAACGTCCACCACTGGGGGGTGATAGAAATATAGCACTGTTGTCTCATCCTCCTCTTCGCTGATCCACCCACCCAAAGTCACTATATTGGAGCTCCTGCTGGTAAACTACCATTTCTGCCGCTTGTTGGGATCGCAGATCATCCTTTTTCATTACATACTCAGTCTTAACCTTTGTAACTGAGCCTCCTTCTTGGCCTACACCCTCCTTCCAGTAAAATCTGACTGCCCTTGCCATCTGGGAAGGGTCGTTCTCTGTCCAATTCATGTTATTACATTTCACAGCAGTAACCACAGAAGGTGGTAGGCAATGCATTAACATAGCACAGTATTGAGGGGAATTCTGACCATTTTGATACAGCAAATCGCCTGACTGCCCCCGGTAGATTTCATTAAAACGCCCCAGAAATTCCTATGGCTCGTCAATCTTCCTAGGTTTTAGGTCTAAGATAACAGAAAGATTTATGGGCCTTTGAAATGTGCTATTCAACACATTCAAGATCTGTGTCCTTCTTTTCTCTATTTGCTCTCTTTTTTTTAAAACTTAAAAATGTTTGAAAATTCAAATTGAATTACTGCAACTTGCAAGCTTAGCTCTGATCTCAACTCAGAACTAAATTTACAATTTGCTTAACACAAACTTGTATAACATTTACAACTTAATTATTTCTTTATCTTAACAATTTTTCTTTTAACAAGTCTTTTTTTTCTTTTACATACACATAAGTATTAGCAAAATCAACTATCATCTCCAGATTGACACTTTTTAAAATGGTGTCCATGATCTTCTTTAAGTTTCTATTAATCTCCAGATAAAATGAGATAAACCTTATTTCAAGTAACTAAAACTTAAGATTCTGGCAATTTCAATCAATTGCTTTCGAAAATAATAACTTTTATCAAAGAGGTGGAGAAACCCACTGGTTTCCTTTAATTAATTCAAAACGTAACTTTGCTGGTGTTCACTGACTCAAAGGAAAGGTATCCGATTACACTACGGCTGCTGCTGTTATCTCAAAGCCTGAGTGAGAAGCACTGTCTGTTTTCAACTCCGCCTGCTGCTGTTAACCCTTTGAGAGACTTCTGCTTCAACCAATATGCAGCATTCCTCACAATCTCAACTAGACCTCGGAACTTTACAGTCCAAGGAGACAATTTTAGCTTAATCAACTATATATTTAAAACACTCACACATAGAGTTGAACCATCTTCAGATTTAAAAACAGTTATACTGGACTGAACCTTCATTAATGAAGTCACATCAGCCTCTGAACCCATATAATAGACTGAACCTTCATTAATTAAGTCACATCAGCCTCTGAACCCTGATAATAGACTGAACCTTCATTAATTAAGTCCCATCAGCCTCTGAACCCTGATAATAGACTGAACCTTCATTAATTAAGTCCCATCAGCCTCTGAACCCTGATAATAGACTGAACCTTCATTATTAAAGTCCCATCAGCCCAAAACCCTAACCCAAGCCGAAACAACAATATGAAATCCCATCAATTAAAGTGCTAATCCCCAGACTGACCTGTGATTTCGTCGAGGCGGTCTTTCTGTGCCAACCGCGAGTGACCAGACTAATCAGACGATAAGAAGAGGGGAACAATCAATGCGCGGTTGTTTTCCAGTTCTACATTGAGGGCCCTTTGTTCCCCATCTTCCTGTTCATAATCAGTCTAATTCTGATTTCGCAGTTGGATCAGGATCGCCCAGAGAAATCCCGGGTTTCGGCACCAAATGTAGATCTCCAAATTTCTTTCTCTGTCAGTCTGGCCTCAATAAAAGTTGAGACGGATTTGCACGTAAACAGAAGTTATTTATTTAGCTTGCAAGCTTGAATCATCTTACAGAAATGTAAAAGACATCCAGCCTCTTACACCCCAGAAAACGACTGAACTAAAAGACAAAGGGATCTCTGCAAAATCAATTCAAATGGTATCAAGTTTCACATACTCGACGGACATAGGTCAGCCTATGTCCCTCCTGACCTGTTCGATCTATTCTGATTGGCTCACTTCCAATCCCTTTCTCTGGCCCCTATCAATGCAGCATCACTCTCATAGACACACCTCTTCCTGCTTTTTCCATGCGGTCTCAAATTCCTTTGTCCCTAACTGCAAGAATCAAAGTGGCTTATTTCTACATTACATTAACTAGTAACTCTAAAGTAACTATTTTATATCACATTCGTCAGAGAGAAATTGACAATGAATGTTTTTCACAGTGGAGGCAGGTTTATAGTGAAGTTCCCCAGGGGTCAATATTAGGACCCCTGCTCTACCTGAAATATATTCATGAGCCTTGGTTTATAGTAAACAGTTTCAAAGTTTGCTGATGATAGAAATCCTGGGGGTATGACGAATGTGAGGAGGGCAACTTCCAAAAGACATCAGCAGGTTGGTGGAATGGACAAATGAAATTTAATGCAGGGAAGTGTAAAGCGATCTATTTTGGAATGAAGGATGTGGAGAGACAAAAAGGGGACAATTTCAACATATGAACTTACAAATTAGGAGCAGAAATAGGCCACTCAGTCCTTTGAACCTGCTCCGTTATTTAATGAGGCCATGGTTGTTGTGTTCTTTGTTTTAGTTCTTTCTGGATGATGAAGGTTGTAGTGCTAACAAAGAACAGCAAGCTGTGTTTACTAAACAAAGCTAATTTATTACACTACACTGAATTAGATTTGAACATATAACTAAGGAATTAGTTAAGTAAAGATTACACTACACATCTACACAAGTAACTATACTATTAGTTCAAATATCTCACAACTACTCTGTCTTGCTCTCTCCCACTCTCTCCAACTGTCTCCATCTGTCTCCCGGAAGTCAAGGAGGCATGTGATATTTATATGGTTGCTCTATAGCACCATCTAGTGACTAGAGTAGTAGCATTACATTAACCCACTATCTGCTTTACAATATCCACATATTGTGACAATGTCAGATCTGATTGTAACCTCAACCCCACATTCCTGTCTACCCCCGATAAGCCTTCGCCCCCTTGCTAATCAAGGATCTCTCTCACTCCGTCCGAAAGGTACTCAAAGACTCTACTTCCTTTGATGAAGAGAGTTCCTCTTGTAGAAGAGCTGGATTCCCAAACACTGACAGCAAGGTTATGTAATAAACAATACTTTATTCACTAGCTGAGCAGTTACTTCATGGTAGCACAGTGGTTAGCACTGTTACTTCACAGCACCAGGGTCCTGGGTTCAATTCCCAGCTTGGGTCACTGTCTGTGAGGAGTCTGCACGTTCTCCCCGTATCTGCGTGGGTTCCTCCGGGTGCTCCAGTTTCCTCCCATAAGTCCCCAAAGCCGTGCCTGTTGGGTGAATTGGACATTCTGAATTCTCCCTAAGTGTACCCGAACAGGCGCCGGAGTGTGGCAGCTCGGGGCTTTTCACAGTAACTTCATTGCCATGTTAATGTAAGCCTACTTGTGACAATAATGAAGATTATTATTATCTGGAGTCTGCATGTCGACTGGTGTAGGGGCGTGTGTTATACATCGGATGACTGGAGAGCTGTGGCACCTGTTGGTGCTGCTTCTGATACCTGTAGGAGGTGATGGCCCTTGATGATGTAGTGAGCACCATCTGAGGTTACCATGTAGCTGTTTGGTTGTGGGGCATATTTGTGTACCTCCGCCAACTTGTCATGGCCACTTGTGGTCTGGATGCTGACCGTTTGACCAGATGGTATAGGGCTGAGTCTGTGGGCTTTTCGATTATTTTGCTTCTCAATCAGCACTGTATGAGGGTATCATTCACATTGCTTTCAGGTTTGAGCCACAGCATAGCCTTGGCTGTAGAATCTTATTGAATCTTACAGGATACTGCGAGGCCTGGATAGAGTGGACGTGGACGGGATGTTTACACTTGTAGGAAAAACTAGAACCAGAGGACACTGTCATAATATACATCAGTACATTATGGTGCAATCACATACATGCACTGATGGACATGCAGTAGGACCAACCAGCATACATAACACTGCAGCCAATCACCAGTGAGAGCACAAGCACTATAAAGACAGGGGACAGGAGAGTTCCCGCTCATTATAGCAGCAGCCACCTCAGAGCACAGAGCTCACAGCCTGCATCACAGACAGTCACCATGCGCTGAGTGCCTCACCATAGCTCATGATAGGAAAGGGTCCACAGTTAAGCTGGTATTGCTTATACCCACGTTTACAGTATGTTAGCATAGTTGAACAGTTAATAAAATAGTGTTACACCACTTCCAACATTGTTGGCTTCTTTGTGAACCAGAATACCCAACACGACATGGTACAAGGAGTGGCCGCAATCTAGCACTTGTGAGACCTACCTGCAACTTCTCAGCATTCCGGCATCCTACAGCATGGAGAACATCAACCCGCCGCCGCCGCTCCGCATCGCTGGCAATCTTGGGTTAAATTGGAAGATATTTAAACAGCGCTTCCAGCTCTTCCTCGAGGCCACGGACAGGGAAAATGCATCGGACATCAGGAAGATAGCCTTTCTTCTCTCCACGGCTGGGCAACATGCCATCCACATCTTTAACTCCCTGACATTTGCGGACGACGAGGACAAGACCAAGTACAAGACGGTGCTCCTCAAATTCGACACACACTTCAGCGTTGAAGTCAACGAAAGCTTAGAAAGGTACCTGTTCCAGCAGCGCTTGCATGGTAAGGACGAGCCTTTCCAATCCTATTTAACACACCTCCGCATCCTCGTGCAATCCTGCGGCTACGGGCCCACCTCCGACTCCATGATACGCGACCAGATTGTTTTTGGGGTCATGTCGGACACCCTGTGTCAGCAGCTCCTTAAAGTTAAGCAACTAACCCTAGTGACTGCCATCGAGACCTGTGTCCTGCAGGAGAATGCCACCAGCATTCATACATACAGGCAGCTGAAACGGCGCGGCAAGGGCCCCATGAGGCGGAACGGGTCCAAACGATCGAACACCTCCCGGGCCGCAGTCAGGAGGAGGGCGGCCATTTCGCGCGCTTTCCGAGACCTCCCGCGCTTGTACGCGCCAAACGAGGGGACGGTTACGTGGAGGAACGCGATGCGCAGGCCCGCACCACGCAAGACCGTACCGCGCATGCGCGGTGGCGCAACAAACGCACTGACGTCACGACGTGCGGCAACTGTGGCTCCGCCCACTTAAAGCGGCAATGCCCTGCAAAATCGCCACAGTGCCTACGCTGTGGCAGGCTTGGCCACTGTACTGCCTGCTGTCGAGCAGTCCAGCCTGCCAACTCGCAACGATTTAACCAGCCTCGCAGGAATGTTCGGGCATTCCAACCCACCTTCACTGAGTCCGATCCTGACTTCATGCAGACCAGTGACACCGAGGACAGGGAGCCTTTTCGAGTCGCTGTCATAACCAAGAACAGGATGTCCCCGAATCGAAAGCACCAGCCGCTGTTGGTACACAGCATTGATCCGGACGACAAGTGGTGTGCCACCCTTGAGGCGGTCAACCTGAATTCGTCGCCCACCTTAGAGACTTGATTTATGAGCCTTACAATGTTGGACTCAATGCTTTGTTCTTTCATCCTGTTTCAGCATTTCACTAGTTTGTTTATAGCATTCGTTATTAGTTTTGTTGTTGGTGTAACACCTTGTTTTTCTTTTCTCTGCACTAGGCACGTTCCCGTGAATATAGACTAGCCCCATGTACATAGTTATGTAAATACTGCACACATGGTCAGATACACTCATTACACGTTATTTATTCTCACATAGGCACATGTTCTTTATAAAAAAGGGGGATGTCATAATATACATCAGTACATTATGGTGCAATCACATACCCACACTGATGGACATGCAGTCGGACCAACCAGCATACATAACACCGCAGCCAATCACCAGTGAGAGCATAAGCACTATAAAGACAGGGGACAGGAGAGTTCCCGCTCATTCTAGCAGCCGCCAGCTCAGAGCACAGAGCTCACAGCCTGCATCACAGACAGTCACCATGTGCTGAGTGCCTCACCATAGCTAGTGATAGGAAAGGGTCCACAGTTAAGCTGGTATTGCTTATACCCACGTTTACAGTATGTTAGCATAGTTGAACAGTTAATAAAATAGCGTTACACCACTTCCAGCATTGTTGGCTTGTTTGTGAACCAGAACACCCAACACGACAGACACAATCTCAGACTAAAGGGACGCTCCTTTAAAACTGGGCTGAGAAAGAATTTCTTCAGCCAGAGGGTGGTGAATCTGTGGAACTCTTTGCCGCAGAAGGCTGTGGAGGCCAAATCACAGATTGTCTTTAAGACAGAGATCGATAAGTTCTTGATTAATATGGGGATCAGGGGTTATGGGGAGAAGGCAGGTGAGGGGAGAAGGCAGGAGAATGGGGATGAGAAAAATATCAGCCATGATTGAATGTCGGAGCAGACTCGATGGGCGGAGTGGCCTAATTCTGCTCCTATGTCTTATGGTCTTATGGTCTTGTTTTCTAACCCCCTCCACCATGACATCACCTGCACCCAATTTTTGTAATATCATCTATCCCCACAATTCTTCAACATATATTTATTTTTAAAATCAGTCCCCTTGAGCAACACCAATTTTAGTCGGTCCATCGTTGTTGACTGTGCCTTCAGCTGTCTGGACTCTTAAGCTGTGGAATTCTCTCAATAAAGGCATTATCTTAAATGACTCAATGCTGAATTTTTTTTGATTATGCTTGTGAAGAATGTGAGGTTGCGTTACTGTATTAAAGGTGGTCGGGGGGGGGTAGAGCAGTTGGGAATCTTTGGGACTCTCTTCGCTGGAGACTAGTGGGGGAAGGGCGGTTGAATATGCTTAAGCCAGCAGTAGATATTCTTGACTAACAAGAGAGTCAAAGATTATCGAGGATAGACAGAATTTGGAGTTGAGGCCATGATCTTATTGATTGGTGGAGCAGGCGCAAGGGGTCAAATGGCCTACTCCTGCTCCTAATTCATATGTTCATATAAATTGGCGGTTTATAGAGGTGATGTGATCAATTGTTCTGCATTTGATTATGTGAGTCTGTTTACTATTGATGCTCACTGCGCTTGATTTGTTAAGCCTGGGTGTGGATTCAGAGAGAAAGGAAACAAAGTTGTTGGAAAACTGGGTCACCAGGGCTGGAAGCACGAGCGGACATTTTAAGGGGCTGGGGGAGGGGCTGTTTAGCACAGGGCTAAATCGCTGGCTTTGAAAGCAGACCAAGGCAGGCCAGCAGCCGTAACAGCCCATAACAGCCTCCCCGAACAGGCGCCAGAATGTGGCAACTAGGGGCATTTCGCAGTAACTTCATTTGAAGCCTACTTGTGACAATAAGCGATTTTCATTTTTCATAAAGCACTGTGACTGAAACCTGTTACACAATCAGAAACTAGTGTCATCTCTGCATAGATCCCAGATATAAATGACAAGACAGTTTGTATATGACAATAGCACCCTCAGCAATTTTTCTCCCCTCATTCTGAATGCACAAGGTATAATTATCAAATGTTCGCTACTCTGCAAATGAAATTCAGTGGAGAAACCTCAGTGTGTGCAACAGGAAACCCCGAGCTCCACAGCGCTATGTTAGAAATGAAAATGTTTATAATCGGTCCAGCAGTCCATTAGCATTTTCAGTCATGACTCATACCCCTGAGAGCGAAGCAAAATCAAAAGTCCCTTTGTTCGGTTTCCGTCTCTTCTGTATTTACTCACTGAAGGTGTAAAACAACAATTCAGGGAAGCAGATTATGTTCCCTGCTGTACCCAATCCATTGGATACCAGTCCTCAATCAGGACGGACATTAGTAATTCCCCTTCAGGTCTGCACCTTTAACCTAATCACATCCATGGAGACAGATACACACACACACACACAAACAGACACACACATGCATGCAAACACACACACATATGTACACAGACACATTAACATTCACACACACACACATGCATACACACAATAACACACACTGTCACATACACAGACTATCACACACACACTGACATAAACAAACAGACAGACGCACACACAAACAAGCACTCACACACAAACACACACACACAGACATTCACACACACATGTACAGACATACAAACACACGCACACTGTCACATACTAACAGACTATCTCACAGACGCACACAGACTGACACACACACAGACTCACATGCGCATACACACACACAGGCATACATACTAATACACACTCATACACATACATGGGCACACACACGCAATGCACTCACTTTCTATCTCACATGCACATGGACACTAAGCAAAAACATCTCCCTTGTTCTAAAGGTAATTATTAATAATGGGGTCAAATTCCACAGGCCCCAGTATCCGCTTGTGATACTTTGCCTGATCAGCTGATCTTCAAGGGAGGCAGTGGCACGTGGTATTGTCACTGGTCGAGCAATCCAGAGATCCAGGTAACCCAAGTTCAAATCCCACCATGGCAGATGGTGAAAGTTAAATTCAATAAAAATTTGGAATTAAAAGTCTTATGATGACCATGAAACCATTGTCGATTGTCATAAACAGCCATCTGGTTGACGGATGTCCTTGAGGGAAGGAAATCTGGCAACCTTACCTGGCCTGGCCTACATGTGACTCCGAACCCACAGCAATGTGGCTGACTCTTTGAAAGAAAATGCCCTTTGACAGGGACAAACAAGCCACTCAGTTCAAGGGAAATTAGGGATGGGCAACAAATGCTGACCCAGTCAGCAATGCCCACATCCCATGAATGGATAAAAATAAGTTGCAAATATCAATTGTTATCATGGAGTCTGATTCTTTCCCTTATCTAAATGATCTTGGAAGGAACAGTCACCATTATGAATCTCATTGTGGACAACAGTTGGATGGGTTCATATAGTCCCTTGTATAAATGTCCCTTCAGGGGTGGGACTGATTCACACGACGAGGGTTCAGCTGAAGGACTGTCCCTCTGCATCTAAACTGTGTTGTCTCTGTGTCAATAATGCTGTTCAATGAAGACACTGGATAACTAAATGGGAAGATGCTCCAATTCCCTGACCTTAATGGGCACCTGAACTCACGGAAAGGTGACAAAATGTCAGGCTTCAATGACATTTATTTTTACTCAAGTGTCTCCATTTATTTTCGTTTTGCCGTGCATCAAATAGTCTGCTTCAAACCCGTTGCAATAAGGGCCACACCCAAATTGTACCCATTTGGCTTCCCCAGTGCTGCAAAGGCTGCCTCCCTCGGCAACCTGCACTTGCTATAATCTGACAACTAAACCTTTAAGTGAAGGTTAATCTGGGTTATTTGCTCTGGTTGAACACCAAAACCATCAGTAATCACCGGATTATGTGCTGGATTGTCATGTTACTTCAGGCAATCGTTAATCGCAGACAGTTTTGGAGCAGGTTCAACGGGTCAACAGTTTTATTCACAAATCCAGTCAGTTATAGCTTCAATGGCACTGGTTTTATGAACCAGTTTACAGAAGGGGCAGTGGCTAACAGACCCACAGAATTCATTTTGAAAGTGACAGCATCCTTAAAGCTATCTGTTTCCAAGCAAAGGAGAGCATACGCAAAAGCAACAGACAGAAACATTCCGTTTTTCAAACATGCCCCACGCTACTGCGGAAGCTAACTGTGGTATTATCAGGTATTGCAGGACCCGAGAGGCTGAAGTTCCATTGGTTAAACCTGGGGGTTTGACCATTGGCTGTATAGTATGTAGCTCCGCCCTGATAGGCGGGGTATAAGAGTCAGTGCCGTCCCAGCAGCCCTCATACCGTACCTAAGCTGCTGGGGAACAGTTATAGTCTATTAAAGCCTTCAGTTGTGCTACAACCTCGTTTTAGTAGTTATTGATCGTGCATCAATTTAATCGACTAGACTTAAGTTGAAAGGATGGATCTCCAAATCAAGCCGGAGTGTCTGCAACTCAGTCCCCACGCGGCGAACTCTGCAGCAATTTTCAAGCACTGGCTGGCGTGTTTCAAAGGCTACCTTGAGACACCTGGAGGCACACCCTCAGGGGAGCAGAAACTGCATCTCCTGCACTCAAGGGTAAGCCCTGGGATCTGCACCCTCATCGAGGAGGCGGAAGACTTTGATGCAGCAATCAAACTTTTAAAAGGACATTATATCCACCCAGTAAATCAGGTCTACGCACATCACCTGCTTGCAACGAGATGACAAAGCTCCGGGGAATCATTGGAGGAGTTCTACCACGCGCTACTGGTGCTGGGCAGAAGCTGTGGCTGCCCGCAAGTTTCGGCGAGCGACCACACGGAACCCCTAATCCGGGATGCCTTCGTAGCAGGTATGAGCTCCTCAGAGATCCGCCAGCGTCGTTTAGAGAAAGACACCCTGGGACTTAGGGAGGCATGGGCCTTGGCAGGGTGCATGGACGTTGCCTCCAGGAACACACAATCCTACGTGCCCGACCGCACGGCGGCCCCCTGGGCAGCGTGGAATCCCGCAGCGGCAGCCCCACAGACCTTCCCCGTGTCCCCGCAGGCCTGCACTGTAAGGCGGCCCGCCAACTCCGATGGGCCCCGCTGTTTCTTCTGCGGGCGGGAAAAACACCCCCGCCAGCGCTGCCCGGCCCGCACATCCACCTGCAAAGGGTGTGGCAAGATGGGCCATTTTGTGGGGGTCTGCCAGGCACAAGCGGTGGCCGCGGTCTCCAGCGGAGACTCCGGACTGCCACAACGAACTTCTCCTCAGGCCCCAGGCGGCCAGCAGTCACCGCCACCCCCGTATCCTAGGACCACGTGCGGCCCACGGGCGCCGCCATCTTGTTCCCCGGACACCGCACTGGATGGATGGGCACCGCCATTTTGTCCATCTCCGACCACCATGTGCGACCCATGGGAGACGCCATCTTGGATGGGGACCCAAGTCCCCAGCCCGGCCTACTACACACTGCCCGATCAAAATTCACAAATACTGCGTCTGGCCTCGGTGACTCTGGACCAAACTCGACATCGAACACTCTCAACAGCAACGACGACGGTCTTCATCAATGGCCATGAGACTTCCTGCCTGATCGACTCTGGGAGCACGGAGAGCTTTATACACCCCGACACGGTAAGGCGCTGTTCACTTTTTACCCACCCTGTAAATCAAAGAATCTCCCTGGCCTCCGGTTCCCACTCAGTGGAGGTAAAGGGGTTCTGTCTAGCAAACCTCACAGTCCAAGGAAGGAAATTCAACAATTTCCGCCTTTACGTCCTTCCGCACCTCTGCGCGGCTACATTCCTGGGGTTGGATTTCCAATGAAACCTGCAAAGTCTGACCTTCCAATTCGGCGGCCCTATACCCCCCTTACTGTCTGCGGCCTCGCGACCCTTAAGGTCGACCTGCCTTCCTCTTTGCGAACCTCACCCTGGATTACAAACCCATCGCCACCAGGAGCAGACGGTACAGTGCCCAGGACCGGACCTTCATTAAGTCGGAGGTCCAAAGGCTACTGAGGGAAGGAGTCATTGAAGCTAGCAACAGTCCCTGGAGAGCTCAGGTAGTGGTGGTAAAGATCGGGGAGAAACATAGGATGGTTATTGGCTACAGTCAGATCAATAGGTTTACGCAACTGGACGCGTACCCTCTCCCCCGCATATCCGACCTGGTAAACAGGATTGCGCATTATAAGGTCTTCTCCACGGTGGATCTCAAGTCCGCCTACCACCAGCTACCCCTCCGCACTAGTGACCGCAAGTACACTGCCTTCGAAGCAGATGGGCGGCTCTATCATTTTTTAAGGGTTCCCTTCGGTGTCACTAACGGGGTCTCGGTCGTGCAACGCAAGATGGACCGAATGGTTGACCGGTATGGCTTACACGCAACATTTCCGTATCTCAAAACGTCACCATCTGCGGCCATGTCCAGCAGGACCACGACACCAACCTCCGAAAATTTCTCCAGACCGCTAAAATCCTTAACTTAACGTACAATAAGGATAAATGCGTGTTTAGCACTGACCGTCTAGCCATTCCCGGCTACGTAGCGAAATGGAGTTATAGGCCCCGACCCTGAACGCATGCGCCCCCTCATGGTGTTCCCCCTCCCTCACTGCCCCAAGGCCCTGAAGCGCTGCCTCGGGTTTTTTAGCTACTACGCCCAGTGGGTCCCTACGCAGATAAAGCCCATCCCCTGATCAAGTCCACAACCTTCCCCCTATTGATGGAGGCCCACCAGGCCTTCAGCCGCATCAAAGCAGACATTGCAAAGGCCACGATACACGTCATCGACGAGTCCCTCCCCTTCCAGGTCAAGAGCGATGCGTCCGACGTAGCTCTGGCGGCCACCCTCAACCAAGCGGGCAGACCCGTGGCCTTCTTCTTCCGTACCCTCCATGATTCCGAAATCCGCCACTCCTCAGTCGAAAAGGAGGCCCAAGCCATAGTCGAAGCTGTGCGACATTGGAGGCATAACCTGGCCGGCAGGAGATTCACTCTCCTCACTGACCAACGGTCGGTGGCGTTCATGTTCAATAATGCACAGCGGGGCAAGATAAAAAATGACAAGATCTTGCGGTGGAGGATAGAACTCTCCACCTATAACTACGAGATCTTGTATCGTCCCGGGAAGCTAAACGAGCCTCCTGATGGCCTGTCCCGCGGCACATGTGCCACCGCACAAGTGGGCTGCCTCCGAGCCCTCCACGAGGACCTCTGCCACCCGGGGGTCACTCGCTTCTTCCACTTTATCGAGACGCAACCTGCCCTACTCCATCGAGGAGGTCAGGACAGCCACCAGGGACTGCCAAATCTGCGCGGAGTGCAAACCGCACTTCTACCGGCCAGAGAAAGCACATCTGATAAAGGCTTCCCATCCTTTTGAACGCCTCAGCATGGACTTCAAAGGCCCCCTCCCCTCCACCGACCGCAACACGTACTTCCTGAACGTGATTGACGAGTACTCCCGGTTCCCATTCGCCATCCCCTGCACCGACATGACCACAACCACCGTCATCAAGGCCCTCCATAGTATCTTTGCACTGTTCGGTTTCCCTGCCTACATACTCAGTGATAGGGGGTCCTCCTTTATGAGCGACGAACTGCGTCAATTCCTGCTCAGCAAGGGCATCGCCTCAAGCAGGACGACCAGTTACAACCCCCGGGGAAACGGGCAGGTAGAGAGGGAGAATGGAACGGTCTGGAAGACTGTTCTACTAGCCCTACGGTCCAGGAAGCTCCCAGTCTCCCGCTGGCAAGAAGTCCTCCAAGAGGCCCTCCACTCCATCCAGTCGCTGCTCTGTACGACCACCAACCAGACACCTCACAAACGTCTCCTTGTCTTTCCCAGGAAGTCCTCCTCCGGGACCTCACTCCCGACCTGGCTGGCAACACCCGGACCCATCCTGCTCCGAAAACATGTGCGGGCTCACAGGTCGGACCCGTTGGTTGAGAGGGTCCATCTGCTGCGCGCCTACGTGGCGTTCCCTGACGGCCGACAAGATACGGTCTCCCTATGGGACCTGGCGTCGGCCGGAACCCCACGCGCATCCCAACCCCCCCCCCCCCCCTCCACAGCACCTCACAGGAGGGTCAGTCCTCCCGCCGCCCCTGCCTGGGCCCTCCTACCCACCGACGCCACCTACAGGTGCCCCCCTCCCATGTCAACCGCTTTCCCCACCAGCGCCGTCTAGGGGTGACGAAGCTGCCATGGAGGCCGAAGCCACGCTCCCGGAATCGCAGACGCCTGGACCCCCACCGGAATCACCACCGAGGCCCAGACGATCCCAGAGGACGACCAGGGCACCCGACCGACTGATTGCTTCATCTTAACCGATCTGTAACTGTAAATAATAAACACTGACTATATATCTGCCATGACTGTAAATATCCTCTAAACACTGTAAGGAGGTATCACGGTACCTCCATATCTGATCATACCATGTTGAATACAGTTGTAGCCGCTGGCCACCACCCCCGCCGGACTTCTTTTTAACAGGGGGTGAATGTGGTATTATCAGGTATTGCAGTACCCGAGAGGCTGAAGTTCCATTGGTTAAACCTGGGAGTTTACCATTGCCTGTATAGTATGTAACTCCGCCCTGATAGGCAGGGTATAAGAGTCAGTGCCATCCCAACAGCCCTCATTCTGTACCTGAGCTGCTGGGGAACAATTCTAGTCTATTAAAGCCTTCAGTTGTGCTACAACCTCGTTTTAGTAGTTATTGATCGTGCATCACTAACAAAACATCAGACGCAATAATAACTTTTCTCATTCTGACAAGTGGAGGGAACTAGGGCAGGCAAATTTCCATCTTTTAAAACATTTTATAGCAGACTAAACTACCCGAGCCGCTTATTCATGGAGGCGGCAATTTATACCAAGAAGCAACAGCAAATTGAAGTTAGTCGAAAAATCGCAGCAGCTTTCAACTAGCTTGTAAGTGGATTCAAGAAATCAAATCAGTCAGAGTTCTCTTCAATAGCGTTCCCTGCAGATTCTTTCAAACTAGGGAAAGGAAAATGCCTCTCAAATTGCGGGTAGTCTACCTACCAGTCATAATCATTCTTGACATTGTACATCCATTCACTGAGCTATCTCTGCCTCCATGTCTGCCACAATCACAGCATGCTCCAACACATATTTAAAATGACAAGAAGACAGCCACTCGCAACTACAGTGGTTAGCGTTCATCGACAAAGTGCACTGCAGCCACTCAAGATCCCTTCAACAGCACCTTCCAAACCCATGGCTGACAGCAGCTGGAAGGGCAAGGGCAACAGACACATGGGGGCGCCACCACCTGGAAGTTCCCCTCCAAGTCCCACATATCATCTTGACTTGGAAATATATTGCCATTTCCTCACTGCCGCTGGGTCAAATCGCTGGAAATTCTGATCTTAACAGCACTGTGAGAGTAACTTCATCCCATGGACAGCAGAGGTTGCAAGAAGATGGGATCCTGGAGTTTATAAATGGGGGCACAAAACTTTGTAAATAGGAGCAAATGTTCGGGAGTTAAACACAGGTTCAGCCTCAACTGGAATATTCAGTTCTGGGCACCACAGTTTAGGAAGGGTTTAAGAGCATATAAATTAGGAGCAGGATTAAACCATTTGGTCCCTTCTGCCTGCTCTGCCGTTTGATAGGATCATGGCTGATTGCAGCTTCAACTCTACTTTCCTGTATACCCCCGATACGCCTTTGATTCCCAAGGCTCTAGCTAACTCAACCTTAAAAATATTCAATGATCCCTGCCTCTACTGCACTCTGTGAAAGAGCATTTCATGGACGACCAACCCTCTGAGAGAATAAAAGTTCTCCTCCTCTCCATCGTAAATGGGAGACCCCAAAGTTTTAAACCATGTCCCATAATAGGGCCTGCACAATCGAGGTGGAGCCTCCTCCATGGACCACCCGGCCAGTCCCAAAGGTGTAGTTTAGCTGCACGTGGCAAGGTCTGCTGCGCCTGGCAACATTCACAATGGCTGACTACACTCTCTCTATTTCTTTGTCAATCCCTGGCGACCAAATGTGGCTTCAGCCAACATCTTCATCATAGTTTGATCAGGATGCACATTGTGCAATTCCTGGAGAAGTGGTTGGCACCTCGGGGTTGGCACAATCACTCTGCACCCCCACAAGAGAATCCCGACTTCACAGCTAATTTCATCCCTATGCTACAAATAGGGCCTGATTTTCTCTGACTAATCAAAACGCCGGCCAGTGAGAACAATCCTTTTTACATTTGATGAAGCTGAGTCCCTGTTAGTCCATGATTGATGTGGGCAGAGTGTCAAGAGAATTCAGAGCCAGGACCATCTCCTCTGCAAAGGGAGGCTCAGATATCACTTATGCAAGTGGAAGTTAGCTTAAAGCATCAACATTTGAGATCTTGGTCTGTGTCAAAAAGTGTAAGGATACACAATCAACAGCAATGCTTATCTTTGCACTCTGGCTGGTATGATCACAGGAACCGGTTTATCCTTGCGAGGAAGGCCAACTAATGGTTTTGGGTCTGAAACGATGGTAAAGTGTCAGCCATAAACACATTGGTGGAAATATTTTATGCCAAACTTTCTTTATCTATCTGTGATTACCTCCCTACGGCATCCAACAACATTCTGAATGCCGACTTCCACCTTGTGCAAAAGTATTGCATGTGACTATTATGGGTATGTCTGGGTTAAAGTGGAAAAGTAAGGCTAACAATTGTGGGGCCTGTTTCACTTGGTCAGTGGGAATCCTTGGGAATCTTCCATCGTTGATGCTTCTTGAACAGTTGCTGCAGGGGCGCCAAAATTGTAGACAATTTGGGTAAAACACAGCCATGATAGTTGACCATCTATAAAAAGGACTTCAGCTCAGTCACACTCCATGGTGCTGGCATCCCTTTTCTGGGGCGAAATTCTCCGGAAACGGCGCAATGTCCACCGACTGGCGCCCAAAACGGCGCAATTCAGACGGGCATCGCACCGCCCCAAAAATCCTCCGCATCTTTGGGGGCCGGGCCCCAACATTGAGGGGCTAGGTCGGCGCCGGACGGATTTCCGCACTGCCAGCTGGTGGAAAAGGCCTTTGGTGCCCCGCCAGCTGGCGCGGAAATGACATCTCCGGGCGGCGTTTCCCACGCATGCGCAGTGGAGGGAGTCTCTTCCGCCTCCGCCATGGTCAGATCGCCTCGCGCCCCCCCCCCCCCCCCCCAGGACCCCGGAGCCCGCCCGCGCCGCCTTGTCCCGCCGGGAAGGTAGGTGGTTCAATTTCTCCGGCGGGACAGGCATTTTAGCGGCGGGACTTCGGCCCATCCAGGCCGGAGAATCGAGCGGGGGGGCCCGCCAACTGGTGCGGCGCGATTCCCGCCCCCGCCGAATCTCCGGTGCCGGAGACTTCGGCAACCGGCGGGGGCGGGATTCACGCCAGCCCCCGGCGATTCTCCGACCCGGCGGGGGGTCGAAGAATTTCGCCCATCATCTTTATTCTGTCTTTGAGTGAATGTAGGCTCTTTTGCACCAACCTTGAAACCTAAATATGTGACCTCATCGGCTTGAAATGTTAATTTCTCGCACTTCAGGCATACACCTGCTTCTTTGAATCTCCTGAGGACTTCATAGATATCATAGAATTTACAGTGCAGAAGGAGGCCTTTCAGCCCGTCTGCACCGGCTCTTGGAAAGAGCACCCTACTTAAGCCTACATTTCCACCCTATACCCGTAACACCACCTAACCTTTTTTTGGACACTAAGGGCAATTTATCATGGCCAATCCACCTAACCTGCACATCTTTGGACTGTGGGAGGAAACCTAAGCACCCGGAGGAAACCCACGCACACACGGGGAGAATGAGCAGACTCCACACAGACAGTGACCCAAGCCGGGAATCAAACCTGGGACCCTGGAGCTGTGACGCAACGGTGCTAACCACTGTGCTACTGTGCCGCCCATGACGACGAGGCAGTGTTATTAAGAAAGGAAGAATTTTATCTTCCAAGTCAGCACAACTCCAATACAGGACTAGTTCCCTCGGCTTCCAGATGTACTCTGATGATAGCCACAGTTTCTGGGTCCGCACTCTGGCACCCGATAAGCTCAGGTTAACGAGCTCCGCCTCCGTAGGCTCTAGGTGGGTCACGGGGCCATGAAGGGTTGCCCCTTAAATGGGCCATGCTAACACAGCTTCATTAATAGGGGCATACTGTTATAGATGTTATAGATGCGTGTTATTATTGTTGTGTTGTTGCATGGTCACTTTAAGAGTTTAGTCATGAGATAGTCTGTGACATCATCAGCTACTTCACAGGCTTTCACACCATCTCCTAAATCTGTTGATTATTATATTCAACCCACGTACTTGCATTTCCATTCTGTTATCCTGCAAGAACAATACACAATGGTACAAAAGCAAATACGTTTTTTTTTTCTTATTAATTTACAGGATGTGGGCTTTGCTGGCGAGGCCAGCATTTATTGCCCAACCCTAATTGTCTTGAGTAAGTGCTGGGGAGCGACATTCTTGGACCGCTTCCAGTCCTGTGGTGGAGGTACACCCACAGTGCTGTTAGGGAGGGAGTTCTGGGATTTTGCCCCAGCAACAATGAAGGAACGGCGGTATTATTCCAAGTCAGGATGTTGTGTAACTTGGCCGGGACTTCCAGCTGATGGTGCTCCCGTGTGCCTGCTGCCCTTGTCCTTATGGTTGGTAGCAGTCGTGGGTTAGGCCGGTGCTGCCCAAGGAGCCTTGGTGAGTAGTTCCTGAGGTGTTCCAGAACATCCCTTCAGTGCAGGTGAAGGCCATTCGGCCAATCGAGTCTGCACCGACCCTCCGAAAGAGCACTGTACCTCGACCCACACAAACATAGGGAGAATGTTCAAACTCCACAGAGACAGTCACCCAAGATCAAAATCGATCCCGGGTCCCTGGTGCTGTGAGGCAGCAGTGTTAACCACTGTGCCACCACCGGTGGTGGAAGGAGTGAATGTTGGTGGAAACATACATAGAATCATACAAAGATAATAAAAGTAGGATTAGGCCATTCGACCCTTCGAGCCTGCTCCGTCAATAATAATGATCATCAAGTTCAATACGCTAATCTCGCCTTCCCCCCATATCCCTTGATCCCTTTAGCCCCAAGAGTTATGTCTAATTCGTTCTTGAAATTACACAACATTTTGGCCTCAACTACTTTCTGTGGTAGTGAATTCCACAGATTCACCACTCTCTGGGGGAAGAAATTTCTCCTCACCTCAGTCCTAAAAGGTTTACCCCTTATCCTCAAACTATGACCCATAGTTCTGGTCACCCCCACCAACGGGAACATTCTTTAAGAATCTACCTTGTCTAATCCTGGTAGAATTTTACAAATCTCTTCGCACTTTTTAAAACTCCAATGAATATAATCCTAACCGATTTAGTCTCTCCCAATATAATAGTCCCGTCATTCCAGGAATCAACCTGGTTAACTTTCACTGTACTCCTTCCATAGCAGGAACATCCTTCCTCAGATAAGTTCAAGAAGGCAGCTCACCCCCACCTTCTGAAGGGCAACTAGGGATGGGCAATAAATGCTGGCCTAACCAGCGACCGCCCCCATCCCGTAAATGAATTTTTAAAAAGCACACCAAAACGGCACACAATACTCCAGATGCGACCTCACCAATGCCCTATACATTTTCAGTAAAACATCCCTATTCCTATGTTCAAATCCTCTCGCTATGAAGGCCAACATGGGCCAGAGTTAGAAAGGTGCTGCTACAGAGGGGAAGGCGGGCAGGGGGTTTGGGTCTTCCGAACCTGATGTATTACTACTGGGTGGCGAATGTGGAGAAGGTGCGGAGCTGGGTCAGAGGGGTTGATTCCCAGTGGGTCAGAATGGAGGAGTGTTTGTGCAGGGGGTCGGGATTGAAAGCACTAGTAACAGCGCCGCTCCCGATAGCCCCGGGGAGGTACTCAGGGAGTCCGGTAATAAGAGCTTCATTGAGAATTTGGAGGCAGTTTCGCCAACACTTTGGGTTGGGGGCAGGGTCAAGGGAAAGGCTGATTCGGAGGAACCACAGATTTGAGCCAGGGAGGTGGGATGGAAATTTTTGGAAATGGGAGGAGAAGGGGATTAAGACACTAAAAGATTTGTTTCTTAGGGGTCGGTTTGCAGGGCTGAAGGAGCTGGAAGCGAAGTATGGGCTGGAGCAGGAGGAAATGTTTAGATACATGCAGCCTCGAGATTTTGCCAGAAAGGAGATACAGAGCTTCCCGGTGGAGCCGGCCTCCACATTGCTGGAGGAGGTGCTGCCGATAGGGGGACTGGAGAAGGGGGTAGTGTCAGCGGTTTACGTGTCTACTTTGGAAGAGGAGAAGGCACCACTGGAAGGGATCAAAGCAAAGTGGGAGGAAGAGTTGGGAGAGGATATGGAGGCGGGGTTCTGGTGTGAGGTGCATCAGAGAGTGAATGCCTCCACCTCGTGCGCGAGGTTGGGGCTGATACAGCTGAAGGTGGTATACAGAGCACACCTCACGAGGGCGAGGATGAGCTGATTCTTTGAAGGAGTAGAAGATGTGTAAATGTTGTGGGGGGGTGCTGCTAATCACGTTCATATGTTTTAGTCCTGTCCAAAGCTAGAGGATTACTGGAAGGAGGTTTTTAGGGTAATCTCTAAAGTGGTGCACGTGAAGCTGGACCCGGGCCCCCGGGTGGCCATATTCAGGCTGTCGGACCAGCCAGGGTTGGAAACGGGTGCAGAGGCAGATGTTGTAGCCTTTGCCACGTTGATCGCCCGAAGGCGGATCCTGATGGGATGGAGAGCAACCTCACCACCCTGTGCCCTGGCGTGGCGGGGGGACCTGTTGGAATTCTTGACTCTTGAGAAGGTTAAGTTTGAACTGAGGGGAAGGATGGAGGGGTTCTGCAATTCATGGGCATTATTCATTATGCACTTTCAATAACTGGATAACATCGAACATTAGTTGGGGGGGGGGGGTGGGTGGGAGGGTTGGGGAGGGGGGGGCGGTGTGTGTTCATGGTGACTATGGGTGATTCCTGATTCCTTTTTGCCATTTGTTTATGTGAACATGTGGGCTAATGTTTGGGGTTTGGTGGGAGGATGGGGTCGTTGTTATTGATATGGGGATTGACATATTTGTTACTGATTATTGTTTGTTGTTGGTGGGTATACATTTGGGAGAAAAGGTGAAAAAGGAGGAGAATAAAAAATATTTTATTAAAAATGAAGGCCAACATGAAGTGCTCACCGCTATGAAGGAGGGTCAATCAAGCGGGCTGCTTTGTCCTCTCATTGACAATACTACCAGGGTGGGATCCCTACCGAACCCATGTCTCCACTGCTCACTCTAACCCTAATTTATCATCTGATAATCTGGGTAGGTTGCAGGTGATGCCCACCTTGGTGGAAAGAGAGAAATCCATGCTGCCTTTCCCTGGCCCTTGAGGAAATGGATGGATCCTGGTTCGATTCCCGGCTTGGGTCATTGTCTGTGCGGAGTCTGCACTTTCTCCCCGTCTATGCGTGGGTTTCCTCCGGGTGTTCCGTTTTCCTCTCACAAGTCCCGAAAGACCTGCTGTTCGGTGAATTGGACATTCTGAATTCTCCCTCTGTGTACCCGAACAGGCGTCGGAGTGTGGCGACTAGGGGCTTTTCACAGTAACTTCATTGCAGTGTTAACGGAAGCCTGCTTGTGACACTAATAAAGATTATTATTGTTATTGTTATTACTATCATTATTATCGTTACAAAGAGAAGGGAGAGAATGAGCAAGGTCAACAGCTCCCTTTGCTTGGTGAATTAATATTTGAAATCACTGCTTGCATTTTTACATGAGGAATGCGTGATATCCAGTATGGCCCATGGCATTGGCAATAGGAATTGTGACATTTTGTTGGCAGTGACACACCTTTGGAATATGCCTGCCCATGTTTGGGCAGGTATGCTCCACATCTGCCATCGCTTGCAGTGGAAAATCCTAGAAACGTGCGATTCTGTGATCAGTGATGCCGTGATATTACTGCAGTGCTGCAGAGAGGTAACAGTATTTCAGTTTATTTAGGCTGTGTCAGAATCCTTGGTACAGCTGTAAATATTGCATTGTTGCAGCACCTTCCCGACAGCCCGGTTTAATCACCTCTGTGCAGGGTGCGAGCACATTTGTTCACCCGTTTGAAGGCATTTTGGTCCGCCTTGCTCTGCTGCGGCCTGTCGTCTTAGGTACACTGGTCTAACACTGGCTGCAATTGGATGCAGCTTAGATCAGAAAGATACTCCAGACCTTGAAGTTAGTTCAATCAGGTTTATTGAACTAACAGCACAGTTAGCACAGTTCTCTGTGAGTTCGACTCTCTGCTAACTCAAGTGTGGTTACTCTGTCTGACTGAACCAGACTAGCTCTTAGCCATGTGGTGGAGGTGTGAGATTGGAACAACACCCTTGACTGACTCTCTCGATGTTCATCAGTGGAAAGAGGCGGAGTGTGAGTGCCTTGTGTCTTTTATAATCAGATCCCACCCCTGAGTGTCCTGCCTGCTTATTGGTCATGTCCTGTTCTCTCTGTCCATTAGCTGCTTGTCTGTACATCATTCTGTGTGTGTCTGGATATCATGACATCTCTTTTTTTTAATGTTCGGATGACATATGTGAACGTATTTACAAGAATAGGCCAATATTAATATATATACATGCAGTGGATGTGAACATATGTACATGTGAAAACAGCTGTCTGATGCGAGAACACAGAACATAGCAAACAGAGCAAATGTTGTTAGAGCTGCAATCATTGAGGCAAGTGGAGAATATTCCATCACAATCCTGACTTGTGTCTTCTAGATGGTGACAGGTTTTGCGGAGACAGGAGGTGAGTTCCTTGCCACAGAATTCCCAGCCTCTGACTTGCTCTTGTAGCCACGGTATTTATATGACTGGTCCAGTTTAGTTATCGACATGGACTCATTCGAGGAGTTGCAAATGGTGTTGAAAGTTGTGTAATCATTAGCAAACATCCCCACCTCTGACCTTAAGATGGAAGGAAGGTCATTGCTGAAGCAACTGTAAGCAGCTGGGCCCAGGACACCCCTGAAGAACCCCATGCAGTGAAATACTAGGACTGAGATGATTGATCTCCAACAATCACAACCATTTTCCTTTATGCCAGGTATGACTCCAACCAGTGGAGAATTTTCCTCCACTCCAGTTTTGCTAGGGATGCTTGATGCCACCCAGTCAAATGCTGCCTTGATGTCAAAGGAAATTATTCTCACCTCACCTCTAGATTTTCTATTTTTATTTCATGTTTCCAGCATCAGCAGCGTGCTACTTTTAATTTAGTTTTTTTTTCTTTGAAAATGTTATTTTCACAAGGGGAGACAGAAAGTGAATCACATGCTACACGATCAAACACTTTCATGATTCAATGAGTGAAAAATATTCCAATGCAACAAAACACAAAGGGGAACAACCGAGATAATTTGATGAATCTGCTGTGTTCTGAAAGCTCTTTGTGAGATCAAAGGCAAAATGAATTGATTCCTGGCTTTCAAAATTCCTGTGGC
Source organism: Scyliorhinus torazame (assembly GCF_047496885.1). Classification (NCBI taxonomy): domain Eukaryota; kingdom Metazoa; phylum Chordata; class Chondrichthyes; order Carcharhiniformes; family Scyliorhinidae; genus Scyliorhinus; species Scyliorhinus torazame. Next base: position 22,851,602 of record NC_092720.1, on the reverse strand, counting down.
TGTCAACAGTTCTTAGGCCATGCTGGGTTATGCTTTGCGTTTAAATCTTTTAACTTTTGTGATGCTGTCCTTTGCTTTCACTTATTTGGCAATTAATCGAGTTACATTTTACATGCATGCTATTCCTCTACATTATAATAATCAAAATTATGAATATCCTGCCATCTAGATGGCGATATGAATTACATCTCTGTGTTGGGAGACCAATAGAATTCCTACAGTGCAAAAGGAGGCCACCCGGCCCATCAGGCCTGCACCAAACCCCTGAAAGGTGAGTCCACCTCGGCCTACAACCCTGCCATATCCCCGTAGCCCCGTAACCATACTTAACCTACACACCTTTGGACCCTAAAGGGCAAATTTAGCATGGCCAATCCACCTCACCTGCACATCTTTGGAGTCCGGGTGGAAGTCCAATGCGGGTCCCTGGCGCTGCGAGGCAGCAGTGCTAACCGCTATGCCACCGTGCCGCCATGAAAAGATGGCTGGTACTTCACGTCTTCCGCTATCTTACTCTCTTTGATGCTCTGTTTGCAATGTGTGGCAACATCACACTTCAATTGCACATAATTCTCCTAACTGATATACCTGGAAATATCATCACAATTGGCTGTTTAAGGTAATTGTGGCATTGTTTGCGTGGTTAAGAAGAAAGCATTTCCTCTGTTGGAGGAGTCCAGAACAGGGGAGAAATAACTCTAAAATTTAAATTCTAGACCATTCAGGGGTTATGCCAGAAAACATACCAGGAGTAATACAATCTGGAACCTCTTCCCCCACAAACGCTGTTGCGTCTGGGGTCAGGGCGGGTGGGTGGGTGCTGCAGTGGCGTCATTCGAAAATGTATTTCAAAATGGAGTTTGATGGAGTTTTGTTAAGCAAGGTTATTTAAGAGTTATGCAGCCAAGATCGGTAACTTGAACGAAGATACCGATTCTTCAATGAACTGTCTGATCTGCTCATCAGCTGTCAGGCAGAGCAGTTCAGAGTGAGAAGGCCACATCAATGTTTAAACAGGTCAGACGGGATGATGATTTTGAACAGAGGGCTGCCTGAGATCACCATGCCAAAGGTGACCGTCAGGTAGCCTAGGGCTGGAAGAGGCGGTCCAGACAGGGGAACCCAACATGGTGGAGGGTCCGGGGTCAACCCCTTACCAACAACCTGATCCCAACCTACCGTCAGGACCATTGGGGACCCTCCCTCTGCAGACTGGCAGCAGCAGAAAGGCACATGATCAATGGACCAACCTCCTTGACCCCCCCCCCTTGGGGTCCAGTGCGCCAGGACAGCGCTTGTCAATGGAGTTTCCATTTGAGGCTGGAGATTCGGGCCTCCAGCCCGTTAATTGCAGAAGAATGAATGCATATGAGCTGTTTGCATGTTCACGCTGGCACGGGGTTGGACCAGAGACGAGGGACGGATCTGCCGCCCGATGTCGATCCTGTTTTAGCCCAACGCGGGATTCTCCGACCAATTGAGATTCCCGATCTTAGCGGCGGTGAGCCCATGGAATCTCGCAGCACAGAAAGATGGCATTCATCCTCTTTCACCATCCTGCCAGGGAACTATTTCGCCATTTCCTCGTCCATAGCTGGACCAAATATCGAGGAGCGCCCTTCCTCGCACTATCGATGTACCAACACCAGATAAACAGCAGCGGCTCAAGAAGCTGCTTTCGAAAGATGAAATAAAGAGAAACTGTCGCCAGTGACTGAAGGCACACAGATTTAAGACATTTGGCAAAAGAGCCAATGGGAAAATTGGGAGATCTTTTTTCATGCAGCAAGTTATTATGATCTAGAATCCATTGCCTGTAAAGGTGTTGAACAACTGATTGAAGAATGATGTTCAACAGTGAATTGTGTATTTGAAGGACAGAATACATGTCAGATTGTGAGGAGTGGGACGAGTTGGTTCGCTCCTTCAAACGTCCTGCGCACACTTTTTTGAAATTCTTTCACAGGATGTGGACTTCGCTGACAAGGCCACCATTTATTGCCCTTGAAACGGCTAGTGACCTCCTTGAACTAGTGCAATCTATATGGGTGCAAGTGCACTCACAGTGTGGTTACAGAGGCTCTTCCAGCATTTTCATCCAGTGACGATGAAGCAACAGTGATATAGTTCCAATTCAGGATGGTATGTAATTTGGAGGGAATCTTACAGATGGTGATATTCCCACACATTAGGGGCTGGACTCTCCGTTATTGGGACTATGTCCGCACTCCGGCGACAAAACTGTGGAGTTTCGCGCCAGAAAACGTGGCATGAAAGAGCCACAAATTCCTAGCCCTGCTGAGGTCCAGCAGAGACCCGATGTAGACCTAGCAACTTTTGCTGAAGATACGGGCCACTTTCAGAGGCAGCGCATGCGCACAACGGCGGCCTCCAGCGGCCGCACCGTGCTCCATGGCAGACTCGGACTGAGGAGCTGGACCCTAAAAATAAACCCCCCGATCGGCCGCGCGTCCGACCCTCCCCACCCGCACAAACATTTCCCAGCCGCCTATAAGGCGCCCCCCCCTGCCCTCCGATCGACCCGCCCCCAACCAGGGCGGCTGCGGACCACATTAGACCCACGCCATCGGGATTCGGCCGGTCGGAGAGCGGAGAATGGCGGAGCGGGCCTCTGACAATGGCCCCATGGAGGTCCTAGGCAGCGCGGTGTACTCTCCAAGTAAGCCGCTTTTTGGGGCCCGCACAATTGGGGAACCGGCGCCGTTCCCGATTCCGTGCGGGTAAATGGATTCTCCGCCCCCGTGCAGGCCACGATTTTGGCGCCGGTGTGTGGAGAATCCAGCCCCTGATCCCTTTGTCCTTTCAGTGGTGGAGGTCACGGTTATATTATTTGCCTGAATTTTCCTGAATTCCGTGGCAGTGCTATTCAAATGTGACCAACCTGTTTGCGGTTCCCCCTCCAATGGTACCATCCCTAAACATCTCCACTTCCCCACCCTCTCCTTTCTTAATAACGCCCCCCCCCCCTACCTTTAGGGGCAGCACGGTAGCACAAGTGGATAGCACTGTGGCTTCACAGCGCCAAGGCCCCAGGTTCGATTCCCCGCTGGGTTACTGTCTGTGCAGAGTCTGCACGTTCTCCCCGTGTCTGCGTGGGTTTCCTCCGGGTGCTCCGGTATCCTCCCACAGTCCAAAGACGTGCAGGTTAGGTGGATTGGCCATGATAAATTGCCCCTAGTGACCAAAAGAAAGGCTGGGAGGGGTTATTGGGTTACAGGGATAGGGGGGAAGTGAGGGCTTATGTGTGTGGGTTGGTGCAGACTTGATGGGCCGAATAGCCTCCTTCTGCATTGAATGTTCTATGTACCTCTCCTTAACACCCACCTCTTTGGCCAAGACTATATGAAAGTCTCCTTCTTGGACTCTGTATCAAATTTTTGACTGATGAAGCTCCAGGAACACTCTGGGACATTTTGCGACGTTGAAGGCACCGCATAAATATTTTTCTTTTAGTCATATCGCTGGCTAGGCTAGCATTCATTGCCCATCCCTAATTGCCCCTTGAGGTGGTGGTGGTGAGCTACTTTCTTGAACATGTGGTGTAGGTGCACCTACTGTGCTGGAGTTCCAGGATTCTGACCCAGCGACATTGAACGAACGGCGATATATTTCCAATTCAGGGTAGTGTGTGACTTGGATTGGAACTTATTTTTAAAAAAAAAATTTAGAGCACCCAATTCATTTTTTCCAATTAAGGGGCAATTTTAACGTGGCCAATCCACCTACCCTGCACATCTTTGGGTTGTGAGGGCGACACCCACGCAAACACGGGGAGAATGTGCCAACTCCACACGGACAGTGACCCAGAGCCTGGACCGAACCTGCGAACTCAGTGCCGTGAGGTAGCAGTGCTATCCACTGTGCCACTGTGCTGCCCTGTATTGGAACTTATAGGTGGGGCTGTTCCTGTCATAATATCCACGCATGTATATAAGGAAGCACAGACAGGCAGTAATTGACACACAGGATGACCAGTAAGCACACAGCACAGTGCAGCCAATCACCAGACAGGACACCACCACTATAAAGCCAGAGGGCACTAGGTTTCCCGCTCTCTCGGGACCCAGCCACTGAGCCAGTCAGAGTCCACGAGCTAGCACAGTGCAAACACCATGCGGTAGCTAGTAAATCTGGTCAGGCTAGTACAAGGTCTCCAGTCAGTTCAGTATCGTGTCAACACAGTTAAATATGTATGTTAGTTCTATCGTTCAATAAACCGTGTTGGATCTTCTACAGTGTTAGACGTCTGTTTCTCGCATCGCTGCATCAGGTGCAGTCCACACCGAACCAACCTGCCTAACACATCAGTTCCCAGACATTTGCTGCCCGTGACCTTGGAGCGGTAGCGGCCGTGGGTTCGGAAGGTGCTGTCAAAGGGGACTTGGCGAGCTACTGTTGTTATTATCAGAATTTGTTACAAGTATCACATCCGCTGTGAAACATAGAGAGGATTTTTCTGAACAGCGTATATTCCAGAGTGTGAGATTTCCCAAATGGACAATAAATAGGAGTAATTATACTCTGGAGCCCGAAGGTGGTTAAAAATTGTTTCCCTTATTGGAAAAATGTTTATTTCCTCTGTGATCTGGTTGCTCCGGACAATAGAACTGTTTTCTTTAAGTGCCTAGAGGATAACTAACACTCTTTTTATGTCTTTGCTTAATGTAAAGCTTTGCTTAGCAGGCTTTTTAAATCTGAATTATTTAGCACCAAGGGAAGCTGTTTGCAAATCTTGGAAGAGGATTATGCCTTGAGAAATTGGTTGAACCATTTCATTACCTGAGGTAGTGCTATGTTGCATGATTATACAATAATAGGTCCTTTGTACGCAATGAGTGGGCAGCAACATCATGGAATGCCGAAAGCTGGAAGATTATTCATAAACCTTTTAGAGTCATAACCATTATGGCACGGAAGGAGGCAATTTGGCCTGTTGATTTCATGCCAGATGCCTTTCCCATCCCGCCATCAGTAGAAACACAAGACAATTTTTACAGATGCACCACAGAAAGCATCCTATTTGGCTGCATCACAACCTGGTCTTGCAACTGCTCGGCCCAAGACTGTAAGAAGCTACAGAGAGTCGTGAACACAGCCCAGTCCATCGCACGAACCAGCCTCCCATCCATTGACTCTGTCTCCACCTCCCACTGCCTTGGGAAAGCAGGTGGCATAATCAAAGACCACTACCACGTGGGTTATTCTCACTTCCAACCTCTTCCGTTGGGCAGGAGATACAGAAGTCTGAGAACAGGCACTAACAGGTTCAAAAACAGCTTCTTCCCCACTGCTACCAGACTCCTGAATGACCCTCTTATGGGCTGAACTGATATCTAAGAAAAAGATAGATACCTTTCTAAAGAATAAAGGGGTTCGGGGATATGGTGGACGGGCCAGAGAGTGGAGCTGAGTCCACAAAGATCAGCCATGATCTCATTAAATGGCGGAGCAGGCTTGAGGAGCCAGATGGCTTACTCCTGTTCCTAGTTCTTATGTTCTTATGTTCTTCATACATCTTCTCTACTGAGTAGTTCTACACTCCTGTATGCTTCACCTGAGGCCTGTGCCTATGTATTTACATTGTGTATTTATATATGTCCTATGTTTTTTTCATGTATGGAACGATCTGTCTACTGTACGCAGAAAATACTTTTCACTGCATCTCGTTACACATGACAATAAATCAAGTCAAATCACTCTGGAACATAGAGGAGGATGAGTGTTTCCTGGATTGTACGTTCCAGGAGTCAGAGGGCACAGACAACAAGATAATGATAATCTGTATTGTCACAAGTAGGCTTACATTAACATTGCAATGAGGTTACTGTGAAAAGCTCCTCGTCGCCACATTCCAGCACCTGTTCGGGTACACAGAGTGAGAATTCAGAATGTCCAAATCATCTAACAGCATGGCCGTGGGAGGAAGCCGGAGCACCTGGATGATACCCACGCAGACACAAGGAAAACGTGCAGACTCCGCACAGACAGTGACCCAAGCCAGGAATCGAACCTGGAACCCTGGAACTGTGAGGCAACAGTGCTAACCACTGGGATACTGTGCTGCCCACTAAAGTTTAGCATAGTAGATGGGTAAGAATTAGGCGAGATAGTGGAGTAGTGGAAATGTCACTGGATTAGTGATCCAGAGGTCCAGGCTGATATTCTGGCACATAGGTTCAAATCCCACCACAGCAGCTGGTTTAGCACAGTGGGCTAAACAGCTGGTTTGTAATGCAGAACAAGGCAGCAGCACGGGTTCCATTCCCGGACCAGCCTCCCGAACAGGCGCCGAAATGTGGCGACTAGGAGCTTGCCTTCTTGCCCCGTATCCCGTAGTGTCACTGGTGTCGAGAAATCTATCACGTCTGCTTTGAACAAGCTCAATAACTGAGCCTCCAAGCCCCTCTGGGGTAAGGAATTCCAAAGATTCACCACCCTCTGAATTCAGAAATTACTCCTCATCTCAGTCCTAATTCTACATCCTATTCTGAGAGTGTGTCCCCTGGTTCTGGACTCTGCCCCCACCCCCACACCATCCCACACCCCCAACAAGAGGAAACACCCTCCCCACATTCACCCACTTTGTGTTGGTGGGGGAGGTGGGGTAGGGTTGGGGTGTGGTTGAGGCGATCAGATGGGAAGGGGATTGGACATCAGAGGGGGGAGTCGCACATTGGGCGGAGTTGCTAATGGGGTTGATTCAGTGGTGGTTCCAGTTGAGTTGGGTCAGGGGGTCGGATCGAGCTGGGGGCTGGTGATGCTTTGCGGGTGGAGGAGCGGTGGTAAATACTGTGGGGGCATGGTACTTAGTTGCTGCAGGGTGCATGTGAGGTGCTCCCTGTCATGTTCTCTGTTTCTTGATAAGCTATGTTGATTAAGAAAGGTAATTTATTAACACTACTTAGAACTAAATTCAAACGTCTCCCTAATGGACAGAGCTCGCAAAATAAACTATGCTATAACTGGTGCGGGGCATCGAGAGTGTGACAGATATCCCATCTGCGGCTTGGACTGGGTGTTTACAATAGTTATGCTGAAGTAAGATGTGCTTTTTTTTCCTTCTAACTCTTTCAGAGTAAGTACACTGGTTGAACGATCCAACGTTACCAATTTAAATCGCTCTGAGGTGTGGTTCCCAGCACAGCCCAATTTTCCCAGGGGAAGTTAGTGCTTCTGGACAATTGCCAGGAAAATCCTAACCTGGGAACTTCTGAGAAGAATTCCCCAGTGTATCTTTGGGAAGGTCACTCATTGGGCTTCACATGCCCCTCTCACCTTCAAACCCACGGGCTATGCAGCGTAGAATCCTGCCCCAGGATTTAATGCAGGTTTAAGTCTCCATCCTGCAGGACATCACTGAGATGGGGAGATTGATAGCTAGCGACAGCAAGGTGTTGCAAAGCTTAGATTTTGGAATGAAAGTCAGAGGGAAGGGATGAATGAAGGAAGGACTGAAGGAAGGTCTGAAAATTCTGAGAAAGAATAATTCAGGACGTAGTACGATGGACCCTTGATTTGGAGACAACCGTCATGTTTTGAAGAGAATGGGAATATAAGCAAGAGCTTTTAGAACTGAGAAGAACAACGAATATTCAGGAATAGAATATAAGATAAGTTATTAGGTGTTATTCTATTGTTCTTGTTGTATCGGTTGGCTGCCGTGGTAAAGTTATTCTTTTTTTTTAGAAAATATTTTATTGAAGCATTTGTAATTTTCACAGTTTAACACTTTAACATTTCGTGAAGAACCGAGTGGGACAGCACACACAAAAAACATAAAAATAACATCCCCTACTACCCCCGCCTGATTTCCTAATTACCCGTATACGAAGTTCCCTGTCCTTATATTACACTACCATGCCTCCCATTTTCCAGCCCCCCTTTCCCCTACCCCTCCCTTGCTCTCTGGGGTGGAGTCCGAAGCTACAATCTTCTGACTCAGAGGCGAGAGACTGTTAATCTTTTTGTTTATTGTTGTACAATGGAGAAAACGAGAGCCACGAGGAATGCAATGATAGGGGTGGCAAATACATTCATAGCCCAGCATGTTTCGCATCAACAGTGGCATCGCAAACAGCATAAAAATTTGAACAATGTGGCCTAAGCAGGAAGGGCTGACTCATTTCTCATTTCTCACTTTCTCGCGACATATGGTCCACAGTTTGTATGCATGATACATTCCATGCAACCATCAAGCACTTTACCCGATCACCCTGACGAGAACCACCCTTCTTTAAATATGCTGATCGAGGCTCTGATGATATTATCAAGCTCCCATGCAATTGGAACTTTGGCTTCATAGGAATCCACCTGCCCATTTTCCCTTTTCTTGTTAAAATCAAGACTTCAGTTAGCATTTGAGTGCCGCCTGACTTGAGTGTTTCATTGCCAAAAGTGCCTTGCTCCGGATGGGATTACAAAACGAGCTGGATTTGAAGCTGGGGGTTTAAGGTGGAGTGATATCATGATTTTAGTTCTGCTGGTTCATCTGGGCTGATGGGAAGTCATCTCCCAGAAATTGCTGCAAATCAGGAAATGGGAGGAAGAAAGGAACTCAGAAATATTACAATCACCAGGGAAGTGGTATAAGCAAATCGCTGGAGCTGCAAGCTGACAATCCCTGGGTCCAGAGGGACTTCACACTCGGCTCATGAGAAGTGGCTGGTGAGATAGTTGATGCATTGGTTTCCCTAGATTTGGATAAGAGTCCATTAGATTGGAAAATAGAAAACATAACTCCTTTATTCAAAAAGGGAGGGAGACAGAAAGTGGGAAACCACAGGCCAGTTAGCCTAACACCTATCAAGGTGGAGAAGTCCAACAGGTTTATTTGGAATCATGAGCTTTTGGAGTGTGGCTCCTGTGGTGTTGGGCGTTCTGACACACAGATGAGCCAACACAGTTGTATATGGTACAACGCTATTTTATTTAAACTTTCTATGTACAGTTTTGTCTTGATACTCTGCACGTGGGGATTCCCTGTTTGTGATGTTAAAACAGGTCGTGTCCGTGTCCTTGTCCCCAGACCTACTGTCCACCAGGTGTCGTGTTCGTGCTTTTATATGGTTCCTGTCTTTGTGTGTGATTGGTTGTGGTGTTGTGTGTTCTGATTTGTCTGTTGGTGTGTCCATCATGATGTGTGTGTTTGAATATCATGACATCCCCCCTTTTTACAAAGATATGTGCCTACGTGGTAATAAGTATAATCGTGTCGTGAGTGTATCTAAGAGTGTGTGTGTGTTGTGTACAGCATGTGCATATGACGTAACTATTTACATGGGGCGATGTCGGGTGCGTCACATCAACAAGGTTGTACCATAACAGAACATGAATGCGAACGAGAAAAAAAATTTGAACAGTGGTCCAGTCAGACGATATCTGGAACGATAAACAACAACAGGTTATAATACAGAAGTGTGTAACTTTTTGAACATATGAACGGTGTTATAAGTCCAGTCTAATGGGCTTGCGACGAGTTCGGGTTGACCGTCAGGGTGGCACACCACTCATCGGCTGGATTGATGGCATTGACCTTGTTGACATCGATGACGGAAACGCGGAAGGCATCCTGGTCATCTGCATCACTTAACTGGAAGTCTTGATGCGTGGGCTAGACGGTCCTGACTTGTCTGCGAGATTGTCGGGGATGTGCAGGATCCATGGGTTGAGCAGCACGACAGTAGGCAGCATAGTGGCCCATCTTGCCACATCTGAGGCACTGTCGGTTTTTAGCAGGACATTGCCCTTTTAAGTGTATAGCTCCACAATTGCCGCACGTCATGACGTCACGGCGTTCGTTGCGCCACTGCGCATGCGCAGTGCGATCTTGCGGTGGGCGCGCCTGCGCAGTGCATCCCTCGATGTGGCCATTATTTTTGGCGCGCACCAGCGCGGGAGACCGCGAAAAGCGCGGGAAGCGGCCGCTCTCGTCGGGGCCGCGAGTCGGGAAGTAATCGACGGCCTGGATGCGTTCGGCGTCGTGGGCGGCCTGGCTTGCCGATTCGACGGCAGGGGACCCCCTCCGTGCCAATTCGGATGCCTGAAATCGGGCAAAACGGCTGTTTGCATTCTCGTGGAGGACACAGGCTTCCACAGCAGACGCTAAGGTGAGGCCTTTTATTTTAAGAAGCTGCTGGCGTAGGCCACTGGAGGCAACGCCAAAAACAATCTGGTCCCTGATCATGGACTCTGTGGTGCTGCCGTAACCGCAGAACTGCGCTAGAATTCGGAGGTGCGTCAAAAAGAGTTGAAAAAGCTCCTCCTTACCTTGCAGGCGTTGCTGAAAGAGGTATCTTTCAAAACTTTCATTCACTTCAACATTAAAGTGCTGGTCCAGTTTGAGGATGACCTTGTCATACTTGGATTGGTTTTCCCCTTCTTCGAACACCAGTGAGTTGAAGACGTCGAGGGTGTGCTGCCCTGCGTAGGAGAGGAGCAGTGCAATCTTCGTTTCATCTGTTTCTCGTTGGCTTGGATGTACAGGTCAAATCGCTGCCTGAAGAGCTTCCAATTGGTACCAAGGTTCCCCGCGACTTGCAACGGCTGCGGTTTGTCAGTGCGGTCCATGTCCAGAATGGCAGGTTAGTTGGCAGGTATCGATCCACTCCTGTACCATGTGGTGTTGGGCGTTCTGACACACAGATGAGCCAACACAGTTGTATATGGTACAACGCTATTTTATTTAAACTTTCTATGTACAGTTTTGTCTTGATACTCTGCACGTGGGGATTCCCTGTTTGTGATGTTAAAACAGGTTGTGTCCGTGTCCTTGTCCCCAGACCTACTGTCCACCAGGTGTTGTGTTCGTGCTTTTATATGGTTCCTGTCTTTGTGTGTGATTGGTTGTGGTGTTGTGTGTTCTGATTTGTCTGTTGGTGTGTCCATCATGATGTGTGTGTTTGAATATCATGACAGCTCCTTCATCAGGTGGGTGAGCTACGCTCCGAAAGCTCGTGATACCAAATAAACCTGTTGGGCTTTAACCTGGTGTTGTAAGACTTCTCACTGTGCTCACCCCAGACCAATGCTGGCATCGCCACATCAAGGTGTAGAAGTGATGGGTTCCAATGACTGGCGACTGAGGACTTCGGACTTCAATAGTTTATTTATATATTTTATATAGTTTTATATTTATATATTTATACAGTTTTATACTCAGTACTCGGAGCAGCTCTTACATGCTTCCACTCTGCCCGCGCTCCGGGGAGAGCTCCCCTGCTTCTGACACGTTACCCTTGAAGTAGCCACTTCATCGCGTGATCATGCGACCAATCGATCTACATCTTCCCTGTTTATTTGAGACAACCAGTGGGACTGAGATGTAACAGTGTACGCAAACAGTATCCATGTACGAATCATTTTATAACATACAGATTGAACAGGCTGGCAACACATAACTATTTACAGAGGGTGAAACACAGATTAAGTAGTAGCAGCTGGTGCATAGCCCATCATGTCTCCTCCCACTGGTGTAGGGGGCTTGTATTGTAGGCTGGGTGGCTGGTAACATTTGCGGGTGCTGGTTCCAATAGCTGAAGTAGGTGATGCTGGTTTTGTACCTCGGCCTCTGTGTAACTGCCTGTCTCTGGCATACAGCTGTGCATCAGTGCCAACCTGTTGTGGCTGCGTGTGGTCTGGATCCTGACCATTTGACCAGGAGTTAGAGGGGCGAGCCTGTAGGCATTTTGATCATAGCACCTTTTTCGGTGTTCCATGAGGGTACCACTTACATTGGTTTCAATATTATCGGGCTGAAAGAAAACCTTGGCCGTAGGAATTGTGGTCGTGGTGCGCCTGGAGAACAGTCGCTGTGCTGACGAGGGAAGACCCTATCTTGGCATACTTCACGGGGACGGCACGGTAGCACAGTGATTAGCAAAGTTGCTTCACAGCTCCAGGGTCCGCGGTTCAATTGCCGGCTTGGGTCTCTGTCTGTGCGGAGTCTGCACGCTCTCCCCGTGTGACCATGGCTTTCCTCCGGGTGCTCTGGTTTCCTCCCATGGTCCAAAGATTTGCAGGTTAGGTGGATTAGCCGTGCTAAATTGCCCTTAGTGTCCAAAAATGATTGGGTGGGGTTACGAAGAGAGGATAGAGGTGTGGGCTTGGGTAGGGTGCTCTTTCCAAGGGTCAGTGCAGACTCAAAGGGGCAAGTGGCCTCCTTCTGCACTGTAAATTCTATGGTTCTATGATTCAGAAGCTAAGGAGTGCAGTTAGTAACCCGTGTGATGTCAGGCACATTTTTCTGGCAGATGCTTGGCTGGGCTCACTGAGATCAGTGCCAGGGCCTCAACTTTTTACAATTTAGATAAATTACTTTGATGAAAGGACCGAAGGTATGGTTGCGAAATTTGCTGACGACACAAAGCTAGGTAGGAAAGTAAATTGCAAAGAGGACATATGGAGGCGACAGAGAGACATAGATAAGTTAAATGAGTGGGCAAGGATCTGGCAAATGAAGTAGAATGTGAGAAATGTGAAATGATCCAATTTTACAGGAAGAATGATAAAGAAACTTATAGAACATAGAACATAGAACATTACAGCGCAGAACAGGCCCTTCAGCCCTCGATGTTGCGCCGACCTGTGAAACCACTCTAAAGCCCATCTACACTATTCCCTTATCGTCCATATGTCTATCCAATGACCATTTGAATGCCCTTAGTGATGGCGAGTCCACTACTGTTGCAGGCAGGGCATTCCACACCCTTACTACTCTCTGAGTAAAGAACCTACCTCTGACATCTGTCTTATATCAATCTCCCCTCAATTTAAAGCTATGTCCCCTCGTGCTAGACATCACCATCCGAGGAAAAAGGCTCTCACTGTCCACCCTATCCAATCCTCTGATCATCTTGTATGCTTCAATTAAGTCACCTCTTAACCTTCTTCTCTCTAATGAAAACAGCCTCAAGTCCCTCAGCCTTTCCTCATAAGACCTTCCCTACATACCAGGCAACATTCTGGTAAATCTCCTCTGCACCCTTTCCAATGCTTCCACATCCTTCCTATAATGCGGTGACCAGAATTGCACGCAATACTCCAAATGCGGCCGCACCAGAGTTTTGTACAGTTGCAACATGACCTCATGGCTCCGAAACTCAATCCCTCTACCAATAAAAGCTAACACGCTGTACGCCTTCTTAACAACCCTCTCAACCTGGGTGGCAACTTTCAGTGATCTATGTACATGGACACCGAGATCTCTCTGCTCATCCACACTGCCAAGAATCTTACCATTAGCCCAGTACTCTGTCTTCATGTTATTCCTTCCAAAATGAATCACCTCACACTTTTCTGCATTAAACTCCATTTGCCACCTCTCAGCCCAGCTCTGCAGCTTATCTATGTCCCTCTGTAACTTGTAACATCCTTCCACACTGTCCACAACTCCACCGACTTTAGTGTCATCTGCAAATTTACTCACCAATCCTTCTATGCCCTCCTCCAGGTCATTTATAAAAATGACAAACAGCAGTGGCCCCAAAACAGATCCTTGTGGTACACCACTAGTAACTGGACTCCAGTCTGAACACATCCCATCAACCAGCACCCTTTCCAGCTAACCAATTTCTGATCCAAACTGCTAAATCTCCCGGAATCCCATGCCTCCGTATTTTCTGCAGTAGCCTACCGTGGGGAACCTTATCAAACGCTTTACTGAAATCCATATACACCACATCAACTGCATTACCCCCATCCACCTGTTTGGTCACCTTCTCAAAGAACTCAATAAGGTTTGTGAAGCACGACCTACCCTTCACAAAACCGTGTTGACTATCTCTAATCAAATTATTCCTTTCCAGATGATTATACACCCTATCTCTTATAAACCTTTCCAAGATTTTGCCCACAACAGAAGTAAGGCTCCCTGGTCTATAGTTACCGAGGTTGTCTCTACTCCCCTTCTTGAACAAAGGGACAACATTTGCTATCCTCCAGTCTTCTGGCACTATTCCTGTAGACAAAGATGACTTAAAGATCAAAGCCAAAGACTCAGCAATCTCCTCCCTAGCTAAATCAGCTCCCTGATCTAAATGGTGAGAGATTTCAGAGCTCTGAGATTCAGAGGGACCTGGGTGGATCACAAAAGACCTGATTGCAGGTCGGAATGATAATAGAATGTCATAATTGTGAGTGGAAATGAACACAAAAGTAGGGAGGTTATGCTTCAGTTGCACAGGGCATTAGTGAGACCACATCTGGAGTACTGTGTACAGTATTGCGGTTTAGCACAGGGCTAAATCGCTGGCTTTTAAAGCAGACCAAGGCAGGCCAGCAGCACGGTTCAATTCCCGTATCAGCCTCCCCGAACAGGCGCCGGAATGTGGCGACTAGGTGCTTTTCACAGTAACTTCATTTGAAGCCTACTTGTGACAATAAGCGACTTTCATTCATGTAAATACACAACAAGCAGTACAGAGAAAGAATACCAGACTAACACCTGGAATTGTCAGGTTGTCTTATGAGGAAAGATTGGACAGGCTAGGTTTGCATCCACTGACGTTCAGAAGAGTAAGAGGTAGGGCACAGTGGCACAGTGGTAAGCACTGCAGTCTCACGGTGTCGAGGTCCCAGGTTTGATCCCAGCTCTGGGTCACTGTCCGTGTGGAGTTGGCACATTCTCCCCGTGTTTGCGTGGGTTTCGCCCCCACAACCCAAAGATGTGCAAGGTAGGTGGATTGAACACGCTAAATTGCCCCTTAATTGGAAAAAATGAATTGGGTACTCAAATTTTTTTTTTAAAGAGTAAGAGGTGACTTGATTGAAACGGGTCTTGACAGGGTGGATGTGGAGCGGATGTCTTCTCTTGTGGAAAAATGTAGAACTAGAGGTCACTGTTTAAGACAAGAGGAGAAATGTTTTCTCTTAGAGGATCATGAGCCTTTGGAACCCTTTTCCTCAAAAGGTAGTGGAAGCAAAGTCTGTAAATATTTTAACAGCAGAGCTAGATAAATTCTTGATGTGGAGATGCCGGCGTTGGACTGGGTGGGCACAGTAAGAAGTCTTACAACATCTCAATTCACCTGAGGGAGGAGCTGCGCTCCGAAAGCTAGTGATTTGAAACACGCCTGTTGGACATTAACCGGTGCTGTAAGATAGATTCTTATTTAACAAGGGGTAAAAGGTTATTGTAGTAGTCAGGAATGTGGGATTGAGGTTAGAAGAAGATCAGCCATGATTTTATTGAATGCTGTAGCAGGCTCGAAGGGCTGAATGCCCTCTTTGTGCTCCTAAATTGTATGTGTTAAGACCATCAGACCATAAGACATAGGAGCGGAAGTAAGGCTATTCGGCCCATCGAGTCCACTCCACCATTCAATCATGGCTGATTTCAACTCCATTTACCCGCTCTCTCTCCATAGCCCTTAATTCCTCGAGAAATCAAGAATTTATCAACTTCTGTCTTAAAGACACTCAACGTCCCGGCCTCCACCGCCCTCTGTGGCAATGAATTCTCCAGACCCACCACTCTCTGGCTGAAGAAATGTCTCCTCATCTCTGTTCTAAAGTGACTCCCTTTTATTCTAAGGCTGTGCCCCCGGGTCCTAGTCTCCCCTGCTAATGGAAACAACTTCCCTACGTCCACCCTATCTAAGCCATTCATTATCTTGTAAGTTTCTATTAGATCTCCCCTCAACCTCCTAAACTCCAATGAACATAATCCCAGGATCCTCAGACGTTCATCGTACGTTCAGCCTACCATTCCTGGGATCATCCGTGTGAATCTCCGCTGGACCCGCTCCAGTGCCAGTATGTCCTTCCTGAGGTGTGGGGCCCAAAATTGCTCACAGTATTCTAAATGGGGCCTAACTAATGCTTTATAAAGCTTCAGAAGTACATCCCTGCTTTTATATTCCAAGCCTCTTGAGATAAATGACAACATTGCATTTGCTTTCTTAATAACGGACTCAACCTGCAAGTTTACCTTTAGAGAATCCTGGACTAGGACTCCCAAGTCTCTTTGCACTTCAGCATTATGAATTTTGTCACCGTTTAGAAAATAGTCCATGCCTCTATTCTTTTTTACAAAGTGCAAGACCTCGCACTTGCCCACGTTGAATTTCATCAGCCATTTCTTGGACCACTCTCCTAAACTGTCTAAATCTTTCTGCAGCCTCCCCACCTCCTCCATACTACCTGCCCCTCCACCTATCTTTGTATCATCGGCAAACTTAGCCAGAATGCCCCCAGTCCCGTCATCTAGATCGTTAATATATAAAGAGAACAGCTGTGGCCCCAACACTGAACCCTGCGGGACACCACTCGTCACCGGTTGCCATTCCGAAAAAGAACCTTTTATCCCAACTCTCTGCCTTCTGCCTGACAGCCAATCGTCAATCCATGTTAGTACCTTGCCTCGAATACCATGGACCCTTATTTTACTCAGCAGTCTCCCGTGAGGTACCTTATCAAAGGCCTTTTGGTGCTCAAACTATCTTATAAGCCTTGGAAATTGGTGGCCCAAGACACAGCAGTGATTGAATGAATGGGACACGAGTTACAAAACACTTTGGGAAGACAACTTTGGCTAAGGCCAAACATTTAAATTGACAATAGCAGATCAGTCCGCCATTGTGCATCCCTCCTAATTTTCCTTATTATGTGGATATATAAGGGGCAGGCGATCGGTCACCCGGTTTACACTGTTACCAAAATGTAAAATTGTCCGCACCAACCTTTCAGGGTAAACATTCAACATGCCCAAGCATAAAACTTCCAGTGTGAAACCAATGCCCTGCATGGCCTGGTTTCTCCCTATCTCTATAATCTCCTCCAGTCGCACATCCCTCCAAGATCTCTGTGCCTCTCCAAACCTGGCTCCTTCCGCATCCCCAATCTGAATCACTCCACCGCTACTCGCTGTGTCTTCAGTTCCCTCGGCCCAGAGTAATCCCCTTCCAAAACCTTTGAGCTTCCAAACCTTTCTTTCTTTAAGATGCTCCTTAAAACCCTTACCACAGACCTGTGGTAATTTGCTTAACGTCTCCTTCTGTAGTTGGATGTCCAATTTGACTTGAAGTCCCTCCTGTGAAGCACCTTGGGATGTTTTCCTCTGTTAAATGCGCTGTACGTGCAAGTTGCTGTTGCTGTAGAAACCAGCCCGATTTCCCTTTCAATTCAAACCTCAACACTCGCGTTGTGCCTGCGAGGTTAAAATTCCATTTCATGTCTAGTTCTGACCAGGGGAGGTGGAATGGAATGGGCAGGATGGGGAAGGGTTAATTGAACGGCAACCGCGCAACACAAGAGGCCCTTTTGTACGGCTGCAGCTACGCCCAGTGAGGAATTATCTGCAGAATAACCACAAGCCCAGCTGGAGGGATGGATTCAGGGAAAACAGCAGCTACAAGCTGCACTCAAAAGCAGGCAGTTCAACCCATGAGAGAGAATCGCTGCACATATTTCTTTTGGCAAAATGACTGATTCAAACCAAAGAAAGACCATTGCCATCAAATACGCGTCAGAACTACTTGAAGGCATTTGCTTCACAAGGAATATTTTCGTACAAATACTTGGCCAAAACAACTGCCATTAAAGCAATACAAATAGAGCCAGCAACTTTGGGCGCAATCTTGCACTCGAATATTTCACTGAACCATACATAGAAAATAGGAGCAGGAGGAGGCCATTCGGCCCTTTGAGCCTGCTCCGCCATTCATTATGATCATTGATTTGTTATGCTCTAGGTATAATCCCCCGTGTACCCACAGTGATGCACATCACCACAATCATGGCTGATCATCAAGTTCAATCCCCCGATCCTGCCTTCCCCCCCCAAATCGCTTGGTCCTTATAGCCCCAAGAGCTATATCGAATTCCTTCTTGAAATTACGCAACGTTTTGGCCTTAGCTACTTCCTGTGGTCGTGAATTCCACAGATTCACCACTCTCTGGGTGAAGAAATTTCTCCTCACATCAGTCTTAAGAGGTTTACCTCTTATCCTCAAACAATGACGCCTAGTTCTGGACCCCCCCCCCGCACCAACAGGAACATTCCTTCAGAATCACAGAATAGTACAGTGCGGAAGAGGCCACTCTGTCCATCGAGTCTTCACCAACGCATGAAAAACACCAGACCTGCCGACCAAATCCCATTTGCCAGCACGTGGCCCACAGCCTTGAATATTATGATGCGGCAAGTGCTCATTCAGGAACTTTTTAAAGAATGCGAGACAACCCACAGAGCCAATACTGATGTGTTGGGTGTTCTGGATCACATACAGGTCACCAGCACTTGAAATAGTGCAACGCTATTTTATTGAATCATTCACTGTTTAAACCTACTCAGACCGTGGGTTAACACAATACCAGCTTTAACTAAAGACCTTTGCCTTGTCCTAACCAGTCGATGCACTCAGCACATGGTGAATGTCTGTGTTGCAGGCTGTGAGCTCTATCCTCCTAGCTAGCTAGCTGCAACTCCGAATGAGTGGGAACTCTGATGCCCCCTGTCTTTGTAGTGCGTGTGCTCTCACTGGTGATTGGCTGTGGTGTTGTGTGTGTTGATTGGTCCCACTGTGTGTCCAACAGTGTGTGTCCGCACCATGATATACTGAAGTATATTATGACACCCACCTCTACCACCCTCCCAGGAAGTGCATTCCAGACCGTCACCACCCTCTGAATTTACATCTCTCCTCGGGGTGATCTTACCCACATCATTGTATTCTTCATTGCTTCTGGTCTGTGGACTAATTCCCTATATCTCTGCACTCTCTTTTGCTCTGAGACTCTTTGCTCATTATTTTCTGTGCCTTTATCCCTGACGCCAAGACTGCCTGCCAACCTGGTGGACCTCGCCTACTTGTACGCTTTGCAGTTCCATTGCTCGCCTTTCAGCACTTTCCATAGCTGGGCAAACTCTCATGCCTTCTTTAAGGTAATATCCACCTCTGCTAACAATTTACTTTGTATGGCCGCGTTGTTAACACCACAGTCTAGTCTGTCCCTCAACATGTGATTGAATGTAGTCCCAAAATTGCAATGCTCATCTGCTTGCTTTTGGCACACCATGAACGCCGCTATCATCTCGCCTGGGGCGCCTGTCGTCGAATGGAATTTATATCATTGCATTATCACTGAGAGCTTCAGGTAATAATCTCCCTTGACTAATTCTACCAACTCCTCGAAAACTCTGGAGTCGGGGGCATCTGGAGAAGTCAGACTCCTAATCAGGTTATAGGTTGGGGCCCCACAGGCTGTTAATAGGATCACCCGCTGCTTCTCTTTCCCTCCAATTTAATTGGCCTTGAAGAAACAGAGCAGGCATTTGGCATGTATCACCCACTACACTGCATTAGCTTCAAAAGGCTCAAGTTTCCCAAAAAAAGGCATTTTGACACTGACAGACTGCTGAACAAGTTTGCTTCAAAGGAAAGGCTTCCACATGAAGTCTGCTGTCCCGATTTCTGGAACAGTGGGAAGGCACTCCAATTCATCCTCATCGCCAAAGTAGTATCTTGAAAGACTGGTGACTACTAAGTAGACTAACAAATAAACTGTTTATTCAGGCAAATAACCTTTTAGAGATAAAGGCTACCATACTGCACGACTCCAAATTCCTTATTACTGTAAAACCCACGCTCAGTCCTAGGATTTGCTCGCTCAGGCCAGATTGGACATACCGGCCACTTGGTTCTCCGAGAACGCAATCCCTTAAAATGGCATGCGATCACACCGCCTTTTGAGGTTACTTGTTGCAAAGAGGTGGATGAATTGAGAAAGATGAAGAAAAGAACTTCCATTTATAAAACACTCCAATTTAATAGTAAGAAATATCAAGATGTGTTTCTTACACATTGAAATGCTGGAACTATGTGAGTTAAATACAAGTGCAAAACAAGATTCCACAAACAAGAATCAGATGAGTGAGCAAATAATCTGTTTCCCCTCTTGCTTGAGGGGGGAATGTCGGTCAAGGCGCCAGAGAAACCCTTTCCTTTCCTTCAAATTAGATTGTGTGATCTCTAACATTCAACTGATCCTTGAAACAGATGGGCAAGGGCCAATTTCCGCATGATGGATTGATATTGGGATCACATGACAAATAAATTCTGAAGAGGAACTTTGAAGTTGCCATGCTCTGACACTGAGGTGAGCAAGCTACCAATCCTGCTAAAGTTATACTCTGCTATTCGCTGCTTTGATAGAAGCTTTTTCCAAATAACCAAATCTCCACGGGGAAGGAAGCAAAATCCTTTCAACCTCCACTCTGGCCCTAGGCTTCCCAATTTTGTGCTCATGAACCAGAGTTCGAGGTAGATTATCTAATTCCTTTCGCATTCTCAATGCCCTTCAGCAGCGTAAAAGCCCAGACCATATCCCCTTTCAAGTTTAATCCTATCAACCTCTGCTCCTAACTTACCGATTTGAGGCCTTTAATCAGCTTTGTTGTTCTTTTTTATGCCCTTGCCAATAGATCAATACATTTAGAAGGTAATGTGCCTAGAATTGCAAACATGGCCTTACCAATAAATTCCAGCAGGTTGAAGTCATACATTCAATTGTAGAGCATAGAAGAAAGCCATTTGTTTGATTGTGTCTGTGCAGGCTTTGAAGGAGGGGCTATACAATTAGCCTCGCTCCCCTGCTCTTTCTGAAGCCCATCAAGTATTCCCCCTTGAACTATTCGTCTATTCCGCAAGTTATTATTCCAGCATCCTTTCAGGCAACGCATTCCAGATCACAACAACTCACTACGTAAACAAAAACAAGGGAAAAAAAATCTTCCCTCTGGTCCTTTCGCCAAGTAAATCTGTGTCCTCGGGTTAGCCACCTTTCTGCCGCTAGAAATAGTTTTTTTTTCTGTATTTAGAATGTTTTTCTCTCACAAGGACGTTAGCCTTTGGAACTCTCTTCCCCGGTTAACAGGAGAGGCAGGATCGTTGAATATTTTTAAGGCAGAGGTAGATCGATTCTTGACTAAAGAGGGAGTCAAGGGGCTGGGTTCTCCGCCGGCGGGATTCTCCGTTTTGCCGGCAGCCATTTTCCCGACGGCGTGGGTGCTGCTCCACAATGGGAAACCCCTTTGACCAGCCGGCGAGGCGGAGCATCCCGCCGGTGTGCTGAACCAGAAATCTGGCGCGGCGGGACGGAGAATCCAGCCCAAGGGTTTTGGGGGGGGTTAGCGGGAATGTGGAGTTGAGGTTAAAATCATATCAGCCGTGGTTTATTGAATGGCAGGGCAGGCCCGAGGGGTTAAACGGTCTACTCTTACTCCTAAACATTCCTATGTTTGTATGTATGTTGGGATGATTTTGAACACTTCCATTAAATCGCCACTAAACTTTTGCTCCTCTCTGGAGGACATTCTCTGTTTCTCTAGTCTCCCCCTGTGACCGATGATAATGTCAACTATCATCGGCCAAACTCCCATTAAATATGTGACCAGGTTGGTCGGTACAACAATCTAATGACCATATAATTAGTGGGCCTCCCGGGTGCATCATCCCCCCACATTCATATTTCCCCCTTATCGATATGCTGTCACATTGGAGGGGTTTACAACAGGTCTGGACCAATGGGGGCCTGGAAAATAGAACCCAGCCGGGGGGTGCACAGTTAAATACAACCCATAGCGAGGAGAAGGATATGCCTGGGCAGTACCCTGATAAGGCACGATATTACCACACGCTGGGGAAGTGTGCGGTCAATTCCAGCCCCACCCATCCTGGAGTCACAACACAAGTGACTTCACCGATAATGCTTATAAAATACCCCAAATCTTTGGCCATTGGCTGTCCAATAATTACAGTCACCGGGTTTGCAATGTTAAACACAATTACTGTTTATTTATAACAGGGACAGATATGAAATCCGCAGTTAATACAGCTGATTAACGACAGACTCATACCTGACTCTCCCCCTTTAATTGCCCACCCTCTACCCACACACAGAAGACAGACAAAAACAGAGAGGTGGAAAGGGGTAAAAATAATAAGGATTAAGATCAAAAGATAAGAGTATTTTCTTCATATGATGATTTATTCAGTGCACATTCTCCAGATATGAGTGTGGATTAAAATCCCTGGTTTGCAGCCTGTAATGATCTTCTTTGCAGTTAGCAATATCTTACTCACAGCTTTTACAGGAGAGGCCACTTGCTTCACGGCAGCCTGTCCTGCACAGAGAGAGAGTTATCAGATTCTGGATTCTGCTTGAATCAGCCTCTTCTCAGAGAGAGTTAGTTCCCACGGTGACCTTTCGGTGAGAATAAGCTGGTTATTTCTGGAGAAAACATAGTGGGGAAAGGAGAGTTTTTCTCCCTCCGCTGAAACTGAACGCTCTTTAGGTCTCTGAACCATTTCAGTTTGAACAGATCCAATCACCACCTGTTACCAGACAGAGCACAGCCTTTTAGGCCAATCCATTTGCGACCAGCCAGATCAGTCAAACTGAGTCGTCACTGATCTCTCCTGCTACTGAAACCCTCTGCTTTCATTAAAGACACTGGCCACACAGCATCCTTCTGCTTGAATTAAAGTGGCAGGCTGCCTGAAAGACGGATGTCCATAAATCATCCATGGATCAAAAGTGTAACGACAAAGATAGAAGAAAGGGGAAAACAAGGGAATAGACCGGGAATAAAAAGAAGTAACAGGAAGGGCCCTTACACAGGCACTGCCCCTCTGGCAATGCCAGGGGTAATGCTTCTGTTGGGGGGGTACATGGGGTGAGCAGTTCTCTGGGTCCGTGGGAGGGGGTTTCTGTGTCCGTGGGGAGGGGACCGAAGTCACACAGCATCCTGACTGGGTGCTCTATTGGCCATCTCTCTTCTCTCTCTCTAGGGGACAAAACCTTGGTTCTCCCTAACTATTTGTTTTTTCATAAATCTTTTCTTCCAAACTTAAACAATAACAACAGCACCACATTCCAACAAAACAGTTAACAGCTTGTCCATTTTTCCCCTTTTGACCCCCCTCCCCTTCCCCTCCACCATGACAAACAGCTCCTCAAATATCGCCATGAATGGCCTCCACCGTACCCCGAATCCCTCTTCTGACCCCCTTAACACAAACCTAAACTTTTACAACTTGAGAAACCCGTCCAGATCCCCCAGCCAGGCCGCAAACCCCCAGCGGGGTATCTGACCTCCTATTCAAAGGAATGCGTCTCTGGGCAGTCAGAGAGGCGAAGGCCACAACATTGGCCCCTCCCTCCTCACCAGCAGCTCCGGCACCTCCGAGACCCAAAGATCGCCACCATGGGTTCCTCGGCCACCACTATCCTCAATAATGTCCCAAACAACGCTCCCAGAAGCTTTCCAACTTCTCCCTGCCCCAGGAACATGATTCGCCGGCCCGCGCCCACATTTCTCACAACCGTCTGTTACCCCCCCCCCCGGGAAGAACCTACTCATTCAAGCCTGAGTCATGTGTGCCCTGTGCGCCACAGTAAACTGAATCAAGCTTGTTCTAGTACAAGAGGAAGTTCAGTTCACTCACTGCATCGCCTCACAATAGAGCCCCTCATCCTATCTCCCTCCCAAACTCCCCCTCCCATTTCTGCTTGATCCTTTAACTATTTGGTTTAATTAATTTTTTTTAAATTGTGGCGTGGAAAGCCGGTAGACAACGCACCATATTTCCCAGTTAATAAACAGAACATTTCTCTTCCTATACCTGATACATTGACTTGAAATGTTGGGCGGCTGCATACCAGGATTTGGCAAAGTGTAGGCCTCAAACCAGAGTGTGACTCTCCAGTTGCACAGACCAGGGGCTGGATTCTCCGCACCCCGACGCTGAAATCGCGGCTGGTGCCGGGACGGAGAATGCAGTTTGACGGCGTAATCGCGGCCAGTGCCGGTTCGGCGATTCTCCAGGCAACGAAAACCGGTGTGACCTGGGAGTACGCCGCGCCGCCGGGGGCCATTGCCACAGGCCCGCTCCGACATTCTCCGACCCCGACTGGCCGAGTTCCCGACGGCGTGGAACTAGCCTTCTATTGCCGGTCGGAATGCTCCCGTGGCAGCTGCGGACTCAGTCCGCGGCCATCCTGGCCGGGGCAGGCGGATCAGAGACCAGTGGGCCTTATAGGCAGCCGGGGAATTAATGTGCGGGGTTTGGGGGTCGGGCGTACGGCTGATCGGGGGGGTCTCCTTCATGGGTCTATCTCCGCGGTCCGAGTCCGCCTCGGAGCATGGCGTAGCCACTGGAGGCCGCCGCCGTGTGGAGGCACGTATCTGCAGCTGCGAGATTTACTGCGGGTCCTTGCTAGCCCCCTGCAGGGCTATGAATTTGTTTCACTTTTTTTCCCGGATTTTCAGGAGTGAAACTCCCATCGGTTTGACGCCAGCGTGGGGGACATAGTTTTCTCTCCAGATATTGAGCCTCGTAGAGAGAACAAAACATGTAGTCATGGTTGACACCATCACTTTGGTGGGGCGGGGCCTCCTAGAGCCAGCAAGCAACTCCACAGAACAGGGGCACCATCTGTAAAGGACGCACCAACTTCCCCACCCCTGACAATCCTTGTCAGCATTCCAACGCCCCACCCCTGCTCGACATTCATCGCTGGGATTCCACCTCCTCCCAACCAAGGTGGCGGAGGTATAATCGCCAATCCCCCACACTCAGTGTCCATTCTCCCCTTCCCACCACACATCAATGTAACCCCCCCATGGGGCCCCTGTACTAGGGCCTGCCCTCGGCACTGCCCCAGGGCACAGGTTGACACGACCAGCTGGACACAGTGCCAACCTCGTAGTGCCAACCTCTGCCAAGGAGCTGTGCCAGGTCACTACCCGGGCATGTCCCTACCCCCCCCCCCCCCCCCCCTCGTAGCCTATACCTATCTTTACACCTCTGGAGGGATCGCCTCGACTGTCCTATGTCTGTCCAAACCTGTCGTAAGTTTTGCCAACGTAACGTCGGTGAGTTATGAGTGGACAGGATTAAACATTTCCCTTTAGCGAAGAATTCTAGAACCAGGGAATACAGGTACAAGATAAGTGGCAGAAGGTGTAAAGGGGACATGAGGAAGAATGAAATGAAAAATGAAAATCGCTTATTGTCACAAGTCGGCTTCAAATGAAGTTACTGTGAAAAGCCCCTAGTCGCCACATTCCGGCACCTGTTCGGGGAGGCTGGTACGGGAATCAAACCTTGCTGCTGGCCTGCTTCAAACTCCAGCGATTTAGCCCAGTGTGCTAAACCAGCCCCTGTACGTAAGAACGTTCTTACCCAGAGGTGAGTGGGAGTCTGGAATTCACTGCCTGAGTTGGTGGCGGAGGCAGAGACCCTGAACGCTTTAAAAAGTACCAGGATCTGCACCTTAAGTGCTGTACGCTTAAGGGCTATGGGCCGGGTGCAGGAAGGTGGGATTAGAAAGAGCACCTGGGTGTCCTCGGGCTGGCATGGACAAGATGGGCCAAGTGGCCACCTCTGTGCTGTGAATCTCTATGGTTGTATCGTTCTTGAACCATGCAGTGCATGTGGTGCCGTTCCATCCACAGTGCTGTTGGGTAGGGAGGTACAAGTTCCCTTGGAGAGTGCAGAGATGGCCAATATAGCTCCCAGACAGTATGCTCTGTGACTCGGAGAAGAACTTGCAGGTGGTGGTGTTTCCATGAATCTGCTGCCCTCATTCTAGATGCTAGAATTTATGGGTTGGGAAGGTGCAGTTGAAGGAGGCTTGACATCTTGTAGATGATATGCACTGCTGTGTTTCAGTGGAGGAGGTGCTGCTCTGTCCTGAATGGGGTTGAGCTTCTTGCATGTTGTTGCCCTGTACCATTCCAGGAAATTCCAGAGGTTTCCATCACACTCCCGACTGGTATCTTTCGGACGGCATAGAGGCTTTGAAGAGTCAGGAAGTGAGCAGCTGGCTGCAGAGTACCCAGTTTCTGACCTGCTGTAATAACCATGTTATATACAGTTGAGTCCACTTCAGTTATGGGTGATGTGTAAACTTTAATGACGTATACAACCTCTTTCCCCTCCATTTTGACCCTCTTTTTGTTTTTTGATTTCCTTGGTTTGCCCCAAAATTACCCCGCTCCTCACCCACGGGGCCATCTGCATCTTGTTTTTCAGTTTTGCTTCCACTGAGCACTGTTCTTCTATTCACACATTCCGCTACCTTGTCTTCATGTCACTGTTAGCCGTTCTTCAGTCCATAATGCCACCATTAACGCCCCCTTTCTCTTGCGTCTGAGACATCTTTGTCAATCTCTCTGTGGTGAGCCACGTACGGCTATTGTATATACTCACTGTTGTTCTTTTATTACTATTGTCATCGACATCCGCTATTGTATAGACTTACTGTTGTTGCTGTTACTGTTGAATTGTTGTGTTGATGCTGCTGTTGGCTCCGCCTGTGGCTCCGCCCCTCTGAGGAGGTATATAACTGGCCAATCTGAGACAGGCTCTCAGTGTGGGAGAAGCTACAGGTTGGCACACATCTAGTTGATTAAAGCCACTGTTATTTGGTACAAACTGTCTCGACTGAATTGATGGTCATCACTCTCTTTAGCTCAGACCGATCACTGACCTTCTATTCTGCCCCTCCCCCTCTCCAACTACATAATGAATTACATTTCTACCCCTCCTCAGCTCAGCAGAAGAGATATATGGACCTAAAAATAATTTTAAAATAATAATCGCTTATTGTCACAAGTAGGCTTCAAATGAAGTTACTGTGAAAAGCCCCTCGTCGCCATATTCCGGCGCCTGTTCGGGGAGGCTGGTACGGGAAATGAACCCACACTGCTGGCCTTGTTCTGCATTACAAGCTAGCTGTTTAGCCCACTGTGCTAAACGAGCCCCAGACTTGAGACGTTAACTCTGTTCCTCTCTCCACCAACGCTGGCAGATCTGCTTGGCCTTTCTGCTTTTGTTTCACAGTATTTTGCTCTAATTTCAGTAGCTATTCTTAGCAGTGTGCCATGCGCTTGCAGTGCAAGATTGACTTTACAGTTCCGCAGTGTATATCTCACTGGAGGTGGATGAGTCCCAAATTCAAAGTTACCATACTCAGTAACAACAGTGAGTGATAGGAGGAGGGGGTGGAATGGGTGAAATAGGATATTTCTTTACACGCTTGATTTTGATAATGCCTGTAACTTTGTGCAGACAAAGAAAATAATAATTGCAGTGTTTCTGCTCAAACTCACAATTAGTCTTTGGGCTTTATGCTTTCAAATTGAACTGCAGGTGTATCTGTTTTGTAATTATTGTATTAGATTTGATTTCTGAGCCTGGCTCACCGGAGTGGAATAAATGTCAGTTAATTGGACCATAGCAATAGGGGAAGGCCATTCAGGCTTGGGCTGATGAGTGGCAAGGAACATTCGTGCCACAGAAGTGCCAGGCAACGACCATCTCCAATAAGAGTGAATCAAACCATCGGCCTTTGACATTCAGTGGCATTACCATCACTGATTCCCCCACTATCAACAATGGGGGTTACCATTGACCAGAAACTGAACTGGACTTTTTTAAAAATTCATTTACGGGATGTGGACGTCGCTGGTTAGGCCAACATTTATTGCCCAAATCTAGTTGTCTTTCAGACAAACACCAGGAGCCCTTTGGAATGGATTTGTTGTTGAGTTCCCTGCCTGTGGACCCCCAAGTAGTCTGCCTGTAAGAACAAGTGGGCAATAATAGTCGGAAACTTTAACTAGCACAATATGAACTGGGATTCATACAATATAAGGGGCACTGAGGGGCAAAAAAAATTAGGCAGTGTGTCCAGGAAATTATTTTCAACCACTTAATGACAAACCCAACTAGAGGTGTTGCAATTTGATGGAATTTACACTGCAGAAGGAGGCCATTCGGCCCATCGAATTGCACCGCACCTTATAAAGAGC
Source organism: Scyliorhinus torazame (assembly GCF_047496885.1). Taxonomy (NCBI): domain Eukaryota; kingdom Metazoa; phylum Chordata; class Chondrichthyes; order Carcharhiniformes; family Scyliorhinidae; genus Scyliorhinus; species Scyliorhinus torazame. The sequence goes on along the minus strand of NC_092720.1, from coordinate 22,823,764 downwards.
ACCCTACTGAACCCTACGTATCTACCCTATCCCTGTAACCCAATAACCTCCACTTAACATTTTTTGGACTCTAAGGACATTTTAGCATGGCCAATCCGGGGCAGCATGGTAGCATAGTGGTTAGCACAATTGCTTCACAGCTCCAGGGACCCAGGTTCGATTCTCGGCTTGGGTCACTGTCTGTGCGGAGTCTGCACGTTCCCCCCGTGTGTGGTGGGTCTTCTTCTGCACTGTAAATTCTATGATTCTATGATCCAACTAACCTGCACATCTTTGGACTGTGGGAGGAAACCGGAGCACCCGGAGGAAACCCACGCAGACACGGGGAGAACATGCAGACTCTGCACAGACAGTGACCCAGCGGGGAATCAAACCTAGGACCCTGGCACTGTGAAGCAACTGTGCTAACCACTATGCTAGCGTACTGCCCTACTAAACTTACTCCTCCTACTAGTCCTAGTCTTGGGGAACGAAGAAGGGCAAGTGGGTGAAGTGACAGTTGCCGACCATATCGGGGATGGTGATCACAATTCAGTTAGTTAGATTTAGCATTTCCAAGGAAAAGGACAGAGACAAAGCAGGAGTAAACGTATTGAACTGGGGGACCGCAATTTTTGCAGAAATGAGAACGGATTTGGTTGAGGTGGATTGGCCAGCACTGCTAGAAGATAAATCAGTGGAAAACTCAGTGGGAAGCACCTAAAAGCGAGATCCTAAATGTACAAAGTAGACATGGCCCCTCCAAAAATAAGAGTGGTACTCCCGAATCTATTATAGAATCACAGAAACATAGAATCCTTATAGTGCAGAAAGAGATCATTCCGCCCATCGAGTCTGCTCCGATCCTCTGAAAGAGCACCCTACCGAGTCCCACAAGCCCGCAATCCCGTAACCCCACCTCATCTTTGAACACTAAGGGACAATTTAGCATGGCTAAGCCATCTAACCTGCACATCCTTGGGCCTTCCTGGCTGTCCAGAGGGAAGCAGGGGAGTATCACACAGAAAGAGTATGATTGGCACAAAGAAATAGGCACTGCCGATAGCCCAGACGAGTGTAGGAAATGAAGGGATGAAGTAAAGAAAGGAAATAAGGAAATCAAAGAGAGAGCGTGAAAAAAAGATGAGCAAGTAATGTTAAAGAAAACATAAAGATGCTTTGTCAATATCTGAATGGTAAAAGGTTAGTTCAGGAAAAAGTGAGACGTATCAGAGATGGAGAAGGGAACTTTGATGTAGATGCAGAGACTGTGGGAAGGATTTTAAATGAATATTTTGTCTCCATGTTTACAAAGGAAATGGATGATGCAGATATAGAACAGGACGAGATAATCATAAAGAGAGAGGCAGTACTCAAAGGGTTAGATTCTTTGAAAGTTGATAAGTCACCAGGGTCAAATGGATTGTTTCTGAGGCTGCTGAAGGAGGTCAGGGAAGAGGTACCACATGCTCTGAGGATGCTTTTCCAAACCTCACCAGATACAGGAGGTACCAGAGGACTGGAGAAATGCAAACGTCGTTCTATTGTTTAAAAAGCGAAGGAAATGCCAAACAATTATAGGTCAGTTAGTCTTATGTCAGTGGTGGGCAAAATAATAGAATTAATCCTGAGAGATAAGATTAACTATCACATAGAAAGACATGGACTAGTCAGGAATAGTCAGCATGGATTTGTTAAAAGAAAGTCTTGCCTCACAAATTTGATTGAATTCTTTGAGGAAGTGACAAGAAAGGCTGTTAACAGTGATGCAGTGGATGTTGTGTACATGGATTTTAGCAAGGTGTTTGACAAGGTCCCACATGGGAGATTGATCAAAAATATAAAAGCCCATGGGATACAGGGTAACATTGCAAACTGGGTAACAGGTTTGGTCAGGGACAGGAAATAAAGCGTAATGGTCGATGGCTGCCCTTGTGAATAGAACTTGCTTCAAGTGATGTCCCACAGGTTTTGAGGTTGGGATCCTGAGGCCGGGATTCTCCGAACTCGTGCAGGCTCGGAGAATCGGAGTTGACGGCGAGACGGCCCGCGATGCAGCGCCGACACCGGGACGCGATTCTCCAGTGACCGGAGAATCTGCGCCAGTCGCATGCACCCTGTCGACGCGATGCCAGTCGGGAGCCGTTGAAAGAGTCCCCCCACGGCGATTCTCCGCGGTCGACCGGCCGAGTTCCCGCCGCCTGGTTCACTTTTGGTTCCACCCGGCGGGAGCTCGGCGTCACGTCTGCGGTGGCCTTCCTGGTGGAGGGGCAGGGGGATCAGTCTCCGGGGGGGCCTCCACAATGGCCAGACCCGCGATCGGGGGCCACCGATCGGTGGGCGCGCGCAATCTGGAGGGGGGGCCTACCTTCTTCCGCGCTGGCCCGCTGTGCAGCTGCAGCATGTTGCGCGGCGCCGGCGCGCAAGCAGCCGCCGCGCCCATGCGCGAACCCGCTGCCGGCCGCCACATGCACGCGTGGATCTGTGGCAAGCAGTGCAGGGCCCTGTACGGCAGCTGGAGCAGCGCGGAGCACTCCGCCGCTTTGCTGGCCCCCGGTGGGCAACAGAATCGCCAGGCCAAGAGGCCCGTTGATACCGGCGTGAAACTCTCTGGTGTTTACGCCGGCGTCAACACTTAGCAGCGTTTTTAGAGAATCCCGGCCGGACTGTTTGTGTTATATATTAACGATTTGGGCGTGAGTGGGGTACACGAATGGGAAATTTGCAGGAGGCACAAAGGTTGGCCAAGGGGTGAATCGTGTAGAGGACAGCAATAATCTCCAAAACAAAATAGATGGGTTGGTGGGGTGAGCAGTAAAGTGGCTGATGGATTTTGACACAGAGAAGTGTGAGGTCATGTATTTAGGGAGGTCAAACAGTTACAGGGGGGCCGGATTCTCTGGCCCCCCCAGCTGCGTGTTTCTGGTGTTCACACAGTTCACTGGCGGCTGGATTCTCTCTTCTGACCCGCCTGTCATGGGGTTTCCCATTGATCCGACCGCACGCCAGCGGGAAACCCATCGATGGGGGTGCACTGCCAGTGAGAACAGGGAATCCCAATGGCCGGAGAATTGTGGCCAGGGAGTACACAATAAATGGGAATATACTAAGAAGGGTAGATGGAATAACAGATCTTGGCGTACAAGCACACAGGCTCCTAAAGGCAGCAGTTCAAGTCAACAAGGTTGTAAAGACGCCTATGGAATGTTCTCCTTCATCGGCAGATGTAAAGATGTAATTTTGGAGTTGTATACATCACCACATTACAGAAAGGACGTTATTGCTCTGAAGAGAGTGCAATGGAGGTTTAGAAGAACGTTGTCAAGCCGAGAAAAGTATAGCTACATAGAACATAGAAGGAGGCCATTCAGCCCATCGAGTCTGCACCGACCCACTTAAGCCCTCACTTCCACCCTATCCCCGTAACCCAATAACCCCTCCTAACCATTTTTGGTCACTAAGGGCAATTTATCATGGCCAATCCACCTAACCTGCACGTCTTTGGACTGTGGGAGGAAACCGGAGCACGCGGATGAAACCCACGCACGCACGGGGAGAACGTGCAGACTCCGCACAGACAGTGACCCAGCGGGTAATCGAACCTGGGACCCTGGCGCTGTGAAGCCATAGCGCTATCCACTTGTGCTACCATGCTCCCTACGAGGAGAGATTGGATAGGTTGGGCTTATTTTTCTTGGAACCAAGAATGCTGAGGGGTGACTTTATTGAGGTGCACAAGATTACGGGAAGAGATAGAATGGACAGGATAAGATTGTCTCCCTTGGTGGAGAATTCTAGAACCAGGGGACATGGATTCAAGATCGGTGGCAGAAGGTGTGGAGGGGACATGAGGAAGAACTTTTTTACGCAAAGGGAGTGGGAAACTGGAAATCACTGCCCGTGTTGGTGGTGGAAGCAGAGACCCTAAACTCTTTTTAAAAATACCTGGATCTGCACCTTAATTTTATAATTAAGGGTCAATTTAGCCTGGCCAATCCACCGAGCCTGCACATCATTGGGTTGTGGGGGCGAAACCCACGCAAACACGGGGAGAATGTGCAAACTCCACACGGACAGTGACCCAGAGCCGGGATCGAACCTGGGACCTTGGCGCCGTGAGGCTGCAGTGCTAACCACTGCGCCACCGTGCTGCCCTTAAATGTGGTACACTTAAAGGCTCTGGGCCGGGTGCAGGAAGGTGGGTATTCCCGGGCTGGCATGGACAGGATGGGCCAAATGGCTTCCTTCTGTGCTGTAACTTTTCTATAGTTCTGTTGCTGGGTGAATGCCAGTGCAGGCAGAACGAGGCCCTTAAGTGAGCATTAATGCTCGCTTCAGGGGCTCAATTGGCAGTGGTACGGGAAGTTTGTCCAAATTCCTTTCAGCCACAAATCTAATCAGGGCGGAGGTGGCAAGGCAGCGGAAACGCCACCCACTGCCCTCCTGCCTGATTAAGTGTAACCCCCCACCCCACCCCATTGCCAAAATCTGCACAGGTGAGATTCCATAATTCCACCCTTGGTTGGCAAAAAATGTATCAATCTCAGATTCTGAGTTATGAATGAAACTGGCAGCTGTTGGAAAATGTAAGATTTCTGCTGAAACGACTCACTTTGTTTCAATGAGACGCACGTGGAACTGAGGCTGGTTAGGAGGGTGAATTTTCTGCTTGCTCGTCCCGGGTTTTACTTGCCGGGATCAGTCTGGGATACCAGCTGGTTTGGGCCTGTGGTTGAGGTGAACGGGCACAGTGCCCTGATGGATGTAGGTGCCTGTGAGAAGGTAAACATCAGTGAATGCACAACCACGGCAGAGGGGGAGTCAAACGTCACAAATTTCTACGTCATTCCCTATCCCTGTTACGTAAACATTACCACTAGTCCATTATTTTCAACACATTTATGTTCCTACTGCATTAAGGGCTGTGCCAACAAAAACGTAAGACACCGAGGGCGAGATTCTCCGACCCCCCCGCCCGGTCGGAGAATCCCCGGGGGGCAGCGTGAATCCCGCCGCTCCGACACTGGCTACCGTATTCTCCGGCGTTGGTTTGCGGGCAGGGGCGGGGTTTACACCGTGCCGGTCAGGGGACGTTGGCAGTGGCCCCCCGCCGGCAATTCTCCGGGCCCTGATGGGCTGAGCGGCCGTCATTTCCTGGCCAGTCCCGCCGGCGTGAAATGGACATGGTCCATCACGGCGGGACCTGGCTTGCCGGCCGCCTAGCGGGATCCTCGGGGGGGCGAGGGGGATCTGGCCCCGGAGGGGGGACACCACAGTGGCCTGACCCGTGATCGGGGCCCACCGATCTGCGGGCGGACCTGTGCCGTGGGGGCATTCTTTCGATCTGCGCCGGCCTCTGTAGGGCTCCGCCATGGCCGGTGCAGAGAAGAACTCCCCTGCGCATGCGTAGGAACACGCCGGTGGTTCTGCGCATGCGCGGGTCCACGGCGGCCCTTTGGCACTGGTTGGCGTGGCGCCAACCCCTCCGGCGCCGGCCTAGCCCTGGAGGTGCGGGGGATTCCGCAACTTCGGGGTGGCCCGACGCCGGAGTGTCCGCGCCGTTCCTGGCGCCGGCGTCGGCCCATCATGCCAAGTGTGGGAGAATCCCGCCCCTGGGTTGGAATTTTTCAGCTATTTGGATATTCTTTTCCCACAGGAGGCACACTGCGGGTTTCCCCGGAGGCCTCGGGTGGCTTCAATGGGACAAGCAGCGTGAAGAGAACAGCGCGCCATCGAGAAACACGCGCCTGGGGTATGCTGAATGTATTACTGCTACCATTCACCTGCCCTTGTGGGCTCTGCCTGTGGCCCACCATTGTATTACATTACATTACATTGCACTATGTTGGTGCCCTTCTGGGCTCTGCCTGTGGCTCCGCCCCCTCGGGGGAAGTATATAGAGCTGCAGCCTGTAGGCGGCACTCAGTACAGAGCAGTCGCAGGCAGGCACAGATCTAGCTGATTAAAACCGCTGTTCACTTCAACTCTCCGTCTCGAGTGAATTGATGGTCGCATCATGGGGGACCGGTGAATCCCTCCCCTGTTTAATAAAACCAGCCAGCTTAAAATTTAAAATGGAGGTCAAGGCCTGAGGGAAGCAGCCTCATTAGCATATTTAACTGAGCCACTGCCTCCTGGGAATGAGTCAGTTGTACGTCCTTCTTTTTAACTCTTTCATGGGGCTGGGTGTTGCTACCAGGAGCAGCATTTATCATCCATCACTAATTGCACTTGAACTGAGTATCTCACTCGGCCATTTCAGAGGAGCAGTTAAAAGTCAGCCACATTGCTGTGGATCTGGAGTCACATGTAGGCTAGGCCGGGTAAGGACGGCAGATTTCCTTCCCGAAAGGACATAAGTGAAGCAGATCGTTTTTTTTTATGACAGTGGATTGGTGTGTGAAAGTCAATATTTTCACTTCTGTGAGAGAAAAATTCAACACAGAATAACAAGCTTTATTTTCGAAAACAACTGCTTGCAGCAATGGCTGAAACTTGAAGTCAGAGGGCAGTCAACAAACCTGCTGAGTCTTTCACAAGTTCCGCGCTTTCGTGGAGAATTAGCTCAATATTTATACATTATCATTATCAAGATTATGTGACAACAGTATGGTCAGGAGTTTGATCGGAAATACAAACGGAAGCATAGACCAGACCATGTTTGGTCATATCACTCATACCATTATTTAGTCCTCGGAGGGAACATTGAAAGGTCAGAATAGATTTGTTTCTTCCTGAACCTATCTTTGTTTTAAATTCCTACGGCCCTGGGTTATGATGAGTTAGTTTTATCAGGAGTTGCCGAGGTCCGGTGTTTTGGAATGGCTCGACCTTCGCTGATCATTTTCAGACTTCAAGTTATGCAGAGTTGGCCTATGGCCATACTAGTCTGAAAATGGCTAGGGCAGCATTCTTTACCTGGGCCTGGGGAGCTGGAATGAGTAGTTTCAGTCTATCTGGTATTGTCCCAAACCTTTTGACCAGTCTTCCCATTGACCAGTTTTCCCATCATGCCATTACTTAATTCGTACCATATCACAGGTGGTCAGCATTGGACATTTAATCCCAGATTTTTTTTAAATTTAATTCAAATTTCACCATCTGCCACGGTGGCTTTTGAACCCGGTTCCACAGAGAATTCCCCTGGGTCTCTGGATTACTGACCCACCCCCACCCCCGTATACTGCCTCCATGAAAACCAGAAGTGAATGGCTTGGGGTCTGGGTGGGATTGGGTTTGAGACTTTTTTAACATCCTGCCTAAGCCAGACATGCATGTTTTGGGGCATGAAAGTAAGTCCCCTAAACTGCTGTTTGTAAAGCCAAGGATGCCATATGTTTTTGTCAAATCCTTCTCAGCTGGTCCTGTCAGATTTGTGTACTTATTCCAGGTTCCGCAAGTTAAACGCCTTCATTGCAGTGCAACAGCACCCTCGCTCAAAGACTCCATGCACAATCTGTTGCCATGGGCTCTGTGACACTCACCCTCCCCTCGCCGAGGGGACTGCTAGAGGTGGACATCAGGAACCTTGCTCCCCAATGCCACCTTGCGAAATGAGGTATAAGATCAGACTGGCGTTTATTGCAGAGCCCTGTCGCATTGCCATTGCAAGGACAAGCAAGCCTTCCAGCTAGGAAGTGACACGTATCACATGTGTAATTCCATCCACGGCCGACAAATGAGACGAGGCAGCTGGAAATCTGCTTTACTCTAATTAACAATGACTCTTGCACATTACTCAGTCTCTGTCAGCCCAGCGCTTTGTTTGAGTTGGCCTCTGCAAAGCTAATCTTGTCATCAACAACGAGAACAAACTTCTTTTAGCATCTTTCCAGGCTGACTGGCAACAGATTGACATTATTCGAACAGGCCAGTCATACTAGGCCGCGTTGCCAGCGAGGTGGGCAATATTTAGCTGAGGAAACCTGCTGGCCAATCTTTACACATATTCACCTTGGTATAAAACCTTTAGGTGTGCCACATTTCCCCCATCACACTGCAGGTTGTCTGTTTGGTTTGCCAAACTTCCACGGAGCCTCCAACAATTACAGATTAATCTTCGGGGCACCGATGCAGGTCTCAAAAAAGAATGTTCTGCTTTTCTCGTTCTCTTTCAATACATTATTTTTATTTGTTGGAAGGATACTGCAATGGGGAAAAAAACTTGAATATAATGCTTTACTCCAGAATCAGCCAATTGAGGAAGAAAGAGCCTGTTCACTTACGAATTATTGTGGAGGAGCAGTAGGTCACGAAAAGGCTGGATGTATGCAGGAATGGCTGCTACAAGTTTGGCCAAGTGAAGTATTTGAAACAGGCACCCCTGTAGATGTTCAATCGATTACATGCAGTAAACTGGTGGGGTGGCAGCCTGTGAGCTCAGCTGGCTAAATAACTCTCCAACTGAGCTGAGGCACAGAGGTTAGCCCTGCTGCCTCGGAACGCCAGGGATCAGGGTTCGATTCCAGCCATGGGTGACTGTCTGTGTGGAGTTTGCACGTTCTCCCCGTGTTTGCATGGGTTTCCTCCGGGTGCTCCGGTTTCCTCCCGCTGTCCAATGTTGTGCAGGTTAGGTGGGATTGGGCGGGGTGAGTGGGACTAGATGGGATGCTCTTTCAAAGGGTGGGTGCCGACACGATGTGCCGAATCGCCTCCTTGTGCATTGCAGGGATTCTACGGATTATATGGACTTGGGGCCTGCCTCCTCTCTGTACCTGTAGTAAACAAAACATGGCAAAATCCTGCCTTCGGGCAGAGAAACGAAGAGGAAGGACTGATGGGTTAGTGAAGGGTAGAACCACATGTCCCCGTCTCAGTTCCATCCAATTGAATGGCAAAGCACATTACAACAGCCCTCTGTCTTGGAACCTTCTAATAGCATCTAGCTAGATTTGATTTGGGCATCTCTGCAAGTCATGCTGTATGCTTAATGGTAATGTGAGGGTGAAATGTCTTCAAACTTCACATGTAGCAATAAGTTGGCTTAGCTAAAATTAAATTGAAAGTATCTCCTTGCACATAGTTCTCCATTTATTTTGCATTTGGAAGCATTCGTCTGACTTCAGTTGCAAAGTAGAAAGTGATTTTAAAGATAAACGGGATTAGTGCAGAATATTTTTAAAATGACAAAGGGGAAGCAGAGGTGTTGTGGTATTGTCACTTGGACTAATCATCTAGAGACCCAGGGAAAGATCTGGGGACCCGGTAATCAAATCCCACCACCGCCGATGGTGCGATTTGAATTCAATAAAAATCTGGAATTGAAAGTCTACCGATCACCATGAAACTATTGTTGATTGTTGTTAAAAACCCATCTGGTTCACTAATGTCCTTTAGGGAAGGAAATCTGCCGTCCTCATCTGGTCAGGCCTACATGGTGACTTCCGACCCACAGAAATGTGATTGACTCTTAAATGCCCTCTGAAATGATCCAGAAAGCCATTCTGTTCAAGGGTGATGGGCAATGAATGCTGGTCCCGCCAGCGATGCGACATCCCATGAATGAATTTTAAAAAAACATGGCAGGCAAACTATTTGCAGCAACATCTCACAAACACCGAAATAGGTGAATTAATGATTAAATGAAGTTGTTTGTTTTTAAAACTGCTGTTGCTCGAGTTCAAAGTATTTTTTAAAAGAGAAGTAGCCTACCCAATTATTTTTTTTCCCAATTAAGGGGCAATTTTGCGTAGCTGATCCGCCTCACCAGCACATCTTTGGGTTGTGGGGGTGAAACCCACACTGACATGGGGAGAATGTGCAATCTCCACACGGACAGTGACCCAGTTCGAACCCGGGTCCTCAACGCCGTAGCCCTAGTGCTAACCACTGTGCCACATGCCGCCGAGTTAGAAGTATTGGCTCGAATACTGGGGAGAGCTCTCTTGCTCTTCTTCAAGTAGTCAGCTGAGGTCTTCCACATCCACTTGAGAAAGCAGATGGGCCAAGCACTGGTCTTTCAACAGCTCTAATCCCGGGACACCTTGCAGTTTTGCTCCCATCAATTAAAATTAATTAAAATGTAACTCAAGCTCTTTTCTAAAAAAAACAATCAACAGCTGAAAAGTTACAAATCATTTTGGTGGCCACTACGTGATTAACCGTACAATGCATTCAACTGTGCTCCTATCTCCCTGTAATATCCTCTCCGCAATCCATCACAGATCATTCACTCCCCTGCCCAAATTCTAATTTACCTTTTCTAGGGCATTTGTCAGATGAGATTGTTATGTGTGTTGGAAGATAAGAATTCCAACTGTTCAAAAGCCACAGGCTTGATTTATTTTTGAAAACAATATTTCCCCCTCCTGCTCCAATATGCTTCCTGTTTAGAATATGACCACGCAGCAAAGTTCAAGGGCAGGAAAAGGCAAATCAGCCCCTCGCGCTGGTCCTCTCAATTAGCAGTGGCGACAATTTGAACCTCACATCGTCCGTCAATAAAGTCACGAGATTGAGTACAGTGCTGCTTTGACACGCCTGTCAAATCTCCATTGAAGAATAACATTGTGCTTCACTGACAGAAACGTGTCAGCCTTGGACATTAACTCTGCATGGGGTGTGCAATGGCCCCGTTGTTCTGTATATAACGATATGAGTCTGTCATTTATGCTCCATTATTTATGCTCACTGTGCTTGATGAATTAAGCCTGAGTGTGGACACTGTCATGTGAGAGTACCTTTAAGAAATGGGTGTTTATAAATGGGTGTGTATATAAATATCTGTAGTGAGAGTGCCTTTAAGAAATGGGTGTTTAGTACTGCAGTGATGTCAGAGAGTGGGTGAAACTGGGCTGTCTGTCAACTTTTTACTTTCGTTTTAGGCTGTTTGTTGCAGGGTGTGTTTTAGTTTCGTTTTCAGTGTTGGAGCTGAAGCCAGACAGAGCAGGTGCACTGTTGATCTCTCTGCCATGAAAAGACTATCTCTTGATCATTTGGTGAATTCAGAATTATAAATGTTCTCAGTAGTGAATGTAAACCTAATGTGCTTCTGGTAAAAGGTGTTTAAGTCTTATGGATGTCAAAAGGAAAGCTTAAAGGATTACTTAGTGTTGTAAATCTTTGGAGGTTGTATTTGAATTGATGGTTTCTAAGATGGTCACTGTATGTTTTAAAAAGGTTAACTTGAGTTCATAGGATAAACATTGTTTTGCTTTAAAAAAATACTTTTTCATTTCTGCTGCACCACACCTGTAGAGTGGGCCGTGCGCTCCCCATACCATAATCTAGTAAAAGGTGTGGGTCAGGTGAACTCCATGACACTCTTTGGGGTTCTCTAATCCCTGGCCCATAACAACACAAAGCAAAGAAACCAAAGCTGGAGTAAGAGCTATGAGACAGAGCTAGAAGCATAAGAACATAACATAAGAACATAAGAACTAGGAGCAGGAGTAGGCCACCTGGCCCCTCGAGCCTGCTCCGCCATTCAATTATATCATGGCTGATCTCTTGTGGACTCAGCTCCACTTTCCGGCCCGAATTTAAAAATTTGAAAATTAATCTCTGGAGGTTGCATTGGAAGTCCAACCCCAGGAGCGTGGCAGCGCAGAGGTGAGGGAGGACTTAAAGTCGGAAATTTTTTAATTCTCTGCCCTGGACCGTGAGGTTCGCTACACAGAACCCCTTGATCTCTACAGAGTGAGACCCGGAGGCCAGGGAGATTTTTTGGTTAACTGGGTGCATGGGAAGAGAACAGCGCCTTACCGTGCTGGAGTGTATGAAGCTCTTTGTGCTACCGGAGTCGATCAGGCAGGATGTTTTGCGCCCGTTGATGAGTACGGTCCTCGTCGCGGTCGAGAGTGTTCGGGGCCGAGACTGGTACAAATTGGAGATTTTCCTCGGTCAGTGTGTGGTCATCCGAATAGGCGTCCTGAGACTCCAGCCAAGATGGCGGCACCCACGCATCTCACGTGGCCCCTGGGGAACAAGATAGCGGTGCCCAGGTGTGGTAAATCACGTTGTACCTATATTAGAGGATGTACGGTAGAACCTGCACAGGTTCGCCTGTGGCCCCTGCCTGCTGGCTCCGCCCAGGAGGCGGGGTATAAATATGCGTGTCCTCCAGCTCGCAGCCATTTTGCCAGCTGCTTTGGGAGGCCACACATCTGATACCAATAAAGCCTCAGTTTGGATTCAACTTTCGTCTTTAGTCAAATTGATCGTGCCTCAATTTATTGGTATCAGTTTCGAAGGATGGACCTCCGTATTAAACCGGATCGCCTGCAGCTGGATCCGCACTCAAGCGACGCCAGAAACGACTTCCAGCACTGGCTAGCTTGCTTTGAAGTGTATATCAACGCAGCGCCGAACCCTGTTCCAGAGGCTCAGAAGATTCAGATCTTATATTCCAGGCTGAGCTCCAAAGTCTTCCCACTAATCCAGGATGAGCTGAACTGCGCCGAAGCCATGACTCGACTCAAGGACAACTACGAGCAGAAGACAAACATGCTCTTCACCAGGCACGCGCTCGCCACTCGCTCTCAACTACCGGGTGAGTCCATAGATGACTTCTGGAGGGCCCTAATCCCACTAGTCCGGGACTGTGACTGCCAGGACGTTACAGCCAAGGAACACTCAGTCCTCCTTATGAGGGACGCCTTTGTGACCAGAATTGGGTCAGATATCATTCACCAGCGGCTCCTAGAAGGGGCCACGCATGACCTCGCAGAGACTAAAACGCTTGCGCTCTCCATGACGGTCGCCCTGCGCAACGTCCAGTCCTACGCCCCCAACCGCGCTGCCCACCCCTCCTACACTTCGTGGACCCCACAAACAGCCGCCCCAGTGGGTGCGCTGCCCACCTAATATGCCTGCGCTACACTCCAGCCAGCGAACCCCAGGGGGCCCCGATGCTATTTTTGCGGCCAGGTAATGCCTCCAATGCCGCACAGCTTCAACAATAGCTTGGGCCAGCAAAAGCACCCCCGATAACGCTGCCCGGCCCGCGTTGCCCTTTGTAAAGTCTGCAGGAAGACGGGCCACTTCACCGCGGTGTGCCAGGCCCGCTCAGTAGCCGCGATCACCCCCCCCGCCCCCCGGTCACGGACAATGGGCGCCGCCATCCCCCCCCCAGACCACGTGCGGCCAGTGGGCGCCGCCATCTTCCCCTCCGCGCGACACATGCGTTTCATGGGCGCCGCCATCTTGTTCCACCCCGCAACATGCGTTCCATGGGCGCCGCATTTTGTCATCCGCAAGATCTCCGGGTGCGCCATCTTGTCTACCCCTCAGCACATGGGCACCACCAGTGTTCCAGGACCTGAACTCAACGGCCGCCCCATTACCCGACGACCAACCAAGGCTCGCCTCCATGTCACTCGACCAGTCTCACCCGCATAACCTGACCAACGCATCCACCAGCGTGAAAGTTGACGACCATGTGACCTCTTGCCTGTTGGGCTCCTGGAGCACCGAAAGCTTCATACACCGGATACGGTAAGGTGCTGCTCCCTCACGATACACCCCACCAATCAAAAAATCTCCCTGGTCTCCGGATCCCATTGCGTAACGATCCGGGGGTACTGTACGGTCACGCTCACGGTCCAGGGTGTAGAATTCCACGGCTTCCACCTCCACGTTCTCCCTAACCTCTGCGCTGCACTAATCCTTGGCCTAGATTTCCAGTGTAACCTCCAGAGCCTAACCCTGAAATTCGGCGGACACTTACCACCCCTAACTGTGTGCGGCCTCGCAACCCGAAAGGTCGACCCACCTTCCCTCTTTGCCAATTTAACTCCAGATTGCAAACCCGTCGCCACCAGAAGCAGACGGTACAGCGCCCAGGACAAGACCTTCCTTAGGTCCGAAGTCCAGCGGCTGCTTCGGGAAGGCATCATCGAGGTCAGCAACAGCCCCTGGAGAGCTCAAGTGGTAGTGGTTAAATCTGGGGAGAAACACCGAATGGTCGTGGACTACAGCCAGACCATCAACAGGTACACGCAGCTCGATGCCTACCCCCTCCCACACATATCTGACATGGTTAACCAGATTGCACAGTATCGTGTCTTCTCAACGGTAGACCTGAAATCCGCCTACCACCAGCTCCCCATCCGTAAATCGGACCGTCCATACACCGCCTTCGAGGCAGACGGCCGTCTACATCACTTCCTTAGGATCCACTTCGGCGTCACTAACGGGGTCTGGGTCTTCCAAAGGGAGATGGACCGAGTGGTTGACTGGTACGGTTTGCGGGCCACGTTTCCGTACCTAGACAATGTCACCATCTGCGGCCACGATCAGCAGGACCACGACCCCAACCGTGCTAAATTTCTCCGCACCGCTACTCTCCTAAACCTCTCTTACAACAAGGAGAAGTGTGTGTTCAGCACAAACCGCTTAGCCATCCTCGGCTATGTGGTCCAGAACGGAGTTCTGGGGCCCGATCCCGACCGCATGCGCCCCCTCATGGAGCTACCCCTCCCCCACTGCCCTAAGGCCCTCAAACGCTGCCTGGGGCTTTTTTTATATTATGCGCAGTGGGTCCCAAACTATGTGGACTAAGGCCCGCCCACTCATACAGTCCACGCAGTTTCCCCTGACGGCTGAGGCGCAACAGGCCTTCGCCCGGATCAGAGCTGATATTGCCAAGGCCACAATGCACGCTGTAGATGAAACACTACCCTTCCAAGTAGAAAGCGACTCATCAGACGTCGCCCTCAATCTGGCAGGCAGGCCCGTGGCATTCTTTTCCCGCACACTTCATGCCTCTGAAATTCGGCACTCATCCGTCGAAAAAGAGGCCCAAGCTATCGTTGAAGCTGTGCGGCATTGGAGGCATTACCTGGCCGACAGGAGATTCACTCTCCTCACTGACCAATGGTCGGTAGCTTTCATGTTCAACAACACACAGCGGGGCAAGATCAAAAATGATAAAATCTTGCGGTGGAGAATCGAGCTCTCCACTTATAATTACGAGATTAGGTATCGCCCTGGCAAACTCAACGAGGCCCCAGACGCCCTACCCTGAGGTACATGTGCCAGCACACAGGTAGACCGACTCCGGACCCTGCACGACAGCCTTTGTCACCCAGGGGTCACATGGTTGTACCACTTCATTCAGGCACAAAATTTGCCCTACTCCATCGAGGACGTAAGGACAAATACCAGGGACTGCCAGGTCTGTGCGGAGTGCAAGCCGCACTTCTACCGGCCGGACCGAGCATGCCTGGTGAAGGCCTCCTGTCCCTTTGAATACCTCAGCATGGACTTCAAAGGCCCCCTCCCCTCCACCGATCTTCACACATATTTCCTCAGTGTGATCGACGAATACTCCCGGTTCCCCTTCGCCATCCCTTGCCCCGACATGACGTCTGCCACTGTCATTAAAGCCCTCAATTCGATCTTCATTCTGTTCGGTTTCCCCGCCTACATCCACAGTGACAGGGAATCCTCATTCATGAGTGATGAGCTGCGTCAGTTTCTGCTCAGCAGGGGTATCGCCTCCAGTAGAACGACAAGCTACAACCCCCAGGGAAACGGACAGGTAGAAAGGGAGAATGGGATGGTTTGGGGGGGCTGTCCAGCTGGCCCTACGGTCCCGAAATCTCCCGGCCTCCCGCTGGCAAGAGGTCCTCCCTGATGCACTACATTCCATTCGCTCGTTACTCTGCACTGCCACTAACAATGCACCGAATGAACGTCTTTTTGCCTTCCCCAGGAAGTCCACATCTGGGGTGTCGCTCCCAACTTGGCTCACAGCTCCGGGAACCGTGCTTCTCCGTAAACATGCGCGACTCCGCAAGGCGGACCCGTTGGTGGAGAGGGTACACATGCTCCACGCAAACCCCCAGTACGCCTACGTGGCGTTCCCCGACGGCCGCCAGGATACTGTCTCCCTCAGGGACCAGGCACCAGCATGTTCCACACCCACACCACCCCCGTCGCCCCGGGTGCCACCCTCCCCTCCCCCGTCGCTCACAACACCACCACCCCCCCAGGACCGTCCGTTCTCCCCCTGCCCACGCCCATCGATGAAGAGGATTTCGGTACGCTCCCGGAGTCACCTTCGATCAGGTCAGCACCAACATCACCGTCACCACTTCGGCGCTCCCAAAGGACCATCAAGGCCCCGGACCGGCTGAACCTCTGACCGGTCCACCGGACGTCAAAGGACATTTGTTTTGCTTTGTAAATATTAAAAACATTATTGTATATAGTTATTCACCACCCCCTCTGGACTCAATTTTAACAGGGGGTGAATGTGGTAAACCACTGTTGTACCTATATTAGAGGATGTACGGTAGAACCTGCACTACAGGTCAAATTGATCGTGCCTCACCGGGGCCCGCACATGGCTGGGGATAAAGAAGATGGCGGTGCCCGAGGCCCGCACATGGCCCGTGGAGAGAGTTGTGGTGGCGGCCCCGGTTCGCCCCCGGAGAAAGCGGCGACCGCCCGGGCCTGGCATACTGCCACGAAATGGCCCTTTTTGCCACAACCTTTGCAGGTGGAGGAGCGGGCCGGGCAGCGCTGCCGGAGGTGCTTGGCTTGCCCGCAAAAGTAACAGCGCGGCCCCCCGTGGTTGCCTGGTAGCCGCGCGGTACAAGCTTGTGGGGGGATGGGGGATGCATCGGGGCCGGCCGCGGGTGGGTTCCACGCTGCCCAAGGGGCTGCCGCGTGGTCGGGGACGTACGCGAGGGTGTTTCAGGAGGCCACATCCAGGGAGCTAGCAAGGGCCTGTGCCTCCTTGAAGCCCAGTGTCTCCTTCTCCAGCAGCAGCTGGCAGATTTGGGAGGACAGCATACCTGCAACAAATGCGTCCCGGATTAATAGTTCTGTGTGGTTGCTAGCTAAAACTTGCCGGCAGTCACAGTTCCTACCCAGTACCAGGAGCGCCCGGTAGAATTCATCCAGCGATTTCCACGGGATTTGTCGCCTTGTCACTAGCAGATGTCGGGCGGAAACCTGGTTTACTGGGAAAATGTAGTGTCCTTTCAATAGGGCCATCACGGCCTCGAAATCGTCCGCATCCTCGATGAGGGTGTAGATCTCTGGGCTCACCCTCGAGTGGAGAACTTGCAGTTTCTGGTCCTCCGTGGGTGCAGTCGTGGCCATCCTGAGGTACCCGTTGAAGCACGCCAGCCAGTGTTTGAAGGTTGCCGCTGAGTTTTCCGCGTGGGGGCTGAGTTGCAGACACTCCGGCTTGATTCGGAGCTCCATTCTTTAAAATCTAGCCCAATAAATTGATGCTCGATCAATAACTCCAGAAGTGAGATTGGATGACAATTGAAGGCTTTATTGGACTAGATGTTTCCCCCAGCGCAGGTACAGAATGCGGCTGCTAAGGAGACACAGACTCTTATACTCCGCCTTACTGGGTGGAACCAGCAGGCTGGCTTCACCAATGATCTTCATGTCTCAGGTACCTCCCACACCAATGGTCTTACAGCCTCAACCTAAGTACCGTAATACCCCTAATTCAGACTACCACACCCACCTAACCTTTGGACACTTAGGGGCAATTTAGCATGGCCAATCCACCTAACCTGCACATCTTTGGACTGTGGGAGGAAACGGGAGCACCCGGAGGAAACCCACGCAGACAAGGAGAGAATGTACAAACTCCATACAGACAGTCACCCGAAGTTGGAATTGAATCCGGGTCCCTGGCACTGTCAGACTGTAGTGCTAACCACATCGCCAGCGTGCAGCCTCTATTGGAGCAGCTTGGCTAAGGGTGCGACCATTTCTGGAGCGCATCACTTAATTTCCCTTCAGCTGTCGTGCTTCCTGACTGAACATTGTAAAACCTGCAAATTGGGTTAAAGCGGAGGCTACCAGTCTAATTAATATGGTTAAATTGGAAACAGGCCTCCTCGGAGTGGTTTGTCCCACCCCTTGCCTTGCTGCTGTAGCTTACGGATGTTTGTGGACTTGAGCCGAAATGGGGTGGGGGAAAATATTTTCAAAATTTTAACGCCTTGCCCAAATGCAATCCATTCTTTTTTTCTTGTGCTAAAATGACTCACTTTGCAAAACTGGTGTTTGGCCAGGTGACTTTTCTCTTGAACCAAATGTTGTACATTTTTAACTGATATTGGTATCAATCTGTTCAGTAATTGATGACTACCATCACAAATCAATTTAATATTGACTTTCTGGGAAGTACTTCAGGCAGCTCAGAACCGGTGTGCTTTCGATTTTCTACATTTTCCTTTTCGCTGCCCCCGCTCTGTTGCTGATTTTGCCTTAGTTCAATTGCTCTGTTTTATTAACTTTGCTCTTGAGTCGCCAGGTATCTTTAAGATACCGCCACGTGGTTCAAGTCCGAGTAATGATCAATAATCCAATACACCGATTAGTAAGGTTTAAAGCAAAGCACATTTATTATACACAGTAATCGCTACTCATGCACAAATTCTACGTCTAAGCTACTTCTACAACTAACAGGCCTATACTTAACTTGGAACTGGCCCACCAGGTCAGGGAAACAAATGGCCTTTCGTTCGGGTTCTGAGCCTGCGGGATTCGAAGTTGGTACAGATTGGTAGCTAGGAGCGCCTATCTCGTAGCGAGCGTTGAATTCAGACTTACGAGTTCGATCTTCACTGCTCCGGTCACGGTCAATGTTGGTTCATTGTTGCTGGGTGGCCCGGGCAGGAAGAAGAGCTAAAGAGGAGCTGCTGAAGAGTGAAGAGAGAGCGATTTGAACTTGGGGCTCAACTCTTATAGTCCCCAGGGGCTTCCCGCCTTTCGGGGCGGACCCTGTACCTGGTCCCAAGTGATTGGACTTTGCCCCAATCGCTTGGTTCGATTTTCTCCAATGCTGGAGCGGTTCCCTGAACGATGGGCGGTCTTGAGGTGCTCGTTCACCTCCTTTTGTGTTAGCTCCTGCTGGCGCCGAAGAGTCTGGTTTTGCTTTGTGTGTCTAAATGTTGCTTATTGTTCCCGGGGATTGCTTATTAGTATGCAGATGGCTGTTGTTTTGTTATGCTGATGGTTGCTGGTATCGATAGTGTCTGGCCTTTCCAGAGGTAAATACACAGCCAACCTGCAGCTGCTCATTTTTGTCTTGTTGGCTGACTTTCCCTTCAGCCTTTGCCGTTCGCCATTTTAAATCGGGAGTTGGCCATTTTAAGTGGCTACAGCTCCCATCTCAGCTTGTGTCACCCTCACTGGGTAAGAGCATCCACTTATATTTGGTTATGATTCCACGGACATTAGAACAAAGAACAAAGAAAGGTACAGCACAGGAACAGGCCCTTAGGCCCTCCAAGCCCGCTGCCCGACTAAACTACAATCTTCGACACTTCCTGGGTCCGTATCCCTCTCTTCCCATCCTATTGATGTATTTGTCAAGACTCCCCTTAAACGTCACTCTCGTCCCTGCTTCCACCACCTCCTCCGGCACCGGGTTCCAGGCACCCACTACCCGCTGTGTAAAAAACGTGTCTCGTACATCTCCTCTAGACCTTGCCCCTCGCACCTTAAACCTATGGCGCCTAGTAACTGACCCCTCAACCCTGGGAAGAAGTCTCTGACTATCCACTCTGTCTATGCCCCTCATAATTTTGTCGGCAAATATGAAATTACCCAGCTCCCAGTACCCTTTCCGTCTGACCATTCACATGTGATTTTGCCAAGCCATTGAGTAAACGGAGCTGGATTTCGTTCTCACTTGATGCCTCAAGCACTTCCAGTGAGGGGTTAATTATCAGGAGGGTTTCATTCCCCTCTCACAGATGTTTGATCTCCTCCCAACCTCTAATGAACTAATTATTTCTGAAATTATCTTTAATGCATAATTTTTGCACGGTTTCTATTCGTAACACTGTGGTCAAGATAATTAAGTTTGACGTTTAATTAACAAAGCAAGATAGATAACTCTTGATTAATTCATTGGTTTCACCCTCACACTGCTGATAGGTTTGTAAGCTATGATTTGAACCTGACCCACATGGACGACAAAGGACAGATTCAAGCCTGTCCTCCACTTTATACCCTGCCCCATTGTATACCCCAGACATGTCTGTGGTCTAAATTTTTGTGCTCACATTGAGTGCTCAAAGCCAGTAGAATTCCCGACTCCAAGAGATTTTTGGTCCAAGAACTGTCAACCCAGACTCGCTCAACTGATTTTTGGGATTAGGGGCTTATCCTATGAAGAAAAGGTTGGACCTGTATCGGTTGGACTTCAGAAGAATGAAAGGTGGTTTTATCGGAACATGTATGCTCCTGAGGGGGCTTTGCAGGGGGGGATGCTGAGAGGATGGCTCCCCTGGTGGGAGAGACTAGAACTACAGGGCACAGTTCAAAATAGGCGCCTTCACATTTAAGACTGAGATGAAGAGAAATATGTTCTCTCAGAGGTTTGTGTGGTCTCTTCCCCAGCGATCAGTGGCGGTGGGGACGCTAAATATTCTAATGACTGAATGAGATAGATTACCGTGGGCAGCACGGTAGCACAAGTGGATAGCACTGTTGCCTCACAGAGCCACGGTCCCAGGTACGATTCCCCACTGGGCCACTGTCTGTGCGGAGTCTGCACGTTCTCCCCGTGTCTGCGTGGGTTTCCTCCGGGTGCTCTGGTTTCCTCGCACAGTCCAAAGACGTGCAGGTTAGGTGGATTGGCCATGAAAAATTGCCCTTAGTGTCCAAAACAGTTAGGAGGGATATTGGGTTACGGGGATACGGTGGAAGTGAGGGCTTAAGTGGATCGGTGCAGACTCGATGGGCCGAATGGTCTCCTTCTGCACAGTATGTTCTATGTGTTGTGTTGGGCGCTCTGGATCCATGGAACACATACAGGTCACTAACACTTGAAATAGTGCAACACTATTTTATTGAGTCATTAACTGTTCAACATACTCTCACTGTGGGTTAACACGATATTAGCTTTGACTAAAGACCTTTGCCTTGGCCTAACCAGTCGATGCACTCAGCACATGGTGAATGTCTGTGCTGCAGGCTGTGAGTTCTGTCCTACTCGGAAGCTGCAGCTCGAATGAGCGGGAACTCTGATGCCCCCTGTCTTTATAGTGCGTGTGCTCTAACTGGTGATTGGCTGCGCTGTTGTGTGTGTTGATTAGTCCCACTGTGTGTCCATCAGTGTGTGTGTCTGCACCATGATATACTGGTGTATATTATGACATCCCCCCTTTTATAAAAGAATGTACATGTGTGGCAATAAATAGTGTATGGTGAGAATGTCCCTAACTACGTGTGTGCGAAAGACATATTTACAGGACTATGTACATGAGACACAAGCTATTTACATGGGAAGGTGCCTGGTGCAGAAAAACAGTGTGTCACAAGAATAACGAGGTGAACACTATATACAAACCATGTAAACAATCAAACGGAAGAACAAAACAACTCAGAAAGTCTATAAGTCCACAAAGTTCATAAATTAAGTCTCTGAGGTGGGCAATGAATTCTGGTTGACCGCCTCAATTGTGGGTCGGGAGCCGCCGGCTGAGGAGCGGGCTGGAGTGCGTCAGAGTGAGGAGGATGCAGAGTGACAGGGATCTCTGCTTAGTCCATGGCAGGGTCAGCAGGAGGGCGCGGCGACAGTGGAGGATCACGTAGCGAGCGTGGGACGAGACGAAGGGCGCGTCGATTGCGGCGCCGAATGGAGCCATCTGGTAGACGAACCAGGAACGAGCGGGGGGCCACCTGCCGAAGGACAACAGCAGTTGCAGACCAACCACCATCCGGAAGATGGATGCGGATGTTGTCATCTGGAGCCAGAGCAGGGAGATCAGCTGCACGGGAGTCATGAGGTGCCTTGTGCTGTGCACGAGACAGCTGCATCCGGCGAAGGACCGTAACGTGGTCAACGTCTGGGACATGAATGGACGGCACCGTCGTCTTCAGGGTACGACCCATGAGCGATTGGGCTGGCGACAGGCCAGTGGACAGTGGGGCCGTTTGACTATATGTACACCCTTCTCCGCTTTGCTGTTGGATTGGGGGTACAGGGGACTGGATGTCACATGGGCAAAATTGTACCGCCTGGCAAAGTTGGACCATTCCTGGCTTGCGAAGCAGGGGCCATTGTCCGACATAACCGTGAGTGGGATGTCATGTCGAGCAAAGGTGTCCTTACAGGCACGGATGACTGCAGACGATGTGATATCGTGCAACCGTATCACCTCCGGGTAATTTGAAAAGTAGTCCACGATCAGGACATAGTCTACCCAGCGCGTGGAACAGGTCGATGCCCACCTTGGTCCAAGGTGACGTGACCAACTCATGGGGATGCAGGGTCTCACGTGGTTGGGCAGGCTGGAAGCGCTGACAAGTGGGGCAGTTGAGCACTGTGTTGGCTATGTCCTCATTAATGTCGGGCCAGTACACTACCTCTCGGGCCCGTCAGCGGCACTTTTCCACGCCAAGGTGGCCCTCGTGTAGCTGTTCCAGGACGAGCTGGCGCATGCTATGCGGGATGACAATGCGGTCCAGTTTCAGAAGAACCCCTTCTACTACCACCATTTCAACTCTGACATTATAGAACTGAGAGCATTGGCCCTTGAGCCACCCGTCTGTTAGGTGGCGCATGACACGCTGTAGCAAGGGGTCAGCCGCCATCTCGCGGTGAATTTGGACAAGGCGTTCATCCGTGGCAGGTAGATTGGAGGCCACGAAGGCCACATGGGCGTCAACCTGGCAGACGAATCCCGTTGGGTCACATGGAGTGTTGACTGCCCTGGAGAGCGTCAGCAATGATGTGGTCTTTGCCTGGGGTGTATACCAGCTGGAAGTCATATCGCCGGAGCTTGAGAAGAATACGCTGGAGGCGAGGTGTCATGTCGTTCAAGTCTTTCTGTATTATATTGACCAGCGGGTGATGGTCGGTCTCGACGGTGAATTGAGGAAATCCGTACACCTAATCGTGAAACTTAACCACACCGGTCAGAAGGCCCAGGCACTCCTTTTCTATCTGCACATAGCGCTGCTCTGTGGGGGTCATGGCGCGTGACGCATATGCAACGGGGGCCCATGATGAGGCCCCATCACGTTGCAGGAGCATTGCCCCAATGCCGGATTGGCTGGCGTCGGTCAAAATTTTGGTCTCTTTTGCTGGATCAAAGAAAGCTAAGACCGGGGCCGTGGTGAGTTTGGTTTTGAGTTCTCTCCATTCGCGCTCGTGGGCAGGAAGCCATTGGAAGTCTGTCGTCTTCCTGACCAGGTTCCTGAGAGCCGTGGTATGAGAGGCGAGGTTAGGGATGAACTTCCCTTAAAAAGTTGACCATGCCCAGAAATCGGAGGACCGCCTTCTTGTCCTCTTGTATTTTCATGGCTGTGATAGCAGCCACCTTATCCATATCCGGCCGCACACCCAAATGGGAGATGTGGTCCCCGAGGAACTTGAGTTCCGTCTGACCAAAAGAGCATTTGGCCCTGTTGAGGCGGAGGCCCTGCTCAGGTATACGTTTGAATATGCGCTGGAGGCGAATGACATGCTCCTGCGGGGTGGTGGACCAAATGATTATGTTGTTGACATAGACGCGGACACCTTCAATGCCTTCCATCATTTCGTCCATAATCCTAGGGAACACGTCTGAAGCAGATATGATCCAAAATGGCATCCTGGTGTAACAATATCTGCCAAAGAGGGTATTAAATGTACACAGTTTCCAGCTGGATTTGTCGAGCTGGATTTGCCAGAATCCTTTTGAGGCGCCGAGTTTGGTAAAGAGCTTGGCGCGAGCCATCTCGCATGTGATCTCTTCGCGCTTGGGAATGGGATAATGCTCCCTCATGATATTGCGATTTAGATCCTTGGGATCAATGCAAATTCTCAATTCGCCGGAAGGCTTTTTTACACATACCATGGAACTGACCCAGTCGGTTGGTTCCGTGACTGTGGAAATCACTCCTTGGTCCTGGAGGTCCTGCAGCTGCTGCTTGAGGCAGTCCTTAAGTGGTGCTGGGACCCTGCGAGGTGCGTGCACCACAGGCGTGGCATTAAGTTTCAATAAGATCTTGTAGGTGTATGGGAGCATGCCCATGCCTTCGAAGACGTTGTGGTGCTGGTTGATGATGGCGTTGTGTTGCACCCTGAAGTCGGTGTCCTGAAAGGCAGACGTGTCATCAGGAGAGAGAGAGTGAACTCCCTGAACTAGGTTCAACAGCTTGCATGCCTGCGCGCCAAGCAGGGAGGCTTTCGAGGAGCCCACAATTTCAAATGGAAGGATGGCTTTGCGTGCCAACTTGAAGTTGGCACGAGCTGCTGGCATCAATGGCATCGCCATTGTAATCCAATAACTAGCAGGCTGATGGAGGGATGGCTGGTTTGACACAAAGGCTTTGGAAGTCAGACCGCGCAATGAGATTGGCGGAGGCACCAGTGTCCAGGCGGAATCGTATTTGGGACCGGTTGACCATCAGGGTGGCACACCACTCATCGTCTGGATCGATGCTGTATACCGACAGCGGCTGGTGTCTTCGCTTTGGGGACACCCTGTTTTTTGTCACGATGCCGACTCGAAAAGGCGCCTTCGGGTCCTCGGTGTCACTGTTGTGTGGGAGGTCCGCATCGGACTCCGTGACCGTGGGTTGAATTGCCCGGACATTCCTGCGAGGCTGGCTGAAGCGATATGAATTGGCAGGCTGAGCTGCTCGGCATAAGGCAGCATAGTGGCCAAGTCTGCCACATCTTGGGCATTGTCGAGATTTGGCAGAGCATTGCCGTTTTAAATGGGCGGAACCACAGTTGCCACACATCGTAGCGACAGCACATTCGCTGCGCCACCGCGCATGCGCTGTGCGGCCGTGCGTGGTGCGCGCCTGCGCAATACGTTCTTCGAGGTCGCCGTCCCCTCGTTTGGTGCGCATAAGCGCGGGAGTCCACGAAAAGCGCGCGAAATGGCCCCCTCATCCAGGCTGAGGCCCTGGAGTTGCTCAATTGCTCGGACCCGTTCCGCCTCGTGGGGATCTTGCCACGCCGTTTCAGCCGCTTGGCTATGGGCATACCGACTCGTGGCATTTTCGTGTAGGACTCAGGTCTCAATGGCGGTCGCTAGGGTGAGCTGCTTTACTTTGAGGAGCTGCTGTCGTAGGGGGTCCGACTGAACACCGAAAACCATCTGGTCGCGTATCATGAAGTCGGAGGTGGGCTCATAGCTGCAAGACTGCGCAAGGATGCGGAGGCGAGTGAGAAAGGATTGGAAAGGTTCATCTTTACCCTGCAAACGCTGTTGGATCACGTAGCGCTCAAAACTTTCATTCACCTCTATGCTGCAGTGAGTGTCAAACTTGAGGAGGACAGTCTTGAACTTTGTTTTATCTTCATCATCCGCAAAGGTGAGAGAATTGAAAATGTGGATGGCATAGTCCCCGGCCGCGGATAGGAGGAGAGCAATCTTCCTGGTATCCGAGGCGTCCTCCCTGTCTGTGGCCTCAAGGAAGAGCTGGAAGCGCTGTTTGAATATCTTCCAGTTGGCCCCTAGGTTGCCGGCGATGCGGAGCGGCGGTGGCGGCGGGCAGATATTGTCCATGTTGCAGGATGACAGAATGCTGGTGGAAGGCAAATCACTTGCAGGTAGGTCTAAGAAGTGCTAATATCCCTCAACTCCTGGTATCATGTTGTGTTGGGCGCTCTGGATCCGTGGAACACATACAGGTCACCAACACTTGAAATAGTGCAACACTATTTTATTGAGTCATTAACTGTTTAACATACTCTCACTGTGGGTTAACAGATATTAGCTTTAACTAAAGACCTTTGCCTTGTCCTAACCAGTCGACGCACTCAGCACATGGTGAATGTCTGTGCTGCAGGCTGTGAGCTCTGTCCTACTAGGAAGCTGCAGCTCGAATGAGCAGGAACTCTGATGCCTCCTGTCTTTATAGTGCGTGTGCTCTAACTGGTGATTGGCTGCGGTGTTGTGTGTGTTGATTGGTCCCACTGTGTGTCCATCAGTGTGTGTCTGCACCATGATATACTGGTGTATATTATGACACTATGTTCTATGATTGACAAGTGAGACAAAAGGG
This sequence comes from Scyliorhinus torazame, assembly GCF_047496885.1. NCBI lineage: Eukaryota > Metazoa > Chordata > Chondrichthyes > Carcharhiniformes > Scyliorhinidae > Scyliorhinus > Scyliorhinus torazame. The sequence continues at coordinate 22,797,847 of NC_092720.1, read as the reverse complement.
TATTGAGGGTTGGAAGGAAAATGGAGTTGAGGCCACAATCAGATCAGCCATGATCTTATTTAATGGCGGAGTAGGTCTGCGGGGGCGAATGGCCTACTCCTGCTTGTCTGTTCATCAACCTGGAAGTAGCGTGGGATCCCACGCAGGCCGGTGTTGGTTGAGTGGCTTGCGTGCATGTAAAATGCGGGCTGTCAGGAACGATACTTTGAGATGTTTATTGTCCCTGGTGAAGTCCCTGTGCTTCGAAGGCAGCGTCATCGACTTGGCAGCCATGGAAAAGCCTGTAAATGTTGTGCAACTGTTAGCTGATCCAGGAATGGATGGCCCATGACAGGCTTTCCTTCGGAAAATATTGATGTACTTTCCTGAGGCATTGAACCCAAAGAGTGGATACACAAAACACAGCTGCTGAAGTGTTTTGGCAGTACTACCTTGCAGTAATGTTCTGCAGTCATGTAGTTAGCTGCCATGACTCAGTGAATGAATGACGAACAATGCTATGATAATTATCCCATCCACTTACCTACCTGCCACCATCCATCACAATGCACCCACACAGTTGAGCCTTAACCAGGTCCCTCGCAGCTATACACTGCCGTAGTCCAACAGCGTGACTAAGAGGAAGCAAACCAGGAGGCCTGTCAGTGAATGTGGAGCACAGCTAACTTGGAACCACAGCCACACACATATAGAGTCATAGAACCGTACAGCGCAGAACAGGCCGTTCCGCCCATTGAGTCTGCAACAACAATAACCCCTCCTAATCTCGCGATAATCCCACTTACCAACACTTGGCTAATATCCGTGAATGTGAGGGTATTTCAAATACTCATCCAAGTGCTTTTTAAAGATTATGAAGTTTCCAGTCTCCACTACATTCCCAGGCAGTGCATTCCACATCTCCCCTCTCTGAGTGAATTATTTTTTCTCAAGTCCCCTCGGTAGCTCCTGCTCCTCACCCTAAAACTATGCCCCCTTGTGATTGACCCTCAACCAAGGGGAACAGCTGCTTCCTATTTACCATGTCCAAACCCCTCATAACCTGATACACCTCAACCATATCCCCCTCAGCCTTCTCTGCTCTAAAGAAAACAATCCAAGTCTATCCAGTCTCTTCCTATAACTCAGATGCTCCATCCTGTTGGATCACCTCTGTACCTGCTCCAGTGCAATCACCTCGTTCTTATTGTGAGGTGACCAGAACTGCACACTGTGCTCCAGCTGTGCCCGAACCAACAGCTCCTGTCCAGCTCTTGCATAACCTCCTTGCTCTTATATTCTGTGCCGCGACTGATAAAAGGAAGTGTCCCGTATGCCATCTTAACTACCCTATTCACCTACTCTGCTGCCTTCAGGGATCTCTGAACAAGTACCCCAAGATCCATCAGTTCCTCTGAGGTTCCTAATGTCCTGCCATTCATTACATGCTCCCTCGTCCTGTTTCTTCTTCCAAAGTGTATCATCAGCTCACACTTATCAGGGTGAAATACCATCTGCCACTGCTCTGTCTATCTGACCTACACATCTGTATCGTCCTGTAACCTATGACCCTCTTTTTCACTGTTAACCACCTTTCCAATCTTGCAATCTTACTTATCATTCCCTCCATGTTCTCGCCTCTATCATTTATAAATATAACAAACAAGGTAGCATTGTGGATAGCACAATTGCTTCACAGCTCCAGGGTCCCAGGTTCGATTCCGCCTTGGGTCACTGTCTGTGCGGAGTCTGCACATCCTTCCCGTGTCTGCGTGGGTTTCCTCCGGGTGCTCCGGTTTCCTCCCACAGTCCAAAGACGTGCAGGTTAGGTGGATTGGTCATGATAAATTGCCCATAGTGTTCAAAATTGCCCTTAGTGTTGGGTGGGGTTACTGGGTTATGGGGATAGGATGGAGGTGTTGACCTTGGGTAGGGTGCTCTTTCTAAGAGCCGGTGCAGGCTGAATGGCCTCCTTCTGTACTGTAAATTCTATGATTCTATTTGTGACGCATGAGGGCATTTTCCTTCTCTGATCTATTGCACAGGAATCTAGGGCGGAATTCTCTGATTGCCAACGCCAAAATTGCATTTGGCGATTGGCCGGATAATCTGTTTTTAATGATTAAATCGGGGGCGGGGCCATTATCGGATGCTCCAACCCCTCAGAAATGGCATTGGGACGCCCTCAGGACGTCACCTGAGGCCCTCCCCGATGCTCCGCCCCCGATGGGCCGACTTCCCGACTGTCCAGCGCCACCGCATCCGGGGGTGGGCGGAGCGGGGGTGCCGTTCCGCTGGCAGGGGCTCGTCCGGGTGTGGCGAGGGGGCGTTACAGGAGGGCACTATCTGGCAGGCTGGGTCCGCACCCGGCCATTCTGCGTTCATATTTGCAGGTAAAGCTGGAGGCATTATGTGGCGTGACTGCTAGGCCCCCACCGGGCGGAGGATCAGTGCGGGGGCGGCACCGACGTTTTGGTCGTAAAACCAGATGCTTCCTCCAGATATAGCCTCAAAATCGGAGAATCTAGCCCCCAGTGTTCAAAAGATCAATCGCTTGACGCTCCATGCTTCTTTTATTGTCCATCTGTGCTTGACTTTAAGGGATGCTCAATGATCAGACTCACAAACAGTGTATCTCAGGCCTGAGTGCTGGATACAAGGTGCTCCTCCACATGGCAGTGTTACACATTGCCCTGGGTGCTGCCATGTAAAGTCCAGAGAATTTTGTCCTTCTGCTGGCCTCAGTACTTTGGCAACATTTGTATTCCAGGTGGCATTTGTGACCCAGGCTGAGGTTTGTGGAAGGCAGGCAGGTTGGGTATGGCTCCCACTGCAGAAACTGGGCCATTGACCGGAATGAATGGTGGGCAAGTTTATTCAAAGAGCTGTTATTGCACAGTCAAAATATGTCTTACCTGCATGTGTATTTCCACATGCAATCATATCAACATGTATTACCTGTGAAGTTTTGGATCCTAATGTCACTCTCAGCATCATGACCATGGTTTGGTGGTGGACAAAAGGGCAGCTTTGGCACTTCATGAACAGATACTGGTGTTTATGCGAAGGGAGCCAGGTTATGAGGGACTTCTTACCACGTGTGTTTTGTAATAGCACGAGGCCCAATGGTTATGCTGCTGAGGGTTTCAACCATTTTAATGTGTCAAAGGCATTGATGTTGATTCTCTCCCTTGTGCGGGATGGGCAGTCTCCCTGAGTAAGTCTAGCATCAATATAAATGATTCCTTAGTTGGAACTTGCTCACCAGGGTCTGGCTGATGGCATGCGTGAGATCGGAGGATCCTATGTGAATGCATTTTGCACAAGGACATGCCTGGTGACAGGTACCTCATGCACAGAGTCAGCCCTGACTACACGGTCACGCCTCCCAGCTGCTGCCAGCGGTGGCCTCCTCAACCTCCTCCATTTCAAAGTCATCAGAATGGACAGGGGTGTCATCCTCCTCCACCACATCTTCCTCATCATCTGCCTCCTCAGAGGTTGTAGCTCTGCCCATGGCAACATAGATTATCATAGAATTTACAGTGCAGAAGGAGGCCATTCGGCCCATCGAGTCTGCACCGGCTCTTGGAAAGAGCACCCTACCCAAGGTCAACACCTCCACCCTATCCCCATAACCCAGTAACCCCACCCAACACTAAGGGCAATTTTGGACACGATGGGCATTTTAACATGGCCAATCCACCTAACCTGCACATCTTTGGACTGTGGGAGGAAACCGGAGCACCCGGAGTAAACCCACGCACACACTGGGAGGATGTGCAGACTCCGCACAGACAGTGACCCAAGCCGAAATCGAACCTGGGACCCTGGAGCTGTGAAGCAATTGTGCTATCCGCAATGCCACACTGCGCAAAATCTCTTTAAACTAAATCACAGGCAGCAACAACATCATATTTAATTGACCAACCCCCCCTCCCCTTTTTCTATTAAAGCTGGAAATGAGCTGGTCGTGATCAGGGGTGAGATTCTCCGACCCCCCGCCGTGTCCCGAATTCTCTGCCACCAAAGTCTGCGCTGGTCGGCGGGGGCGGGAATCGCGCCGCGCCGGTCGGCGGGCCCACCCCCGGCAATCCTCTGGCCCGCGATGGGCCGAAGTCCCGCCGCTGTCAACCCTCTCCCGCCGGCGTAGATTAAACCACCTTTTGAACGGCGGGACAAGGCGGCGCGGGCGGGCTCCGGGGTCCTGGAGGGGGCGTGGGGCAATCTGGCCCCTGGGGGTGCCCCCACGGTAGCCTGCCCCGCGATCGGGGCCCACCGATCCGCGGGCGGGCCTGTGCCATGGGGGCACTCTTCTTCTTCCGCCTTCGCCATGGTCTTCATTATGGCGGAGGCGGAAGAGACCCCCCTCCCCTGCGCATGCGCGGGAATGACGGCAGCAGCCGCTGACGCTCCCGCGCATGCATCGACCGGTGAAAACCTCTCGGCGCTGGCTGGTGTGGCGCCAAAGGCCTTTCCCGCCAGCCGGCGGAGTGGAAACCGCTCCGGCGCGGGCCTAGCCCCTCAAGGTGAGGGCTTGGCCCCTAAAGGTGCGGAGACTTCCGCATCTTTGGGGCGGCCCGACGCCGGAGTGATTCCCGCCACTCCATCACGCAGATCCCCCGCCCCGCCGGGTAGGGGAGAATCCCACCCCAGGTTTGTGATTATTTACGTTTTCACATCTCACCCATCCTAACCTCCAGAGAACATTGGGTGAAGGTGACATTCCCACCAATGTTTCTACAGATTAATTCTGAATTGACCTCCTTCAAGTGAAGACTGTGTTCTCTGCTTCCACTAATCTGAAAGAGCTTGTCATGGCCCTCATTATCTATCCCCACATGAAACCTGAAAAGCAGCAACAATATCTCCTCTCATTGCTTGTCTCCTTACTAAACAAGTCCAGTAGTTCTGTGATATCTCGCGATGGACATTCATGCAGCTGATTCACCGGCAGTACTGATTCCAAATGTACTGTAAACTGTTCGCCACCTTCTCCATCCTGCTCCATTGATGTGAGTACCATGGTGAGATGCCAGTGTGTGTTCCTCTTCTATTGCCACCAAAGTCTGGACACCTTGGCATCAAGTGAATTCAGGTGTCTCAGCTTTGAACAGAAAAGGCAGGTGGGAATGAGAGGGACTATATTGCTGCTTCAAAGGGGAGGCAGTGGTGTAGTGGTATTGACACTGGGCTAGAAATGCAGAGACATAGAAACATACATCGGAAATAGAAGCAGGAGATGGCCATTCGGCCCTTCCAGCTTGCTCCACCATTCATTATGATCATGACTGATCATCAAGTTCAATACCCTGATCCCGCCTTCCACCCATATCCCTTAATCCCTTTAGCCCCAAGAGCTGTATCTAACCGCTTCTAGAAATTACAGAACGTTTTGGCCTCAACTACTTTCTGTGGTAGTGAATTCCATTGATTAACCACTCTCTGGGTGAAGAAATTTCTCCTCACCTCAATGCTGAAAGCATTATCCTCAAATTATGACCCTTAGCTCTGGACTCTCCCACAATCAGGAACATTCTTTCTACATCTACCCTGTCCAATCCTGTCAGAATTTTATAAGTTTCCACGAGATCCCCCCTCACTAAACTGCAATGAACACATTCCTAACCGACTTAGTCTCTCCTCATATGACAGTCCCGCCATCCCAGGAATCAGCCTGGTAAACCTTCGCTGCACTCCCTCCATAGCAAGAACATCCTTCCCCAGATAAGGAGCCAGGGTAATGTTTTGGGGACCTGAAATGTAATAAAAGTGAAGCAATTGTCGTATAAAGCCATCTGGTTCACTAATGTCCCTTTAGGGAAGTAAATCTGCCATCCTTACCCGGTCTGACCTACATTTGACTGTCGGTCCACAGCAATATAGTGGGCTCATAACCGCCCTCTGAAATGGCCTCGCAAATCACTCAGTTCGAGGGCAGTTAAGGACGGGCGACAAGTGCTGGGCTTGCCAGAGCCGCCCACGTCCCAGGAATACATTTTTAAAAAGAGCTGGTGCAGTCCCTATGGGCCAAATGGTCTCTTTCTGCACTGGGCCAGTCAATGAAACGTGTACCACAGCCAAGATTTCAGTCAAAATCCCGGGAGTGTTGGAGGAAGTGAGATCATAGCATAAAGGAAATGACATCGAGCTTAGGGATATGAGAGAAATTTGAGACGGTAGAAGGGTTTGATGGTGATATTTTGCGTTGGGAAAAAGAATAATTCGCAGCTGCCACAGGACACTCAAAAGCCGTGGGATGAAACACGTTTTGAGCATTAACAAGGCACACAGCGTCAAAAAAACAAAAGCTAATCCTCCTGTGCCCACCTCGAGCGTGAGCAGCTTGTTCGAACCGAATCAATTTGCATTCCAATCGTGCTGTGATGGCGGAATGAATGGGGTTTGGTAATAGATGTGGGCAGGGGCACACGTATGTCATATTAGCATGGCACTTGATGGAATTTGAATGAGGCAGGGTTAAGAATGAATGCCTGGTAACCATAGCAATGGGTATGTGCAGCCGGCAGCAGGTGCTGGGGGACATGTCGCGATTGAAAGCTGCAGAAACAGGGATTCTCCTCTGAATAATTAATTGTTTACACAGACAATTGCATTCAAATGGCATGGCGTTTCCAGAAACGAATTAATCTCCTTTCGGGGCATTTCATGGAAGGTTAATTATGACTTCCAAAATGGAGACCACATAGGCTGGGCGGCAGATTGATTTCTTGTCACGGTCTCAGCACATTCTTCTCTCGCTGTATTTTCTGATTGACGGCGTTTTTGTTCTGTACTCATGGTCTAATTTCTCAAGTGGTTGGCAAAACGAGACTTTACCCCTGGCAGCACAAACTCAGGCAAATTAGCCTTGAACTTCCACGTGGAAAAAAGCAATCAGTTTGCCCGTGTATGTATGGATATTCCGTGCCTTTCTTGCTGTATTTTAGTTGGATTTACGGATTGTTTTCAGACAGATCAGGTGCGCGGCAGCCACTTTGCATGCAGCAAGTCACCCTGGAGACCAGTGCATCCTGACTATTTGTTGCCCATCTCGAGTTGCTCTATCCGACGCCTGTGGCGGGTGAGTCACCTTCTTGAACCGCTGTAATCCTATGCAGTGTAGCCGTGAGGTCAGATACAAATTAATTATTTTTGATGATTTTGGCTCAGAGCGAGGAATTGTCCTGGGCATCAGGAGAATGATAATTGGCCCAGTGTGATAGTCTACTGGGTAGAATCCCTACAGTGCAGAAGGAGGCCATTTGGCCCATCGAGTCTGCACCAACCCTTGGAAAGTGCACCCGACCCAGGCCCAGGCCCCCACCCTATCCCCGTAACCCAGTGAACTCACCTAACTTTTGGATACTAAGGGGCAATTTAGCATGGCCAATCCACCTAACCTGAACGTCTTTGGACTGTGGGAGGAATCCGGAGCACCCGGAGGGAACCCACGGGGAGAACGTGCAAACTCCAAACAGACAGTCACCCGAGGCCGGAATTGGACCGGGGTCACTGGCACTGTGAGGCAGCAGAGCCAACAACTGTGCCATTGTGCTGCCCCCGATGAGCCTAGGATGAGTCTAAAGCGGTCAGAAAAGAAAATAATTTATTTCCATAACTGACCTTGAATCAATTTCTTTGCCACCCACCCCCGGAGCTGCGATGACTGACGGGTGGGTTGTGGAGTGTGTTCAACATGATGCATAAGATAGCACAGCTGTGTAGGACAACCTGGGTGAGCCACTGGGTCCTTTCCTGATTATCATTATCCATATGCTCATATGTAACTCCTGGCCTTCTTTGAAAAGTGGCATGGAATTGTCGACTGGTACAGCACAGGAGAGGCCATTTAGGCCATCAGGTCTGTCCTGGCTCTGTCGTAGGGCAAACCTATTCATCCCATTCTTGTTTCCTCGTCATCCTCTCTCATTCCTTTCACCTTGGCACCTTTGGAAAAATATCCAGTTTCTTCAGTCTATCCACGTAACTGGAATCCTGGGTGGGATTCTCTGATCCTGAGCCTGAGTGTCGACGCCTTCGTAATCGCCGTTGCGTTTCCCGACAGTGTCAACATGGCCTCAGGATCAACAATTCTGGCCCGTTCAGGGGACAAACACGGCACTGGAGCGACCCTCGCCGCTCCAGCTGCTGATCCCGGCGTCAACTGGGCGGCGCGGGGTCCGCACATGCGCAGTGGCACCGCGCCAACGCACACATACGCAGTGGCTCCCATCTCCACGCCGGCCCCAATGCAACATGGCGCAGGGCTACAGGGGCCGGCGCGGAAGAAAGGAGGCCCACAGCCCGAGGGGCCAGCCCGCCGATCAGTGGGCCCTGATCGTGGGCCAGGCCACAGCGGAGGCCCCCGTCGGGGTCGGACCCCCCCCCCCCCCCCCACCCCCGCACCCCCCCATGGCCGCCCCCGGACCCTTCCACGCCGGCTAAGAGCAGGTTAGAACGGCGGCGGTGGGACTCGGGTTTTTCGGTACGGCCGCTCAGCCCATCCCGGGCGGAGAATCACCGGGGTGGCCGCGTAGAGCGGCCCCCGGCCGGCGCCTCCCCAACCGCGTCGGCGTCCGTGGCGCCAATTCTCCGCTCTGCAGAGAATCGCGTCCCGGCATCAGAGCGGCGTGGCACGGTTCACGCCGGTCGCGGCAATTCTCCATCCCGGCCCCGGGCTGAGAGAATCCCGCCGAGGGGGTGCTGCTCTAGTCAACACAAAGAACAAAGTACAGCACAGGAACAGGCCCTTCGGCCCTCCAAGCCCGTGCCGACCATGCTGACCAGCTAAACTACAATCTTCTACACTTCCTGGGTCCATATCCCTCTATTCCCATCCTATTCATGTATTTGTCAAGATGCTCCTTAAATGTCCCTATCGTCCCTGGTTCCACCACCTCCTCCGGCAGCAAGTTCCAGGCACCCACTACCCTCTGCGTAAAAAACTTGCATCGTACATCTACTCTAAACCTTACCGTTCATACCTTAAACCCATGCCCCCTAGTAATTGACCCCTCTACCCTGGGAAAAATCCTCTGACTATCCACTCTGTCTATGCCGCTCATAATTTTGTCAACCTCTATCAGGTCACCCCTCAACCTCCGTCGTTCCAGTGAGAACAAATCGGGTTTATTCAACCGCTCCTCATAGCTAATGCCCTCCATACCAGGCAACATCCTGGTAAATCTCTGCACCCTCTCTGAAGCCTCCACATCCCTCTCGTAGCGTGGCGACCAGAATTGAACACTATACTCCAAGTGTGGCCTAACTAAGGTTCTATACAGCTGCAACATGACTTGCCAATTCTTATACTCAATGCCCCGCCCAATGAAGGCAAGCATGCCATATGCCTCCTTGACTACCTTCTCCACCTGTGTTGCCCCTTTCAGTGACCTGTGGACCTGTACACCGAGATCTCTCTGACTTTCAATACTCTTGAGGGTTCCACCATTCACTGTATATTCCCTACCTGCATTAGACCTTCCAAAATGCATCACCTCACATTTTTCCGGATTAAACGCCATCTGCCATCTCTCCGCCCAAACCTCCAAACGATCTAAATCCTGCTGTATCCTCTGACAGTCCTCATCGCTATCCGCAATTCCACCAACCTTTGTGTCGTCTGCAAACTTTCTGCAAACTTACTAATCAGACCAGTTACATTTTCCTCCAAATCATTTATATATACTACGAACAGCAAAGATCCCAGCACTGATCCCTGCGGAACACCACTCGTCGCAGCCCTTCAATTAGAAAAGCACCCTTCCATTGCTACTCTCGGCCTTCTGTGACCTAGCCAGTTCTGTATCCACCGTGCCAGCTCACCCCTGATCTCGTGTGACTTCACCTTTTGTACTAGTCTACCATGGGGGACCTTGTCAAAGGCCTTACTGAAGTCCATATAGACAACATCCACTGCCCTACCTGCATCAATCATCTTTGTGACCTCTTCGAAAAACTCTATCAAGTTAGTGAGACACGACCTCCCCTTCACAAAACCATGCTGCCTCTCACTAATACGTCCACTTGCTTCCAAATGGGAGTAGATCCTGTCTCGAAGAATTCTCTCCAGTAATTTCCCTACCACTGACATAAGGCTCACCGGCCTGTAGTTCCCTGGATTATCCTTGCTATCCTTCTTAAACAAAGGAACAACATTGGCTATTCTCCAGTCCTTCGGGACATCACCTGAAGACAGTGAGGATCCGAAGATTTCTGTCAAGGCCTCAGCAATCTCCTCTCTAGCCTCCTTCAGTATTCTGGGGTAGATCCCATGAGGCCCCGGGGCTTATCTACCTTAATATTTTTCAAGACACCCAACACCTCGTCTTTTTGGATCTCAATGTGACCCAGGCTATCTACACACCCTTCTCCAGACTCAACATCCACCAATTCCTTCTTTTTGGTGAATACTGATTCAAAGTGGGGGGTCGTCCGGGTGTGGCGAGGGGGAGTTACAGGAGGGCACTATCTGGCAGGCTGGGTCCGCACCCGGCCATTCTGCGTCTGTCATTGCAGGTAAAGCTGGAGGCATTATGTGGCGTGACGCAATTTTAGGTGGCCTATCTGCTTTTATGGTTGACAGGCAGGCTGATTGGCCAGGCAGCATTTACATTTTCGCTGCTACCTCAATCCAGCCTGGATTGAGGTAGCAGCTACCTCAAAAAGTCAGGACCTGAAATAAACTTTGTGGTAGTATGTATTGGGGGTCATGTGGGACTGGAAGCCCTAATGTCATTGGCTGACAGATCCAGGGTCCTGGTTGGCCGTTGACCTCAAGCTCCGCCCTGAAGGCGGAGTATAAGAAGCCGGAGTCTTCCCCCGCAGGCCAGTTTACTATCGAGCTGCGGGGGAACAGACACGCTTAATAAAGCCTCATCGACTTCACTCTATTCGTCTCACGGAGTCTTTGTGCGCTACAATTTATTAAGCGTGCCTAAAAAGGACTATGGAGCTCAGGATCATTCCGGAATGCCTGAGGATCAGCCCCCACGCTGTGAACGCGGCAGCAGCCTTCAAGCACTGGCAGACTTGCTTCGAGGCCTACCTCAGAACGACCACCGGCCGAGTCTCAGAAGACCAAAAACTGCAGGTCCTGCACTCGAGGGTGAGCACGGAGATTTTCTCCCTCATCGAAGACTCGGACGATTTCCAGACGGCCTTCGCATCACTGAAAAGTCTCTACGTTCGCCCAGTTAACCAAATCTACGCTCGCTACCAGCTCGCGACGAGACGGCAAGCTTCCGGAGAATCGATGGACGAGTTCTACGCCGCGCTGCTGATTTTGGGACGAGCCTGCAGCTGCCCGTCGGTAAACGCAAACGAACACACGGACATGTTAATGCGCGACACTTTTGTGGCAGGTATGCAATCCTCCCAAATCCGCCAAAGACTTCTAGAAAAAGAGTCGCGAGGACTCTCAGAGGCACGGGCCCTAGCAGCCTCCCGAGACGTGGCCGCACGTAATACCCGCGCCTACGGCCCCGACCGCGCGGCAACCCATTGGGCCCCGTACGTACCCGTCGCGCCAAACCCCCTACCCCCCCCCACAGGCTTGCGCGGTCCAAACGCCGAGTCGCACCGGGGGCGCCCGCTGTTATTTCTGTGGCCAGGCGAAACACCCCCGACAGCGCTGCCCGGCCCGCGCAGCTATCTGCAAAAGCTGCGGGAAAAAGGGCACTTATGCGGTTGTGTGCCGGTCCCGCGAGGTCGCCGCCGTCCCGGGAGCACAGGGAGCCCTGCAAGCAGTCTACGCGCCCCAACCTCCCCAGCACGCCATGTGCGACCCGCAGGCGCAGCCGCTCTGGGTCCCGACCACCGCGGTCCCGGGAGAACTGGGAGCCCTGCACGCCGCCTACGCCCCCCAACCCCCCTCCCCGCAGCCCATGTATGACCCGCCGCCGGCGCTACCGCTTTGGGTCCCGGCCAATACTCTCCACGGAGAGGAGGGAGTTTTCCGCGTCCCTAACGCCACCCTAACCCCCACCGCGCGCCCCACGCCTGACCCGCCGGCGCCACCTACTTGGGCCCCGACCACCGCTGTCCCCGGTGAGGGAGCTCCGCGCGGTCCCAGCGCTCGCGGCCCCACGCCTGACCCGCCGACGCCGCCGACTTGGGCCCCGACCACCGCTGTCCCTGGTGAGGGAGCTCCACGCGGTCCCAGCGCTCGCGGCCCCATGCCTGACCCGCCGGCGCCGCCAACCTGGGCCCCGACCACCGCTGTCTCCGGTGAGGGAGCTCCACGCGGTCCTAGCGCTCGCGGTCCTAGCGCTCGCGGTGAGGGAACTCCGCGCGGTCCTAGCGCTCGCGGTCCTAGCGATCGCGGTCCTAGCGCTCACCAGCCCCCCCAGCACACCATGTGCGACCCGCAGACGCCGCCATTTTGGGTCCCGGCCACCACGAGGGGAGGAGGGGCGCCGATGTGCGACCCGCAGACGCCGCCATTTTGGGTCCCGGCCACCACGAGGGGAGGAGGGGCGCCGCCATCTTGGACCGCCCCAGACCTGTACGACGCGTGGGGGCGGCCATTTTGTCCACCCCCGCCGCCATCTTGTGACCCCCAGCCATGTGCGATGTATGGGGGCGGCCATTTTGTTCATCCCCGACGCCATCTTGGACGGCAACAACGGACCCCACTCCACTACTACAACCACGGCTCGCTTCGATTACGCTCGATCAAGCTCGGCCCCGGACACTCCAGACGACGACGACAACGGTACTAATAAACGGCCACGAGACGCCATGCCTAGTCGACTCCGGGAGCACGGAAAGCTTTATACACCCCGACACGGTAAGACGCTGTTCCTTAACCACCTATCCCAGCGCACAAAAGATTTGCCGAGCTGCAGGATCCCACTCCGTACATATCCAGGGATTCTGCATAGTTACCCTAACGGTGCAGGGGAGGGAGTTCAAAAACTACAAACTAAACGTCCTTCCCCAACTCTGTGCCCCCACCTTGCTGGGATTAGATTTCCAATGCAATCTACAGAGCCTTACGTTCAAATTCGGCGGCCCCATACCCCCACTCACTATCTGCGGCCTCGCTACCCTCAAGGTGCAACCCCCGTCCTTGTTTGCGAACCTCACCCCGGATTGCAAACCCGTCGCCACTAGGAGCAGACGGTACAGCGCCCAGGACCGGACCTTCATTCGGTCCGAAGTCCAGCGGCTACTAAAGGAGGGCATAATCCAGGACAGCAATTGTCCCTGGAGAGCGCAGGTGGTAGTAGTGAAGACAGGGGAGAAACAAAGGATGGTCATTGACTATAGCCAGACCATCAAGAGGTACGCACAACTAGACGCGTACCCTCTCCCCCGGATATCCGACATGGTCAATCGGATTGCCCAATATAAAGTCTTCTCCACCGTGGACCTCAAGTCCGCCTACCATCAGCTCCCCATCCGCCCAAGTGACCGCAAGTACACAGCCTTCGAGGCAGACGGGCGATTATACCATTTCCTACGGGTCCCTTTTGGCGTCACAAACGGGGTCTCGGTCTTCCAACGGGAGATGGACCGAATGGTTGACCAACATGGGTTGCGGGCCACGTTCCTGTATCTCGACAATGTAACCATCTGCGGCCACGATCAGCAGGACCACGACGCCAACCTCCAAAAATTCCTCCAGACCGCCAAAGCCTTGAACCTCACGTACAACGAGGACAAGTGCGTTTTTAGCACCGACCGGCTAGCCATTCTGGGCTACGTAGTGCGCAATGGGATAATAGGCCCCGACCCCGAACGTATGCGCGCACTCATGGAATTTCCCCTCCCGCACTGCCCAAAAGCCCTGAAACGCTGCTTGGGCTTCTTTTCGTACTACGCCCAGTGGGTCCCCCAGTACGCAGACAAGGCCCGCCCCCTAATACAGACCACGACCTTCCCTCTGTCGACAGAGGCTTGCCAGGCCTTCAGCCGCATCAAAGCGGATATCGCAAAGGCCACGATGCGCGCCATCGACGAGTCCCTCCCCTTCCAGGTCAAGAGCGACGCCTCCGACGTAGCTCTAGCGGCCACCCTTAACCAAGCGGGCAGACCCGTGGCCTTTTTCTCCCGGACCCTCCACGCCTCAGAAATCCGCCACTCTTCAGTAGAAAAGGAAGCCCAAGCCATAGTGGAAGCTGTGCGAAATTGGAGGCATTACCTGGCCGGCAGGAGATTCACTCTCCTCACTGACCAACGGTCGGTAGCCTTCATGTTCGATAGTGCACAGCGGGGCAAAATAAAAAACGACAAGATCTTAAGGTGGAGGATCGAGCTCTCCACCTTCAACTATGAGATTTTGTATCGTCCCGGAAAGCTGAACGAGCCGTCCGATGCCCTATCCCGCGGCACATGTGCCAACGCACAAATTAACCGCCTCCAAACCCTCCACGAGGACCTCTGCCACCCGGGGGTCACTCGGTTTTACCACTTCATCAAGTGCCGCAATCTCCCATACTTTTTAGAGGAGGTCCGTACAGTCACAAGGGACTGCCACATCTGCGCGGAATGCAAGCCGCATTTTTTCAGGCCAGATGGAGCGCACCTGATTAAGGCTTCCCGCCCCTTTGAACGCCTCAGTCTCGATTTCAAAGGGCCCCTCCCCTCCACCGACCGCAACGCATATTTCCTTAATGTAGTGGACGAATACTCCCGCTTCCCTTTTGCCATTCCCTGTTCTGACATGACCGCGGCCACAGTCATTGAAGCCCTGAACAGCATCTTCACACTGTTCGGTTACCCCGCATACGTCCACAGCGACAGGGTGTCCTCTTTCATGAGTGACGAGCTGCGCCAGTTCCTGCTCAGCAAGGGCATAGCCTCAAGCAGGACGACCAGCTACAACCCCCGGGGGAACGGGCAAGTAGAAAGGGAGAACGGCACGGTCTGGAAGGCCGTCCTACTGGCCCTACGGTCCAGGGACCTCCCAGTTTCACGGTGGCAGGAGGTCCTCCCGGACGCTCTCCATTCCATCCGGTCGTTATTATGTACGAGCACTAATCAAACGCCTCATGAGCGTCTCCTTGTCTTCCCTAGGAGGTCCTCCTCTGGAACGTCGCTGCCGACCTGGCTGGCGGCCCCAGGACCCATCCTGCTCCGAAAGCATGTGCGGGCACATAAGGCGGACCCATTGGTCGAAAGGGTTCACCTCCTCCACGCGAACCCCCAGTACGCCTACGTGGAGTACCCCGACGGCCGACAGGACATGGTCTCCCTACGGGATCTGGCGCCCGCCGGCAACACGCACACCCCCCGACACCATCACCCCAACCCCCCCCTTCCTACCACCGCCGCACCCCGCGACCGCCCCCTTCCCAGGAGGATCGGTCCCCCTCCCCTCAGCACCGACCAAGAATCAAGCCCGAGCTGAAGCCGTACGGCTCCTGGAGGCGACAACACTGGTACAAGCACCACCACCACCGCCGGGGCCGAGGCGATCGACACGGATGACCAGACCGCCCGACCAACTCGTGGCGTCGATGTAAAACAAATATGGACTGTTCACAAGAACATTTTGCTTTTCTTCCTATACCCTCTGTATATAGTTGCAACAGGACGAAATTGTCCGATACTGTATTGCCATGTGAATGTTTTGTCCTCCCAGGACCAGCCCTGTAAACCCTTACCACCATACGAAGCATCACCCCGCCGGGTTCATTTTTGACAAGGGGTGAATGTGGTAGTATGTATTGGGGGTCATGTGGGACTGGAAGCCCTCATGTCATTGGCTGACAGATCCCGGGTCCTGGTTGGCCGTTGACCTCAAGCTCCGCCCTGAAGGCGGAGTATAAGAAGCCGGAGTCTTCCCCCACAGGCCAGTTTACTATCGAGCTGCGGGGGAACAGACACGCTTAATAAAGCCTCATCGACTTCACTCTATTCGTCTCACGGAGTCTTTGTGCGCTACAAACTTTAAAAGATTTCTGGGGTCTGAAATTTCTGTTTGAATGAATTGTCTATAATAATCTTTATTATTGTCACAAGTAGGCTTACATTAACACTGCAATGAAGTTACTGTGAAAAGCCCCGAGTCGCCTGTTCGGGTACACAGAGGGAGAATTCAGAACGTCCAATTCACCCAACCAGCACGTCTTTCGGGGCTTGTGGGAAGAAACCGGAGCACCCGGAGGAAACCCACACAGACACAGGGAGAACATGCAGACTCCGTACAGACAGTGACCCAAGCCAGGAATCAAACCTTGGCACTCTTTGTCTAGTTTCTTTCATTCCTATTTATTTTTCCACCAGCTTTGAGACATTGCTGAAGCTCATGTATTTGTTACCCTGAAGCTTGGCCTTCCCTATGTTTTCATCACCAGCCTTCTGATGTTACCCTCTATCCCTTCCAAAATGCCCCCAACACCTCCAGTTCTTTCACCCATCATCCCTGTCCATACTTTTTTAAAATTATTCATTTGTACGGGATGTGGCCTTCGCTGGTTAGGCCAGCATTTGTTTCCCATCCCTAATATTCCTTGCAAAGGTGTTGGTGAGCGGTCTTCTTGAACCGCTGTAGTCCATGTGGAAGTGGTGCATCCATTGTATGATTAGGGAGGCAATTCCAGAATTTTGACCCAGTAACAGTGAAGGAGCGGCAATATAATTTCCAATCAGGATAGTGAGCGATTTGGAGGGGAACTTCCACGTGGTGGGGTTTGCAGGTATCTTGTCCTCCTTATTGGTAGTGGTCATACATTTGGAAGGTGCTGTCGAAGGAGCCTTGGTGAGTTACTGCCGTGCATCTTGTAGATGGTACACACGGCTGCTACTGTTCGTCGGTGGTGGAGGGAATGAATGTTTGTGGAAGGGGTGCCAATTAAGCGGGATGCCTTGTCTTGGATGGTGTTGGGCTTCTTGAGTGTTATTGGAGCTGCACTCATCCAGGCAAGTGGGGGGTATTCCATCACACTCCTGACTTGTGCCTTGTGGACAGACTTTGGGGAGTCAGGAGGTGAATGTCTCACTGCACGATTCCCGGCCTCTGACATGCTCTTGTAGACACAATATTAATGTGGCTAGTCCAGTTCAGTTTCTGGTCAATGGTAACCCCCAGGATGTTGACGGTTGGTGATTCAGTGATGGTAATGTCATTGAATGTCAAGGAGTGAGATGGTCATTGCCTGGCATGTGCATGGCGTGAATGTTTGGGGGCAGCACGGTAGCACAAGTGTATAGCACTGGGGCTTCACAGCGCCAGGGTCCCAGTTCGATTCCCCGCTGGGTCACTGTCTGTGTGGAGTCTGCACATTCTCCCCGTGTCTGCGTGGGTTTCCTCTGGGTGCTCTTGTTTCCTCCCACAGTCCAAAGACATGCAGGTTAGGTGGATTGGCCATGATAAATTGCCCTTAGTGACTGACCAAAAAGGTTTGGAGAGGTTATTGGGTTACGGGGATAGGGTGGAAGTGAGGGCTTAAGTGGGTCGGTGCAGACTCGATGGGCTGAATGGCCTCCTTCTGGACTGTATGTTCTATGTTCTATGTTACTTGCCATTTGTCAACCCAAGCCTGGATATTGTCCAGGTCTTGCCACATTTGCACGCATACTGCTTTAGTCTCAGAGCGTCGCAAATGGTGCTGGACATTATGCAATCATCAGCGAACATCCCCACATCTGACCTGATGTAGGAAGGTCATTGATGAAGCTGCTGGAGATGGTTGGGCCTAGGACACTAACCAGAGGAACTCCTGCCCCCATTTCCCAGCACATTGAATTCAAGATCCTCATCCTTGCCACCAGCCTTATATTCCAGCATGGTTTCCATTATTCTTGTGCTGGTCCACTTGTTCACCTCCATTCCGTGAGGTGAAAGATCATTGACAGACCACGTTAATTCTACTTCTCTTTCCACAGATACTGTCGGACCTGTTGAGTACTCCCAGCATTATCTCCCCTTATTTCAGGTGTACAGCATCTGCTGCAGTTGACGTCACATATCTGTGCAGCACCGTGCGACAATATTTCAATGAAAGGTACTTATGTGTGCAACCTGGTCTGCATCATTTGAGGCTTGCGACAATGGAGGTGTTACATATTAATATGAAGTAGCTCCGTCGTAAATTCAAACACTTTTACTAAATTGAAAACACAATTTGTGCAATGTTTTTGTGTGACTTCATACAATAAATCTATTCAGCTTCCTGGAAATGCTTTGAGCTTTAAGTAGGTATTATTTTTAATACACCCTTTCAGACTTAACAAAGTACTTTACTGACTGTTCTCTTCAAATAACTATCATCTCATCTATCTTGCCTTTGCCTATTCCTTTCATTACATCCCCTAATTGGCTTTCTTATACTATTTGGCACATGTTGCACCTCTGCAGAACATTGTCGCGCTACTTTCTTATTGAAGGTGCTTTATAAATTCAATTTGATTTGGATCTGGATCGGGTTCAAAGAGGCCAAATGTATTTAACTGTAGATAAATGCAATATTTTTGTATCAGGACAGATTTTATCAACCTGCAATTGATTTCTTTTAGGAGATGTGAAGAATGAAAAGATTCTGATTTCCTCTATCGATCATTTACTGTTAGTTTCTTGTTGATGCGCATCAGTTATTACTAAAGATAATCAGCCGGGGAAACATTGAATGATCTGACGACACACTTGAGTCATGCAGAAAAGAGAGAGGCTTCTTCCTGTCTCATGTTTGATCAGTCGATAGGCAGCCGGGTTTAATTCCCTCAGTGGGGTATTGGTTACTAGCTGGTTCTTGAATTGCTCTCTGCATCTTGTCACACTTCAGTAGACTTTTTTTTCTGATTTGGATTGATGGCTGCTTCAGGAACCTGATGTAAACACGTTCACCAGGGTTTTAAAGCAGTGAACAAAAGGAACTAAACCCCACATGGAGACGACAAGTCATCGCCGTACGCATAGGGCACAATTTTCCATCCCCGTCCTCTGCCAGGATCTTCCAGTCCCGCACAAAGTTAATGGACCTTTGGCAGGTGCAGCAGATCACACCCTGGCCGGATGGAAAATCCTGGCCACCATACGCGGAAAGCTGCCTCAACTCCGAAAAGCAGCAGCAACCTACATTTTTTAAAAATTCATCTACGGGATGTGGGAGTCGCTGGTTAGGCCAGCATTTATTGCCCATCCCTGGTTGCCCTTCAGAAGGTGGAGGTGCGTTGCCTTCTTGATCAGCTGCAGTCCTTGAGGTGTAGGTACACCCACTGTGCTGCTAGGGAGGGAGTTCCAGGATTTTGACCCAGCGACAGTGAAGGAGCGGGAATATATTTCCAAGTCAGGGTGGTGAGTGACTTGGAGGGGAACCTCCAGGTGGTGGGGGTCCCAGGTATCTGCTGCTCTTGTCCTTCTAGATGGTAGTGATCGTGGGTTTGGAAGGTGCTGACTAAGGAACCTGGCGAGTTATTGCAGTGCATCTTGGCGATGGTATGTACGGCTGCCACTGTTCCATGTTGGTGGAGGGATTGAGTGTTTGTGGAAGGTAGAGCAATCAAGCGGGCTGCTTTGTCCTGGATGGTGTCGAGCTTCTTGAGTGTTGTTGGAGCTGCACTCATCCAGGCAAGCGGAGAGTATTTTATGACGCTCCTGACTTGTGCCTTGCAGGTGGTGGACAGGCTTTGGGGTAAGTAGGTGAGTTACCCGACGTCGGATTCCTAGCCTTTAACCTGCTCTGGTAGCCACCGTATTAATGTGGCTAGTCCAGTTCAGTTTCTGATCAATGGTAACCCCCAGGATATTGACTGTGGTGGATTCAGCAATGGTAATGCCATTGAATGTCAAGGAGCGGTGGTTAGATCCTCTCTTGTGGGAGATGGTCATTGCTTGGTACTTAATGTGGCATGAATGTAACTTGCCACCTGTCAGCCCAAACCTGGATATTGTCCAGGTCTTGCTGTATTTGGACATGGACTGCTTCATTATCTGAGGAGTTGCGAATGGCAAGAACATTGTGCAGTCATTCACGAACATAATAAAAGCGTAATATGGATTTTCAAACCAGAAGGGACGTTTGTCTTCATTCACAGTCGCCTCCCCCCCCACCACCCTCCACTACTGCAAACCTAGTTAATGCAGCTCGAGCCATAAGACCATAAGACATTGGAGCATAATTAGGCCACTCGGCCCATCGAGTCTGCTCCGCCATTTAATCATGGCTAATATTTTCTCATCCCCATTCTCCTGCCTTCTCCCCATAACACCTGATCCCCTTATTAATCATGAACCTATCTATCTCTGTCTTAAAGACACTCAGTGAATTGGCCTCCACAGCCTTCTGCGGATCTTGACTAATCCTCCTCAAAAACTGTATCATCCTATATCTCGTGGCACCTTTCCTATAGCTGACCCAGTGAAATATTCATCTTGTGGGAGAATCTAGAACTAGGGGTCACTGTTTAAAACAAGGGTTCATTCATTTAACACAGAGATGAGCCTCCTTCAGAAGGTCGCTGAGTCGTTGGAACTCTCTTCCTGTAAAGACAGTGGAAGCAGAGTCTTTGAATGTTCATAAGACAAAGGTGGATAGATTCTTGATTGACAAGGGGGTGAAAGGTTAGCGGGTGTAGGTGGAATGTGGAGTTGAAGTTACAATCAGATCAGCCATGATCCTATTAAATGGCAGAACAGACCTCGACTCTCTCCTGAAACCCGCAAGCAGGTCTAGCACAGTTTATCTTTCACACTCCCTGGGTGGTGACTGCGCCAACCTGAGACCATTAAGTGGGCATTAGTTGCCCATTTGAGTGCCTAAGTTTGTGTGTGGGTTGAAAGGCTATTCACGAGCCTTCTCACTCCAGGGTTAAACGGGCGGAAATAGGCAGGCAGGGGTCCCCATCCGGCACCCACCTGCCATGTTAAATGCGCCCACCTCCATACTCACTGCCGTGGGGAATTAAATTCCGCCAATTATTTGTGAACGACGGAATGGTTAAGACTCAACAGGGTTTTTTGGAAGCAAGGAAAGACTTGTCTTTACATTGCAGATGGCGTGTGAACATTGAAGCACCTGGCGCAATCTACATGTCATTGTTTTGAATTGTAGGGACTGTGCGATGAAAGTGTCCAAGCTGTTTGAATGTAGCAACAACCTACAAACAGCAATGAGATGTGTGACTAGTTACTTTGTTTATCATAGATTATCATAGAAGTTACAGTGCAGAAGGAGGCCATTCGGCCCATCAAGTCTGCACCGGCTCTTGGAAAGAGCACCCTACCCAAGGTCAACACCTCCACCCTATCCCCATAACCCAGTAACCCCACCCAACACTAAGGGCAATTTATCATGGCCAATCCACCTAACCTGCACATCTTTGGACTGTGGGAGGAAACCGGAGCACCCGGAGGAAACCCACGCACACACGGGGAGGATGTGCAGACTCCGCACAGACAGTGACCCAAGCCGGAATCGAACCTGGGACCCTGGAGCTGTGAAGCAATTGTGCTATCCACAATGCTACCGTGCTGCGTGATATTGGGAAATATCATGTCATTGGTTCTACTTGAAACTTGAACTTGGTCATCAGGTGATAATGGAGAATGGTGAATGAGACCACCACGCTCCTATAATACAGGCTGCTTTCCTGTGACTGTGTTTAAATTAAGCCAGATATCAAAGCATTCATTTCTATGATGATCAAGTGTCCATGCTGTTTATGGTTCAAATCAAATGCGTTTCATTCTCAGACCTTCCTTAGAAAAAAAAGTTGGCGTATTTTATTGCAACAACAAATTAATTGATGTCCTAACCTGGGGCAAGCAAGGGGAAGTGGGGTTTGAATTTCAACTAGGCACCAGATGTAAATGTGACGCTGTGGATTGACAACCTGCTGGATAAACCCAGCCAATTGCCTTGAAAATACAGCCTCTTGATTGAAACATACCGAGCTGGATTCTCTGGTACGCCAGCCGCACTTTTCGAGGCGGCGCACCCTCTCCAAAGGGATTTCCCATTGTGGCCACACCACACCGCCAGGAAACCCGCGGGCATGGGTGCGCTGCCAGCGCAATGGAGAATCCCGCTGACCACGTCAGCCATGCTTCCAGTGGCAGAAGTCTCGGTTCTGAGGCGCAAGGTTTTGTGTTCAAGTCCCGCTTCAGAGACGTGAGCACAATATTTAGTCTGGTACTCCAGTGCAGTGCAGAGGGAGCGCTGCACAGTTGATGATGCTGGGCTGGATTCTCTGCCACATCGGGAACTCTGCTACCGGCAGCGGGCATGAAGAATCCAACGCGGGCAGTAAACGGGACCGATGCCCAGCACCCATCCTATTACAATGCTCTGGTCCCCTGCTGGCATCTGGTTTGTGCCCTCCACCAGTGAACGGTGCAAACTGGTAATTGTTACACCATCCTGGGCAAGTGCTTGGTCAATTAGAACATAGAACAGTACAGCACAGAACAGGCCTTTCGGCCCTCGATGTTGTGCCGAGCTTTGTCCGAAAACCAAGCTCAAGCTATCCCACTCCCTGTCATTCTGGTGTGCTCCATGTGCCTATCCAATAACCGCTTGAAAGTTCCTAAAGTGTCCGACTCCACTATCACAGCAGACAGTCCATTCCACACCCTAACCACTCTCTGAGTAAAGAACCTACCTCAGACATCCCTCCTATATCTCCCACCCCGAACCTTATAGTTATGCCCCCTTGTAACAGCTACATCCACCCAAGGAAATAGTCTCTGAACGTCCACTCTATCTATCCCCCTCATCATCTTATAAACTTTTATTAAGTCGCCACTCATTCTCCTTCGCTCCAATGAGAAAAGCCCTAACTCCCTCAACCTTTCCTCATAAGAGCTACCCTTCAATCCAGGCAGCATCCTGGTAAATCTCCTTTGCACCCTTTCCAGTGCTTCCACATTCTTCCTACAATGAGGTGACTAGAACTGCACACAGTACTCCAAATGTGGCCTCACCAGGGTCCTGTACAGTTGCAGCATAACCCCACAGCTCTTAAACTCAAGCCCCCTGTTAATAAACGCTAACACACTATAGGCCTTCTTCACGGTTCTATCCGTTGGCAACCTTCAGAGAACCCCAAGATCTCTCTGTTCCTCCACATTCCTCAGAACCCTGCCGTTGACCCTGTAATCCTCATTCAAATTTGTTCTACCAAAATGAATCACCTCTCACTTATCAGGGTTATACTCCATCTGCCATTTTTCGGCCCAGCTCTGCATCCTATCAATGTATCTTTGTAGCCTACAATAGCCCTCCACCTCATCCACTACTCCACCAATCTCAGTGTCAATTCCAGCCCCTTTGCTCTCCAGAGTCACAACACAAGTGAATTAACCACAAATTGCAGGTTTACTCGACAGTAAGCTTGTAAATCACAGCCTGTTTTTGCAATCCGTGCTCGCAATTTTCCTAGTCAGACAGAGTTCTTGTTTCACCAGATTTTGCTCCAGTTCATGGCCTGCCTTCAGGCCCTGGCTTCAGGAATCCAACACCAACAGGCTCATTGAAGAGAAATTTAGCTGGATTTTTTTTGAAGAGAGTGAGCAGCAACTTTCTCCACAGATTTAACTGGATCTTTTACCTCCGTGCTGACAAAACCAAAAGTGAAAGCAAAATGGAACCTTGTTGCTCTGTAAAACATTCCAGTGGGATAATATCCAATCACCGCCTGTTACCAGGCAGAGCACATCGTTTTGGGCCAATTCATTGACCATCAGCCAAATCCATAGAACCGAGCCATCCCTGATGCCAGTCAATCGGCAACCGCCAGTCTAAAACAGCAGGGCCTTCCGTTTGAATTAAAGGCGCAGGCCACTGCTTCATTATATTGAATTAAAGTGGCAGGCCGCCTTAAAGACACATCCATATATTATCCGTGGATCAAAAATGTAATGGCAAACTTCAAAGACAAGGGAACTAAGGGAATTGACATGGAATAAACAAAACGGACCTTTACATCATTAAGACCCCTGTGCATCCTATTAACAGGCAGAGCAGCATATTCTCTGGGCCCTCATGATTCTCCAGTTCTCTTGGTCGGGAATCACATGGGTGAGAATTGGTGCATTTGTTGAAAAGCGTGTACCTGACACGGGGGTCTTTGCAGTATGCCAAATGGGTAACTCTTTTAAGGAGTTGCCCCCAAAATCCATCGGAGGGCCACCCTCCCCCCCACAATGGAAGACCTGCCCACACCACCCCCACCAGACCCCACCCCCCCCCTCCTTCCCCCCCCCCGCCCCCCACCACAAGCTTTGATTGACAGCTCCCGGACTACATCAAAGAGAGTTAAGTGTTTTCTGTTATTTTCACAGCTGACGACTTCAAAGTCACTCAAGTGTGAAGGGAGATGAATGGAACAATGCTGACTGCTGATTGTGTGTTGAGGTTGTCAATCACATCCCAGTAAAATCAATATAAAAAGAAAATGAATGAATGGCTTGCAGATCAAAGATCTGAGGCGGTATAAACCCAGCTGACCTGGATTTCTCTTTCCAGGGATTGGCAGGTGCTGCTTCCTGCACATGAACCAGTCGGTGTATTGCACAGGTGAGTGCTAAAGCAGTATTTTTTTCACTGCCTCTCTTTGGACTGCTCTCTCGCTTCCAGAAAGGGGTCTCTCTGCTGGGGGGCTTCCAGAAAGGGGCTTGTATTCTGGGGGATCTCTTGTGGGGTTCACTTTAATTAGGAGGTCTCTTGGGGTCTGTTTAATTAGGTGTCTCTGGTTGGGGGTGAGGAGGGCAGGGTTGACCCAGAACACACTGGGGAAGGAGCTGAATTGCATTGTGGAAGAGGGGGGTGGCCGAGCCGCCGGACCTCGTGATCGGGCCGACCGCTCAAAATGGCGACCCAATACTAGGATGTCATCGGAGATTCCCTCGCAATCCTCACAATGCAAAGATTTGCATGGCTAAGGATTGGGAATTCCCGGCATGAGCGGAAATCAGGTGCAATTCAGCTCCGGCTGGAAAACATAGTCTCCCAAAAAGAGAATCCTGCCTGCTGTCTTTCACAAGAGATGTTAAACTGAGGCCCGACATGGTCTCTGAGATGGTTGTGAAAGATTCCCGGGAATTAATTTCAAGGGGAACAGGGTTCGGGGTTCAATTGCTCTTTCCCAGTGAGAGGAGCAACAGCGTTGCTGCAAAGGCTGGTGTTGGGAGAACCCCTGCACCCCCCCTCCCCTTCCCCCCTCCCCTCCCTCCCCTCCCCCCCTCCCCCTCCCCTCCCTCCCCTCCCCCCTCCCCTCCCCCTCCCCTCCCTCCCCTCCCCCCTCCCCTCCCTCCCCCTCCCCCTCCCCCCTCCCCTGCCTCCCCCCTCCCCCCCCCCCATGTTTAAAGGCAGCCCCAGTGTACACCAGCCATACTTTGTAGGTCAAGTGATGACTGGGAGGAAATCTGCTCCCAAGTTCTCAGACGCCTCTCATGGAGCAACTCCTGGATGCAGTGGAGGCCCAACAAGATGTCCTCCATCTGTGCACAGGAAGGAAAGCAGCCAGCAAGGTCACCAGCCTTGGGAGGCGAAGGCAGCTGTCATGGGTGACAGCCCCCTGTGGAAGAGGGCAGCCAACCAGTGCAGGAAGAGGGTGAACGATTTTCTCCGTTCTGTCAGGTTAAGTCAATGTTCTCATCACTCTCAAATCAGACGCTCACACACCCATTACCGATCCACAGAGATCTCACTCACTGCCGGCCCAAGGGACACCGCCATTCGCTCTCCCACACACATTTCCATCTGCCCTGCGGCTCATTGCTCTCATCAGCTCACTGGTCTTACTCACCATCCACACATGCCAGGCATCCTTATCATCAGCCCTGGCACGCTTCCTGCTCAGACTCTGGCCATCTGTTTTCATGCAGGGAAAGTTGGCTCAGACAAGAGGGAAAGATCGCAGACAGGTGGAGGGATGCCAGAATTGAAGGTTCTCACGGAGGCTGAGGACTGAGTCCTCTAACTGGCCTGGGAGGACATTGGCCATTTCTGTGGTGATGGTGAGGCCATTCGACAAAGAACCATAATATCCATAAGACCATAAGGCATAGGAGCAGAATTAGGCCACTCGGCCCATCGACTCTGTTCCGCCATTCAATCATGGCTGATATTCTACTGCCTTCCCCCATAACCCCTGATCCCCTTATTAATCAAGAACCTATCTAACTCTACCTTAAAGACACTCAGTGATTTGGCCGCCACAGCCTTCTGCGCAAAGAGTTCCACAGATTCACCACCCTCTGGCTGAAGAAATTCCTCCTCATCTCAGTTTTAAAGGATTGTCCCTTTAGTCTGAGATGGTGTCCTCTGGTTCTAGTTTTTCCTACAAGTGGAAACATCCTCTCTACGTCCATTCTACCAAGACCTCGCAGTATCCTGTAAGTTTCAATAAGAGTCCCCCTCATTCTTCTAAACTCCAACGAGTACAGACTCAGAGTCCTCAACCATTCTTCATACGGCAAGTTCTTCATTCCAGGGATCATTCTTGTGAACCTTCTCTGGACCCTTTCCAAAGCCAGCACATCCTTCCTTAGATATGGGGCCCAAAACTGGTCACAATACTCCAAATAGGGTCTGACCAGAGCCTTATACAGCCTCAGAAGTACATCCCTCGTCTTGTACTCTAGCCCTCTTGACATGAATGCTAACATTGCATTTGCCTTCTTAACTGCCGACTGAACCTGCACATTGACCTTAAGAGAATCGTGAGCAAGGAATAAATTCCTCCTTCCAAAGTGCATAACCTCACACTTTTCCACATTGTATTTCATTTGCCACTTCATTGCCCACTCTCCTTCTGCAGCCCCCCTGCTTCCTCAATACTATCTGTCCCTCTACAGATCTTTGTATCATGTGAAAACTTAGCAACAGTGCCTTCAGTTCCTTCTTCCAGATCATTTATGTATATTGTGAAAAGTTGTGGTCCCAGCACAGACCCTTGAGACACACCACTAGTCACCAGCTGCCATCCTGAAAAAGTCCCCTTTATCCCCACTCTCTGACTTCTGCCAGTCAGCCAATCCTCTATCCTTGCCAGGATCTTGCCCTTAACACTATGGGCTCTTAACTTATTTAACAGCCTCCTATGCGGCACCTTGTCAAAGGCCTTCTGGAAATCGAACCAGCTCGGCTCCAGCACCGCATCATCCAGCAGGCAACAATGCTTCCACTTCCGGTGATGGGGATGGACTGAGTGGACGCAGGAAAGGTGGCTTTCCCGCTGGAACCTCAAAATTAGGCACTGTTTCGCCCTCTAAACCCAGGACAAAAACCCCCACCCTACTCCAATACCACCACAGTGAACGAAACATGGCAGGCAACAACAACCTGAGGAGCCGAGCAGACGGCAGAGACAGTAAAAGCCTGGAGAGAAAGACCGAGGCGATTGCGATCACGTGGGGCGACGAGGTCCTGGCCAGACCTGAACGGGATAGACTGCCTATTCCGGGCTACTTCCCAATGAACAAATGGAGAGAATTCCTAAAACAGGAACTCCAGGGCGCTAGCGAATGATGGTGATGGTAAAAGTGACGGTAGCGGACCGCTTGTCACCCTGCAAGCAGCCCTGGAAAAGGTGGAGCGGCGTCTAGAGACGCAGGAGGTGACAATCAGAGGGGTGGGGAATGTGGCGACCGACCAGAGTGATCGGATTGCCTCACTGGAGACAGAGGTGGCAAGGTTGGTGGCCACGCAAAGGACACTAAGGGGGCCGGTCGAGGACCAAGAGAACCGGTCGCGTCACCAAAACCTCTGTAATGCGGGCCTACCGGAGGATATCGAGAGCAGGAACTCTACAGAATATGTAACACATGGTTGGAGGGGAATGCTTCTCGAATCCCCCAGAAGTGGACAGAGCCCACAGGTCACTCCGGCTAAAGCCCAAGGCCGGGAAGCAGCCGGGAGCCACCATTGCGAAACTGCACCAGTACCAAACCGACAAGCATTCTGCAAACAGATATCCCAGGCCATAGACGGGTATGCTACCAACAGCCAGAATGGGGAGATCTCACACTCCACGTTCTGGGAGGCGCGGAAGGCAGTGTTAAGGGGGGAAATTATTCCATACAAGGCATATAAAGATAGGAAGGAGAGGGCTGCCAGGCAGCGGCTGGTCGACTGCGGTACTCCTCGACCCCGGTCCGTAGAGCTACTGGCAGAAAGGAATAAGCTACAAATAGACTTTGACCTGCCCTCCACTGGGAGAGCAGTGGAACCAGCTCCACCAGACATGGGGGACCTTCTACAACCATGAAGACAAGGCCAGCTGCCTGCTGACCCTCCAGCTGAGAAAGCAGGCATCTATGGGGGAAATAGCCCAGGTTACGGACAATAGCGGAGGCTAGTGGCCATGCCAGAAAGGTTCAATAAAGCCTTTGAGTCCTTTTACCAGGGGCTGTGCACCTCTGAGTCCTCTGAAGGGGACATGGGGATGAAACAGTTCCTCAACAGACTGGACATGTCGGTTGTGGGGGAAGAGAAGAGGCGGAGCCTGGAAGCACCACTAGAACTAGGAGAAGTCAAGGAGAGTGTCAACTCCAAGCAGGCGGGGAAGGCGCCGGGACCAGATGGCTTCCCGGCGGACTTCGACAAAAACTTTGCAACAGCATTCGCCCCGCACCTCTGAAAGATGTTCGTAGACTCGCTAGTTAAGGTCAACGTAGACACAAAAATCTTGACAAAGGCCCTGACCAGGCGGCTGGAGAGTTACGTACCAGAGGTAGTCAAGGAGGACCAGACGGGCTTTGACTAGCGTAGAAAGCTGACAGCGAACATAATAATGACCACATCGGAGGAGAGGACACCAGATGTGATCATCTCCCTGGACGCAGAAAAGGTCTTCAACAGGGTCGAATGAAAGTACTTCATAGATGTTCTGGAATGGTTTGGGTTTGAACCAGGGTCACCTCCTGGGTGAAACTGCTGTAGAGCACTCCCATGGTGAGCGTACAGGCAAACACCACCAGCTCTGAATACTTCCAACTGCACAGAGGGACAAGGCAGGGATGTCCATTGTCCCCGCTGCTGTTTACTCGGGCAACCGAGCCACTGGGGATCCACCCTCAGAGCGGCAAAGCGATAGAAAGGTAGCCTGAGAGCATAGAGTTTGATTCTACGGGGATGATCTGCTCCTCTACATCTCAAACCCCCCGGGCCAGCATGGGAGGGATAATGAAACTCTTAAAGGAGTTCGCAGCCTTCTTGGGTTACAAACTTAACCTGCGTAAAAGTGAGATCTTCCCAGTGAACTTGCAGGGAGGAGGAGCAGAGCTGGAGGCACTGCCATTCAAACAAACCCAGACCAAATTTTGCGCCTTGGGGATTTAAATAGCCCTCAACTGGATAAGGATTCACAAATAGAACTTAGATGAGTCTAGTGGATGAAGTCAAAAGGGACCTGCAGAGGTGGGGCCCTCTCCCACTCTCGCTAGCAGGAAGAGTGCAGGCAACAAAATGAACATACTGCCCAGGTTCCTCTTCCTGTTCATATCCCCAAGGCCTTTTTTAACACGGTAGACAAACTATTCATGGCGTGTGTGCGGTGTGTGTGTGGGGGGGGGGGTCTCAATTAAAAGACTCCTTTTCCACTCTCAAGCGAGCACAAGTGTCATTCGCAAACTTCATCCCATTCTCTTTGCGCAACTTGTCCACAGAAGTAAAGATTTGTGAAAAAAGGGTGTCGCCTGAATGATAAAGAATCGGAAAACTGAAAGGACCCTAACAAATCTTCAAGAACAGGAAGTATGTCTCTTGCCTGGCTATCATTCAATAAAATAACACAATGCAAATTATTCATCTTGTTTTTATAATAAAAAGTCAAGGACTGACGCTGAAAATGGGATGTTTTTTCCAGACTGGTGTTTGCTTTGGTCCCAGTCCCAGCGGTGGTGTCCTACAGTCGCTGACTTGCTTTTGATAGTTTAACCTGATTTTAAAAATAGAAGCACACATCACGGGCCAAAGAAGAAAAAGGAACAGCATTTATGCAGCTCCTTACATGTCCTCAGGACATGTCAAAGCACTTTAGCGCCAATTAATTATTGTTACTGTTGTAACATATGAAATACAGCAGCCAATTTACGCACAGCAACATCCCACCAACAGCCAAGCGATGATCCTGTTTTTTATGAAGTTGGTTGAAGGATAAATATCGGCCAACGCACCGGGAAGAACTCCCTTGTTCTTTGAAAAAGTACCACGGGATCTTTTATTTCTACCCTGGGTTAACTCGGCATCCGGGAGGCAGCGCGGTTGACAATGCGGCACTCCCTCAGAACCAAACTGGATGTGTCGGCCTAGTTTTCCTGTGCTTAGGGTTCTGAGACAGGACATAAACATTCCGACTCCGAGACAAAAGTGCTGCCTTCTGAGCCCGCACTGACACAAACATCAGCGATCATAACCAATCGCATTTTGAGATGGGGCCTTGGAAAGTCGGAGAGTCGTAAAAATCAAAGATACAAAAAGAAGCTAGGAGTACAGGTTCATAGCTCCTTGAAGGTGGAGTCGCAGGTGGACAGAGTGGTGAAGAAGGCATTCGGCATGCTTGGTTTCATTGGTCAGAACATTGAATATAGGAGTTGGGACGTCTTGTTTAAGTTGTACAAGACATTGGTACGGCCACACTTGGAATACTGTGTGCAGTTCTGGTCACCCTATTATAGAAAGGATATTATTAAACTAGAAAGAGTGCAGAAAAGATTTACTAGGATGTTGCCGGGACTTGATGGTTTGAGTTATAAGGAGAGGCTGGATAGACTGGGACTTTTTTCCCTGGAGCGTAGGAGGCTTAGGGGTGATCTTATAGAGGTCTATAAAATAATGAGGGGCATAGATAAGGTAGATAGTCAACATCTTTTCCCAAAGGTAGGGGAGTCTAAAACTAGAGGGCATAGGTTTAAGGTGAGAGGGGAGAGATTCAGAAGGGCCCAGAGGGGCAATTTCTTCACTCAGAGGGTAGTGAGTGTCTGGAATGGGCTGCCAGAGGTAGTAGTAGAAGCGGGTACAATTGTGTCTTTCAAAAAGCATTTAGATGGTTACATGGGTAAGATGGGTATAGAGGGTTATGGGCCAAGTGCGGGCAACTGGGACTAGCTTAATGGTAAAAAACTGGGCGGCATGGACTGGTTGGGCCAAAGGGCCTGTTTCCATGCTGTAAACTTCTATGATTCTATTCTAAGCTAGTGTGCCCATCAATAATAATATTTTATTGTCACAAGTATGAAGTTACTGTGTAAAGCTCCTAGCCGACACATTCCGGCACCTGTTTGGGTAAGCTGGTACGGGGATTGAACCCGTGTTGTTGGTGTTGATCTGCATCACAAACCAGCTGTCGAGCCCACTGAGCTAAAACAGCTCCCGACTGTGTATTCCGACCGGGTTATATTTGATGCGACCATCAATTCACTCGAGACAAGAGTAAAGGTAAACCGTGGCTTTAATCAACTTAGAACAGTGCCTGCCTGCGACTGACACAATACTGTGCGCCGCCTACAGGTCGACTGCTCTTTATACCCCCCTCAAGGGGAGGAGCCATGGGCGGAGCCCATACATGTCCTAACATGTTCCCCTATGGATGATGCCATACAATGGCCCATAGGTGGAGCCCACAAGGGCAACAACATAGCACAGATGGAAATACAGAGGCAAAGCATGGTACTGGATTATTGGTATAATACATTCACCACAATATTAACATGGCCTCCCTGCCAGCGCCCCGAGGATTTATTCCAATACTTTCTCTCACTGTTACAGCTGTTGATTTTAACAATAACGCCTGACCAGGGCTGGCCTGTAAATTACACCAATACCAGATGAGGGGTAGGGGGATTTCCCGAACTGCCGCCATTTTAGCCGCAACTTCAGTGATGCAGATGTTCCCCAGAGACTTATTTGTCCTCAGAATTGTCCACGATGTTTAGAACTACAGCAGAGGCGAAGAAAGGCAAAGGAAGGCAAATCAGATAGATCGCAAAAAACACTTGCCATTGCTCATAACTGGGAACCCCTGTTTGGACCCTTGTTCCAGTTGGGAAGATGTGTCAGAATGTTGTGGATGTCTGTGGCAAAGAGATTTGTCATCAGCCATACGCTTGGCTTGCAATTCCTTGGATTTTGGAAATTTAGTGGTCGTCTGCTCGAGGTGATTAACGTGTTAAAAAGGGTAGGATAGGGTAACGAAAGAGCAATTGATTTTTAGTCGGGAATTCAAGTATGAACTAGAGCCAGGTCATTCAGAAGTGAAGCTGATGTGTGATATGAGTTGGTTTAACACTGGATGCAGGAAGACGAGAAACAGGCTTCCGACCCTGGAGATGGTTCAACACTGTTTTATTGAACCTGCTGATTGTTGTACATAATCTGCTGTGGGCTGACACTCTATTAATCTAAGCTGATGACCTCTGTCTGGCTTGACCAGACTGGCTCTCTGTCACATGGAGACGGTGCTCACTGCACTGTGCACCCTGACTATCTCTGTAGCTGTATCCAGTGAGAAGAGTGCCTCGTGTGTTTTATAATGATGGTGTCCCCTGCAGTGTCATGTCTGGTGATTGGTTGTTCTGTGTCCTGTGTGTTTATTGGTTATTCTGTGTGTCAGTCACTGCCTGTCTGTATCTCATTATATACATGAGTGGATATTATGACAGAAACCTGGAAGTATTTCTTTACACAAAGGATCGTAGAAATTTACTCCCCCAAAAGGCTACGGATGTTGGGACAATTGGAGCTTTCAAGACAGGAGGCATAGTATCACAGAATTTACAGTGCAGAAGGGGGCCATTCGGCCCATCGAGTCTGCACCAGCCCTTGGAAAGAGCACCCTACCCAAGCCCACACCTCCACCTCATCCCCAGTAACCCCACCCAACACTAAGGGCAATTTTGGGCACTAAGGACAATTTAGCATGGCCAATCCACCTAACCCGCACATCTTTGGACTATGGGAGGAAACCGGAGCACCCGGAGGAAACCCACGCACACACGGGGAGGATGTGCAGACTCCGCACAGACAGTGACCCAAGCCGGGAATCGAACCTGGCACCCTGGAGCTGTGAAGCAATTGTGCTAACCACAATGCTGCCGTGCTGCCCACAAGTGGCACAGTGGTTTGCACTGCACTGCTGCCCCACAATTGCAGGGACCCAGGTTCGATTCCAGTCTTGGGTGGCAGTCTTGGTGGATTTTTCACATTCTCCCCTTGTCTGCGAGAGTTTCCACCGGGTCCTCCGGTTTCCTCCCACGGTCCAAAGATTTGCAGGGTAGTGAATTGGCATGATCAATTGTCCCTAAATGTCTAAAAGGCTAGATGCGGTTATGGGGTTACAGGGATAGGGCGGGGAAGTGGGAATAGGTAGGGTGCTCTTTCTGAGGGTCAGTGTAGACTCGATGGGCTGAATGGTCTCCTTCTGCACTGTATTTTCTGATTCTAAGATTGGTAAATTTTTCTGTTAGGCAAGAGACATGCAGAAAAGACAGACAAATTGATGCACGATCAATTGCACAAAGACTTGAGTTGGATATAACTGAGGCTTTATTGCTCTAAGGTGTGTGGCCTCCCAGTGAAATGGCTGCAGCACGGAGGACACACATATTTATACTCCGTCTACTGGGCGGAGCCAGCAGGCAGGGACTACCAATGTACCTGTAGTACAGGTCCTACCATACATCACCTAATAGAGGTGCAACAGTGGTTTACCACACAAATGGAGTAGTAATAGAGTCAGGAAGCTTTACAGCATAAAATGAGGCCCGTCAGCCCCTCATGTCTGTTCCAGTTATCAGGCAGCTATCTACTCTAATCCCACTTTCCAGCACTCGGTCTGTAGCCTTGTATGCTATGGTATTTAAAGTACTCATCTCAATGTTTCTTAAGTGTTGTGAGGATTCCTGCCTCTACCACCCTTTCAGGCAGCGAGCTCCAGATTCCCTCCACGCTCTGGGTTCACAGGATTTTCCTCAAATCCTGTCCAAATTTCCTGCCCCTTACCATAAATCCTTGCCCGCTAGTTATTGACCCCTCTGCTAAGGGGAAAAGTTACTTCCTATCTACCCTACCTCTGCATCTCATAGTTTTGAACACCTCGATGAGGTCCTGCCTCAGCCTTTTCTGCTGTAAGGAAAACAACCCCAGCCTAACCAGCCTCTTTACACAGCAGAAACGCTCCAGGTAGGCAGCATGAGGTTCAGATCAACCGTGATCTAATTGATTGGCCGTGCAAACTCCAGGGGCTGAATGGCCTACTCCAGTTCCTACATACCTATGAAAAGAACATGACTGTTAGACTTCCTTGTTCCTTGGCGCATGATATCCGTCACCATGCTGTAACCTCCTCCACCTTACAGGGTGACATGTTGCAGTTCACAGAGATTTCCTTGCATGCCAGCTACAGTGTATGAAGTTGTCAACCCCAATCTTCCCCCTTGACCGTGCCCCATCCCCATGTCACCCCACGAAGAAAGGGTAGTTTAGCTCTGAGAAAATGTACAGAACTGAAGGAATTCATTCATTCAAGACAAGTGAGTGATGGACGACTGAGACAACTTGATCATTTGGAGTGCTTTTTAAAGGTTAACTTTTAAATGTGCGAACGTTTGCTTTGAAGTAGACGGCAAGCTAGAAACTGCCTGAAGGTCTTATACCGGCTGCAAGATAATATCAATACAAAATGTTTCCCTCTTTCACAACCTAATTTCCTGCAATTGTAGTGAAGCACAGATGAGGAAGATTGCTTGACCCATCCCAGAAGGTCCATTTAGGTTGGTATACCTAAAGGGATGATGTGGAGATGCCGGCGTTGGACTGGGGTGAGCACAGTGAGAAGTCTTACAACACCAGGTTAAAGTCCAACAGGTTTGTTTCAACCACTAGCTTTCGGAGCGCTGCTCCTTCATTCACCTGAGGAAGGAGCAGTGCTCCGAAAGCTAGTGTTTGAAACAAACCTGTTGGACTTTAACCTGGTGTTGTAAGACTTCTTACTGTACCTAAAGGGAGGAAGGGGCATAGTGGTATTGTCACTGGGCTAGTAATCCAGAGACCCAGAATAATGATCTGGGGACCCGGGTTCGAATCCCACCATGGCAAGTGAAGGAATTTAAACTCAATAAAATATCTGGAATTAAAAAGTCTACCGATGACCAGGAAACCATCGCCGATTGTTGGGAAAACCCATCGGGTTCACGAATGTCCTATAGGGTAGGAAATCTGCCATCCTCACCTGGTCTGGCCTACAAGTGACTCCAAACCCACAGCAATGTGGCTGATCTTAACTGCCCCCTGGCAATTAGGGGTGGGTAATAAATGCTGACACAGCCTGCGACGTTCCATGAACGAATACATTTTTTTAAATCCGCACCTGCCCCACACTCCCCATCAACATTATGGCATTCAGTTTGAATGGAGGAGTCCGTGGGGGATGTCAGCGAGGTCTTGGACTGCACTCAGGTGCCCAGAAGCCAGTGAAGAGCGATATTCTGCTGCCTGCCAGCTGACGCCATGCTCGGCGTGGACTCCGCCAATCCAGACCATGACCCCCATACCAAATAATAGCTGCCAAGCTGAAAACCGGGCTCTGCACTGGTGTTATTTAAAGGGACAGGCAACCAACCTGCTGCCAAGGTCATTTTTCAGGCCTGGTCTCAGTTGCAAAGGGCCTGGAAATTGTGGAGCATTTTTCAGGCGCTGTGGGCTTCTGGATTTATCAGAGCGTGTTGACGTTTTTCACAGGAAAGGCGAGGGATTGGTCACCCAGTCCAGACAATGGGTGCAACAGGTGTGGATACAGCAGCGGCAGCGACTCTGGAACTAGGGAATTAAAAGGTGATGGAACAGATATTGCAGAGAGGGCACGCTCACTGCGACACCCTCTACCAGCTTGGCGTCGGACTCCTCCATTTTCCCTGGCAGTGACAGGAGATAATGTACCAAGCTTCTCTGTGTATATGCCCACTGGCATTCGCCTGTAGGCTGTCCCACAGAGGTCCTCACCTGAGTCCTCCACAGAAGAACTGCCTATGACCTTGCACACTTGTGAACTGGCAGACATGTTATCCTTGTGCCTGGATCCAAAATCAATAACAGCCTCCAAGGTAGGTGCAGCGTCAGTATCTGAGCCGGTGTCAGTGAGTTTCAGACCGAACAATGGGGACCCCAGATCTTCATTCGTGCTGTAAGTCAGATGGGGAATGTCGATATGAGGGGAGGGAGATGGGGTGGAAGGCAAGACGTCCAATCAGAGGTTTATTTCAGTTGTCTGGGCAGCTAGTTCATGATGCCGAGCGAGGCCAACAGCATGGGTTCAATTCCCCTACTGGCTGAGGTTATTCATGAAAACTTGCCCTTCGCTTGACGTTTCTAAATGGGAAAAGGCTTCGGGTATCTGAAGCACAAAGGGACTTGGGAGTCTTTGTTCACGGTTCTCTTAAGGTTAACGTGCAGGTTCAGTCGGCAGTTAGGAAGGCAAATGCAATGTTAGCATTCATGTCGAGAGGGCTAAAATACAGGAGCAGGGATGTACTGCTGAGGCTGTATAAGGCTCTGGTCAGACCCCATTTGGAATATTGTGAGCAATTTTGGGCCCTATATCTAAGGAAGGATGTGCTGGCCTTGGAGAGGGTCCAGAGAAGGTTCACAAGAATGACCCCT
Organism: Scyliorhinus torazame; assembly: GCF_047496885.1. NCBI lineage: Eukaryota > Metazoa > Chordata > Chondrichthyes > Carcharhiniformes > Scyliorhinidae > Scyliorhinus > Scyliorhinus torazame. The sequence continues at coordinate 22,761,320 of NC_092720.1, read as the reverse complement.
GGAATGAAGGTTTTGTCACATAAGGAGTGGTTGAGGACTCGATGGAGTTTGGAAGGATGAGGGGGGATCTCATTGAAACTTACAAAATACTGTGAGGCCTACTTAGAGTGAGTGTGGAGAGGATGGTTCCACTGGTAGGAGAAACTAGAACCTGAGGCATAGCCTGAGACTGAAGGTACAGCCACCTTTAAAATAGAGATGAGGAGGAACTTCTTCAGCCAGAGGGTGGTGAATCTGTGGAACTCTTTGCTGCAGAAGGCTTCGGAGGCCAAATCACTGAGTGTCTTTATGACAGTGATAGATAGGTTCTTGATTAATAAGGGGATCAGGAGTTATGGGGAGAAGGCACAACCAAGAGTGAGTTTGGGAATTTGAAGCTAGGTGGGAATTCGAAGCTTGGGGGGAGGAGGTGCTTTTTATCCCTGGTAAGTGACTGGTAAGTAGTTTTTCTTTTCATTGGCTAATTTATTTATTTTTTCTTTCTTTTTTTGGAATTGTAGTTGTTGAAGTTAACCAAAGGTTTAAGACATGGCAGGAGATCCCAGACATGTGTCATGCTCCTCGTGTGTGATGTGGGAGCTCAAGAGACATGTCCACTGTCCCTGGCTCCTTCACGTGCAAGAAGTGTGTCCAGTTCCAGCTCCTGTTAGACTGCTTGGTGGCTCTGGAGCTGCAGATGGACTCACTTTGGAGCATTGCGATGCTATGGACATCGTGGATAGCACGTTTAGCGAGTTGGTCACACCGCAGGTGAAAGTTACTGAGGGATATAGAAAATGGGTGACCAAAAGACAGAGAAAGAGTAGGAAGGCAGTGCAGGTGTCCCCTGCGGTCATCTCCCTGCAAAACAGATATACTGCTTTGGATATTGTTGAGGGAGATGGCTCACCAGGGGAAGGCAGCAGCAGCCAGGTTCATGGCACCATGGCTGGCTCTGCTGCACAGCAGGTCAGGAAAAAGAATGTCAGGGCTATAGAGATAGGGGATTCAATCGTAAGGGGAATAGACAGGTGGTTCTGCGGACACAATCGAGACTTCAGGATGGTATGTTCCCTCCCTGGTGCAAGGGTCAAGGATGTCTTGGGATGGCTGCAGGACATTCTGGGGGGGGGGGGAGGATGAACAGGCAGCTGTCGTGGTGCACATAGGCACCAACGATGTAGATAAAAAATGGGACATGGTCCTACAAGCTGAATTCAGGGAGGTAGGAGTTAAACTAAAAAGTAGGACCTCAAAGGTAGTAATCTCAGGATTGCTACCTGTGCCACGAGCTAGTCAGAGTAGGTATGTCAGGATAGATAGGATGAATGCATGTCTCAAGAGATGGTGCAAGAGGGATTCAAATTCCTGGGGCATTGGAACCGGTTCTGGGGGAGGTGGGACCAGTACAAACCAGACGGTCTGCACCTGGGCAGGACTGGAACCGATGTCCTGGGGGGGGGGGGGGTTGCTAGAGCTGTTGGTGAGAGTTTAAACTATTGTGGCAGGGGGTTGGGAACCGATGCAGGAAGTTGAAAGATAGTAAAACAGGGACAGAAACAAAAGACAGTAAGTGGGAAAGCGTAAGGCAGAGAAGCCATAGTCAAAAATCAAAAAGGGCAACAGTACAAGGTACAGTGACTGAGGGGAGCTCAGTGAATAGGCCCAGTAATGCTAAAAGGAATAAGACAGGAAGTAAAAAACATTAATGGTAAGCAACGCGGCAGGTTGTTACATGAAGATATGGGTTCAACGACAAGGAAAATTAGGAAAAATGTTAAGAGGAAACATAACTTAGGAGAGGTTACTGATCGAGGTGTTAAGATTCAAAACAGAGGTAACAAGCCAACATAAGTGTACTTTACCTGAATTTCTCGTAGTATTCGGAATAAGGTAAATGAGTTGATGGTGCAAATCATTGTGAATGACTATGATTTAGTGGCCATTACTGAAAAATGGTTAAAGGATGGTCACGACTGGGAGTTAAATATCCAAGGGTATCAAACTTTTCGGAAGGACAGAGTAGATGGTAAGGGAGGTGGTGTAGCTCTGTTATTTAAGGATGACATCCGGGCAATATTAAGGGATGACATCGGTGCTATGGAGGATAAGGTTGAATCCATTTGGGTGGAAATCAGGAATAGTAAGGTGAAAAAGTCACTGATAGGAGTAGTCTATAGGCCACCAAATAGTAACATTATCGCAGGGCAGGCAATAAAAAAAGAAATAACGGATGCGTGTAGAAATGGTACAGCAGTTATTATGGGGGATTTTAATCTACATGTCGATTGGTATAACCTGGTTGGTCAAGGCAGCCTTGAGGAGGAGTTCATAGAATGTATCCGTGATAGTTTCCTAGAACAATATGTAATGGAACCTACGAAGGAACAAGCGGTCCTAGATCTGGTCCTATGTAATGAGACAGGATTGATTCATGATCTCGTAGTTAGGGATCCTCTCGGAAGGAACGATCACAATATGGTGGAATTTAAAATACAGATGGAGAGTGAGAAGGTAAAATCAAACACTAGTGTTTTGTGCTTAAACAAAGGAGCTTACAATGGGATGAGAGAAGAACTAGCTAAGGTAGACTGGGAACAAAGACTTCATGGTGAAACAGTTGAGGAACAGTGGAGAAGCTTCCAAGTGATTTTTCAAGGTGTTCAGCAAAGGTTTATACCAACAAAAAGGAAGGACGGTAGAAAGAGGGAACATTGACCGTGGATATCTAAGGAAATAAGGGAAAGTATCAAATTGAAGGAAAAAGAATACAAAGTGGCAAAGTTTGTGGGAGACTAGAGGACTGGGAAATCTTTAGGGGGCAACAGAAAGCTACTAAAAAAGCTATAAAGACGGGTAAGATATATTATGAGAGTAAACTTGCTCAGAATATAAAAACAGATAGTAAAAGTTTCTCCAAATATATAAAACAAAAAAGAGTGGCTAAGGTAAATATTGGTCATTTAGAGGATGAGACAGGAGATTTAATAATGGGAGATGAGGAAATGGCTGAGGAACGGCACAGGTTTTTTGGGTCGGTCTTCACAGTGGAAGACACAAATAACATGCCAGTGACTGATAGAAATGAGGCTATGACAGGTGAGGACCTTGAGAGGATTGTTGTCACTAAGGAGGTAGTGATGGGCAAGCTAATGGGGTTAAAGGTAGACAAGTCTCCTGGCCTTGATGGAATTCATCCCAGAGTGCTAAAAGAGATGGCTAGGGAAATTGCAAATGCACTAGTGATAATTTACCAAAATTCACTAGACTCTGGGGTGGCACCGGCGGATTGGAAATTAGCAAACATGACACCACTGTGTTAGGGATCAGTGTTGGGCCCACAATTGTTCGCAATTTACATAGATGATTTGGAGTTGGGGACCAAGGGCAATGTGTCCAAGTTTGCAGACGACACGAAGATGAGTGGTAAAGCAAAAAGTGCAGAGGATACCGGAAGTCTGCAGAGGGATTTGGATAGGTTAGGTGAATGGGCTAGGGTCTGGCAGATGGAATACAATGTTGACAAATGTGAGATTATCCATTTTAGTAGGAATAACACCAAAAGGGATTATTATTTAAATGATAAAATATTAAAACATGCTGCTGTGCAGAGAGACCTGGGTGTGCTATTGCATGAGTCGCAAAAAGTTGGTTTACAAGTGCAACAGGTGATTAAGAAGGCAAATGGAATTTTGTCCTTCATTGCTAGAGGGATGGAGTTAAGACTAGGGAGGTTATGCTGTAATTGTATAAGGTGTTAGTGAGGCCACACCTGGAGTATTGTGTTCAGTTTTGGTCTCCTGACTTGAGAAAGAACGTATTGGCACTGGAGGGTGTGCAGAGGAGATTCACTAGTTAATCCCAGAGCTGAAGGGGTTGGATTACGAGGAGAGGTTGAGTAGACTGGGACTCTACTCAATGGATTTTAGAAGGATGAGGGGGGGATCTTATAGAAACATATAAAATTATGAAGGGAATAGATAGGATAGATGCGGCCAGGTTGTTTCCACTGGCGGGTGAAAGCAGAACTAGGGGGCACAGCCTCAAAATAAGGGGAAGTAGATTTAGGACTGAGTTTAGGAGGAACTTCTTCACCCAAAGGGTTGTGAATCTATGGAATTCCTTGCCCAGTGAAGCACTTGAGGCGCCTTCATTAAATGTCTTTAAGATAAAGATAGATAGTTTTTTGAAGAATAAAGGGATTAAGGGTTATGGTGTTCGGGCCAGAAAGTGGAGCTGAGTCCACAAAAGATCAGCCATGATCTCATTGAATGGCGGAGCAGGCTCGAGGGGCCAGGTGGCCTACTCTTGCTCCTAGTTCTTATGTTCTTATGAATGGGGATGAGAAACATATCAGGCATGATTGAATGGAGGAGCAGAATCGATGGGCCGAATGGTCTAATTATGCTCCCATTTCTTATGGTCTTATGGAAGTGTGGTGATTGTCAGGTTGCATTGCCACCCATTCAGCTCTCACCTTATGGTCATCTAGGACTATGGCAACTTTACTTCAGACATAGTACCATTGGTTGGTTTCATTTTGACGTTGGCAAAGTCTATTAAGCAGTTCACGTGTATATATTTATAAATATATAAATGAGGATGAGGATTTTAAGTCATTGAATGAGACCATGTGGATGGGAATGATGGGTCAGGGCTTGGGTTTGGACATGTTTGCATGAGGTGAAGCCCTGAGGCTACTGAGGAAAGCATTGGGGAAATCAAACTGGAAGGAAAGAAAAGAACGGACATGGATTCCAGTATTGTGAAGTGAGGTCTGGGATGGAGGTTGGGTTGGTAGGTGGGGGTGACCTCAAACAGGTCTTGGTGGTGAATAAAACATCGGATTTGAAGCTGAACTGAAGGTCAAATAGGACATTGGGTTCTGAGTGAGGATTCATTCCTCTTGATACCAACCAAGCCAGTTGCGAAGCAGAAACCAAGACACAAAACATTTTATATTCAGAGAGATTATCGACTTGTTCAGTCTCACAGCTCACCTTCCACAACACCAGGGTCCCAGCCATCCCGTACTTATATGTGCTCTGTAACCCATCATTTGTTTCTCTTAACCTTAAGAGTCTAATTGACATTATCGAATCTTAAGGTAATTAATAAGACATTAACACCTCGTCCTATCAGATTGTGGGTGGTGTGTTGGGTCCTGTGGAATCAGATTAGCGGCATTCTACTGGTAATAATAATCTTTTTTTTATTGTCACAAGTAGGCTTACATTAACACAGCAATGAAGTTACTGTGAAAAGCCCATAGTCGCCACATGACGGCGCCTGTTCGGGTACACTGAGGGAGAATTCAGAATGTCCAAATTACCGGATGGCACGTCTTTCGGGACTTGTGGGAGGTTACCGGAGCACCCGGAGGAAACCCACGCAGACACGGGGAGAACATGCAGACTCCGTACAGACAGTGACCCAAGCTGGGAATCGAACCTGGGACTCTGGCGCTGTGAAGCCGTGGTGCTAACCACTATGCTATGTTTATCCAAGGTTACACTTGAAATCTTTATTCTTGCAGAAGATGTCTGTAGTCATAGCTGGAGTTATCACTTATTTATAAACACCTTTGATTTCAGACTCCAAATCAGGTGACATTTTGTTCTTGTCTATGGCAATGATTGACGAATGCAGGTATGCCAAAGAACAGACAAGCTCATCGGCCGAAAAGGACCTTTTGCAGTTCCTTCCCCGCACTTCCATCAACGGATATCAGATAAAACTCCGCAGGATAATCAATTTTGGGACAGAGGATCCTCTTAAGGAAGCAGAACTTCATCAAAATCAGACAGCTTAGCAGCCCCATCACTTCAGGTTAGGTGGATTGGCTGCAGAAGTTCAGAACTCCCATTGAGCAATCTAGTTTTTCATTCCAGACGGAATCATTTCAGGCTGGTGCTTGCTGGCGAAAACCAGTGGCACCCTTAATCCACATGTGATTTACCATTTGCTGAACAAAAATGTCAGATGCAATGCCAAGCAGTCTGGCATTCTGCACGGGTGTTTTGAACAGAAGCTGAAAACCCAATGTTTCTTTGCGTGTCTGTCCACAGCTCACTGACAGAAATCCCCTCGGGTGCCTCGGAGAAGCTGGTTGATTGACAATGTAGGTGTACCTCAGGCAGGAGGCTTATTCTTTTTTCCAGAATCATTCATTTCCAAGATGAAAAATAAAGATTGCACGGCGGCGCTCAAATTTTGATTCAATCAATCCACGTTCCCCCTCTCCCCGCCGAACCCTAAATCTAATAATTTATCCTTTTACTTGAAACAATAGTCTCGTGGGAGGCGTTGCTATAGATTCCTGAACTGAGATCTGGCAGCTTTCCTCGCATAGAACATACATATTCTCAGGGTTGGCCAGAGACTGCCGGTTCGGAGATATCCCTGGTACAAGTCACTCTGCTCGACAGGCAAAAATAAGTTATGATTTTTTTTTCCCTAAGAAGGAAAAACTCTTACAACACAGAAGGAGGCCATTTGACCTATCATAAAATCCTTACAGTGCAGAAGGAGGCCATTTTGTCCTACGGGTCTGTGCTGACCTTCCAAAAGAGCATCCGACCTAGGCCCACAGCCCCAACCTATTCCTGCGACCCAGCAACCCACCTAGCCTTTTGAGAACTAATTTAGCATGGCCAATCCACCTAACCTGCATATCTTTGGACTGCGGGAGTGATGGACATCAATTCAGTCGAGACGCTGAGTAGTAGTGAACCGATGCTTTAATAGACTAAAAGTGTGCCAACCTGTAGCTCCTCCCGCACTGCATGACTGCCCTAGATCGACGGGCTTTATACCTCCTCAGAGGAGCGGAGCCACAGGCGGAGCCAACAGCAGCACCAATAACACCATTCCAACAGTGCAACAGCACCAACCAATAACAGAACAGCAATAACAGTAAGCATATACAACACTGGAGATAATGATAGTACTAGAACAGTAGAACTATAGTGAACATATATGCAACAGCCTTACGTAGCCATACGTGGCTCACCACAGGGAGGAAGCCGGAGCACCCGGAGGAAACATATGCCGACACGGAGAGAACGTAGAAACTCCACACAGCCAGTCAGCCAGGGCTGGAACTGAAGCTGTGCCCCTGGCGCTGTGAGTAAGCAGTGCTAACCACTGTGCCGCCTTGCCGCCCGTTAATTCTGCTGGCATTTTGAATATATTAATGCACCAATCAGTGGCAGGAATAGGCCTCTCGAGCTTGCTCTGCCATTCAATAGGGTCATGGTTGATCTGATTGCAACCTCAACCCCACATTCCCACCTCTGCCTGACAGCCTTTCACCCCCGCCCCTTGTTAATGAAGAATCACCTGCTCTTTCCCCACAGCCTTGCAAATTCGTCCTCCTCGAGTATGTATCCAACTCAGCCACTTAAAGTTAAAATTGAACACCCTTACAAGCCGTGCATTCCATACCACAGCAGCTTGCTGCCAAGAAAGAATATTTCCTAATCCCCTGTCTGGTTTTCCTGCCAATTATCTTAAAGTTGCACTCTCTGAGTGACAACCTTCCAGCCATCGGAATCGGCTGCTGCTTATTTGCTCGATCAAACCCCTCCCGATTTGCAGCACCTTGGCTGAATCTCCACTTGACCTTCGCTGTTCTCAGGAGATGGTACCTGCTTCTCGAGTCATAAAACTCATCTCCGTGAGTGATGGGAAAGCAAATGAAGAAAGTGAATTGCTGTAACGCTGCAAGCTCGTGAAAATTATTTTTGGCTGAATATTTAGAAAGAGGAAATTAGTGATTCTTGGCACTGCATCGCGTAATTCTGTTGTGCTGTTAAGGTGCGATTATCATCTTGTTTTACACACCAAGAAATCCTCTCCTGTTTGCTCATATTATAATGTTTGTTGTCCCCTTTTACAGCAAGCATTATGCTGAGCTCCAACTAATCCCCACTGCAGGATTGTTGTTTGTGGGAGCTTTCTCTGTGCAAATTGGCTGCCACATAGCCAACATAGTACAACAGTGACAACACTTCAGAAGTATTGCATTCACCTTGTGGAGGCCTGAAGCTGTGCAAGGCATTATATAATTGCAAATCTTTCTTTTTCTGTACTCACCCTGCATCCAGTCCCTTGGTCACACAGAACCTGATTACTGCTGAAAAGAGAAACCTGGTGTCAAAGCTTTTCATCTTGTACTCATCAAGACAAATGCAGGGTTACCAAATTTAAAACGATCACAGCAATTACAGGATTTGTTGGCAGATTGTCTCTGATAAGCCAAGGCGTTGCCATGCCCCATGATTCTGGGGTATTTCTAAAAAGATGCAAGGCTTGAACATATTCTTTTTGTTTGCAGAGCATGGGTCCCTGCACATGACTGTCTGTAGTTCCCAACCTCCATCCCAGACCTCACTTCACAATACTGGAATCCATGTCCGTTCTTTTCTTTCCTTCCAGTTTGATTTCCCCAATGCTTTCCTCAGTAGCCTCAGGGCTTCACCTCATGCAAACATGTCCAAACCCAAGCCCTGACCCGTCATTCCCATCCACATGGTCTCTATCCCTCATTCACTGACTTAAAATCCTCATCCTCATTTATATATTTATAAATATATACACGTGAACTGCTTAATAGACTTTGCCAACGTCAAACTGAAACCAAGCAATGGTACTATGTCTGAAGTAAAGTTGCCATAGTCTTAGATGACCATAGGGTGAGAGCTGACTGGGTGGCAATGTAACTTGACAATCACCACACTTCCATAAGACGATAAGAAAAGATTCAAAGGAACCGGGGAGCTTAAGTAGTGGCCTAAGCCAAAGGTTTGTGAGTCAAGTTCCCTCCAGGAACTGAGGCACAAAATCTAGGCCAACAATCCAGTGCAGTGCTGTGCAAGTGCTGCATTATTGAAGGTGCCATTCTTCAGCTCCGACTTTGAACCGCGACCCCGTCTACCCCTCTCGGGTACACCTAAACTGTCCGATGACGCTATTTTGAAGAAGAGCAGAGTTCTCGTTTGTGCCCTGGCAGACATGTTAACCCTCAAACACCTGAAAAAAAACAGATTATCTGGTCATTGCTGTTTGTCGAATGTTACACATTGTCTGTCACAGCTCCTTGATCATAAGAATGTCTGTACTTCTCAGAACGTAGTTCATCTTTTGGGGCACCTTGATGTCAAGAAAGGTGTTGCCCAAATCCAAATCTTTATTTCTTGACTGGCATTTAAAAACAAGGGGGAGGCAGTGGCGTAGTGGTGTTGTCACTGGACCAGAGACCCGGGGTAATCCTCTCGGGAACAATGTTCGAATCCCACAACAGCAGATGGTGAAATTTGAATTCAATAAAAATCTGGAATTCTAAGTTTAACAATGACCATGAAAACATTGTCAATCTGGTTCACTTAGTGCCTTTCAGGGAATGAAATCTACTGGTCTGGCGGACAGACCCACAGCAATTTGGTTGACTCTTAAAAGGAATAGAAATGGGCAATAAATGTTGCCCAGCCAATGGCGCCCACATCCCTGTGAATGAGCTTTAAAAAAATAAGCACACAAGAATGAATTCTATGGTTGCCTTGTTTGTGTCTGGATTTTCCTTGGCAGGCTAATCACTGTGCCTAAAACCTGGAAATGTAATAAGACCCTCCTTTTACATCCTGAATCAGAGGAATTCATGACTAAGCAGGGTGACCTTTATCATGTCGGGAATGGGAATTCCCTCCAATTTTCCAAATGAGCAGATGGGATTCAGCCAAGGGGCTTTTGCCGTCCCAAACTGAGCTGAAGTGGCTCAAGGTCAGAAAGCAGAAAGACAACGTGCGTACATTGAGCTCGAAAGGGCTGGATCGATTATCCGAAACTAAAAGAGAGCAGTTTGAAGGTTTGATTAAGCCTCAGGTTTTTGCACGCACGTCGCAAGTCAAGAAAGAATTGAATATTTTGTTCACACCCTCTGCTGCTGATTCCAAACCTCAACCATGCACATCAATGTTCCAGAACAAAATGGCAATGGATGTGAAAAAAGTGCTTTGACTTAATGGACAGACGAAAGCTGTGTTTAATTTATTTAAATCAAAAATCATGACATAATCCTTTCCCTGCCATAAGAACTACTATTTAACTCTACGCAAAATAATCTTGCAGTGGGCACATCCACGACCCCAAATATCGAAAGAGGAAGTAGAAATTTTGATTGTCCCTCTGGTGGGTTAAGGGATGGAAATAGTACTGGCAGTGATGCAGATAGTTCCCAGAGGGGGAAGGTTTTCCATTTCATGACCTAACAATTCTTTCCTTCTATGACACACGCACGAGGGTACATTTAAGATTACCCACCCATCCTCCGCCCAAAAGTACCTTCCTTGATTCTATTAAGAGAAAGGACCACGAGATCATGGTTAATTATAGAATTTTCCAATTCAAATCTAATTTTAGCTAATATCCTTCATTAACCTAGACGGAACAGCTCCCGATTGGTTTAACCCCGGCAGGCACTCAGAGAACTTTATCCGATTCATCATTGGACCATGCAATGCAGAAGGAAGCCATTCAGCCCATCATATCTGGGCCAGCTCATTGACAAGTCTGTCTTTTAGTCCTATACACTTCCTCGTTCTTGACAGTGGTTAGCACTGTTGCTTCACAGCGCCAGGGACCCGGGTTTGATTCCCGCCTTGGGTCACTGCCTGTTCAGAGTCTGCACATTCTTCCCGTGTCTGCATGGGTTTCCTCCAGGTTAGGTTTGCCCCGTCTGCGGTAGAGGTCTTAGAACATAGAACATAGAACAATACAGCGCAGTACAGGCCCTTCGGCCCACGATGTTGCACCGAAACAAAAGCCATCTAACCTACACTATACCATTATCATCCATATGTTTATCCAATAAACTTTTAAATGCCCTCAATGTTGGCGAGTTCACTACTGTAGCAGGTAGGGCATTCCACGGCCTCACTACTCTTTGCGTAAAGAACCTAACTCTGACCTCTCTCCTATATCTATTACCCCTCAGTTTAAGGCTATGTCCCCTCGTGCTAGCCATTTCCATCCGCGGGAGAAGGCTCTCACTGTCCACCCTATCTAACCCTCTGATCATTTTGTATGCCTCTATTAAGTCTCCTCTTAACCTTCTTCTCTCGAACGAAAACAACCTCAAGTCCATCAGCCTTTCCTCATAAGATTTTCCCTCCATACCAGGCAACATCCTGGTAAATCTCCTCTGCACCCGTTCCAAAGCCTCCACGTCCTTCCTATAATGCGGTGACCAGAACTGTACGCAATACTCCAAATGCGGCCGTACCAGAGTTCTGTACAGCTGCAACATGACCTCCTGACTCCGGAACTCAATCTCTCTACCAATAAAGGCCAACACTCCATAGGCCTTCTTCACCACCCTATCAACCTGGGTGGCAACTTTCAGGGATCTATGTACATGGACACCTAGATCCCTCTGCTCATCCACACTTTCAAGAACTTTTCCATTAGCCAAATATTCCACATTCCTGTTATTCCTTCCAAAGTGAATCACCTCACCCTTCTCTACATTAAACTCCATTTGCCACCTCTCAGCCCAGCACTGCAGCTTATCTATATCCCTCTGTAACCTGCTACTTCCTTCCACACTATCGACAACACCACCGACTTTAGTATCGTCTGCAAATTTACTCACCCACCCTTCTGCGCCTTCCTCTAGGTCATTGATAAAAATGACAAACAGCAACGGCCCCAGAACAGATCCTTGTGGTACTCCACTTGTGACAGAACTGCATTCTGAACATTTCCCATCAACCACCACCCTCTGTCTTCTTTCAGCTAGCCAATTTCTGATCCACATCTCTAAATCACCCTCAACCCCCAGCCTCCGTATTTTCTGCAATAGCGTACCGTGGGGAACCTTATCAAACGCTTTGCTGAAATCCATATACACCACATCAACTGCTCTACCCTCGTCTACCTGTTCAGTCACCTTCTCAAAGAACTCGATAAGGTTTGTGAGGCATGACCTACCCTTCACAAAGCCATGCTGACTATCCCTGATCATATTATTCCTATCTAGATGATTATAAATCTTGTCTCTTATAATCCCCTCCAAGACTTTACCCACTACAGACGTGAGGCTCACCGGTCTATAGTTGCCGGGGTTGTCTCTGCTCCCCTTTTTGAACAAAGGGACCACATTTGCTATCCTCCAGTCCTCTGGCACTATTCCTGTAGCCAATGATGACATAAAAATCAAAGCCAATGGTCCAGCAATCTCTTCCCTGGCCTCCCAGAGAATCCTAGGATAAATCCCATCAGGTCCCGGGGACTTATCTATTTTCAGCCTGTCCAGAATTGCCAACACCTCTTCCCTACGTACCTCAATGCCATCTAATCTATTTACCTGGAGCTCAGCATTCTCCTCCACAACATTATCTTTTTCCTGAGTGAATACTGACGAAAAATATTCATTTAGTATCTCGCCTATCTCTTCAGACTCTACACACAACTTCCCATCCCTGTCCTTGACTGGTCCTACTCTTTCCCTCGTCATTCGCTTATTCCTGACATACCTATAGAAAGCTTTTGGGTTTTCCTTGATCCTTCCTGCCAAATACTTCTCGTCCCCTCCTTGCTCGTCTTAGCTCTCTCTTTAGATCCTTCCTCGCTACCTTGTAACTATCCATCGCCCCAACTGAAACTTCACACCTCATCTTCACATAGGCCTCCTTCTTCCTCTTAACAAGAGATTCCACTTCTTTGGTAAACCACGGTTCCCTCGCTCGGCGCCTTCCTCCCTGCCTGACCGGTACATACTTATCAAGAACACGCAGTAGCTGATCCTTGAACAAGCTCCACTTATCCAGTGTGTCCAACACTTGCAGCCTACTTCTCCACCTTATCCCCCCCAAGTCACTTCTAATGGCATCATAATTTCCCTTCCCCCAGCTATAACTCTTGCCCTGCGGTGTATACTTATCCCTTTCCATCCTTAACGTCAACGTCACCGAATTGTGGTCACTGTCCCCAAAGTGCTCTCCTACCTCCAAATCCAACACCTGGCCTGGTTCATTACCCAAAACCAAATCCAATGTGGCCTTGCCTCTTGTTGGCCTGTCAACAAACTGTGTCAGGAAACCCTCCTGCACACACTGTACAAAAAACGACCCATCTAATGTACTCGAACTATATCTTTTCCAGTCAATATTTGGAAAGTTAAAGTCTCCCATAATAACTACCCTGTTACTTTTGCTCTTATCCAGGATCATCCTCGCCATCCTTTCCTCTACATCCCTAGAACTATTATAAGGCCTATAGAAGACTCCCAACAGTGTGACCTCTCCTTTCATGTTTCTAACCTCAGCCCATACTACCTCGGAAGATGAGTCCCCATCTAGCATCCTCTCCGCCACCGTAAGACTGCTCTTGACTAGCAGCGCCACACCTCCCCCTCTTTTGCCTCCTTCTCTGAGCTTACTAAAACACCTAAACCCCGGAACCTGCAACATCCATTCCTGTCCCTGCTCTATCCATGTCTCCGAAATGGCCACAACATCGAAGTCCCAGGTACCAACCCATGCTGCCAGTTCCCCTACCTTGTTTTGTATACTCCTGGCATTGAAGTAGACACACTTCAAACCACCTACCTGAACACTGGCCCCCTCCTGCGACGTCAAATCTGAGCTCCTGACCTCTATACTCTCATTCTCCCTTACCCTAAAACTACAATCCAGGTTCCCATGCCCCTGCTGCATTAGTTTAAACCCCCCCAAAGAGCACTAACAAATCTCCCCCCCAGGATATTTGTGCCCCGCAGGTTCAGATGTAGACCATCCTGTCTGTAGAGGTCCCACCTTCCCCAGAAAGAGCCCCAGTTATCCAGAAATCTGAATCCCTCCCGCCTGCACCATCCCTGTAGCCACGTGTTTAATTGCTCTCTCTCCCTATTCCTCATCTCACTATCACGTGGCACGGGCAACAACCCAGAGATAACAACTCTGTTTGTTCTAGTTCTGAGCTTCCATCCTAGCTCCCTGAAAGCCTGCCTGACATCCTTATCCCCTTTCCTACCTATGTCGTTAGTGCCAATGTGGACCACGACTTGGGGCTGCTCCCCCTCCCCCTTAAGGACCCGGAAAACACGATCCGAGACATCACATACCCTTGCACCTGGGAGGCAACATACCAAACGTGAGTCTCTCACGCTCCCACAAAATCTCCTATCTGTGCCCCTGACTATAGAGTCCCCAATTACTAATGCTCTGCTCCTCTCCCCCCTTCCCTTCTGAGCAACAGGGACAGACTCCGTGCCAGAGGCCCGTACCCCATGGCTTACCCCTGGTAAGTCGTCCCCCCCACAAGTATCCAAAGCGGTATACTTGTTTCTCAGGGGAACAACCGCAGGGGATCCCTGCACTGACTGTTTTTTCCCAGTCCCTCTTACAGTTACCCATCTATCTCCAATCTTTGGTGTAACTAATTCCCTGAAGCTGCTATCTATGACCCCCTCTGCCTCCCGAATGATCCGAAGTTCTTCCAACTCCAGCTCCAGTTCCCTAACTCGGTCTTGGAGGAGCTGGAGATGGCAGCACTTCCTGCAGGTAAAATCAGCAGGGACACTAACGGCATCCCTCACCTCAAACATCCTGCAGGAGGAACATTGCACTCCCTTCCCTGCCATTCCTCTAACTTTCTACCAAGATCTGGCTAACAACTAAATTAAATTTTTTTATATAAAAAAAATATTAATAACAATAATAAAATATGGTACTTACCTCACACCAAAGGGTTTTATTATTAGGTTAGAGGAGGAGGGTGGGTGGGAGACACAACACGTGTAGTGTCTCGGGTTTCCTCTCCACCAGAATTTATTGGTGAGGGTCTTCCCAGAAGTCCGCGGGTCGACTTCCTGTTCCCACCTTAAACACTAGAATTTAAAAAAAAAAAATTTAAAGGAGAAACTTACCTCCCAGAAATCACTTCCGCACTGCCCCCGCTGAAATGGACGAGCCTGCTCCGCTCCTGCTGAAATCGACTTGGCCTGCAAGGTAAGTAAGTTGTTAATCAGTACTTACCTCACCCAGGCAGCGACCTTTTAAATGGTCCCCTCTGCCTCGCAGCCCCCGCGCTTTTTCAAATTCCCGCGCTGATTCTAAGGTCCCAGCTCTCACTCCCGAACTCAACAGCTGACCTGCAAGGTAAGCAAGTTAATCTGTACTTACCTCACCACAGGCAGCGACCTTTTAAATGGTCCCCTCTGCCTCGCAGCCCC
The DNA here is from genome assembly GCF_047496885.1 of Scyliorhinus torazame. Taxonomy (NCBI): domain Eukaryota; kingdom Metazoa; phylum Chordata; class Chondrichthyes; order Carcharhiniformes; family Scyliorhinidae; genus Scyliorhinus; species Scyliorhinus torazame. The sequence continues at coordinate 22,746,109 of NC_092720.1, read as the reverse complement.
CGCGCTTTTTCGAATTCCCGCGCTGATTCTAAGGTCCCAGCTCTCACTCCCGAACTCAACAGCTGACCTGCAAGGTAAGCAAGTTAATCTTGGTAGTGAGTTAGGCATGCCTTCAGGAGAGAACTGAATAAAAAGGTATAGCTAAACTATTTCCTCTGATGGGAGGACCAAAAACAAAAGGGCAAAGTCTTCAAGTTAGAACTGGTTGTTTTCGGTCAGAAAGAGGGAATCAGTTTTGCAAATCTGGAAGTCTTTCCTCAAAACGGCTAGGGTTACTGATGTGACCATCAATTCACTCAAGGACTCGTGTCAGAGTAAAACAGTGGTTTTAATTAACTATCAACTTTGCCTGCCTGCGACTGGTACATACTGAGGACAGTCCCATAGGCCAGCTACTCTTATACTCCTTCAAAGGAGCGGAGCCGGTACATGCTCCAACATCCTCCAACATCTCCCCCTGTGGGTGAAGCCATATAATGGCCCACAGATAAAACCCACAGGGTTAATAACATAGACCATAACTGGTGAATTAACTGTATTTACATTCACCACATTCACCCCCTGTAAAAAAATAAAGTCCGGCGGGGGTGATGGGTCACAAGCTCAGCCGGTCTGGCGCCCGGATCGTACGCTGCGACCGCCGAAGCACTGGTGTTGCAGCCGCTTCAGGTGGCTGGGGAAGTGGATCCGGTGCAGCCCCAGGGGTGGACTCCGGGAGCGGCTCTTCCTGAGCTTCATTCCTGCGGACTGATGTGTCGGGTGGAAGGGAGCGCGGGAGCCAAATGAGCGGGGGGGCGCTGGGCATGGGAGAAAGAGCAGGGTACAGCGCGGTGGGTACTGTGGATGTAGTGGTGGCGGAGCCTGGAGCCGGAAGGTCTCGGAGGGAGATGGTATCCTGTCGACCATCGGGGTGCTCAACATATGCATAGTGCGGGTTTGAGTGCAGGAGCTGGACTCTCTCTACCAGGGGATCGGTCTTATGGGTCCGAAAATGTTTCCGGAGGAGTACCGGACCCGATGTCATCAGCCAGGGTGGGAGCGAGGCCCCTGAAGTAGTCCCCCGAGGGAAAATAAACAAGCGGTCATGGGGAGTCTGGTTTGTGGCCGTGCAAAGGAGGGACCTAATAGCATGGAGTGCATCGGGAAGGACTTCCTGCCAGTGGGAAACCGGGAGATTCCTGGACCATAGGATCAGTAGGACAGTCTTCCAGACCGTCGCGTTCTCCCTCTCCACCTACCCGTTTCCCCGGGTGTTGTAACTGGCAGTCCTGCTCGAGGCGATGTCTTTACTGAGCAGGTACTGATGCAGTTTGCCGCTCATGAACGACGAGCCCCTTTCGCTGTGGACGTAGTTGGGGAAACCAAACAGGGTGAAGACACTGTGCAGGGCTCTGATAACAGTGGGGGTGGTCATATCGGGGCACGGGATGGCAAACGGGAGAGCTCATCAATAATATTGAGAAAGTAGGTATTGCGATTATTCGAGGGGAGGGGCTCTTTGAAATCGATACTGAGGCGTTCAAAGGGGCCGGGATGCCTTCACCAGGTGGGCCTTATCTGGTCAGTAGAAGTGCGGTTTACACTCCGCACAGATTTGGCAGTCCCTGGTTACAGCTTTGCCCTCCTTGGTGGAGTAGGGCAGGTTGCGGGCCTTGATATAATAGGCGAGTCGGGTGACCCCCGGGTGGCAGAGGTCGTTGTTGATAGCCCGTAGTCGGTCCTCTTGCGCACTGGCGCATGTGCCGTGGGGCATCTGGGGGCTCGTTGAGCTTCCCAGGACGATATACTATATCGTAATTATAGGTGGAGAGTTCGATTCTCCACCTCAAGATCTTATCGTTCTTGATTTTGCCCCGCTGCGTATTGTCGAACATGAAGGCTACCGATCGTTGGTCGGTGACGAGGGTAAACGTCCTACCAGCGAGGTAGTGCCTCCAGTGCCGCACGGCTTTCACGATGGCTTGGGCTTCTTTTTCGCCCGAGGAGTGTCGGATTTCGGAGGTGGTGAGGGTGCGTGAAAAGAACGCTACCGGTCTGCCTGCTTGGTTGAGAGTGGCGGTGAGAGCGACCTCTGATGCATCGCTCTCCACGTGAAAGGGAACGGACTCATCCACCGTGCGCATCGCGGCTTTGGCGATGTCCGCCTTGATGCAGTTGAAGGCCTGGCGGGCCTCGGCCGCCAGAAGTAAAAGGGTGGTCTTAAATAGTGGGCGGGCTTTGCCCGCATACTGGGGGACCCACTGGGCGTAGTAGGAAAAAAATCCAAGGCACCTCTTGAGGGCCTTGGGACAGTGAGGGAGAGGGAGTTGCAGGAGGGGGTGCAGACGGTCAGGGTTGGGCCCTAGGACTCCGTTTTCCACGACGTAGCCGAGGATGGCTAGCCTGGTTGTGCGGAAAACGCATTTGTCCTTGTTGTAGGTGAGGTTGAGTTTTTGGGCGGTTTGGAGAAATCGGTGGAGGTTGGCGTCGTGGTTCTGCTGATCATGGCTGCAGATGGTGACATTGTCCAAGTACGGAAACGTGGCCCGCAGCCCGTACTGGTCCACCATTCGGTCCATTGCTCGTTGGAACACCGAAATCCCGTTCGTGACGTCAAAAGGGACCCGGAGGAAATGAAAAAGGCGGCCGTTTGCCTCAAACGCCATGTAGTGGCGATCCTCCGGATGGATTGGGAGCTGGTGGTATGCAGACTTCATATCCACTGTGGAGAACACGCGGTAGTGAGCGATCTGATTGGCCATGTCTGCAAACCGGGGAAGGGGGTACGCATCAAGTTGTGTAAACCGGTTAATGGTCTGGCTGTAATCAACCACCATCCGGAGCTTCTCCCCGGTCTTGACGACCACCACCTGAGCTCTCCAGGAGCTATTGCTGGCCTCTATGACTCCTTCCCGCAAGAGACGCTGGACCTCAGACCTAATAAATATTCTGTCCTGCATGCTGCGAGTGGCTACTGGCTTGCAATCAGCGGTAAGATTAGCGAAGAGGGAAGGAGGGTCGACTTTCAGAGTGGCTAGGCTGCACACAGTGAGTGGGGCAGGGGTCCGCCAAAGCTAAGCGTCAGGCTCTTGAGATTACATTGAAAATCGAGCCCTAAAAGGAGGGGGGCGCAGAGATCTGGGAGCACGTACAGCTGGAAATTAGTGTACCCAGCGCCCTGTACCGCTAAGGTTACCGTAGTGCACCCTCGGATTTGTACCGACGGGAATATCGGGAGCGAGCAGCGGCTTACCAGATCTGGGTGAATGAAACTCTGGGTGCTCCCGGAGTCGAACAGGCAAGGTGTCTCGTACCCATTAACCCGGACGGCCATTATTGAGCTCTTGAGGTGTTTGGGTCGCGACTGGTCCAAGGTGACTGCGCTGAGTTGAGGGTAACCGGCGGCGTGGTCGGCTGTGCTGGGGCGGCCCCGCGGTGACTGTCCGAGCAGGTCGTACGCGTCAAGCGGCGTAGCAGATGGCGTCCAAGATGGCAGCCCCCGTTGATCAAGCGTGGCGGGCGTCTAGGAAGATGGCGTCCAAGATGGCCGGCCGCGTGGGGGAGGATGGCCAAAATGGCGGCCCCCGTGAGTCGTACGTGCTGTGCGCAGTCGGCAGGCAGGCTGCCACATTGCGAGGTCTGCGGGCCTGAGAGTCGGTAGTCCGGGTCTGAGAGTTTGCGTGTTGAGGCTTGGCGAGGCAGACCTTGGCGAAGTGCCCTTTTCGGCCGCAACTGTTGCAGTGCGCGTTGCGGCCGGGCAGTGCTGTCGAGGGTGTTGCGGCTGGCCGCAAAAATAACAAGGCAACCCCCCATGATGAGCGGGTGGGCGCGCAGCACAGGCCTGGGGTAGTCTCTGGTCGCGAGCCCACGAGGGGGTTCGGCTGGAAATGCAGTGAGGCTCTGGAAAGCGACCTCCAGTGAAGTCGCCAGTTTCACCGTCTCGTCCAGGTCCTGGGCCCCTTTCTCGAGCAGTCGCTGCCGCACGTAATTTGATCTGACCCCCGCAACGTAGACATCTCGGACGGCGAGCTCCATGTGCTGAGTGGCCGTAACGGCCTGATAGTTGCAATTGCGCACGAGGGCTTTGAGGTCGCGCAGATAGTCATCGAGTGACTCCACGGGGCGCTGGCGGCGAGTAGTGAGAATATGTCGCGCATAGACCTCGTTCACAGGCCGCACGTAGATGCTCTTGAGGATTGCGAGAGCGGCGGTATATGAGGTGACCTCTTCGAGTTTCACAGAAATGCGGTGACTCACCCGTGCGTGGAGGAGTCTCAATTTTTGTTCGTCCGTGACGGATGGCGTCGACGACGCAGCAAGGTAGGCCTTGAAATACCGCAGCGGGTGTGAAAAAATTTCCTTCGCCTCCGCGGCCTGTGGATCGAGCTCTAGTCTGTCAGGTTTGAGGGCTGACTCCATAATCGTTATTGTTCAGATAGTTAATTAAATTGATGCGACCATCAATTCACTCAAGGACACGTGTCGGAGTAAAACAGTGTTTTTAATTAACTATCAACTTTGCCTGCCTGCGACTGGTACATACTGAGGACAGTCCCACAGGCCAGCTACTCTTGTACACCTTCAAAGGGGCGGAGCCATGGGCGGAGTCCGTACATGCTCCAACATCCTCCAACATCTCCCCCTGTGGGTGAAGCCATACAATGGCCCACAGATAAAACCCACAGGGTTAATAACATAGAACATAACTGGTGAATTAACTGTATTTACAAACATAGAACATAACTGGTGAATTAACTGTATTTACAAACATAGAACATAACTGGTGAATTAACTGTATTTACAAACATAGAACATAACTGGTGAATTAACTGTATTTACATTTACCACAGTTACGCTGAGATCAAGTGGGTTTTTCAAGAGGTAAGGTTATTGAGAATTTTTTGGTGTTGAATTTTTCCAATTAAGGGGCAATTTAGCGTGGCCAATCCACATATCCTGCACATCTGTGGATTGTGGGGGTGAGACCCACGCAGACACAAGGAGAATGTGCAAACTTCATATGGACAGTGACCCGGGGCCGGGATTGAACCCGGGTCCTCGGCTCCGTGAGGCAGCAGTGCTAACCACAGCCTTACCGTGACACCCAGGTTATTTAGTATATGAGGCGAGGGCAGGTAAATGGAGTTGAGATCTGGGTCAGGCATGATCTAAATGAATGGTGGAGTCATTCACCATTTGTTTCATGCTGTTCCCATATCCCTGTGTACAGCATGAAGATTCAATCAGGTGGTAAAAGTTTCTCTCCTGAAGAAACGTGGGCGGAATTCTCCATTTCTGCAGCAAATACCGTCGTCGGCGTGGGACCCGTAGTGTTTCACAACCGGCAAATCGGCACGAACCCCTCACTGATTCTGGTGAAGGGCTATCACCAGGGCCGCGTGAAATGCCTGGAGAATGGCCGGGTCTCGGGCCACGCATACGCATGGCTGACGACCTGCACCGGTCGCGCCGTACAACGTGGCGTCAGCCGTGCGCGACCCTAACCCGCCAACTGCAACCCCATAGGCCGCCCCCTGGCCACCCCCCACCAGTCCCCCGCAGCCCTAGCAGAAGAACCCCCGTCCCCCGGCCAGCGACATGGATCCCGGCTGAGTGTGACGGCGTTGGACACAGTCGTCAGCTGTCACCCCGGGTCCCCGCATGGTTGGCACCACACATGGCCCGCGCCATCGGGAACTCAGCTATCGGGGGCGGAGCAGCGTGGCTGGGCCGGCCAATGATGCGCCAGAGTCAGCTCAGTTTGGAAGGAGCGGAGCATGGCGTACTGGCATCAAACAGGCCCCGATTGCGGCACGGAAATCCATTCTCCGCCCGATCGCCGAACACAATTTCAGGGTCGGGCTACAGAGAATCCAGTCCCATAACCTTCCTCTTACTTCTATTCTAACACTGTGGAATGCCGATTCCTGTGAATTGCTCACTGAATGGAAGCAGGAAGTTTCACGGGAATTGGACTAAACTTCGCTTAAAAGCAATCATAGCCAATATGGGCTGAAGGACCTCCTTCGGCGATGATCATTTATGAAACTTGTAGGGTAATAATGAAAAATATATTCAAATATCTGTCTGGGTTATTGATGCCTGTGGTATTGTCGCGAGAGAATGAGATGCAGCTTATCTTGTTCCCTGTGTTTCTCTCTGGGTTGAAATGGATATTTGCCTGCAGCCAGAAATGGGCTCAGAGCGAATCAATGGCCGACCTCACGCCTCACCCAATTTACACTTCCAATGGTTTTCCAAGAGTAATGCCATCGGGAATCTGAAACTCCTGGCAGGGTCGCCCAATGAGGTTAAGGGTCGGAGGGCAGTGACAAAGCACATTCCAAAACAAGTCCCCAAGATTGGATTAGGCGGAAGGTACTCGAATGGTATCAATGGCTACAATGGCAGATGAAAGGTAGGGTTTCCCAGTCGTCGAGCTTCCCTTGCCACTGGAACTGGACCTAGTGTGTCTGTTGATGAGCAACGGCGTACCCACGTTAAAAGATGTCCCACACCAGGCATCGACTTAGAGGAAACCAACACCCCCCTACCCCGCCCCCCCCCCCCCCCACACACACACACACACACATAGAAAAGCCCGGCGGCGAGAGGTGTTTGGATTGGATTTGTTTATTGTCACGTGTACCGAGGTACAGTGAAAAGTATTTTTATGCGAGCAGCTCAACAGATCATTAAGTACATGAAATGGAAAGGAAATAAAAGAAAATACATAATAGGGCAACACAAGGTACACAATGTAACTACGTAAGCACTGGCATCGGGTGAAGCATACAGGGGTGTAGTGTAAATGAGGTCAGTCCATAAGAGGGTCATTTAGGAGTCTGGTAACAGCAGAGAAGAAGCTGTTTTTGAGTCTGTTCGTGCATGTAGTCAGACTTCTGTATCTCCTGCCCGATGGAAGAAGTTGTAAGAGTGAGTAAGCTGGGTGGGAGGGATCTTTGATTATGCTGCCCGCTTTCCCCAGGCAGCGGGAGGTGTAGACAGAGTCAATGGATGGGAGGCGGGTTCGTGTGATGGACTGGGCTGTGTTCACGACTCTCTGAAGTTTCTTGCGGTCCTGGGCCGAGCAGTTGCCATACCAGGCTGTGATGCAGCCCGATAGGATGCTTTCTATGGTGCATCTGTAAAAGTTGGTAAGAGTTAATGTGGACATGCCGAATTTTCTTAGTTTCCTGAGGAAGTATAGGCGCTGTTGTGCTTTCTTGGTGGTAGCGTCGGCGTGGGTGGACCAGGACAGATTTTTGGAGATGTGCACCCCTAGGAATTTGAAACTGCTAACCATCTCCACCTCGGCCCCGTTGATGCTGACAGGGGTGTGTACAGTACTTTGCTTCCTGAAGTCAATGACCAGCTCTTTTGTTTTGCTGGCATTGAGCGAGAGATTGGTGACGCTGTACCACTCCACTAGGTTCTCTATCTCCACTAGGTTCTCTATCTCCCTTCTGACTCGTCGTTATTCGAGATCCGGCCCACTATGGTCGTATCATAAGCAAACTTATAGATGGAGTTGGAACCAAGTTTTGCCACGCAGTCATGTGTGTACAGGGAGTAGAGTAGGGGGCTAAGTACGCAGCCTTGCGGGGCCCCGGTGTTGAGGACTATTGTGGAGGAGGTGTTGTTGTTCATTCTTACTGATTGTGGTCTGTTGGTCAGAAAATCGAGGATCCAGTTGCAGAGGGAGGAGCCACGTCCTAGGTTTTGGAGCTTTGATATGACCTTAGCTGGAATTATGGTGTTGAAGGCAGTGCTGTAGTCAATAAATAGGCGTCTGATGTAAGAGTCTTTGTTTTCGAGCTGCTCTAGGGATGACTGTATGGCCAAGGAAATGGCGTCTGCTGTGGACCAGTTGCGGCGGTATGCGAATTGCAGTGGATCAAGGCATTCTGGGAGTTTGGAGGTGATGATCTTCATGACCAACCTCTCGAAGCACTTCATTACGACTGAAGTCAGGGCCATCGGGCCATAGTCATTGAGGCACGTTGCCTGGTTCTTCTTTGGCACCGGTGTGATCGTGGTCTTCTTGAAGCAGGTGGGGACCTTGGAGTGGAGTGGGGACAGGTTAAGGATGTCCGTGAACACCTCTGCCAGCTGGTCCGTACAAGCTCTGAGTGCACGACCAGGGATCCCGTCCGGGCCCGTCGCCTTCCGAGAGTTGACTTTCAGGAAGGCCAATCTGACTTTGGAAGCTGTGATGGTGGGCATGGGTGAATTATGGGCTGCTGGGGCACTCGACAGCGGATCATTGGTTTCCTGTTCGAACCGAGCATAGAATGCATTGAGTTCATCGGGGAGGGGTGCGCTGCTGCTGGAGATACTGTTCGACTTCGCTTTGCAGCCCATTATGTTGTTTAGTCCTTGCCACAACCACCAAGAGTCTGTCTGTGACTCTAGCTTGGTTTGATATTCTCTCTTGGCATCTCGGATGGCTTTGCAGAGGTCGTACCTGGATTTCTTGTATAGGTCAGTGTCGTCTGACTTGAATGCCTCAGACAAGTCCTTCAGTAGGGAGTCAATCTCGCAATTTCCGGTTGGGGAACGTACGTACTGCTTTCTTTGGCACGCAGTCGTCCACACATTTGCTGATGAAGTCTGTGACGGTGGTGGCATACACATTTAAGTTGGTCGCTGAGTTCTTAAATATGGACCAGTCCACTGTCTCTAAGCAGTCACGTAAGAGCTCTTCTGTTTCCTCGGACCAGCACTGCACGACCTTCTTAGCTGGATTCTCCCGCTTGAGTATCTGCTTGTATGCCGGGAGAAGGAGCACCATCTTATGGTCTGATTTCCCAAAGTGCGGTCGGGGGATGGAACGGTAGGTGCCCTTGATTTTTGAGTAGCAGTGGTCAAGAGTGTTGTTGCCCCTGGTTGGACAGGAGATGTGCTTGTGGAATTTTGGCAGTACACTCTTGAGGTTAGCCTTGTTGAAGTCTCCGGCCATGATGAACAAGGCCTCCGGGTGTTCTGTTTCATAGTTGTTTATAACTGTGCACAGTTCGTCCAGCGCCTTCTTCACTTGTGCCTGGGGTGGGATATAGACCGCTGTGATAATGGCTGAAGTGAACTCACGTGGAAGATAATATGGGCGGCACTTCACGGTCAGGTATTCCAGGTCCGGGGAGCAGTAGGTTGCCAGGGTCGCCACATCCAAGCACCAGGAGGAGTTGATGAGGAGGCAATCCCCTCCACCCTTTGCTTTGCCTGATGACATGGTGTGGTCCACCCGGCGAATTGAGAAGCCTTCAGGTTATATGGCACAGTCCGGTGAGGCGGGGGTCTCTGTGAAACAGAGCACACAGCAGTTGGGGGAGTTTGAGATCTGGAAGTCCCTAACTTTGAACCGGCACGTAAGTGGTAGAGTTTGATCCTCATTCTTGGAATAGGAAAAGGAGAGCATTTCAGCAGCTTTCTTCGCAACTGAGAGCCCTCTTCAGGATCCACTCTGCTCACCCGTATTGGGAAAAGGCTCAAAAAGGTGCCTGAAAAATAGTCTGTTCCTGCTGGAAAACCGCATACAGCAGGCTCATATACATGTGGTCAGAAAATTATAGTAAACTGAATTTTGGAACCTTGAATGTAGGAAACCTCATGAATATTAAGCAAAACAATCGACCAGAACGATGAACTCAGACACTTCGACATTGACATCGCTGCCCTGCAAGATACCCAGGCGAAGGGCAGCTGAGGAAAGATGGCAGCGGTTACACCTTCTTCTGGAGAGGAAAACCTGGGGATCAGCCCCGGATGCAATGAATTGGATTCGCCATCAGGAACAAACACATCAACTGACCCTCCCAGTTCCCTGTCAACATCACCAAAAGCTTCATGAATCTCAGTCTACAATTTATTAACAACCAGTAGGCAACCGTCATGAGTGTCTTTGCCCCGACACTTGATGCCAATGGTGAGCCCAAAGAAGGCTTCTACTCCACGCTGGACACCATACTCTCCAACATTCCAAAGGAAGATAAGATCATCCTCCTTGGGGACTCCAACACCAGGGTTGGAAAGGACTCCCAACTCTGGAAAGGAAACATCGGAAAAGAAGGTGTTGGGAATTGCAACTCCATTGGCATTCTGCTCAACAAATCCATGGAACACCAACTTGTCATCATTAACACACTGTTCCACCAAAAAGACAAGTTCAAGACTTCCTGGAGACACCCACAATCAAAACACTGGTTCATGATCAACTTCATCATCGTCCGATCCCGAGACCATAAGGATGTCCTCATCACCAAAGCGGTGACCAGTGCAGGTGATTGCTGGACAGACCAGCAGCTCATCCATTCCTCTACATCCATCAAACTCCACCAGAAGCTGCGGAAGATGTAGAAACAGCTCAGAAAAAAGATCAAGGTGGAGCGGCTTCAAAAGCCAAGCATGTTTGAAAACTTCCAACAATATCTTCTCCAAAATGTCCAAAGTGTCCATTCTAACGGAGGAAAACTGGAAAGAGCTGAAGACAGCCATTATCTTCAGCTGTGAAGAAGCCATCAGCTTCCAGACCAGGAAACACCAAGACTGGTTCGAAGAGAATGTCCACACCATCCAAGACCTCGTCGACAAGCAGAGGAAAACTCTTCCACTCTGGCAAAACGACATAACCAGCAAGACAAAGAGGAGAGCCCATCAATCAGCCAAGGCGGAACTGCAATGAAGAACTAGGAGAATCAAAAGTCCAATGGTGGACTGAGAAAGCTAGGGAGCTGCAACTCCTCTCTGACAAGCATAACACATAGGGCTTCTTCAGTGCTACCAAGACACTAAATGGACCCAATACTGTAGGCCTCAAACCAGTGCAGAATCCTATTGAGAGACAGAGAAAGCATCGGCCTTTGATGGAGAGAACACTTCAAAGAACTTCTAAACAATGACACAATCATGGCTGAGGATGTATTTGAGGAAATCCCCAAAACTCCAATCAAAGGTGACCTTGGACTCCCAACAAGCCTGGATGAAGTCACAGCCGCCATTAAACATATGAATAATGGTAAAGCTGCAGGAGAATTTCAAACTTGAAGAATAGATCCCCCATTATCTCCATCAGCTGTTCCTGAAAATCTGGGACAGAGAAGAAATTTCGGCCAACCTCAAGGATGCTGTTATTACCACCATCTTCAAGAAAGGAGACAAAGAGGATTGTGGGAAGTACCGAGGAATCTCCCTCCTCTCCATCGCCAGGAAGTTAATCACCCAAATCCTCGCTAGCCACCTTCTCCCAGTCTCTGAAGACATCCTTCCAGAAAGCCAGTGTGACTTCCAACCAAATCGTGGAACAGGGGTCATGATTTTCACTGCTTGGCAACTTCAAGCAAAATGTCAGCAACAACATCAACCACTCAACATGGCCTTCATTGATCTGACCAAGGCTTATGACTCAGTCAATTAGGATGTGCTTTGGGAGACCCTGTCAAAGGCCGGCTTCCACAGAAATTCATCAACATCCTCTGATTCCTCCACGACAATATGTTGGCGACAGTGCTCACCGATGGAAATAAAACAGAGACCTTCAAGGTCGAGACTGGAGTCAAGCAGGACTGTACACACCCTCGTGGTACATCGCTCGAGGAACTTCAGTATGTGGGCGACATCGCCATCTCCGCTCTCTCAGAAGAGAATCACCTAGACATGCTTGACAAACTCGCAGAAGAATACCGAAGAATCGGTCTCAGCCTCAACCTCAAGACCAAACCATCTGGGGAAAAATCTAATATCTTCCTCCATCGAGATCAACAGAGAAACCCTCCAAAATATGGAACATTTCCCACACCGAGGGAGCCACCTCTCCTCGAAAACCGACATCAATGCAGAAATCCAGCATTGTATTCAATCCGCGAGAGCCTCCTAAGGAACTAAGGATGAGAGTCTTTAATGACCTCAACATCTGTGCTGACACCAAGATCCTCATGTATATTGCAGTCATCGTCCCAACTCTTTTATATGGCTCAGAATCTTGGATTACGTACAGACGCCACCTCAAGGTCCTGAAGAGGTGCCATCAATGCTGTCTGAGACAGATTCTGCGCATTATGGCCATGGTCACCTGAAGCCAACTCAACTGGGCCGGCCAAATGCTTCGGATATCATAGTCCCGACTGTCAAAGCAAACCTCCTTTGCCCAGCTCAATGAATGCTCCCGAAGAAGAGGAAGACAAAGGAAGAGTTGTGGGCAGCCCCCCGGTAGAAATGCATGCAGATACGGGAAGAATAGGCAAACTCCACACAGACAAGGCTGGAATTGAACCCATGTCCCTGGCGCTGTGAGGCAGCAGTGCTAACCACTGCGCTACCATGCCATGAGGAGATTGTCCCTCGAAGAAATCTCCAGCCAAAGTTAAAGTGACAGGCCAAACAATGGAATCCGCTTTTTATGAGTTTTTCAGGATTTGGGGATTAAAAGGAAAAACAGGCAGTGGCCTGAATTTACGCTCTCAGTGTGGGGAAGATTCCCAACTCCGCAAATCCAACTTCGGAGAAAGCGCCCTGGTTGTTCTAATTTTCAGTCCGGGGGGTGGTTTCTGGGGCTGCCGACTGTGGAGGTGGGCTTTCTGAGATCAGCGATCTGGGGCTTCACCTTAGCGGTAACAAAAACAAAAAACAAAAAGCACAGCCCGCTAGCCCTCACCCCCTCTCACCCCCATCAAACACTCCGTACGCTCCGTCCATGCTAACACACACCATCCATGCCCTCCCACCTACATCCCATGCCCCCTCAAACCCTGGCCGGGCCAGAATTTGTTGCCCATCCCTGAGGGCATTTGAGAGTCAACCACATAGCTGTGGGTCTGGAGTCACATATAGGCCAGACCGGGTAAGGACGACAGATTTCCTTCCCTAAAGGGCACGAGCAAACCAGTTGGGTTTTTACGACAATCGCAAATGGTTTCATGGCCATCCTTCGACTTTTAATTCCAGATTTGTATTGAATTAAAATTTTACCATTTGCCATGGTGGGATTCGAACCTGGGTATCCAGAACATTTCCCTGGGTCTCTGGATTATTAGTCCAATTACAATACCACAACGCCACTGCCTCCCGTAATATCGAGTAGCACACTGGGAATATGTCCCTGCTCTCTCTTGATCAGTTCTTTGGGATCTTTTATATCCACATAAGAGGGCCCGAAAGGTTTAATCTTCCATTGGAAAGTCCTCACTGAGATATCAGGCATGGGCAAATTGTCTGCTGTGTTTCCCACGCTGGACAGTGACTGTACTGCAAGAGAACCTGGTTGCTTGTAAAGCACTTTTTAGATGTACTGAGGTTGTCAAAGGCGCTATATAAATGCATTTCCTCTCAAGGCTTTATATGATTTCTTTTGCAACAGTTTATGAAACTTCAGTTTAGGTCACTAGTTGGAAATTTCAACTGTGAGGCGGAAGGTGGGATGGGCAACCTGATCCGTAATCGTTTAATTAGGCTGATATTTCGGTGCAGCTCAGAGAGCTGAATTTGGAAATGTCAACTTCCAGAGGAGATATTAAAACCGAGGTTCTGTCTCCTTTCCAAATCAACACGGAATACCCTTGTGGTCCTCCATGACTAAAATCTTGGGCATCTCGCCAGTGTCCTGGTCAACATTCCTCCTCAACAAACATCATCAAAACAGATTAACGGCTCAGTCATCTCAAGTGCTATTAGTGGGGTCTTGATTGGCTGTCCTCTTTGCTTATAAAACAACAGCCACTGCAATAAAAACGCTAATCGTAGGTGTAGCACTTAGCAACGCTCTCAACAAATGATCAACTGCTACATCAATGCATTGCATTGTAACCAGTCCCAAGGCCAGATGAGGAAGCAATCTCTTGCAGTAGGTCAAATCATTAACCCTTCACCTCTGGGACTGAGGTTAAATCCAGCCCAATCTGACGGGTGAAAATCTTTATTTACAAGGCCGCTAAATTTGAAGGAGCCTTGACCCAGTTTCAGTGACGATAGATTGTGTCAATGAGCCATTTTTTGCTAGCTGCAGAATGGCAGAAGAAATATTGCACCCTAAATCAGAACCTGTCCCCTTGGCTTGTCAAGAGTTATTGATGGGTGAATTTGGCAACTGTCCATGGGAAATATTCCTCATCTGTCAGATTGAGGATAAAGATGTTTCAGCAGAACTGAATCTGGAAACAGAGGGAAAAAAGAGCTTGCCTTTGAAACTGCACAGCCAACATCCGACTGTACCACAGCCTCCATGAGGAAATGTTACACATGATGCATAGATGGCACTGCCTACCTGGTATTATCCTTTGGAGCTGAAGTATTATTTCCATGCTCCCTTTAACCCAAAAGTAAACTGGATTCACAGGCATGGAGCCTCCATGGGCTGAAGATTTACCTCCGGGGTACCAACACAAGCAAAACCAGGAGTAAAATAATTGGCATTAAATAAACCATTCTTTTCATTTTCTTTCAATATTCCTATTATTAAGTACAAAAATATTGGGGCTGGGGAAGAGGCCGTTGGAACGATAATAGGCGGCTTGGTAGCACAGTGGTTAGCACTGTTGCTTCACAGCTCCAGGGTCCCTGGTTTGATTCTCAGCTTGGGTCACTGTCTGTGCGGAGTCTGCACGTTCTCCCTGTGTCTGCGTGGGTTTCCTCCGGGTGCTCCGGTTTCCTCCCACAAGTCCTGAAAGACGTTCTTGTTAGGTGGATTGGACATTCTGAAATCAACCTCAGTGTACCCGAACAGGCGCCGGAGTGTGGCGGCTAGGGGACAGCGCCATTGCCTCTGTTCAACCTTTCCCTTGGAGCTTGTCTTCTTCAGTCCCAGTGCAAGGCCACGTTTGTCGATCATTCCTCATTGTCCTGTGAAGTTGCCCAAAATGTTCCTCCAGTAAACGCCACGGCCCTTGTGTTCACAGATTAAAGGGAATGCCAGGATATTCTGGTGAAGGAATAGAACATAGAACATAGAACAATACAGCGCAGTACAGGCCCTTCGGCCCACGATGTTGCACCGAAACAAAAGCCATCTAACCTACACTATGCCATTATCATCCATATGTTTATCCAATAAACTTTTAAATGCCCTCAATGTTGGCGAGTTCACTACTGTAGCAGGTAGGGCATTCCACGGCCTCACTACTCTTTGCGTAAAGAACCTACCTCTGACCTCTGTCCTATATCTATTACCCCTCAGTTTAAAGTTATGTCCCCTCGTGCCAGCCATATCCATCCACGGGAGAAGGCTCTCACTGTCCACCCTATCCAACCCCCTGATCATTTTGTATGCCTCAAACTGCTATCCTAATCAGGCTGGAGGGTGCGGGTAGGAGGAACTTAGCGGTGATGGTTGCAATGACACCGGACACCAGAATGACCTATTTTACGTGAAAACATCTTTCACAAGTAGTGAGTCGAAAGATGCAATTTGAAAACTCCCTTTGACAGGAATACATGGGAGCAATGTCTGAATCCAAAATTAATGATGGAGTGATCCCTGTTGCTTCATGCAGCAAGATAATTTGTACTTTATTGATATCAGACGAAACAGGATATAAAAGAAAACTAAATGGAATACTAATGCAAGACATGAATCATTTAGAGATACAAATTATCCTAATGATCTTATGTTCGAGCTTTCATGTTCTATGCAAAGGATGCAGTTACGTTCTGTAATCTTTATTTAATACTTTACTGCATTGATTAGATTATGTTAAGTAACACGCACTCAATGAATCAGAGGTATAATTGGGGTGGGGGGGGAATTTCCTTGGGTTGGAGGGTGGATGAGAGAGAGCACCAGTACTGTACAGAAGCAAAGTACTGTACACATCCCTGTCTGCTTCAATGGTGCCGAGGTGGAGATGATTGACAGCTTCAAATTCCTCAGGTGCACATCACCAAAAATCTGTCCTGGTCCACCCACGTTGATGCTCCCACCAAGAAAGCACAACAGCGCCTGGAGTTCCTCAGGAAACTAAGGAAATGCGACATGTGCACACTGACTCTTACCAACTTTTACAGATGCACCATAGAAAGCATCCTATCTGGCTGCATCACAGCCTGGTATGGCAAATGCTCGGCCCAAGATCGCAAGAAACTTCAGAGAGTCGTGAACACCGCCCAGTCCATCACACAAACCTGCCTCCCATCCATTGACTCTGTCTACACCTCCAGCTGCCTGGGGAAAGCGGGCAGCATAATCAAAGACCCTCCCACCCGGCTTACTCACTCTTCCAACTTCTTCCAGCGGGCAGGAGATACAAAAGTCTGAGAACATGCATGAACAGACTCAAAAACAGCTTCTTCCCAGCTGTTGCCAGACTCTTAAACGACCCTCTTATGGACTGACCTGATTAATACTACACTCCTATATGCTTCACCTGATGCTGGTGTCTATGTATTTACAATATGGACCTTGTACCTTGTGTAACCTCTTGTGTATTTTCTTTTCATTTTATTTTCATGTACTAAATGATTTGTTCGAGCTGCTCACAGAAAAATATTTTTCACTGTACCTCGGCACACATGACAATAAACAAATCCAATCCAATCCAACCATATGGATTTCAACCAGGCATAAAGCTTTGGGAATAAAAATGTAAACAGGATTCAGGATAATCTGAAGTCTCAATGAAACGGATGTCACCTGACAACAAACACCACATTTATTGTCTATCCCACGTTGCCCTGTGGGCAACTGTGTGATAACCGCACTTCTGTGAAGAAATAAAGAAAGAAAAAAATGCATTCATATTGCACTCCTCATGACCACCAGATGTCTCAAAACACTTAACAACCAATGAAGCACTTTTTTTTTAAGTTAGTCACTGGGTCATGTCAGAAATGGGCCAGCTAATTTGCGCACAACAAACTCCCACAAACAGCACTGGCATAATGTCCAGATAATTCCTAATCTTTTGTGATGTTGACTGAGGGATAAATATTGTCCAGGACATGGGGGGAGAAATCCCCTTTTCTTCTTTGAATAATACCATGAGATCTCGTCTTATCTGAAAGACGGCACATCCTGCAGTGCAGCACTCCCTCAGTACTGCACGAGAGTGTCAGCCTGGAATTGTGTGCTCAAACCCTGGAGTGGGACTTCGAAGTAATTGGTCAGTTGATTTGCTGGTCAATCCGACTGTTTTAGTGGTCATTTTTAGATGATACCTGACAAACAGCAACTCCTAATGATATAGTGTAGATTAATTTGTTCTTAAGGCAGCACGGTAACATTGTGGATAGCACAATTGCGTCACAGCTCCAGGGTCCCAGGTTCGATTCCGGCTTGGATCACTGTCTGTGCAGAGACTACACATCCTCCCCGTGTGTGCGTGGGTTTCCTCCGGGTGCTCCGGTTTCCTCCCACAGTCCAAAGATGTGCAGGTTAGGTGGATTGGCCATGATAAATTGCCCTTAGTGTCCAAAATTGCCCCTAGTGTTGGGTGGGGTTACTGGGTTATGGGGATAGGGTGTAGGTGTTGACCTTGGGTAGGGTGCTCTTTCCAAGAGCCAGTTTAGACTCGATGGGCCAAATGGCCTCTTTCTGCACTGTAAATTCTATGATAATCTATGATTAATCTAGGACAAAGGTTCGGCACAACATCGTGGGCCGAAGGGCCTGTTCTGTACTGTATTTTTCTATGTTCTATACCTTTGACTTTCACCAAAGGAACATGGGGGCATAATATTTAGGAGCACGAGCAGGCCATTCAGCCTGTGAGCCTGCTCCGCCAGTTGATAAGATCATGGCTGATCCGATTGTGGTCTCAAATCCACCCTCCTGCCTATCCCCCCTAACCCGTGACCCCCATAGCCTGTCTAACTCTACCCTGAAGAACTTCAATGAAGTGGCCTCTGCTGCTTTCTGGGGAAGAGGATTCCACAGATGAGCGACCTTCAGAGGGTGACGGGGCAGGAAGTCCACGAGAAACACGATCGCTTTTTAGTTCTGATCCAAATTACACATGATGCTGATTTTAGACATTTGTCGGCCTTTCCTTCATTACAGTTGGGCCAAATTCATGGCCTTCCCTACCTAACATTGCTGTGGGAGTACATGCATCAGACCCTGCCCCACCAGTGTGATTTCGGCCTCTCGCTGGGTTTTCCGTCCTTTCACCATTCACACCTCATAAGAACGGGAGCGGAAAATCCCAGCCTTACTTTTTAAAGAGATAAATATTTCTAGAGATATTTTATTCGTAAGGCTGAGGAAGCAGTTACAAGCTGATGCCACCAGACTAGAATAATAAACAATCCATTCAATGACTTTAGGTGGTGCAATATGAATGGTTATGATGGCACCAGGAATGGATGACTCAGGGCAGGTGGCCGGTGGTCTAACCTGGCTGGCCACAGCTACAGTTTGAACTGCCTCCCAAGTTCCACTTGCAGAGCAAGTGGGCGCATTGTCCCTGGCTCATCCTCAACTGATGGAGCTTTACCCAGGTTTTCCATGGAAGGTTCAAAGCTACAAGTGAATTAGGAGCAGGCGTAGGCCCCTTGAGCCTGCTCCGCTATTCAATAAGAACATGGCTGGTTGGATTGTAAACTCAACTCTGCATTTGCAACCAGCCCCAATAACCTTCCAACCCCTTACTTATCAAGAATCTATCCATCTATGCCTTAAAAATATGCAAAGACTCTGCTTCCACTGCCTTTTGTGGAAGAAACGCACAACCTTCTGAGAAAAAACATCTCCCCTCGTCTCTGTCTTAAATGGACAACCTCTTATTTTGAAACCCCTCATTCTAGATTCTTCCGCCTCTTACTCTTCTGAAATCCAGTGGCGACAAGCCTAACCATACCAACCTTTCCTCATTGAAACATAGAAGTTAAGTGCAGGAGTAGGCCATTCGGCCCTTCGAGCCTGCACCACCATTCAATATGATCATGGTTGATCATGCAAATTCAGTGTCCCATTCCCGCTTTCTCTCCACACCCCTTGATCCCTTTAGTCACAAGGGCCGCATCCAGCTCCCTCCTGAATATATCCAACGAACTGGCCCCAACTGCTTTCTATGGTAGAGGATTTCACAAGGTCACAACTGTCCGAGAGAGGAGGTTCTTCCTTATTTCAGTCCTGAATGGCTTACCCATTATTCTTAGGCTGTGACCCCTAGTTCTTGATGTCTCCAACATTTTGATTTGATTTGATTTGATTTATTATTGTCACATGTATTAGTATACAGTGAAAAGTATTATTTCTTCCATGCTGTACACACAATGCATACCGCTTTGGAAACTGGTGGGGGTACGACCTACCAGGGGTAAGCCATGGCACAGAGTCTGACCCTGTTGCTCAGGGTCATTGGGGACTCCATAGTTGGGGGGACAGATAGGAGATTCTGTGGGAACGAGAGAGACTTGCGGTTTGTGTGTTGCCTCCCACGTGCCAGGGTCCGTGATGTCTCGGATCGTGTTTTCGGGATCCTTAAGGGGGAGGGGGAGCAGCCCCAAGTCGTGGTCCACATAAGCACCAACGACACAGGTAGGAAAAGGGATGGGGATGTAAGGCAGGTATTCAGGGAGCAAGGGTGGAATCTTAGAGCTAGAACAGAGTTATTATCTGTGGGTTGTTACGCGTGCCACATGCTAGCGAGACGAGGAATAGGGAGAGAGAACAGTTGAAAACGTGGCTACAGGGATGGTGCAGGAGGGAGGGATCAGATACCTGGATAATTGGGGCTCATTCTGGGGTAGGTGGGACCTCTACAAACGGGATGGTCTACACTTGAACCAGAGGGGTACCAATATCCTGGGGGGGGGGGGGGGGGGGGAAATTTGCTAATGCTCTTCGGGAGGGTTTAACCTAATTCAACAGGGGGATGGGAACCATAATTGTAGCTCCAGTGTGCAGGAGGTTGAGAGTAGGGAGGTCATGAGTAAGGTTTTAAGGTCGCAGGAAGGTGGTTTGAAGTGTGTCTACTTCAACACCAGGAGTATCCGGAATAAGGTGGGTGAACCTGCAGCATGGGTTTGTACCTGGGACTTCAATGTTGTGGCCATTTCGGAGACATGGATAGAGCAGGGACAGGAAAGGTTGTTGCAGGTTCCGGGGTTTAGATGTTTCAGTAAGCTCAGGGAAGGTGGTAAAAGAGGGGGAGGTGTGGCATTGTTAATCAAGGACAGTATTACGGTGGCAGAAAGGACGCCTGATGAGGACTCGTCTACTGAGGTAGTATTGGCTGAGATTAGAAACAGGAAAGGAGAGGTCACCCTGTTGGGAGTTTTCTATAGGCCTCAAAAAAGTTCCAGAGATGTAGAGGAAAGGATTGCAAAGATGATTCTGGAAAGGAGCGAAAGTAACAGGGTAGTTGTTATGGGGTCTTTAACTTTCCAAATATTGACAGGAAAACTATAGTTCAAGTACTTTAGATGGGTCAGTTTTTGTCTAATGTGTGCAGGAGGGTTTCCTGACACAGTATGTAGATAGGCCAACAAGAGGCGAGGCCACATTGGATTTGGTACTGGGTAATGAACCAGGCCAGGTGTGAGATTTGGAGGTAGGTGAGCACTTTGGTTATAATGACCACAATTCGGTTACGTTTACTTTAGCGATGGAAAGGGCGAGGTATATACCGCAGGGCAAGAGTTATAGCTGGGGGAAAGGCAATTATGATGCGATTAGGTAAGACTTAGGATGAATGAAATGAAATGAAAATCGCTTATTGTCACAAGTAGGCTTCAAAATGAAGTTACTGTGAAAAGCCCCTAGTCGCCACATTCCGGCGCCTGTTTGGGGAGGCTGGTACGGGAATTGAACCGTGCTGCTGGCCTGCCTTGGTCTGCTTTCAAAGCCAGCGATTTAGCCCTGTGCATGGGGAAGGAAACTGCAAGGGATGGGCACAATTGAAAGTGGAGCTTGTTCAAGGAACAGCTACTGCGTGTCCTTGATAAGTATGTACCTGTCAGGCAGGGAGGAAGTGGTTGAGCGAGGGAACCGTGGTTTACTAAAGTAGTTGAATCACTTGTCAAGAGGAAGAAGGAGGCTCATGTAAAGATGAGACATGAAGGTTCAGTTCGGGCGCTTGAGGGTTACAAGTTAGCCAGGAAGGACCTAAAGCGAGAGTTAGGAAGAGCCAGGAGGGCCATGAGAAGTCCTTGGCAGGTAGGATCAAAGAAAATCCTAAAGCTTTCGATAGGTATGTCAGGAATAAAAGAATGGACTTCCGGTTGCGGCGATGACCAGCTAAGCCGCACGTTTCGGCGGCTCCAGCTTAGACGGACCTTCGGGCTCTTTTAAGAGACTCAACGGGAATTTTTTTTTCGACGAAACCCGGTGTGGGGTGAGGCAACAGGGAGTCCCCCCCCCCAGTGGGAAAGAAAAATATCGGCGGCGGCAGCCAGATCTCGGCTAATCCTCGAGGGCAGGGGCAGAAGAAAGAAAGGAGCAAGATGGCGTCGGAGGGAGCCCAGGCGACATGGGGACCGGACCAGGATGAATTTTTAAGACGGTGTGTCGAGCTGCTAAAAAAGGAGGTGCTGGCCCCGATGCTACAGGCAATCGAGGGGCTTAAAGAGACACAAAAGGCCCAGGAGATAGAGCTCCGTGTGGTGGAGCAGAAGGTAACGGACAACGAGGACGAGATCCTGGACCTAGCCATCAAAATGCAGACGCACGAGGCGCTCCATAAGAAGTGCATCGAAAGGATTGAAGTCCTGGAAAATAGATCAAGGAGAAAGAACCTCCGGATCCTGGGTCTCCCCGAGGGAGTGGAAGGAGCTGACGGCGGGGCTTACGTGAGCACGATGCTACGCTCGTTAATGGGAGCTGAGGCCCCCTCGGGCTCCTTGGAAGTGGAAGGGGCCCACCGGGTCCCTGCGAGGAGACCAAAGGCTGGAGAACCACCTAGGGCGATGATCGTGTGATTTCACCGCTTCAATGACAGAGAGGTGGTTCTGAGCTGGGCCAAGAAGGTACGAAGTAGCAGATGGGAGAATGCGGTGATACGAGTGTATCAGGATTGGAGTGCGGAGGTGGCGAGAAGGAGGGCGAGTTTCAATCGAGCCAAGGAGGTGCTGCATAAGAAGAAAGTGAAGTTCGGGATGTTGCAGCCGGCGCGATTGTGGGTCACGCACCAGGACAGACATTACTATTTTGAGACGTCGGAAGAAGCATGGACCTTCATTCGAAAAGAGAAACTGGACCAGAACTGAGGGACTGATGTTGGAGGGGAAACGACAATGCTGATGTACAGAGGTGTAAATTGGGGAGGGGGGGACACTGAGAAATGTGGGCGCCGGTGGGGGGGAAGAAGAGACACAGGCGGGGGATGGGGAATGGGAACGGGGCGGTAGGGGGAGCTGCGCCATGAGGGGTGGGATGGTTCTAGAAAGCGCGGGGTTTCTTTTTCTTCTCCCGCGCCAGAGAGATGATGAGAGATGATGGCGGGAAGATAGGCGCAAGGAGGATGGGAGTTCCTCACACGGGGGGGGTGGTCAAGGAGAGAGCGGGAGAAGCCGGGGTCAGTTGAAGTCAGCTGACTTTCGGAAGCAATATGGGGGGAGTAACCATGCTAGATGGGGATCTAGCGGGGGGGGGGGGGGTGGCGGGGAGGGGGGGGCAACTGGGTTGTTGCTGCTGCGGAGATCGAAAGGGAGCTGGTAAGAGAAAAGGTGGTCGAGGCGGGAATGCGTCGCCTGGGGGACGGGTGGGTGCGCGGAACCGGGACATGGGACTGGCCCAGAGAGGGTGATGGCTAGTCGACAGGGGAGAGGGGCGGGCAGCCCCCCAGTCCGGCTGATCACGTGGAACGTGAGAGGCCTAAATGGGCCGGTTAAGAGGGCCCGAGTGTTCGCGCACTTAAAGGGACTGAAGGCAGACGTGGCCATGCTTCAAGAGACGCATCTGAAGGTGGCGGACCAGGTTAGGTTAAGGAAAGGACGGGTGGGACAGGTGTTCCACTCAGGGCTGGACGCAAAGAATAGAGGGGTGGCCATATTGGTGGGGAAACGGGTGTCATTCGAGGCTAGGAACATTGTAGCAGACAGCGGTGGCAGACATGTGATGGTGAGTGGCAGACTGCAGAAAATGGAGGTCGTGCTGGTCAACGTATATGCCCCGAACTGGGATGATGCGGGATTTATGAAGCGGATGCTGGGACGCATCCCGGACCTGGAGGTAGGAAACCTGGTAATGGGGGGGGACTTCAACACCGTGCTAGACCCAGGGTTAGATAGATCTAGATCCAGGACCGGAAGAAGGCTGGCAGCGGCCAAGGTGCTGAGGGGATTTATGAACCAAATGGGGGGAGTGGATCCGTGGAGATTTGCTAGGCCGTTGGCCAAAGAGTTCTCCTTTTTCTCCCATGTCCATAAGGTATACACCCGGATAGATTTCTTTGTTTTGGGAAGGTCACT
The DNA here is from genome assembly GCF_047496885.1 of Scyliorhinus torazame. NCBI lineage: Eukaryota > Metazoa > Chordata > Chondrichthyes > Carcharhiniformes > Scyliorhinidae > Scyliorhinus > Scyliorhinus torazame. Next base: position 22,722,796 of record NC_092720.1, on the reverse strand, counting down.
GATTTCGAGGGTGGAAGGAACGGAGTACTCGGCCATAGCTGTTTCAGACCATGCCCCGCATTGGGTGGATCTGGAACTAGGAGAGGAGAGGGAGCAGCGTCCACTCTGGCGACTGGATGTGGGATTATTGGCGGATGAGGGAGTCTGCGGAAGAGTGCGGGGATGTATCGAAAGGTACCTGGAGGCCAACGATGATGGGGAGGTCCCACTGGGGGTAGTATGGGAAGCACTGAAGGCGGTGGTCAGGGAAGAGTTGATCTCCATCAGGGCTCACAAGGGGAAAACAGAGGCCAAAGAAAGGGAAAGATTACTGGGGGAGATTTTGAGTGTGGATAAAAAATATGCGGAGGCCCCGGACGAAGGACAATACAGGGAGAGGCGACGACTCCAGACGGAGTTCGACCTGCTGACCACAGGGAGGGCAGAGGCACAGTGGAGGATGGCACAGGGGATGAGATATGAATAGGGGAAAAGACGAGTCGCCTGTTGGCCCACCAGCTTCGAAAGAGGACAGCGGCGAGGGAAATAGGGGGAGTTAGGGATGAAACGGGAACCACGGTGCGGAGAGCAGGGAAGGTAAATGAGGTGTTCAAGACCTTTTATGAGAGGTTATATAGGTCCCAACCCCCGGAGGGAAAAGAGGGGATGCAGCAGTTTCTGGACCAACTAAGGTTCCCGAGGGTGGAGGAGCAAGAGGTGGCAGGCCTGGGGGCGCCAATTGGGGTGGACGAGGTGACTAAAGGGCTGGGGAACATGCAGGCAGGGAAGGCCCCGGGACCTGACGGGTTCCCGGTGGAATTTTATAGGAAATATGTGGACTTGTTGGCCCCGCTGCTGGTAAGAACCTTTAACGGGGCCAGAGAAGGGGGGACCCTACCCCCGACAATGTCGGAGGCGACGATATCACTAATCCTGAAGCGAGATAAAGACCCGCTGCAATGCGGGTCTTATAGGCCTATCTCACTCCTAAATATGGACGCCAAGTTGCTGGCAGAAGTGCTGACAATGAGGATAGAGGATAGTGTCCCGGGGGTGGTGCACGAAGATCAGACAGGGTTCGTAAAGGGGAGACAATTGAATGTCAACGTGCGACGGCTATTGGGGGTGATAATGATGCCCCCAGCAGAGGGGGAGGCAGAGATAGTGGCGGCAATGGATGCAGAGAAGGCATTTGATAGGGTAGCGTGGGAGTATCTATGGGAGGTGCTGAGGAGGTTCGGGTTCGGGGAGGGGTTTGTCAGCTGGGTTAAATTCCTCTATGGGGCCCCAATGGCAAGTGTAGTCACAAATTGGCAAAGGTCGGAGTATTTTCGACTACATAGGGGAACAAGACAGGGATGCCCGCTGTCCCCATTACTGTTCGCGCTGGCAATTGAACCACTGGCCATAGCGCTGAGAGACTCCAGGAAATGGAGAGGGGTGGTTAGAGGGGGAGAGGAACACCGAGTGTCACTCTACGCAGATGACCTACTGCTATATGTGGCGGATCCAGTGGGGGGGATGATAGAGTTTATGCAGATATTGAGGGAGTTTGGAGATTTCTTGGTATATAGGCTTAACATGGGGAAGAGTGAGCTTTTCATAGTACACCCTGGGGACCAGAGTAGAGGGATAGATGGCCTGCAGCTAAGGAGAGTGGAAAGAAACTTCCGATACCTGGGGATTCAGATAGCCAGGAGCTGGGGAACCTTACACAGACTCAATCTGACTCGGATGGTGGAGCAAATGGAAGAGGATTTCAAAAGGTGGGATATGCAGCCGCTGTCACTGGCGGGCAGAGTGCAGGCGATTAAGATGATGGTCCTCCCGAGGTTCCTATTTGTGTTTCAATGAATCCCTATATTGATCACTAAGGCCTTTTTCAAAAAAATAGATAGGAGCCTCATGAGCTTTGTGTGGGCAGGGAAGGCCCCGAGGGTAAGGAGGGGGTTCCTGCAACGTAGCAGGGGCAGAGGGGGACTGGCGTTGCCGAATTTGGGCAACTATTACTGGGCCGCCAACGTGGCGATGATCCGTAAGTGGATGATAGAGGGAGAGGGAGCGGCGTGGAAAAGGCTGGAGATGGCGTCCTGTAAAGGAACGAGCTTAAAAGCGCTGGGGACGGCGCCACTACCGCTCTCCCCCAAAAAGTTTACCACAAACCCAGTGGTGGCGGCAACATTAAGTATCTGGGGGCAATGGAGGTGACAGAGGGGTGTGTTGGGCGCCTTGGTGTGGTCCCCGATCAGGAACAACCATAGGTTTGCCCCAGGGAGGTAGGCCGGAGGGTTCCAGAGCTGGCACCGAGCAGGAATTAGGAGAGTGAGAGACTTATTTATAGATGGGACGTTTGCGAGCTTGGGAGCGCTAGAGGAAAAGTATGAGCTGCCCCAGGGGAATATCTTTAGGTATATGCAGGTGAGGGCGTTCACGAGACAACAGGTGAGGGAATTTCCGCTGCTCCCGACACAAAGGATCCAGGATAGAGTGCTTTCGGGGAGGGCAAAGTGTCCGAAATATACCGGGAGATGAGAGAAGAGGGGGAGGAGCTGGTAGAAGAACTGAAGGGAAAATGGGAAGAAGAGCTCGGGGAGGGGATTGAGGAAGGTTTGTGGGCTGTTGCCCTAAGTAGGGTAAATTCCGCTTCCTCGTGTGCCAGGCATAGCCTGATCCAATTTAAGGTGCTACATAGAGCACATATAACGGGAGCGAGGTTGAGCAGGTTCTTCGGCGTGGAGGACAGGTGCGGGGGAATCCCGGCGAACCACACGCATATGTTTTGGTCATGTCCGGCAATGGAGGGGTATGGAGGGGAGTGGCGGGGGTGATCTCGTTGGTGGTGAAGGTCCGGGTCAAGCCAAGCTGGGGGTTAGCTATATTTGGGGTAGCGGATGAGCCGGGAGTGCAGGAGGCGAAAGAGGCCGATATTGTGGCCTTTGCATCCCTTGTAGCCCGGCGTAGGATTTTACTCATGTGGAAGGAAGCGAAACCCCCCGGAAGGGGGGGTAAATTGTTTGCGTTCTAGATGGGGTGAGGGGGCGGGGGGGGGGAGCACTATTTCGTGTTATTTTGTTAGTTCACTATTTTATTTAAACAATGTTATCTATCAGTTATCATGTTACCGTTTTTGTTGATTTGTGAGGGGGAAAAATTGTGTTTGAAAACTTTAATAAAATATATATATTTTTTAAAAGGAATAAAAGAATGACTAGGATAAGAGTAGGGCCAGTCAACAACAGTAGTGGGAAGTTGTGCGTGGAGTCCGAGGAGATAGGAGAGGAGCTAAATGAATATTTTCCGTCAGTATTCACACAGGAAAAAAACAATGTTCTCGAGGAGAATACTGAGATACAGACTACTAGACTAGATGGGTTCGAGATTCATAAGGAGGAGTTGTTAGCAATTCTGGAAAGTGTGAAAATAGATAAGTCCCAGGGCCGGATGGGATTTATCCTAGGATTCTCTGGGAAGCTAGGGAGGAGATTGCAGAGCCTTTGGCTTTGATCTTTATGTCGTCATTGTCTGCAGGAATAGTGCCAGAAGACTGGAGGATTCAAATGTTGTCCACTTGTTCAAGAAGGGGAGTAGAGACAACCCCGGTAACTATAGACCATTGAGCAGTACTTCTGCTGTGGGCAAAGTCTTGGAAAGGATTATAAGAGATAGGATTTATAATCATCTATGAAGCAATAATTTGATTAGGGATAGTCAACACGTTTTTGTGAAGGGTAGGTCGTGCCCCACAAACCTTATTGAGTTCTTTGAGAAGGTGACCAAACAGGTGGATGAGGGTAAAGCAGTTAATGTGGTGTATATGGATTTCAGTAAAGCGTTTGATAAGGTTCCCCACGTTAGGCTAATGCAGAAAATACGGAGGCATGGGATTGAGGGTGATTTAGCGGTTTGGATCAGAAATTGGCTAGCTGTAAGAAGACAGAGGGTGGTGGTTGATGGGAAATGTTCAGCCTGGAGTTCAGTTACTAGTGGCGTACCACAAGGATCTGTTTTGGGGCCACTGCTGTTTGTTATTTTTATAAATGACCTGGAGGATGGCGTAGAAGGATGAGTGAGTAAATTTGCGGATGACACTAAAGTCGGTGGAGTTGTGGACAGTGCGGAAGGATGTTGCAGGTTACAGGGGGACATAGATAAGCTGCAGAGCTGGGCTGAGAAGTGGCAAATGGAGTTTAATGCAGAAAAGTGTGAGGTGATTCATATTGGAAGGAGTAACAGGAATACAGAGTACTGGGCTAATGGTAAGATTCTTGGTAGTGTGGATGAACAGAGAGATCTCGGTGTCCATGTACATAGATCCCTGAAAGTTGCCACCCAGGTTGATAGGGTTGTTAAGAAGGCATACAGTGTGTTAGCTTTTATTGGTAGAGGGATTGAGTTTCGGAGCCATGAGGTCGTGTTGCAGCTGTACAAAACTCTGGTGCGGCCGAATTTGGAGTATTGCGTGCAGTTCTGGTCGCCACATTATATGAAGGATGCGGAAGCATTGGAAATGGTGCAGAGGAGATTTACCAGGATGTTGCCTGGTATGGTGGGAAGATCTTATGAGGAAAGGCTGAGGTACTTGAGGCTGTTTTTGTTAGAGAGAAGAAGGTTAAGAGGTGACTTAATAGAGGCATACAAGACGATCAGAGGATTAGATAGGGTGGACACTTTCCTCGGATGGTGATGGCTAGCATGAGGGGACATAGCTTTAAATTGAGGGGAGATAGATATAGGACTGATGTCAGAGGCAGGTTCTTTACTCAGAGAGTAGTAGGGGCGTGGAATGCCCTGCCTGCAACAGTAGTGGACTCGCCAACATTAAGGGCATTTAAATGGTCATTGGATAAACATATGGATGATAATGGATTAGTGTAGATGGGCTTTAGAGTGGTTTCACAGGTCGGCGCAATATCGAGGGCCGAAGGGCCTGTACTGCGTTGTAATGTTCTAAATTTTAAATACCGTACATAGGGAAGGAAGGAGAGACTTCAGAATATAATGTTACAGTTATAGCAAGGTGTAGAGAAAAGATCAACTTAATACGAGGTAGGTCCATTCAAAAGTCTGATGGCAGTAGGGAAGAAGCTGTTCTTGAGTCGGTTGGTTTGTGATCTCAAACTTTGGTATCTTTTTCCTGACGGAAGAAGGTGGAAGAGAGTATGTCCGGGGTGCGTGGGGTCCTTAATTATGCTGGCTGCCTTTCCGAGGCAGCGGGAATTGTAGACAGAGTTGATGGATGGGAGGCTGGTTTGCGTGATGGAGTGGGCTACATTCACGACCTTTTGTCGTTTCCTGCGGTCTTGGGCAGAGCAGGATCCATACCAAGCTGTGATATAACCAGAAAGAATGCTTTCTATGGTGCATCTGTAAAACTTGGTGAGAGTCGTAGGTGACATGCCAAATTTCCTTCGTCTTCTGAAAACGTAGAGTCGTTGGTGGGCTTTCTTAACTATAGTGTCGGCATGGGGGGACCAGGACAGGTTGTTGGTGATCTGGACACCTAAAAACTTGAAGCTCGCGACCCTTTCTACTTCATTCCCATTGTTATAGAAAGGGGCATGTTCTCCACTACGCTTTCTGAAGTCGATGACAATCTCCTTCATTTTGTTGACATTGAGAGAGAGATTATTGTCGTCGCACCAGTTCACCAGATTTTCTATCTAATTTCTGTGCTCTGTCTTGTCATTGTTTGAGATCCTACCCACTACGGGTGGTGTCATCAGAAAATTTAAAAATCGAGTTGTTGGGAATTTAGCCACACAGTCATAAGTGTATGAGGTGTATAGTAAGGGTCTGTGGACACAGCCTTGTGGGACACCGGTGTTGAGGATGATGGTGGAGGAGGTGTTGTTGCCTATCCTTACTGATTGTGGCATGTGGGTTAGAAAGTTCAGGATCCAGTCGCAGAGGGAGGAGTCGAGGCCAAGGCCATGGAGTTTGGAGATGAGTTTCGTAGGAATGATGGTGTCGAAGGCTGAGCTGTAGTCGATAAATAGGAGTCTGGCATAGGTGTCTTTGTTATCTAGGTGTTCCAGGGTAGAGTGCAGGGCCATGGAGTGGACCTGTTGCAGCGGTAGGTGAACTGTAGTGGATCAAGGCAATCGGGAAGGCTGGAGTTGATTCGTGCCATGACTAATCTTTCGAAGCCCTTCATGATGACGGATGTCAGAGCCACTGGACGATAGTCAGTAAGGCACGCTGCTTGACTTTTTTTTGGTACAAGGATGATGGTCATCTTCCTGAAGCAGATAGGGACCTCAGATTGTTGTAAAGAGAGGTTGAAGATGTCTGCGAATATCCCCGCCAGCTCATCCGCGCAAGACCTGAGTGCCCATCCAGGTACCCCATCCGGGCGGGAACATTCTTCCCACATCTATCCTGTCCAGTCCCATCAGGATTTTATATGTTTCTATGAGATCCCCTCTCATTCTTCCAGTGAGTACAAGCCCAGTCGATCCAGCCTTTCTTCATATGTCAGTCCTGCCATCCCGGGAATTAGTCTGGTGAACCTTCGCTGGACACCTTCAATAGCAAGAATGTCCTTCCTCAACTAGCAGACCAAAACTGCACACAATACTCAAGGTGTGGCCTCACCAAGGCCCTGTATAACTGCAGCAAGACATCCCTACTCCTGTACTCAAATCCTCTCGCTATGAAGGCCAGCGTGCCATTAGCTTTCCTCACCGCCTGCTGTACCTGCATGCCAATCTTCAGTGACTGGTCCACCATGACACCCAGGTCTCGTTGCACTTCCGCTTTCCCTAAACTGCCACCAATCAGAAAATAACCTGCCTTCCTGTTTTTGCCACCAAAGTGGATAACCTCACATTTACCCACTTTATATTGCATTTGCCAAGTATTTGCCCACTCAGCCAGTCTGTCCAAGTCACCCTGCAGCCTCTTTGCATTCTCTTTGCATACCTTTTGCATAAGATTAGTGGACCTTTAATGAACTGCTCCTAATGCAGTTACATCCTTCCTTGGACAAGGAGACCAGTACTGTGCACATTACTCCAGATAATGCCTTGTATAATCAACGCATAACCTCCCTACTTTTGTATTCAATTCCTCTCACAATAAACAATGACATTCTATCTATCAGCTTCCCCTATTTCTAGCTGTACCTGCAGGCTAACCTGGTGTGATTCATTCACTAGGGCAGCCAGATCCATCTGTAACTCAGAGCTCTTTAACCTCTTTGCCATTTAGATAATGGGCTTTTTTTCCCATTCTTTTGCTACAATGGACAATTTCACATTTTGCCACATTATGGTCCATTTGTCAGGTCTTTGCTCACTCACTCAACTTATCTATATCTCTATGTAGCCTCCTTATGTCCTCTTCATAACTTACTCTCCTACCTATCTTCATATCATTAGCAAATGTAGGGGCTTCACCACTTGGATCAGTTACCAGCTTGTGGTTGGTGACTGTTGGGGTCAGCCAGGAGGTGTGCCATTAAGTGGTGTGGCTGCTGTCAGTCTGCAGCGTGTGTCCCTGCAGGAATTCAGAGGCGGCTGCACGGGCTTTCATTTGAGATTCTTTGTTAGCTGTCAGCCAGTGGTGTTCTTTGAGGAAGAACTTTTCCCAGTGGACATCAGGAGGTTCAATGTGTGCTAGCACGGGAAGCCACTCAAGCAGTGTTGATAGCAGCTAAATTCTGGAGCTGAATTTTCAATGCTGGGGTTGGTGGGGCGGGGGGGGGGGGGGGGGGGCGCAGGCAGTTTCTTCTAGGTGGCTTGGCATCAATTTTGGCGAGTTGCTAAATCTCTTGGGAAGCACTTTGGTGAGGTTATCTAAAAAGCACGATATAGATACAAGTTGTTATTGAGATTAGCACGAACCGACGTTCAAACTGGGACTTCTTTGGACTTGGTAAGGCAATCATTTACTGGAAAATAATCTGCTTCACGCCATCCGGAAAATCTGTTTCACTCTTAAAAGCAAAGTCCTTTACACAGGTTCAACAATGCAATTTTGAGCATTCTATTTATCTCACTGTGGACTTGGATTTATAACCCAGAGGCTCTTTCCAAAACAGTTAGGAATGGCTGGTTTTATAGTTGGATTCAATTCATGGAAAAAAATGAGCCAGGAAACTATCTCGCCTTGATGCCTTGATTGATAGTGTAGCCAGCTTCTTAAAGAGCCACTGTTTTCAAATAGCATTGTGCGAAATCTACTTTTTTTGATCTTGAAGGCATTTATTCACATCAGTAACATCATAGGTAGCTTGCATCACTTTGACGCAGGTTAGATTTCATCATTTTTGTTTTCATTCGGAAGGAATACATTTGTTAAATGAATCGTAGAAATCAGAAGAGGGTGAATCATTCAGCTCATTCCGTCTGCGCCCAAAGAGCCCCTCTATATCCCTCCATTTTCTTTCTACTTTCCAACTCTTCATCCAATTCCTTTTTGAATGTTATTATTCAACCTGCTTCCATCAGCCTTTCAGGCAGTGCATTCCAGGTCACAACAACACATTGCATAGAATAAAACACTCTTTCCCCCTGTATTTTTTTGTGGGAATTTTCTTCAACCCGTGTCATCTGGTTATAAATCTTCCTTCCACTGAGAGCCGTTTCTCTTTATTTATCCAATCGAAACTTTATTTATTTTGAACACCTCTCTTAACCCTCTTACTAACCTTCTCTGCTCTGAGGAGAACAATCACGCTTTCCCTCGCCTATCGATCTAACTGATCATTTTATTACAGAAGGGTACATGAGCAGATGTTTAACTCCCAGGTCTGACATCTGGGGCGAAATTCTCCGGAAACGGCGCGATGTCCGCCGACTGGCGCCCAAAACGGCGCAAATCAGACGGGCATCGCGCCACCCCAAAGGTACGGAACTGCTCCGCATCTTTGGGGGCCGAGCCCCAACCTTGAGGGGCTAGGTCGGTGCCGGACTGATTTCCGCCCCGCCAGCTGGCGGGAAAGGCCTTTGGTGCCCCGCCAGCTGGCGCGGAAATGACATCTCCGGGCGGCGCATGCGCGGGAGCGTCAGCGGCCGCTGACGGCATTCCCACGCATGCGCTGTGGAGGGAGTCTCCAGAAAACACACTCATTCCATTCATAGTCTTCAGGACTCTCCAAAGCCGTTCATTACTGAAGGAGGACTTTTGAAATGCAGCTACTGTTGTAACTTGGGCAGAATTCTTAGACAGTTATTACTTGGTAAAGTCTCCGAAGCAGCCCGAAGATAAGTGTTACGATCCCAGCTGATGTTAACACTGGACAAGTCAGCTCCCAGTGTGAAGCCTGGCTTTTTAGATCCTTACTTATTTTTAGAAAGCATGGAGGAAAGTTACTGAACAAGTTCACAGGAGTCTCCGAATGAACTTTTAACACAAAGAACAAAATATTTATTAAAACAAGAAAAATGAACTATATTACACCGGACAAAAAGGTTGGAAAGATCTCGATCCAAACACAAGAATATGATTCAATTTCCCGATATTCCTTTACCCAGCTATAACTTCACAGACACCTAAACCAGTGAAGAGTTACAACTAGCTTGACATCAAGGCTCCTTGCTTGAGGCTGGCCCATGTGTGAATGGTTTTCTTCTGGTGAATTCACTTGATGCTTCTCACCCAACTTGCATCTCTCCTTGAGACACCCAACTGCACTTTGAACGCATTGTTTCTATAGCAGCACTGCTAAACCGATCACAATGCTGAGTCCTATAACTGACTATTCAGTGAACTACTGTCCCACTAGCCTTGTACTTTGTTATTCTCAGCGACCTGAAAAATCCCTGACCGCATTCTCTGACACACACATTGAACTCTTCCCTGCCTTTTTCTGTGTCTCTGTGTTGCTGAATTATTTTTTTATAAATTTAGATTACCCAATTGATTTTTCCAATTATGGGGCAATTTAGTCTGGCCAATCCACCTACCTTGCACATCTTTGGGTTGTGGGGGCGAAACCCACGCAGACATGGGGAGAATGTGCAAACTCCACACGGACAGTGACCCAGAGCCAGGATCGAACCTGGGACCTCTGCGCCATGAGGCAGCAGTGCTAACCACTGCACCACTGTGCAGCCCCTGTGTTGCTGAATCACTTGACCACTGTCGCTAAGCAACAGCCTAGTTGTTTCTACTTAGTTTTTATTTTCCGGAAAATCACTAAACATCTGACCCCCTTTTAACCCAGAGGTTGCAAAACCTCATTAAAATGTGTATTTTAACCAAAAATTAAACAGAATCCATTTTCCCCTTCTTAACTTGTCACAAAGGGATGTGTAAACACTTCAGAACAGGTTGTCATTACGAGGAGAGGAAGTGTTATGTGTGTTAAAAGGCATTAAGGTAGGCAAATCCCCAGGGCCAGGTGGCATCTATCCCAGATTACTGAGGGCAACAAGAGATGAAATCGCTGGGCCTCTGACAGAAAACTTTGTGTTCTCGTTGGCCACAGGTGAGATCCCAGAGGATTGGAGGATAGCCAATGTTTGACCGTTATTTAAGAATGGTTGAAGGACAATCTGGGTAATTATAGGCCAGTGAGCTTGACATCAGCGATAGTGAAATTGTTGGAAAAGATTCTCAGAGGTATGCACATTTGGAAGCGAATGGTCTTATTAGCGACAGACAGCATGGTTTTGTATGAGGGAGGTCATGTCTCACTAATTTAATTAAATTTTTTGAGGAGGTGACAAAAATGATTGACGAGGGAAGGGCTGTGGATGTTGTCTACATTGGCTTTAGTAAAGCATTTGATAAGGTCCCACATGGCAGATTGGTGCAAAAGATTAGATAACATAGAGTCGGGGTGAACTAGCTGGATGGATCCAAAACTGGCTTGGCCATAGAAGACAGGGTAGCAGTGGAAGGGTATTTTGCTGAATGGAGGTCTGTAACTAGTAGTGTTCCACAGGGATCAGTACTGGGACCTCTGCTCTTTGTAATGTATATAAATGACTTGGAAGAAAACATAACGGGTCTGATTAGCAAGTTTGTGGATGACACTAAGATTGCAGGAGTTGCGGATAGTGATGAAGATTGTCAGAGAATACAACTGGATATAGATAAGCTGCAAAATTGGGCAGAGAAATGGCAGGTGGAACTTAACCCGGACAAATGTGAGGTGATGCATTTTGGTAGATCCAATTCAGGTGGGAGCTATAAAATAAATGGCAGAACCATCAGGAGCATAGAGACACAGAGAGATCTGGCATGCAGGTCCACAGATCCTTAAAAGTGGCAGCACAGGTGGAAACGGTGCTGGTTATATTACCATTCATGGTAATATGTTGTGTTCTTTGTCTTTTCTTCCAGAATGATCTGATGTGCTGTTTACAAAGAATTCACCAATCAACAGATTGAAAGAAAACGAATTTATTAACACTATTAATGAAATGAAGTTTACACACTCTACTGAGCTACAGATAATAATTAAGTAATATTGAATATGTCTTACAGTACTCAATAATCTAAATAGTCACTAACTACACTATGATCTAACCTCATGTTAACTCTGTCTAATCTAATCTTCTCCTTATGCCACCATGCTTTCTCCTTCAGCTTCTCCCAGAATTCCCTCAGGGTTTGACTTAAATGCAGAGAAATGGTAGTGCCCTCTAGTGTTTGAATTACACAGAGATTTAATAATTAACCCTTCACTAGCCTGACTATATACATATCATTACATCCCCCTTTTTTTAGACATTTATTTTCTGTTAACAAAGGAAAAAATGTATAATATACATATTAATGTACACAATACATGATATGTATATGAATTTGACATGTAGTGAAAAAGCCACTAATGGAAATGTTCAACAGGTACGATTCACAAATTGAGTCTGTTCGGCTTCCTTCTATTCCTGGTTGATCTTCTTAAACCATGAAGAGGAGACTCAGAAGTTCTGAACGTCTTCTGTGAATCTTCGATAACTTTGGAAGATGTCATCGTATCATTGAAAATACTTCCACGGAGTTGTAGATCTGGAAAAATCTTGCTAGACTGTTTGACTTTCAAAAGTGCTTGTCGAATACGTCGAACAATTGATCCTTCATTTGTTTGAATGACATAGGAGCGTGGTGTTGTTTGACAAATAACTTTTGCAGTAGCAGACCATCTTCCATCAGGAGTTTTGATCCTGACTTGATCTCCTGGAGTCAGTGTTTCCAGTATAGTTGCATGTTGATTGTAGTACAGTCGTTGTTTCTCTTGTTGACGTTGCATCTTTGTGATTACAGGTAGATGTTCCGGATCAGGTAATTTAATGGACGGTAGAGTAGTCATTAACTCCCGGTTCATCAACAATTTTGCTGGTGATAAACTCGTGGCAAGCGGAGTTGCTCTGTAGCTGAGTAAAGGAAGACTCATGTCAGCATGAGAATCAAAGGGTTTGTGAAGAAGTTGCTTCATGATGTGAACCCCTTTCTCAACTTTCCCATTTGATTGCGGATCGTGAGGACTTGATGTGATGTGAGCGAAATTATATTCTCTGGTGAATTCAGCCCATTCATGACTGTCAAAGCACGGTCTGTTGTCAGACATTAGAGTGTTCGGAATACCATGTCTGGCAAAGATTTCTTTTGTAGCTTTTATAACAGATCGAGAAGTTAAATTGGACAACTTGATGACTTCAGGATAATTCGAAAAGTAGTCTATGATTAACACATAACCACGACCATTGCAATGAAACAAATCAATTTCTATTTTCGATCATGGAGATTTCGCCAATGCATGTGGTAGAAGTTTTTCTTTACATTGTGCAGGTTGGAATTTTTGACATGTTTCACACTCGAGTATCAGATTGGTGATGTCTCGGTTGATACCCGGCTAATACACAGCTTTTCGTGCTCTTCTCTTGTATTTTTCAATGCCAAGGTGACCTTCATGTATCTGGTTCAGAATCTTGGGTTGGAGAGACAAAGGTATTACTATTCGATCAAGTCGAAGTAGCAATCCATCCACAACTGTTAGTTCAGCTTGCATATTCCTAAACTTGGAACAACCTTTTGGCCAACCATTGTTTAGATGGTCTATGACTCTTTGTAACATTGAATCCTTCTTGGTTTCTTCATGGATAAGGTTCAGTTTTACATCTGATACAGGTAGAGTTTCAGCTCGAAGCTGCACTTGAGCTTCTATGTGCTGTATAAATTCAGGTGGTTGCTCTTCTGAATTAACAGAACGTGATAACGCGTCAGTAATTATCAATTCCTTGCCTGGAGTATATACAAGTCGGAAGTCATATCTATGTAGCTTCATTAGGATTCACTGTAACCTTAATGTCAAATAATTTAAATCCTTATGAAAGATATAGACAAGTGGTCTGTGATCAGTTTCGACTGTCAAGGTGCGAAGACCATAAACATAATCGTGAAACTTGAGAACACCCATCAGTAAACCCAAACATTCCTTCTCTATTTGTGCCATTGTCTGGCAACAGAGGCAACTGGTAACCATAGGGAATTGTCGTCTCTCTGTTGCAGAACTGCTCCAATTCCGCTTTGACTTGCATCCGTTGAGATTGTTGTTTCTCTGTCGCGGTCAAAGAACGAAAGAAGAGGCGCAGACGTCAATTGAGACTTTAAATTGAGTCATTCCTTTTGATGCTTGTCAGTCCATTCAAACGTGGTAAACCTTTTGATGAGATTTCTCAGAGCAGTAGTTCTGGACGAGAGGTTGGGAATAAACCACATTCGACCTTCCTTTAAGCGAAGTCCGTTTGAAATTACTGGCAGTGACGTTCAAGATACAAGAGCAATGTAGCACAATTTAGGAGGAGTCGACCTTCAACTTATTACCCATGAGTGCAACTGCTTTTGAAGATCAGTGCCCATCATAGAAACTGACAAATTGTCAATTGCATTGATTTCAACACAAATTAAATTGCGCCAGCTTCTATAGTGACCTGTTTCTATAACGATCAGTTTCTATGATGATCGGTTTATATAACGATTGTTTTTTTACATTGATTAGTGCTCATTTTTTTATTAATTAATGTTGGCAAGTTTTAAATCAATCATTTAAATGAATGCCACAGGGTTCCGTTTCTTATAGGGACGCAAACTACCGAACTGTATTGAAAAACAAGCAAACATAATGACTCAAATTAATACTCTTCTGATTATTGCTAGTCCTCCGGTGCCTACTAGACAAGGATGGAAGAACTCAAGCATGCCAGCAGTTACACCTTGCTCCCTCGCCAGGGGCACCCAGGCGCAGAGACACCCAGGAGGTGTCAGGTTGATGGGTCAGGTGAAACCCTCGATGTCCTCTGCCCGGATGGGTGGATTGCCACATTAGCCAGGCCCAGGAACAGTCCAACAAGGAGGCCCGTCCATCTGCCCACTCTCCTCCGCACTGTCAAACTTCAGGAATTTGGGACTTAAGTATAACCAGAAAATGAGGAGAAACTCTGTCAATAGTGGAAGGTGTGGCGGCAACGTCACAGATGCCCCAGAATACGTGAAACACACAGAGATTATAGACGGCCTGGATGTTTCTGAAACAACCAAAATATTTATTACATGGGACTGCTCTGTGCAGCTCCATGACTGGTTTCTATCGAGTTCAGTTTCGAGAAAACGTGGTTTCGATAATGATCAGTCAGTCTGCATTGCCGGATATAGTTGCTGAAATTCTGGTCAGGGCAATGTCCTGATGAAACCATTAATCCTTCAATATCATCAGGGGGAACTTCAGAGTTTTTAGCAAGAGGGGAAAATCCCAGAGAGGTTGAGAGAACAAAATGGCTGGAGACAGTGGCCTGGTGGTCAAAAGAGAAAATACTGGAAAATCTCAGCAGGTCTGGCAGCATCTGTAAGGAGAGAAAAGAGCTAACGGTTCGAGTCCAAATGACCCTTTGTTAAAGCTTTTTCAAAACATTGTCTGGACTCGAAACGTTCGCCCTTTTCTATCCTTACAGGTGCTGCCAGACCTGCCAAGATTTGCCAGCATTTTCTCTTTTGGTTTCAGATTCCAGAATCCGCAGTAATTTGCTTTTAGCCGGTGGCCTCGTGGTGATGTCAGTGGACTAGCAGTCCCAAGGTCCAGGCTAATGCTTTGGAGACACGGGTTCAAATCCCACTATGGCCGCGGGAGGAACTTAAAATCAATTAACAATGAACCTGGAACAATGGTGAGCATGACAACTTTCAGCGATGGTTGTAAGAACTCATCTGGTTTACTAATGCCCTTCAGGGAAGGGAGCCTGGTTTGGCCTACATGTGACAGGAATACGGTTGACCCTTAACTGCTCACTGAAATGGCCAAGTGAGCCACTTAGTTCAAGGGCAATTCGGGATCGGCAACAAATATTGGCCTTGTCAATGATGCCCAAATCACATGAAAGGGCAAAGAGACAACTTGACAATCTTTATCAGCGCAGAGAGAAACACATCCAATACAAAAGGTAGGCAAAAAGACATGGTGAAGAAAATAATATGATTGAAGGTGGTGTGGGCTCAGTCCATGACTGAGTTGCCTATCCTGGACAACGGCCAGGATTCTCCGTTGTGAGGATCGGAGAGCCACGCTGCAGTGAACAGACGGAGAATCCCGCCCAACAGCTCAGCTCTGTTTTGAGACGGGTGCAATAAGCTATTTGGACATTAAGGCAGTGACATTTACTGACTGTGTATGAAATCAGAAAAAGTCTGGAAAAACTCAACAGGCCTGGCAGCATCTGTGGAGAGAGAAACAGGGACTGGATTCAACACAAATGTGGCTATGTTTCCACGCCGGCGTAAAAATGCTGGGGTTTCACACTTGACTTTCCTTAAAAAGGTCAAGAGTGATTCTCCTACCTGCAGGGGGCTGGCAGGGCCCCAGAGTGCTTCCCGCAGCTCTGGCTGCGGATACGGGGCCCCGCAATTCCGGTCGGGAATCTGCGCATGTGCATGGCGGCAGCCTGCAGCGGCCGCCCCGTGTGCCATGGCGGACTTGGACAGCATAGGCCCCTCCCAGGTGACGCGCGCCCGTGGATCGGAGCTGCCCGATCGCTGTCCTGGCCGCCCATGAGGCCCCCCGTCCCGGTACTCGCCCCCGCCCCCCCCCCCCAACCAGGACAGCCGCGGAGCCACCCGAGGTTCCCGACTGGCGATACGTGGTTAGAACCACGCCGTCGGGAACTCGGCCAGGTTTGCCAGGAGAATCGCTGGGGGGGGGGGCGGAGGGGGGCTCTGTCAATGGCCCCCTCAGCCACGCCGTGCAATCCGCGGGCGGGCGATTCTCCGGGGACCTGGAATCGCGGGAGCGGCGCCGGGCATCATTCCCGGGTAAACGTGATTTTGGCGCGAGGTTGTGCAGAATCCAGCCCAGGGTTAAAGTTTCAAGTCCTTGTGACTCTTCTTCAGGGCTGAGGACAGGGAGAAATATGATAGATTGAAGCAGGGGTGGAGAAGGTGGGGCAAAATAGAAGGTCGGCGATAATTGGGAGCTGGGAGAGATTTGACAAGGGCATCATGGGCACAAGATAAAGAGAGTGTTAATGGTCAAGTTAAAGACTAAAGAAGGTGCTGATCGCGGCAAAAAGGTAAGATAGCGGAATGTGTTAATAGCAGTTGGTAACGTGTTGCCTGGGCAGACAGCTGATATTGTAAATACTATAGAAATTATATTTCTACTGAA
Organism: Scyliorhinus torazame; assembly: GCF_047496885.1. Classification (NCBI taxonomy): domain Eukaryota; kingdom Metazoa; phylum Chordata; class Chondrichthyes; order Carcharhiniformes; family Scyliorhinidae; genus Scyliorhinus; species Scyliorhinus torazame. Next base: position 22,706,214 of record NC_092720.1, on the reverse strand, counting down.
CTCAACTCTGTTGCGATTAAAGTAAGTTCCTCTCTGTCCCCTGTGTAGTGACACTTTGGGCCTTATCATATATAGAAAGTCAGAGAGATCTGTGCAGGTCCACAGATCTTTGAAGATGGCAACACAGGTGGACAAGGCAGTCAAGAAAGCATACGGAATGCTTGCCTTCATTGGACAGGGCATCGAGTATAAAAACTGGCAAGTCACGCTACAGTTGTATAGAAACTTGGTACGGCCGCACTTGGAATGTTGCGCACAATTCTGGTCGTTACACTCCCAGAAGAATGTGGAGGCTTTGGAGAGGGTGCAGAGGAGGTTTACCAGGATGTTGCCTGGTCTAGAGGGTGTTAGTTATGAGGATATGCTGAATAGATTTGGACTGTTTTCATTGGAAAGACAGAGGTTGTGGGGTGACCTGATAGAGTTCTACAAGATTATGAAGGGCATGGATAGAGTGGATGGGCAGGCACTCTTTCCCAGGGTGGAGGGGTCAGTCACCAGGGGGCATAGGTTTAAGGTCCATGGGGCAAAGTTTAGAGGAGATGTGCGAGGCAGGTTTTTTATGCAGAGGGTGGTGAGTGTCTGGAACATGTTGCCAGGGGAGGTTGTGGAAGCAGATACATTAACGGCGTTCAAAAGGCATCTTGACAAACACATGAATAGGATGGGTACAGAGGGATATGGCACAAGGTAGTGCTGAGGGTTTTGGCAAAGGTTGGTATCATGACCGGTACAGGCTTGGAGGGCCGAATGGCCTGTGCTGTATTGTTCTTTGTTCGATCATGTTCTTTTCTGTCTGATTTACTGATGTAAATTGTCATTTAAGCAGCACATAACAAATCAGAAATGTATAATTTAAACCAAGATGTTGTGTCCAGTTGAAGCTCTTTATGTCTGTCATTTGACCCAGGGTCATTAAGCTTTCAGGTTTGTCTGGTCAAAATAGAATGGGCGAGATTTTCTCAGCCCGGGGCTGGGCCGGAGAATTGGCGTCCTTGGCACTGGCACAGTCAACGCGGCGCCGGTCGGCGTCTGGTCTTCGGGGCCTCCCCGGCAATTCTACGCCCGGGATGGGCCAAGCAGCTGTACCAAAAAACCCGGGTCCCGCCGGCACCGTGCTAACCTGCTCTTAGCCTGCGGGACATCGGAGTGGAAGGGTCCGGGGGGAGCCTGTGGGGGTGGGGGGGGGAGAGGAGGTCCGACCCCGGGGGGGCCTCCGCTGTGGCCAGACCTGCAATCGGGGCCCACCAATCGGCAGGCCGGCCTCTTGGGCTGGGGGCCTCCTTTCTTCCACGCCGGCCCCTGTAGCTCTTCGCCATGTTGCGTTGGGGCCGGCTGATCCTGAGGCCACGTTGACGCCGTCAGGAAACACGACGGTGTCAACACTTAGCCTCAGGATCAGAGAATCCCGCCCAATAAATCTGGTTTAGCTGTAGCTGGCGAGTTCCAGGTTAATTTCTTGATAACAAGGTCTTCTGTGGCTGCTTCACAGTTTTCACTGGCCTGTTCTCATGACACCACACTAGCAATTGTTCTATTCTGTACTCGGCCAAGGCAGGAGACTCTCTGGAGGACAGAGGAAACATTTCAATGATGTCCTCAAAGAATCCCTGACTAAAATGGAGAAGGTTCAACCGGGAAGGCACTGGTCACATCGACAGACTTTGTCAGGGACATGCAGAGGTGAAGTTAAGGCACGGGGTGGGGGGTGCACAAACCCCGAAAAAGCCCACCCTACCCAATCCTTCAAGCACAACTTGCCCTACATGTGGCAGAATCTGCAGTTCACTCATCAGTGATCCCAGAACCGTCTTCTCATCACCACATCATAACGTGTATGTGACCATGGAGTGGAAACCAGTCACCCCTGAGTCCGAGGGATTGCCTCAGAAGACACTGCACTGGTGTGAAGAGCACTCTGATTGGACCATGAAATGAACTGAGGGGTTTAGCCAGGGCTGAGAAGGAAACCAGTGGTCCTGGCAGAACATCAAAGGTCCAAAGGTCACAAAAACAATTTGGGGCTTAGACTGATAAACAGAATTGATGCACAGCCATGACCTAAATGAATGGCAAAGCAGGTTTGTGGGGTAAATGGCACATTTCCATTTCTATAGTCCTCTGCCCTCTGTCCCTCTGCCACATGTTGCTGTTCTTTTTCCTCTGTCCTACGTTCTTCCGTCCTATGATGCTATGTGCTGACACCTCTGAAGAAAGGCACAAACGTGGAGGAAAGGCAGAACCACAACACGATTCGCAACCTCTCTTTCAGATAGGTCAGCAGGAAGTTGCTTAAAACAAGTGTTGTTGGTGATTGTCTGGGGAAGGGTTTTGGAGGCAAATGGGGCTGATCTTCAACAGCACATTTCTTGTGTACGACATGGCTACGTACACGTTATGATGTGACAATTAGAAAATTGTGCAACACTGTGAATTTTGGATACATTTATCCTTTGACTGACCAATTCTTGAATTGAGGGGGAAAATAATGTTCCTCGTTCGTGATCCTACTATTATCTATAGATTTTCAAATTATTTTAAAAGAGGCAGTTTAATTTCCTGTGAGTCATCGTTAAGGTCTGCTGCACCTACAAAGTAGCAAAGAACAGAACACTATGGGCAGGATTCTCCGATCTCGTCCATGGCTACCCTACTGTAAGTGAGAATGGAGAACCTGGGTGTTCCAGCCGTAACTCCATTAGCTTTCGGCAGGACTGGAGAATCCCAGCCACGAACGAGGACGGAGGTTTTCAGCGTATGTCTGGAGGGCAATTGAAGGCACACTGTAATGGATATAGACCAACCCCATAGAACATAGAACATAGAAAATACAGCACAGAACAGGCCCTTCGGCCCACGATGTTGTGCCGAACCTTTGTCCTAGATTAATCATAGATTATCATTCGGCCCTTTGAGTCTGCACCAGCTCTTGGAAAGAGCACCCTACCCAAACTCAACACCTCCACCCAACACCAAGGGCAATTTGGACATTAAGGGCAATTTATCATTGGCCAATTCACCTAACCCGCACATCTTTGGACTGTGGGAGGAAACCGGAGCACCCGGAGGAAACCCACGCAGACACGGGGAGGACGTGCAGACTCCGCACAGACAATGACCCAAGCTGGAATCGAACCTGGGACCATGGATCTGTGAAGCAATTGTGCTGTCCACAATGCTACCGTGCTGCCCTTAAGAACAAATAAATCTACACTATATCATTTTCCCGTAATCCATGTACCTATCCAACAGCTGCTTGAAGGTCCCTAATGTTTCTGACTCAACTACTTCCAAAGGCAGTGCATTCCATGTCCCCACTACTCTCTGGGTAAAGAACCTACCTCTGATATCCCTCCTATATCTTCCACCTTTCACCTTAAATTTATGTCCCCTTGTAATGGTGTGTTCCACCTGGGGAAAAAGTCTCTGACTGTCCATTCTATCTATTCCCCTGATCATCTTATAAACCTCTATCAAGTCGCCCCTCATCCTTCTCCGCTCTAATGAGAAAAGGCCTAGCACCCTCAACCTTTCCTCGTAAGACCTACTCTCCATTCCAGGCAATATCCTGGTAAATCTTCTTTGCACCTTTTCCAGAGCTTCCACATCCTTCCTAAAATGAGGCGACCAGAACTGTACACAGTACTCCAAATGTGGCCTTACCAAAGTTTTGTACAGCTGCATCATTACCTCATGGCTCTTAAATTCAATCCCTCTGTTAATGAACGCGAGCACACCATAGGCCTTCTTCACAGCTCTATCCACTTGAGTGGCAACTTTCAAAGATGTATGAACATAGACTCCAAGGTCTCTCTGCTCCTCCACAATGCCAAGAACTCTACCGTTAACCCTGTATTCCGCATTCATATTTGTCCTTCCAAAATGGACAACCTCACACTTTTCAGGGTTAAACTCCATCTGCCACTTCTCAGCCCAGCTCTGCATCCTATCTGTGTCTCTTTGCAGCCGACAACAGCCCTCCTTACTATCCACAACTCCACCAATCTTCGTATCGTCTGCAAATTTACTGACCCACCCTTCAACTCCCTCATCCAAGTCATTAATGAAAATCACAAACAGCAGAGGACCCAGAACTGATCCCTGCGGTACACCACTGGTAACTGGGATCCAGGCTGAATATTTGCCATCCACCACCACTCTCTGACTTCTATCGGTTAGCCAGTTCGTTATCCAACTGGCCAAATTTCCCACTATCCCATGCCTCCTTACTTTGTGCAGAAGCCTACCATGGGGAACTTTATCAAATGCCTTACTAAAATCCATGTACACTACATCCACTGCTTTACCTTCATCCACATGCTTGGTCACCTCCTCAAAGAATTCAATAAGATTTGTAAGGCAAGACCTACCCCTCACAAATCCGTGCTGACTATCCCTAATCAAGCAGTGTCTTTCCAGATGCTCAGAAATCCTATCCTTCAGTACCCTTTCCATTACTTTGCCTACCACCGAAGTAAGACTAACTGGCCTGTAATTCCCAGGGTTATCCCTAGTTCCTTTTTTGAACAGGGGCACGACATTCGCCACTCTCCAATCCCCTGGTACCACGCCTGTTGACAGTGAGGACGAAAAGATAATTGCCAACGGCTCTGCAATTTCATCTCTTGCTTCCCATAGAATCCTTGGATATATCCCGTCAGGCCCGGGGGACTTGTCTATCCTCAAGTTTTTCAAAATGCCCAACACATCTTCCTTCCTAACAAGTATTTCCTCGAGCTTACCAATCTGTTTCACACTGTCCTCTCCAACAATATCGCCCCTCTCATTTGTAAATACAGAAGAAAAGTACTCATTCAAGACCTCTCCTATCTCTTCAGACTCAATACACAATCTCCCGCTACTGTCCTTGATCGGACCTACCCTCGCTCTAGTCATTCTCATATTTCTCACATATGTGTAAAAGGCCTTGGGGTTTTCCTTGATCCTACCCGCCAAAGATTGTTCATGCCCTCTCTTAGCTCTCCTAATCCCTTTCTTCAGTTCCCTCCTGGCTATCTTGTATCCCTCCAATGCCCTGTCTGAACCTTGTTTCCTCAGCCTTACATAAGTCACCTTTTTCCTCTTAACAAGACATTCAACCTCTCTTGTCAACCATGGTTCCCTCACTCGACCATCTCTTCCCTGCCTGACAGGGACATACATATCAAGGACACGTAGCACCTGTTCCTTGAACAAGTTCCACATTTCACTTGTGTCCTTCCCTGCCAGCCTATGTTCCCAACTTATGCACTTCAATTCTTGTCTGACAACATCGTATTTACCCTTCCCCCAATTGTAAACCTTGCCCTGTTGCACGTACCTATCCCTCTCCATTACTAAAGTGAAAGTCACAGAATTGTGGTCACTATCTCCAAAATGCTCCCCCACTAACAAATCTATCACTTGCCCTGGTTCATTACCCAGTACTAAATCCAATATTGCCCCTCCTCTGGTTGGACAATCCACATACTGTGTTAGAAAAGCTTCCTGGACACACTGCACAAACACCACCCCATCCAAACTATTTGATCTAAAGAGTTTCCACTCAATATTTGGGAAGTTAAAGTCGCCCATGACTACTACCCTATGACTTCTGCACCTTTCCAAAATCTGTTTCCCAATCTGTTCCTCCACATCTCTGCTACTATTGGGGGGCCTATAGAAAACTCCTAACAAGGTGACTGCTCCTTTCCTATTTCTGACTTCAACCCATACTACCTCAATAGGGTGATACTCCTCAAACTGCCTTTCTGCAGCTGTTACACTATCTCTAATTAATAATGCCACCCTCCCACCTCTTTTACCACCCTCCCTAATCTTATTGAAACATCTATAACCAGGGACCTCCAACAACCATTTCTGCCCCTCTTCTATCCAAGTTTCCGTGATGGCCACCACATCGTAGTCCCAAGTACCGATCCATGCCTTAAGTTCACCCACCTTATTCCTGATGCTTCTTGCGTTGAAGTATACACACTTCAACCCATCTCCGTGCCTGCAAATACTCTCCTTTGTCAGTGTTCCCTTCCCCACTGCCTCATTACAAGTTTTGGCGTCCTGAATATCGGCTACCTTAGTTGCTGGACTACAAATCCGGTTCCCATTCCCCTGCCAAATTAGTTTAAACCCTCCCGAAGAGTACTAGCAAACCTCCCTCCCAGGATATTGGTGCCCCTCTGGTTCAGATGCAACCCGTCCTGCTTGTACAGGTCCCACCTTCCCCAGAATGCGCTCCAATTATCCAAATACCTGAAGCCCTCCCTCCTACACCATTCCTGCAGCCACGTGTTCAACTTCACTCTCTCCCTATTCCTAGCCTCGCTATCACGTGGCACCGGCAACAAACCAGAGATGACAACTCTGTCTGTCCTGGCTTTCAACTTCCAGCCTAACTCCCTAAACTTGTTTATTACCTCCACACCCCTTTTCCTACCTATGTCGTTGGTACCAATGTGCACCACGACTTCTGGCTGCTCCCCCTCCCCCTTAAGGATCCTGAAGACACGATCCGAGACATCCCTGGCCCTGGCACCCGGGAGGCAACATACCTTCCGGGAGTCTCGCTCGCGACCACAGAATCTCCTATCTATTCCCCTAACCATTGAATCTCCTACAACTATTGCTTTTCTATTCTCCCCCCTTCCCTTCTGAGCCCCAGAGCCAGACTCAGTGCCAGAGACCTGGCCGCTAGGGCCTTCCCCCGGTAGGTCATCCCCCCCCAACAGCATCCAAAACGGTATACTTGTTTTGAAGGGGAACGGCCACGAGGGATCCCTGCACTGTCTGCCTGTTTGTTTTTTTCCCCCTGACTGTAACCCAGCTATTCTTGTCCTGTACCTTGGGTGTGGTTACCTCCCTGTAACTCTTCTCAATCACCCCCTCTGCCTCCCGGATGATCCGAAGTTCATCCAGCTTCAGCTCCAGTTCCCTAACACGGTCTTTGAGGAGCTGAAGTTGGGTGCATTTCCCGCAGGTATAGTCAGTGGGGACACCGGTGATATCCCTCACCACCCACATCCTACAGGAGGAGCATGTAACTGGCCTAGCCTCCATCCCCTCTTACCTTACAGAATATAGCTGCTGTGTGGACTAACTAGATCTCCGCCCTCCGACTCTGCTCCCAGTCAGCTACACTTCCTGTAAACTCCTGGCTCTCTTCGCACTCTTTGCGGAAATGTCGGAAACAAAATGAAAGGAGCACCTTACTCCCTCCTCACCTAACTCCCTCGGTCACCAAACTCTCACTATCGCACTCAAAAAGCACCAAATTCAGCACTCCCTCGGTCACCAAACTCTCACCATCGCACTCAAAAAGCACCAAATTCAGCACTCCCTCGGTCACCAAACTCTCACTATCGCACTCAAAAAGCACCAAATTCAGCACTCAGTGCAAACAAAGTCTGCATTGTAGGGGATCACTTTTATACTGTGAATCTAGCCTCTGAAAAACTGGCCTAATCCAATTAACTAATTAACAAGCTCCAGCTGCAAGTGCCTAGAAGTAGAAGCCTGTTTAAAGCTGATTGAAAATTCACCTTCTTCTAAACCAAACAGCAACTTTTAAGTTAATTAACTAAATAAAAGAAAGACTAAACTTTAGATAAAAATGAACCCTTATACTCCCTCGGTCACCAAACTCTCACTATCGCACTCAAAAAGCACCAAATTCAGCACTCAGTGCAAACCCATGGTAGACAGGGGCTGCCTGCTGTGTTAAAGACCCTCCCCACAAATGCCATTAGAGTTGCTAGGGGAGGTTCTGTGCAGTAGCTCTGGCTCCAATCAAGCTATCGTGATGGGCTTTGCATGTTAAGCAGCACATCCTTAAATAAACTCTAGAAGAACAATGTTTGGCTGGTCGAGGGTGATGGAGTGAGGTCAGACAAACTGGGACTTCAGAGTTCGAATGTGCTTGATGATAAGACGGTGGGGGAGGATCAATAGGCTGAATGGTGTAAGTCTATTCCGATGTCTCAGTGAGAAATACAATCAAACGGCACACTTCTGCAAGCTTAGTAACAGCAGAGTTAAGTTGCATCTAAGACCTGTTACTGAACTACAAAGCCCCTTTAATAATCATCATTCCTACTGGCATTCCCTTTCAAAAGGAAAGGGAGACTTGGCTTTATGTAGTGACTTTCGCAATCTCAGTGTAGCCTGAAGTGCCGTCACTGTTGCCATGTGCGAAGTTTGGCAGCCAATTTTGCACAAAGCAAGGCCCCACAAACTAAAATGCAATAATGACCATTGTGATATTGGTTGCAGGATAAAAGGGATAACTGGTTTGTTCTTTTTCAAAATAGTGGCACGGGATCTACTACGCCCACTTGAGAGGGAAGAAGGGGCCTTGATTTAATGCCACATTGTGGCACAGTGGGCAGTGGTTAGCACTGCTGCCTTACAGCTCCAGGGTGCTGGGTTCAATTCCGTCTTTGGGTGACTGTCTGTCTGGAGTTCGCACTTTCTCCCTGTGTCTGCGTGGGTTTCCTCCAGGTGCTCCGGTTTCCTCCCACAGTCCAAAGATGTGCAAGTGAGGTGGATTGGCCTTGATAAATTGCCCCTTAGTGTCCAAAGATGAACAGGTTAGGTGGGGTTAAGGGAATAGGGTGGGGGAGTGCGCCTCGGTAAATGTGCTTTTTCAGAGGGTCGGTGCAGACCCAATGGGCCGAATGGCCTCCTTCTGTATTATAGGAATTCTACGTTCTATCTCGGAAAGGCAGCACCTCAATACCAGCACTGAAGTGTCAGCCTAGATTTTGTGCTCAAGTCTCTGGGGATGAAATTCTAAAATAACACAAGGGCCCAAGAGTAGAACAACAGACCTTATGAGTATATACTGGCACACGCTCCTTTTACTTGAACAAACGGCGCTCAGAAACACACATGGGCCGAGAGATGGTCAGTATTCATCTTAACTGTGCCAGGAATTGTTCAGATCTTCAGTATTTCCTGGATATTGCTCCACATTTTCCGAAATAACTTGACATAACATTGAAAAAATGTCTCACACATCATATTCTGGAACCTCCTGACGTTGTTAAGAAAGCAGGAGGATCTCAAATCCCAACAGGAAATGCTAACAGGTACATTTATAGTCAATTCTTTAAAAAAAAGTAAACGTTTACGAGCACATGTTAACTCACTTCACTTCTGCAGGTATAAAGAAAGTGGTTCAAAAAATAATAATTGAATCAAAATTCAGGGCATAATTTGAAAAGAAGTTGATTGTGATTTTTTAATGAGTTTTAGTTAGGTATAATACGAAATCTCAGCTCAGGCTCAATATATATTAGTAATTGGAGCATTCTATTTTTAGTATTGACGAAATATCATGGGCGTCATTCTCCGACCCCCCGCCGGGTCGGAGAATGGCCGTTGGCCGCCGTGAATCCCGCCCCCGCCCCCGCCGAAGTCTCCGAAGGGAGAAAAGTCGGCGGGGCGTTAATGGCGCCGCTGCCGCGGAGAATGTCACGGGTCTGCGCAAGGCAGCCGATTTTCGGCCTGCCGATATTCTCCCTTCCGGATGGGCCGAAGTCCCGTCGACGTGATGACCGTTCACGTCGACGTGAATCAAACCTCCTTTTCATCGGCGTGACCCGGTGCTCCAGGCTCACGCCGACCAGCGAGGAGGTGAGTGATGGCCTGGGGGGTTGGCTCTGGGCAGGAAATGGCGTGGCCGCAGTCTGATTGCCTGAGGAGAGGTGTGTCTCGGCTTGTGTGTGTGTGCGGCGGGGGGGGGGGGGGGGGGGGTGGTTAGAGTAGGCTGGGCTCCGGGGGAGTGCCGGGAGGGGGTCCGTGCCGGGGTGGAGGTTGGGGGTTGTGGAGGGGGTCCGTGCCGGGGTGGAGGTTGGGGGGGGGGTCCGTGCTGGGGTGGAGGTTGGGGGTTGGGGAGGGGGTCCGTGCCGGGGTGGAGGTTGGGGAGTGGGTCCGTGCCGGGGTGGAGGTTGGGGAGGGGGTCCGTGCCGGGGTGGAGGTTGGGGAGGGGGTCCGTGCCGGGGTGGAGGTTGGGGAGGGGGTCCGTGCCGGGGTGGAGGTTGGGGGGGGTCCGTGCTGGGGTGGAGGTTGGGGGTTGGGGAGGGGGTCCGTGCCGGGGTGGAGGTTGGGGGGGGGCGTCCGTGCTGGGGTGGAGGTTGGGGGTTGGGGAGGGGGTCCGTGCCGGGGTGGAGGTTGGGGAGGGGGTCCGTGCCGGGGTGGAGGTTGGGGAGGGGGTCCGTGCCGGGGTGGAGGTTGGGGAGGGGGTCCGTGCCGGGGTGGAGGTTGGGGAGGGGGTCCGTGCCGGGGTGGAGGTTGGGGGGGGGGGTCCGTGCTGGGGTGGAGGTTGGGGGTTGGGGAGGGGGTCCGTGCCGGGGTGGAGGTTGGGGGGGGGCGTCCGTGCTGGGGTGGAGGTTGGGGGTTGGGGAGGGGGTCCGTGCCGGGGTGGAGGTTGGGGGGGGTCCGTGCTGGGGTGGAGGTTGGGGGTTGGGGAGGGGGTCCGTGCCGGGGTAGAGGTTGGGGAGGGGGTCCGTGCCGGGGTGGAGGTTGGGGAGGGGGTCCGTGCCGGGGTGGAGGTTGGGGGGGGGGGGGGTCCGTGCCGGGGTGGGTGATGGGAGGGCAAATGAGTTGGTCCACCTGGCCAGGTGCCAGCCTCCAACAGTTGGACCCATGCGGTCCATGCCACCTGGCTGGGGGGAGGAGGGGATATGGGCAATGATGACATGTCGTCGTTCCCCTCCCCCCCACCAGGCCGTCATGTTTTCAGACCATCCAGCGATGTTGGCCGCCGTGGTGGCAGCCGCTCATGTCTATGTTGCCCTGGATGAGGAGGAGGAGGAGGAGGAGGAGGAGGAGCGTGCCAGAGAGGCGGCGCAGGCTGCCGCAGAAGGGCAGGCGGCAGCCGCCCAGGCTGGAGGGACACCTGACCGACAGGACGAGGAGGGGGAGGAGGACGTCGCGGCCCCACGGCAACGGAGGCACCCGAGGGCGCCCCGTGTGTACCGGCCCCGGCAGTCATACCAGGACCTCACGGACCGGGAATGCAGGAGGAGACTCCGGATGAGCCGGGAAACCGTGGCACACATCTGCCACCTGCTGGCACACCTGTCACCGCGTGGCACTGGCGGGGGACACCCTCTCCCCGTGTCCGTCAAGGTTACGGTGGCCCTGAACTTTTATGCAACGGGGTCATTCCAGGCACCGAGTGGGGACCTGTCCGGCATATCGCAGACATCGGTGCATCGGTGCATCCGGGCAGTGACAGATGCCCTTTATGCCATGGCGCACCGCTACATCCGCTTCCCCGTGGACCGGGCCAGCCAAGATGCCCGGGCCGTGGGCTTCTCTGCCATTGCCGGGTTCCCCATGGTCCAGGGCGCGATCGATGGGATGCACGTCGCCGTGCGGCCACCTGCAGATAACAGGGCCGTGTTCACTAATAGGAAGGGGACCTATTCGATGAACGTACAGGTGGTCTGCGACCACCGCATGATGATCCTGCACGTCTGCGCCCGTCACCCAGGCAGTGTACACGACTCATTCGTGTTGTCGCGGTCATCCATCCCCGGCATGTACGAGGGACGCCATCCCCGGCTGAGGGGCTGGTTGCTGGGCGACAGGGGCTACCCATTGCGATCGTGGCTGATGACGCCTATACGGAGGCCACGCAATGAGGCGGAGAACCGCTACAATGATGCCCATGTAGCGACAAGGGGAGTGATCGAGAGGTGCTTTGGCGTGCTGAAGATGCGTTTCAGGTGCCTGGACCTCTCTGGGGGCGCCCTCCAGTATCGGTCAGATAGGGTCGGCCGCATCATTGTGGTGTGCTGCGTCCTGCACAACATAGCCCAGCAGAGGGGCGATGTGCCGCAGGCAGAGGAGGGCGGAGTGGAGGAGCAGCAGGAAGAGGCCCAGTCCTCCCCAGATGAGGGGGATGGGGGCAATGGTCAGGGCAGACGGGGTAGACACAGACGGGTGGCTGTCCACCATTACCGGCTGGCCCAGCGGGCACGGGACAGACTGATAGACGCCCGCTTCACTGACTAGATGGGCATGGGAATCGGGTAGTATGGCCACAGACCGCACACCATGACAACAGCCGACCACCCACACCCCCCACCCATCCACCCACCCAGCACCCTCACCCCCCTCCCCAACCCCACACACCCCACCCGCATGCACACCACCCCCCCACTCCCAATTGCCGATCCACCGGCGGCACAACGGGCCGGGCTCACCCAGTTGCGGGTGGACGCGTGTCTATCGCAGGCCATGGAGAATGATGACAACCCGCCTCCGATGAGCTCCTGGCTCTACATCGTTGGACTATGTCTGACCCATGGCCACAGTACCACCATCCACCCGGACCATCCCTGCATGCGGCTGTGACACTGCAGCGCACGGTCCTGTCCTCTGCCCGGGGGATGTTGATGGCGGCCCAGGGGGAAGGGGGCAGACTCACCTGGGGCTGAGGTAAGACCACCCCTCACACACACACTTGCGCTCAACGTACATGACACCCCCGCACGCTTTGGACAGAGCACAAAGGCAGCTTCGGTAGGTGTAACATTGACTTTAATAACCAAAGGAGTTCATGCACGTGCCCTAGCGCCTAAAACTCATCTGTGCCCTGCACCCGTGCCAACTTACTCAGTGTCTAATTGTTTGGCCTTACGGGCCCTTTGACTACGTCTACGTGGTTCCCCAGACGGTACAGCAGAACTGGAGGTGGACTCCTGTGATTCCTGCCCTCTGACACTGGATCCCTTTGGCGGCCGTTTCCTGGGGCGTCCTGGCCTAGATGGGCCAGGCTGCGGCCCGGGCGACTGGGATGGCGAGCTGCCAGCCTGTCCTGCCCGTTGCCCACCCGATGCACCTGGGACGGAAGGGGGGGAGTCCGAGGTGTTGCGGTGTACCGGGACCTCCCCTACAGAGGGAGCCGGGACGGACCACACCACCTCCTCCTCCCTCGGGGTGCCCGATGGCCCCCAGGCCTCTACATGGGTGGGGGATGCGAACGGACTGGCCATCCGACGCGCCCCCGACATCTGGCGCTGCCAGTCCTGGAGGCCCGTGCTGGTATCGACAGGGGTCTGCAGGTTTGCAGCCATGGAGCCCAGGGGGTTGTCGAACCCTGTCTGCGACAGTGCGACGCCAGCTCGCACATGGCCACTGGCGCCGATGCCCTCAGCGATGGCCTGCTGAGACTGGGCCATGGCCTGCAGAGACTGGGCCATGGCCTGCAGAGACTGGGCTATGGCCTGCTGAGACTGGGCCATGGCCTGCTGAGACTGGGCCATGGTCTGCTGAGACTGGGATATGGCGTGCTGAGACTGGGCTATGGCGTTGAGCGCCTCTGCCATCTGGCGCTGGCACTGGCTCATGGCCTCCTGTGAGAGGGCAGCCATTTCCTGGGCCACAGACGCCGCCTGCACGGAAGGCCCCAGGCCTCGCAAACCGTTCCCCATGTCTGACACCGTCGCACCCATTGCCTCCACCGCGGACGCCACCCGTGCGGTGTCAGCCTGGGTGGCACGCATGACCGGGACCACTCCCAGCTCCTGGACGCGGGTGGACTCCTCCACCTGCGACCGCAGCCGCCGCAAGCCGCCCGTCACCCTATTCGCTCGTCTCCGTGTCGGTGGTTGCATCGGATCTATGTGTGGGTGTGGTAACTGCAGGAACCCGGGATCCATCTGGGCGGCAGATGTTCGCTTGGCCTGGGCTGCCCTCCGACCGCCCGGTCCCCCTGCTGCTCCTACCTCCACCTGCTGTACCGGGACGGCTGTGTTGTGCGCACCAGTGAGTGTACCAGACGCCTCATCACTAAAGTGCCCAACCGTGGTGAGTGTTTCTGCGATGGTGGAGGGTGTTGGTGACAGCAGTGGCGTTGTGTCGTGCTCTTCGTCCCACTCTGAGTCCATGGCACTTTGGGGTGGGGGTTCGTCTCCACCCATCCACTCTGAGTCAGTGTCCGGTATTTCGTCTTCCCGGGTAGGGGTGTCCTGGGTAGTGCTGTCCCGGGTAGTGCTGTCCCGGGTAGTGCTGTCCCGGGTAGTGCTGTCCCGGGTAGTGGTGTCCCGGGTAGGGGTGTCCCGGGTAGTGGTGTCCCGGGTAGGGGTGTCCTGGATAGTGGTGTCCTGGGTAGTGGTGTCCTGGCTCGGATGTGACGGGGGCCTGTGGCTGCCCCCCTCATCGCTGGGTGGTCGCTCCCGCACGTGACGGGGGTGTCGTCTCCCTGTTGCTCCAGGTCTCTCCGTCTCCCGTGGTCTCCGAGGGGCATCCTGCGGGCGTCGCATGCTGGAGGGTCCGGGTCTCTCCGTCTCCCGTGGTCTCCGAGGGGCATCCTGCGGGCGTCGCATGCTGGAGGGTTCGGGTCTCTCCGTCTCCCGTGGTCTCCGAGGGGCATCCTGCGGGCGTCGCATGCTGGAGGGTTCGGGTCTCTCCGTCTCCCGTGGTCTCCGAGGGGCATCCTGCGGGCGTCGCATGCTGGAGGGTGCGGGTCTCTCCGTCTCCCGTGGTCTCCGAGGGGCATCCTGCGGGCGGTCTGCATCTGCGGGGATGGGTGCCTGGACGTTTGGTCCTGCGATACACAATGAAGCATGCATGGTTAGACATCAGGCAGTGATCAGGTGATACGGGAGAGGGGGATATAGGGGAGGGGGGATATGGGGACGGGCTGTTGGTGGCTCACTTGCTCGTGGGGCCCCGACCTCTGCATCAGCAACCTCCCGGTCCTCAGGTCCGCCAGCCAGTTCCAGGGCCCTTTCCTCGTGTACGGTCAGTGGCCTCTCATCAGCGGGCCCTCCTCCAGTCCTCACATGCTTCCTATTATTGTGTGCGCGCTTCTCCTGGGGGGGGGGGGGGGGGGTGGTGGCAGGGGTAAAAGGCAACAGTGTTAGGCAGGTATATGAATGCACGCCATCGGTTGCACGTGTATTGCAGAGGTTAAGGTTAGGGCTGGATTCACTTGGGGATATGGGGGAGGGGGGATATGGGGGAGGGGGGATATGGGGATATGGGGGAGGGGGGATATGGGGGGGGGGAATATGGGGGATATGGTGGAGGGGGGATATGGGGGGTATGGGGGAGGGGGGATATGGGGGATATGGGGGAGGGGGGATATGGGGGATATGGGGGAGGGGGGATATGTGGGAGGGGGGATATGGGGGAGGGGGGATATGGGGAATATGGGGGAGGGGGGATATGGGGGATATGGGGGAGGGGGGATATGGGGGAGGGGGGAATATGGGGGATATGGGGGAGGGGGGATATGGGGGATATGGGGGAGGGGGGATATGGGGGAGGGGGGATATGGGGGATATGGGGGAGGGGGGATATGGGGAGGGGGGAATATGGGGGATATGGGGGAGGGGGGATATGGGGGATATGGGGGAGGGGGGGATATGGGGGAGGGGGGATATGGGGGATATGGGGGAGGGGGGATATGGGGAGGGGGGGATATGGGGGAGGGGGGGATATGGGGAGGGGGGATATGGGGGATATGGGGGAGGGGGGATATGGGGGAGGGGGGATATGGGGGAGGGGGGATTTGGGGGAGAGGGAATATGGGGGATATGGGGGACGCTCACCCTGCCTGCTCTGACGAGGTCGTTCACCTTCTTGTGGCACTGGGTGCCTGTCCGTGGTGTTAGGGCCACAGCGGTGACGGCCTCTGCCACCTCCCTCCACAGACGCCGGCTGTGGCGTGGGGCAACTCTGCGGCCGTGCCCGGGATACAGGGCGTCCCTCCTCTGCTCCACCGCATCCAGGAGCGCCTCCACATCGCGTGACTCGAACCTCGGGGCTGAGCGACGGCCAGCCATCAAGTCGGGTGTTGCGGTCGGCTGTTCCGGTCGGGTGGGGGGGAGCTGCGCGGCCTTATGAGCCGTCACGCCGTGCAGCGCGTATGACGCTGCATGGCGTGAACCACTGCGCAAGCGCGGATCCCGTTACGTCGCTGCTAGCCCATTTCGGGCCGCAGACTATCGGCCCATTTTTATGACGTGACGCAAGTGGGATTTGCGCCGTTTTTTGCGCCGATCGGCGGAGTTTCCGCCGATAACGGAGAATTTCGCCCCAGGTTTCAGACTTCTCACAGTCAGCATTTTTCAAATATTCCCGATGAAACCGCTCAAACATTCTCAAAGAACTTTCTGATTGAGTATTAGAGAGTGAACATGCATGCTCTTAATTCTTGCTTGCGGCTGGATAAACCTGGGGGTTAATGCCTGGACTGAGAGGTGCGTGATTCACTCATCCGAGAAAACTCACTCTGCTTCAATCCAGTAACGAGGGAACCCCCGGCTCTGGATTCAGGCTACACTCAGGCAAATGTCAAGTTGGGCTTCACGGCAGTCTTCTCACTTGAAGTCAGAAAGTCGTGGGATCGTTGCAGGACTTAGCGTATGGTCCTGGCTGGCACTTCAGTCCGATCCTGGGAGAGTGCTGCGCTGCTGCTGTTTGATTGAGATGCGAAGCTGTGACTCCTTCTGCCTCGTCAGGGGTAAAAAGTGGACAACGTCCACTTATAAAGCGCCATGGATATTCCAAAGTACTTCATGGCCAATGAAACATTTTTGAAGCGCATTCACATGACAGAGTGAGAGGGTGGCATCATGGTAATGCCGCTGGCCTGGCAATTCAGAGGCACACGCTAATGTACAGGGAACACAGGTTCAAATCGCGTCACTGCAGGAATTTAAATTCAGTTAATAAATCTCGAATTAAAAGCTAGTCTGATAGTGACCATGAAACCATTGCCATGAAGGCCCATCTGGTTCATTAGTGTCCTTTAGATGAAGAAAGTCTGTTGTGACTCCAAATCCGCAGCAATGTGACTCACTCTGAATGGCCGTGCAAGTCACTCAGTCCAAGGGCAATTAGGGATGGCAATATTGGCCTTGTCAGCAGCTCGCACATCCCGTGAAAGAATGTAAAAAGAAACTCAGCAAATGCGGCAAGATCCCAGAAGCATCAATGAGATCATCTGTTTTTGGTATTGTTGGTTGAGGTATATGTATTGGCCAGGAGGAGGCCATCCAAGTCCTTCTTCAAATAATACCATAAGATATTTCACATTAGGGCAGCAGGGTGACGCAGTGGTTAGCACTGCTGCCTCACGGCGCCGAGGTCCTAGGTTCGAACCCGGCTCTGGGTCACTGTCCGTGTGGAGTTTGCACATGCTCCTCGTGATGGCTTGAGTTTCGCCCCCACAACCCAAAAGATGCACAGGGTAGGTGGACTGGCCACGCTAAATTGCCCATTAATTGGAAAAAAATCAATTGGGTACTTATTAAAAAAAAGATATTTCACAACGATCTGAGAGAACAAATGCATCCGACTGTGCAACACTCCTGCAGTACTGTACTAGGGCCAGTCTACAGTAGGTAGACTCTGGAGGAAGAAGCGGGATTCTCCGACCCCCCGCCAGGTCGGAGAATACCCAAGCGCGGCGTGAATCCCACCCCGCCCCTCCGACGCGGGTTGCCGTATACTCCGGGGCCGGTTTACAGATAGGGGCGGGGTTCACGCCATGCCGGTCGGGGGCCGTTGGCAGCAGCCCCCCCCCGGCAATTCTCCGGGTCCCGATGGGCCGAGCGACCATCGGTTTCTGGCCAGTCCCACCGGCGTGAAATGGACATAGTCCCACACGGCAGGACCTGGCTGGTAGGCCTGCTGGTGCGGTCCTCGGGGGAGCGCGGGGGGATCCGACCACAGGCAGGGGCCCCCACGGTGACCTGGCCCGCGATCGGGGCCCACCGATCTGCGGGCGGTCCTGTGACGTGGGGACACTCCTTCCTTCCGCGCCAGCCTCTGTAGGGCTCCGCCATGGCCGGCGCGGAGAAGACACCCCCTGCGCAAGCGCAAGAATACGCCGGCCGTTGTGCACATGCGCGGAACCACGGCAGAGGTTCTGCGCATGTGCTAACTCGCGCCGGCCTTTCGCCGCCGGTTGGCACCGCGCCAACCCCTCCGCCGCTGGCCTAGCCCCCGGAAGTGCGGAGGATTCCGCAACCTCCAGTTGGCCTGACGCCGGAGTGGTTCACGCCATTTTTGTACGCTGGCGTCGGGCCATCAGGGGATTCGGGAGAATCCCGCGCAAGGTTGAGTCCATAACCTTCAGAGGAAAGAATTCTACGATTTAGCCATAATTAACATTTTAGCATTAAAGGACTCCACTGCGCCACTTGAAGAATAGCAAAGTAATTCTCCCAGTGTGCTGCCCAGCTATTCCCTCAACCAATACCACCAAAACAGACAAACTGGTTCCTGTTAGCAGGACCTGGCCCTGTGCAAATTGACTGTTGCATTTCTCTAGGTAACAACATTGACGACACTTAGATTGGCCATCTCCAACAAGAGAATCATAGAATTTACAGTGCAGAAGGAGGCCATTTGGCCCATCGGGTCTAGACCGGCCCTTGAAAGAGCACCCTACCAATCCCCGTAACCCAGTAATCCCACCTAATCTTTGGACACTCTGGGGCAATTTAGCATGGTTAATCCACTTAATCTTCACATCTTTGGACTGTGGGAGGAAACTGGAGAACCCTGAGGAAACCCACGCAGACACGGGAAGAACGTGCAAAGACAGTCACCCAAGGCCAGAATTGAACCCGGGTCCCTGGAGCTGTGAGTCAGCAGTGCTAACCACTGTGCCACCGTGCCACCCAACAGTATCTAAACATCTCCCCTTGAGGTTCATATTGCTGAATCCCTCGCTGTCAACATCCTGGGGGTTACCATCGACCAGAAACTCAACTAGACCAGCTATATTAGTACTGTGGCTACAAGAGCAGGTCAGAGGCTGGGAATCGTGTGGCGAGTAACTCACCTCCTGACGCCGTAGTAACTCACCTCCTGAACACCATTTGCAAAGCACAAGTGAGGAGTGTGGTGGAATACTCTCTCCTGCCCTGGATGAGCGAAGCTCCCAGCAACATTCTCAAAGCTTGGCATCTTGCAGACAAAACAGCCTAAATGACTGGCACCCCACCCACCACCTTAAACTTTAATTTGCACTACCACTGACGCATAGTGGCAGCCGACTGTGCCAGTTGGAAAGGTTGTTTCATCTTGTGGTTGATTACAGAACTAGGGGCACTGTTTTAAAATTAGGGGTCGACCTTATAAGGCAGAGATGAGGAGAATTTCTTTCTCTCAGAGGGTTGAACTCTCTGCCTCAGAAGGCGGTACTAGTGGCAGATCAATTCTTGTTTCGCAATGAAATCAAAGATTTTTGTGGGGGGCAGATAGGAATGTGGAACTCCAACAAGCAGATCAACCTGATCTTATTGAACGTCGGAGCGGGCTAGAAGGGCCGAATGGCCTACTTCCGCTCCTATTTTGTCAGTTCATATGTTTGCATCTACAGGATGCACCGCAGCAACATTCCAAGGCTTCTTCGTCAGCAATTGCCAAACATGCAACCCCTGCCACCTCGGAGTACAAGGGCAGCAGATACATGAGGATATGAAAGTTCCTCTCCAAGACACACACCAACGTGACATGGAGGGATATCGCTGTTCTTCCACTGTCGCTGGGTCAAAATCCTGAAACCCCTTCTCTAACAGCCTTGTGGGTGTACCTACACCACATGGACTGCAGCGGTTCAAGAAGGTGGCTCACCACCATCTTCTAAAAGAACAACTAGGGATGGGCATACCGACTCAAAACGTTCCCTCTCCACAGATGCTGCCAGACGTGCTGAGTCTTTCCAGCACTTTCTGTCAAACATTTTGTCAAGTCCTGAGAAAATTAAAGATTCAAGTTCTTTCTTCATCGAGTCAGTGCAAGTTAAACCAGTGTCATTGACGATGTACAGTTCCCCTATAAATGCAACTTAATGTTACCACAAAGGAAACTCATGTTGAAATTACTAAATGCTGCCTCCAGCTGGCATGACAGTTTGATACAGCATTGTGGAAGTTACTCCCCTGCCACCTTGGCACCTTCAGTTAGGTACCTGTGGCTGTCTTTTACCTCACAATGGTTTTGCGCAAAATGCCATATTCTATAGAGGAATGAAATGAAAATTGCTTATTGTCACGAGTAGGCTTCAATGAAGTTACTGTGAAAAGCCCCTAGTCGCCACATTCCGGCGCCTGTTCGGGGAGGCTAGTACGGGAATCGAACCGTGCTGCTGGCCTGCCTTGGTCTGCTTTAAAAGCCAGCGATTTAGCCCAGTGTGCGAAACCAGTCCTATATTTACACCTGGAAGTATCCAGGTGTAAATATACAGAACTGCTTGAGATCTCAGAACATCCACGTCATCACCAGTGAAGTCTGTTTGAAGTGTTGTAATGTAGGACATGCAGCAACCAACTGTGTACTGCAAACCCCCATAGAAAGCTTGTGATAATCACAAGACAATTTCTTCGGTGATATTAGTTGGGGTATAAATATTAACCCAAATACCGAGGGAGAATTCCTTTATTCTTCTTCAAATATTAGTCTCGTATTTTATACTTCTATTGGAGAGGGCAAAAATAACATTTGTAGTATTCAAGTGTCAGGAAATGACTATCTGCAACAAGTGATAATCCAACCATCTACTCTTGACACTCAACTCATTACAGTAGCTGAATCATAGATCATAGAAGGAGGCCATTTGGCCCATCGAGTCTGCACTGGCCCTTGGAAAGAGCACCCTACTTAAGCCCATGCCGCCACCCTGTCCCATAACCCAGTAACCCCACCTAATGTTTTCGAGCACTAAGGGCAATTTATCACGGCCAATCCGCCTAACCTGCACATCTTTGGACTATGGGAGGAAACCGGAGGAAATTTTTGCAATTGATTTCATAGATAATTTCATAGAATTTACAGGGCAGAAGGAGGCCATTCGGCCCATCGAGTCTGCACCGGCTCTTGGAAAGAGCCCCCAACCCAAGGTCCACACCTCCACCCTCTCCCCATAACCCAGTAACCCCATCCAACACGAAGGGCAATTTTAGACACTAAAGGCAATTTAGCATGGCCAATCCACCTAACCCACACATCTTTGGACTGTGAGAGGAAACCGGAGCACCCGGAGGAAACCCACGCACACACGGGGAGGATGTGCAGACTCCGCACAGACAGTGCCTCAAGCCGGGGATCGAACTTGGGACCCTGGAGCTGTGAAGCAATTGTGCTATCCACAATGCTACCGTGCTGATGAGGGAAGACAGTGCGCCCTGAGGTCGGATATGCAGGATGACCAATGGTGGCAGGTGGAGGTGGGGCAGTGGGAGTCGGGACAGTGTGTGGGCTGAAACTTCCAGAAATGACATCCCAACTTGAGCTGGTGCACCTGTGCAAAGTGAACAATGCGGAGGAGGCGTTTTCTGCTGTTGGCTAGGGTGAAGATCAGCAGCAGAATTTGTTCAGTAAAGAAAGGAGGTAGGAATTCATATTTGGATAGGGCTTAAGTTTCTGTCAGATTGTGCAGTTTGGATAATTATTCTGCAATTAGGCCGTAATCATTGCACCAGAGTATGGGGGAAACGACAGGAAGAATGTGTTCAGAGTCCCTAATTCTTTAAATTCCACTCGCATTTCACGCAGAGGAATGTCGAGAAAAAAGCATGTTGCTGATGTGGAATGGCAGCATCCATTCCTCTGCCTGTTGACGGGCTGAGGGAAGATCCCTGTGTAGGTGTAGAGCAGAGGAATCAATGTTACGTTCGGATCAGTTTGTTGTGGTCGTACTGACTGGGGGGAAAATGTTTTCAGTCAGTATTCAGAAAGGATTATTGAAAGAATAAACAGCACCTGGTTAACTATTCATTTATCAGTTAACCACTGAAGACCTTAAGAAAGGATCTGCACTGCTGTCCACTCCAGGGATCCACCAACCGGCATTCTTGCTGGTTTTATTTTTTGGATTTTACATTTTCGAAGAAGCGGACTGCGGTACACCAAGAAAACTCCTTAATGTTCCTGCGCCGGTTTTAAGGTAATTTTCAGTCATGCAGACCCGAATTGTTCACAGGTAGTGGTACAGACATTGATTAAAAATGTTTATTGTTTTGATAAACTACATTTCGGATGACACGCAAAATAGGAGCAGATGTAGGCCATTCGGCCCCTCGAGTCCGCTCCTCAACAAGATCTTGTCAGATCTGTTTGTGTTCCCACCTACCCCCGATAACCTTTGATTCCCTTGCCCAACAGGAGTTCTGTGGTGGGGGGCTTGGGGGGCTGGTGGAGTAGTGTTACGTGGCAAGAGAGTGTGTTGTTCTCTGCTTTTCCTGGATGGTTTGGATGCGCACTGTTGAACAAAGAGCAACAAGTTTTGTTAACGAACAAAACTAATTTATTCACACTACCAAATAAGATTTATACGTATTCGTAAAGGACAAGGTTACTATATTAAACTATGCTATCTCGAACTACAGAATTCTCAAATACACAACTGCTCTCTCTCAGGCCTCACCATCTTCTCCCCGAATCCCAGCAGTCGCATGATATATATATGACTGTTCTGTGGTTCCCTCTAGTGGTAAGAAGCATTATCATTAACTTGTTAACTCTTTACATCCCAGTCAATATACATATCATGACAGGAAGGTTCTATTTTTATTTAAATCGGGGCACCCAACCTTTTAAGAACCTAAGTTGCTGGTAGGGCACGCTTAATCAGAGCCCGCCTCGTCAGCGTGATGGAGTGGGGCCCACCCCTTCACTTTGTGTGGGCAGAGAGCCTAAAGATATGGCGGAGAAAACCATCCTTGGGGCCAGCGTCCCCCACCCTGTTATTCCCACCTCCTGCATACCTCTGCCAAGAAAAATCAGAAAATCCCAGCCAACGTGGCTGAATTTGCAAGAAGATTGATCCCCTCTCTCATTCACCCACCAATTTCCAGAACCCAGGATGTTTAGTAGCCTGATCAGTGGCACTTTTGGTGAGTGAGGACAATTATTTCAGCAAGGTTACGCCTTGACCATATGGAGTGTTCCTGTTAGGATCTGGATCAGGAGCAGATCGGCCCGGGACACTTGTGGCTCACATGGGCGAGAGCATCCACTGACTTTAATAGTCAGAATCAAGGGCAGCACGGTAGCATAGTGGTTAGCACAATTGCTTCACCGCTCCAGGGTCCCAGGTTCGATTCCCGGCTTGGGTCACTGTCTGTGCGGAGTCTGCACGTTCTCCCCGTCTATGCGGGGGTTTTCTCCGGGTGCTCCGGTTTCTTCCCACAGTCCAAAGATGTGTGGATTAGGTGGATTGGTTGTGCTAAATTGCCCTTAGTGTCCAAAAAGGTTCAGTGGGGTTACGGGGTGGAGATGTGGGCTTGGGTAGGGTGCTCTTTCCAAGGGCTGGTGCAGACTCGATCGGCCAAATGGCCTCCTTCTGCACTGTAAATTCTATGATCTAAAATCTGGTTTCAGCTTCTTGTTATTATTCTGATATACAGGGTACAGACGGATCTCCACTCCAGCACGACATAAATTAGAGGTCAGTTTTGTTTAGCGTATCTTCACACCTACTCCGCGAGCGAGATCGTCCAGTTGTTCACGGGAGTGTGATTTTCTGGTGGAAGGCATTGCCATGTTTTCATGCCTTAGGGCCCAGCATAGGCCTTCTGCAAATCTATTCACTTTGTTCAATCCAAGAGTTGTTGGGCTGGATTTTCCATTTGGGAGACTAAGTTCCCAGGCCGGCGTGAAAACGGGGGCCAGCAGGGAGGCAGCGTAGAGCTCCCAGCTCTAGCTACCGATCAGGCCCTGAGCATTTCCGGGTCCATGGCCGCGCATGTGCATGGCGGTGGCCTGCAGCGGGAGCGCCGTGCTTCATGGCAGACTCAGCCCGCAGACCCGGACCGCACAAAATAGTGCCCCTTTCCGCCACTCGCACGCCCCAGGCCGCCCACCCACAGTGCCCCCAGCCCCGAATTAAGCCCCCGCTGCCCGCGGATCGGCCCACCCCCCCGACTGTGGCGGCGCCAGACTGAGTTCACGCCGGGTGAGACCACACGTGTCCCACGCCATCGGGAACTCGGCCGGTCAGGGACGGAACATCCCGGGGCAGGCCGCAGGCAATGGCCTGAGGCTATGGATATGTGGTGAGTACGGCGCTTTTCAGGGGGCAGAGAATCCGAAAATCAGCGCCGCCCCCTGATATTGGCGTCATCGGGGATTCTCCGCCCCTCGACAAACGCGATTTCCGCGTTGGGGCAGGGAGAATCCAGCCCGTTGTACTCAGTCTTGTCTGTCTGTAGCCCAATACTTGTGCTGTTCATGATCAAGCAGAACTTTTATTTTTATGCCAACCATGTTTATCTTGTGGTCCTTAAATCTAAGCATGCGGATTCCCTAAAGCAACTTGTCAATATTCATGACTAATAGTCCTTGATGTGCACCACATTCTGCAGAGTAGTGTTGAGGTGTTACAGAGCTCTTGTCAACTTCCAACCTTGACAGTCTGTAGCAGTGTGATTAGAATTATAATCCAACCAAGTGCTTTGTCACTGAACAGGTCAGCAGCGTTACCTCACCTCATGATTTTATGGGTCTGTTTTACATACAATTTGCAACACAGAAACAAACTACTCCGCCCCACTGCTCTCCCCAGATCTTTATGCTCCACACATTCTGTGTGAGCAGAGTTTTCTCCGAAATTCTTATTGGATTTATTATGAGTGTTTTATATTTATGGCCCCTCGTTTTGGACTGCCCCACTAATCTTCACTATGTTTAGCCTGTCACAATGTCACGGTTTTAACGGCCTCTGTGAGATTAGCCTTCTGTCTTCTCTCCTCTAGAAAGAAGAGCTCAAGCTAGTTCAGTATTTCCTGGTAGTTATAATCTTCCAGTTTTGATGTTGTGGTGAGCCACGTATGGCTACGTAAGGCTGTTGTATATATGTCCTACTGTTCTATTAGTATTATTATCTCCACTGTTGTATATACTTATTGTTATTGCTGTTCTGTTATTGGTTGTTGCTGTTGTACTGTTGGAATGTTATTATTGGTGCTGCTGTTGGCTCCGCCTATGGCTCCGCCCAGCTGTGGGGGTATAAAGCCTGTTGACCTGGGTCAGCCCTGCAGCGCAGGAGGAGCTGCAGGTCGGCACATATTTAGCTTATTAAAGCATCGGTTCACTGCTTCTCAGCGTCTCGTCTGAATTGATGTCTGTCAGTTGTCATTCCTGTAAATCCTCTTTGCTCCTTTTCTGCTACATCTCTAACTTATCTATTTCTTCTATTCATTGGGTGTGGGTGACATGGTGGCACTGCGGTTAGCACTGCTGCCTCACAGTGCCAGGGTCCCGGGTTCGATTCTCCACCCCGGATGTCCCTCTGTGTGGAGTTTGCACGTCCTCCCCGTGTGTGCGTGGGTTTCCGCCGGGTGCTCTGGTTTCCTCCCACAGTCCAAAGATGTGCAGGTTAGGTGGATCAACCTTTAGCTAATGGGCTAAATTGCCCCTTAGGGTCCAAAGGTTAGGTGGGGTTACGGAGAAAGTGCAGCTGGATTGGGCCTAGGTGGGGTGCTCTTTCAGAGGGTCAGGGCAGACTCAATGGGCCAAATGGCCTCCTTCTGCACTGTAGGGATTATATAATACTGTCCATCCTTAATTTAAGGATCAACCACACTGCTGAGGATCTGGCATCACATGTGTAAAGGATTTTTAAAAAATCATTCATGCGACATGGGTGCTGCTGGCTGGGTCAACTGGGTCCATCCCTAATTGTCCTTGTACTGAGTGTACTGCTAGGCCATTAAGAGTCAACCACATTGCTGTGGGTCTGGAATCACATGTAGGCCAGACCAGCAGATTTCCCTCCATAATGGGCCTTTACAACAAGCAGTGTGGTTTCATGGTCAACATTAAACATTTAGAGCGGGATTGTGTGGCCCGGTTGCGCTCTCGCTCGAGCTAAACCAGGCCGGTGTACAGCGGAAGAGGCAAATCCTAGTATAAAACTGACTCCCAGATCACTCCCACTGATCCTCGACTACAACCCCCCCCACCATCTCTAATCCTCCTCACTATCCCCCAACCTGACCAAACTGCTCCCCAATCCCCTGACTCGTCCTTAACCCCGACTACCCCCTTGATTCCCTGACTACCCCAACCTCCCTGACTTTCCCCCAATCCAGCCCTACAGACCTGACTACCCGATCACCTGAACACCTGTCTGGCCAGACTTGACTCCCCTGCTAACCCCCCCCCCCCCCTCACACACACACACACGCCCCAACCTGACTCCCTCCCACCGATCTGAACTGACTATCCCCAGCTCCCAACTGCTCCAGCTGACCTGACTATCCCCGCCCCTGACCTGACATGAAAATGCCCAGCGCTCAGCTAGCCCTGCCGACCTGCCATGACTACTGCCCCCAGACCAGACCTGACTGCTCCCCCACTATCTGATCACCGCCCCCCAACCTGACCTGACTACCCTCCGACCTACCAACCACCTCACCTATCTGCCACTCTACCCACCAGCCACCCTACCTATCGAACAGTGTACCTACCAGCCACCTCACCCACCTGCCACCTCACACACCTGCCACCTCACACCCTACCCATCTAATACCCCACCCAACTGCCGCCTCACCTGGCAGCCAAACTACCCAGTTACCTCACCCATCCTAACTACCTTACCAACACGCCCATTCACTCATTCATTCATTTACCCATTCACTAATATTCTCACTGGGTATTTAAACATACCTATAGCAGCTGGTGCTATGAGGAAGACCTGTCGTGCCCCCTGACATTGCAGCTTCACCGTGAAGCTTCTCGTGGGACTGTACACTCTGCATTTCTGAAGAAACAGGCCTCGGAAAACGTAGCCGGAGATACCGAGCAGTGTCTGTGGGCCTCAGTCACTGAGTATATTTGATTCTGAGATGGAGAGATTTTGGGGGTCCGTGGGAATTGAAAGGGGAACTTCCAAGGTGGTGATTTTCCCATGTATTTACTGTTATGAGGGGAAACATTCACTCAGATTCTACCTTTCAAGCCCCTTCAGGATCTTGAATGTTTCCATAAGATCACCTCTCGTTCTTCTAAACACCAATGTTTGCAGCTCCAGTACTGTCATTTCCAAGCAAAACTGATTTAATGTCTGAGGCCTAACCATCCACCTCGATAAAAATCACTTATTGTCACAAGTAGGCTGCAATGAAGTTACTGTGAAAAGCCCCTAGTCGCCACATTCCGGCGCCTGTTCGGGGAGGCTGGTACAGGAATTGAACCCGCGCTGCTGACATTGTTCGGCATTATAAGCCAGCTGTTTAGCCCACTGTGCTAAACCAGCCGATAGAATTGGATGGGGGGGATCATATGGCCTATTCCTGCTCTCATTTCTTATGTTTGTATGGTTTGTCTGCATTTCTACAGACCTTTGCAACCTGTCAATGATGAATAAATGTCACTATAAATAAATAAATAAATAACACTTGACAGTACCCTGCATCAGATCTCAGCTTATGTGCCTGATCACAGACTTTTTTCTGATGCAAAGAAGGATCTTAAAGACTGTCCTCTTTTAACAGATTGATTTGCCTTGGATTCAGCTGAGTTGTTGCATTAACCCCCACAAGGCAAAGGGGATATTGATCTCCCCATGGGACTCGTGGAACATGAGCTTCCCCTCTCATGGGCAGAGGCCAGCTCAGCGGGGGCTCGTAAAGGCCGGCCCGGACAGGGACCGGAATGTTGGCTATCCCAATGGGAGTTATACTGTGTGTGTATTTACTGCCTTAGGGAAGTTTTTTTTGTGTGACCTTTAATAAACTAACATTCACCCTACCGTTCGGCTTCCTGGGTCTTCACGCTGCCGACAAAGTAAAATAAACTATTCCGATTCTGGACATCCCAGCCGCTCTGGAATACTGCCGTGCAGCAACGTGTTGGACAGACTCTTAAAAATACTGCTCTTTGGGAAGTTAGAGGCCTTCAACGCAGGCCTGGAAGATTGGGCCCAGTACATTGAGCGAATGAGATCCCTTTTCCAGGCTAACAGAATCGGTGGAGAGCACCGACAGAAGGTAATCCTCCTGACTGCCTGCGAGGCCCCAACCTTGGGCCTAATTAAAAGCTTCGTGTACCCAGCTTCCCTGCATTCAAAATCTTTTGACGAATTGGTGGAGTTGTTATCTAACCATTATGACCCAAAACCGTCCGTGATTATGCAACAGGACCGGTTCAAGGCAGCTGTGCGGACACCGGGGGAGTCACTTACGGACTTTTGACCTAGAATTCGAAGGCTGACTGAGCTTTGCGAGTTAGGTCCATCCCTTTTGGAGATGTTAAGGGACCGGATGGTGTGCAGGGTTAATAAAATGGCCACACAGAGGACGCTGTTGACGGAGCCTACACTTGATTTGAAAAGAGCCATTGAACTAGCCTTGTCCCCCGAGAACGCTGAGAAGGGCGTTCAGGGCCTCCAATGTTCTATAGACCAAAGTGTCCATAGTGTTACTCAACCCCCAGACTGTAACCCAGCACCCTATCAGGGCAGTGCTTCAATCACCAGATCACTGCCAAAACAACATCCAGCTGTGCAGCGCCACGTCCAGACTCAACGCAATATTCCAGAGAGTGACTGAAGGCATCCTCCAGCTGCTACACAAAGTGACAGTCTACCTGGATGACGTGTTCATCATGGGGGCCACTGAGAAGGAGCACCTGGACAATCTGGAAGAGGTCCTCAGACAATTCTACCAAGAGGGCATCCGCCTGAAGAGAGGCAAATGTATCTTTCAAGCGAAGGCAGTTACGCACCTGGATTACTGCCTGGACAAAGATGGCTTGCACGCAGTGGAGGAAAAGGTCCAGGCCATAAAGGGAGCTCCGATTCCACAAAACATGACAGAACTGAGATCGCTTTTGGGGCTGGTAAATTATTACGGGAAGTCTCTTCCGAATTGGGTCATCCCGCTGGCACCTCTTCACATCTTATTGGGTTTGAGGAGCTCCACAAGAGGATGCATTCGTCAGGGTGAAGAGAGCTGTCATCCTCCCAGCTGCTGGCTTACTAGGATCCTTTCCGGCCACTCATTCTCACATGTGACACCTCCCCTTTCATATCGGAGATGTGCTTTCCCATTGATGGGACAATGACAATCCCATTGCATACACTTCCAGAAACCTGGCAGATGTGGAACGCTGCTACACCCAAATTGAAAAAGAAGGCTTGGCTGTGATTTATGCAGTAACAGAATTCTACCAATATGTCCATGGCCGCATTTTTTCATTCTCACAAACCATAAACCTTTGCTGGGTGTTTTCAAGGAGGACAAGGGGATTCCCCCCATAGCCTCAGCCCGAATTTAGCGCTGGGTTCTATTGCTAGCGACGTACGAATATACCTTTCAACATCGCCCGGGGTCCAAATAGCACATGCTGATGCCCTCAGCCGTCTCCCGCTGCCTGTGAGCACCCCCTTTCCAGCAGTGGTGGACAAAGTTGTGGGTGACTTTAAATTTCATGGACACTCTGCCAGTGACAGCCGCACAGATTCGCACATGGACTCAGAGAGATCCGATATTGGTGAACCTTTGCCACATTATTTTGCAAGGCAGGTTACAGGGGGTACACACCCACCCCCGGCAGCCCTGCAGCACTACGTTATGAAACAGCAGGACCTTAGTGTGGAGCATCCTCCAATGGGTAGCTCGTGTGTCCATCATTTCTCAAACTGGAGTCATTTCCCAAGAGGACCCGGTTACGGTTTGTATGTGCGACTTTAATTGCCGGACGATACTGTTCCTATTTCCCTACCAGAGACAGATCAATGGGTCTTTTAGATGGGTGGCACGATAGCACAGGTACGGTATGGCATGGTAGCACAGTGGTTTAGCACTGTTACTTCACAGCACCAGGGACCTGGGTTCGATTCTCGGTCTGCGTCACTGTCTGTGTGGAGTCTGCACGTTCTCCCCGTGTCTGCGTGGGTTTTCTCTGGGTGCTCCGGTTTCCTCCCACAGTCCAAAGATGTGCAGGTTAAGTGGATTGGCCATGGAAAATTGACCATCGTGTCCAAAAAGGTCAGGTGGGGTTACTGGTTTACGGGGATAGGGTGGAGGCGTGCTCTTTCCAAGGGCCGGTGCAGACTCGATGGGCTGAATGACCTCCTTCTGCACTGTAAATTCTTTGATAATTCTATGATGTTGTACTAAATGATAATATTAAGTTCTGGCAGGTCTGGGACATACAGATGGCGTCCCACCTGTTAGGATACCGGACCGGACCCCAACATCTGTTCGGCTACCGGACGAGACCCTATAACCTGTGTAAGGGGACATAGAAATTAGGATCATCCCTGCATAGATCTGAGATCATATGCAATATCAACCAAAATCAAAATTACTTCATTATGCTTTGAGGTTCAGTGTCACTGGCATCTACCATAAATGGAGTGTGCATTCATTATGATCCAGCGATTACCATTATAGCTTAATGGCTAGTCATATAGAACTGAGACTTGAGATCACAGCAATGAAAGCTATTGTTATGTGAAATACGTACCATATTTTCACACATGTCCCTTTACAACTCTCCAGGGGTGGACTGAGTGACACTAAAATCATAGTTTACAGAACAGAAGGAGGTCATTCAGTATATCACTGGTGTCTTTTGTCGTTTATTGTGAGACAATCCCCAATTAATCTTACTGATCCCACTTAACTCCACCAGCCCTGTACCTTTCCCAGCTTCAAATAATTATCCAAATGTCCTTCAAACGATGTAATGGTCTCTGTCAGTACAATTCCCTGTGGTAAAACATTCCATTTTCCAACTACACTC
This sequence comes from Scyliorhinus torazame, assembly GCF_047496885.1. NCBI lineage: Eukaryota > Metazoa > Chordata > Chondrichthyes > Carcharhiniformes > Scyliorhinidae > Scyliorhinus > Scyliorhinus torazame. The sequence goes on along the minus strand of NC_092720.1, from coordinate 22,675,494 downwards.
AGAAATTTCTTCTAATCTCTCTCGATACTTACTCATTGATAATTCTAAATTGACTACTCCACTTCACTAATTCCTCGGCTAAGGGACATTATCTATTTGTTCAATTAAAAACCAGTTACATCTCATCTGAGTTTTCTTTGGCAATCACCCCGGTACTTGAACCCAGTGTGCAGCATTCTGACCTCGGAAACTGGAGGATGTGAGATTAACTCCCTCTCCAGAGATCTGAGTGCAGAAGCCCTCCTGGCACTTTGTCTAGATGAGACCTTAATGACACATGTCTCTTTCGGAAGGACTAAAAACCCCCACGGCATTATTCAAAGAAGAGCAAGGGTGCTCTCCCCAATGGCCTAGCTGATATCTAGTGTGACGGATTTAGGTTATTCCGGACCTGATAATACTTTATTATTAATCTTAGGTTAACCCACCAAAAGAGGGAAATCCGTTTCTCTGCTAAGACTCAGAATAGATCTCACGAAGGGAGAATGCTTTTCCGGGTCTCCGACAGTTAAACAGGATCTCAGTTACTTTTTATGGGAAAAGTTCAGATGTGTCACTCATAACTAAATCGTTACCTCTGTCATCATGGGTACTAGTCATTTAAGAGTTCCTAAATGAGTGTCTAGGATTTTAAACTTTGAGAGTAAGTCTACACAGTATAATTTTTAATAAAAGTATTTTTATTGTAAAATACTCTCAATTGATACATACAGAATTTCAGAGTTAAAAATATAAATTGATTAACAGTCTTTAGTTATCTGTTAATAATATAAAACCGTTAACAGTCCATTGTTATCTGCTAACTTCCCTTAAGAGAATGAGATATCTAAAACATGGAAAATCCTAAAGTATCTCCTATCAATTTCTAATACATTTCTAAGAGGTTTAACAGAAACATACTTACAAAACCATGATGGTCTTTGTTTGACGACGCAAGCTTGAAGAACAGAGCTTTGATCCACACTCCTGCAGGCGAGTGAGAAGGTACCTCTCTGTCAAAATGACCCTCTTTTTATACATAAAATCTTCTAATCGGTCAAGGACTGTTTCTGTTCTCTTATCACTTATTGTTGGTTAATTGCCGATAGCCAAATGGCTAATTTGATGTATTATCATCACTATATGTTTTACTGATCTTAGTGTCTGCGTGAATGTCAGGCGTCTTAAGATATATTGGCAAAGAGGGACTCGTATAGAGATCTGTCTCTTTTCAATGTTGCCATGTTTCTTAGATTATATAGATTGTCAAACAGACACGTCTTTGGGGGTGTTATTCTAAGTGTCAAAAGTTATATAGTTAAGGAAAGATTTGTCGTATTGTTTAGCTGAAGAACACTCCTTGTCTTCATGGTTTGAATAATTATGGTTGTAGGGGAGTGCCATGTGAGAGTACCTTTAAGAAATGGATGTTTCTAAATGGGTGTGTATATAAATATCTGTAGTGAGAGTACCTTTAAGAAATGGGTGTTTACTACTGCAGTGATGTCAGAGAGTGGGTGGAGCTGGGCTGCCTGTCAGCTTTTTACTTTCATTTTTGAGCAGGCTGCAGGGTGTGTTTTAGTTTTGTTTTCAGTGTTGGAGCTGAAGCCAGACCAAGCAGGTGTACTGCTGTTCTCTCTGCCATCAAAAGGCTATCTCTTGATCATTTGGTAAATTCAGAATTATAAATATTCTCAGTAGTGAATGTAAACCTAATGTGCTTCTGTTTAAAGGTTTTGTTTTTTAAGTCTTCTGGATGTTAAAAGGACAGCTTACGGATTACTTAGTGTTGTATTCTTTGGGGGTTGCATTTGAAGTAATGGTTGCTAAGATGCTCACTGTTTGTTTCAAAAACGTTAACTTGAGTTCATAGAATAAACGTTGTTTTGCTGTAAAAAATACTTTTCCATTTCTGCTGCACCACACCTGTAGAGTGGGCCGTGTGCTCCCCATACCACAATCTATTAAAAGTTGTGGGTCAGGTGAACTCCATGATACACTTTGAGGTTCTCTGAACCCAGGCCCATAACAGGAGTGATTTAGAGAATTTACTATGTGTCAATGCAAGGATTTCCTTATCCTGTATTTGTTTTGAATGTCCTAATGATTCTTGAAGTCAGCTAGGGGTTTCTCCCAACAAATGGTGACTTCTGGACGACCTTTAGCGGAAGTGGTTTTATTCCACTTTGAATTAAAATACTTGTCGTAATAATTTCTGTTGCCTTATTTCAAACCGAATTCTGTGGCGAACGTGATATCCATCACACTAGTCCTCAACTAGCATCACTGATAAGAAGAACTGGCAATTGTCATATCGCTGGTGTCCTGACCGACATTTACCCCTCAATCTAAAATACAAATCTGGGGCATTTGTTGCATTTGCTGCTTGTGGGAGCTTTCTGTGTGCAAACAGCCTACTGCACTTCCAACATTGCTACAGGGAACCCACTTCAGAAGTACGTCATTGGCTGTCATACACTCTGGGATGTTCTGAGGGCATAAAAGGCACTACGCAATTACAAGTCTTTCTTGTGGAATCTTGCTGTGTACAAACTGACCGCTGTGTTTCCTACATTACTGCATTTCGAACATGATTCATCAGCTGCAAAGTACTTTGGAACATTCTGAGGTCATGAAAGGCGCATTAGACGTCCACATTATGTCCTACTTTGCACTGCAATCACAGTCATTCGCAAATATGTCAGCCATTTTGTATAGATCAAAGCTCCCACCAGAGCAGTGAAATGAGTGACCAGTTTCCAGTCCTGCGATCTCATGCTGACCAGCTTGGCTAAGTTGGTAGCATTCTCCACACATTCGCAAAATTGTAAATTTTAATCCAGAATTTGAGCAAATATGCTGTACTGTACTGAGGGAGCGGGGGGGGGGGGGGGGGGGGGGGGGATAGTGAAGCGTTTAAAATGTTGTTGTTATTAGGCCCTGTCATTTTCCGTCAGTGCATGGTCCCTTTAAATGTTTTGAATGCCTGCACACATGTATGATTGTGGAACATAGCCTGCACAGCGCCTGCATAGTTGTTCAGACATACAGTTTACATAGATAAATAATGTGCTTATTCAGAAGGAATCGTCATGGCAAGTGCCGAATAGTGTTGACAATACAAATAAAACAAGGGATCGTAATTCACAGCATTATAGTTATAGACAATCATTAAAATAGGAATAAGGTATAACATAATAAGATTGCACAATAATGACCAATCCTGCAAACAAATGATTACAAGGTGTTGCAAAACTTAAATACAAATAATACAAATATAATTTGCAGAATGGAAACAATGAATGGCCCCACTGCTCTCTGCATTTTGTATAAACGTCCATAGATCATCATATGTTGTCAGGTTGAGTTCATTTAATTCTAAATATTTACACACTATTGATGTGTTTTACAAAGTTGGGGATTGGTCTGATTTGTAGTCCATTTGTTCTAGTTTTCATTTGCGGAAGGTATCTTTTCTCTGTGATTCCTTCGCACTTTTAGGCGGTACTGTGTTCACAGAGGAGTCCACACGAAGCGTGTCAAGAACTTAGATATTTATTTACAAGTAGTTGTGTGATAGTAGAGGTATTATGGTACCTGGTAATGCTGGAACACCATTGGTAGAAATTGTATGCTTCCTATTGGTCAAGCTGTATGGTAGTTCCGCCCTGCTAGGCGGGGTATAAGAGCCCGTGCCGCCCCAGCATACTTCATTCTGTACCTGAGCTGCTGGGGGAAACATATAGCTTATTAAAGTCTTCAGTTGGACTACAACCTCGCTTTAGTGGTCATTAATCGTGCATCAATTTAATAAGATAGATTTAAAAGGATGGAGCTCCGAATCAAGCCGGAGTGTCTGCAACTCAGCCCCCACGCGGCGAACTCAGCGGCAATCTTCAAGCACTGGCTGGCGTGTTTTAAAGGATATCTCGGGACGGCCGAAAACACACCCATGGAAGAACAGAAAATGCAAGTCCTGCACTCGAGGGTGAGCCCGGAGATTTACACCCTCATTGAGGAAGCGGAAGACTTCGATGCAGCAATAGAGCTGCTAAAAGGACATTATATTCGCCCGGTAAACCAGGTCTACGTCCGACATCTGCTAGCAACAAGGTGACAAATCCCTGGGGAATCGCTGGAAGAATTCTACTGTGCACTCCTGGTGTTGGGGAGAAACTGCAGCTGCCCGCAAGTTTCGGCGAGCGAACACACTGAACTCTTGGTCCAAGTCGCTTTCGTGGCAGGTATGCTGTCCTCCCAAATCCGCCAGCGATTGCTGGAAAAAGACACTCTAGGTCTCAAGGAGGCACGGGCCTTTGCAGGCTCCCTAGATGTGGCCTCTAGAAACGCCCGCGCTTACGTTCCCGACAGCGCAGCAGCCCCATGGGCAGCGTGAAACCCCTCCACAGCCGACCCCGAGACATGCCCCATCCCCCCACAAGCTTGTGCTGCCAGACGGCCTGGCAACCCCGGGGGGCCCCGCTGCTACTTTTGCGGGCAGGCCAAGCAACCCCGCCAGCGCTGCCCGGCCCGCGCATCATAAGGGATGCGGTAAAAAGGGCCATTGCGTGGTGGCATGCCAGGCCCGTGCGGTTGCCGCGGTCTCCAGCGGCGAATGTGAACCACCACCACAAACCGCTCCACGGTCCCCGTGTGGCCAGCGGGCGCTGCCATCTTCCTACCCCAGGGCCATGTGCGGCATTCGGGCGCCGCAATCTTGTCCCGCGGACGCCACGTTAGAAGGATGGGCGGCGCCATTTTGTGCACCCCCAGCCATGTGCAACCATTGGGAGCTGCCATCTTGGATGGACCCCCAGGACCCCAGCTCGGCTGACCACACACTGCCCGAAGAGAACACTCAACTGCTGCGATCAGCCTCGGTGACTCTGGATCAGTCCCGGCCTCGAACACTCTCAACTGCTACAACGACTGTATTTATCAACGGGCACGAGACGTCCTGCCTAATCGACTCTGGGAGCACGGCGAGCTTCATACACCCCGACACGGTAAGGCGCTGTTCTCTCCTCATCCACCCCGTTAATCAAAAAATCTCCCTGGCCTCCGGTTCCCACTCAGTAGAGATAAAGGAGTTTTGTGTAGCAAACCTCACAGTACAGGGAAGGGAGTTTAAAAATTACCGGCTCTACGTCCTTCCCCACCTCTGCGCAGCCACACTCCTAGGTTTAGACTTCCAGTGTAATCCCCAAAGTCTAACTTTCAAATTCAGCGGCCCTATACCCCCCCCGCACTGTCTGCGGCCTCTCGACCCTTATGGTCGACCTGCCTTCCCTGTTTGCGAACCTCACCCCGGATTGCAAACCCGTCGCCAGCAGGAGCAGACGGTACAGTGCCCAGGACTGGATCTTTATTAGGTCAGAGGTCCAAAGGCTACTGAGGGAAGGAGTCATTGAAGCCAGCAACAATCCCTGGAGAGCTCAAGTAGTGGTGATAAAGACCGGGGAGAAACATAGGATGGTCATCGACTACAGTCAGACCATCAACAGGTTTACGCAGCTGGACGTGTACCCTCTCCCCCGCATATCTGACCTGGTAAACAGGATCGCGCATTACAAGGTCTTCTCCACGGTGGATCTTAAGTCCGCCTACCGCCCCCAGCTCCCATCCGCACTAGTGACCGCAAATACACTGCCTTCGAGGCAGATGGGCGGCTCTATCACTTCTTAAGGGTTCCCTTCGGTGTCACCAACGGGGTCTCGGTCTTCCAGCACGAATTGGACGGAATGGTTGACTGGTACGCTTTACGGGCAACATTCCCGTATCTCGATAATGTCACCATCTGCGGCCACGACCAGCAGGACCACGACACCAACCTCCGAAAATTCCTCCAGACTGCAAAGATACTTAACCGTAGATACAAGGATAAATGCGTGTTTAGCACCGACCGCCTAGCCATCCTCGGCTACGTAGTGCGAAATGGAGTTATAGGCCCCGACCCTGAGCGCATGGGCCCACTTATGGAGTTCCCCCTCCCTCACTGCTCCAAGGCCCTGAAGCACTGCCTAGGGTTTTTCAGTTACTACGCCCAGTGGGTCCCCAACTATGCGGACAAGGCCCGTCCCCTGATCCAATTCACAGCTTTTCCCCTGTCGATAGAGGCCCGCCAGGCCTTCAGCCACATCAAAACAGACATTGCAAAGGCCACGATGCACGTCATCGACAAGTCCCTCCACTTCCAGGTCGAGAGCAATGCGTCTGACGTAGCTCTGGCGGCCATCCTCAACCAAGTGGGCAGGCCCGTAGCCTTCTTCTCACGTACCCCCCATGCTTCCGAAATCCACCACACCTCAGTCGAAAAGGAGGCCCAGGCCATAGTAGAAGCTGTGCGATATTGGAGGCATTACCTGGCCGGCAGGAGATTCACTCTCCTCACTGACCAACGGTCGGTTGCTTTCATGTTCGATAATGCAGAGAGGGACAAGATAAAAAACGATAAGACCTTGCGGTGGAGGATCGAACTCTCCACCTACAACTACGAGATCTTGTATCATCCCGGGAAGCTAAACGAGCATCCTGACGCCCTGTCGCGCGGCACATGTGCCACCGCACAAGTGGACCGCCTCCGAGCCCTCCACGAGGGGGGTCACTCGCTTTTTCCACTTTATCATGACCCGCAACCTGCCCTACTCCATCGAGGAGGTCAGGACAGCCACCAGGGACTGCCAAATCTGCGCGGAGTGCAAACCACACTTCTACAGGCCAGAGAAAGCGCACCTGATAAAGGCTTCCCGTCCCTTTGAACGCCTCAGCATGGACTTCAAAGGCCCTCTCCCCTCCACCGACCGCAACACGTACTTCCTGAACGTGATTGACGAGTACTCCCGGTTCCCATTCGCCAACCCCTGCCCCGACATGACCGCAACCACCGTCATCAAGGCCCTCCATAGCATCTTTGCACTGTTCTAGTTCCCCGCCTACATACAGGGGCTGTTTAGCACAGGGCTAAATCGCTGGCTTTGAAAGCAAACCAAGGCAGGCCAGCAGCACGGTTCAATTCCCGTAACAGCCTCCCTGAACAGGCGCCGGAATGTGGCGACTAGGAGCTTTTCACAGTAACTTCATTGAAGCCTACTTGTGACAATAAGCGATTTTCATTTTCATTTCATTTCATAGTGATAGGGGGTCCTCCTTTATGAGCAACGAACTGCGTCAATTCCTGCTCAGCAAGGGCATCGCCTCGAGCAGGATGACCAGTTACAAGCCCCGGGGTAACGGACAGGTAGAGAGGGAGAATGGAACAGTCTGGAAGACCGTCCTACTGGCCCTTTGGTCTAAGAATCTCCCAGTCTCCCGCTGGAGGACCTCCCGGATGCCTTCCACTCCATCCGGTCACTGCTTTGTACTACAACCAACCAGGCACCTCACGAACGTCTCCTTTCCTTCCCCAGGAAGTCCTCCTCGGGGACCTCGCTCCCAACCTGGTTGGCAGCTACCGGACCCATCCTGCTCCGAAAACACGTGCGGGCGCACAAGTCGGACCCGTTGGTCGAGAGGGTCCATCTTTTCCACGCTAACCCCCAGTACGCCTACGTGGCGCACCCCGACGGCCGACAAGATACGGTCTCCCTACGAGACCTGGCGCTTGCCGGATCCCCACGCACACCCAAGCCACCAGTCCCACCCTCCCCTCCACCAGGGCACCTTACAGGAGGATCGGTCCTTCCGCCAGCCCCGTCTAGGCCCCCCCACCCACCGATGCACCCCGCAGGCGCTCCCTTCCCAGGTCAACCGCTTTCCCCACCAGCGCCGTCTAGGGGTGTCGAAGCTGCCACAGAGATCGAGGCCACGCTCCCGGAGTCACAGACGCCCGAGCCTCCACCGGAGTCACCACCGAAGCTTCGACGATCACAGAGGACGACCAGGGCCCCCAATCGACTGATTGCTTCATTTTAAATTGTAAACTTAAATCATAAATTGTAAATAGTTACTAGACTTGTAAATAGTTACAAAACGCTGTACGGAGGTATTACGGTACCTCCATAACTAATTCTACCACGTTGCCATGTTTGTAGTATCAAGCCACCACCCCCGCCGGACTCCTTTTTAACAGGGGGTGAATGTGGTAGTCGAGGTATTACGGTACCTGGTAATGCTGGAACACCATTGGTAGAAATTGTATGCTTCCTATTGGTCAAGCTGTATGGAAGCTCTGCCCTGCTAGGCGGAGTATAAGAGCCCGTGCCGCCCAGCAGCCTTCATTCTGTACCTGAGCTGCTGGGGGAAACATCTAGCTTATTAAAGCCTTCAGTTGGACTACGACCTCGCTTTAGTGGTCATTGATCGTGCATCAACTTGTTAACACTATATGCACAGGTCCCAGTCGGAACACTCTAGCTCGCTCCCACTCAGGCTGAGCTTTTATACATTGTGATCCCTATCCCACAGATGGGGCCCCCGCCCCTCAGCGCCAAAGCTCATACTTTACGAGACTCATGGGGAGACTAACTGATCCGACCCCGTTGGTCTCTTGCGGGTTGTAGCAGGTGGGGAACGCATCCCTCACGACTCCCGCAGGCCTGATGCCAATCCGCACCCTAACGAGCATTGATTGTCAGAAGCCGGGACCTTCACCCATGGCCGGACAGGCGTCCCACCTTGCAGAGCTGCCGGCCAATCTGCAATTATTCAAGGAACAGCGATGCAGTGACCAGAAGAGGCACTGCAACTAGTTGCCTGGGATTAGTACGGGAGATCCAGAGGAATGGTAAGTGGCAGGGGTCAAGGTGCGTGGAGTGGAGATTGCGGCCTCAGGGGTTGGATCATGGGAAAGGGAGGTCCAGATTCATGGGTTTCACAGGAACATTGTTGAGCAGCATTGCAATACTTGACTGGAACAATAAACTGAGAGCTGCCCTTTCAGCTCAGTGTAGGGGATCCCATGGCAGAGTTCCTCTTCTTGTGTCCTGGCCAACATTCCTCACTGGACCAAAAGGTCAAATCTCACCATGGAGATTTGGGAATATGAATTCTAGCTTTCATAAAACAATCTGCAGAGTGATCATGAAGCTATTGGACCTTCATAAATCCCTGTGTGTTCACTAATGTCCTTTAGAGAAGGAAACCTGCTATTCTTACACTGTCTGGACTCCAAACTGCCCAGCATGCCAGTCCGTCACATCAAAAATGGCCATTATTCTAAGAAGAAAGCTCAATCATCATTTTCAGGGCAACGAGAAACCAGCAAACCTGCCAAACCCACGGCCGCTGCCATCTCAAAGGACAAGGGCAGCAGATGTATGGGAACACCACCACCTGCAAGTTCCCCTCCAAGTCACTCACCATCCTGACTTGGAAATATATCGAGGTTCCTTCGCTGTCACTGAGTTAAATCCTGGAACTCCCTCTCTAACAGCGCTGTGGGTGTACATACGCCACGTGGATTGCAGCGGTTCAAGAAGGCAGCTCACCAACACCTCATCTTCTCAAGGACAATTAAGGAGGGGCAATAGGTCCTGGCCTAGCCAGCAACACCCAATCAATAAAAAATTAATACTAAAAATAAACATGGACCTTGACAACGACAGTCACATCCCGACAATAAATAAGGGCCAGAATTCTCCAGTCGTTGCGATTCACTTTTCCCGCCGCAGCGCACTCCCACCCGTGGGTTTTCGTACAGCGTGGGGTGGTTACAATGAGAAATCCCATTGACAAGCGGTGGGAAAATAGAATCCCGCTGACAGTGAATGGCGCACGGCCAAGAAACAAGCGGCTGGGGGAACCGAAGAATCCAGACCAACAAATGTGTAACATGGTTAAATCAAATTAACTGATCAGCTATCTTATACACTGTGGAGTTTGGAGATCCATTAGCTGTGAGATTTCCCTGCATAAAAGCAATGAACAAAGAACAAAGAAAAGTACAGCACAGGAACAGGCCCTTCGGCCCTCCAAGACTGCTCCGACCATGCTGCCCATCTAAACTAAAATCTTCTATACTTCCGGGGTCCATATCCCTCTATCCCCATCCTATTCACGTATTTGTCAGGATGCCCCTTGAAAGTCACTATCGTCCCTGCTTCCACCATCTCCTCCGGCAGCGGGTTCCAGGCACTTGCCTCGTACATCTCCTCTAAACCTTGCCCCTCACATCTTAAACCTATACCCCCTAGTAATTGACCCCTCTGCCCTGGGAAAAAGTCTCTGACTATCCACCCTATCTATGTCCCTCATAATTTTGTAGACCTGTATCCAATGAGAACAAACCGAGTTTATTCAACCTCTCCTCATAGCTAATGCCCTCCATACCAGGCAACATCCTGGTAAATCTCTTCTACACCCTCTCTGAAGCCGCCACATCTTTCTGGTAGTGTGGCGACCGGACTGCACTTCAAAAATAGTTTAGGGGCTAAGAAGTGTTTTGGGAACATTTTGAGGATGTGAGATGCAGAAAATAAATGTCAATGTTTCTTTCTGTCCCCCATTTGCTTTATTTCTCACAGCAGGTAGGGTGCAGTCCCTGAGGTCTTATTTGAGCACTAGTTGCTCAGGCAAGGCTGGGTATCAATAGGCCGTTGAACAAAGCGGGCATCTCAGCCAGGCTTGTTTCAGTCCCCACCTGACACCTCCACATGCATCTCTTTTCAAGTCACTGAATCAGGATCAGGAATGGTCGCTAAGCTGTGCGCAAATTGGCTGAATTTCCTAACAGTGACTCCACTTCAAAAATAATTCATTGACTGCAAAGTGTTTTGGGATGTCCTGATGTTGAGAAAGGCGCTATATAAATGCAAGTTCTTTCTTTGTTCAACTGGCCTACATGAGATACCGAAACATAAGCGACTGGTGACCTTCACTGACCTGGACCCATTTTGTACCCTGAGGGGCTTCTGAGACAAGTATTGATCCATCAAAGGCTTTCTGCAAACACCGTGTACTAAATACAGATCTAACATTGCTTCTAGGTCATTCTAGCAGGCGTCTGTACATATTTCATTCACAATGCTTTGGGTTCCCCTTCCTTGACATTCCCACCTGCTCACAGCAAGGATCCTTCAGCATTTCCGTGTTCAGGATACCACCCCAATAGTGGTCACCCCATCCAGAAGTGGGTACCTCACCGGATGCCAACCCAGTATTTAAGAACCATATTTTTGTCTCCAGTGACATGTAGGCCAAACCAGGTAAGGATGGCAGATTTACTTCCCTGAAGGACATCAGTGAACCAGATGGGTCTTTCCAACAATGGTTGCATGGTCGTCATCAGACTTTTAATTCCAGTTTTTTATTGAATTCAAATTTCACCATTTGCCGTAGCGGGATTTGAATTTGGGTCGCCATATCATTACCCGGGCTCTCTAAATTACTAGTCCAGTGAAAATTGACTGCTTCAATTCCTGACAGGAGAACAGTAACTACGCTTAAAAAGTGTTTCATTGGCTGCAAAATGATCTGGGATGTCCCGAGACCTTTAGAGACACTGTAGAACATAAGAACTAGGAGCAGGAGTAGGCCATCTGGCCCCTCGAGCCTGCTCCACCATTCAATGAGATCATGGCTGATCTTTTGTGGACTCAGCTCCACTTTCCGGCCCGAACACCGTAACCCTTAATCCCTTTATTCTTCAAAAAACTATCTATCTTTATCTTAAAAACACAAGTCTTTAGTTTAAACCTGCCAGCTAAGCAGGTACTCTCTACAATCGAGTATCTTCTTCGTATTTTGACAGGTGTGTATCTGCATGTGTCCAGGTGTGTGTGTATATGGGAAGCGTTCTGTCAACACAAATCTCTCTGATCTAGGTGCAAGATAATTCACGGAGCCTTTGAATGGCCAATCATTCTTGATTCATTGTGGTTCATTTAAATATCTCCCTGCTGAGCCAAGCTTCCAGCACAAAGCCATAAAAGGGAAGTTTAATTCCAATTGTTGGCTTTGGTTCACATCCTTCTGAAATGATCCATTAATAGTCCGAATTTCTGGCAGAACACTCCCAGGCAAAGCCTGATTCCTCATAATTCCAGTGCCTCCGGAGTTATTTTCAGGATATCACATTCCAAGTTGAAGACTTCAGAGAATTTGTCCGTGTGCAAATGTAAATGCAGTTTAATTATTGACTCATTACAGAAAGCACTGGTATTTCTATAGCACCTTTCACAACCTCAGGGCTTCCCAAAGAGCGAACTGAGTACTGCTCAACTGTGGGCAATGTTGCAATGCAGGAAGTGCAACAACTTATTTGTGCACAGCAGGCTTCCACAAACAGCAATTCGATCATGCCGGGGCCCATTTTTAGGCGTTGGACAGGATACCCAGGATAATTCCCTACTCTTAAGGGCAGCACGGTAGCATTGTGGATAGCACAATTGCTTCACAGCTCCAGGGTCCCAGGTTCGATTCCCGGCTTGGGTCACTGTCTGTGCGGAGTCTGCACATCCTCCCCGTGTGTGCGTGGGTTTCCTCTGGGTGCTCCGGTTTCCTCCAACAGTCCAAAGATGTGCAGGTTAGGTGGATTGGCCATGCTAAAATTGCCCTTAGTGTCCAAAATTGCCCTTAAGTGTTGGGTGGGGTTACTGGGTTATGGGGATAGGGTGGGATAGGGTGGAGGTGTGGATCTTTGGTAGGGTGCTCTTTCCAAGAGCCGGTGCAGACTCGATGGGCCGAATGGCCTCCTTCTGCTCTGTAAATTCTATGATATAAGTCTTCTTCAAAATAATGCCCTGGAATCCTTCATGGCCACCCGCATGGGCCTTTATGCTTAACATTTCATCTAAAAGACAGCCCCCCCCCAAACCGTGAAGCACTCTCTCAGTACCGCACTGGAGTGGCAATTTCTGCTCAGGTCACAGGGGTCGGACTTGACCCGACAATCTTCTAACTCAGAGGTGAAAGTGCGACTGACCGGGCCAGGGCCCGCACCCCTCGCGTGTCAGCAGGCGCAGACCGTTGCTGAAGGGTCATTTCAGTTTCAACGTGGCGCATTATAGTTTGCTAACTGCTTGGGGGCCCCTGTCTCCCACTGCGCAGTGGTGTCAAAGCCTAGCAGGTTTTGTTGCTCTTCAGTGTGGCAGTGCATTAGGTTCTTGCTCTAATGAAGCAACGATTTCGAGAATTGTTCGTAATTAAACAGCAATCAAAATGAGGAGACACTCTGCTTCAGGATTGTCAACTCTATTGGGCCAGAATCCTAAAGTGTCACTGTATGGCCTGCTGCCTCCTACAGCCACTCTTCCATATGTATATCATTGGCCACCGGGCCTGTCGATACTCACGGTGCCCTGCCTTTCCAAACCAATTGGAAAACAGAAAAGACTCGATGTGATTGGGCAAATATTGCCTGTTAGTCAAGAACTTTGAAAATTACCCCAAATCCTTTTTTGTTTAAAACTGGCAAACATAGGTAAGATTTATTTATTTTTAAAAGCAACGTTTAGTATTTCCTTTATGACTTTCCCCCCCGGGTTTTATTCCCGGAGATGCTTTGAAGGTTAGTCTTTAATTCCTGGAGATTCTGGGGCAATCCAGCAATTCCTGAGGGGTCCAGCCCTTAGTGAGAGGTTTCAAAAATGAACTTGCATTCCTAGAATGCCTTTCGTGACCTCAAGGCATCTCAAAGCTCTTTCCTCCGGCTGCTCCGGTTTCCTCCCACGGTCCAAAGATGTGCAGGTCAGGTGGATTGGCCATGGTCAATGTGCGGGATTACGGGGTAGTGTGGGGATTGGACCTCAGTGGAGGGGTCTTTCGGAGGGTCGGTGCAGCTTTGATGGGCCGAATGGCCTCCTTCTCCACTGTAGGATCCTACGATGGTACAGCTGCATTATGCCTGCTGTCAGTAAGCTGAGACACAAATATTCCTTATTGGTGCCTGAAATTCTATTTTGTAGTATCCCAATTTCAAATCCTTAACAAGGTGCCTTTTTGAAACAGGGATCTGGTTAACTAAAGGTCCCCAGCAAATTGGTGGCACGCAGTTCAGGAAGTCAAGTTCTTCAACACTTTTTCAGAGCTTTATTTTCCTTGTTCCCTGTCTGACAGATTCCAGGAAAGTCAGCCCCAGCACCTAAATACAGCATTCCCTCAGGATTTATCTTGATGGCGTGCTTAACTCTTTAACTGGGCTTGAAGCTTTAGCTCAGAGGCAAGATTGGCATGGGCCATAATAACATCACTCCAGTTGAGGTCAGCTATAAAGAGCAAAGATTAGACCTGGGACTTTACTGCTCTGTCTACCACACTATGTGATAAATTTATCTGCTCAGTCACCATGGGATATGTAAAACAATGCGTAGAAGCTTTGTTACAACAGGTTGCATAACTTTGTCTAGTGTTCCCTTGAGCACAGGAGACTGAGATGATCTGATCAAAGTGCTTAAAACATTAAAAGGATTCACTAAGTTCGTTACAGAGAAACACTCTTTTCTCAAGAATGAGGGAGCAAAATCTCAAAATTACAACGAGGCCACTCAGGAGTGAAATTAGGAAGCATGTGGTCACACAAAGGTTACTAGATATCTGGAATTCTGGGCTGGATTCTCTGTCGCCCTTGGCCAGTAGCACAGTTCTTGTTGCGGCAGAGAAGCTAGTAATGGAAAACAAACAGGATTGCCACTTGACAAGTGCTTTCTGCAGAGAAAAAGAGGAAGAGAGAGCACTTAACTGTCTTTGATGTGGTCCAGAAGCTGTCAATCATAACTAGATGTTTATAAATATTGCGGTTAATTTCACAGCTGACTACTTGAAATCCACTAAAGCATGAAAGCAGATGAATTAAATAATCCTGGGTGTGTGTGGAAGCTTTCAATCACAGCCCAGTTAAAGTAATTTCAATAGATTTGAATGAAAGGCTTGAAGACCAAAGACCTGAGGGGGTTAAACCCAGCTGACTGGTTTTCTCTTTCCAGGATTTGACAGGTGTTGCTTCCTTTGCCTGAGCCAGCAAGCATATTGCAGAGCTGAGTTTTAAAGCAGTGTTTTTTTCATCACCTCTGTCTAGACTGCACTCTATATTCCAGGCAGGGGCCTCTCTTCTGAGAGGCTTTCAGGCAGGAGTGCCTCTTGTGTGGGGCTTCCAGGAAAGGGTCTCTCTTATGGGGAGTAGACTTTAGTGGGGGTGCCAATAATTGGCGGTTCTCTGGTGAGAGTCTCTTGTAATGGGGGGGGGGGGCGGGGTGGTCTCTGGTGGGGGTGTCTCTAATGGGGGTGACTGGTGGGGATCTCTGTCATGGTGAGTGTCTGGTGAGAGTCTCTTTCATGGGGATGTCTGGTGGGGGGGGGGGGGTTGTTTCACCATCGTACTGTGGGGGGGGGAGGGGGTGTGGGGTGATCAAAAAAATCCCATGGTGTGGGGGGGTGGCATAATTGCATTGTGGGGAGAGAAGGAGGGGGCATAGCCTCCGGACCTCACTATCATTCCACCCACTGAAAATGGCAGCCCAATATTGGTATTCGTAAGGGAATCCTGGCCGTGCAGTAATTTGCATGGCAAGGGACTGTGAATTGCTTCTGGATTTGCGTTTCCAGCGTGAGTACGAATCAGTGGCGTTTCATCTCTGGTGCGAGAACTTAGTATTCCAAATGGAGAATCCAGCCCTTTGTCCCTTCCCTCCTCTCTAAACTCTCGAAGGCTGAGGATCAGTAGGAACTGTCAAGAATGAGACCAGTAGATTTTTTGCTGAGTAATGGTGCAGAGGGATATGGAGAAATGGTGAGTAAATGGAGTTGAGCTGGAGATTACCCGTAACCTAACTGACCCGAAGAGGGAGCTCAAGGGCTGAATGGCCTCCTTCTGTCTCTGTGTAACTATGTTACAGTGGCAAGTGAATGCATTTTTCCTGCTTCACACAGTTGCTGTTGCAACCTGCAATGCATGATTTATCATATGAGTGTCAGTTCACTCACTGAAGAGAGTAATTCCTTGAATAGATCACAGGCGACAGCCTGAGAATTATAGTTACATTATTTGACTCAGGTCTGTGGATCTCCTGAAGATCTTTCTGCCCTCATGCAGATTGTACTGATTGCGCTTAATGCAAAGTTATTGCAATCAAGCAAATGGCTTTCCAAAGAAATTATCACTAAGATACAATGCCGTTTCCCAAAATGATACCCTAGTGAATTAAAAATGTTAATTATGCATATTCTCGATAATTAATGATTATGGCAAAATGATTATGGTTGAAAAGCCACAAGGTCATAGGTTCATATCCCACTTAATTCAGAGTCATTTATACTCTAAGAAGAAGCTCGAAAGAGAGTGAGCTGCTCAATGGTAGGAGCTGTCTTTTGGGTGGATGTAGACGATCCCATGGCATTGATTTGAAAAAGAATAGGAGAATTCTCCCTGGTATCCTCGTGCTTCTCCTTCAGAGGACCTGGTTATTATCTTCTTTCACTTCAACCACACTTTGTAAAAGGAAGTATTTCATCGCCCATGAAGTGCTTTGGGATGTCCTGAATTGTAAATGCTTTCTTCTCTTTCTTTGCAATGATTGGAGAAGAAGAGGATAGACTTGATGTTCGGAGAAACTGATAATAGCCAATTTATTTGCTTTTGCAGGGGCAACAGTGATTGGAAACTGCAATGAGTCTGTGCTGGTTCCACTTTCACCAGGGCCTCTTCAACACTATTATTCTGTGATTCTGTTGCTGTCAGATGGGATTAGATGGGCAGGTCAGGTGTCTTTCATGCATTGGCACAGACTCAATTGGCCAAAGGACCTATTCTGCACCGTATTATTCTGGGATTCTGTAATTCTGAGAGACACAGGAGAGAGTAAAGAGAATGAAATTCAGACCTTAGCAGGGGCGTAAAACAGATAGTAGTGCATCGCATATCTGTTAGCTGACCACGCCAATCCTCTTTTCTAACCTGCAAGACAATCATTTGGTAGTACAGGACTTCAATATTGCTGAAAACTGAGACATGTTGCTGAAGCTTTTCGCCTGGCACTGGGCAGGACAAATGCTAGAGTACCAAATTTCAAACAGTCACATTTTATACTACAGGAGATTTGTTGATAAGTCAACTCTGATTGGTCAAGGCATTGCCATGGAGAAATCAGCAGGGAACCATAGGGCAGCACGGTAGCACAGTGGTTAGCACAGTTGCTTCACAGCTCCAAGGTCTCAGGTTCGATTCCCGGCTTGGGTCACTGTCTGTGCGGAGTCTGCATGTTCTCCCCGTGCCTGCGTGGGTTTCCTCCGGGTGCTCCGGTTTCCTCCCACAGTCCAAAGATGTGCAGGTTAGGTGGATTGCCATGCTAAATTGCCCTTAGTGTCCAAAAAGGTTAGATGGCGTTTCTGGGTTACGGGGATAGGGTGGAGGCATGGGCTTAAGTAGGGTGCTCTTTCCAGGAGTTGGTGCTGACTCAATGGGCTGAATGGCCTCCTTCTACACTGTACATTCTATGCTCCATTTTCTATGATCATGGGCCATCCAAGCTTCTGAGTATTTTTTTTAAAAAGAAGCAAGGCTTGAATGTATTCCTTTTGTTTGCAGAGAATGGACCCCTGCCTATGAATGTATGCCACTCCTAACAACTGCAAATGAGCTTCATAATGAGCTCAACTGATATCTTGAATTGGTTGTTAGTGTAGATATCAGCACACTCAAGGTTGTTCAGAAAGTGCTGCCCAATTAAGGAATCACATATAATAGCAGATGTTTTGTTTTTGGTTTTGTAAGTATGGTCTGTTTGAGTACATTCTGTACTCTGCCTATCATTAACAATGAAGGAACATGCTGTTTGAATTCAATCAGCCAATTGTTGGGACATAGGTAACATGCATCCCACCAGCACTGACCCTCCAGTGTAGTGTGGAGGGAGTGTTGCACTATTTGATGAGCCATCCTTCTAGAACTAGGGCCCACTTAAGGGAAACAAGGATTTTTCTTTCTCTCTCAGAGGGTTGTGAGACTTTGGAACTCTCTTCCTCAAAAGATGGCAGAGTCTTTGAAAATCTTTAAGGCAGAGGGAGGTAGCTTCTTGGTAAGCAAGAGGGTTAAAGTGTTATCGGTGGACAGGCGGGAATGCGAAATTGAGGTCAAAGTTAGATCAGCCGTGATCTTATTGAATGGTAGAGCAGGCTCGAGGGGCCGAGTGGCCTACTCCTGCTCCTCATTTGTACGTTCATACGTTTCAGATGGGGCAATCAGCTGTGGTCCTGTTTGAACACTCAAGTAAATGTAAAAAGCCCGATGGGCACTCTTTCAGAGAAGAACAAGGGAGTTGGTGTCAGGTGTCCTGTCCAATATTTATCCCTCAGTCAACATCGCTTAAAACAAAAACAAATGAACTAATCACTTACCTCACTGCTGTCTGTGGGACCTTGCATATTGCTTCAAATGACTGTAAAGTGCTTTGGAATGTCCTGAGGTTATGAAGGATGAGAGGTAAATCTGAGCCCAGCGTTTTACACTGTTGAGCTTCATTAATGGAGTTGTTTGGTGCCCAGCCACTCAATCAATTGACGACAAGATAATTCATTCATAGCGCTCCAAGGGTTAAAATATCCTGGTGACAATTCCTGCAGTAACTTGTCCCTACTGCAGATTCATTTTCTATGTGCTTTCACCCACACATTTGAGTCAGATTTCAGAGTAAATGCTCACTGTTCTCATAAATGATTAATCAATGATTTGGCAGAGAGGGCGATGCATTGCAAAGATTCCTGAGGATACCAAGCTATGAAGACAATTATAAAGGAGATAAGCAACATTCAAAAATATTATGCAATAAAGCAGATGTGTCCAGAAATTATCAATGGTCAGGCAATGCAGGAAACAAAGAACATGACTACAGTGGAAGAGTCCAATTTTGAAATGTGCTTTCACTAAAACCCTCCAGTTGATGCATGACTGCTATCAATAGTTGGATTATAAATTGGAAGTGGTGAGGGTCAAACGTGGGGTCACATATCTCAGGCATTGCTATTCCATGCAAATGTCACTGGATAGTCCACTTTGGTGGAATGAAAGAGTATCTTTAGCAGGGCAAGATTTCCACAAACGCAAGGGCAGCACGGTAGCACAAGTGATTAGCACTGTGGCTTCACAGCGCCAGGGTCCCAGGTTCAATTCCCTGCTGGGTCACTGTGCGGAATCTGTACTTTCTCCCCGTGTCTGCGTGGGTTTCCTCCAGGTGCTCCGGTTTCCTCCCACAGTCCAAAGACGAGCGGGTTAGGTGGATTGGCCGTGATAAATTGCCCTTAGTGACCAAAAAAGGTTAGGAGGGGTTACAGGGATAGGGTGGAAGTGAGGGCTTAAGCGGGTGGGTGCAGACTTGATGGGCCGAATGGCCTCCTTCTGCACTGTATGTTCTATGTCTATGTAAAATACATCCCTATCTTCAAGTTTCCTCCTTCGGCTCACTTGAATATCTTTGGCTCACGGGGAAGTGAGGATTAAGGTTGCATAAAACGAACAAGGCCCACGTTCTGCATAGTCTTTCGACCTGCTTCAATTTGAAGTAACTCTTACATTTCTCCTCGGAATGCTTGATGGCAAGGGACCAAATAACAGAATGTGCATTTGCTAGCTGGACATGTTGGATTGTGTCCAGTTCTGGTCGCCTCATTCTCGGACGGATGTGGATGCTTTGGAGAGGGTGCAGAGGGGGTTTACCAGGATGCTGCCCGGATTGGAAGGCATGTCTTATGAAGAAAGGTTGAGGGAGCTAGGGCTTTTCTCACTGGAGCGAAGAAGGCAGAGAGGTGACTTGATAGAGGTGTACAAGGCGATGAGAGGAATGGATAGAGTGGATAGCCAGAGACTTTTCCCCAGGGCGGAAATGGCTGTCACAAGGGGACATAGTTTTAAGGTGATTGGAGGAAGGTATATGGGAGATGTCAGAGGTAGGTTCTTTACAGGGAGAGTGGTGGGTGCGTGGAATGCACTGCCAGCAGAGGTGGGGAGTCAAAGTCATTAGGGACATTTAATGGACTCTTGGAGAGGCACATGGACAGCAGTAAATTGAAGGGGTCTAGGTTAGGCTGATCTTAGATTAGGATAAATGGTCAGCACAACTTCGTGGGCTGAATCATAGAATTTACAGCGCAGAAGGAGGCCATTCGGCCCATCAAGTCTGCACCGGCTCTTGGAAAGAGCACCCCACTTAAGCCCACACCTCCACCCTATCCCCGTAACCCAGCAACCCCATCTGACCTAAGGGCAATTTAGCATGGCCAATCCACCTAACCTGCACATCTTTGGGCTGTGGGAGGAAGCCAGAGCACCCGGAGGAAACCCACGCAGACACGAGGAGAACGTGCAAACTCCGGACAGACAGTGACCCAAGCTGGAATCGAACCTGGGACCCTGGCGCTGTGAAGCCATAATGCTAACCACTATGCTACCGTGCTGCTGAAGGGCCTATACCGTGCTGTACTGTTCTATGTTCGAGAGATATTGGATAG
Source organism: Scyliorhinus torazame (assembly GCF_047496885.1). NCBI lineage: Eukaryota > Metazoa > Chordata > Chondrichthyes > Carcharhiniformes > Scyliorhinidae > Scyliorhinus > Scyliorhinus torazame. Next base: position 22,655,145 of record NC_092720.1, on the reverse strand, counting down.
AAGAGGGTGCTCTTTAAATAAAGGTAAAGTCGCCATAGTCCCAGATGACAACAGGCTTTCCCCTTTGAGGGGAGAGCTGACTGGTGGTGATTTAACCTGAGGGTCACCACACCTCAGGCAAGGGGCAAGGTTGAGAAGGCCGCTACGGGAATTGAACCCATGCTGCTGACCTTGCTCTGCATCACGAACTACCTACCTGGCCAACTGAGCTAAACCTGCATCCCCCCGAAATTAAATAAGGAAAATCTATAAACAGAGGAAATCCAAAGAGACTTGAGGAGACCAGGTACGTTGATCATTAAAATATTGCAGTTACAGAAATGAACAGTTACAGAAAATTATCAAAATAATAGAACGAGTAGGTGGGGAGATCCTGTGTGAATTCAAAGCAGAGGTGTGGGGAGGTTGGGAGTATTAACATTTCAGAACTCGCTTCCGCAAATGACAAATGATGCTGGATGTTAATTTTAAAACTGAGATTGATTTTTATTCATCTGGCAAAGGCGTGTATATAGAGTTAGGTTACAGATCAGGCATGATCTTACCGTGTGTCGGAGCATTGCTCAGAGGGTTTAATGACCTCCTCCTGTGCTCAATCAAGGTTCCCCTTTCAGGAATAGTTCTTCTGCTAAAAAGGTTTTATCTGCCATCTTCCTCAACATGAAAATGATAATGTCACTACAGGTCATAAAGTTCCCAAGTTAGATTCACCACTTGTGCTGGATTAGTTGTACTCCAACAGAGTGATGGTAGACTATCTGGAGACAGGGAAAACTGCACTGACCTCCTCAGAAGACAAACACGGGACATAACCGACAGAGCACCCTTCGTCGTCCAGTACTTCTTCTTCACAGCCTTCAACACGTCATTGATGAAGGCGAACATCTTGCCAAGGTCAAACACCCCCCCCCACTACTTGCCTTCAAACAACCGCGCAACCTCAAACAAACCATTGTTTGCAGCAAACTACCCAGCCTTCAGAACAGTGACCACGACACCACACAACCCTGCCATGGCAATCTCTGCAAGACGTGCCAGATCATCGACATGGGTATCACCATTACACGCGGGACCACCACCCACCAGGTACGCGGTACATACTTGTGCGGCTCGGCTAACGTTGTTTACCTCATATGCTGCAGGAAAGGATGTCCCGAAGCGTGGCACATTGGCGAGACCATGCAGATGCTGTGACAACGGATGAATGGACATCGCGCAACAATCACCAGGCAGGAATGTTCCCTTCTAGTCGGGGAACACTTCAGCAGTCGAGGGCATTCAGCCTCTGATCTCTGGGTAAGCGTTCTCCAAGGCGGCCTTCAGGAAGCGCGACAACGCAGAATCGCCGAGCAGAAACTTATAGCCAAGTTCCGCACACATGAGTATGGCCTCAACTGGGACCTTGGATTCATGTCGCATTACATTCACCCCCCACCCCCCACCAACAACTGTCCTGGTTTGAGACAATTCACACCTCTTTAACTTGGGATTACCCCTCTCTCTGGATCTGTAAAGACCTAATTACCTGCAAATGCTCGCATTCAAAGTATCGTCTTGCATCTTTGACTTTGTCGATATATATGTTTCTGGAACCCACCTCTTCATTCACCTGAGGAAGGAGCAGTGCTCCGAAAGCTACTGATTTGAAACAAACCTGTTGGACTTTAACCTAGTGTTGTAAGACTTCTTACTGTGCTCACCCCAGTCCAACGCCGGCATCTCCACATGATGGTTTGAACAAGATCAGCTTCAGCTACAGTGCCTTCTACAGCCAAACAGCCTGTCAATGCCCTACCAAAACTCTCAGGATCTCAACTAATGTTACAATACCCAAGAAGATGGCTTATAATCCAGCAAGTGGCAAAGGCCTTGGGACATTTTACTGAATTGAAGATGTTGGGCTGGATTCTCCGTTTCTGCGGCTGAGTGCCGCCGCCGGCGTGGGAACTGTAGCGTTTTACGGCGCCAAAATCATCGCCGAACCCTCACCTATTCTGGGACTGGTGAGGGACTAGTAGCGACGGTGGGTAAAACCCCCCAGCTCTCACGCCAAAAATGGCCGGAGTATGGGTGAATGCTTGTCCTGGTCAGAGTCTGGTGCCCTGGTTCACACCAAAGGATGGCTGGTTGGTATGTATCTGCTATGAAGTTTGAGCTGACATACCACAGGGCTGTGCTATGCATTTGCGCTGAGGAGGCGTTACATTCATTGACTCTTCTTAATCGGAGAACACCAGACCGAACAGTCACTGCAGTGCATTAATTTGGCCCATGGGCTGCGCAGATAAATCAATACCCATCCCGCTTTTAGTTTGGGTTTTATTTGATGAATTTGAACACCAGAGAGCTGGAAACTGAGAATCGATGGTTGGTGCAGTGTGTGCCCAGTGGTGTCCAACTTCCTCACTCCTTCTCCGACGGCACTCAAACGGTCTGTGGCAGCTCCACCTGAGAAGGCCTCCCCTTGCTCTCCCCCTGGAAGGTGGGCCTCTTCTCCGATCGGCTAAAGAGTGCTCCACAGGTTTGTGAACGGCAAGACAAATCAAAATCAATAAGTGGGAGTTACAATGGCAACCACGGTTACATAGAACAGTACAGCACAGAACAGGCCCTTCGGCCCTCGATGTTGGGCCGAGCTTTGTCCGAAACCAAGATCAAGCTATCCCACTCCCTGTCATTCTGGTGTGCTCCATGTGCCTATCCAGTAACCGCTTGAAAGTTCCTAAAGTGTCCGACTCCACTATCACAGCAGGCAGTCCATTCCACACCCGAATCACTCTCTGAGTAAAGAACCTACCTCGGACATCCCCCCTATATCTCTCACCCCGAATCTTATAGTTATGCCCCCTTGTAACAGCTACATCCACCCGAGGAAATAGTCTCTGAACATCCACTCTATCTATCCCCCTCATCATCTTATAGACCTCTATTAAGTCGCCTCTCATCCTCCTTCGCTCCAATGAGAAAAGCCCTAGCTCCCTCAACCTTCCCTCATAAGATCTACCCTCCAATCCAGGCAGCATCCTGGTAAATCTCCTTTGCACCCTTTCCAATGCTTCCACATCCTTCCTATAGTGAGGTGACCAGAACTGCACACAATACTCCAAATGTGGTCTCACCAGGGTCATGTACAGTTGCAGCATAACCCCACGGCTCTTAAACTCAAGCCCCCTGTTAAGAAACGCGAACAAACTATAGGCCTTCTTCACGGCTCTATCCACTTGAGTGGCAACCTTTAGAGATCTGTGGACATGAACCCCAAGATCTCTCTGTTCCTCCACATTCCTCAGAACCCTGCCGTTGACCCTGTAATCCGCATTCAAATTTACCTCTCAAAAATTTGTAAAAGACACGCTCACATCCACATGATGACTTTTGTGACATCCCAAAGCACTTTACAGCCGTTGAGGTACTTTTGAAGTGTAATCGCTGTGGTATAGTTTGAAGCATGGCAGCCATTTTATGCACGACAAGGTCCACTACAGTTCTGTGTGATCATTTTTAGATGTTTACTGAGGAAGAATATTGGCCAAAACATTAGACCTTTCTTCAAAATAATGCCATCTCCTCAGAAATAGGGCAGATTGGGGCTCAGCGCATCCGGAAGGTGTCGCATGTAAAAATGCAGCACTCCCACTGTACTGCACTGGGAGTATCAGCCTGGAGTGGGGCCTGAACCCACAGTTTTACTGCCTCAAAGGGGAGAGTGCTCCCCACTGAGCAAGCTGCCAGGTAACATCAGACCGGGTGCATTGAGTGTGGGGATTCTAGTGCGCTCTGGCACAAATGGTGCACTCAATCGCGTTTGGGTCAACCCATGGCCCCAGGTGGAGTGGATCACGGAACTGTTACAGCCATCTGGCCCATCGTATCTGCACCGGCTCTTCAATTGAGCATTCTGGCTCAATGTCATTGTCCTGCCTATTCCCCGGAATCCCCGCGCATTGTTTCCACTCCAGTCACCGTCTACTGCCCTCTTGAAAGCCTCGATGGAATCTTCCTCCACCACACCTCCAGACAGTGCGCCCTGCACCCGAACCACTCGCTGCATGTAAATATATTTTCTCACGTTGCATTTGCTTCTTTTACAAATCACCTCATATCCATGCGTCTTGTGATCGGCCAAATTGGGCCTTGATTCATCGTCTCCCACAAAATATGGTCTCTCTAACAATGGGGCAACCGTCAGTACGTTTTGCAGCCTCAATTTGGTCCTCTGATCAAGCCATTGGAAGCTGTCAATAAACCTAACATTGAAAATAAATGTTAAGTACTAATTATGAGGCGGAAGAACAGACTGCCACTTACATTAGCAAGAACTAAATATGCATGCATTTATATAATACTTTGGGTGCAGTACAACATCCCAAGGTGCTTCAGAGGAGCATTATCAAACCCAATTTCGACAGCGACACATTAACACAAATAACCGAAAGCTTGATCAGTGTGGTCGGTTTGAAGGAGTAGCTGAAAAATGAGACATAGATGGACAGTCAATAGGTTTAGCGAGGGAATTCCTCAGTTATGGCTGATGGTGCTGAGGGAAATGCTCTCAATGGTGGAGCAATGAAAACAAGCCTTTACCGATTCTTTTCCACATCAGTCCAGCATTGCCCTCTTCCCATCACTTAATGCGAGATCGTGCCCACCAATTAACACACAAAAAACAGAGTCCCATTTTGGGCGCATCTTTTCGGCGGAATGGCCCTGCTAAAAGTTTGCTTGACCTCAGTCGGGAAATCCCCGCCGAGGCATAACTTACTTCACTTCCTGCACTGACAGGCTCAGCTCATCAGCACAAGAAGAGATCGAGCACCATTTTTAAATTCCGTCGCAGTCTCTCAACCCCCTTTGAACACCCCAGCGGAACCCCTCCCCCTATTGTCCCAACCTACCTCTAAGGGGGTCCTCAAGCCCCCCTCAGTTCACCTCTTAAGGGCAGAGCATCGCCGGGCCCAATCCCTGGCATGGGCAATCTGGCACCCTGGCACTAATCTCCTCAATTGCCATTGTGCATGGACCACATTTGTGTGGACTCGTGCCAAACGACACCATGGCGAGGTCACCAAGACCTGGGAGTTTTATCCCGGGCCTCGGGAGAATCAGGCACCGACGTATTTAAATGCGCCTCATGGCTCACTTAAGTATGTTAATCTGGATCTCGCCCTGCTGGGTGAGGTTGAGATCCAGATCCATTCCGAGCATCGCGATAATGGCATTGCTGCGTCACCGAGTCGGGTGCCACGAGGCCATTCGATCATGCCCCTTATCAGCCAAGGTTCAACTGAGAACGCGCTCACCTCTTGAGTCATGAAAGGTTGTGGATTGAAGTCCCACACCTTGAATTCAACACAAAACAATCAAAGCGGACGCCCTCATGCAGCACTGACAAGAGTTCTGCACTGTCAGGGGTGGCGTCTTTCGATTGAAAGGTTAAATCAAAGCCTCATCTGACCTCTTGGGTGAATGGCGAACATTCTATGGCGCTAATTTGATTAAAGGCAGTGGAGTTATCACCAGCGTCCTGCTCCATTTTGAACTCTGAATCGACAGCAGAAAGAAAAAGATTATCTGGTCACTATTTCATTGCTACTCCGGGGATGATGTGTTGCGTGCATTAGCTGCTGCATTGCCTATATTACAACAGTAACCACACCGCATTGGCCGTAAAGTGCTTTGAGATGTTATGTCGTCATGAAGGTGCAACTTAAATTAAATTCTTCATTTCTTTTTTGCCTGAACTCAGACCAACCAAATCGAGACTTCTTGATTTTTATTTCCCGCCGGAAGTTGCTTTGTACCCCTGCACAGCAGAGTAAACACGTGCATGCGGAGGAATTTCTCTCAGAAACTTTTATTTTTGAGGAATGTGATAAATGCAATGTAAATGCAAGACTTTTTTTTCATTGATCTCTTTAATCCTGTGCTGTGGGCTGTGCCAGAGATGAAAACCATCAAACGAGGATCATTGCCTCTGATGGATGAATGTCGCAGGCTGCCTTTTGTTTTTAGGATTTTGAACGCATCCGCAGCAGCTGAGTGTTTCCCAGTTTCTGTCGAACGTTTCTCAACTCCGTCTGAGCTTCTTTCACCTGCACTGCTGGGCCCAGGCACATCGAGAAGAGCAAAGGTCAGAGTTCATCAAAATAAGCAAGAAGACACTCAAGCCATAACAAGCAGATTAGGAATGTGTTGGAATTGCTTTCCGAGTGGAATGTGAGCGCAGGGATAAATATGTATGGAACATAGTGTCTGAACATTTGAGCTCTGGTTCGGAGTCTCTGGCGCGTGCTGAGGAAAATACACATCTGTCTTGCGCTCTGCAAGCTGGGCTAGTTAACTAACTTATCTGTACGCGTGTAATCTGATGAGTAGAAAGTGATTGGTCATACTTCAAGCCATAACAGCAGTGGAGCAAAATTCTTTCAAGATACTTCAAAGGATTTCTCCCTCAACTCACACCGCCAAAACAAACAGCTAAACAATTTGCCTCCCTCAGTAAGGAGTGTGGTTGGTGGAGACTGTCTCTGTGGTAATGGTCTCTCCCTCCAAAGGTAATCGTGGAATCTCTACAGTGCAGGAGGCAGCCATTCAGCACCGACCCTACGAAGGAGCACCCCACCTCGGCCCCACCCTATCCTATCCCCGTAACCCCACCTAAACCTTTGGCACGGCGGCACAGTGGTTAGCACTGCTGCCTCACAGCGCCAGAGTCTCGGGTTCAATTCCAACATTGGATGGAGTGGAGTTTGCACGTTCTTCCCATGTCTGCGTGGGTTTCGTCCGGGTGCTCCGGTTTCCTCCCACAGTCCAAAGATGTGCAGGTCAGGTGGATTGGCCATCTTAAATTGCCCCTTAGTGTCCAAAGGTTTCGGTGGGGTTACGAGGATAGGATAGGATGGGGCCCAGGTGGGTGCTCCTTCCGAGGGTTGGTGCAGACCCAATGGGCTGAATGACTGCCTCCTGCACTGTCGGGATTCCACGATTACCTTTGGAGTGCAGAGACCATTACCACAGAGACAGTCTCCACCAACCATACTCCTTACTGAGGGAGGCAACTTGTTTAGCTGTTTGTTTTGGTGGTGTGAGTTGAGGGAGGAATGTTGGTCAAGACACTTGAAGAACTCTGTTTTCCCTTAAATCATGTCATGGCAGCATTGAATCTTACTGCATAAAAGATGCTAAGAACTCAGAAACAGTGGATATTAATCGGATGTTATTAGAGAGGAGGGATTACAATTATATGGGGACTGTTTTCATTGTAACAGAAGGGGTTAACAGGTAGCCTTTTTAACATGATGGGAGGCTATAGCAGAGTAGATGAAGAAAAATGATCTGCGAGTGAGTCAAAACATAATTGTTTTGACTCACTCTTGCACCCACCAAGACAGATGGAAGAATGACAAATTTCAAAGGGAATAACAATTTATACTTCATGAAGACAGGGTGCTGATTGGTTAGCAAATTAACTGTGGTTGGTCGAGGACTGAGAGGGGGACCACACTCTTTGGACATCCACTGCACTTAACCTCTTTCCATTTAGAAAGGACTCTACTCTCTCCTTTTTTGGTCCAAAATGGACAACCTCACACTTGCTCACATTGAATTCCATCTGCAACAAGTTTGCTCATTCGCCTAGTCTGTCAATACCTCCTTGCAATTTTATGCTTTCATCTAGACTGTCTACAATGCCACTCAACTTTATATCATCAGCAAATTTGGATATATTACTTTCAATGCCATCATCCAAGTTAATGAATGATGTGAATAACCGAGGACCCAACACAGATCCCTGTGGTACACCACTAGTCACCCCCTGCCAATTAGAATAATTACCCATTATCTCCACTCTCTGTCGCCTGTCGCTCAACCAGTTTCCAAAATGTGTGCTTACATGTCTGAAATGAGAGTAAGTGTGTGTGTTTGTGTGTGTGTGTCATATTAGTGGGTGTGTGAAATGAGAGTGTGCGTGTGTGTGTGTGAAATTAGTGTGTTTGTGAAATGAGAGTGTGTGTGTGTGAAATGAGAGTGTGTATGTGAAATGAGAGTGTGTGTGTGAGAGAGATGAGAGTGTGTGTGTATATGCGCATAAGATGAGCACGAGATGGTCTGATTAGCAAGTTTGCAGATGACACTTAAATAGGTGGAGTTGCAGAAAGTGAAGGGGACTGCCAGAGAATACAGCAGAATATAGATAGATTGGAGAGTTGGGCAGAGAAATGGTAGATGGAGTTTGATCATTGGTCAAATGTGAGATGATGCATTTTGGAAGATGAAATTCAGGTGTGAATTATACAATAAATGGCAGAACCCTTAGGACCATTGACGTTGAGGGATCTGGGCATTCAGGTTCATAGTTCCATGAAAGTGGCAATGCAGGTGGTCAAGAAGGCATATGGCATGCTTGCCTTCATCAGCCAGGGCATTGAGTACAAGAGTTGGCAGTCATGTTACAGTAGTATAAAACTTTAGTTGGGCCACATTTGGAAAATTGTGTGCAGTTCTGGTCGCCACATGAACAGAAGGATGTGGAATCTTTGGAGAGAGTGCAAAGAAGGTTTACCAGGATGTTGCCTGGTCTGAAGAGTGTTAGCTATGAGGAGAGGTTGAATAAACTCTGATTGTTTTGTTGGAAAGACGGAGGCTGAGGGGAGACGTGTTTGAGGTCTACAAAATTACGAGAGGTATAGACAGAGTGAATAGCCAGAAGTTTTTTGGATGGAAGACCCAATTACAAGAGGGCACAGATTCAAGATGAAAGGGGAAAAGTTTAGGGGAAATATGCGGAGAAAGCTGTTCACACAGGAGGTGGTGGGTGCCTGGAATGCGTTGCCAGTGGAGTTGGAGGAGGCAGGCACGATAGCAACGTTTAAGATATATCTTGATAGACACATGAGCGGGCGGGGAATGGGAGGATACAGACTGATTGAACCATAAGTAGTAGATCCTAATAAGGAATCTGGATCGGGGTAGGCTTCGTGGGACGAAGGGCCTGTTTCTGTGCCGTAATGTTCTTTGTTCTTTATTTGTGTGTGCATGTGTGTGAAATGAGAGTGTGCGTACGTGAAATAAGAGCACGTGTGTGTGTGTGTGTGTGTACATGAAATAACACTGTGCTTGTGTGTATGTGAAATAAGAGAGTGGGTGTGTGCCCAATATGGAAATCCAGCATTCCAGCAGCACTTTCCCCATATGAACCAAAGGAGCAGCAACAGTCCCCCATTAAAAATGACAAAGGAAAGACAAAAGTGTGTTTTTTAAAAAGAGAAATTTTAAACTATTGTTACAACACCCTGGGCTAGTGCGCGGTCCATTCCAGCCCCACTTGACCTGCATTCACAACACAATTTAATTAACCTATAATTCTTAGAATGATACACGAATGCCTTTGGCCCTTGACTGCCCAATTTTTACCAGGTGTGTAAATTTAAATACAATTACTTTTTGATTTATAGCGAAAACTATAATGAAATATGCAGCAAATACAACTGGCTAACTATCAACTAATTCCAAATCCACCATTTAAACTTGCCCCCCTTACCCCACCTTCTGTACACACACAGACACACACACACACACACACAAGACAGACAAACACAGAGGGGAGAGGAGGGGGGGGGAAATAATTTATAAAATACAAAAGAGTCTTTGTTTCAGGTGGTTGTCATGAAGCAGACCTTTCTTCAAAGTAAGTTTTCAGATCCAGGTCTCTGGTTTGCAGCCTGTAATGGTTTCACTGGAGACTCATTCAATTTTCTGCAGTTTCAGAATTGCTCACAGCATTTGTGGAGAAAACACGAGGGAGAAAGAGCAGGTCCTTTTCTCTGTGTGTCCAGGATTCAAAACTCTCCTTTCCCTTAGGTCTCTGGAAATCGGCCCACTCTGGCAGGATCTAATCGCCATCTGTTACTGAGCAGAGCACGGCCTTCTGGCCAATTTGCTGGCCACCAGCCAATCAATTTGGACTGAGTCGCACCCTATATCTCGGGTGCCAAAAAGTCTGGGCCTTGCAGTCCAAAGCTAGCATCAACATATACTATGTTGCAACTTCTTGAATTTCTGCTGCCTGACTTAAAGATATATGCTCATTTAGCATCCGTGGGTCAAAATGAGAACAGCAAAAATAAAAGGGAAATGAGGGAATCAACAGGAAGGATCCGAACTCTATAGTAAATATATATGTTTTTTTATATATTTGTACCAATTGTGCAAAAATGTATTTCTGTTTTGGCTAGTCAATGCAATAAGGATGTTTCTTAGGGGTCCCTTCAGTACTCTTGGGAGGTCAAAAGGCTTCCATGGCTGGAAAGGTTTGGGAAACCTTACCATGGGACATGCACCAAAGAACTATTTCCCCCATGCATTTGTTGAATTCAGAAAAGACACAATGCCTGCTCATGTTCTTTCTTCCTGTAGAACAGTCAACTTGCTAACCAGCACCATTTTCTCATGCATATGAATTGTTCCTTCCCTCTGAAATTTAGCATTCTGGCATCTGTCCGGATAAGAAGCTGCGACAAAATATCTCTTTTCTCAGCAATACTCAAGTTCTGTACAACCAAATGACTGGATTTATAATCATGGGCAGATGTTCGAGCAGGGAGTTGAGGCAAATTTTAATTTGCTCACAGATTTGACATACTCCAAGACATTCTAGTTGAAAAGGTGGTGAAAACGGATTCCATCAATAACTATGAAAGGAAATGGGGATTATTTGGGGGTGAGGAATTTAGAGGGCTATGGACACACAAAGTTTGGGTTATGGACACAAAGTGGGGTGGCCAGACTGCTCTTTCAAAGAGCCAGTACTGACATAACTCAACAACTGGCCTCATGCTTCTATGATTCTATACGAAGGAGACAATTTGGCTAATCGTATTTGTTCCAGTGTCTGAAAGAGCTTTCCAATTAGACCTACTTCCACCCACTCTTTCCCTCGAGCCTTGCAATTCTTTTCCATTTCAAGTATTTAGCCAATTTTCTTTAGAAAGTCACAATTGGCTTGGCTTTCACTTCACTTTCAGTCAATGCATTATAGATCATAACAACTTGTTTCGTAAAAAAGAATTCTCCTCCACTCCTCCTGGGTCTTTGCCAATTTTCTTAAATTGGTGTCCTCTAGTTACAGGCCATCGCGCCAGCAGAAGACGTCAGGGTCAGTATCAGTACTCAATTCTCAAAACCGCTCGTCATTTCGGACATCTCCATTGATTCTCTCCATAACCTTCTGTCCTTCTCCGTCCTAAAGGAGAATGATTACTGCTTCCGTGGTCACTCCACAAAAACTGAATGCTTGATATTTGCCGAAACACACCGCTTTAATTTAACCTTTGATCTGAAAGTCAATCCTTCTGACAGTACAATATTGCCTCAGTGCTGTCCTGGTGTGTTAACCCAGACTTTGCACATGAATCCTAGGGCTGGGCTTATTTTGTCAACCTTTTTACCTTTTGGAGACTTCCAGACCAGGAATGATCAATGACCTGGAGACACAAAAAGAAGGGAGCAGTAATATTTCAGGAGGTAAAGAATCAACATGAGCCGGGTATTGGATTAGCTGCCCATTGAATAGCCAGACCAATCAAATGCCAATGCAAAGGAAAATAACACAAGGTGGATAGTATGGGGAATATCCGCTCCTGCCTGCTTTTCACCCAGCTGAATATTACCACCTCTGTTTCGGTATGCTGACAGAATCTGGCAGAAATGTTTTCCTTATTGGAGATGTGGTTGCTCGGCAGGGGGCAGGATATCCTGCCTTGAGTCAACACCGATTCACAGTGCTGACATTAATTAGAATGCAAACTCCTGTTTACAGCCTCGAGTACCTTGATCGAGGGAGGCCCGATCAATTTGGCTCGAGACAAAGTTGAATTCAAACTGAGGCTTTATTAGTCTCTGTAGTGTGGCCTCCTACAGCAGCTGACGAAATGGCTGCGAACTGAAGGCCACGCATATTTATAAACCGGCTCCTGGGCGGAGCTAGCATGCAGGGGCCCAGGTGAACCTGTAGTGCAGGTTCTACCGTACAACCCTTAATATGGGAACACAGTGGTTTACCACATTCACCCCCTGTTAAAATTGAGTCCGGCAGGGCTGGTGGATAACTATATACAATTCGCAATCTTTAATATTTACAGAACAGTGAAAAAAAATGTCTCTGGTCATCCGGTCAGAGGTGCAGCCGGCCGGGCGCCGTGATCGTAACTCTGGGATCGACGAAGTGGAGCCGGTGATGTTGGTGCTGTCGTGGTCGAAGTTGACTCCGGGAGCGTGCCAAAATCCTCTTCATCAATGGGGGTGGGCAGGGGGAGGACGGACAGTCCTAGGGGGGGTGATGGGGGCGACGGGGGTGGTGTGGGGGTGGAACCTGCTGGTACCAGGTCCCTGAGGGAGACGGTTGCCTGGTGGCCGTCGGGGAACGCCACGTAGGCGTACTGTGGGTTTGCGTGGAGCAGGTGCACCCTTTCCACCAACGGGTCCGCCTTGTGGAGCCGCACATGTTTACAGAGAAGCACTGTTCCCGGAGCTGTGAGCCAAGTTGGGAGTGATACCCCCGATGTGGACTTCCAGGGGAAGGCAAAAAGACGTTCCTGTGGTGTACTGTTAGTAGCAGTGCAAAGTAATGAGCGAATGGAATGTAGTGCATCAAGGAGGACCTCTTGCCAGCGGGAGGCCGGAAGATTTCTGGACCGTAGGGCCAGCTGGACGGCCCTCCATACCGCCCCATTCTCCCTTTCTACCTGATCGGTGGAGGGGAGGGGGCCTTTGAGGGGTTCAAAGGGGCGGGAGGCCTTCACCAGGTACGCGCGGTCTGGCCGGTAGAAGTGCGGTTTGCACTCCACACAGACCTGGCAGTCCTTGGTGATCGTCCTTACTTCCTCGACGGAGTAGGGCAAATTTTGTGCCTTAATGAAGTGGTACAACCGAGTGACCCCTGGGTGACAAAGGCTGTCGTGCAGGGTCCGGAGTCGGTCTGCCAGTGCGCTGGCACATGTACCTCGGGATAGGGCGTCTGGGGGCTCGTTGAGTTTGCCAGGGCGATACTTAATCTCGTAGTTATAGGTGGAGAGCTCGATTCTCCACCGCACAAATTTGTCATTTTTGATCTTGCCCCGCTGCGTGTTGTTGAACACGAAGGCAACCAACCGTTGGTCAGTGAGGAGAGTGAATCTCCTGCCGGCCAGGTAATGCCTCCAATGTTGCACAACCTCAACGATAGCCTGGGCCTCCTTTTCGACGGTTGAGTGCCGAATTTCAGAGGCATGGAGGGTGCGGGAAAAGAATGCCACGGGCCTGCCTGCCTGGTTGAGGGTGGTGGCAAGGGCGACGTCGCTTTCTACTTGGAAAGGAAGTGTTTCGTCTACAGCGTGCATTCCAGCTTTGGCAATATCAGCTCTGATCCGGGCGAAGGCCTGTTGGGCCTCGGCCGTCAGGGGGAAATGAGTGGACTGTATGAGTGGGCGGGCCTTGTCTGCAAAGTTTGGTTCCCATTGAGCGTAATACGAGAAGAACCCCAGGCAGCGTTTGTGGGCCTTGGTGGAGTGGGGGAGGGGAAGCTCCATGAGGGGGCGCATGCGGTCGGGATCGGGCCCCAGAACTCCGTTCTGGACCACATAGCCGAGGATGGCTAAGCGGTTTGTACGGAACACACACTCTCCTTGTTATACGTGAGGTTGAGGAGAGTGGCGGTGCGGGGAAATTTAGCGAGGTTGGCATCGTGGTCCTGCTGATCATGGCCACAGATAGTGACATTGTCTAGGTACGGAAACGTGGCACGCAAGCGGTACCAGTCGACCATTCGGTCCATCTCCCTTTGGAAGACCGAAACCCCATTGGTGACGCCGAAGGGGACCCTAAAGAAGTGATATAGCCAGCTGTCTGCCTCGAAGGCGGTGTATGGACGGACCGATTTACGGATGGGGAGCTGGTGGTAAGCGAATTTCAGGTCCACCGTTGAGAAGACCCGGTACTGTGCAATCTGCTTAACCATGTCAGATATGCGTGGAAGGGGGTACGCGCCGAGTTGCGTGTACCTGTTGATGGTCTGGCTGTAGTCCACAACCATTCAATTTTTCTCCCCAGAATTAACTACTACCACTTGAGCTCTCCAAGGGCTGTTGCTGGCCTCGATGACTCCCTCCTGAAGCAACCGCTGGACCTCGGACCTGATGAAGGCCTTATCCTGGGTGCTGTACCGTCTGCTCCTGGTGGCGATGGGTTTGCAATCTGGAGTTAGATTGGCAAAGAAGGAAGGAGGATCGACCTTTAGGGTCGCGAGGCCGCACACAGTGAGGGTGGTAAGGATCCGCTGAATTTAAGGGTCAGGCTCTGGAGGTTGCACTGAAAATCCAGGCCAAGGATAAGTGCAGCGCAGAGGTTAGGGAGGATGTAAAGGTGAAAACCGTGGAACTCTACGCCTTGGACTGTGAGCGTGACCGTGCAGTACCCCCAGATCGCTACGCGATGGGATCCGGAGGCCAGGGACATACTTTGATTGGTAGGGTGTACCTTAAGGGAGCAGCGCCTTACCGTATTTGGATGTACAAAGCTCTCGGTGCTCCCGGAGTCCAGTAGGCAGGAGGTCACGTGGCCGTTGACTTTCACACTGGTGGATGCGTTGGTCAGAACGTGTGGTCTGAACTGGTCGATTACCATGGATGCGAGTCGTGGTTGATCGTCGGGTAGTGAGGCGGCCGCTGCGCCGGGGTCCTGAAACGCCGTTGGTCTCCGTGTGCTGCGGGGTGGACAGGATGGCGGCACCCGGAGGTCCTGGGGGTCACAAAATGGCGGCGCCCATGGAACGCACGTTGCGGGGGTGGAGAAAGATGGCAGCGACCATGAAACGCACGTGTTATGCGGGGGAGAAGATGGCGGCGCCCATTGCTCGCACATGGCCTGGGGAGGAGGGGAGGATAGCGGCGCCCAGTGTCCGTGACCGGGGGGGGGGGGGCGACTGCTGCCGCTGAGCGGGCCTGGCACACCGTTGCGTTGTGGCCCTTCTTCCCGCAGGCCTACAAGGGCAGCGCAGGCCAGGCAGCGTTGGCGGGGGTGTCTTTGTTGGCCGCAAAAATAGCATCGGGGCCCCCCGGAGATCACTGGCTGGCGGGTAGCGCAGACGTACTGGGTGGGTAGCGCCCCTGCTGGGGCGGCTGCCTGTGGGGCCCATGAAGCATAGGAGGAGTGGGCCGCGCGGTTGGGGGCGTAGGACTGTACATTGCGCAGGATGACCGTCATGGAAAGCGCTAGTGTTTTAGTCTCTGCGAGGTTGCGCGTGGCCCCTTCTAGGAGCCGCTGCCTGATAACATCGGACCCAATCCCAGTTACAAAAGCATCCCTCATAAGGAGATCTGAGTGCTCCTTAGCTGTAATGTCCTGGCAGTCACAGTCTCGAACTAGTGGGATCAGGGCCCTCCAGAAGGCCTCGATTGACACACCAGGTAGTTGAGTACGTGTTGCGAGCGCGTGTCTGGCGAAGAGCGTGTTTGTCTTCTGCTCATAACTCTCTTTGAGTCGAGTAATAGCATCAGCGTAATTGGGTGCATCGTGGACCAGTGGGAAGATTTTAGAGTTGAATCTGGAGTACAAGATTTGAATCTTCTGAGCCTCTGGAACAGGGTCTCGGCGCCGCGTTGATATACGCTTCAAAACAAACTAGCCAGTGCTGAAAGTCCTTTCCGGCGTTGCTTGCGTGTAGGTCCAGCTGCAGTCGATCTGGTTTAATCCGGAGGTCCATCTTCTGAATCAGAGACTAATAAATTGAGGCACGATCAATTTGGCTGGAGACGAAGTTGAATTCAAACTGAGGCTTTATTAGTATCTGAAGTGTGACCTCCTACAGCAGCTGGTGAAATGGCTGCGAGCTGGAGGCCACGTATATTTATAACCCGGCTCCTGGGCGGAGCTAGCACGCAGGGGCCCAGGTGAACCTGTAGTGCAGGTTCTACAGTACAACCCTTAATATAGGAACACAGTGGTTTACCACATCGAGGCTTTCGTTTACTCAACACCCTCTTACCTACTGATAGTCACAAGCAGCTTGTGCAGTTATGGTTACAACCCAACACTCTCTCAAAGCAACTCTTTTTGCTTTCTCTGTTCTGTAACTTTCCAATGAATTCATCATCTTTGTGTACTAGCCTCTGCCTTTCGTCCACTCTGGCTTGGGTCACTGTCTGCGCGGAGTCTGCACGTTCTCCCCGTGTCTGCGTGAGTTTCCTCCGGACGCTCCGGTTTCCTCCCACAGGTCCCAAAAGGCGTGCTATTAGTTGAATTGGACATTCCAAATTCTCCCTCAGTGTACCCGAACAGGCGCCGGAGTGTGGCGACTAGGGGCTTTTCACAATAACTTAATTGCAGTGTTAATGTAAGCCTACTTGTGACACTAATAAAGATTATTATTATTATGGCTCAATCACAGCAGGAGGCCACTAGGAGTAATGGGGAAACGCTTCAGGGATGTCCTCAAAGCATTCCTGAAGATGATCAACATCCCCAGCGATTCATGAGAGACCCTGGCATGTGACCAACCAAAATGGAGAAGGCTCATTGAGAACACATCGAGAGGCTTCCCAGGGAACGTGTAGAGGCAAAGTCAAGGTATCGGAGGGGATACATAAACCTTCAAACAACCTATCAACCCAAACTTTCAAGTACCACTTGTTTGGAAGAATCGGCAGATCACACTTTGAACTTGTCAACCATCTCAGAAACCATCAAGTCGGGGTGGAAGCCAGCCACCCTTGAGGGACCGCCGAAGATGGAGAGGATGGACAGATCTCAGCCATGACGTGCAACAGTCTCTGTTCCACAGCTACACTGAAGGTCAGGTCTGTCATCCATTGCAGATGTGCTTCGGTCTTTACTTTTCAGTGCAATAAATGTCATAAACCCAACTCACTATTACTTCAAGTCAAACGAGCGACTTGAGAATCTGAGGTCAGGGATTAGAAGATCTATTTCTCTTAGTTCTCCGGTGATTGATCATTTTGCCTTACCAAGCTGTATCATGTAATGGAGAACTCAGCCAATGGGTGTTTCACCACCCGGAGCTTGCAGTTCTGCCAATAAGCACGAGTAATCCACAAAGAGAAAGTGCAGAGAGTAGCACATTCTCACCTCCAGAAAGAATATACCTCAACACATCATCCATCAATAGCGATCAATTGCGGCTGGACACAAACTGTGTTTATTGAATAAACAGTCCAGTTTCCTCATTTGAATTGTTCAGTTGACAGCATTTTGTCTCGAGAAACTACTATTCAATCCTAAATCTCTGCCCGTTCAACTGATATTTCATAATTCCATGGAATCACAAATGAGAGAATAGGGTTGATACTGATGCAATATTTCGGTCATGTTTCGTAATCATCTGGAACCACCTATCCTCTCAAAATAATTCATTGTGGGGAGAACCAGGAGCCATTTTGGTCATGTAACTGGCTGCCTCTGTTATATTTTGCTTATGCTGCCATGTTTAGGGTCATAAACTGTAGAAATATCCTTTGGTATAATATTGAAGAACAGGAAGGTTTCTCCAGTGCCCTGGCCAAAATTTAAAAGAAAGCAAACAAAATTAAAAATGGATTCTCTGTTCATTATCATGGGAGTGTGGCTTCCACTTGGGCCACCATGCTGCCCACCGCCATGTTGACATACTGACAACACAGTATGTCAGGATTTCCCACACTTTTCGAGCCTTGGGACCCCGAGTGACCTCCCAAGAGCATCAGGGAACCCCAAACATTCTCATAATGTTAACACCCTTTTTTTTTGCCATTAACTAGGGAACAATACAGAAATCAAACGTAAGTCAGTCTTTTCTAGGTATGGGCGGGATTCTCCGGCTCCCAGTTACATTTCTCTCAGCGGCAGGAGGCAGCATGATGTTCCTGCTCCTGCTGTTGTCAATGGGAATTCCCGATGAAGCCACCCCATGTTGTGGGGAAGTGAATCTTTGGCTTGTCCATGAGCAGTTGATGGTGAAATGTTGCGGCCATTAAGTTGGGTGATTCTGCTAGCACTGCCTTTGGCAGTTGATCAGTTGGTTTGGAGATACTTGATTCTGCGGTTTATCAGAAACGTGTTGTCCTGTTTCCTTTTTGACTGTGGTGTTGCTGAGTTGTTTCGAGTAACCAGAGAGAGAGACCTTTTTACCTGCAAGTGTAGGGATGCCAAGTGGATTTACGATACCTTCTTCTTTAGTGAACCAGCACAGCCAGATGAGAAAACCAGACAAGCTCAATAGAACTAGAACACCAAACAAACGCACAGAGACCACTAAACTTTCAAAGTTAACTTTCAACCCCGTTTCATGGGTGGAATTCAACCAAAATAATGTGTCATATTGGATGCGTTTGGCGGCGTGTTTCTCGACCCACACCGATATTCAACCACACTTAGTCATTTCTTCTGGCCCTGGGAAGTTTCCTCCCAGTCTAGCCCACATTTAGAAATGTTTTCATCACTGGGAGCTGAACTTGTCGATCAGACTGGCTCCTCGGGGATTGGGCCGCCATTTTGAAAGGGTGTCCCTATCTCTACGTGAGTTTAATGGTTCCCCCACACTCTACTCATTGCAATGTCACCCCCTGCACACATGTGCATTACCTCATATCCCTCCAATTGAGGGCACCCTGCTATGGGGTCACTGAAGGCTCCCCTCTACAAGCCTTCCCACTGCCCATTTTAGGCCCCCACTTTTCGGACCGGCACTCTTAAAACCCCCAACCTTTATGAAGCCTCTTTATAACATAGAACATAGAACATAGAAAATACAGCACAGAACAGGCCCTTCGGCCCACGATGTTGTGCCGAACCTTTGTCCTAGATTAATCATAGATTATCATTGAATTTACAGTGCAGAAGGAGGCCATTCGGCCCTTTGAGTCTGCACCGGCTCTTGGAAAGGGCACCCTACCCAAACTCAACACCTTCACCCAACACCAAGGTCAATTTGGACATTAAGGGCAATTTATCATTGGCCAATTCACCTAACCTGCACATCTTTGGATTGTGGGAGGAAACCGGAGCACCCGGAGGAAACCCACGCAGACACGGGGAGGACGTGCAGACTCCGCACAGTCAGTGACCCAAGCCGGAATCGAACCTGGGACCCTGGAGCTGTGAAGCAATTGTGCTATCCACAATGCTACCGTGCTGCCCTTGAGAACAAATAAATCTACACTATATCATTTAACCGTAATCCATGTACCTATCCAATAGCTGCTTGAAGGTCCCTAATGTTTCCGACTCAACTACTTCCACAGGCAGTGCATTCCATGCCCCCACTACTCTCTGGGTAAAGAACCTACCTCTGATATCCCTCCTATATCTTCCATCTTTCACCTTAAATTTATGTCCCCTTGTAATGGTTTGTTCCACCCGGGGAAAAAGTCTCTGACTGTCTACTCTATCTATTCCCCTGATCATCTTATAAACCTCTATCAAGTCGCCCCTCATCCTTCTCCGTTCTAATGAGAAAAGGCCTAGCACCCTCAACCTTTCCTCGTAAGACCTACTCTCCATTCCAGGCAACATCCTGGTAAATCTTCTTTGCACCTTTTCCAAAGCTTCCACATCCTTCCTAAAATGAGGCGACCAGAACTGTACACAGTACTCCAAATGTGGCCTTACCAAAGTTTTGTACAGCTGCATCATCACCTCACGGCTCTTAAATTCAATCCCTCTGTTAATGAACGCGAGCACACCATAGGCCTTCTTCACAGCTCTATCCACTTGAGTGGCAACTTTCAAAGATGTATGAACATAGACCCCAAGATCTCTCTGCTCCTCCACATTGCCAAGAACTCTACCGTTAACCCTGTATTCCGCATTCATATTTGTCCTTCCAAAATGGACAACCTCACACTTTTCAGGGTTAAACTCCATCTGCCACTTCTCAGCCCAGCTCTGCATCCTATCTATGTCTCTTTGCAGCCGACAACAGCCCTCCTTACTATCCACAACTCCACCAATCTTCGTATCATCTGCAAATTTACTGACCCACCCTTCAACTCCCTCATCCAAGTCATTAATGAAAATCACAAACAGCAGAGGACCCAGAACTGATCCCTGCGGTACGCCACTGGTAACTGGGATCCAGGCTGAATATTTGCCATCCACCACCACTCTCTGACTTCTATCGGTTAGCCAGTTCGTTATCCAACTGGCCAAATTTCCCACTATCCCATGCCTCCTTACTTTCTGCATAAGCCTACCATGGGGAACTTTATCAAATGCCTTACTAAAATCCATGTACACTACATCCACTGCTTTACCTTCATCCACATGCTTGGTCACCTCCTCAAAGAATTCAATAAGATTTGTAAGGCAAGACCTACCCCTCACAAATCCGTGCTGACTATCCCTAATCAAGCAGTGTCTTTCCAGATGCTCAGAAATCCTATCCTTCAGTACCCTTTCCATTACTTTGCCTACCACCGAAGTAAGACTAACTGGCCTGTAATTCCCAGGGTTATCCCTAGTCCCTTTTTTGAACAGGGGCACGACATTCGCCACTCTCCAATCCCCTGGTACCACCCCTGTTGACAGTGAGGACGAAAAGATCATTGCCAACGGCTCTGCAATTTCATCTCTTGCTTCCCATAGAATCCTTGGATATATCCCGTCAGGCTTGCCCTTCACCCACCCCCCTCCCCATTTTTCATAAACCCCACTCATCCCCGGTTCATGGGCATGGTTCCTCAGGCACTGACCCTTGGCAGTGCCATCCTGGCATCTGGGCTCCCAAGAACTGCCACCCTAGCACCTTGGCAGTTCACCTGCAAGCTTGGTAGTGTCATCCAGGAACCTTGGCAATGCCAGGGTGGCAATGCCAATGTGTAAGTCTGGCAGTGCCAAGGAGCCTGGGTGCCAGAGGGAGAGCTAGGGTACCACCCTGCCCTGTTCCCGAATACCTGGGGTCTCCTATGGTCTGGGAAGCCCGAGTTGCCGTTATACCTTGTCCAGATTTGTGTGGATCAGTATTAAACTGGTATCGGACTCACAAGGGAGATCATTAATTCACGGGCGCCGGGAGTATCTGAATTAAAATGAGCCATACAGCTCATTTAAATATGCTGATCTGGATCTCACCCAGCGAGGGGGAGACCCAAATCGTGACATCTCACAAAGTTTGGTTGAATCCCATGAGATACCTCAAGCGTCGGGAATCTCACGAGAGGCCTCTTGCAAGATTTACGGCCTTGTCGTGTTACAAAGTCGGGCATGATGAGGCTGGTAAATCATGCCTAGCAGACATTCCTGGAAGAGAAAAATCCAAACATGTATTTCACCCAGAACTGTTTTTTTCACCTCATATTGTGACTCCAGTCTGGAATATAACTCACAGGAGATGGTTTCTGCCCAGATGGTGATCAACCATCTCCACAGTTGAGTTTTTGCTTTTCATCTTTTCCTTTGAAGAGTCTCTGTCTTAAAAGATGTGACTTTCCATTCCCTCTGGGCAAATTGGTCAAGTGTAATCCACAATGAAATTTTTCAGCAAGTCTTAGCCAATTTTTGCGTATAGGTCCTTTATGTAAAAAGCATGTCTTACTTACAAGTTCAATATGTAAGTAATTCAAGGCTATGATCCATTGTCATGACAATATACTTGTCATAGATATCATTGATGTGCATTTCTTTGTCCTGCATACTGCTGTTGTGGATATCTTTGTCCTGAAAGCCCTTGTTACAGATATCCTTGTTGAAGATATCCTTGTTGCAGATATCCTTGTTGTGATTACCTTTGTTGTAAATATCCTTGTTGCAGATATCCTTGTTGTAGATATCCTTTTTGTACATATCTTTCTTGAAGATATCCTTGTTGAAGATACCGTTGTTACAGATATCCTTGTTGTGGATATCCTTGTTGTAGATGTCCTCATTGCAGATATCCTTGTTATAGATATCCTTGTTGTGGATATCCTTCTTGTGGATATCCTTGTTGTGGATATCCATGTTGTGAATATTCTTGTTGTAGATATCCTTGTTGCGGATATCCTTGTTCTGGATATCCTTGTTGTGGATATCCTTGTTGTGGATATCCTTATTATGGATACCCTTGTTGTGGATATCCTTGTTGTGGATATCCTTGTTGTGGATATCCTTGTTGTAGATATCCTTGTTGTAGATATCCTTGTTGTGGATACCCTTGTTGTGGATATCCTTGTTGTGGATATCCTTGTTGTGGATATCCTTGTTCATAGAATCATAGAATTTACAGTGCAGAAGGAGGCCATTCGGCCCATCGAGTCAGCACCGGCTCTTGGAAAGAGCACCCTACCCAAAGTCAACACTTCCATCCTATCCCCATAACCCAGTAACCCCACCCAATACTAAGGGCAATTTTGGACACTAAGGGCAATTTCTCATGGCCAATCCACCTAACCCGCACATCTTTGGACTGTGGGAGGAAACCGGAGCACCCGGAGGAAACCCACGCACACACGGGGAGGACGTGCAGACTCCGCACAGACAGTGACCCAAGCCGGAATCGAACCTGGGACCCTGGAGCTGTGAAGCAATTGTGCTATCCACAAGGCTACCGTGCTGCCCGGACAAATAGAAGCCCCTAAGCGAGAATCATACCCCTAGACCAACGAGCCAAATCAACCTTGTTGTGGATATTCTTGCAGTGGATATCCTTGTTGTGGATATCCTTGTTGTGGATATCCTTGTTGTGGATATCCTTGTTGTAGATATCCTTATTGTGGATATCATTATTGTAGATATCCTTGTTGTGGAAATCCTTGTTGCAGATATCCTTGTTGTGGATATCCTTGTTGAGGATATCCTTGTTGTGGATATCCTTGTTGGGGATATCCTTGTTGCGGATATCCTTGTTCTGGATATCCTTATTGATATCCTTGTTGGGATTATCCTTGTTGTGGATATCCTTGTTGTGGATATCCTTGTTGTGGATATGCTTGTTGTAGATATCCTCATTGTGGATATCCTTGTTGTGGATATCCTTGTTGTAGATATCCTTGTTGTGGATACCCTTGTTGTGGATATCCTTGTTGTGGATATCCTTGTTGTGGATATCCTTGTTGTGGACATGCTTGTTGTAGATATCCTCATTGTGGATATCCTTGTTGTGGATATCCTTGTTGTAGATATCCTTGTTGTGGATACCCTTGTTGTGGATATCCTTGTTGTGGATATCCTTGTTGGGAATATCCTTGTTGCGGATATCCTTGTTCTGGATATCCTTATTGATATCCTTGTTGGGATTATCCTTGTTGTGGATATCCTTGTTGGGGATATCCTTGTTGCGGATATCCTTGTTCTGGATATCCTTATTGATATCCTTGTTGGGATTATCCTTGTTGTGGATATCCTTGTTGTAGATATCCTTTTTGTACATATCTTTCTTGAAGATATCCTTGTTGAAGATACCGTTGTTACAGATATCCTTGTTGTGGATATCCTTGTTGTAGATGTCCTCATTGCAGATATCCTTGTTATAGATATCCTTGTTGTGGATATCCTTCTTGTGGATATCCTTGTTGTGGATATCCATGTTGTGAATATTCTTGTTGTAGATATCCTTGTTGCGGATATCCTTGTTCTGGATATCCTTGTTGTGGATATCCTTGTTGTGGATACCCTTGTTGTGGATATCCTTGTTGTGGATATCCTTGTTGTAGATATCCTTGTTGTAGATATCCTTGTTGTGGATATCCTTGTTGTAGATATCCTTGTTGTGGATACCCTTGTTGTGGATATCCTTGTTGTGGATATCCTTGTTGTGGATATCCTTGTTCATAGAATCATAAAATTTACAGTGCAGAAGGAGCCCATTCGGCCCATCGAGTCAGCACCGGCTCTTGGAAAGAGCACCCTACCCAAAGTCAACACTTCCATCCTATCCCCATAACCCAGTAACCCCACCCAATACTAAGGGCAATTTTGGACACTAAGGGCAATTTCTCATGGCCAATCCACCTAACCCGCACATCTTTGGACTGTGGGAGGAAACCGGAGCACCCGGAGGAAACCCACGCACACACGGGGAGGACGTGCAGACTCCGCACAGACAGTGACCCAAGCCGGAATCGAACCTGGGACCCTGGAGCTGTGAAGCAATTGTGCTATCCACAAGGCTACCGTGCTGCCCGGACAAATAGAAGCCCCTAAGCGAGAATCATACCCCTAGACCAACGAGCCAAATCAACCTTGTTGTGGATATTCTTGCAGTGGATATCCTTGTTGTGGATATCCTTGTTGTGGATATCCTTGTTGTGGATATCCTTGTTGTAGATATCCTTATTGTGGATATCATTATTGTAGATATCCTTGTTGTGGAAATCCTTGTTGCAGATATCCTTGTTGTGGATATCCTTGTTGAGGATATCCTTGTTGTGGATATCCTTGTTGGGGATATCCGTGTTGCGGATATCCTTGTTCTGGATATCCTTATTGATATCCTTGTTGGGATTATCCTTGTTGTGGATATCCTTGTTGTGGATATCCTTGTTGTGGACATGCTTGTTGTAGATATCCTCATTGTGGATATCCTTGTTGTGGATATCCTTGTTGTAGATATCCTTGTTGTGGATACCCTTGTTGTGGATATCCTTGTTGTGGATATCCTTGTTGTGGATATCCTTGTTGGGAATATCCTTGTTGCGGATATCCTTGTTCTGGATATCCTTATTGATATCCTTGTTGGGATTATCCTTGTTGTGGATATCCTTGTTGGGGATATCCTTGTTGCGGATATCCTTGTTCTGGATATCCTTATTGATATCCTTGTTGGGATTATCCTTGTTGTGGATATCCATGTTGTGGATATCCTTGTTGTGGATATGCTTGTTGTAGATATCCTCGTTGTGGATATCCTTGTTGTGGATATCCTTGTTGTAGATATCCTTGTTGTGGATACCCTTGTTGTGGATATCCTTGTTGTGGATATCCTTGTTGTGGATATCCTTGTTGCAGATATCCTTGTTGTGGATATCGTTGTTGAGGATATCCTTGTTGTGGATATCCTTGTTGGGGATATTCTTGTTGTAGATATCCTTGTTGTGGATATCCGTGTTGTGGATATCCTTGTTGTGGATATCTGGTTGTGGATATCCTTGTTGTGGATATCCTTGTTGTGGATATCCTTTTTGTGGATATTCTAGTTATGGATATCCTTGTTATGGATATCCTTGTTGTGGATATCTTTGTTGTGGATATCCTTGTTGAGGATATCCTTGTTGGGGATATCCTTGTTGTGGATATCCTTGTTGTGGATATCCTTGTTGTAGATATCCTTATTGTGGATATCATTATTGTAGATATCCTTGTTGTGGAAATCCTTGTTGCAGATATCCTTGTTGTGGATATCCTTGTTGAGGATATCCTTGTTGTGGATATCCTTGTTGGGGATATCCTTGTTGCGGATATCCTTGTTCTGGATATCCTTATTGATATCCTTGTTGGGATTATCCTTGTTGTGGATATCCTTGTTGTGGATATCCTTGTTGTGGATATGCTTGTTGTAGATATCCTCATTGTGGATATCCTTGTTGTGGATATCCTTGTTGTAGATATCCTTGTTGTGGATACCCTTGTTGTGGATATCCTTGTTGTGGATATCCTTGTTGTGGATATCCTTGTTGGGAATATCCTTGTTGCGGATATCCTTGTTCTGGATATCCTTATTGATATCCTTGTTGGGATTATCCTTGTTGTGGATATCCTTGTTGGGGATATCCTTGTTGCGGATATCCTTGTTCTGGATATCCTTATTGATATCCTTGTTGGGATTATCCTTGTTGTGGATATCCTTGTTGTGGATATCCTTGTTGTGGATATGCTTGTTGTGGATATCCTCGTTGTGGATATCCTTGTTGTGGATATCCTTGTTGTAGATATCCTTGTTGTGGATACCCTTGTTGTGGATATCCTTGTTGTGGATATCCTTGTTGTGGATATCCTTGTTGCAGATATCCTTGTTGTGGATATCCTTGTTGAGGATATCCTTGTTGTGGATATCCTTATTGATATCCTTGTTGGGATTATCCTTGTTGTGGATATCCTTGTTGTGGATATCCTTGTTGTGGATATGCTTGTTGTAGATATCCTCGTTGTGGATATCCTTGTTGTGGATATCCTTGTTGTAGATATCCTTGTTGTGGATACCCTTGTTGTGGATATCCTTGTTGTGGATACCCTTGTTCTGGATATCCTTGTTGTGGATATCCTTGTTGTGGATATCTGGTTGTGGATATGCTTGTTGTAGATATCCTCATTGTGGATATCCTTGTTGTGGATATCCTTGTTGTAGATATCCTTGTTGTGGATACCCTTGTTGTGGATATCCTTGTTGTGGATATCTGGTTGTGGATATCCTTGTTGTGGATATTCTTGTTATGGATATCCTTGTTGTGGATATCTTTGTTGTGGATATCCTTGTTGTAGATATCCTTGTTGTGGATATCCTTGTTGTATATATCCTTGTTGTGGATATCCTTGTTCTGGATATCCTTGTTGTAGATATCCTTATTCTGGATATCATTATTGTAGATATCCTTGTTGTGGATATCTGGTTGTGGATATCCTTGTTGTGGATATCCTTGTTGAGATTATCCTTGTTGTGGATATCCTTGTTGTAGATATCCTTGTTGTGTATATCCTTGTTGTGGATATCCTTGTTGTAGATATCCTTATTCTGGATATCATTATTGTAGATATCCTTGTTGTGGATATCCTTGTTGTGGATATCCTTGTTGTGGATATCCTTGTTGTAGATATCCTTGTTGTGTATATCCTTGTTGTGGATATCCTTGTTGTAGATATCCTTGTTGTGGATATCCTTGTTGTAGATATCCTTATTGTGGATATCATTATTGTAGATATCCTTGTTGTGGAAATCCTTGTTGCAGATATCCTTGTTGTGGATATCCTTGTTGAGGGTATCCTTGTTCTAGATATCCTTGTTGTGGGTATCATTGTTGTGGATATCCTTGTTGTGGATATCCTCATTGTGGATATCCTTGTTGTGGATATCCTTGTTGCGGATATACTGGGCGTGATTCACCACTCCCACGCCGGTTGGTAGAATCGCCTGGGCCACCAAAATATCCGGGGACGCCTGTCCGACGCCCTCCCATGATTCTCCCAAGCGGCGGGAAATGCCCGGTCGGGTTTCGCGGGCCGCAGGCCAGAGAATCGCCGGAGACACCCAAAATGGTGATTCTCCGGCACCCCCGCTATTCTGAGGCCATGATGGGCCGAGCGGCCAGGCCAAATAGGCGGGTTCCCCCCGGCGCCGTCCACACCTGGTCGCTGCTG
This sequence comes from Scyliorhinus torazame, assembly GCF_047496885.1. Classification (NCBI taxonomy): domain Eukaryota; kingdom Metazoa; phylum Chordata; class Chondrichthyes; order Carcharhiniformes; family Scyliorhinidae; genus Scyliorhinus; species Scyliorhinus torazame. The sequence continues at coordinate 22,627,854 of NC_092720.1, read as the reverse complement.
TCGTGGGCGGTGCGTGAATGCTGGGGGAGGCGGCCTGTGGGGGGGCGAAGGGGGATCCTGAACAGGGCTTCACCTGGAATGTGGGGTGGCCCGCGATCGGTGCCCACCGATCGTCGGGCCATCCTCTCTGAAGGGGGACCTCCTTCCTTCTGCGGCCCCGCAAGATCTGTCCCCCATCTTCTTGCGGGGCGGACTTAGAGAGGACGGCAACCACGCATGTGCGTCATCTATGTGGCGCCGCTTTTACGCAGCCGACAGGGCCTGGCGCGTGTAGATGACGCGGACCCGATCATGGCCCATTACCAGGGCCTGAATTGGTCGGGACCGGGGCCGTACCGCGCCGTCGTGAACCTCGACGGCGTTCACGACGGCGCGCCCACTTCGGCGTGGGAGTGGAGAATTCCGCGCACGGTTCTGGATATCCTTGTTGTGGATATCCTTGTTGTGGATACCCTTGTTGTGGATATCCTTGTTGTCGATATCCTTGTTGTGGATAGCCTTGTTGTGGATATCGTTGTTGTAGATATCCTTGTTGTGGATATCCTTGTTGTGGATATCCTTGTTGTGGATATCCTTGTTGTGTATATCCTTGTTGTAGATATCCTTGTTGTGGATATCCTTGTTGTGGATATCCTTGTTGTGGATATCCTTGTTGTGGATACCCTTGTTGTGGATATCCTTGTTGTCGATATCCTTGTTGTGGATAGCCTTGTTGTGGATATCGTTGTTGTAGATATCCTTGTTGTGGATATCCTTGTTGTGGATATCCTTGTTGTGGATATCCTTGTTGTGGATATCCTTGTTGTGGATATCCTTGTTGTGGATATCCTTGTTGTAGATATCCTTTTTGTGGATATCCTTGTTGTAGTTATCCTTGTTGTGGATATCCTTGTTGTGGATATCCTTGTTGTAGATATCCTTGTTGTGGATATCCTCATTGTGGATGTCCTTGTTGTGGATATCCTTGTTGTAGATATCCTTATTGTGGATATCATTATTGTAGATATCCTTGTTGTGGATATCCTTGTTGCGGATATCCTTGTTGTGGATATCCTTGTTTTGGGGATATCCTTGTTGTAGATATCCTTGTTGTGGATATCCATGTTGTAGATATTCTTGTTGTAGATATCCTTGTTGTGGATATCCTCATTGTGGATGTCCTTGTTGTGGATCTCTGGTTCTGGATATCCTTGTTGTGGATATCCTTGTTGTGGATATCTGGTTGTGGATATCCTTGTTGTGGATATCCTTGTTGTGGATATCCTTGTTGTGGATATCTGGTTGTGGATTTCCTTGTGGATATCTTTGTTGTGGATATCCTTGTTGTGGATAGTCGTGTTGTGGATATCCTTGTTGTAGATATCCTTGTTGGAGATATCCTTATTGTAGATATCCTTGTTGTGGATATCCTTGTTGTGGATATCCTTGTTGTGAATATTCTTGTAATGGATATCCTTGTTGTGGATATCCTTGTTCTGGATATCCTTGTTCTGGATATCCTTGTTGTATATATCTTTGTTGTGGTATCCTTGTTGGGGATATCCTTGTTGTAGATATGCTTGTTGAAGATATCCTTTATGCAGGTATCCTTGTTTTTGGATATCCTTGTTATCAATATCCTTGGTTTGGATATCTTTGTTTTGGATAACCTCATTGTGGATATCCTTGTTGTAGATATCCCCATTGTGGATATCCTTGTTGCAGATAATCTTGTCGCATATATCCTTGTTGTGGATATCCTTGTTGTGGATATCCTTGTCGTAGATAATCCCATTGTGGATATCCTTGGGTCAGATCATCTTGTTGCAGATAATCTTGTTGTGGATATCCTTTCTGCAGATATCCTTGTTGCAGATATCCTTGTTGAAGATATCCTGATGCGGATATCCTTCTTTTTGGTTACCCTTGTTGTCAATATCCTTGTTGTGGATATCGTTTTTGTGGATAGCCTCATTGTATATATCCTTGTTGCAGATATACTTGTTGCGGATATTATTGGCAGAGATATCTGTGTTGCAGATACCCTCATTATGGATATCCTTGTTGTAGATAATCTTGTCGCATATATCCTTATTGTGGATATCCTTGTTGTGGATATCCTTGTTGTGGATATCCTTGTCGTAGATAATCCCATTGTGGATATCCTTGGTTCAGATCATCTTGTTGCAGATAATCTTGTTGTGGATATCCTTGCATTTTTAACTTAGTTTTGTCCTGCTGCGCTGAAGCAAATCTTCACCCCATGGACTGCAGCAGTTCCATAAGATGCTTCATTGACACATTCTCAAGTCTAATTTGGGATGAACAATACTACTGATCCTTCCAGTTTCCCACGCATCAATTAATTTTTAACAATGCACAAATTCAATGGCTCTGCCTCAAAACAAATAAAATCCACTGAAGAAGTAGAGTTGGTGTTCTAACACTGAGATGTAGCTGTGCTAAGGGGCACACAGTGCTCTCAGCCTGCCGATCTCCTAAATGTCCTGTTTTCACTCAGGGGTGATATGCTATTTTGGAGATGTTTTATCAGCAAACATGCCTTAATTGAGTGCACAATATGGCCATACTATTTTGTCTAAAGGTGGGTACTTTGAAAAAATCTCTCAGAAAAATCTCGGAAAACCGTACCGGGAACACAATTCAAAATGTTCCCGTGAGATTTACAATATACTCTTCAGACTTCTTGGACCATTGGAAATTCCAAGTGCCCTTTCCAATTGCTGTCACAAAGAGAAAATAGGGCACATCTGGCAGATATTTTGTGGCCTATGGGTGCTTTTCTTGTAAATATCTTAGCATCAAAGGTGTGGAATCAAATAACCTCATTCAGCAATAAATAGGCCAAAGTAGTTAAGAATGGAACAGGTTGAGAATCACAGAACTGAAAGAAATGTGTGCCGTCCTTTTAACGGCAAGTTTCCCTGCTGTTTCTGTTCCTGATTGCAATACCACATGAGATGGGCGCCTCTGCTAAAGAGAAATAACATCATGCGTGTTCACACAGGGACCACATGTTTCTGCCCACATGTCTCATCTTTTTCGGAAGTGAGTATTGTGTTGGCGGGTGGGTCAGTTTTGGGTGAGTCATACCTCCCAGTAGTTGCTGCCTTTGAAGCAGATCCACCCATGCACCCCTCCTCCTCCCCTCCCACCGCCAGCAACCCCCCCCCCCCCCCCCACCGATCACGCCTCGTTTAAATGTGAATCTGTCCACTGTGTACCACAATCTATCTCGAATGTACCAGGCAACACCGTAATGTCCTTTGAACAGGAGAATAATTATTTCAAGAATATCAGAGCCAACATTGTGGTTTGAACTTACAGCGTATGTGGCACTCATCCCAGTCACTGTAGGAGTGGGAAACTGTGTTTCAAGTAATGGAATTGATTTGATTTGTTTTAAAGCGTAACATCTAATTTACGTGTTTTTTTTAAATTCAGTCGCAGCATGAGGGTGTCACAGGTCAGGCGAGCATTTGTCGTCCATCCCTGATTTCCCCTTGAGAGATTAGTGCAGACTTCTTGAACTGCCCCAGTCCGCTTGTTGTAGGCGCACTATGAGTACTGTCAGAGAGGGAATTCCAAGTTTTCAATGCAGCAACAATGACGGAATGGTGCTATATTGCATACTTTGTTTTACTTGTGCATGGCATGTGGGTGTCGCTCGCTGGACCAGCATTTGTTACCCATCCCTGAGGGTATTTAAGAGTCAACCACATTGCTGTGGGTCTGGAGTCACATGAAGGCCAGACCAGGTAGGTTCAGTAGATTTCCTTCCCTGAAGAACATTAGTGAACCAGATGAGTTTTTACGACAATCGACAATGGTTTCATGGTCACCTTTAGACATTTAAGTCCAGATTTTTATTGAATTCAAATGTCACCATCTGCCATGGCGGGATTCGAGTCTGGGACGCCAGAGCATGACCGTGCGTCTCTGGATTACAACTCCAGCGACAAAACCACTAGGCAACTGCCTCCCTAGTCCAGTCACGTGGAGATGGCTAGCTTCTCTCTTGTTGGAGATGGTCATTTCTCGGCACTTGTGTGATGCACATGCAAACATCTCCACTTCTGAACTGATGATATATGGGAGGTCATGGATGAAGCAACTGGAGATGGTTTGGCCGAGGAAACGAAGTTGAGGAACACTCCTGCAGTAGTGTTCTGGGGCTGAGCTGATTAACCTCTCACACCACAACCATCTTCCTTTGTGCTGGGTATAATCCATTCAGTGGACAGTTTTTCCCCTGATTCCCATTGACTCCAGTTCTGATTAGGTTCCTTGCTGTCACTCTCGGTCAAGTGCTGTCTTGATGTCAAGGGCAGGCACTCATATCTCACCTCTTGAGATCATCTCTTTTGTCCATTTTTCAACCAACGCTCTCATGAGTACAGGAGTGACCCTGATACAACTAAAACTGAGCATCAATGAGTAAATTGTTGCTGTGTTAATTGATGCTTGACAGCACTGTCAATGACATTTACCATTACTTTGCTGGAGATCACAAGTGCACTGATGGGACAGTAGTTGATCAATTTGGATTTGTCCTGCTTTCAGACAGACAGAGAGTGAATCTTCCAGTAGCTGTAAAGCAGCTGGATCCAGGAACAGTGTGCTACTAGAAACCAGGGATGCTTTTGATTTGGAGTCACCAAGCAAGAATACAGTGAGTCTCATGCTTGAGCTGGGAAGCCCACATTTGTAGGATGCTAAAGAAGACTGTATAATGGTGGAAGGACCTCAAGACAATTTATATCTCAGAGAAAAGCAGGAATACTACAGAGAATCCAAGAGAATTCCTGAGATCTGTGGCACACTTTAATATGTTCCCAGAAGAAGTGAAGGGATCATCAAGTTCCTATAAACTATCGGGGAACTTTTGGGTGATAATGAAAGCAGCGAGAGGAGTATGTTGTTGACATTTGAGGGTTTAATATTTAAGTGTTTATACAACACAATGTTAAATTGGTAGAACATGCTTTCCTTAACAGAAAAAAGTTCTGTTTAAAACGTGAAACCTTGTGGAATAATTATTTCAGTTAATAACTGGAAGTTTGAATTTATTTTTACAAGTTCCGGGTCTCTACCACGATTGTAACACTTTGTTAAACAGTGATCTGAATTTACACCACTCCCTCTGCGTTAATCCCTGACCAAGGGTCCAGACCTCTTTTATTGGTGAAAAAATCTGCTCACTGACAGAATCTTGGTTAAGTTTCTATACCAGCCGAGATCCGGCAGGCCATAAAAAAAATGCTGACAAGATTAAGAATGAGGTGTTAAAGGTTTGCAGGCGGTCCACAGAACCTGCTTTTTTAGCTTTGCTTCTCGCTACATGAGGCTGGTGTGAAGCAGAAGTGGTGTAAGATTACCTCCGAGGGGTGCCTGCCTGGATTTAATTGGGCAGCGTTGCACACAAATCATGCTACACAGTTCTGAGGGCTCCTTAGCATTGATGCAATCTGTTCAGTATAGCAAGGCGAGTGTGTTTCAGGATTAACTCCCAACAGTGTGGGTCAGAGTTGTGTGGAGGGAGGTATGAGAGGGACTTCACCACCCACCCACCCAACCCCCTGACCTGCCTGATAAGTGATGTGGATAAGATGATTGACCAATTAATCCATTCTGTGGTGGAATTGGTTCAGGAAGGTGCATTGCCAGGATGCCATGAGGATAATGCTGCAGGATTGGCCAGCACGGTGGCACAATGGTTAGCAGTGCTGCCTCACAGGGCCTGGGCCCCGGATTCGAGTCCAACCTGGGGTGACTGTCTGTGTGGAGTTTGGACGTTCTCCCCGTCTCTGCATCGGTTTCCTCCAGGTGGTCACGTTTCAACTCGCGGTCCAGTGATGTGCTGGTTAGGTGGATTGGCCAAGCCAAATTGCCCCTTAGTGTCCAATGGTTGGGTGGGGTTGCGGGGATAGGGCGGGGGAGTGGGCATGGGTGGGTGCTCTTTTGGAGGGTCGGTGCAGACGCGAAGGACTGAATGGCTTCCTTCTACACTGTAGGGATTCCATGATAACAAGGATCCATCACTTCCAAATGCGGAGGTAATTAGGATTTCCAGTTCATTTCTCCATCTGAGAGGCACCATCTACACCTGAGCAAAGCACCCTCACCATTGGCAGTTTTACTGGGTTTCCCGTGGGCCTTCTCCTGACGTTGTAGTGGATGATTAGAAGATCTCCCAAGAAGATACATCTTCATACCTAGGGGCTAGTTTAGCACAGGGCTAAATTGCTGGCTTTGAAAGCAGACCAAGGCAGGCCAGCAGCAAGGTTCAATTCCCGTACCAGCCTCTCCGAACAGGCAACGAGGGGCTTTTCACAGTAACTTCATTTGAAGGCTACTTGTGACAATAAGCGATTTTCATTCATTTCAAAGGGCAGCACGGTAGCACAGTGGGTAGCACTGTTGCTTCACAGCGGCAGGGTCCCAGGTTCGATTCCCTGCTGGGTCACTGTCTGTGCGGAGTCTGTGCGGAGTCTGCACGTTCTCCCCGTGTCTGTGTGGGTTTCCTCCGGGTGCTCCGTTTTCCGCCCACAGTCCAAAGATGTGCAAATTAGGTGGATTGGCCATGATAAATTGCCCTTAGTGAGGGGTTATTGGGTTGTGGGGATGGGGTGAAAGTGAGGGCTTAAGTGGGTTGGTGTAGACTCGATGGGCCGAGTGGCCTCCTTCTGCACTGTATGTTCTATGTTCTATGTTCTAAGTAATCCAATTCCTTGTCATATCCTATTCGTAAAGCCCCAGCAACACCATTTTCATTTGATAGTCTTGACCCAATGATAGCACTCTCATATCTGAATTGGAAGGCTCATGTTCCTCTCTAGAGACCTCTGCTGACAATTGAAAGCATTGCGGGAGGTGTCAGCTTGGAGCCGAGGTGTTAATCAAAAGGCCCATGGGCGGGATTCTCTCAGCCCGGGGCTGGGCCGGAGAATCCCCGCGACTGGGCCGCACCGACCCGATAGCGGCACGCGATTCTCCGCAGGGCAGCACTGAATGAGCACTGCAATGTCAGAGGGGCTGTCACTTGGGTGAAAGGAAGGCCCTGTCTGCCTTCCCAGGTCAGCGTTAAAGATTCTATGACACTCTTCGAGGAAGAGCAGAGGATCTCATCGCAATGACTCAGCCAGTATTTATACTTCAACCAACATCGCTGAAACCTGTTCGCATCTCATTGGTGTTTATGGGAGCTTGCTGTGCACAAATTGGCTGCCACATTCCCTACGTTAAGGCAGAGACTGAGCTCCAAAAGTGTTTCGTCGATTGTAAAGTGCTTCGGAACTTGTGAAGGGCGCTATATAAATGCAAGCTTTTCTTGGTTCTACAAACATGCGCAAAGCAATGTCAACGAGGTGCGATTGAAGATTGCTCGCTGAGTGCAGATTCTGTCTGTGTCTGCAAAGTGTGGATCAGCATGAACTTGAGGCAAATGGCCTGCTTGAGAATCTCCTCATCCGTCTCTCATAAACGTTCGATCAGTTTGATGCGTCTCAGGTTTGCTCAGCTGGTCACACCTCGGACTCTCTAAAAGAACAAGCAGTTCTTCAGCTGTGCCACACTAATAATTTGGGCCGAGTGTCCCTTTCAGTGCCACTTATAGAACAGTTGAAGTGTGCGCTCAGTTCATCAGCCAAATATAGCTGTATTCGAAAGTAAAGCTTCTTCGGTCGGATTCTGGAAAGCGGTGGTTACAGAGAAAGACACGAAAATAAATGGTCCCGAACAAGACTCTGGATAGTAGGTCGAAATGGGCGGATTGGAAATAATACTTAAGACATTAGCTGCTAAAGAACACAAGTCACTTTAGGAAATATAAAAGGACATTTGTCCCAACAGGCTTGCCCCTTCTCACCTCCTCAGACCTTCTACCTCCAGAAACACATCCAGCTGATCGTTGCACTCTCCCTCTAAAGGCTTTTAGTCATAGGCCGGAATTCTTGGGCCGTTGGGCTTCTCTTTTCCCGCTGGCAGCCCACCGCCGCCCATGGGTTTCCCAGCGGCGTGGAGTGGCTTCAGAGGGACATCCCATTGACAAGCAGCAGGAAGAGACAATCCCGCCGCCAGTGAACGGGCGCTGCCGGGAAACATGTGGAAGGGGGACCGGAGAATGCCACCCATCGGTTTTTACAGCACAGAAAGAGGCCCTTCAGCCCATCGTGTCTGTGTCGGCCATCAAGCACCTATCTATTCTAGCCCCATTTTCCAGCACTTGGTCCCTAGCCTTACATGCTATGGCATTTAAAGTGCTCATCTACATACTTCTTAAATGTTGTGAGGATTCCGGCTTCTCCCACTCTTTCAGGCAGCGAATCCCAGATTCCTATCACCCCCTCGGTGAAAGATCTTTCAACAAATCCCCTCTAAATCTCCTGCCCCTTACTCTTGGCTATTGATTCCTCTTCAAAGGGGAAATGTTTCTTCCTATCTGTCCCTCCTAATTTTGTGCACTTTGATCAGGTCCCCCGCAACCTTATCTGCTCTAAGGAAAACAACCTCAGCCTAACCTTCCTGTCTTCATAGCAACATCCTGGTGAATCTTCTCTGCACCCTCGCTAGTGCAATCACATCCTTCCTGTCATGTGATCTCTAGTATTGCACACAGTACTCTAGCTGTCGCCTCACCAGCTGAAGGTGCTGAATGGTCTACTCCTGCTCCTTGTTCATGTATTCGTATGTATCCAGTCTGCATTTCGTTTCGTCAATGTAAACACACTCATTGTCACAGAGCCAAGCAGAAATGTTGTCAATGACTCGAAGGAGTTCTTTAAACCCTTCTTCAGGTTTATTCAGTGGATGCTCCTCAACAATGTGGTCTATTGTTTGGGCTGCAAAGACAGGATATGAAATTGAAAAAACATAAATCACTGTTTAACTTGAAAGGAAGCATGAGGGCCCTTGGATGGTGAGAAAAGAGGAGGTAATAAAACAACGAGGTATTGAATCTTGCATGGCAAGGTGCCATGGCAATGCGAGGGATGTCGGGTGACAGTGGAGTGAAAGGTTCAATGACGGGAACCCTATCATGGTTGTAGGTATGGAAGGGCAGTGTGTGAGAGCAGAAGTGTAAGAAAGAGAATGGACTTGGTGGAAGGACCTCTCTACCATGCAGGGGGTGGGGGGTTTCCTTAATTGAAGAAAAAGGAAGTCATATCTGCTGCATGGGTGTGGAAAGTTATATCACCTGAACAGATGTGATGGAGCCAGGGAAGCTGGGAGAATGGACTAGAGTCCTTAGAGCAAGCCGACTGTGAGGAACTGTAGTCATAGATCATAGAATTTACAGTGCAGAAGGAGGCCATTCAGCCTATCGAGTTTGCACCAGCCCTTGGAAAGAGCACTCTACTTAAGACCACAACTCCTCCCTATCCTCGTAACCCCACCTAACCTTTTGGATACTAAGGGGCAATTCAGCATGGCCAATCCACCTAACTTGCACATCTTAGGACTGTGGGAGGAAAGCGGAGCACCCGGAGTAAACCCACGCAGACACAGGGAAAAAGTAGAAATTCCACAAAGACAGTCACCCGAGGCCGGAATTGAACCAGGGTCCCGGGAGTTGTGAGGCAGCAGTACTGACCACTGTGCCACCGTGCTGCCCTGTTAAGCTAGCTGCGGGAGTTCAGGATATCTTAGAGCACAATACAGTCAACGTGGGAGGAAAGCGGAGCACCCGGAGGAACCACACGGACACGGGGAGAAAGTGCAAACTCTACACAGGCAATCACCCAAGACCGGAATTGAATCTGGGTGCCTGGCACTGTGAGACAGCAGTGCTAACCACTGTGCCACCGTTCTGCCTCAATACACTGAGTCAAAGTCCTATGCATTGAATCAATGCAGACACTCCTCTGATTTTTGCTTCATTTCTGAGGTGAACATAGAATATAGAAACATTACAGCGCAGTACAGGCCCTTCGGCCCTCGATGTTGCGCCGACCTGTGAAACCACTCTAAAGCCCATCTACACTATTCCCTTATCGTCCATATGTCTATCCAATGACCATTTGAATGCCCTTAGTGTTGGCGAGTCCACTACTGTTGCAGGCAGGGCATTCCACGCCCTTACTACTCTCTGAATAAATAACCTACCTCTGACATCTGGCTTATATCTGTCTCCCCTCAATTTAAAGCTATGTCCCCTCGTGCTAGACATCACCATCCGAGGAAAAAGGCTCTCACTGTCCACCCTATCCAATCCTCTGATCATCTTGTATGCCTCAATTAAGTCACCTCTTAACCTTCTTCTCTCTAAAGAAAACAGCCTCAAGTCCCTCAGCCTTTCCTCATAAGATCTTCTGTCCATACCAGGCAACATTCTGGTAAATCTCCTCTGCACCCTTTCCAATGCTTCCACATCCTTCCTATAATGCGGCGACCAGAATTGCACGCAATACTCCAAATGCGGCCGCACCAGAGTTTTGTACAGCTGCAACATGACCTCATGGCTCCGAAACTCAATCCCTCTCCCAATAAAAGCTAACACCGTACGCCTTCTTAACAACCCTCTCAACCTGGGTGGCAACTTTCAGGGATCTATGTACATGGACACTGAGATCTCTCTGCTCATCCACACTGCCAAGAAACTTACCATTAGCCCAGTACTCTGTCTTCCTGTTATTCCTTCCAAAATGAATTACCTCACACTTATCTGCATTAAGCTCCATTTGCCACCTCTCAGCCCAGCGCTGCAGCTTATCTGTGTCCCTCTGTCCACAACTCCACCGACTTTAGTGTCATCTGCAAATTTACTCACCCATCCTTCTACGCCCTCCTCCAGGTCATTTATAAAAATGACAAACAGCAGTGGCCCCAAAACAGATCCTTGTGGTACACCACTAGTAACTGGACTCCAGTCTGAACACTTCCCATCAACCACCACCCTTTGTCTTCTTCCAGCTAACCAATTTCTGACCCAAACTGCTAAATCTCCCTGAATCCCATGCCTCCCATGTATATTCTGCAGTAGCCTACCGTGGGGAGCCTTATCAAACGCTTTACTGAAATCCATATACACCACATCAACTGCTTTACCCTCATCCACCTGTTTGGTCACCTTCTCAAAGAACTCAATAAGGTTTGTGAGGCACGACCTACCTTTCACAAAACCGTGATGACTGTCTCTAATCAAATTATTTATTTCTAGATGATTATACATCCTATCTCTGATTAACCTTTCCAAGATTTTACCCGTAACAGAAGTAAGGCTCACTGGTCTATAGTTACCGGGTTGTCTCTACTCCCCTTCTTGAACAAGGGGACAACATTTGCTATCCTCCAGTCTTCTGGCACTATTCCTGTAGACAAAGATGACTTAAAGATGAAAGCCAAAGGCTCAGCAATCTCCTCCCTAGCTTCCCAGAGAATCCTAGGATAAATCCCATCCGGCCCAAGGGACTTATCTATGTTCACAGTTTCCAGAATTGCTAACACCTCCTCCTTATGAACCTCAAACCCTTCTAGTCTAGTAGCCTGAATCTCAGTATTCTCCTCGACAACATTGCCTTTTTCCTGTGTGAATACTGACAAAAAATATTCATTTAGCACCTCTCCTATCTTTCGGACTCCAAGCACAACTTCCCACTACTGTCCTTGACTGGCCCTATTCTTAACCTAGTCATTCTTTTATTCCTGACATATCTATGGAAAGCGATAGGGTTATCCTTGATCCTACCTGCCAAAGACTTCTCATATCCCCTCCTGGCTCTTCTTAGCTCTCTAATTAGGTCCTTGCTAGCTAACTTGTAACTCTCGAGTGCCCTAACTGAACCTTCATGTCTCATCTTTACATAAGCCTCCTTCTTCTTCTTGACAAGTGTTTCGACTGCTTAAGTAAACCACGGTTCCCTTGCTTGACCACTTCCTCCCTGCCTGACAGGTACATACTTATCAAGGACATGCAGTAGCTGTTCCTTGAACAAGTCCACATTTCCATTTTGCCCACCCCCTGCAGTTTTCCTCTCCATCCGATGCATCCTATGTCTTGCCTCATCGCATCATAATTGCCTTTCCCCCAGATATAACTCTTGCCCTGCGGTATATACCTATCCCTTTCCATCACTAAAGTAAACGTAATCGAATTGTGGTCACTATCAACAAAGTGCTCACCTACCTCCAAGTCTAACATTACCCAGTACCAAATCCAATATGGCCTCGCCTCTCGTTGGCCTATCTACATACTGTGTCAGGAAACCCTCCTGCACACATTGGACAAAAACGGACCCATCTAAAGTACTCGAACTATAGCATTTCCAGTCATATTTGGAAAGTTAAAGTCCCCCATAACAACTACCCTGTTGCTTTCGCTCCTATCCAGAATCCTCTTTGCAATCCTTTCCCCTACATCTCTGGAACTTTTCGGAGACCTATAGAAAACCCCTAACAGCGTGACCTCTCCTTTCCTGTTTCTAACCTCAGGCCATACTACCTCAGTGGACGAGTCCTCATCCAACATCCTTTCTGCCACCGTAATACTGTCCTTGACTAACAATGCCACCCCTCCCCCTTTTTTACCATCTTCCCTGAGCTTACTGAAATATCTAAACCCCGGCACCTGCAACAACCATTCCTGTCCCTGCTCTATCCATGTCTCCGAAATGGCCACAACATCGAAGTCCCAGGTACCAACCCATGCCACAAGTTCACCCACCTTATTCCGGATTCTCCTGGCATTGAAGGAGTCACACTTTAAACCACCTTCCTGCCTGCCGGTACACTTCTGCAACTTTGAAACCTTACTCATGACCTCACTACTCTCAACCTCCTGTATACTGGAGCTACAATTCAGGTTCCCAAGCCCCCGCTGAACTAGTTTAAACCCTCCCGAAGAGCATTAGCAAATTTCCCCCCCCCCAGGATATTGGTACCCCTCTGGTCCAGGTCTAGAGCATCCTGATTGTAGAGGTCCCACCGACCCCAGAATGAGCACCAATTATCCAGAAATCTGAAACACTCCATCCTGCACCATCCTTGTAGCCACGTGTTCAACACCTCTCTCTCCCTATTCCTCGTCTCGTTATCACGTGGCACGGGTAACAACCCAGAGATAATAACTCTGTTTGTCCTAGATCTAAGTTTCCACCCCAGCTCCCTGAATTCCTGCCTTACATCCCTATCCCTTTTCCTACCTATGTCGTTGGTACCTATGTGGACCACGACTTGGGGCTGCTCCCCCTCCCCCTTAAGGATCCCGAAAACACAATCCGAGACATCACGCACCCTGGCACCTGGGAGGCAACACACCAACCGCGAGTCTCTCTCGTTCCCACAGAATCTCTTAACTATCCCCCTAACTATGGAGTCTCCAATGACTAATGCCCTACTCCTCTCCCCCCTTCCCTTCTGAGCAACAGAGACAGACTCTGTGCCAGAGACATGGACCCCATGGCTTACCCCTGCTAAGACACCCCCCCCCAACAGTACCCAAAGCGGTATACTTGTTACTAAGGGGAATGATCACAGGGGATCCCTGTACTGACTGCTTCCTCCCAGCCCCTCTCACCGTCACCCATCTATCTTTATTCGTCGGAGTAACTACATCCCTGAAGCTTCTATCTATGTCCACCTCTGCCTCCCGAATGATCCGAAGGTCATCCATCTCCAGCTCCAGAACACGGTTTCTGAGGAGCTGGAGATGGGTGCACTTCCCACAGATGAAATCAGCAGGGACACTGACGGTGTCCCTCACCTCAAACATTCTGCAGGAGGAACATTGCACTGCCTTCCCTGCCATCCCCTCTAGATTAAAAAAAGAAAAAGAAAGAGGTTACCTGTTATTCACTCCCCTTCTCAGCAAGCACTCACTCAGCAACCTCTGCACCCCGTACGATAACACATGAGGGAAAATAAAAGAAAAACTACTTACCAGTCACCAGGCAATCCCTTACCTGCAGGCTTGACGTCACGGTCCAACTTCTTTCTACTTCTACCTGCCCTCGAGCCTTCCTCTTGATCTTTACAGTGGTTGTTTTTTATTGGTTAGAGGAGGGGGTAGGGAGGGAAACACTGAAGGAGTGTTTCGGGTTTAAGTGACACTTGACAACAGCTCCTCCACAAACCACCTTCAAGTTAGGGTGACCACAACGGTGGTATGCAAATTTCCCTCACAACAGCCAATCAGCAGCTCCACTCTACTACCCTCTGCTGGATGCTTGTCTTCGGTTTAAGTGTCACTTGACAACAGCTCCTCCACAAACCACCTTCAAGTTAGGGTGACAACAACGGAGGTATGCAAATTTCTCCCACAACAGCCAATCAGCATCTCCACTCTACAGCCCTCTGCTGGATGATCGTCTTCGGTTTAAATGTCACTTGACAACAGCTCCTCCACAAACCACCTTCAAGTTAGGGTGAACACAACGGAGGTATGCAAATTTCCCCCGCAACAGCCAATCAGCAGCTCCGCTCTACTGCCCTCTGCTGGATGCTTGTCTTCAGTTTAAGTGTCACTTGACAACAGCTCCTCCACAAACCACCGTCAAGTTAGGGTGACCACAACAGAGTTATGCAAATTTCCCCCGCAACAGCCAATCAGCATCTCTGCTCTACTGCCCTCTGCTGAATGCTTGTCTTTGGTTTAAGTGTCACTTGACAACAGCTCCCCCACAAACCACTTTCTAGTTTGGGTGACCACAACAGAGGTATGCAAATTTCCCCCGCAACAGCCAATCAGCAGCTCTGGGTTACTGCTGGAGGCTTATCTCCACTTGAACAGCTAGGTTCTCTTGCTCAGGTACACCTTCAAGTTAGGGTGACCACAACAGAGGTATGCAAATTTCCCCCACAACAGCCAATCAGCAGCTCCGCACTACTGCCCTCTGCTGGATTCTGGTCTTCACTTGAACAGCTAGCGTCTCTTGCTCAGGTACACCTTCACATTAGGGTGACCACAACGGAGGTATGCAAATTTCCCCCGCAACAGCCAATCAGCATCTCCGCTCTACTGCCCTCTGCTGAATGCTTGTCTTTGGTTTAAGTGTCACTTGACAACAGCTCCCCCACAACCCACTTTCTAGTTTGGGTGACAACAACGGAGGTATGCAAATTTCCCCCACAACAGCCAATCAGCAGCTCCACTCTATTGCCCTCTGCTGGATGATCGTCTTCGGTTTAACTGTCACTTGAGAACAGCTCCTCCACAAACCACCTTCAAGTTCGGGTGAACACAACGGAGGTATGCAAATTTCCCCCTTAACAGCCAATCAGCATCTCTGCTCTACTGCCCTCTGCTGGATGCTTGTCTTCAGTTTAAGTGTCACTTGACAACAGCTCCTCCACAAACCACCGTCAAATTAGGGTGACCACAACAGAGTTATGCAAATTTCCCCCGCAACAGCCAATCAGCATCTCTGCTCTACTGCCCTCTGCTGAATGCTTGTCTTCGGTTTAAGTGTCACTTGACAACAGCTCCTCCACAAACCACCTTCCAGTTAGGGTGACCACAACGGAGGTATGCAGATTTCCCCCGCAACAGCCAATCAGCAGCTCCGCTCTACTGCCCTCTGCTGGATTCTTGTCTTCACTTGAACAGCTAGGGTCTCTTGCTCAGGTACACCTTCACGTTAGGTGACCACAATGGAGGTACGCAAATTTCCCCCGCAACAGCCAATCAGCAGCTCCACTCTACTGCCCTCTGCTGGATGCTTGTCTTCACTTGAACAGCTAGGGTCTCTTGCTCAGGTACACCTTCACGTTAGGTGACCACAATGGAGGTACGCAAATTTCCCCCGCAACAGCCAATCAGCAGCTCCACTCTACTGCCCTCTGCTGGATGCTTGTCTTCAGTTGAAGTGTCACTTGACATCAGCTCCTCCACAAACCACCTTCCAGTTAGGGTGACCACAATGGAGATATGCAAATTTCCCCCGCAACAGCCAATCAGCAACTCCGTGCTACTGCCCTCTGCTGGAGGCTTGTCTTCGGGTAAGTGTCACTTGACAACAGCTCCTCCACAAACCACCTTCAAGTTAAGGTGGCCACAATAGAGGTACACAAATTTCCTCTGCAACAGCCAATCAGCAACTCCGCTCTACAGCCCTCTGCTGCATGCTTGTCTCCACTTGAACAGCTAGGGTCTCTTGCTCTGGTATACCTTTAAGTTAGGGTGACCACAACAGAGATGTGCAAATTTCCCCCACAAAAGCCAATCAGCAGCTCCGCTCTACTGTCCTCTGCTGGATTCTTGTCTTCACTTGAACAGCTAGGGTCTCTTGCTCAGGTACACCTTCACGTTAGGGTGACCACAACGGAGGTATGCAAATTTCCCCCGCAACAGCCAATCAGCAACTCCACTCTACTGCCCTCTGCAGGATGCTTGTCTTCGGTTTAAGTGTCACTTGACAACAGCTCCTCCACAAACCACCGTCAAGTTAGGGTGACCACAACGGAGGTATGCAAATTTCCCCCGCAACAGCCAATCAGCAGCTCCGCTCTACTGCCCTCTGCTGGATGCTTGTCTTCAATTGAACAGCTAGGGTATCTTGCTCAAGTACACCTTCATGTTTGGGTGACCACAATGGAGGTATGCAAATTTCCCCCGCAACAGCCAATCAGCAGCTCCACTCTTCTGCCCTCTGCTGGATGCTTGTCTTCGGTTTAAGTGTCACTTGACATCAGCTCCTCCACAAGCCACCTTCAAGTTAGGATGACCACAACGGAGGTATGCAAATTTCCCCCACAACAGCCTATCAGCAGCTCTGCTCTACTGCGCTCTGCTGGATGCTTGTCTTCGGTTTATGTGCCACTTGACAACAGCTCCTCCACAAACCACCTTCAAGTTAGGGTGACCACAACAGAGGTATGCAAATTTCCCCCACAACAGCCAATCAGCAGCTCCGCTCTACTACCCTCTGATGGATGCTTGTCTTTCGTTTAAGTGTCACTTGACAACAGCTCCTCCACAAACCACCTTCAAGTTAGGGTGACCAAAAGGGAGGTATGCAGATTTCCCCCGCAACAGCCAATCAGCAGCCCTGCTCTACTGCCCTCTGCTGGATGCTTGTCTTCAATTGAACAGCTAGTGTCTCTTGCTCAGGTACACCTTCTAGTTTGGGTGACCACAACGGAGGTATGCAAATTTCCACCGCAACATCCAATCAGCAGCTCCACTCTACTGCCCTCTGCTGGATGCTTGTCTTCGGTTTAAGTGTCACTTGACATCAGCTCCTCCACAAACCGCCGTCAAGTTAGGGTGACCACAACAGAGTTATGCAAATTTCCCCCGCAACAGCCAATCAGCATCTCCGCTCTACTGCCCTCTGTTGAATGCTTGTCTTCGGTTTAAGTGTCACTTGACAACAGCTCCTCCACAAACCACCTTCCAGTTAGGGTGACCACAATGGAGATATGTAAAATTCCCCCGCAACAGCCAAGCAGCAGCTCCGTGCTACTGCCCTCTGCTAGAGGCTTGTCTTCGGGTAAGTGTCACTTGACAACAGCTCCTCCGCAAACCACCTTCAAGTTAAGGTGACCACAACAAAGGTATACAAATTTCCCCTGCAGCAGCCAATCAGCATCTCCGCTCTACTGCCCTCTGCTGGAGGCTTGTCTCCACTTGAACGGCTAGGTTCTCTTGCTCATGTACACCTTCAAGTTAGGGTGACCACAACAGAGTTATACCAATTTCCCCTGCAACAGCCAATCAGCAGCTCCACTCTACTGCCCTCTGCTGGATGCTTGTCTCCACTTGAACAGCTAGGGTCTCTTGCTCAGGTACACCTTCACGTTACGGTGACCACAAAAGAGGTATACAAATTTACCCCACAACAGCCAATCAGCAGCTCCGCTCTACTGCCATCTGCTGGATTCTTGTCTTCACTTCAACAGCTAGGGTCTCTTGTTCAGGTACACCTTCAAGTTAGGGTGACCACAACGGAGGTATGCAAATTTCCCCCGCAACAGCCAATCAGCAGCTCCAATCTACTGCCCTCTGCTGGATGCTTGTCTTCGGTTTAAGTGTCACTTGACATCAGCTCCTCCACAAACCACCTTCAAGTTAGGGTGACCTCAACGGAAGTATGCAAAATTCCCCCGCAACAGCCTATCAGCAGCCCTGCTGTACTGCGCTCTGCTGGATGCTTATCTTCGGTTTATGTGTCACTTGACAACAGCTCCTCCACAAACCACCGTCAAGTTAGGGTGACCACAACAGAGGTATGCAAATTTCCCCCACAACAACCAATCAGCAGCTCCGCTCTACTACCCTCTGCTGGATGCTTGTCTTTGGTTTAAGTGTCACTTGACAACAGCTCCTCCACAAACCACCTTCAAGTTAGGGTGACCACAACGGAGGTATGCAAATTTCCCCTGCAACAGCCAATCAGCAGCTCTGCTCTACTGCCCTCTGCTGGATGCTTGTCTTCACTGGAAGAGCTAGGGTCTCTTGCTCAGGTACACCTTCAAGTTAGGGTGACCACAACGGAGGTATGCAAATTTCCCCTGCAACATCCAATCAGCAGCTCCGCTCTACTGCCCTCTGCTGGATGCTTGTCTTTGGTTTAAGTGTCACTTGACATCAGCTCCTCCACAAACCACCTTCAAGTTAGGGTGACCACAACGGAGGTATGCAAATTTCCCCCACAACAGCCAATCAGCAGCTCCGCTCTACTGCCCTCTGCTAGATGCTTGTCTTCACTTGAACAGCTAGGGTCTCTTGCTCAGGTACACCTTCAAGTTAGGGTGACCACAACGGAGCTATGCATATTTCCCCCGCAACAGCCAATCAGCAGCTCCGCTCTACTGATCTCTGCTGAATGAGGTGAGGTGGCAGGAATTTCATCTAAGGTGAGGCAATATTTCTTGATTTGTTTCATTGATTTGGTAATACAGCATTCAGCAATGCCAGTGGAGAGATGTACTAAATGGGAGCATGAATAGGGCTTTGGGATAGAAGTGTGGACTCTCCAACCTCCAACTGACCATAGTGGCACATCGCACCATGTTCCAATGTGTGGTGGCATGGGGTGGTTTGCGCAAGTGATTTTCAAATGATTCATCATTTGCTTCAACAGACCATAATCCAGCAGACATAGATACATAGAAGACAGGAGCAGGAGGAGGCGTGTGGCACTTCGAGCCTGCTCTGCCATTCATCACGATCATGGCTGATCATCGAACTCAAAAAATACATAATTGAATTGTTTTGGAATTGAGTTGGGTTAAAATCGACAACGGAGTGACGGAAGATTAGAAACAAGTTAAGCTGTCATGGTAAACTCAGACTAACCTCACTGCTGAGCCTGACTGCGCCAGGGTACTTTTTTTTGTTTGTTTGCTTTTTTTATACTAATTTAGTGTACTGTACCCAATTATTTTTTCCAATTAAGGTTCAATTTAGCATGGCCAATCAACCTACTCTGCACATCTTTGGGTTGTGGGGGCAAAACCCACGCAGGCACGGGGAGAACGTGCAAACTCCACACGGACAGTGACCCAGGGCCTGGATTCGAACCCGGGTCCTCAGCGCCGTAGGCAGCAATGCCCATAACAGCCTCCCCGAACAGGCGCCGGAATGTGGCGACTAGGGGCTTTTCACAGTAACTTCATTTGAAGCCTACTTGTGACAATAAGCGAATTTCATTTTTCATTTTCAATGCTAACCATTAGAACAAAGAACAAAGAAACATATAGCACAGGACAGGCCCTTCGGCCCTCCAAGCCTGCGCCGACCATGCTGCCCGTCGAAACTAAAATTTTCTACACTTCCGGGGTCCGTATCCCTCTTTTCCAATCCTATTCATGTATTTGTCAAGATGCCCCTTAAACGTCACTATCGTCCCTACTTCCACCACCTCCTCCGGCAGCGGGTTCCAGGCATCCACTACCCTCTGTGTAAAAAACTTGCCTCGTACATCTCCTCTAAACCTTGCCCCTCGCATCTTAAATCTATGCACCCCAGTAATAGACCCTTCTACCTTTGGAAAAAGCCTCTGACTATCCATTCTGCCCCTCATAAGTTTGTAAACACACCATTGTGCCACCGTTCTGCCTATAAAGAGGACAGTGAGGGTTCTCAGAAGGAGGAAAATATAGGAGATTTGCAGATGGTCTCTTGTCAGCCAGTTATGGCAATCCACTGTCCTGAAAGCGGTAAGGAAAGATCACAACCTTTAAAATAAATCAGAAATACTTAGCAGTAAATAATTCAAGTTCTATGGAATTTTAAATGGTTTCTTCCCTGACAGCTTCTGGCCAGCAATGCGACAAAGCCATTTTGGACTCGTACCTTCAATTTGTGTCTGACATTGAAGTTGTCACGGTTTGTCCGCATTTCTGCTTCCACTAACTTTGGCTGGGAATTCAGGAACTGGCCAGGAACAGTGAATTTACGGCAGGGGAATGTGAGGTCAGCACTAAAATGAGGCAGCACTTGAATTTTGCTTTTGACTACCAATGGTGTTAAAGCGTGTTGTTCTGGGGTTACCTTCACCGGACTTTGCCAAAGGTCAATAATATTGAGCCAATTGGAGCTAACCTTTGCTCGCTCAAACCTACCATTTCCTTGGCTGTTTTATTTAAACCATTCCAACATCTTTATCTCACACAAACTGCTCTTTTACGCTTCGTTCTCCTCACAACTGTTTCCTCCCGAGGCTGTAATTTGTCCATCAGAGCCACACTCTGCAGACAAGCCTATCTCATTGAAACCTAAGTGACCATTAAATTTGCGGAGGCAGTGGCATTTAGGTAATGTCACTGGGCTAATAATCCAGTGGCCTAGGCTAATGTTCTGCAGGAACCGGTTAAGATCCTACCATGGCAGCTGGTGGAATTTAAATTTTAAAAATGTTTAAATCTGCAATTTAGTTTCTGTCATGACATTGACTGCCGTAAAAAAAACAATTCAGTTCATACCATTCGGCCCATCAGGTTTGCACCGACCCTCTGAAAGAGCACCCCAGCTGGGCCCAACCCCCGTAACCTCACCTAACCTGCAGATTCCTGGACATTTTAGCATGGCCAATCCACCTAATTTGCACATCTGTGGACTGTGGGGGGGGGAAGCCGGAGCACCGGGAGGAACCCCACGCAGACACGGGGAGAACGTGCAAGCTCCACACAGACAGTCACCCACAGCCAGAATCGAACCCGGGTCCCTGGCGCTGTGAGGAAGCAGCGCACTAATGTCTTGGACAAAATCTGCCATCGTTACTTGGATTGGTGTAGGTGTCATCCGGATTCACAACCTGGTTAACTCTTCCCTGTCCTCTGAAATGGTTTAGTCAATGACAGTGTTCAAGGGCAATGAGGGATGGGCAACAAATTCTGGCCTTGTCAGTGATGCCTGCATCCCATCGAAGAATAGACTGTTGGCAAAACATAGACAGAGAACATTGTGGCACACCTGAATCTAACTGATATCCTGAAGCACAGCAGGTTAAATAAGCACAGAGTAGAAAAAGTGGTTGGATTTGACAGTGAGTCATCTGTTCAAGGATTTCTTAAAATTGAATTATGTAAGCTCCTGTGACACCTAAAATGTTGAAGGATGTTGCTTGCCTCCCATACAAAGTAATGTTAGTTTCATGGCCACATTATACTCTTGTGAGTATTTGGACAATGAGGTTGTATAGAACTCAAACTTATATCTCAACCTGCGTGCGAAAGAACTCGAAGCCTCGATCACCTTGACTTGTGCCAGTAATCTACAACAAATTATTGGAACCAAATCCAAGCTGCAAGATAAACATTGTCTGAAACATGAGCTGGATTTCAAAAGCAATTTTAAAGTCGGTGTATTTTCTAGCTTCTCGGCCTTGCCCACAAGAAGCAAGCATTGGAAATTTCGATGTGAGGGTGGTTGGTCAGTTGTGTGTCCAAATTTCCAATACATGTTCTTGGCAGTGGAAGCTCCCCACTCATAGGTTACAGAAGGAAAACTGCACCTAAGTTCCGTTGAAAGACTTTAGTCGCGATTTTCTTTTAAATCCGTGGCATATTAGCACTGGCACGAA
Source organism: Scyliorhinus torazame (assembly GCF_047496885.1). Taxonomy (NCBI): domain Eukaryota; kingdom Metazoa; phylum Chordata; class Chondrichthyes; order Carcharhiniformes; family Scyliorhinidae; genus Scyliorhinus; species Scyliorhinus torazame. The sequence goes on along the minus strand of NC_092720.1, from coordinate 22,605,892 downwards.
CCCACTTAAAACCAGAAATTCAGCCACATGTTATGAGGCGAACTGGAAGTGAACTTGTTCTGAAATTTTGTTCTACAACGAGGGAAAATTTGTTGTCCTCCAACAGAATTCTCTCACCCTCTAACCTCCTGACTAATGGGCAGAACATTGCTGCAAAAGTTCAAATAAAACGTACTGTCGCTGGGTGGAAGTCCTGGAACTCCCTCCCTGACAGCACTGTGGGTGTACATACACCACATGGACTGCAGCGGTTCAAGAGGACGGCTCGACACCACCTCCTCAGGAGAAAATAGAGACGGGCAATAAATGCTGGCCTAGCCAGTGATGCCCACATCCCCACGAATGAATAAAGCAGAAGGTTCAATGTTAACAATCTCACCTCTGAGTCAGACGGTTGTGGGTGCAATCCCTACTCGAGAGCCTCTCGAGTACACAATCCAGGCTGACATTTGCTGTGCCGTCCTGAATTGTACTGCATTGCTGAAGATGCCATCTTTCAGATGAGGAATTAAAACAAGGCCTGTCTTTCCCTCTCCGGTAGTTACGAAGGATTGCCGTAACTCTATTTTGCAGTTGAACAGGGGAGTATTCCTCAGTGTTCCATCCATCAAATAATGTCGCTAAGAGAGATGATCTCATCATTTATTCCACCAGTTTCAGTGAGAGTTCGCTGTGCACAATTTGACTGTCAATTTCTCTACTTGTCACTGTATCGATATGCATATTGCAAGGAATATGAGGGGTTAACGACTTGATGTTAATACTTCTCACCACTAGATGGAGATCACAAGCAGTCATATAAATATCATGTGACTCCTGGGATTCGGGGAGAAGATGTTTAGGCATGAGATAGATTAGTTGCATAGTGTAGAGTCCTGTGGTTAGAGATATTGTATAGTTTAATTTAATAACTTATAACTTATTGACTTGTTCGAAGCTTATTTAAATAATGTAAATAAATCAGCTTTGTTCATTAACTTAGCTTGATGTTCTTTGTTCAACACTACATTCTCAAGACATCCTGATTGACAAAATGGAGAACATCACAGGCACTAGTACACTTCAAATCTATTCTGAAAAGGGCTTTGACATATCCCAAAAGCGTGAGGGTTTTTGCTAAAAGCAAATTATTTTCCCCTTTGCATTGTGTGCTTCGCAAAGTCAAACATGTTGGGTTAAATATTTCAATGCTACCTCAAGGAAAGTTCCCATTACAGCGTATATATTCCAGAAGCCCGTATCTGCTTCCGAGGAAATGAGAATGTCAGAGCAAGGCTTGGCTGGAAGAGAACAGCAACTGCTATTTCCTTCGTCTTCAGTAAACAATGGCACATTTCAGGACACACAAAATAAACTGTTAATTATCACCAGCACAACATGTCGTGCATGAGATTTAATTCGTCGCTGTTGGCTTCTTTCCATAAATCTTTACGCCTGATTCATGTCATCTGCCAGATGAGATGAAATATTATAACGCCTTTGTGCTTTTCAAGTGCCTAAACAAAACTTCCTGTTGTCTTTTGACTGTGGCAATGGAGGCAAGTTGGGCATCACTACTGGTAGGACAATTGGCCTCCTGCCTTGCATAAATAAGCCAATGGGAGGGGCTAGTTTAGCACAGTGGGCCAAACAGCTGGCTTGCAATGCAGAACAAGGCCAGCAGCGCGGGTTCAATTCCCGTACCGGCCTCCCCGAACAGGCGCCAGAATGTGACGACTAGGGGCTTTTCACAGTAACTTCATTGAAGCGTACTTGTGACAACAAGCGATTATCATTATTATGATTGTGAGTTCAGCTGACTGCCGAGACTCCAAGGGATATTGTCATGAAACATGCAATTTTTTGAAAAGGCGCTTTGTCCTCGCGGCTTGAAATGAAAAATGAAAGTCGCTTATTGTCACAAGTAGGCTTCAAAATGAAGTTACTGTGAAAGGCCCCTAGTCGCCACATTCCGGCGAGTGGCAAACCACGAGTGACCTACTCATGATTTTCCCTTCAGTTAACATTGAACAGAAAACAATGTGGAGACTCCCGATCAGCACATCCACCCGCCCAACTCGCTCCCCCGCCACATAATTTCCCAGTACTCATAGGTTGGTGGTGTCTTACTGCAGAAGTACAGGGCCTTGGTGAGACCACGCCTGTGCAGATCCTGCCTCCCTACCCGAGAAGTATATACTTGCCACAGAGGGAGTACAGCAAAGGTTTTGCCAGGCTGATTCCTGGGATGGCAGGATTGTCGTACGAGGAGAGATCGGATCGAACGAGTATGTGTTCATTGAAAGTTAGAGAATGAGAGGGGATCAAATTGAAATGTATAAAGTTCTGATAGGCTTGGAGAGACTGGATGCAGAGATGTTATATCCTCTGGCTAGAAGGGGTTCTAGAACAAGGGGTCACCGTCTCAGGATGTGGGTTGGCCATTGAGGACGGAGATGAGGAGAAATATCTTCACTCAGAGGATGATGAACCAGTAGAATTCTCTACCACAGAAAGTTATGGAGGCCAAGTCATTGAATACTTAAGAAGGAAGTAGGTAGATTTCTAGTCTCTAAAGGTGTCAAAGGTGTCATGGTATGTAGACATGCAGATAATGATATACAGACAGGCACAGACAGGCAGCTAATGAACACAGAGAATAGGACATGACCAATGAGCAGGCAGGACACTTAGAGGTGGTATCTCACTATAAAAGGCACGAGGCACTCATACTCCGCCTGATACTTCCACTGATGAACATCTACAGAGTGAGTCAGGGTGTATGTATAGTATCACACCTCCAGCATGTGGCTAAGAGCTAGTCTGGTTCAGTCAGACAGAGTAACCACACTTAGTTTAGCAGAGAGTCGAACTCATAGAGAACTGTGCTAACTGTGCTATTGGTTCAATAAATCAGATTGAACTAACTTCAAGGTTTGGAATATCTTTTGGTTAAAGCTGCATCCAGTTGCAGCCTGTGTTATCCCAGAGTACATAACACATCAAAAGGTATGGGGAGAGTATGAGAGTAATAATAATAATAATAATTGCTTATTGTCACAAGTAGGCTTCAATGAAGTTACTGCGAAAAGCCCCTCGTCGCCACAATCCGGCACCTGTTCAGGGATGCCGGTACAGGAATTGAACCCGCGCTGCTGGTATTGTTCTGCATTACAAGCCAGCTGTTTAGCCCAGTATACTAAACCAGCCCCAAGAGTATGGTCTTGAGATAGAGGATCGGTCATGATCATATTGAATGGAGGAGCAGGTTTGAAGACCCCTACTCCTCTGTTGGAGCTGTTCCAGAGTCTAGAGACTCTTGGAAGATGACCACCAATGCATCCACTATTTCAAGGGCCACTTCCTTAAATACCCCGGGATGTAGATCATCAGGCCCTGGGCATTTACAAGCCTTCAATCCCATCAATTTCCCAACAGCATTTCCCTACTAATACCGATTTCCTTCAGTTCCTCCCTCTCAGCAACTGCTGTGTTCCCCAACATTTCTGGTTGTTTATTTGTGTCCTCCTTTGTGAAGACAAAATCAAAGTATGTATCTAGTTGGCCTGATACTCCCACTGATGAACATATACAGAGCCACTTATTTGTTCCCCATTATGAATTCCCCGGTTTCTGAATGGATGGACATTTGTCTTCCCCAATCTTTTTCCTTCACAGACCTACAGAAACTTTCACCACATGTTTACTCTCGTACTCTACTTTCCTCTTCTTAATCAATCCCTTTGTCCTCCTTTGTTGAATTCTAAACTGCTCCCAATCCTCTTAGCTGCTGTTTATCTGGTCAATTTATATGCCTCTTCCTTGGATCTTACACTATTTAGAATTTCTCTTGCAAGCCATAGTTTTGCCACCATTTCCATTTTATTTTTGTGCCAAACAGGAATGAACAATTATTGCAGTTCACCCATGGGCTCTTTGAATGTTTGCCATTGTCTACCCGCCATCATCCCCTTAAGTGACATTCTCCAACCAACGGAGCCAACTCATGCCTCATATTATTGTAGTTTTCTTTACTTAGATTCACGACCCTAATCTCAGAATCAACGGCATCACTCTCTATCTTGATGAAGATTATTATGGTGACTCATCCCCAAGGGGCCTTGTCCAATTCGATTGCCAATGATTTCTTTCTCATTACACAATACCTAGTTTGGATGGCCTATTCTCTAGCTGGTTCCTCAATGTATTGGTCCAGAAAACCATTCCGTATAGATCCTAGGAATTCCTCTTCTACAGAATTGTTACTAATTCGATTTCCCCAATCTATATGCAGATTAAGGTCACCCGTAATTACAAATGTTCCTTCAACACATGTATCTCTAATTTCCTGTTTAATGCCATTCCCAACATCACCACTGCAGTTTGGGAGTCTATATACAATCCCCACTAATGTTTTTTAGTCCCTGGTGGCTAACATCCATTGGACCTTGCCATAATGTGCACCCATGCACATCATGAGGTAAAAGCAGGCAGTGACAAGCACCCAGGTGAGCCAATCAACATACAGAACAGAACACGATTAATCACCAGTCAGAATATTATAAAATACACGAGGCATCAGCTGCCTCTTTCCACTGGTGACAGCTGTAGTGACAGTCAGGGTGTACAAATCATTCAACACCTTCTACACGTGGATCAGAGCTCGCCTGGTCTAGATAGTTAGTGTTAGTTTACTTAGAGTAGTAGAGAGTCAACCCACAGGCAGCTGTGCGTTTCGTTACTGAAGTTCAATAAATCTTATTGAACCAACGCCTACGTTTGCTGTGTGCTTTATCATTTAACTGCATCGTGTTGCAGTCCGTGTTAACCCAGGGTGTACAACATGACAGACCTAATGTCCTTCCTCAGTATTGTATTAATTTTCTCTTTAACCAGCAATGCCAGCCCAACACATTTTAATTTTTGTCTGTCCTTCCAAAATATTTTATACTTCTGAATGTTCAGGGCGGTGTGTGGCGCAGTGGTTAGCACTGGGACTGTGGCTCTGAGGACCCGGGTTCGAATCCCGGCCCCGGGTCACTGTCCGTGTGGAGTTTGCACATTCTTCCCATGTCTGCGTGGGTTTCACCCCACAAGCCAAAGATGCGCAGGTTAGGTGGATTGGCCACGCTAAATTGCCCCTTAATTGGAAAAAAAAATGATTGGGTAGTCTAAATTTATTTTTAAAACTTCTGAATGTTCAATCAATTCCCATCCCTGGTCTTCCTGCACCATGTCTCCATAAGCCAGACTATATACCTGTTTACATCTATTTGCGTGATTAATTCATCCACTTTATTTTGAATGCTCCACGCATTAAGCCACAAAGCCTCAAGACTTGTCTGTTTGACATTCATTGTCCCATTCGCATTATTTTTCACTGTGGCCCTGTTTGATTCTGGCCCTTGATTTCTCTGCCTATCATTTTTCTTATTCTCTTTTCCGATTTTTGTTCTTGTCCATGTTTCCTCTCCTCTGACTTTGCGTAGGTTCCCATCCCCCTATCATTTTAGTTTTAACCCTCCCCAGCCACTCAAGCAAATACTCCCCGAGGACATCGATCCCACTCCTGCCCAAATGTAACCCGTCCAGTTTGTACCGGTCCCACCTCCCCCAGAACTGGTCCCAATGTCCCAGCAATCTGAGACCCTGCCCTTTGCACTATCTCTTCAACCACGTATTCATCTAATATAGCCTTTTATTTCCACCCTAACTATCACGTGGCACTGATAGTAATCCTGAAATCACTGCCTTTGAGGTCCTACTTTTCAACTTTCTTCCTAACTCCCTCTATTCTGCTTTTAGGACCTCGTTCTGTTTTATTCCTAAATCGGTTGTACAAATGTGTATGACTACTGGCTGTCCACTCTCCCTTCCAGAATGCACTTCAGCTATTCTGAGACATCTTGACCCTAGCACCAGAGAGGCAACATGCCATCCTGGAGTCTCACTTGTGGCCACAGAAATGCCTATCTATTCCGCTTACAATTGAATCCACTCTAACTATTCCATTCCCACACTTTTTAATCCTCCCCTCTGCAGCAGCGCCAACTATGGTGAAACAAATTTGGCTGTCGCTGCTTTCCCCAGAGAGACAATTCGCCCTAACAGTATCCAAAGCGGTATATCTGTTTTACAGAGGAATGGCCACAGGAGACTCCTGCACTGTCTGCCTAGCCCTCTTGCTCTGCCTGGTGGTCACCTATTCCCATCCTGCCTGTGGACTCTTAGCCTGCGGACTGATCAACGCTCCATACGTGCTTTCCATGATACTCTTCACCTTGCAGATGCTCCACAGTGTCCGCTGCCACCGCTCCAACTTCAAAATCCGAGCTTCCAGGGACTGCAGCTGGAGACACTTCCAGGCCTCGGGGTACTGAAAATGTTCCCAGCTTCCCACATAGAGCAGGACGTTGCGGTACATCTGGAGTCACAGGTAGACCAGACTGGGTAAGGATGGCAGATTTCCTGCCTTAAAGGACATTAGTGAACCTGATGGGTTTTTCCAACAGTTTCACGATCGTTATCATTGACTAGCGCTTTTTAATCCAGATTTATCGATTAATTGAATTTATATTCCCCAAGCTGCTGTGGTGTAATTTTAATTGGTGTCTGGAGCATTAGCCCTGCCTCAGGTTACTAAGTTCAGTCACATTTCTAATCTGTATCATATGCATATGTTTCTGAATTTATGTGTGTATGCAGAAAACAACAATTTGCATTTCACATAGTAAGAACTGCATCACAGGATGCTATCAAACCAATTTTTTAAAAATTCATTTCCGGGATGTGGGTGTCGCTGGTTAGGCTGTCATTTATTGCCAATCCCTAGATGCCCTTCAGAAAGTGGTAGTGATCTGCCTTCTTGAACTGTTGCAGTCCTTGAGGTGTAGGTACACACACTGTGCTGTTAGGGAACGAGTTCCAGAATGCTGCCCCGGCAACAGTGAAGGAGCGGCGATATATTTCCAACTTAGGGTGGTGAGTGACTTGGAGGGGAACCTCCAGGTGGTGGGATTCCCAGGTATCTGCTGCTCTTGTCCTTCTAGATGGTAGTGGTCATGGGTTATGAAGGTGCTGCCTGAGGAGCCTTTTCGAGTTACTGCTACTGTTTGAATGTTTGTGGAAGGGGGAGCAATCAAGCGGGCTGCTTTGTCCTGGATGGTGTTGAGCTGCTTGGTGTTGTTGGAGCTACAACCATCCAGGCAAGTGGGGAGTGTTCCATTACACTCCTAACTTGTGCCTTGTAGATGGTGGACAGGCTTTGGGGGGTTCAGGAGGCGAGTTACTCACTGTAGGATTCCTAGCCTTTGAGAGTATTAATGTGGCTAGTCCAGTTCAGTTTCTGATAAATCTGACACAGTGACACATAAAGAGATATTAAGACAAGTGAATAAAAGTTTGGTCAAAGAGGAGTGATTAACAGAGGCGAGAGAGATTGAAAGAGAGGCTGAAGGAGGAAAATTCAAAGCTTTGGACCTAGGCAGCAGAAATCATGGTCGCTAATTGTGGAAGTATCAAATTAGGGATTCACCGAAGTCCAGACTTGGAAAATCAGGTAGATCACAGAGGATAGATGAGATGGAGGAGATGACAGCGATGGGGAGGGTTGAGGCCATGGAAGGATTTGAAAACAGGGATGAGAATTTTGAAATTGAGATGTTGCTGGACCGGAAGCCAATGTAGGTCAGCAAGTACTTGGGTGAATTGTGATTTAGGTAGTGGAAAATAACAGATCAAACAGTGTGAAGAATAACAATATACAGCTGAAAAAAGACAGATGTTGTCAAAGCTTTTCATATAGCACTCATCAGGACAATTCGCAAGAATACCAAAGGTAAAGGCAACAACATGGTCCCGTTGCCAACTCCAATTAGCACTCTCTTTTCATGCAGTATAAACTGTTACTCCATTTTCATTTGGCATTCTTGCAAATTGGCCTGATGAGGGCAATATGAAAAGCTTCGACAATATGTGTCTTTCTTCAACAGTACTCAATTTCTGTACTAAATGTGGGGAAGGTGCCAGTGGACTGATGGTGATAAGTGAGCCATATCTCAGTAATAATCTCCCTCACGAGGAGCTGCGAGAATAAAAGACTATGATAATTTGAGGAGTGGGGGGGTGTCAAGTAAATGGCAGATAGAAAATCCTGAGTAGTTTACCCAATTGCAATGTGGCAATTAATATCAAGCAGAAAATCAGTCAAACATTATTAGTTATATGTCGCTTGAAATGGACATTTTTCAAAACATACCTTTATTCGGTTTTTAACATTTTAACATTTTTTACATAAACCAAAACAATGCAAAAGCAACAAGAACAACAGAATCCTCCCCCCACACTTCGCCAGCCAACACCCCAATTAACCCTTCTCAATACCTCACACCGCAACCTCTCTCCCAGCACCACTCCCAACTCATCCTCTCACTTGGCCTTAACCCCCTCCAGCGACGCCATTTCCTCCTCCAAAATCCTCCCATAAATCACTGCGGTGACCCCTCTTCTCAATGCCCATCACCGACAACACCCCCTTCCAACAACGAGGAGGGCGGTATCACCTGAAATATCGGGAAATCCTTGCAAAGTCCCGCACCTGCATAAACCTAAAGGCACCGCCCCCCTCCGAGAAATCCCAAACTTCTCCGTCTACTCCTACAAACCGTCCTTCCAAAAGTAAGTCCTTCATTTCCACCACCCCCGCTCCTCCCAATCCTGAAACCGGCATCCAGTCTCGCGGGCTCAAACACCTGGGGCTGGATTCTTCGTTATTGGGACTATGTCCCCCAAGCCGGCGTCAAATTGGTGGAGTTTCACGCCAGAAAACCTGGCGTGAAAGGGCCACAAATTTCTAGCCCTGCAGGGGGCTAGCAGGGTCCCGGCATAGACCTAGCAGCTTTTCCTGCAGTTACGGGCCCCAGCACGTCTGGGTCGGAGGCAGTACATGCCCACGGCGGTGTATTCCAGCGGTTGTGCCATGCTCCACGGCAGACTTGCAACGCGGAGCTGGACCTGAAAAATAAACCCCTCGATCGGCCGCACGCCCGACCCTGCCCATTTCCCGGCTGCCTATAAGCCCCCCCCCCCCTCCGCCCTCCGATCGGAGTATCCCGACCAGCTGGACCATATTAGATCCACGCCGTCAGGACTTGGGCCGGTCGGGGGCGGAGAATGATGGAGCAGGCCTCTGACAGTGGCCCCAGATATGTCCTACGCTGCATTTCGGGACCCCCCAGAATCGGGGAACCGGCGCCGGTCCCGATTCCGTGCGGGAAAATGGATTCTCTGCCCCCGTGCCGGCCGCGATTTCGGCATCGGGATGCAGAGAATCCCGCCCATGTTTCCCTCGGACCGGCATCAACTTTGACCCCGTCCCAACTTAAAATGCTGCCGAAACTGCCTCCATATCTGCAGCGTGGCCACCACCGCCAGACAACCTGGGTATTTCCCTGGGGCAAATAGTAGCGGTGCCATTGCCAGTGCCCACAAACCCGACACCCAACAAGAGCTTGCCTCCATCCTCACCAACATTGCCTCTGGCTCCCTACTCCAGCCTCGCACCTTCTCGCCGTTTACCGCCCAATGGTAATACCTCAGATTTGGGAGCGCCAAACCCCCCCCCCCCCGACTGTCACCCTCTCTGACGCACCTTCTTCCGAATCCTCGCTACCTTACCCACCCTTACAAATGACAAAATCAACCATTCCACCCCCATAAAAAACACCTTCTGCAAAAAGACCGGTAAGAACTGGAATAAGAATAAAAACCACGGCAAGATATTCATCCTTACTGCCTGTACCCGGCCCGCCAATAAGGGAAGGCTATCTCATCTCAACAAATCTGCCTTAACCCTACCCAGCAGGTACTTGAAATGAACATTAACAATAAAGTGAAGGATCTTCCTCTGTAGGCTATGCAGATCCAATATCATTAATTATCCACTGACAGCGAAGCTACTTCTCAATCTGTGCCAATGTAGCATGGACAAGCTCAGTTGGCTCCTCCTCAGAAGAAGGTAACATAGATTTTCACCTTCTGCTCTGGATATGGGCACTGAAGTATTCCAGATCGGAGCTGCCACTTTCTTAGAATCCATAGAATCCCCACAGTGCAGAAGGACACCATTCATCCAATCGAGTCTGCGTCGACCTTCTGGAAGATTACCCGACTTAGGCCCACTCCCCGGCCCGATCCCCGTAACCCTGCAACCCCACCTAACCTGCACATCTTTGGACTGTGGGAGGAAACTGGAGCACCCGGAGGAAACCCACGGAAAGACACGGGGAGAATATGCAGACTCCACACAGACAGTCATCCAAGGCTGCAATTGAACCCAGGTCCCTGGCACTGTGAGGCGGCAGTGCTATCACTGTGCCACCATCTCTCTTGGAGATGCCTCCACCTTCTGTCACAATAGTACCCAGTTCCCATAAATCCACTACATTGAATGCAGAATTGACTATGGGGAGCAAAGTGAGGACAAACTAGCTTGAGCCTGTGTCACGCTCTCTGAGCCTCCCTGAGGGGGAGGCACCCTGGCTCCCTTTGCCCCTTCTCAAAATGGCATGTCGACGATAATCAATTCAGCAGACCGAGTATCACAGGCTCAAACCCGTCTCTTACGGTATGCCATGGTGGACTGCGATTCCAACACTGTCATGTCAGTGTACCTTCACTCACAGAGGTTCAATAACTGCACAAACTCATCTTATTTCACTTATATCATAATATCGATACCAGCTAATGAAATAATTCTATGGACCAAAAGTTAAATAAGCTGATGTCCGGTATCACACTTTAGATTTGAATCATAGAATTTACAATGCAGAAGGAGGCCATTCAGCCCATCGAGTCTGCACCGGCCCCTGGAACGAGCACCCTACCCAAGCCCACACCTCCACCCCATCCCCATAACCCAGTAACCCCACCCAACACTAAGGGCAATTTTGGACACTAAGGGCAATTTACCATGGCCAATCCACCTAACCTACAGATCTTTGGACTGTGGGAGGAAACCGGAGCACTCGGAGGAAACCCACGCACACACGGGGAGGATGTGCAGACTCCGCGCAGACAGTGAACCAAGCCGGAATCGAACCTGGGACCCTGGAGCTGTGAAGCAATTGTGCTATCCACAATGCTACCGTGCTGCCCGCAATTTGGTAGAGTAATTGAAGACAGTTCAATTATAGCTGCAAGACCAGGTTAGCATAGGCACCTGGTCATCAAAGCAACAGACAAATAGGAAAAATAGACAAACAGCAACTAAATTGCTAAAGTAATTGAGAAGAAAACGTCTGACTCCGAGATTATCAGAGAAATCGAATACCTCATGGATAAATACCTGCTGGACTCCCATGTTACAGAGAATGGATACATAGCCAGAGTAACAGGACACCGTACTCCACTGTAGTCAATAATCCTTTGTGGAAGTCAGACCTCATAGAGAGACAATCACTAAATTGCTACAGAAAGTAGATACCGCAGACAGTTCACCCGAATGCTGCTGCATTGCTGTGGAATTCAGATGATGGATGGCGAGATAAATTGTGCCTAACAACTAGATTTCAGCGAGACTTTCTGCAACATGGTGGACAGATATCTGCTGGATGTCCAAGAGAGAATCATAAAATGCCTATAGTGCAGAAGGAGGCCATTTGGCCCATCGAGTCTGCACCGAACCTCTGGTAGATCAACGCAGAATGTCAAAGGAATTAGATGGAGTTGAATTTCCACCAAAACTAGAATCTCCTTAATCAGCAAGGCAGAATGGATGACCTGCATTCTGATGTCAACAGTGAGCCTGGACACTTACAGTTCTCTATCTCATGGGCACCAGTTACATAGATCCTCTGAAACTGACGTCAGCTCCACCTTGAAGTAGAAGTTAAAAACTGCACAATGTTATTATAAGAAAGGCAGGGAGTTTGCTCAAAGTCTGAGACAAATGTTCTCCTTCAGTGAAAAACCCAATTAACTAATTCTCGATCACGATTAGTCTATGTCACTGCATGCAGATTGGGTGCAGCATTTGGCTGCAAAGCAAGAATGACTTCACTTCAAAGAATACCTGAGAGGTGGGAAAAGGCATGAGAGCCTAATTTGCTAAATTCAAATGACATGTTACACAGTATAAACAGCCCAGAGATAGGCCGTTCTGTCCAGTGGGTCCAAGCTTATATATATCTGGAAAACAGCCTCCTCTCACCATTCTTCATTGAACTCCACCAATATAACTTCTATCCATGTCTCCCTCATATGCTTATTTAGCTCCCCCTTAAACATATCTACCAACAGATTTACTAAACTACTCCTGTGGTAGCGGGTTTCCATTTTAACCGCAGTCTGGGTTGTCATAACATCCACGAGGACCATCGGGGAATCACCATTGATCTCTCTGTGGACTCATGGAGTACAAACTTCCCAAGTAGGGGATGAAGGCCAACCAACCTGGGGCTCGTTATGAGCTAACATAAAAGCAGGCCCAAACCAGGGCCTGGTGTGATTAGTCCTCCCAGCCAGGATTGTCCTGGGAGCGATATGCTGCCTTATGCAGACCCTTGTAAATAATGTAAATAGGACACTCAGGGGTGGTATCTCATTATGTTCATTTACAGCCCGCCTCCTCTGAGTCATTGAACTGGTGACAAGGCTTATAGGAAACTCCAGACTCGCTTAGAGCTTCGCCTGGCTGCCAAAAGTTTGCTGTTTGGGAACGTCACATTGTACCAGTAAAGATGCCGTTATTTGGAAAATTGGAAGCCTTTGACACAGGTCTTGAGGATTGCAACTAATATGTAGAGTGCATGAGGTACTTATTCAGATGAACGGGATTTTGGAGGAAGACCAACAGAAGTCTGTGGGGCCCAGATGTTCGGGATAAAGGGTTTGATGTACCCGGCTGCACCGGACACCATGGCTGGGATTCGCCGAGCCGCAATCACGCTCAGCGCGGGGATGGAGAATGGGGCGTCGGCTCTGATGACGCTCCCATGATTCTCCGGGGACCGGAGAATCGCCGCCAATCGCGCTCGCGCGGTCGAAGCGCGCCGATCGATGGCCATTGAAGATCGTGGGGAGCATCTTACACCGGTGACGTACAGGCAGCAGTCAGTCCGTCTTCCCCTGGTTGTGGTGCAGGGACCTGGTCCAAACGTGTTGGTGCGACACTGGTTAAGAGTCCTCCATTTTGATTGGCAACAGATATGTCATGATTTGCAAACATGCAGCTAATGAACACATAGAATAGGACACGACCAATGAGCAGTCAGGACACTCAGGGGTGGTATCTCACTATAAAAGGGATGAGGTACTCACACCCCGCCTCTTTCCACAGACCAACATCTACAGACTGAGGCAGGGTGCATCCTCAGCATCACACCCCAGCACGTGGCTTAGAGCAAGGCTGGTTCAGTTAGACTGAGTTACTACATTTAGATTAGCAGAGAGTCAAACTCATTGAGAACTGTGCTAATAGTTCAATAAAACACATTGGACTCACTTCAAAGTCTGGAGCATCTTTTACTCAAAACTGCATCAAGTGGCAGCTTGTGGTATTCCAAATTACATAACACAGCAAGATAATCTTAAACAACAACACCTCCTCAATGAAAGTCCTCAATACCAGGGTCCTCCAAGGTTATGTATGTAGCCCCCTACTATACTCCTTATACACACACAACTGTGCGGCAAAATTCAGCTCCAACTCCATCTACAAGTTTACTGATACCAAGACAGGAGTGGATCGGATCTCAAATACCGATGAGTCAGAGTGCAGGAGGGAGATAGAGAACTTAGTAGTGTGATGTAACGACAACAATCTCTCCCTCAATCTCAGCAAAACTAAAGAGATGGTCATCGATTTCAAGAAGCAAAATATCGTACACACCCCTGTCTGCACCAATTGGGCCGAGGTGAAGATGGTTGACAGCTTCAAATTCCTGGGCGTGCACATCACCAACAATCTGTCCTGGTCCACCCACGTCGACAGTACGACCAAGAAACAGCGTCTATACTTCCTCAGGAAACAAAGGAAATTCGGCATCTCCACATTGACATTTAGCAATTTTCACAGATGCACGATAGAAAGTATCCTATCTGGCTGCATCACAACTTGGTATGGCAACTGCTCGGCCCATGTCCGTAAGAAACTACAGAGTTGTGAACACAGCCCAGTCCAAGTTAAGGGCAGCACGGTAGCATTGTGGATAGCACAATTGCTTCACAGCTCCAGGGTCCCAGGTTCGATTCCGGCTTGGGTCACTGTCTGTGCGGAGTCTGCACATCCTCCCCGTGTGTGCGTGGGTTTCCTCCGGGTGCTCCGGTTTCCTCCCACAGTCCAAAGATGTGCAGGTTAGGTGGATTGGCCATGATAAATTGCCCTTAGTGTCCAAAATTGCCATTAGTGTTGGGTGGGGTTACTGGGTTATGGGGATAGGGTGGAGGTGTTGACCTTGGGTAGGGTGCTCTTTCCAAGAGCCAGTGCAGACTCGATGGGCCGAATGGCCTCCTTCTGCACTGTAAATTATATATATATAAGTTGCGAACCCACCTCCCATCCACTGACTGTGGCTACACCTCCTCCTGCCTTGAGAAAGCAGGCAGCATAATCAAAGACCCCTCCCACCCGGGTTATTCTCTCTTCCAGCCTCTTCCATCAGGCAGAAGATACAAAAGTCTGAGAACACGCACTGACAGGTTCAAAAACAGCTTCTTCTCCGCCTTTACTAGACTCCTGAATGACCCTGCTGTGGATTGAACTGACCTCTCTATGCATCTTCTCCACTGTTGTTCGCATAATATTCCATATGCTTCACCCCATGTCTATGTATTTACATTGTGTATTTATCGTATGTCCTCTGTATTTTCATGCACGGAACGATCTGCCTGGACTATATGCAGAACAATACTTTTCACTGTATCTCGGTACATGTGACAATAAATCTAAATCTTCCGAATGGGCATGGGAAATCTCTATGACATGCTGGGCAAATATCCCGAAGTGTTACATGAGGGTCTGGGCAGGATAAATGGGGCCAAGGTCCATATCTACGTAGATCCTGCTGCTCACCTCTAATAGTTCTGGGTGAGGACGATTGTTTGATGCAATTAAGCTGCTCCTTCACGAGGTTGGGCATAAGCCATGTTTGCTTGCAGATAGAGCTCGACTCAAAGTCAAGGACTTGGATCGGAGGTTGTTTGAGTGTACCTGTCTCCTGTTTGGGGTTTCATTTGCCCCTGTGATTTTTCAGCAGGTGATGGAGAATAATTTGCAGAGACTACCGAAGGTGGTCACCTATTTGGGCGACATGTTTATTACGGGATCTTCGGAAAAGGAACATATGCCGAACCTATAGGAAGTGCTCCGACGTTTTTCCCATGTGGGTGCCAGGCTGAAGCAGTAAATGTGTTTTCTGTGCGAGCGCAGTAAACTACCTCGGTTACAGGCTGGACAAGGACAATCTGCACCCAGTGGACGATAAGGTTTGCGCTATAAAACGGGACACGACCCTGAAGAACGCCACCAAACTCCGGTCGTTTTTGGACCTGCTCAAGCATTACGGGAAGTTCATTGCCAACCTGGCCGATCCGCTAGCCCTGGTCCATGTGGTGTTGAGGAATGACCAGGACTAGTGCTGGCCGCTTCTCAAGTCAAGGCGTTTATTGCCGTTGAGAGGCGTCTTCTTCGAAATAGCTTCTTACACATTATGATCTTGCGAGACCTCTAATTTTAACGTGTGATGCTTCCTCCGACAGCATCGGGGCAGTGCTGGCCCATGGCTGGGTCAACGGCATGGAACACTCCATTGCGTTCACTTCAAGGACCCTGGCGGACGTGGAGTGTCATTACGCGCTTTTAGAGAAGGAAGGCTTGCCCGTGATGTTCGGAATAAAGAAACTCCACAAATATGTTTATGGGCAACATTTTTTTTTACAATGGACCACAAGCCGCTGTTTGGCTTCTTCAGGGAGGATAAAGGCTTTTAGCCTATAGCATCGGCTAGGATCCAGCGTTGGGCACTCCTGATCTCTGTGTATAAATATTCCTTCCAGAATCATTTGGGTGTGAAGATTGCCCATGCCAATGCCGTCAGCCGTCTGCTGTTGCCTCTGAGTGCCCAATCCCCACCAGTGGCAGATGAGATGATTACAGCACTCAAATTCATGGCTGCCTTGCCTTGCCTGTGACAGATGCTCGGGTCCGGGCGTGGATGCAGCGGGACCCGGATTTGGCGAAGCTACTCAGTTTGGAGGATGGCGATATATTGTGGGGCGCTCGTGTGGCCATTCCCCCACAGGGAGAGGAAGCCCTGCTTCAGGATCTGCACAATGGCCACCCGGGAGTGTCTAAAATGAAAATATTAGCCCGCAGTTATGTCTGGTGGCCCGGAATCGAAGCGGACATCAAATGTAAATTGCCTATTGTCACACATAGGCTTCAAATGAAGTTACTGTGAAAAGCCCCCAGTTGCCACATTCTAGCGCCTGTTCGGGGAGGCTGGTACGGGAATTGAACCGTGCTGCTGGCCTGCTTTCAAAGCCAGTGAATTAGCCCTGAGCTAAAGGTTAGCCCTGATAGTTTGTGCAAACCTTCCCAACATGCCAGGAACTTCAGAAACTTCCCCCGACAGCATCCTTTCACACTTGGGAAAGGCCGGATTCCCATGGGTTCGCCTCCACGCAGATTTTACAAGACCATTCATGGGTTCCACGTTCCTTGTGATCGTGGTAGCTCACCCGGAATTTCTGACCTCCCCGCCATCTCGGGCCACAATTGAAAAGCTCCGGGGTACTTTTAGCACCCATGAGATCCCGTCGGTCCTGGTGACGGATAATGGGACCAAGGTCCATTTCTGTTCAACAGTAAGGAATTCCATATTTATTCGACGGAACGGCATTCGGCATATTCGAACCGCCCGTGTCATCCCTCCTTCAATGGACGAGTGGTAAGGGTGGTCCAGACCTTCATACGTGCTTTGAAGAAGCAAACGACAGGCTCCTTGGATACGGGGTTAGCTTGGTTCCTTTTTAAGAACATAGACTAGAACATAGAACATACAGTGCAGAAGGAGGCCATTCAGCCCATCGAGGCTGCACCGACCCACTTAAGCCCTCACTTCCACCCTATCCCCATAACCCAATAACCCCTCCTAACCATTTTGGTCGCTAAGGGCAATTTAGCACGGTCAATCCACCTAACCTGCACATCTTTGGACTGTGGGAGGAAAACAGAGCAACCGGGGGAAACCCACGCAGACACGGAGAGAACGTGCAGACTCCGCACAGACAGTGACCCAAGCCGGGAATCGAACCTGGGACCCTGGTGCTGTGAAGACACAGTGCTATCCACTTGTGCTACCGTGCTGCCAGATCTCACAACGCCGCATGTGACGATGGGAATCGCCGCTGCGATGGGCTATTGATGGCTGACGGCTCAGGACCCGGCTGAGTCTGATTTATGAGTCTCGGCAACAGAGAGGCAACAAGAAATTCAGATGAAGCACTGTAACATTATACAAACGTACAGCATGCGAAGAGTTAATGGTATGTTAAGCCTAGCTGCTACAGGGAGCTGAAAGACAATACTATAAATTGCACTGGCTCTTGGGCTTCTGGGAGGAGATTAGATTAGAGCTGAAGGAGACAAAATTCAAAGTGTAATAATAATAATAATCACTTGTCACAAGTATGCAGAGCTAGTTAAGATATTATAGTTTTAGTTAGTAGATATAGTGTTCGTGAGTGTAGTTTAATTCTTATATATATGTTTGATGTTTAGAATAAGTGTTGAATTCAAATTTATTAGTGTTGATAAAATTAGTTTAATTCTTCAAAAGAGCTTTGTGTGTCTTTGTGATCACTACGCCTTCCATCTTGCAAACCCCTCACAAAGATCGCCACAGGCACCACGGCCTGAGGGTGCCGGGGCGGGAGTTTCACGCCAGGGATATCGTCCATGTTCGCAATTTTGGTGATGAACCATTGTGGCTCCCAGGTGTGATACTAGAACGTACCAGGTCCAGATTCAGGGAAGGATCCAGAGAAAACACTTGGTCCACTCGATGAAACATGAACTCATCCTGCAGGGAACCCAGCCGGTGGCAGTAATGTCTTCGTCACACCAGGAACCCTCTCTCAGTCTGCGGGCCCTGCCGTCTGGGTCGTCAAACCCAGGTCAACAAGAGGAGGATGATTTGAGATCCGAGATGGATGCAGAGGAGTTCTCACCAGCGAGCGATGGCGTGCCTAGAACCAAGGTCCCGGCAGCAACTCTTCAGCAGTCAGCCAGGAAACAGAGATCGGCTAATCGACAGATGGAAACGCAGCTGTGGGTGAAGTGGCGCAGAAGGCATCCGCCGTTGGCGACTGAAGGGGGATTCAGACTTTGGGGGGGGGGGGGCCGGGAGGTGTCATAACCCCCACGAGGACCACCGGGAAACCATAATTGATCTCCCATGGGAGTATGAGCTTCTCAGGTAGGGGACGGAGGCCAGCCACCTGGGGTTTGTTATGAGCTGACAAAAGGTAGGCCCAAAACAGGGCCTGGTGTGGTTAGTCCTCCCAGCTAGGATTGTGCTGGGAACGATATGCTACGTTATGCAGACCTTTGTAAATAATGTGAATAAATCTATGTAAGCCAACCTCCTCTGTCATTAAATGGGTAAAGAACCTTCTCCTGATTTTTCTGTTGGATTATTACCGACTGTGGGCAGCACGGTAGCACAGTGGTTAGCACTGTTGCTTCACAGCGCCAGGGACCCGGGTTCGATTCCCGGCTTGGGTCACTGTCTCTGCGGCCTGTGCACGTTCTCCCTGTGTCTGCGAGGGTTTCCTCCGGATGCTCTGGGTTCCTCCCACAAGTTCCGAAAGACACGCTGTTAGGTGAATTGGGCATTCTGAATTCTCCCTCAGTGTACCCGAATAGGCGCCGGCGTGTGGCAACTAGGGGCTTTTCACACTAACTTCATTACAGTGTTAATGTAAGCCTACTTGTGACAATAAAGATTATTATTAATATTTGTAATTCTAGTTCTTGCCTCCCCTGTAAATGGAAACATCCGGTGAAATTTAGTGCAGGTGATGTGGGTTCAGCCACTTGTGGGAAACCTGTCCGAACCCTCCCCAGTTCGGACATTGAGGCCCCAGTCGGGCAAACATTCCTCCCCAGAGAGCTGCCGGCCAATTAGATGCTAGAATCTCTCGATTACAGGCAGCACCACCGGGAACATTAGCTGACACTGGTCGTGCATTGAGGTCTTGATCAGGGCTCACTGCTGGACCCTAGTAGACAGGTGGGTGGGGTGGTTTGGGGATTGCGGGGAGAGGGGTGGCTGGTGATGGGAGGAGCAAAGAGACTGACTCTCATTGGACACCCCTCTTACCGATGCCTAGTCTCTTGATTGGGCACTGCCTGCCTTTGAAAGAGGCCGCCGGCAGGGTTTGCTGGGGGGTCTTCAGGAGCTCCGGGATAGTTATAAGAGGTCAGGAGGACCCCCGAGTTACCACTAAATCCCACTGGGCTCACGGATAATGGTTCAATCATGAGTCTGATTGGCCAGTGGGCAGATTCCCTGTGTGGGCCAACTGATTAAATGGTAGCTTTTCCCACCAGTGGGAATGGGCCGTGCGAGATTCCCAGAGAGCAAAGCAGCCTGGTCTGGTGGGTTCCATGAAATCCTGGCCATCTTCCGTAAATCTACCCTATTAAACATTTTCATAATCTTAAACAAGTAATGAAAGCCTCTTGGACTGTCATATCGGAAAAGAAAATGACTTGTATTTTGTGCTTCAATATGTCCCAAATCACTTTGCAGCTGATTGTCATGATATTCAAACACACACATCATGATGGACACACTAACAGGCAAATCAGAGTACACAACACCACAACCAATCACAGACAAGAACACCAACCACATAAAAAGCACGAGCACGACACCTGGTGGTCAGTAGGTCTGGGGAGAAGGGAACAAGAAAGAGCTGTTAAAACATCACAAGAAGGGAACCCCCACGTGCAGAGTGCAAAGACCAAACTGTAAATAGTAAGTTTAAATAAAATAGCGTTGTACCATATACAACCGTGTTGGCTCATCTGTGTGTCAGAACACCCAACACCACATGGTACAGGAGTGGATCGATACCTGCCTACTAACCTGCCATTCTGGACATGGACCACACCGACAAACCGCAGCCGATGCAAGTCGCGGGGAACCTAGGTACCAACTGGAAGCTCTACAGGCAGCGATTTGACCTGTACATCCGTGCCACCGAAAAACAGAATGCCTCGGATGACACGAAGATTGCAATGCTCCTCTTCTACGCAGGTCAGCACGCCACCAACGTCTTCAACTCACTGGTGTTCGAAGAAGGCGAAAACCAATCCAAATATGACACGGTCATCCTCAAACTGGACCAGCACTTTCAAGTTGAAGTAAATGAAAGTTTTGAAAGATACCTCTTTCAGCAACGCCTGCAAGGTAAGGAGGAGCTTTTTCAACCCTTCTTGACGCACCTCCGGATTCTAGCGCAGTCCTGCGGTTACGGCACCACCACAGAGTCCATGATCAGGGACCAGATTGTTTTTGGCGTTGCCTCTAGTGGCCTACGCCAGCAGCTTCTTAAGATGAAAAGCCTCACCTTAGCGTCTGCTGTGGAAGCCTGTGTCCTCCACGAAAATGCTACCTGCCGTTTTGCCCGATTTCAGGCATCCGAGTTGGCACGGAGGGGGTCCCCAGCCGTCGAATCGGCAAGCCAGGCCGCCCACGACGTCGAACGCATCCAGGCCGTCGATTACTTCCCGACCCACGGCCCGGACGACAGCGGCCGCTTCCCGCGCTTTTCGCGGTCTCCCGCGCAGGTGCGTGCCAAAAATAACGGCCACAACGAGGGACGCACTGCGCAGGCGCGCCCACCGCAAGATCGCACTGCGCATGCGCAGTGGCGCAACGAACGCCGTGACGTCATGACGTGCGGCAATTGTGGAGCTCTACATTTAAAAGGGCAATGTCCTGCAAAAAACCGACAGTGCCTCAGATGTGGCAAGATGGGCCACTACGCAGCTCACTGTCGTTCGGCTCAACCCATGGATCCGGCGCATCCTCGACAATCTCGCAGACAAGTCAGGACCGTCCAGCCCACGCATCAAGACTTCCAGTTAAGTGATGCAGATGACCAGGATGCCTTCCGCGTTTCCGTCATTGATGTCAACAAGGTCAATGCCATCAATCCAGCCGATGAGTGGTGTGCCACCCTGACGGTCAACCGATCGCGCGTCGCCTTCCGTCTGGACACCGGCGCATCCGCCAACCTGATTGCTTACTCTGCAGTCCAGGCCATGAAGGTCAAACCACCCATCACGCCATCCCGGCTCAAGATGGTTGACTATAACGGGAACGTCATCCCGTCCATAGGATCTTGCCAGCTACAGGTGACTCACAAGATGTACACGGCCACACTCCCCTTCGAAGTTGTCGGCTCATCAAAGGACTCGTTACTGGGCGCACAGGCGTGTAAGGTCCTTCACCTGGTACAGCGCATTATGTCTCTCTCTCCAGATGAGATATCCGACTTCCCGGATGCTGAGTTCCACGCAAATCTCCATTCCCTCCTTGCTCACAACCAGGAGGTTTTTGAAGGCATGGGGACATTGCCATACACGTACAAGATTCGACTCAGACCGGACGCCATCCCTGTCGTTCACGCACCTCGCAGGGTTCCTGCGCCACTCAAAGACCGCCTCAAGGCACAACTGCAGATTCTTCAGGACCAAGGGGTCCTATCCAGGGTCACGGAGCCCACGCCATGGGTCAGCTCCATGGTCTGTGTAAAGAAGCCCTCTGGCGAGCTCCGTATATGTATAGATCCTAAAGATCTGAATAACAACATCATGCGGGAACACTATCCCATCCCGAAACGAGAAGACCTCACCAGCGAGATGGCGCGAGCCAAAATATTCACTAAATTGGATGCGTCCAAAGGATTCTGGCAGATCCAACTGGACCCGGCCAGCCGAAGACTATGCACATTCAACACCCCTTTTGGCAGATTCTGCTACAACCGGATGCTATTCGGCATCATTTCAGCATCTGAAGTTTTCCACCGCATTATGGAGCAGATGATGGAAGGCATCGAAGGGGTACGTGTATATGTGGACGATATCATCATTTGGTCCACCACTCCGCAGGAACACATGCATCGTCTACGACGTGTCTTTACCCGCATACGACAAAATGGCCTGCGTCTCAACCGTGCGAAGTGTGCCTTCGGCCAGACGGAGCTGAAATTCCTCGGGGACCACATCTCAAGGTCAGGGGTCCGTCCCGATGCAGACAAGGTTAGCGCCATCACAGCCATGCCACGACCGGCTGACAAGAAGGCTGTCTTAAGATTCCTGGGCATGGTCAACTTCCTTGGGAAGTTCATTCCCAACCTGGCTTCTCATACAACAAATATGCGCCATCTCGTAAAAAAATCGACAGAATTCAACTGGCACCAATCGC
Organism: Scyliorhinus torazame; assembly: GCF_047496885.1. Taxonomy (NCBI): domain Eukaryota; kingdom Metazoa; phylum Chordata; class Chondrichthyes; order Carcharhiniformes; family Scyliorhinidae; genus Scyliorhinus; species Scyliorhinus torazame. The sequence goes on along the minus strand of NC_092720.1, from coordinate 22,583,414 downwards.
ATCAGCGGGAATGGGAGGAGCTCAAGCACAAACTGGTCACGGCACCAGTGCTGGCCTTCTTTGACACGACTCGCCCTACAAAGATCTCAACAGACGCCAGCCAATCTGGTATTGGAGCGGTACTCCTGCAAAAAGACAGCACGTCGTCATGGGCCCCGGTTGCATATGCCTCACGAGCCATGACCCCTACCGAACAGCGCTACGCGCAAATCGAAAAAGAATGCCTGGGCTTGTTAACTGGACTGGACAAGTTCCACGACTATGTGTATGGCCTGCCACGATTTACGGTCGAAACTGACCACCGCCCCCTGGTCAACATCATTAACAAAGACCTGAACGACATGACTCCTCGCCTCCAGCGCATCTTACTTAAACTCAGGAGGTACGATTTTGAACTGATCTACACTCCGGGGAAGGAGCTCATCGTGGCGGACACTCTTTCCCGAGCAGTGAGCACACCACCAGATGCGGAGGGGTTCGTGCGTCAAATTGAGGCACACGTAACTCTGACAGCAGCAAATCTGCCAGCTGATGATCCTAGTCTGGCCCACATACGCGCAGAGACGGCGACTGACCCCCTTCTGCAGCGAGTGATGCGCCACATGACGGAAGGGTGGCTAAAAGGGCAGTGCCCCCAGTTTTATAATGTGCGAGATGATCTCACCAACATAGACGGGGTCCTTATGAAATCACACAGGATCGTTATTCCGCACAGCGTGCGCCAGATGATTCTTCATCAACTACACGAAGGCCACTTGGGCGTCGAAAAATGCAGACGAAGGGCCCGGGAGGCGGTATATTGGCCGGGTATTAATGAAGACATAGCCAACATGGTGCTCAACTGCACAACCTGTCAGAGGTTTCAGCCGGCGCAACCTCCGGAAACACTTCTACCACACGAGATGGTGACGTCCCCCTGGGCGAAGGTGGGTGTTGACCTATTTCACGCGCTCGGCAGAGATTACATCGTTATTATAGACTACTTCTCAAACTACCCGGAAGTCATGCCTCTCCATGATCTGACGTCGTCCGCAGTCATTGGGGCCTGCAAGGAAACATTTGCTCGCTATGGCATTCCAAGGACTGTCATGTCAGACAATGGACCCTGTTTCGCCAGCCGTGAATGGTCGTCCTTTGCTGCAGCATATGGTTTCACTCATGTGACATCCAGCCCTCTGCATCCACAATCGAACGGGAAGGCTGAAAAGGGTGTCCACATCGCCAAGCGGCTCCTGTGCAAGGCGGCTGCTGCCGGATCGGACTTTAACCTTGCCTTGCTGGCCTATCGATCGGCCCCGCTATCCACGGGTCTCTCGCCAGCGCAGCTACTAATGGGTCGCTCCCTCAGGACGACGGTACCTTCCATCCTGGCACCAACAACAGACCATGAGGCGGTTCTTCGGAACATGCAACTGCAGCGTGATCGCCAGAAAAGTCGGTACGACACACGAGCGACGGACCTGCCCCCCCTGTCCTCCGGAGACAAAGTACGCGTCCATCAACCGTATGGTGGCTGGTCAGCACCGGCCGAAGTCCTCCGACAAGTGGCTCCCCGCTCGTTCCTGGTTCGCATGCCGGATGGTTCCGTGCGTCGCCGCAATCGGCGCGCCCTTCGCCGACTTCCACGCTCACAGCCACACAGTACGCACACGCCAGATCCTCAACAGGCTTCCGAGGATGACTTTGTGGAGCTGCCGCACATCACGCCCTTTCCATCGCCACCCATGGCCATGCCCGCACAACAGCCGGTGGTTCTTGATCCACCCTTGAGGCGGTCAACCCGAACTCGTCGCAAGCCCATTAGACTGGACTTATAATACCGTTCATATGTTTAACAAGTTGCACAATTTTACATGATAACCTGTTGTTGTTTATCGTTCCAGATGTCGTCTGACTGGACAACTGTTCAAGTTTTTTTTTTTTCTTCTTCTCTCGTTCGCATTTATGTTATGTTATGGTACAACTTAGTTCATGTGACGCACCCGACATCGCCCCATGTACATAGTTCCGTCATATGCACATGCTGCACACGACACACACACACTCTTAGATGCACTCACGACGCGATCATATTTATTACCACGTAGGCACATATCTTTGTAAAAAGGGGGGATGTCATGATATTCAAACACATACATCATGATGGACACACTAACAGGCAAATCAGAGTACACAACACCACAACCAATCACAGACAAGAACACCAACCACATAAAAAGCACGAGCACGACACCTGGTGGTCAGTAGGTCTGGGGAGAAGGGAACAAGAAAGAGCTGTTAAAACATCACAAGCAGGGAACCCCCACGTGCAGAGTGCAAAGACCAAACTGTAAATAGTAAGTTTAAATAAAATAGCGTTGTACCATATACAACCGTGTTGGCTCATCTGTGTGTCAGAACACCCAACACCACACTGATGAAGTACTTTTGAAGTATGTACGTCTAAAGGGGTGCAGAGGCAGAGGGATCTGGGCATAGAAGTGGCAGGACAGGTCAAGAGCGCAGTTACTAAAGCATTCTGGGCTTTGCTAATAGACAAGAACAAGAATAAGAACAAGGAAGTCATGTGAAAGCTGTAAAAGAACACTGGTTCAACCTCAACTGCAGTGCTGCGTCCAGACCCGTGAGCCATATGTTTTGGTAGGAAGTGATGGAATGAGATAGAGTGCAGAAAAGATTCATGATAATAGTTCCAGTGATGAGAAATATCAGTTACGTAGATAGATTTGAGAAGTTTGTGGGCAGCACGGTAGCACAAGTGGCTAGCACTGTGGTTTCATAGCGGCAGGGTCCCAGGTTCGATTCCCCGCTGGGTTAATGGCTGTGCAGAGTCTGCACGTTCTCCCCGTATCTGCGTGGGTTTCCTCCGGGTGCTCCAATTTCCTCCCACCTCCAAAGACGTGCAGGTTAGGTGGATTGGCCATGATAAATTGCCCTTAGTGACCAGAAATGGTTAAGAGGGGTTATTGGGTTACGGGAATAGAGTGCAAGTGAGGGCTTACGTGGATCTGTGCAGACACGATGGGCCGAATCGCCTCCTTCTGCACTGTATGTTCTAAGTTAGGACTGTGTTCCTTGGAGACGAGAGGGTTGAGAGGAGATTTGATAGAGGTGTGAAAATCCTGAGGGGTCTGGACAGAGCTGATATCCCAGTTGTGCTGTCAAGTGTAAGATCACCCCTTTAAGGGTGGTAGAGAATAAAAGGGCACATATTGACATTGGAGTCAGTCCAGAGAAGGTTCACAAAGTTGATCCTGAGTATCCCGGGCATGGAAGGATTTTCTTATGAGGAGAGATTGATTAGGTTGGGCATGTACCCATCGGAGTTTAGAAGAATGAAAGACAACCCTTATTGAGACATATGGAATTCTCAGGAGGTTTGACAGGGTAGATGCTGAGAGGTTGTTTCCCCTTGTGGGAGAATCTAGAACCAGAGGATATAATCTCAGAGGAAGTGGCCACCCATTCAGGACAGAGATGAGGAGGAATTTCTGCATTTCGAGGGTAGTGAATCTGTGGAATTCTTTACCACACAGAGCTGTAGAGGCTATTTCATGAGGTATGTTCAAGGCTAAGATAGATCTTTAATCAGTAAAGGAATCGAGGGTTAGGGGGAACCCTCAGACTGTGACCCCGTTTCTGGACACACCCACCATCGGGAACATCTTCCCTGCATCTACACTCTCTAGTCCGGTTAGAATTTTTAAAGTCTCTATGAGATCCCCCCTCATTCTTCTGAACTCCAGCGAGAACAATCCCAACCTCGTGGGCAGCATGGTAGCATTGTGGATAGCACAATTGCTTCACAGCTCCAGGGTCCCAGGTTCGATTCCGGCTTGGGTCACTGCCTGTGCGGAGTCTGCACATCCTCCCCGTGTGTGCGTGGGTTTCCTCCGGGTGCTCCGGTTTCCTCCCACAGTCCAAAGATGTGCAGGTTAGGTGGATTGGCCATGACAAATTGCCCTTAGTATCCAAAATTGCCCTTAGTGTTGGGTGGGGTTACTGGGTTATGGGGATAGGGTGGAGGTGTTGACCTTGGGTGGGGTACTCTTTCCAAGAGCTGGTGCAGACTCGATGGGCCGAATGGCCTCCTTCTGCACTGTAAATTCTATGGGGAGAATCCGTGGAACACATACAGGCCACCAACACTTAAAATAGTGCAACACTATTTTATTAAGTCAGGAACTGTTGAACATACTTTCACTGTGGGTTAACACGATATTAGATTGAACTAAAGACCTATGCCTTGTCCTAACCAGTCTATGCACTCAGCACATGGTGAAGATCTGTGCTGCAAGCTGTAAGCTCTCTCCTACGAGGAGTCTGCATCTCGAATGAGCGGGAACTCTGATGCCCTCTGTATTTATAGTGCGTGTGCTCTAACTGGTGATTGGCTGCGGTGTTGTGTGTGTCGATTGATCTTGCTGTGTGTCCATCAGTGTGTGTGTATCTGCACCATGATATACTGGTGTATATTATGATACCACCCACTTCCATCACTGGACTTCAATCCCCTGTAGTCGAGAATAGGGCCCGCTGCTATATTCCCAGTAGCAGCAGGCTTCTTACCTGAAGCTGTGGCTTACTCGGGAGTTCACCCTGCCTGGCTGGAAGCTGGGTTAGTCAATTAGGCAGACTTCCAGGCTGGAACCTTGTGAAGGAGAAAGGTCGCAAGCTGCGGAGTCAAAACTCCACCGATGCCACCCGTCTGTGATTCTGTAATATGGTACGTTGGGTCAGTGTTCCTGCAAGAGCATGAGAGACCTAAAAGGGGAGGGGAGGGACCATTTGATAAGTAAACCCAGACGCTGCTAATTCGAACCAGAATTCAAGAGAACTGTGAACTTAAAAGAGAACTGCTTTGGCGTCATGGCAACTTTATTGTCTTCTTCATGCACTGCGTTTGGAGATGCATGATGTAACTTTCAGACAATTGTCATTCAAATAGGTTGAACCAGATTGCGAAACATGTCCGTAATTTATTTGATGAGAAAAGGCTGTTTGGGGGTCATTCTCGCCCTGTGTGGCATGTTAAACGAGGAACAAATCTTTGGCCTGCCTTGCTTCCATTTAATTTCCATTGACATTATTTTAAACTATTGCACAAAGTCCAAGTTTCCTCCTCCCCTCTTGTGTCTGCGCGATCAGGCTACATTTGAGACAGTGGATTTTACAAGTATTACAAACATATACCAACTTGTATATCTTACGTATGTGGGAGATTTGCTATCTTGAGAATTAGTCCCAAACCATCTGTTTTCATCTCCGGTAGCCAGCCTTATAAATGTTTCCATGTGTGAGCTTTTTCCAGTGAAATGATATGAAAAAAAAATGTTTTAATTCCCAGCCAATTGGAAATTAATTGTTTGCAGTATTCATTCTGCCTCTTTGTCCACCTCACAAACGTTCTAATCTTAGAATGCTTCTCTCACTCTCTGTCTCTCCACATCTGATAGGAATAAACACAGTTACTGACAAGTGAGATTTCATTTAAAAAGTAGTGGTTGATTCAGCAGGCTGGTCCTTTCTGCGGTTTTCTCAAACATTCAGATTAGCCGGTTATCAAGAGTGCTGTATGTGTATTTAAGACGTACTGAACTCCTTGTGCCTCGGGTTTTTTCAAAGGGGGGCTGTAAGCCTGAAGATCTGTGCCTTTCGTCGTGATGTCAGTGGCCTGTGTGCAGTTAGCCAGAACAAGCTCTGTTGGCAGATCTACAATCTGGATCTCACCCCAACAGCTGTCACTCATATCTGTGGTGTTCTTTGTGTTGCTTATTTCAGGATGGTTGGCATAGTGTTCACAAAGACCACAAAATAGCTTTAACTTGAACAAAGCTATAAATTTATTAACACTACTTAATTGGATTCAACACTTACTCCTATATAATACACAGTTGTTAATATAATCTACACTCATCTACTACTAATCCCAACACTATTATAAACTGTGATCTGCTCTCACTCACACTATCGTTCCTTCAGTCTGTAGTCCAGCTATCTCCTTCACTTCTCTCCCCACAAGGCTTCGCATCAATGTCTTATATACTTGTAACTCTAGCTCCCTCCAGTGGCTGATCTAGACATTTCATTAACCCTTGCAGTTCGTATATTTATGATAATGTCCCAATATCCAATCCCTCAAGCTTCTGTATAATAATAATCGCTTATTATCACAAGTAGGCTTCAATGAAGTTACTGTGAAAAGCCCCTAGACGCCACATTCCGGCGCCTGTTCAGGGAGGCCGGTACGGGAATTGAACCCGCACTGCTGGCCTTCTTCTGCATTACAAGCAAGCTATTTAGCCCTCTGTGCTAAACCAGCCCCTAACTTAATATTGATAAAAGTGATTAGTGCAACAGTGTGGAAGACGGAAACAAAAGCAAAATATTCTCCCGTACCCGGCGGGGCGGGGGTCCCGGCGGGACAGAGTGGTGTGAACCACTCCCGGTTTGGGCTGCCCCAAAGGTACGGAATCCTCCGCACATTCAGGGGCTAGGCCCGACCCGGAGTGTTTCGCGCCCAGCCGGCCAGCGGGATAGGGACTTGGCGCCATGCCAACCGGCGGCGAAGGGCCTCCGCCGGCCGGTGCGGGTCGGCGCATGCGCGGGAGCACCAGCGCATGCTGGCGTCATCCCCGCACATGTGCGGGAGGGTTCGTCTCTGCATTGGCCATCACGGAGGACCACAGCGGCCGATGAGGAGGAATAGAGTGCCCCCACGGCACAGGCTCGCCCGCGGATCGGTGGGCCCCGATCGCGGGCCAGGCCACCATGGGGGCACCTCCCAGGGCCAGATCACCCCGCGACCCCCCAGGAACCCCAGAGCCCGCCCGCACCGTCAGGTCCCGCCGGTAAGGGACCTGCTCTAATTTACGCCGGCGGGACCGTATACAGACGGGCGGGACTTTGTCCCATCGTGGGCCAGAGAATTTGGGCGCCCTGACGCCCATTGAGTCACGGCGGACCCCGCCATTCTCCGAGGCGGGCGGCGCAACTCATGCCGGGCCAGTTTTTGGGGGGCGGGATAATTGTGAGTTTGGCGGGGGCAGGATTCACGCCGACCCCCGGCGATTCTTCCACCCAGTGGGGGGTCGGAGAATCCCGTCCCTGATTGGGGAATGATTCCGTAGGTGCTGGTTTCCCTCTGGCCATTCCTTTACATGATAATTCTTGGAGTCTGAGCCTGGCCGGTGAAGCCCAGCCAGCTAATCGACCACAAGAGCACAGAACTATAGAATTCCAGCAGTACAGAATTCCTTCAACCATTCGGGTGTGCACTGCACCGACCCTCTGAAAGAGCACCCTACTTAGGCCCACTCCCCCATCCTATCTCTGTAACCCTGAAACCCCATCTAACCTTTACCTTTTTGGACACTAAGGGGCAATTTAGCAGGGCCAGTCCACCTAACCTGCACATTTTTTTATTGTGGGAATAAACCAGAGCACCAGAAGGAAATTCACGCAAACGCAGGGAGAACGTGCAAAATCCACAGACAGTCACCCAAGGCTCTAGATATGTCAGGAATAAAAGAATGACTAGGGTAAGAATAGGGCCAGTCAAGGACAGTAGTGGGAAGTTGTGCGTGAAGTCCGAGGAGATAGGAGAGGTGCGAAATGAATATTTTTCATCAGTATTCACACAGAAAAAAGATAATGTTGTCGAGGAGAATACTGAGATTCAGGCTACTAGACTAGAAGGGCTTGAGGTTCATAAGGAGGAGGTGTTAGCAATTCTGGAAAGTGTGAAAATAGATAAGTCCCCTGGGACGGATGGGGTTTATCCTAGGATTCTCTGGGAAGCAAGGGAGGCGATTGCTGAGTCTTTGGCTTTGATCTTTAAGTCATCTTTGTCTACAGGAATAGTGCCAGAAGACTGGAGAATAGCAAATGTTGTTCCCTTGTTCAAGAAGGGGAGTAGCGGCAACCCTGGTAACTATAGACCAGTGAGCCTTACTTCTGTTGTGGGCAAAATCTTGGAAAGGTTTATAAGAGATAGGACGTATAATCATCTGGAAAGGAATAATTTGATTAGAGATAGTCAACACGGTTTGTGAAGGGTAGGTCGTGCCTCACAAACCTTATTGAGTTCTTTGAGAAGGTGACCAAACAGGTGGATGAGGGTAAAGCAGTTCATGTGGTGTATATGGATTTCAGTAAAGTGTTTGATAAGGTTCCCCACGGTAGGCTACTGCAGAAAATACGGAGGCATGGGATTCAGGGTGATTTAGCAGTTTGGATCAGAAATTGGCGAGCTGGAAGAAGACAAAGGGTGGTGGTTAATGGGAAATGTTCAGACTGGAGTCCAGTTACTAGTGGTGTACCACAAGGATCTGTTTTGGGGGCACTGCTGTTTGTCATTTTTATAAATGACCTGGAGGAGGGTGCAGAAGGATGGGTGAGTAAATTTGCCGATGACACTGAAGTCGGTGGAGTTGTGGACAGTGCGGAAGGATGTTACAAGTTACAGAGGGACATAGATAAGCTGCAGCGCTGGGCTGAGAGGTGGCAAATGGAGTTTAATGCAGAAAAGTGTGAGGTGATTCATTTTGGAAGGAATAGCAGGAAGACAGAGTACTGGGCTAATGGTAAGATTTTTGGCAGTGTGGATGAGCAGAGAGATCTCGGTGTCCATGTACATAGATCCCTGAAAGTTGCCACCCAGGTTGAGAGGGTTGTTAAGAAGGCGTACGGTGTGTTAGCTTTTATTGGTAGAAGGATTGAGTTTCGGAGCCATGAGGTCATGTTGCAGCTGTACAAAACTCTGGTGCGGCCGCATTTGGAGTATTGCGTGCAATTCTGGTCGCTGCATTATAGGAAGGATGTGGAAGCATTGGAAATGGTGCAGAGGAGATTTACCAGAATGTTGCCTGGTATGGAGGGAAGATCTTATGAGGAAAGGCTGAAGGACTTGAGGCTGTTTTCATTAGAGAGAAGAAGGTTAAGAGGTGACTTAATTGAGGCATACAAGATGATCAGAGGATTGGATAGAGTGGACAGTGAGAGCCTTTTTCCTCGGATGGTGATGTCTAGCACGAGGGGACATAGCTTTAAATTGAGGGGAGATAGATATAAGACAGATGTCAGAGGTAGGTTCTTTACTCAGAGAGTAGTAAGGGCGTGGAATGCCCTGCCTGCAATAGTAGTGGACTCGCCAACACTAAGGGCATTCAAATGGTCATTGGATAGACATATGGACGATAAGGGAATAGTATAGATGGGCTTTAGAGTAGTTTCACAGGTCGGCGCAACATCGAGGGCTGAAGGGCCTGTACTGTGCTGTAATGTTCTACGTTCTAAGGCTGGAATTGAACCAGGTCCCTGGTGCTGTGAGGTAGCAGTGCTAACCTTTGATCCATTTTGAACCCGCCCAATGTCCAAGCGTAACCCTTTCTTGAAAGAGTTGTCAGATAGTAGGAGGATAGGAAATCCTGGTTGCTTTTTTTGCCCCTTCAGTCCAGAATACACGGACAATGGTAGCACCCCTATGGCGATCCAGCTGAGATTGACCAACTCTGTGAAGACCAAAGATTGAACCTGGGAGCCTTTGATATGCATGTCTCAGTAACAAATTTGGCAATGCCCTTACTTGCTAATTTAGTCGGGCAGGTGGAGGCATCCATGTAAAAATAGCAGGTAGATTTTCAAAATCTCCGAAGTATACTTTAATCACTTTTAATAAGACCACAAGACACAGGAGCAGAAATAGGCCATTCAGCCCATCGAGTCTGCTCCGCCACTCAGTGGGATTATGACTAATCTAATATAATAACCCTCAACTCCACTTTCCTGCCTTATCCCCATAGCCCATAATTCCCTTCCTGATTGACACTTTTCTCAATGTAAGGAGACTATGAATGGCCAAGTCAGAGGTTGTAATTGCTGGAGTTTTTGTCACTAATGTAACCGAAGCACATCGTCATTATGAAAGTTCATCAGCCTGAATCATTCAGTCTGTTTCTCTCTGCACAGATGCTGCCTGACCTGCTGGGTATTCCCAACATTTAATTTTTTAATTTTAGTTCCAGCATCCTCGGTCTTTTGCATTTGTACCCGGTGATTTAAATGTCGGGAATGGGGCGGCAGGAGTTTTCCTGGCCTCACTCAACATATAATGCAAGTGTAGTTCCCAACAGGGAAAGCGGACATTGGGAGACATTGCTTCCAGTGACAGGACGGTTGGTCGGCCGAGAAAACCGATGTAAAGTGATTGTCAAAAGAATCAGAGGTGAGTTGTTGTGATTTGGAATGCACCACCTGAACGGACGATGAAAGCAGATTCGCTAGTGACATTAGAAAGAAAAACATTCACAGAGCTATGGGGAAAGAACGGGGCAATGGGGATCTCCAACAAACAACCAGCACAGGCACGGGGGACTGTGCACGAGGGACTGTGCACGAGGGACTCAATGACCCCTTCTGAGCTGCATCATTCTGGTTCTATGATTATTGGATTCCAATCAGGAGCAATAACCCAGACTTGAATTTCCCTGTCCTGAGTTCAAGGGCATTGCGATAATTGTAGCATCTAATCAGTTGTAATGGTGGTAACAGAATGTGGTTGTTAAAGAGGTCTTTGTAGTCTGCTGTATGTTAACAGTAAGGCTTCATTAACTATTGGTAACTAGATATAGTAAAAGGTACAGGCAAAGATCTATCTCCATAACTAGATTTATACACATTTCTAGTCAACACCACACTGACCCCAGGTCCGGGTCATCTGCCTTCATGTGGGCAATACAGTAATCAGGCCAACATTAACGCTGTATCTCTTGGACTCTTAATTCCTATAAATGACTTGGAAGAAAACGTAGTGGGTCTGATTAGCAAGATTGCGGATGATACTAAGGTTGCAGGAGTTGCGGATAGTGATGAAGATTGTCAGAGAATACAACAGGATATAGATAGGCTGCAAAATTGGGCAGAGAAATGCCAGATGGAATTTAACCCGGACAAATGCGAGGTGATTTTGGTAGATCCAATTCAGGTGGGAGCTATAAAATAAATGGCAGAACCATCAGGAGCATAGAGACACAGAAAGATCTGGGTGCGCAGGTCCACAGATCCTTAAAAGTGGCAGCACAGGTGGAAATGGTGGTAAAGAAAGCATATGGCATGCTTGCCTTCATAGGACGAGGTATCACATATAAAAGCTGGAAAATTATGTTACAATTATATGGAATGTTAGTTAGGCCACATTTGGAATACTGTGTCCAATTCTGGTCACCACACTGCCAGAAGGACGTGGAGGCTTTGGAGAGAGTACAAAAATGGTTTACCAGGATATTGCCTGGTATGGAGAGTATTAGTTATGAGGAGAGATTGAATAAACTGGGATTATTCTCCCTAGAGATAGAGGCTGAGGGGTAACCTGATCGAAGGTGATAAAATTATTAGGGGTACAGATAGGGTGAACAGTTGGTCGCTTTTACCCAGGGCGGAAATGACAATTACAAGGGGGCACAAGCTCAAGGTGAGGGGGGAAAGGTTCAGTGGAGATGTGTGGGGGAAGGTTTTTACACAGAGGGTGGTGGTGGCCTGGAATGCACTGCCAAGTGAGGTGGTTGAGGTAGATACGTTGGCGACCTTTAAGACTTAGCTGGATTGGGTCATGAACAGACGGGGTATAGAAGGATACAGGCAATTGGTCTAGATAGGGCACGTGATCGGCGCAGGCTTGGAGGGCCGAAGGGCCTGTTCCTGTGCTGTATTGTTCTTTGTTCCTTGTTCTTATACTTCATAAACAATTGCCCCAACTGTGATCTGTTACATCAGCTCAGATTGAAAGGACCTTGTGATGCAGTGGGATCCTCCGTTTCGCCGGAGGCGCACTCACACCCGCAGCTTTCCCGACGGCGTGGGAGTGCCCACAACGGGAAACCCCATTGGCCGGCTGCCGGGTCAGAAAATCCCGCTGCTGGCGGGGAGACGGGGGGGGGGGGGGGGGCGGGGGCAACACCAGAAAACTATGGAGATTCCCGCTCCTGAACTCAATTTTTCCACCCGCTTTTTACAGCATCATTATGCTCTAGACTTAATATCTCATTCAAAGGATGGAATCTCCAATAATGCAGACCAGCATCGACCTAGACTTTATTCTCGAGTATGAGGGATCGGAAACCTCAACTTTCTCATTCACGGCCAAGACTGTTACCAACTGATACACAGCTGACATTTTGTGAACTAGGCTAAGCCTATTGCAATAGCCGACAGGGGGCTGACGGGTTGGGAATGATGATTATATCTTCTCTGTGGTCCTTACGGAGTACGAGCTCCCCTATTAACCTCTGTATAAAAGATCAGCCAGAAAGACACCAACCAGAGAGGAATTGGTATATATCATGCTGTAAATAAAAAGTTTGTTTCCTTATTTTATTTGGCACAGACTCCCCACGTCCTTATTAAACCGATAGCAGTTAGGGAAACACAAACGTAAAATTGGAGCGAATCTGAGAGGTTCTCTGCAGTGCAGGCTGGGAGCTGCTGATGGAGGTAGTACAGCACCCCCACTGGTCGGAGGCTGCAATTGCAATGTGGCAAGTTTACATCGGCAGTTCCTGGTATGAAGATGAACTGTTAGATCCGAGGTAAGCAGCCTCGCCTAATCAGTAGATTAGAGCACAAAGAGGTTTATTATTCCTTCCAGTCAAATCACCACTACTCTCCGGCGGCTCTCTTTCCCCGCCATCCACGCAGGCCGAGGTATTTATACTCAAGGGGCTACACCTGTTAAGGGTCCATGTCTATCGAAACATTTAGATCGGGGCTGTCGTTGCAGCGACCTGTGCTGTTACAAGTGCCACGGGTGGGGCAGCATGTCCATCTCAGTCTCTAAATCAGAGCTGAGTGGATGCTCGCCTGACATCTCAGCGTTTTCAGTTTGGGGGCTTTTCTTTGTGGCCATAACCAGGGCCGGTGGTGATGACAATAGGGTCTGTAGGGCCAGCGGCAAGCCTGGTGCAGCTGGGACCATGGGGGGGGGGAGCAGTTCGGTGGAGACGTCCGGCATGCCGCTCCAAAGGTGACACAAATGGCGATTGAATTCCCACACTTGTGCCCTGACCATTTTGGATACTGGCCCGTTGGCAACGAAGATGATACCTGGGACCCAAATGGCCCCATCACCGAGGGTTTGGACGTGCATGGTGTTGGAGACAAATGCCTGCGAACGGCAACCGAGGTTGATCTCGGACTGGGCCTGGTTCTGGTGGCCTCTCCTGCCTAGATTAGGGATGACCAAGCTCAGGCGGGTGTAGTGCCGACGCCCGATCAAGAGCTCCACTGGTGCGACACCTGCCGTGGCATGTGGTGACATGCAATTTAAAAATAAGAAAACGTGACAGGCGAGTGTCCCTGGATCCTGCTATCAGCTTCTTCATGCCCAGCTTAAATGCTCTTTCAGCCAATCTGTCAGAAGCTGGGAGTTAGGGAGCAGCCCTCACGTGTTGAATCCTGTGGCGGAGGCTAATGCCATGAACTCCGCGCCTCTGAACGCTGTGCTGTTATCAGACACCAGCACCTCAGGAATTCTGTGCGTACTGAACATCTAGCGTGGTTTTTCCACGTTTTCCCGGGGAATTGACGCCTGAATCTGCACCACTTCCAGCCATTTAGAGTGAGTGCCTACCAGGAGGGGAAACACTGCCCCCTGGAGAGGGCCCGCAAAGTCAACATGAATCTGGGCCCAAAGCCTTCCAGGCCATTCCCAAGGGTGGAGCGAGGCTGCCGGGGGGAATCGTTGGTGCTCCTGACATTGGGGGCATCGTTGGGCCACCTGACGTAGCTCCAGGCGAGCATCTTCATTTTAGATACTCGTGGGGGTCCATTGTGAAAGTCGAGTAAGAACGCTGCACGCCCACACTCGGGGACCACCACGCTCGGGGACCACCATGCGGGCGCCCCATAAGGATACACGGTGTTCGATGCTCGGTTCTTGCATCTTCCCCGTGTAAGCCTTCAGGTCCTCAAACAGAGCCCGACGTTGAGCCCCGTACTGCACTGTATGCCTGACGCGGGAAAGCTGTGGATCGGTCTTGGTCCAGCTGCGGATGTGAGATGCCGTGAACAAGAAACGGTGAATCAAAGAACAGCACAGAAGGAGGTTGTTCAGCCCACTAATTATGTGCTGATTCTTTTGAAGAGAAATCCAGTTAGCCTGGCACCCCAGTTCCTTCCCTATGTCGAAAGATAGAAAAAGGAGCAGGAGGAGGCCATTCGGCCCTTCGAGCCTGCTCCACCATCATGAATGATCATCGAACTCAATAGCCTAACTCCGCTTTCCCTTCATATCCTTTGATCCCCTTTGCCCTAAGTACTATTATCTAACTGCTTCTTGAAAACATAAACTGCGCGATTCTCCATCGGTGGGATCCTCCGCTTCGCCGGCAGCGTACCCACGCCCGCAGGTTTCCCGGAGGCATGGGGGTGGTTACCCATTGCCAAATGCAGTGATGGAGATTCCCACTGCCGGCAGGGGCACACCGTGCCGGAAAACAGGGCTAGCCGGACAGAGAAACCCGCCCACAATGTTTTGGCCTCAATTACTTCCCGTGGTGACAAATTCCACAGGCTTACCAGTTACTGGGTGAAGGAATCTCTCCTCATCTCTGTCCTCAATGGCCTACCCCATATCTTCAAACTGTGAAAACGCACATCTCTCCTAAGCGTCCCACTCGTTATAACAGTAACTGGCGGCACGGTAGCACAGTGGTTAGCACTGTTGCTTCACAGCGCCAGGATCTCAGGTTCAATTCCCGGCTTGGGTCACTGTTTGTGCGGAGTCTGCACGTTCTCACCGTGTCTGCGTGGGTTTCCTCCGGGCGCTCCCACAAGTCCCAAAAGACGTGCTTGTTAGGTGAATTGGACATTCTGAATTCTCCCTCTGTGTACCCGAACAGGCAATGGAGTGTGGCGACGAGGGGATTTTCATAATAACTTCATTGCAGTGTTAATGTAAGCCTACTTGTGACAATAATCAAGATTATTATTTATTATTATTAAAAAAAGGTAAGGTCGCCAAAGTCCCAGGTGACCATGGGCTGATTTCCCCTCTTTTCCTTCAAGTATTTATCCTCTCAGGTAGCACATTCCAAATCCGAACCACTCCTTATGTAAAAGTCAAGGCATGCGTTTTTAAAAATATATAAAGTCCAGAGTTTATTAAGAAATTGCGGAGAGTGGAACATCTGGAGTTAGCTGTAGTAATAATAGAGGCAGGTGACTTATCTTGCAAGCAAATGGTAGGAAAATATTCTGGAATTTTCCACATGGTGGTGCAAAGGCACGATCTCATACTCTTAACCTATTAAACAAAATCCATGGCAAACAGCATGGAAACATAATAATTTTGGCATAAAACATACAATATAAACAACAAATTTAGACTTCCAATAGAACTGTGGGCATTGTGCAGAAGGGGAACACGAGACCAAGTTCAGCCCCTAAGTATTCCCAAACGTTACGGGGACATTAATAGCTGGTCGAGTTAATATTGGTTGATCATCATAGATCATAGAATTTACAGTGCAGAAGGAGGCCATTTGGCCCATCGAGTCTGCACCGGCTCTTGGAAAGAGCACCCTACCCAAGGTCAACACCTCCACCCTATCCCCATAACCCAGTAACCCCACCCAACGCCAAGGGCAATTTTGGACACTAAGGGCAATTTTGGACGCTAAGGGCAATTTATCATGGCCAATCCACCTAACCTGCACATCTTTGGACTGTGGGAGGAAACCAGAGCACCCGGAGGAAACCCATGCACACACGGGGAGGATGTGCAGACTCCGCACAGACAGTGACCCAAGCCGGAATCGAACCTGGGACCCTGGAGCTGTGAAGCAATTGTGCTATCCACAATGCTACCGTGCTGCCCGTACCGAATATTCTGCATGATTCTAGAGCTGAGTTCTCTTTCAAAAAAAAAATGTTCAATATGGGCAACCCAACTGCTTGATTATGTTCCGGAATTTTCCTGCCGGCCACGCCACGTAATGGGGAAATACTGGCGGAAATGAGTAGCTGACGGACGTGTCGTTTCTGTCATTCCAGTCTATTTGCTGTCCCTCCCCTGACACCTGGTGGTCGAAAAACAACTGCCTTTATCTATTAAATAAATGTCAGCCAATGAAACAGTGGGAATAGGTGTGGGGAGCTGATCCAACATTTAACATTCACGTCCAAAATCAAAATGTTTTTGGTTGAAGATTTGGTTGAAGAGAATGCTGGAGTTCGTTGTGAATGGAAACTCATTGATATGCGCCAAGATGTTATGTAACGTGCAATCTAGAGAATTTGGATTGTCCCTGAGCTTTAGACACAGACATAAACTATGAAAAGAAAAGTAAAGCTTGAGATTACCAGATAATTCTGCATAGAAACATCCATTCATCCCAACTGGTCTGTGTTGACATGGATGCTCCGCATGAGCTTCCTCCCACTTATCTTCATCTACCTCTATGAGCATATCCTCTATTCCTTTCTCCCTCATGTTTATATCTATCTTTCCCTTAAAGGCAACTGTGTTATTCCCCCCAACACTCTTTGTGGTAGTGAGCTTCACATTCTCACCACTCGCTGGATAAAGAAAATCCTTGTTGATTTTCAAAATTGTGAGGGACTCTGATAAGCGAAATGGAGGAACATGGTTTCCTCTGATGAGTGCAGGTCAAAGAGCAGAAATGTAGGTGGCACGGTGGCGCAGTGGTTAGCACTGCTGCCCCGCGGCGCTGAGGACCCGGGATCGATCCTGGCCCCGGGTCACTGTCCGTGTGGAATTTGCACATTCTCCCCGTGTCTGCGTGGGTCACACCCCCACAACTCAAAGATGAGCAGGGTAGGTGGATTGTCCACGCTAAATTGCCCCTTAATTGGGGGGGAAAAAAAGAATTGGGTGCTCTAAAAAAAATTTTAAAACAGAAATGTTGTCGCTTACAGTTTTCCAGGGTTTTGTTTTGCCCTTTTGTGGGATGTGGGTGTCAAGGGCTTGCCCACTCTACATTACCCTTAAGCTGAGTGGCTGATTAGGCCACTTCAGTGGGCAGTTCAGAGCCAATCACATGTGGGTCTGGACTCACATGTAGGCCAGACCAGGGAAGGATGACCGATTGCCTTCGCTTAAAAGCATGTGTGAGCCAGATGGATCTTTGCAACAGTCATTGCTGTTGTCATGGTCACCATTACTGAGACTCCTTTATATTTAAACATTCATCAGTTGCCATGGTGGGATTTGAACCCACGTCCCGAAGATATTAACCTGGGCCTCTGGATTATTATTCCAGCGATATTATTTTCACACCATCTCCTCAGAAACAGGCTGTGCCGAGGTGGTGGAAGTTGATTCCATGAATAATTTGAAGAGGGTGTACGAGTATTGGCAGGGAGGTGGGACAAGTAGAATTGCTCTTTCAAAGAGCTAAAACAAGCCAGATGCCGTCCTTCTGTGATGTAAAATTCTATGAATTCCGATAGGATTTATTGGTGACAATGTTTATATTCATGAACTGAGATCAGAAGCTGCCCTCTAATCACTCCCATGTATCTATTATTTTACAAGTAGCAGATCCCTTGTAACATTACTGGAGTAAATTGGATGATACATCAAAAAAACGAGCGAAATACCTCATTACATGATGCACAGTATTTTGGACCATTACGATACAAAGTTTGGCCAGCCATATTCAGACAATGAATGTCGATGTACCATTGTCAATGTACTCTGTCGATTATTCTTTTGTCTACCATGTACGTACTGTGTACATTCCCTTGGCCGCAGAAAAATACTTTTCACAGTACTTCGATACATGTGACAATAAATATCAATCAATCAATGATGTCCGATTGTTGGGAAATGGGAATCACCAGCAGGCAGCTCAGGCTTTCATTGCTGTTGGCAAAAGGAGCTTAAAGTGGAGGATTTTTTGTATTTGTTTGTGTGATGTGAACGTCACTGGCAAGGTCATCATTTGTTGTCGATCCCCGATTGCCCTTGAGAAGCCGGGGGTGAGCTGCCTATTTGAACTGCTGCAATCCTTCTGGACCTGATTTTTTTAGGATGGCAGGTCATTGGTCTGGCGGTCATCAAGTCTTAAAGGGAGAGTACCCCCCCAGTCAGAAGGAAGCTTCTGATGGAGATGCCCCCACACCCCACTTTCTGCCCGGAATGACCTATCTTCGTTTCCAGATTCCGCCCCGCTGCCCCTGCCCTCGCTTGAGCAGTCATCTGCCTACCAGCCTCAAAATTAAAGCTGGGCAGGAAACAACCAATGAATGGGCCACTTAAGGGCCTCCATTGGGGCAAAGGTGGGCTTCCCATCCGAGACCCTGCTCATCCCTGTGTATAATTACTGCAAGGTGGGGGCAGGCGGAAACCTGGAGGGAATTCCATCCGTTCAATTTCACCCTCTCCCCACCGCATGTCAGAACCCCACCAAGAGGTAGAATGCTGCTCCTGGTGTTTGGACACTCAAAGTACTCAAAGGGGATGGCGTTGTCTGTAAATGATCAAACACCTCGACCAGTTTATTACTAAAACGTTTTACACAGGCGCCTTTATTTGTGAGGTGAACAGGGGGCAAACACAGGTTCATGATTCAACCCAAATGTATTCACAATAAAACAGTTATTCTCCCAATTTATCCCAAATATTACCAGTCCCAGATTTTAATACTACCTGTGCTGATGGACTTGATTGAGCTGTGGGTCCAATCCTCTGAGCCTCCATCATCTCGGGGCCCTGGTTTGTGAAGGTGGGTCTTGCATGTCTCCTCCGCCCGTTCTCAGCTCTGCCATCAAGTTTTCTCAGCTGCCTGTTGTAGTGATATCCTGGTTAAGTTGTAATTCACCAACTGACCACTGGGAGACTCATTAGTACATAAGTGAATGTTAGAGTAAGGTGACCTCAGACTGAATAGGGAGCTGGGAGAGAGGTTGCTCGTGCATGTTCATACTGTTATGCATCTGTTGTTTTGTATATATTTGACCCACAGTTTGTTTATAAACCATTTATAGCTTTAGCTATAAGTGTTCTTGCAATATAAATCAGGCCATCCAGCAAGAATATTACATCTGTGTTGGGTTTTTGCTGGGGACAGTGTCTAGGTGTCTCTTCTTATCCCCCTCTTCATGCCCTTCCAGAAATTTCTCTGGCCCTCAGTCAATGAGGTCACTGGGCGGGGGTCACAACACCCAGTAGGGTTGCCAATTGCAACTCTGCAGGACATGAGGAACTCCCTCCCCAGGAGTCCATCCTCACAGGCATTGTCCGCACATAACCTTATCGCATATAAGGTATCGGCGGGAAATCAAGGTGCCAGAAAGTCTGGCTGCGTCCGGACAATCCACAACAATCGATCTATCTGAATGGGACCGATTATCTTTAATCTCCTGTTCACAGGAGAAGCCCAGACCTGCTCTGGCTCGTCTGTCTCTGTCTAATGTATTCGAGCTTGGCTGTTTGAGTTCCCACCAGGCCGATCTGTGGCTCTGACTGTGGTTTAATTTAAAATGCCAATTCCGAATTTAAAGTGTTCAATTCTGTGTCGGGCATAAGATTCAGGCCGGTGGCCATTTCACCTCAAGGGGAGTTTCAGGATGTTGGCCAACAAGAGTGAAGGAAAAACAATAGAGTTCTAAGTCAGGATTGTGTGCCCCCGTGTGTCTGAAACCCTTGTTCTTGTTGTGGGTTTGCAATTTGTTGTCCAAAGAGACTTGGTGAGTTGCTTCAGTGCACCTTATAGATGATGCGATGATGTGCCCTAGTGTGCCAATGGTGGAGTGAAATAATCTTTTGTAGGAGATAGTCACTGCCTTGCACTTGAATGTTACTTGCCACTTGTCAGCCCAAGTCCGAACATTGTCCAGGTCTTGCTGCATATAGACAAAAATTGCCTCGGTTTCTGAGGAGTTGCCAATGGTGTTGAACATTGTGCAATCATCAGTGAACATCCCCACTTCTGAGTTTATGGTGGGGGGGAAGGCCTTTGATGAAGCAGCTGAAGATGATTGGGTCTAAGACACTTCCCTGAGGGACTCCTGCAGTAAGGTCCAGGGCCTGAAATTATTCCTTCCGACAACCAGAATCATCTTCCTGTTTGCTAGTTATGATTCCAACCAGTGAAATATTTTTCTCTTGATTCCATTGACTCCTTGATACCACACTCAATAAAACGCTGCCGTGATGTCAAGGGCAGTCACTCTCACTTCCCCTCCTGAGTTCAGCTCTTTTGTCCATGTTTGAACCAAGGCTGTAATGAAGTTAGGAACTGAGTGGCTCTAGCAGAATCAAAACTGAACACAGTGTGGAAGTAATATCTGTATACATACCGCTTGATCGCACTGCCGATGACGTCTTGCATAACTTTGCTGATTATCAAAATTTGACGGGATGTGTGATAATTGGCCGGGTTGGAGTTGTCCTACTTTTTGTGGATAAGATATGCCTGGGCATGAGCAACATAGAAACTAAGAGAAACCGTAGGCCATTCGGCCCTTCGAGTCTGATCCACCATTCAGTATGATCATGGCTGATCCGCCACCTCAATGCCACATTCCCACTTTCTCCCCACACCCCTTGATACCATTAAAATCTAAAAAGATCTATCTGTTTCTTGAATGCATTCAGTGACTTTGCCTCCAAGTGTTCTGTGGTAGAGAATTCCACAGGTTAACTGTCCTTTGAGCAAACAAATGTTCCTCACCTCAGTCCTAAATGATCTACCCTGTATCCTGAGATTGTGTCCCCTGGTTCTAGATGCCCCAACCAGGGAAAACATCCTCCCTACATCTTGTCTATCCAGCCCTGTTAGAATTTTATACGTCACAATCAAATCTCCTCTCACCCTTCTGAATGCCAGTGAATACAGGCCCAGTCCCACCAATCTCTATTCATAGCACAGACCTGCCAATCTTGTTATCTGCTGCACTCCCTCTATGGCAAGTTTATCCTTTCTTAGGCAGGGACACCAAACCTGCACACAAAACTGCACACAATAATCCAGGTGTGGTTATAACTGCAGCAACCATCTCTACATCTGAACAAAACCCTCTTGCAATAAAGACCAAAGTATTTGTGTCTCCTACCCTCATAGTTCCCTTTGTTTACATTCAGGACCCTTGTTTTGAATTCGACTATTTCACTCTCCATCCTGATGAAGAATTCTATCATATTATGGTCGCTCTTCCCCAAAGAACACTGCACAACAAGATTGTTAATTAATCCTTTCTCATTACACAGTACCTAGTCTAGAATAACTTGTTCTCTGGTTGGTTCCTCAATGTATTGATCGAAAAGAATCTTCACATACACACTCCAGAAGCTCTCCCAGTTTGGTTTGTCGAATCTATGTGTAAATTAAAGTCAGTCATGATTTTGTATCCTTAGTATATGCTTCCCTGATTTCTTGTTTCATATCTTTCCTTATATCTCCATTGTTGTTTGGGGGCCTAGAAACAATCCCCAACAATGTTTTCTGCCGCTTGGTGTTTCTTATCTCCACCCATACAGATTTCACATCATGATTTTCCAAGCCAATGTCCTTCCCCACTATTGCATTGATTCCCTGCTTTACTGATGGTGCTTTTTCCTTTTTCTACATACTTCCTAAATAATGAACACCCCTGGATGTTCAGCTGGCAGCAGTGTCTCTGCAATTGTAACTATATCATGACCATTGATATCTATCTGTGCTGTTAATTCATCCACCTAATTGTGAATACTGCACGCAATAAGATGCAAAGCCTTTTCGACTGTCTTTTTAACCTTGTTCGTCACCTTACCTTTATTTTGCACTCTGACCCCATTTGTTTCTCGTCCTTGTTTTTTCTACAAACCAAAAAAGAAAAGTACAGCACAGGAACAGGCCATTCGGCCCTCCAAGCCTGCGCAGACCATGCTGCCCAGTCTCAACTAAAATCTTCTACACTTCCAGGGTCCGTGTCCCTCTATTCAGGGGCTGGTTTAGCACAGTGGGCTAAACAGTTGGCTTTTAAAGCAGACCCAGACAGGCCAGCAGCGCAGGTCCAATTCCCGTATCAGCCTCCCCGAACAGGCGCCAGAATGTGGCAACTAGGGGCTTTTCAGAGTAACTTCAATTGAAGCCTACTTGCGACAATAAGCAAATTTCATTTCATTTCATTATTCCCATCCTATTCATGTATTTGTCAAGATGCCCCTTAAACGTCACTATCGTCCCTGCTTCCACCACCTCCTCCGGCAGCGAGTTCCAGGCACCCACTACCCTCTGGGTAAAAAACTTGCCTCGCACATCTCCTCTGAACCTTGCCCCTCGCACCTTAAACCTATGCCCGCTAGTAATTGACCCCTCTACCCTGGGAATAAGTCTCTGACTATCCACTCTGTCTATGCCCCTCATAATTTTGTAGACCTCTATCAGGTCGCCCCTCAACCTCCTTCGTTCCAGTGAGAACAAACCGAGTTTATTCAACCTCTCCTCATAGCTAATGCCCTCCATACCAGGCAACATCCTGGTTAATCTCTTCTGCGCCCTCTCTAAAGCCACCACTTCCTTCCACTTTTGCTTCTTACATTTCTGTCTTTTGTTTCTATCCTTGTTTCTTCCCCACTCTGTCTCAGTGCTCAGGTTCCCATCCCCCGACATTCTAATTTAAACCCTTCCTGACAGCACGAGCAAATACCCACTCTGAGGACATTGGTCCCAGTCCTGCCCAGGCGTAACCCGTCCTTTATGTACTGGTCCCGCCTTCCCCAGAACCAGTCTCAATGTCCCAGGATACTGAGACATGCCCTCCAACACCATTTCTCGAGCCACATATTCATCTACCCTCACTAGCACATGGCACTGATAGTAATTCTGAGATTACTATCTTTGGGGTCGTCCTTTTTAATTTGCATCCTAACTCCCTATATTCTACTTATAGGACCTCATCTCTATTGCTACCTGTGTCATTGGTACCGATATGTACCATGGCCATTGGCTGTTCACTCTCCCCCTTCAGAATGCACTGCAGCTCCTCTGTGATATCCTTGACCCCGGCAACAGGAAAGCTGCACATCATCCTGGAGTCTCTTTTGCGGCCACAGAAGTACCTGGCTGTTCCTCTTATTTTTGAATCTGTTATTACTCGCCCTGCCACTCTTTTTCATCCCCTCTTGTGTAGCAGAGACACCCATAATGTCATGGACTTGGCTACCTCTGCTATCTCCTGAAACGTTGACCCTCCAAGAGTGTCTAAAATGGTATATCTATTAGAGAGGCGGACTACCACATTACCCTGCACTACCTGCTTTCCTCTACCCTGACTGGTTGTCACCCATCCCATTCCTGTCTGTTCCATCTTTGCCTGCGGTCCACTGTTACGGACACCTCAACAAAGGCTAAGATACCAAACCAGTCGCTTAACATAGAACATAGAACAGTGCAGAAGGAGGCCATTCGGCCATTGAATCTGCACCGAACAACTTAAGCCCTCACCTCCACCCTGTCCCCGTAACCCAATAACCCTCCTAACCTTTCTGGACACTAAGGGCAATTTAGCATGGCCAATCCACCTAACGTATACATCTTTGGACTATGGGGGGAAACCGGAGCACCCGGAGGAAACCCACGCAGACACGGGGAGAACGTGCAGACTCCGCACAGACAGTCACCCAGTGGGGAATTGAACCTGGGACCCTGGCGCTGTGAAGCCACAGTGCTATCCCCTTGTGCTACCATGCTGCCCAAATGTTTTGAAGTTTTAAGTCTGTGCAAAAAGATTGATTTGTTCCAGGAGTGATAATATAAGAAATAGGGCTTGGTTATTTTATAAGCAAACTTTATTAAAACGAAAGAAAAGAAAACAGTATTTAAACTCTTAAACATCAACAGTACCATGAACAGATTACATGTAGTTTCTTAGCCTTAAAACTAATTCCCATTAAACATCACTCTAAATTACACACAACTCTCTTTCCACTGACATAGACAGGCAAAGATGATTCCTGTATTCATGAAGCAATTCTCTGTTGTAAGTCCAGTTTTATTAGAACTATTTTCAAAAGTCTGTAATGTGGAACAGCTTCCTTCATGACCTCTCTGGGTGACATCCACCGCCTTCTCTTTGGAGCAGATTGTATGACTTATTTGATGGCTGCTCACATCCTATTGCCTTTGTTCCAAAAGGATTTCTCTCTCTCTCTAAACTCTGCCCAGCCCTTCAAACAAAGATTCTCTTCTCAGATGTCCACGCTGGAATCCATCAACTATAACTTGGGCTACTTGATTGTCCACTCCCATTTACACAAAAGATTAGAGCTATGCCATTCATAAGCAACTAACCTCAGTAATAAGATAATGGTTGGTCATGCAGGAATGTCCCGAAAGACGTAGATCTCGAGTGAGTCAACTTATGTATTCCCTAATGAGTTTAAGTCTGCATGGGACCATGTGACACAGGTGCGGGCATATCCTTTTGACTCCAGGCTAACAGTATTTTCCTTTTCAGTCTGTTTTAACCCCTAAATTGTCTGCTCGATTTTGGACCCCATTTCTGGACTCAAGTTCCTAATATCTCCCTACCATGACACCACAACAATCTCAGCATCGCGGATGTTCTCCATTGAGTCCACCCATCTCTCCAGCTGTAGCTGTAGTTGGACAGACTTCCTGCACACTTGATCACCAGAGGCTATGGAAGTGTCCATGACTTCCCACATAGCACAGGAGAAGCATATCACAGGTGTGAGTTGTGAGCCATGACTTGCCTTAGATTAAGCTTGTTAGTTATTCCTCTTCAAGAATGCTAATTAAGCTAAAGACCTTATTTCACTCTGAACACTCCCACTGCAATGTCTTTGGCAACCTTACTTTAAACCTTAACTTTACTGCCCTTACATTACTTTTGTGTCCTTATTATGTTGGCTCTAACCTTCTCAGTTAGATCCAAGTACAGTTATTTGTTGAAAGTATATATGCTTTTCTAACTTACAGTAGTTTGTAGACAATCCCTAATAGCAGTTTCCTGCCAACCAATGAACTTACGGTTTTCCTGTGATGTCACACTTTTTTTTCAACAAGAACTGACTGCAGGACAATCTTCCCAGGCTGCTTCACTGTGATACTGAGTGCAGGACACTGTTCCCAGACTGCTTCACTGTGATACTGACTGCAGGACACACTTCCCAGACTAATTCATTGTGATGCTGATGGCAGGACACTGTTCCCAGATTGCTTCACTGTGATACTGACTGCAGGACACACTTCCCAGGCTGATTCACTGTGATGCTGACTGCAGGGCACAATTCCCAGACTAATTCACTGTGATGCTGACTGCAGGACACTGTTCCCAGACTGCTTCACTGTGATACTGACTGCAGGGCACAATTCCCAGACTAATTCACTGTGATGCTGACTGCAGGACACTGTTCCCAGATTGCTTCACTGTGATGCTGACTGCAGGGCACAATTCCCAGACTAATTCACTGTGATGCTGACTGCAGGACACTGTTCCCAGACTGCTTCACTGTGATACTGACTGCAGGACACACTTCCCAGGCTGATTCACTGTGATGCTGACTGCAGGACACACTTCCCAGGCTGATTCACTGTGATGCTGACTGCAGGTCACTGTTCCCAGACTGCTTCACTGTGATACTGACTGCAGGACACACTTCCCAGGCTGATTCACTGTGATGCTGACTGCAGGACACACTTCCCAGGCTGATTCACTGTGATGCTGACTGCAGGACACACTTCCCAGGCTGATTCACTGTGATGCTGACTGCAGGACACACTTCCCAGGCTGATTCACTGTGATGCTGACTGCAGGACACACTTCCCAGACTGATCCACTGTGATGCTGACTGCAGGACACACTTCCCAGACTGCTTCACTGTAATGCTGCCTGCAGAACACATTTCCCACACTGCTTCATCACAATGCTGACTGCAGGACACACTTCGCGATGTTCCACAGTGTTGGGTAGATGACAGTGTTGTAATACACTGGAATCCCTATCCACTGTTTGCCATCCTATCAATTATTTAATGATATGGGGAGGTTAAGTGTGAGCTCAATCTCTTCTCCAACATATAATCATTGAGTCTTCGAGCAAAGGTGCAGGCCATTCAACCCATCATGCCTATGCTAGCTCCTTGAAAGAGGTGTGCAGTTCAGTCCCACACCAGCTGGCTCTGCAATACCGTGCAAATGGGTTCCATTCAAATAGACTTCCTTTTGAAAGCTCCCATTGGAATCTGATTCCACCAACGCACAACCAAAATCTTAACAACCTTTTGTGTGCAAGAAAATTGACTTTGTATCCCCTCTCAAGTTATTTTGCAATTATTTCTCGTCTATGACATTTCGTTCGCAACCCACTTGTCAGATGAAAGAGCTTTTCTCTCTCTATTTATTCGATCAAAACATACCTCAAAATATTGAATACCTCCCTTTAACGCTCTCGGCTTTAAGGAAAACTTTGCCCATTATTAGAAACCTCTGAGAGCACCGATTGTTTCAGAGCAGAGCGCATGCTTTGATTTTAGGTCAAGATTACTGCATTGCACAAGAGCAGAATTTCCTTTCACCTGCACCTATCAAGGATGAAAGCGATGGAAACTCTGAAGATTTTTACCACAATTGGCTGCAGCAGTGATGTTGTTTTGTAAATGGCA
Organism: Scyliorhinus torazame; assembly: GCF_047496885.1. Taxonomy (NCBI): domain Eukaryota; kingdom Metazoa; phylum Chordata; class Chondrichthyes; order Carcharhiniformes; family Scyliorhinidae; genus Scyliorhinus; species Scyliorhinus torazame. The sequence goes on along the minus strand of NC_092720.1, from coordinate 22,556,785 downwards.
CGGTGAACAACAAGCGACCAACCGATAGACATTGCATCAGGCCCATTACCTTCATTAACAATAAAGAAAGGGAGAGTTTGGATGACAGAGCAGTAAAGCCATTTTTCTAAATAAATTTAGAGTACCTAATTAATTTTTTCCAATTAAGGGGCAATTTAGTGTGGCTAATCCACCTACCCTGCATATCTTTGGAGAATGTGCAAACTCCACACGGACAGTGACCCAGGGCCGTGAGGCAGCAGTGCTAACCACTGCACCACCATGCTGCCCCTAAAGCAAACAACTTAAATTGCATTGACTTTTGTGAGTAAATGTTGCAATCGTCTTGCAATACAGTACGGTGCATCTGCTGACTTCAGAGCGCTCAAAACCGAACACCTATGACACCTGGTCACTGTTATGACACTGGAACTGTCACTGTGTGCATCTGAGGCAACAAAGGTGGCACCTCCAGTGTTGCCACACTCCCCCAGTAATGCATTGAAATGTCACCTTAGATTATCAGCTCTAAATCTTCGAAGTCGGACTTGAACCTGCAAGCTCCCGGCTCAGATGCAAAGCTGTGACCACTGAGTCACGGCGGGCGCACATCACATATAATTGTGGGACAAGAGCGGAAGTTCAGTGAGCCAAAACAACAGCAGCTATTTATGGTCAGATGGCAGTAGAATAAAATGTCCCAGAGCACTTCACAGGGTCATTATAAAGCAGGGTTTCGACAGAGAGCCACGTCAGGTGACATTGTGGTAGGAGGCCGATAGCTGAGTCAAAGGGCACGATTTTCCAGCCCTCCCGCAGCTTCTTTCATTCCTGACAATGTCTCCTGTGTTTGGCATGGTTCACCCCATCTCGCCACCGGGGAACCCGCCAAGGTGGGCGGGGTATGCCTTCGGGAGACCCTGCCAGCAGGGAAGGCCGGTTAATCCCACCCAAGGAGCTTGGTAGTAATCATAGATTATCATAGAATTTACAGTGCAGAAGGAGGCCATTCAGCCCAACGAGTCTGCACCGGCTCTTGGAAAGAGCACCCTACCCAAGCCCACACCTCCACCCTATCCCCACAACCCAGCAACCCCACCCAACACTAAGGGCAATTTTGGACATTAAGGGCAATTTATCACGGCCAATCCACCTAACCTGCACATCTTTGGACTGTGGGAGGAAACCGGAGCACCCGGAGGAAACCCACGCACACACGGGGAGGATGTGCAGACTCCGCACAGACAGTGACCCAAGCCGGAATAGAACCTGGGACCCTGGAGCTGTGAAGCAATTGTGCTATCCACAATGCTACCGTGCTGCCCTAGTAAGGAGCGTCTTAACAGAGGAAAAAGAAGTTCAGAGGTTTAGGGACAGCGTTCCCAAACTTCTGGGAGGCATCTGATGAGAGGAACACAGATACTTTGGACTGGATGAGATTACAGAACTCAGGGAGGGAAGAGGCCACTGAAAGATTCAAAAATCTAAGGATGAGAATTTTAAAATTGTAATATTCTTTGACCAAAACAAAAAAGGAGATATGAGGAGGGCTGACCTGGTCAGAGAGTGGGGTTCAAAGAGGACTTGGGCAGAACGGGAGCACAAGTGGATAGCACTGTGGCTTCACAGCGCCAGGGTCCCAGGTTCGATTCCCTGTTGGGTCACTGTCTGTGCGGAGTCTGCACGTTATCCCCGAGTCTGCGTGGGTTTCCTCTGGGTGCTCCGGTTTCCTCCCACAGTCCAAAGACGTGCCGGTTAGGTGGATTGGCCATGATAAATTGCCCTTAGTGACCAAAAAAGGTTAGGAGGGGTTATTGGGTTATGGGGATAGGATGGAAATGAGGGGTTAAGTGGGTCGGTGCAGACTCGATGGGCCGAATGGCCTCCTTCTGCACTGTATGTTCAAAGCAGGAGAGAGAGGTTTGGGTGTCACAAAGGATCAGGAACGTAAGGGTTTAGGCAGCAGAAGGCCCAGACATCAATTGTGGGTACAGATGGATGCAAATGAGACCAGAGTTGCAGAAATTTGAAAGTTCAAGGAGTAGAAACTGGTCACCGAGATAGGGGAGGGGCCAGAGCTTGAAGGGATTTAAATGCACAGATGGTCATTTTAAATTTGACGTGATGGGAGACGATGAATGTAGGTTTTGTTACAGCTGATGTGAAGGATAAACAGGACGTGGCGCAAGTTCAGGTACAAGCAACAGAACCTTGGGCAAGCTGATGATAGCGAGGGTGGCCAGGAAAGAAGCTGTGAATGGGCTGGGGCCAGTTTTGAATGGGCTGGGGCCAGTTTTGACTGGGATGGGGATAGAATCTGAAGGAAGGGAACTGTTTACAATCAATCGAACCCTGGAATAGTCTGCGGTCAGTAGCTGAGCAAGAATGGGGACGATGGAACAGGTGGGCTAACGAATGAAATGAATGAAATGACTCGGCCTGCTTGCAGAGAAAATGGCGGCCAATCAGATACAAACTAGAGAAATGCACTGGCCCACAAATAGGAGAGAGGGGTGATAAGTGGCTGGAGGAGAGTGTGGGGCGTGGGGGGGGGGGGGGGGGGGGGGGGGTATTGTGGAAAAGAGACTGGGGTGATCAGTGGGCAGGTGTGGCACAGAAGAGTGAGGCCCAACAGAATCTTCTGTGGTCCAATTAGATCTGGTGGTGTATAGCTGAACTATTTGCATACCAACTCAGGTCTACTCACCTTGGACTTAAGCACAAATTAGATTCATATCGGAGGGTCAGCCAAGGTGAGTGGTACTAAAGGTTTTGATAGGAACCCGGGTGACATTGGGAGAGCTGAGGAAACGATTGAGAACATCGGCAGTTACAGATGTACTGTGACATCTGGAGTTGGGAGTTTGACCATTACGTTTTGTGTTTTATTTTTGTGTTATTATATGGTACAAAAGGAAGTGAGCTTACCAAGGGATTGGGACAATAATAAATACAAGGACATCGGTGGTGGCCGGGGGGATGGGCGGGGCGCGCCGTTCGAGGTCCGCAGCCCGCAGATAAACAATGTGAAATCCCAAACTCCCTGATCAGGGGAACTGAATCGATTCCCACTCGGCATGGATAGAATGTGCTGGAACCTTTCCCCTCCCCTCCTCCCTGCCCCATCCCAAACATTCCTGCCAATGATTCCGGAGTGCTTCTGCCCAGCAGACTCTTGTGCAGAAATACCTCTGGGGATCAAAACCGTGGGTGGGTTTTTCTGTCCCCCCCCCACCCACCCCGCTCAGTGGGTCACCTGGTTTAGGGGCTGTTTAGCACAGGGCTAAATCGCTGGCTTCGAAAGCAGACCAAGGCAGGCCAGCAGCACGGTTCAATTCCCGTACCAGCCTCCCCGAACAGACGCCGGAATGTGGCGACTAGGGGCTTTTCACAGTAACTTCATTTTGAAGCCAACTTATGACAATAAACAATTTTCACTCACCTTCAGGGGTACTGGAAGATCCACAAAAGTGGATGTTAGTCCATTGATTTGCTGTTACCTCGTTTCCTGATGTCCAGTCCATCCTGGGGGGCAGATACGAAAGTGGAATTGAGGCAACAACCAGATTAGCGATTATCTTATCGAATGACAGAGCAGGGTTGAAGGGCCAGATGGCCTATCCCTGCTCTTAAGTCTTACGTTTCTACGTTCCGATCGATAATCCTTATTGTTGGCACAGAACTCAGGGCAAGAGAAAATAATAACCACTCTTTCCTCTTCCAGTCTGTGCACTCCGGCTTTCACATTTCCTGCCGAAGTCCCTCTTCAGTGGAGGTAGCTGGTGATTTAAATGGTATAAAGTGTGCATGCATGAACCCAGGCCTGACTCCAACCCCATCTCCGTGCAAATAGCAAGCGCTGTGTTAAGGGGCAAGACATAGGGGGCGGGTTTCTCCATCCCGCTGCACCAGATTACTGGTGCAGCTCACCCTCGAGATTCTCCGTTTCGCCGTCTGGTCACTGAGGCTTCCCATTGTGGGGCAGCCCCACGCCGTCGGGAGACCCCCGGGCTGCCGGCAAAACAGAGAATCGTGACAGCGGACAATTCAGCCCAGGATCTCTGAGGTTACCTGACATTTTCATCCCGATGGAGAGGCTCTCTGCGGCAGCGAAGATCTGGGCCCAGCGATCTGCCTGTTCGCAAGTGTTACCTGGCCTACCGATTTGATGGCGTACTTGCCAATTTGCTGAAGCCTGCAGACTTTACGAAAGATTTATTCAAATCATTTCCTGCAGCACTTCTTCAAAATCAATAAGCCGCCTCAATTGCGAGCTCCGATCACAGCCTTTCAGACCACAAAGATCCAACCCAGGTCGGACCAGCAATGTTCATTGGAATGTTCAGAGCCCATCATAACAATTCCCTGAGAGAATCCTTTCATTCATCATTCTGTATTTTTTACAGGTGTTATGGGCGAGGCGTTTTCCGAACCCCAAAATGTATCATGGAGTTCAACCAACCTCTCCCTTTAATGGATTTATTGCTTTTCCGAGCACGCGGCTTTTTCCCGAGGTGTGGGATTACAATTATGGACACGTGGGTTTTTAAACACGAAATACTGTTTATTCCATGAACTCAACTTAACATCTTAAATAAACATTGGATCTCTTAGCACCCCTTACTTCAAAGATAACTCAGAAAATATTGCAACAGTAAATAACTCCTTAAAATGTTCCTTCAAACTTCCAAGAGACTTAACACCTTTAAACAGTATCACATCAGGTTAAAGGATATCTATATTTTCTGCAGAATGGCAGAGACATATTAACTTGGTTGACTTCAGCTCCAGCACCTTGCTTTCTTCCTGCAAATTCTCAGGAAACACACAGACACACCCAAACTGCTTTCTCAAACTGGCTTTCTACTTTTAAACTGCTCTCAGCAAAACCAGCCAGGCACTTTTCAAACTGAAACTTCAAAATGGCTGAACTGAGTTGAGCTCCACCCACTCTCTGACATCACTGTTTTCTTAAAGGTACATTGCTTAAACTTCCATTTCTTAAAGGCACTCTTGCATGACACCTCCCCCCAAGAAAAAAAACCCCATCAACTTCAAGATGGTTTCATTTTTCACTTTTGCACCATCCACTAAGAAATGTACACAGTAAATATACCTTTGCGCTTTTTAAAAAAACAACACATGCAAACAGGTATAATAATATAGGGCGAAATTCTCCGGTATCGGCGCGATGTCCAGCGACCGGCGCCCATAGAGACCGTGGCGAAGGCGTAAGGAAAAGAGTGCCCCCATGGCACAGGCCCGCCCGCGGATCGGTGGGCCCCCATCGCGGGCCAGGCCACCATGGGGGCACCCCCCGGGGCCAGATCGCCCCGCGCCCCCCCAGGACCCCGGAGCCCGCCCGCACCGCCTTGTCCCGCCGGTAAGGTAGGTGGTTTAATCTACGGCGCTGGGACAGGCATTCTAGCAGCGGGACTTTGGCCCATCCGGGCCGGAGAATCGCGGGGCGGGGGCCCGCCAACCGGCGCGGCGCAATTCCAGCCCCCGCCGAATATCCGGTGCCGGAGAACTCGGCAACCGGCAGGGGCGGGATTCACGCGAGCCCCCGCCGATTCTCCGACCAGGTGGGGGGTCGGAGAATCTCGCCCCATCGTCTTTGTTTTTCTTCCTCCAACCAAAATCCTTCTCGATTGAGTCTCTTTGAACAAAGTCTCTGCACGATCCATCCATTCCTCTACTCCTCGGCATTTCTCTTTAGAATCAGATTCTTTAGTTCAATCTGAGCACAAAGCCCCTTGCAATTCTCCAATACAGGAGCATTGGTTACCACAGCTTTCAGGCAGTCAAATGCCTGTTGAAAGTCCGCTGTCCATTTAAATTTTTTATGTTTCTTCAGCAATTCCATCAGTAGAGTAATCACGCCACAAAACCTTTCCACAACTGTTCGATCAAATTTGTTCATGCTAGGAGATCGCATTATTTCGCTTCGTCTTGAGGGTATCAGAAACTCCGCAAGGAAAGTGATTCGGGCTTCTCCAAATTCACTTTCGGCTAGGTTCATCACCAAACCCGCCTCCTGAAGCCGATCGAAGAACTCCATACGATGTTTTAAATGTTCTTTCCATGTCTGGAAGTTGAAAATAAAAGCAGATTGTCCCACTTTGTCAATGCAATCCTTCAAACGTGGGATAGGATAAGAGTCCGTTCTTGTAACTGTATTCACCTTTCGATAGTCCACACACAACCGTTGGGTACCATCTGGTTTAGGTACCATCACTATGGGTGAGCTCCGTTGGCTGCAACCCACTTCAATTATGCCATTCTTCAGCATACTCTCAATCTCTCTGTTAACCTGTGCCAATTTTAAAGGATTAAGTCTATATGGATGTTGTTTGATAGGAACTGCATTTCCCACATCTACATCAGATATAGCCATTTTTGTACTTCCCAATTTATCTCTACAAACTTGCCCATGTGATATCAATAACTCTTTCAGGTCAGTTTGTTTTTCCTCTGGAAGGTAACTTAACAATTCATCCCAATTTTTGAGAACATCCTCATTTTCCAATTTAATTTGAGGTCTGTCAAATTCGCAGTCATCTGGATTTGGTTCGTCACTTTGAGTTAGAATCATTAAAACCACCTTTTTCTCTCCTTCCCTTTCAAAGTACCTTTTAAGCATATTCACATGACACACTCGGTGAGTCTTCCTTCTATCTAGTGTTTTTACGACATAATTCACCTCACTTAATTTCCTTTCAATCTGATACAGTCCACAAAACTTAGCTTTTAAAGGCTCCCCTACCACTGGTAGCAACACTAAAACTTTATCCCCACTGGCAAAACTACGAACTTTGGATTTCTTGTCCGCTACCCGTTTCATCACATTTTGTGCAACTTTCAAATGTTGTCTAGCCAATTCACCTGCTCTATTTAATCGTTCCCTAAAATTTGACACTTAATCCAATAATGTAATTTCCGATTTCTCACCCACCAATTGTTCCTTAATCAATTTAAGTGGTCCTCTTATCTCATGATCAAAAATTAGTTCAAATTTGGTTGACTCATTAGGTGCATCCCTAATTGCAAACAGTACGAATGGAATTCCTTTATCCCAATCCTCTGGATAATTTTGACCTTAAGCCCTCAACATTGTCTTTAATGTCTGATGCCATCTTTCTAACGCTCCCTGTGATTCTGGATGTTACGCAGTTGATTTAAATTGGTTTATTCCAAAGCTATCCATAACTTCTTTGAATAACCTTGAGGTAAAATTTGATCCTTGATCCGATTGTATTTCTGTGGGTAGTCCATATCTAGTAAAGAATTTTAGTAATTCCTCCACAATCTTTTTAGCTGTAATATTACATACTGGAATGGCCTCTGGAAACCTAGTAGACACATCCATTATAGTCAAAAGATATTGATTCCCACTTTTTGTTTTACGAAGCGTCCTACACAATCAAATAGGACCCTTGTAAAAGGTTCCTCAAATGCTGGAATGGGTATTAAAGGCGCTGGTTTTATCACTGCTCGAGGTTTCCCTATCACTTGACATGTGTGACATGATTGACAAAATTTAACTACATCTTTATGCAGTCCAGGCCAACAAAAATGTTTCTGGATTTTAGCTTGAATTTTCCTTATCCAAATGACCTCCCACTGGTACCTCATGTGCAACTCGCAACACCTCCTTTCTATACCCTACCGGCAATACTACTTGATGAACTTCTGCCCACCTTTCAGCCGCCTGCATGTAAACGTCTCCATTTTCTCATCAAGACATCACTTTATGGTAATAACGCTCTGGTATACACGCAGATTCTTCTTCCGTGTATGCTTTCTGATACATCCGTTTTATTTCTATATCTTTTTGTTGTAATTCCGCCAATTTTCCTGAACTAAAAATATCCGCCTCATCCTCCACCTGTTCTTGTTCTTTTTCAACCATCTGATCAAAAAACTTTTCTGACAATTGCACTTCAACTTCCTCTTCACTCTTTGATTTCTCCTCTTGTCTTAACCTGTGACTTTACGACCTTGTTACCACACAATCCGGAAAAATCCCAGGATATTCGTCTTTCAACACTTCTGTTGTCTGATTTTCCACTGGCTTATCAACCACAGTAGGCATCACTCCCACCTGCGATCCAGCTATATCATTACCCATGATAAACTGTATTCCTGGACAAGATAGTTTATCCATTACTCCTACTACCACTTCACCATTCTTCACTGGACTTTCCAACCTTCCCTTATATAATTGAACACTATTCCTCTCACCCTGAATTCCATATATTACCACCTTTTCTGGCAACATTCTTCCCAGACAACATAACTCCTCACCTCTTACCATTAAAGATTGACTAGCTCCCGTATCTCTTAAAATTGTGACTTCTTTACCTGCTCCTCCTGATACACATGAGTAAACTTTACCCACACAAGTAAATTCTTTAAGGAGATCTGGCACCTTCTTATCAATCACCTCTTGAATAGGCTGTACAATCTTTTGCACCTCCTTCACTTCCCTTGGGCTTTCCTTTACCACTCTAACAAACCCCACTGTCTTATCCTGTTTTACCACATCAGCCTTCCCAGTGCTTTTCTTCAACCACCAACACTGTGACTTTACATGGCCTAGTTTATTACAGTGAAAACATTTGAAACTTTTCATTTCTTTTCCACCCTCCTGGATTTCTTTTTTAATCTGAGGTACACTCTCTTTATTGTCTCCCATCCAATCACCTTTACCTTTACCACTTGAGTATTTCTCATGTCCCCAGTTTCTATCCCTCACTGGCTGAAACTGATGTCAGAAACCAATCTTTGATTTATGAACTAATTCATAATCATCTGCCATTTCTGCTGCTAATTTCGCAATTTTAACCCTCTATTCTTCCACATGAGTTCTCACTACATCAGGAATTGAATTTTTAAACTCCTCCAAAAGTATAATTTCTCTGAGAGCTTCATACGTTTGGTCTATTTTCAAAGCCCTTATCCACCTATCAAAATTACTCTGTTTGAGCCTTTCAAACTCCATGTATGTTTGACCAAATTCTTTCCTTAAATTTCTAAACCTTTGTCTGTAAGCTTCAGGCACTAGCTCATATGCACTTAAGATGGATTTCTTCACCTCCTCATACATTCCAGATACCTCCTCCGGTAGTAATGCAAACATTTCACGAGCTCTACCTATCAGCTTTGTTTGAATCAGTAACACCCACATGTCCTGTGGCCATTTCATTTGTTTAGTACCTTCTCAAATGAAATGAAAAAGGCTTCCTCTTCCTTCTCGTCAAACCTTGGCAATGCTTGGACATATTTAAATAGATCCTCACCACGTCTTCGACTATGACGCTCTGTCTCATTGTCCTCATCCATCTCCTCCAACTGTACATGTCCCTTTACGTCTGCCAATTTTAACTGATTGTCATGTTTCACGGCCATTTTCTGAAGTTCAAATTCTCTCTCTTTATCTTTTTCCCTGATCTGTATCTCCCTTTCTTTTTCTTTTTGTTCTGCTAGGGCTATTCTTTCTTTTCTCCTTTCTTCTTTCTCCTCTCTCTCTCTTTCTCTTTCTTTTTCCCCTCTCTCTCTTTCTCTTTCTTTTTCCTCTCTCTCACTCTCGTATGCAAGCCGCTTTAATTCTTTCTCATGTTCCATTTGTTTAATTTGCAACTGTATTTTTGCCATTTCCAATGAGTCAAACTCTATCTCAGGCAACTTTAAATGCTTAACCACCGCCATAATTACCTCATATTTTCGGATTTTGTCAGGTAATATTAACTGCAATGTTCTTGCCAAATCTAACAGTCTGCTTTTCGTTTCTGACCATAAAGTACTACGTGAGACATTCTCCACCCCAAAAAACTTCTGAGCCTCTGAAAGAGCCATTGTTCACAACACTCTCCCCACTTAAACTAAAATACCACACCGGAAAAGCAACAATCCTTCACTGTCTTTAAGTTCACAAAAGCCAATCCAATAGATAAACTTTATTCCCCCTCGAGCCCCCAATTGTTATGGGCGAGGCGTTTTCAGAACCCCAAAATGTATTATGGAGTTCAACCAACCTCTCAGTTTAATGTATTTGTTGCTTTTCCGAGCACACGGCTTTTTCCCTAGGTGTGGGATTACAATTATGGACACGTGGGTTTTTAAACACGAAACATTGTTTATGCCATGAACTCAACTTAACATCTTAAATAAACATTGGATCTCTTAACACCCCTTACTTCAAAGATAACTCAGAAAATATTGCAACAGTAAATAACTCCTTAAAACGTTCCTTCAAACTTCCAAGAGACTTAACACCTTTAAACAGTATCACATCAGGTTAAAGGATATATATATTTTCTGTAGAATGGCAGAGACATATTAACTTGGTTGACTTCAGCTCCAGCACCTTGCTTTCTTCCTGCAAACTCTCTGGAAACACACAGACACACACACAAACTGCTTTCTCAAACTGGCTTTCTACTTTTAAACTGCTCTCAGCAAAACCAGCCAGGCACTTTTCAAACTGAAACTTCAAAATGGCTGAACTGAGCTGAGCTCCACCCACTCTCTGACATCACTGTTTTCTTAAATGTACATTGCTTACACATCCATTTCTTAAAGGCACTCTTGCATGACACACGAATCAACCTCAAACCAAATAATGCAGATGCTGGAAATCTCGAATAAAAACTGAAAATTTTGGGACTGCTCAGCATAGAACACAGAACATTACAGCGCAGTACAGGCCCTTCAGCCCTCGATGTTGCGCCGACCTGTGAAACCACTCAAAAGCCCATCTACACTATTCCCTTATCGTCCATATGTCTATCCAATGACCATTTGAATGCCCTTAGTGTTGGCAAGTCCACCACTGTTGCAGGCAGGGCATTCCACGCCCTTACTACTCTCTGAGTAAAGAACCTACCTCTGACATCTGTCTTATATCTATCTCCCCTCAATTTAAAGCTATGTCCCCTCATGCTAGACATCACCATCCGAGGAAAAAGGCTCTCAGTGGCCACCCTATCCAATCCGCTGATCATCTTGTATGCCTCAATTAAGTCACCTCTTAACCTTCTTCTCTCTAACAAAAACAGCCTCAAGTCCCTCAGCCTTTCCTCATAAGATCTTCCCTCCATACCAGGCAACATTCTGGTAAATCTTCTCTGCACCCTTTCCAATGCTTCCACATCCTTCCTATAATGCGACGACCAGAATTGCACGCAATACTCCAAATGCGGCCGCACCAGAGTTTTGTACAGCTGCAACATGACCTCATGGCTCCGAAACTCAATCCCTCTACCAATAAAAGCTAACACACCGTACACCTTATTAACAACCCTCTCAACCTGGATGGCAACTTTCAGGGATCTATGTACATGGACACCGAGATCTCTCTGCTCATCCACACTGCCAAGAATCTTACCATTAGCCCAGTACTCTGTCTTCCTGTTATTCCTTCCAAAATGAATCACCTCAGCAGATCAGCCAGACTCTGCGGAGAGAGAAACGGTCAACATTTCACGTTGATGACGTGGCATCTGGATTGGAAGGAATTAGGGGCATAAGAGGTGCAATCTTCCAAAATTGCAGAGCGTTGGATGCGGCGACAAAAGCTGTGTGTAACTCAGAGCCGCCTTTTCTCGCCTGATTTAACAACACGCTGTGCAATTTCACAGGACGGGAACTAAACCAGCAAAGCCGGGCTTCTGAGATTGGGGCGGTTTCTGAGATTGGGTCGTGATTCTCACCCTGGCGGCTTCACCGAGAATGATTTCACTTTTGCCCAGGTTGAGGTTGTAGCTCGAGAAGGCTCCAAACTCTTTCAGGAGCACCATGATCCCTTCCATGCTGCTTTGGGGGGTCGGCGACGTAGAGGAGTAGGTCATCCGCATAGAGTGAGACTGTGCTCTCTGTCTCCCCTCCGATCCCCTTCCAGTTTTTCGCCATTCTGAGGGCAATCACTCATGGCTAGGTTTCTAGGGTGAATAGAAGTGAGGCTAGTGGGCACCCCTGCCTTGTGCATCTGTGCAGCTGGAAGTATTTAGAGCTGATGGTGTTTGTCCGCATGCTCGCCAAGGGAGTGCTGTTCAGAAGTTTCACCCATGCCGTGAATCCTGCTCCAAGCCCAAACTGCTCCAGTACCTCTTTGACATATTTCCATTTGACTCTGTCGAAGGCCATTTCTGCGTCCAGGGAGATGATCATCTCTGGTGTTTTCTCCCCGGATGGGGTCATTATCATGTTTAGTAGGCGCCTGATGTTCGACAGAAGCTGTCTGCCCTTAACAAAGCCCATCTGGTCTTCTGTGACCGCCTCTGGTATGCAGTTCCCCAGTCGCCTGGCCAGGATTTTGGCCAGTATTTTTGGGTCTACATTGAGCAGCGATATGGGTCTGTATATTCTGTTGGGTTTTTGTCTTTCTTGGGTATCAGCGAGATTGAGGCTTGTGCTAGCGTTGGTGGCAGCATAACCCTCGCCAGAGAGTCTGTGAACATCTCCCACAGGGGAGGGGCCAGTGCCATCACAAATTGTTTACAGACGTCTGCCAGGAATCCATCTGGTCCAGGCGCCTTCCCCGCCTGCCTGGGGTTGATGCTCTCCATGACTTCTCCCAGTTCTAAGCGTGCTTCAAGCCCCCGTTTCCTATCCACAAGTCACGTTATTGGCCACTTACGAGACTTAGTGGCCATTGTGGGATTTGCACTCATGCCTAGTGCAGCCGCTAAATCGTGACCAACAAATTAAGATACAGAGAGAAAGTGCCATGTGTGGGTGGTTGGGGGAAGAGTGGAAAAATAAAAGGGAAGGTCCACACTGGGTGGATGTCAAGAGAAAATTAAATGAAAATGGACACGAAGAAAGATTATTATTAAGCAGGGTCCCAGGTTTGATTCCCTGCAAGGAAGAAAATGGGGGCAGAAACAAAAAAGAGGACATTATCAGTAGTGGCAACCTCAGTGGATTCCAGGGACCAAAGGTAATGCTCTGGGACCCGGGTTTGAATCTGCAATTAAAAGTCTAATCGTGATCATTAAACTGTTGTTGTAAAAACCCATCTAGTTCACCAATGTCCTTTCGGGAATCTTCCATCTTTACCTGGCCTGGCCTATAGATTGACTGCTCTCTCAGGTGGCCCAGCGAGCAGAGACAATTTTCCTTGCACTGGACCAGCCAGTGTTGCTCAGCTCCAATGAATATTTTTTTTAAATTCCAAGTGCCTCTCATTTCCAAGTAAAATGATGCATCAGGTTGCCTGCTGTGTAACTTTAAATGTAGAGACTTGTCTTCACCCGCCCAGACACACATTTCTGGCAAACTCCGTCTCTGAGTACATAGTGAGAATCTTTGTCAGCATTTTTAATGTGGAGCTCTCGGGATTTGTAGGTGACAACATATCCAGATCCCAACTTGTACCCTTGATCAGTCCTTTGTTCACCCTGCCAAATTCATTGTCTGGCTCTCATTGTAAAGCTCTGCGAAATGTGTTGTCACGTCATTGCTAAGCCACCTGGAGGCTGTGGAGATTAGTGAGGAAGGTATTGGGACTATTTCAGCACCATCGTGTCCGGCTGGCTCCACCTGCGCTTCTGCCAGAGTCCTCGTCTGCTTAATAATAATAATCTTTATTATTGTCACAAGTAGGCTTACATTAACACTGTAATGAAGTTACTGTGTAAAGCCCCTAGTCACCACACAACAGCACCTGTTCGGGTACACTGAGGGAGCATTCAGAATGTCAAATTCACCTAACAGCGCGTCTCTCAGGACTTGGGGAGGAAACCGGAGCACCCGGAGGAAACCCACGCAGACACGGGGAGAACGTGCAGACTCCGCACAGACAGTGACCCAAGCCGGGAATCGAACTTGGGACCCTGGCGCTGTGAAGCAACAGTGCCGCCGTGCCAACCCTCTGCATGCCAGTGACAGTGGCTGAATGGCCCTGCGGAAATGCAGAGGCCACAATCCGCAGTAAGTTCCCAAGGCGGTCCTCCACCATGAGGCCAGCTCACACTCTCCTAATGCCATCGAGCACAGGAAATGAGCGTCCTGCCGAAACCTCCTCCGAAGCAACACGGGGAGCGTCGCATGGAGGTGTGTTTGAGAGTGCAGTGTGCCATGTGGTCCCAATTACTGATGGTTTCTTTAATTAGGCACGGGGATTCCAAAGTCAGCAAAAGGTAAGCAACATTTATTTTACAACAATTACATACATGAGTACCAGTAGAACCTCACCAGGTACTGTCTCCTGTCAGTTGTTTCCAGACTGGCCGACCTTTTATACAAGCACGGGTAAGTTGCCCTACCCCTAGCCGGGGGGGGGGGGCTCGTACTCCTGAAGGAGCATGGGGAAAACAATCATCTCCACACCCTGTGGCCTGGGCGGTCTATTCCAGTTTCATATCTCTTTGTTTTCCTCACAATAAAGCACGTGGTAAATCCACATCACTATAACCAAAAATGTTTCAGCCTGTTTTTTCATACTAATGTCGACAATGTTGATGTTTACAGAATGAAGCTGGTTTTACCAGCGGCACTGAAAACTGCTTGCTGAAGTCCATCTCTCAGTGATGCCATCAGGGTCACCAGTGCGCCCATACATGTCGGTCAGTGGAAGGCAGTTTCCGTCTCCAGGCTTTCAGATGAGGTAGCAGCACACCAAAGGTTGTGGGTCGAGATGTACCTTGCACTATTTCTTGACCATCATTGTTATCAGAAGGACAAGAACAGCAGATACCTGGGAACCCGACCACCTGCAGATTCACCTCCAAGTCACTCACAACATCGTACCTTCACTGTCGCTGGGACAAAATCCAGGAACTCCCTCCTTAACAGCACGTTGGGTGTACCTACACCTGAAGGACTGCAGCGATTCAAGGAAGCAACTCACCACCACCATCTGAAGGGCAACTAGGGATGGGCAATAAATGCCGGCCTAACCAGCGACAAACACATCCTGTAAATGAATTTTTTTTAAAGTTGCGCTTCAAGCGTGTGTGCTGTGTCAAAGGCAGTCTTCCACACGTAAGCGTTAAATGGATTTTCCACATGTCAAGATGCCATGCATGCTCCAGGGATGTGTCATAATATACACCAGTATATCATGGTGCAGACACACACTGATGGACACACAGTGGGCCCAATCAACATACGCAACACCGCAGCCAATCACCAGTGAGCGCACACACACTATAAAGACAGGGGACATCAGAGTTCCCGCTCATTCGAGTAGCAGCTAGCTAGGAGCACAGAGCTCACAGCCTGCAACACAGACATTCACCATGTGCGGAGTGCATCAACTGGTTAGGACAAGGCAAAGGTCTTTAGTTAAAGCTGGTATCGTAAATACCCACAGTTCAAGTATGTTTAAATAGTTAACCTTTTAATAAAATAGTGTTGCACTACTTCAAGTGTTGGTGACCTGTATGTGATCCAGAACACCTAACTCCATGATACACGACCAGATCGTTTTCGGTGTTCAGTTGGACCCCCTATGTCAGCAGCTCCTCAAAGTAAAGCAACTCACCCTAGTGACCGCCATCGAGACCTTTGTCCTACATGAAAATGCCACCAGTCGGTATTCCCATATACAAGCGGCTGAAATGGCGCGGCAAGGTCCCCACGAGGCGGAACGGGTCCAAGTGATTGAACACCTCCAGGGCCTCAGCCTGGATGAGGGCGGCCATTTCGCACGCTTTTCGCGGACTCCTGCGCTTCTCCGCACTAAACAAGGGGACGGCGACATGGAGGAACGTAATGCGCAGGCGCGCACCACGCAGGACCGCACCGCGTATGCGCGGTGGCGCAGCGAACGTGCTGACGTCACGACATGCGGCAACTGTGGCTCCGCCCATTTAAAGCGGCAATGCCCCGCAAAATCTCGACAATGCCTACGATGTGGAAGACTTGGCCACTACGCTGCCTGCTGTCGAGTAGCTCAGCCTTCCAATTCATATCGCTCCAGCCAGCCTCGCAAGAATGTTCGGGCAATTCAACCCATGGTCACCGAGTCCGATTCCAATCTCCCACACAGCAGTGACACCGAGGACCCGAAGGCACCTTTTCGAGTCGGTGTTGTAACGAAAAACAGGCTGTCCCTGAAGCAAAGACACCAGCCGCTGTCGGTATACAGCATCGATCCAGATGATGAGTGGTGTGCCACCTTGATGGTCAACCGGTCCCAAATACGATTCCGCCTGGACACTGGTGCCTCCGCCAATCTCATGGCGTGGTCTGCTTTCCAAAGCCTTTGTGTCAAACCAACCATTCGCCCTTCGGCCTGCCAGCTATTGGACTACAATGGCAACATCATTCCTGCTACCGGCTCATGCCAACTCGAAGTGACGCACAAATCACGAAAAGCCATCCTTCCTTTCGAGATCGTGGGCTCCTCGAAGGACTCTCTGCTTGGCGCACAGGCGTGCAAATTGCTAAACCTCGTTCAAAGAGTTCACTCTCTCTCTCCTGATTACACATCTGCCTTCCAGGATGCTGACTTCAGGGCGCAACTCAACGCCATCATCGACCAGTACCGCGACGTCTTCGAAGGCATGGGCACGCTCCCATATACTTACAAGATCATACTCAAACACAACGCCACGCCTGTGGTGCATGCACCTCGCAGAGTCCCAGCACCCCTCAAGGACCGCCTCAAGCAGCAGCTGCAGGACCTCCAAGACCAAGGAGTGATCTCCAGAGTTACGGGACCAACCGACTGGGTCAGTT
The DNA here is from genome assembly GCF_047496885.1 of Scyliorhinus torazame. NCBI lineage: Eukaryota > Metazoa > Chordata > Chondrichthyes > Carcharhiniformes > Scyliorhinidae > Scyliorhinus > Scyliorhinus torazame. The sequence goes on along the minus strand of NC_092720.1, from coordinate 22,540,117 downwards.
CCATGGTGTGCGTGAAGAAACCTTCCGGCGAGCTCCGGATCTGCATTGATCCAAAGGATCGGAATCGCAACATAATGAGGGAGCATTACCCAATCCCCAAGCGCGAAGAGATCACATGCGAGATGGCTCGGGCCAAGCTCTTCACCAAACTCGATGCCTCGAAAGGATTCGGGCAAATTCAACTAGACAGATCCAGCAGGAAACTGTGTACCTTCAACACCCCCTTTGGCAGATATTGTTACAACAGGATGCCGTTTGGGATCATATCGGCGTCAGAAGTATTCCACAGGATCATGGAACAAATGATGGAAGGCATTGAAGGTGTTCGGGTCTATGTTGACGACATAATCATTTGGTCCACCACCCCGCAGGAGCATATCAGTCGCCTCCAGCGCGTATTCAGACGTATACATGAGCATGGCCTTCGCCTCAACAGAGCCAAATGCTCCTTCGGCCAGACGGAACTCAAGTTCCATGGGGACCACATCTCCCAGTTGGGTGTGCGGCTGGATGCAGACAAGGTGGCTGCCATCATAGCCATGAAAAAGCAAGAGGACAAGAAGGTGGTCCTCCGATTTCTGGGCATGGTCAACTTCCTAGGGAAGTTCATCCCCAACCTCACCTCTCATACCACAGCTCTCAGGAACCTGGTCAGGAAGACGACAGACTTCCAATGGCTTCCTGCCCACGAGAGCGAATGGACAGAACTTAAAACCAAACTCACCACGGCCCCGGTATTGGCCTTTTTTGATCCAGCGAAAGAGACAAAAATTTTGACCGATGCCAGCCAATCTGGCATTGGGGCAGTGCTCCTGCAACGCAATGAGGCCTCATCATGGGCCCCCGTTGCATATGCGTCACGCGCCATGACCCCCACGGAACAGCACTACGCGCAGATAGAAAAGGAGTGCCTGGGCCTGTTGACCAGTGTCGTCAAATTTCATGATTATGTGTACGCCTTCCCCAATTCACCGTCAAGACCGACCATCGCCCGCTGGTCAATATAATACAAAAAGACTTGAACGACATGACGCCTCGCCTCCAGCGCATTCTGCTCAAACTCCGGCGATACGACTTTCAACTCGTATACACCCCGGGCAAAGACCTGATCATAGCCGACGCTCTATCCAGGGCAGTCAACACCCCGTGTGACCTAGCAGGATTCGTCTGCCAGGTTGACGCCCATGTGGCCTTTGTGGCCTCCAATCTACCGGCCACGGATGAACGCCTCGTCCAAATGCGCCGCGAGACTGCGGCTAACCCCCTGCTACAGCATGCCATGCGCCACCTAACAGACGGGTGGCTCAAGGGCCAATGCCCGCAGTTCTACAACATCAGAGACGATCTGGCGGTAGTTGATGGTGTCCTGCTGAAGCTGGACCGCATTATTATCCCGCACAGCATGCGCCAGCTCGTCTTGGAACAGCTACACGAGGGCCATCTTGGCGTGGAGAAGTGCCGCCGATGGGCCCGAGAGGCAGTGTACTGGCCCGGCATCAATGACGACATCGCCAACACAGTGCTCAACTGCCCACCTGTCAGCGGTTCCAGCCGGCCCAACCACGTGAGACCCTACAGCCCCATGAGTTGGTCATGTCCCCTTGGTCCAAGGTCGGCATCGACCTCTTCCACGCGCTGGGCAGGGACTATGTTCTGATTGTAGACTATTTTTCAAACTACCCGGAGGTGGTACGTTTACACAACATCACATCGTCTGCAGTCATCCGTGCCTGTAAGGACACCTTTGCTCGACACAGCATCCCACTCACTGTGATGTCGGACATGGCCCCTGCTTCGCAAGCCAGGAATGGTCCAACTTTGCCAGGAGGTACAACTTTGTGCATGTGACATCCAGTCCCCTGCACCCCCAATCCAATGGCAAAGTGGAGAACGGCGTCCACATAGTCAAACGGCTCCTCTGCAAGGCTGCCGATGCGGGATCCGACTTCTACCTCGCCCTGCTGGCCTATCGCTCGGCCCCACTGTCCACTGGCCTGTCGCCAGCCCAGCTGCTCATGGGTCGCACCCTGAGGACGATGGTGCCGTCCATTCATGTCCCAGACCTCGACTACGTTCCGGTCCTTCAACGAATGTAACTGTCTCGTGCACAGCACAAGGCGGCTCATGACGCCCGTGCAGCTGATCTCCCTGCTCTGGCTCCAAATGACAATGTCCGCATCCACCTTCCAGATGGTGGCTGGTCTGTAACTGCTGGCGTTCTTCGGCAGGTGGCTCCAGCTCGCTCCTGGTTCGTCTACCGGATGGTTCCATTCTGCGCCGTAATCAGCGTGCCCTTCGTCTCGTTCCGCACTCGCTACGTGATCCTCCGCCAGTGCCACGCCCTCCTGTTGTCCCTGACCTGGACTATGCGGAGATTCCGGTTACTCTGCATCCTCCTCACTCTGACGCAGTCCAGCCCGCTCCTCAGCTGGTGGCTCCTGACCCACCCTTGAGGCGGTCAACCCGAATTCGCCGCTCACCTCAGAGACTTAATTTGTGAACTTTGCACTAATGGACTCTCTGGTCTGTTCTGTTCTTCCGTTTAATCGTTCAAGTGGTTTGTATAGTGTTCTTCTCATTATTTGTGTGACACACTGTTTTTCTGCACCAGGCACCTTCCCATGTAAATAGTTTAGTTTTATGTACATAGTCCTGTAAATATTTCACACACGTAGTCAGGAACATTCACCACACACTATTTATTGCCACGCAGGCACATTTTTTTAAATAAAAGGGGGATGACATAACATACACCAGTACATCATGGTGCAGACACACACTGATGGACACACAGTGGGACCAATCAACATACACAACACCGCAGCCAATCACCAGTGAGAGCACACGCACTATAAAGAGAGGGGTCATCAGAGTTCCCGCTCATTCGAGTTGCAGCTAGCTAGGAGCACAGAGCTCACAGCCTGCAACACAGACATTCACCATGTGCTGAGTGCATCAACTGGTTAGGACAAGGCAAAGGTCTTTAGTTAAAGCTGGTATCGTATTTACCCACAGTTCAAGTATGTTTAAATAGTTAACCTTTTAATAAAATAGTGTTGCACTACTTCAAGTGTTGGTGACCTGTATGTGATCCAGAACACCCAACACATCAGGACCATGCCTGTGTGGTTTCCCCCCACTACAATGGAAGCCTTTGTCTTCTGGATGATAGAGGTTGTGGTTTCGTGGGGAGCTCGAGGTGCCTGGCAGCAAGGTGTCACCCTCCTGGACCTGGATGGCTGTGCTGCATGAACAATGTGGAAGGTAGTTGAAGGAGTTTTTTCTAACACAGATGTGGCCTCACCCTGCAGAATACCCAGTGATTGAGCATATCTGAAGGTGCTGGATGTAAAGTTCTGGGGTGGGATTCTGCGGGAATCGGCGGGGCGGGCAACTCCAGCGGGAAGGAGTGGCGTGTACCACTCCGGCGTCGGGCCACCCCAGAGGTGCGGAATCCTCTGGCCGGTGGGGAAGGGGCTTGGCGCCACGCAAACCGGCGCCAAAGGGAATCCGCCGGCCGGCGCGAGTCGGCGCATGCGCAGGTACTGGCGTCATCCTAGTGCATGCGTAGGGAGCGGGTCATCTCCACGTTGGCCATCGTGGAGGAATAGCAGCTGATGCGGAGGAATAGAGTGCCCCCACGGCGCAGGCTCGCCCGCGGATCGGTGGGCCCCAATCGCGGGCCAGGCCACCGTGGGGGCACCTCCCAGGACCAGATTCCCCCCCCCCACCCCCACCCCACGAAGGCCGCTGGCGCCGCCAGGTCCCGCCGGTAAGGACCTACTCTAATTTACGCCGGTGGGACCGGCAAAAAAACGGGCGGCCACTCGGCCCATCGTGGGCTGGAGAATCGCCGGTGGGGCCGCTGCCAGCGGCCGCCGACCGGCACGGCGCGATTCCTGCCCCTGCCAAACCTCCGGCGCCGGAGAATTCGGCAGCCGGCAGGGGCGGGATTCACGGCCCCCCCCCCCGGCGATTCTCCGACCCGGCGGGGGGGTCGGAGAATCCCGCCCCTGTTTCCTACTGGCACTCCTGGCGTAGTGGGCACGGCTTAAGTTGCCACAAGGTGGCATTTTGACAGGCTCATTGACAGCCACTATCATACGTGCGCAGGGTCCAGGTTGTGAAGGGCTTCTCAATTGTGTATTTGTGAACTATGTAGGGACCTATGATGGTCATGGTTCCAGCCATGTTGACGGCACTGACTTTCCGTATGTGCTGTTTGTTTTCTCACATGTTGGGAATGGGCATTTCCCTGAGAAAGTGTGGCTTCTATGTAGAGTTTTTTTACGTTCTGCTCACCTGGGAACAGGCTTCTGGCGACGAAGCCCTTCCTCAAGGAATCAGCCATGGCTACGTGGCTCTGGCCCTCGGCTGGTCTCCCATTGCCACCCTCTTCCTCCTCCTTCCTGTCAGATCCATCAACCTGAACAGGGGCCTCCTCCTCATCTTCCTCCCAGTATGCTCCTCAGTTGTTGGCGTTACAGACCCAACTTCTGCCCCCTGTGGCTGCAGGACCCTGGGCTGCACCGTATTGTTTTTGCATGCAGCACCTCGGTGCGGTCACGCACCACCAGCGCGTTCAGGGAGTGGGAGGACTTCCTGTTTCTGAAGGTCGCAGGTTGATGACTTGGTGCCCCCCGTGGCAATGTCTGCAGCTGATCGCCCCCTGCACTCGAAAGAAGCCTGCCTATTCTGCAAAACCTCGGTGGGTTCCCCCTGCACCTCTGTGATACCACATTCAATCGCAAGTCAATTCCCCGCCTGACCATCAGTGACTGCCTTGGAGCAGCTGTTTGACTGTGAGATGCTGCAGAGCTCTCCTGCTGAGCCCTGGAAAAGTAAAAATTCAGAGCCGCTGTAACCTTGCGAGCCACTGGCAAGGCATACGGATTGGTACACTGTGGTGCCAGTACTTACAAACATACGAAATAGGAGCAGAAATAGGCCATTCAGCCCCTCGCGCCTGCTCCGCCATTTAATAAGATCGTGGCTGGCCTGTTTGTGTTCTGAGTTCCACATTCCCATCTATCCCTGATAACTTTTGTTTCCATTGCCTCAGAAGAATCTATGTACCTCGGCCTATAATATTCAATGGCCCACCTCTAACGTCTTTGAGGCCGAGAATTCCACAATCCTCTGAGAGAGAAAAAAAATCTCCTTACTTTTATCTTCAAATCCCTTCATATTCAAATAAGTCTTCTTGATTACTTGCTCCACCTGCATACTAACCTTTTGCGACTCATGCACTGGAACACCTAGATCCCTCTGCACCTCGGAATTCTGCAGCCGTTCTCCATTTAAGTACCACTCTGCTTTTTTATTCTTCCTGCCACAGTGAACAATTTCACATTTTTTCCACATTATACTCTGCCTGCCAGACTTTTGTCCGCACACTCAACCTATCTATATCCATCTGCAAACTACTTATGTCTTCTTCATAACATACTTTCCTTACCTAACTTTGTGCCATCTGCAATTTAACCACCATTTCTTCACTGCCCTCATCTAAGTCATGGAAGTAAATTTTAAAATGTTGAGGCCGCAGCGCAGACCCCTGCTGGACTCCACTCGTCACATCCTGCCAATCAGAGATCCATTGAGGCATACTTTCTGTTTGCTGCCAACCAGCCAATCTTCTATCCATGTTAATATGTTACCCCCTACACAATGAGCTTCTATTTCACACTATAGCCTTCTGGAACCCCAAGTACAGCAGGTCTACAGGCTTCCCTTTATCCACAGCACATGCTACTCATAGGTCATAGACTTTACAGTGCAGAAGGAGGCCAATCAACTCATCGCCTCTGCACCAGGCCTTGGAAAGAGCACCCTACCTAAGCCCATGCCTCCACTCTCTCCCCATAACCCAGTAACCCCACCTAACCTTTCGGACACCAAGGGGCAATTTAGCATGGCCAATCCACCTAAACTGCACGGCCGGGATTCTCCAATCCTGCGGCCAGGTTCTGACACCGGCGTGAAATGTGGCACGAGCCACTCCGGCATCAACGGGCCTCAAGTGGCAGCTATTCGCCCTTTCCCAGGGGGCTAGTACGGTGCCGGAGCGGTATCCACAGCTCCGGCACCCGAAAGCCGGCACGCCGGCGCGAGTTCCCACATGCGCGCCACGGCCGGCGCGAGTTCCCACATGCGCGCCATGGCCGGCGCGAGTTCACGCATGCGCATGGGTTCCCGTTTCCGTGCCGGCCCCCGGGCAATATGGCGGAGCCCCACAGGGGCCCGGCGCTGCGGAACATAGGCCCCCACGGAACTAGCCCGATTGGTAGGCCCCGGTCGCGGGCCAAGCCACCGTGGAGACCCCCCGGGGTCGGATATCTCTGCACCCCACCCCCCACCAGGACGGCACCCGCAGACAGAACTCTGAGGTCCCGCCAGGTGGGACCATATATAACCCAGGCCGGTGGCACTCGGCCCGTCGAGGCGTGGAGAATCACCCGGCGCGGGGTCGGAGAATCCCGGCCCACATCTTTGGACTGTGGCAGGAAACCGGAGCACCCGGAGGAAACCCACCCAGACATGGGCAGGAAGTGCAAACTCCACACAGACACTCACCCGAGGCCGGAATTGAATCTGGGACCTTGGAACTGTGAGGCAGCAGTGCTAACCACTAACAGAGTGCCGCCAAAGAATTCCTTCAAAGAACTCTAATGAACTGGTCAAACATGATTTCCCTTTCAAAAGCGTGCTGACTTTTCCCAATTACCTTAAGCTTATCTAAGTGCCTGGGTATAATCTCCTTCATGATTGATTCTTACAACTTCCCCACGAGAGACATCAAGCTAACTGGTCTATATGCTCCTGTTTTCTGCCCTCCAGTGGCACATTTGGAATATACAGGACAGCAGCAGCATGGTTACATAGTTGGCTGAATAATATGAAGCAGAGAGTAATGGTCAATGGATATATTTCAGGCTGGAGGAGGAATTGAACTGGAGTTCCTTGTGGGTCAGCTTTCCTTACATATATTAATGATCTCGATCTTGGTGCAGTTTCAAAGTTTGTGGATGACACGAAACTTGGAAGTATTGTAAACTGTAAAAAGGAACAGTGTTGAACTTCAAAAGGGCATAGATAGTTGACCGGGTGGGCAAGTAGGTGGCAGATGCTGTTTAATGCAGAGAAGTGTGAGGTGATGCACTTTGGTCAGAAGGACATGGAGACACACTATAAAATTAGAGGTCAAATTCTTAAGGGGGTGCATCTGCAGAGGGACCTGTATGTATATGTGCAGGAATCATTGAATGCAGCAGGACAGGTGGAGAGAGCAGTTAATAAAGCATACAGTATCCTGGGTGTAGTAAATGCAATAATTGGCAACCACCAGTTATCTAACTAAGAACGATGGGTTTATTATCAATACCAACTATATACAGAGCACTAGAATTGATGTCTTCATTCACAACACTGCGATCACCAAAAATACTGGCTGCAAAAACCAGTGCTCAGCACCGAGGTCCCCAGCCCTCGTTCCCAATTGGACGAACGGATCACATGACCCTCTGATGCACACCCCCTTAATGGGGTTAGCTAATGTATCCCTCTCCCTTTACGCCCCTTATTACATAATACATTGATAACTTAGACGATTTTCCAAACATCAGCAATAATACTGAACTGGGATTCTCCTGGTACCAGCGCGTCACTTTGCACTGGGTCTCAGTCTCACTGGAATCAGCACTTTGACCTGCCGCTGGCCGATCATCAGCTTAACTCCTTGGACAAACAACAATACTATGTAGTGGCACAATTGGCTCTTGGGACGGCTCCTGTCTCCACTAAGGCTCCATGTGTTTCTTCAAATCCAACTTGGCCCACTTTCAAAATTCTTCACAAAAATTGTATCATCTATCTCAAATGCTCTTTCCGCATTTGCCGAATCATGGTTCCTTTTCTGGTAGCTCGGCCTTGTCCCCACCCTCCCCGTCAAATTTGGAACTGCCAGGCTCAGCCTGGTTCTCAAGCGTCGCCCCATCAGCTGCTCAGCTGATGGCTATGCCAGTCGGTGGTCCGGGGTGGTTCTGTAGGCTAACAGGAACTGTGCGATCTTGGATCCTAGTGACCCAGGACATTGCTTCTTCAGGCCAGCCTTGAATGTCAGAACTGTGCATTCATCCATTTTGAATGGGCTGCCACTGGCAAAAAGAAACATCACGCTCATGAATGGGCTTGCATAATCAACATTAACTCGCCCACGGTTGACCCGACAATTCCCAGGGTGCAAGGGGGCTTCAGCAGTCAACTTCATCTTTAGCTGGCATTGGTCACATTGTTTCACAATTCTTTCTATGTCAGCATCAATGCCAGGCCACCAAACATAGCTTCTCACTCGCATTTTCATCCTTGGCACGCACAAATGGGCACCATGCAATTCTTCATGCAGAATGAGGGCGGGGGGGGGGTCCTATAGGAACATAAAAAATTATGAAGGGAACAGATAAGATAGAAGCTGGGAGGTTGTTTCCACTGGCGGGTGAAACTACAACTCGGGGACCTAGCCTCAAAATAAGATGGAGCAGATTTCGGACTGAGTTGAGAAGGAACATCTTCACCCAAAGGGTTGTGAATCTGTGGAATTCCCTGCCCAGCGAAACAGTTGAGGCTACCTCGTTGAATGTTTTTAAGGCAAAAATAGATAGACTTTTGAACAGTAAAAGAATTAAGAGTTATGGTGAGTGGGCGGGTAAGGGAAGCTTACCTGAGTGATTGGCGGAGCAGGCTCAATGGGCCAGATGACCTACTCCTCCTCCTAGTTCTTATGTTTCTGGTACGGGGACGACCACTCTCGTTCCCAAAAGGATGACGCCATCCTCGCAACTAAGCTCATCTTTCCTGAGTTAGGGGCAGCACGGTGGCGCAGTGGTTAGCATTGCTGCCTCACGGCGCCAAGGTCCCAGGTTCGATTCCGGCTCTGAGTCACTGTCCGTGTGGAGTTTGCACATTCTCTCCATGTTTGCGTGGGTTTTGCCCCCACAACCCAGAGATGTGCAGGTTAGGTGGATTGGCCACGCTAAATTGCCCCTTAATTGGAAAAAATGAATTGGGTACTCTAAATTTATTTTTAAAAATCTTTCCGGAGCTTATCAGAATTTATTTCCTCTGCAGCTTTCTCATTTTGCCATCCATGGAGAGTCATATGTTTAACCTTCACTAACAATGGGTCTCCATTAGTCCAGTGCTTCATTTACTGTGTTGTCATAGGAGTTCAGAAAGTTGAAGGCAATTACAATCTCTTGCAGTACTGGAGCGGCTGGCGTGCTTTCTGGTAACAGAAGGTGATTGATGGCTATGTGAGACCCCTGATCGATGTTCGATGGTATATTCATCGGCCGATAAAGATAGCGCCCAATGTTGTATCCTAGCAGAAGCAATTGGTGGAATCGTTTTGTCTTCCTTGAAGAGCCCTAAAAGGGCTTGTGGTCTTTGATGAGTTTAAAATGCCTCCCATATGTGTATTCATGAAACTTCTTTTATGGAACGCACTGCCTGGGGAGGTGGTGGGAGCGGGTACGATAGCGGCATTTAAGGGGCATCTGGACAAATAGGGTAGGAATGGAAGGATACGGACTCCATAAGTGCAGATGGTTTTAGTTTATGCAGGTACCATGGTCGGCGCAGCCATGGAGGGCCAAAGAGCCTGTTCCTGTGCTGTATTGTTCTTTGTCCTTTGTTCTTTGTTCTTGATGCCGCAGATAATAACCAAGTCTTCTTTTTCTGGGAATATACTCTTTCCATGTCTGTTACGGTTCTTGATACGTACCCAATAGGTCTCTCGGACATGTTCTCCATTATATGGGATAATGCAGCCCTTATCCTATATTGTGATTGATTTATTGATTGATATTTATTGTCACATGTACCAAAGTACAGTGAAAAGTATTTTCCTGCGGCCAAGGGAACATACACAGTACGTACATAGTAGACAAAACAAGAATCAACAAAGGACATCGACAAGTAGTGATTGGTTACAGTGCGGAACAAGAACCAAACAAAGCAAATACATGAGCAAGAGCAGCATAGGGCGATGTGAACAGTGTTCTTACAGGGAATAGATCAGTCCGAGGGAGAGTCGTTGAGGAACCTAGTAGCGGTGGGGAATAAGCTGTTCTATGTCTGGATGTGCGGGTCTTCAGACTTCTGTATCTTCTGTCTGGGTGCCAGGGGTCTCTGACAATGGTGCCTGAAGTACTATCTTCTTAAAGGGGTTGAAATGCACTCAAAAACATGAAGACTGAAGTGCTTCTTCCACGTGGTTAAAAGCCCCTTCCTCTGTGTCTTTCAAGCCCATCTCTGGCACTTTCTAAACAGCACATGCACTGATGCTAGCAATGTCGCTAGATTTCGGAGGAACCGCCCATAATAGGGATCATCCCCAGGAAGCGGTGTTCCTAGGGGTCGGTGCCTCCTTAATTACTCTTACTTCGTCCTCCATGGGGTGTAACCCCTGAGCATCCACCCGATAACTAAGATAAACCCATCTTGTTTGCTTAGAAGGTGCACTTTTCATTTTTTAAGCACAATTCCACCTCTTGAAATTTCTTCATAACTTTGTTCAAATTGGCCAGCTGTTCCTCTTCAGTGGGTCCTGTTATTAAAAAAGTTGCCCAAGTAAACAACAACTCTGGGCAAACCCTGCAGCAAACTCACCATAGTTCGCTAGAAGATCGCACAAGCCGATGAAAGCCCAAATGGTAGATGTGTATATTGGTATAACCCTTTATGAGTATTTATGATTACATTTCCTCTTGTTGCATCATCCAGTTCTAACTATTGGTAAGCATGGCTCATGTCCAACTTGGTATATGTCAACCCCTCAGCCAAACTGGCGTATAGATCCTCTATTTTGAGGATGGGGTAACTATCTAGTTCCATGGCCTGATTTACCATCAACTTGTAATCTCTGCAGATGTACTCGGAGGGCAGCACGGTAGCATGGTGGTTAGCACAATTGCTTCACAGCTCCAGGGTCCCAGGTTCGATTCCTGGCTTGGGTCACTGTCTGTGCGGAGTCTGCATGTTCTCCCCGTGTCTGCGTGGGTTTCCTCTGGGTGCTCCGGTTTCCTCCCACAGTCCAAAGATGTGCAGGTTAGGTGGATTGGCTATGCTAAATTGCCCTTAGTGTCTAAAAATTTCCCTTAGTGTTGGGTGGGGTTACTGGGTTATGGGGATAAGGTGGAGGTATGGGCTTGGGTAGGGTGCTCTTTCCAAGAGCCAGTGTAGACTCAATGGGCTGAATGGCCTCCTTCTGCACTGTAAATTCTATGAAAGGTTTCACTACTGGCACAGTGCGTGCTGTCCACTCTCAAAATTGTATAGGTCTAATGATGCCCAAGTCTCCTAATCATTTTAGTTCTGTCTCTACCATCTCAATAATGTGTAGGGCACTGATCTTTCTCTAAAAGAATCTTATGGTAGCTTCTGGGTCCACATGGATGGTTGCTTGCAATCCGTTGAACTTTCTCAATTCCTCCTGGAACACGCACCGGTATTTATCTATGACTTTGTGCAGGCCCCCCACTTTCAATTTAAAAAAAGATATGGGGGAAGGTAGGAACAGGCTGCTGAGTTGGTTGACCAGCCAATGAATGGTGGAGCAGACTCGAAGGGCCAAATGGCCTCATTCTGCTCCTGTTTCCTATGTTTCAATGAAGATATTTAGCTCATTGACCTAGCAAAGGGGCATTACCACCCAAAGCCCTCAGTAATATTACAAAGGTACAAACTTAACTCCACAGGGAGAAGCCCAAGGGAGATCAGTGCAGCCTTCAAAGCAAGACGAAGCCAAATCGCGCAACATTGCGATTCTGAGTCAATGTTGAATGACAAATTAACAGCAAACAATGCAACAATACAGAGTTAACTTTTAAAATGGTGCTGGAAATGGCGTCAGTGATAGAGAGCGCCAAGAAGGGCACCCAGGAGCTGCAAAGTGCTCAGAACAATGAGGCCCACCAGCTAGGGCAGGAAACTGCGAGCAGCAGTGGGGCCAGGAGTGAAGGCGCTGGTTTAAGTAGACGGAATAACGCAGAAGCCTGAAGAGCCACAAAGTATTGAAGACTTAAACAGCAACACGGAGAAAAAAGGGACATTTGAGGCACACGTGTGAAAACAAACAGGGCCTGCCCAGTAACAGCAGAGTAAATAATCCATCCCCAGTGTATTGAATGGAGGACGGCCCAGCGGGTAACAGAATGTTTTGTTGCTGGATTATGTGAAAGCGGGCAGGGCAGCCCCCATCACAGTGGTGTTGTTAATGAACGGCCAGCCACGGGAGGTGGAAGCAGAGATGGGGGTGTCAGCTACGGCCATGAGCAAACATGCCTACCGGTATCTCCAAGTAGGGTTCAACTCCTGAGGTTGAAGACTGGCTACATATACTTGACAGGCCATAATAAATAGTAAGGGTGACCATGATTCCAGTGGGTTAGACAGCAGTCTGCACAGCTACCATTGATAGTGGTGTCGGGCCAAGGACCAAGTTTAATGTGATGCAATTGATTCAAAGAGATCAAGTTGAACTGGCTGGAAATGTGATCCCTATCGCCTTACGAGCTACGTTTAACTCCTTCTTGTAAATTGTGACGGCTAGAAGACTTTAAGAATATTAGGTTCTAAGTATTGGGCAATTTAAGGATTAAAAGCCTGGGGTAAGAGTGCGTTTGACTGCAGTGATCGTGTTTTTAATAAAAATAATTCAGTTTTGCAGGGCCTGGGTGTTTTCAACAGCCAGAAGGTGAAATTGACAAAGGGATGTGTTTTTCAGTCTCGGCTAATGGACTGTGGTTTGGCTGGGAAAGTCCCAGGGGAGTTAAAGTGCTTTGTAGTCAGCAGAGGTCACTTGTTTTTTAGCTTGGGGAGATGAGGTCATTTCTGGGTGGAGCCCTAGGAAGGCAGAGGCACATTTTGAGAAGCTGTGGAGAGGGGGAGAAACATCAGAGAGAGGAGTTGCATTCTGATCTGCCTGATGCTGACTCCACAATTCTCCCACAGTGAGATAGATTGAGAGCTGTATGTTTCTTTTCTTGTTATTTAATGGGAAATTGAGTAGCGATGTTTAAGGTGTAATGGAAAGTTGCACTTTTCAGGTGTGAAGTTAACAAAGTTAAATATTATAGTTATAATAAAGTTTTGTTTTAATAATAACCAAGCCCTATTTTATATGCAATCACTCCTGGAACACATTCTTCAAAATAAACTGGTGGGGTCTGGTCTGAGATCGTAATATAAATACACAGGGCGGGTTGACACCGGGGCAGGATTCCTGGACTTCCACATCAGCAAAACTGGCGCTGCGGACCGATTCAGCGACCGTAGAGGGGCTAGCGCCGGCACCACGTGGAGGACAATCGATTCCAATGAGAAACGGTGCCAGATTCGCCGGGTCCATGATTGACACTCAGGAGGCTGACAAGCTGCAGCCACATATACACATTACACTTCTCACACACACTATCCCAGCCAATAAGATGGCACTGGTTACGCTGAAGTGTGCCCACCCTACTGATGGGTTGGCTGGGGCCAGAGGGCACCTAGAGGGGGGTGCCCTGGGGGGTCGCCCATCTGACCTGTGCCCTAGGTTCACAGTGGGCAGTGAGAGCGTGAGCAGCTGCATGGCTGCCTTGCAGGCGACGGCAATGGTACTCCATGCCCATCCATCCTGACACCACAGCACACCTCCTGGTCACCCCCAGGACCTGGCAGAAGCCCTTGGGCCAGTGCCACAATTGTCAGCAAACTGTGGTGATGTTGGATACTTTCTGCACCCCTCTCTTTCCCTCAGCAGCCAAGATGCCTGTTTCACGATTTTTAAAAGCACAAGTGAACCTCGCCGTCGGGAATTCGCCCTAATGGAGACAGAGAATCGCGGAGGTCCCAGAGACTACAGGGACAGGCCCGCTAATGACATGCCAATGTGTGTTCTGAAAAGCATTGACACCACTGTCGAGGCACTGGGGAATTGCGATTTGGTGTCAAAACGGTGCACGCCACGATTTCGGCATCAAAACCGATCCTCCGCCCAATCGCTTTTCCTGATTCCGCCGTTGGCCGACAGAGAATCCTGCCCACAATGTTTGGGCCTCAACTACTTTCTTACTCCGAATATGATGCTCAAAGCTTCTTTTCCTAGCTGCGTGTAATTTGTTTCTGTGCTAGTAAGAGTTTGCGAAGCGAATGTTATTGTTTGATCCTCTCCTGAAAACATTATGTGCGAGACGACTGCACCAAGCCCATAGGTTGATGCATCGCAGGCAAGTTGTAACTTCAGCTTGGAATGGTCGTGAACCAACATAATGCGCACTCTTCCCTTCTCAAGCACACCCTTCTTCCTCCCACCTGGATGTTTGGCCCATGAGAGGTAGAAATATCTGCTCATCCACGGCCAGAAGCCTCACCTTTCAACTCCCTTGGGGGATAGCCACGCATCCGTATTTGAATTTGTTTAAGTTCCTTGGCACTCGGTGAAACTTTTTAAAGAGCTTCAAAGGGGTGCCTGTCTCTCCAGAATATACTGGAAGGTTTAGACCTTTTCCTCAAGTGTGTGAATCTCGCAAGTCATGGGTAAGATAACACGGAAGGGCAAGGTGCACGACCCGCATCCCCACCCAGCCTCATTCACACTTCAACACCATGGCTGACATGCTTCACCCTCCCCGTTCCACAGCTACAAAGTGCTGTGGGCTGACTAACGAGGGCCTAGTGGGACTTCTGTCCTCCATTGGGTTCCAACCCGAACAGGGTTACTGAGCGACTGGTGATTTAATTCACTGATAGCTTTTACTGAGGCATGTGTAGGCCACCAATTGTCCATCAAGGCCTTTGGTTAAGCATCATGGTGTTTGACCATATAATAATATAATTCACTTCAATTTTATTGCAGTCATACAGAACCAAACTTTGTCACCCTAATATCTTAAAGAGGTTCCATCGCATGAATTTGAACATCCAAGTTAGGAACAGGAGCCGACCACTCGGCCCCTCGAGCCTACTCCCCTTGAGCACTTTGGTGATCGTGACCACAATTCGATTACGTTTACTTTAGCGATGGAAAAGGATAGGTATATACCGGTGGGCAAGAGTTATAGCTGGGGGAAAGGCAATTACGATGCGATAAGGCAAGACCTAGGATGCATAGGACGGGAAGGGAAACTGCAGGGGATGGGCACAATTGAAATGTGGAGCTGGTTCAAGGAACAGCTACTGCGTGTCCTTGATAAGTCAGGTAGGGTGGAAGTGGTTGAGCGAGGGAACCATGGTTTACTAAAGTAGTTGAATCACTTGTGAAGAGGAGGAAGGAGGATTATGTGAAGATAAGACGTGAAGGTTCGGTTAAGGTGCTCGAGTGTTACAAGTTAGCTAGGAAGGACCTGAAGAGAGAGCTAAGAATAGCCAGGAGGGGACATGAGAAGTCTTTGGCAGGTAGGATCAAGGATAACCCTAAAGCTTTCTATAGATATGTCAGGAATAAAAGAATGACTAGGGTAAGAGTGGGGCCAGCCAAGGACATTAGTGGGTAGTTGTGCGTAGAGTCCGAGGAGATAGGAGTGGTGCTAAATGAATATTTTTCATCTGTATGCACACAGGAAAAAGACAATGTTGTCGAGGAGAATACTGAGATACAGACTACTAGACTAGAAGGGCTTGAGGTTCTTAAGGAGGAGGTGATAGCAATTCTGGAAAGTGTGAAAATAGATAAGTCCCCTGGGCCAGATGGGATTTATCCTAGGATTCTATGGGAAGCTAGGGAGGAGATTGCTGAGCCTTTGGCTTTGATCTTTATGTTATCATTGTCTACAGGAATAGTGCCAGAAGACTGGAGGATAGCAAATGTTGTCCCCTTGTTCAAGAAGGGGAGTAGAAACAACCCCGGTAACTATAGACCAGTGAGCCTTACTTCTGTTGTGGGCAAAGTCTTGGAAAGGTTGATAAGAGATAGGATGTACAATCATCTGGAAAGGAATACTTTAATTAAAGATAGTCAACACAGTTTGTGAAGGGTAGGTCGTGCCTCACAAACCTTATTGAGTTCTTTCAGAAGGTGACCAAACAGGTGGATGAGAGAAAAGCAGTTGATGTGGTGTATATGGATTTCAATAAAGCATTTGATAAGGTTCCCCACGGTAGGCTATTGCAGAAAATACAGAGGCATGGGATTCAGGGTGATTTAGCAGTTTGGATCAGAAATTGGCTAGCTGGAAGAAGGCAAAGGGTGGTGGTTGATGGGAAATGTTCAGCCTGGAGTGCAGTTACTAGTGTACCACAAGGATCTGTTTTGGGGCCACTGCTGTTTGTCATTTTTATAAATGACCTGGAGGAGGGCGTAGAAGGATGGGTGAGTAAATGTGCAGATGACACTAAAGTCGGTGGAGTTGTGGACAGTGCGGAAGGATGTTACAAGTTACAGAGGGACATAGATAAGCTGCAGAGCTGGGCTGAGAGGTGGCAAATGGAGTTTAATGCAGAAAAATGTGAGGTAATTCATTTTGGAAGGAATAACAGGAAGACAGAGTACTGGGCAAATGGTAAGATTCTTGGTAGTGTGGATGAGCAGACAGATCTTGGTGTCCATGTACATAAATCCCTGAAAGTTGCCACCCAGGTTGAGAGGGTTTTTAAGAAGGCATACGGTGTGCTGGCTTTTATTGGTAGAGGGATTGAGTTTCGGAGCCATGAGGTCATGTTGCAGCTGTACAAAACTCTGGTGTGGCCGCATTTGGAGTATTGCGTGCGGTTCTGGTCGCCGCATTATAGGAAGGATGTGGAAGCATTGGAAAGTGTGCTGAGGAGATTTACCAGGATGTTGCCTGGTCTGGAGGGAAGATCTTATGACGGAAGGCTGAGGGACTTGAGGCTATTTTCTTTAGAAAAAGAAGGTTAAGAGGTGACTTAATTGAGGCACACAAGATGATCAGAGGATTAGATAGGGTGGACAGTGAGAGCCTTTTTCCTCGGATGGTGATGTCGAGCATGAGGGGACATAGCTTTAAATTGAGGGGTGATAGATCTTGGACAGATGTCAGAGGTAGGTTCTTTACTCAGAGAGTAGTAAGGGCGTGGAATGCCCTGCCTGCAACAGTGGTGCACTCGCCAACATTAAGGACATTTAAATGGTCATTGGATAAACATATGGATGATAAGGGAATAGTGTGGATGGCCTTTAGAGTGGCTTCAAAGGTCGGCGCAACATCGAGGGCCGAAGGGCCTGTACTGCGCTGTAATGTTCTATGTTCTATGTACTCCATTCAATAGGTTCATGGCTGATCTGATTGCAACCTTCCATCTAGCCCCAATGATTTTTCACTCCCTTGCTTATCAAGAATCTCTCTATCTCTGCCTTAAAAATATTCACAAACTCTGCTTCAATCACCTTTTGAGGAAGAGAATTCCAAAGACTCACGAACCTCTGCGATAAAAATATTCTCCTATAATAATAATCTTTAATAGTGTCACAAGTAGGTTTACATTAACACTGCAATGAAGTTACTGTGAAAAGCCCCTAGTCGCTACATTTCGGCGCCTGTTCGGGTACACAGAGGGAGAATTCAGAATGTCCATTTCACCTAACAGCACGTCTTTCGGGACTTGTGGGAGGAAACCAGAGCACCCGGAGGAAACCCACGCAGACACGAGGAGAACGTGCAGACTCCACACAGACAGTGCAGAGGAATCGAACCCTGATCCCTGGCACTGTGAAGCAACAGTGCTAACCACAGTGCTACCATGCCACCCTGTTTTAAATGGGCCATCCCTTACTTTTTTTAAGTGGCTCCTCCCTCTAGATTCTCCCACAAGAGGAAACATCCTCTCCACTTCCACCCTGTCAAGACTCCTCAGGACCTTATATGTTGCAATCAAGTCGCCTCTTATCTTTTAAACTCCAGCAGATACAAGTCTAGCCTGTTTACCTTTTCTGCACAGGACAATCTGCCCAATCCAGGTAGTAGTTTAGCAAACCTTCTCTGAGCTACTTTCAACATCCTTCCTTTAATAAGGAGACCAACACTGTACACAGTACCCCATATGTGGTCTCACCAGTGCCCTGCATAACTGAAGCATAACCTCACTACTCTTATATTCAATTCCCCTCACAAAGATATTTTATTGGCTTTCCTTACAGAAGAATCAAGTATCTTTCAACCTCTTGTCTGGATTAAGGTTGTCAATGTTGTATATTGTTTTTGTAGACCACAAATGAGTCCGAACCGAGCAGGTTAAAGAAAACATTACAACGCAATGGTATTTATATTATAAATCAGATCCCAGCCGGGTCTATGCTGTCGGTCCAACACCTGACCAACGTTACACAGAACTTAACCATGGATGATTTAGGGCTCCCCCGTCCCTTAGTGGGGGAGCCCGCATTCGGGGTGGCTCACGGGAAGACTGATTGCTCAAACCCTGTACTTCCTTTGCGGGTTACAACAATTGTATATATCTCAGAGCAATGCAGAGATGATACTAGTTTCCAAGTATGTGTAATAATCTCGCCGAGGCCAGTCGTCTGACAACATACCCTATTAGTTACGTAACGGAAAAGGCCGCAGCCACGGCTTACAGCGCTTAAGCCCAAGGCCTGCAAACCTACAGAATAGTGGCCTGGGTTGAGGCAGTGGGTTTTAAACTCCCGCTGCGCATTTCCCATTGGGAGAGCCCCCGCCCGCTCCAGAGGGACGTTCATATTCCATGAAACCCACAGGGGCTCTATTGATGATCCCCCGGATCCTTCATGGTCACTATAACATTCTTCCCCCCTCAAGTCCATTTCTCCCCAGTCCCCCCGCTGCCAGCAAATTCATAGAATCATAGAATTTACAGTGCAGAAGGAGGCCATTCAGCCCATCGAGTCTGCACCGGCCTTTACAAAGAGCACCCTACTCAAGCGCACATATCTACCCTATCCCAATAACCCAGTAACCCCCGCATAACCTTTTTGGACACTAAGGGCAATTTAGCATGGACAATCCACCGAACCCGCACATCTTTGAAATGTGGGAGGAAACCGGTGCACCCGGAGGAAACCCACGCAGATACGGGGAGAACTTGCAGACTCCACACACAAAGTGACGCAAGCCGAGAATGGAACATGGGACCCTGGCACTGTGAAGCAACAGTGTTAACCACTGTGCTACCGTGCTGCCTATATTAGTCCGAGATCCGCTTGCCAATCAGTCTGAGGTCAGTCGAGGATGGGACCGGATCTGGGGTGTGAACCGAATTGGGGACCTTTATTTCCTGCAGGAGACCCGTAGAGTTACTGACATGGGCTTCTCTTCGGGGTCAGCTTCAGTTGGGGCACCAGCTTCCCCTGCTTCCATCCCGGAATCCGGGTCCACCTTACCTGGAGTGACGGGCGCTGGGTCGGCATAGAACCCTCGCCCGATCCTGGCAGCAACCAACTACATGGCCGGTAATCAGGTTTGCTCAGGGATGGACTTCCTGCTCCTGATCCAGCTGTTTTTTCACAACCTTACCCTGGATCTTCATTTTGTATGACACAGACCTCATTTTCTCCTGGGACCTCTGAGCTCTGAAGTTCCTCATATAAACCTGACCGTCTGTTTCGAATGTTCTTTGCTTTCTTGCAGAGTCGGAATTTCAGTTCTGGTTCTCTTGTGGCGACTGCACCTTCCCCACCAGGTTTGGGAATAGTAGGTTAGTCTGGTACGAAGCCTCCGTCCCACTAACAGTTCCGTTGGGAAAATTCCTGTTGTTGTGTGGAGAGTGGACCTATCGTCGAACAAAAATCACGCCAATTTGGTCTCTATGGGTGCCGCAGGTTGTTTCTTCACGCCAGTTTTAAAAGCCTGCACCGCCCGTTTTGCCAGCTTGACGGCGGGTGATAAGGTATAGTTCTGTTGTGTCAGAGGCCATTGGATAGCATGGAGTTTTGTAACTCACTGCTGTCCTTACCAGGTCTGGTCTACATGTGACTCCAGACTCACAACGATGCCGTTGACTATTAATTGCCTTCTGAAATGGCCGAGCAAGCCTCTCATTTCACGGGCAATTAGGGTTGGGTAACAAATGCTGACCTAACCAGCGACATCCACTTCCCATTAAAAATTAAAGAGATTAAAAATCCAATTGTGGCAATTGTAAGGTTGATCAATCATTTTTGGGGAGAATGCGCTTCCTGAATCCCTAGTTTTTATTTTCAAAGTCTGAATGATGAACTGCATTCCAGCTGTATCATATTTTACTCTGTCCAATTTTGGTTCCGTTGAAACAGGATAATACACACATGTACCCAATGATTCTTTGCAAATATATAACCTTATCTCCATTACTGGCAGCGATGCTACCCCCTGTGAGCAAGCCAAGATCTGAGTATCAGAAATGCAAAGTTGACTACACTGGCCAAAGGTTGTCTCGGATAGCGTGTCACAAGGCATGATCTGTGGGCTCATGTGATGTTGCCAACTGCTCAAGCTGTGGTCGCGTCAGTTTATGACTTAACCTGATCCCTGTCAATGGACAGAGCATTAGGAATCTCTGCCAACCAGCACGCTGTCCATTATTCAGCAGCTCTGGAACTCCCACAGAAACTAAACATTCAGAAAGTTAACCGCCCCAGTTCAACTCTCATTTCCAAAGTGATTGAACCATCAGTGGCCATCATCAAGATATATTTTGCTTGTTTTCAGTTTATTTGATAAAATATTACATAATTATCGACTGCACTTCAGGGGTACTATCCGTAATTGAAGGCTTGAAGGGTTGTACTTTTGGACCTCATCAGTGCTAACCACTACGCCACCGTGCCGCCCACAACCAATGTTGAATGTAAAATACGATTTTGCATTTCTCTTGGCACTTTCCGTTCTTGTTGCCGATCCCTGCTTGGGCAGCCATTTTTTTCATCCTTTTGTGGTCTAAAATAAATATATATGTAAATGATTGACTGCGCGTTCATAATATAATGGAACATAAGAACATAAGAACTAGGAGCAGGGGTAGGCCATCTGGCTCCTCGAGCCTGCTCCGGCATTCAATGAGATCATGGCTGATCTTTTGTGGACTCAGCTCCACTTTCCGGCCCGAACACCATAACCCTTAATCCCTTTATTCTTCAAAAAACTATCTATCTTTATCTTAAACACATCTTTATCTGACACAGCTTGGTGAATTATGCTTGCTACCGTCCCATTCACAGCCAATGAAGAGCTTTTGGAGCGAAGTCACAATTGTAATGGAGGCGGGGCAGCACGGTGGCGCAGTGGATAGCACTGCTGTGTCACAGCGCCGACGCCCCAGGTTCGATCCCGGCTCTGGGTCACTGTCCGTGTGGAGTTTGCACATTCTCCCCGTGTCTGCGTGGGTTTCGCCCCCACAACTCAAAGATGTGCAGGTTAGATGGGTTGGCCTCGCTAAATTGTCCCTTAATTGGAAAAAATTAATTGGGCACTCTAAATTTAAAAAAAAACAATTGTAATGTAGGAAACGTGACAATCGAGTTATGCACAGAAAGGTGCCACAATTAAAAATAATGACCTCTTTTCTAACGGCGATACGATTGTTTTAGAATATAGGGAATTCCAGAAAATTAATAAACAAACGCATTAACTATATCTTTTAAAATCCTATGGTGCAGGCCATCAAGTTCAAAGGCTTTTCAACCCATTTAATTAGAACCAAGTACTATTATTTGGTTCCCCATTACTTCCAGAATGTTTTTTTGTGTCATTTCCAGGGAGGCGATTACAAAGTACAATTTAATGTCCCTCCCATCTCCCTTTTCTCCATTTTAATTGCTCCTGTCTCTGTCTCTATGGAAACCAAGTTTACTTTTGTTAATCTTTCTTTTTACATACCTGTGGTGATATGCATCACCGTATATGCACAAGGGGTTAATGTAAGTACACTACAACTAAGTAAACACGAGAGGGAGCACCGGAGATGTCATGATGTGCAAACATGCAGCTAATGGACACGTAGAATAGGACACAACCAATGAGCAATCAAGACACCCAGAGATGGCATTACCACAAGGGGCATTACACAACCCCCATCAAAGGGCAGGGCACACATGCTCTGTCTCTTTCCACAGACAGACATCTAGAGAGTACATCAGGGTTGATCAGAAGCATCACACCCAGCACCTGGTTAGAGCAGACTGGTTTAGTTAGACTGAGTTACTAGTTAGATTAGCAGGGGAGTCGAACTCAAGTAGGAGAATTGTTAACTGTTCAATAAATGTGTTAAACCTATTTCCGAGTCGGGAGCTTCCTTTGTCAAAGCATACATCAAGGAAGCAGCTTATGCTACATGAAGAAGCATAACATAACAATACCTATAGAAGCTCTTATAATCTGTCTTTATGTCTCTCACATGTTAACTCTCAGATTCTATTTTCTCTTCCTTTACCGATTTCTTGGTCATTTTTACTGAATTTGAAAATGTTCCCAATCCCCAGGCTTACTGCTCTTTAGATCAACTTTTCTTTTAATCTAATACTATTCATAACTTCTTTTGTTTGCCACAGTTGAACCACTTTTGCCCTGTGGATTTTACTCCTTAAGAGATTCACTGAGGGTTACGAATTATTTTTGAAAATGTTTGTCACCCCTCAGCCACCATTGTATCTTTTAATCAGATTTTCCTATCTACATCGACCAATTTTCTCTTTATATCTCCGTAGATCTCTTTTGTTCAGATTCAGGACCCTAATAGATGACTTAAAATTATCACTCAATACAACATTTTGGATTGCTCGGTCTCTATGAAGATCAAAGTGCCCCGTGATTACTCTGATTATATGCATAAATGTTTAACGTTAGATTCTTAAGTATTTTTCAAATATTTTGTGCTTCACATTCTTTTATAATTGTAAATCAATATACATGTTGCTGTTGTCTGTGAAATCTTATCTGTGCTTAATATTGGCCAATCTGATCTTGAGTGTGGCATTGTACCATGAAACTATATTCAATCTACAAGAAGAATACTGTGGTACAGTTATCATTAATCTTTAAGTCAAGGACTTCTGCAAGGGCAGAGCACTGCAGAAATATACTTATCAGATCATGGGAGCTGTGGCTCAGTGCGTAACACTCTTGTGTATGATTCATAAAGGTTGTAGGTTCAAGTCCCGTTCCAGATGATGGGACTGGCACTTCCATGTGAAGGATATGCTGCTGCCTTTGAGAGGGGACATTAGACTATGATTGCGTCTGCCCTCGCAAGTTGGTGCAATAGATACCACGGCATTACTTGAAGGAGAACAGTAGAGTTCTCTTGGTGTGCTGGTCTAACATCACTGAAACAGATTGCCTGCACCCTTGCCGCGTTGCAGTTTGAGGAAGTT
Source organism: Scyliorhinus torazame (assembly GCF_047496885.1). Classification (NCBI taxonomy): domain Eukaryota; kingdom Metazoa; phylum Chordata; class Chondrichthyes; order Carcharhiniformes; family Scyliorhinidae; genus Scyliorhinus; species Scyliorhinus torazame. The sequence continues at coordinate 22,516,794 of NC_092720.1, read as the reverse complement.
GACTGCGTGCATATTGGCCGCCATATTTACCTACATTATAGGCATAGATGCACTTCAAAGGTACTTCATTGGCGCTAAAACATTTTGAGATACCCTGAGGTTGTTAAAGGTGCTATATAAATGTAACAGTTGAAAGAAAAGGCATTGGCCCCTGAAATTGCAGGGCTTTTACTACAACCTGTTAAGGTTCACTGCCCCTATGAACATGATCACATCGTTGTCATATAATTCAAGCACAGGTTCATGGAGATTAGGAAGACTAAGGTTGTGGTCTGTCATTCAACGTTCCATTCCAGGCAGCACTATGGGCCCCCATCCATCTCACTCAAATCCAGCAATCATAATGGACTTTTCCTTTTCTGATCTCGTATCACCATTAGAAAAGAGATCATTGTAATGATATGTATATATCTAGATAACTAAAGGGTTAATTATTACATCTGTGTAACACAACCACTAGAGGGCACCACTAGTTCCCACTATAAATAAGAACACCTAGAGGGTCTTGGTCTCTCTCCCTCTCTCTTCCAACCAGGAGAACCAGGAGTGACTAGACAGGAGAGTGTAAGGGCAGCACGGTAGCACAGTGGTTATCACAGTTGCTTCACAGCTCCAGGGTCCAAGGTTCGATTCCCGCCTTGGGTCACTCTCTGTGCGGAGTCTGCACGTTCTCCCTGTGTCTGCGTGGGTTTCCTCTGGGTGCTCCGGTTTTCTCCCACAGTCCAAAGATGTGCAGGTTAGGTGGATTGGCCATGATAAATTGCCCTTAGTGTCCAAAATTGCCCCTAGTGTTGGGTGGGATTACTGGGTTATGGGGATAGGGTGGAGGTGTTGACCTTGGGTGGGGTGCTCTTTCCAAGACCCGGTGTAGACTCGATGGACCAAATAGCCTCCTTCTGCACTATAACTTCTATCTATGATCTATGTAAGATAGATAGATCACAGCATAGTTTAGCACGTGAAGTTTGAATTAGTTAATACTTTAATATAAATTACTTGATTACTAGTTATAGTTCTGTGGAGTGTGCAAACTCAATATTAATCAATTGTTACTCAATAAATTAGTTTGCTTTCAGTTGAAGGCTTGTGGTTTCTTCAGAATCACACCATCGGACCATTCTTGATAAGAAGCAAAGAGTAACGAGATGTATTACCAAAAGAGTAATATCAAATTTTTAATTGTGGCAACTTTCGTGCACAACTTGGCTGTCACGTTTCCTACATTACAATTGTGACTTCGCTCCGAAAGCACTTCATTGGCTGTGAAGTGATTTACAAAGAACAAAGAACAAAGAAATGTACAGCACAGGAACAGGCCCTTCGGCCCTCCAAGCCCGTGCCGACCGTGCTGCCCGACTAAACTACAATCTTCTACACTTCCTGGGTCCGTATCCTTCTATTCCCATCCTATTCATATATTTGTCAAGATGCCCCTTAAATGTCACTATCGTCCCTGCTTCCACTACCTCCTCCGGTAGCGAGTTCCAGGCACCCACTACCCTCTGTGTAAAAAACTTGCCTCGTACATCTACTCTAAACCTTGCCCCTCTCACCTTAAACCTATGTCCCCTAGTAATTGACCCCTCTACCCTGGGGAAAAGCTGAGGATTTCTGTGGTCATGTGGAAAGCCATGGCTGGGATTCTTCAAAACGGGTGCTAAGTGTTGACGCCGGCGTAACGGGGTGTTTCACGGCGGCGTCAACGAGACTCGTGACCCAGTGATTCTGTGGCCCACAGGGGGCCAGCACTACGGTGGAGTGCTCCACGCTGCTCCAGCTGCCGATACGCGGCCCTGCACTTCCGGCCGCGGGTCCGCGCATGTGCGCGGCGGCCGCTTCCGCACCGGCGTCGCGCGACATGGTGGACCCACACAGCGAGCCAGCGCGGTGGCCCCCGATCGCGGGCCTGGCCGTCGTGGAGGCCCCCCCACCCCCCGGAGACTGATACCCCCGCCTCCCCACCAGGACAGCAACCGCAGCCGCGATGCCGAGCTCCCGCCGGGTGGAACCATACGTGAACCACGCCGGCGGGAACTCGGCAGGTCGACCGTGGAGAATCGCTGCAGGGGCCTCTTTCAACGGCCCCCTACCGGCGCCGCGTCAACCACACGCGCACGACTGCCGCCGACTCTCCGGTCGCCGGAGGTTCGCATCCCGGCGCCGGGTCTGACGCCCCATTCTCTGCCCCCGTGCCGAGCGATTTCGTTGCGGAGGCTTGGAGAATCCCAGCCCATATAGCTGCAAATCTTTCTCTTTCGAGCTTTCTTAAGGCCCGGGTCAAGTGCCCCTTGCATCTCCACTGATTGTAAAGAAAGGGCCACTTTACAATGAACCTGTGCAGTTTGAGTTGGATGGTTGAGTGGGTCAGAGTGGAGGCTGCAAGATTATAGCTTCCTGTGCTCCTGTCCAACAATATTCCATCCCGGAAGTACATCTGCTTACCTTACCTCCATAGAAAAAAATAACAAGATTTGAACAAAAGACCAGGAACATTCTACAGGCCTCATTATGTAAAGTTGGAGTCTTTTGTTTTCTAATTTGCCAAAGCACATTTTTTGATGCACTGAATATGGAGGAACAACTTAATTGAGTACTGGAGGAGATTGACGTTGACTCAGTTACAGACACAGTCCTGTCTCCATGGAGTCACACAGTCTGGTCTCCATGGAGTTACAGACACAGTCCAGTCCCCATGTAGTTATAGACACAGTCTGGTCTCATTGGAGTTACAGATACAGTCCAGACTCCATGTCAGGTTCAGTTTCAAAATGGGCAGCAGAGAACTTACTCATGAAAGGAACCTTGGAAAGACTGTTTAAAGCACACACTTACAAAATCCGTTATGAAATCTGTCTACAAACCCCTCGGTCCAATAGACCTATTTTAAATGACCTTTTCCACTTGCTGGAGACGGATCAGATTTGCCCCTTTAACAGGAGTCCTTTTTTAGAAGGCAGGAAATGAGAAGCAGCCATGCCAAATCCCGGTTCACATTACTTGGCCAGACCAGCCACAGTAGGCAGCTAGGGTGGACACCTCTGGCTGGACATGTTTATGGAGGTTGAGGCACGATCAATTTGACTAAAGACGAAAGTTGAATCCAAACTGAGGCTTTATTGGTATCAGATGTGTGGCCTCCCACAGCAGCTGGCGAAATGGCTGCGAGCTGGAGGACATGCATATTTATACCCCGCCTCCTGGGCGGAGCCAGCAGGCAGGGGCCACAGGCGAACCTGTAGTGCAGGTTCTACCATACATCCTCTAACATAAGTACAACAGTGGTTTACCACATTCACCCCCTGTTAAAATTGAGTCCGGCGGGGGTGGTGGATAACTATACACAATCATGATTTTAATATTTACAGAGCAAAACAAATGTCTCTTGGCGTCCGGTGGACCGGTCAAAGGTTCAGCCGGTCCGGGGCCTTGATGGTCCTTTGAGAGCGATGAAGTGGTGACGGCGATGTTGGTGCTGACCTGGTCGAAGGTGACTCCGGGAGTGTGCCGAAATCCTCTTCATCGACGGGCATGGGCAGGGGGAGGATGGACGGTCCTGGGGAGGGTGGTGTTGTGAGTGACGGGGGAGGGGAGGGTGGCGCCGGGTGCAACTGGGGTAGTGTGGGGGTGGAACCTGCTGGTGCCAGGTCCCCGAGGGAGACAGTATCCTGGCCGCCGTCGGGGAATGCCACGTAGGCGTACTGGGGGTTTGCGTGGAGCAAGTGTACCCTCTCCACCAACGGGTCCGCCTTGCGGAGTCACACATGTTTACGGAGAAGCGCGGTTCCCGGAGCTGCGAGCCAAGTCGGGAGCGACACCCCGGATGTGGACTTCCTGGGGAAGGCAAAAAGACGTTCATGCGGTGCATTGTTAGTGGCAGTGCAGAGTAATGAGCGAATGGAATGTAGTGCATCAGGGAGGACCTCTTGCCAGCGGGAGGCCGGGAGATTTCGGGACCGTAGGGCCAGCTGGACAGCCCCCCCCATACCATCCCATTCTCCCTTTCTACCTGTCCGTTTCCCCGGGGGTTGTAGCTTGTCGTTCTACTGGAGGCAATACCCCTGCTGAGCAGAAACTGACGCAGCTCATCACTCATGAATGAGGATCCCCTGTCACTGTGGATGTAGGCGGGGAAACGGAACAGAGTGAAGATCGAACTGAGGGCTTTAATGACGGTGGCAGACGTCATGTCGGGGCAAGGGATGGCAAAGGGGAACCGGGAGTATTCGTCGATCACACTGAGAAAACATGTGTGACGATCAGTGGAGGGGAGGAGGTCTTTGAAGTCCATGCTGAGGCGTTCAATGGGGCGGGAGGCCTTCACCAGGCGTGCGCAGTCCGGCCGGTACAAGTGCGGCTTGCACTCCGCACAGACCTGGCAGTCCCTGGCATTTGTCCTTACTTCCTCGATGGAGTAGGGCAAATTTTGTGCCTTAATGAAATGGTACAACCGAGTGACCCCTGGGTGACAAAGGCTGCCGTGCAGGGTCCGGAGTCGGTCTACCTGTGCGCTGGCACATGTACCTCGGGCTAGGGCGTCTGGGGGCTCGTTGAGTTTGCCAGGGCGATACCTAATCTCGTAATTATAGGTGGAGAGCTCGATTCTCCACCGCAAGATTTTATTATTTTTGATCTTGCCCCGCTGTGTGTTGTTGAACATAAAGGCTACCGACCGTTGGTCAGTGAGGAGAGTGAATCTCCTGCCGGCCAGGTAATGCCTCCAATGCCGCACAGCTTCAACGATAGCTTGGGCCTCTTTTTCGACGGATGAGTGCCAAATTTCAGAGGCATGAAAGGTGCGGGATAACTATACACAATCATGATTTTAATATTTACAGAGCAAAACAAATGTCACTTGGCGGCCAGTGGGCCGGTCAGAGGTTCAGCCGGTCCGGGGCCTTGATGGTCCTTTGAGAGCGATGAAGTGGTGATGGTGATGTTGGTGCTGACCTGATCGAAGGTGACTCGGGCCTGCCTGCCTGATTGAGGGTGGCGGCAAGGGCGACGTCTGATGAGTCGCTTTCTACTTGGAAGGGTAGTGTTTCATCTACAGCGTGCATTGTGGCCTTGGCAATATCAGCTCTGATCCGGGCGAAGGCCTGTTGCGCCTCAGCCGTCAGGGGAAACTGCATGGACTGTATGAGTGGGCGGGCCTTAGTCCGCATAGTTTGGGACCCACTGCGCATAATATGAAAAAAAACCCAGGCAGCGTTTGAGGGCCTTGAGGCAGTGGGGGAGGGGAAGCTCCATGAGGGGGCGCATGCGGTCGGGATCGGGCCCCAGAACTCCGTTCTGGACCACATAGCCGAGGATGGCTAAGCGGTTCGTGCTGAACACACACTTCTCCTTGTTGTAAGAGAGGTTTAGGAGAGTAGCGGTGCGGAGAAGTTTAGCAAGGTTGGCGTTGTGGTCTTGCTGATCATGGCCGCAGATGGTGACATTGTCTAGCTACGGAAACGTGGCCCGCAAACCGTACCAGTCGACCATTCGATCCATCTCCCTTTGGAAGACCCAGACCCCGTTAGTGACGCCGATGTGGGATCCTAAGGAAGTGATGTAGATGGCCGTCTACCTCGAAGGCGGTGTATGGATGGTCCGATTTACGGATGGGGAGCTGGTGGTAGGCGGATTTCAGGTCTACCGTTGAGACAACCCGGTATTGTGCAATCTGGTTAACCATGTCAGATATGCGTGGGAGGGGGTAGGCATCGAGCTGCGTGTACCTGTTTATGGTCTGGCTGTAGTCCACGACCATTCGGTGTTTCTCCCCAGATTTAACCACGACCACTTGAGCTCTCCAGGGGCTGTTGCTGGCCTCGATGATGCCTTCCCGAAGCAGCCGCTGGACTTCGGACCTGATGAAGGTCTTATCCTGGGTGCTGTACCGTCTGCTCCTGGTGGCGATGGGTTTGCAATCTGCAGTTAGAGTGGCAAAGAGGGAAGGTGGGTCGAACTTTAGGGTCGCGAGACCGCACACAGTAACGGGTGGTAAGGGTCCGCCGGATTTCAGGGTTAGGCTCTGGAGGTTGCACTGGAAATCCAGGCTGAGGATAAGTGCAACACAGAGGTTAGGGAGAACGTAGAGGCGGAAGCCGTGGAATTCTACGCCCTGGACCATGAGCATGACCGTACAGTACCCCCGGATCGCTACGCAATGGGATCCGGAGGCCAGGGAGATTTTTTGATTGGCGGGGTGTATCGTGAGGGAGCAGTGCCTTACCGTATCCGGGTGTATAAAGCTCTCGGTGCTCCAGGAGCCCAGCAGGCAAGAGGTCACATGGCCGTCGACTTTCACGCTGGTGGATGCGTTGGTCAGGTTATGCGGGCGAGACTGGTGGAGTGACATGGAGGCGAGCCTTGGTTGGTCGTCGGGTAATGGGGCGGCCGTTGAGTTCAGATCTTGGAACGCTGGTGGTGTCCATGTGCTATGGGGTAGTCAAGATGGCGGCGCCCGAAGATGTTGGGGGTTACAAAATGGCGGCTCCTATGAAACGCACGTGTTGCGCGGAGGGGAAGATGGCAGCGCCCACTGATCGCACATGGTCTGGGGGGGAGGAGAAGATGGCGGCGCCCATTGTCCGTGACTGGGGGGGGGTGGGGGCGATCGCGGCCACTGAGCGGGCCTGGCACACCGCAGCAAAGTGGCCCTTCTTCCCACAGGCTTTACAAAGGGCAGAGTGGGCCGGGCAGCGTTGGGTGGGGGTGCTTTTTCTGGCCGCAAAAGTAGCATCGGGGCCCCCCGGGGGTTGCTGGCTGGCCTTTAGCGCAGGCATATTGGGTGGGCAGTGCCCCCGCTGGGGCGGCTGCCTGTGAGGTCCATGAAGTGTAGGAGGGGTGGGCCGCGCGGTTGGGGGCGTAGGACTGGACGTTGCGCAGGGCGACCGTCATGGAGAGCGTTAGCGTTTTATTCTTTGCGAGGTCGCGCGTGGCCCCTTCTAGGAGCCACTGACGTATGATATTTGACCCAATTCCAGTCACAAAGGCGTCCCTCGTAAGGAGGTCTGTGTGTTCCTTAGCTGTAACGTCCTGGCAGTCACAGTCCCGGACTAGTGGTATTAGGGCCCTCTGGAAGTCTTCTATGGACTCACCCGGTAGTTGAGAACGAGTGGCGAGCGCGTGCCTGGCGAAGAGCATGTTTGTCCTTTGTTCGTAATTGTCCTTGAGTCGAGTCATGGCTTCGGTGTAGTTTACGCATCCTGGATCAGCGGGAAGACTTTGGAGCTCAGCCTGGAATATAAGATCTGGATCTTCTGAGCCTCTGGAACAGGGGTCGGCGCTGCGTTGATATACGCTTCAAAGCAAGCTAGCCAGTGCTGGAAGTCCTTTCTGGCGTCGCTTGAGTGCGGATCCAGCTGCAGGCGATCCGGTTTAATACGGAGGTCCATCCTTCGAAACTGATACCAATAAATTGAGGCACGATCAATTTGACTAAAGACGAAAGTTGAATCCAAACTGAGGCTTTATTGGTATCAGATGTGTGGCCTCCCAAAGCAGCTGGCAAAATGGCTGCGAGCTGGAGGACACGCATATTTATACCCCGCCTCCTGGGCGGAGCCAGCAGGTCAGGGGCCACAGGCGAACCTGTAGTGCAGGTTCTAATCTAAGTACAACAATGGTTTACCACAGAGGTATTGGTCCTGGTCCTCTTGCCTCCATTGTCCCACCCCCAGTTCCATTTCTAGGTGAGTTCCCGCACAATCGTCATCTGCAAACTGAAATTCTATGACCGGAGTTGGAATGGTTTCGGTTTCAGACTGACGGCGACATTAGTTGAACGTTTTCCTGCCTATCCTGTACATTATTTTATGCCTGTGAGCAATCTTCTGGCAATGAGGTTCATATTGCAGTGAATAAAATGGTGGACAGTTGCTTCAATGACACAACCTTGCCTGACTAATGCTCATAAAATGAAAGTTCTGGATGTTGAACCACAGAATCATAACAGTTCAGAAGGAGGCCATTTGTCCCATCATGTCTGGACCGGCCCTGGGAAAGAGCACTCTACTTTTTTTTTTAATTTTAGAGTGTAGCCATCTGGGATGGCCACTTCCACAATACAAAATGGATGTTTGCAAAGATTGCAGAGAACGATGGACAATGCTAAGAAAACAGGCCTACACCAGAAGCAAGTAAGTCCACGGTCAACCCTCGCTACCAGACGGACGACCTTAGGTGTTCCCCTTCACCACTTCGACCCCAGCAGCCTCAGATCCGAACAACGGCCATTGTTCCCCTGACTGAGTGGGCACCCGAAGCTAAGTATAGGCGTTAGCGTTAGAGATAGTTTAGTCTGTAGCATTTCGTGCATGAGTAGATATTGCTGTGTGTGTAAATAAATAGTATTGACTTTGAACTAACTAACTGGGGTACCGGCTCTTTGATCAGTATTCGGGTTTGTACCTTGTGGCGGTATCGAAAGATACCTGGCGACTCTAAAGCAAACGTAATTAGAATTAAGGAAAGCGATCATATTGACCGCCATATTTAGAACCAAATAAAGAGAGCAACAAGAGTACCCAATTATTTTTTTTTCCAATTAAGGGGCAATTTAGCGTGGCCAAAACACCTAACCTGCACATCTTTGGGTTGTGGAGGCGAAACCCACGCAGACATGGGGAGAATGTGCAAACTCCGCACGGACAGTGACCCAGTGCCGGGATTCGAACCCGGGTCCTCCGTGGCGTAGTCCCAGTGCTAACCACTGCGCCCTAAGAGCACCCTACTTAACGCACGCCTCCAACCTATCCCTGTAACACAGTAACCCCACCTCACCTTTATGGATACTAAGGGGCAATTTAGCACGGCCAATCCACCTAACCTGTACATCTTTGGACTGTTTTATTTAACCAGGTACTACGTACAGATATCAGGGACATCAGAGTGCCTGTTTTTCATTCGACAGTCTGTAATATGTAAATATTTAAAACACTCCCCTCTCTTGAACAAAGCTGAATTTACTTGATGCCCACTTTGGTCTACTTGGTGATCTTTATACCTTCCTTAGTGCTCCCCTGCTAAGTGTGACAGCCCAGCCCACTCTGTGTCACACATGTGATGACTGCACACCACTCTTACTTCCTAGGTCACACCAAATCCACCATGCATTTATGAGCTGCTCGAATATTTTATGGACACCACCACTTCTTTGGACCTGGAAGCTTTCTACAAGCCCCAGTTTGAGAACAACTCTACTAGAAGATTATAATACTTTAATTCTCAGAGGCTCGATGATGACAACCATGCGCGACTCCTCAGATACTCAAAGAATCCATGCCAATATGCAGTAAGACAAGGACAACATTCAGGCTTGAAGTTGATAAGTGGCAAGTTACATTTGTGCCTCAGAAGTGCCAGGCAATGATGATCTCCCAGTAGACAGGATCCAACTGTATCCCCTTGACATCAAGAGCAATAGCAACTCAATTACAAAGTCAATCTGTTCTCCACGGTCAGGGTAAATTCAATAGTTTCATTATTTGACCATGTAAGGCATCAAAGAACCCAAGCAAAACTGGAGTCACTGAGAATCAGGGGGGCAATTTCTCTGCTAATTGGATTCATAACTAGCACAATGGAAGATGGTTGTGGTTGTTGGAGGTCACGCATCTTCACCCCAGCACATCATTGCAGGAGTTCCCTGGGTAGTGTCCGAGACCCAACCACCTTCACCTGCTCCATCAATGACCTTCCTCCCATCATAAGGTCAGAAGTGGCGATATGAGAGTCGCTGGCAAGACCAGCTCCTGTTGCCCATGCCCTAATTTCCCTGGAACTGAGTGGCTTGCTGGACCATTTCAGAGGGGCAGTTAAGAGTCAACCACATTGCTGTGGATCTGGAGTCACATGTAGGCCAGACCAGGTAAGGATGGCAGATTTCCTTCCGTGAAGGACATTGGTGAATCAAATGGACAAATTTAACAACAATTGATGATAGTTTCATGGTCACTATTGTTGAGACTGGCTTTATATTTCTGACTGATTATTGAATTCAAATGTCACCATTGCCATGGGCTCTGGATTCCTAGTCCAGTGATATTACCACAATACTACAACCTTCCCATGCCCGTGAATGAATTTTAAAAAGAGTAACACTGATGTAACCAAACATTCCCTGTCTCCATGCAACATTAAATCATAGCCTGTTTATATATGTGATGGGGGAAACATTGCACAAGTGATTGACATGTGAAGGAAAGAAAGATTTGCATTTTTATAGTTCTTTGCAACCAGTGAAGTATTGTTCGAAGTGTAGCCACTGCTGGAATATAGGAAACACAGCAATCCAATTTGCACAGAGCAAGATCCCACCAATCGCAATGAGGTAATGACTCAATAATCTGTTCTCATGAGCAATATTGGCAAAAACTCAGGGTAGAACTATCATGCCGTTTTTTCCACACCAGGTTTTTAGAGGAAGTAGATGCAAACATTCAAGATGCCGTAATTATTTTCTCCCATGGCTCTCTCAATTTGTGAAATTCTTTCTGATTGGAAAATTGGGCATGTCACTCCCCCATGTATGAAAGACGAGGGTGGGAAATCGGGCTATTATGGATCAGTTCACCTTAAATCCACTGTCTGGGAATTACTGGAGTCCTTAACTAAACTCACCTAATTTAGGAGCAGTGCTCCGGAAGCTCGTGTTTGAAACAAACCTGTTGGGCTTTAACCTGATGTTGTAAGACTTCTTACTGTACTTAACTAAAGATAGGAGTGGCTGTACATCAGCTAATCGGAGAGAGCCAGTCTGGATTTGCAAAGGGCAGATCATGCCAGGCAAACTTGATCAGGTTTCTTTGGCGAGGTGGCTAACTTAGTAGACAGGGGAATGTCTGCAGGTATTATTCATATGGGTCTCCAGAAGGCATTTGATAAAGTCTCACATAAGAGACAAATTAGCTGAGGTAGAAACCCATGGAATTGATGGCAAATTGAATAAATCGGCTGTGTGGATGGAGGCAGGGACAGGAGCTAATTAGCAGGTCTTCCATAAGGATCTAGAGTTTTCTCCTCAGGAACTCTGAACTCACAACTTTTTCCTTCAGAGTTCAGAGTGATTCCCACTGAGCCAGAATATAGGGTGACATAAACCCAATTGCGCGCTGTGGCGTTCACCAAGCCCTTCAATCAGATCTCTTCCTTGTGAGCAATGCTTACATTTATGTGTGTGTGTGTGTCTGTGCATGTGTGTGCGTATGTGTGTGTGTGTCTGTGCATGTGTGTGCGTATGTGTGTGTGTGAGTGTCTGTGCATGTGTGTGTGCATGCGTGTGTCTGAGCATGTGTGCGTGTATGCGTGAGTGTGTGTGTCTGTGCATATGTGTGCGTATGTGTGTGTGTGTGCCTGTGCATGTGTGTGCGTCTGTGTGTGTGTGTCTGTACATGTGTGTATGTGGCTGTGCATGTGTGTGTGTATGTGTGTGTGTCTGTGCATGTGTGTGTATGTGTGCGTGTGTGTCTGCATGTGTGTGTCTATGTGTGTGTGTGTGTCTGTGCATGTGTGTGCGTATGTGTGTGTCTGTGTATGTGTGTGTGTCTGTGCATGTGTGTGCATATGTGTGTGTGTGTGCCTGTGCATGTGTGTGTATGCGTGTGTGTGTGCCTGTGCATGTGTGTGTGTGCCTGTGCATGTGTGTGTGTGTGCCTGTGCATGTGTGTGTATGCGTGTGTGTGTGTCTGTGCATGTGTGTGCGAATGTGTGTGTGTGTGTGTGTCTGTGCGTATGTGTGTTTGTGCATGTGTGTGTGTGTGTGTCTGTGCATGTGTGTGTGTATGGGGCTGTTTAGCACAGGGTTAAATCGCTGGCTTTGAAAGCAGACCAAGGCAGGCCAGCAGCACGGTTCGATTCCCATAACAGCCTCCCCGAACAGGCGCCGGAATGTGGTGACTAGGGGCTTTTCACAGTAACTTCATTTGAAGTCTACTTGTGACAATAAGCAATTTTCATTTCATTTCATTTCATTTTCATGTGTGTGTGTATGTGCATGTATGAGTGTGTGTGTGTCTGCATGTGTGTGTGTGTGTCTGTGCATGTGTGTGCATATGTGTGTGTGTGTGTGGGTGTGTCTGTGCATGTGTGTGTGTATGTGTGTGCGTCTGTGCATGTGTGTGTATGTGTGTGTGTGTCTGTGCATGTGTGTATGTGTGTGTGTGTCTGTGCATGTGTGTGCGTATGTGTGTGTGTGTCTGTGCATGTGTGTGTGTATGTGTGTGTGTGTCTGCATGTGTGTGTATATATGTGTGTGTGTATGTGCACATGTGTGTATGTGTGTCTGTGCATGTGTGTGTGTATAATAATAATCTTTATTATTGTCACATATGGGCTTACATTAACACTGCAATGAAGTTACTGTGAAAATGCCCTAGTCGCCACATTCCGGCGCCTGTTCGGTACACTGATGGAGAATTCAGAATGTCCAATTATATGTGTGTGTGTGTGTATGTGTGTGTATGTGTGTCTGTGCATATGTGTGTCTGTGCATGTGTGTGTGTGTATGTGTGCATGTGTGTAAATGTGTCTGTGCATGTGTGTGTGTATAATTGTGGTGTTGGGTGCTCTGAGGTACAGATGAACCAACACGGTTGCGATTGGTACAACGCAGTTTTATTCCAACTAGTTATTTACACATCTGACTTGGTACTCAGCACGTGGTGACTGTGTGAGTGTCTTGTTAATGAGGTCCTGGCCTTGTCCTGTCTCCAGATGGACTGGCCAGCAGGTGTCGTGTTTCTTGTCTTATACTGTGTCTGCTCTTGTCTGTGATTGGCTGTCGTGTTATGTGTGCTAATTGGTCTGTTGGTCTGTCTATCATGATGTGTGTTTTGTGATGTGTGTTTGACTATCATGACATCCCCCTTTTTTTACAAGATTATGTGCCTACGTGGTTATAAATATAAATGTGTCCTGAGTGCAGCTAAAGGTGTGTGTGCGTGATATTTACAGCATGTACATGTGGCGTAACTATATACAAGGGGCGATGTCAGGTGTGACATGCTAACGAGGTTGTACCATAACAAAAGAAGAAGAACGTTGAAATTTGGACCGATCAAACGAGGCCTGGAACGATAAAACAGTGACATGTTACAATACAGTAGTTGCTAAAATGTGACGTGTGAACAGTCTCATAAGTCCAGTCTAGTAGGTGGGCGATGAATTCGGGTTGACCGCCTCAAGGGTGGGTCAAGAACCACCGGCTGAGGTGCGAGCCTGGCCACGGGCGGCAACAGAAGGGGCATGGTATATGACAGCTCCACGAAGTCGCTATCAGGAACCAGTGGAGGACACGGCGTCTGCGTATGGTTCCGTTGCGAGCGTGGAAGTAGGCGAAGGGCTCGGCGATTGCGCCTACGCACGGATCCATCCGGCATGCGTACCAGGAACGAGCGGGGAGCCACGCGTCGGAGAACTTCGGCAAGTGCTGACCAGCCACCGTCTGGTAGGTGAATGCGGACGTTGTCTCCAGGGGCCAGGGAGGGAAGATCAGTTGCCCTTGTGTCGTATGATCTCTTCTGGTGATCGTGCTGCAGTTACATCCTATGCAGCACCGGAGCATGGTCTGTTGTTGGTGCCAGGATGGAAGGCACAGTGGTTCTGAGGGCGCAACCCATCAGCAGCTGTGCTGGCGAGAGACCCGTGGCTAGTGGGGCCGAGCGATAGGCCAGCAGGGCAAGGTAGAAGGCCGATCCGGCAGCAGCAGCCTTGCAGAGGAACCGCTTGGCAATGTGAACGCCTTTCTCCGCCTTTCCATTGGACTGGGGATGCAGAGGGCTGGACGTCACGTGTGTGAAGCCATACAAGGCCGCAAAGGACGACCATTCATGGCTGGCAAAACAGGGCCCATTGTCCGACATGACAGTCATCGGAATGCCGTGGCGAGCAAAGGTGTCTTTGCAGGCCCTGATAACAGCAGACGACGTGAGATCGTGCAGGCGTATGACTTCTGGGTAATTGGAGAAGTAGTCCACTATGATAACATAGTCCATGCCAAGCGCGTGAAATAGGTCGACACCCACCTTCGCCCAGGGGGACGTCACCAGCTCATGGGGCAGAAGCATCTCAGGAGGTTGTGCCGGCTGAAACCTTTGGCAGGTTGTACAGTTGATCACCATGTTGGTAATATCGTCACTGATGCCCGGCCAGTATACCGCCTCTCGGGCCCTCCGTCTGCACTTCTCGACCCCCAAGTGGCCTTCGTGTATTTGATCGAGAACCAGCTGGCGCATACTGTGCGGAATCACAATCCGGTCCAGCTTCAGAAGGACACCATCAATGATGGCTAGGTCGTCTCGTACATTGTAGAACTGCGGGCACTGCCCTTTGAGCCATCCTCCCGTCATGTGGCGCATCACTCGCTGTAAAAGGGGGTCGGCCGCTGTCTCTCGGTGGATGCGGGCCAGACTGGAGTCGTCAGCCGGCAGATTTGCCGCTGTCAAGGCCACCTGTGCCTCGACCTGACATACGAACCCCTCCTCATCTGGCGGCGTGCTCACTGCTCTGGATAGGGCATCCGCCACGATGAGGTCCTTCCCTGGAGTGTAGACCAGTTGGAAGTCGTACCTCCTGAGTTTAAGTAGGATGCGCTGGAGGCGAGGGGTCATCTCGTTCAGGTTTATTATACTGACCAGGGGGCGGTGGTCAGTTTCGACCGTGAACCGTGGAAGACCATAGACGTTATCGTGGAACTTGTCTAAACCGGTTAGCAAGCCCAGGCATTCTTTTTCGATTTGCGCGTAGCGCTGCTCTGTGGGGGTCATGGCCCGCGACGCATAGGCCACTGGGGCCCATGATGCCGTGTCATCCCTCTGCAGGAGCACTGCTCCAATGCCGGATTGGCTGGCATCAGTTGAGATTTTGGTGGGACGAGACGTGTCGAAGAACGCCAACACTGGTGCCGTGGTGAGTTTGTGTTTGAGCTCCTCCCATTCCAGCTGGTGTGTGTGTTGCCACTGGAACTGTAGATTTTTTGACGAGGTGGCGCAGAGTCGTTGTGTGGGAAGCAAGGTTGGGAATGAATTTCCCCAGGAAGTTGACCATTCCAAGGAAGCGTAGGACAGCCTTCTTGTCGGCCGGCTGCGGCATGGCTGTGATGGCGCTCACCTTGTCTGCATCCGTACGGACCCCTGACCGGGAGATATGGTCCCGCAGGAACTTCAATTCGGTCTGGCCAAAGGCGCACTTGGCTCGGTTGAGGCGCAGGCCGTTTTCCCGTATGTGGGCAAAAACGCGTTGGAGACGATGTATGTGCTCCTGCGGTGTGGTGGACCAGATGATGACATCGTCCACATATACGCGCACCCCTTCGATGCCTTCCATCATCTGCTCCATGATTCTGTGGAAGACCTCGGATGCCGAGATGATGCCAAATGGCATCCGGTTGTAGCAGAATCTGCCGAAAGGGGCGTTGAAGGTACATAGCTTTCGACTGGATGGGTCCAGTTGGATCTTCCAAAATCCTTTAGAAGCATCCAGTTTCGTGAATATCTTCGCTTGGGCCATTTCACTGGTGATCTCCTCCCGTTTGGGTATGGGATAATGTTCCCGCATAATGTTATTATTGAGGTCTTTGCGGATGCGGAGCTCGCCAGAGGGCTTCTTGACACACACCATGGAGCTGACCCATGGCGTGGGCTCCGTGACTCTGGATAGGACCCCTTGGTCCTAGAGATCCTGCAGCTGCAGCTTGAGGCGGTCTTTAAGTGGCGCAGGAACCCTGTGAGGTGCGTGAACGACCGGGATGGCGTCCGGTTTGAGGCGAATCCGGTAGGTGTATGGCAGTGTTCCCATGCCTTCGAATGCCTCCTGGTTGTGGGCGAGGAGCGATTGGAGCTGTGCATTGAACTCTGCATCTGGGAAGTCAGACGTGCCGTCTGGAGAGAGAAAGATAATTTGTTGCACAAGGCGGAGAGCCTTACATGCCTGTGCGCCCAGCAGGGAGTCCTTCGATGAGCCAACTATCTCGAACGAGAGTGTGGCCGTGTGTGTTTTTTGTGTCACCTGGGGCTGGCAGGATCCCATGGCCGGGATAACGTTCCCGTTGTAGTCGACCATCTTGCACCGGGATGGCTGGATTGGTGGTCTGACCTTCATGGCATAGAATGCTGGCCATGCTATGAGGTTGGCGGAGGCGCCAGTGTCCAGGCGGAAAGTGATCGGCGATCGGTTGACCGTCAGGGTGGCACTCCATTCATCGGCCGGATTGATGGTGTTGACCCAGTTCACATCAATGACCGCAACCCGGAAGGCGTCTTGGTCATCTGTGTCGTCGGTTTGGATGTCGTTATGTGGAGGCTGGATGGTCCACACGTGTCTGCGAGGTTGTCGGAGATGTGGAAGATCCACAGGTTGAGCCGCTCGACAGTAGGCAGCGTAGTGGCCCATCTGGCCACAGCGTAGGCATTGTCGGGTTTTTGCAGGACATTGCCCTTTTAAATGTGCAGCTCCACAGTTGCCGCACGTCATGACGTCATGGCGTTCGTTAAGCCACTGCGCATGCGCAGTTCGGTCTTGCGTCGGGCGCCCCTGCGCAGCACGTCCCTCAGTTTTGCCGTAGGTTTTGGCACGCGCAAACGCGGGAGGCCTCAAAAAGCGAGCGAAACGGCCGCCCTCGTCCGGGCCGCGGGCCAGGAGAGACTCGATTGCCTGGATGCGTTCGGCCTTGTGGGCGGCCTGGCTTGCCGATTAGATCGCTTGGGACCTCCTCCGTGCCGATTCGGTCGCCTGAAATTGGGCATAGCGGCTGGTCGCATTTTCATGCAGGACACAGGCTTCAACTGCAGATGCTAAGGTCAGGCCTTTAATTTTTAGAAGCTGCTGGCGTAGGCCACTGGAGGCAACGCCAAAAACGATCTGGTCCCGGATCATGGACTCTGAGGTGCTGCAGTAACCGCAGGACTGCGCGGGTATGCGGAGGTGCGTTAGGAAGGGCTGAAAGAGCTCATCCTTACCTTGTAGGCGCTGCTGAAAGATATACCTCTCAAAGCTTTCATTGACCTCAACGTTGAAGTGCTGGTCGAGCTTGAGGAGGACCGTGTCATATTTAGATTTGTTATCGCCTTCCGCGAACACCAAGGAGTTGTATACATCGATGGCGTGCTGACCTGCGGTAGTGAGGAACATGGCAATCTTTGTTTCATCCGAGGCGCCCTGTTTTTCGTTGGCTCGCATGAACAGTTCGAATCGCTGCTTGAAGAGCTTCCAATTGGTGCCCAGGTTCCCAGCGACATGCAACGGCTGCGGTTTGTTGTGGGTGTCCATGGCTCAGGATGGCAGATTTGCCGGTAAGTATCGATTCACTCACTGGTACCATGTGGTGTTGGGTGCTCTGAGGTACAGACGAACCAACACGGTTGCGATTGGTACAACGCAGTTTTATTCCAACTAGTTATTTACACATCTGACTTGGTACTCAGCACGTGGTGACTGTGTGAGTGTCTTGTTAATGAGGTCCTGGCCTTGTCCTGTCTCCAGATGGACTGGCCAGCAGGTGTTGTGTTTCTTGTCTTATATTGGCTGTCGTGTTATGTGTGCTAATTGGTCTGTTGGTCTGTCTATCATGATGTGTGTGTTGTGATGTGTGTTTGAATATCATGACATAATAATAATAAAAACCTTTATTGTCACAAGTGAGCTTACATTAACACTGCAATGAAGTTACTGTGAAAATCCCCTAGTCGCCACACTCCGGCACCTGTTCATGTACACTGATGGAGAATTCAGAATGTCCAATTATATATGTGTCTGTGAATGTATGTGTGTGTGTGTATATGAGTCTGTGCATGTGTGTGTATATGTGTGTCTGTGTATGTGTGTGTGTATGTGAGTGTGTGTATGTGTGTGTGTATATATATATATATATCTGTGAATGTGTGTGTTTGAGCGTCGGTGAATGCGCACATGTGTTTAATTGGCTCTCAATGTTTTCATATCACTTCCTCACATTTGTGGTAGTGTGTTTGCACTTTGGCACCTGCTGTGCAGGGTGTATTTGCTGTATCTGCATGAAGAGATGGGGCTAGATAAGGACAGCGTCCGTTCCTTTTTTGCACAACCTTATCTTGCAACAACAGACTGAGCAGCTTGACAGAGGAAACAGCTTAGGAGACTGCGGGTAGAAACCACTGCCCATATTCCAGGAAGAACTGTTGGGGGGTTTTTCTTGCAAGACCAGATGCAACAATCAGATTAGCAATAAGGTCACATGCAACGTGCCCCTTGATTGGTTTAAATGGTGTGGTATGATCAAGTTGGTTTAAAAAGTAAAAGTTGAGAAGTTGGAATTTTAATGCAAATCCATTGGCATTTATTTTAGGTTTCCAATCTTTTACGTGCTTGATAATCGTGGGTGCCGCTATAAGTGGTTGGTACGTTTTATGATCTCCCGCAAAACCTGTGTGCTACTGAAGTGAAACAAAAGTCAGGCTGTAAAAATGAAAGATACATTCGAAACTGCCGGGTTGTCACAGCAACCAGCAAAGGGTTTTCTGAATGGTTAATTTGATGTTTGTAGACCCATAGGGTTTGAAGAACAGTTAACTCAAGTCTATCACTCCTTCCCCTTCCAGCCAAGCCATTTTCTTCATCACACGCCAAAGGAAGTCATTATTCCAGGGGGCCGGCACTATTCGCAGGCCTGAAAATCTCCAGTTTTAAATCTATGTTTTAATCTAAGAGGAATCAACATCAGCAAAGACAAATCAGGTAAGAGTTAAATTATAGAAGTTCTCCTTAACGCTTACTTTTTGTTCTGTAAACTTTTAACATTTACTGGAACATGGCAGCATTATTTTTCAATGTAATTGGGAGGGAGCACTCTGACTGAAGTAGCGTACTGATTGATGTAACTGCACTAACACTGGTTGTCACATTAATAATTTAAAGGTAGCTTTTGTAATGAGCGCAGTCTACCGAGCATTTGAAAGGTTAACCTCTACCTGTGCTGATTTACCTGGGATGTCCTCTAATCACCTGAGCTTTGCATGATTGTGAGGCGGAGAGTTTGATCTCCCTCTGTTTGACCTTTTTAATTTGTCCAGCGGGTTAAAGAACTAGGCCAGAATTCCCTGGTCATTGGGATTGACTGTTCCCGCTGGTAGCGCACTCCCAGCAGCGGGTTGCACGGCAGCGTAGGTTGGTCTCCATGGGAACTCCCATTGACAAACGGCGGGTGGGTAGAACGTCGTCGCCAGCGAACCGCACGTGGATGAGAGACACGCACTGGGGGACTGGAGAATCCCACCCTGATACCGTCTGCATGTGTTGAAGGTGGGCGGCGGTGTGGGAGAGAGCAGTGGAGGGGGGGGGGGTTGGCTGGCGATGGGGGCAGTGGGTGGGGGAGGGTAGGGAGCGGGAGGGGAGGTGGGGAAACCTGCCGCTGCCTCAGAGGGACGCCCAGCCCACAAGGGCCATCGGTCACGGAGAATGTTCTGTGAAGTGCTGGTGTTTCAATGGGTCGTAATTGAGCCCCATTTCACCCAACACAGGTTTACACCTAACTGTGTGAGGTGACGGTGCTCCATTAAAAGATGGCTGCCGTCCTCTTCAAAGAGGTATTTGGGTTTTCGCATGAACCCGAGTGACAGCTGCAATCCAAAATGGCTGCTATCACCACCCACTGTTCCCGTTTGGAGGTTTGTCCCACTCAACATTCAGCCATTTATCTTTAGCTCCGAATTATGACTGCACGTGTGATTTCTGGCTGGCAAACCAGGCCTTAAATTAACTCTGACTTCATTACCAATCTACAAGCCTGACAGTAAGTCTTTTTTTTTTAACTTTTGAACTTTCGCTGCAACTGCGACAAGAAAGGACAATCTGACATTCCATTGGAGGTAGCCCGAGATACCTCAAACACACATTTTGTTCAGCATTTAGAAATGCTGTTTCCACTTTTCCACTTCCCCATCGCTGACTGCTGTCATTTGGCAAAAATAATCTCTGAGAAGGGCCCTGTAATGTGTTGACGCCACTGATGATGCAAGAATGTCCCAACTCTGTGAAAGTGCCGTTGCTTCACTAGTGCTGCCGCATCAAAAGGGGAATTGGGCCGGCATTTTAGCCGCCAAAAATCGGCGATGATCTTCCTTCTTCTCACAAGAAGAATTGCGATAGTTAAACGCGGCCGATTAGGTATCATTAGCAGACCGCCTGGGCTGATTTTTCCCAGCCCCGCAGAGGCGGGTGTGGAGGTGGGGCAGGAGGGAAAGCTTTGATTGAATTATCAGGCCAACTCCGCAAGATGTTCCTGTGCTCTTTTCCCGGAGCCTGTCTCCCGGCGGTGACCGCTTCCCACTCACCATTGGCAGCAGCCTTCCCGTTGTCTTACAAACCCGGCAATGCAGCAGAGTGGGTTGCGGGGGGTGGGGGGATATTGGGTGGGGGGGGGGGGGGTGGGGGAGGCTTCATATTGGGGAGCCTGAGCTGGAAACGATTTGAGATCATTTAATAATTTGCCAGTGGTCATTCGCAGGTCTCCCAAAGGCAGAAGGGGTGCATTGCAGCCATTCCAACGAGGCTCAAGTCTCCATATACGTGACCCCTGCTGCAACAGTCCTCCTGCTGTAAGCGGCCCGACCGCGTCACCGCCACTGGCAGTGCACTGGCACCCACACTGCGAAGGTGGCCAGTGGCTCGAACCACAGGCCAGCTGAACAGACTCCCCAATTTTGCAACCCGGCCGACGTCCATTTTTAATCGTTCGCCTCCAGGAAGAGTGAACGTCACGAGTGGCCACATCCCGGAACTGAGGCCGACATGAGGATTGCAACTCACTCGAGAAAATTCAGTCCTTTGTTCCTCTGGTCTGGCCTCTAATTATCACAAAATCATTCAGGCAGTTTAGTGCTGCCATCCCATGGTTTTTGGCAGCCATTTTCTTTCAAACTATAGGCCAGGAAATTGGGCTCTATATAGCCTGGGTTTTTCAAGGGGCACTGAAGGTGCCATTTAGTGTCCAAAATGGTAGTTGCTGCGCGGGCGCTCTTCTGGTGCTAGCCACACTGGACATTATTTACGTGAGGGCATTAATGTGAGGTAATACTGATTTGATGCCAGCAATACTATTTGAGAGTTCAATGCATCAGCTAAACACTGTCTCTACACCACTCAAAGGTGAACATGCTCCTTAACATTGACTACAGGCTTTGTGGCAGGCCAGGCTATGCATCAAGCATTTTACTGTGCATTTGCATTTGCCTTTTTATAAAACTCCCATATGAGCTCCTCTGTGCCGAACCTCAGTGCAGTTTCTCCCCTGAACAAACTAGTACGCTCTCCACCCTTGTCCCCAGCCTTGTCTGTAGGCCATCTGTGCCCAGTACCTTTCAGATACCCCATCTAAACTCTCTTCCAGTGGAAGGACTGTGCCACTGTCCGAGTCTGAGATTGAGTGCCTTCTTCATCACAGTCTTACTGCTCTTCCCACTGCTTTTCCCCCCCCATTCCTTGCCAGGCTGCCGTTCTTGGGTACCTTAAAGAAAGGCAGCACAAGGATAATATTGGGTTGGGCGATGGGGGTTGAGGGGTGGAGGGGGTGTCATGATATCCATATTAACATATCATGGGGCAATCACACACACACACTGATGGACAGGTAGATGGACCAACCAACACACACACAACAATACAGCCAATCACCAGTGAGAGCACACGCACTATAAAACAGGGAACACCACAGTTCCCGTTCATTCTACCAGGAGATAGCTCAGAGCACAGAGCTCACAGCGTGCCACTCAGACATAGACCATGTGCTGAGTGCCTCACTAAGATAGTGCTCGGGCTGGGTCCACAGGTTAGCTGGTGAAGCACGAACCACAGCCAGAAGTTAATAGTTATTATTGCACAGAATAATAAAACAGAGTTGTACCGGAACACCCAACACGACAAGGGGGAGGGGGGGGGGGAGAGGAAAATCATTCTTGTAAATCAAGAAGAATTGCGATAGTTAAATGCGACCCATTAGGTTTCATTAGCAGACCATGCAGTATGAGGGGGAAGTAGGACCTATCAAAGAGGATTATACATAAGGATACCATCACCTTCGATTGGTGCAGCCTGCTGCTGGTCATGGCTTCAGCAATGGCCACGCCAATAATACTGACCACCACTTCCTCCATTAGGATAGGCCGCTGTTGTGTTGGGATTTGGATTCGAGTACTGATCTGATATTGAAAAGTTTCCTCTCAGTAATGGAGACCATTGTCAACTTCTGTAAAATCCCACCCCGTTCACTCATGTCATTTAGGGAAGGAAATCTTCCATCCTTCCCCGACCTGGCCTACACGTGATTCCAGACCTACAGTGATGTGGTTGACTCTCAACTGCCCTCTGAAATGGTGTGGCAAGCCACTCAGTGCAAGGGCAAATAGGGATGGGCAACAAATGCTGGTCTTGCCAGTGAGGCCCACATCCCATGAAAGATTAAATAAAGCCATGCCCGTTCCCCCGCCGGTGGTCGCTGCCTCCAGTCATGTGACACAGTGTCCTGAATGAGAGAGAGAGCAGCATGTGAAAGCTGTGAGAAGTTGTTGTGAGGCCGGTGGCAGTGCCACGTGTGTGAGAGTGAGGTGAAGCACATGAATGTCACAGCTGTGTTGGGACTGATAAAGATTGTTGGTGGGTGAGAGGTGGATGTCTGATGTATTGAGCCAAGTGTGAGGCTGCTGGTGCAGCTTTAAGAAATGGCATTAGAGATGCATTCATTGACCTTGACCACTCGTGTGAGATCATTGAACTTTTTGAGGCACAGCATCCAGGTTCTTGGGACTGAAAGCCTGGCATTGATCACCGCAGCTTTCTATTCCCATTATCTTTGAGCAGTTTGAAGAGAATCATGGCCACTTATGGATAGAAGACCTCTCTCCTACAACTTCCAATACTGCTGATGGCTAGTTCAACCTTGGAGCATGCTGCTCTCCTCTTGTGTCATTAATCTGTGTTACTGCTTACATCCTCTTCTGCAATCAGTTTCAGTATCTTGCCAGCCAGAATACAGATCCTCGTTGAGAGCTGTAGATGGCTTTCATTGGTGTAGGCAAGCTTTAAGTAGTGTAAGCGTCACATACTTGGGATCCCTGCTGAAGTTTGTATCCATTCAGAGGTACATTTAATGATGTCTGGACGCAGCCATCATTCAAATCAACCAGCAACACTTCACAAAATAGCGGGAGATACTTAATTTCACATTGCGATACCCACACCTGCTTTTGACCATTGACCAATGTTGCAATCAGATTTTACATGTTACTCTTTTGGGTATAACTAATCTACACACACTAATTTCTTCATGTAACGAAGAAAGATTTAAATTAACATTCCACCTTTCACGACCTTAAGACATCTGAAAGTGTTGTGGAGCCAATGAAGTTCTGTTGAAGTGTTTTGATTGTTGTAATATACAATACACAGCTAAATTACCCACAGCAATTTCCTCAAACAGCAATGACCAGATCTCTTTTTCTCAATAAATTTAGTTTGAGGCATGAATATTAACCAGGGCATAAGGGAGAGAATTCCGCTGCTCTTTCTGAAATGGCATCTTAGGATCTTTACTAAGAGGCCAGACCGTGCCTCATTTCAACATTTCATCCCAAAACTCCTTCAGCACTGCATCAATGTGTCACCCAAAATGTTGTGTTCTGGTCTCTGGAGTGCACCTGGAACCCACCATCATCTTAGTATGAAGCTGGTCACTCAATTCAAAAAGATCCTGAAATGCTCATTGTGGTGTTGGGTGCTCTGAGGTACAGATGAACCAACACGGTTGCGATTGGTACAACGCAGTTTTATTCCAACTAGTTATTTACACATCTGTCTTGGTACTCAGCACGTGGTGACTGTGTGAGTGTCTTGTTAATGAGGTCCTGGCCTTGTCCTGTCTCCAGATGGACTGGCCAGCAGGTGTCGTGTTTCTTGTCTTATACTGTGTCTGCTCTTGTCTGTGATTGGCTGTCGTGTTATGTGTGCTAATTGGTCTGTTGGTCTGTCTATCGTGATGTGTGTGTTGTGATGTGTGTTTGAATATCATCATGACACTCATCACTAAAGCAACCTGCCCTTGATTTGTGGTGATTGCACTTTGCTTAAGTACTGGTCACACCTGTTTGCATAGTTCCAGCATAAACAGATGCAATTAATTTGTACAAAAACACAAAATACTGTGGATATTCGGCAGATCAAACAGCATCTGTGCAGGGAAACAGATGCTAATAGGTTGGATTTTCTCCTCAAGGCCAGGAATCGTAAGTTAAGGCATTTCCAGACGTCGAGTTCCCGAAACTGGGCGGCATGGACAAGCTGGGCCGAAGGGCCTGTTTCCATGCTGTAAACATGTATGACTCTATGACTAACTTCTGAAAGTCAACTCGCTCATGCAAAGTTTACTCAAGGAGGCACTTCAGGTTGATAACGGGGTTGCCATCACCCAAAGCTAGCCTGAGACAACAACACAGGTGGATGGATGCAAATGCATGCAGGTTATCAGGTCCACATGCATTTTCTGGGACATCAGCTCAGCCCTCCACATGGTTCTTCAACCCCTTGCAAAACAGATGTCTGACTTCTTTGATTGAGAGGGCAGCCATTTGTTCAGCCAACTTTAAAGGTTTCTTTTTGGCCTTGTCATAGTCATGGAAACTCATTTTGAATGCTTGTCTGAGGTCTGAAACACAGCTCTGTAGGGGTTGTTTATGGAGCTGTGAAGGGGACAGCACAAGCAGCACCAAATATGTGTGCTGTCTACATCACAAAAAACAGAGGAGGTTTAATTACACATTGCAGTACCCATATCCATTCTCGATCCCTGACCAATTTTGCGAACATAGACTACATGATGCTCTCTTTGATGTAAATAACCCACACACACTAATTTGTTCATGTAAAGAAAAAAGACATACATTCACATTCATCCTTTTACTCGCTTAAGAAGCCTGAAAGGGCTTTAGAACAAATTAAGTATCATCGAGGTATTGAACGACCAGCTTTATATTCAGAACATGTTTACATATTTACCTCAAACTGAGTTGATGCGAAAGGGGACTTTGTTAGATTAATAGTTTTATGACCATTCAATGCGTTTATCTTTCTTTGAAGTAGTGTTTGAATACATTTTTGTTTATTTTGACAAGTTTATGAGCCGTTAAGAGGATTGAAAGTTTTTTGAGACCTGTATAAATGGGTGTGTTTGATTGACAGTTTTATGAACATTCTTTTCAAGGGGATTTTTAATGGATGATTATATATTTTGACAGTTTGATGAGTGTGTTAAACACTTGCCAGTGTTATTATATAATTCATGAGTAATGTATCTTGTGGACACTGGAAGAGTGATTCAAAATCTCAACAGATGTCAAGTTTTTAAATCAATGTAAAAATCGAATCATACATCCCCTATTCCATTAATATTTGATTCTGTCAAATGCAGAAGAGCACTTTCTCTATTGAAGAAAGAACCCTAAAGCATCTGAATCCTTACCCAGTGCTGGTCAATATATTGGTAACCTACTTTTTAAGGGCAGAGCTCTATGATCAATTACTGCATTAAAAACATATTTAACTTTTCAAACAGCATCTAAATATTACAGCCTATGTTGGCAAGATCTTTTAAACTTACTTGCCAAAAGTTCCCACGTCCACAGGAGGTTTCCGCCAAGGTTCACAAACCGATTTAGCTGGCATGGTTCACACAGCCTTCAGTAACCCACCTTGAGGAGAATACCACCTTCAGGAAAAATTGGATTTTCTGCAAGCATTTAATGATGGTCCCCATATCACTTTAAATGCACGTTGGGATGAAACTCACCACTTGCCACTTGGAAAATGGCATCCAGTGGGAATGGCCTGGCAAGTTTGAAACTGTGGCCCCACATGCCTCAAGTTTCAGCCTTCCATAGAATCACAGAATTGTTACAGTGCAGAAGGAGGCCATTTGGCCAACATGTCTGCACCCGCTATCCAAACGAACATTAGTGCCATCCTCCTGCCTTTCCCCCCGTGCCCCTGCGCATTGCTTCCATTCAAATAATCATTGAATGCCCTCTTGAGTGCCTCAATTGAATCTGCCTCCACCACACTTCCAGGGAGTATGTTCCAGACCCAAACCGCTCTCTGTGTGAAAAACATTGTTCTCACATCACATTTACACCTTTTCAAAATCTCTTTAAACCTGCATCCTCTGATTTTTGATCCTTTGACGAACTTGCTCAGCATCGGGAGGGGAGAATTTAACCCCAATGTTTCAAATCATTGACCCTTCATCAGAACTGGAAAGGTTAGAGCTGTGACAGTTTCTTCAGCAAAGACAACCAGAGGGAAGTGTGGTGGTGAGGGGGAGGTGGGGTACAGGAACAAAAGGGAACATCTGTGAAGGGTGGAAGTCAGGAGTAATTAAATGGCTGAAAGGGTGTTGGTGGGAAAGGGAGTGGGTTTTGTAACCACAAACAAGCCTGAACCCAGGTAGCAGAAAGAAAACTTGTTTATGGCAAAGTAGTTATATTTACAATATATAGACCCAGCTGGGTCTGCTCTGTCAATTCCATAGCTGGCCGACGTTCTACAGATGTTAATCATGAATGATCTAGGGACCACACCCCCTTGAGAGGGAGCTTGTATTCAGCAAGGCTCACGGGGACACTGATTGCTCCAAGCTCATAGGTCTCGTGCTCGTTGTAACAGTGGTAATGGGACGAAGGGGTGAACCAAAGAGTGAATCCAGAGGAAGTATAAATGGCAATAGTAAATCATAACCAGAAACTGCGGTCCAAAGAAGTGGAAAATGTAGTCATGATCTGAAATTGGTGAACGCCATATATAGGGGTCCTGTGGGACTGGAAGCCCTAATGTCATTGGCTGACAGATCCCGGGTCCTGGTTGGCCGTTGACCTCTAGCTCCGCCCTGAAGGCGGAGTATAAGAAGCCGGAGTCCTCCCCCGCAGGCCATTCTACTATCGAGCTGCGGGGGAACAGACACGCTTAATAAAGCCTCATCGACTTCACTCTATTCGTCTCACGGAGTCTTTGTGCGCTACAATTTATTAAGCGTGCCTAAAAAGGACTATGGAGCTCAGGATCATCCCGGAATGCCTGAGGATCAGCCCCCACGCAGTGAACGCGGCAGCAGCCTTCAAGCACTGGCAGACTTGTTTCGAGGCCTACCTCAGAACGGCCACCGGCCAGGTCACAGAAGACCAAAAACTACAGGTCCTGCACTCGAGGGTGAGCACGGAGATTTTCTCCCTCATCGAAGACGCGGAGGATTTCCAGACGGCATTCGCAGCACTGAAAAGTCTCTATGTCCGCCCAGTTAACCAAATCTACACTCGCTACCAGCTCGCGACGAGACGGCAAGGTCCCGGAGAATCGATGGATGAATTCTACGCCGCGCTGCTGATTTTGGGACGAGCCTGCAGCTGCCCTTCGGTGAACGCAAATGAACACGCAGACATGTTAATGCGCGATGCTTTTGTGGCAGGTATGAATTCCTCCCAAATCCGCCAAAGACTTCTAGAAAGAGAGTCGCTAGGACTCTCAGAGGCCCGGGCCCTAGCAGCCTCCCAAGACGTGGCCGCGCGTAATACCCGCACCTACGGCCCCGACCGCGCGGCAGCCCATTGGGCTCCGTAGGTACCCGTCGCGACAAACCCACACCCCCCCCCCCCGGACACCCCACAGGCTTGCGTGGTCCAAACGCCAAGTCGCACCGGGGGTGCCCGCTGCTATTTCTGCGGCCAGGCGAAACACCCCCGGCAGCGCTGCCCGGCCCGCGCAGCAACCTGCAAGAGCTGCGGGAAAAATGGCCATTTTGCGGTTGTGTGCCTGTCCCGCGAGGTCGCCGCTGTCCCGGGAGAACAGGGAGCCCTGCAAGCCGTTTACGCTCCCCAACCCCCCCAGCGCCCCATGTACGACCCGCAGGCGCAGCTGCTCTGGGTCTCGACCACCGCGGTCCCGGGAGAACAGGGAGCCCTGCACGCCGCTTACGCTCCCCAACCCCCCCCCCCCCCGTCCCCACGTATGACCCGCCGGCGCTTCCACTTTGGGTGCCGACCACCGTCCTCCCCGGAGAAGAGGGAGTTCTGCGCGTCTCTAACGCCCCCCAAACCCCCCCACCCGCCCCACGTCTGACCCGCCGGCGCTACCAACTTGGGTCCCGACCACCGCTGTCCCCAGAGATGAGGGAGCCCCGCGCGGTCCTAACGCCCCCCAACCCCCCCCAGCGCCCCATGTGCGACCCGCAGACGCCGCCATTTTGGGTCCCGGCCACCACGAGGGGAGGAAGGGCGCCGCCATCTTGGACCACCCCAGACCTGTACGACGCGTGGGGGTGGCCATTTTGTCCACCCCCGCCGCCATCTTGTGACCCCCCAGCCATGTGCGATGTATGGGGGCAGCCATTTTGTTCATCCCCGACGCCATCTTGGACGGCAACAACGGACCCCACTCCACTACTAAAACCACGTCTCGCTTCAATTACGCTCGATCAAGCTCGGCCCCGGACACTCCAGACGACGACGACAACGGTGCTAATAAACGGCCACGAGTCACCATGCCTAGTCGACTCCGGGCGCACGGAGAGCTTTATCCACCCCGACACGGTAAGACGCTGTTCCTTGACCACCCATCCCAGCGTACAAAAGATTTCCCTAGCTGCAGGATCCCACTCCGTACAGATCCAAGGTTTCTGCATAGTTACCCTAACGGTGCAGGGGAGGGAGTTCAAAAACTACAAACTAAACGTCCTTCCCCAACTCTGCGCCCCCGCTTTACTGGGATTAGATTTCCAGTGCAATCTACAGAGCCTTACGTTCAAATTCGGCCGCCCAATACCCCCACTCACTATCTGCGGCCTCGCAACCCTCAAGGTGCAACCCCCGTCCTTGTTTGCGAACCTCACCCCGGATTGCAAACCCGTCGCCACTAGGAGCAGATGGTACAGCGCCCAGGACCGGACCTTCATTCGATCCGAAGTCCAGCGGCTACTAAAGGAAGGCATAATCCAGGCCAGCAATAGTCCCTGGAGAGCACAGGTGGTAGTAGTAAAGACAGGGGAGAAACAAAGGATGGTCATAGACTATAGCCAGACCATCAACAGGTACACACAACTAGACGCGTACCCTCTCCCCCGCATATCCGACATGGTCAATCGGATTGCCCAATATAAAGTCTTCTCCACCGTGGACTTCAAGTCCGCCTACCATCAGCTCCCCATCCGCCCAAGTGACCGCAAGTACACAGCCTTCGAGGCAGACGGGCGATTATACCATTTCCTAAGGGTCCCATTTGGCGTCACAAACGGGGTCTCGGTCTTCCAGCGGGAGATGGACCGAATCGATGATCAACATGGGTTGCGGGCCACGTTCCCATATCTCGACAATGTAACCATCTGCGGCCACGACCAGCAGGACCACGACGCCAACCTCCAAAAATTCCTCCAGACCGCCAAAGCCTTGAACCTCACGTACAACGAGGACAAGTGCGTTTTTAGCACCAACCGGCTAGCCATTCTGGGCTACGTAGTGCGCAATGGGATAATAGGCCCCGACCTCGAAAGTATGCGCGCCCTCATGGAATTTCCCCTCCCGCACTGCCCAAAAGCCCTGAAACGCTGCCTGGGGTTTTTTTCATACTACGCCCAGTGGGTCCCCCAGTACGCAGACAAGGCCCGCCCCCTAATACAGACCACGACCTTCCCTCTGTCGACAGAGGCTTGCCAGGCCTTCAGCCGCATCAAAGCGGATATCGCAAAGGCCACGATGTGCGCCATCGACGAGTCCTTCCCCTTCCAGGTCGAGAGCGACGCCTCCGACGTAGCTCTAGTGGCCACCCTTAACCAAGCGGGCAGACCCGTGGCCTTTTTCTCCCGGACCCTCCACGCCGCAGAAATCCGCCACTCCTCAGTGGAAAAGGAAGCCCAAGCCATAGTGGAAGCTGTGCGACATTGGAGGCATTACCTGGCCGGCAGGAGATTCACTCTCCTCACCGACCAACGGTCGGTAGCCTTCATGTTCGATAATGCACTGTGGGGCAAAATCAAAAACGACAAGATCTTAAGGTGGAGGATCGAGCTCTCCACCTTCAACTACGAGATTTTGTATCGTCCCGGAAAGCTGAACGAGCCGTCCGATGCCCTATCCCGCGGCACATGTGCCAACGCACAAATTAACCGCCTCCAAACCCTCCACGAGGACCTCTGCCACCCGGGGGTCACTCGGTTTTTCCACTTTATCAAGTCCCGCAATCTCCCATACTCTTTAGAGGAGGTCCGTACAGTCACAAGGGACTGCCACATCTGCGCGGAATGCAAACCGCATTTTTTCAGGCCGGATGATGCGCACCTGATTAAGGCTTCCCGCCCCTTTGAACGCCTCAGTCTCGATTTCAAAGGGCCCCTCCCCTCCACCGACCGCAACACATACTTTCTTAATGTGGTGGACGAATACTCCCGCTTCCCATTCGCCATTCCCTGCTCTGACATGACCGCGGCCACAGTCATTAAAGCCCTGAACACCATTTTCACACTGTTCGGTTGCCCCGCATACGTCCACAGCGACAGGGGGTCCTCTTTCATGAGTGACGAGCTGCGCCAGTTCCTGCTCAGCAAGGGCATAGCCTCAAGCAGGACGACCAGCTACAACCCCCGGGGGAACGGGCAAGTAGAGAGGGAGAACGGCACGGTCTGGAAGACCGTCCTACTGGCCCTACGGTCCAGGGACCTCCCAGTTTCACGGTGGCAGGAGGTCCTCCCGGACGCTCTCCATTCCATCCGGTCGCTATTATGTACGAGCACTAATCAAACGCCTCATAAGCGTCTCCTTGTCTTCCCTAGGAGGTCCTCCTCTGGAACGTCGCTGCCGACCTGGCTGGCGGCCCCAGGACCCATCTTGCTCCAAAAGCATGTGCGGGCACACAAGGCGGACCCGTTGGTCGAAAGGGTTCACCTCCTCCACGCGAACCCGCAGTACGCTTACGTGGAGTACCCCGACGGCCGACAGGACACGGTCTCCCTGCGGGATCTGGCGCCCGCCGGCAACACACACACCCCCCCGACACCATTCACCCAACCCCCCCCCCCTTCCAGCCACCGCCGCACCCCGCGACCGCCCCCTTCCCAGGAGGACCGGTTCCCCTCCCCTCAGGCCCGACCAAGAATAAAGCCCAAGCCGAAACCGTAAGGCTCCCGGAGACGACAACACCGGTACAAGCACCACCACCACCACCGGGGCCGAGGCGATCGACACAGACGACCAGACCGCCCGACCGACTCATGGCGTCGATCTCAATCAATATATGGACTTTTCACAAGAACATTTTGCTTTTCTCCCGATACCTTCTGTAAATAGTTGAAACAGGACAAAATTGTACAATACTGTATTGCCATGTGAATGTTTTCCTCCCAGGACCAGCCCTGTAAACCCTTACCACCATACGAAGCATCACCCCGCCGGGTTCATTTTTGAACAAGGGGTGAATGTGGTAGTATGTATTAGGGGTCATGTGGGACTGGAAGCCCTAATGTCATTGGCTGACAGATCCCGGGTCCTGTTTGGCCGTTGATCTCTAGCTCCGCCCTGAAGGCGGAGTATAAGAAGCCGGAGTCCTCCCCCGCAGGCCATTCTACTATCGAGCTGCGGGGGACCAGACATGCTTAATAAAGCCTCATCGACTTCACTCTATTCGTCTCACGGAGTCTTTGTGCGCTACAAACCAGAAACTGCGGTCCAAAGAAGTGGAAAATGTAGTCATGATCCGAAATTGGTGAACTCTATATTAAGTCTGCTAGGTTGTAAAATGAAGTCATTTTTAATTCATTTTTTGAAGCTGAAACGCCAGATAGTGGTCATGGGTTTGGAAGTGCTGTCTAAGGAACCTTGGTGAGTTACTGCAGTGCATTTTGGAATGTTTGTGGAAGAGGGAACAATCAAGCGGGTTGCTTTGTTCTGGATGGTG
The DNA here is from genome assembly GCF_047496885.1 of Scyliorhinus torazame. Lineage (NCBI taxonomy): Eukaryota > Metazoa > Chordata > Chondrichthyes > Carcharhiniformes > Scyliorhinidae > Scyliorhinus > Scyliorhinus torazame. Next base: position 22,484,865 of record NC_092720.1, on the reverse strand, counting down.
TTGAGCTTCTTGAGAGTTGTTGGAGCTGCACTCATCTAGGCAAGTGGAGAGTATTCCACTACACTCCTAACATGAGCCTTGTGGATTGCGGACAGGCTTTGTGGGGTCAGGAGGTGAGTTACTCGCCCCAGGATTCCTAGCCTTTGGCCTGCCCTGCCACAGTATTAATATGGCTAGTCCAGTTCAGTTTCTCATCAATGGTAATCCCCAGGATATTGATTGTGGGGATTCAGCACTGGTAATGCCATTGAATGTCAAGGGGCGGTGGTTAGATCCTTTCTTGTGGGAGATGCTCATTGCCTCTAAAAACTAGAGCAAACAGAACTCCTGACCAAGGCTGAACAGCATTTCTATTGCATGCCTCTACTTGCCTGTGACAAGGTAGTGGCAAGCCACCTTCTTGTATCGCTGCACTTTGTGTGGTGTAGCGAGGGAGCTACATTCCGCAGTGTTGTTAGTGAGGGAGTTCCTGCACTACCTTTTCCTGATAAAAGCAGCATGCTGTCTCCAGCAAAATGCAGTGAGTGGGGTTAGGCATAATCAATCCCAATTCGCCTGCAGCCTAATAATAATCTTTATTCGTGTCACAAGTAGGCTTACATTAACACTGCAATGAATTTGCTGTGAAAGTCGCCACATTCCAGCACCTGTTCGGGTACACTGAGGGAGAATTCAGAATGTCCAATTCAACTAACAAGCATGTCTTTCGGGACTTGTGGGAGGAAACGGAGCACCCGGAGGAAACCCACGCAGACACGGGGAGAAAGTGCGGACTCCACACAGACAGTGACCCAAGCCGGGAATCGAACCTGGGACCCTGGCGCTGTAAAGCAATAGTGCAAACCACTGTGCTACCGTGCCGCCCTTTAATAGGTGGTGAGAATGGGCCAAACATCTCCACATTGGCTAGAAATAGTGATGTGCCTTCACGCAGACCTAATTTAAGGCCATTGAACCTATTTTATATAATTTCTTCCGGCTTCTTTGTCACATTATTATTTTCACCATGCCATGGAGGCACAAGGAAGAAAAATCTGACAGCTTTAAATATCACCATAACAATTCCCTCAGACCTCATAATGAGCCCAGCATCAGGGCGAACCAACCCATTGAACTGGCGAGGCACCCGGCACTTTATATTTCAGTAAGTGACCAAGTTTGGCATGCATCTTATTTATCCAGCTTTGACGAAGAGTCATCGGACTCCCTACAGATGCTGCCAGACCCTGCTGAGATTTTCCAGCATTTTCTCTTTCGTTTCAGATTTCAGTATCCGCAGTAACTTGCTTTTTTCTTATTTATCCAATTACATCTCAGTGACGCTGAAAGTGATAGCCGAGATGTTTACTTTTTATAGAATCATGGAGTGATACAACACAGAAAAATGCCATTCAGCCCATCATGCGTGCACCAACCTTTTGAACGAGCTATCCTCTGCCCTACTGTTTCTCCGTGGCCCTGCAAATATTTCCCTGGATAGCGCGACACAAGTGGAAATATTTCATCTTCTTACAAGTAATAAGTATTCTTGTAAAAATGCAAAAACAGACGCATAATAGAACAGAAATTGGTAAGCAGCAAAGCTGAAAGTGTTTTGCGAGTGTTTGGGAGAAAGGGCTAGAATTGTTGGTGGTGAAGAATAAGGTCATTTACACATTCTTCAGAAAAGGTGTAATTGGATTTTGTGCTCATGTCTCTTCTGGGAGGAGAATCCATTCGTGGAAATGTTTAACATGTTTTAAAGAATGTAGCAGCCTGCACATGTCTGGGGTATTCTGACCTTATTCAGCACATGGTGCTGTGACAGATTTCCGATGAAATCAGCTTTGCGTCATTCGTCTTTCTGTCGACGATCTCGTGGGCGCCCGATGGATAAACATGTTGAATGGGTCAGGCTCCTGAAAGTACATCAGTCAAAATTGCTCCCAGTCTCATGCCTCACATCCATTTCTGGGCCTCACACTTTTGGAAGGGATGGGTATTTTCACTGAACTAGCGATCCAAAGACCCTCTGGGATTTTGGGTTTGAATCCCGGCACGGCAGATGGTGAAATTTGAATTCAACAAATATCAGCTATCAAACAGAGACACTTGGAGCAGGAAGGAGTAGGCCATTTGGTCCTTCAAGCTTTCTCCACCATTCAAAATGATTATGGCTGATCCTCCATCGTCCCCACCATAGGTTTTGCAGTCTCATGGTGCCCTCTGCATTGGCCGCTCAGTTCAAGGTCAATCAGGGGTAGGCAATAATGCTGGCCCAGCCAGCCATACCCACATCCCATGGATGAATTGAAAAATCGTCAAAGCCATGCAGAGGAGACTCATGGGAACTGTACGGGGGATAAGGGACAGCTATGTGAGGAGAGCGGAGAGGCTAGGATTGAACAGAGAAGGTTGGCAGGAGATTCAATGGAGGTGATAAAAATTATGAAGAAATTTCGTTGAGTAGATAAGAAGATGAAGGGTCATTACTGAGCTGAAGCATCAACTCAATTTCTCTCAGGGCAGCATGGTGGCGCAGTGGTAGCACTGCAGTCTCACGGCGCCGAAGTCCCAGGTTCAATCCCGGCTCTGGGTCACTGTCCGTGTGGAGTTGGCACATTCTCCCCGTGTTTGCGTGGGTTTCGCCCCACAACCCAAAGATGTGCAAGGTAGGTGGATTGAACACACTAAATTGCCCCTTAATTGGAAAAAATGAATTGGGTACTCTAAATTTTTTTTTTTTTACATTTTTAAAACTCAGTTTCTCTCCACAGATGATGCCTGACCTGTTGGATATTTCCAGCATGTTCTGTTTTTATTTTATTTTTACGGTGTCTGGGAAACTTAGATTTAAAATCATTGCCCAAAATGGTCAGTAAGGGAGATGTGGAGAATTTGTTTTACTTATTGAATGTTATGATTGCAATGCCTGAAAGGGTGGCAGATGCAGATTCGATAATAACTTTCAAAAGGGAATTGAATAAATACTTTAAAATGAAACAATTTCAAGACAATGGGGAAATTGTGAGGTAGTGGAATGAATTCGATAGCACACGGGCTATGGATAAAGGGGAACCGGTAGATGTACTGTACTTGGATTTCCAGAAGGCATTAAATAAGGTGGCACATCAAAGGTTATTGCAAAAAATAAAAGCCACGGTAAAGGCAGTAACATATCAATATGGATAGAAGATGGGTTAGCTAACAGGAAACAAAGAATCGCCATAAATGTTTTTTTTTCCTGGTTAGTGGGATGTGCCAGTCGTGTGTCACAGGGATTAGTGCTGGGGTCTCAACTTCTTACAATTTAAATAAATACCTTGGATGAACGGACAATTGATATGATTGGTAGGCGTGCTGATGATACAAAGAACAAAACAGAACAGGAACAGGCCCTTTGGCTCTCTAAGCCTGTACCGGTCATGATACCATCCTTGGCCAAAACACTCAGCACTTCCTAGTGCTGTATCCTTCTATACCCATCCTGTCCATGTATTTGTCAAGATGCCTTTTGAACGCCGTTAATGTATCTGTTTCCACAACCTCCCCTGGCAAACCGTTCCAGGCAGTGACCACGCTCTGCATAAAAAACCTGCCTCAAACATCTCCTCTAAACCTTGTCCCACGGACCTTAACCCTATGCCCCCTGGTGACGGACCCCTCCACCCTGGGAAAGAGTGCCTGCCCATCCACTCTATCCATGCCCCTCATAATCTTGCAGATCTCTATCAGGTCACCCGTCAACCTCCGTCGTTTTAATGAAAACAGTCCGAGTCTCTTCAGCCTCTCCGCAGTTTTCACAGGGCAGTTACAAGCCAACCGCATTGCTGTGGGTCTGGAGTCACATGTAGGCCAGACCAGGTAAGGACGGCAGATTTCCTTGCCAAAAGGAGCATGAGTGAATCAAATAGGTTTCTACAGCAATCAATGATAGCTGCCACGGGTCACCATTACTGAGACCAGCTTTCATTTACAGATTGTCATTCACTCATTTTAAATTCCACCAGCTGCCTTGGTGAGGTTTGAACCCAGGGCCCCAGAGCATCAGCTTGGGTCTTTCAATTACGAGTCCAATGACGCTACTCGTCCATCACCACCTCCCCAGTCTGTTCAAGAATCTATTTTCCTGCCATTTGTGAGTAACATTCTTTTGTCATTCCTGTAGCTGTGGTGATTTTAAGACCTTCTCCTGGTTTCTAAGTGGGTTGGGAGTGGGCGGTGTGATGCCTGTCCACTCCATTACGTTCTTGATGAAGAAACGATGTACTCTCTGCTGACGTCTCCAAACGTACATGTATTATGCTATCAGCCTTTTAAAGAAAGGGCGCATGTAAACTGAAGTTTTTTTTTAAAGGTGTTGAGTCAGATTTGGGGAGCCCATCTCTGTAGCGTCTTCAAGCAAATGCATTGCCGTGATATTACTATCAGCAGTCAGTGAAATGGCTAAACAGAAAGGAGTTGAATTTACACTTTACCCTCTAAACCACAGAAAAAGCAGATCTAGCACTGAATGATTTGGCCTGCGTAATTCAGCAACTGCCCCCCCCCCGCCCCCCCACCCACCCACCCCTCCACCAACCTTCACTCACCCTCCTCACTGCCCCACCTCCAGCATCCAGCAGTAAAGTTTATTTCAAAGAATTTTAGCAACAAGCAAGCTCGTATTTTCAGCTTTCGGGGAAAGGATGAGATATAGGAGAAGTAGTTAGGGCATAGCTGGGAATAAAGAACATGCAGATTGTCACTCTGGGAATTAAGGAGGAACAAGTCAAGCATGTTTAGTAGTGAGGACAGTCAACGATGGTGAATAATCGCTTGATGGTCACAATGTGCTGGGGCCAGTATGGTTGAATTCTAAATGATGGAGAATTGAGGTCTCACCTCTAACGTCACTTCTCTTTTCCACTGAAATAATTTGAATTTTGCTGTCAGTGTTACTTATAGGGAAAGGTGTTGCGGTGCATTGGTAGTGTCCTTGTAGCGCACAAAGACTCCGTGAGACGAATAGAGTGAAGTCGATGAGGCTTTATTAAGCGTGTCTGTTCCCCCGCAGCTCGATAGTAGAATGGCCTGCGGGGGAGGACTCCGGCTTCTTATACTCCGCCTTCAGGGCGGAGCTAGGGGTCAACGGCCAACCAGGACCCGGGATCTGTCAGCCAATGACATTAGGGCTTCCAGTCCCACATGACCCCCAATACATACTACCACAGTCCTTACCACTGGGTCCAAATCCCATTTCAGGGCCATGGAAAGTGCATTCAAAACGTGGCCAAACAGTTTGATTAACAGCCTGCAAATCCTTCCAAACTTCCCGGTGGCAAGAGCAGGAGAGTTTCCTTGTCAGCCACACTGCCGAAGGCAATGGCGAATCACTGCAGTATTTTGCCAAGCATAATCATATACCAATCCAATGAAAGTCCATGGTCACCAACACCTCATAGGCCTTAGTACTTGGAGGAGAAAGGATTACCTATGGACCTATTGGTAAGAGAGTAGAAAAATGAGGTAGAATGTGTAGATAACCTAGAAAGATAGAGGAGAAAAGAAATTAAGTGAAGTAATAAAGGAATATGGAAGAGATGGAGATCAGAATCAAATGTGGAGTAGAGTAAACTGGGAGAGGTGGTCAAGGATATTCAAATAAATAGCACATCCATCCATATAAATCATTTCATCAGTCAACTGGAGCCATGCAGGAGTCCTATATACGACATGTTCAATAAGGATGAGCTGCCTTAGAATTGACGCTTACAGGTGCCCATTAAGTCCAAAGGAATATCTGTCACAAAGTCTGAATGTGATTTGTGCTTGATAAGCAGATACTACAGTAGACATTGAATTGGAGATATGCATTAGGGGAGGCAGTGGCGTAATGGTATTCTCGCTGGACTAGTAATCCAGAAATCCAGCCTAATGCTCTGGAGACCTGGACTTGAATCCCACCAGTGCAGATGGTGGAATCTGAATTCAATAAAAAGAAAATCTAGGATTAAAAGTCAAATGATGACCATGAGCCAATGTCGATTGTCATAAAAACCCATTAGGTGCACTGATGTCCTTTAGGGATGGAAATCTGTCAACCTCACCCGATCTGGCCTAGATGTGACTCCAGACTCACAGTAATGTGGTTGACTCTTAAATGCCCTCAGGGGTGGCCAATAAATGGCCCAGCCCAGCGACGTCTACATCCCTTAAATGAATAAAGAAAAAAAAATATTGACATGTACTGGAACTGTAAAAAAAACGGATCACCCAGTTCATTCGCAAATATTGGAATTGTACCAAGGTGTATCCTGCTCCATAGGTTTGATTTAGCTTGTTCCATTCAAATGTCACACATATTCAGATTTAACATGAAATGTTTTGAACATAAATGTCGGACTGTGCCAGTAACTTTGTTGACCAGACCCTTAAGCCACAACAGAAGATGAATTGCAATTTCATTGGCTGACAGAGTGCCCATTAATAATAATCGCTTATTGTCACAAGTAGGCTTCAGTGAAGTGACTGTGAAAAGCCCCTAATCGCCACATTCCGGCACCCGTTCGGGGAGGCTGGTATGGGAATTGAACCCGCGCTGCTGCCTTGTTCTGCATTACAAGTCAGCTGTTTAACCCACTGTGCTAAACCAGCCTACAAAGCTAGATTCCATTGTGAGCACTACCTCTCTGCAAGAGTTCGGCAATGAATGTATCATTTTGTGCAATAAAGGATTTCAAGCATTTTGCCAAACTAGCTTTGTGTTTACACATCCCCCTGTGCCCAAGGTCAACATGGTCCATATTTTTGTATATGGGGAGGATACTGATCATTCAAGTATCCAGGTGAGTTTGTTTCCCTGTTTCAGTAAATATTGCGATAGCTGCAACAAGGATAAATGGCTCATCCAGAACGGTGTTTAATGCCAGGTTAACCAATCTGTTTTGGTGCAACTAATCTCCTGCTTGCATTTTCTGCTGGTCTCCAAATTTGTAAGCATCAGGACAACCTACTAAATAACCTATATATATATGACCTCTATATATAAACTATATATAACCTACATATACAATCTATGTATAACCTAATACATATAACCTATGTATAACCTAATGTAACCTAATTTTATTATATAAATGAGACGTACATCTTGCATCTTCCCCAATATTGTCAGATCATTTAGAACTCAGCACTTAGAGCTGATTGGGGATAAGGGGATATGTTAGTGGATTAAAACTTCCTGACAAGATGGGAAAACAGCACCCAATTGGCAACACCATTTGATCTTATAGAAGGCAGAAACAGATCATTCATCCCAAATGGTCTATGTCAGTGCTTATGCTTCACATGGTCCTCCTCCCCTTCCTCTTCATCGACTCCTATTAACAAATCCTACTGTACGTTTCTCTCATATGTGCTTGTTGTGCTTCCCTTTAAATACGTCTATCCTATTTGCCTCAACTATCCATCTCTACCCTGGCAATTGAAATCTTTACCCATGTCTTTATTACCTCTGGACCAGACTATTGTAATACAATCCTGGCTATCTTCCATTCTCCTTGAACGTCAGGTATCCATATCTCTGATGTCTGTTTCCTAATTCCCAAGAAATCCTGTTCAGCCATCACCCACTGTGCTCAGTGGCTCCTGGTTAAGCCATGCCTCAATTAAAACATTTTCGTCCTTCCTTTCAAATCCCTCCATGGCCTCGACCTCCTGTCTACCCGCAGCTTTCTTCAGCCGGCGTTCCAACAATTCTTGGCTCTTGTGCACCTCCAATTTTAAGTGTTCTATCCTTGGTGGCCGTGCCTTTACCTGCCAAGGCCCTGGTGTTCCCTCCCTAAATCTCCCGCCCACGCTGCCTCTCCTTTCTTCTAAAAGACCTTCATTAAAACCTACCTCTTTGACCAAGCTTTCAGTCACCTCTTGTAATATCGCCTTAAGTCAGATACTGTTTTGAAAACACTCCCTTGAAACATCTTGGGACGTTTTGTTGCATCACAGGCACTGAGTGAACACAAGAATAATAATAATACCAAAAATGCCGGTGCAACAAGTAATAAGGAAAGCGAACAGAATATTATCGTGCAAATAAGGGGTTTCCTATTTAAGACAGGGGTGATAAACAAAATTTCACTTTGAGGGTTGTTACATTTTTGAATTTACTTTCTCAAAAGGTGGTTGAGTTTTTGGATGTCTTTAAGGCAGAAGTAAACTGATTCTTGATAAGGCCAGAAGTGAAAAGTTATCGGTGGTAGACAAGAATGTGAAGTTGAGGTCAAAATCAGACCGGCGATGACGCAGCAAGGCTCGAGGGGCCGAGTGGCCCATTCCTGCTCCTAATTCATTTGTTCTTTTTTTAAAAATAAATTTTGAGTACCCAACTATTTATTTTTTTCCAGTTAAGGGGTAATTTAGCGTGGCAAATCCACCTAGCCTACACAGTTTTGGGTTGTAGGGGTGAGACCAATGCAGACATGGGGAGAATGTGCAAACTCGATGCGGATAGTGACCCAGTGCCGGGATTCGAACCCGGGTCCTCAGCGCAGTAGGCTGCAGTGCTAACCACTGTACCATGTGCTACTCCGGAAATTCATTTATACTACCCAATTATGTTGGTAACTTTGAAATAATAAAAAGCGCCCATTTCCATCAGTGACAAGATTCTATGTCATATATCATAAGACCACATTTAGAGACATTGACGTAGCATTTTTTAACGTTAAAATGTTAATTAATTCATGGGATGTAAGCTGTCAAGACCGAACTGTCATTGATACGATGGCGAGGAGCTACCTTCTGGAAACACTGAAGTTACTGTGTGAATGATGTGGAGATGCCGGCGTTGGACTGGGGTGAGCACAGTACGAAGTCTTACAACACCAGGTTAAAGTCCAACAGGTTTGTTTCGACTGTGTGAAGGTACATCCACCTGGCTGTTCGGCAGGGAATTTTGGGATTATGGCCCAGCAGCAATGAAGGAACGGAGATTATATTTCCAAATCAGGACGGCTTACGACTTGGAAAGGAATTTAGAGGTGATGGTGGTTAAAAGGGAACATTACTATTTCTTTCGTTGGTGCATAGATTCGCCAACCTCAATGGGAGTATTTTTTCCCCAATGGGGCTAGATTCTCATCCTTGAGGCAGGAGTTTGGAAAATTCCAGGCTCGGCCTGCCTGCCTCGGTAGCCCATAAGGATGGGATTTTTATTGTGGCGTGGTTGGTGGAGGGTGTAGGCCGAAGTTGTGCCTGCCAACCTTGGGAAATGTTCAGAGGCAGCTACGAGGGGTACCAGGCGTCAAAGCAGATTGTTTAAAAACCTTGGTGATGTGGGACTTCACCTCAGTTAGAATAAAAACAGAAAGGTCCTTCAGCCCTCATCCCTCTTGCCTCTCATTCCCCACCCATTCCCCCTTTCCATCCGTGGCAACTCCATCTCCCACCCATCCTCTTTGGTCCCTCATGCCTCCGATATTAAATTATGCCCCCAAAACAATGCCTATGGCCCCATGCTATGATATGTCCCCCACCCACCCCCAATAGGCCCTCATTCACCCATGCAAAGATATGGCCCCAAGAAAATGCCTATGGCCCCTCAGGCCACAACCACCCATTCTAGGTTATGGAACTTCCTGCTTATGCACGCACTACACTCAAAACTTAACCAATGAACCTTATAGTGCCAGCAGATGTGTAAAAATAGCTTTAATAAAAATAGTCATTGATTGATCAAATTTTACAAGTACCTGTTTTACTCCAGCCCAATAAAAATGTTAGTCATCCACACCCTTTAAAATTTCAGTAGATGAAATTGCAAGTGCTTGAAAACTCTTAACCTTGTTTAAAAAGCATTGTGAAATACATCAGAGAGAGCCAGAGCAACCAATCAAGCAATGCTTTCCCTGGGGCTCAGCTGTTTCAACGGGCTAATGGATGTCTGGGCTCTCAGCCAAACCTCATTATGGGTGGGAATCTCTGACCCCCCCCCCACCGGGTTGGAGAATCCCCGGGGGCGGCACGAATCCCGCCCCGCCGCTCCGACGCCAGCTGCCAGGGAGGCACGGTAGCATGGTGGTTAGCACAATTGCTTCACAGCTCCAGGGTCCCAGGTTCGATTCCCGGCTCGGGTCACTGTCTGTGCGGAGTCTGCACGTTCTCCCCGTGTGTCTGTGGGTTTCCTTCGGGTGCTCCGGTTTCCTCCCACAGTCCAAAGATGTGCAGGTTAGGTGGATTGGCCATGCTAAATTGCCCTTAGTGTCCAAAATTGCCCTTCGTGTTGGGTGGGGTTACTGGGTTATGGGGATAGGGTTTAGGTTTGGGCTTTAGTAGGGTGCTCTTTCCAAGGGTTGGTGCAGACCTGATGGGCCGAACAGCCTCCTTCTGTACTGTAAATTCTATGATCTATGATATTCTCCGCCACCGGTTATCAGGCAGGGGTGAAGATCACGCCACGTCGGCCGGGGGCCGTTGACAGCGGTCCCCCCGGCAATTCTCCAGGCCCCGATGGGCTGTGCGGCCGTCGGTTTCTCGCCAGTCCCACTGGCGTGGATTGGACATGGTCCCACATGGCGGGACCCGGCTGGTAGGCCGGCTGGTGCATTCCTCACGGGGGTGCGGGGAGTTCTGGCCCTGGGGGAAGTGCCCACACGGTGGCGAGGCCCGCGATCGGGGCCCACTGATCTGTGGGTGGGCCTGTGCCGTGGGGGCACTCCTTCCTTCCACGCCGGCCCCTGTAGTGTTCCGTCATGGCCGGCGTGGAGAAGGCCCCCTGCGCATGTGCCAGAATACGCCGACCGGTCTGCACATGCGCTAAACCACGCCGGCGGTTCTGCGCATGCGCTAACTCCTGCAGTCCCTTCGGTGCCGGCTGGCATGCTGCCATCCCCTCCGCCGCCGGCCTCGCCCACAGAAGTGCGGCGATTTTTGCAACTTCCAGTTGGCCCGATGCCGGAGTGGTTCGTGCCATTCTTGGCGCTGGCGTCGGGCCAATTCGGTGATTGCGGTGAATCCCGCCCCAGATATCCATCAGAGTACGATAACTTGTTTTTATTGAGTTTGTTTGAGTGATAAATATTGGACAGGACATGACGTACAACTACCCTGGCTTTCTTACTTCCACCTGAAAGGGTAAAACGGAACTTCGATTTACCACCTCATTCTGGGTTGGCACCATGTAATGTCTGAGGGCACAGTGCAGCATGTCCTTAGAGCTGCAATGAAATATCGGCCTGGACTTTTTGCTCTGGAAAAGGACATGAATATAAAACCTTCCAATTCAGGTAAATGTGCTACAAACTGTACCAGCACCCACACAACTCACAATTCTGCCATTGTATTCCGTGTTGTCAAGAAATTGCCGCAAAAAAGCGAAACTTTTGCACCTGAAGATACCCTATCACATTCGGCCTGTCTGTGCAATGTACCTTTTAGAATCAACACACAGCTATATATATTTGTCAATGAGATAACCTTAGGCTAATTGCTTCAGAATTTGTCCATGATAAATCTCCAAGCAAGCTTGCCTCTTTCTGATTTTTCACCAAATGTCACTGTCAGAGATTAATTGCTGTCCATTTAGGTGTAACATTGTATCGGTTACAAGATAACAATCTTATTAATATTAATGATAGGCAGAAGAGAGTTGGCTCATCTTTAATTATTTATTTTCTGTTTTCAACAGGAAAGTCTACTGAGTTTGCAAACAAAACCAGTGTGAAGGTGAACATCTTTACATCATACATTGCTATTTTGCTAGACAATATAAGAACATTGGAGTTAAAACTTTGTCACTCATCTTCCTTTTAAGTCTTGACATCTAATTTCCTTTCCTATCAAATTTCTGACAGAGCTTTATCTTCCTGACATGTCTTTTATTTCTAAAACTGGTCGGCGAAAGTGGAAAGAGACAGAGAGAATAGTTTCCAGGGGCGAAATTCTCCGTAATTGGCGCGATGTCCGCCGACCAGCGCCAAAAACGGCGCAAATCAGTCCGGCATCGCGCCGCCCCAAAGGTGCGGAATCCTCCGCATCTTGAGCGGCCGAGCCCTAACCTTGAGGGGCTAGGCCCGCGGCGGACTGATTTCCGCCCCGCCAGCTGGCGGGAAAGGCCTTTGGTGCCCCGCCAGCTGCCGCGGAAATGACATTGCCGGGCGGCGCATGCGCGGGAGCGTCAGCGGCCGCTCACGGCATCCCCGCGCATGCGCAGTGGAGGGGGTCCCTTCCGCCACCGCCATGGTGGAGACCGTGGTGAAGGCGGAAGGAAAAGCGTGCCCCCACGGCACAGGCCCGCCCGCGGATTGGTGGGCCCTGATCGCGGGCCAGGCCACTGTGGGGGCACCCCCCCCCTCCCGGGGCTAGATCGCCCCGCGCTTCCCCCTGGACCCCGGAGTCCGCCCGCGCCGCCTTGTCCCGCTGGTAAGAGAGGTGGTTTGATCCACGCCGGCGGGACAGGCATTCCAGCAGCGGGACTTCGGCCCATCCGGGGGGGGGGCCCGCCAACCGGCGCGCTGTGATTCCCGCCCCCGCCGAATCTCCGGTGCCGGAGAATTCGGCAACCGGCGGGGCCGGGATTCACGCCAGCCCCCGGCGATTCTCTGACCCGGCGGGGGGTCGGAGAATCCCGCCGCATTTGTGCAGAAGGAACAAATTAGAGGCCATCAATTTAAAACAGTCCGCAAGGCATCCAATTACGAGATCAAGACAAAATTCTTCACCCAGAGAGGGTTGAGAATTTTGGCCTTACCACCACAAGGAGCAGTTTAAGCGGTTAGTATCGACGCATTTAATAGGAAACAAGGTAAGAGTATGAGAGAGAAAAGAATTGAAGGTAATTCTGATCGAGGCTGTTGAGGAAGGATGGAGGCAGCGTGAATTCAGCCGCAATGTCATCAGGACTGGTCGGACTCAGTGACCTGTTTTGGGGCTGTATATTATATTCAATTATATCAGAAGTTGGTACAGTAAGGTGGCTCAGTCCCTTTGAAACCTCTGCCCAGCTCCAGAACCAGGTGGTAGGTTTGCCCACTCTGTACAAAATGCCTGGGCAGCCATGGTCAGCTTCCAGTTGACATTAGGCGAAAGATTCCTGCATTTGGGGATTTAATTGATGGATGCCAGAAGGGTGTTTCATTGGTAAATGTTTAGCTGCCCCGGAGAGCGAAGCAAGTTTTATCCTGCATCTAACCAACGTCCTAGCTCACATTCACATTTGCGCACGCCCTGACAGGTATCGCTCCAACATTGCCAGTTGTGCCTCCAGCTTCCTTGGCCCTAAGCTCTGGAACTGCCACTCCCAACCTTTATACCTCTTTCTCCTCTCCACCTCTTTAACCCAAGCTTTTGGCAATGATTAGATGCTGTGGACAAGATCTTCCAGATATTCGCACTGGTGGGATGTTCAGGTCCAGCCGACGGCGCCCCCCCTACTGCAGGTTTCCCGGCAGCGAGGGGTTGGATTCAATGGGAAATCCCATTGACAGGGGTAGGACCAGAATATCCCACCACTGGCCAACGGCAGGTTACCTTCTGCCACTGGGAAACACAGTGGAGGCCAGAGCATCTCGCCCTATATGTTTGTTTGATAATATCCATCTGAAGCACTTTGAGATGATCAACTATGTTAACGGCGCTGAATAAATGCAAGTTGTTTTTTCAGAAGTTGGGTGCCTTAAGTGGCAAAGATCTTTTGTTTGCCAACACCATTGGCTTACGTTAATGAGCATCAAGTTGATCAAAATTGTTTCTGTGGTATATAATACTTGCTCATAAGTTTGTGTTTTGAATTGTAGCCGAGTTGTTCTTCGAGTTGATCTTCCTGAGGAACGTCCTCTCTGTTGTAGGATAGAGGCTCTTGCTTTTCCTGAATTGTGATAATTTTGACATTGTTTAGCAAAGATATTCTACAATCAATTCTGAGGGGCAGGCACAGTAGCACAGAGGTTAGCACAGTTGCTTCACAGCTCCAGGGTCCCAGGTTCGATTCCCGGCTTGGGTCACTGTCTGTGCAGAGTCTGCACGTTCTCCCCGTGTGTGCGTGGGTTTCCTCCGGGTGCTCCGGTTTCCTCCCACAGTCCAAAGATGTGCAGGTTAGGTAGATTGGCCATGATAAATTGCCCTTCGTGTCCAAAAAAAAAGGTTCGGTGGGGTTATGGGGATAGGATGAATGCGTGGGCTTAGGTAGGGTGCTCTTTCCAAGGGCCAGTGCAGACTCGATGGGCTGAATGGCCTCCTTCTGCACTGTAAATTCTATGAAATTCTATGAGTGTTATTTATCTGTTTCATAGGTGTTGGGCTTCTCTAGAATTTGGAAATATTTTTGCCTGGGGATCTTGCGTGGTGATGTTTTTTGGCACTCATTTCAATTTATTTTTATTTATTTTTGTCTCGTCGTGATATTTGTAATAAAAACTCTAATAATAAAAACTTTGTGACCTCCTATTTTGTTGTGTTCTACAATCACTTCTTCTCCCATTCCACAAGCCCCACCTTCTCAGCCTTGCCCCTCGCCTGAGATATGGTGACCCTCAGGTTAAATCGCCACCAGTCAGCTCTCGCTCAAAGGGGAGAGCAACCTGTGGTCCCCCAGAACTTTGCGACATTTACATTAAGGATTTACCAACCAGCCCACCACATGGGCGGGATTCTCCGACCCTCCACGCCGGAAACGCGCGGAGAATAGCCGTTCACGCCGGAAATCCGGCGAGATAGCGCTTCCGCGATTCTCCGCGGACCCGGCAGTCGCGTGCGGTCGATGCGGCGCCGATCGGGGGCCATTGAAAGCGGCTCCCATTACGATTCTCCGCAGTCGACGAGCCGAGTGCCCGCCGAGTTCCACCGGGTCCCGCCGGCGTGGTTCACATGTGGTCCCACCCAGCAGGATCTCGACGTTCTGGCTGTGGGGGCTGTCCTGGTGGGGGGGTGGGGGGATCCAACTCCGGGGGGGGCCCTTCACCGGGGCCAGTCCCGTGATCAGGGGCTACCGATCAGGGGGCGCGGTCATTCCGGGGCGGGCCTATGTTCCTCCGCGCCGGGCCGCTGTAGGGCTCCGCCATGTTGGGCGGGGGCCGTCGCATGCATGCCGTGCTAGCCCCCTGAACAGCAGTGCACTGCTGGGCCAGGAGGCCCGTTGATGCGGGCGTACACCACTCCGGTCTCTACGCCGGCGTCAACACTTGGCCGGGATTTTGGAGACTCCCAGCCCATGTTTTTCAGTGGGCGGGGAGGCGGCCGGCCAGCGGGGTCTACGGGTTTCGCCGCTGTCAACGGGATTCACCCCCAGTCACTGGGAAACCCGTGCGCCCGCGTGGGACTGGAATTTCCCGCCAATGCGAACAGCCGGTAAAACACGTCCTTAACATGAGTTGTGTTCTACTCTGAAATCCTCAAAAGCCAGGATGTAGTTGAGGACTATACTGACAAAGGATAAAGTCGCGGCGGGACGGTGGTGCAGTGGTTCGCACTATTGCCTCATGGCGCTCAGGACCCGGGTTCGAGTCCCGGCCCCGGGTCACTATCTGTGTGGAGTTAGCACATTCTCCCCGCATCTGCATGGATCTCACCCCCACAACCCAAAGATGTAGGTGATTTGGCCATGCTAAATAGCCCCTTAATTGGAAAAAAATAATAATTGGGCACTCTAAACTTATTTTAAAATTGACAAAGGACAAAGACAATGGGTCTTTCTCTCTTTCTACAATTAAATGGTCCCTCACTTGTTTGTTTTGCCCCAATTATATTCTCCCCTTCCCCAAGGGTTAACAATCGGAGAACAGAGATTTAAGATAATTGACATTAGAATCAGAAGTGACGTGGGAGAATTATTTTAATGCGGCGAGCTGTGCTCTGGAACGCGCTGAGTGCTGAAAGCAGATTCAATAGTAACTATTGAAAGAGAATTGGATACATATTTAAAAGCAGAACATTTGAGGGGCTACGGGGAAGGGCAGTGAAGTGGGAACAAATGGGCAGTTCTTCCAACGTGCTGACACAGACACAATGGCCTTCTGTGTTGTGTGATTGTAGAACTCCACCCCCCCCCCCCCCCCACACACCCCTTTTCCTGTTCGTGCAGGTTTTGACATGATGTGCCCCACCAAGTATTCTATGAGCGATTCCTCTGCTATTTCTCCCAGATTCCTGAACAAATGTACCGTTGTTTCTAATCCACTCCCTCTGCTCGTACCTGCATTTATTTCAAGTTCAATGTCATAGAAACCACGAATGGCACAGTGCAGAAGGAGCCCATTGGGTCCATTACACCCATGTCAGCCCTTTGAAGGAGCAATCCAATTAACTCGACAGCTCTCTCCCCATAGTCCTCCATTCCATCCCCATCCTCTTCAAGTAAATATCCCCTCTTGAAAGTTGTTATTGAGTCTACTTCCACCGCCCTTTTAGGCAATGCATTCCATTTACAAATTTCTGTGGACAACAAAACAAATCTCCTCATCTCCCCTCTGTACTCCAAACCTCGCACCAGTTGAAGTTGTTACCCGATGAGTGGGACTCTCCGTTGGTTGATGGAGAAATTGGGGAACGCGATTGGCCGGAGAATAGATTCTGACGTCAAAATCGCGGCGGGCGCCGAAATTGACACCAAAATGCCATTCTCCGTCATCTCGACAGGGGGGGCCAATGCGGTCCGGAACACACACACAGTAAACACCGTTTGCATATAATTAGTGGGCCTGACCCGGTATTCTCCAGGGCCTCTGCGATTCTTCGCCTCCGATGGGCCGAGTTCCCGACGGTGCAGTTCACTTGTGCTTTTAAAAGTCCTGAAACCGGCGTCGTGGTGGCTGCTGAGGGACAGAGATGGGTCACGGAAAGTGCCCAACATCGTCATAGTTTGCTGACAGTCGTGTCGCTGGCCGGGGGCCTTCTGCCAGGGCCGGGGGGCGTAGCGGGGGTGGCCAGAAGGTGGGCTGTGGGGTCAGGGTGGCCGGGTGCGGAACACCATTGCCGCAGCCGGAAAGGCAGTCATGCAGCTGCGTACACCACTAACACCCCACTGTGAACTTTGGGCCATGGGTTGTAAAGTTGGCCTCCCCACATCATCCCCCTAGGTGGCCTCTGGCCTCAGCCAACCCATCAGCTGTATGGGCGCGCTCCAGCACAACCTTGTTGGCTGGGATGAGTTCACGTGTGGATTGCAACGTGTATATGTGGCCGCAGCTTGTCAGCCTCCCGAGTGTCAATCACGGACCCGACGAAACCCACATCACTTTTCATTGGAATCGATTGTGTTCTACGTGGCGCCAGTGTTAGCCCCTTCACAGTCACTGAATCAGTCCAGGATCAGCGCCAGTTTTGCTGTTGTGAAAGTCCATGAATCCTGCCCAAGTGTCAACACTTAGTCTGAAGATTGGAGAATCCAGCCCTTATTCTCGTCACAAAGAAATCCTTCCTATTTTTGAACACCTCATAAACCTTTGACTTGCTTTCGTTCCCACTGGGTGGGGTCCTCCATTCGCCACCACAAAGATCGGGAATCCCGACAGGTAGTGAGGCCCTTGGCGGGCGATAAACGGGATTGGCACTGGGCGGCAGGACAGCTCGATTCTCTGTTGGCAGGCGCACTTAGACTCCAGAACAGAGAATCCCCGTCTCTTTGCTCCTGTCATGCGTTTTGGACACATGGCTCGCCTGACAACAAAATAAACCTCTTATATCAGTTTGGCTCAAAACCATCTCCATATGATGCATATTTTTCAGCAAAGGCCTGAAGATACATAGAGCTGTGTCAACCATGTCAAAATGTCGGTGTTATCTCCATCTCCAACAGGAAGTGGAAGTTGATAGAGTGCTGGCTGGCTCTCAATAGCAGAGTGCATTAAGGCAAGCAAACGCAGCCCTGAACTTGCTCCTACATTGAGTAGTTGAGTTGACTAACAAAGATGATTCAGGGGAAAGCTAGATAAACACATGAGGAAGAAAGAAGTGAGAGATTATGCTGCTCGGGTTCGAAGAGGCACGATTGGAGGCTCATCTGGAGCATAAATGCTAGCACAGCGCATCTGGGCTGAATGGTCTGTTTCTGTGCTGTACGTTCTATGGAATAAATTTTTCAGAATTCCTCTTGCCAAATCAAAAATGTTATTTTAATTGGAGAGGTGAAGTCATAAAATGAGGTAGTAACAGGAACTAGACATTGGAGAAGTATGTTGTGTATTAATTAGGGATGTGGAGTTGGGAATTTCCCTTTAAGAATATGGGCACATTTTAAGCCTCAGTGTAGAAAAATGAAACTTTACAAATGTAATAGAAGAAATCTGTAACTGTTACAGAAGCTCAGAGATTCAACCTTTCCCAGCCAGTGGCTGGAAACCTGTAGCGGAGTTGATCAGCTTCTGAAAGTGAAAATTAGATTCACATGAACAAGGTCCACCTAAGTTAAACATCCAAGATTCTGATCCGAAGGTTTTCCTGTTAAACTTCCAGCTAGGCAATGCTTGCAGCAAGAAGGACATCTCTGACATTTAAGCATTCCCTCAGTACTGGAGTGCCAGCTCCAGTTGCTAAACTGGGTCTCAGATCCCCACAACAATGATGAAGAGGTGAGAGAGATGCCGACTGAACTGGCAGCCCAGCAGAATAAAGGGCCTGCGGACTCCAATATCAACCTTTCCCTCCCCTGTCAGATATTTTACATTTCCAGCATTGGCTGTTAAATTTGTGCATTTTCTCTTTCCATCCGCCTTGAGTTTTAATTTTACATAGAACATAGAACATACAGTGCAGGAGGAGGCCATTCGGCCCATCGAGTCTGCACCGACCCACTTAAGCCCTCACTTCCACCCTATCCCCGTAACCCAATAACCCCTCCTAACCTTTTTGGTCACTGAGGGCAATTTAGCGTGGCCAATCCACCTAACCTGCACGTCTTTGGACTGTGGGAGGAAACCGGAGCACCCGGAGGAAACCCACGCAGACAGAGGGAGAACGTGCAGACTCCGCACAGACAGTGACCCAGCAGGGAATCGAACCTGCCGTGGAAAGTGATGTAAGAATCAGGTAGTGCCCTGCTGCTGATTTTCTTTTACAACTCAAGCTGCGTTATCCACCTGACTTTTATCATTTATTGAAACCAACCCAACGTCAATGCGCAGGCTGATTAATTGCTGATTAAATATCAGACAATGCACAAGATTCCGGGTGGGATTTTCCAGCCGGGATCTTCCAATCCTGCTGACTGACCCTCTTCCACCTGTTCCCCAGGGGCGGAGGGTATGAACAACAGATGATCCCCCTGCCGCCACCTCCGGCGCAGCAAAACATGCCGGTGGAGGGGTGGGGGGGGGTGGGGGTGCAAATTCCGCCGGGGGGAGTAACAGGGCAGTTGTACATCAAGAGGACGATCACAGGTCAAATAGAGATAAGTTTGTATGACCTGAAAACCATTACAGAGACGTGGCTGCAAGGTGACCAAGGTTGAAACCTAATATTCAAGGATACTTGGCAGAATCACACAACTGTCAGAGGGCCGAAGGAGGCCCATTGTGTTCACACCGGCTCTCCGAGTGAGCAACTCGACTTGTGCCTTCTCCCAGTAACCCTGGTGGGGAGATGCCGGCGTTGGACTGGGGTGGGCATAGTAAGACGTCTTACGGGCTAAACAGCTGGCTTGTAATGCAGAACAAGGCAGCAGCGCAGGTTCAATTCCTATACCGGCCTCCCCGAACAGGCGCCGGAATGTGGCGACTAGGGGCTTTTCACAGTAACTTCATTGAAGCCTACTTGTGATAATAAGTGATTATTATTATTATTATTATTACACACCAGTTTAAAGTCCAACAGGTTTGTTCGTAATCACTAGCTTTTGGAGCACAGCTCCTTCATCAGGTGAGTGAAGAGGTTGGTTACAGAAACACAGCATATAACCAGTACCCTGCACACTGTTGCTTTTCCAATAGCCCTCTAATCCCCTTTATAATTACCTCAATTGGACCAGCCCCCATCACACTCTCAGGCAGCGCATTCCAGACCTTAACCACTCGCTGTGTGAAAATATCTTTTCTCATTCTCCTTTTGCCGATGACTTTAGGTCCTCTCTTTCCCGATCCTTTCACGAGTGGGAACAGTTTCTCCCTATCTACTCTGTCCGGACCCCTCATGAAGTTTGAATACCTCTATCAAATCTCCCCTCACATTTCTTTTCTCCAAGGTAAGCAGTCCAAACTTCTCCAATCTGTCTTCACAACTGAAGCCACTCATCTTTGAAACCATTGCACTCTCTCCAATCCCTTCACAACTTTCCAAAGGTGTAGCGCCCAGAATTGGGCCCAATAGTCCAGCTGAGGCTGAACTGCATTTTATACAAGTTTAACACCATCTCCTTGCTCTTAAGCTCTATGCCCCTATAATAGAGCAGAAGATATTGTGCGCCTTATAAACTGGTCTCTTAAACTGTCCTGCCACCTTCAAGGAGATGATTGGTCTTCAGTAACCACAACCATTTTCCTTTGTGCCAGGTATGACTCCAACCAGCAGAGGATTTTCCCCCTGATTCCCGTTGGCTCCAGTTTCGATAGGGCTCTGTGGTGTCACACTTGGTCGAATGCTGCCTTGATGTCAAGGGCAGTCACTCTCACTTCACCTCTGGAGTTTGGCTCTTTTGTCCATGTTTGAAACAAAGCTGCAATGAGGTCAAGAGCTGAGTGACGCTGACAGAATCAACCTGAGTGTCAATGAGCAGGTTATTGTTAAACAAGCGCTGATTGAAAGTGCTGTTGATGACCACTTCCAACACTTTACTAATGAGTAAGCCAATGGGACGGTAATTGGCTGCGTTGGATATTCCTGCTTTTTGTGTCTCGGGCATATCTGGGCAATTTTCCACGTTATTAGACAGATAGATGCCACATGGATACCACATGGATTCGATACCACAGTCATTCAAATTGGTTGAAGACCGGCGTCTGTGATGCTGGGGATTTCAGGAGGAGGTCAAAGTGGATCATCCACTGGGCACATCTGGCTGCAGGTTTTTGCAAATGCTCCAGCCTTATCTTTTGCACTGATGTGCTGGGCTCCCCCATCATTGAGGATGGGATATTTGTGGCGCTTCCTCCTCCAGTGAGTTGTTTGATTGCCCACCACCATTCACGACTGGATGTGGCAGCACTTCAGAGCTTACAATAAGCTTGTCTGTTAATTGAGGATGACAGTACAAGAGTGAAAGATGACCTTAGTCCCAAAGATCAAGAAGTGGAAATAGTTTGGGTCAAGATAAGTCATGGCAAAGGTAAGAAGTCACTGATGGAGCAGTTTATAGATTCCCTGACAGTAGCCATGAAAGGTAGGGTCCCTACCTCTGGACAAGAAGCTCTGTATGAAGTTCCACTTCAGGACTTGATGACCATGGAAGGTGTATTGTTAGCTTAGTCAAGAAGGTTGATTATCAGCCTGGTAACCCTCCTATTGTGCCTGTCAGCGGGTTGCAAAGAGCAGGAGAGTTTCCTGGTCAGCCATGCTGCAGAAGGCAATAGTACCTTTCCAAAAATGGCTTCACAAGCCACTCAGTTCAAGGACAATTAGGATGGACAATAAATGCTGACCTTGCCAGAGACACCAACATCCCATCAAAGAATGTGAAAAAAGCATCATGAAGGAGCCTCTTGGTAGCAGTAATTTGAACCATATTCAGTTTGAGGGTCCAGGACTCCATCCCTTTTGCACAAAAATGAAGGCTGATGCTCCAGTGTAGGAGTCAGGGATTGCTGCACCATTGGAAGTGTTGCGTTTTGGTTGACATGTTCAATCGAGGCCTCCCAGACAGATGCAAAAGATCCCCAAGGCACTATTCTGACGCAAAACAGGGCAGTTATCCCTTTGTCCTGGCCAATTCCTCAATCAATCCCATGTAAGTAGATTATCTGATCATTGCCACATTGCTCTTTGTGGGAGCTTGCTGTGCACAAACCGTTTGCCATGCTTCCTACATTGTAATTTCCTACATTTCCACTATTGTCTATTGATGTAAAAACCCATCTGGTTCACTGATGACCTTGAGGGAAGGAAATCTGCCGTGTGACCTACATGTGACTCCAGATCCATAGCAGTGAGGTTGACTCTTAACTGCCCCCTTCAGGGTATGGGCAATAAATGCTGGCACGGCCAGCGACATCCCATAAAAGAGTTTTTTTTAAACATTGCAACAGCTTAAAAATATCTCATTGGCTGTCAAGTCCTTTGAGAAGCCCGATGGAAGCGGAAGGTGGTATATCAATGCAAGGTTTCAAATAACTACTATTGTTTGATAATTTTCTTGCAAATGTGGAGTGCAAAGAAGTGACTGGTAGTTAACTGACTTTTAGTGTTTTTACTCATCGAGGGGGATTGGATATTCTGATGAATGGTACACTTTCACTTTCAAAATTAGGTAGCAAGCATTCTTTAGAAGTCAAGTATTACATAGTTTGCAGAGCACTGACGTTCCCCAAAATATTCCTCAATCCCCACCTGGGAAAAATAGGCCGTGTTTATTTCCAATGGGTTAGTTTTCCAGAAGCCATCATGTGGTCTCTCTGAGAGGATGTGAAATTAGTCATCGGCAAGAACTTTGAAATGAAATGAAAATCGCTTCTTGTCACAGTGAAGTTACTGTGAAAAGCCCCTAGTCGCCACATTCCGGCACCTGTTCGGGGAGGCTGATACGGGAATTGAACCGTGCTGCTGGCCTGCCTTGGTCTGCTTTAAAAACCAGCGATTTAGCCCAGTGTGCTAAACCAGCCCCTTTAGCATGGCCAATCGGAAGCCGGAGCACCCGGAGGAAACCTAGGAGAAGCGGGGGGAATGTGCTAACGCCACACAGAGAGACGCCCAAGGTCGGAATCGAACCCGGCTCCCGAGGGATGTGAGGTAGCAGTGCTAACCACCGTGCCGCCCTAAATCCCGCCCAACTTTCCAGCACACATTGTCAATTTTGGTTATCGTAAATCAATCTCACTCTCAGGGTCTCAAATTAGGGCCAGTTTCAGGGTCTCCACCCTGGTCGATTGAGCAAGATTTGAATCATAAAGGATTACAGCACAGAAGGAAGATATTCAGGTCACATTGCCGACAAGCAGCCCTCCAGCCTAATCCCACTTCCTACCTCTTGTTTTGTAGGTTGCGGCACTTCAACTTCATATCCAAGTATGTTTTAAATGTTGTGAGGATTTCTGCCTCCATTGCAATTGGGGCAATGAGTTCTAGATTTCCACCACCCTCTGGGTGAAAATCTTTCCCTTAAACCTCCTCTAAACCTCCTAACTTACCCGAAATCTATGTCCCCTTCTAATGGGTGCCTCAAGAAAGGGGGATTGAACCTTCCCATCCATGCTAGACCCTTCATCATTTTATAAACTTCAATTATGTCTCCCTCTCTCAGCCTCCTCCATTTCAAAGAAAACAACCCGTCCTCTCCAATCTTTCCTCATTACAAAAATTCTCCAGTCCACCTTCATGAATCTCCTGTGTGCCCTCTCTCCTCGCAATCAAATTTTTCCTATGGCGCGCTGACCAGAAGCTGAGTTGCAAAGGTCAGGAGTCCAGCCTCTAACAGAATCCGTCATAGACTTCCCTCCAAGAACGGGCCAGTTTTGACCGGGGCTCAGTCAGGGGGTTAGGGCAAATATCAGGATTGTTCTTTGACGTGATCTCTGTTCACTCCATGTTCAGTAACATACACTCTTTGGTACAGTTGTGCCATAGTGCTGGTTTCCCTTAGTGCAACTCACATTTCCCTCAAGGCAAACCAGTTACTGAGGGAGCCTCAAGTGGGCATTAGCCCCTTAGTCCTTACTCAATATGGTGGCTGGTATACATCCAACCAAAAATCGGCAAGCACTTACTGTTCTTGGGTGCCTACATAACACCTGAAAAACAGACACCGCATGGACCAATTTCTCGGCCTATATCTGTGTTTCCCTTACTCAAGAACTAAGCAGTTTTAAAACCAGACATCAAACGTACAAACGTTCAAATCTCTTTCACAATCAATAACTGAATGAGCACCACCGACAAATAATCACTCAGGTTGGAAATACATAGTCCACATCGCCAAAGGTAGCACTTTTTCTTGTACGTGGAAATCGAGACCTTTTTCTTGTACGTGGAAATCTTCTGTGGGATTGAGGTTTTCAGTTGTTGCTGAACACTCTCAAACCCGTGAGTTGCAAACATGTTATTAAAATCTTGTGGTTTCTGCACTGGCCGCGCTATTCTTAAAATTACTCAAGAGTGTGACTTTCCGTTGATTTTGTGTATTGAAAAAGAAACGGATTTTGGTACATGTGTGTTTCTTTCAGAAGCCCTGACTCAAATCGTTGGAACCTTTCTAAAATAAGACTCCAGCCAGTATCTGGCTGTACTCTAATATCCAGCTCACTTGGACAACATGGTCATTGGCCAGTGTGATGTAGCACATAAGAAAGCAAATTTGCACAAGCAAGTGGAAAATTGCTTGGAATTTGTACCATATAACGAGGCCATCCAACCCGACTGCTCTGTGTCTTTGTTGATGTTCCAAACAAGCCTCCACCCCATCCGCCCCCTTCATCTAATCCTATCAGCAAATCCTTCTTTCCCTTCCTCCCTCATATGCTTACCTAGCTTCCCTTCATCCACATTCTAACTAATCGCCGGGCGAAGCAGTTTCTCCCGAATTCCTCTTTAGATTTTAATCACGATTTGAAGTTGTGCAACTTTTATTTGGCCTCTTTATAACTAAAACAGGTGCATACCCAATAGCTCAATATGCAAATATGATACATGGTCTGCAGCCTCAAGAGAAGGCAGCAAAATTTACGCAGTGCCTTATCACATCTTAAAGTGATTTACACAGAATTAATTACTTTGAAATGCGGAGGTAAGTGCCATGGAGGCAAACATAAACAAGATCACACTAACCGCAAGCAAATGACTATCCAGGCCACTTTTAATGGCCAGATAAATCTGTTCTCTCTCCACAGGTGCTGATAGACCTGCTGAGATTGTCCAGCATTTACATAGAATCATAGAATTCCTACAGTGCAGAATACAAAGTCTTACAACATCAGGGGCGGGATTCGCCGACCCCCCGCCGGGTCGGAGAATCCCTGGGGGGCGGCGCGAATCCCGCCCTGCTGCTCCGGCGCCAGCTGCCATACTCTCCGCCGTTGGTTTCCGGACGGGGGCGGGGATCACACCACGCCGGTCGGGGCCGTTGGTAGCGGCCCCCCCGGCAATTCTCCGAGCCCCGATGGGTCGAGCAGCCACCCGTTTTTGGCCAGTCCTGCCGGCGTGGATTAGATATGGTCCCACACGGCGGGACCTGGCAGGTAAGTCGGCTGGTGTGGTCCTCGGGGGGGCGCGAGGGGATCCGGTCCCGGGGGGGGGGGGCCTGGCCTGCGATCGGGGCCCACCGATCTGCGGGCGGGCATGTGCAGTGGGGGCACTCCTTCCTTCCGCGTCGGACCCTGTAGGGCTCCGCCATGGCCGGCGCGGAGAAGACAACCGCCTGCGCATGCGCCAGAATACACCGGCCGGTCTGCGTATCCACGGAACCACGCCGGCGGTTCTGCACATGCGCTAACTCGCGCAGTCCCTTCGGTGCCGGCTGGCGCAGCGCCAACCCCTCCAGCATCCACCTAGCCCCCGGAAGTGCGAAGGATTCCGCTACTTCCGGTCGGCCCACGCCAGAGTGGTTTGCGCATTTTTGACGCCGGCGTCCGGCCATCGCGCCGCTTTTGACGAATCCCGCTTCAGGTTTAAGTCCAACAGGTTTGTTTGGATTCATTAGTTTTCAGAGTGCAGCTCCTTCCTCAGGTGAGTCAACCAAAGTGATTCCAAACAAACCTGTTGTACTTTAAGCTGGTGTTGTAAGACTTCTTACTGTGCCACCCCAGTCCAACGCCGACATCGCCATATTACAGTGCAGAAGGAGGCCATTCAGCCCATCGAGTCGGCACCGACTCTCTGAAAGAGCACCCTTCCTCGGGTCAGGCCCCCACCCTATCCCCGTAAACCTTCCCTAATCTATTGGACACTAATGGCAATTTTAGCGTGGCCAATCCACCTAACCTGCACATCTTTGCACTGTGGAAGGAAACCAGAGCACCCGGAGGAAACCCACGCAGACACCGGGAGAAAGTGCAAACTCCACGCAGACAGTCACCCGAGGCCGGAATTGAACCCGGGTCCCTGGAGCTGTGAGGCGGCAGTGCTAACCACTGTGCCAACCTGTCGCCCAGTTCTTCTGTTTTTCTGTTTTTGTTTCAGATTCTAGCATCCGCAGTAATCTGCTTTTAGATTTATTAGATAGTGTTCGTTTGTCAAGACGTTATAGCAAGCAGTACTTGTTGCTCTTCTTTGAATAGTGCCCTAGGAGCTTTAACGGGATCGTGGCTTCATGTCTCATCGGAATTGCGGTACCTTAATGCAGCACTCGCTCAGCACTGAGGTGCTGCTGCTTTGGAATGTCAGCTTCAAGTACTGGTGCCACTTCTCGTATCAATAAGATAGATACAGTAAGATTGCAGGGATGCTGTGAGACCACACTGACATTATTTACAGGTGCAAGTAACATTCGTACCACACAAGTGCTAGACGATGACCATCCCAAACAAGAGAGAATGTATTTCCCCTTGACACTCAATGGTGTTACCGTCACTGCGTTCCCCACTATCGGCATCCCGGGGGTGACCACTGACCACACAATGAACTGGACCAGCCAGATAATTACTGTTCTGCATGAGCAAGTCAGAGACTGTGAATTCCCAGGCAAGTAGCTCACCTCAATACTGGTGTGGGGTGTGGACACACAACCTTCTGACTCAGAGTCACCAAGAGAGTGGAAGGTTTGCTCCCTCCTGATAACCAAGTAAGAATCTTTTGAATCTCTTTGCGAGATATGGCCAAGGTCAGCAAGGTCGCATTTGTTACCTCTCTCCGGTTACCCTGAGGAAGTCAGCCACCCCAGTCTTTGTGGTGGTGGTGTTCCCAAAGCAGTGCTGGGTGGAAAATACCAGAATACTGGCCCAGTGGTGATGGGAGGACAGAGTGATATATGCTCAAGTCAAGTTGCTGCATATTTGGAGTTTTTTATTTATTGTCACGTGTACCGAGGTACAGTGAAAAGTATTTTTCTGCGAGCAGCTCAACAGATCATTTAGTACATGAAAATAAAATAAAATAAAATAAATACATAATAGGGCAACACAAGGTACACAATGTAACTACATAAACACCGGCATCGGGTGAAGCATACAGGGGTGTAGTGTTAATGAGGTCAGTCCAAAAGAGGGTCGTTTAGGAGTCTGGTAACAGCGGGGAAGAAACTGTTTTTGAATCTGTTTGTGGTTGTTCTCAGACTTGTGTATCTCCTGCCCGATGGAAGAAGTTGGAAGAGTGAGTAAGCCGGGTGGGAGGGGTCTTTGATTATGCTGCCCGCTTTCCCCAGGCAGCGGGAGTTGTAGATGGAGTCAATGAATAGGAGGCGGGTTCGTGTGATGGACTGGGCGGTGTTCACGACCTGAAGTTTCTTGCGGTCCTGGGCCGAGCA
The DNA here is from genome assembly GCF_047496885.1 of Scyliorhinus torazame. Lineage (NCBI taxonomy): Eukaryota > Metazoa > Chordata > Chondrichthyes > Carcharhiniformes > Scyliorhinidae > Scyliorhinus > Scyliorhinus torazame. Next base: position 22,457,381 of record NC_092720.1, on the reverse strand, counting down.
GTTGCCATGATGCAGCCAGATAAGATACTTTCTATGGAGCATCTGTAAAAGTTGGTGAGAGTTAATGTGGACATGCCAAATTTCCTTAGTTTCCTGAGGAAGTACAGGCGCTGTTCTGCTTTCTTGGTGGTAGCGTCAACGTGAGTGGACCAGGACAGATTTTTGGAGATGTGCACCCCTAGGAATTTGAAACTGCTAACCATCTCCACCTCGGCCCCGTTGATGCTGACAGGAGTGTGTACAGTACTTTGCTTCCTGAAGTCAATTACCAGCTCTTTAGTTTTGCTGATATTGCGGGATAGATTGTTGTCGCTGCACCACTCCATCAGGTTCTCTATCTCCCTCCTGTATTCTGACTCGTCGTTATTCGAGATCCGGCTCATTATGGTCGTATCGTCAGCAAACTTAGTAGATAGAGTTGGAACCATGGGCGGGATTCTCTCAGCCCACGACGGGCCAGAGAATCGGCGGGCTGGGCGCGAATCGCGCGACGACGCCCCGGCACCGATCCACCGATTCTCTGGAGAGCTGAGAATCGGTGCCGTTGGCGCCAGCTCGGTCGGATTCTCAGCCCAGGATTGGCCGAGAGGCCGCAAAAAGAAATCCGAGTCCCGCTGTCGCCGTCCATGTATGGTCTTACCCGACCTCGGCGTGCATCCTTCCAGGGGTGGCCTGGGGGGGGGTGGGGAGGGGGTGTCCGACCCCAGTGGGGGGGGGGGGGGGGGGGCCTCCGCTGTGGCCTGGCCCGCGATCGGGGCCTACCGACCGGCGGGCCGGTCTCTCGGGCTGGGGGCCTCTTTTGCTCCGCACCGGCCCCTGTAGCCCTACGCCATATTGCGTCGGGGCCAGTGCGGAGAAGGAAGCCACTGCGCATGCGCGCAATCATGCCGGTCACGGTGCGCATTCGCGCCGGTCGCAGCGCGCATGCGCAGACGCGTGGCGCCCATTTGACGCCAGCATCGGCAGCTGGAGCCGCGTGGGTCGCTCCAGTGCCATGCTGGCCTACTGAGGGGCTCGGAATCGCTGCTTCTGAGGGCCTGTTGACGCCGTTGTGAAAAGCGACGGCATTTACGATGGTGTCAGCACTTAGCCTCAGGATCAAAAAATCCCGCCCCATGTGTATGACATGGAAGGGAATGTGGAGACAATATAGTGCTCCCATCTTACTTTGATTCCTGTCAGTGTTCGAGGTTTTAGGAAGGATGCTGCTGTGCATCCTGCACATTGTGCATAATGTAGCCACAATACATTGGCGATAGAGGGAGCAACCTTTGAATCCTGTGGCAGAGGCATTGTTGATGCACACCGGTCTGACTTGGATATTGTTGGGTTTCTTGGCCACTATACTGATCCAGGTGAGCAGTGAATAGCTCTGCATGATCCTGACCTTGGGAGGAAGTGCACTGCTACCCAATTGGGTTTGTTCTGACTTGTGAAATAATTTCAGCGGAATTCTCCGTCGGTGGAATCATCCGGTCCACCAGCAGCACACCCACGCCCATGGGCTTCCCAACGGCGTGGGGTAGCCACGATGGGAATCCCCATTGGCCGGCTGCGGGAACGGAGAATCCCGCTGTCGATGGGGGCACGCCGCACCAGTAAAGGTGGCTGGCAGACCAAAGAATCCCGCCTCTGGTCTCCCACATCTCCAAGATTTTTCATCATAGAATTTACAGTGCAGAAGGAGGCCATTCGGCCCATCAAGTCTGCATCAGCTCTTGGAAAGAGCACCCTACCCCCATAGCCCACACCACCCTATCCCCATAACCCAGTAACCCCACTCAACCAACACTCAGGGCAATTTTTGGACAGTAAGGGCAATTTAGCATGGCCAATCCACCTAACCTGCACATCTTTGGACTGTGGGAGGAAACCGGAGAACCCGGAGGAAACCCACGCAGACACGGGGAGAACGTGCAGACTCCGCACAAACAGTCACCCAGCCGGGAATTGAACCTGGGACCCTGGAGCTGTGAAGCAATTGCACTAACCACTATGCTACCGTGCTGCCCAAATGGATAATGAATTTTTTTTTTCTTTTTAAACACCTTTTTTTTAATGCTTCTATTATTTGTCTCCAGGGCTATTGGGCAGCATGTCATGGAGATTAATCTTCAATTCCTGAGGCCATCAGGATGATAGCAGGCTGGCAATTTTACTTGAAGTTGGTTCAGAGAGGGCTTGAGGAGTTGGGGGGTCTCCAATGAACGTGCTTCCCCATCATCAAAAGCAGCATCAGCAGAAGATTGACAAAATCCCCAGAAACCGTGTGGAAACACCGTAAATGTTGTTTACACTGTTTCTCTGGGATTCCAAGGGATTTCTTGGTGGGTTCAGGAAAGCCACCCTGCAGAAATTCAACTTTCAGTTTCCATCTAACTGCTCCAGCCAGCTTCTGGACAATGTCATTCCCCAAGTTAATGATACTGAAGTCAGCGGGAAAGGGCTGATTTCAGTAAAACTTACTGGTCCATGTTTCCACTTAATGTAGAGCTAAGACCAGCCCTTGAGTTACAACATTCGATCTTCTCATTTCGATCACAATATATCCTCTCAGAGTTTTCTGCAGGGATATTATTTACGCATTGACAATCGCCAGCAAGATCGAATCTAACCATTTTCCCCTTGGCCCTCAGTGGCTGTACCACCACTGAATCCCTCATTATCAACATCCTGGGGGTTACCGTTGGCCCAAAAAATGAACTCAGTGAGCTATATAAATTCTGTAGCTTCAAGAGCATGTCAGAAACTGAGAATTCTGAGGCACGTAACTCACCTTCTGCCTCCCCAAATCCTGCCCACCACCTCTGAAGTACAAGTCAGGGGTGTGGTGGAATACCCACCGTTTGTCTGAATGAGTGCAGCTCCAACAACACCCAAGAAAGTCAGCATCATCGAAGGTAAAAGAGTCCACTTGATCGGCACCCCATCCACCAATTTAAACAGTAACTCCCCCCCCCCCCCCCCCCCCCATAAACACTGTGGCAGTAGTGTGTGCTGTATAAAATGATGCACTGCAGATACTCACCAAGGCTCCTTAGACAGCAACATCCAAACGAGTGACTGCTACCCCCTTGATCAAGGGTGGCAGGCGGATGGGAACATCACCGCCTGCAAGTTCCCCTCTAAACCCCGTTCCTTCCAGACTTGGAACTGGAGCATCATTCCTTTACTGTTGCTGGATCAAAACCCTGAAATTCTCTTGCTGACCACATTGCGTGTGTACCTCCACCACACGGTCTGCAGCGGTGCAAGAAGGTAGCTCACCACCACCATCTCAAGGGACAATTAGGGACAGGCAACAAATGGTGGCCTTGCCAGGAATGCCCGCCACATCCTGAGAAACAATATGAAGTCAACTGCTGCCATTCACAGGGGCACCATTCCTGCCAATCCTCGTGAAGTGCGAAATCGCGAACAACGAACCTGCGCGTGCGTAGAGTCAGCACTTTCTCTGTGAGAACTTTGTGGGATAGATGGGAGGTCAACATTTTGAATCATGGACGAGTGAGGTTTTGGGGCCATGAACCGCGATTCCGTGTGCAACTACATTTGCCTGGGTAAAACAAGATCCCGACAGAACGGGTCACGAACAACGGGAGTTGAATGTATTTCAAAAAGATCCCTGACGAGCAGGCTACCCTCGGTAGTGTGGTAATACCAGGTTTGATTGTGCATCAGGTAGAATAATGAACAAGTCTAGAGTTTAACCAGAGTGATCAGCAATGTTTCTAATCTCGTGTAAGGGGAAGTATTTCTATCCACCATCTCAGTTTCGTATTTAGTAGATATTTTTAGCCCAGATTTATTCAGTGACTTTATCATCCATTACTCAAGGAGCAACATAGTACAGAGAGGTGAAGAGCTGAGTGGAGATGAGGAGAATTTATTTTAACCAGCGAGTTGTTGTGATCTGGAACGTCCTGCCTGATAGGTCGGTGAAAGCAGATTCAATAATAACTTTCAAAAGGGAATTGAATGAATACTGTAAAAGGGAACAAATGTGGAAATTGGGAGTAAAAGAAGAACAGGCGAATGGGACTAAATGAGTAGCTCTCTAAAACAACCTCATGAGCTGGATGGGCCAAATGACCTCCTTCTGTGCAGTAAGAATCGATGATGCTAACCTGTTCGAAACAAGATTAACTGGACATCTGCCAGAGAAGGTCCAACATTTCCATTCGTTGGCTGACTAGTTAAGAATGCTTCTTGAATTTTTAGGGGTTTTTAATGTCAGCATAAAATATTTATGAATTAACCTTGTGCTGCACGTCACGTGGTCCCATCGAAGCATCCCGTTCACATTAGTAACCAGGCATTGACGTCCTGTGTAAGTACCCAGCTCTTTGAAGCACTCTCCAGCATTTTAAAATCTAACAGCTTATTATAGCCATTAGCGACTCTGTGAAAGTAGTTGGCAGATTGGACCTTGATCTCAGTTGTGACCAATTATAAAGGGACTTTCCTAGTCAAACTCTACCCGTTCTGATGAACAGTTGCACATTGAAGGTTGACCCATCTTCCTCTGAACTGTTACACATTTCTAGAATTTGGTGATTATGTTTCAGGTTCGTGTTTTGTTTTCTTAATTCCCTTGATTTTTTTTTTGAATTACATCCTTCCATTTATTTTCGGGGTGCTCCAAAAGCTAAAGAGAAAAATCGCTCCAACTCTCATTATTCTCTTTCCACCACCGGAGGATGGTGTCAGCCCCGGCCCGGTGGTAGCACGCTCGTCTGAGTCAGAAGGTCGTTGTTGGTTCAACATACCGCTGCAGAGATTTTAGCACTTAATCTCGGTTGGCAGTGCTAACAGAGTGCTGCACTGACAGACATGCTGTCCTTGAGAAGCTGTGTTAAACTGAGGCACCGACTTCCCAAAAGAAGATCCAATGGTTCGATTTCAAAGAAAAGGAGGCAGAGTCCTTGTCAGCATTTACCCTCCAACCATCGTCAACGGAGGGGGAATGTAAATGACCATAAGTCACTATGGATAAGCCGATCTGACATGTATGACCACCTCAGTTTTCTGCTTCCAAAATGCATTTTTTTACCCAATTATTTTTTTACAATTAAGGGGCAATTTCGCCTGGGCAATCCACCTAGCCTGCACACCTTTGGGTTGTGGGGGTGCAAACCACGCAGACACGGGGAGAATGTGCAAACTCCACACGGACATCGAACCCGGGTCCTCAGCGCCGTAGTGCCAGTGCTAACCACTGCCCCACGTGCCGCCCTTAAAAGGCATTTGTTTACACATACTTGGCATATAAATTAACCCCCCTTTACAGCCATGACAGGCTATCCTCGCGTTAGTGGTCAGCCTTCATTTCTCACCCCACAGATAGATTTGTCACTTACTGATGCGACCATCAATTCACTCGAGGCAAGGGTAGAAGTAAACCGTGGCTTTAATCAACTTAGAACAGTGCCTGCCTGCGACTGATCCAATACTGAGAACCTCCTACAGGTCGACTGCTCTTTATACCTCCCTTCAAGGGGAGGAGCCATGGGCGGAGCCCATACATGTCCCAACATGTTCCCCTATGGTTAATGCCATACAATGGCCCATAGGTGGAGCCCACAAGTGCAACAGCATAGCACAGATACAAATACAAGGGCAAAGCATGGTACAGATACAATGGTGGATTATTGGTATAATACATTCACCACATTCACCCCCTGTTAAAAAAATGACGGCCGGTGGGGGTGACATGTTCATAAGTTCAGCCGATCCGGCGAACGGATTGTGCGCTGTGATCACCGAAGCTCTGGCGTTGTTGCTGGCCCGGGTGTCGAACTCATCCGTGCTGGCATCGGTTGTGAGGGCGCCGGTGTGGGTACAGACGTGGACTCCGGGAGCATCTCTTCTGGAGCTTCATTCCTGTGGATTGGTGAAGGGGGGAAGGAAGTACGGGAGCCATATCTGGGTGGGGCGTTTGTCATGGTAGGTTGGGCAGGATATGGTAGAGGGGCGGTGGTGGTGGCGGTGGTGGTGGTGGTGGAACCGGCGGGCGCCAGGTCCCGGAGGGAGACTGTATCCTGTCGGCTATCGGGATGTTCGATATATGCGTACTGGGGGTTGGAGTGTAGGAGCTGGACCCTCTCTACCAGAGGGTCAGACTTATGGCTCCTGACGTATTTTCTGAGTAGGACGGGCCCCGGTGTCTTCAGCCAGGGTGGAAGCAAGGCCCCTGAGGTGGATCTCCTGGGGAAAACAAATAGGCGGTCATGAAGGGTCTCGTTTGTGGCCGTGCAAAGTAGGGGCCTAATAGAATGGAGCACATCGGGGAGTACCTCCTGCCAGTGGGAAACTGGGAGATTCCTGGACCGCAGGCTCAGTGGGGTCTTCCAGACCATCGCGTTCTCCCTCTCCACCTGCCCGTTTCCCCGGGGGTTGTAACTGGTAGTCCTGCTCAAGGCGATGCCCTTACTGAGCAGGTACTGACACAGTTCGCCGTTCATGAACGACGAGCCCCGGTCACTGTGGACATAATTGGGGAAACCAAACAGGGTGAAGGCACTATGTGGGGCTTTAATGACGGTGGACGTGGTCATGTCGGGGCAAGGGATTGCAAAGGGGAAGCGGGAGAACTCATCAATAATATTGTGGAAATATGTATTGCGGTTATTGGAGGGGAGGGGCCCTTTGAAATCGATACTGAGGTGCTCAAAGGGCCGGGATGCCTTCACCGGGTGGGCCTTATCCGGTCGATAGAAGTGCGGTTTACACTCCGCACAGATCTGGCAGTCCCTGGTCATGGCCCTGACCTTCTCGGTGAAGTAGGGCAGGTTGCGGGCCTTGATATAGTGGATAAGCCGGGTGACCTCCGGGTGACAGAGGTCACCGTGGATAGCCCGTAGTCGGTCAACTTGCGCGCTGGCGCATGTGCCGGGGGACAGGGCATCTGGGGGCTCGTTGAGCTTCCTAGGACAATATTATATATAGTAATTATAGGTTTAGAGTTTGATTCTCCACCTCAAGATCTTATCGTTCTTGATTTTGCCCCGTTGCGTATTATCGAACATGAAGGCTACCGATCGTTGGTCGGTGACGAGGGTAAACCTCCTACCAGCGAGGTAGTGCCTCCTGTGCCATACGGCTTCCACAATGGCTTGGGCCATTTCTACTGAGGAGTGCCGAATTTCGGAGGTGGTGAGGGTGCGCAAAAAAAACGCTACCGGTCTGCCTGCTTGATTGAGGGTAACGGCGAGAGCGACCTCTGATGCGTCGTGCTCCACCTGGAAGGGGACGGGCTCGTCCACCGCGCACATCGCGGCTTTGGCGATGTCCGCCTTGATGCAGCTGAAGGCCTGGCGGGCCGCAGTTGCCAGTGGGAAGATGGTGGCCTTGATTAGTGGGCGGGCTTTGTCCGCATAGTTGGGGACCCACTGAGCATAATATGAAAAGAACCCTAGGCACCACTTCAGGGCCTTGGGCCAGTGGGGGAGGGGGCGTTGCAGGAGGGGGCGCATATGGTCAGGGTCAGGTCCTAGAACCTCGTTTTCCACGACGTAGCCGAGGATGGCTAGTCTGGTTGTGCGGAAAACGCATTTCTCCTTGTTGTAGGTGAGGTTGAGCTTTTGGGCGGTTTGGAGAAATCGGTGGAGGTTGGCGTCGTGGTTCTGCTGATCATGGCCGCAGATGGTGACATTGTCCAAGTACGGAAATGTGGCCCGCAGCCCGTACCGGTCCACCATTCGGTCCATTGTTCTTTGGAACACCAAAATCCCGTTCGTGATGCCAAAGGGGACCCGGAGGAAGTGGAAAAGGCGGCCGTCTGCCTCAAAAGCTGTGTAGTGGCGGTCCTCCGGGCAAATTGGGAGCCGGTGGTATGCAGACTTCAGATCCACCATGGAGAACACGCGGTAGTGTGCGATCTGGTTTACCATGTCTGCAATCCGGGGAAGGGGGTACGCATCGAGTTGCATGTACCGGTTTATGGTTTGGCTGTAATATACAACCATCCAGTTCCTTTCCCTGGCCTTACGACCACCACCTGAGCTCTGCAGGGGCTACTGCTGACCTCGATGACTCCCTCCTTCAAGAGTTGCTGGACCTCGGACCTGATAAAAGTCCTGTCCTGTATGCTATGCCGCCTGCTTCTGGTGGCGACTAGTTTGCAGTCGGCGGTGAGGTTTGCGAAGAGTGGGGGAGGGTCGACTTTTAGGGTTGCAACGCTGCATATGGTGAGTGGGAGTAGGGGCCCCCCAAACTTCAGGGTTAAGCTCCTGAGGTTGCATTGGAAATCTAGTCCCAATAGGAGAGGAGCGCAGAGGTCTGGGAGCACATATAATTTAGAATTGGCGTACTCGGCGCCCTGTATTGCTAGGGTTGCAGGAGTGTACCCTCGGATTTGCATCGAGTGGGACCCAGAGGCGAGGGAGATGGTTTGGTGCGCAGGGAAAATTGGGAGCGAGCAGCATCTTACCATGTCCGGGTGAATGAAGCTCTCTGTGCTCCCGGTGTCGAAAAGGCAAGGCCTCTCGTTCCCCGTTTACCCGGACGGTCATCATGGAGCAATGGAGGTGCTTGGGTCGCGACTGGTCCAGGGTGACCGTGCTGAGTTGCGGGTAGCCGGCGTGGTCGGAGGTGCTGGGGCGGTTCCGCGATGGCTGCCCTTGTTGATCATACGCGTCGAGCTGCGTAGCAGATGGCGGCCCCCGTTGGTCGAGCGTGGCGGGTGGTGAGGAAGACGGTGTCCAAGATGGCGGCCCCCATGGATCGCTCGTGGCCGGCCGCGTGGGGGGAGGATGGCCAAGGTGGCAGCCCCCGTGAGTCGCACGTGCTGCGAGGGCTGGAAGATGGCTGCCTCCACGGATAGCACGAGGCTGATGACGCGTCTACAGGGGGCGGAGTCGGCAGACATGCTGCCACACTGCGGGGTCTGCAGGCCTGTGAGTCTGAGGATCGGGCCTGTGAGTTAGAGTTATTGGTCCTGGCCAGGCAAACTTTGCCGAAAAGCCCTTTTCTCCCGCAGATGCTGCAGTTCGTGTTACGGGCCGGGCAGTGCTGCCGGGGGTGTTGGGACTGGCTGCAGAAATAGCAGGGTAGCCCCCTTGGAGGCCGGGCGGCCGCGCGGCACAGGCCTGGGTAGTCTTTGGTCGGGGGTCCACGAAGGGGTCGCGTGGTCAGCCGGGAACGTGTTAAGGCTCTGGAACGCTACTTCCAGAGAGGAGGCTAACTTTACCGTCTGATCCAGGTCCAAGGCCCCCTTTTCGAGTGGGCGCTGTCTCACACGTAGTTGGACCGGACTCCCGCCATGTAGACGCCTCGGACGGCGAGTTCCATATGTTGAGTGGCCGTAACGGCCTGGTAGTTGCAGCTGCGCGCGAGGACTTTGAGGTTGCGTAGGTAGTCTTCTAGCGATTCCCTGGGACGCTGGCGGTGAGTGATGACGATGTGTCATGCGTAGACCTCGTTCACAGTCCGTACATAGAGGCGCTCGAGCATTGCGAGGGCGTCCGCGTAGGAGGAGGCCTCGTCGAATTGAACAGAGATTCGATGGCTCACCCGTGCGTGGAGGAGGCTCAGCTTCTGTTCGTCGGTGATGGAAGGCGTGGAGGAGGCTGCGAGATAGGCCTTGAAGCAGCGGAGCCAGTGCAAAAAAATTTATTTCGCCTCTGCGGCCTGCAGATCGAGTTCCAGTTGGTCAGGTTTGAGGGCCAATTCCATAGTTGCGTTTAAGTTGATTAAATTGATGCGACCATCAATTCACTCAAGACAAGGGTAGAAGTAAACCGTGGCTTTAATCAACTTAGAACAGTGTCTGCCTGCGACTGATCAAATACTGAGAACCGCCTACAGGTTGACTGCTCTTTATACCTCCCTTCAAGGGGAGGAGCCATGGGCGGAGCCTATGGATAATGCCAGACAATGGCCCATAGGTGGAGCCCACAAGTGCAACAGCATAGCACAGATACAAATACAAGGGCAAAGCATGGTACAGATACAATAGTGGATTATTGGTATAATACATTCACCACACTTACAAGTGCCTTATAACCGGGCACAAGGAATCAATCAGACAATGCGGGCTGTTTTCATAGAATCCCAGAACCCTAGTGTACAGAAGGAGGCCATTCGGCCCATCGAGTCTCCCTACCCAGGCCCACTCCCCCGCCCTATCCCTGTAACCCCAAGTAACCCTTTGGCTCTAATGGTCAATTTTAACATGTCCAATACACCTAACAGCACATCTTTGGATTATGGGAGGAAACCGGAGCACCCGGAGGAAACCCTCGCAGACAAGGGGAGAACGTGCTAACTCCACACAGATAGTCACCCGAGGCCAGAATCGAATCCGGGTCCCTGGCGTTGTGAGGCAGCACTGCTAACCACTGTGGCCGCCCTGCCAGTTTTGCGATGGTGCATGAAGTTTAAGACACGTCCATGCTGAGCCGGATGCTGATGGCATTTCAAAATGGCGGTCAACCACACCCACAGGGGCGGTTCACCTTTAAACTCAGCATCAAAGTCTACCTCCGTTTTGTTGCTGGGATTTTCCAAGACTTCGAAGGTCACCTTACACGCTGATGTCTGCAGCATCTCATTGATACATGCGGGAGCCAGTTGTAGACAAACCCTGGTTGGCGTGCTTCCAATATTACAACAATGACTGTCCTTCAAAAGGATCTCATCAGCTGTGAATTGTGTTAATACATCCTGAGATCACGAAAGGTTCTATTTAAAATCCAAGGGTTTTTTTACAGTTGGAAGCCAGCGGAATCCGTTCCTAAACCTTGGATGTTCCGGTTCCAAAACCTCAGCTTGGCGTCATTTGAACAGTGGCACCAGTGCAGCTCACCTACTTGCCTCCTTGCCTCAAATGCGTAAGGATGTGGACTTAAGGTTCAAGCGTATCGTCCGTGCATTATGATGAGACATCGTGGGCGGGATTCTCCAACCCCACGCCGAAGTGGCCGCGCCGTTGTGAACGCCGTCGAGGTTCACGACGGCGCGGAACGGCCCCGGTCCTGACTGATTCAGGCCCTGACAATGGGCCAGTATCGGGGCCGCGTCATCAACCCGCGCCAGACCTTGTCGCCCGCGTAAAAGCGGCGCCGCATAGATGACGCGGCCAGCGCCGCATAACGGACGTCATCCGCGCATGCGCGGGTTGGCCAGCGCCAACCCGCGCATGCGTGGTTGCCGTCCTCTCTAAGTCCGCCCCGCAAGAAGATGGCGGATGGATCTTGCGGGGCCGCGGAAGGAAGGAGGTCCTCCTTCAGAGAGGACGGCCCGACGATCGGTGGGCACCGATCGCGGGCCACCCCACATCTGAGGTACGCCCCGGTGCAGGATCCCCCCTCACCCCCCTGCAGGCCACCCCCCCAGCGTTCACTCACCGCCCACCACTGCAGCGACCAGGTGTGGACGGCGCCGGGGGGAACCCGCCGTTTTGGCCTGGCCGCTCGGCCCATCCGGGCCTCAGAATAGCGGGGGTGCCGGAGAATCGCCATTTTGGGTGTCTCCGGCGATTCTCCGGCCTGCGGCCCGCGAAACTCGACCGGGCCGTTCCCGCCTCTTGGGAGAATCGTGGGAGGGCGTCGGACCAGCGCCCTGTGTGTCTGGCAATTCAGCTGACATGAGGAAGTGGAGCTGTGAATTTTCATGGTCCCTAACTGACGTTCGTCCTCCAAGCCGGCACCAAGAGAAAACTGATCCTTTACCTCATGGAACATGATCGAATGGTGGAACAGGCCTGATGGGCCAATTCACCTAATTTTGCTCCTGTCTCCTATGTACTTATGGGCCATCCGCTGTTTGTGGGGTCTTGCTGTGCGCTGCCCCACTGCTGATACTACATTAGTCAAAGTGGAAAGAAAAAAAATGCGAGTTCCTTGTGCTCATCCCCTGTGGTTCCACAATCTATGTTTGAGCCTTTCAACTATTTTCCTTGATAAATATCATAGTCATAGTATTTACAGTGCAGAAGGAGGCCATTTTGGCCCATCGAGTCTGCACCGGCTCTTGGAAAGAGCACCCAAGGTCAACACCTCCACCCCATCCCCATAACCCAGTAACCCCACCCAACACCAAGGGCAATTTTGGACACTAAGGGCAATTTAGCATGGCCAATCCACCTAACCTGCACATCTTTGGACTGTGGGAGGAAACCGGAGCACCCGGAGGAAACCCATGCACACACGGGGAGGATGTGCAGACTCCGCACAGACAGTGACCCAAGCCGGAATCGAACCTGGGACCCTGGAGCTGTGAAGCAATTGTGCTATCCACAATGCTACCGTGCTGCCCCAAATATCAATCCTAAATAAATCCCAAACTGCACGGGGGAAGATGAACAGAAAGGGTAAAAGTGCCTCTAACTTATCGCAAAGTTGCTATGAAGTTGATGGAATGTCACATGAGAGCAGTATTTGTTGGCTGAATGGATTGTTTCAAAGGCTGGTCCTGTCGCCAATACACCAGAGCTTTTAGTTCCCTCACAAAAGATCCTTTCCCAACTCCTTCTCTCTTGAAGTTACTGATTTTGACTGAATGCAAGCTGACACTCCTCGTGTAATACTCAGGGAGTGCTGTACTGCTGCACGTGCTCACTTTTCAATTAGTCATTAAACCAAGGTCTTGTCTGCCCTCTCTGGTGTTGTGTTTCATGTTCTTGTCTCGCAGTTAACCTACAGAACTGCTGGTGTCGTAGCCAGAACTAGGATTTATTAATGCACATGTGGTAAACGATCAGATACAGAGCAAATTATCATAGAGCGACAATTAGACTCTCCCGGAACTGCCCTTGTGCACGACTGTCCTCATGTACGCCTTACAACCTTCTGCTGGTAGCCGGAAGTCATCTAGAACATAGAACATAGAACATTACAGCGCAGTACAGGCCCTTCGGCCCTCGATGTTGCGCCGACCTGTGAAACCACTCTAAAGCCCATCTACACTATTCCCTTATCGTCCATATGTCTATCCAATGACCATTTGAATGCCCTTAGTATTGGCGAGTCCACTACTGTTGCAGGCAGGGCATTCCACGCCCTTACTACTCTCTGAGTAAAGAACCTACCTCTGACATCTGTCTTATATCTATCTCCCCTCAATTTAGAGCTATGTCCCCTCGTGCAAGACATCACCATCCGAGGAAAAAGGCTCTCACTGTCCGCCCTATCTGACTTATATCGGATGCCAGGAGGTCACTCTGCTGAGTAGATGGCCACCTGCTGGTGGGAGGTCACACTGCCGTAAACATGTAATATTACCTACAGGCATATCACCAGATCAGGCAGACACAAAAGATTGCATTGCGCTATTGCAAAGAAGAGGAGGCGGGTCAGCCCCGGTGCCCCAGCCAATGTTTATCCCTCAGCCAACATCGCCAAAACAAAAAGCGGATTGGCTGATTATTGTCACATTGCTGTTTGTGGGATCGTGCTGTGCACACGTTGACTGCTGTGTTTCCTGCAACAGCAACTACGCTTCAAAAGGGTTTACCTGACTGTAAAACATTTCTTTTGTGACATCCTGAGATCATGAAAGGCACGATAAGAAGGCAAGTCCTTCTGTCTTAGGCAGTTGTGGTGTCAGGGCTGTGCTGTTATTCACCCTGGGGTAACACGGACTGCAACATGATGCAGTTGACTGATAAGGCACACAGCAAACGTAGGCGTTGGTTCAATAAAGTTTATTGAACTCCAGTAATGAAACACGCAGCTGCCTGTGGGTTAACTCTCTACTCCTCCAAGTAAACTAACACTTACTATCTAGACCAGGCTATCTCTGATCCATGTGTAGAAGGTGTTGAATGATTTGTACACCCTGACTGTCACTACAGCTGTCACCAGTGGAAAGAGGCAGAATGCTGATGCCTCGTGTGTTTTTATAGTTGGGAGACCCCCCCCTTGGTGTTCTGACTTGTGATTGGTCGTGTTCTGTTCTGTATGTTGATTGGCTCACCTGGGTGACTGTCACTGCCTGCTTTTACCTCATGATGTGCAAGGGCCTTCAACAGTGGATACAGTGGGGTAGGGGAAATAGAATTTGGTGTAAGGTATTCCCCACCCCGCAAAAAAAAAACCATCATTCTTGTCCTTACATCGACAAATGAGCATTATACGGCAGGAATTATTGGATTATAGTTAAAGAGCAGGAAGGCTAGGTAAGTGTACCCTTGGAGCCACAGAGGCGATATGGATTGTGGTCTGATGTCCCAGCTTGAAACAGAAGAAGCGAGAGGAGAAGCTTTAACATTCAGTTGTCTGTTCAAAGTGTACATTGTAGCAGTTTTGCAGAACTGTCCAGCACTTTTACCCAGCTTGCTGTGGTCCTTCATTCTTTGTAACAACTACATTTTCCAGCATGTCTCACGCATTGCCTGACTCCATAAACAACGCCCATTTATTGGAAAATACCAGTTAAATTGCTCGATGCATGGCTCTTAATCTTGAGGTTGCTACGGTAACCTGATCCTGGTGAAATCGTGCACTTGTCTATTGCCTTTTATTTCCACTCATTCCTTTTTGGGTCCAGAAGTGGCTGTAAGTGACACTAGACGCTTTGCTCATTTACTGATTTACCAAATGGCTTTAGTAGCCCTCAGCTCAAACCACAAAGTACCGCTGGAATGTCGGAAAAGGAAATGGGCGTTTAGCCCCTCGAGCCTGCTCCTCAGTTCAATTAGGTAATGATGTGCCCGTACCTGAATTCCACTTATCCGCCCTTTGAAAGTCCTTATCGAATAAAAATCTATCAGTCTCAGTTCTTGAAAGCTCCCAGTGGTCAGAACCCTCTGGCGAGGGAAGTCCAGCTGTACCTTATCCTCCGTGTGAAAACATACCTCCTGATTTGCAACCAGCTCTGGTTTTGAGATTATGGGGTAAATATTCCGGTCCCCCTTGACATGGGTAGCGTTGCAGATGGGAAGGCCAAGACGACGGGCCATTCAATGGGACGTTGACCTCGGGTAGGAATTTCTTGTTCCCGTAAGGGTGGATTGGATTTGGGTTTATTGTCACGTGTACCGAGGTGCAGTGGAAAGTACTGTTCTGCGCACGGTCCCGTCAGATCGTACCATACATGAAAAAAATAAAGGACGTACGATAGATACGCAATGCATAGACATAGACATCAGGGCCGGGATTCTCCCCTACCCGGTGGGCGGGGAGTCCCGGCAGGATGGAGTGGCGTGCGCCGCCGGCCGGCGGGAAAGGCCTTTGGCGCCACGCCAGCAGGTCCGAAGGGACTCCACCGGTCGGCGGAGGTCCGCGCATGCGCGGGAGCGTCAGCGGCTGCTGACGTCATCCCCGCGCATGCGCAGGGGGGGTCACTTCCACATCGGCCATCGCGGAGGCTATGGCCGAGGCGGAAGGAAAAGAGTGCCCCCACGGCACAGCCCGCACGCGGATCGGTGGGCCCCGATCACGGGCCAGGCCACCATGGGGGCACCCCCAGGGCCAGATCGCCCCGCCCCCCCCAGGACCCCGGAGCCCGCCCACGCCACCAGTCCCACGGGTAAGGTAGGTGGTTTGATTCATGCCGGCGGGACTGGCATGAGAGCAGCGGGACTTCGGCCCATCACAGGCAGGAGAATCACCGGGGAGTGCCCGCCGACCGGCGCAGTGTGATTCCTGCCCCCGCCGAATTTTCGCTGCCGGAGAATTCGGCGGCCGGTGGGGACGGGGTTCACGCCGCCCCCTGGTGATTCACCGACCCTGCGGGGGGTCGGAGAATCCCGCCCCTCGTGAGCATACAGAGTGTAGTTCTACTCAGTAGAGAAGATGCATGGAGAGATCAGTTCAGTCCATAAGAAGGTCATTTAGGACCCTGGTAACAGCGGGGAAGAAGCTGTTTTTGAATCTGTTAGTGCGTGTTCTCAGGCTTTTGTATCTTCTCCCTGATGGAAGAGGTTGGAAGAGACCATAAAATCCCGCCCAATGTCCTTCTTATTCCCGATTCCTCCTTCAGAGGAAGTACTTTCTCTGTATCTACCCTGTCAAATTATTTTATTGGTTTAAACATCTAAATGCGATCACCCCTCAGTCGCCAATACTCATAAGAATACAAGCTAAGTTAACGCAAGCTGTCCTCTCAATTTAAACCCTTGCACTTTGAGGAGTGTCAAACATATTCAGGTGTATTTTCAAGTTGCTGTGAAAATCAAAATGAAACTTGGGTGGCTTTATATTAGGTGGTCAATCTGTAATGCCAGTTTTATACCCAGGTGACATGAGGAAATGTTAACGTTTGCCCACCTCTATAACCACAAATTATGTTTAGGAGTTGCTGACATAATAAATCACTGATAATAAAACAACACTAAAAATAAAACAAAAATAAAATCTTGTTTTTGGTTGCTACAAAAGTCCTGTAAACTTTGTCACAAGATGGCCGCCGGAGTGCCAGTTTATCCTCCATGCTTTAGGAACGTCTATTGTAATTATTCTGCTTCTTCGGTTAACAAGCAACTTTTCACAATTGGGCTTTGATCCAAAGCAAAAGTGGATCATTGTTATATAGCCTCACTTGATGAATATTAAATGAAAATCATGCTTCACAAGGAAGTTGAACGCAATCAGAGATGCACAGCACAGAAGAAGACCAGTTGACCCAATGTGCCTCCACTGGTCTTTGTGAAGAACAATCAAATTAATCCCACTTCCCTGCATTTGATCCTAAAACCCTGCAAGTTTTTGGGTTATGCTGCAAGTGTATTCAGAAATCATGTGACAGGTTTACGTAACAGTTGAGAATATATCAATGGGCGGGCCTCATGTACGGGTATGTGTTCAGCCTTTCCTTGGGCCCCAAGTGTCCATTTATGCCAATTTTATGTTAGGACCCATTCTCGTGAGATTGGATGGGTACATGGGTGCAACTTGACGTTGGCAAAATGGACAACCAATGGGTTTAACTTAGTTGACCTGAAGGCCCAGGAGCAGACATAGGCCATTTAACCCATAGAGTCTGCTCCCCGCCCAAGATGGAATCGACCGCAAGTGCAGGAAGGAGGAGCCTGGTGAACCAAATGACCCTCCCTCTTTTTTCCCGATCTTCCAAGAGGGAAGGCATCACAGATGTGCTTGATCCAGCTTTCATCCGAGGAGGGGCGTGCAAATTTTCGCGAGAGAGAGTGCATTTGAAATATTTCTAATGCCACTTGGTATGGTGGCCGAGGAAAACATTTACGCCACTTCTCTCAAAGGCTCCCTGGAGCACCTAACAATGGAGGCAAGGGTACTGAACGACCCCCGTGTACCTATCAAAATGGGGGGGGGAGGCTACTGTGAAATTAAATGAAAATCGCTTATTGCCACAAGTAGGCTTCAATGAAGTTACTGTGAAAAGCCCCGAGTCGCCACATTCCAGCGCCCATTGGGGGAGGCCGTTACGGGAATTGAACCGTGCTGCTGGGCTGACTTGGTCTGCTTTCAAAGCCAGCAATTTAGCCCTGTGCTAAACAGCCCCTTGTGGTGTAACTATGCCGCTTCCAGCTATCATGCCCCGTGCTTCGTTTGCCAGCCGTGCATACAGCACAGATCAAAGCTTGAATCCTCCACAACTGTACAAGTCACTGAGAAACATATTTACCCATTGGGAAATTCTGCAGTCATTCATCTTTTTAAGATACATCCTTACAACTTAGTCAAAACGTATCTGCTGACGGGGGACTACGCTGTCAACAACAGTGTTTCTTGTATTGCCACAGAGAATGATCATGTGCATTCCTTTGAAGGTTCATTGTTGCATTTGTTTGGCCACTTTTATTAAAAGGATCATTTGCAACCAGATCTCGATGCACCCCTGGAACATACTGTATCCCTTCAGATAAACTACTGCTTCCTTTATCTACAGCCCTGCACATTTCTGTAAGACTAAGGTTTACTAAGAGGAACAGCCATGTGTGGGCAGAAGTCTGCAGTCACATCCCTATCTAAAGGGGAAGACAGAATTACAAAATGCTAACTGTAATTCCAGCCCCCGTGGTATCATTGATTGCAGCAATGGTCAATGCACAAATCCTGCAATTCCTACTCATTGCTGAATAGTCAGCCACTGCACCGTGGGCAGCTCTTTCGTCTCCTGAGTCAAGCTTGTGCGTCCCCAATCCCACTCCAGAGATTTTAGCACAAGTTGCACGCCGTGAAGTTGTATTCCTTCAATAAACAATTGCCTCCTTTCCTGCAACGTTGCCAGTTTTATAATTGGCTGGGGTGCTGAATTGGGTGAGGTTCTGACTTTCAGGTGTGAGGTTCAATCAAGGCCCCATCTCCACTCTCGGGTGGATGCACAAATTTCTATTTTACAGGATGTCGGCATCGCTGGACTTGTGGGCAGATATCGTCCATCTCTAATTGTCCCAGAGAAGTAGAGAGCCATCTTCTTTCGGACCATAAGGGCAGCACGGTAGCATTGTGGATAGCACAATTGCTTCACAGCTCCAGGGTCCCAGGTTCAATTCCGGCTTGGGTCACTGTCTGTGCGGAGTCTGCACATTCTCCCCGTGTGTGTGTGGGTTTCCTCCGGGTGCTCCGGTTTCCTCCCACAGTCCAAAGATGTGCAGGTTAGGTGGATTGGCCATGATAAATTGCCCTTTGTGTCCAAAATTGCCCTTAGTGTTGGGTGGGGTTATTGGGTTATGGGGATAGGATGGAGGTGTGGACCTTGGGTAGGGTGCTCTTTCCAAGAGCCAGTGGGCCGAATGGCCTCCTTCTGCACTGTAAATTCTATGATAATCTATGATGTGGTGCAGATATTACCACAGTGCTGTTAGGTAGCGAGTTACAGATTTTATCCTTCAACATCCTCAATGAAAATGGATTTTCTGGCCATTGTCTTGTTGTAATCTGGGGACCAAACTGGATGCTACATTTCTGATAAAAGCTTAAGCTTTGGTTGTAACATGTTTCTGTGCATCCCAATATTCTGAAGATGCTTCCCAGAAAGTCCTTATTTTCTTCCCTCTCACGAGAGCAAGTTCATATCACTGTGCTATTTATTTAACCGCCTTCGGAGTCAGTGTGCTCCTGAGTCATGTCAATCTGTCAGGTGCTGGATTCCTCTCAATCTGTGCTAAATTAGCTGCTGGCAACTGCAGCAGGGGTGTTGCAATTGGCAATGACATATCTGTCCCAGAGCAAAGAAAAAAATCAGCTTCACTCTAATCACTTTCCACCTTGCCACGCGGTTAAAACAGAGCTGGAAAGTTTATTTTTAAATTATCATCCTTAGGGTCAAATCCCTCCTTGGCCTCATTCTGACCCACCCCTGTAAACCCCCAGCAGCAGTACAAACCGCCCCCCCCCCCACCCCCACACACACGAGGCTTCTGCACTTCTCCAAGTCTAGCCTCTTGCGCAGCCTCGATTTTAACCACTCCACCATTGGCAAGCTAGGCCTGAATTTTTCCCTGAAGTAAGTGAATGAGAGCAAACTTAGAAGTGTTTACTCCTCCCAAAAATGGAAATTGGCAAATAATGCTGAATTAAGAACAAAGAAAGGTACAGCACAGGAACAGGCCCTTCGGCCCTCCAAGCCTGCGCCGACCATGCTGCCCGTCTAAACTAAAATCTTCTTTTGGTCGGTAGTCTTGATATCTCCTTATGTGGTTCAGTGTCGAACTTTGTGCGACAATGCTTTTGCATTCTGCGTTCTCTACTATGTAGAGGCACTATATATGTATGCAAGGTTATTCATGAAGGCCCCACCTACTCAACCTTGCCCCTCACCTGAGGTGTGGTGACCCTCTGGTTAAATCACCACCTGTCAGCTCTCCGCCTCAAAGGGGAAGGCAGCCCATGGTCATCTGGGCTTAAAGATACAAGTAGCTGATATTTAGCCCACAGCAGGCTGAGGCTGATTCCCAAGACTGGCTCTCAAGGCGAGCCTCAAAGACATCATGTGGGCCCACGTTATCTTGTGCAGTGACCAACCATTGCAATCTGTCAAATGTATTCCTGTGTTAGTGGAGGCCAGTGCATATCTCAACCTGGAGTGGGCCCACAGCCCTGACCCTCAATCATCCTAATTCTGATTGCCATTCTGTTTTTTGGGGGGCAATCAAAGAGATCTAGGTGTACAGGTCCACAGGTCACTGAAAGGGGCAACACGGGTGGAGAAGGTAGTCAAGAAGGCATACGGCATGCTTGCCTTCATTGACCAGGGCATTGAGTATAAAAATTGGCAAGTCATGTTGCAGCTGTATAGAACCTTAGTTAGGCCACACTTGGAGAATAGTGTTCAATTCTGGTCGCCACACTACCAGAAGGATGTGGAGGCTTTAGAGAGGGTGCAGAAGAGAATTACCAGGGTGTTGAGGGGCGACCTGATAGAGGTCTACAAAATTATGAGGGGCATACACAGAGTGGATAGTCAGAGACTTTTTCCCAGGGTAGAGGGGTGAATTACTAGGGGGCATAGGTTTAAGGTGCAAGGGGCAAGGTTTAGAGGAGATGTACAAGGCAAGTTATTTACACAGTGGGTGCCTGGAACTCGCTGCCGGAGGAGGTGGTGGAAGCAGGGACGATAGTGACATTTAAGGGGCATCTTGACAAATACATAAATAGGATGGGAATAGAGGTATGTGGATTTTAGTTTAGATGGGCAGCATGGTCGGCACGGGTGTGGAGGGCCGAAGAGCCTGTTCCTGTGCTGTACTTTTCTTTGTTCTTTGTTCTTTATTCAGCATTATTTGCCAATTTCCATTTTTGGGAGGAGTAAACCCTTCTAAGGTTGCTCTCATTCACTTACTTCATTACTTAGCTTATAACAAGCAGAATAAACGGACAGTTTAGGGTTGGGGGGGGGGGGGGTGTAACTCAAAGCCTTTGCGGTCCCAAGGCTAATTCCAATTCCCATCAAGCTGCATTATCCATTTTTCTGCCCATCTGACCAATCCGTTGCTATCTTCCTGTAGTCTCCAGCTTTCTCCATCACTATCAAGCGCAGGGACAATTTTTGTATCGAAAAACCTTTTAACCGAACCTCCTACATTTTGGTTTTTTACAATAATAATCGCTTATTGTCACAAGTACGGGCTGGTTTAGCACATGGCTAAATAGCTGGCTTTGAAAGCAGACCAAGGCAGGCCAGCAGCACGGTTCAAATCCTGTACCAGCCTCCCCGAACAGGCGCCGGAATGTGGCGACTAGGGGCTTTTCACAGTAACTTCATTTGAAGCCTACTTGTGACAATAAGCGATTTTCATTTCATTTCAGGTAGGCTTCAATGAAATTACTGTAAAAAGCCCCTAGTCGCCACATTCCGCCGCCTGTTCGGGGAGGCTGGTACGGGAATTGAACCCGCGCTGCTGGCCTTGTTCTGCATTACAAGCCAGCTGTTTAGCCCACTGTGCTAAACCAGCCCCAGTAGGGGCAAGGTCTGACTGCTATTTACACCAGCGGGGTCTTCCAGTCCTGCTGACAGCACACACCCGCCCCGGGGTTTCCCGGTGCCGTGGAATGGATTCAATGGGCAGCAACCGGACCATAAGATGCTGCCAGTACCAATGGCGGGGTGCCTCCCACCACCGAGAAACAAGCCACTGGGAGGCCAGAGAATCTCACCCTCAATCATTAATCAATACCACGGAAAGCCAAGGCCTCATTATTGAGCCTTGCGGAACCTCAGTGGAAACAACCTTCCAGTGACAAAAAGCATCCATCGACCATCACCCTTTGCTTCCTGCCACTGGGCCACTTTTGGATCCAACTTGCCACTTGCACTTGATGGCTTTTACTGTTCTGTCCAGTCAGCCATGTGAGACCTTGCCAAAGTCTTGCTAAAATCCAGGTAGACTATGTCAAACACATTCCCCTCATCGACCCTCGTTGTTACCCGTAACCAAGCTATGCTGACTGCCATTGACTTCCGACGGGACTGGACTATCTCGGCGGCAGGCAGGCTGGAAACTCCCGCCTTACAGCTCTTTCCAGGCCATATCACTCCATTTACTTCCACTGATAACCTGCAAGGGTGTGCAGAGGAGACATTTGCCTCCTTCTCCTGTTTCTTCTTAAAACCACAAGTTTACACTTCAGCTGAAGCTTTACTGAGTGCGGTGATGAGTTCTAGTCGAGAATGAATCTTTGCAATCGCCCTGCCTTTCAGACAGAGGCGGCCAAGTGCAACAGGAGTAGGTTGGGCAATTGAGTCTGACAGAGTGTTTCTCCTGACACGGGCCACTATTTATTTTTTGCCGCTGACCAGTGGGCGGCTCATATTCCTGCATCGATGTGGTTCTTGTTTCAAAGTGCACGGGCTTATGATAGGCAGGGCCGAGCCTTCCAATGTCACTCTCGCAACTGTGCTGAATTAATCATGCAGCTTTGGGTGGAGGGATGATTGAGAAGAACGCCCTGTGATAGTTTTAAAGCTTGTGTTTCAAAAATACCTTGCTGTATTTAACAGTGATAAGAAGTTAAATCATTCCTGGGTCTGTGATGATGGCAGCATGAGGCCCTTGGTGGTGAAATCACTTCACAATAACCGTCCACCTCTTTACTTTTCTCTATTTGGAATTAATTTTAACCCCCTCCACCTACCGGAAACTCGGGCTGGGGTCGAGGGTGGGGATGGAGCTGTGTGGGAGGGTGGGGGTAGAGGTGGGGGTATGGGAGGGTGGGGGTGGAGAGCTGAGGGGTGGTGGGGGGGATAGTGTGGGGGTCGGTAGGAAGTTAAAATAAGGGGAATAGTTTGTCCTTCCTAATTCCGCTGCCTCCCATTGCATTTTGACATTAACCTGTCGTTTAGAGGGCACAGTAAGTGGGACACACATCTCACACTGGCAGGGTCGTGTTCCAATGTGCAGATTAATCCTCAATCATGCAAATGGAACCCAATGTACAATTTTGGTCAGCGCCAGCACACGAGGTGTCGATAGAACAGTGGCCCAGGAAACAATCAACACTCTTGGTACCTGCAGGATACAATAGCAAAGTGGTTGTGTTACTGGGCTAGTAATTCAGAATCCTATACATCCAGTGACATGAGTTTTGAGAGTTTAGATTCAATTCATTAAGTAATCTGGAATTAAAGACCTGGTATCAGGACCATTTTGTTGCAAAAGCTCATGTTGTTCCTGATTGGGCAGCAGGTGGCACAGTGGTTAGCTCTGCAGCCTCACAGCGCGAGGGACCCGGGTTCGATTCCAACCTCGGATAACTGTCTGTGTGGCGTTTGCACATTCTCCCCGTGTCTGCGTGGATTTCCTTTGGGTGCTCCGGTTTCCTCCCACAGTCCAAAGATGTGTAGCTTGGTTGGATTGGCCATGCTAAATTGCCCCTTAGTGTCCAAAAGATTAGGTGAGGTTATGGGGATAGGGCAGCGATTGGGCCTCGGTGGGATGCAGACCAGGTGGGCCAGATATGATTCCATGATTGCCCCTTCCAGGGAAGGAAAATCAGAGAATCATAGAATCCCTACAGTGCAGAAGGAGGCCATTCGGCCCATCAAGTCTGCACCAGCCCTTGGAAAGAGCATCCTACTAAAGCCCACACCTCCACCCTATCCCCATAACCCAGTAACCCCACCTAACCTTTTTGATACTGAGGGGCAATTTAGCATGGCCAATCCACGTAATCTGCACATCTTTGGTCTCTGGGAGGAAACCGGAGCACCCGGGGAAAACGCGCGCAGACACGGGGTGAACGTGCAGACTCCGCACAGACAGTCGCCCAAGGCTGGAATTGAACCCGGGACCCTGGAGCTGTGAGGCAGCAGTGATAACCACTGTGCCACCGTGCTGTCCTTGATGAGCCATCCTTACTTGGTCTGGCCTATGTGTGACTTCAGATCCACAGCAATGTAGTTGGTTATCTTAACTGCAATCTGAAATGGCCTAGTAAGCCTCTCACTTATATTTCATATATCACCACGCATCTTCTCAAGAGCAGTTGGGGATGAAAAATAAATGCCAGCCTTGCCTTTGATGTCAACACCCAATGAATTTTTTAAAAACGTAACCTCGGGAAACATTCAGCACAGTAGGTTATCTTCTTACATTTCAACATGACCACACTTTGAAAATACTTCACTGACTGTAAAATGCTTCTGGATGTCCTGAGGCTGTGCAAGGTGCCATATAAATGCAAGTCCTTTAATTTGGAGTTCCACTCCATGTCACTCGCCCATCCTGACTTGGAAATGTATCGGCGTTCCTTCACTGTCGCTGAATCAAAATCCTGGAATCCTGCCTAACAGCAGCGTGGGTGTACCTACACCACGTTGGCTGAAGCAGTCCAAGAAGGCAGCTTCTCAAGAGAAATTAGGGATGGGGAATAAATGCTGGCCTATGTCCCCATGACTGGCGGGGGTGGGGGGGGGGGGGGGGGGGGGGGGGGCGGTGGTGGCGGAGTGAGGGAAGTTTTATCTGAATGCTTGTATGCGACTGAGATATTTTCGCATTCCAAGCTAAGTGTTAATGTGTTGGGCTCCTCTTCAATGTGACTGATACTTTTCCTTCGAGGTGTTAATAAAATTAGCAATGGTATCATTAAATAAATTCACAGTGATTTTCTGCATTCTCACCAAGGATAGCACAACATTTGGTGAGTGCTCCAGAAAGCCTGGAGGAAATACTTGGCACTTGTTCCAACGTAAGTATCATTTGACGACTGAGAAAGAACTTCAGTAACTGTGGCCAACTCAAGGCTCACAGCCTCTTTTCTTGAATTGTTACTTTCTTCCCTGTGGTAGTATGTATTGGGGGTCATGTGGGACTGGAAGCCCTAATGTCATTGGCTGACAGATCCCGGGTCCTGGTTGGCCGTTGACCTCATACTCCGCCCTGAAGGCGAAGTATAAGAAGCCGGTGCCTTCCCCCGCATGCCAGTTTACTATCGGGCTGCTGGGGAACAGACACGCTTAATAAAGCCTCATCGACTTCACTCTGTTTGTCTCACGGAGTCTTTGTGCGCCACATTCCCATATTCAAATTCCGTGAAGTGCAGCTCCCGTCCCTCCCTGTGGTTAGCAGAGCCTGTGGCCCTTTGACCTGCTGATTACTGAGTCGTGACATTGAGAACCAGGATGAACCTGAAGGACATGTCCCAGGACAGGTGGGTAGTGAGTTAGACACACGATATTCCTCATGATCCATGAGGCAGGCACCTGGAAAAATTGTGACCAATAGGCCCATGATTTCCTGATGCTCACTTCCATTGACCCGGCCTACAAAATGAAAAGAGATTTTGTGTTGATTTTCCTTCTTGACTGAAATATTTTCAGTGAAACTAATTTGCAGAGCTGCCTGGGGAAGAGTGAAGTCAAGCTACCTGTGGTATCTGTGAAGTTTAAGTGCAAGCTTGGTTTAGTTTCAAGCTCTGGCCTATAACTTAGGCCCAGGCTTAGGCTCAGGCTCAGGCCCAGGCCCAGGCTGCGGAAAGCGCAAGTCCAGACCCATGCACATTTTCAGACCCAGGACCAGCCTTGTGTTTAGACCAAGCCTCAGGTCCAGGTTCAGGCTCAGAGCTGGCCCAAACACAGGTTCAATGAACAAGCACTAACTGAGGCCCATATTTTGGATCTACGCAGAGGCCATGGCCATGGCTCAATTCCAGGCCCTGGACCTACAGGTGCAAATGGCCAAAGAGAAAATGCTGGAAAATCTCAGCAGCTCTGGTAGCATCTGTAGGGAGAGAAAAGAGCTAACGTTTCGAGTCCAGATGACCCTTTGTCAAAGCTAAAGGCAGAGAAAGTGGTAAATATTTATACTGTGGAGTGAGAATGAAAGATGTGTCAGAGCGACAGAAACCCACGGAAGCGGGGTGCTAAAAGCCACAGAAACCAAGGGGAAAGAGTGCTAATGGCAGTCCCCAGAGAGAACAAAATGTGTGAAAGCCCAGACTGCAGAGAAACTAACATCAGAGGGTAAACTGTGACAGGTGTTAGCAATTCTGGAAAGTGTGAAAATAGATAAATCCCCTGGGCCGGATGGGATTTATTTTAGGATTCTCTGGGAAGCTAGGGAGGAGATTGCTGAGCCTTTGGCTTTGATCTTTAAGTCATCTTTGTCTACAGGAATAGTGCCAGAAGACTGGAGGATAGCAAATGTTGTCCCCATGTTCAAGAAGGGGAGTAGAGACAACCCCGGTAACTATAGACCAGTGCACCTTACTTCTGTTGTGGGCAAAATCTTGGAAAGGTTTATAAGAGATAGGATGTACAATCATCTTGAAAGGAATAATTTGATTAGACATAGTCAACACAGTTTTGTGAAGGGTAGGTCGTGCCTCACAAACCTTATTGAGTTCTTTGAGAAGGTGACCAAACAGGTGGATGAGGGTAAAGCAGTTGATGTGGTGTATATGGATTTCAGTAAAGCGTTTGATAATGTTCCCCACGGTAGGCTACTGCAGAAAATACGGAGGCATGGGATTCAGGGTGATTTCGCAGTTTGGATCAGAAATTGGTGAGCTGGAAGAAGAAAAAGGGTGGTGGTTGATGGGAAATGTTCAGACTGGAGTCCAGTTACTAGTGGTGTACCACAAGGATCTGTTTTGGGGCCACTGCTGTTTGTCATTTTTATAAATGACCTGGAGGAGGGTGCAGAAGGATGGGTGAGTAAATTTGCAGATGACACTAAAGTTGGTGGAGTTGTGGACAGTGCAGAAGGATGTTACAAGTTACAAAGGGACATAGATAAGCTGCAGCGCTGGGCTGAGAGGTGGCAAATGGAGTTTAATGCAGAAAAGTGTGAGGTGATTCATTTTGGAAGGAATAACAGGAAGACAGAGTACTGGGCTAATGGTAAGATTCTTGGCAGTGTAGATGAGCAGAGAGATCTCGGTGTCCTTGTACATAGATCCCTGAAACTTGCCACCCAGGTTGAGAGGGTTGTTAAGAAGGCGTACGGTGTGTTAGCTTTATTGGTAGAGGGATTGCGTTTCAGAGCCATGAGGGCATGTTGCAGCTGTACAAAACTCTGGTGCGGCCGCATTTGGAGTATTGCGTGCAATTCTGGTCGCCGCATTATAGGAAGGGTGTGGAAGCATTGGAAAGGGTGCAGAAGAGATTTACCAGAATGTTGCCTGGTATGCAGAGAAGATCTTATGAGGAAAGACTGAGGGACCTGAGGCTGTTTTCTTTAGAGAGAAGAAGGTTAAGAGGTGACTTAATTGAGGCATACAAAATGATCAGAGGATTGGATAGGGTGGACTGTGAAAGCCTTTTTCCTCGGATGGTGAGGTCTAGCACAAGGGGACATAGCTTTAAATTGAGGGGAGATAGATATAAGACAGATGTCAGAGAGAGAGTAGTCAGGGCATGGAATGCCCTGCCTGCAACAGTAGTGGACTCGCCAACACTAAGGGCATTCAAATGGTCATTGGATAGACACATGGACGATAAGGAAATAGTGTAGATGGGCTTTAGAGTGGTTTCACAGGTCGGCGCAACATCGAGGGCCGAAGGGCCTGTACTGCGCTGTAATGTTCTATGTTCTATATTCTATGTTCTAGATGTAGATGTGGGGGGAGGGGGCAGCAAAGGGGTGAAAAGGTAAGGAAAGGTGTGTCATGTGAGAGTACCTTTAAGAAATGAGTGTTTATAAATGGGTGTGTATATACATATCTGTAGTGAGAGTACCTTTAAGAAATGGGTGTTTATTACTGCGGTGATGTCAGAGAATGGGTGGAGCTAGGCTGTGTCAGCTTTTTACTTTTGTTTTTGAGCAGGCTGCAGGGTGTGTTTTAGTTTCGTTTTCAGAGCTGGATAGCTGCAGTCACAGCCAGAAGGTGTATGAATCTCTCTCTCTAATCTAAAGACTATAAATCGATCCTGGTGATTTAAAGCTAATAACAGTAGTGACTTTAACCTGATGTGCTTCTGGTAAACGGTGCTTTAAGTCTTATGGATGTTAAAAGGAAAGCTTAAAGGATTACTTAGTGTTGTAGTCTTTGGGGTTGTATTTGAATTAATGGTTGCTAAGATGTTCACTGTATGTTTTAAAAAGGTTAACTTGAGTTCATAGAATAAACATTGTTTTGCTTTAAAAAATACTTTTCCATTTCTGCTGTACCACACCTGTAGAGTGGGCCGTGTGCTCCCCATACCACAATCTATTGAAAGTTGTGGGTCAGGGGAACTCCATGATACACTTTGGTTTCTCTAAACCCTGGCCCATAAGATGGGGTGGGTAAATACATATAAAGAAAGACAAGAGGGAAAGAAATGTTAAAAGACAGTTAAAATGAAATGGGATGAAAACAAATGGGTGGAGGTGGGGTAGAGCTAATCATCTGAAGTTGTTGAATTTGATGTTGAGATCGGAAGGCTGTAGCGTGCCTAACCGGAAGATGAGATGTTGTTCCTCCAGTTTGCGTTGAGCTTCACTGGAACATTGCAGCAGGCCAAGAACAGACATGTGGGCATGGGAGCAGGGTCTTGTGTTAAAATGGCAAGCAACGGGAGGGTCAGGGTCCTGAATGCGCACAGACCGGAGGTGCTCAGCAAAGCGGTCACCCAGTCTGCGTTTGGTCTCTCCGATACAGAGACCACATTGGGAGCAGCAAATGCAATAGACCAAATTGGAAGCGGTGCAAGTAAAGCACTGCTTAACCTAGAATGAGTGTTTTGGGCCTGGGATGTTAAGCATGGAAGAGGTAAAGGGGCAGGTGTTACACCTTCTGCGATTGCATGGGAAGGCCCCTGGGTGATGGTAGAGGTGTTGGGTGTGGTGGAGAAGTGGACTAGATTATCTTGGAGGGAACGGGTTCTGCGGAATCCTGACAGAGGGAGGGAAGGGAAGATGTGTTTGGTTGTGGCATCATGCTGGAGTTGGCAAAAATGGAGGATTATGCTTTGCATATGGAGGCTGGTGGGGTGAAATGTGAGAATGAGGGGGACTCTATCCTTGATCTGGGAAGGAGGGGAGGGGGCTAGGGTAGTGGCGCAGGAGATGGACCGCACACTATTGAGGGCCCTGTCAACAACTGCAGGTGGGAAATCACGGTTGAGGAAGAATGAACACATTTTCGAAGCACCATTTTGGTAAGTGGCATCATTGAAACAAGTGCGACGGAGGCGAAGGAGCTGAGAGAAAGGGATGGTTCAAATGGCCAGCAGTTTTAACCCTTAAAATTTTAAAGCCATTGATTTAGTTGTTGGCATCAAGCTTTCCAGTAGATAATTCCAATGACAAGGATTGTGTGGAGTGCCCTGAGGTGGGTCTATTGTAAATATCAAATTGGATTTGATTTCATGTGAGGGAGGTTGAAGCCACATGTAATCTGGTGTAAATCATCATAAAGTTTGTGCAGTTAGTCTGAGGGCTGCTTTCAATATGATCAACTCCAGGAAGAGTGCTACAGATCAGAAAATCTAAACTGGACAAGACGTTTCACATCTTTCAAGACAAAACAACAAACTTGATCAGTACCCCATCCACTGCCTTAACATGAACTTCCTCCACTACTGACTCACAGTGACAGTAGTGTGCACCATCCACAAGATGCAGTGCAGCAACATTACAAGCCTTTTTCTTTTTTTTAAATTTAGAGTACCCAACTCATTTTTTTTTCCAACTAAGGGGCAATTTAGCGTGGCCAATCCACCTGCCCTGCACATCTTTTGGATTGTGGGGTCGAAACCCGTGCAAACAAGGGGTGAATGTGCAAACTCCACACGGACAGTGACCCAGAGCCGGGATCGAACCTGGGACCTTAGCGCCGTGAGGCAAGTCTTTTTCAACAGCACCTTCCAAACCTGCGACCACTACCACCAAGAAGGACAAGGGCGGCAGATACCTGGGAACAACCACCATCTGAAGTTCCCTCTCTGTAGCGCACAAAGACTCCGTGAGACGAATAGAGTGAAGTCGATGAGGCTTTATTAAGCGTGTCTGTTCCCCCGCAGCTCGATAGTAAACTGGCCTGCGGGGGAAGACTCCGGCTTCTTATACTCCGCCTTCAGGGCGGAGCTTGAGGTCAACGGCCAACCAGGACCCGGGATCTGTCAGCCAATGACATTAGGGCTTCCAGTCCCACATGACCCCCAATACATACTACCACACCCTCCAAGTCACTCACCACCCAGACTTGGAAATATATCACCGTTCCTTCACTGTCGCTGAGTCCAGATCCTGGAACTCCCTCTCTAGCAGCACTATGAGTGTACCTACACCACATGGACTGCAGCGGTTCAAGAAGGCAGCTCACCGCCACCTTCTCGAGGGCAATTAAAGATGGGTAACAAACGCTGGTCTAGCCAGTGACACCCACATTTCATGAAACGATTTTAAAAAGCATGCATCTTGAGTAAGTACAATTTACTGCAGGAGCGCAGTTCCCATGCCAACATCCAGAATCGTGAACTGTGGTAGCCCAACTTCTGGAGAGGCAACACTGTCTCTCCACCAGATATTGTTCATTTATTTATTTTCAAAGCTTTTCAGCTTTTTCAGCAGCCACTCTTCAGCTTTGGCTTAATAGGAAAGAGGAAATATTTTACCGTTACAGCACCTCATCATATGCATGAGTCGCAAAAAGTTGGTTTACAGGTGCAACAGGTGATTAAGAAGGCAAATGGAATTTTGTCCTTCATTGCTAGAGGGATGGAGCTTAAGACTAGGGAGGTTATGCTGCAATTGTATAAGGTGTTAGTGAGGCCACACCTGGAGTATTGTGTTCAGTTTTGGTCTCCTTACCTGAGAAAGGACGTACTGGCGCTGGAGGGTGTGCAGAGGAGATTCACTAGGCTAATCCTAGAGCTGAAGGGGTTGGATTACAAGGAGAGGTTGAGCAGACTGGGACTGTACTCGTTGGAATTGAGAAGGATGAGGGGAGATCTTATAGAAACATATAAAATTATGAAGGGAATAGGGAGGATAGATGCGGGCAGGTTGTTTCCACTGGAGGGTGAAAGCAGAACTAGAGGGCGTAACCTCAAAATAAGGGGAAGTAGATTTAGGACTGAGCTTAGGAGGAACTTCTTCACCCAAAGGGTTGTGAATCTATGGAATTCCTTGCCCAATGAAGCAGTTGAGGCTCCTTCATTAAATGTTTTTAAGGTAACGATAGATAGTTTTTTGAAGAATAAAGGGATTAAGGGTGATGGTGTTCGGGCCGGAAAGTGGAGCTGAGTCCACAAAAGAGCAGCCATGATCTCACTGTATGGCGGAGCAGGCTTGAGGGGCCAGATGGCCTACTCCTGCTCCTAGTTCTTATGTTCTTATATCATCAGATCACCCTAAAAACCTGTTAAGGTGAATTTTGTAGACCACGAAGGAGCCCCCACCAAGTTGTTTAAAGAAAATAAAGTTTTATTGCAATACCTATTATTTACACAGGATAAAGATCCCAGCTGAGTCTCTCTTGTTGCTACCCAAACTGTTCCATTTTACACATGGTTAAAGGTACTCCGTCCCCTTTAACTAGGGTGCTTGTATTCGTCGAGACTCACGGGGAGTTTAATCATTGCCACCTCGTAAGTCCTGTGCGGATTATGACAATGAAGTAATGTTGTCACACAGGCAATTACTGCAGTTATTTCTGTGCACAGCAAGACCCCATTAGTGGAAACCAATGAACAGCCAGTTAAATTAATCTCGGCAGTCTTTGTGAAGGATGGAGCGGCCCCTGGGATTCTGGCAGAGTTCCCCACTTGTCAACAACAACAGTGGGATTTTCCACATCCACCTAAAGTACTGAAGCAGAGAGCCCAGGCCCGTTTCAACACCCATCTGATGGGTAGCACCTCCCACAACACAGCAGGGGAGACCTTAACATACGTGTCTGGTGTATGAATATTGCTGTTTTTCTTTGCAGTGTTTGGAATCCAAATATGCATTCCCTCAACTCCTTCCGTTTTCGTAAAGTGTGAGGATGTTGTGTTGTGTCAAAATCGTTCTCTGAACTGGTGTTTTGCATTCATAACAACACATCAGGAGGAGGCCATTCGGCCCTTCGAGCCTGCAATCTAATTTAATCTGATCATCCAATTCAATAACCTGTTCCTGTTATCCCCCATATCCCTTGATTGATTTGGCCCCAAGAGCTATATCAAACTCCATCTTGAAAACATACAGGGCGGAATTCTCCGGTCCAGCAGGTAAGTGCCGGAGCCAACAGAGAATCCGCGGGTGTTTCACAACAGGAAAAGCGGCGCGAACCTCTCACCGATTCTGGTGCCGGTGAGGGGCTAGCACCAGCGGCACGTGACCCATCCGCGGATCGCACAGAAAATGGCTGGAGAATGGCCGGGTGCCGGGCCACGCATGCGCAGGACAGATGCCTGCTCCGATCAGGCCGGAAATGATGGCGCCAGCCGTGCTCGAACCCTAACCCGCCCACCCCCACCCCGACCCCACAGCCCAACCCCTGTCCACCCCTGTCCACTGCCCCCAGCGCTAGAGGACGACCCCCAGCCAGCGGCACAGATCCCAGATGAGTGTGGCGGCGCTTGACACCATCTGCAGCCGGCGTGCTAGGTTCACGACCGCTGAGACCAAACGTGGCCCACGCCGTGGGGAACTCGGCCCATCAGGGCAGAGCATTGCAGGTGGGCCGGCCGATGATGCGGCAACAGCCTTGCAACTGCGCGCGTTGCAAGTCCAGATGACACCGGTTTGGAGGGGGCGGAGCACGCATACCAGCGTCTGTCCCGGATCCGGCACCGGAGTCCATTCTCCGCCCAATCGCTGATCACAATTTCTGAGTCGGGCTACGGTGAAACCCGCCCACTATGTTTTGGACCTCACCTCAGTCCTAAAACGTTTACCCCTTATCCTCAAACTATGACCCCTGATTCTGGATCCCCCACCATCAGGATCATCCTTCCTGCATCCACCCTGTCTAGTCCTGTTCAAATTTTATAGATTTCTATGACATCTCCCTCACTCTTCTAAACTCCTAACTGATTCAATCTCTCCTCATCTGTGACTCCCGCCATCTCCTGAATCAGTCTGGTAAGCTGTCATTGCACTCCCTCTATAGCACACAATACTCCAGTTGTGGTCTCACCCAGGTCGTGTATAATTGCAGCAAGACATCCCTGCTCCGTTACTCGAATCTTCTCGTTATGAAGGCCAGCATACCATTTGCCTTCTTCACCGTCTGCTGCACCTGCATGCCTACTTCAAGCTATTCGAGTACGAGGACAACCAGATCTCATTGCATATTCCCTTTTCTCAATCTATAGACATTCAGATAATAATCGGTCTTCCTGTTTTTTGCTACCAACGTGGATAACCTCACCTTTATCCACATTATACTGCATCCGCCATACATTTGCCCACTCACTCAACTTGTCCAAATCACACTGAAGCATCTCTGCATCCTCCTCACAGCTCACCCTCCCACCCAGCTTTGTGTCATCTGCAAATTTGGAAACAGTACATTTAGTTCCCTCATTTAAATCATTAATATATATGGGGAAAAGCAGGGGTCCGGGCACTGATCCCTGTGGCACCCCACTGCCTGCTAATTTGGAAAAAGACTCATTTATTCCTACTCTTTGTTTCCTGTCAACTGGGTATTGGCTGCAATGGAAAAGGTAAAGAAAACGTTCGCATTTTAACTGCGTTGTTTACCAAGTCAAGAAATTCCAAGGAAGTGAAGGGCATCCAAAGCTGCGTGTGTGGGCCGCAAGATTGAAATTGAGCTTGTTCACTAAGCATCACCACATTAATAAGATTGAATGCATTTAATACACTGGAATATTTCATCACCAGTTATAGAAAATGGTGAAAGATTCACATATTGATAGAACTATCATCAACTTCAAATGGTAAAAACAAAAGAAGTATTTACATTTTGATTGGACGCCGAGGGAGCACACGGCTCTCACAGTCAATGTTCATTGAATCGCCAAATCCCGACAGTGCAGAAGAAGGCCATTCGGCCCATCGGGTCTGCCTTCCCAATAATCCCTTCACCTATCCTTCACATCCCTGGACATTAAGCGGTAATTTATCATGGCCAATCAACCTAACCTGCACATCTTTGGACTGTGGGAGGAAACCGGAGCACCCGGAGGAAACCCACGCATACACGGGGAGAATGTGCAAACTCCACACAGACAGTCACCCAAGGGCATAGAGGTCAACAAAACGTCTCGTGGGCCGCACCGAAGACCCACATGGGTCGCCTGTGCCCCCGGGCCACCG
Organism: Scyliorhinus torazame; assembly: GCF_047496885.1. Lineage (NCBI taxonomy): Eukaryota > Metazoa > Chordata > Chondrichthyes > Carcharhiniformes > Scyliorhinidae > Scyliorhinus > Scyliorhinus torazame. The sequence continues at coordinate 22,423,324 of NC_092720.1, read as the reverse complement.
GTTGACCACCACTGTTGCACAGTATTTTACAGCAAATATGGCGGAAAGACAGCAGCCAATTTGTGCACAGCAATCTCCCTAAAACAGTAATGCAATACTCGCCAGATAATCCCATTTGTTTTTGCTGTTGATTGAGAGATAAAGATTGCCTAGGACTGCTTGGAGATAGCTCTTCTTTGAAATAATGTCAAGGGACATTTTACATTCACTGGCGAAGGGCATCCCAGGCCTCAGTTAAACTTCCCGTCTGAAAGACAGCGCCCAAAGACGTTCCCTCAGTATGGCACTGGAGCGTCACACTCCAGTTTTGTATTTAAGTGCGACTTGAACCCACAACCATTTAAGTCAGAGGAAAGAGTGCTAGCCCCAGCTTTTAGCAATGACATTTCTTGAGGGATATATGTTGGCCAAGACACCAACCAAAGTGTTTTTCGAATCCTGGTTCCCTGAACTTTCCTTCTTTTCAAACAGAGGAATACTAATGCTTGGGGGGGGGGGGGGGGGTGTTAGTCCATGGGATGTGGGCGTCGCTGGCTGCGCCAGCATCTATTGCCCATCCCTAATTGCCTTTGAGGGGGCAGTTAAGAGTCAACCACATTGCTGTAGGTCTGGAGTCACATCTAGGCCAGACCAGGTAAGCATGGCAGATTTCCTTCCCTAAAGGGCAGTAGTGAGCCATTACAACAATCGTCAATGATTTCATGGTCATTAATTCCAGATTTTTATTGAATTCAAATTTCACCATCTGCAGTGGCGGGATTTGGTCCTGGAATCCCAGAGTACACTGGGTCTCTGGCTTACTCGTCCAGTGACAATACCATTGTGCCACCGCCTCCCCACAATGATGCGTCAAGCAGCACAATTGGATGGTGTCTGAAGCTCCCTCACCAGAGATCTATCAACCTTTCACAGGCCCAAACTCCAATGGGTTCCACCCTATTACCTTGGTGAGGCGTTTTCCATTACATTTCCCACATTTGGCACCTCTCTGAATGAAGGCTTCTAATTCAGTGCTGAATAGGGGCTGTTTAGCACAGGGATAAATCGCTGGCTTTGAAAGCAGACCAAGGCAGGCCAGCAGCACGGTTCAATTCCAGTAACAGCCTCCCTGAACAGGCGCCCGAATGTGGCGACTAGGGGCTTTTCACAGCAACTTCATTGAAGCCTACTTGTGACAATAAGCGATTTTCATTTTTCATTCATTAGTGTCAAAGAGGTGCATTTTCTTCAGTGGGCCCCAGCCCATTAGGAACTGACCAAATTAATTTCAATTAGAGTCCGTGGAGTTCTTTGGTGCTCCATTCAAATCTCGGCTCCAGATGTGAAAGGTCAGGATTCAGCCAACATGCTTTTATCGGGGAGGCCAGACGCCTTGACGCGAGGCCGTGTTTAACCCAAGGTGCAGCTTCAACAATCTCTTCCCCATTCTCCCGAGTTTTGTTCAAGAAATGTTTTTCTTCGGCAAGTCTTTTAAAGCTGCTCAGTTATTGCACAAATGTTTCTTTTGGGCTGTTCACAAACCTACAGCACCAGAGGGGGAGAAAAAGTCCGCAGCGAGACGTCAAACAACATCATTTAAATGATCAAAGCAAATTACTGCGGATTCTGGGATCTGAAACAAAACCGGGAAATGCTGGAAAATCTCAGCGGGCCTGGCAGCATCTGTGGAGAGGGAAGGGAGCTAACGTTTCGAGGCTGGGTGACTCTTTGCCAAAGCTAAATAATGCATGGCTTCCCTGCTCCTTCACAAATTAAAATAACTTTGGGTCTTTTGAATAAGATGTTAAACCGAGGCGCTGCCTGCCCCGTCGAAGAGGCATTGAAGGACCCCTGGCACTGTATCAAAGAAAGGTAAGCAACGACTCCCGGGTGTCCTGGTGATCAGTTACCCCCCAACAAACATAATTAAAACAGATTACCTGGCCAGTCTCCCATCATTGCTGATTGTTGGATCTTGCTGTGCGTGAATTAGTTGCCATGTTTCCTGCACTTCAAAGGTACTTCATTCACTGAAGTACCTTTGGGCATTCTGAGGATGCGAACTGCCCTCAGCACGATGCGACAAGGGTTGGCGTAGAGGCAAACTGGGTTCACCCTCCACGCGAGCATGTGTGCAGGCGCAGGACTCCCTGCTGGAGTTTGAATCACCTGCTCACCGGTTTAAATTTTCCCTCCTCATAAAGAATTTAGCATAACATGTTAGGAGTGATGTACGAATGAACATTCATGCATGGAACCCGTGCCTCCATTGTGGTTAGCTGAGACAGATCCATCTGTTTCTGTTCCAGGCCTCTACCTGGGGCTGGATTCTCCCTTTCCCCCACCCACGTGTTTGTCGGCAGTGCGCTGTTCGCTGGTGGCGAGATTCTCTGCTCCCGTCATTTGCCAATGGGATTTCCCATTGAAGGCAACCCACGACGCACCGCCTCGGGGTGGGGGCGGGGGCGGTTAGTGAATGCAACGCCCGTGGAATTCCAGCCCTAGAATCTATTAATATCGCTGCACTTCCCCAATATCTACTTCTGAGTTGACTGTACTGCTCTGGTTTTCTGCAGCAGTACATTTCGCACAATCTTGGATGAAGTAGTTCTTCTTTTCTGAATTTGCTTTTAACTACTTATCTATTATGTGGATTCAAGAACAGGAGAAATCATATAATCCCAACAGTGCAGAAGGAAGCCATTCGGCCCTTCGAGTCTGAACCCACCTTCCGAAAGAGCACCCGATCTAGGCCCACTCCTCCGCCCTATCCTCCGTAGCCCTACCTAACCTGCACACCTTTGGACACGAAGGGAAATTTAGCGTGGCCAATTCACCTAACTTGCACATCTGTGGATTGTGGGAGGAAACCGGAGCACACGGAGGAAACCCACGCAGACACGGGGACAAAGTGCAAACTTAACACAGATAGTCATCCGAGGCCGGAATTGAAAGATTCACGACCCTTTGGGTAAAGTAACCTCTCCTCGTCACAGCCCTAAATAATCGGCCCTAAATAATCCTGATCTCGATAACCCTGCTCGAGAATCAATGACTGTTGGGATCTGGGGTCCTGTACACCATCTCTCAGCCAGCGGGTTGTGTGTTCATTCCGACTCCGCAGCATCAGTAAGTAAACAACACTGAGGGAGCGCTGCACTGTCGAAGATGCTGTCCCTCAAATGAGCTATTAAACTGAGGACCTGAATATCAGATTAAAAGGGAAAATGCTTCAAAAACTCAGCGGGTCTTGCGCCTCTGTGGGGAGAGAAACATTTTGAGTCCCTGCGACTCTCTTTCAGAGTCCTGAGTGTCAGATGGATGAAAAAATTCTGTGCCATTATTTCTTTTTTTAATATATCTTTTTCTGAAGAGTATTATCACTTTTTTCAAGTAATGCAACAAACAAAATTCAGAGCACAGCTGGTACAGCACAGAACAAATATTACAGCAAATGTAAGAACATGTGAGACAGGGTAAATTCAGAACAATGGACTTTAAGAACTGGTGCCTACAGTTTTAATACCGGATCAATCAGACCACGCAGGGCATTATTTTGAAGAGGCGTGAGGGAGTTATTCCCTGGTGTACTGGCCAATATTTATCCCTGGATCAAGATCACAAAAAAACAGATTATCTGGTCATTATCACATTGCCGAGTATGGGAGCTTGCTGTGCGCAAATTGGCAGCTGTGTTTCCAACAATACAATCGTGCATTTGAAAAGTAATTGATTGCTGGTAAAGCATGTTGCCGTATCCTGTGACTGTGGAAGGTATTATCAAAATGCCAGTCTTTCGTTATCCAAGGAGAAGTCAGCAGGGCACAGGGTTAAACTAGCAAAAGAGAAATGTCAGGGTATCCTCACCCCAAAAAGCAGCCATACCACGGACTTTCAGCTGAGATAGCCAACGGGTGCAGGGATAATTGAAACATTCAAGGCTATGCTGAGATTGAAACATTCAAGGCTACACTGAGATTGAAACATTCAAGGCTATACTGAGATTGGAACATTCAAGGCTGCACTGAGATTGGAACATTCAAGGCTATACTGAGATTGAAACATTCAAGGCTATACTGAGATTGGAACATTCAAGGCTGCACTGAGATTGGAACATTCAAGGCTATACTGAGATTGAACCATTCAAGGCTATACTGAGATTGGAACATTCAAGGCTGCACTGAGATTGATGCACTTTGATGCGGTATGGTTATTAAGGAATGTGGAGCAATGGTGGGGACAACAAAGAAGGGGTGATCCACTCTGATCTAATCAATGGTAGAGGCAGTCAGAGGGCCTGAATAACCTACTCTTCTACCTCTTGATTAAGAAGAGGATCAGGGGTTATGGGGAGAAACCAGGAGAATGGGGATGAGAAACATAATCAGACATGATTGAATGGCGGAGCAGACTCGATGGGCCGAGTGGCCTAATTCTGCTCCTACGTCTTAGGATCGTATGGTCTCATCTTCCTGGATAAAAATAAATCCATCAATTGTTCGGGAAACAATATGGGTGCTTTGGTGATGGGATCTGTAGTAACTGATGGGCTGAGTGACCTACCTCATCTTGTGATCTTGGTAAGGGGAGTGAAAAATGGGGATGAGAAACATAATCAGACATGATTGAATGGCGGAGCGGACTCGATGGGCCGAGTGGCCTAATTCTGCTCCTACGTCTTAGGATCGTATGGTCTCATCTTCCTGGATAAAAATAAATCCATCAATTGTTCGGGAAACAATATGGGTGCTTTGATGATGGGATCTGTAGTAACTGATGGGCTGAGTGACCTACCTCATCTTGTGATCTTGGTAAGGGGAGTGAAAAAGAAATGACGGGGGGAGGTGTTTGATCTTGCCCCTTTATGATGAATGCTTCAACTTGAAGGGTCAATTCAAGGTGCCTTGTACCTTTTAGCAGCCAGATTGGCACGATGGACTCCCATTAGTCCCAACCAATTTGAAGTTGGATCTAATTTAAAAGTATGTAATCATTAAGGTTTTTTTAAGCTGCAAACAGCTGAGGAATGCTAATACGCAGCACTGAGATGTGTGTAAGTCGCTGCTGTAAACCTGTCATTACTAATGATTGGGCTGCCTTGAAATGATAAGCTGCTCTTTGAGGCTGTTCTGTCAAGATGAAAACAGTCATCATCGCATGAATTCATAAGAAAGGGGAAACCTCTCACTTTGTTCTTTCAGAGTTTCTTTTTTATTCCAGAACTTATTTGTTCAGGTCAAAGGGCAGTGGGTGGGCGGGAGGGGGTGTGGAATTGGGGGCCAGGGGGTCAGCTTGCCAGCTTCCCACCAGATCCCCATCAGCAGCCTGGTGTTTATCGCGACATAAACAGCAAATAATGACAGCCCACCGTCTGGCATTTCTTTCCTCTCTCCCTCTCTCGCAAAGCTGAGCTCCGTTGTCACGTGTGAATGTTGTCACTTACTCAACGTCATCACCTGAAGCTTAGGCAAGACTGCATCAACCGCATGCAGCCTTTTCCAGAGTGGGGGAGGATTTGCGTTGGGGGGGGGAGGGTGAGGGTGCCGTGGTTGGGGGGTCTCCAGGAGGGAGAGAGACCATTCTCCTTCTTTCCCCGTTTTACTGGTGTCCCATTTTAAACTATGCAAGACCAGTTCGGACCAGAATTCTTATTTCCCCGTTTTAATGTTTTTCTCCTTTTGAGGGAGGGTGAGGGGTTGGGGGTTGGGGGGGGGGGGGGTTGGGGGTTTGGGGGGGGGGGGTCAAATGTTCCAATTATGTCTGCCCAAGGTTTGCACAATGCCCTATTGCGAGAGCAGGTAAAATTAAAAGTCAGCCACGGATCAGGCTTGATAGGAATAGACTGCAGAGACTGAGGAATGTGTACAGCAAACATCTTTGAGCCATGTTCTGAGCAGCTGGGGTGAAGGGCGAAGACCCAAAGAGCAGACGCTCTCGCTTGGGTTTCTAAAGAACTGCCACAATAGAACATAGAACATAGAACATAGAAAATACAGCACAGAACAGGCCCTTCGGCCCACGATGTTGTGCCGAACCTTTGTCCTAGATTAATTATAGATTATCAGGTGGAAGAGTGTTCATAGAAGTGTTCGAAATCATGAAGGATTTTGATCGAGTAAATTAGGAGAAACTTTTTTCCCAGTGAAACGAGGGTCACAGATTTGAAATAATTGTTGAAGGACCGTGGGGGGAAGGGCTGGGGTTGGGGGAGGGTGGACAATGAGGATAATGCTTGACGCAGCAGGTAGTTAAGGTGGGCAATGGAATCAGATTCGATAATAACTTTAAAAGGGAAAAACATTGCAGGACTATTGGGAAAGTGCAGGGGTTTTGTGACTAATTGGACAGCTCTTGCAAAGAGCCAGAATTGACATGATGGGCGAATGGCCTCCTTCTGTGCTCTTACTTTCTTTGCTTTTAGGTTTCTGTGATTCTATGTAGTAAACATAAAAAGGCTAAGTCGCCATAGTCCCAGATGACCATAGGCTACTTTCTCCTTTGTGGGGGAGAGCTGACTGGTGGTGATTTAACCTGAGGATCTCCACACCTCAGGCGAGGGGCAAGGTTGAGAAGGCCCGGGCCTTCATTTGAACTTTATAAAGTATTTTTGTTCAAAATTGATAACATTTTAGCAAAGTAAAACCAGCACAAAAGCATCAAAACCCACTCCCACCCATCATCCTAACCAACCGCCCCACCTTCCTGACGGGAATCCTTTTTCTTCAATTTCACACTCGCTCGCTCGCCAGCTTGAAATGTAGGCCAATATTCTGTAGCAACAGAGCCATGAGGAAAGGAGCCTGTGTATGATGGACTGAATGGTCTCTTACAGTTCTGTATCATTCTAATAGATTTCCCGAATGACAAAGATTGGGACCGAGAGTTATATTTCTCAGGATCTGATATGTGTGTCTCTCTGAGGCTCCATATTTTGCCATTGCGTGCCTGTTCTGTTTACTTTATACTGCTTGGAGAAATAAGGAATGTCATGAGCTTTATTTTCACAACTTATTTTTATCTGTGGCGAGAGCATTGTGTTGAGGAACTCATTAACAGCTGCTACCGTGAACCCTTGGTTATGGATGCCAAGCAGACCTGAGTTACTTGAGCAGATCCTGCAACAATATATTCAGAGCAGGAATCCCTCCAACAGATACTGTTACTGAGTTGGGCTGAATTTTCATCTCCCAAAGGAGGTGTGAATCGGGTTCTGACACACTGACTGTCATTTATTTTCTTTTAATTGAAAAAAAAATTCCAATTAAGGGGGTAATTTACCGTGGCCAATCCACCTACCCTGCACATCTCTGTGGCGGTGAGCCACACACATGCAGACATAGAGAGAACATACAAACTCCACACTGACGTGACCCGGGGCAGGGATCGAACCTGGGTCCTCGGCGCCGTGAGGCAGCAGTGGTAACCACTGGGCCACCGTGCCGCCCTAATCCTTTCGTGAGATGTGGGCTTCGCTGGCTAGGACAGCATTGACCATCCCTCATTGACCTCGAGAAGGTGGTGGTGAGCTGCCTTCTTGAGCCGCTGCAGTCACCGTGGTGTAGGTACACCTGCAATGCTGTTAGGGAGAGATTTCCAGGATGTTGATGCAGCAGCACTGAAGGAACACCTCCCTAGTTCCAAGTCAGAATGGTGTGTGGCTTGGAGGGGAACTTGCAGACAGTGTTGTTCCCATATATCTGCTGTCCTTGTTCTTCTATGATGTGGAGATGCCGGCGTTGGACTGGGGTGAGCACAATAAGAAGTCTTACAACACCAGGTTAAAGTCCAACAGGTTTATAGAACATAGAACATAGAACAATACAGCGCAGTACAGGCCCTTCGGCCCACGATGTTGCACCGAAACAAAAGCCATCAAACCTACACTATGCCATTATCATCCATATGTTTATCCAATAAACTTTTAAATGCCCTCAATGTTGGCGAGTTCACTACTGTAGCAGGTAGGGCATTCCACGGCCTCACTACTCTTTGCATAAAGAACCTACCTCTGACCTCTGTCCTATATCTATTACCCCTCAGTTTAAAGTTATGTCCCCTCGTGCCAGCCATATCCATCCGCGGGAGAAGGCTCTCACTGTCCACCCTATCCAACCCCCTGATCATTTTGTATGCCTCTATTAAGTCTCCTCTTAACCTTCTTCTCTCCAACGAAAACAACCTCAAGTCCATCAGCCTTTCCTCATAAGATTTTCCCTCCATACCAGGCAACATCCTGGTAAATCTCCTCTGCACCCGCTCCAAAGCCTCCATGTCCTTCCTATAATGCGGTGACCAGAACTGTACGCAATACTCCAAATGCGGCCGTACCAGAGTTCTGTACAGCTGCAACATGACCTCCCGACTCCGGAACTCAATCCCTCTACCAATAAAGGCCAACACTCCATAGGCCTTCTTCACAACCCTATCAACCTGGGTGGCAACTTTCAGGGATCTATGTACATGGACACCTAGATCCCTCTGCTCATCCACACTTTCAAGAACTTTACCATTAGCCAAATATTCCGCATTCCTGTTATTCCTTCCAAAGTGAATCACCTCACACATCTCTACATTAAACTCCATTTGCCACCTCTCAGCCCAGCTCTGCAGCTTATCTATATCCCTCTGTAACCTGCTACATCCTTCCACACTATCGACAACACCACCGACTTTAGTATCGTCTGCAAATTTACTCACCCACCCTTCTGCGCCTTCCTCTAGGTCATTGATAAAAATGACAAACAGCAACGGCCCCAGAACAGATCCTTGTGGTACTCCACTTGTGACTGTACTCCATTCTGAACATTTCCCATCAACCACCACCCTCTGTCTTCTTTCAGCTAGCCAATTTCTGATCCACATCTCTAAATCACCCTCAATCCCCAGCCTCCGTATTTTTTGCAATAGCCTACCGTGGGGAACCTTATCAAACGCTTTGCTGAAATCCATATACACCACATCAACTGCTCTACCCTCGTCTACCTGTTCAGTCACCTTCTCAAAGAACTCAATAAGGTTTGTGAGGCATGATCTACCCTTCACAAAGCCATGCTGACTATCCCTGATCATATTATTCTTATCTAGATGATTATAAATCTTGTCTCTTATAATCCCCTCCAAGACTTTACCCACTACAGACGTGAGGCTCACCGGTCTATAGTTGCCGGGGTTGTCTCTGCTCCCCTTTTTGAACAAAGGGACCACATTTGCTGTCCTCCAGTCCTCTGGCACTATTCCTGTAGCCAATGATGACATAAAAATCAAAGCCAAAGGTCCAGCAATCTCTTCCCTGGCCTCCCAGAGAATCCTAGGATAAATCCCATCAGGTCCCGGGGACTTATCTATTTTCAGCCTGTCCAGAATTGCCAACACCTCTTCCCTACGTACCTCAATGCCATCTATTCTATTAGCCTGGGGCTCAGCATTCTCCTCCACAACATTATCTTTTTCCTGAGTGAATACTGACGAAAAATATTCATTTAGTATCTCGCCTATCTCTTCAGACTCCACACACAATTTCCCATTCCTGTCCTTGACTGGTCCTACTCTTTCCCTAGTCATTCGCTTATTCCTGACATACCTATAGAAAGCTTTTGGGTTTTCCTTGATCCTTCCTGCCAAATACTTCTCATGTCCCCTCCTTGCTCGTCTTAGCTCTCTCTTTAGATCCTTCCTCGCTACCTTGTAGCTATCCATCGCCCCAACCGAAACTTCACACTTCATCTTCACATAGGCCTCCTTCTTCCTCTTAACAAGAGATTCCACTTCCTTGGTAAACCACGGTTCCCTCGCTCGACGCCTTCCTCCCTGTCTGACCGGTACATACTTATCAAGAACACGCAGTAGCTGATCCTTGAACAAGCCCCACTTATCCAGTGTGCCCAACACTTGCAGCCTACTTCTCCACCTTATCCCCCCCAAGTCACGTCTAATGGCATCATAATTGCCCTTCCCCCAGCTATAACTCTTGCCCTGGGGTGTATACTTATCCCTTTCCATCATTAACGTAAACGTCACCGAATTGTGGTCACTGTCCCCAAAGTGCTCTCCTACCTCCAAATCCAACACCTGGCCTGGTTCATTACCCAAAACCAAATCCAACATGGCCTCGCCTCTTGTTGGCCTGTCAACATATTGTTTCAGGAAACCCTCCTGCACACACTGTACAAAAAACGACCCATCTATTGTACTCGAACTATATCTTTTCCAGTCAATATTTGGAAAGTTAAAGTCTCCCATAATAACTACCCTGTTACTTTCGCTCATATCCAGAATCATCTTCGCCATCCTTTCCTCTACATCCCTAGAACTATTAGGAGGCCTATAAAAAACTCCCAACAGGGTGACCTCTCCTTTCCTGTTTCTAACTTCAGCCCACACTACCTCGGAAGAAGAGTCCCCATCTAGCATCCTCTCCGCCACCGTAATACTGCTCTTGACTAGCAGCGCCACACCTCCCCCTCTTTTGCCTCCTTCTCTGAGCTTACTAAAACACCTAAACCCCGGAACCTGCAACATCCATTCCTGTCCCTGCTCTATCCATGTCTCCGAAATGGCCACAACATCGAAGTCCCAGGTACCAACCCATGCTGCCAGTTCCCCTACCTTGTTTCGTATACTCCTGGCATTGAAGTAGACACACTTCAAACCACCTACCTGAACACTGGCCCCCTCCTGTGGAGCTCAAATCTGTGCTCCTGACCTCTATACTCTCATTCTCCCTTACCCTAAAACTACAATCCAGGTTCCCATGCCCCTGCTGCATTAGTTTAAACCCCCCCAAAGAGCACTAACAAATCTCCCCCCCAGGATATTTGTGCCCCTCAGGTTCAGATGTAGACCATCCTGTCTGTAGAGGTCCCACCTTCCCCAGAAAGAGCCCCAGTTATCCAGAAATCTGAATCCCTCCCGCCTGCACCATCCCTGTAGCCACGTGTTTAAATGCTCTCTCTCCCTATTCCTCATCTCACTATCACGTGGCATGGGCAACAACCCAGAGATAACAACTCTGTTTGTTCTAGTTCTGAGCTTCCATCCTAGCTCCCTGAAAGCCTGCCTGACATCCTTGTCCCCTTTCCTACCTATGTCGTTAGTGCCAATGTGGACCACGACTTGGGGCTGCTCCCCCTCCCCCCTAAGGACCCGGAAAACACGATCCGAGACATCACGTACTCTTGCACCTGGGAGGCAACATACCAAACGTGAGTCTCTCACGCTCCCACAAAATCTCCTATCTGTGCCCCTGACTATAGAGTCCCCAATTACTAATGCTCTGCTCCTCTCCCCCCTTCCCTTCTGAGCAACAGGGACAGACTCCGTGCCAGAGGCCCGTACCCCATGGCTTACCCCTGGTAAGTCGTCCCCCCCACAAGTATCCAAAGCGGTATACTTGTTTCTCAGGGGAACGACCGCAGGGGATCCCTGCACTGACTGCTTTTTCCCAGTCCCTCTTACAGTTACCCACCTATCTCCAATCTTTGGTGTAACTAATTCCCTGAAGCTGCTATCTATGACCCCTTCTGCCTCCCGAATGATCCGAAGTTCTTCCAACTCCAGCTCCAATTCCCTAACTCGGTCTTGGAGGAGCTGGAGATGGCAGCACTTCCTGCAGGTAAAATCAGCAGGGACACTAACTGCATCCCCCACCTCAAACATCCTGCAGGAGGAACATTGCACTCCCTTCCCTGCCATTCCTCTTACTTTCTACCAAGATCTGGCTAACAACTGAATTACATTTTTATAAAAAATAATAATAATATAATAAAATATGGTACTTACCTCAGACCAATGGGTTTTATTATTAGGTTAGAGGAGGAGGGCGGGTGGGAGACACTACACGTGTAGTGTCTCGGGTTTCCTCTCCACCAGAATTTATTGGTGAGGGTCTTCCCAGACGTCCGCGGGTCGACTTCCTGTTCCCGCCTAAAAAACTAATTTAAAAAAAAAAGAAAAATTCTCAGCTCCTGCTGAAATTGACTAACCAGCCAGCTCCACTCCCGCCGAAATCGACTGGCCTGCCCCTGCAAAGACAAGTGCTTTTAAAGGACAGACTTACCTCCCAGCAACCACTTCCGCAATGCTCCCGCTGAAACTGACTCACCAGCTGTTCTCACGCCGAAATCGACTGGCCTGCCCCTGCAAAGACAAGTGCTTTTAAAGGTTGACTTACCTCCCAGCAGCCACTTCCGCAATGCTCCCGCTGAAACTGACTCACCAGCTGTTCTCACGCCGAAATCGACTCGTTTGTTTCGATGTCACTAGCTTTCGGAGCGCTGCTCCTTCCTCAGGTCGAGGCGGAAGAACTTGCGGATTCTGGACCTCCCAGAGGGGCTGGAGGGGCCGGACGTGGGGGCCTATGTGGTCACCATGTTGAACTCGCTGATGGGAGCGGGGTCCTTCCAGGGGCCCCTGGAGCTGGAAGGGGCCCATAGCGTGCTGGCGAGGAGGCCCAAGGCTAACGAGTCTCCGCGGGCGGTGCTGGTGCGGTTTCATCAGTTCGCTGATCGGGAGTGTGTGCTCAGGTGGGCCAAGAAGGAGAGGAGCAGCAGGTGGGAGAACGCGGAGGTTCGAATATACCAGGACTGGAGTGCGGAGGTGGTGAAGAGGAGGGCCGGGTACAATCGAGCGAAGGTGGTGCTGCACAGGAAGGGGGTAAAGTTTGGCATGTTGCAGCCAGCGCAACTGTGGGTCACCTACAAGGACTGGCACCATTATTTTGAGTCTCTGGAGGAGGCGTGGGCCTTTGTTCACGCCGAGAAGTTGGACGCAGATTGAGGGTCGGGATGGGCGTTTGTGGATTGTGGTTGATATGTTACTTTTTGAGGGGGGGTCCTTTGCTCGTGTTTTTTTTTTTCTGGTCCGGAGAGGGCGGTTAGGGCGGGTTGGGCACTGTTTTGGTTGGGTTGGTCGGGGGGACTCTTGGAGGGGGGGGGGGGGAAAGCAAATGGAACAGGGGTGGATGGCCGGCGGTGAGATGGGGCCCCGCGGGGGAGGGGAAGGCCCGAGTAGTGGATGAGGGGACTGGGCCTGTAAAAGGAGCTGCGTTAGAGGTGGTGGGGCCGGGTAGGTAGAAAGCGCGGGCCTTTTCCCGCGCTAAAGACTGGAGGGGGTGGGGCCGGGACGGGGAAGCGAGGGTTATTTCCCGTGCTTGGGATGGAAGGGGGAGGTGGAGGGCCTGTGGATGGGGAATGGAAGAGGAGGGTGTGCCACACAATGGGAGGAGTCGAAGGAGAAGCGGGAGTGGCCGGGGTCAGCAGGAGTCAGCTGACATGCGGAAGTGCAATGGGGGGAGTAAAGCAGCTAGGAGGGGTCCTAGCCGGGGTTGGGGGAGTGGGGGGGAATCGAGTTGCTGCTGCTATTGTCAAGGGGGAGCTGGAGCGAGTGGGGGGGCGGTCGAGACGGGGGTCTGCCGCTGTGGGGAACGGGCCGGGCGTGGGGTGCGGGCGTGTGGCTGGCCGAGGAGGGGTTATGGCTAGTTGGCGGGGGAGGGGGGGCGGGTAGCCTCCTGATCCGGCTGATAACCTGGAATGTAAGGGGACTGAACGGGCCGGTCAAGCGGGCCCGCGTGTTCGCGCACCTGAAGAGGCTGAAGGCGGATGTGGTCATGCTCCAGGAGACACACCTGAAGGTGGCAGACCAGGTAAGATTGAGGAAAGGGTGGGTAGGTCAGGTGTTTCATTCGGGGCTGGATGCCAAAAATTGAGGGGTGGCGTTCTTGGTGGGAAAGAAGGTGTCGTTCGAGGCGTCGAGCATTGTGGCAGACGATGGCGGTAGGTACGTAATGGTAAGTGGTAAGCTGCAGGGAGAGAGGGTGGTACTGGTCAATGTGTATGCCCCGAACTGGGACGATGCGGGTTTTATGCGGCGCATGTTCGGTCGGATCCCAGATATGGAAGTGGGGAGCCTGATAATGGGGGGAGACTTTAACACGGTGTTGGATCCGGCACTGGATCGCTCCAGGTCTATTACGGGTAGGAAGCCGGTGGCGGCTAAGGTGCTGAGGGGGTTTATGGACCAGATGGGAGGGGTGGCGCCTTGGAGATTTGCAAGGCCGGGGGCGAGGGAATTTTCATTCTTCTCACATGTCCATAAGGCTTATTCCCGGATCGACTTTTTTATTATGAGTAGGGCGTTGATAGCGAGAGTAGAGGATACTGAGTACTCGGCGATAGCCATTTTGGATCACGCCCCGCATTGGGTGGACTTAGAGCTGGGGGAGGAGAGGGATCAGCGCCCGTTGTGGCGTTTGGAGGTGGGGCTGTTGGCAGACGAGGAGGTGAGTGAGCGGGTCCGAGGAAGCATAGAGAGGTACCTGGAGGCCAACGATAACGGGCAGGTCCGAGTGGGGATGGTATGGGAGGCACTGAAGGCGGTGGTTAGGGGAGAGCTGATCTCCATTCGGGCCCACAAGGAGAGGAGGGAGCAGAGGGAGAGGGAGAGGCTGGTGGGGGAGATGGTGAGGGTAGACAGGAGGTATGCGGAGGTGCCTGAGGAAGGACTGTTGAGGAAGGGGTGCAGCCTCCAGGCCGAATTCAACCTGGTGACCACCAGGAAGGCGGAGCTGCAGTGGAGGAAGGCCCAGGGGGCAATTTATGAGTATGGGGAAAAGGCAAGCCGGATGCTGGCGCATCAGCTTCGGAAGCGGGACGCAGCTAGGGAGATCGGGGGAGTTAAGGACAGGGGAGGGAGTGTGGTGAAGAGTGGGGATGGCATCAATGGGGTCTTCAGGGACTTTTATGAGGAATTGTATCGGTCCGAGTCCCCACTGGAGGAGGGAGGGATGGGCCGCTTTCTGGACCAATTGAGGTTTCCGAAGGTAGAGGAGGGACTGGTAGCGGGATTGGGGGCCCCAATTGGGCTGGAGGAGCTGGCCAAAGGGATAGGAAGCATGCAGGCGGGGAAGACACCGGGGCCGGACGGTTTCCCGGTCGAATTCTATAAAAAATATATGGACCTGTTGGGCCCGTTGCTAGTTAGGACCTTTAATGAGGCAAGGGAGGGGGGGCTTTGCCCCCGGCGATGTCCCTGGCAATGATCTCCTTAATCCTGAAGTGGGACAAGGATCCCCTGCAGTGTGGGTCTTACAGGCCGATTTTGTTGCTAAACGTAGATGCCAAGGTGCTGGCGAAGGTCTTAGCCACGAGGATTGAGGATTGTGTGCCGCAGGTCAACCACGAAGACCAGACGGGGTTTGTGAAGGGGAGACAGTTGAACGCGAATGTGCGGAGGCTCCTGAACGTTATCATGATGCCGGCGAGGGACGGGGAGGCGGAGATGGTGGTGGGGATGGACGCTGAGGCCTTCGATAGGGTAGAGTGGGGGTACCTGTGGGAGGTGCTGAAGAGGTTTGGGTTTGGGGAGGGGTTTGTCAGGTGGGTCAGGCAGTTGTATGAGGTCCCGATGGCGAGTGTGGCCACGAACAGGAGGAGGTCTGAGTACTTTTGGTTGCACCGAGGGACGAGGCAGGGGTGTCCCCTGTCCCCCCTGCACTTCGCACTGGCAATTGAACCCCTGGATATGGCACTGAGGGAGTCGGGGAACTGGAGGGGGTTGGTGCGGGGTGGGGAGGAGCATAGGGTGTCGCTCTATGTGGACGACTTGCTGTTATATGTGTCGGACCCGGTGGGTGGAATGCCGGAGGTAATGAGGATCCTCAGGGAATTTGGGGACTTCTCGGGGTATAAGTTCAACATGGGGAAGAGTGAGCTGTTAGTGGTTCACCCAGGGGACCAGGAGAAGGGGATTGGCGAGCTCCCACTAAAAAGGGCGGAGAGGAGCTTCAGGTATTTGGGGGTCCAGGTGGCCAGGAGCTGGAGGGCCCTGCATAGGCTTAATTTCACAAGGCTGGTGGAGCAAATGGAGGAGGAGTTCAAGAGGTGGGACACGTTGCCGCTGTCCTTGGCAGGTAGGGTGCAGTCAGTCAAAATGACGGTGCTCCCAAGGTTTTTGTTCCTGTTCCAGTGCCTCCCCGTGTTTATCCCGAAGGCCTTTTTTAGGCGGGTTAACAGGAGCATAATGGGGTTTGTGTGGGCACGAGGGACTCCGAGGATGAGAAGGGCGTTCCTGGAGCGGGGTAGAGATGGGGGGGGCTGCGCTGCCCAACCTCTGTGGGTACTACTGGGCCGCCAATGCGACGATGGTGCGCAAGTGGGTGATGGAGGGGGAGGGGGTTGCATGGAAGAGGCTGGAGACGGCGTCCTGTGTGGGTACGAGTCTGGGGGCGCTGGCAACGGTGCCGCTGCCGCTCCCTCCAAGGGGGTATAGCACGAGCCCGGTAGTGGCGGCTGCCCTCAAAATCTGGGGGCAGTGGAGGCGGCACAGGGGGGAAGTTGGGGCCTCGGTGTGGACCCCAATACGAGGGAACTACCGGTTTGTCCCAGGGAGGACAGATGGAGGGTTTTCGGGGTGGCACAGGGCAGGGATACGAAGGTTGGGAGACCTGTTTGTGGACGGGAAGTTCGCGAGCCTGGGTGAGGTGGAGGAGAAGTATGGGCTCCCCCCCGGGGATCACCTTCAGGTACTTACAGATAAGGACATTTGCCAGGCGGCAGGTGGTGGAATTCCCGCGGCTGCTGCCACGCACAATACAGGACAGGGTGCTCTCGGGGGGGTGGGTGGAAGTGGGGAAGATCTCGGAAACTTACCAGGTGATGCAGGAGGAGGAGGCCTCGGTGGTGGAGGTGAAAGGGAAGTGGGAGGAGGAGTTGGGAGAGGAGATCGAGGAAGGGACGTGGGCAGATGCCCTAGGGAGGGTGAACTCTTCATCTTCGTGCGCGAGGCTCAGCCTCATACAGTTTAAGGTGCTGCACAGGGCACACATGACCGGGACAAGGATGAGCCGTTTTTTTGGGGGTGAGGACAGGTGTGTTAAGTGCTCAGGGAGCCCAGCAAACCACACCCATGTGTTCTGGGCATGCCCAGCGCTGGAGGAATTTTGGAAGGGCGTAGCGATGACGGTGTCGAGGGTGGTAAGATGCAGGGTCAAACCAGGCTGGGGGCTCGCAATATTTGGGGTGGCAGAGGAGCCGGGAGTGCAGGAGACGAAAGAGGCCGGTATTCTGGCCTTTGCGTCCCTTGTAGCCCGGCGAAGGATTCTTCTTCAGTGGATTGATGCGAGGCCCCCAAGCGTGGAATCCCGAATCAACGATATGGCGGGGTTTATTAAGTTGGAGAGGGTGAAATTCGCCTTGAAAGGGTCGGTACAAGGATTCTTCAGGTGGTGGCAACTATTCTTAGACTTCCTGGCAGAACGGTAGACATCGGTCAATGGCAGCAGCAACTCGGGGGCGGGGGGTGGGGGGTTACTTTATTCATGATTATTTACACTGGGGGATCTGAGGGGGTGTATATATTTGCTATGTTGGCTTTGTGTTAAGTTGGGGTGTTAATTAATTATTTATGTACAGGGGGGAGGGGGGTATGGAGGTTTTTTTTTTGACTGTTTTGTATTTAACCCTGTTGGGTTCCTTTTTCATTTTGTTGTTGATATTCTGTGAAAACCTTAATAAAATTTTTATTTTTATTTTTGAAGTGCGCTGCTTGGTGGCCAGGCCCACTAAATCGCACAGGAGACCGGCAGGAGAAACTCCTGCAATCAGGTTCACACAGTTGCAGCGGGATGTCAATGAAGCTCATGAATGAGCCAATTAAAACAAACGACCCCTGAGCCCGTCAGAATTTAGTAATGGTTCAGGGGTTAAATGGGTGTCACATGGTTTTACCATGCGTCCCATAGGCCAACCAGTAAACACAGATTTATCTGAGGCTTGTGGAGGGGGGTGATTCGGGACGTCACTCCTTTGCAGGTACCCAACGCCCAATTGGAGGACCCGGCATTGGACAGGACGGTCCTCTGCCCTTGCCCAGAACTCCCCGGCCTCCCTGCAATCCTCTCCATCCTATTCCATTCACGTCTGACTAAGGATCCAGCGATAGCGAAGACATTTGAACATCACTGGCTGTAGCCACATATCCCGATGGTGCTGACAGCAATGGACCCTTCCAGCCTCTGGTTGGTTGGCGGTTCTTGGTAGCAGAATTTCCACGGCGCAAGGTCCTACATCCTGGGGATAGGCCTGACACTGGCCAGGCAGAGGCATTTAATTTGGTCGTGCTTCCCCCACAAACGGGACACAGTGGTTCTCAAGCCGGTGAGACTCCTGTCGCCTACATTAAATCTCAAGCAACATGCAGGTGGAAAGCAGCAACCAACAAGACCCTGTTATACAGCAAATTAAGTCAATGGCAAGCTAGTTTTAGTGGCAATAATATTGACCAGGGCACCAGGAGACCTCCCTCCTTTTCTTCAAATAGTGCCATGGGATCGTTTATATCCACCCGAAAGGTTAGGCAGGCTGACATCTCAACCAAAAGCCTGCACCTCTGACAAAACAGTACTGCATTGACGCGTCAGCCTAGCTTCTGTCCTGGAGTTGGGGGATTGACCCCACAACTGTCCAAATCAGTGATAAAAGCGTGATGAATTTAGCAGTGCTGACCCTGAGTCTGGCTTTGCTATAAGACCTCTTATTGTGCTTGGCACTGTCAACGGGCTCCCAAAATGGAAACAGCTCCATTCGACAGTGCTCAGCATTGCCCGTGCTCCAAGATTAACCAGGAGTCTCCAGGAATGAGACATTAATCTCCATGAAACTGCCTCAAAAGGAGGGGGCAGGGCGGAATTGGGTTTGTGTGCTGGTTTGATTTTCTTTGAACACTTTCATTGATTAGTTGGGAGATGGGAACGCAAAGGCCATTTGACTGATGCAGTTGGATAAAGGAGCCTGTTTGCGTTCTAAGTGGCGGGACGTTGCGGAGATGTCAGTAGACCACTGGCAGGGATTGGTGATGGTGCTGGGAGGCATAAGGTCAGCAACCCTGCTTGGAAAGAGCATCCTTCAATTTAATTAGCAGGAAAGGAATGGGGCCGATGCAGTTATCTCCGTGTCTTGTGAACGGGCAATATTGCAATTAACTAGTTTAGCACTGAGAGCGTTTAAATCGAAATGTGTTTGAAGGCAGAATATAAAATCCGTTGCATCAACTGACCTGCAGACAAATAACTTTCTACCTGGGATGTGCACAGACTTGCTGGGGTTCCCAACAGTGGGCCACTTGTGACTGTATTTCAATGCTTCAGGCCCACTCTGCAGCTGACGTGTTTCGACCTGTCAGGTTGCCTTTGAACCAAAGATGCCTGTTTCAAATTTCTCTTCACCTGGGCAAACCCACCACTGTTAAATACTCCAAACCACACCGAACTTTGCTGCGTGGTACCTCCATTAGCGTTGGGAGATACTACAAGTCAACTCTTTGTTAATCGAACGTTCTACACAGAATAGGCGCTGTGTAAATATAGATGGGTAAATATGAACCAATCTCCCACAATGCTGCAAAGGATGAGCAAGAGGGTGCACACTCTTCTATTGCTGGTATGCTGAGCTAATAAAGCATTTCTTTGTAATTTTGTGTTGAAGTGTGATTTGTACTGAAAGCATTGTATAACGTTTCACCCAGATTTGCAAACAAAAAACGATGGCACGTGAGATTGACGAGAACCTAGGGTTTGTAAATGGTCGGGGTTGATTAACGATTGAATGGGGCGATGAAGGGGTTGAATTCCGTTGCCAACAGGCACAAAAAGCAGAGAGAGGCCTGGACTTTCACTCCTGGGCCAGGAGCACAGTTGGATCATTTCCCAGCTCCACAAATCCGACCCAGGAGCAAGTGCCCCCGAAGTTGGCATTTTCGTTCCAGGGTGGCAGAGTTCTCTGGAGAGGCAGGTTGGGTGATGGCCTGTCTCAACATTTTGGCACTGTGTAAGTGTTTCATTTCCCTAAAAAGCAGTGAAATATATAGCAGCCCTCCTGATGGCCCAATCTATCCCACTCTATGCCATATTGCCAACACCCATGGCACCTCAGGCCCCTATGCCTAATTCCAAACTCCTTTATAGCCCCTAGCCAACTTAGTGTCAAACCGCGCAAGCTCAAGATCCCACTGACAATCTTTTGCCCTTTCACCTAACATGCCAACTCACCCAGTATCCACCATGGGCAGTTCGCAGGAGCCATGCTGAGATTAAATAATATAAAGTTTGAAGAGTCAATTGCAGACTTTATTAAAAGGAAAGCACTGGCATTCATTTTTAAAAATTACTGCAATTACATTTCTTCAACTACATGAACCCTTACAAGAACGGACATTACATTTAAGTGCATAATCCCTCATTAAACAAGTATTGGGATTCACATTGAAAATGCTGGGCAAACTCAGCAGCTCCGAGCATCTGTGGAGATAGAAACAGAGTAAAGGTTTCAAGTCCATATGATTCTTCTTCTGAGCTGAAGAGGAGTAGAAATGTGATGTATCGTGTCGTTAGAGAGGGGGAGGGTGGAGGAGGTGGAGCAGAATAAAAGGTCAGGGATAGGTCGAAGCTAAGGAGAGGTTGACAAAGACGCCACGGACATCAAATAAATTAAGTGTTAATGGAGGCATTATGGACTAATGAAGGTGCTGATAGTGGCATAAAGTTAAGAATACAGAATGTGTTAATAGGAGAACAAAGGCCAACGCTGAGTCAAAGCAAAACCATAGAACAAGTTCCAGATGGCCCAATGGAAGAGGCAGGTGTAGGTTCACATTGGGGCAAACAAAGAAAATGAAAAGGGTCAAGATAGACCTCCCCGGTAGGTGTCTTGGGGACTATACCCAAAGGGGTACCCAAAATGTCCAAAAGTGGAATCCGTAAAGTTCAATCGCATTCCTACCAGTACCAACATGTATACATCGTGCTCTTCGCATGACCAAAATTAAACATGAGTGGAGTTAACAGCTGTTCTATATTTGCACATGGGTGTGCACAAAGTCAACCTGAGCCCATTCCTGTTCCCCGGAAAAATTTTAGTGTTTGGGGACAGGACTTCCAATTTTTGGCCTCTTGCATCATTTTGGCAATGATAGAGAGGCTGCAAGTCATTGTGAAAATCACTTACTGCCTTTTATACAGAGAGGCCCGATAATAGGTTTCAGTGAAGTCAATGGAGCTGAGTGTGGGGTGAAGTGTACAGTTGGCAACCATACTGACATTTTAATGTTCCCAGAATTTCATGCTGCAGACATTGGGCTGGATTCACTTTTTTTGAGACTAAGTGCGGAGGTTCTGTGGCATTTAACATCCAAAAAATCGGAGCCGCCCCCTCACCGATCCTGCAACCAGTGAGGGGCTAGCAGCCGCGCCGCGTAAAGCACCTGGCTTCCACAACGAAGAATGGCGTTGGGGAACGGTGAACTCCGCCCATTGTTCCTGGACTGGTACGCGTGATGAGTGCTGCTCCTCAGCTTTCTGTTCAGGATCACAGTTATTTTCCAATATATTTATTAAGGATTTGGATATGGACGCAAATGATTCTCGGAGAGGGCGGTGGGGAGAGGGAGTGGGGGGGGGGGGGGAGGGGGGGGGTGGGGGGGGGGGGGGGGCTCGGCAGGCTAGATGCTGAAAGGTTGTTTCCGTTGTGAGAGAGTTTAGTACAGAGGCTATAAACTCAGCGTAAGGGGTCGCACTTTTGCGTCAGGGATGAGGAGGAATTTCTTCTCTCAGACGGTAGTGGATCTGTGGAATTCTTTACCGCAGAGGGCTGTTGAGGCTGGATCATTAAGTAGGTTCAAGGCTGAGGTAGACAGATTTTTAAAATCAGTCACGGAGTTAAAGGTTATGGGGATAAGGCGAGAAAGTGGAGTTGAGGATTATTATTTCAGATCATCCATGATCTAATTGAAAGGCGGAGCAGACTCGATGGGCCGAATGACCTACTTCTGCTTCTACGTCTTATGGTCTGATGATCTTGTGAACATCTCAGTTTGCAGGTGTAGTGGATTTGTGGATAGGAGGAGGGGTACAAAGGGACATGGGCAATCAAAGGGCAGCATGGTAGCACAGTGGTTAGCACTGTGGCTTCACAGCGCCAGGGTCCAAGGTTCGAATCCTGCTCGGGTCACTGTCTGTGCGGAGTCTGCAAGTTCTCCCCGTGTCTGAGTGGGTTTTCTCCGGTTGCTCCGGTTTCCTCCCACAGTCCAAAGACGTGCAGGTTAGGTGGATTGACCATGCTAAATTGCCCTTAGTGTCCAAAAACGTTAGGAGGGGTTATTGGGTTATGGAGATAGGGTGAAAGTGAGGGCTTAAGTGGGTCAGTGCAGACTCGATGGGCCGAATGGCCTCCTTCTGCACTGTATGTTCTATGTTCTATGTTCAAAGTGATTGACTGAAACCTTGGCAAACAGAGATCAATGTGGGGAAGTCTGAGGTCATCCAGTTTGGGCGTGAAAGAGAAAAATGGAATGTTGTGTGAAAGGTGAGAGACCAGGAGCTGAGGTGGTGCAAATGGATTTAATTGACCATGTATGCAGTCGCCAGCCACTTTACACAGAGGGACTGGTGAAATGGGCAGATATATGGCTGATGGAATTTACCGCAGTAAAGTGGGACGTGATGCATTCTGGGAGGAGGAATGAGGAGAGGCTATATAAGCTAAATGGGAGAATTTTAAAGGTAGCGTCCCCACACAAACCTTTGAAGGAGCAGAACAAATTGAGCAGGCTGTTTAAAAAAGCCTATGGGATCTTTGGTTTTATAAACAGCTGCGCCGGTTTAAATCGCAGAATTTATACTAAACCTTCATAAATCACCGCTTAGGCCTCAGCTTCAGCGTGGCGCTCAATTCAGGGCATCACACTTTGGGAAGGGTGTCAAGGCCTTAGAGGGGGTGCAGAGTAGATTTACTAGATTGGTGCGGGCATCAGGGCACTTCTCTGATTCTATAGGTTACCAACGGCAATGAAAAAATGGATTTTTGCCTTCACTTCGAAGGAGCTGGATTTAAAAATGAGCAAGTGATGCTTCAGTTGCACAAAACCCTCGGTCAGACTGTGCCTGGAGTACTGCTCTTATTATTCGGCACTGAAACTCAGAAATATTATATTGGCATTAGAAGGCTGAATCCAGTGTTGGATTTGGAGCATGCCGTTTCGGGCAATTTTAACGACTGTGCTTGTGGACTTGCCACCCAAATGGTGAAGGTAGCTGCGCCAACAGGGAGGGGAGTGGTGGGGAGGGGGTGGGGGAACAGTGACCCAAAGGTCTGTTTTCCATTCTTTGATTGGACGTGAGCATCGCTGGTAAGACCAGCATTTGTGGCCCATCCCTAATCGTCCCTTGCGAACAGTTCACCGTCAGAGGGCCAGGAGCCCCATGTAGGCCAGACCAGGGAAACGTCCTTCACTGGAAGGAGATTAGTGAACCAGATGGGTTTTTGAAGCAATCAATGATAATTTGATACTCACCATTAGAAGCGAGCTTTCCATTCCACATTTCATTCATTGAATTTAAATTCCAAAAGCTGTCACTGTGGGATTTGAACCCAGGTCACTGGAGCATGACGTTGGGCTTCTGGATTACTAGTTAAGTGACATTACCATCACACCAGCAAAGTTACTCACAGCCGATGAATTACTTTCCAAGAGTGCAGTGACTGTTGGTTTGCAGACAGTGAAATCCTACATTGGAAATCTACAATGTCATCACTTCGAGATTGAATCTGACATTTAAAACTTCTGCATGTTCTTTCTGATGTTTTCTATAATAATCTTTATTGTCACAAGTAGGCTTACGTTAACACTGCAATGAAGTTACTGTGAAAAGCCCCCCATCGCCACATTCCAGCGCCTGTACGGGTACACAGAGGGAGAATTCAGAATGTCCAATTCACCTAACAAGCACGCCTTTCGGGACTTGTGGGTGGAAACTGGAGCACCTGGAGGAAACCCACGCAGATACGGGGAGAACGTGTTTGACCCAATTTCCTTCCCTCCCACGGTGTTGTTCGCTGCCCGCCCCAACATATTTTGTTTATTCATTCAAGGGAATGTGTTCTTCGCTGGCTAGACCAGCAGTCTATTGCCCATCCCTAATTGCCCTTGTGACATCTCAGATGCCTCACTCCAGTGGTTATTCTTCATGCCTGAGGGAGTGCAGAGAGGGATTTTGTGCAGAGCACCAGACTCTCGAACCAATCACATCAAAATCCAGCCCTGCCATTTTCACACATTCACTGGCCGAGATCATCCATCCTCGATGGGGGCTGGGATTTTACGCTGCCGCTGACAGTGAATGGGGTTTTGGCTGGCAGGCCCAATTTTCCATTCTCGCTCGCCACGGACGAGACTGAAGAATCTTGCCCATTGTGTCCAATCAGATGATTGTCTAGCGATTAGGAACTGAAGCACTGACGAATCTTCTCATCTGAACCAAGGGGTAGCTGAGTTAGATCCTCACACTGCTGTATCGATGGATCTTCAGCTCTGTGTTGTTCTGTTGCTGGACAATCCGAGTTTTCTGGGGATTCTTGACTTTTTGAATACAGTTCTGCATTTCTTCGCAAGTGCTCGCCTAGTTTCCAAATGGGTTGGACTTCCGGCAGTGCTCGCCCCACTGCCCACTGCCTCCTTGGTGTCCACCATAACCCCTTTATTTTTTGTTATTCCAATTCGAGACTCCAGTTTGATGTCGTCATACTCAGTACAGGACATATGTGTGTCTCCTTCACCTGTGGTCCTCAATATGCTTGCTGCTCCATGACAATCCTGGTGTCCATTCATGGCTTCCTATCTTTGAACAACCCGGGATGAGAATCATAGAACTTACAGTGCAGAAGGAGGCCATTCGGCCCATCTCGGCTGCATCGGCTCTTACAAAGAGCACCCTACTGAAGCCCAGTATGTATCCTATCCCTGTAACCCAGTAACCCCCACTTAACATTTTTTGGGCACTGAGGGCAATTTAGCATGGCCAATCTACCTAACCCGCACATCTTTGGACTATGGGAGGTAACCAGAGCACCCAGAGGAAACCCACGCAGACACGGGTAGAGCGTGCAAACTCTGCACAGACAGTGACCCTGCCGGGAATCGAACTTGGGTCCCTGGAACTGTGAAGCAACTGTGCTGACCACTGTGCTACCGTGCTGCCCATGATTAAGATTAGCCTGTTTTCTTTGATAAGGCAAGGCTATTAACAGGAAAGATTGGTCAATCTTCCATTGAAGGGCCCAGTTGAAGGAGAGCTAATAAACATGCAGCCTAGCAAAAGAGAATTGCTCAATGGAATTATTGGCCTTGTAGTGTCTTCCTCTGAGAGATGTCCGGCCTATACTTAGGATGGACATCATTACATTCAATCCACAAACGTTCAATCCCTCCACCACCGACGAACAGTGGCAACCGTGTGTACCATCTACAAGATGCCCTGCAGGAACTTGCTACGGTTCCTTAGGCAGCACCTTCCAAACCCACGACCACTACCATCTAGAAGGACAAGAGCAGCAGATACCTGGGAACCCCGCTGCCTGGAGGTTCCCTCCAAGTCACTCACCACCCCGACTTAGAAATATATCGCCGTTCCTTCACTGTCGCTGGGCATAAATCGTGGAACTCCCTCCCTAACAGCACAGTGGGTGTACCTACAGCTCAGGGACTGCAGTGGTTCAAGAAGGCAGCTCACCACCACCTATCGAAGGGCAACTAGGGATGGGCAATAAATGCTGGCCTAACCAGCGACACTCACATCCCATAAATGAATAAAATATGTTATTTAAAACATGATAGAATTCAGGAGCTGTCTGTGTGGCAGGGGGGTGGGCACGGGAGCAATAGGTCAGAAGGTGAGAGCATTGAGGGAGAACTAGGGAATAGGGGCAGTGGGGCTCTGAGGCAGAGCAGACAGGGAGAAGTTGCTGAACACAGCGGGTCTGGTGGCCTGAAGTGCATATGTTTTAATGCAAGAAGTATTACGGGTAGGGCAGATGAACTTAGAGCTTGGATTAGTACTTAGAACTATGATGTTGTTGCCATTACAGAGACCTGGTTGAGGGAAGGGCAGGATTGGCAGCTAAACGTTCCAGGATTTAGATGTTTCAGGCGGGATAGAGGGGGATGTAAAAGGGGTGGCGGAGTTGCGCTACTGGTTAGGGAGAATATCACAGCTGTACTGCGGGAGGACACCTCAGAGGGGAGTGAGGCTATATGGGTAGAGATCAGGAATAAGAAGGGTGCAGTCACAATGTTGGGGGTTTACTACAGGCCTCCCAACAGCCAGCGGGAGATAGAGGAGCAGATAGGTAGACAGATTTTGGAAAAGAGTAAAAGCAACAGGGTTGTGGTGATGGGAGACTTCAACTTCCCCAATATTGACTGGGACTCACTTAGTGCCAGGGTCTTAGACGGGGCGGAGTTTGTAAGGAGCATCCAGGAGGGCTTCTTAAAACAATATGTGGACAGTCCAACTAGGGAAGGGGCGGTACTGGACCTGGTATTGGGGAATGAGCCCGGCCAGGTGGTAGATGTTTCAGTAGGGGAGCATTTCGGGAACAGTGACCACAATTCAGTAAGTTTTAAAGTGCTGGTGGACAAGGATAAGAGTGGTCCTATGATGAATGTGCTAAATTGGGGGAAGGCTAATTATAACAATATTAGGCGGGAACTGAAGAGCATAGATTGGGGTGGATGTTTGAGGGCAAATCAACATCTGACATGTGGGAGGCTTTCAAGTGTCAGTTGAAAGGAATTCAGGACCGGCATGTTCCTGTGAGGAAGAAGGATGAATACGGCAATTTTTGGGAACCTTGGATAATGAGAGATATTGTAGGCCTCGTCAAAAAGAAAAAGGAGGCATTTGTCAGGGCTAAAAGGCTGGGAACAGACGAAGCCTGTGTGGAATATAAGGAAAGTAGGAAGGAACTTAAGCAAGGAGTCAGGAGGGCTAGAAGGGGGTCACGAAAAGTCATAGGCAAATAGGGTTAAGGAAAATCCCAAGGCTTTTTACACGTACATAAAAAGCAAGAGGGTAGCCAGGGAAAGGGTTGGCCCACTGAAGGATAGGCAAGGGAATCTATGTGTGGAGCCAGAGGAAATGGGCGAGGTACTAAATGAATACTTTGCATCAGTATTCACCAAAGAGAAGAAATTGGTAGATGTTGAGTCTGGAGAAGGGTGTGTAGATAGCCTGGGTCACATTGAGATCCAAAAAGACGAGGTGTTGGGTGTCTTAAAAAATATTAAGGTAGATAAGTCCCCAGGGCCTGATGGGATCTACCCCAGAATACTGAAGGAGGCTGGAGAGGAAATTGCTGAGGCCTTGACAGAAATCTTTGGATCCTCACTGTCTTCAGGTGATGTCCCGGAAGACTGGAGAATAGCCAATGTTGTTCCTCTGTTTAAGAAGGGTAGCAAGGATAATCCAGGGAACTACAGGCCGGTGAGCCTTACTTCAGTGGTAGGGAAATTACTGGAGAGAATTCTTCGAGACAGGATCTACTCCCATTTGGAAGCAAATGGACGTATTAGTGAGAGGCAGCATGGTTTTGTGAAGGGGAGGTCGTGTCTCACTAACTTTATAGAGTTTTTCTAGGAGGTCACTAAGATGATTGATGCAGGTAGGGCAGTGGATGTTGTCTATATGGACTTCAGTAAGGCCTTTGACAAGGTCCCTCATGGTAGACTAGTACAAAAGGTGAAGTCACACGGGATCAGGGGTGAGCTGGCAAGGTGGATACAGAACTGGCTAGGTCATAGAAGGCAGAGAGTAGCAATGGAAGGATTCTAATTGGAGGGCTGTGACCAGTGGTGTTCCACAGGGATCAATGCTGGTTGTAGTATATATAAATGATTTGGAGGAAAATGTAACTGGTCTGATTCGTAAGTTTGCAGACGACACAAAGGTTGGTGGAATTGCGGATAGCGATGAGGACTGTCAGAGGATACAGCAGGATTTAGATTGTTTGGAGACTTGGGCGGAGAGATGGCAGATGGAGTTTAATCCGGACAAATGTGAGGTAATGCATTTTGGAAGGTCTAATGCAAATAGGGAATATACAGTGAATGGTAGAACCCTCAAGAGTATTGAAAGTCAAAGAGATCTAGGAGTACAGGTCCACAGGTCACTGAAAGGGACAACACAGGTGGAGAAGGTAGTCAAGAAGGCATACGGCATGCTTGCCTTCATTGGCCGGGGCATTGAGTATAAGAATTGGCAAGTCATGTTGCAGCTGTATAGAACCTTAGTTAGGCCACACTTGGAGTATAGTGTTCAATTCTGGTCGCCACACTACCAGAAGGATGTGGAGACTTTAGAGAGGGTGCAGAAGAGATTTACCAGAATGTTGCCTGGTATGGAGGGCATTAGCTATGAGAAGCGGTTGAATAAACTCGGTTTGTTCTCACTGGAACGAAGGAGGTTGAGGGGCGACCTGCTAGAGGTCTACAAAATTATGAGGGGCATAGACAGAGTGGATAGTCAGAGGCTTTTCCCGGGGTAGAGGGGTCAATTACTAGGGGGCATAGGTTTAAGGTGAGAGGGGCAAGGTTTAGAGTAGATGTACGAGCAAGTATTTTACGCAGAGGGTAGTGGGTGCCTGGAACTCGCTACCGGAGGAGGTGGTGGAAGCAGGGACGATAGTGACATTTAAGGGGCATCTTGACAAATACATGAATAGGATGGGAATAGAGGATACGGACCCAGGAAGTGTAGAAGATTGTAGTTTAGTCGGGCAGCATGGTCGGCACGGGCTTGGAGGGCCGAAGGGCCTGTTCCTGTGCTGTACTTTTCTTTGTTCTTTGTTGAAGGGAACCACTGATACGACAACAATTACTTGTATTTAAATCACACATTTGACATAATAAAGCGTCCCAAGTCACCAGGATTGTTATCGAACAGAATTTGTCCCTGGGCCGCATCAGGAGCTATTAGGACAGGTGCCTAAAAAGCACAATATTCTTCGGAGTGCCTTAAATGAGGAGAAGTAGAGGGTAGCGAGATGGTTAGGGAGAACGTTCCAGGGCTAATAGGGTCTGGACAGCTGAAGGCACAGTCGCTAATAATGTACCAAAGGAAGTTGGAGATGCTTAAATGGAGGAGTGCAGAGAGGATACAAATATTGGGAGGGGTGGGCCCTTGGAAAGATTTTGTTTTTCATGGGATGTGGGTTTAATAAGGAAACTGGGAGTCCACACTGAGTATAAAGGAACAAAGTTTTATTTACACAAACAACATGTACCTGGTAGATTCCACCCTGTTCCTCTCAGTCTCTTGGTGTCTTACTGGCCCACTTTATATACATGGTTTAATAGAGATACTCCACCCTGAGCAGGGGGGGTGCTTGTACACCCACAGGAGCATGGGGAAGACAAGCATCCCCACCCCGTAAGTCCCATGCGGGATATTACAGTGGGCGTCACTGGCAAGGCCAGCATTTGTTGCCCATCCCTAATTGTCCTTGAGAGCAATTAAAGGTGAACCACATTTTGTTGTGGGTATGGAGTCACATGTAGGCCAGACCAGGTAAAGGTGGCAGACTACCTTCCCTTCAGGGCATTAGTGGACCAAATGGATCTTTACAACAATCCACTTTCATAGATCGTAGAATTTACAGTGCAGGAGGAGGCCATTTGGCCCATCGAGTCTGCACCGCCCCTTACAAAGAGCACCCTACTCAAGCCCACGTATCTACCCTATCCCTGTAACCCCCACTTAACCTTTTTGGACACTAAGGGCAATTTAGCATGGCCAATCCACCTAACCCGCCCGTCTTTGGACTGTGGGAGGAAACCGGAGCACCCGGAGGAAACCCACCCAGACACGGGGAGAACGTGCAGACTCCGCACAGACAGTGACCCAAGCCGGGAATCGAACTTGAGACTATGGAGCTGTGAAGCAACTGTGCTAACCACTATGCTACTGTGCTGCCCACGGTCATGGATACCATTACTTTTTTAAAAATAAATTTAGAGTACCCAATTCATTTATTCCAATTAAGGGGCAATTTAGCATGGCCAATCCACCTAGCCTGCACATCTTTGGGTTGTGGGGGCGAAACCCACGCAAACACGGGGAGAATGTGCAAACTCCACACAGACAGTGACCCCAAGCCGGGATCGAACCTGGGACCTGGGCGCAGTGAGGGCTAGAGGGCTAACCCACTGCGCCACCGTGCTGCCCCTTGGTCACCATGCTGCCCCTTGGTCACCATTACTGAGACTGGTTTTCAACTCCAGCTTTTTTTAAAAAAGAAATTAGTTCAATTTAAATTCCACGAGCTGCCATGGTAGGATTTGAACCCATGCCCTTCCAGCATTAGCGTGGACCTCAGGATTCGCCAGTTTAGTGGCATTACCACTGCACCAGGTTACAGGGTGTTACCCCCCCCCCCCCCCCCCCCCCCCCCCCCGGCAAGGCGTAGGTTTTATATATCTCTCTTAAGTAAAAGAGAAACTTGTTTGACCAAACTCTCAGGCTCACAATTCCTGCTGACTCGCCAGTGTCAGGTGCAGGAGCAGACTTGCTGGTGGACACACTCCCATTTGGGTTGTCAGGGAAATAGGGGCAGAGATTATGGGTGAAGGTGCACGCAGCCACAGCTCCCCATGCTGGCTCAGCTCCCGACTGGTAGGTGTGCCCTGCCCAGTCGGATCCCTGTAAACGTTTTATTCAAAAAATAGGCAAAACTGCGCAATGTTAAAATAAGCAAACATCACCTCACCTGTGCTCCAAAATCATTCGGGACTCGAGGCAACATTGCCAAGTGATTGAGTCTGCTGTTGGCAGATGAACCTTGTCCTAAATTTTCCTCTGTTGCGAATAAAACTGGCAGGTAAAAGTTGGGCCTAAAAATATATCTTTGGATACAAAAAACTTCATATCACTGCTTCTGCATTCACAATTTATTTGGCGGCAATCCCATTTGTTCTCGTATTTTGATTCATCCACTTTAACTGTAACCGTATTACGGAACATCTCTGCTCTGCCATCCTTAATCAACTTTTTCCTTTGTCCAGCTAAACATCACCAAAAGGGCAATGGCCAATAATTGCTGTACCTGAAACTATTTTCTTTGTACTCCAAAAATAAAG